>NW_026988565.1:2648071-5296143 GCF_030222135.1 Aotus nancymaae
ACCGCTGAATCCACACGTGAGTTTAACTCTGTCATTTGAATGCACAGATTGACAACCATTCAGTTAGAGAGCTCCGTTTTGGTTTTAGAAGCAGATATTTCTCTGTACAGCCTATGGTCCCATTCACTCGGGAATATCCCAACGCAGCTCCCAGAAGAAACGTGTTTCTGACTCGCTGAATCTCAACATCGATTCAACTCTCTTAGATGAACGACGGCACAGTAGAGCAGTTTCAAGGAAACATTTCTCCGGACTTTTAGACGAAGTTTCCTGCTGTTTAGTACGTATGCCGGCATTTGTCTGGAAATACCGGTTTTGGGATTCTGCAGAGAAAGGGTTTGCAAACCGCTGAATCCACACGTGAGTTTAACTCTGTCAGTTGAATGCACACATTGACAACCATTCAGTTAGATAGCTCCGTTTTGGTTTTAGACGCAGATATTTCTCTGTACAAACTATGGTCCCATTCACTCGGGAATATCCCAACGCAGCTCCTAGAAGAAACGTGTTTCTGACTCGCTGAATCTCAACACAGATTCAACTCTCTTAGGTGAACGAATGCACAGCAGAGCAGTTTCAAGGAAACGTTTCTCCTGAGTTTTAGACGAAGTTTCCTGCGGTTTAGTACGTATGCCGGCATTGGTCTGCAAATACCGGTTTTGGGATTCTGCACAGAAAGGGTTTGCAAACCACTGTATCCACACGTGAGTTTAACTCTGTCATTTGAATGCACAAATTGACAACCATTCAGTTAGATAGCTCCGTTTTGGTTTTAGAAGCAGATATTTCTCTGTACAGCCTGTGGTCCCATTCACTCGGGAATATCCCAACGCAGCTCCTAGAAGAAACGTGTTTATGACTCGCTGAATCCCATCATAGATTCAACTCTCTTAGGTGAACGAACGCACAACAGAGCAGTTTCAAGGAAACGTTTCTCCTGAGTTTTAGACGAAGTTTACTGCTGTTTAGTACGTATGCCGGCATTGGGCTTGAAATACCGGTTTTGGGATTCTGCACAGAAAGTGTTTGCAAACCGCTGAATCCACACGTGAGTTATCTCTGTCATTTGAATGCACACATTGACAACCGTTCACTTAGATAGCTCCGTTTTCGTTTTAGAAGCAGATATTTCTCTGTACAGCCTGTGGTCCCATTCACTCAGGAATATCCCAACGCAGCTCCTAGAAGAAACGTGTTTATGACTCGCTGAATCACATCATAGATTCAACTCTCTTAGGTGAAAAAAGGAACAACAGAGCAGTTTCAAGGAAACGTTTCTCCTGAGTTTTAGACGAAGTTTACTGCTGTTTAGTACGTATGCCGGCATTTGGCTGGAAATACCGGTTTTGGGATTCTGCACAGAAAGGGTTTGCAAACCGCTGAATCCACACGTGAGTTTAACTCTGTCAGTTGAATACACACATTGACAACCATTCAGTTAGATAGCTCCGTTTTGGTTTTAGAAGCAGATATTTCTCTGTACAGCCTATGGTCCCATTCACTCGGGAATATCCCAACGCAGCTCCTAGAAGAAACGTGTTTCTGACTCGCTGAATCTCAACACAGATTCAACTCTCTTAGGTGAACGAACGCACAGCAGAGCTGTTTCAAGGAAACGTTTCTCCTGAGTTTTAGACGAAGTTTACTGCTGTTTAGTACGTATGCCGGCAATGGGATGGAAATACCGGTTGTGGGATTCTGCACAGAAAAGGTTTGCAAACCGCTGAATCCACACGTGAGTTTAACTCTGTCAGTTGAATGCACACATTGACAACCATTCTGTTAGATAGCTCCGTTTTGGTTTTAGAACCAGATATTTCTCTGTACAGCCTATGGTCCCATTCACTCGGGAATATCCCAACGCAGCTCCTAGAAGAAACGTGTTTCTGACTCGCTGAATCTCAACATCGATTCAACTCTCTTAGATGAACGACGGCACAGCAGAGCAGTTTCAAGGAAACATTTCTCCTGACTTTTAGACGAAGTTTCCTGCTGTTTAGAACGTATGCCGCCATTGGTCTGGAAATACCGGTTTTGGGATTCTGCACAGAAAGGGTTTGCAAACCGCTGAATCCACACGTGAGTTTAACTCTGTCAGTTGAATGCACACATTGACAACCATTCAGTTAGATAGCTCCGTTTTGGTTTTAGAAGCAGATATTTCTCTGTACAAACTATGGTGCCATTCACTCGGGAATATCCCAACGCAGCTCCTAGAAGAAACGTGTTTCTGACTCGCTGAATCTCAACATAGATTCAACTCTCTTAGGTGAACGAACGAACAGCAGAGCAGTTTCAAGGAAACGTTTCTCCTGATTTTTAGACGAAGTTTCCTGCGGTTTAGTACGTATGACGGCATTGGTCTGGAAATACCGGTTTTGGGATTCTGCACAGAAAGGGTTTGCAAACCGCTGAATCCACACTTGAGTTTAACTCTGTCAGTTGAATGCACACATTGACGACCATTCAGTTAGATAGCTCCGTTTTGGTTTTAGAAGCAGATATTTCTCTGTACATCCTTTGGTCCCATTCACTCGGGAATATCCCAACGCAGCTCAGAGAAGAATCGTGTTTCTGACTCGCTGAATCCCAACATTGATTCAACTCTCTTAGGTGACCGAACGCACAGCAGAGCAGTTTCAGGGAAACATTTCTCCTGAGATTTAGACGAAGTTTCCTGCTGTTTAGTACGTATGCCGGCATTGGGCTGGAAATACCGGTTTTGGGATTCTGCACAGAAAGGGTTTGCAAACCGCTGAATCCACACGTGAGTTTAACTCTGTCAGTTGAATGCACACATTGTCAACCATTCAGTTAGATAGCTCCGTTTTGGTTTTAGAAGCAGATATTTCTCTGTACAGCCTATGGTCCCATTACCTGGGGAATATCCAAACGCAGCTCAGAGAAGAATCGTGTTTCTGACTCGCTAAATCCCAACATTGATTCAACTCTCTTAGGTGACCGAACGCACAGCAGAGCAGTTTCAGGGAAACGTTTCTCCTGAGTTTTAGACGAAGTTTCCTGCTGTTTAGTACGTATGCCGGCATTGGGCTTGAAATACCGGTTTTGGGATTCTGCACAGAAATGGTTTGCAAACCGCTGAATTCACACGTGAGTTTATCTCTGTCAGTTGAATACACACATTGACAACCATTCAGTTACATAGCTCCGTTTTGATTTAAGAAGCAGATATTTCTCTGTACAGCCTATGGTCCCATTCACTCGGGAATATCCCAACGCAGCTCCTAGAAGAAACGTGTTTCTGACTCGCTGAATCTCAACATAGATTCAACTCTCTTAGGTGAACGAACGAACAGCAGAGCAGTTTCAAGGAATCGTTTCTCCTGAGTTTTAGACGAAGTTTCCTGCGGTTTAGTACGTATGCCGGCATTGGTCTGGAAATACCGGTTTTGGGATTCTGCACAGAAAGGGTTTGAAAACCGCTGAATCCACACTTGTGTTTAACTCTGTCAGTTGAATGCACACATTGACGACCATTCAGTTAGATAGCTCCGTTTTGGTTATAGAAGCAGATATATCTCTGTACATCCTATGGTCCCATTCACTCGGGAATATCCCAACGCAGCTCAGAGAAGAATCGTGTTTCTGTCTCGCTGAATCCCAACATTGATTCAACTCTCTTAGGTGACCGAACGCACAGCAGAGCAGTTTCAGGGAAACATTTCTCCTGAGTTTTAGACGAAGTTTCCTGCTGTTTAGTACGTATGCCGGCATTGGGCTGGAAATACCGGTTTTGGGATTCTGCACAGAAAGGGTTTGCAAACCGCTGAATCCACACGTGAGTTTATCTCTGTCAGTTGAATACACACATTGACAACCATTCAGTTACATAGCTCCGTTTTGATTTTAGAAGCAGATATTTCTGTGTACAGCCTATGGTCCCATTCACTCGGGAATATCCCAACGCAGCTCCTAGAAGAAACGTGTTTCTGACTCACTGAATCTCAACATAGATTCAACTGTCTTAGGTGAACGAAGGAACAGCAGAGCAGTTTCAAGGAAACGTTTCTCCTGAGTTTTAGACGAAGTTTCCTGCGGTTTAATACGTATGCCAGCATTGGGCTTGAAATACCGGTTTTGGGATTCTGCACAGAAAGGGTTTGCAAACCGCTGAATCCACACGTGAGTTTAACTCTGTCATTTGAATGCACACATTGACAACCATTCAGTTAGATAGCTCCGTTTTGGTTTTAGAAGCAGATATTTCTCTGTACAGACTGTGGTCCCATTCACTCGTGAATATCCCAACGCAGCTCCTAGAAGAAACGTGTTTATGACTCGCTGAATCCCATCATAGATTCAACTCTCTTAGGTGAACGAACGCACAACAGAGCAGTTTCAAGGAAACGTTTCTCCTGAGTTTTAGACGAAATTTCCTGCGGTTTAGTACGTATGCCGGCATTGGGCTTGAAATACCGGTTTTGGGATTCTGCACAGAAAGGGTTTGCAAACAGCTGAATCCACACGTGAGTTTAAATCTGTCATTTGAATGCACACATTGACAACCATTCAGTTAGATAGCTCCGTTTTGGTTTTAGAAGCAGATATTTCTCTGTACAGCCTATGGTCCCATTCACTCGGGAATATCCCAACGCAGCTCCCAGAAGAAACGTGTTTCTGACTCGCTGAATCGCATCATAGATTCAACTCTCTTAGGTGAACGAACGCACAACAGAGCAGTTTCAAGGAAACGTTTCTCCTGAGTTTTAGACGAAGTTTCCTGCTGTTTAGTACGTATGCCGGCATTGGGCTGGAAATACCGGTTTTGGGATTCTGCACAGAAAGGGTTTGCAAACCGCTGAATTCACACATGAGTTTAACTCTGTCAGTTGAATGCACACATTGACAACCATTCAGTTAGATAGCTCCGTTTTGGTTTTAGAAGCAGATATTTCTCTGTACATCCTATGGTCCCATTCACTCGGGAATATCCCAACGCGGCTCAGAGAAGAATCGTGTTTCTGACTCGCTGAATCACAACATAGATTCAACTCTCTTAGGTGAACGAACGCACAGCAGAGCAGTTTCAAGGAAACGTTTCTCCTGAGTTTTAGACGAAGTTTCCTGCTGTTTAGTACGTATGCCGGCATTGGGCTGGAAATACCGGTTTTGGGATTCTGCACAGAAAGGGTTTGCAAACCGCTGAATCCACACGTGAGTTTAACTCTGTCAGTTGAATACACACATTGACAACCATTCAGTTACATAGCTCCGTTTTGATTTTAGAAGCAGATATTTCTCTGTACAGCCTATGGTCCCATTCACTCGGGAATATCCCAACGCAGCTCCTAGAAGAAACGTGTTTCTGACTCGCTGAATCTCAACATAGATTCAACTCTCTTAGGTGAACGAACGCACAGCAGAGCAGTTTCAAGGAAACGTTTCTCCTGAGTTTTAGACGAAGTTTCCTGCGGTTTAGTACGTATGCCGGCATTGGGCTGGAAATACCGGTTTTGGGATTCTGCACAGAAAGGGTTTGCAAACCGCTGAATCCACACGTGAGTTTAACACTGTCATTTGAATGCATACATTGACAACCATTCAGTTTGATAGCTCCGTTTTGGTTTTAGAAGCAGATATTTCTCTGTACAGCCTGTGGTCCCATTCACTCGGGAATATCCCAGCGCAGCTCCTAGAAGAAACGTGTTTATGACTCGCTGAATCCCATCATAGATTGAACTCTCATAGATGAACGAACGCACAACAGAGCAGTTTCAAGGAAACGTTTCTCCTGAGTTTTAGACGAAGTTTCCTGCGGTTTAGTACGTATGCCGGCATTGGTCTTGAAATACCGGTTTTGGGATTCTGCACAGAAAGGGTTTGCAAAACGCTGAATCCACACGTGAGTTTAACTCTGTCAGTTGAATGCACACATTGACGACCATTCAGTTAGATAGCTCCGTTTTGGTTTTAGAAGCAGATATTTCTCTGTACAGCCTATGGTCCCATTCACTCGGGAATATCCCAACGCAGCTCCTAGAAGAAACGTGTTTCTGACTCGCTGAATCTCAACATAGATTCAACTCTCTTAGGTAAACGATCGCAAAGCAGAGCAGTTTCAAGGAAACGTTTCTCCTGAGTTTTAGACCAAGTTTCCTGCTGTTTATTGGTCTGGAAATATCGGTTTTGGGATTCTACACAGAAGGGGTTTGCAAACCGCTGAATCCACAAGTGAGTTTAACTCTGTCAGTTGAATGCACACATTGACAACCATTCAGTTAGATAGCTCCGTTTTGGTTTTAGAAACAGATATTTCTCACTACATCCTATGGTCCCATTCACTCGGGAATATCCCAAAGCAGCTCAGAGAAGAAACGTGTTTCTGACTCGCTGAATCCCAACATAGATTCAACTCTCTTAGGTGAACGAGCGCACAGCAGAGCAGTTTCAAGGAAACGTTTCTCCTGAGTTTTAGACGATGTTTCCTGCGGTTTAGTACGTATGCCGGCATTGGGCTGGAAATACCGGTTTTGGGATTCTGCACAGAAAAGGTTTGCAAACCGCTGAATCCACACGTGAGTTTAACACTGTCAGTTGAATGCACACATTGACAACCATTCAGTTACATAGCTCCGTTTTGATTTTAGAAGCAGATATTTCTCTGTATAGCCTATGGTCCCATTCACTCGGGAATATCCCAACGCAGCTCCTAGAAGAAACGTGTTTCTGACTCGCTGAATCTCAACATAGATTCAACTCTCTTAGGTGAACGAACGAACAGCAGAGCAGTTTCAAGGAAACGTTTCTCCTGAGTTTTAGACGAAGTTTCCTGCGGTTTAGTACGTATGCCGGCATTGGTCTAGAAATACCGGTTTTGGGATTCTGCACAGAAAGGGTTTGAAAACCGCTGAATACACACTTGAGTTTAACTCTGACAGTTGAATGCACACATTGACGACCATTCAGTTAGATAGCTCCGTTTTGGTTTTAGAAGCAGATATTTCTCTGTACATCCTATGGTCCCATTCACTCGGGAATATCCCAACGCAGCTCAGAGAAGAATCGTGTTTCTGTCTCGCTGAATCCCAACATTGATTCAACTCTCTTAGGTGACCGAACGCACAGCAGAGCAGTTTCAGGGAAACATTTCTCCTGAGTTTTAGACGAAGTTTCCTGCTGTTTAGTACGTATGCCGGCATTGGGCTGGAAATACCGGTTTTGGGATTCTGCACAGAAAGGGTTTGCAAACCGCTGAATCCACACGTGAGTTTATCTCTGTCAGTTGAATACACACATTGACAACCATTCAGTTACATAGCTCCGTTTTGATTTTAGAGGCAGATATTTCTGTGTACAGCCTATGGTCCCATTCACTCGGGAATATCCCAACGCAGCTCCTAGAAGAAACGTGTTTCTGACTCACTGAATCTCAATATAGATTCAACTGTCTTAGGTGAACGAAGGAACAGCAGAGCAGTTTCAAGGAAACGTTTCTCCTGAGTTTTAGACCAAGTTTCCTGCGGTTTAGTACGTATGCCGGCATTGGTCTGGAAATACCGGTTTTGGGATTCTGCACAGAAAGGGTTTGCAAACCGCTGAATCCACACGTGAGTTTAACACTGTCATTTGAATGCACACATTGACAACCATTCAGTTAGATAGCTCCGTTTTGGTTTTAGAAGCAGATATTTCTCTGTACAGACTGTGGTCCCATTCACTCGGGAATATCCCAACGCAGCTCCTAGAAGAAACGTGTTTATGACTCGCTGAATCCCATCATAGATTCAACTCTCTTAGGTGAACGAACGCACAACAGAGCAGTTTCAAGGAAACGTTTCTCCTGAGTTTTAGACGAAGTTTACTGCTGTTTAGTACGTATGCCGGCATTGGGCTGGAAATACCGGTTTTGGGATTCTGCACAGAAAGGGTTTGCAAACCGCTGAATTCACACATGAGTTTAACTCTGTCAGTTGAATGCACACATTGACAACCATTCAGTTAGATAGCTCCGTTTTGGTTTTAGAAGCAGATATTTCTCTGTACATCCTATGGCCCCATTCACTCGGGAATATCCCAACGCGGCTCAGAGAAGAATCGTGTTTCTGACTCGCTGAATCCCAACATAGATTCAACTCTCTTAGGTGAACGAAAGCACAGCAGAGCAGTTTCAGGGAAACGTTTCTCCTGAGTTTTAGACGAAGTTTCCTGCTGTTTAGTACGTATGCCGGCATTGGGCTGGAAATACCGGTTTTGGGATTCTGCACAGAAAGGGTTTGCAAACCGCTGAATCCACACGTGACTTTAACTCTGTCAGTTGAATACACACATTGACAACCATTCAGTTACATAGCTCCGTTTTGATTTTAGAAGCAGATATTTCTCTGTACAGCCTATGGTCCCATTCACTCGGGAATATCCCAACGCAGCTCCTAGAAGAAACGTGTTTCTGACTCGCTGAATCTCAACATAGATTCAACTCTCTTAGGTGAACGAACGCACAGCAGATCAGTTTCAAGGAAACGTTTCTCCTGAGTTTTAGACGAAGTTTCCTGCGGTTTAGTACGTATGCCGGCATTGGTCTGGAAATACCGGTTTTGGGATTCTGCACAGAAAGGGTTTGCAAACCGCTGAATCCACACGTGAGTTTAACACTGTCATTTGAATGCATACATTGACAACCATTCAGTTAGATAGATCCGTTTTTGTTTTAGAAGCAGATATTTCTCTGTACAGCCTGTGGTCCCATTCACTCGGGAATATCCCAGCGCAGCTCCTAGAAGAAACGTGTTTATGACTCGCTGAATCCCATCATAGATTCAACTCTCATAGATGAACGAACGCACAACAGAGCAGTTTCAAGGAAACGTTTCTCCTGAGTTTTAGACGAAGTTTCCTGCGGTTTAGTACGTATGCCGGCATTGGGCTTGAAATACCGGTTTTGGGATTCTGCACAGAAAGGGTTTGCAAAACGCTGAATCCACACGTGAGTTTAACTCTGTCAGTTGAATGCACACATTGACGACCATTCAGTTAGATAGCTCCGTTTTGGTTTTAGAAGCAGATATTTCTCTGTACAGCCTATGGTCCCATTCACTCGGGAATATCCCAACGCAGCTCCTAGAAGAAACGTGTTTCTGACTCGCTGAATCTCAACATAGATTCAACTCTCTTAGGTAAACGATCGCAAAGCAGAGCAGTTTCAAGGAAACGTTTCTCCTGAGTTTTAGACCAAGTTTCCTGCTGTTTATTGGTCTGGAAATATCGGTTTTGGGATTCTACACAGAAGGGGTTTGCAAACCGCTGAATCCACAAGTGAGTTTAACTCTGTCAGTTGAATGCACACATTGACAACCATTCAGTTAGATAGCTCCGTTTTGGTTTTAGAAACAGATATTTCTCACTACATCCTATGGTCCCATTCACTCGGGAATATCCCAACGCAGCTCAGAGAAGAAACGTGTTTCTGACTCGCTGAATCCCAACATAGATTCAACTCTCTTAGGTGAACGAGCGCACAGCAGAGCAGTTTCAAGGAAACGTTTCTCCTGAGTTTTAGACGATGTTTCCTGCGGTTTAGTACGTATGCCGGCATTGGGCTGGAAATACCGGTTTTGGGATTCTGCACAGAAAGGGTTTGCAAACCGCTGAATCCACACGTGAGTTTAACTCTGTCAGTTGAATACACACATTGACAACCATTCAGCTACATAGCTCCGTTTTGATTTTAGAAGCAGATATTTCTCTGTACAGCCTATGGTCCCATTCACTCGGGAATATCCCAACGCAGCTCCTAGAAGAAACGTGTTTCTGACTCGCTGAATCTCAACATAGATTCAACTCTCTTTGGTGAACGAACGCACAGCAGAGCAGTTTCAAGAAAACGTTTCTCCTGAGTTTTAGACGAAGTTTCCTGCGGTGTAGTACGTATGCCGGCATTGGTCTGGAAATACCGGTTTTGGGATTCTGCACAGAAAGGGTTTGCAAACCGCTGAATCCACACGTGAGTTTAACACTGTCATTTGAATGCACACATTGACAACCATTCAGTTAGATAGCTCCGTTTTGGTTTTAGAAGCAGATATTTCTCTGTACAACCTATGGTCCCATTCACTCGGGAATATCCCAACGCAGATCCTAGAAGAAACGTGTTTCTGACTCGCTGAATCCCAACATAGATTCAACTCTCTTAGGTGAACGAACGCACAGCAGAGCAGTTTCAAGGAAACGTTTCTCCTGAGTTTTAGACGAAGTTTCCTGCGGTTTAGGACGTATGCCGGCATTGGGCTGGAAATACCGGTTTGGGATTCTGCACAGAAACGGTTTGCAAACCTCTGAATCCGCACGTGAGTTTAACTCTGTCAGTTGAATGCACACATTGACAACCATTCAGTTAGATAGCTCCGTTTTGGTTTTAGAAGCAGATATTTCTCTGTACAGCCTATGGTCCCATTCACTCGGGAATATCTCAACGCAGCTCAGAGAAGAAACGTGTTTCTGACTCGCTGAATCCAAACATAGATTCACCTCTCTTAGGTGAACGAAAGCACAGCAGAGAAGATTCAAGGAAACGTTTCTCCTGAGTTTTAGACGATGTTTCCTGCGGTTTAGTACGTATGCCGGCATTCGGCTGGAAATACCGGTTTTGGGATTCTGCACAGAAAAGGTTTGCAAACCGCTGAATCCACAGGTGAGTTTAACTCTGTCAGTTGAATGCACACATTGACAACCATTCAGTTAGATAGCTCCGTTTTGGTTTTAGAAGCAGATATTTCTCTGTAAAGCCTATGGTCCCATTAACTCGGGAATGTCCCAACGCAGCTCCTAGAAGAAACGTGTTTCTGACTCGCTGAATCCCAACATAGATTGAACTCTCTTAGGTGACCGAACGCACAGCAGAGCAGTTTCAGGGAAACGTTTCTCCTGAGTTTAAGACGAATTTTCCTCCTGCTTAGTACGTATGCCGGCATTGGGCTGGAAATATCGGTCTTGGGATTCTGCACAGAAAGGGTTTGCAAACCGCTGAATCCACACGTGAGTTTAACTCTGTCAGTTGAATACACACATTGACAACCATTCAGTTACATAGCTCCATTTTGGTTTTAGAAGCAGATATTTCTCTGTACAGCCTATGGTCCCATTCACTCGGGAATATCCCAACGCAGCTCCTAGAAGAAACATGATTCTGACTCGCTGAATCTCAACATAGATTCAACTCTCTTAGGTGAATGAACGCACAGCAGAGCAGTTTCAAGGAAACGTTTCTCCTGAGTTTTAGACGAAGTTTCCTGCGGTTTAGTACGTATGCCGGCATTGGTCTGGAAATACCGGTTTTGGGATTATGCACAGAAAGGTTTTGCAAAACACTGAATCCACACGTGAGTTTAACACTGTCATTTGAATGCACACATTGACAACCATTCAGTTAGATAGCTCCGTTTTGGTTTTAGAAGCAGATATTTCTCTGTACAGCCTGTGGTCCCATTCACTCGGGAATATCCCAACGCAGCTCCTAGAAGAAACGTGTTTATGACTCGCTGAATCCCATCATAGATTCAACTCTCTTAGGTGAACGAATGCACAACAGAGCAGTTTCAAGGAAACGTTACTCCTGAGTTTTAGACGAAGTTTCCTACGGTTTAGTACGTATGCCGGCATTGGGCTGGAAATACCGGTTTTGGGATTCTGCACAAAAAGGGTTTGCAAACCGCTGAATCCACACGTGAGTTTAACTCTGTCAGTTGAATGCACACATTGACAACCATTCAGTTAGATAGCTCCGTTTTGGTTTTAGAAGCAGACATTTCTCTGTACAACCTATGGTCCCATTCACTCGGGAATATCCCAACGCAGCTCCTAGAAGAAACGTGTTTCTGACTCGCTGAATCCCAACATAGATTCAACTCTCTTAGGTGAACGAACGTACAGCAGAGCAGTTTCAAGGAAACGTTTCTCCTGAGTTTTAGACGAAGTTTCCTGCGGTTTAGGACGTATGCCGGCATTGGGCTGGAAATACCGGTTTTGGGATTCTGCACAGAAAGGGTTTGCAAACCTCTGAATCCACACGTGAGTTTAACTCTGTCAGGTGAATGCACACATTGACAACCATTCAGTTAGATAGCTCCGTTTTGGTTTTAGAAGCAGATATTTCTCTGTACATCCTATGGTCCCATTCACTCGGGAATATCCAAACGCAGCTCCTAGAAGAAACGTGTTTCTGCCTCGCTGAATCTCAACATAGATTCAACGCTCTTAGGTGAACGAACGCACCGCAGAGCAGTTTCAAGGAAACGTTCCTCCTGAGTTTTAGACGAAGTTTCCTGCTGTTTAGTACGTATGCCCGCATTGGGCTGGAAATACCGGTTTTGGGATTCTGCACAGAAAGGGTTTGCAAACCGCTGAATACACACGTGAGTTTATCTCTGTCAGTTGAATGCACACATTGACAACCATTAAGTTAGATAGCTCCGTTTTGGTTTTAGAAGCAGATATTTCTCTGTACAGCCTATGGTCCCATTCACTCGGGAATATCCCAACGCAGCTCCTAGAAGAAACGTGTTTCTGACTCGCTGAATCTCAACATAGATTCAACGCTCTTTGGTGAACGATCGCACAGCAGAGCAGTTTCAAGGAAACGTTTCTCCTGAGTTTTAGACGAAGTTACCTGCTGTTTTGTACGTATGCCGGCATTGGGCTGGAAATACCGGTTTTGGGATTCTGCACAGAAAGGTTTTGCAAACCGCTTATTCCACAAGTGAGTTTAACTCTGTCAGTTGAATGCGCACATTGACGACCATTAAGTTAGATAGCTCCGTTTTGGTTTTAGAAGCAGATATTTCTCTGTACAGCCTACGGTACCATTCACTCGGGAATATCCCAACGCATCTCCTGGAAGAAACGTGTTTCTGACTCGCTGAATCTCAACATAGATTCAACTCTCTTAGGTGAACGAACGCACAGCAGAGCAGTTTCAAGGAAACGTTCGTCCTGAGTTTTAGACGAAGTTTCCTGCTGTTAAGTACGTATGCTAGCATTGGGCTGGAAATACCGGTTTTGGGATTCTGCACAGAAAGTGTTTGCAAACCGCTGAATCCACACGTGAGTTTTACTCTGTCAGTTGAATGCACACATTGACAACCATTCAGTTAGATAGCTCCGTTTTGGTTTTAGAAGCAGATATTTCTCTGTACAGCCTATGGTCCCATTCATTCGGGAATATCCCAACGCAGCTCTAGAAGAAACGTGTTTCTGACTCGCTGAATCTCAACAACGATTCAACTCTCTTAGGTGAACGATCACACAGCAGAGCAGTTCCAAGGAAACGTTTCTCCTGAGTTTTAGAGGAAGTTTCCTGCTGTTTAGTACGTATGCTGGCATTGGTCTAGAAATACCGGTTTTGGGATTCTGCACAGAAAAGTTTTGCAAACCGCTGAATCCACACGTGAGTTTAACTCTGTCAGTTGAATGCACACATTGACAACCATTCAGTTAGAGAGCTCCGTTTTGGTTTTAGAAGCAGATATTTCTCTGTACAACCCATGGTCCCATTCACTCGGGAATATCCCAACGCAGCTCCTAGAAGAAACGTGTTTCTGACTCGCTGAATCCCGACATAGATTCAACTCTCTTAGGTGAACGAACGCACAGCAGAGGAGTTTCAAGGAAACGTTTCTCCTGAGTTTTAGACGATGTTTCCTGCGGTTTAGGACGTATGCCGGCATTGGGCTGGAAATACCGGTTTTGGGATTCTGCACAGAAAGGGCTTGCAAACCGCTGAATCCACACGTGAGTTTAACTCTGTCAGTTGAATGCACACATTGACAACCATTCAGTTAGATAGCTCCGTTTTGGTTTTAGAAGCAGATATTTCTCTGTACAGCCTATGGTCCCATTCACTCGGGAATATCCCAACGCAGCTCCTAGAAGAAACGTGTTTCTGACTCGCTGAATCCCAACATAGATTCAACTCTCTTAGGTGAACGAACGCACAGTAGAGCAGTTTCAAGGAAACGTTTCTCCTGAGTTTTAGAAGAAGTTTCCTGCGGTTCAGTACGTATGCCGGCATTGGGCTGGAAATACCGGTGTTGGGATTCTGCACAGAAGGGGTTTGCAATCCGCTGATTCCACACATGAGTTTAACTCTGTCAATTGAATGAGCACATTGACGACCGTTCAGTTAGATAGCTCCGTTTTGGTTTTAGAAGCAGATATTTCTCTGTACAGCCTATGGTCCCATTCACTCGGGAATATCCCAACGCAGCTCCTAGAAGAAACGTGTTTCTGACTCGCTGAATCTCGACATAGATTCAACTCTCTTAGGTGAACGATCGCACAGCAGAGCAGTTTCAAGGAAACGTTCGTCCTGAGTTTTAGACGAAGTTTCCTGCTGTTAAGTACGTATGCCAGCATTGGGCTGGAAATACCGGTTTTGGGATTCTGCACAGAAAGTGTTTGCAAACCGCTGAATCCACACGTGAGTTTAACTCTGTCAGTTGAATGCACACATTGACAACCATTCAGTTAGATAGCTCCGTTTTGGTTTTAGAAGCAGATATTTCTCTGTACAGCCTAGGGTCCCATTCACTCGGGAATATCCCAACGCAGCTCTAGAAGAAACGTGTTTCTGACTCGCTGAATCTCAACAACGATTCAACTCTCTTAGGTGAACGATCGCACAGCAGAGCAGTTCCAAGGAAACGTTTCTCCTGAGTTTTAGACGAAGTTTCCTGCTGTTTAGTACGTATGCCGGCATTGGTCTAGAAATACCGGTTTTGGGATTTTGCACAGAAAAGTTTTGCAAACCGCTGAATCCACACGTGAGTTTAACTCTGTCAGTTGAATGCACACATTGACAACCATTCAGTTAGATTGCTCCGTTTTGGTTTTAGAAGCAGATATTTCTCTGTACAACCTATGGTCCCATTCACTCGGGAATATCCCAACGCAGCTCAGAGAAGAAACGTGTTTCTGACTCGCTGAATCTCAACATAGATTCAACTCTCTTAGGTGAATGAACGCACAGCAGAGCAGTTTCAAGGAAACGTTCCTCCTGAGTTTTAGACGAAGTTTCCTGCTGTTTAGTACGTATGCCGGCATTGGGCTGGAAATACCGGTTTTGGGATTCTGCACAGAAAGGGTTTGCAAACCGCTGAATCCACACGTGAGTTTAACTCTGTCAGTTGAATGCACACATTGACAACCATTCAGTTAGATAGCTCCGTTTTGGTTTTAGAAGCAGATATTTCTCTGTACAGCCTATGGTCCCATTCACTCGGGAATATCCCAACGCAGCTCCTAGAAGAAACGTGTTTCTGACTCGGTGAATCTAAACATAGATTCAACTCTCTTAGGTGAACGGATGCACAGCAGAGCAGTTTCAAGGACACGTTCCTCCTGCGTTTTAGACGAAGTTTCCTGCTGTTTAGTACGTATGTCGGCATTGGGCTGGAAATACCGGTTTTGGGATTCTGCACAGAAAGTGTTTGCAAACCGCTGAATCCACACGTGAGTTTAACTCTGTCAGTTGAATGCACACATTGACAACCATTCAGTTAGATAGCTCCGTTTTGGTTTTAGAAGCAGATATTTCTCTGTACAGCCTGTGGTCCCAATCACTCGGGAATATCCCAACACAGCTCCTAGAAGAAACGTGTTTCTGACTCGCTGAATCTCAACATAGATTCAACTCTCTTAGGTGAACGAACGCACAACAGAGCAGTTTCAAGGAAACGTTTCTCCTGAGTTTTAGACGAAGTTTACTGCTGTTTATTACGTATGCCGCCATTGGGATGGAAATACCGGTTTTGGGATTCTGCACAGAAAGGGTTTGCAAACCGCTGAATTCACACGTGAGTTTAATTCTGTCAGTTGAATGCACACATTGACAACCATTCAGTTAGATAGCTCCGTTGTGGTTTTAGAAGCAGATATTTCTCTGAACAGCCTATGGTGCCATTCACTCGGGACTATCCCGACGCAGCTCCTAGAAGAAACGTGTTTCTGACTCGCTGAATCTCAACATCGATTCAACTCTCTTAGTGGAACGATGGCACAGCAGAGTAGTTTCAAGGAAACATTTCTCCTGAGTTTTAGACGAAGTTTCCTGCTGTTTAGTACGTATGCCGGCATTGGTCTGGAAATACCGGTTTTGGGATTCTGCACAGAAAGGGTTTGCAAACCGCTGAATCCACACGTGAGTTTAACTCTGTCAGTTGAATGCACACATTGACAACCATTCAGTTAGATAGCTACGTTTCGGCTTTAGAAGCAGATATTTCTCTGTACAGCCTATGGTCCCAATCACTCGGGAATATCCAAACGCAGCTCCTTGAAGAAACGTGTTTCTGACTCGCTGAATCTCAACATAGATTCAACTCTCTTAGGTGAACGAAAGCACAGCAGAGCAGTTTCAAGGAAACGTTTCTCCTTAGTTTTAGACGAAGTTTCCTGCGGTTTAGTACGTATGCCGGCATTGGGCTGGAAATACCGGTTTTGGGATTCTGCACACAAAGCGTTTAGAAACCGATGAATCCACACGTGAGATTAACTCTTTCAGTTGAATGCACACATTGACAACCATTCGGTTAGATAGCTCCCTTTTGGTTTTAGAAGCAGATATTTCTCTGTACAGCCTATTGTCCCATTCACTCGGGAATATCCCAACGCAGCTCCTAGAAGAAACGTGTTTATGACTCGCTGAATCCCAGCATAGATTCAACTCTCTTAGGTGAACGAACGCACAGCAGAGCAGTTTCAAGGAAACGTTTCTCCTGAGTTTTAGACGAAGTTTCCTGCGGTTTAGTACGTATGCCGGCATTGGACTGGAAATACCGGTTTTGGGATTCTGCACAGAAAGGGTTTGCAAACCGCTGAATCCACACGTGAGATTAACTCTTTCAGTAGAATGCAAACATTGACAACCATTCGGTTAGATAGCTCCTTTTTGGTTTTAGAATCAGATATTTCTCTGTACAGCCTATGGTCCCATTCACTCGGGAATATCCCAACGCAGCTCCTAGAAGAAACGTGTTTATGACTCTCTGAATCCCAGCATAGATTCAACTCTCTTAGGTGAACGAACGCACAGCACAGCAGTTTCAAGGAAACGTTTCTCCTGAGTTTTAGACGAAGTTTACTGCTGTTTAGTACGTATGCCGTCATTGGGATGGAAATACCGGTTTTGGGATTCTGCACAGAAACGGTTTGCAAACCGCCGAATTCACACGTGAGTTTAACTCTGTCAGTTGAATGCACACATTGACAACCATTCAGTTAGATAGCTCCGTTTTTGTTTTAGAAGCAGGTATTTCTCTGTACAGCCTATTGTCCCATTCGCTCGGGAATATCCCAACGCAGCTTCTAGAAGAAACGTGTTTCTGATTCGCTGAATCTCAACATAGATTCAACTCTCTTAGGTGAACGAACGCACAGCAGAGCAGTTTCAAGGAAACGTTCATCCTGAGTTTTAGACGAAGTTTCCTGCGGTTTAGTACATATGCCGGCATTGGGCTGGATATACCGGTTTTGGGATTCTGCACAGAAAGGTTTTGCAAACCGCTGAATCCACACCTGAGTTTAACTCTGTCAATTGAATGCACACATTGGCAACCATTCAGTTAGAGAGCTCCGTTTGGGTTTTAGATGCAGATATTTCTCCTTACAGCCTATGGTCCCATCCACTCGGGAATATCCCAACGCAACTCCTAGAAAAAACGTGTTTATGACTCGCTGAATCCCAGCATAGATTCAACTCTCTTAGGTGAACGAACGCACAGCAGAGCAGTTGCAAGGAAACGTTTCTCTGGACTTTTAGACGAAGTTTACTGCTGTTTCGTACGTATGCCGGCATTGGGCTGGAAATGCCGGTTTTGGGATACTGGAAAGAAAGGGTTTGAAAACCGCTGATTCCACACGTGAGTTTAACTCTGTCAGTTGAATGCTCACATTGACAACCATTCAGTTAGATAGCTCCGTTTTGATTTTACAAGCAGATATTTCTCTGTACAGCCTATGGTCCCATTCACTCGGGAATAACCCAACGTAGCTCCTAGAAAAAAAGTGTTTCTGACTCGCTGAATCTCAACATAGATTCAACTCTCTTAGGTGAACGAACGCACAGCAGAGCAGTTTCAAGGAAACGTTCCTCCTGAGGTTTAGATGCAGTTTACTGCTGTTTAGTACGTATGCCGGCATTGGGATGGAAATACCGGTTTTGGGATTCTGCACAGAAACGGTTTGCAAACCGCTGAATTCACACGTGAGTTTAACTCTGTCAGTTGAATGCACACATTGACAACCATTCAGTTAGATAGCTCCGTTTCGGTTTTAGAAGCAGATATTTCTCTGTACAGCCTATGGTCCCATTCACTCGGGAATATCCCAACGCAGCTCCTAGAAGGAACGTGTTTCTGACTCGCTGAATCTCAACATAGATTCAACTCTCTTAGGTGAACGAACGCACAGCAGAGCACTTTCAAATAAACGTTTCTCCTGAGTTTTAGACGAAGTTTCCTGCGGTTTAGTACGTATGCCGGCATTGGGCTGGAAATGCCGGTTTTGGTATTCTGCAAAGAAAGGGTTTGCAAACCGCTGATTCCATACGTGAGTTTAACTCTGTCAGTTGAATGCACACATTGACAACCATTCAGTTAGATAGCTCCGTTCTGGTTTTAGAAGCAGATATTTCTCTGTACAGTCTATGGTCCCATTCACTCGGGAATAACCCATCGCAGCTCCTAGAAGAAAAGTGTTTCTGACTCGCTGAATCCCAATATAGATTCAACTCTCTTAGCTGAAAAAACGCACAACAGAGCAGTTTCAAGGAAACGTTTCTCCTGAGTTTTAGACGAAGTTTACTGCTGTTTATTACTTATGCCGTCTTTGGGATGGAAATACCGGTTTTGGGATTCTGCAAAGAAATGGTTTGCAAACCGCTGAATTCACACGTGAGTTTAACTCAGATAGTTGAATGCACACATTGACAACCATTCAGTTAGATAGCTCCGTTTTGGATTTAGAACCAGATATTCCTCTGTACAGCCTATATTCCCATTCACTCGGGAATATCCCAACGCAGCTCCTAGAAGAAACGTGTTTCTGACTCGCTGAATCTCAACATAGATTCAACTCTCTTAGGTGAACGAACGCACAGCAGAGCAGTTTCAAGGAAACGTTCCTCCTGAGTTTTAGACGAAGTTTCCTGCGGTTTAGTACGTATGCCGGCATTGGGCTGGAAATACCGGTTTTGGGATTCTGCACAGAAATGGTTTGCAAACCGCTGAAAGCACACGTGAGATTAACTCTTTCAGTTGAATGCACACATTTACAACCTTTCGGTTAGATAGCTCCGTTTTGGTTTTAGAATCAGATATTTCTCTGTACAGCCTATGGTCCCATTCACTCGGGAATATCCCAACCCAGCTCCTAGAAGAAACGTGTTCATGACTCGCTGAATCCCAGCATAGATTCAACTCTCTTAGGTGAACGAACGCACAGCAGAGCAGTTGCAAGGAAACGTTTCTCTGGACATTTAGACGAAGTTTACTGCTGTTTCGTACGTATGCCGGCATTGGGCTGGAAATGTCGGTTTTGGGATACTGCAAAGAAAGGGTTTGAAAACCGCTGATTCCACACGTGAGTTTAGCTCTGTCAGTTGAATGCACACATTGACAACCATTCAGTTAGATAGCTCCGTTTTGATTTTAGATGCAGATATTTCTCTGTACAGCCTATGGTCCCATTCACTCGGGAATAACCCAACGCAGCTCCTAGAAGAAAAGTGTTTCTGACTCGCTGAATCTCAACATAGATTCAACTCTCTTAGTTGAACGAACGCACAGCAGAGCAGTTTCAAGGAAACGTTTCTCCTGAGTTTTAGACGAAGTTTACTGCTGTTTAGTACGTATGCCGGCATTGGGATGGAAATACCGGTTTTGGGATTCTGCACAGAAATGGTTTGCAAACCGCTGATTCCACACGTGAGTTTAACTCTGTCAGTTGAATGCACACAGTGATAACCATTCAGTTAGATCGCTCCGTTTTGGTTTTAGAAGCAGATATTTCTCTGTATAGCCTATTGTCCCATTCACTCGGGAATATCCCAACGCAGCTCCTAGAAGATACGTGTTTATGACTCGCTGAATCCCAGCATAGATTCAACTCTCTTAGGTGAACGAACGCACAGCAGAGCAGTTTCAAGGAAACGTTTCTCCTTAGGTTTAGACGAAGTGTACTGCTGTTTGGTACGTATGCCGGCATTGGGATGGATTTACCGGTTTTGGGATTCTGCACAGAAACGGTTTGCAAACCGCTGAATTCACACGTGAGTTTAACTCTGTCAGTTGAATGCACACATTGACAACCATTCAGTTAGATAGCTCCGTTTCGGTTTTAGAAGCAGATATTTCTCTGTACACTCTATGGTCCCATTCACTCGGGAATAACCCATCGCAGCTCCTAGAAGAAAAGTGTTTCTGACTCGCTGAATCCCAATATAGATTCAACTCTCTTAGCTGAAAAAACGCACAACAGAGCAGTTTCAAGGAAACGTTTCTCCTGAGTTTTAGACGAAGTTTACTGCTGTTTAGTACTTATGCCGTCTTTGGGATGGAAATACCGGTTTTGGGATTCTGCACAGAAATGGTTTGCACACCGCTGAATTCACACGTGAGTTTAACTCAGATAGTTGAATGCACACATTGACAACCATTCAGTTAGATAGCTCCGTTTTGGATTTAGAACCAGATATTTCTCTGTACAGCGTATATTCCCATTCACTCGGGAATATCCCAACGCAGCTCCTAGAAGAAACGTGTTTCTGACTCGCTGAATCTCAACATAGATTCAACTCTCTTAGGTGAACGAACGCACAGCAGAGCAGTTTCAAGGAAACGTTCCTCCTGAATTTAGACGAAGTTTCCTGCGGTTTAGTACGTATGCCGGCATTGGGATGGAAATACCGGTTTTGGGATTCTGCTCAGAAACGGTTTGCAAACCGCTGAATTCACACGTGAGTTTAACTCTGTCAGTTGAATGCACACATTGAAAACCATTCAGTTAGATAGCTCCGTTTCGGTTTTAGAAGCAGATATTTCTCTGTACAGCCTATGGTCCCATTCACTCGGGAATATCCCAACGCAGCTCCAAGAAGAAACGTGTTTCTGACTCGCTGAATGTCAACATAGATTCAACTCTCTTAGGTGAACGAACGCACAGCTGAGCAGTTTCAAGGAAACGTTCCTCCTGAGTTTAGACGAAGTTTCCTGCGGTTTAGTACGTATGCCGGCATTGGGCTGGAAATACCGGTTTTGGGATTCTGCACAGAAATGGTTTGCAAACCGCTGAATCCACACGTGAGTGTAACTCTGTCAGTTGAATGCACACATTGACAACCATTCGGTTAGATAGCTCCGTTTTGGTTTTAGAATCAGATATTTCTCTGTACAGCCTATGGTCCCATTCACTCGGGAATATCCCAGCTCAGCTCCTAGAAGAAACGTTTTTATGACTCGCTGAATCCAAGCATAGATTCAACTCTCTTAGGTGAGCGAACGCACAGCAGAGCAGTTTCAAGGAAACGTTTCTCTGGAGTTTTAGACGAAGTTTACTGCTGTTTCGTACGTATGCCGGAATTGGGCTGGAAATGCCGGTTTTGGGATACTGCAAAGAAAGGGTTTGCAAACCGCTAATTCCACACGTGAGTTTAACTCTGTCAGTTGAATGCACACATTGACAACCATTCAGTTAGATAGCTCCGTTTTGATTTTAGATGCAGACTTTTCTCTGTACAGCCTATGGTCCCATTCACTCGGGAATAACCCAACGCAGCTCCTAGAAGAAAAGTGTTTCTGACTCGCTGAATCTCAACATAGATTCAATTCTCTTAGGTGAACGAACGCACAGCAGAGCAGTTTCAAGGAAACGTTCCTCCTGAGTTTTAGACGCAGTTTACTGCTGTTTAGTACGTATGCCGGCATTGGGATGGATATACCGATTTTGGGATTCTGCACAGAAACGGTTTTCAAACCGCTGAATTCACACGTGAGTTTAAGTCTGTCAGTTGAATGCACACATTGACAACCATTCGGTTAGATAGCTCCGTTTTGGTTTTAGAAGCAGATATTTCTCTGTACAGCCTATGGTCCCATTCACTCGGGAATATCCCAACTCAGCTCCTAGAAGAAACGTGTTTATGACTCGCTGAATCCCAGCATAGATTCAACTCCCTTAGGTGAAAAAACGCACAACAGAGCAGTTTCAAGGAAACGTTTCTCCTGAGTTTTAGACGAAGTTTACTGCTGTTTAGTACTTATGCCGGCTTTGGGATGGAAATACCGGTTTTGGGATTCTGCACAGAAATGGTTTGCAAACCGTTGAATTCACACGTGAGTTTAACTCAGATAGTTGAATGCACACATTGACAACCATTCAGTTAGATAGCTCCGTTTTGGATTTAGAACCAGATATTTCTCTGTACAGCCTATGTTCCCATTCACTCGGGAATATCCCAACGCAGCTCCTAGAAGAAACGTGTTTCTGACTCGCTGAATCTCAACATAGATTCAACTCTCTTAGGTCAACGAACCCACAGCAGAGCAGTTTCACGGAAACGTTCCTCCTGAGTTTTAGACGAAGTTTCCTGCGGTTTAGTACGTATGCCGGCATTGGGCTGGAAATACCGGTTTTGGGATTCTGCACAGAAGTGGTTTGCAAACCGCTGAATCCACACGTCAGTTTAACTCTGTCAGTTGAATGCACACATTGACAACCATTCAGTTACATAGCTCCGTTTCGGTTTTAGAAGCAGATATTTCTCTGTACAGCCTATGGTCCCATTCACTCGGGAATATCCCAACGTAGCTCCTAGAAGAAACGTGTTTCTGACTCGCTGAATCTCAACATAGATTCAACTCTCTTAGGTGAACGAAAGCATAGCAGAGCAGTTTCAAGGAAACGATTCTCCTGAGTTTTAGACGAAGTTTACTGCTGCTTAGTACGTATGCCGGCATTGGGATGGAAATACCGGTTTTGGGATTCTGCACAGAAACGGTTTGCAAACCGCTGAATTCACACGTGAGTTTAACTCTGTCAGTTGAATGCACACATTGACAACCATTCAGTTAGATAGCTCCGTTTCGGTTTTAGAAGCAGATATTTCTCTGTACAGCCTATGGTCCCATTCACTCGGGAATATCCCAAGTCAGCTCCTAGAAGAAACGTGTTTCTGACTCGCTGAATCTCCAGATAGATTCAACTCTCTTAGGTGAACGAAAGCACAGCAGAGCAGTTTCAAGGAAACGTTTCTCCTGAGTTTAGATGAAGTTTCCTGCGGTTTAGTACGTATGCCGGCATTGGGCTGGAAATACCGGTTTTGGGATTCTGCACAGAAATGGTTTGCAAACCGCTGAAACCACACGTGAGATTAACTCTTTCAGTTGAATGCACACATTTACAACCTTTCGGTTAGATAGCTCCGTTTTGGTTTTAGAATCAGATATTTCTCTGTACAGCCTATGGTCCCATTCACTCGGGAATATCCTAACTCAGCTCCTAGAAGAAACGTGTTCATGTTTCGCTGAATCCCAGCATAGATTCAACTCTCTTAGGTGAACGAACGCACAGCAGAGCAGTTGCAAGGAAACGGTTCTCTGGACTTTTAGACGAAGTTTACTGCTGTTTCGTTCGTATGCCGGCATTGGGCTTGAAATGCCGGTTTTGGGATACTGCAAAGAAAGGGTTTGAAAACCGCTGATTCCACACGTGAGTTTAACTCTGTCAGTTGAATACACACATTGACAACCATTCAGTTAGATAGCTCCGTTTTGATTTTACAAGCAGATATTTCTCTGTACAGCCTATGGTCCCATTCACTCGGGAATAACCCAACGCAGCTCCTAGAAAAAAAGTGTTTCTGACTCGCTGAATCTCAACATAGATTCAACTCTCTTAGGTGAACTAACGCACAGCAGAGCAGTTTCAAGGAAACGTTCCTCCTGAGGTTTAGATGCAGTTTACTGCTGTTTAGTACGTATGCCGGCATTGGGATGGAAATACCGGTTTTGGGATTCTGCACAGAAACGGTTTGCAAACCGCTGAATTCACACGTGAGTTTAACTCTGTCAGTTGAATGCACACATTGACAACCATTCAGTTAGATAGCTCCGTTTCGGTTTTAGAAGCAGATATTTCTCTGTACAGCCTATGGTCCCATTCACTCGGGAATATCCCAACGCAGCTCCTAGAAGAAACGTGTTTCTGACTCGCTGAATCTCAACATAGATTCAACTCTCTTAGGTGAACGAACGCACAGCAGAGCACTTTCAAGGAAACGTTCCTCCTGAATTTAGACGGTTTCCTGCGGTTTAGTACGTATGCCGGCATTGGGCTGGAAATACCGGTTTTGGGATTCTGCAGAGAAATTGTTTGCAAACCGCTGAATCCACACGTGAGATTAACTCTTTAAGTTGAATGCACACATTGACAACCATTCGGTTAGATAGATCCGTTTTGGTTTTAGAATCAGATATTTCTCTGTACATCCTATGGTCCCATTCACTCGGGAATATCCCAACTCAGCTCCTAGAAGAAACGTGTTTATGACTCGCTGAATCCCAGCATAGATTCAACTCTCTTAGGTGAACGAACGCACAGCAGAGCAGTTTCAAGGAAACGATTCTCCTGAGTTTTAGACGAAGTTTACTGCTGTTTCGTACGTATGCCGGCATTGGGCTGGAAATGCCGGTTTTGGGATACTGCAAAGAAAGGGTTTGCAAACCGCTGATTCCACACGTGAGTTTAACTCTGTCAGTTGAATGCACACATTGACAACCATTCGGTTAGATAGCTCCGTTTTGATTTTAGATGCAGATATTTCTCTGTACAGCCTATGGTCCCATTCACTCGGGAATAACCCAACGCAGCTCCTAGAAGAAAAGTGTTTCTGACACGCTGAATCTCAACATAGATTCAACTCTCTTAGTTGAACGAACGCACAGCAGAGCAGTTTCATGGAAACGTTTCTCCTGAGTTTTAGACGAAGTTTACTGCTGTTTAGTACCTATGCCGGCATTGGGATGGAAATACCGGTTTTGGGATTCTGCACAGAAATGGTTTGCAAACCGCTGATTCCACACGTGAGTTTAACTCTGTCAGTTGAATGCACACATTGATAACCATTCAGTTAGATCGCTCCGTTTTGGTTTTAGAAGCAGATATTTCTCTGTACAGCCTATGGTCCCATTCACTCGGGAATATCCCAGCGCAGCTCCTAGAAGATACGTGTTTATGACTCGCTGAATCCCAGCATAGATTCAACTCTCTTAGGTGAACGAACGCACAGCAGAGCACTTTCAAGGAAACGTTTCTCCTTAGGTTTAGACGAAGTGTACTGCTGTTTGGTACGTATGCTGTCATTGGGATGGAAATACCGGTTTTGGGATTCTGCACAGAAACGGTTTGCAAACCGCTGAATTCACACGTGAGTTTAACTCTGTCAGTTGAATGCACACATTGACAACCATTCAGTTAGATAGCTCCGTTTCGGTTTTAGAAGCAGATATTTCTCTGTACAGCCTATGGTCCCATTCACTCGGGAATATCCCAACGCAGCTCCTAGAAGAAACGGTTTCTGACTCGCTGAACCTCAACATAGATTCAACTCTCTTAGGTGAACGAACGCACAGCAGAGCAGTTTCAAGGAAACGTTTCTCCTGAGTTTTAGACGAAGTTTCCTGCAGTTTAGTACGTATGCCGGCATTGGGCTGGAAATGCCGGTTTTGGTATTCTGCAAAGAAAGGGTTTGCAAACCGCTGATTCCACACGTGAGTTTAACTCTGTCAGTTGAATGCACACATTGACAACCATTCAGTTAGATAGCTCCGTTTTGGTTTTAGAAGCAGATATTTCTCTGTACAGTCTATGGTCCCATTCACTCGGGAATAACCCATCGCAGCTCCTAGAAGAAAAGTGTTTCTGACTCACTGAATCCCAATATAGATTCAACTATCTTAGGTGAAAAAACGCACAACAGAGCAGTTTCAAGGAAACGTTTCTCCTGAGTTTTAGACGAAGTTTACTGCTGTTTAGTACTTATGCCGTCTTTGGGATGGAAATACCGGTTTTGGGATTCTGCACAGAAATGGTTTGCAAACCGCTGAATTCACACGTGAGTTTAACTCAGATAGTTGAATGCACACATTGACAACCATTCAGTTAGATAGCTCCGTTTTGGATTTAGAACCAGATATTTCTCTGGACAGCCTATATTCCCATTCACTCGGGCATATCCCAACGCAGCTCCTAGAAGAAACGTGTTTCTGACTCGCTGAATCTCAACATAGATTCAACTCTCTTAGGTGAACGAACGCACAGCAGAGCAGTTTCAAGGAAACGTTCCTCCTGAGTTTTAGACGAAGTTTCCTGCGGTTTAGTACGTATGCCGGCATTGGGCTGGAAATACCGGTTTTGGGATTCTGCACAGAAATGGTTTGCAAACCGCTGAAAGCACATGTGAGATTAACTCTTACAGTTGAATGCACACATTTACAACCTTTCGGTTAGATAGCTCCGTTTTGGTTTTAGAATCAGATATTTCTCTGTACAGCCTATGGTCCCATTCACTCGGGAATATCCCAACCCAGCTCCTAGAAGAAACGTGTTCATGACTCGCTGAATCCCAGCATAGATTCAACTCTCTTAGGTGAACGAACGCACAGCAGAGCAGTTGCAAGGAAACGTTTCTCTGGACTTTTAGACGAAGTTTACTGCTGTTTCGTACGTATGCCGGCATTGGGCTGGAAATGCCGGTTTTGGGATACTGGAAAGAAAGGGTTTGAAAACCGCTGATTCCACACGTGAGTTTAACTCTGTCAGTTGAATGCTCACATTGACAACCATTCAGTTAGATAGCTCCGTTTTGATTTTACAAGCAGATATTTCTCTGTACAGCCTATGGTCCCATTCACTCGGGAATAACCCAACGTAGCTCCTAGAAAAAAAGTGTTTCTGACTCGCTGAATCTCAACATAGATTCAACTCTCTTAGGTGAACGAACGCACAGCAGAGCAGTTTCAAGGAAACGTTCCTCCTGAGGTTTAGATGCAGTTTACTGCTGTTTAGTACGTATGCCGGCATTGGGATGGAAATACCGGTTTTGGGATTCTGCACAGAAACGGTTTGCAAACCGCTGAATTCACACGTGAGTTTAACTCTGTCAGTTGAATGCACACATTGACAACCATTCAGTTAGATAGCTCCGTTTCGGTTTTAGAAGCAGATATTTCTCTGTACAGCCTATGGTCCCATTCACTCGGGAATATCCCAACGCAGCTCCTAGAAGGAACGTGTTTCTGACTCGCTGAATCTCAACATAGATTCAACTCTCTTAGGTGAACGAACGCACAGCAGAGCACTTTCAAATAAACGTTCCTTCTGAATTTAGACGAAGTTTCCTGCGGTTTAGTACGTATGCCGGCATTGGGCTGGAAATACCGGTTTTGGGATTCTGCACAGAAACGTTTTGCAAACCGCTGAATTCACACGTGAGTTTAACTCTGTCAGTTGAATGCACACATTGACAACCATTCAGTTAGATATCTCCGTTTCGGTTTTAGAAGCAGATATTTCTCTGTACAGCCTATGGTCCCATTCACTCGGGAATATCCCAACGCAGCTCCTAGAAGAAACGGCTTCTGACTCGCTGAATCTCAACATAGATTCAACTCTCTTAGGTGAACGAACGCACAGCAGAGCAGTTTCAAGGAAACGTTTCTCCTGAGTTTTAGACGAAGTTTCCTGCGGTTTAGTACGTATGCCGGCATTGGGCTGGAAATGCCGGTTTTGGTATTCTGCAAAGAAAGGGTTTGCAAACCGCTGATTCCATACGTGAGTTTAACTCTGTCAGTTGAATGCACACATTGACAACCATTCAGTTAGATAGCTCCGTTCTGGTTTTAGAAGCAGATATTTCTCTGTACAGTCTATGGTCCCATTCACTCGGGAATAACCCATCGCAGCTCCTAGAAGAAAAGTGTTTCTGACTCGCTGAATCCCAATATAGATTCAACTCTCTTAGCTGAAAAAACGCACAACAGAGCAGTTTCAAGGAAACGTTTCTCCTGAGTTTTAGACGAAGTTTACTGCTGTTTATTACTTATGCCGTCTTTGGGATGGAAATACCGGTTTTGGGATTCTGCACAGAAATGGTTTGCAAACCGCTGAATTCACACGTGAGTTTAACTCAGATAGTTGAATGCACACATTGACAACCATTCAGTTAGATAGCTCCGTTTTGGATTTAGAACCAGATATTCCTCTGTACAGCCTATATTCCCATTCACTCGGGAATATCCCAACGCAGCTCCTAGAAGAAACGTGTTTCTGACTCGCTGAATCTCAACATAGATTCAACTCTCTTAGGTGAACGAACGCACAGCAGAGCAGTTTCAAGGAAACGTTCCTCCTGAGTTTTAGACGAAGTTTCCTGCGGTTTAGTACGTATGCCGGCATTGGGCTGGAAATACCGGTTTTGGGATTCTGCACAGAAATGGTTTGCAAACCGCTGAAAGCACACGTGAGATTAACTCTTTCAGTTGAATGCACACATTTACAACCTTTCGGTTAGATAGCTCCGTTTTGGTTTTAGAATCAGATATTTCTCTGTACAGCCTATGGTCCCATTCACTCGGGAATATCCCAACCCAGCTCCTAGAAGAAACGTGTTGATGACTCGCTGAATCCCAGCATAGATTCAACTCTCTTAGGTGAACGAACGCACAGCAGAGCAGTTGCAAGGAAACGTTTCTCTGGACATTTAGACGAAGTTTACTGCTGTTTCGTACGTATGCCGGCATTGGGCTGGAAATGTCGGTTTTGGGATACTGCAAAGAAAGGGTTTGAAAACCGCTGATTCCACACGTGAGTTTAGCTCTGTCAGTTGAATGCACACATTGACAACCATTCAGTTAGATAGCTCCGTTTTGATTTTAGATGCAGATATTTCTCTGTACAGCCTATGGTCCCATTCACTCGGGAATAACCCAACGCAGCTCCTAGAAGAAAAGTGTTTCTGACTCGCTGAATCTCAACATAGATTCAACTCTCTTAGTTGAACGAACGCACAGCAGAGCAGTTTCAAGGAAACGTTTCTCCTGAGTTTTAGACGAAGTTTACTGCTGTTTAGTACGTATGCCGGCATTGGGATGGAAATACCGGTTTTGGGATTCTGCACAGAAATGGTTTGCAAACCGCTGATTCCACACGTGAGTTTAACTCTGTCAGTTGAATGCACACAGTGATAACCATTCAGTTAGATCGCTCCGTTTTGGTTTTAGAAGCAGATATTTCTCTGTACAGCCTATTGTCCCATTCACTCGGGAATATCCCAACGCAGCTCCTAGAAGATACGTGTTTATGACTCGCTGAATCCCAGCATAGATTCAACTCTCTTAGGTGAACGAACGCACAGCAGAGCAGTTTCAAGGAAACGTTTCTCCTTAGGTTTAGACGAAGTGTACTGCTGTTTGGTACGTATGCCGGCATTGGGATGGATTTACCGGTTTTGGGATTCTGCACAGAAACGGTTTGCAAACCGCTGAATTCACACGTGAGTTTAGCTCTGTCAGTTGAATGCACACATTGACAACCATTCAGTTAGATAGCTCCGTTTCGGTTTTAGAAGCAGATATTTCTCTGTACACTCTATGGTCCCATTCACTCGGGAATAACCCATCGCAGCTCCTAGAAGAAAAGTGTTTCTGACTCGCTGAATCCCAATATAGATTCAACTCTCTTAGCTGAAAAAACGCACAACAGAGCAGTTTCAAGGAAACGTTTCTCCTGAGTTTTAGACGAAGTTTACTGCTGTTTAGTACTTATGCCGTCTTTGGGATGGAAATACCGGTTTTGGGATTCTGCACAGAAATGGTTTGCACACCGCTGAATTCACACGTGAGTTTAACTCAGATAGTTGAATGCACACATTGACAACCATTCAGTTAGATAGCTCCGTTTTGGATTTAGAACCAGATATTTCTCTGTACAGCGTATATTCCCATTCACTCGGGAATATCCCAACGCAGCTCCTAGAAGAAACGTGTTTCTGACTCGCTGAATCTCAACATAGATTCAACTCTCTTAGGTGAACGAACGCACAGCAGAGCAGTTTCAAGGAAACGTTCCTCCTGAATTTAGACGAAGTTTCCTGCGGTTTAGTACGTATGCCGGCATTGGGATGGAAATACCGGTTTTGGGATTCTGCTCAGAAACGGTTTGCAAACCGCTGAATTCACACGTGAGTTTAACTCTGTCAGTTGAATGCACACATTGAAAACCATTCAGTTAGATAGCTCCGTTTCGGTTTTAGAAGCAGATATTTCTCTGTACAGCCTATGGTCCCATTCACTCGGGAATATCCCAACGCAGCTCCAAGAAGAAACGTGTTTCTGACTCGCTGAATGTCAACATAGATTCAACTCTCTTAGGTGAACGAACGCACAGCTGAGCAGTTTCAAGGAAACGTTCCTCCTGAGTTTAGACGAAGTTTCCTGCGGTTTAGTACGTATGCCGGCATTGGGCTGGAAATACCGGTTTTGGGATTCTGCACAGAAATGGTTTGCAAACCGCTGAATCCACACGTGAGTGTAACTCTGTCAGTTGAATGCACACATTGACAACCATTCGGTTAGATAGCTCCGTTTTGGTTTTAGAATCAGATATTTCTCTGTACAGCCTATGGTCCCATTCACTCGGGAATATCCCAGCTCAGCTCCTAGAAGAAACGTTTTTATGACTCGCTGAATCCAAGCATAGATTCAACTCTCTTAGGTGAGCGAACGCACAGCAGAGCAGTTTCAAGGAAACGTTTCTCTGGAGTTTTAGACGAAGTTTACTGCTGTTTCGTACGTATGCCGGAATTGGGCTGGAAATGCCGGTTTTGGGATACTGCAAAGAAAGGGTTTGCAAACCGCTAATTCCACACGTGAGTTTAACTCTGTCAGTTGAATGCACACATTGACAACCATTCAGTTAGATAGCTCCGTTTTGATTTTAGATGCAGACTTTTCTCTGTACAGCCTATGGTCCCATTCACTCGGGAATAACCCAACGCAGCTCCTAGAAGAAAAGTGTTTCTGACTCGCTGAATCTCAACATAGATTCAATTCTCTTAGGTGAACGAACGCACAGCAGAGCAGTTTCAAGGAAACGTTCCTCCTGAGTTTTAGACGCAGTTTACTGCTGTTTAGTACGTATGCCGGCATTGGGATGGATATACCGATTTTGGGATTCTGCACAGAAACGGTTTTCAAACCGCTGAATTCACACGTGAGTTTAAGTCTGTCAGTTGAATGCACACATTGACAACCATTCGGTTAGATAGCTCCGTTTTGGTTTTAGAAGCAGATATTTCTCTGTACAGCCTATGGTCCCATTCACTCGGGAATATCCCAACTCAGCTCCTAGAAGAAACGTGTTTATGACTCGCTGAATCCCAGCATAGATTCAACTCTCTTAGGTGAACGAACGCACAGCAGAGCAGTTTCAAGGAAACGTTTCTCTGGAGTTTTAGACGAAGTTTACTGCTGTTTCGTATGTATGCCGGCATTGGGCTGGAAATGCCGGTTTTGGGATACTGCAAAGAAAGGGTTTGCAAACCGCTGATTCCACACGTGAGTTTAACTCTGTCAGTTGAATGCACACATTGAAAACCATTCAGTTAGATAGCTCCGTTTTGATTTTAGATGCAGATATTTCTCTGTACAGCCTATGGTCCCATTCACTCGGGAATAACCCAACGCAGCTCCTAGAAGAAAAGTGTTTCTGACTCGCTGAATCTCAACATAGATTCAACTCTGTTAGTTGAACGAACGCACAGCAGAGCAGTTTCAAGGAAACGTTTCTCCTGAGTTTTAGACGAAGTTTACTGCTGTTTAGTACGTATGCCGGCATTGGGATGGAAATACCGGTTTTGGGATTCTGCACAGAAATGGTTTGCAAACCGCTGATTCCACACTTGAGTTTAACTCTGTCAGTTGAATGCACACATTGATAACCATTCAGTTGGATCGCTCCTTTTTGGTTTTAGAAGCAGATATTTCTCTGTACAGCCTATTGTCCCATTCACTCGGGAATATCCCAACGCAGCTCCTAGAAGATACGTGTTTATGACTCGCTGAATCCCAGCATAGATTCAACTCTCTTAGGTGAACGAACGCACAGCAGAGCAGTTTCAAGGAAACGTTTCTCCTTAGGTTTAGACGAAGTGTACTGCAGTTTGGTACGTATGCCGGCATTGGGATGGAAATACCGGTTTTGGGATTCTGCACAGAAACGGTTTGCAAACCGCTGAATTCACACGTGAGTTTAACTCTGTCAGTTGAATGCACACATTGACAACCATTCAGTTAGATAGTTCCGTTTCGGTTTTAGAAGCAGATATTTCTCGGTACAGCCTATGGTCCCATTCACTCGGGAATATCCCAACGCAGCTCCTAGAAGAAACGGTTTCTGACTCGCTGAATCTCAACATAGATTCAACTCTCTTAGGTGAACGAACGCACAGCAGAGCAGTTTCAAGGAAACGTTTCTCCTGAGTTTTAGACGAAGTTTCCTGCGGTTTAGTACGTATGCCGGCATTGGGCTGGAAATGCCGGTTTTGGTATTCTGCAAAGAAAGGGTTTGCAAACCGCTGATTCCACACGTGAGTTTAACTCTGTCAGTTGAATGCACACATTGACAACCATTCAGTTAGATAGCTCCGTTTTGGTTTTAGAAGCAGATATTTCTCTGTACAGTCTATGGTCCCATTCACTCGGGAATAACCCATCGCAGCTCCTAGAAGAAAAGTGTTTCTGACTCGCTGAATCCCAATATAGATTCAACTATCTTAGGTGAAAAAACGCACAACAGAGCAGTTTCAAGGAAACGTTTCTCCTGAGTTTTAGACGAAGTTTACTGCTGTTTAGTACTTATGCCGTCTTTGGTATGGAAATACCGGTTTTGGGATTCTGCACAGAAATGGTTTGCAAACCGCTGAATTCACACGTGAGTTTAACTCAGATAGTTGAATGCACACATTGACAACCATTCAGTTAGATAGCTCCGTTTTGGATTTAGAACCAGATATTTCTCTGGACAGCCTATATTCCCATTCACTCGGGCATATCCCAACGCAGCTCCTAGAAGAAACGTGTTTCTGACTCGCTGAATCTCAACATAGATTCAACTCTCTTAGGTGAACGAACGCACAGCAGAGCAGTTTCAAGGAAACGTTCCTCCTGAGTTTTAGACGAAGTTTCCTGCGGTTTAGTACGTATGCCGGCATTGGGCTGGAAATACCGGTTTTGGGATTCTGCACAGAAATGGTTTGCAAACCGCTGAAAGCACACGTGAGATTAACTCTTTCAGTTGAATGCACACATTTACAACCTTTCGGTTAGATAGCTCCGTTTTGGTTTTAGAATCAGATATTTCTCTGTACAGCCTATGGTCCCATTCACTCGGGAATATCCCAACCCAGCTCCTAGAAGAAACGTGTTCATGACTCGCTGAATCCCAGCATAGATTCAACTCTCTTAGGTGAACGAACGCACAGCAGAGCAGTTGCAAGGAAACGTTTCTCTGGACTTTTAGACGAAGTTTACTGCTGTTTCGTACGTATGCCGGCATTGGGCTGGAAATGCCGGTTTTGGGATACTGGAAAGAAAGGGTTTGAAAACCGCTGATTCCACACGTGAGTTTAACTCTGTCAGTTGAATGCTCACATTGACAACCATTCAGTTAGATAGCTCCGTTTTGATTTTACAAGCAGATATTTCTCTGTACAGCCTATGGTCCCATTCACTCGGGAATAACCCAACGTAGCTCCTAGAAAAAAAGTGTTTCTGACTCGCTGAATCTCAACATAGATTCAACTCTCTTAGGTGAACGAACGCACAGCAGAGCAGTTTCAAGGAAACGTTCCTCCTGAGGTTTAGATGCAGTTTACTGCTGTTTAGTACGTATGCCGGCATTGGGATGGAAATACCGGTTTTGGGATTCTGCACAGAAACGGTTTGCAAACCGCTGAATTCACACGTGAGTTTAACTCTGTCAGTTGAATGCACACATTGACAACCATTCAGTTAGATAGCTCCGTTTCGGTTTTAGAAGCAGATATTTCTCTGTACAGCCTATGGTCCCATTCACTCGGGAATATCCCAACGCAGCTCCTAGAAGGAACGTGTTTCTGACTCGCTGAATCTCAACATAGATTCAACTCTCTTAGGTGAACGAACGCACAGCAGAGCACTTTCAAGGAAACGTTCCTCCTGAATTTAGACGAAGTTTCCTGCGGTTTAGTACGTATGCCGGCATTGGGATGGAAATACCGGTTTTGGGATTCTGCACAGAAACGGTTTGCAAACCGCTGAATCCACACGTGAGATTAACTCTTTAAGTTGAATGCACACATTGACAACCATTCGGTTAGATAGTTCCGTTTCGGTTTTAGAAGCAGATATTTCTCGGTACACCCTATGGTCCCATTCACTCGGGAATATCCCAACGCAGCTCCTAGAAGAAACGGTTTCTGACTCGCTGAATCTCAACATAGATTCAACTCTCTTAGGTGAACGAACGCACAGCAGAGCAGTTTCAAGGAAACGTTTCTCCTGAGTTTTAGACGAAGTTTCCTGCGGTTTAGTACGTATGCCGGCATTGGGCTGGAAATGCCGGTTTTGGTATTCTGCAAAGAAAGGGTTTGCAAACCGCTGATTCCACAGGTGAGTTTAACTCTGTCAGTTGAATGCACACATTGACAACCATTCAGTTAGATAGCTCCATTTTGGTTTTAGAAGCAGATATTTCTCTGTACAGTCTATGGTCCCATTCACTTGGGAATAACCCATCGCAGCTCCTAGAAGAAAAGTGTTTCTGACTCGCTGAATCCCAATATAGATTCAACTCTCTTAGGTGAAAAAACGCACAACAGAGCAGTTTCAAGGAAACGTTCCTCCTGAGTTTTAGACGAAGTTTCCTGCGGTTTAGTACGTATGCCGGCATTGGGCTGGAAATACCGGTTTTGGGATTCTGCACAGAAATGGTTTGCAAACCGCTGAAAGCACACGTGAGATTAACTCTTTCAGTTGAGTGCACACATTTACAACCTTTCGGTTAGATAGCTCCGTTTTGGTTTTAGAATCAGATATTTCTCTGTACAGCCTATGGTCCCATTCACTCGGGAATATCCCAACCCAGCTCCTAGAAGAAACGTGTTCATGACTCGCTGAATCCCAGCATAGATTCAACTCTCTTAGGTGAACGAACGCACAGCAGAGCAGTTGCAAGGAAACGTTTCTCTGGACTTTTAGACGAAGTTTACTGCTGTTTCGTACGTATGCCGGCATTGGGCTGGAAATGCCGGTTTTGGGATACTGGAAAGAAAGGGTTTGAAAACCGCTGATTCCACACGTGAGTTTAACTCTGTCAGTTGAATGCTCACATTGACAACCATTCAGTTAGATAGCTCCGTTTTGATTTTACAAGCAGATATTTCTCTGTACAGCCTATGGTCCCATTCACTCGGGAATAACACAACGCAGCTCCTAGAAGAAAAGTGTTTCTGACTCGCTGAATCTCAACATAGATTCAACTCTCTTAGGTGAACGATCGCACAGCAGAGCAGTTTCAAGGAAACGTTCCTCCTGAGGTTTAGACGCAGTTTACTGCTGTTTAGTACGTATGCCGGCATTGGGATGGAAATACCGGTTTTGGGATTCTGCTCAGAAACGGTTTGCAAACCGCTGAATTCACACGTGAGTTTAACTTTAATTCACACATTGACAACCATTCAGTTAGATAGCTCCGTTTCGGTTTTAGAAGCAGATATTTCTCTGTACAGCCTATGGTCCCATTCACTCGGGAATATCCCAACGCAGCTCCAAGAAGAAACGTGTTTCTGACTCGCTGAATGTCAACATAGATTCAACTCTCTTAGGTGAACGAACGCACAGCTGAGCAGTTTCAAGGAAACGTTCCTCCTGAGTTTAGACGAAGTTTCCTGCGGTTTAGTACGTATGCCGGCATTGGGCTGGAAATACCGGTTTTGGGATTCTGCACAGAAATGGTTTGCAAACCGCTGAATCCACACGTGAGATTAACTCTTTAAGTTGAATGCACACATTGACAACCATTCGGTGAGATAGCTCCGTTTTGGTTTTAGAATCAGATATTTCTCTGTACAGCCTATGGTCCCATTCACTCGGGAATATCCCAGCTCAGCTCCTAGAAGAAACGTGTTTATGACTCGCTGAATCCAAGCATAGATTCAACTCTCTTAGGTGAGCGAACGCACAGCAGAGCAGTTTCAAGGAAACGTTTCTCTGGAGTTTTAGACGAAGTTTACTGCTGTTTCGTACGTATGCCGGAATTGGGCTGGAAATGCCGGTTTTGGGATACTGCAAAGAAAGGGTTTGCAAACCGCTAATTCCACACGTGAGTTTAACTCTGTCAGTTGAATGCACACATTGACAACCATTCAGTTAGATAGCTCCGTTTTGATTTTAGATGCAGATATTTCTCTGTACAGCCTATGGTCCCATTCACTCGGGAATAACCCAACGCAGCTCCTAGAAGAAACGTGTTTCTGACTCGCTGAATCTCAACATAGATTCAACTCTCTTAGGTGAACGAACGCACAGCAGAGCAGTTTCAAGGAAACGTTCCTCCTGAGTTTTAGACGCAGTTTACTGCTGTTTAGTACGTATGCCGGCATTGGGATGGATATACCGGTTTTGGGATTCTGCACAGAAACGGTTTTCAAACCGCTGAATTCACACATGAGTTTAACTCTGTCAGTTGAATGCACACATTGACAACCATTCAGTTAGATAGCTCCTTTTCGGTTTTAGAAGCAGATATTTCTCTGTACAGCCTATGGTCCCATTCACTCGGGAATATCCCAACGCAGCTCCTAGAAGAAACGTGTTTCTGACTCGCTGAATCTCAACATAGATTCAACTCTCTTAGGTGAACGAACGCACAGCAGAGCAGTTTCAAGGAAACGTTTCTCCTTTGTTTTAGACGAAGTTTCCTGCGGTTTAGTACGTATGCCGGCATTGGGATGGAAATACCGGTTTTGGGATTCTGCAGAGAAAGGGTTTGCAAACCGCTGAATCCACACGTGAGGTTAACTCTTTCAGTAGAATGCACACATTGACAACCATTCGGTTAGATAGCTCCGTTTTGGTTTTAGAATCAGATATTTCTCTGTACAGCCTATGGTCCCATTCACTCGGGAATATCCCAACGCAGTTCCTAGAAGAAACGTGTTTATGACTCACTGAATCCCAGCATAGATTCAACTCTCTTAGGTGAACGAACGCACAGCAGAACAGTTTCAAGGAAACGTTTCTTCGGAGTTTTAGAGGAAGTTTACTGCTGTTTCATACGTAAGCCAGCATTGGGCTGGAAATGCCGGTTTTGGGATTCTGCAAAGAAAGGGTTTCCAAACCGCTGATTCCACATGTGAGTTTAACTCTGTCAGTTGAATGCACCCATTGATAACCATTCAGTTAGATAGCTCCGTTTTGGTTTTAGAAGCAGATATTTCTCTGTACAGTCTATGGTCCCATTCACTTGGGAATAACCCAACGCAGCTCCTAGAAGAAAAGTGTTTCTGATTCGCTGAATCTCAACATAGATTCAACTCTCTTAGTTGAACGAACGCACAACAGAGCAGTTTCAAGGAAACGTTTCTCCTTAGTTTAGACGAAGTTTCCGCCGGTTTAGTACGTATGCCGGCATTGGGCTGGAAATACCGGTTTTGGGATTCTGCACAGAAAGGGTTTGCAAACCGCTGATTCCTCACGTGAGTTTAATTCTGTCAGTTGAATGCACACATTGACAACCATTCAGTTAGGTAGCTCCGTTTTGGTTTTATAAGCAGATATTTCTGTGTACAGCCTATGGTCCCATTCACTCGGGAATATCCCAACGCTGCTCCTAGAAGAAACGTGTTTCTGACTCGCTGAATCTCAACATAGATTCAACTCTCTTAGGTGAACGAACACACAGCAGAGCAGTTTCAAGGAAACGTTTCTCCTTTGTTTTAGACGAAGTTTCCTGCGGTTTAGTACGTATGCCAGCATTGGGCTGGAAATACCGGTTTTGGGATTCTGCACAGAAAGGGTTTGCAAACCGCTGATTCCTCACGTGAGTTTAATTCTGTCAGGTGAATGCACACATGGACAACCATTCAGTTAGGTAGCTCCGTTTTGGTTTTATAAGCAGATATTTCTGTGTAGAGCCTATGGTCCCATTCACTCGGGAATAACCCAACGCAGCACCTAGAAGAAACGTGTTTCTGACTCGCTGAATCTCAACATAGATTCAACTGTCTTCGGTGATCGAACGCACAGCAGAGCAGTTTCAAGGAAACGAGTCTCCTGAGTTTTAGACGAAGTTTACTGCTGCTTAGTACGTATGCCGTCATTGGGATGGAAATACCGGTTTTGGGATTCTGCACAGAAACGGTTTGCAAAACGCTGAATTCGCACGTGAGTTTAACTCTGTCAGTTGAATGCACACATTGAAAACCATTCAGTTAGATAGCTCCGTTTCGGTTTTATAAGCAGATATTTCTCTGTACAGCCTATGGTCCCATTCACTCGGGAATATACCAAGGCAGCTCCTAGAAGAAACGTGTTTCTGACTCGATGAATCTCAACATAGATTCAACTCTCTTAGGTGAACGAAAGCACAGCAGAGCAGTTTCAAGGAAACGTTTCTCCTGAGTTTAGATGAAGTTTCCTGCGGTTTAGTACGTATGCCGGCATTGGGCTGGAAATACCGGTTTTGGGATTCTGCACAGAAATGGTTTGCAAACCGCTGAAACCACACGTGAGATTAACTCTTTCAGTTGAATGCACACATTTACAACCTTTCGGTTAGATAGCTCCGTTTTGGTTTTAGAATCAGATATTTCTCTGTACAGCCTATGGTCCCATTCACTCGGGAATACCCCAACTCAGCTCCTAGAAGAAACGTGTTCATGACTCGCTGAATCCCAGCATAGATTCAACTCTCTTAGGTGAACGAACGCACAGCAGAGCAGTTGCAAGGAAACGTTTCTCTGGACTTTAAGACGAAGTTTACTGCTGTTTCGTACGTATGCCGGCATTGGGCTTGAAATGCCGGTTTGGGATACTGCAAAGAAATGGTTTGCAAACCGCTGATTCCACACGTGAGTTTAACTCTGTCAGTTGAATGCACACATTGACAACCATTCAGTTAGATAGCTCCGTTTTGATTTTACAAGCAGATATTTCTCTGTACGGCCTATGGTCCCATTCACTCGGGAATATCCCAACGCAGCTCCCAGAAGAAACGTGATTATGACTCGCTGAATCCCAATATAGATTCAACTCTCTTAGGTGAAAAAACGCAAAACAGAGCAGTTTCAAGGAAACGTTTCTCCTGAGTTTTAGACGAAGTTTACTGCTGTTTAGTACGTATGCCGGCATTGGGATGGAAATACCGGTTTTGGGATTCTGCACAGAAATGGTTTGCAAACCGCTGATTCCACTCGTCAGTTTAACTCTGTCCGTTGAATGCACACATTGACAACCATTTAGTTAGATAGCCCCGTTTCGGTTTTAGAAGCAGATATTTCTCTGTACAGCCTATGGTCCCATTCACTTGGGAATATCCCAACACAGCTCCTAGAAGAAACGTGTTTCTGACTCGCTGAATCTCAACATAGATTCAACTCTCTTAGTTGAACGAACTCACAGCAGAGCAGTTTCAAGGAAACGTTCCTCCTGAGTTTTAGACGAAGTTTACTGCGGTTTAGTACATATGCCGGCATTGGGCTGGAAATACCGGTTTTGGGATTCTGCACAGAAAGGGTTTGCAAACCGCTGAATCCACACCTGAGTTTAACTCTGTCAATTGAATGCACACATTGGCAACCATTCAGTTAGAGAGCTCCGTTTGGGTTTTAGAAGCAGATATTTCTCTGTACAGACTATGGTCCCATCCACTCGGGAATATCCCAACGCAACTCCTAGAAGAAACGTGTTTATGACTCGCTGAATCCCAGCATAGATTCAACTCTCTTAGGTGAACGAACGCACAGCAGAGCAGTTTCAATGAAACGTACCTCCTGAGTTTTAGGCGAAGTTTCCTGCGATTTAGTACGTATGCCGTCATTGGGCTGCAAATACCGGTTTTGGGATTCTGCACAGAAAGGGTTTGCAAACCGCTGAATCCACACGTGAGTTTAACTCTGTCAATTGTATGCACACATCGGCAACCATTCAGTTAGATAGCTCCGTTTGGGTTTTAGAAGCAGATATTTCTCTGTACAGCCTATGGTCCCATTCACTCGGGAATATCCCAACGCAGCTCCCAGAAGAAACGTGTTTATGACTCGCTGAATCCCAATATAGATTCAACTCTCTTAGGTGAAAAAACGCACAACAGAGCAGTTTCAAGGAAACGTTTCTCCTGAGTTTTAGACGAAGTTTACTGCTGTTTAGTACTTATGCCGGCTTTGGGATGGAAATACCGGTTTTGAGATTCTGCACAGAAATGGTTTGCAAACCGTTGAATTCACATGTGAGTTTAACTCAGATAGTTGAATGCACACATTGACAACCATTCAGTTAGATAGCTCCGTTTTGGATTTAGAACCAGATATTTCTCTGTACAGCCTATGTTCCCATTCACTCGGGAGTATCCCAACGCAGCTCCTAGAAGAAACGTGTTTCTGACTCGCTGAATCTCAACATTGATTCAACTCTCTTAGGTCAACGAACCCACAGCAGAGCAGTTTCAAGGAAACGTTCCTCCTGAGTTTTAGACGAAGTTTCCTGCGGTTTAGTACGTATGACGGCATTGGGCTGGAAATACCGGTTTTGGGATTCTGCACAGAAAGGGTTTGCAAACCGCTGAATCCACACCTGAGTTTAACTCTGTCAATTGAATGCACACATTGGCAACCATTCAGTTAGAGTGCTCCGTTTGGGCTTTAGAAGCAGATATTTCTCTGTACAGCCTACGGTCCCATTTACTCGGGAATATCCCAACGCAGCTCCTAGAAGAAACGTGTTTATGACTCGCTGAATCCCAGCATAGATTCAACTCTCTTAGTTGAACTAACGCAGAGCAGAGCAGTTTCAAGGAAACGTTCCTCCTGAGGTTTAGATGCAGTTTCCTGCGGTTTAGTACGTATGACGGCATTGGGCTGGAAATACCGGTTTTGGGATTCTGCACAGAAATGGTTTGCAAACCGCTGAATCCACACGTGAGTTTAACTCTGTCAGTTGAATGCACACATTGACAACCATTCAGTTAGATAGCTTCGTTTCGGTTTTAGAATTAGATATTTCTCTGTACAGCCTATGGTCCCATTCACGCGGGAATATCCCAATGCAGCTCCTAGAAGAAACGTGTTTCTGACCCGCTGAATCCCAGCATAGATTCAACTCTCTTAGGTGAACGAACGCACAGCAGAGCAGTTTCAAGGAAACGTTTCTCCTGAGTTTTAGACGAAGTTTCCTGCGGTTTAGTACGTATGCCGGCATTGGGCTGGAATTATCGGTTTTGGGATTCTGCACAGAAAGGGTTTGCAAACGGCTGATTCCACACGTGAGTTTAACTCTATCAGCTGAATGCATACATTGACAACCATTCAGTTAGATAGCTCCGTTTCGGTTTTAGAAGCAGATATTTCTCTGTAAAGCCTATGGTCCCATTCACTCTGGAATATCCCAACGCAGCTATTAGAAGAAACGTGTTTCTGACTCGCTGAATCTCAGCATAGATTCAACTCTCTTAGGTGAACGAACGCACAGCAGCGCAGTTTCAAGGAAACGTTTCTCCTGAGTTTTAGAGGAAGTTTACTGCTGTTTCGTACGTATTCCGGCATTGGGCTGGAAATGCCGGTTTTGGGATTCTGCAAAGAAATTGTTTGCAAACCGCTGATTCCACACGTGAGTTTAACTCTGTCAGTTGAATGCACACATTGACAACCATTCAGTTAGATAGCTCCGTTTTGGTTTTAGAAACAGATATTGCTCTGTACAGCATATGGTCCCATTCACTCGGGAATATCCTAACCCAGCTCCTAGAAGAAACGTGTTTCTGACTCGCTGAATCTCAAGATGGATTCAAGTTTCTTAGGTGAACGAACGCACAGCAGAGCAGTTTCAAGGAAACGTTCCTCCTGAGTTTTAGACGAAGTTTCCTGCGGTTTAGTACGTATGCTGGCATTGGGATGGAAACACCGGTTTTGGGATTGTGCACAGAAATGGTTTGCAAACCGCTGAATTCACACGTGAGTTTAACTCTGTCAGTGGAATGCACACATTGACAACCATTCAGTTACACAGCTCCGTTTTGGTTTTAGAAGCAGATATTTCTCTGTACAGCCTATGGTCCCATTCACTTGGGAATATCCCAACGCAGCTCCTAGAAGAAAGGTGTTTGTGACTCGCTGAATCTCAACATAGATTCAAATCTCTTAGGTGAACGAACGCACAGCAGAGCAGTTTCAAGGAAACGTTTCTCCTTAGTTTTAGACGAAGTTTCCTGCGGTTTAGTACGTATGCCGGCATTGGGCTGGAAATACCGGTTTTGGGATTCTGCACAGAAAGGGTTTGCAAACCGCTGAATCCACACGTGAGATTAACTCTTTCAGTTGAATGCACACATTGACAACCATTCGGTTAGATAGCTCCGTTTTGGTATTAGAATCAGATATTTCTCTGTACAGCCTATGGTCCCATTCACTCAGGAATATCCCAACGCAGCTCCAAGAAGAAAGCAGAGCAGTTTCAAGGAAACGTTTCTCCTGAGTTTTAGGCGAAGTTTACTGCGGTTTAGTACGTATGCCGGAATTGGGTTGGAAATACCGGTTTTGGGATTCTGCACAGAAAGGGTTTGCCAACCGCTGAATCCAAACGTGAGTTTAACTCTGTCAGTTGAATGCACACATTGACCACCATTCAGTTAGATAGCTCCGTTTTGGTTTTAGAAGCAGATATTTCTCTGTGCAGCCTATGGCCCATTCACTCCGGAATATCCCAACGCAGCTCCTAGAAGAAACGTGTTTCTGACTCGCTGAATCTCAACATAGATTCAACTCTCTTAGGTGAACGAACGCACAGCAGAGCAGTTTCAAGGAAACGTTCCTCCTGAGTTTTAGACGAAGTATCCTGCGGTTTAGTACATATGCCGGCATTGGGCTGGAAATACCTGTTTTGGGATTCTGCACAGAAAGGGTTTGCAAACCGCTGAATCCACACGTGAGTTTACCTCTGTCAATTGAATGCACACATTGGCAACCATTCAGTTAGATAGCTCCGTTTGGGCTTTAGAAGCAGATATTTCTCTGTACAGCCTATGGTACCATTCACGCGGGAATATCCCAACGCAGCTCCTAGAAGAAACGTGTTTCTGACTCACTAAATCTGAACATAGATTCAACTCTCTAAGGTGAACGAACGCACAGCAGCGCAGTTTCAAGGAAACGTTCCTCCTGAGTTTTAGACGAAGTTTCCTGAGGTTTAGTACGTATGCCTGCATTGGGCTGGAAATACCGGTTTTGGGATTCTGCACAGAAAGGGTTTGGAAACCGCTGAATTCACACGTGAGTTTAACTCTGTAAGTTGAATGCACACATTGACAACCTTTCAGTTAGATAGGTCCGTTTTGGTTTTAGAAGCAGATATTTCTCTGTACAGCCTATGGACCCATTCACTCGGTAATATCACAACGCAGCTCATAGAAGAAACGTGTTTATGACTCGCTGAATCCCAGCATAGATTCAACTCTCCTAGGTGAACGAACGCCCAGCAGAGCAGTTTCAAGGAAACGTTTCTCTGGTGTTTTAGAAGTTTACTCCTGTTTCGTACGTATGCCGGCATTGGGCTGGAAATGCCGGTTTTGGGATTCTGCAAAGAAAGGGTTTGCAAACCGCTGATTCCACACGTGAGTTTAACTCTGTCAATTGAATGCACACATTGACAACCATTCAGTTAGATAGCTCCGTTTTGGTTTTACAAGCAGATATTTCTCTGTACAGTCTATGGTCCCATTCACTCGGGAATATCCCAACGCAGCTCCTAGAAAAAACGTGTTTCTTACTCGCTGAATCTCAACATAGATTCAACTCTCTTAGGAGAACGAAACCACAGTAGAGCAGTTTCAAGGAAACGTTTCTCCTGAGTTTTAGGCGAAGTTTACTGCGGTTTAGTACGTATGCCGGCATTGGGCTGGAAATACCGGTTTTGGGATTCTGCACAGAAAGGGTTTGCAATCCGCTGAATCCAAACGTGAGTTTAACACTGTCAGTTGAATGCACACATTGACCACCATTCAGTAAGATTGCTCCGTTTTGGTTTTAGAAGCAGATATTTCTCTGTACAGCCTATGGTCCCATTCACTCGGGAATATCCCAACACAGCTCCCAGAAGAAACGTGTTTATGACTCGCTGAATCCCAATATAGATTCAACTCTCTTAGGTGAACGAACGCACAGCAGAGCCGTTTCAAGGAAATGTTTCTCCTGAGTTTTAGACGAAGTTTACTGCTGTTTAGTACGTATGCCGGCATTGGGATGGAAATACCGGTTTTGGGATTCTGCACAGAAATGGTTTGCAAACCGCTGAACTCACACGTGAGTTTAACTCTGTCAGGTGAATGCACACATTGACAACCATTCAGTTAGATAGCTCCGTTTTGGTTTTAGAAGCAGATATTTCTCTGTACAGCCTATGGTCCCATTCACTCGGGAATATCCCAACGCAGTTCCTAGAAGAAACGTGTTTCTGACTCGCTGAATCTCAACATAGATTCAACTCTGTTAGGTGAACGGACACACAGCATAGCAGTTTCAAGGAAACGTTTCTCCTTAGTTTTAGACGAAGTTTCCTGCGGTTTAGTACGTATGCCGGCATTGGGCTGGAAATACCGGTTTTGGGATTCTGCACAGAAAGGGTTTGCAAACCGCTGAATCCACACGTGAGATTTTCTCTTTCAGTAGAATGCACACATTGACAACCATTCGGTTAGATAGCTCCGTTTTGGTTTTAGAATCAGATATTTCTCTGTACAGCCTATGGTCCCTTTCACTCGGGAATATCCCAACGCAGCTCCTAGAAGAAACGTGTTTATGACTCGCTGAATCCCAGCATAGATTCAACTCTCTTATGTGAAGGAACGCACAGCAGAGCAGTTTCAAGGAAACGTTTCTCCGGAGTTTTAGACGAAGTTTACTGCTGTTTCGTACGTATGCCGGCATTGGGCTGGAAATACCTGTTTTGGGATTCTGCACAGAAAGGGTTTGCAAACCGCTGAATCCACACGTGAGTTTACCTCTGTCAATTGAATGCACACATTGGCAACCATTCAGTTAGATAGCTCCGTTTGGGTTTTAGAAGCAGATATTTCTCTGTACAGCCTATGGTCCCATTCACTCGGGAATATCCCAACGCATCTCCCAGAAGAAACGTGTTTATGACTCGCTGAATCTAAACATAGATTCAACTCTCTTAGGTGAACGAACTCACAGCAGAGCAATTTCAAGGAGGCGTTTCTCCTGAGTTTTAGACGAAGTTTGCTGCGGTTTACTACGTATGCCGGCATTGGGATGGAAATACCGGTTTTGGGATTCTGCACAGAAACGGTTTGCAAACCGCCGAATTCCCACGGGAGTTTAACTCTGTCAATTGAATGTACACATTGACAACCATTCAGTTAGATAGCTCCGTTTTGGTTTTAGAAGCAGATATTTCTCTGTACAGCCTACGGTACCATTCACGCGGGAATATCCCAACGCAGCTCCTGGAAGAAACGTGTTTATGACTCGCTGAATCCCAGCATAGATTCAACTCTCTTATGTGAAGGAACGCACAGCAGCCCAGTTTCAAGGAAACGTTCCTCCTGAGTTTTAGACGAAGTTTCCTGAGGTTTAGTACGTATGCCGGCATTGGGCTGGAAATACCGGTTTTGGGATTCTGCACAGAAAGGGTTTGCAAACCGCTGAATTCACACGTGAGTTTAACTCTGTAAGTTGAATGCACACATTGACAACCTTTCAGTTAGATAGCTCCGTTTTGGTTTTAGAAGCAGATATTTCTCTGTACAGCCTATGGACCCATTCACTCGGTAATATCACAACGCAGCTCATAGAAGAAACGTGTTTATGACTCGCTGAATCCCAGCATAGATTCAACTCTCTTAGGTGAACGAACGCCCAGCAGAGCAGTTTCAAGGAAACGTTTCTCTGGAGTTTTAGAAGAAGTTTACTCCTGTTTCGTACGTATGCCGGCATTGGGCTGGAAATGCCGGTTTTGGGATTCTGCAAAGAAAGGGTTTGCAAACCGCTGATTCCACACGTGAGTTTAACTCTGTCAATTGAATGCACACATTGACAACCATTCAGTTAGATAGCTCCGTTTTGGTTTTACAAGCAGATATTTCTCTGTACAGTCTATGGTCCCATTCACTCGGGAATATCCCAACGCAGCTCCTAGAAGAAACGTGTTTCTTACTCGCTGAATCTCAACATAGATTCAACTCTCTTAGGAGAACGAAACCACAGTAGAGCAGTTTCAAGGAAACGTTTCTCCTGAGTTTTAGGCGAAGTTTACTGCGGTTTAGTACGTATGCCGGCATTGGGCTGGAAATACCGGTTTTGGGATTCTGCACAGAAAGGGTTTGCAATCCGCTGAATCCAAACGTGAGTTTAACACTGTCAGTTGAATGCACACATTGACCACCATTCAGTAAGATTGCTCCGTTTTGGTTTTAGAAGCAGATATTTCTCTGTACAGCCTATGGTCCCATTCACTCGGGAATATCCCAACACAGCTCCCAGAAGAAACGTGTTTATGACTCGCTGAATCCCAATATAGATTCAACTCTCTTAGGTGAACGAACGCACAGCAGAGCCGTTTCAAGGAAATGTTTCTCCTGAGTTTTAGACGAAGTTTACTGCTGTTTAGTACGTATGCCGGCATTGGGATGGAAATACCGGTTTTGGGATTCTGCACAGAAATGGTTTGCAAACCGCTGAATTCACACGTGAGTTTAACTCTGTCAGGTGAATGCACACATTGACAACCATTCAGTTAGATAGCTCCGTTTTGGTTTTAGAAGCAGATATTTCTCTGTACAGCCTATGGTCCCATTCACTCGGGAATATCCCAACGCAGTTCCTAGAAGAAACGTGTTTCTGACTCGCTGAATCTCAACATAGATTCAACTCTGTTAGGTGAACGGACCCACAGCATAGCAGTTTCAAGGAAACGTTTCTCCTTAGTTTTAGACGAAGTTTCCTGCGGTTTAGTACGTATGCCGGCATTGGGCTGGAAATACCGGTTTTGGGATTCTGCACAGAAAGGGTTTGCAAACCGCTGAATCCACACGTGACATTTTCTCTTTCAGTAGAATGCACACATTGACAACCATTCGGTTAGATAGCTCCGTTTTGGTTTTAGAATCAGATATTTCTCTGTACAGCCTATGGTCCCTTTCACTCGGGAATATCCCAACGCAGCTCCTAGAAGAAACGTGTTTATGACTCGCTGAATCCCAGCATAGATTCAACTCTCTTATGTGAAGGAACGCACAGCAGAGCAGTTTCAGGGAAACGTTTCTCCGGAGTTTTAGACGAAGTTTACTGCTGTTTCGTACGTATGCCGGCATTGGGCTGGAAATACCTGTTTTGGGATTCTGCACAGAAAGGGTTTGCAAACCGCTGAATCCACACGTGAGTTTACCTCTGTCAATTGAATGCACACATTGGCAACCATTCAGTTAGATAGCTCCGTTTGGGTTTTAGAAGCAGATATTTCTCTGTACAGCCTATGGTCCCATTCACTCGGGAATATCCCAACGCATCTCCCAGAAGAAACGTGTTTATGACTCGCTGAATCTAAACATAGATTCAACTCTCTTAGGTGAACGAACTCACCGCAGAGCAATTTCAAGGAGACGTTTCTCCTGAGTTTTAGACGAAGTTTGCTGCGGTTTACTACGTATGCCGGCATTGGGATGGAAATACCGGTTTTGGGATTCTGCACAGAAACGGTTGCAAACCGCCGAATTCCCACGGGAGTTTAACTCTGTCAGTTGAATGTACACATTGACAACCATTCAGTTAGATAGCTCCGTTTTGGTTTTAGAAGCAGATATTTCTCTGTACAGCCTACGGTACCATTCACGCGGGAATATCCCAACGCAGCTCCTAGAAGAAACGTGTTTATGACTCGCTGAATCCCAGCATAGATTCAACTCTCTTATGTGAAGGAACGCACAGCAGCCCAGTTTCAAGGAAACGTTCCTCCTGAGTTTTAGACGAAGTTTCCTGAGGTTTAGTACGTATGCCGGCATTGGGCTGGAAATACCGGTTTTGGGATTCTGCACAGAAAGGGTTTGCAAACCGCTGAATTCACACGTGAGTTTAACTCTGTAAGTTGAATGCACACATTGACAACCTTTCAGTTAGATAGCTCCGTTTTGGTTTTAGAAGCAGATATTTCTCTGTACAGCCTATGGACCCATTCACTCGGTAATATCACAACGCAGCTCATAGAAGAAACGTGTTTATGACTCGCTGAATCCCAGCATAGATTCAACTCTCTTAGGTGAACGAACGCCCAGCAGAGCAGTTTCAAGGAAACGTTTCTCTGGAGTTTTAGACGAAGTTTACTCCTGTTTCGTACGTATGCCGGCATTGGGCTGGAAATGCCGGTTTTGGGATTCTGCAAAGAAAGGGTTTGCAAACCGTTGATTCCACACGTGAGTTTAACTCTGTCAATTGAATGCACACATTGACAACCATTCAGTTAGATAGTTCCGTTTTGGTTTTACAAGCAGATATTTCTCTGTACAGCCTATGGTCCCATTCACTCGGGAATATCCCAACGCAGCTCCAAGAAGAAACGTGTTTCTGACTCGCTGAATCTCAACATAGATTCAACTCTCTTAGGTGTACGAACGCACAGCAGAGCAGTTTCAAGGAAACGTTTCTCCTGAGTTTTAGGCGAAGTTTACTGCGGTTTAGTACATATGCCGGCATTGGGCTGGAAATACCGGTTTTGGGATTCTGCACAGAAAGGGTTTGCAATCCGCTGAATCCAAACGTGAGTTTAACACTGTCAGTTGAATGCACACATTGACCACCATTCAGTAAGATTGCTCCGTTTTGGTATTAGAAGCAGATATTTCTCTGTACAGCCTATGGTCCCATTCACTCGGGAATATCCCAACACAGCTCCCAGAAGAAACGTGTTTCTGACTCGCTGAATCTCAACATAGATTCAACTCTCTTAGTTGAACGAACGCACAGCAGAGCAGTTTCAAGGAAACGATTCTCCTGAGGTTTAGACGAAGTTTACTGCTGTTTAGTACGTATGCCGGCATTGGGCTGGAAATGCCGGTTTTGGGATTCTGCAAAGAAAGGGATTGCAAACCGCTGATTCCACACGTGAGTTTAACTCTGTCAGTTGAATGCACACATTGACAACCATTCAGTTAGATAGCTCCGTTTGGGTTTTAGAAGCAGATATTTCTCTGTACAGCCTATGGTCCCATTCACTCCGGAATATCCAAACGCAGCTCCTTGAAGAAACGTGTTTCTGACTCGCTGAGTCACAACATAGATTCAACTCTCTTAGGTGAACGAACGCACAGCAGAGCAGTTTCAAGGAAACGATTCTCCTGAGTTTTAGACGAAGTTTACTGCAGTTTAGTACGTATGCCGGCATTGGGATGGAAATACCGGTTTTCGGATTCTGCACAGAAACGGTTTGCAAACCGCCGAATTCACACGTGAGCTTAACTCTGTAAGTTGAATGCACACATTGACAACCTTTCAGTTAGATAGTTCCGTTTTGGTTTTAGAAGCAGATATTTCTCTGTACAGCCTATGGACCCATTCACTCGGGAATATCACAACGCAGGTCATAGAAGAAACGTGTTTATGACTCGCTGAATTCCAGCATAGATTCAACTCTCTTAGGTGAACGAACGCACAGCAGAGCAGTTTCAAGGAAACGTTTCTCTGGAGTTTTAGACGAAGTTTACTGCTGTTTCGTACGTATGCCGGCATTGGGCTGGAAATGCCGGTTTTGGGATTCTGCAAAGAAAGGGTTTGCAAACCGCTGATTCCACACGTGAGTTTAACTCTTTCAGTTGAATGCACACATTGACAACCATTCAGTTAGATAGCTCCGTTTTGGTTTTAGAAGCAGATATTTCTCTGTACAGCCTATGGTCCCATTCACTCCGGAATATCCCAACGCAGCTCCTAGAAGAAACGTGTCTCTGACTCCCTGAATCTCAACATAGATTCAACTCTCTTAGGTGAACGAACGCACAGCAGAGCAGTTTCAAGGAAACGTTTCTCCTAAGTTTTAGACGAAGTTTCCTGCGGTTTAGTACGTATGCCGGCATTGGGCTGGAAATACCGGTTTTGGGATTCTGCCCAGAAAGGGTTTGCAAACCGCCGAATTCACACGTGAGTTTAACTCTGTCAGTTGAATGCACACATTGACAACCATTCAGTTAGATAGCTCCGTTTTCATTTTAGAAGCAGATATTTCTCTGTACAGCCTATGGTCCCATTCACTCGAGAATATACCAACGCAGCTCCTAGAAGAAACGTGTTTCTGACTCGCTGAATCTCAGCATAGATTCAACTCTCTTAGGTGAACGAACGCACAGCAGAGCAGTTTCAAGGAAACGTTTCTCCTGAGTTTTAGACGAAGTTTACTTCGGTTTAGTACGTATGCCGGCAATGGGCTGGAAATACCGGTTTTGGGATTCTGCACAGAAAGGGTTTGCAAACCGCCAAATCCACACCTGAGTTTAACTCTGTCAGTTGAATGCACACATTGACCACCATTCAGTAAGATTGCTCCGTTTTGGTTTTAGAAGCAGATATTTCTCTGTACAGCCTATGGTCCCATTCACTCGGGAATATCCCAACGCAGCTCCTAGAAGAAACGTGTTTCTGACTCGCTGAATCTCAACATAGATTCAACTCTCTTAGGTTAACGGTCGCACAGCAGAGCAGTTTCAAGGAAACGTTTCTCCTGAGTTTATACGAAGTTTACTGCGGTTTACTACGTATGCCGGCATTGGACTGGAATTACCGGTTTTGGGATTCTGCACAGAATGGGTTTGCAAACCCCTGAATCCACACGTGAGTTTAACTCTGTCAGTTGAATGCACACATTGACAACCATTCAGTTACATAGCTCCGTTTTGGTTTTAGAAGCAGATATATCTCTGTACAGCCTACGGTCCCATTCACTCGGGAATATCCCAACGCAGCTCCTAGAAGAAACGTGTTTATGATTCGCTGAATCCCAGCATAGATTCAACTCTCTAAGAGAACGAACGCACAGCAGAGCAGTTTCAAGGAAACGATTCTCCTGAGGTTTAGACGAAGTTTACTGCTGTTTAGTACGTATGCCGGCATTGGGCTGGAAATGCCGGTTTTGGGATTCTGCAAAGAAAGGGATTGCAAACCGCTGATTCCACACGTGAGTTTAACTCTGTCAGTTGAATGCACACATTGACAACCATTCAGTTAGATAGCTCCGTTTGGGTTTTAGAAGCAGATATTTCTCTGTACAGCCTATGGTCCCATTCACTCCGGAATATCCCAACGCAGCTCCTTGAAGAAACGTGTTTCTGACTCGCTGAGTCACAACATAGATTCAACTCTCTTAGGTGAACGAACGCACAGCAGAGCAGTTTCAAGGAAACGATTCTCCTGAGTTTTAGACGAAGTTTACTGCAGTTTAGTACGTATGCCGGCATTGGGATGGAAATACCGGTTTTCGGATTCTGCACAGAAACGGTTTGCAAACCGCCGAATTCACACGTGAGCTTAACTCTGTAAGTTGAATGCACACATTGACAACCTTTCAGTTAGATAGTTCCGTTTTGGTTTTAGAAGCAGATATTTCTCTGTACAGCCTATGGACCCATTCACTCGGGAATATCACAACGCAGGTCATAGAAGAAACGTGTTTATGACTCGCTGAATTCCAGCATAGATTCAACTCTCTTAGGTGAACGAACGCACAGCAGAGCAGTTTCAAGGAAACGTTTCTCTGGAGTTTTAGACGAAGTTTACTGCTGTTTCGTACGTATGCCGGCATTGGGCTGGAAATGCCGGTTTTGGGATTCTGCAAAGAAAGGGTTTGCAAACCGCTGATTCCACACGTGAGTTTAACTCTTTCAGTTGAATGCACACATTGACAACCATTCAGTTAGATAGCTCCGTTTTGATTTTGGAAGCAGATATTTCTCTGTACAGCCTATGGTCCCATTCACTCGAGAATATCCCAACGCAGCTCCTAGAAGAAACGTGTTTCTGACTCGCTGAATCTCAACATAGATTCAACTCTCTTAGGTGAACGAACGCACAGCAGAGCAGTTTTAAGGAAACGATTCTCCTTAGTTTTAGGCGAAGTTTCCTGCGGTTTAGTACGTATGCCGGCATTCGGCTGGAAACACCGGTTTTGGGATTCTGCACAGAAAGGGTTTGCAAACCGCTGAATTCACACGTCAGTTTATCTCTGTCAGGTGAATGCACACATTGACAACCATTCAGTTAGATAGCTCCGTTTTGGTTTTAGAAGCAGATATTTCTCTGTACAGCCTATGGTCCCATTCACTCGGGAATATCCCAACGCAGCTCCTAGAAGAAACGTGTTTCTGAATCGCTGAATCTCAACATAGATTCAACACTCTTAGGTGAACGAACGCACAGCAGAGCAGTTTCAAGGAAACGTTCCTCCTGAGTTTTAGACGAAGTTTCCTGCTGTTTAGTACGTATGCCGGCATTGGGCTGGAAACACCGGTTTTGGGATTCTGCACAGAAAGGGTTTGCAAACCGCTGAATCCACACGTGAGTTTAACTCTGTCAGTTGAATGCACACATTGACAACCTTTCAGTTAGATAGTTCCGTTTTGGTTTTAGAAGCAGTTATTTCTCTGTACAGCCTATGGACCCATTCACTCGGGAATATCACAACGCAGGTCATAGAAGAAACGTGTTTATGACTCGCTGAATCCCAGCATAGATTCAACTCTCTTAGGTGAACGAACGCACAGCAGAGCAGTTTCAAGGAAACGTTTCTCCGGAGTTTTAGACGAAGTTTCCTGCTGTTTAGTACGTATGCCGGCATTGGGCTGGAAACACCGGTTTTGGGATTCTGCACAGAAAGGGTTTGCAAACCGCTGAATCCACACGTGAGTTTAACTCTGTCAGTTGAATGCACACATTGACAGCCATTCAGTTAGATAGCTCCGTTTTGGTTATAGAAGCAGATATTTCTCTGTACAGCCTATGGTCCCATTCACTCGGGAATATCCCAACGCAGCTCCTAGAAGAAACTTGTTTATGACTCGCTGAATCCCAACATAGATTCAACTCTCTTAGGTGAACGAACGCACAACAGAGCTGTTTCAAGGAAACGTTTCTCCTAAGTTTTCGACGAAGTTTCCTGCGGTTTAGTACGTATGCCGGCATTCGGCTGGAAACACCGGTTTTGGGATTCTGCACAGAAAGGGTTTGCAAACCGCTGAATTCACAAGTGAGTTTAACTCTGTCAGGTGAATGCACTCATTAACAACCATTCAGTTAGATAGCTCCGTTTTGGTTTTAGAAGCAGATATTTCTCTGTACAGCCTATGGTCCCATTCACTCGGGAATATCCCAACGCAGCTCCTAGAAGAAACGTGTTTCTGAATCGCTGAATCTCAACAGAGATTCAACACTCTTAGGTGAACGAACGCACAGCAGAGCAGTTTCAAGGAAACGTTCCTCCTGAGTTTTAGACGAAGTTTCCTGCTGTTTAGTACGTATGCCGGCATTGGGCTGGAAACACCGGTTTTGGGATTCTGCACAGAAAGGTTTTGCAAACCGCTGAATCCACACGTGAGTTTAACTCTGTCAGTTGAATGCACACATTGACAACCTTTCAGTTAGATAGTTCCGTTTTGGTTTTAGAAGCAGTTATTTCTCTGTACAGCCTATGGACCCATTCACTCGGGAATATCACAACGCAGGTCATAGAAGAAACGTGTTTATGACTCGCTGAATCCCAGCATAGATTCAACTCTCTTAGGTGAACGAACGCACAGCAGAGCAGTTTCAAGGAAACGTTCCTCCTGAGTTTTAGACGAAGTTTCCTGCTGTTTAGTACGTATGCCGGCATTGGGCTGGAAACACCGGTTTTGGGATTCTGCACAGAAAGGGTTTGCAAACCGCTGAAACCACACGTGAGTTTAACTCTGTCAGTTGAATGCACACATTGACAACCTTTCAGTTAGATAGTTCCGTTTTGGTTTTAGAAGCAGTTAGTTCTCTGTACAGCCTATGGACCCATTCATTCGGGAATATCACAACGCAGGTCATAGAAGAAACGTGTTTATGACTCGCTGAATCCCAGCATAGATTCAACTCTCTTAGGTGAACGAACGCACAGCAGAGCAGTTTCAAGGAAACGTTTCTCCTGAGTTTTAGACGAAGTTTCCTGCGGTTTAGTACGTATGCCGGCATTGGACTGGAAATACCGGTTTTGGGATTCTGCACAGAAAGGGTTTGCAAACCGCTGAATCCACACGTGAGATTAACTCTTTCAGTTGAATGCACACATTGACAACCATTCGGTTAGATAGCTCCGTTTTGGTTTTAGAATGAGATATTTCTCTGTACAGCCTACGGTCCCATTCACTCGGGAATATCCCAACGCAGCTCCTAGAAGAAACGTGTTTATGACTCGCTGAATCCCAGCATAGATTGAACTCTCTTAGGTGAACGAACGCACAACAGAGCAGTTTCAAGGAAACGTTCCTCCTGAGTTTTAGACGAAGTTTCCTGCGGTTTAGAACGTATGACGGCATTGGGCTGGAAATACCGGATTTGGGATTCTGCACAGAAAGGTTTGCAAACCGTTGAATCCGCACGTGAGTTTAACTCTGTCGGTTGAATGCACACATTGACAACCATTCAGTTAGATAGCTCCGTTTTGGTTTTAGAAGCAGATATTTCTCTGTACAGCCTATGGTCCCATTCACTCGGGAATATCCCAACGCAGCTCCTAGAAGAAACGTGTTTCTGACTCGCTGAATCTCAACATAGATTCAACTCTCTTATGTGAACGATCGCACAGCAGAGCAGAATCAAGGAAACGTTTCTCCTGAGTTTTAGACGAAGTTTCCTGCTGTTTAGTACGTATGCCGGCATTGGGCTGGAAATACCGGATTTGTGATTCTGCACATAAAGGGTTTGCAAACCGCTGAATCCACACGTGAGTTTAACTATGTCACTTGAATGCACACATTGACAGCCATTCAGTTAGATAGCTCCGTTTTGGTTTTAGAAGCAGATATTTCTATGTACAGCCTATGGTCCCATTCACTCGGGAATATCCCAACGCAGCTCCTAGAAGAAACTTGTTTATGACTCGCTGAATCCCAACATAGATTCAACTCTCTTAGGTGAACGAACGCACAACAGAGCTGTTTCAAGGAAACGTTTCTCCTAAGTTTTCGACGAAGTTTCCTGCGGTTTAGTACGTATGCCGGCATTCGGCTGGAAACACCGGATTTGGGATTCTGCACAGAAAGGGTTTGCAAACCGCTGAATTCACAAGTGAGTTTAACTCTGTCAGGTGAATGCACACGTTGACAACCATTCAGTTAGATAGCTCCGTTTTGGTTTTAGAAGCAGATATTTCTCTGTACAGCCTATGGTCCCATTCACTCGGGAATATCCCAACGCAGCTCCTAGAAGAAACGTGTTTCTGAATCGCTGAATCTCAACATAGATTCAACACTCTTAGGTGAACGAACGCACAGCAGAGCAGTTTCAAGGAAACGTTCCTCCTGAGTTTTAGACGAAGTTTCCTGCTGTTTAGTACGTATGCCGGCATTGGGCTGGAAACACCAGTTTTGGGATTCTGCACAGAAAGGGTTTGCAAACCGCTGAATCCACACGTGAGTTTAACTCTGTCAGTTGAATGCACACATTGACAACCATTCAGTTAGATAGCTCCGTTTTGGTTTTAGAAGCAGATATTTCTCTGTACAGCCTATGGTCCCAATCAATCGGGAATACCCCAACGCAGCTCCTAGAAGAAACGTGTTTCTGATTCGCTGAATCTCAACATAGATTCAACTCTCTTAGGAGAAGGAAAGCACAGCTGAGCAGTTTCAAGGAAACGTTACTCCTGAGTTTTAGACGAAGTTTCCTTCTGTTTAGTACGTATGAGGGCATTGGGCTGGAAATACTGGTTTTGGGATTCTGCCCAGAAAGGGTTTGCAAACCGCTGAATCCACACGTGAGATTAACTCTGTCAGATGAATGCACACATTGACAACCATTCAGTTAGATAGCTCCGTTTTGGTTTTAGAAGCAGATATTTCTCTGTACAGCCTATGGTCCCTTTCACTCGGGAATATCCCAACGCAGCTCCTAGAAGAAACGTGTTTCTGACTCGCTGAATCTCAACATAGATTCAACTCTCTTATGTGAACGATCGCACAGCAGAGCAGTTTCAAGGAAACGTTTCTCCTGAGTTTTAGACGAAGTTTCCTGCTGTTTAGTACGTATGCCGGCATTGGGCTGGAAATACCGGATTTGGGATTCTGCACAGAAAGGGTTTGCAAACCGCTGAATCCACACGTGAGTTTAACTCTGTCAGTTGAATGCACACATTGACAGCCATTCAGTTAGATAGCTCCGTTTTGGTTTTAGAAGCAGATATTTCTCTGTACAACCTATGGTCCCAATCAATCGGGAATACCCAAACGCAGCTCCTAGAAGAAACGTGTTTGTGACTCGCTGAATCTCAACATAGATTCAACTCTCTTAGGTGAGGGAACGCACAGCAGAGCAGTTTCAAGGAAACGTTCCTCCTGAGTTTTAGACGAAGTTTCCTGCGGTTTAGTACGTATGCCGGCATTGGGCTGGAAATATAGGATTTGGGATTCTGCACAGAAAGGGTTTGCTAACCGCTGAATCCACACGTGAGTTTAACTCTGTCAGTTGAATGCACACATTGACAGCCATTCACTTAGATAGCTCCGTTTTGGTTTTAGAAGCAGATATTTCTCTGTACAGCCTATGGTCCCATTCACTCCGGAATATCCCAACGCAGCTCCTAGAAGAAACGTGTTTCTGACTCACTGAATCTCAACATAGATTCAACTCTCTTAGGTGAACGAACGCACAGCAGAGCAGTTTCAAGGAAACGTTTCTCCTTAGTTTTAGACGAAGTTTCCTGCGGTTTAGTAGGTATGCCGTCATTGGGCTGGAAATACCGGTTTTGGGATTCTGCACAGAAAGGGTTTGCAAACCGCTGAATCCACACGTGAGATTAACTCTTTCAGTTGAATGCACACATTGACAACCATTCGGTTAGACAGCTCCGTTTTGGTTTTAGAATGAGATATTTCTCTGTACAGCCTACGGTCCCATTCACTCGGGAATATCCCAACGCAGCTCCTAGAAGAAACGTGTTTATGACTCGCTGAATCACAGCATAGATTGAACTCTCTTAGGTGAACGAACGCACAACAGAGCAGTTTCAAGGAAACGTTCCTCCTGAGTTTTAGACGAAGTTTCCTGCGGTTTAGAACGTATGACGGCATTGGGCTGGAAATACCGGTTTTGGGATTCTGCAAAGAAAGGTTTGCAAACCGTTGAATCCGCACGTGAGTTTAACTCTGTCGGTTGAATGCACACATTGACAACCATTCAGTTAGATAGCTCTGTTTTGGTTTTAGAAGCAGATATTTCTCTGTACAGGCTATGGTCCCATTCACTCGGGAATATCCCAACGCAGCTCCTAGAAGAAACGTGTTTATGACTCGCTGAATCCAAACATAGATTCAACTCTCTTAGGGGAACGAACGCACAACAGAGCAGTTTCTAGGAAACATTTCTCCTGAGTTTTAGACGAAGTTTACTGCTGTTTAGTACGTATGCCGGCATTGGGATGGAAATACCGGTTTTGGGATTCTGCACAGAAAGGGTTTGCAAACCGAGGATTCCACTCGTGAGTTTAACTCTGTCATTTGAATGCAGACATTGACAACCATTCAGTTAGATAGCTCCGTTTTGGTTTCAGAAGCAGATATTTCTCTGTACATCCTGTGGTCCCATTCACTCGGGAATATCCCAACGCAGTTCCTAGAAGAAACGTGTTTCTGACTCGCTGAATCTCAACATAGATTCAACTCTCTTAGGTGAACGGACGCACAGCAGAGCAGTTTCAAGGAAACGTTTCTCCTTAGTTTTAGACGAAGTTTCCTGCGGTTTAGTACGTATGCCGGCATTGGGTTGGAAATACCAGTTTTGGGATTCTGCACAGAAAGGGTTTGCAAACCGCTGAATCCACACGTGAGATTAACTCTTTCAGTAGAATGCACACATTGACAACCATTCGGTTAGATAGCTCCGTTTTGGTTTTAGAATCAGATATTTCTCTGTACAGCCTATGGTCCCTTTCACTCGGGAATATCCCAACGCAGCTCCTAGAAGAAACGTGTTTATGACTCGCTGAATCCCAGCATAGATTCAACTCTCTTATGTGAAGGAACGCACAGCAGAGCAGTTTCAAGGAAACGTTTCTCCGGAATTTTAGACGAAATTTACTGCTGTTTCGTACGTATGCCGGCATTGGGCTGGAAAGGCCGGTTTTGGGATTCTGCAAAGAAAGTGTTTGCAAACCGCTGATTCAACACGTGAGTTTAACTCTGTCAGTTGAATGCACACATTGACAACCATTCAGTTAGATAGCTCCGTTTTGGTTTTCGAAGCAGATATTTCTCTGTACAGTCTATGGTCCCATTCACTCGGGAATAACCCAAGGCAGCTCCCAGAAGAAAAGTGTTTCTGACTCGCTGAATCTCAACATAGATTCAACTCTCTTAGTTGAACGAACGCACAGCAGAGCAGTTTCAAGGAAACGATTCTCCTGAGTTTTAGACGAAGTTTACTGCTGTTTAGTACGTATGCCGGCATTGGGCTGGAAATACCGGTTTTGGGATTCTGCACAGAAACGGTTTGCAAACCGCTGAATCCACACGTGAGTTTAACTCTGTCAGTTGAATGCACACATTGACAACCATTCAGTTATATAGCTCCGTTTTGGTTTTAGAAGCAAATATTTCTCTGTACAGCCTATGGTCCCATTCACTCGGGAATATCCCAACACAGCTCCAAGAAGAAACGTGTTTCTGACTCGCTTAATCTCAACATAAATTCAACTCTCTTAGGTGAACGAACGCACAGCAGAGCAGTTTCAAGGAAACGTTCCTCCTGAGTTTTAGACGAAGGTTCCTGCAGTTCAGTATATATGCCGGCATTGGGCTGGAAATACCTGTTTTGGGATTCTGCACAGAAATGGTTTGCAAACTGCTGAATCCACACGTGAGATTAACTCTTTCAGTTGAATGCACACATTGACAACCATTCGGTTAGATAGCTCCGTTTTGGTTTTAGAAGCAGATATTTCTCTGTACAGACTGTGGTCCCATTCACTCGGGAATATCCCAACGCAGCTCTTAGAAGAAACGTGTTTATGACTCGCTGAATCCTAGCATAGATTCAACTCTCTTATGTGAACGAACACACAGCAGAGCAGTTTCAAGGAAACGTTTCTCCGGAGTTTTAGACGAAGTTTACTGCAGTTTCGTACGTATGCCGGCATTGGGCTGGAAATGCCGGTTTTGGGATTCTGCAAAGAAAGGGTTTGCAAACCGCTGATTCCACACGTGAGTTTAACTCTGTCAGTTGAATGCACACATTGACAACCATTCAGTTAGATAGCTCCGTTTTGGTTTTAGAAGCAGATATTTCTCTGTACAGCCTATGGTCCCAATAACTCGGGAATATCCTAATCCAGCTCCTAGTAGAAACGTGTTTCTGACTCGCTGAATCTCAACATGGATTCAACTCTCTTAGGTGAACGAACGCACAGCAGCGCAGTTTCAAGGAAACTTTTCTCCTGAGTTTATACGAAGTTTACTGCGGTTTAGTACGTATGCCGGCATTGGACTGGAACTACCGGTTTTGGGATTCTGCACAGAATGGGTTTGCAAATCGCTGAATCCACACGTGAGTTTAACTCTGCCAGTTGAATGCACACATTGACAACTATTTAGTTACATAGCTCCGTTTTGGTTTTAGAAGCAGATATATCTCTGTACAGCCTACGGTCCCATTCACTCTGGAATATCCCAACGCAGCTCCTAGAAGAAACGTGTTTATGACTCGCTGAATCACAGCATAGATTCAACTCTCTTAGGTGAACGAACGCACACCAGAGCAGTTTCAAGGAAACGTTTCTCCGGAGTTTTAGACGCAGTTTACTGCTGTTTCGTACGTATGACGGCATTGGGCTGGAAATGCCGGTTTTGGGATTCTGCAAAGAAAGGGATTGCAAACCGCTGATTCCACACGTGAGTTTAACTCTGTCAGTTGAATGCACACATTGACAACCATTCAGTTAGATAGCTCCGTTTGGGTTTTAGAAGGAGATATTTCTCTGTACAGCCTATGGTCCCATTCACTCGGGAATATCCCAACACAGCTCCAAGAAGAAACGTGTTTCTGACTCGCTTAATCTCAACATAAATTCAACTCTCTTAGGTGAACGAACGCACAGCAGAGCAGTTTCAAGGAAACGTTTCTCCGGAGTTTTAGACGAAGTTTCCTGTGGTTTAGAACGTGTGCCGGCATTGGGATGGAAATACCGGTTTTGGGATTCTGCACAGAAAGGGTTTGCAAACCGCTGAATCTGCACGTGAGTTTAACTCTGTCGGTTGAATGCACACATTGACAACCATTCAGTTAGATAGCCCCGTTTTGGTTTTAGAAGCAGATACTTCTCTGTACAGCATATGGTCCCATTCACTCGGGAATATCCCAACGCAGCTCCTAGAAGAAACGTGTTTCTGACTCGCTGAATCTCAACATAGATTCAACTCTCTTAGGTGAATGATCGCACAGCAGAGCAGTTTCAAGGAAACGTTTCTCCTGAGTTTTAGACGAAGTTTCCTGCTGTTTAGTACGTATGCCGGCATTGGGCTGGAAATACCGGTTTTGGGATTCTGCACAGAAAGGGTTTGCAAACCGCTGAATCCACACGTGAGTTTAACTCTGTCAGTTGAATGCACACATTGACAACCATTCAGTTAGATAGCTCCGTTTTGGTTTTAGAAGCAGATATTTCTCTGTACAGCCTATGGTCCCATTCTCTCGGGAATATCCCAACGCAGCCCCTAGAAGAAACGTGTTTCTGACTCGCTGAATCTCAACATAGATTCAACTCTCTTAGGTGAACGATCGCCCAGCAGAGCAGTTTCAAGGAAACGTTTCTCCTGAGTTTTAGACGAAGGTTCCTGCTATTTAGCACATATGCCGGCATTGGTCTGGAAATACCGGATTTGGCATTCTGCACAGAAAGGGTTTGCAAACCGCTGAATCCACACATGAGTTTAACTCTGTCAGTTGAACGCACACATTGACAACCATTCAGATAGATAGCTCCGCTTTGGTTTTAGAAGCAGATATTTCTCTGTACAGCCTGTGGTCCCATTCACTCGGGAATATGCCAACGCAGTTCCTAGAAGAAACGTGTTTCTGACTCGCTGAATCTCAACATAGATTCAACTCTCTTAGGTGAACGGACGCACAGCAGAGCAGTTTCAAGGAAACGTTTCTCCTTAGTTTTAGGCGAAGTTTCCTGCGGTTTAGTACGTATGCCGGCATTGGGCTGGAAATACCAGTTTTGGGATTCTGCACAGAAAGGGTTTGCAAACCGCTGAATCCACACGTGAGAATAACTCTTTCAGTAGAATTCACACATTGAAAACCATTCGGTTAGATAGCTCCGTTTTGGTTTTAGAATCAGATATTTCTCTGTACAGCCTATGGTCCCTTTCACTCGGGAATATCCCAACGCAGCTCCTAGAAGTATCGTGTTTATGACTCGCTGAATCCCAGCATAGATTCAACTCTCTTATGTGAAGGAACGCACAGCAGAGCAGTTTCAAGGAAACGTTTCTCCGGAATTTTAGACGAAGTTTACTGCTGTTTCGTACGTATGCCGGCATTGGGCTGGAAAGGCCGGTTTTGGGATTCTGCAAAGAAAGTGTTTGCAAACCGCTGATTCAACACGTGAGTTTAACTCTGTCAGTTGAATGCACACATTGACAACCATTCAGGTAGATAGCTCCGTTTTGGTTTTCGAAGCAGATATTTCTCTGTACAGACTATGGTCCCATTCACTCGGGAATAACCCAACGCAGCTCCCAGAAGAAAAGTGTTTCTGACTCGCTGAATCTCAACATATATTCAACTCTCTTAGTTGAACGAACGCACAACAGAGCAGTTTTAAGGAAACGATTCTCCTGAGTTTTAGACGAAGTTTACTGCTGTTTAGTACGTATGCCGGCATTGGGCTGGAAATACCGGTTTTGCGATTCTGCACAGAAAGGGTTTGCAAACTGCTGAATCCACACGTGAGTTTATCTCTGTCAGTTGAATGCACACATTGACAACCATTCAGTTACATAGCTCCGTTTTGGTTTTACAAGCAAATATTTCTCTGTACAGCCTATGGTCCCATTCACTCGGGAATATCCTAATCCAGCTCCTAGTAGAAACGTGTTTCTGACTCGCTGAATCTCAGCATGGATTCAACTCTCTTAGGTGAACGGACGCACAGCAGAGCAGTTTCAAGGAAACGTTTCTCCGGAGTTTTAGACGCAGTTTACTGCTGTTTCGTACGTATGACGGCATTGGGCTGGAAATGCCGGTTTTGGGATTCTGCAAAGAAAGGGATTGCAAACCGCTGATTCCACACGTGAGTTTAACTCTGTCAGTTGAATGCACACATTGACAACCATTCAGTTAGATAGCTCCGTTTGGGTTTTAGAAGCAGATATTTCTCTGTACAGCCTATGGTCCCATTCACTCCGGAATATCCCAACGTAGCTCCTTGAAGAAACGTGTTTCTGACTCGCTGCGTCACAACATAGATTCAACTCTCTTAGGTGAACGAACGCACAGCGGAGCAGTTTCAAGGAAACGATTCTCCTGAGTTTTAGACGAAGTTTATTGCAGTTTAGTACGTATGCCGGCATTGGGATGGAAATACCGGTTTTCGGATTCTGCACAGAAACGGTTTGCAAACCGCCGAATTCACACGTGAGCTTAACTCTGTAAGTTGAATGCACACATTGACAACCTTTCAGTTAGATAGTTCCGTTTTGGTTTTAGAAGCAGATATTTCTCTGTACAGTCTATGGACCCATTCACTCGGGAATATCACAACGCAGGTCATAGAAGAAACATGTTTATGACTCGCTGAATCCCACCATAGGTTCAACTCTCTTAGGTGAACGAACGCACAGTACAGCAGTTTAAAGGAAACGTTTCTCTGGAGTTTTAGACGAAGTTTACTGCTGTTTCGTACGTACGCCGGCATTGGGCTGGAAATGCCGGTTTTGGGATTCTGAAAAGAAAGGGTTTGCAAACCGCTGATTCCACACGTGAGTTTAACTCTTTCAGTTGAATTCACACATTGACAACCATTCAGTTAGATAGCTCCGTTTTGGTTTTAGAAGCAGATATTTCTCTGTACAGCCTATGGTCCCATTCACTCCGGAATATCCCAACGCAGCTCCTAGAAGAAACGTGTCTCTGACTCCCTGAATCTCAACATAGATTCAACTCTCTTAGGTGAACGAACGCACAGCAGAGCAGTTTCAAGGAAACGTTTCTCCTTAGTTTTAGACGAAGTTTCCTGCGGTTTAGTACGTATGTCGGCATTGGGCTGGAAATAACTGTTTTGGGATTCTGCACAGAAAGGGTTTGCAATCCGCTGATTCCACACGTGAGTTTACCTCTGTCAATTGAATGCACACATTGGCAACCATTAAGTTAGATAGCTCCGTTTGGGTTTTAGAAGCAGATATTTCTCTGTACAGCCTACGGTCCCATTCACTCGGGAATATCCCAACGCAGCTCCTAGAAGAAACGTGTTTATGATTCGCTGAATCCCAGCATAGATTCAACTCTCTTAGGTGAACGAACGCACAGCAGAGCAGTTTCAAGGAAACGTTTCTCCGGAGTTTTAGACGAAGTTTACTGCTGTTTCGTACGTATGACAGCATTGGGCTGGAAATGCCGGTTTTGGGATTCTGCAAAGAAAGTGTTTTCAAACCACTGATTCCACACGTGAGTTTAACTCTGTCAGTTGAATGCACACATTGACAACCATTCAGTTAGATAGCTCCGTTTTGGTTTTAGAAGCAGATATTTCTCTGTACAGCCTATGGTCCCATTCACTCGGGAATAACCCATCGCAGCTCCTAGAAGAAACGTGTTTCTCACTCGCTGAATCTCAACATAGATTCAACTCTCTTAGGTGAACGAAGGCACAGCAGAGCAGTTTCAAGGAAACGTTTCTCCTGAATTTTAGACGAAGTTTACTGCGGTTTAGTACGTATGCCGGCATTGGGATGGAAATACCGGTTTTGGGATTCTGCACAGAAATGTTTTGCAAACCGACGAATTCACACGTGAGTTTACCTCTGTCAGTTGAATGCACACATTGACAACCATTCAGTTAGATAGCTCCGTTTTGATTTTAGAAGCAGATATTTCTCTGTACAGCCTACGGTCCCATTCACTCGAGAATATCCCAACGCAGCTCCTAGAAGAAACGTGTTTCTGACTCGCTGAATCTCAACATAGATTCAACTCTCTTAGGTTAACGAACGCACAGCAGAGCAGTTTCAAGGAAACGTTTCTCCTGAGTTTTAGACGAAGTTTACTTCGGTTTAGTACGTATGCCGGCAATGGGCTGGAAATACCGGTTTGGGATTCTGCACAGAAAGGGTTTGCAAACCGCCAAATCCACACCTGAGTTTAACTCTGTCAGTTGAATGCACACATTGACAACCATTCAGTTAGATAGCTCCGTTTTGGTTTTAGAAGCAGATATTTCTCTGTACAGCCTATGGTCCCGTTCACTCCGGTATATCCCAACACAGCTCCTAGAGTAATCGTGTTTCTGACTCGCTGAATCTCAACATAGATTCAACTCTCTTAGGTGAACGAACGCACAGCAGAGCAGTTTCAAGGAAACGTTTCTCCTTAGTTTTAGACGAAGTTTCCTGCGGTTTAGTACGTATGCCGGCATTGGGCTGGAAACACCGGTTTTGGGATTCTGCACAGAAAGGGTTTGCAAACCGCTGAATCCACACGTGAGTTTAACTCTGTCAGTTGAATGCACACATTGACAACCATTCAGTTAGATAGCTCCGTTTTGGTTTTAGAAGCAGATATTTCTCTGTACAGCCTATGGTCCCAATCAATCGGGAATACCCCAACGCAGCTCCTAGAAGAAACGTGTTTCTGATTCGCTGAATCTCAACATAGATTCAACTCTCTTAGGAGAAGGAACGCACAGCTGAGCAGTTTCAAGGAAACGTTCCTCCTGAGTTTAGACGAAGTTTCCTGCTGTTTAGTACGTATGCCGGCATTGGGCTGGAAATACTGGTTTTGGGATTCTGCACAGAAAGGGTTTGCAAACCGCTGAATCCACACGTGAGATTAACTCTGTCAGATGAATGCACACATTGACAACCATTCAGTTAGATAGCTCCGTTTTGGTTTTAGAAGCAGATATTTCTTTGTACAGCCTATGGTCCCATTCACTCGGGAATATCCCAACGCAGCTCCTAGAAGAAACGTGTTTCTGACTCACTGAATCTCAATATAGATTCAACTCTCTTAGGTGAACGAACGCACAGCAGAGCAGTTTCAAGGAAACGTTTCTCCTTAGTTTTAGACGAAGTTTCCTGCGGTTTAGTACGTATGCCAGCATTGGGCTGGAAATACCGGTTTTGGGATTCTGCACAGAAAGGGTTTGCAAACCGCTGAATCCACACGTGAGATTAACTCTTTCAGTTGAATGCACACATTGACAACCATTCGGTTAGATAGCTCCGTTTTGGTTTTAGAATGAGATATTTCTCTGTACAGCCAATGGTCCCATTCACTCGGGAATATCCCAACGCAGCTCCTAGAAGAAACGTGTTTATGACTCGCTGAATCCCAGCATAGATTGAACTCTCTTAGGTGAACGAATGCACAGCAGAGCAGTTTCAAGGAAACGTTCCTCCTGAGTTTTAGACGAAGTTTCCTGCGGTTTAGAACGTAGGACGGCATTGGGCTGGAATTACCGGTTTTGGGATTCTGCACAGAAAGGTTTGCAAACCGCTAAATCCGCACGTGAGTTTAACTCTGTCGGTTGAATGCACACATTGACAACCATTCAGATAGATAGCTCCGTTTTGGTTTTAGAAGCAGATATTTCTCTGTACAGCCTATGGTCCCATTCACTCCGGAATATCCCAACGCAGCTCCTAGAAGAAACGTGTTTCTGACTCGCTGAATCTCAACATAGATTCAACTCTCTTATGTGAACGATCGCACAGCAGAGCAGTTTCAAGGAAACGTTTCTCCTGAGTTTTAGACGAAGTTTCCTGCTGTTTAGTACGTATGCCGGCATTGGGCTGGAAATACCGGATTTGGGATTCTGCACAGAAAGGGTTTGCAAACCGCTGAATCCACACGTGAGTTTAATTCTGTCAGTTGAATGCACACATTGACAGCCATTCAGTTAGATAGCTCCGTTTTGGTTTTAGAAGCACATATTTCTCTGTACAGCCTATGGTCCCAATCAATCGGGAATACCCCAACGCAGCTCCTAGAAGAAACGTGTTTCTGACTCGCTGAATCTCAACATAGATTCAACTCTCTTAGGTGAACGATCGCCCAGCAGAGCAGTTTCAAGGAAACGTTTCTCCTGAGTTTTAGACGAAGGTTCCTGCTGTTTAGTACATATGCCGGCATTGGTCTGGAAATACCGGATTTGGCATTCTGCACAGAAAGGGTTTGCAAACCGCTGAATCCACACGTGAGTTTAACTTTGTCAGTTGAATGCACACATTGACAACCATTCAGATAGATAGCTCCGCTTTGGTTTTAGAAGCAGATATTTCTCTGTACAGCCTGTGGTCCCATTCACTCGGGAATATCCCAACGCAGCTCCTAGAAGAAACGTGTTTCTTACTCGCTGAATCTCAACAAAGATTCAACTCTCTTAGGTGAACGAACGCACAGCAGAGCAGTTTCAAGGAAACGTTTCTCCTGAGTTTTAGACGAAGTTTACTGCTGTTTAGTACGTATGCCGGCATTGCAATGGTAACACCGGTTTTGGGATTCTGCACAGAAATGGTTTGCAAACCGCTGAATCCACACATGAGTTTAACTCTGTCAGTTGAATGCACACATTGACAACCATTCAGTTAGATAGCTCTATTTTGGTTTTAGAAGCAGATATTTCTCTGTACAGGCTATGGTCCCATTCACTCGGGAATATCCCAACGCAGCTCCTAGAAGAAACGTGTTTATGACTCGCTGAATCCAAACATAGATTCAACTCTCTTAGGGGAACGATCGCACAGCAGAGCAGTTTCAAGGAAACGTTTCTCCTTAATTTTAGACGAAGTTTCCTGCGGTTTAGTACGTATGCCAGCATTGGGCTGGAAATACCGGTTTTGGGATTCTGCACAGAAAGGGTTTGCAAACCGCTGAATCCACACGTGAGATAAGCTCTTTCAGTTGAATGCACACATCGACAACCATTCGGTTAGATAGCTCCGTTTTGGTTTTAGAATGAGATATTTCTCTGTACAGCCTATGGTCCCATTCACTCGGGAATATCCCAACGCAGCTCCTAGAAGAAACGTGTTTATGACTCGCTGAATCCCAGCATAGATTGAACTCTCTTAGGTGAACGAATGCACAGCAGAGCAGTTTCAAGGAAACGTTCCTCCTGAGTTTTAGGCGAAGTTTCCTTCGGTTTAGAACGTATGACGGCATAGGGCTGGAAATACCGGTTTTGGGATTCTGCACAGAAAGGGTTTGCAAACCGCTAAATCCGCACGTGAGTTTAACTCTGTCGGTTGAATGCACACATTGACAACCATTCAGTTAGATAGCTCCGTTTTGGTTTTAGAAGCAGATATTTCTCTGTACAGCCTATGGTCCCATTCACTCGGGAATATCCCAACGCAGCTCCTAGAAGAAACGTGTTTCTGACTCGCTGAATCTCAACATAGATTCAACTCTCTTATGTGAACGATCGCACAGCAGAGCAGTTTCAAGGAAACGTTTCTCCTGAGTTTTAGACGAAGTTTCCTGCTGTTTAGTACGTATGCCGGCATTGGGCTGGAAATACCGGATTTGGGATTCTGCACAGAAAGGGTTTGCAAACCGCTGAATCCACACGTGAGTTTAACTCTGTCAGTTGAATGCACACATTGACAGCCATTCAGTTAGATAGCTCCGTTTTGGTTTTAGAAGCACATATTTCTCTGTACAGCCTATGGTCCCAATCAATCGGGAATACCCCAACGCAGCTCCTAGAAGAAACGTGTTTGTCACTCGCTGAATCTCAACATAGATTCAACTCTCTTAGGTGAGGGAACGCACAGCAGAGCATTTTCAAGGAAACGCTCCTCCTGAGTTTTAGACGAAGTTTCCTGCTGTTTAGTACGTATGCCGGCATTGGGCTGGAAATACCGGATTTGGGATTCTGCACAGAAAGGTTTTGCAAACCGCTGAATCCACATGTGAGTTTAACTCTGTCAGTTGAATGCACACATTGACAGCCATTCACTTAGATAGCTCCGTTTTGGTTTTAGAAGCAGATATTTCTCTGTACAGCCTATGGTCCCATTCACTCCGGAATATCCCAACGCAGCTCCTGGAAGAAACGTGTTTCTGACTCACTGAATCTCAACATAGATTCAACTCTCTTAGGTGAACGAACGCACAGCAGAGCAGTTTCAAGGAAACGTTTCTCCTTAGTTTTAGACGAAGTTTCCTGCGGTTTAGTAGGTATGCCGGCATTGGGCTGGAAATACCGGTTTTGGGATTCTGCACAGAAAGGGTTTGCAAACCGCTGAATCCACACGTGAGATTAACTCTTTCAGTTGAATGCACACATTGACAACCATTCGGTTAGATAGCTCCGTTTTGGATTAAGAATGAGATATTTCTCTGTACAGCCTACGGTCCCATTCACTCGGGAATATCCCAACGCAGCTCCTAGAAGTAACGTGTTTATGACTCGCTGAATCCCAGCATAGATTGAACTCTCTTAGGTGAACGAACGCACAACAGAGCAGTTTCAAGGAAACGTTCCTCCTGAGTTTTAGACGAAGTTTCCTGCGGTTTAGAACGTATGACGGCATTGGGCTGGAAATACCGGTTTTGGGATTCTGCACAGAAAGGTTTGCAAACCGTTGAATCCGCACGTGAGTTTAACTCTGTCGGTTGAATGCACACATTGACAACCATTCAGTTAGATAGCTCCGTTTTGGTTTTAGAAGCAGATATTTCTCTGTACAGCCTATGGTCCCATTCACTCGGGAATATCCCAACGCAGCTCCTAGAAGAAACGTGTTTCTGACTCGCTGAATCTCAACATAGATTCAACTCTCTTATGTGAACGATCGCACAGCAGAGCAGATTCAAGGAAACGTTTCTCCTGAGTTTTAGACGAAGTATCCTGCTGTTTAGTACGTATGCCGGCATTGGGCTGGAAAAACCGGATTTGTGATTCTGCACAGAAAGGGTTTGCAAACCGCTGAATCCACACGTGAGATTAACTCTGTCAGTTGAATGCACACATTGACAGCCATTCAGTTAGATAGCTCCGTTTTGGTTTTAGAAGCAGATATTTCTCTGTACAGCCTATGGTCCCATTCACTCGGGAATATCCCAACGCAGCTCCTAGAAGAAACGTGTTTATGACTCGCTGAATCCCAACATAGATTCTACTCTCTTAGGTGAACGAACGCACAACAGAGCTGTTTCAAGGAAACGTTTCTCCTAAGTTTTAGACGAAGTTTCCTGCGGTTTAGTACGTATGCCGGCACTCGGCTGGAAACACCGTTTTTGGGATTCTGCACAGAAAGGGTTTGCAAACCGCTGAATCCACACGTGAGTTTAACTCTGTCAGTTGAATGCACACATTGACAACCATTCAGTTAGATAGCTCCGTTTTGGTTTTAGAAGCAGATATTTCTCTGTACAGCCTATGGTCCCAATCAATCGGGAATACCCCAACGCAGCTCCTAGAAGAAACGTGTTTCTGATTCGCTGAATCTCAACATAGATTCAACTCTCCTAGGTGAAGGAACGCACAGCTGAGCAGTTTCAAGGAAACGTTCCTCCTGAGTTTTAGACGAAGTTTCCTGCTGTTTAGTATGTATGCCGGCATTGGGCTGGAAATACCGGTTTTGGGATTCTGCACAGAAAGGGTTTGCAAACCGCTGAATCCACACGTGAGTTTAACTCTGTCAGTTGAATGCACACATTGACAACCATTCAGTTAGATTGCTCCGTTTTGGTTTTAGAAGCAGATATTTCTCTGTATAGCCTATGGTCCCATTCTCTCGGGAATATCCCAACGCATCTCCTAGAAGAAACGTGTTTCTGACTCGCTGAATCTCAACATAGATTCAACTCTCTTAGGTGAACGATCGCCCAGCAGAGCAGTTTCAAGGAAACGTTTCTCCTGAGTTTTAGACGAAGGTTCCTGCTGTTTAGTACATATGCCGGCATTGGTCTGGAAATACCGGATTTGGCATTCTGCACAGAAAGGGTTTGCAAACCGCTGAATCCACACGTGAGTTTAACTTTGTCAGTTGAATGCACACATTGACAACCATTCAGATAGATAGCTCCGCTTTGGTTTTAGAAGCAGATATTTCTCTGTACAGCCTGTGGTCCCATTCACTCGGGAATATCCCAACGCAGCTCCTAGAAGAAACGTGTTTCTTACTCGCTGAATCTCAACAAAGATTCAACTCTCTTAGGTGAACGAACGCAAAGCAGAGCAGTTTCAAGGAAACGTTTCTCCTGAGTTTTAGACGAAGTTTCCTGCGGTTTAGTACGTATGCCGCCATTGGTCTGGAAATACCGGTTTTGGGATTCTGCACAGAAAGGGTTTGCAAACCGCTGAATCCACAGGTGAGTTTAACTCTGTCATTTGAATGCACACATTGACAACCATTCAGTTAGATAGCTCCGTTTTGGTTTTAGAAGCAGATATTTCTCTGTACAGCCTGTGGTCCCATTCACTCGGGAATATCCCAACGCAGCTCCTAGAAGAAACGTGTTTCTGACTCGATGAATCTCAACATAGATTCAACTCTCTTAGGTGAACGATCGCACAGCAGATCAGTTCCAAGGAAACGTTTCTCCTGAGTTTTAGACGAAGTTTCCTGCTGTTTAGTACATATGCCGGCATTGGTCTGGAAATACCAGTTTTGGCATCCTGCACAGAATGGGTTTGCACACCGCTGAATCCAGACGTGACTTTAACTCTGTCAGTTGAATGCACACATTGACAGCCATTCAGTTAGATAGCTCCGTTTTCGTTTTAGAAGCAGATATTTCTCTGTACAGCCTATGGTCCCATTCACTCGGGAATATCCCAACGCAGCTCCTAGAAGAAACGTGTTTATGACTCGCTGAATCCCAACATAGATTCAACTCTCTTAGGTGAACGAACGCACAACAGAGCTGTTTCAAGGAAACATTTCTCCTGAGTTTTAGACGAAGTTTCCTGCGGTTTAGTACGTATGCCAGCATTCGGCTGGAAACACCGGTTTTGGGATTCTGCACAGAAAGGGTTTGCAAACCGCTGAATTCACACGTGAGTTTAACTCTGTCAGGTGAATGCACATATTGACAACCATTCAGTTAGATAGCTCCGTTTTGGTTTTAGAAGCAGATATTTCTCTGTACAGCCTATGGTCCCTTTCACTCGGGAATATCCCAACGCAGTTCCTAGAAGAATCGTGTTTCTGACTCGCTGAATCTCAACATAGATTCAACTCTCTTAGGTGAACGAACGCACAGCAGAGCAGTTTCAAGGAAACGTTCCTCCTGAGTTTTAGACGAAGTTTCCTGCTGTTTAGTACGTATGCCGGCATTGGGCTGGAAATACCGGTTTTGGGATTCTGCACAGAAAGGGTTTGCAAAGCGCTGGATCCACACGTGAGTTTAACTCTGTCAGTTGAATGCACACATTGACAACCATTCAGTTAGATAGCTCCGTTTTGGTTTTAGAAGCAGATATTTCTCTGTACAGCCTATGGTCCCTATCAATCGGGAATACCCCAACGCAGCTCCTAGAAGAAACGTGTTTCTGATTCGCTGAATCTCAACATAGATTCAACTCTCTTAGGTGAACGAACGCACAGCAGAGCAGTTTCAAGGAATCGTTCCTCCTGAGTTTTAGACGAAGTTTCCTGCTGTTTAGTACGTATGCCGGCATTGGACTGGAAATACCGGTTTTGGGATTCTGCACAGAAAGGGTTTGCAAACCGCTGAATCCACACGTGAGATTAACTCTGTCAGTTGAATGCACACATTGACAGCCATTCAGTTAGATAGCTCCGTTTTGGTTTTAGAAGCAGATATTTCTCTGTACAGTCTATGGTCCCATTCACTCGGGAATATCCCAACGCAGATCCTAGAAGAAACGTGTTTATGACTCGCTGAATCCCAGCATACATTCAACTCTCTTAGGTGAACGAACAAACAGCAGAGCAGTTTCAAGGAAACGTTTCTCCGGAGTTTTAGACGAGGTTTACTGCTGTTTCGTACGTATGCCGGCATTGGGCTGGAAATGCCGGTTTTGGGATTCTGCAAAGAAAGGGTTTGCAAACCGCGGATTCCACACGTGAGTTTAACTCTCTCAGTTGAATGCACACATTGACAACCATACAGTTAGATAGCTCCGTTTTGGTTTTAGAAGCAGATATTTCTCTGAACAGCCTATGGTCCCATTCACTCCGGAATATCCCAACGAAGCTCCTAGAAGAAAAGTGTGTCTGACTCACTGAATCTCAACATAGATTCAACTCTCTTAGGTGAACGAACGCACAGCAGAGCAGTTTCAAGGAAACGTTTCTCCTGAGTTTTAGACGAAGTTTCCTGCGGTTTAGTACGTATCCCGGCATTGGGCTGGAAATACCGGTTTTGGGATTCTGCACAGAAAGGGTTTGCAAACCGCTGAATCCACACGTGAGATTAACTCTTTCAGTTGAATGCACACATTGACAACCATTCGGTTAGATAGCTCCGTTTTGGTTTTAGAATGAGATATTTCTCTGTACAGCCTATGGTCCCATTCACTCGGGAATATCCCAACGCAGCCCCTAGAAGAAACGTGTTTATGACTCGCTGAATCCCAGCATAGATTGAACTCTCTTAGGTGAACGAACGCCCAGCAGGGCAGTTTCAAGGAAACGTTCCTCCTGAGTTTTAGACGAAGTTTCCTGCGGTTTAGAACGTATGACGGCATTGGGCTGGAAATACCGGTTTTGGGATTCTGCACAGAAAGGGTTTGCAAACCGCTGAATCCGCACGTGAATTTAACTCTGTCGGTTGAATGCACACATTGACAACCATTCAGTTAGATTGCTCCGTTTTGGTTTTAGAAGCAGATATTTCTCTGTACAGCCTATGGTCCCATTCACTCGGGAATATCCCAACGCAGCTCTAGAAGAAACGTGTTTCTGACTCGCTGAATCTCCACAAGGATTCAACTCTCTTATGTGAACGATCGCACAGCAGAGCAATTTCAAGGAAACGTTTCTCCTGAGTTTTAGACGAAGTTTCCTGCTGTTTAGTACGTATGCCGGCATTGGGCTGGAAATACCGGATTTGGGATTCTGCACAGAAAGGTTTTGCAAACCGCTGAATCCACACGTGAGTTTAACTCTGTCAGTTGAATGCACACATTGACAGCCATTCAGTTAGATAGCTCCGTTTTGGTTTTAGAAGCAGATATTTCTCTGTACAGCCTATGGTCCCATTCACTCGGGAATATCCCAACGCAGCTCCTAGAAGAAACGTGTTTATGACTCGCTGAATCCCAACATAGATTCAACTCTCTTAGGTGAACGATCGCACAGCAAATCAGTTTCAAGGAAACGTTTCTCCTGAGTTTTAGACGAAGTTTCCTGCGGTTTAGTACGTATGCCGGCATTCGGCTGGAAACACCGGTTTTGGGATTCTGCACAGAAAGGGTTTGCAAACCGCTGAATCCACACGTGAGATTAACTCTGTCAGTTGAATGCACACATTGACAGACATTCAGTTAGATAGCTCCGTTTTGGTTTTAGAAGCAGATATTTCTCTGTACAGCCTATGGTCCCATTCACTCGGGAATATCCCAACGCAGCTCCTAGAAGAAACGTGTTTCTGACTCACTGAATCTCAAAATAGATTCTACTCTCTAAGGTGAACGAATGTAAGGCAGAGCAGTTTCAAGGGAACGTTTCTCCTTAGTTTTACACGAAGTTTCCTGCGGTTTAGTACGTATGCCAGCATTGGGCTGGAAATACCGGTTTGGGATTCTGCACAGAAAGCGTTTGCAAACCGCTGAATCCACACGTGAGATTAACTCTTTCAGTTGAATGCACACATTGACAACCATTCGGTTAGATAGCTCCGTTTTGGTTTTAGAATGAGATATTTCTCTGTACAGCCTATGGTCCCATTCACTCGGGAATATCCCAACGCAGCTCCTAGAAGAAACGTGTTTATGACTCGCTGAATCCCATCATAGATTGAACTCTCTTAGGTGAACGAAAGCACAGCAGAGCAGTTTCAAGGAAACGTTCCTCCTGAGTTTTAGACGAAGTTTCCTGCGGTTTAGAACGTATGACGGCATTGGGCTGGAAATACCGGTTTTGGGATTCTGCACAGAAAAGGTTTGCAAACCGCTGAATCCACACGTGAGTTTAACTCTGTCAGTTGAATGCACACATTGACAACCATTCAGTTAGAGAGCTCCGTTTTGGTTTTAGAAGCAGATATTTCTCTGTACAGCCTGTGGTCCCATTCACTCGGGAATATACCAACGCAGCTCCTAGAAGAAACGTGTTTCTGACTCGCTGAATATCAACATAGATTCAACTCTCTTATGTGAGCGATCGCACAGCAGAGCAGTTTCAAGGAAACGTTTCTCCTGCGTTTTAGACGAAGTTTCCTGCTGTTTAGTACGTATGCCGGCATTGGGCTGGAAATACCGGATTTGGGATTCTGCACAGAAAGGGTTTGCAAACCGCTGAATCCACACGTGAGTTTAACTCTGTCAGTTGAATGCACACATTGACAGCCATTCAGTTAGATAGCTCCGTTTTGCTTTTAGAAGCAGATATTTCTCTGTACAGCCTATGGTCCCATTCACTCGGGAATATCCCAACGCAGCTCCTAGAAGAAACGTGTTTATGACACGCTGAATCCCAACATAGATTCAACTCTCTTAGGTGAACGAACGCACAACAGAGCTGTTTCAAGGAAACGTTTCTCCTGAGTTTTAGACGAAGCTTTCTGCGGTTTAGTGCGTATGCCGGCTTTCGGCTTGAAACACCGGTTTTGGGATTCTGCACAGAAAGGGTTTGCAAACTGATGAATTCACACGTGAGTTTAACTCTGTCAGGTGAATGCACACATTGACAACTATTCAGTTAGATAGCTCCGTTTTGGTTTTAGAAGAAGATATTTCACTGTACAGCCTATGGTCCCACTAACTCGGGAATATCCCAACGCAGCTCCTAGATGAAACGTGTTTCTGACTCGCTGAATCTCAACATAGATTCAACTCTCTTAGTTGAACGAACGCACAGCAGAGCAGTTTCAAGGTAACGTTCCTCCTGAGTTTTAGACGAAGTTTCCTGCGGTTTAGTACGTATGCCGGCATTGGGCTGGAAATACCGGGTTTGGGATTCTGCACAGAAAGGGTTTGCAAGCCGCTGATTCCACACTTGAGTTTAACTCTGTCAGTTGAAAGCGCACATTGACGACCATTCAGTTATATACCTCCGTTTTGGTTTTAGAAGCAGATATTTCTCTGTACAGCCTATGGTCCCATTCACTCGAGAATATCCCAACGCAGCTCCTAGAAGAAACGTGTTTATGACTCGCTGAATCTCAACATAGATTCAACTCTCTTAGGTGAACGATCGCCCAGCAGAGCAGTTTCAAGGAAACATTTCTCCTGAGTTTTAGACGAAGGTTCCTGCTGTTTAGTACATATGCCGGCATTGGTCTGGAAATACCGGATTTGGCATTCTGCACAGAAAGGGTTTGCAAACCGCTGAATCCACACATGAGTTTAACTTTCTCAGTTGAATGCACACATTCACAACCATTCAGATAGATAGCTCCGCTTTGGTTTTAGAAGCACATATTTCTCTATACAGCCTGTGGTCCCATTCACTCGGGAATATGCCAACGCAGCTCCTAGAAGAAACGTGTTTCTTACTCGCTGAATCTCAACAAAGATTCACCTCTCTTAGGTGAACGAACGCACAGCAGAGCAGTTTCAAGGAAACGTTTCTCCTGAGTTTTAGACGAAGTTTCCTGCGGTTTAGTACGTATGCCGGCATTGGTCTGGAAATACCGGCTTTGGGATTCTGCACAGAAAGGGTTTGCAAACCGCTGAATCCACACGTGAGTTTAACTCTGTCATTTGAATGCAGACATTGACAACCATTCAGTTAGATAGCTCCGTTTTGGTTTTAGAAGCAGATATTTCTCTGTACAGCCTGTGGTCCCATTCACTCGGGAATATCCAACGCAGCTCCTAGAAGAAACGTGTTTATGACTAGCTGAATCCCATCATAGATTCAACTCTCTTTGGTGAACGAACGCACAACAGAGCAGTTTCAAGGAAACGTTTCTCCTTAATTTTAGGCGTAGTTTCCTGCGGTTTAGTACGTATGCCGGCAATGGGCTGGAAATACCGGTTTTGGGATTCTGCACAGAAAGGGTTTGCAAACCGCTGAATCCACACGTGAGATTAACTCTTTCAGTTGAATGCACACATTGACAACCATACAGTTAGATAGCTCCGTTTTGGTTTTAGAAGCAGATATTTCTCTGTACAGCCTGTGGTCCCATTCACTCGGGAATATCCCAATGCAGCTCCTAGTAGAAACGTGTTTATGACTCGCTGAATCCCAACATAGATTCAACTCTCTTAGGTGAACGAACGCACAACAGAGCAGTTTCAAGGAAACGTTTCTCCTGAGTTTTAGACGAAGTTTACTGCTGTTTAGTACGTATGCCGGCATTGGAATGGAAACACCGGTTTTGGGATTCTGCACAGAAATGGTTTGCAAACCGCTGAATCCACACATGAGTTTAACTCCGTCAGTTGAATGCACAGATTGACAACCATTCAGTTAGATAGCTGTGTTTTGGTTTTAGAAGCAGATATTTCTCTGTACAGGCTATGGTCCCATTCACTCGGGAATATCCCAACGCAGCTCCTAGAAGAAACGTGTTTATGACTCGCTGAATCCAAACATAGATTCAACTCTCTTAGGGGAACGAACGCACAACAGAGCAGTTTCTAGGAAACGTTTCTCCTGAGTTTTAGACGAAGTTTACTGCTGTTTAGTACGTATGCCGGCATTGGGATGGAAATACCGGTTTTCGGATTCTGCACAGAAACGGTTTGCAAACCGCCGAATTCACACGTGAGCTTAACGCTGTAAGTTGAATGCACACATTGACAACCTTTCAATTAGATAGTTCCGTTTTGGTTTTAGAAGCAGATATTTCTCTGTACAGCCTATGGACCCATTCACTCGGGAATATCACAACGCAGGTCAAAGAAGAAACGTGTTTATGACTCGCTGAATCCCAGCATACATTCAACTCTCTTAGGTGAATGAACGAACAGCAGAGTAGTTTCAAGGAAACGTTTCTCCGGAGTTTTAGACGAAGTTTACTGCTGTTTCGTTCGTATGCCGGCATTGGACTGGAAATGCCGGTTTTGGGATTCTGCACAGAAAGGGTTTGGAAACCGCGGATTCCACACGTGAGTTTAACTCTGTCAGTTGAATGCACACATTGACAACCATACAGTTAGATAGCTCCGTTTTGGTTTTAGAAGCAGATATTTCTCTGTACAGCCTATGGTCCCATTCACTCCGGAACATCCCAACGCAGCTCCTAGAAGAAAAGTGTTTCTGACTCACTGAATCTCAACATAGATTCAATTCTCTTAGGTGAACTAACGCACAGCAGAGCAGTTTCAAGGAAACGTTTCTCCTTAGTTTTAGACGAAGTTTCCTGCGGTTTAGAACGTATCCCGGCATTGGGCTGGAAATACCGGTTTTGGGATTCTGCACAGAAAGGGTTTGCAAACCGCTGAATCCACACGTGAGATTAACTCTTTCAGTTGAATGCACACATTGACAACCATACAGTTAGATAGCTCCGTTTTGGTTTTAGGATGAGATATTTCTCTGTACAGCCTATGGTCCCATTCACTCGGGAATATCCCAACGCAGCTCCTAGAAGAAACGTGTTTATGACTCGCTGAATCCCAGCATAGATTGAACTCTCTTAGGTGAACGAACGCCCAGCAGAGGAGTTTCAAGGAAACGTTCCTCCTGAGTTTTAGACGAAGTTTCCTGCTGTTTAGTACGTATGCCGGCATTGGGCTGGAAATACCGGATTTGGGATTCTGCACAGAAAGGGTTTGCAAACCGCTGAATCCAAACGTGAGTTTAACTCTGTCAGTTGAATGCACACATTGACAGCCATTCAGTTAGATAGTTCCGTTTTGGTTTTAGAAGCAGATATTTCTCTGTACAGCCTATGGTCCCATTCACTCGGGAATATCCCAACGCAGCTCCTAGAAGAAACGTGTTTATGACTCGCTGAATCCCAACATAGATTCAACTCTCTTAGGTGAACGAACGCACAACAGAGCTGTTTCAAGGAAACGTTTCTCCTGAGTTTTAGACGAAGTTTCCTGCGGTTTAGTACGTATGCCGGCATTCGGCTGGAAACACCGGTTTTGGAATTCTGCACAGAAAGGGTTTGCAAACCGCTGAATTCACACGTGAGTTTAACTCTGTCAGGTGAATGCACACATTGACAACCATTAAGTTAGATAGCTCCGTTTTGGTTTTAGAAGCACATATTTCTCTGTACAGCCTATGGTCCCATTCACTCGGGAATATCCCAACGCTGCTCCTAGAAGAAAGGTGTTTATGACTCGCTGAATCCCAACATAGTTTCAACTCTCTTAGGTGAACGAACGCACAACAGAGCTGTTTCAAGGAAACGTTTCTCCTGAGTTTTAGACGAAGTTTCCTGCGGTTTAGTACGTATGCCGGCATTCGGCTGGAAACACCGGTTTTGGGATTCTGCACAGAAAGGGTTTGCAAACCGCTGAATTCACACGTGAGTTTAACTCTGTCAGGTGAATGCACACATTGACAACCATTCAGTTATATAGCTCCGTTTTGGTTTTAGAAGCAGATATTTCTCTGTACAGCCTATGGTCCCATTCACTCCGGAATATCTCAACACAGCTCCTAGAAGAAACGTGTTTCTGACTCGCTGAATCTCAACATAGATTCAACTCTCTTAGGTGAACGAACGCACAGCAGAGCAGTTTCAAGGAAACGTTCCTCCTGAGTTTTAGACGAAGTTTCCTGCTGTTTAGTACGTATGCCGGCATTGGGCTGGAAATACCGGTTTTGGGATTCTGCACAGAAAGGGTTTGCAAAGCGCTGGATCCACACGTGAGTTTAACTCTGTCAGTTGAATGCACACATTGACAACCATTCAGTTAGATAGCTCCGTTTTGGTTTTAGAAGCAGATATTTCTCTGTACAGCCTATGGTCCCTATGAATCGGGAATACCCCAATGCAGCTCCTAGAAGAAACGTGTTTCTGATTCGCTGAATCTCAACATAGATTCAACTCTCTTAGGTGAACGAACGCACAGCAGAGCAGTTTCAAGGAAACGTTCCTCCTGAGTTTTAGACGAAGTTTCCTGCTGTTTAGTACGTATGCCGGCATTGGGCTGGAAATACCGGTTTTGGGATTCTGCACAGAAAGGGTTTGCAAACCGCTGAATCCACACGTGAGATTATCTCTGTCAGTTGAATGCACACATTGACAGCCATTCAGTTAGATAGCTCCGTTTTGGTTTTAGAAGCAGATATTTCTCTGTACAGTCTATGGTCCCATTCACTCGGGAATATCCCAACGCAGCTCCTAGAAGAAACGTGTTTATGACTCGCTGAATCCCATCATACATTCAACTCTCTTAGGTGAACGAACGCACAGCAGAGCAGTTTCAAGGAAACGTTTCTCCGGAGTTTTAGACGAGGTTTACTGCTGTTTCGTACGTATGCCGGCATTGGGCTGGAAATGCCGGTTTTGGGATTCTGCAAAGAAAGGGTTTGCAAACCGCGGATTCCACACGTGAGTTTAACTCTCTCAGTTGAATGCACACATTGACAACCATACAGTTAGATAGCTCCGTTTTGGTTTTAGAAGCAGATATTTCTCTGAACAGCCTATGGTCCCATTCACTCCGGAATATCCCAACGAAGCTCCTAGAAGAAAAGTTTTTCTGACTCACTGAATCTCAACATAGATTCAACTCTCTTAGGTGAACGAACGCACAGCAGAGCAGTTTCAAGGAAACGTTTCTCCTTAGTTTTAGACGAAGTTTCCTGCGGTTTAGTACGTATCCCGGCATTGGGCTGGAAATACCGGTTTTGGGATTCTGCACAGAAAGGGTTTGCAAACCGCTGAATCCACACGTGAGATTAACTCTGTCGGTTGAATGCACACATTGACAACCATTCAGTTAGATAGCCCCGTTTTGGTTTTAGAAGCAGATACTTCTCTGTACAGCCTATGGTCCCATTCACTCGGGAATATCCCAACGCAGCTCCTAGAAGAAACGTGTTTCTGACTCGCTGAATCTCAACATAGATTCAACTCTCTTAGGTGAATGATCGCACAGCAGAGCAGTTTCAAGGAAACGTTTCTCCTGAGTTTTAGACGAAGTTTCCTGCTGTTTAGTACGTATGCCGGCATTGGGCTGGAAATACCGGTTTTGGGATTCTGCACAGAAAGGGTTTGCAAACCGCTGAATCCACACGTGAGTTTAACTCTGTCAGTTGAATGCACACATGGACAACCATTCAGTTAGATAGCTCCGTTTTGGTTTTAGAAGCAGATATTTCTCTGTACAGCCTGTGGTCCCATTCACTCGGGAATATCCCAATGCAGCTCCTAGTAGAAACGTGTTTATGACTCTCTGAATCCCAACATAGATTCAACTCTCTTAGGTGAACGAACGCACAACAGAGCAGTTTGAAGGAAACGTTTCTCCTGAGTTTTAGACGAAGTTTACTGCTGTTTAGTACGTATGCCGGCATAGGAATGGAAACACCGGTTTTGGGATTCTGCACAGAAATGGTTTGCAACCCGCGGAATCCACACATGAGTTTAACTCTGTCAGTTGAATGCACATATTGTCAACCATTCAATTAGATAGCTCTGCTTTGGTTTTAGAAGCAGATATTTCTCTGTACAGGTTATGGTCCCATTCACTCGGGAATATCCCAACGCAGCTCCTAGAAGAAACGTGTTTCTGACTCGCTGAATCTCAACATAGATTCAACTCTCTTAGGTGAACGAACGCACAGCAGAGCAGTTTCAAGGAAACGTTTCTCCTGAGTTTTAGACGAAGTTTCCTGCGGTTTAGTACATATGCCGGCATTGGGCTGGAAATACCGGTTTTGGGATTCTGCACAGAAAGGGTTTGAAAACCGCTGATTCCACACTTGAGTTTAACTCTGTCAGTTGAATGCGCACATTGACGACCATTCAGTTAGATACCTCCGTTTTGGTTTTAGAAGCAGATATTTCTCTGTACAGCCTATGGTCCCATTAACTCGAGAATATCCCAACGCAGCTCCTAGAGGAAACGTGTTTATGACTCGCTGAATCCCAGCATAGATTGAACTCTCTTAGGTGAACGAACGCACAGCAGAGCAGTTTCAAGGAAACGTTCCTCCTGAGTTTTAGACGAAGTTTCCTGCGGTTTAGAACGTATGCCGGCATTGGGATGGAAATACCGGTTTTGGGATTCTGCACAGAAAGGGTTTGCAAACCGCTGAATCCGCACGTGAGTTTAACTCTGTCGGTTGAATGCACATATTGACAACCATTCAGTTAGATAGCCCCGTTTTGTTTTAGAAGCAGATACTTCTCTGTACAGCCTATGGTCCCTCTCTCTCGGGAATATCCGAACGCAGCTCCTAGAAGAAACGTGTTTCTGACTCGCTGAATCTCAACATAGATTCAACTCTCTTAGGTGAACGATCGCCCAGCAGAGCAGTTTCAAGGAAACGTTTCTCCTGAGTTTTAGACGAAGTTTCCTGCTGTTTAGTTCGTATGCCGGCATTGGGCTGGAAATACCGGTTTTGGGATTCTGCACAGAAAGGGTTTGCAAACCGCTGAATCCACACGTGAGTTTAACTCTGTCAGATGAATGCACACATTGACAACCATTCAGTTAGATAGCTCCGTTTTGGTTTTAGAAGCAGATATTTCTCTGTACAGCCTATGGTCCCATTCTCTCGGGAATATCCCAACGCAGCTCCTAGAAGAAACGTGTTTCTGACTCGCTGAATCTCAACATAGATTCAACTCTCTTAGGTGAACGATCGCCGAGCAGAGCAGTTTCAAGGAAACGTTTCTCCTGAGTTTTAGACGAAGGTTCCTGCTGTTTAGTACATATGCCGGCATTGGTCTGGAAATACCGGATTTGGCATTCTGCACAGAAAGGGTTTGCAAACCGCTGAATCCACACGTGAGTTTAACTTTGTCAGTTGAATGCACACATTGACAACCATTCAGTTAGATAGCCCCTTTTTGGTTTTAGAAGCAGATATTTCTCTGTACAGCCTATGGTCCCGTTCACTCCGGAATATCCCAACACAGCTCCTAGAAGAAACGTGTTTCTGACTCGCTGAATCTCAACATAGATTCAACTCTCTTAGGTGAACGATCGCAAAGCAGAGCAGTTTCAAGGAAACGTTTCTCCTGAGATTTAGACCAAGTTTCCTGCTGTTTATTGGTCTGGAAATATCGGTTTTGGGATTCTGCACAGAAAGGGTTTGCAAACCGCTGAATCCACACGTGAGTTTAACTCTGTCAGTTGAATGCACACATTGACAACCATTCAGTTCGATAGCTCCGTTTTGGTTTTAGAAGCAGATATTTCTCTGTACAACCTATGGTCCCATTCACTCGGGAATATCCCAACGCAGCTCAGAGAAGAAACGTGTTTCTGACTCGCTGAATCCCAACATAGATTCAACTCTCTTAGGTGAACGAACGCACAGCAGAGCAGTTACAAGGAAACGTTTCTCCTGAGTTTTAGACGATGTTTCCTGCGGTTTAGTACGTATGCCGGCATTGGGCTGGAAATACCGGTTTTGAGATTCTGCACAGAAAAGGTTTGCAAACCGCTGAATCCACACATGAGTTTAACTCTGTCAGTTGAATGCACACATTGACAACCATTCAGTTACATAGCTCCGTTTTGATTTTAGAAGCAGATATTTCTCTGTACAGCCCACCGTCCCATTCACTCGGGAATATCCCAACGCAGCTCCTAGAAGAAACGTGTTTCTGACTCGCTGAATCTCAACATAGATTCAACTCTCTTAGGTGAACGAACGCACAGCAGAGCAGTTTCAAGGAAACGTTTCTCCTGAGTTTTAGACGAAGTTTCCTGCGGTTTAGTACGTATGCCGTCATTGGTCTGCAAATACCGGTTTTGGGATTCAGCACAGAAAGGGTTTGCAAATCACTAAATCCACACGTGAGTTTAACACTGTCATTTGAATGCACACATTGACAACCGTTCAGTTAGATAGCTGCGTTTTGGTTTTGGAAGTAGATATTTCTCTGTACAGCCTTTGGTCCCATTCACTCGGGAATATCCCAACGCAGCTCCTAGAAGAAACGTGTTTCTGACTCGCTGAATCTCAACATAGATTCAACTCTCTTATGTGAACGATCGCACAGCAGAGCAGTTTCAAGGAAACGTTTCTCCTGAGTTTTAGACGAAGTTTCCTGCTCTTTAGTACGTATGCCGGCATTGGGCTGGAAATACCGGATTTGGGATTCTGCACAGAAAGGGTTTGCAAACCGCTGAATCCACACGTGAGTTTAATTCTGTCAGTTGAATGCACACATTGACAGCCATTCAGTTAGATAGCTCCGTTTTGGTTTTAGAAGCACATATTTCTCTGTACAGCCTATGGTCCCAATCAATCGGGAATACCCCAACGCAGCTCCTAGAAGAAACGTGTTTCTGACTCGCTGAATCTCAACATAGATTCAACTCTCTTAGGTGAACGATCGCCCAGCAGAGCAGTTTCAAGGAAACGTTTCTCCTGAGTTTTAGACGAAGGTTCCTGCTGTTTAGTACATATGCCGGCATTGGTCTGGAAATACCGGATTTGGCATTCTGCACAGAAAGGGTTTGCAAACCGCTGAATCCACACGTGAGTTTAACTTTGTCAGTTGAATGCACACATTGACAACCATTCAGATAGATAGCTCCGCTTTGGTTTTAGAAGCAGATATTTCTCTGTACAGCCTGTGGTCCCATTCACTCGGGAATATCCCAACGCAGCTCCTAGAAGAAACGTGTTTCTTACTCGCTGAATCTCAACAAAGATTCAACTCTCTTAGGTGAACGAACGCACAGCAGAGCAGTTTCAAGGAAACGTTTCTCCTGAGTTTTAGACGAAGTTTACTGCTGTTTAGTACGTATGCCGGCATTGCAATGGTAACACCGGTTTTGGGATTCTGCACAGAAATGGTTTGCAAACCGCTGAATCCACACATGAGTTTAACTCTGTCAGTTGAATGCACACATTGACAACCATTCAGTTAGATAGCTCTATTTTGGTTTTAGAAGCAGATATTTCTCTGTACAGGCTATGGTCCCATTCACTCGGGAATATCCCAACGCAGCTCCTAGAAGAAACGTGTTTATGACTCGCTGAATCCAAACATAGATTCAACTCTCTTAGGGGAACGATCGCACAGCAGAGCAGTTTCAAGGAAACGTTTCTCCTTAATTTTAGACGAAGTTTCCTGCGGTTTAGTACGTATGCCAGCATTGGGCTGGAAATACCGGTTTTGGGATTCTGCACAGAAAGGGTTTGCAAACCGCTGAATCCACACGTGAGATTAGCTCTTTCAGTTGAATGCACACATCGACAACCATTCGGTTAGATAGCTCCGTTTTGGTTTTAGAATGAGATATTTCTCTGTACAGCCTATGGTCCCATTCACTCGGGAATATCCCAACGCAGCTCCTAGAAGAAACGTGTTTATGACTCGCTGAATCCCAGCATAGATTGAACTCTCTTAGGTGAACGAATGCACAGCAGAGCAGTTTCAAGGAAACGTTCCTCCTGAGTTTTAGGCGAAGTTTCCTTCGGTTTAGAACGTATGACGGCATAGGGCTGGAAATACCGGTTTTGGGATTCTGCACAGAAAGGGTTTGCAAACCGCTAAATCCGCACGTGAGTTTAACTCTGTCGGTTGAATGCACACATTGACAACCATTCAGTTAGATAGCTCCGTTTTGGTTTTAGAAGCAGATATTTCTCTGTACAGCCTATGGTCCCATTCACTCGGGAATATCCCAACGCAGCTCCTAGAAGAAACGTGTTTCTGACTCGCTGAATCTCAACATAGATTCAACTCTCTTATGTGAACGATCGCACAGCAGAGCAGTTTCAAGGAAACGTTTCTCCTGAGTTTTAGACGAAGTTTCCTGCTGTTTAGTACGTATGCCGGCATTGTGCTGGAAATACCGGATTTGGGATTCTGCACAGAAAGGGTTTGCAAACCGCTGAATCCACACGTGAGTTTAACTCTGTCAGTTGAATGCACACATTGACAGCCATTCAGTTAGATAGCTCCGTTTTGGTTTTAGAAGCACATATTTCTCTGTACAGCCTATGGTCCCAATCAATCGGGAATACCCCAACGCAGCTCCTAGAAGAAACGTGTTTGTGACTCGCTGAATCTCAATATAGATTCAACTCTCTTAGGTGAGGGAACGCACAGCAGAGCAGTTTCAAGGAAACGCTCCTCCTGAGTTTTAGACGAAGTTTCCTGCTGTTTAGTACGTATGCCGGCATTGGGCTGGAAATACCGGATTTGGGATTCTGCACAGAAAGGTTTTGCAAACCGCTGAATCCACATGTGAGTTTAACTCTGTCAGTTGAATGCACACATTGACAGCCATTCACTTAGATAGCTCCGTTTTGGTTTTAGAAGCAGATATTTCTCTGTACAGCCTATGGTCCCATTCACTCCGGAATATCCCAACGCAGCTCCTGGAAGAAACGTGTTTCTGACTCACTGAATCTCAACATAGATTCAACTCTCTTAGGTGAACGAACGCACAGCAGAGCAGTTTCAAGGAAACGTTTCTCCTTAGTTTTAGACGAAGTTTCCTGCGGTTTAGTAGGTATGCCGGCATTGGGCTGGAAATACCGGTTTTGGGATTCTGCACAGAAAGGGTTTGCAAACCGCTGAATCCACACGTGAGATTAACTCTTTCAGTTGAATGCACACATTGACAACCATTCGGTTAGATAGCTCCGTTTTGGATTTAGAATGAGATATTTCTCTGTACAGCCTACGGTCCCATTCACTCGGGAATATCCCAACGCAGCTCCTAGAAGTAACGTGTTTATGACTCGCTGAATCCCAGCATAGATTGAACTCTCTTAGGTGAACGAACGCACAACAGAGCAGTTTCAAGGAAACGTTCCTCCTGAGTTTTAGACGAAGTTTCCTGCGGTTTAGAACGTATGACGGCATTGGGCTGGAAATACCGGTTTTGGGATTCTGCACAGAAAGGTTTGCAAACCGTTGAATCCGCACGAGAGTTTAACTCTGTCGGTTGAATGCACACATTGACAACCATTCAGTTAGATAGCTCCGTTTTGGTTTTAGAAGCAGATATTTCTCTGTACAGCCTATGGTCCCATTCACTCGGGAATATCCCAACGCAGCTCCTAGAAGAAACGTGTTTCTGACTCGCTGAATCTCAACATAGATTCAACTCTCTTATGTGAACGATCGCACAGCAGAGCAGATTCAAGGAAACGTTTCTCCTGAGTTTTAGACGAAGTATCCTGCTGTTTAGTACGTATGCCGGCATTGGGCTGGAAAAACCGGATTTGTGATTCTGCACAGAAAGGGTTTGCAAACCGCTGAATCCACACGTGAGATTAACTCTGTCAGTTGAATGCACACATTGACAGCCATTCAGTTAGATAGCTCCGTTTTGGTTTTAGAAGCAGATATTTCTCTGTACAGCCTATGGTCCCATTCACTCGGGAATATCCCAACGCAGCTCCTAGAAGAAACGTGTTTATGACTCGCTGAATCCCAACATAGATTCTACTCTCTTAGGTGAACGAACGCACAACAGAGCTGTTTCAAGGAAACGTTTCTCCTAAGTTTTAGACGAAGTTTCCTGCGGTTTAGTACGTATGCCGGCATTCGGCTGGAAACACCGTTTTTGGGATTCTGCACAGAAAGGGTTTGCAAACCGCTGAATCCACACGTGAGTTTAACTCTGTCAGTTGAATGCACACATTGACAACCATTCAGTTAGATAGCTCCGTTTTGGTTTTAGAAGCAGATATTTCTCTGTACAGCCTATGGTCCCAATCAATCGGGAATACCCCAACGCAGCTCCTAGAAGAAACGTGTTTCTGATTCGCTGAATCTCAACATAGATTCAACTCTCCTAGGTGAAGGAACGCACAGCTGAGCAGTTTCAAGGAAACGTTCCTCCTGAGTTTTAGACGAAGTTTCCTGCTGTTTAGTATGTATGCCGGCATTGGGCTGGAAATACCGGTTTTGGGATTCTGCACAGAAAGGGTTTGCAAACCGCTGAATCCACACGTGAGTTTAACTCTGTCAGTTGAATGCACACATTGACAACCATTCAGTTAGATTGCTCCGTTTTGGTTTTAGAAGCAGATATTTCTCTGTATAGCCTATGGTCCCATTCTCTCGGGAATATCCCAACGCAGCTCCTAGAAGAAACGTGTTTCTGACTCGCTGAATCTCAACATAGATTCAACTCTCTTAGGTGAACGATCGCCCAGCAGAGCAGTTTCAAGGAAACGTTTCTCCTGAGTTTTAGACGAAGGTTCCTGCTGTTTAGTACATATGCCGGCATTGGTCTGGAAATACCGGATTTGGCATTCTGCACAGAAAGGGTTTGCAAACCGCTGAATCCACACGTGAGTTTAACTTTGTCAGTTGAATGCACACATTGACAACCATTCAGATAGATAGCTCCGCTTTGGTTTTAGAAGCAGATATTTCTCTGTACAGCCTGTGGTCCCATTCACTCGGGAATATCCCAACGCAGCTCCTAGAAGAAACGTGTTTCTTACTCGCTGAATCTCAACAAAGATTCAACTCTCTTAGGTGAACGAACGCAAAGCAGAGCAGTTTCAAGGAAACGTTTCTCCTGAGTTTTAGACGAAGTTTCCTGCGGTTTAGTACGTATGCCGCCATTGGTCTGGAAATACCGGTTTTGGGATTCTGCACAGAAAGGGTTTGCAAACCGCTGAATCCACAGGTGAGTTTAACTCTGTCATTTGAATGCACACATTGACAACCATTCAGTTAGATAGCTCCGTTTTGGTTTTAGAAGCAGATATTTCTCTGTACAGCCTGTGGTCCCATTCACTCGGGAATATCCCAACGCAGCTCCTAGAAGAAACGTGTTTCTGACTCGCTGAATCTCAACATAGATTCAACTCTCTTAGGTGAACGATCGCACAGCAGATCAGTTCCAAGGAAACGTTTCTCCTGAGTTTTAGACGAAGTTTCCTGCTGTTTAGTACATATGCCGGCATTGGTCTGGAAATACCAGTTTTGGCATCCTGCACAGAATGGGTTTGCACACCGCTGAATCCAGACGTGACTTTAACTCTGTCAGTTGAATGCACACATTGACAGCCATTCAGTTAGATAGCTCCGTTTTCGTTTTAGAAGCAGATATTTCTCTGTACAGCCTATGGTCCCATTCACTCGGGAATATCCCAACGCAGCTCCTAGAAGAAACGTGTTTATGACTCGCTGAATCCCAACATAGATTCAACTCTCTTAGGTGAACGAACGCACAACAGAGCTGTTTCAAGGAAACATTTCTCCTGAGTTTTAGACGAAGTTTCCTGCGGTTTAGTACGTATGCCAGCATTCGGCTGGAAACACCGGTTTTGGGATTCTGCACAGAAAGGGTTTGCAAACCGCTGAATTCACACGTGAGTTTAACTCTGTCAGGTGAATGCACATATTGACAACCATTCAGTTAGATAGCTCCGTTTTGGTTTTAGAAGCAGATATTTCTCTGTACAGCCTATGGTCCCTTTCACTCGGGAATATCCCAACGCAGTTCCTAGAAGAATCGTGTTTCTGACTCGCTGAATCTCAACATAGATTCAACTCTCTTAGGTGAACGAACGCACAGCAGAGCAGTTTCAAGGAAACGTTCCTCCTGAGTTTTAGACGAAGTTTCCTGCTGTTTAGTACGTATGCCGGCATTGGGCTGGAAATACCGGTTTTGGGATTCTGCACAGAAAGGGTTTGCAAAGCGCTGGATCCACACGTGAGTTTAACTCTGTCAGTTGAATGCACACATTGACAACCATTCAGTTAGATAGTTCCGTTTTGGTTTTAGAAGCAGATATTTCTCTGTACAGCCTATGGTCCCTATCAATCGGGAATACCCCAACGCAGCTCCTAGAAGAAACGTGTTTCTGATTCGCTGAATCTCAACATAGATTCAACTCTCTTAGGTGAACGAACGCACAGCAGAGCAGTTTCAAGGAATCGTTCCTCCTGAGTTTTAGACGAAGTTTCCTGCTGTTTAGTACGTATGCCGGCATTGGACTGGAAATACCGGTTTTGGGATTCTGCACAGAAAGGGTTTGCAAACCGCTGAATCCACACGTGAGATTAACTCTGTCAGTTGAATGCACACATTGACAGCCATTCAGTTAGATAGCTCCGTTTTGGTTTTAGAAGCAGATATTTCTCTGTACAGTCTATGGTCCCATTCACTCGGGAATATCCCAACGCAGATCCTAGAAGAAACGTGTTTATGACTCGCTGAATCCCAGCATACATTCAACTCTCTTAGGTGAACGAACAAACAGCAGAGCAGTTTCAAGGAAACGTTTCTCCGGAGTTTTAGACGAGGTTTACTGCTGTTTCGTACGTATGCCGGCATTGGGCTGGAAATGCCGGTTTTGGGATTCTGCAAAGAAAGGGTTTGCAAACCGCGGATTCCACACGTGAGTTTAACTCTCTCAGTTGAATGCACACATTGACAACCATACAGTTAGATAGCTCCGTTTTGGTTTTAGAAGCAGATATTTCTCTGAACAGCCTATGGTCCCATTCACTCCGGAATATCCCAACGAAGCTCCTAGAAGAAAAGTGTGTCTGACTCACTGAATCTCAACATAGATTCAACTCTCTTAGGTGAACGAACGCACAGCAGAGCAGTTTCAAGGAAACGTTTCTCCTGAGTTTTAGACGAAGTTTCCTGCGGTTTAGTACGTATCCCGGCATTGGGCTGGAAATACCGGTTTTGGGATTCTGCACAGAAAGGGTTTGCAAACCGCTGAATCCACACGTGAGATTAACTCTTTCAGTTGAATGCACACATTGACAACCATTCGGTTAGATAGCTCCGTTTTGGTTTTAGAATGAGATATTTCTCTGTACAGCCTATGGTCCCATTCACTCGGGAATATCCCAACGCAGCCCCTAGAAGAAACGTGTTTATGACTCGCTGAATCCCAGCATAGATTGAACTCTCTTAGGTGAACGAACGCCCAGCAGGGCAGTTTCAAGGAAACGTTCCTCCTGAGTTTTAGACGAAGTTTCCTGCGGTTTAGAACGTATGACGGCATTGGGCTGGAAATACCGGTTTTGGGATTCTGCACAGAAAGGGTTTGCAAACCGCTGAATCCGCACGTGAATTTAACTCTGTCGGTTGAATGCACACATTGACAACCATTCAGTTAGATTGCTCCGTTTTGGTTTTAGAAGCAGATATTTCTCTGTACAGCCTATGGTCCCATTCACTCGGGAATATCCCAACGCAGCTCTAGAAGAAACGTGTTTCTGACTCGCTGAATCTCCACAAGGATTCAACTCTCTTATGTGAACGATCGCACAGCAGAGCAATTTCAAGGAAACGTTTCTCCTGAGTTTTAGACGAAGTTTCCTGCTGTTTAGTACGTATGCCGGCATTGGGCTGGAAATACCGGATTTGGGATTCTGCACAGAAAGGTTTTGCAAACCGCTGAATCCACACGTGAGTTTAACTCTGTCAGTTGAATGCACACATTGACAGCCATTCAGTTAGATAGCTCCGTTTTGGTTTTAGAAGCAGATATTTCTCTGTACAGCCTATGGTCCCATTCACTCGGGAATATCCCAACGCAGCTCCTAGAAGAAACGTGTTTATGACTCGCTGAATCCCAACATAGATTCAACTCTCTTAGGTGAACGATCGCACAGCAAATCAGTTTCAAGGAAACGTTTCTCCTGAGTTTTAGACGAAGTTTCCTGCGGTTTAGTACGTATGCCGGCATTCGGCTGGAAACACCGGTTTTGGGATTCTGCACAGAAAGGGTTTGCAAACCGCTGAATTCACACGTGAGTTTAACTCTGTCAGGTGAATGCACACATTGACAACCATTCAGTTAGATAGCTCCGTTTTGGTTTTAGAAGCAGATATTTCTCTGTACAGCCTATGGCCCATTCACTCGGGAATATCCCAACGCAGCTCCTAGAAGAAACGTGTTTCTGACTCGCTGAATCTCAACATAGATTCAACTCTCTTAGGTGAACGAACGCACAGCAGAGCAGTTTCAAGGAAACGTTCCTCCTGAGTTTTAGACGAAGTTTCCTGCTGTTTAGTACGTATGCCGGCATTGGGCTGGAAATACCGGTTTTGGGATTCTGCACAGAAAGGGTTTGCAAACCGCTGAATCCACACGTGAGATTAACTCTGTCAGTTGAATGCACACATTGACAGACATTCAGTTAGATAGCTCCGTTTTGGTTTTAGAAGCAGATATTTCTCTGTACAGCCTATGGTCCCATTCACTCGGGAATATCCCAACGCAGCTCCTAGAAGAAACGTGTTTCTGACTCACTGAATCTCAAAATAGATTCTACTCTCTAAGGTGAACGAATGTAAGGCAGAGCAGTTTCAAGGGAACGTTTCTCCTTAGTTTTACACGAAGTTTCCTGCGGTTTAGTACGTATGCCAGCATTGGGCTGGAAATACCGGTTTGGGATTCTGCACAGAAAGCGTTTGCAAACCGCTGAATCCACACGTGAGATTAACTCTTTCAGTTGAATGCACACATTGACAACCATTCGGTTAGATAGCTCCGTTTTGGTTTTAGAATGAGATATTTCTCTGTACAGCCTATGGTCCCATTCACTCGGGAATATCCCAACGCAGCTCCTAGAAGAAACGTGTTTATGACTCGCTGAATCCCATCATAGATTGAACTCTCTTAGGTGAACGAAAGCACAGCAGAGCAGTTTCAAGGAAACGTTCCTCCTGAGTTTTAGACGAAGTTTCCTGCGGTTTAGAACGTATGACGGCATTGGGCTGGAAATACCGGTTTTGGGATTCTGCACAGAAAAGGTTTGCAAACCGCTGAATCCACACGTGAGTTTAACTCTGTCAGTTGAATGCACACATTGACAACCATTCAGTTAGAGAGCTCCGTTTTGGTTTTAGAAGCAGATATTTCTCTGTACAGCCTGTGGTCCCATTCACTCGGGAATATACCAACGCAGCTCCTAGAAGAAACGTGTTTCTGACTCGCTGAATATCAACATAGATTCAACTCTCTTATGTGAGCGATCGCACAGCAGAGCAGTTTCAAGGAAACGTTTCTCCTGCGTTTTAGACGAAGTTTCCTGCTGTTTAGTACGTATGCCGGCATTGGGCTGGAAATACCGGATTTGGGATTCTGCACAGAAAGGGTTTGCAAACCGCTGAATCCACACGTGAGTTTAACTCTGTCAGTTGAATGCACACATTGACAGCCATTCAGTTAGATAGCTCCGTTTTGCTTTTAGAAGCAGATATTTCTCTGTACAGCCTATGGTCCCATTCACTCGGGAATATCCCAACGCAGCTCCTAGAAGAAACGTGTTTATGACACGCTGAATCCCAACATAGATTCAACTCTCTTAGGTGAACGAACGCACAACAGAGCTGTTTCAAGGAAACGTTTCTCCTGAGTTTTAGACGAAGCTTTCTGCGGTTTAGTGCGTATGCCGGCTTTCGGCTTGAAACACCGGTTTTGGGATTCTGCACAGAAAGGGTTTGCAAACTGATGAATTCACACGTGAGTTTAACTCTGTCAGGTGAATGCACACATTGACAACTATTCAGTTAGATAGCTCCGTTTTGGTTTTAGAAGAAGATATTTCACTGTACAGCCTATGGTCCCACTAACTCGGGAATATCCCAACGCAGCTCCTAGATGAAACGTGTTTCTGACTCGCTGAATCTCAACATAGATTCAACTCTCTTAGTTGAACGAACGCACAGCAGAGCAGTTTCAAGGTAACGTTCCTCCTGAGTTTTAGACGAAGTTTCCTGCGGTTTAGTACGTATGCCGGCATTGGGCTGGAAATACCGGGTTTGGGATTCTGCACAGAAAGGGTTTGCAAGCCGCTGATTCCACACTTGAGTTTAACTCTGTCAGTTGAAAGCGCACATTGACGACCATTCAGTTATATACCTCCGTTTTGGTTTTAGAAGCAGATATTTCTCTGTACAGCCTATGGTCCCATTCACTCGAGAATATCCCAACGCAGCTCCTAGAAGAAACGTGTTTATGACTCGCTGAATCTCAACATAGATTCAACTCTCTTAGGTGAACGATCGCCCAGCAGAGCAGTTTCAAGGAAATATTTCTCCTGAGTTTTAGACGAAGGTTCCTGCTGTTTAGTACATATGCCGGCATTGGTCTGGAAATACCGGATTTGGCATTCTGCACAGAAAGGGTTTGCAAACCGCTGAATCCACACATGAGTTTAACTTTCTCAGTTGAATGCACACATTCACAACCATTCAGATAGATAGCTCCGCTTTGGTTTTAGAAGCACATATTTCTCTATACAGCCTGTGGTCCCATTCACTCGGGAATATGCCAACGCAGCTCCTAGAAGAAACGTGTTTCTTACTCGCTGAATCTCAACAAAGATTCACCTCTCTTAGGTGAACGAACGCACAGCAGAGCAGTTTCAAGGAAACGTTTCTCCTGAGTTTTAGACGAAGTTTCCTGCGGTTTAGTACGTATGCCGGCATTGGTCTGGAAATACCGGCTTTGGGATTCTGCACAGAAAGGGTTTGCAAACCGCTGAATCCACACGTGAGTTTAACTCTGTCATTTGAATGCAGACATTGACAACCATTCAGTTAGATAGCTCCGTTTTGGTTTTAGAAGCAGATATTTCTCTGTACAGCCTGTGGTCCCATTCACTCGGGAATATCCAACGCAGCTCCTAGAAGAAACGTGTTTATGACTAGCTGAATCCCATCATAGATTCAACTCTCTTTGGTGAACGAACGCACAACAGAGCAGTTTCAAGGAAACGTTTCTCCTTAATTTTAGGCGTAGTTTCCTGCGGTTTAGTACGTATGCCGGCAATGGGCTGGAAATACCGGTTTTGGGATTCTGCACAGAAAGGGTTTGCAAACCGCTGAATCCACACGTGAGATTAACTCTTTCAGTTGAATGCACACATTGACAACCATACAGTTAGATAGCTCCGTTTTGGTTTTAGAAGCAGATATTTCTCTGTACAGCCTGTGGTCCCATTCACTCGGGAATATCCCAATGCAGCTCCTAGTAGAAACGTGTTTATGACTCGCTGAATCCCAACATAGATTCAACTCTCTTAGGTGAACGAACGCACAACAGAGCAGTTTCAAGGAAACGTTTCTCCTGAGTTTTAGACGAAGTTTACTGCTGTTTAGTACGTATGCCGGCATTGGAATGGAAACACCGGTTTTGGGATTCTGCACAGAAATGGTTTGCAAACCGCTGAATCCACACATGAGTTTAACTCCGTCAGTTGAATGCACAGATTGACAACCATTCAGTTAGATAGCTGTGTTTTGGTTTTAGAAGCAGATATTTCTCTGTACAGGCTATGGTCCCATTCACTCGGGAATATCCCAACGCAGCTCCTAGAAGAAACGTGTTTATGACTCGCTGAATCCAAACATAGATTCAACTCTCTTAGGGGAACGAACGCACAACAGAGCAGTTTCTAGGAAACGTTTCTCCTGAGTTTTAGACGAAGTTTACTGCTGTTTAGTACGTATGCCGGCATTGGGATGGAAATACCGGTTTTCGGATTCTGCACAGAAACGGTTTGCAAACCGCCGAATTCACACGTGAGCTTAACGCTGTAAGTTGAATGCACACATTGACAACCTTTCAATTAGATAGTTCCGTTTTGGTTTTAGAAGCAGATATTTCTCTGTACAGCCTATGGACCCATTCACTCGGGAATATCACAACGCAGGTCAAAGAAGAAACGTGTTTATGACTCGCTGAATCCCAGCATACATTCAACTCTCTTAGGTGAATGAACGAACAGCAGAGTAGTTTCAAGGAAACGTTTCTCCGGAGTTTTAGACGAAGTTTACTGCTGTTTCGTTCGTATGCCGGCATTGGACTGGAAATGCCGGTTTTGGGATTCTGCACAGAAAGGGTTTGGAAACCGCGGATTCCACACGTGAGTTTAACTCTGTCAGTTGAATGCACACATTGACAACCATACAGTTAGATAGCTCCGTTTTGGTTTTAGAAGCAGATATTTCTCTGTACAGCCTATGGTCCCATTCACTCCGGAACATCCCAACGCAGCTCCTAGAAGAAAAGTGTTTCTGACTCACTGAATCTCAACATAGATTCAATTCTCTTAGGTGAACTAACGCACAGCAGAGCAGTTTCAAGGAAACGTTTCTCCTTAGTTTTAGACGAAGTTTCCTGCGGTTTAGAACGTATCCCGGCATTGGGCTGGAAATACCGGTTTTGGGATTCTGCACAGAAAGGGTTTGCAAACCGCTGAATCCACACGTGAGATTAACTCTTTCAGTTGAATGCACACATTGACAACCATACAGTTAGATAGCTCCGTTTTGGTTTTAGGATGAGATATTTCTCTGTACAGCCTATGGTCCCATTCACTCGGGAATATCCCAACGCAGCTCCTAGAAGAAACGTGTTTATGACTCGCTGAATCCCAGCATAGATTGAACTCTCTTAGGTGAACGAACGCCCAGCAGAGGAGTTTCAAGGAAACGTTCCTCCTGAGTTTTAGACGAAGTTTCCTGCTGTTTAGTACGTATGCCGGCATTGGGCTGGAAATACCGGATTTGGGATTCTGCACAGAAAGGGTTTGCAAACCGCTGAATCCACACGTGAGTTTAACTCTGTCAGTTGAATGCACACATTGACAGCCATTCAGTTAGATAGCTCCGTTTTGGTTTTAGAAGCAGATATTTCTCTGTACAGCCTATGGTCCCATTCACTCGGGAATATCCCAACGCAGCTCCTAGAAGAAACGTGTTTATGACTCGCTGAATCCCAACATAGATTCAACTCTCTTAGGTGAACGAACGCACAACAGAGCTGTTTCAAGGAAACGTTTCTCCTGAGTTTTAGACGAAGTTTCCTGCGGTTTAGTACGTATGCCGGCATTCGGCTGGAAACACCGGTTTTGGAATTCTGCACAGAAAGGGTTTGCAAACCGCTGAATTCACACGTGAGTTTAACTCTGTCAGGTGAATGCACACATTGACAACCATTAAGTTAGATAGCTCCGTTTTGGTTTTAGAAGCACATATTTCTCTGTACAGCCTATGGTCCCATTCACTCGGGAATATCCCAACGCTGCTCCTAGAAGAAAGGTGTTTATGACTCGCTGAATCCCAACATAGTTTCAACTCTCTTAGGTGAACGAACGCACAACAGAGCTGTTTCAAGGAAACGTTTCTCCTGAGTTTTAGACGAAGTTTCCTGCGGTTTAGTACGTATGCCGGCATTCGGCTGGAAACACCGGTTTTGGGATTCTGCACAGAAAGGGTTTGCAAACCGCTGAATTCACACGTGAGTTTAACTCTGTCAGGTGAATGCACACATTGACAACCATTCAGTTATATAGCTCCGTTTTGGTTTTAGAAGCAGATATTTCTCTGTACAGCCTATGGTCCCATTCACTCCGGAATATCTCAACACAGCTCCTAGAAGAAACGTGTTTCTGACTCGCTGAATCTCAACATAGATTCAACTCTCTTAGGTGAACGAACGCACAGCAGAGCAGTTTCAAGGAAACGTTCCTCCTGAGTTTTAGACGAAGTTTCCTGCTGTTTAGTACGTATGCCGGCATTGGGCTGGAAATACCGGTTTTGGGATTCTGCACAGAAAGGGTTTGCAAAGCGCTGGATCCACACGTGAGTTTAACTCTGTCAGTTGAATGCACACATTGACAACCATTCAGTTAGATAGCTCCGTTTTGGTTTTAGAAGCAGATATTTCTCTGTACAGCCTATGGTCCCTATGAATCGGGAATACCCCAATGCAGCTCCTAGAAGAAACGTGTTTCTGATTCGCTGAATCTCAACATAGATTCAACTCTCTTAGGTGAACGAACGCACAGCAGAGCAGTTTCAAGGAAACGTTCCTCCTGAGTTTTAGACGAAGTTTCCTGCTGTTTAGTACGTATGCCGGCATTGGGCTGGAAATACCGGTTTTGGGATTCTGCACAGAAAGGGTTTGCAAACCGCTGAATCCACACGTGAGATTATCTCTGTCAGTTGAATGCACACATTGACAGCCATTCAGTTAGATAGCTCCGTTTTGGTTTTAGAAGCAGATATTTCTCTGTACAGTCTATGGTCCCATTCACTCGGGAATATCCCAACGCAGCTCCTAGAAGAAACGTGTTTATGACTCGCTGAATCCCATCATACATTCAACTCTCTTAGGTGAACGAACGCACAGCAGAGCAGTTTCAAGGAAACGTTTCTCCGGAGTTTTAGACGAGGTTTACTGCTGTTTCGTACGTATGCCGGCATTGGGCTGGAAATGCCGGTTTTGGGATTCTGCAAAGAAAGGGTTTGCAAACCGCGGATTCCACACGTGAGTTTAACTCTCTCAGTTGAATGCACACATTGACAACCATACAGTTAGATAGCTCCGTTTTGGTTTTAGAAGCAGATATTTCTCTGAACAGCCTATGGTCCCATTCACTCCGGAATATCCCAACGAAGCTCCTAGAAGAAAAGTTTTTCTGACTCACTGAATCTCAACATAGATTCAACTCTCTTAGGTGAACGAACGCACAGCAGAGCAGTTTCAAGGAAACGTTTCTCCTTAGTTTTAGACGAAGTTTCCTGCGGTTTAGTACGTATCCCGGCATTGGGCTGGAAATACCGGTTTTGGGATTCTGCACAGAAAGGGTTTGCAAACCGCTGAATCCACACGTGAGATTAACTCTGTCGGTTGAATGCACACATTGACAACCATTCAGTTAGATAGCCCCGTTTTGGTTTTAGAAGCAGATACTTCTCTGTACAGCCTATGGTCCCATTCACTCGGGAATATCCCAACGCAGCTCCTAGAAGAAACGTGTTTCTGACTCGCTGAATCTCAACATAGATTCAACTCTCTTAGGTGAATGATCGCACAGCAGAGCAGTTTCAAGGAAACGTTTCTCCTGAGTTTTAGACGAAGTTTCCTGCTGTTTAGTACGTATGCCGGCATTGGGCTGGAAATACCGGTTTTGGGATTCTGCACAGAAAGGGTTTGCAAACCGCTGAATCCACACGTGAGTTTAACTCTGTCAGTTGAATGCACACATGGACAACCATTCAGTTAGATAGCTCCGTTTTGGTTTTAGAAGCAGATATTTCTCTGTACAGCCTGTGGTCCCATTCACTCGGGAATATCCCAATGCAGCTCCTAGTAGAAACGTGTTTATGACTCTCTGAATCCCAACATAGATTCAACTCTCTTAGGTGAACGAACGCACAACAGAGCAGTTTGAAGGAAACGTTTCTCCTGAGTTTTAGACGAAGTTTACTGCTGTTTAGTACGTATGCCGGCATAGGAATGGAAACACCGGTTTTGGGATTCTGCACAGAAATGGTTTGCAACCCGCGGAATCCACACATGAGTTTAACTCTGTCAGTTGAATGCACATATTGTCAACCATTCAATTAGATAGCTCTGCTTTGGTTTTAGAAGCAGATATTTCTCTGTACAGGTTATGGTCCCATTCACTCGGGAATATCCCAACGCAGCTCCTAGAAGAAACGTGTTTCTGACTCGCTGAATCTCAACATAGATTCAACTCTCTTAGGTGAACGAACGCACAGCAGAGCAGTTTCAAGGAAACGTTTCTCCTGAGTTTTAGACGAAGTTTCCTGCGGTTTAGTACATATGCCGGCATTGGGCTGGAAATACCGGTTTTGGGATTCTGCACAGAAAGGGTTTGAAAACCGCTGATTCCACACTTGAGTTTAACTCTGTCAGTTGAATGCGCACATTGACGACCATTCAGTTAGATACCTCCGTTTTGGTTTTAGAAGCAGATATTTCTCTGTACAGCCTATGGTCCCATTAACTCGAGAATATCCCAACGCAGCTCCTAGAGGAAACGTGTTTATGACTCGCTGAATCCCAGCATAGATTGAACTCTCTTAGGTGAACGAACGCACAGCAGAGCAGTTTCAAGGAAACGTTCCTCCTGAGTTTTAGACGAAGTTTCCTGCGGTTTAGAACGTATGCCGGCATTGGGATGGAAATACCGGTTTTGGGATTCTGCACAGAAAGGGTTTGCAAACCGCTGAATCCGCACGTGAGTTTAACTCTGTCGGTTGAATGCACATATTGACAACCATTCAGTTAGATAGCCCCGTTTTGTTTTAGAAGCAGATACTTCTCTGTACAGCCTATGGTCCCTCTCTCTCGGGAATATCCGAACGCAGCTCCTAGAAGAAACGTGTTTCTGACTCGCTGAATCTCAACATAGATTCAACTCTCTTAGGTGAACGATCGCCCAGCAGAGCAGTTTCAAGGAAACGTTTCTCCTGAGTTTTAGACGAAGTTTCCTGCTGTTTAGTTCGTATGCCGGCATTGGGCTGGAAATACCGGTTTTGGGATTCTGCACAGAAAGGGTTTGCAAACCGCTGAATCCACACGTGAGTTTAACTCTGTCAGATGAATGCACACATTGACAACCATTCAGTTAGATAGCTCCGTTTTGGTTTTAGAAGCAGATATTTCTCTGTACAGCCTATGGTCCCATTCTCTCGGGAATATCCCAACGCAGCTCCTAGAAGAAACGTGTTTCTGACTCGCTGAATCTCAACATAGATTCAACTCTCTTAGGTGAACGATCGCCGAGCAGAGCAGTTTCAAGGAAACGTTTCTCCTGAGTTTTAGACGAAGGTTCCTGCTGTTTAGTACATATGCCGGCATTGGTCTGGAAATACCGGATTTGGCATTCTGCACAGAAAGGGTTTGCAAACCGCTGAATCCACACGTGAGTTTAACTTTGTCAGTTGAATGCACACATTGACAACCATTCAGTTAGATAGCCCCTTTTTGGTTTTAGAAGCAGATATTTCTCTGTACAGCCTATGGTCCCGTTCACTCCGGAATATCCCAACACAGCTCCTAGAAGAAACGTGTTTCTGACTCGCTGAATCTCAACATAGATTCAACTCTCTTAGGTGAACGATCGCAAAGCAGAGCAGTTTCAAGGAAACGTTTCTCCTGAGATTTAGACCAAGTTTCCTGCTGTTTATTGGTCTGGAAATATCGGTTTTGGGATTCTGCACAGAAAGGGTTTGCAAACCGCTGAATCCACACGTGAGTTTAACTCTGTCAGTTGAATGCACACATTGACAACCATTCAGTTCGATAGCTCCGTTTTGGTTTTAGAAGCAGATATTTCTCTGTACAACCTATGGTCCCATTCACTCGGGAATATCCCAACGCAGCTCAGAGAAGAAACGTGTTTCTGACTCGCTGAATCCCAACATAGATTCAACTCTCTTAGGTGAACGAACGCACAGCAGAGCAGTTACAAGGAAACGTTTCTCCTGAGTTTTAGACGATGTTTCCTGCGGTTTAGTACGTATGCCGGCATTGGGCTGGAAATACCGGTTTTGAGATTCTGCACAGAAAAGGTTTGCAAACCGCTGAATCCACACATGAGTTTAACTCTGTCAGTTGAATGCACACATTGACAACCATTCAGTTACATAGCTCCGTTTTGATTTTAGAAGCAGATATTTCTCTGTACAGCCCACCGTCCCATTCACTCGGGAATATCCCAACGCAGCTCCTAGAAGAAACGTGTTTCTGACTCGCTGAATCTCAACATAGATTCAACTCTCTTAGGTGAACGAACGCACAGCAGAGCAGTTTCAAGGAAACGTTTCTCCTGAGTTTTAGACGAAGTTTCCTGCGGTTTAGTACGTATGCCGTCATTGGTCTGCAAATACCGGTTTTGGGATTCAGCACAGAAAGGGTTTGCAAATCACTAAATCCACACGTGAGTTTAACACTGTCATTTGAATGCACACATTGACAACCGTTCAGTTAGATAGCTGCGTTTTGGTTTTGGAAGTAGATATTTCTCTGTACAGCCTTTGGTCCCATTCACTCGGGAATATCCCAACGCAGCTCCTAGAAGAAACGTGTTTATGACTCGCTGAATCGCATCATAGATTCAACTCTCTTAGGTGAACGAATGCACAACAGAGCAGTTTCAAGGAAACGTTTCTCCTGTGTTTTAGACGAAGTTTACTGCTGTTTAGTACGTATGCCGGCATTGGGCTGGAAATACCGGTTTTGGGATTCTGCACAGAAAGGGTTTGCCAACCGCTGAATCCGCACCTGAGTTTAACTCTGTCAGTTGAATGCACACATTGACAACCATTCAGTTAGATAGCTACGTTTTGGTTTTAGAAGCAGATATTTCTCTGTACAGCCTATGGTCCCATTCACTCGGGAATATCCCAACGCAGCTCCTAGGAGAAACGTGTTTCTGACTCGCTGAATCTCAACATAGATTCAACTCTCTTAGGTGAACGATCGCAAAGCAGAGCAGTTTCAAGGAAACGTTTCTCCTGAGTTTTAGACCAAGTTTCCTGCTGTTTATTGGTCTGGAAATATCGGTTTTGGGATTCTGCACAGAAAGGGTTTGCAAACCGCTGAATCTACAAGTGAGTTTTACTCTGTCAGTTGAATGCACACATTGACAACCATTCAGTTAGATAGCTCCGTTTTGGTTTTAGAAGCAGATATTTCTCTGTACATCCTATGGTCCCATTCACTCGGGAATATCCCAACGCAGCTCAGAGAAGAAACGTGTTTCTGACTCGCTGAATCCCAACATAGATTCAACTCTCTTAGGTGAACGAAGGCACAGCAGAGCAGTTTCAAGGAATCGTTTCTCCTGAGTTTTAGACGATGTTTCCTGCGGTTTAGTACGTATGCCGGCATTGGGCTGGAAATACCGGTTTTGGGATTCTGCACAGAAAAGGTTTGCAAACCGCTGAATCCACACGTGAGTTTAACTCTGTCAGTTGAATGCACACATTGACAACCATTCAGTTACATAGCTCCGTTTTGATTTTAGAAGCAGATATTTCTCTGTACAGCCCACCGTCCCATTCACTCGGGAATATCCCAACTCAGCTCCTAGAAGAAACGTGTTTCTGACTCGCTGAATCTCAACATAGATTCAACTCTCTTAGGTCAACGAACGCACAGCAGAGCAGTTTCAAGGAAACGTTTCTCCTGAGTTTTAGACGATGTTTCCTGCGGTTTAGTACGTATGCCGGCATTGGGCTGGAAATACCGGTTTTGGGATTCTGCACAGAAAGGGTTTGCAAACCACTGAATCCACACGTGAGTTTAACACTGTCATTTGAATGCACACATTGACAACCATTCAGTTATATAGCTCCGTTTTGGTTTTAGAAGCAGATATTTCTCTGTACAGCCTGTGGTCCCATTCACTCGGGAATGTCCCAACGCAGCTCCTAGAAGAAACGTGTTTATGACTCGCTGAATCGCATCATAGATTCAACTCTCTTAGGTGAACAAATCCACAACAGAGCAGTTTCAAGGAAACGTTTCTCCTGAGTTTTAGACGAAGTTTACTGCTGTTTAGTACGTATGCCGGCATTGGGCTGGAAATACCGGTTTTGGGATTCTGCACAGAAAGGGTTTGCAAGTCGCTGAATCCACACGTGAGTTTATCTCTGTCAGTTGAATGCACACATTGACAACCATTCAGTTAGATTGCTCTGTTTTGGTTTTAGAAGCAGGTATTTCTCTGTACAGGCTATGGTCCCATTCACTCGGGAATATCCCAACGCAGCTCCCAGAAGAAACGTGTTTATGACTCGCTGAATCCAAACATAGATTCAACTCTCTTAGGTGAACGAACGCACAACAGAGCTGTTTCTAGGAAACGTTTCTCCTGAGTTTTAGACGAAGTTTCCTGCTGTTTAGTACGTATGCCGGCATTGGGCTGGAAATTCCGGATTTGGGATTCTGCACAGAAAGGGTTTGCAAACCGCTGAATCCACACGTGAGTTTAACTCTGTCAGTTAAATGCACACATTGACAGCCATTCAGTTAGATAGCTCCGTTTTGGTTTTAGAAGCAGATATTTCTCTGTACAGCCTATGGTCCCATTCACTCGGGAATATCCCAACGCAGCTCCTAGAAGAAACGTGTTTTTGACTCGCTGAATCCCAACATAGATTCAACTCTCTTAGGTGAACGAACGCCCAACAGAGCTGTTTCAAGGAAACGTTTCTCCTGAGTTTTAGACGAAGTTTCCTGCGGTTTAGTACGTATGCCGGCATTCGGCTGGAAACACCGGTTTTGGGATTCTGCACAGAAAGGGTTTGCAAACCGCTGAATTCACACGTGAGTTTAACTCTGTCAGGTGAATGCACACATTGACAACCATTAAGTTAGATAGCTCCGTTTTGGTTTTAGAAGCACATATTTCTCTGTACAGCCTATGGTCCCATTCACTCGGGAATATCCCAACGCTGCTCCTAGAAGAAAGGTGTTTATGACTCGCTGAATCCCAACATAGTTTCAACTCTCTTAGGTGAACGAACGCACAACAGAGCTGTTTCAAGGAAACGTTTCTCCTGAGTTTTAGACGAAGTTTCCTGCGGTTTAGTACGTATGCCGGCATTCGGCTGGAAACACCGGTTTTGGGATTCTGCACAGAAAGGGTTTGCAAACCGCTGAATTCACACGTGAGTTTAACTCTGTCAGGTGAATGCACACATTGACAACCATTCACTTAGATAGCTCCGTTTTGGTTTTAGACGCAGATATTTCTCTGTACAGCCTATGGTCCCATTCACTCCGGAATATCCCAACACAGCTCCTAGAAGAAACGTGTTTCTGACTCGCTGAATCTCAACATAGATTCAACTCTCTTAGGTGAACGAACGCACAGCAGAGCAGTTTCAAGGAAACGTTCCTCCTGAGTTTTAGACGAAGTTTTCTGCTGTTTAGTACGTATGCCGGCATTGGGCTGGAAATACCGGTTTTGGGATTCTGCACAGAAAGGGTTTGCAAAGCGCTGGATCCACACGTGAGTTTAACTCTGTCAGTTGAATGCACACATTGACAACCATTCAGTTAGATAGCTCCGTTTTGGTTTTAGAAGCAGATATTTCTCTGTACAGCCTATGGTCCCTATGAATCGGGAATACCCCAACGCAGCTCCTAGAAGAAACGTGTTTCTGATTCGCTGAATCTCAACATAGATTCAACTCTCTTAGGTGAACGAACGCACAGCAGAGCAGTTTCAAGGAAACGTTCCTCCTGAGTTTTAGACGAAGTTTCCTGCTGTTTAGTACGTATGCCGGCATTGGGCTGGAAATACCGGTTTTGGGATTCTGCACAGAAAGGGTTTGCAAACCGCTGAATCCACACGTGAGATTATCTCTGTCAGTTGAATGCACACATTGACAGCCATTCAGTTAGATAGCTCCGTTTTGGTTTTAGAAGCAGATATTTCTCTGTACAGTCTATGGTCCCATTCACTCGGGAATATCCCAACGCAGCTCCTAGAAGAAACGTGTTTATGACTCGCTGAATCCCATCATACATTCAACTCTCTTAGGTGAACGAACGCACAGCAGAGCAGTTTCAAGGAAACGTTTCTCCGGAGTTTTAGACGAGGTTTACTGCTGTTTCGTACGTATGCCGGCATTGGGCTGGAAATGCCGGTTTTGGGATTCTGCAAAGAAAGGGTCTGCAAACCGCGGATTCCACACGTGAGTTTAACTCTCTCAGTTGAATGCACACATTGACAACCATACAGTTAGATAGCTCCGTTTTGGTTTTAGAAGCAGATATTTCTCTGAACAGCCTATGGTCCCATTCACTCCGGAATATCCCAACGAAGCTCCTAGAAGAAAAGTTTTTCTGACTCACTGAATCTCAACATAGATTCAACTCTCTTAGGTGAACGAACGCACAGCAGAGCAGTTTCAAGGAAACGTTTCTCCTTAGTTTTAGACGAAGTTTCCTGCGGTTTAGTACGTATCCCGGCATTGGGCTGGAAATACCGGTTTTGGGATTCTGCACAGAAAGGGTTTGCAAACCGCTGAATCCACACGTGAGATTAACTCTGTCGGTTGAATGCACACATTGACAACCATTCAGTTAGATAGCCCCGTTTTGGTTTTAGAAGCAGATACTTCTCTGTACAGCCTATGGTCCTATTCACTCGGGAATATCCCAACGCAGCTCCTAGAAGAAACGTGTTTCTGACTCGCTGAATCTCAACATAGATTCAACTCTCTTAGGTGAATGATCGCACAGCAGAGCAGTTTCAAGGAAACGTTTCTCCTGAGTTTTAGACGAAGTTTCCTGCGGTTTAGTACGTATGCCGGCATTCGGCTGGAAACACCGGTTTTGGGATTCTGCACAGAAAGGGTTTGCAAACCGCTGAATTCACACGTGAGTTTAACTCTGTCAGGTGAATGCACACATTGACAACCATTAAGTTAGATAGCTCCGTTTTGGTTTTAGAAGCACATATTTCTCTGTACAGCCTATGGTCCCATTCACTCGGGAATATCCCAACGCTGCTCCTAGAAGAAAGGTGTTTATGACTCGCTGAATCCCAACATAGTTTCAACTCTCTTAGGTGAACGAACGCACAACAGAGCTGTTTCAAGGAAACGTTTCTCCTGAGTTTTAGACGAAGTTTCCTGCGGTTTAGTACGTATGCCGGCATTCGGCTGGAAACACCGGTTTTGGGATTCTGCACAGAAAGGGTTTGCAAACCGCTGAATTCACACGTGAGTTTAACTCTGTCAGGTGAATGCACACATTGACAACCATTCAGTTAGATAGCTCCGTTTTGGTTTTAGACGCAGATATTTCTCTGTACAGCCTATGGTCCCATTCACTCCGGAATATCCCAACACAGCTCCTAGAAGAAACGTGTTTCTGACTCGCTGAATCTCAACATAGATTCAACTCTCTTAGGTGAACGAACGCACAGCAGAGCAGTTTCAAGGAAACGTTCCTCCTGAGTTTTAGACGAAGTTTTCTGCTGTTTAGTACGTATGCCGGCATTGGGCTGGAAATACCGGTTTTGGGATTCTGCACAGAAAGGGTTTGCAAAGCGCTGGATCCACACGTGAGTTTAACTCTGTCAGTTGAATGCACACATTGACAACCATTCAGTTAGATAGCTCCGTTTTGGTTTTAGAAGCAGATATTTCTCTGTACAGCCTATGGTACCTATGAATCGGGAATACCCCAACGCAGCTCCTAGAAGAAACGTGTTTCTGATTCGCTGAATCTCAACATAGATTCAACTCTCTTAGGTGAACGAACGCACAGCAGAGCAGTTTCAAGGAAACGTTCCTCCTGAGTTTTAGACGAAGTTTCCTGCTGTTTAGTACGTATGCCGGCATTGGGCTGGAAATACCGGTTTTGGGATTCTGCACAGAAAGGGTTTGCAAACCGCTGAATCCACACGTGAGATTATCTCTGTCAGTTGAATGCACACATTGACAGCCATTCAGTTAGATAGCTCCGTTTTGGTTTTAGAAGCAGATATTTCTCTGTACAGTCTATGGTCCCATTCACTCGGGAATATCCCAACGCAGCTCCTAGAAGAAACGTGTTTATGACTCGCTGAATCCCATCATACATTCAACTCTCTTAGGTGAACGAACGCACAGCAGAGCAGTTTCAAGGAAACGTTTCTCCGGAGTTTTAGACGAGGTTTACTGCTGTTTCGTACGTATGCCGGCATTGGGCTGGAAATGCCGGTTTTGGGATTCTGCAAAGAAAGGGTCTGCAAACCGCGGATTCCACACGTGAGTTTAACTCTCTCAGTTGAATGCACACATTGACAACCATACAGTTAGATAGCTCCGTTTTGGTTTTAGAAGCAGATATTTCTCTGAACAGCCTATGGTCCCATTCACTCCGGAATATCCCAACGAAGCTCCTAGAAGAAAAGTTTTTCTGACTCACTGAATCTCAACATAGATTCAACTCTCTTAGGTGAACGAACGCACAGCAGAGCAGTTTCAAGGAAACGTTTCTCCTTAGTTTTAGACGAAGTTTCCTGCGGTTTAGTACGTATCCCGGCATTGGGCTGGAAATACCGGTTTTGGGATTCTGCACAGAAAGGGTTTGCAAACCGCTGAATCCACACGTGAGATTAACTCTGTCGGTTGAATGCACACATTGACAACCATTCAGTTAGATAGCCCCGTTTTGGTTTTAGAAGCAGATACTTCTCTGTACAGCCTATGGTCCTATTCACTCGGGAATATCCCAACGCAGCTCCTAGAAGAAACGTGTTTCTGACTCGCTGAATCTCAACATAGATTCAACTCTCTTAGGTGAATGATCGCACAGCAGAGCAGTTTCAAGGAAACGTTTCTCCTGAGTTTTAGACGAAGTTTCCTGCTGTTTAGTACGTATGCCGGCATTGGGCTGGAAATACCGGTTTTGGGATTCTGCACAGAAAGGGTTTGCAAACCGCTGAATCCACACGTGAGTTTAACTCTGTCAGTTGAATGCACACATGGACAACCATTCAGTTAGATAGCTCCGTTTTGGTTTTAGAAGCAGATATTTCTCTGTACAGCCTGTGGTCCCATTCACTCGGGAATATCCCAATGCAGCTCCTAGTAGAAACGTGTTTATGACTCTCTGAATCCCAACATAGATTCAACTCTCTTAGGTGAACGAACGCACAACAGAGCAGTTTGAAGGAAACGTTTCTCCTGAGTTTTAGACGAAGTTTACTGCTGTTTAGTACATATGCCGGCATAGGAATGGAAACACCGGTTTGGGATTCTGCACAGAAATGGTTTGCAAACCGCGGAATCCACACATGAGTTTAACTCTGTCAGTTGAATGCACACATTGTCAACCATTCAATTAGATAGCTCTGCTTTGGTTTTAGAAGCAGATATTTCTCTGTACAGGTTATGGTCCCATTCACTCGGGAATATCCCAAGCAGCTCCTAGAAGAAACGTGTTTCTGACTCGCTGAATCTCAACATAGATTCAACTCTCTTAGGTGAACGAACGCACAGCAGAGCAGTTTCAAGGAAACGTTCCTCCTGAGTTTTAGACAAAGTTTCCTGCTGTTTAGTACGTATGCCGGCATTGGTCTGGAAATACCGGTTTTGGGATTCTGCACAGAAAGGGTTTGCAAAACGCTGAATCCACACGTGAGTTTAACTCTGTCAGTTGAATGCACACATTGACGACCATTCAGTTAGATAGCCCCTTTTTGGTTTTAGAAGCAGATATTTCTCTGTACAGCCTATGGTCCCGTTCTCTCCGGAATATCCCAACACAGCTCCTAGAAGAAACGTGTTTCTGACTCGCTGAATCTCAACATAGATTCAACTCTCTTAGGTGAACGATCGCAAAGCAGAGCAGTTTCAAGGAAACGTTTCTCCTGAGATTTAGACCAAGTTTCCTGCTGTTTATTGGTCTGGAAATATCGGTTTTGGGATTCTGCACAGAAAGGGTTTGCAAACCGCTGAATCCACACGTGAGTTTAACTCTGTCAGTTGAATGCACACATTGACAACCATTCAGTTCGATAGCTCCGTTTTGGTTTTAGAAGCAGATATTTCTCTGTACAACCTATGGTCCCATTCACTCGGGAATATCCCAACGCAGCTCAGAGAAGAAACGTGTTTCTGACTCGCTGAATCCCAACATAGATTCAACTCTCTTAGGTGAACGAACGCACAGCAGAGCAGTTACAAGGAAACGTTTCTCCTGAGTTTTAGACGATGTTTCCTGCGGTTTAGTACGTATGCCGGCATTGGGCTGGAAATACCGGTTTTGAGATTCTGCACAGAAAAGGTTTGCAAACCGCTGAATCCACACATGAGTTTAACTCTGTCAGTTGAATGCACACATTGACAACCATTCAGTTACATAGCTCCGTTTTGATTTTAGAAGCAGATATTTCTCTGTACAGCCCACCGTCCCATTCACTCGGGAATATCCCAACGCAGCTCCTAGAAGAAACGTGTTTCTGACTCGCTGAATCTCAACATAGATTCAACTCTCTTAGGTGAACGAACGCACAGCAGAGCAGTTTCAAGGAAACGTTTCTCCTGAGTTTTAGACGAAGTTTCCTGCGGTTTAGTACGTATGCCGTCATTGGTCTGCAAATACCGGTTTTGGGATTCAGCACAGAAAGGGTTTGCAAATCACTAAATCCACACGTGAGTTTAACACTGTCATTTGAATGCACACATTGACAACCGTTCAGTTAGATAGCTGCGTTTTGGTTTTGGAAGTAGATATTTCTCTGTACAGCCATTGGTCCCATTCACTCGGGAATATCCCAACGCAGCTCCTAGAAGAAACGTGTTTATGACTCGCTGAATCGCATCATAGATTCAACTCTCTTAGGTGAACGAATGCACAACAGAGCAGTTTCAAGGAAACGTTTCTCCTGTGTTTTAGACGAAGTTTACTGCTGTTTAGTACGTATGCCGGCATTGGGCTGGAAATACCGGTTTTGGGATTCTGCACAGAAAGGGTTTGCCAACCGCTGAATCCGCACCTGAGTTTAACTCTGTCAGTTGAATGCACACATTGACAACCATTCAGTTAGATAGCTACGTTTTGGTTTTAGAAGCAGATATTTCTCTGTACAGCCTATGGTCCCATTCACTCGGGAATATCCCAACGCAGCTCCTAGGAGAAACGTGTTTCTGACTCGCTGAATCTCAACATAGATTCAACTCTCTTAGGTGAACGATCGCAAAGCAGAGCAGTTTCAAGGAAACGTTTCTCCTGAGTTTTAGACCAAGTTTCCTGCTGTTTATTGGTCTGGAAATATCGGTTTTGGGATTCTGCACAGAAAGGGTTTGCAAACCGCTGAATCTACAAGTGAGTTTTACTCTGTCAGTTGAATGCACACATTGACAACCATTCAGTTAGATAGCTCCGTTTTGGTTTTAGAAGCAGATATTTCTCTGTACATCCTATGGTCCCATTCACTCGGGAATATCCCAACGCAGCTCAGAGAAGAAACGTGTTTCTGACTCGCTGAATCCCAACATAGATTCAACTCTCTTAGGTGAACGAAGGCACAGCAGAGCAGTTTCAAGGAATCGTTTCTCCTGAGTTTTAGACGATGTTTCCTGCGGTTTAGTACGTATGCCGGCATTGGGCTGGAAATACCGGTTTTGGGATTCTGCACAGAAAAGGTTTGCAAACCGCTGAATCCACACGTGAGTTTAACTCTGTCAGTTGAATGCACACATTGACAACCATTCAGTTACATAGCTCCGTTTTGATTTTAGAAGCAGATATTTCTCTGTACAGCCCACCGTCCCATTCACTCGGGAATATCCCAACTCAGCTCCTAGAAGAAACGTGTTTCTGACTCGCTGAATCTCAACATAGATTCAACTCTCTTAGGTCAACGAACGCACAGCAGAGCAGTTTCAAGGAAACGTTTCTCCTGAGTTTTAGACGATGTTTCCTGCGGTTTAGTACGTATGCCGGCATTGGGCTGGAAATACCGGTTTTGGGATTCTGCACAGAAAGGGTTTGCAAACCACTGAATCCACACGTGAGTTTAACACTGTCATTTGAATGCACACATTGACAACCATTCAGTTATATAGCTCCGTTTTGGTTTTAGAAGCAGATATTTCTCTGTACAGCCTGTGGTCCCATTCACTCGGGAATGTCCCAACGCAGCTCCTAGAAGAAACGTGTTTATGACTCGCTGAATCGCATCATAGATTCAACTCTCTTAGGTGAACAAATCCACAACAGAGCAGTTTCAAGGAAACGTTTCTCCTGAGTTTTAGACGAAGTTTACTGCTGTTTAGTACGTATGCCGGCATTGGGCTGGAAATACCGGTTTTGGGATTCTGCAGAGAAAGGGTTTGCAAGTCGCTGAATCCACACGTGAGTTTATCTCTGTCAGTTGAATGCACACATTGACAACCATTCAGTTAGATTGCTCTGTTTTGGTTTTAGAAGCAGGTATTTCTCTGTACAGGCTATGGTCCCATTCACTCGGGAATATCCCAACGCAGCTCCCAGAAGAAACGTGTTTATGACTCGCTGAATCCAAACATAGATTCAACTCTCTTAGGTGAACGAACGCACAACAGAGCTGTTTCTAGGAAACGTTTCTCCTGAGTTTTAGACGAAGTTTCCTGCTGTTTAGTACGTATGCCGGCATTGGGCTGGAATTTCCGGATTTGGGATTCTGCACAGAAAGGGTTTGCAAACCGCTGAATCCACACGTGAGTTTAACTCTGTCAGTTAAATGCACACATTGACAGCCATTCAGTTAGATAGCTCCGTTTTGGTTTTAGAAGCTGATATTTCTCTGTACAGCCTATGGTCCCATTCACTCGGGAATATCCCAACGCAGCTCCTAGAAGAAACGTGTTTTTGACTCGCTGAATCCCAACATAGATTCAACTCTCTTAGGTGAACGAACGCCCAACAGAGCTGTTTCAAGGAAACGTTTCTCCTGAGTTTCAGACGAAGTTTCCTGCGGTTTAGTACGCATGCCGGCATTCGGCTGGAAACACCGGTTTTGGGATTCTGCACAGAAAGGGTTTGCAAACCGCTGAATTCACACGTGAGTTTAACTCTGTCAGGTGAATGCACACATTGACAACCATTAAGTTAGATAGCTCCGTTTTGGTTTTAGAAGCACATATTTCTCTGTACAGCCTATGGTCCCATTCACTCGGGAATATCCCAACGCTGCTCCTAGAAGAAAGGTGTTTATGACTCGCTGAATCCCAACATAGTTTCAACTCTCTTAGGTGAACGAACGCACAACAGAGCTGTTTCAAGGAAACGTTTCTCCTGAGTTTTAGACGAAGTTTCCTGCGGTTTAGTACGTATGCCGGCATTCGGCTGGAAACACCGGTTTTGGGATTCTGCACAGAAAGGGTTTGCAAACCGCTGAATTCACACGTGAGTTTAACTCTGTCAGGTGAATGCACACATTGACAACCATTCAGTTAGATAGCTCCGTTTTGGTTTTAGACGCAGATATTTCTCTGTACAGCCTATGGTCCCATTCACTCCGGAATATCCCAACACAGCTCCTAGAAGAAACGTGTTTCTGACTCGCTGAATCTCAACATAGATTCAACTCTCTTAGGTGAACGAACGCACAGCAGAGCAGTTTCAAGGAAACGTTCCTCCTGAGTTTTAGACGAAGTTTTCTGCTGTTTAGTACGTATGCCGGCATTGGGCTGGAAATACCGGTTTTGGGATTCTGCACAGAAAGGGTTTGCAAAGCGCTGGATCCACACGTGAGTTTAACTCTGTCAGTTGAATGCACACATTGACAACCATTCAGTTAGATAGCTCCGTTTTGGTTTTAGAAGCAGATATTTCTCTGTACAGCCTATGGTCCCTATGAATCGGGAATACCCCAACGCAGCTCCTAGAAGAAACGTGTTTCTGATTCGCTGAATCTCAACATAGATTCAACTCTCTTAGGTGAACGAACGCACAGCAGAGCAGTTTCAAGGAAACGTTCCTCCTGAGTTTTAGACGAAGTTTCCTGCTGTTTAGTACGTATGCCGGCATTGGGCTGGAAATACCGGTTTTGGGATTCTGCACAGAAAGGGTTTGCAAACCGCTGAATCCACACGTGAGATTATCTCTGTCAGTTGAATGCACACATTGACAGCCATTCAGTTAGATAGCTCCGTTTTGGTTTTAGAAGCAGATATTTCTCTGTACAGTCTATGGTCCCATTCACTCGGGAATATCCCAACGCAGCTCCTAGAAGAAACGTGTTTATGACTCGCTGAATCCCATCATACATTCAACTCTCTTAGGTGAACGAACGCACAGCAGAGCAGTTTCAAGGAAACGTTTCTCCGGAGTTTTAGACGAGGTTTACTGCTGTTTCGTACGTATGCCGGCATTGGGCTGGAAATGCCGGTTTTGGGATTCTGCAAAGAAAGGGTCTGCAAACCGCGGATTCCACACGTGAGTTTAACTCTCTCAGTTGAATGCACACATTGACAACCATACAGTTAGATAGCTCCGTTTTGGTTTTAGAAGCAGATATTTCTCTGAACAGCCTATGGTCCCATTCACTCCGGAATATCCCAACGAAGCTCCTAGAAGAAAAGTTTTTCTGACTCACTGAATCTCAACATAGATTCAACTCTCTTAGGTGAACGAACGCACAGCAGAGCAGTTTCAAGGAAACGTTTCTCCTTAGTTTTAGACGAAGTTTCCTGCGGTTTAGTACGTATCCCGGCATTGGGCTGGAAATACCGGTTTGGGGATTCTGCACAGAAAGGGTTTGCAAACCGCTGAATCCACACGTGAGATTAACTCTGTCGGTTGAATGCACACATTGACAACCATTCAGTTAGATAGCCCCGTTTTGGTTTTAGAAGCAGATACTTCTCTGTACAGCCTATGGTCCTATTCACTCGGGAATATCCCAACGCAGCTCCTAGAAGAAACGTGTTTCTGACTCGCTGAATCTCAACATAGATTCAACTCTCTTAGGTGAATGATCGCACAGCAGAGCAGTTTCAAGGAAACGTTTCTCCTGAGTTTTAGACGAAGTTTCCTGCTGTTTAGTACGTATGCCGGCATTGGGCTGGAAATACCGGTTTTGGGATTCTGCACAGAAAGGGTTTGCAAACCGCTGAATCCACACGTGAGTTTAACTCTGTCAGTTGAATGCACACATGGACAACCATTCAGTTAGATAGCTCCGTTTTGGTTTTAGAAGCAGATATTTCTCTGTACAGCCTGTGGTCCCATTCACTCGGGAATATCCCAATGCAGCTCCTAGTAGAAACGTGTTTATGACTCTCTGAATCCCAACATAGATTCAACTCTCTTAGGTGAACGAACGCACAACAGAGCAGTTTGAAGGAAACGTTTCTCCTGAGTTTTAGACGAAGTTTACTGCTGTTTAGTACATATGCCGGCATAGGAATGGAAACACCGGTTTGGGATTCTGCACAGAAATGGTTTGCAAACCGCGGAATCCACACATGAGTTTAACTCTGTCAGTTGAATGCACACATTGTCAACCATTCAATTAGATAGCTCTGCTTTGGTTTTAGAAGCAGATATTTCTCTGTACAGGTTATGGTCCCATTCACTCGGGAATATCCCAACGCAGCTCCTAGAAGAAACGTGTTTCTGACTCGCTGAATCTCAACATAGATTCAACTCTCTTAGGTGAACGAACGCACAGCAGAGCAGTTTCAAGGAAACGTTCCTCCTGAGTTTTAGACAAAGTTTCCTGCTGTTTAGTACGTATGCCGGCATTGGTCTGGAAATACCGGTTTTGGGATTCTGCACAGAAAGGGTTTGCAAAACGCTGAATCCACACGTGAGTTTAACTCTGTCAGTTGAATGCACACATTGACGACCATTCAGTTAGATAGCCCCTTTTTGGTTTTAGAAGCAGATATTTCTCTGTACAGCCTATGGTCCCATTCACTCGGGAATATCCCAACGCAGCTCCTAGAAGAAACGTGTTTCTGACTCGCTGAATCTCAACATAGATTCAACTCTCTTAGGTGAACGATCGCAAAGCAGAGCAGTTTCAAGGAAACGTTTCTCCTGAGATTTAGACCAAGTTTCCTGCTGTTTATTGGTCTGGAAATATCGGTTTTGGGATTCTGCACAGAAAGGGTTTGCAAACCGCTGAATCCACACGTGAGTTTAACTCTGTCAGTTGAATGCACACATTGACAACCATTCAGTTAGAGAGCTCCGTTTTCGTTTTAGAAGCAGATATTTCTCTGTACATCCTATGGTACCATTCACTCGGGAATATCCCAACGCAGCTCAGAGAAGAAACGTGTTTCTGACTCGCTGAATCCCAACATAGATTCAACTCTCTTAGGTGAACGAACGCACAGCAGAGCAGTTACAAGGAAACGTTTCTCCTGAGTTTTAGACGATGTTTCCTGCGGTTTAGTACGTATGCCGGCATTGGGCTGGAAATACCGGTTTTGAGATTCTGCACAGAAAAGGTTTGCAAACCGCTGAATCCACACATGAGTTTAACTCTGTCAGTTGAATGCACACATTGACAACCATTCAGTTACATAGCTCCGTTTTGATTTTAGAAGCAGATATTTCTCTGTACAGCCCACCGTCCCATTCACTCGGGAATATCCCAACGCAGCTCCTAGAAGAAACGTGTTTCTGACTCGCTGAATCTCAACATAGATTCAACTCTCTTAGGTGAACGAACGCACAGCAGAGCAGTTTCAAGGAAACGTTTCTCCTGAGTTTCAGACGAAGTTTCCTGCGGTTTAGTACGTATGCCGTCATTGGTCTGCAAATACCGGTTTTGGGATTCAGCACAGAAAGGGTTTGCAAACCACTGAATCCACACGTGAGTTTAACACTGTCATTTGAATGCACAGATTGACAACCGTTCAGTTAGATAGCTGCGTTTTGGTTTTAGAAGTAGATATTTCTCTGTACAGCCTTTGGTCCCATTCACTCGGGAGTATCCCAACGCAGCTCCTAGAAGAAACGTGTTTATGACTCGCTGAATCGCATCATAGATTCAACTCTCTTAGGTGAACGAATGCACAACAGAGCAGTTTCAAGGAAACGTTTCTCCTGTGTTTTAGACGAAGTTTACTGCTGTTTAGTACGTATGTCGGCATTGGGCTGGAAATACCGGTTTTGGTATTCTGCACAGAAAGGGATTGCCAACCGCTGAATCCGCACCTGAGTTTAACTCTGTCAGTTGAATGCACACATTGACAACCATTCAGTTAGATAGCTACGTTTTGGTTTTAGAAGCAGATATTTCTCTGTACAGCCTATGGTCCCATTCACTCGGGAATATCCCAACGCAGCTCCTAGGAGAAACGTGTTTCTGACTCGCTGAATCTCAACATAGATTCAACTCTCTTAGGTGAACGATCGCAAAGCAGAGCAGTTTCAAGGAAACGTTTCTCCTGAGTTTTAGACCAAGTTTCCTGCTGTTTATTGGTCTGGAAATATCGGTTTTGGGATTCTGCACAGAAAGGGTTTGCAAACCACTGAATCCACACGTGAGTTTAACACTGTCATTTGAATGCACACATTGACAACCATTCAGTTATATAGCTCCGTTTTGGTTTTAGAAGCAGATATTTCTCTGTACAGCCTGTGGTCCCATTCACTCGGGAATGTCCCAACGCAGCTCCTAGAAGAAACGTGTTTATGACTCGCTGAATCGCATCATAGATTCAACTCTCTTAGGTGAACAAATCCACAACAGAGCAGTTTCAAGGAAACGTTTCTCCTGAGTTTTAGACGAAGTTTACTGCTGTTTAGTACGTATGCCGGCATTGGGCTGGAAATACCGGTTTTGGGATTCTGCACAGAAAGGGTTTGCAAGTCGCTGAATCCACACGTGAGTTTAACTCTGTCAGTTGAATGCACACATTGACAACCATTCAGTTAGATTGCTCTGTTTTGGTTTTAGAAGCAGATATTTCTCTGTACAGGCTATGGTCCCATTCACTCGGGAATATCCCAACGCAGCTCCCAGAAGAAACGTGTTTATGACTCGCTGAATCCAAACATAGATTCAACTCTCTTAGGTGAACGAACGTACAACAGAGCTGTTTCTAGGAAACGTTTCTCCTGAGTTTTAGACGAAGTTTACTGCTGTTTAGTACGTATGCCGGCATTGGGCTGGAAATACCGGTTTTGGGATTCTGCACAGAAAGGGTTTGCAAACCGCTGAATCCTCACGTGAGTTTAACTCTGTCAGTTGAATGCACACATTGACAACCATTCAGTTAGATAGCTCCGTTTTGTTTTTAGAAGCAGATATTTCTCTGTACAGCCTATGGTCCCATTCAGTCGGGAATATCCCAATGCAGCTCTAGAAGAAACGTGTTTCTGACTCGCTGAATCTCAACATAGATTCAACTGTCTTAGGTGAACGAACGCACAGCAGAGCAGTTTCAAGGAAACGTTTCTCCTGAGTTTTAGACGAAGTTTCCTGCGGTTTAGTACATATGCCGGCATTGGGCTGGAAATACCGGTTTTGGGATTCTGCACAGAAAGGGTTTGAAAACCGCTGATTCCACACGTGTGTTTAACTCTGTCAGTTGAATGCGGACTTTGACGACCATTCAGTTAGATACCTCCGTTTTCGTTTTAGAAGCAGATATTTCTCTGTACATCCTATGGTCCCATTCACTCGGGAATATCCCAACGCAGCTCCTAGAAGAATCGTGTTTCTGACTCGCTGAATCTCAACACAGATTCAACTCTCTTAGGTGAATGAACGCACAGCAGAGCAGTTTCAAGGAAACGTTTCTCCTGAGTTTTAGACGAAGTTTACTGCAGTTTAGTACGTATGCCGGCATTGGGATGGAAATACCGGTTGTGGGATTCTGCACAGAAAAGGTTTGCAAACCGCTGAATCCACACGTGAGTTGAACTCTGTCAGTTGAATGCACCCATTGACAACCATTCAGTTAGATAGCTCCGTTTTGGTTTTAGAAGCAGATATTTCTCTGTACAGCCTATGGTCCCATTCACTCGGGAATATCCCAACGCAGCTCCTAGAAGAAACGTGTTTCTGACTCGCTGAATCTCAACATCGATTCAACTCTCTTAGATGAACGACGGCACAGCAGAGCAGTTTCAAGGAAACATTTCTCCTGACTTTTCGACGAACTTTCCTGCTGTTTAGTACGTATGCCGGCATTGGTCTGGAAATACCGGTTTTGGGATTCTGCACAGAAAGGGTTTGCAAACCGCTGAATCCACACGTGAGTTTAACTCTGTCAGTTGAATGCACACATTGACAACCATTCAGTTAGATAGCTCCGTTTTGGTTTCAGAAGCAGATATTTCTCTGTACAACCTATGGTCCCATTCACCCGGGAATATGCCAACGCAGCTCCTAGAAGAAACGTGTTTCTGACTCGGTGAATCTCAACATAGATTCAACTCTCTTAGGTGAACGAAGGCACAGCAGAGCAGTTTCAGGGAAACGTTTCTCCTGAGTTTTAGACGAAGTTTCCTGCTGTTTAGTACGTATGCCGGCATTGGGCTGGAAATACCGGTTTTGGCATTCTGCACAGAAAGGGTTTGCAAACCGCTGAATCCACACGTGAGTTTATCTCTGTCAGTTGAATGCACACGTTGACAACCATTCAGTTAGATAGCTCCGTTTTGGTTTTAGAAGCAGATATTTCTCTGTACAGCCTGTGGTCCCATTCACTCGGGAATATCCCAACGCAGCTCATAGAAGAAACGTGTTTATGACTCGCTGAATCGCATCATAGATACAACTCTCTTAGGTGAACGAACGCACAACAGAGCAGTTTCAAGGAAACGTTTTTCCTGAATTTTAGACGAAGGTTACTGCTGTTTAGTACGTATGCCGGCATTGGTCTGGAAATACCGGTTTTGGGATTCTGCACAGAAAGGGTTTGCAATTCGCTGAATCCACACGTGAGTTTAACTCTGTCAGTTGAATGCACACATTGACAACCATTCAGTTAGATAGCTCCGTTTTGGTTTTAGAAGCAGATATTTCTCTGTACAGCCTATGGTCCCATTCACTCGGTAATATCCCAACGCAGCTCCTAGAAGAAACGTGTTTCTGACTCGCTGAATCTCAACATAGATTCAACTCTCTTAGGTGAACGAACGCACAGCAGAGCAGTTTCAAGGAAACGTTCCTCCTGAGTTTTAGACGAAGTTTCCTGCTGTTTAGTACGTATGCCGGCATTGGTCTGGAAATACCGGTTTTGGGATTCTGCACAGAAAGGGTTTGCAAAACGCTGAATCCACACGTGAGTTTAACTCTGTCAGTTGAATGCACACATTGACGACCATTCAGTTAGATAGCCCCTTTTTGGTTTTAGAAGCAGATATTTCTCTGTACAGCCTATGGTCCCATTCACTCGGGAATATCCCAACGCAGCTCCTAGAAGAAACGTGTTTCTGACTCGCTGAATCTCAACATAGATTCAACTCTCTTAGGTGAACGATCGCAAAGCAGAGCAGTTTCAAGGAAACGTTTCTCCTGAGTTTTAGACCAAGTTTCCTGCTGTTTATTGGTCTGGAAATATCGGTTTTGGGATTCTGCACAGAAAGGGTTTGCAAACCGCTGAATCCACACGTGAGTTTAACTCTGTCAGTTGAATGCACACATTGACAACCATTCAGTTAGATAGCTCCGTTTTGGTTTTAGAAGCAGATATTTCTCTGTACATCCTATGGTCCCATTCACTCGGGAATATCCCAACGCAGCTCAGAGAAGAAACGTGTTTATGACTCGCTGAATCCCAACATAGATTCAACTCTCTTAGGTGAACGAACGCACAGCAGAGCAGTTACAAGGAAACGTTTCTCCTGAGTTTTAGACGATGTTTCCTGCGGTTTAGTACGTATGCCGGCATTGGGCTGGAAATACCGGTTTTGAGATTCTGCACAGAAAAGGTTTGCAAACCACTGAATCCACACATGAGTTTAACTCTGTCAGTTGAATGCACACATTGACAACCATTCAGTTACATAGCTCCGTTTTGATTTTAGAAGCAGATATTTCTCTGTACAGCCCACCGTCCCATTCACTCGGGAATATCCCAACTCAGCTCCTAGAAGAAACGTGTTTCTGACTCGCTGAATCTCAACATAGATTCAACTCTCTTAGGTCAACGAACGCACAGCAGAGCAGTTTCAAGGAAACGTTTCTCCTGAGTTTTAGACGATGTTTCCTGCGGTTTAGTACGTATGCCGGCATTGGGCTGGAAATACCGGTTTTGGGATTCTGCACAGAAAGGGTTTGCAAACCACTGAATCCACACGTGAGTTTAACACTGTCATTTGAATGCACACATTGACAACCATTCAGTTAGATAGCTCCGTTTTGGTTTTAGAAGCAGATATTTCTCTGTACAGCCTGTGGTCCCATTCACTCGGGAATGTCCCAACGCAGCTCCTAGAAGAAACGTGTTTATGACTCGCTGAATCGCATCATAGATTCAACTCTCTTAGGTGAACGAATCCACAACAGAGCCGTTTCAAGGAAACGTTTCTCCTGAGTTTTAGACGAAGTTTACTGCTGTTTAGTACGTATGCCGGCATTGGGCTGGAAATACCGGTTTTGGGATTCTGCACAGAAAGGGTTTGCAATTCGCTGAATCCACACGTGAGTTTAACTCTGTCAGTTGAATGCACACATTGACAACCATTCAGTTAGATTGCTCTGTTTTGGTTTTAGAAGCAGATATTTCTCTGTACAGGCTATGGTCCCATTCACTCGGGAATATCCCAACGCAGCTCCCAGAAGAAACGTGTTTATGACTCGCTGAATCCAAACATAGATTCAACTCTCTTAGGTGAACGAACGCACAACAGAGATGTTTCTAGGAAACGTTTCTCCTGAGTTTTAGACGAAGTTTACTGCTGTTTAGTACGTATGCCGGCATTGGGCTGGAAATACCGGTTTTGGGATTCTGCAAAGAAAGGGTTTGCAAACCGCTGAATCCTCACGTGAGTTTAACTCTGTCAGTTGAATGCACACATTGACAACCATTCAGTTAGATAGCTCCGTTTTGGTTTTAGAAGCAGATATTTCTCTGTACAGCCTATGGACCCATTCACTCGGGAATATCCCAACGCAGCTCCTAGAAGAAACGTGTTTCTGACTCGCTGAATCTCAACATAGATTCAACTGTCTTAGGTGAACGAACGCACAGCAGAGCAGTTTCAAGGAAACGTTTCTCCTGAGTTTTAGACGAAGTTTCCTGCGGTTTAATACATATGCCGGCATTGGGCTGGAAATACCGGTTTTGGGATTCTGCACAGAAAGGGTTTGAAAACCACTGATTCCACACCTGAGTTTAACTCTGTCAGTTGAATGCGCACTTTGACGACCATTCAGTTAGATACCTCCGTTTTGGTTTTAGAAGCAGATATTTCTCTGTACATCCTATGGTCCCATTCACACGGGAATATCCCAACGCAGGTCCTAGAATAAACGTGAGTCTGACTCGCTGAATCTCAACACAGATTCAACTCTCTTAGGTGAATGAGCGCACAGCAGAGCAGTTTCAAGGAAACGTTTCTCCTGAGTTTTAGACGAAGTTTACTGCTGTTTAGTACGTATGCCGGCATTGGGCTGGAAATACCGGTTGTGGGATTCTGCACAGAAAAGGTTTGCAAACCGCTGAATCCACACGTGAGTTGAACTCTGTCAGTTGAATGCACACATTGATAACCATTCAGTTAGATAGCTCCGTTTTGGTTTTAGAAGCAGATATTTCTCTGTACAGCCTGTGGTCCCATTCACTCGGGAATATCCCAATGCAACTCCAAGTAGAAACGTGTTTATGACTCGCTGAATCCCAACATAGATTCAACTCTCTTAGGTGAACGAACGCACAACAGAGCAGTTTCAAGGAAACGTTTCTCCTGAGTTTTAGACGAAGTTTACTGCTGTTTAGAACGTATGCCGGCATTGGAATGGAAACACCGGTTTTGGGATTCTGCACAGAAATGGTTTGCAAACCGCTGAATCCACACATGAGTTTAACTCTGTCAGTTGAATGCACACATTGACAACCATTCAGTTAGATAGCTCTGTTTTGGTTTTAGAAGCAGATATTTCTCTGTACAGGCTATGGTCCCATTCACTCGGGAATATCCCAACGCAGCTCCTAGAAGAAACGTGTTTATGACTCGCTGAATCCAAACATAGATTCAACTCTCTTAGGGGAACGAACGCACAACAGAGCAGTTTCTAAGAAACGTTTCTCGTGAGTTTTAGACGAAGTTTACTGCTGTTTAGTACGTATGCCGGCATTGGGCTGGAAATACCGGTTTTGGGATTCTGCACAGACAGGGTTTGCAAACCGCTGAATCCTCACGTGAGTTTAACTCTGTCAGTTGAATGCACACATTGACAACCATTCAGTTAGATAGCTCCGTTTTGGTTTTAGAAGCAGCTATTTCTCTGTACAGCCTATGATCCCATTCACTCGGTAATATCCCAACGCAGCTCCTAGAAGAAACGTGTTTCTGACTCGCTGAATCTCAACATAGGTTCAACTCTCTTAGGTGAACGAACGCACAGCAGAGCAGTTTCAAGGAAACGTTTCTCCTGAGTTTTAGACGAAGTTTCCTGCGGTTTAGTACATATGCCGGCATTGGGCTGGAAATACCGGTTTTGGGATTCTGCACAGAAAGGGGTTGAAAACCGCTGATTCCACACTTGAGTTTAACTCTGTCAGTTGAATGCGCACATTGACGACCATTCAGTTAGATACCTCCGTTTTGGTTTTAGAAGCAGACATTTCTCTGTACATCCTATGGTCACATTCACTCGGGAATATCCCAACGCAGCTCCTAGAAGAAACGTGTTTCTGACTCGCTGAATCTCAACACAGATTCAACTCTCTTAGGTGAATGAACGCACAGCAGAGCAGTTTCAAGGAAACGTTTCTCCTGAGTTTTAGACGAAGTTTACTGCTGTTTAGTACGTATGCCGGCATTGGGATGGAAATACCGGTTGTGGGATTCTGCACAGAAAAGGTTTGCAAACCGCTGAATCCACACGTGAGTTTAACTCTGTCAGTTGAATGCACACATTGACAACCATTCAGTTACATAGCTCCGTTTTGGTTTTAGAAGCAGATATTTCTCTGTACAGCCTATGGTCCCATTCACTCGGGAATATCCCAACGCAGCTCCTAGAAGAAACGTGTTTCTGACTCGCTGAATCTCAACATCGATTCAACTCTCTTAGATGAACGACGGCACAGCAGAGCAGTTTCCAGGAAACATTTCTCCTGACTTTTAGACGAAGTTTCCTGCTGTTTAGTACGTATGCCGGCATTGGGCTGGAAATACCGGTTTTGGGATTCTGCACAGAAAGGGTTTTCAAACCGCTGAATCCACACGTGAGTTTAACTCTGTCATTTGAATGCACACATTGACAACCATTCAGTTAGATAGCTCCGTTTTGGTTTTGGAAGCAGATATTTCTCTGTACAGCCTGTGGTCCCATTCACTCGGGAATATCCCAACGCAGCTCATAGAACAAACGTGTTTATGACTCGCTGAATCGCATCATAGATTCAACTCTCTTAGGTGAACGAACGCACAACAGAGCAGTTTCAAGGAAACGTTTCTCCTGAGTTTTAGACGAAGGTTACTGCTGTTTAGTACGTATGCCGGCATTGGGCTGGAAATACCGGTTTTGGGATTCTGCACAGAAAGGGTTTGCAATTCGCTGAATCCACACGTGAGTTTAACTCTGTCAGTTGAATGCACACATTGACAACCATTCAGTTAGATAGCTCCGTTTTGGTTTTAGAAGCAGATATTTCTCTGCACAGCCTATGGTCCCGTTCACTCGGTAATATCCCAACGCAGCTCAGAGAAGAAACGTGTTTCTCACTCGCTGAATCCCAACATAGATTCAACTCTCTTAGGTGAACGAACGCACAGCAGAGCAGTTACAAGGAAACGTTTCTCCTGAGTTTTAGACGATGTTTCCTGCGATTTAGTACGTATGCCGGCATTGGGCTGGAAATACCGGTTTTGGGATTCTGCACAGAAAAGGTTTGCAAAGCGCTGAATCCACACATGAGTTTAACTCTGTCAGTTGAATGCACACATTGACAACCATTCAGTTACATAGCTCCGTTTTGATTTTAGAAGCAGATATTTCTCTGCACAGCCCACCTTCCCATTCACTCGGGAATATCCCAACGCAGCTCCTAGAAGAAACGTGTTTCTGACTCGCTGAATCTCAACATAGATTCAACTCTCTTAGGTGAACGAACGCACAGCAGAGCAGTTTCAAGGAAACGTTTCTCCTGAGTTTTAGACCAAGTTTCCTGCGGTTTAGTACGTATGCCGTCATTGGTCTGCAAATACCGGTTTTGGGATTCTGCACAGAAAGGGTTTGCAAACCACTGAATCCACACGTGAGTTTAACACTGTCATTTGAATGCACACATTCAAATGTTTTAGACGAAGGTTACTGCTGTTTAGTACGTATGCCGGCATTGGTCTGGAAATACCGGTTTTGGGATTCTGCACAGAAAGGGTTTGCAATTCGCTGAATCCACACGTGAGTTTAACTCTGTCAGTTGAATGCACACATTGACAACCATTCAGTTAGATAGCTCCGTTTTGGTTTTAGAAGCAGATATTTCTCTGTACAGCCTATGGTCCCATTCACTCGGTAATATCCCAACGCAGCTCCTAGAAGAAACGTGTTTCTGACTCGCTGAATCTCAACATAGATTCAACTCTCTTAGGTGAACGACCGCACAGCAGAGCAGTTTCAAGGAAACGTTCCTCCTGAGTTTTAGACAAAGTTTCCTGCTGTTTAGTACGTATGCCGGCATTGGTCTGGAAATACCGATTTTGGGATTCTGCACAGAAAGGGTTTGCAAAACGCTGAATCCACACGTGAGTTTAACTCTGTCAGTTGAATGCACACATTGACGACCATTCAGTTAGATAGCCCCTTTTTGGTTTTAGAAGCAGATATTTCTCTGTACAGCCTATGGTCCCATTCACTCGGGAATATCCCAATGCAGCTCCTAGAAGAAACGTGTTTCTGACTCGCTGAATCTCAACATAGATTCAACTCTCTTAGGTGAACGATCGCAAAGCAGAGCAGTTTCAAGGAAACGTTTCTCCTGAGTTTTAGACCAAGTTTCCTGCTGTTTATTGGTCTGGAAATATCGGTTTTGGGATTCTGCACAGAAAGGGTTTGCAAACCGCTGAATCCACACGTGAGTTTAACTCTGTCCGTTGAATGCACACATTGACAACCATTCAGTTAGATAGCTCCGTTTTGGTTTTAGAAGCAGATATTTTTCTGTACATCCTATGGTCCCATTCACTCGGGAATATCCCAACGCAGCTCAGAGAAGAAACGTGTTTCTGACTCGCTGAATCCCAACATAGATTCAACTCTCTTAGGTGAACGAACGCACAGCAGAGCAGTTACAAGGAAACGTTTCTCCTGAGTTTTAGACGATGTTTCCTGCGGTTTAGTACGTATGCCGGCATTGGGCTGGAAATACCGGTTTTGAGATTCTGCACAGAAAAGGTTTGCAAACCACTGAATCCACACATGAGTTTAACTCTGTCAGTTGAATGCACACATTGACAACCATTCAGTTACATAGCTCCGTTTTGATTTTAGAAGCAGATATTTCTCTGTACAGCCCACCGTCCCATTCACTCGGTAATATCCCAACTCAGCTCCTAGAAGAAACGTGTTTCTGACTCGCTGAATCTCAACATAGATTCAACTCTCTTAGGTCAACGAACGCACAGCAGAGCAGTTTCAAGGAAACGTTTCTCCTGAGTTTTAGACGATGTTTCCTGCGGTTTAGTACGTATGCCGGCATTGGGCTGGAAATACCGGTTTTGGGATTCTGCACAGAAAGGGTTTGCAAACCACTGAATCCACACGTGAGTTTAACACTGTCATTTGAATGCACACATTGACAACCATTCAGTTAGATAGCTCCGTTTTGTTTTTAGAAGCAGATATTTCTCTGTACAGCCTGTGGTCCCATTCACTCGGGAATGTCCCAACGCAGCTCCTAGAAGAAACGTGTTTATGACTCGCTGAATCGCATCATAGATTCAACTCTCTTAGGTGAACGAATCCACAACAGAGCCGTTTCAAGGAAACGTTTCTCCTGAGTTTTAGACGAAGTTTACTGCTGTTTAGTACGTATGCCGGCATTGGGCTGGAAATACCGGTTTTGGGATTCTGCACAGAAAGGGTTTGCAATTCGCTGAATCCACACGTGAGTTTAACTCTGTCAGTTGAATGCACACATTGACAACCATTCAGTTAGATTGCTCTGTTTTGGTTTTAGAAGCAGATATTTCTCTGTACAGGCTATGGTCCCATTCACTCGGGAATATCCCAACGCAGCTCCCAGAAGAAACGTGTTTATGACTCGCTGAATCCAAACATAGATTCAACTCTCTTAGGTGAACGAACGCACAACAGAGCTGTTTCTAGGAAACGTTTCTCCTGAGTTTTAGACGAAGTTTACTGCTGTTTAGTACGTATGCCGGCATTGGGCTGGAAATACCGGTTTTGGGATTCTGCAAAGAAAGGGTTTTCAAACCGCTGAATCCTCACGTGAGTTTAACTCTGTCAGTTGAATGCACACATTGACAACCATTCAGTTAGAAAGCTCCGTTTTGGTTTTAGAAGCAGATATTTCTCTGTACAGCCTATGGACCCATTCACTCGGGAATATCCCAACGCAGCTCCTAGAAGAAACGTGTTTCTGACTCGCTGAATCTCAACATAGATTCAACTGTCTTAGGTGAACGAACGCACAGCAGAGCAGTTTCAAGGAAACGTTTCTCCTGAGTTTTAGACGAAGTTTCCTGCGGTTTAGTACATATGCCGGCATTGGGCTGGAAATACCGGTTTTGGGATTCTGCACAGAAAGGGTTTGAAAACCGCTGATTCCACACCTGAGTTTAACTCTGTCAGTTGAATGCGCACTTTGACGACCATTCAGTTAGATACCTCCGTTTTGGTTTTAGAAGCAGATATTTCTCTGTACATCCTATGGTCCCATTCACTCGGGAATATCCCAACGCAGGTCCTAGAATAAACGTGTGTCTGACTCGCTGAATCTCAACACAGATTCAACTGTCTTAGGTGAATGAGCGCACAGCAGAGCAGTTTCAAGGAAACGTTTCTCCTGAGTTTTAGACGAAGTTTACTGCGGTTTAGTACGTATGCCGGCATTGGGATGGAAATACCGGTTGTGGGATTCTGCACAGAAAAGGTTTGCAAACCGCTGAATCCACACGTGAGTTGAACTCTGTCAGTTGAATGCACACATTGATAACCATTCAGTTAGATAGCTCCGTTTTGGTTTTAGAAGCAGATATTTCTCTGAACAGCCTGTGGTCCCATTCACTCGGTAATATCCCAATGCAACTCCAAGTAGAAACGTGTTTATGACTCGCTGAATCCCAACATAGATTCAACTCTCTTAGGTGAACGAACGCACAACAGAGCAGTTTCAAGGAAACGTTTCTCCTGAGTTTTAGACGAAGTTTACTGCTGTTTAGAACGTATGCCGGCATTGGAATGGAAACACCGGTTTTGGGATTCTGCACAGAAATGGTTTGCAAACCGCTGAATCCACACATGAGTTTAACTCTGTCAGTTGAATGCACACATTGACAACCATTCAGTTAGATAGCTCTGTTTTGGTTTTAGAAGCAGATATTTCTCTGTACAGGCTATGGTCCCATTCACTCGGGAATATCCCAACGCAGCTCCTAGAAGAAACGTGTTTATGACTCGCTGAATCCAAACATAGATTCAACTCTCTTAGGGGAACGAACGCACAACAGAGCAGTTTCTAAGAAACGTTTCTCGTGAGTTTTAGACGAAGTTTACTGCTGTTTAGTACGTATGCCGGCATTGGGCTGGAAATACCGGTTTTGGGATTCTGCACAGACAGGGTTTGCAAACCGCTGAATCCTCACGAGAGTTTAACTCTGTCAGTTGAATGCACACATTGACAACCATTCAGTTAGATAGCTCCGTTTTGGTTTTAGAAGCCGCTATTTCTCTGTACATCCTATGGTCCCATTCACTCGGGAATATCCCAACGCAGCTCCTAGAAGAAACGTGTTTCTGACTCGCTGAATCTCAACACAGATTCAACTCTCTTAGGTGAATGAACGCACAGCAGAGCAGTTTCAAGGAAACGTTTCTCCTGAGTTTTAGACGAAGTTTACTGCTGTTTAGTACGTATGCCGGCATTGGGATGGAAATACCGGTTGTGGGATTCTGCACAGAAAAGGTTTGCAAACCGCTGAATCCACACGTGAGTTTAACACTGTCATTTGAATGCACACATTCAAATGTTTTAGACGAAGGTTACTGCTGTTTAGTACGTATGCCGGCATTGGTCTGGAAATACCGGTTTTGGGATTCTGCACAGAAAGGGTTTGCAATTCGCTGAATCCACACGTGAGTTTAACTCTGTCAGTTGAATGCACACATTGACAACCATTCAGTTAGATAGCTCCGTTTTGGTTTTAGAAGCAGATATTTCTCTGTACATCCTATGGTCCCATTCACTCGGGAATATCCCAACGCAGCTCCTAGAAGAAACGTGTTTCTGACTCGCTGAATCTCAACACAGATTCAACTCTCTTAGGTGAATGAACGCACAGCAGAGCAGTTTCAAGGAAACGTTTCTCCTGAGTTTTAGACGAAGTTTACTGCTGTTTAGTACGTATGCCGGCATTGGGATGGAAATACCGGTTGTGGGATTCTGCACAGAAAAGGTTTGCAAACCGCTGAATCCACACGTGAGTTTAACTCTGTCAGTTGAATGCACACATTGACAACCATTCAGTTACATAGCTCCGTTTTGGTTTTAGAAGCAGATATTTCTCTGTACAGCCTATGGTCCCATTCACTCGGGAATATCCCAACGCAGCTCCTAGAAGAAACGTGTTTCTGACTCGCTGAATCTCAACATCGATTCAACTCTCTTAGATGAACGACGGCACAGCAGAGTAGTTTCCAGGAAACATTTCTCCTGACTTTTAGACGAAGTTTCCTGCTGTTTAGTACGTATGCCGGCATTGGGCTGGAAATACCGGTTTTGGGATTCTGCACAGAAAGGGTTTTCAAACCGCTGAATCCACACGTGAGTTTAACTCTGTCATTTGAATGCACACATTGACAACCATTCAGTTAGATAGCTCCGTTTTGGTTTTGGAAGCAGATATTTCTCTGTACAGCCTGTGGTCCCATTCACTCGGGAATATCCCAACGCAGCTCATAGAACAAACGTGTTTATGACTCGCTGAATCGCATCATAGATTCAACTCTCTTAGGTGAACGAACGCACAACAGAGCAGTTTCAAGGAAACGTTTCTCCTGAGTTTTAGACGAAGGTTACTGCTGTTTAGTACGTATGCCGGCATTGGGCTGGAAATACCGGTTTTGGGATTCTGCACAGAAAGGGTTTGCAATTCGCTGAATCCACACGTGAGTTTAACTCTGTCAGTTGAATGCACACATTGACAACCATTCAGTTAGATAGCTCCGTTTTGGTTTTAGAAGCAGATATTTCTCTGTACAGCCTATGGTCCCATTCACTCGGGAATATCCCAACGCAGCTCCTAGAAGAAACGTGTTTCTGACTCGCTGAATCTCAACATAGATTCAACTCTCTTAGGTGAACGAACGCACAGCAGAGCAGTTTCAAGGAAACGTTCCTCCTGAGTTTTAGACAAAGTTTCCTGCTGTTTAGTACGTATGCCGGCATTGGTCTGGAAATACCGATTTTGGGATTCTGCACAGAAAGGGTTTGCAAAACGGTGAATCCACACGTGAGTTTAACTCTGTCAGTTGAATGCACACATTGACGACCATTCAGTTAGATAGCCCCTTTTTGGTTTTAGAAGCAGATATTTCTCTGTACAGCCTATGGTCCCATTCACTCGGGAATATCCCAACGCAGCTCCTAGAAGAAACGTGTTTCTGACTCGCTGAATCTCAACATAGATTCAACTCTCTTAGGTGAACGATCGCAAAGCAGAGCAGTTTCAAGGAAACGTTTCTCCTGAGTTTTAGACCAAGTTTCCTGCTGTTTATTGGTCTGGAAATATCGGTTTTGGGATTCTGCACAGAAAGGGTTTGCAAACCGCTGAATCCACACGTGAGTTTAACTCTGTCAGTTGAATGCACACATTGACAACCATTCAGTTAGATAGCTCCGTTTTGGTTTTAGAAGCAGATATTTCTCTGTACATCCTATGGTCCCATTCACTCGGGAATATCCCAACGCAGCTCAGAGAAGAAACGTGTTTCTGACTCGCTGAATCCCAACATAGATTCAACTCTCTTAGGTGAACGAACGCACAGCAGAGCAGTTACAAGGAAACGTTTCTCCTGAGTTTTAGACGATGTTTCCTGCGGTTTAGTACGTATGCCGGCATTGGGCTGGAAATACCGGTTTTGAGATTCTGCACAGAAAAGGTTTGCAAACCGCTGAATCCACACATGAGTTTAACTCTGTCAGTTGAATGCACACATTGACAACCATTCAGTTACATAGCTCCGTTTTGATTTTAGAAGCAGATATTTCTCTGTACAGCCTGTGGTCCCATTCACTCGGGAATGTCCCAACGCAGCTCCTAGAAGAAACGTGTTTATGACTCGCTGAATCGCATCATAGATTCAACTCTCTTAGGTGAACGAACGCACAACAGAGCTGTTTCTAGGAAACGTTTCTCCTGAGTTTTAGACGAAGTTTACTGCTGTTTAGTACGTATGCCGGCATTGGGCTGGAAATACCGGTTTTGGGATTCTGCAAAGAAAGGGTTTGCAAACCGCTGAATCCTCACGTGAGTTTAACTCTGTCAGTTGAATGCACACATTGACAACCATTCAGTTAGATAGCTCCGTTTTGGTTTTAGAAGCAGATATTTCTCTGTACAGCCTATGGACCCATTCACTCGGGAATATCCCAACGCAGCTCCTAGAAGAAACGTGTTTCTGACTCGCTGAATCTCAACATAGATTCAACTGTCTTAGGTGAACGAACGCACAGCAGAGCAGTTTCAAGGAAACGTTTCTCCTGAGTTTTAGACGAAGTTTCCTGCGGTTTAGTACATATGCCGGCATTGGGCTGGAAATACCGGTTTTGGGATTCTGCACAGAAAGGGTTTGAAAACCGCTGATTCCACACCTGAGTTTAACTCTGTCAGTTGAATGCGCACTTTGACGACCATTCAGTTAGATACCTCCGTTTTGGTTTTAGAAGCAGATATTTCTCTGTACATCCTATGGTCCCATTCAGTCGGGAATATCCCAACGCAGGTCCTAGAAGAAACGTGTGTCTGACTCGCTGAATCTCAACACAGATTCAACTCTCTTAGGTGAATGAGCGCACAGCAGAGCAGTTTCAAGGAAACGTTTCTCCTGAGTTTTAGACGAAGTTTACTGCTGTTTAGTACGTATGCCGGCATTGGGATGGAAATACCGGTTGTGGGATTCTGCACAGAAAAGGTTTGCAAACCGCTGAATCCACACGTGAGTTGAACTCTGTCAGTTGAATGCACACATTGATAACCATTCAGTTAGATAGCTCCGTTTTGGTTTTAGAAGCAGATATTTCTCTGTACAGCCTGTGGTCCCATTCACTCGGGAATATCCCAATGCAACTCCAAGTAGAAACGTGTTTATGACTCGCTGAATCCCAACATAGATTCAACTCTCTTAGGTGAACGAACGCACAACAGAGCAGTTTCAAGGAAACGTTTCTCCTGAGTTTTAGACGAAGTTTACTGCTGTTTAGTACGTATGCCGGCATTGGGCTGGAAATACCGGTTTTGGGATTCTGCACAGACAGGGTTTGCAAACCGCTGAATCCTCACGTGAGTTTAACTCTGTCAGTTGAATGCACACATTGACAACCATTCAGTTAGATAGCTCCGTTTTGGTTTTAGAAGCAGCTATTTCTCTGTACAGCCTATGATCCCATTCACTCGGGAATATCCCAACGCAGCTCCTAGAAGAAACGTGTTTCTGACTCGCTGAATCTCAACATAGATTCAACTCTCTTAGGTGAACGAACGCACAGCAGAGCAGTTTCAAGGAAACGTTTCTCCTGAGTTTTAGACGAAGTTTCCTGCGGTTTAGTACATATGCCGGCATTGGGCTGGAAATACCGGTTTTGGGATTCTGCACAGAAAGGTTTTGAAAACCGCTGATTCCACACTTGAGTTTAACTCTGTCAGTTGAATGCGCACATTGACGACCATTCAGTTAGATACCTCCGTTTTGGTTTTAGAAGCAGACATTTCTCTGTACATCCTATGGTCCCATTCACTCGGGAATATCCCAACGCAGCTCCTAGAAGAAACGTGTTTCTGACTCGCTGAATCTCAACACAGATTCAACTCTCTTAGGTGAATGAACGCACAGCAGAGCAGTTTCAAGGAAACGTTTCTCCTGAGTTTTAGACGAAGTTTACTGCTGTTTAGTACGTATGCCGGCATTGGGATGGAAATACCGGTTGTGGGATTCTGCACAGAAAAGGTTTGCAAACCGCTGAATCCACACGTGAGTTTAACTCTGTCAGTTGAATGCACACATTGACAACCATTCAGTTACATAGCTCCGTTTTGGTTTTAGAAGCAGATATTTCTCTGTACAGCCTATGGTCCCATTCACTCGGGAATATCCCAACCCAGCTCCTAGAAGAAACGTGTTTCTGACTCGCTGAATCTCAACATCGATTCAACTCTCTTAGATGAACGACGGCACAGCAGAGCAGTTTCCAGGAAACATTTCTCCTGACTTTTAGACGAAGTTTCCTGCTGTTTAGTACGTATGCCGGCATTGGGCTGGAAATACCGGTTTTGGGATTCTGCACAGAAAGGGTTTTCAAACCGCTGAATCCACACGTGAGTTTAACTCTGTCATTTGAATGCACACATTGACAACCATTCAGTTAGATAGCTCCGTTTTGGTTTTGGAAGCAGATATTTCTCTGTACAGCCTGTGGTCCCATTCACTCGGGAATATCCCAACGCAGCTCCTAGAAGAAACGTGTTTCTGACTCGCTGAATCTCAACATAGATTCAACTGTCTTAGGTGAACGAACGCACAGCAGAGCAGTTTCAAGGAAACGTTTCTCCTGAGTTTTAGACGAAGTTTCCTGCGGTTTAGTACATATGCCGGCATTGGGCTGGAAATACCGGTTTTGGGATTCTGCACAGAAAGGGTTTGAAAACCGCTGATTCCACACCTGAGTTTAACTCTGTCAGTTGAATGCGCACTTTGACGACCATTCAGTTAGATACCTCCGTTTTGGTTTTAGAAGCAGATATTTCTCTGTACATCCTATGGTCCCATTCACTCGGGAATATCCCAACGCAGGTCCTAGAAGAAACGTGTGTCTGACTCGCTGAATCTCAACACAGATTCAACTCTCTTAGGTGAATGAGCGCACAGCAGAGCAGTTTCAAGGAAACGTTTCTCCTGAGTTTTAGACGAAGTTTACTGCTGTTTAGTACGTATGCCGGCATTGGGATGGAAATACCGGTTGTGGGATTCTGCACAGAAAAGGTTTGCAAACCGCTGAATCCACACGTGAGTTGAACTCTGTCAGTTGAATGCACACATTGATAACCATTCAGTTAGATAGCTCCGTTTTGGTTTTAGAAGCAGATATTTCTCTGTACAGCCTGTGGTCCCATTCACTCGGGAATATCCCAATGCAACTCCAAGTAGAAACGTGTTTATGACTCGCTGAATCCCAACATAGATTCAACTCTCTTAGGTGAACGAACGCACAACAGAGCAGTTTCAAGGAAACGTTTCTCCTGAGTTTTAGACGAAGTTTACTGCTGTTTAGAACGTATGCCGGCATTGGAATGGAAACACCGGTTTTGGGATTCTGCACAGAAATGGTTTGCAAACCGCTGAATCCACACATGAGTTTAACTCTGTCAGTTGAATGCACACATTGACAACCATTCAGTTAGATAGCTCTGTTTTGGTTTTAGAAGCAGATATTTCTCTGTACAGGCTATGGTCCCATTCACTCGGGAATATCCCAACGCAGCTCCTAGAAGAAACGTGTTTATGACTCGCTGAATCCAAACATAGATTCAACTCTCTTAGGGGAACGAACGCACAACAGAGCAGTTTCTAAGAAACGTTTCTCGTGAGTTTTAGACGAAGTTTACTGCTGTTTAGTACGTATGCCGGCATTGGGCTGGAAATACCGGTTTTGGGATTCTGCACAGACAGGGTTTGCAAACCGCTGAATCCTCACGTGAGTTTAACTCTGTCAGTTGAATGCACACATTGACAACCATTCAGTTAGATAGCTCCGTTTTGGTTTTAGAAGCAGCTATTTCTCTGTACAGCCTATGATCCCATTCACTCGGTAATATCCCAACGCAGCTCCTAGAAGAAACGTGTTTCTGACTCGCTGAATCTCAACATAGGTTCAACTCTCTTAGGTGAACGAACGCACAGCAGAGCAGTTTCAAGGAAACGTTTCTCCTGAGTTTTAGACGAAGTTTCCTGCGGTTTAGTACATATGCCGGCATTGGGCTGGAAATACCGGTTTTGGGATTCTGCACAGAAAGGGGTTGAAAACCGCTGATTCCACACTTGAGTTTAACTCTGTCAGTTGAATGCGCACATTGACGACCATTCAGTTAGATACCTCCGTTTTGGTTTTAGAAGCAGACATTTCTCTGTACATCCTATGGTCACATTCACTCGGGAATATCCCAACGCAGCTCCTAGAAGAAACGTGTTTCTGACTCGCTGAATCTCAACACAGATTCAACTCTCTTAGGTGAATGAACGCACAGCAGAGCAGTTTCAAGGAAACGTTTCTCCTGAGTTTTAGACGAAGTTTACTGCTGTTTAGTACGTATGCCGGCATTGGGATGGAAATACCGGTTGTGGGATTCTGCACAGAAAAGGTTTGCAAACCGCTGAATCCACACGTGAGTTTAACTCTGTCAGTTGAATGCACACATTGACAACCATTCAGTTACATAGCTCCGTTTTGGTTTTAGAAGCAGATATTTCTCTGTACAGCCTATGGTCCCATTCACTCGGGAATATCCCAACGCAGCTCCTAGAAGAAACGTGTTTCTGACTCGCTGAATCTCAACATCGATTCAACTCTCTTAGATGAACGACGGCACAGCAGAGCAGTTTCCAGGAAACATTTCTCCTGACTTTTAGACGAAGTTTCCTGCTGTTTAGTACGTATGCCGGCATTGGGCTGGAAATACCGGTTTTGGGATTCTGCACAGAAAGGGTTTTCAAACCGCTGAATCCACACGTGAGTTTAACTCTGTCATTTGAATGCACACATTGACAACCATTCAGTTAGATAGCTCCGTTTTGGTTTTGGAAGCAGATATTTCTCTGTACAGCCTGTGGTCCCATTCACTCGGGAATATCCCAACGCAGCTCATAGAACAAACGTGTTTATGACTCGCTGAATCGCATCATAGATTCAACTCTCTTAGGTGAACGAACGCACAACAGAGCAGTTTCAAGGAAACGTTTCTCCTGAGTTTTAGACGAAGGTTACTGCTGTTTAGTACGTATGCCGGCATTGGGCTGGAAATACCGGTTTTGGGATTCTGCACAGAAAGGGTTTGCAATTCGCTGAATCCACACGTGAGTTTAACTCTGTCAGTTGAATGCACACATTGACAACCATTCAGTTAGATAGCTCCGTTTTGGTTTTAGAAGCAGATATTTCTCTGCACAGCCTATGGTCCCGTTCACTCGGTAATATCCCAACGCAGCTCAGAGAAGAAACGTGTTTCTCACTCGCTGAATCCCAACATAGATTCAACTCTCTTAGGTGAACGAACGCACAGCAGAGCAGTTACAAGGAAACGTTTCTCCTGAGTTTTAGACGATGTTTCCTGCGATTTAGTACGTATGCCGGCATTGGGCTGGAAATACCGGTTTTGGGATTCTGCACAGAAAAGGTTTGCAAAGCGCTGAATCCACACATGAGTTTAACTCTGTCAGTTGAATGCACACATTGACAACCATTCAGTTACATAGCTCCGTTTTGATTTTAGAAGCAGATATTTCTCTGCACAGCCCACCTTCCCATTCACTCGGGAATATCCCAACGCAGCTCCTAGAAGAAACGTGTTTCTGACTCGCTGAATCTCAACATAGATTCAACTCTCTTAGGTGAACGAACGCACAGCAGAGCAGTTTCAAGGAAACGTTTCTCCTGAGTTTTAGACCAAGTTTCCTGCGGTTTAGTACGTATGCCGTCATTGGTCTGCAAATACCGGTTTTGGGATTCTGCACAGAAAGGGTTTGCAAACCACTGAATCCACACGTGAGTTTAACACTGTCATTTGAATGCACACATTCAAATGTTTTAGACGAAGGTTACTGCTGTTTAGTACGTATGCCGGCATTGGTCTGGAAATACCGGTTTTGGGATTCTGCACAGAAAGGGTTTGCAATTCGCTGAATCCACACGTGAGTTTAACTCTGTCAGTTGAATGCACACATTGACAACCATTCAGTTAGATAGCTCCGTTTTGGTTTTAGAAGCAGATATTTCTCTGTACAGCCTATGGTCCCATTCACTCGGTAATATCCCAACGCAGCTCCTAGAAGAAACGTGTTTCTGACTCGCTGAATCTCAACATAGATTCAACTCTCTTAGGTGAACGACCGCACAGCAGAGCAGTTTCAAGGAAACGTTCCTCCTGAGTTTTAGACAAAGTTTCCTGCTGTTTAGTACGTATGCCGGCATTGGTCTGGAAATACCGATTTTGGGATTCTGCACAGAAAGGGTTTGCAAAACGCTGAATCCACACGTGAGTTTAACTCTGTCAGTTGAATGCACACATTGACGACCATTCAGTTAGATAGCCCCTTTTTGGTTTTAGAAGCAGATATTTCTCTGTACAGCCTATGGTCCCATTCACTCGGGAATATCCCAATGCAGCTCCTAGAAGAAACGTGTTTCTGACTCGCTGAATCTCAACATAGATTCAACTCTCTTAGGTGAACGATCGCAAAGCAGAGCAGTTTCAAGGAAACGTTTCTCCTGAGTTTTAGACCAAGTTTCCTGCTGTTTATTGGTCTGGAAATATCGGTTTTGGGATTCTGCACAGAAAGGGTTTGCAAACCGCTGAATCCACACGTGAGTTTAACTCTGTCCGTTGAATGCACACATTGACAACCATTCAGTTAGATAGCTCCGTTTTGGTTTTAGAAGCAGATATTTTTCTGTACATCCTATGGTCCCATTCACTCGGGAATATCCCAACGCAGCTCAGAGAAGAAACGTGTTTCTGACTCGCTGAATCCCAACATAGATTCAACTCTCTTAGGTGAACGAACGCACAGCAGAGCAGTTACAAGGAAACGTTTCTCCTGAGTTTTAGACGATGTTTCCTGCGGTTTAGTACGTATGCCGGCATTGGGCTGGAAATACCGGTTTTGAGATTCTGCACAGAAAAGGTTTGCAAACCACTGAATCCACACATGAGTTTAACTCTGTCAGTTGAATGCACACATTGACAACCATTCAGTTACATAGCTCCGTTTTGATTTTAGAAGCAGATATTTCTCTGTACAGCCCACCGTCCCATTCACTCGGGAATATCCCAACTCAGCTCCTAGAAGAAACGTGTTTCTGACTCGCTGAATCTCAACATAGATTCAACTCTCTTAGGTCAACGAACGCACAGCAGAGCAGTTTCAAGGAAACGTTTCTCCTGAGTTTTAGACGATGTTTCCTGCGGTTTAGTACGTATGCCGGCATTGGGCTGGAAATACCGGTTTTGGGATTCTGCACAGAAAGGGTTTGCAAACCACTGAATCCACACGTGAGTTTAACACTGTCATTTGAATGCACACATTGACAACCATTCAGTTAGATAGCTCCGTTTTGGTTTTAGAAGCAGATATTTCTCTGTACAGCCTGTGGTCCCATTCACTCGGGAATGTCCCAACGCAGCTCCTAGAAGAAACGTGTTTATGACTCGCTGAATCGCATCATAGATTCAACTCTCTTAGGTGAACGAATCCACAACAGAGCCGTTTCAAGGAAACGTTTCTCCTGAGTTTTAGACGAAGTTTACTGCTGTTTAGTACGTATGCCGGCATTGGGCTGGAAATACCGGTTTTGGGATTCTGCACAGAAAGGGTTTGCAATTCGCTGAATCCACACGTGAGTTTAACTCTGTCAGTTGAATGCACACATTGACAACCATTCAGTTAGATTGCTCTGTTTTGGTTTTAGAAGCAGATATTTCTCTGTACAGGCTATGGTCCCATTCACTCGGGAATATCCCAACGCAGCTCCCAGAAGAAACGTGTTTATGACTCGCTGAATCCAAACATAGATTCAACTCTCTTAGGTGAACGAACGCACAACAGAGCTGTTTCTAGGAAACGTTTCTCCTGAGTTTTAGACGAAGTTTACTGCTGTTTAGTACGTATGCCGGCATTGGGCTGGAAATACCGGTTTTGGGATTCTGCAAAGAAAGGGTTTTCAAACCGCTGAATCCTCACGTGAGTTTAACTCTGTCAGTTGAATGCACACATTGACAACCATTCAGTTAGAAAGCTCCGTTTTGGTTTTAGAAGCAGATATTTCTCTGTACAGCCTATGGACCCATTCACTCGGGAATATCCCAACGCAGCTCCTAGAAGAAACGTGTTTCTGACTCGCTGAATCTCAACATAGATTCAACTGTCTTAGGTGAACGAACGCACAGCAGAGCAGTTTCAAGGAAACGTTTCTCCTGAGTTTTAGACGAAGTTTCCTGCGGTTTAGTACATATGCCGGCATTGGGCTGGAAATACCGGTTTTGGGATTCTGCACAGAAAGGGTTTGAAAACCGCTGATTCCACACCTGAGTTTAACTCTGTCAGTTGAATGCGCACTTTGACGACCATTCAGTTAGATACCTCCGTTTTGGTTTTAGAAGCAGATATTTCTCTGTACATCCTATGGTCCCATTCACTCGGGAATATCCCAACGCAGGTCCTAGAATAAACGTGTGTCTGACTCGCTGAATCTCAACACAGATTCAACTGTCTTAGGTGAATGAGCGCACAGCAGAGCAGTTTCAAGGAAACGTTTCTCCTGAGTTTTAGACGAAGTTTACTGCGGTTTAGTACGTATGCCGGCATTGGGATGGAAATACCGGTTGTGGGATTCTGCACAGAAAAGGTTTGCAAACCGCTGAATCCACACGTGAGTTGAACTCTGTCAGTTGAATGCACACATTGATAACCATTCAGTTAGATAGCTCCGTTTTGGTTTTAGAAGCAGATATTTCTCTGAACAGCCTGTGGTCCCATTCACTCGGTAATATCCCAATGCAACTCCAAGTAGAAACGTGTTTATGACTCGCTGAATCCCAACATAGATTCAACTCTCTTAGGTGAACGAACGCACAACAGAGCAGTTTCAAGGAAACGTTTCTCCTGAGTTTTAGACGAAGTTTACTGCTGTTTAGAACGTATGCCGGCATTGGAATGGAAACACCGGTTTTGGGATTCTGCACAGAAATGGTTTGCAAACCGCTGAATCCACACATGAGTTTAACTCTGTCAGTTGAATGCACACATTGACAACCATTCAGTTAGATAGCTCTGTTTTGGTTTTAGAAGCAGATATTTCTCTGTACAGGCTATGGTCCCATTCACTCGGGAATATCCCAACGCAGCTCCTAGAAGAAACGTGTTTATGACTCGCTGAATCCAAACATAGATTCAACTCTCTTAGGGGAACGAACGCACAACAGAGCAGTTTCTAAGAAACGTTTCTCGTGAGTTTTAGACGAAGTTTACTGCTGTTTAGTACGTATGCCGGCATTGGGCTGGAAATACCGGTTTTGGGATTCTGCACAGACAGGGTTTGCAAACCGCTGAATCCTCACGAGAGTTTAACTCTGTCAGTTGAATGCACACATTGACAACCATTCAGTTAGATAGCTCCGTTTTGGTTTTAGAAGCCGCTATTTCTCTGTACATCCTATGGTCCCATTCACTCGGGAATATCCCAACGCAGCTCCTAGAAGAAACGTGTTTCTGACTCGCTGAATCTCAACACAGATTCAACTCTCTTAGGTGAATGAACGCACAGCAGAGCAGTTTCAAGGAAACGTTTCTCCTGAGTTTTAGACGAAGTTTACTGCTGTTTAGTACGTATGCCGGCATTGGGATGGAAATACCGGTTGTGGGATTCTGCACAGAAAAGGTTTGCAAACCGCTGAATCCACACGTGAGTTTAACACTGTCATTTGAATGCACACATTCAAATGTTTTAGACGAAGGTTACTGCTGTTTAGTACGTATGCCGGCATTGGTCTGGAAATACCGGTTTTGGGATTCTGCACAGAAAGGGTTTGCAATTCGCTGAATCCACACGTGAGTTTAACTCTGTCAGTTGAATGCACACATTGACAACCATTCAGTTAGATAGCTCCGTTTTGGTTTTAGAAGCAGATATTTCTCTGTACATCCTATGGTCCCATTCACTCGGGAATATCCCAACGCAGCTCCTAGAAGAAACGTGTTTCTGACTCGCTGAATCTCAACACAGATTCAACTCTCTTAGGTGAATGAACGCACAGCAGAGCAGTTTCAAGGAAACGTTTCTCCTGAGTTTTAGACGAAGTTTACTGCTGTTTAGTACGTATGCCGGCATTGGGATGGAAATACCGGTTGTGGGATTCTGCACAGAAAAGGTTTGCAAACCGCTGAATCCACACGTGAGTTTAACTCTGTCAGTTGAATGCACACATTGACAACCATTCAGTTACATAGCTCCGTTTTGGTTTTAGAAGCAGATATTTCTCTGTACAGCCTATGGTCCCATTCACTCGGGAATATCCCAACGCAGCTCCTAGAAGAAACGTGTTTCTGACTCGCTGAATCTCAACATCGATTCAACTCTCTTAGATGAACGACGGCACAGCAGAGTAGTTTCCAGGAAACATTTCTCCTGACTTTTAGACGAAGTTTCCTGCTGTTTAGTACGTATGCCGGCATTGGGCTGGAAATACCGGTTTTGGGATTCTGCACAGAAAGGGTTTTCAAACCGCTGAATCCACACGTGAGTTTAACTCTGTCATTTGAATGCACACATTGACAACCATTCAGTTAGATAGCTCCGTTTTGGTTTTGGAAGCAGATATTTCTCTGTACAGCCTGTGGTCCCATTCACTCGGGAATATCCCAACGCAGCTCATAGAACAAACGTGTTTATGACTCGCTGAATCGCATCATAGATTCAACTCTCTTAGGTGAACGAACGCACAACAGAGCAGTTTCAAGGAAACGTTTCTCCTGAGTTTTAGACGAAGGTTACTGCTGTTTAGTACGTATGCCGGCATTGGGCTGGAAATACCGGTTTTGGGATTCTGCACAGAAAGGGTTTGCAATTCGCTGAATCCACACGTGAGTTTAACTCTGTCAGTTGAATGCACACATTGACAACCATTCAGTTAGATAGCTCCGTTTTGGTTTTAGAAGCAGATATTTCTCTGTACAGCCTATGGTCCCATTCACTCGGGAATATCCCAACGCAGCTCCTAGAAGAAACGTGTTTCTGACTCGCTGAATCTCAACATAGATTCAACTCTCTTAGGTGAACGAACGCACAGCAGAGCAGTTTCAAGGAAACGTTCCTCCTGAGTTTTAGACAAAGTTTCCTGCTGTTTAGTACGTATGCCGGCATTGGTCTGGAAATACCGATTTTGGGATTCTGCACAGAAAGGGTTTGCAAAACGGTGAATCCACACGTGAGTTTAACTCTGTCAGTTGAATGCACACATTGACGACCATTCAGTTAGATAGCCCCTTTTTGGTTTTAGAAGCAGATATTTCTCTGTACAGCCTATGGTCCCATTCACTCGGGAATATCCCAACGCAGCTCCTAGAAGAAACGTGTTTCTGACTCGCTGAATCTCAACATAGATTCAACTCTCTTAGGTGAACGATCGCAAAGCAGAGCAGTTTCAAGGAAACGTTTCTCCTGAGTTTTAGACCAAGTTTCCTGCTGTTTATTGGTCTGGAAATATCGGTTTTGGGATTCTGCACAGAAAGGGTTTGCAAACCGCTGAATCCACACGTGAGTTTAACTCTGTCAGTTGAATGCACACATTGACAACCATTCAGTTAGATAGCTCCGTTTTGGTTTTAGAAGCAGATATTTCTCTGTACATCCTATGGTCCCATTCACTCGGGAATATCCCAACGCAGCTCAGAGAAGAAACGTGTTTCTGACTCGCTGAATCCCAACATAGATTCAACTCTCTTAGGTGAACGAACGCACAGCAGAGCAGTTACAAGGAAACGTTTCTCCTGAGTTTTAGACGATGTTTCCTGCGGTTTAGTACGTATGCCGGCATTGGGCTGGAAATACCGGTTTTGAGATTCTGCACAGAAAAGGTTTGCAAACCGCTGAATCCACACATGAGTTTAACTCTGTCAGTTGAATGCACACATTGACAACCATTCAGTTACATAGCTCCGTTTTGATTTTAGAAGCAGATATTTCTCTGTACAGCCTGTGGTCCCATTCACTCGGGAATGTCCCAACGCAGCTCCTAGAAGAAACGTGTTTATGACTCGCTGAATCGCATCATAGATTCAACTCTCTTAGGTGAACGAACGCACAACAGAGCTGTTTCTAGGAAACGTTTCTCCTGAGTTTTAGACGAAGTTTACTGCTGTTTAGTACGTATGCCGGCATTGGGCTGGAAATACCGGTTTTGGGATTCTGCAAAGAAAGGGTTTGCAAACCGCTGAATCCTCACGTGAGTTTAACTCTGTCAGTTGAATGCACACATTGACAACCATTCAGTTAGATAGCTCCGTTTTGGTTTTAGAAGCAGATATTTCTCTGTACAGCCTATGGACCCATTCACTCGGGAATATCCCAACGCAGCTCCTAGAAGAAACGTGTTTCTGACTCGCTGAATCTCAACATAGATTCAACTGTCTTAGGTGAACGAACGCACAGCAGAGCAGTTTCAAGGAAACGTTTCTCCTGAGTTTTAGACGAAGTTTCCTGCGGTTTAGTACATATGCCGGCATTGGGCTGGAAATACCGGTTTTGGGATTCTGCACAGAAAGGGTTTGAAAACCGCTGATTCCACACCTGAGTTTAACTCTGTCAGTTGAATGCGCACTTTGACGACCATTCAGTTAGATACCTCCGTTTTGGTTTTAGAAGCAGATATTTCTCTGTACATCCTATGGTCCCATTCAGTCGGGAATATCCCAACGCAGGTCCTAGAAGAAACGTGTGTCTGACTCGCTGAATCTCAACACAGATTCAACTCTCTTAGGTGAATGAGCGCACAGCAGAGCAGTTTCAAGGAAACGTTTCTCCTGAGTTTTAGACGAAGTTTACTGCTGTTTAGTACGTATGCCGGCATTGGGATGGAAATACCGGTTGTGGGATTCTGCACAGAAAAGGTTTGCAAACCGCTGAATCCACACGTGAGTTGAACTCTGTCAGTTGAATGCACACATTGATAACCATTCAGTTAGATAGCTCCGTTTTGGTTTTAGAAGCAGATATTTCTCTGTACAGCCTGTGGTCCCATTCACTCGGGAATATCCCAATGCAACTCCAAGTAGAAACGTGTTTATGACTCGCTGAATCCCAACATAGATTCAACTCTCTTAGGTGAACGAACGCACAACAGAGCAGTTTCAAGGAAACGTTTCTCCTGAGTTTTAGACGAAGTTTACTGCTGTTTAGTACGTATGCCGGCATTGGGCTGGAAATACCGGTTTTGGGATTCTGCACAGACAGGGTTTGCAAACCGCTGAATCCTCACGTGAGTTTAACTCTGTCAGTTGAATGCACACATTGACAACCATTCAGTTAGATAGCTCCGTTTTGGTTTTAGAAGCAGCTATTTCTCTGTACAGCCTATGATCCCATTCACTCGGGAATATCCCAACGCAGCTCCTAGAAGAAACGTGTTTCTGACTCGCTGAATCTCAACATAGATTCAACTCTCTTAGGTGAACGAACGCACAGCAGAGCAGTTTCAAGGAAACGTTTCTCCTGAGTTTTAGACGAAGTTTCCTGCGGTTTAGTACATATGCCGGCATTGGGCTGGAAATACCGGTTTTGGGATTCTGCACAGAAAGGTTTTGAAAACCGCTGATTCCACACTTGAGTTTAACTCTGTCAGTTGAATGCGCACATTGACGACCATTCAGTTAGATACCTCCGTTTTGGTTTTAGAAGCAGACATTTCTCTGTACATCCTATGGTCCCATTCACTCGGGAATATCCCAACGCAGCTCCTAGAAGAAACGTGTTTCTGACTCGCTGAATCTCAACACAGATTCAACTCTCTTAGGTGAATGAACGCACAGCAGAGCAGTTTCAAGGAAACGTTTCTCCTGAGTTTTAGACGAAGTTTACTGCTGTTTAGTACGTATGCCGGCATTGGGATGGAAATACCGGTTGTGGGATTCTGCACAGAAAAGGTTTGCAAACCGCTGAATCCACACGTGAGTTTAACTCTGTCAGTTGAATGCACACATTGACAACCATTCAGTTACATAGCTCCGTTTTGGTTTTAGAAGCAGATATTTCTCTGTACAGCCTATGGTCCCATTCACTCGGGAATATCCCAACCCAGCTCCTAGAAGAAACGTGTTTCTGACTCGCTGAATCTCAACATCGATTCAACTCTCTTAGATGAACGACGGCACAGCAGAGCAGTTTCCAGGAAACATTTCTCCTGACTTTTAGACGAAGTTTCCTGCTGTTTAGTACGTATGCCGGCATTGGGCTGGAAATACCGGTTTTGGGATTCTGCACAGAAAGGGTTTTCAAACCGCTGAATCCACACGTGAGTTTAACTCTGTCATTTGAATGCACACATTGACAACCATTCAGTTAGATAGCTCCGTTTTGGTTTTGGAAGCAGATATTTCTCTGTACAGCCTGTGGTCCCATTCACTCGGGAATATCCCAACGCAGCTCCTAGAAGAAACGTGTTTCTGACTCGCTGAATCTCAACATAGATTCAACTGTCTTAGGTGAACGAACGCACAGCAGAGCAGTTTCAAGGAAACGTTTCTCCTGAGTTTTAGACGAAGTTTCCTGCGGTTTAGTACATATGCCGGCATTGGGCTGGAAATACCGGTTTTGGGATTCTGCACAGAAAGGGTTTGAAAACCGCTGATTCCACACCTGAGTTTAACTCTGTCAGTTGAATGCGCACTTTGACGACCATTCAGTTAGATACCTCCGTTTTGGTTTTAGAAGCAGATATTTCTCTGTACATCCTATGGTCCCATTCACTCGGGAATATCCCAACGCAGGTCCTAGAAGAAACGTGTGTCTGACTCGCTGAATCTCAACACAGATTCAACTCTCTTAGGTGAATGAGCGCACAGCAGAGCAGTTTCAAGGAAACGTTTCTCCTGAGTTTTAGACGAAGTTTACTGCTGTTTAGTACGTATGCCGGCATTGGGATGGAAATACCGGTTGTGGGATTCTGCACAGAAAAGGTTTGCAAACCGCTGAATCCACACGTGAGTTGAACTCTGTCAGTTGAATGCACACATTGATAACCATTCAGTTAGATAGCTCCGTTTTGGTTTTAGAAGCAGATATTTCTCTGTACAGCCTGTGGTCCCATTCACTCGGGAATATCCCAATGCAACTCCAAGTAGAAACGTGTTTATGACTCGCTGAATCCCAACATAGATTCAACTCTCTTAGGTGAACGAACGCACAACAGAGCAGTTTCAAGGAAACGTTTCTCCTGAGTTTTAGACGAAGTTTACTGCTGTTTAGAACGTATGCCGGCATTGGAATGGAAACACCGGTTTTGGGATTCTGCACAGAAATGGTTTGCAAACCGCTGAATCCACACATGAGTTTAACTCTGTCAGTTGAATGCACACATTGACAACCATTCAGTTAGATAGCTCTGTTTTGGTTTTAGAAGCAGATATTTCTCTGTACAGGCTATGGTCCCATTCACTCGGGAATATCCCAACGCAGCTCCTAGAAGAAACGTGTTTATGACTCGCTGAATCCAAACATAGATTCAACTCTTTTAGGGGAACGAACGCACAACAGAGCAGTTTCTAAGAAACGTTTCTCGTGAGTTTTAGACGAAGTTTACTGCTGTTTAGTACGTATGCCGGCATTGGGCTGGAAATACCGGTTTTGGGATTCTGCACAGACAGGGTTTGCAAACCGCTGAATCCTCACGTGAGTTTAACTCTGTCAGTTGAATGCACACATTGACAACCATTCAGTTAGATAGCTCCGTTTTGGTTTTAGAAGCAGCTATTTCTCTGTACAGCCTATGATCCCATTCACTCGGGAATATCCCAACGCAGCTCCTAGAAGAAACGTGTTTCTGACTCGCTGAATCTCAACATAGATTCAACTCTCTTAGGTGAACGAACGCACAGCAGAGCAGTTTCAAGGAAACGTTTCTCCTGAGTTTTAGACGAAGTTTCCTGCGGTTTAGTACATATGCCGGCATTGGGCTGGAAATACCGGTTTTGGGATTCTGCACAGAAAGGTTTTGAAAACCGCTGATTCCACACTTGAGTTTAACTCTGTCAGTTGAATGCGCACATTGACGACCATTCAGTTAGATACCTCCGTTTTGGTTTTAGAAGCAGACATTTCTCTGTACATCCTATGGTCCCATTCACTCGGGAATATCCCAACGCAGCTCCTAGAAGAAACGTGTTTCTGACTCGCTGAATCTCAACACAGATTCAACTCTCTTAGGTGAATGAACGCACAGCAGAGCAGTTTCAAGGAAACGTTTCTCCTGAGTTTTAGACGAAGTTTACTGCTGTTTAGTACGTATGCCGGCATTGGGATGGAAATACCGGTTGTGGGATTCTGCACAGAAAAGGTTTGCAAACCGCTGAATCCACACGTGAGTTTAACTCTGTCAGTTGAATGCACACATTGACAACCATTCAGTTACATAGCTCCGTTTTGGTTTTAGAAGCAGATATTTCTCTGTACAGCCTATGGTCCCATTCACTCGGGAATATCCCAACCCAGCTCCTAGAAGAAACGTGTTTCTGACTCGCTGAATCTCAACATCGATTCAACTCTCTTAGATGAACGACGGCACAGCAGAGCAGTTTCCAGGAAACATTTCTCCTGACTTTTAGACGAAGTTTCCTGCTGTTTAGTACGTATGCCGGCATTGGGCTGGAAATACCGGTTTTGGGATTCTGCACAGAAAGGGTTTTCAAACCGCTGATTCCACACGTGAGTTTAACTCTGTCATTTGAATGCACACATTGACAACCATTCAGTTAGATAGCTCCGTTTTGGTTTTGGAAGCAGATATTTCTCTGTACAGCCTGTGGTCCCATTCACTCGGGAATATCCCAACGCAGCTCCTAGAAGAAACGTGTTTCTGACTCGCTGAATCTCAACATAGATTCAACTGTCTTAGGTGAACGAACGCACAGCAGAGCAGTTTCAAGGAAACGTTTCTCCTGAGTTTTAGACGAAGTTTCCTGCGGTTTAGTACATATGCCGGCATTGGGCTGGAAATACCGGTTTTGGGATTCTGCACAGAAAGGGTTTGAAAACCGCTGATTCCACACCTGAGTTTAACTCTGTCAGTTGAATGCGCACTTTGACGACCATTCAGTTAGATACCTCCGTTTTGGTTTTAGAAGCAGATATTTCTCTGTACATCCTATGGTCCCATTCACTCGGGAATATCCCAACGCAGGTCCTAGAAGAAACGTGTGTCTGACTCGCTGAATCTCAACACAGATTCAACTCTCTTAGGTGAATGAGCGCACAGCAGAGCAGTTTCAAGGAAACGTTTCTCCTGAGTTTTAGACGAAGTTTACTGCTGTTTAGTACGTATGCCGGCATTGGGATGGAAATACCGGTTGTGGGATTCTGCACAGAAAAGGTTTGCAACCCGCTGAATCCACACGTGAGTTGAACTCTGTCAGTTGAATGCACACATTGATAACCATTCAGTTAGATAGCTCCGTTTTGGTTTTAGAAGCAGATATTTCTCTGTACAGCCTGTGGTCCCATTCACTCGGGAATATCCCAATGCAACTCCAAGTAGAAACGTGTTTATGACTCGCTGAATCCCAACATAGATTCAACTCACTTAGGTGAACGAACGCACAACAGAGCAGTTTCAAAGAAACGTTTCTCCTGAGTTTTAGACGAAGTTTACTGCTGTTTAGAACGTATGCCGGCATTGGAATGGAAACACCGGTTTTGGGATTCTGCACAGAAATGGTTTGCAAACAGCTGAATCCACACATGAGTTTAACTCTGTCAGTTGAATGCACACATTGACAACCATTCAGTTAGATAGCTCTGTTTTGGTTTTAGAAGCAGATATTTCTCTGTACAGGCTATGGTCCCATTCACTCGGGAATATCCCAACGCAGCTCCTAGAAGAAACGTGTTTATGACTCGCTGAATCCAAACATAGATTCAACTCTCTTAGGGGAACGAACGCACAACAGCGCAGTTTCTAAGAAACGTTTCTCGTGAGTTTTAGACGAAGTTTACTGCTGTTTAGTACGTATGCCGTCATTGGGCTGGAAATACCGGTTTTGGGATTCTGCACAGACAGGGTTTGCAAACCGCTGAATCCTCACGTGAGTTTAACTCTGTCAGTTGAATGCACACATTGACAACCATTCAGTTAGATAGCTCCGTTTTGGTTTTAGAAGCAGCTATTTCTCTGTACAGCCTATGATCCCATTCACTCGGGAATATCCCAACGCAGCTCCTAGAAGAAACGTGTTTCTGACTCGCTGAATCTCAACATAGATTCAACTCTCTTAGGTGAACGAACGCACAGCAGAGCAGTTTCAAGGAAACGTTTCTCCTGAGTTTTAGACGAAGTTTCCTGCGGTTTAGTACATATGCCGGCATTGGGCTGGAAATACCGGTTTTGGGATTCTGCACAGAAAGGGTTTGCAATTCGCTGAATCCACACGTGAGTTTAACTCTGTCAGTTGAATGCACACATTGACAACCATTCAGTTAGATAGCTCCGTTTTGGTTTTAGAAGCAGATATTTCTCTGCACAGCCTATGGTCCCATTCACTCGGTAATATCCCAACGCAGCTCAGAGAAGAATCGTGTGTCTGACTCGCTGAATCCCAACATAGATTCAACTCTCTTAGGTGAACGAACGCACAGCAGAGCAGTTACAAGGAAACGTTTCTCCTGAGTTTTAGACGATGTTTCCTGCGATTTAGTACGTATGCCGGCATTGGGCTGGAAATACCGGTTTTGGGATTCTGCACAGAAAAGGTTTGCAAAGCGCTGAATCCACACATGAGTTTAACTCTGTCAGTTGAATGCACACATTGACAACCATTCAGTTACATAGCTCCGTTTTGATTTTAGAAGCAGATATTTCTCTGCACAGCCCACCGTCCCATTCACTCGGGAATATCCCAACGCAGCTCCTAGAAGAAACGTGTTTCTGACTCGCTGAATCTCAACATAGATTCAACTCTCTTAGGTGAACGAACGCACAGCAGAGCAGTTTCAAGGAAACGTTTCTCCTGAGTTTTAGACCAAGTTTCCTGCGGTTTAGTACGTATGCCGTCATTGGTCTGCAAATACCGGTTTTGGGATTCTGCACAGAAAGGGTTTGCAAACCACTGAATCCACACGTGAGTTTAACACTGTCATTTGAATGCACACATTGACAACCTTTCAGTTAGATAGCTCCGTTTTGGTTTTAGAAGTAGATATTTCTCTGTACAGCCTTTGGTCCCATTCACTCGGGAATATCCCAACGCAGCTCCTAGAAGAAACGTGTTTATGACTCGCTGAATCGCATCATAGATTCAACTCTCTTAGGTGAAAGAATGCACAACAGAGCCGTTTCAAGGAAACGTTTCTCCTGTGTTTTAGACGAAGTTTACTGCTGTTTAGTACGTATGCCGGCATTGGGCTGGAAATACCGGTTTTGGGATTCTGCACAGAAAAGGTTTGCCAACCGCTGAATCCGCACGTGAGTTTAACTCTGTCAGTTGAATGCACACATTGACAACCATTCAGTTAGATAGCTACGTTTTGGTTTTAGAAGCAGATATTTCTCTGTACAGCCTATGGTCCCATTCACTCGGGAATATCCCAACGCAGCTCCTAGAAGAAACGTGTTTCTGACTCGCTGAATCTCAACATAGATTCAACTCTCTTAGGTGATCGATCGCAAAGCAGAGTAGTTTCAAGGAAACGTTTCTCCTGAGTTTTAGACCAAGTTTCCTGCTGCTTATTGGTCTGGAAATATCGGTTTTGTGATTCTGCACAGAAAGGGTTTGCAAACCGCTGAATCCACACGTGAGTTTTACTTTGTCAGTTGAATGCACACATTGACAACCATTCAGTTAGATAGCTCCGTTTTGGTTTTAGAAGCAGATATTTCTCTGTATATCCTATGGTCCCATTCACTCGGAAATATCCCAACGCAGCTCAGAGAAGAAACGTGTTTCTGACTCGCTGAATCCCAACATAGATTCAACTCTCTTAGGTGAACGAAGGCACAGCAGAGCAGTTTCAAGGAATCCTTTCTCCTGAGTTTTAGACGATGTTTCCTGCGGTTTAGTACCTATGCCGGCATTGGGCTGGAAATACCGGTTTTGGGATTCTGCACAGAAAAGGTTTGCAAACCGCTGAATCCACACGTGAGTTTAACTCTGTCAGTTGAATGCACACATTGACAACCATTCAGTTAGATAGCTCCGTTTTGGTTTTAGAAGCAGATATTTCTCTGTACAGCCTATGGTCCCATTTACTCGGGAATGTCCCAACGCAGCTCCTAGAAGAAACGTGTTTCTGACTCGCTGAATCCCAACATAGATTCAACTCTCTTAGGTGACCGAACGCACAGCAGAGCAGTTTCAGGGAAACGTTTCTCCTGAGTTTTAGACGAAGTTTCCTGCTGTTTAGTACGTATGCCGGCATTGGGCTGGAAATACCGGTTTTGGGATTCTGCACAGAAAGGGTTTGCAAAACGCTGAATCCACACGTGAGTTTAACTCTGTCAGTTGAATGCACACATTGACGACCATTCAGTTAGATAGCCCCTTTTTGGTTTTAGAAGCAGATATTTCTCTGTACAGCCTATGGTCCCATTCACTCGGGAATATCCCAACGCAGCTCCTAGAAGAAACGTGTTTCTGACTCGCTGAATCTCAACATAGATTCAACTCTCTTAGGTGAACGATCGCAAAGCAGAGCAGTTTCAAGGAAACGTTTCTCCTGAGTTTTAGACCAAGTTTCCTGCTGTTTATTGGTCTGGAAATATCGGTTTTGGGATTCTGCTCAGAAAGGGTTTGCAAACCGCTGAATCCACACGTCAGTTTAACTCTGTCAGTTGAATGCACACATTGACAACCATTCAGTTAGATAGCTCCGTTTTGGTTTTAGAAGCAGATATTTCTCTGTACATCCTATGGTCCCATTCACTCGGGAATATCCCAACGCAGCTCAGAGAAGAAACGTGTTTCTGACTCGCTGAATCTCAACATAGATTCAACTCTCTTAGGTGAACGAACGCACAGCAGAGCAGTTACAAGGAAACGTTTCTCCTGAGTTTTAGACGATGTTTCCTGCGGTTTAGTACGTTTGCCGGCATTGGGCTGGAAATACCGGTTTTGGGATTCTGCACAGAAAAGGTTTGCAAACCGCTGAATCCACACGTGAGTTTAACTCTGTCAGTTGAATGCACACATTGACAACCATTCAGTTACATAGCTCCGTTTTGATTTTAGAAGCAGATATTTCTCTGTACAGCCCACCGTCCCATTCACTCGGGAATATCCCAACGCAGCTCCTAGAAGAAACGTGTTTCTGACTCGCTGAATCTCAACATAGATTCAACTCTCTTAGGTGAACGAACGCACAGCAGAGCAGTTTCAAGGAAACGTTTCTCCTGAGTTTTAGACGAAGTTTCCTGCGGTTTAGTACGTATGCCGTCATTGGTCTGCAAATACCGGTTTTGGGATTCTGCACAGAAAGGGTTTGCAAACCACTGAATCCACACGTGAGTTTAACACTGTCATTTGAATGCACACATTGACAACCGTTCAGTTAGATAGCTCCGTTTTGGTTTTAGAAGTAGATATTTCTCTGTACAGCCTTTGGTCCCATTCACTCGGGAATAATCCAACGCAGCTCCTAGAAGAAACGTGTTTATGACTCGCTGAATCGCATCATAGATTCAACTCTCTTAGGTGAACGAATGCACAACAGAGCAGTTTCAAGGAAACGTTTCTCCTGTGTTTTAGACGAAGTTTACTGCTGTTTAGTACGTATGCCGGTATTGGACTGGAAATACCGGTTTTGGGAATCTGCACAGAAAGGGTTTGCAAACCGCTGAATCCACACGTGAGATTAACTCTTTCAGTTGAATGCAGACATTGACGACCATTCAGTTAGATAGCTCCGTTTTGGTTTTAGAAGCAGATATTTCTCTGTACAGCCTATGGTCCCATTCACTCGGGAATATCCCAACGCAGCTCCTAGAAGAAACGTGTTTCTGACTCGCTGAATCTCAACATAGACTCAACTCTGTTAGTTGAACGACCGCAAAGCAGAGCAGTTTCAAGGAAACGTTTCTCCTGAGTTTTAGACCAAGTTTCCTGCTGTTTATTGGTCTGGAAATATCGGTTTTGGGATTCTGCACAGAATGGGTTTGCAAACCGCTGAATCCACACGTGAGTTTAACTCTGTCAGTTGAATACACACATTGACAACCATTCAGTTAGATCGCTCCGTTTTGGTTTTAGAAGCAGATATTTCTCTATACAGCCTATGGTCCCATTCACTCGGGAATATCCCAACGCAGCTCCTAGAAGAAACGTGTTTCTGACTCGCTGAATCTCAACATAGATTCAACTCTCTTAGGTGAACGAACGCACAGCAGAGCAGTTTCAAGGAAACGTTCCTCCTGCGTTTTAGAAGAAGTTTCCTGCGGTTTAGTATGTATGCCGGCATTGGGCTGGAAATACTGGTTTTGGGATTCTGCACAGAAAAGGTTTGCAAACCGCTGAATCCACACGTGAGTTTAACTCTGTCAGCTGAATTCACACCTTGACAACCATTCAGTTAGATAGCTCCGTTTTGGTTTTAGAAGCAGATATTTCTCTGTACATCCTATGGTCCCATTCACTCGGGAATATCCCAACGCAGCTCAGAGAAGAAACGTGTTTCTGACTCGCTGAATCCCAACATAGATTCACCTCTCTTAGGTGAACGAACGCACAGCAGAGCAGTTTCAAGGAAACGTTTCTCCTGAGTTTTAGACGAAGTTTCCTGCGGTTTAGTACGTATGCCGGCATTGGTCTGGAAATACCGGTTTTGGGATTCTGCACAGAAAGGGTTTGCAAACCGCTGAATCCACACGTGAGTTTAACTCTGTCATTTGAATGCTCACATTGACAACCATTCAGTTAGATAGCTCCGTTTTGGTTTTAAAAGCAGATATTTCTCTGTACAGCCTGTGGTCCCATTCCCTCGGGAATATCCCAACGCAGCTCATAGAAGAAACGTGTTTATGACTCGCTGAATCGCATCATAGATTCAACTCTCTTAGGTGAACGAACGCACAACAGAGCACTTTCAAGGAAACGTTTCTATTGAGATTTAGACGAAGTTTACTGCTGTTTAGTACGTATGCCGGCATTGGGCTGGAAATACCGGTTTTGGGATTCTGCACAGAAAGGGTTTGCAATTCGCTGAATCCACACTTGAGTTTACCTCTGTCAGTTGAATGCACACATTGACAACCATTCAGTTAGATAGGTCCGTTTTGGTTTTAGAAGCAGATATTTCTCTGTACAGACTATGGTCCCATTCACTCGGGAATATCCCAACGCAACTCCTAGAAGAAACGTGTTTCTGACTCGCTGAATCTCAACATCAATTCAACTCTCTTAGGTGAACGAACGCAGAGCAGAGCAGTTTCAAGGAAACGTTCCTCCTGAGTTTTACACAAAGTTTCCTGCTGTTTAGTACGTATGCCGGCATTGGGCTGGAAATACCGGTTTTGGGATTCTGCACAGAAAGGGTTTGCAAAACGCTGAATCCACACGTGAGTTTAACTCTGTCAGTTGAATGCACACATTGACGACCATTCAGTTAGATAGCTCCGTTTTGGTTTAAGAAGCAGATACTTCTCTGTACAGCCTATGGTCCCATTCACTCGGGAATATCCCAACGCAGCTCAGAGAAGAAACGTGTTTCTGACTCGCTGAATCCCAACATAGATTCAACTCTCTTAGGTGAACGAACGCACAGCAGAGCAGTTTCAAGGAAACGTTTCTCCTGAGTTTTAGACGATGTTTCCTGCGGTTTAGTACGTATGCCGGCATTGGGCTTGAAATACTGGTTTTGGGATTCTGCACAGAAAAGATTTGCAAACCGCTGAATCCACACGTGAGTTTAACTCTGTCAGTTGAATGCACACATTGACAACCATTCAGTTACATAGCTCCGTTTTGATTTTAGAAGCAGATATTTCTCTGTACAGCCCATGGTCCAATTCACTCGGGAATATCCCAACGCAGCTCCTAGAAGAAACGTGTTTCTGACTCGCTGAATCTCAACATAGATTCAACTCTCTTAGGTGAACGAAACCACAGCAGAGCAGTTTCAAGGAAACGTTTCTCCTGAGTTTTAGACGAAGTTTCCTGCGGTTTAGTACGTATGCCGGCATTGATCTGCAAATACCGGTTTTGGGATTCTGCACAGACAGGGTTTGCAAACCACTGAATCCACACGTGAGTTTAACTCTGTCATTTGAATGCACACATTGACAACCATTCAGTTAGATAGCTCAGTTTTGGTTTTAGAAGCAGATATTTCTCTGTACAGCCTGTGGTCCCATTCACTCAGGAATATCCCAACGCACCTCCTAGAAGAAACGTGTTTATGACTCGCTGAATCGCATCATAGATTCAACTCTCTTAGGTGAACGAACGCACAACAGAGCAGTTTCAAGGAAACGTTTCTCCTGAGTTTTAGACGAAGTTTACTGCTGTTTAGTACGTATGCCGGCATTGGGCTGGAAATACCGGTTTTGGGATTCTGCACAGAAAGGGTTTGCATTTTGCTGAATCCACACGTGAGTTTAACTCTGTCAGTTGAATGCACACATTGAAAACCATTCAGCTAGATAGCTCCGTTTTGGTTTTAGAAGCAGATATTTCTCTGTACAGCCTATGGTCCCATTCACTCGGGAATATCCCAACGCAGCTCCTAGAAGAAACGTGTTTCTGACTCGCTGAATCTCAACATAGATTCAACTCTCTTAGGTGAACGAACGCACAGCAGAGCAGTTTCAAGGAAACGTTTCTCCTGAGTTTTAGACGAAGTTTCCTGCGGTTTAGTACGTATGCCGGCATTGGGCTGGAAATACCGGTTTTGGGATTCTGCACAGAAAGGGTTTGCAAACCGCTGAATCCACACGTGAGTTTAACACTGTCATTTGAATGCACACATTGACAACCATTCAGTTAGATAGCTCCGTTTTGGTTTTAGAAGCAGATATTTCTCTGTACAGCCTATGGTCCCATTTACTCGGGAATGTCCCAACGCAGCTCCTAGAAGAAACGTGTTTCTGACTCGCTGAATCCCAACATAGATTCAACTCTTTTAGGTGACCGAACGCACAGCAGAGCAGTTTCAGGGAAACGTTTCTCCTGAGTTTTAGACGAAGTTTCCTGCTGTTTAGTACGTATGCCGGCATTGGGCTGGAAATACCGGTTTTGGGATTCTGCACAGAAAGGGTTTGCAAAACGCTGAATCCACACGTGAGTTTAACTCTGTCAGTTGAATGCACACATTGACGACCATTCAGTTAGATAGCCCCTTTTTGGTTTTAGAAGCAGATATTTCTCTGTACAGCCTATGGTCCCATTCACTCGGGAATATCCCAACGCAGCTCCTAGAAGAAACGTGTTTCTGACTCGCTGAATCTCAACATAGATTCAACTCTCTTAGGTGAACGATCGCAAAGCAGAGCAGTTTCAAGGAAACGTTTCTCCTGAGTTTTACACCAAGTTTCCTGCTGTTTATTGGTCTGGAAATATCGGTTTTGGGATTCTGCTCAGAAAGGGTTTGCAAACCGCTGAATCCACACGTGAGTTTAACTCTGTCAGTTGAATGCACACATTGACAACCATTCAGTTAGATAGCTCCGTTTTGGTTTTAAAAGCAGATATTTCTCTGTACATCCTATGGTCCCATTCACTCGGGAATATCCCAACGCAGCTCAGAGAAGAAACGTGTTTCTGACTCGCTGAATCCCAACATAGATTCAACTCTCTTAGGTGAACGAACGCACAGCAGAGCAGTTACAAGGAAACGTTTCTCCTGAGTTTTAGACGATGTTTCCTGCGGTTTAGTACGTTTGCCGGCATTGGGCTGGAAATACCGGTTTTGGGATTCTGCACAGAAAAGGTTTGCAAACCGCTGAATCCACACGTGAGTTTAACTCTGTCAGTTGAATGCACACATTGACAACCATTCAGTTACATAGCTCCGTTTTGATTTTAGAAGCAGATATTTCTCTGTACAGCCCACCGTCCCATTCACTCGGGAATATCCCAACGCAGCTCCTAGAAGAAACGTGTTTCTGACTCGCTGAATCTCAACATAGATTCAACTCTCTTAGGTGAACGAACGCACAGCAGAGCAGTTTCAAGGAAACGTTTCTCCTGAGTTTTAGACGAAGTTTCCTGCGGTTTAGTACGTATGCCGTCATTGGTCTGCAAATACCGGTTTTGGGATTCTGCACAGAAAGGGTTTGCAAACCACTGAATCCACACGTGAGTTTAACACTGTCATTTGAATGCACACATTGACAATCGTTCAGTTAGATAGCTCCGTTTTGGTTTTAGAAGTAGATATTTCTCTGTACAGCCTTTGGTCCCATTCACTCGGGAATAATCCAACGCAGCTCCTAGAAGAAACGTGTTTATGACTCGCTGAATCGCATCATAGATTCAACTCTCTTAGGTGAACGAATGCACAACAGAGCAGTTTCAAGGAAACGTTTCTCCTGTGTTTTAGACGAAGTTTACTGCTGTTTAGTACGTATGCCGGTATTGGACTGGAAATACCGGTTTTGGGAATCTGCACAGAAAGGGTTTGCAAACCGCTGAATCCACACGTGAGATTAACTCTTTCAGTTGAATGCAGACATTGACGACCATTCAGTTAGATAGCTCCGTTTTGGTTTAGAAGCAGATATTTCTCTGTACAGCCTATGGTCCCATTCACTCGGGAATATCCCAACGCAGCTCCTAGAAGAAACGTGTTTCTGACTCGCTGAATCTCAACATAGACTCAACTCTGTTAGTTGAACGACCGCAAAGCAGAGCAGTTTCAAGGAAACGTTTCTCCTGAGTTTTAGACCAAGTTTCCTGCTGTTTATTGGTCTGGAAATATCGGTTTTGGGATTCTGCACAGAATGGGTTTGCAAACCGCTGAATCCACACGTGAGTTTAACTCTGTCAGTTGAATACACACATTGACAACCATTCAGTTAGATCGCTCCGTTTTGGTTTTAGAAGCAGATATTTCTCTATACAGCCTATGGTCCCATTCACTCGGGAATATCCCAACGCAGCTCCTAGAAGAAACGTGTTTCTGACTCGCTGAATCTCAACATAGATTCAACTCTCTTAGGTGAACGAACGCACAGCAGAGCAGTTTCAAGGAAACGTTCCTCCTGCGTTTTAGAAGAAGTTTCCTGCGGTTTAGTATGTATGCCGGCATTGGGCTGGAAATACTGGTTTTGGGATTCTGCACAGAAAAGGTTTGCAAACCGCTGAATCCACACGTGAGTTTAACTCTGTCAGCTGAATTCACACCTTGACAACCATTCAGTTAGATAGCTCCGTTTTGGTTTTAGAAGCAGATATTTCTCTGTACATCCTATGGTCCCATTCACTCGGGAATATCCCAACGCAGCTCAGAGAAGAAACGTGTTTCTGACTCGCTGAATCCCAACATAGATTCACCTCTCTTAGGTGAACGAACGCACAGCAGAGCAGTTTCAAGGAAACGTTTCTCCTGAGTTTTAGACGAAGTTTCCTGCGGTTTAGTACGTATGCCGGCATTGGTCTGGAAATACCGGTTTTGGGATTCTGCACAGAAAGGGTTTGCAAACCGCTGAATCCACACGTGAGTTTAACTCTGTCATTTGAATGCACACATTGACAACCATTCAGTTAGATAGCTCAGTTTTGGTTTTAGAAGCAGATATTTCTCTGTACAGCCTGTGGTCCCATTCACTCAGGAATATCCCAACGCACCTCCTAGAAGAAACGTGTTTATGACTCGCTGAATCGCATCATAGATTCAACTCTCTTAGGTGAACGAACGCACAACAGAGCAGTATCAAGGAAACGTTTCTCCTGAGTTTTAGACGAAGTTTACTGCTGTTTAGTACGTATGCCGGCATTGGGCTGGAAATACCGGTTTTGGGATTCTGCACAGAAAGGGTTTGCATTTCGCTGAATCCACACGTGAGTTTAACTCTGTCAGTTGAATGCACACATTGAAAACCATTCAGTTAGATAGCTCCGTTTTGGTTTTAGAAGCAGATATTTCTCTGTACAGCCTATGGTCCCATTCACTCGGTAATATCCCAACGCAGCTCCTAGAAGAAACGTGTTTCTGACTCGCTGAATCTCAACATAGATTCAACTCTCTTAGGTGAACGAACGCACAGCAGAGCAGTTTCAAGGAAACGTTCCTCCTGAGTTTCAGACAAAGTTTCCTTCTGTTTAGTACGTATGCCGGTATTGGGCTGGAAATACCGGTTTTGGGAATCTGCACAGAAAGGGTTTGCAAAACGCTGAATCCACACGTGAGTTTAACTCTGTCAGTTGAATGCACACATTGACGACCATTCAGTTAGATAGCTCCGTTTTGGTTATAGAAGCAGATATTTCTCTGTACAGCCTATGGTCCCATTCACTCGGGAATATCCCAACGCAGCTCCTAGAAGAAACGTGTTTCTGACTCGCTGAATCTCAACATAGATTCAACTCTCTTAGGTGAACGAACGCACAGCAGAGCAGTTTCAAGGAAACGTTTCTCCTGAGTTTTAGACGAAGTTTCCTGCGGTTTAGTACGTATGCCGGCATTGGGCTGGAAATACCGGTTTTGGGATTCTGCACAGAAAGGGTTTGCAAACCGCTGAATCCACACGTGAGTTTAACACTGTCATTTGAATGCACACATTGACAACCATTCAGTTAGATAGCTCCGTTTTGGTTTTAGAAGCAGATATTTCTCTGTACAGCCTGTGGTCCCATTCACTCGGGAATATCCCAACGCAGCTCCTAGAAGAAACGTGTTTATGACTCGCTGAATCGCATCATAGATTCAACTCTCTTAGGTGAACGATGGCACAACAGAGCAGTTTCAAGGAAACGTTTCTCCTGAGTTTTAGACGAAGTTTACTGCTGTTTAGTACGTATGCCGGAATTGGGCTGGAAATACCGGTTTTGGGATTCTGCACAGAAAGGGTTTGCAATTCGCTGAATCCACACGTGAGTTTAACTCTGTCAGTTGAATGCACACATTGACAACCATTCAGTTAGATAGCTCCGTTTTGGTTTTAGAAGCAGATATTTCTCTGTACAGCCTATGGTCCCATTCACTCGGTAATATCCCAACGCAGCTCCTAGAAGAAACGTGTTTCTGACTCGCTGAATCTCAACATAGATTCAACTCTCTTAGGTGAACGAACGCACAGCAGAGCAGTTTCAAGGAAACGTTCCTCCTGAGTTTTAGACAAAGTTTCCTGCTGTTTAGTACGTATGCCGGCATTGGGCTGGAAATACCGGTTTTGGGATTCTGCACAGAAAGGGTTGGCAAAACGCTGAATCCACACGTGAGTTTAACTCTGTCAGTTGAATGCACACATTGACGACCATTCAGTTAGATAGCTCCGTTTTGGTTTTAGAAGCAGATATTTCTCTGTACAGCCTATGGTCCCATTCACTCGGGAATATCCCAACGCAGCTCCTAGAAGAAACGTGTTTCTGACTCGCTGAATCTCAACATAGATTCAACTCTCTTAGGTGAACGAACGCACAGCAGAGCAGTTTCAAGGAAACGTTCCTCCTGCGTTTTAGAAGAAGTTTCCTGCGGTTTAGTATGTATGCCGGCATTGGGCTGGAAATACTGGTTTTGGGATTCTGCACAGAAACGGTTTGCAAACCGCTGAATCCACACGTGAGTTTAACTCTGTCAGCTGAATTCACACCTTGACAACCATTCAGTTAGATAGCTCCGTTTTGGTTTTAGAAGCAGATATTTCTCTGTACATCCTATGGTCCCATTCACTCGGGAATATCCCAACGCAGCTCAGAGAAGAAACGTGTTTCTGACTCGCTGAATCCCAACATAGATTCACCTCTCTTAGGTGAACGAACGCACAGCAGAGCAGTTTCAAGGAAACGTTTCTCCTGAGTTTTAGACGAAGTTTCCTGCGGTTTAGTACGTATGCCGGCATTGGTCTGGAAATACCGGTTTTGGGATTCTGCACAGAAAGGGTTTGCAAACCGCTGAATCCACACGTGAGTTTAACTCTGTCATTTGAATGCACACATTGACAACCATTCAGTTAGATAGCTCCGTTTTGGTTTTAAAAGCAGATATTTCTCTGTACAGCCTGTGGTCCCATTCCCTCGGGAATATCCCAACGCAGCTCATAGAAGAAACGTGTTTATGACTCGCTGAATCGCATCATAGATTCAACTCTCTTAGGTGAACGAACGCACAACAGAGCACTTTCAAGGAAACGTTTCTATTGAGATTTAGACGAAGTTTACTGCTGTTTAGTACGTATGCCGGCATTGGGCTGGAAATACCGGTTTTGGGATTCTGCACAGAAAGGGTTTGCAATTCGCTGAATCCACACTTGAGTTTACCTCTGTCAGTTGAATGCACACATTGACAACCATTCAGTTAGATAGGTCCGTTTTGGTTTTAGAAGCAGATATTTCTCTGTACAGACTATGGTCCCATTCACTCGGGAATATCCCAACGCAACTCCTAGAAGAAACGTGTTTCTGACTCGCTGAATCTCAACATCAATTCAACTCTCTTAGGTGAACGAACGCAGAGCAGAGCAGTTTCAAGGAAACGTTCCTCCTGAGTTTTACACAAAGTTTCCTGCTGTTTAGTACGTATGCCGGCATTGGGCTGGAAATACCGGTTTTGGGATTCTGCACAGAAAGGGTTTGCAAAACGCTGAATCCACACGTGAGTTTAACTCTGTCAGTTGAATGCACACATTGACGACCATTCAGTTAGATAGCTCCGTTTTGGTTTAAGAAGCAGATACTTCTCTGTACAGCCTATGGTCCCATTCACTCGGGAATATCCCAACGCAGCTCAGAGAAGAAACGTGTTTCTGACTCGCTGAATCCCAACATAGACTCAACTCTCTTAGGTGAACGAACGCACAGCAGAGCAGTTTCAAGGAAACGTTTCTCCTGAGTTTTAGACGATGTTTCCTGCGGTTTAGTACGTATGCCGGCATTGGGCTTGAAATACTGGTTTTGGGATTCTGCACAGAAAAGATTTGCAAACCGCTGAATCCACACGTGAGTTTAACTCTGTCAGTTGAATGCACACCTTGACAACCATTCAGTTACATAGCTCCGTTTTGATTTTAGAAGCAGATATTTCTCTGTACAGCCCATGGTCCAATTCACTCGGGAATATCCCAACGCAGCTCCTAGAAGAAACGTGTTTCTGACTCGCTGAATCTCAACATAGATTCAACTCTCTTAGGTGAACGAACGCACAGCAGAGCAGTTTCAAGGAAACGTTCCTCCTGAGTTTTAGACAAAGTTTCCTGCTGTTTAGTACGTATGCCGGCATTGGGCTGGAAATACCGGTTTTGGGATTCTGCACAGAAAGGGTTTGCAAAACGCTGAATCCACACGTGAGTTTAACTCTGTCAGTTGAATGCACACATTGACGACCATTCAGTTAGATAGCTCCGTTTTGGTTTTAGAAGCAGATATTTCTCTGTACAGCCTATGGTCCCATTCACTCGGGAATATCCCAACGCGGCTCCTAGAAGAAACGTGTTTCTGACTCGCTGAATCTCAACATAGATTCAACTCTTTTAGGTGAACGATCGCAAAGCAGAGCAGTTTCAAGGAAACGTTTCTCCTGAGTTTTAGACCAAGTTTCCTGCTGTTTATTGGTCTGGAAATATCGGTTTTGGGATTATGCACAGAAAGGGTTTGCAAACCGCTGAATCCACACGTGAGTTTAACTCTGTCAGTTGATTGCACACATTGACAATCATTCAGTTAGATAGCTCCGTTTTGGTTTTAGAAGCAGATATTTCTCTGTACATCCTATGGTCCCATTCCCTCGGGAATATCCCAACGCAGCTCAGAGAAGAAACGTGTTTCTGACTCGCTGAATCCCAACATAGATTCAACTCTCTTAGGTGAACGAACGCACAGCAGAGCAGTTTCAAGGAAACGTTTCTCCTGAGTTTTAGACGATGTTTCCTGCGGTTTAGTACGTATGCCGGCATTGGGCTGGAAATACCGGTTTTGGGATTCTGCACAGAAAAGGTTTGCAAACCGCTGAATCCACACGTGAGTTTAACTCTGTCAGTTGAATGCACACATTGAGAACCATTCAGTTACATAGCTCCATTTTGATTTTAGAAGCAGATATTTCTCTGTACAGCCCATGGTCCCATTCACTCGGGAATATCCCAACGCAGCTCCTAGAAGAAACGTGTTTCTGACTCGCTGCATCTCCACATAGATTCAACTCTCTTAGGTGAACGAACGCACAGCAGAGCAGTTTCAAGGAAACGTTTCTCCTGAGTTTTAGACGAAGTTTCCTGCGGTTTAGTAAGTATGCCGGCATTGGTCTGCAAATACCGGTTTTGGGATTCTGCACAGAAAGGGTTTGCAAACCACTGAATCCACACGTGAGTTTAACTCTGTCATTTGAATGCACACATTGACAACCATTCAGTTAGATAGCTCAGTTTTGGTTTTAGAAGCAGGTATTTCTCTGTACACCCTGTGGTCCCATTCACTCGGGAATATCCCAACGCAGCTCCTAGAAGAAACGTGTTTATGACTCGCTGAATCGCATCATAGATTCAACTCTCTTAGGTGAACGAACGCACAGCAGAGCAGTTTCAAGGAAACGTTTCTCCTGAGTTTTAGACGAAGTTTACTGCTGTTTAGTACGTATGCCGGCATTGGGCTGGAAATACCGGTTTTGGGATTCTGCACAGAAACGGTTTGCATTTCGCTGAACCCACCCGTGAGTTTAACTCTGTCAGTTGAATGCACACATTGACAACCATTCAGTTAGATAGCTCCGTTTTGCTTTTAGAAGCAGATATTTCTCTGTACAGCCTATGGTCCCAATCACTCGGTAATATCCCAACGCAGCTCCTAGAAGAAACGTGTTTCTGACTCGCTGAATCTCAACATAGATTCAACTCTCTTAGGTGAACGAAGGCACAGCAGAGAAGTTTCAAGGAAACGTTCCTCCTGAGTTTTAGACAAAGTTTCCTGCTGTTTAGTACGTATGCCGTTATTGGGCTGGAAATACCGGTTTTGGGAATCTGCACAGAAAGGGTTTGCAAAACTCTGAATCCACACGTGAGTTTAACTCTGTCAGTTGAATGCACACATTGACGACCATTCAGTTAGATAGCTCCGTTTTGGTTTTAGAATCAGATATTTCTCTGTACAGCCTATGGTCCCATTAACTCGGGAATGTCCCAACGCAGCTCCTAGAAGAAACGTGTTTCTGACTCGCTGAATCCCAACATAGATTCAACTCTCTTAGGTGACCGAACGCACAGCAGAGCAGTTTCAGGGAAACGTTTCTCCTGAGTTTTAGACGAAGTTTCCTGCTGTTTAGTACTTATGCCGGCATTGGGCTGGAAATACCGGTTTTGGGATTCTGCACAGAAAGGGTTTGCAAACCGCTGAATCCACACGTGAGTTTAACTCTGTCAGTTGAATACAAACATTGACAACCATTCATTTACATAGCTCCGTTTTGATTTTAGAAGCAGATATTTCTCTGTACTGCCTATGATCCCATTCACTCGGGAATATCCCAACGCAGCTCCTAGAAGAAACGTGTTTCTGACTCGCTGAATCTCAACATAGATTCAACTCTCTTAGGTGAACGAACGCTCAGCAGAGCAGTTTCAAGGAAACGTTTCTCCTTAGTTTTAGACGAAGTTTCCTGCGGTTAGTACGTATGCCGGCATTGGTCTGGAAATACCGGTTTTGGGATTCTGCACAGAAAGGGTTTGCAAATCGCTGAATCCACACGTGAGTTTAACTCTGTCAGTTGAATGCACACATTGACAACCATTCAGTTAGATAGCTCCGTTTTGGTTTTAGAAGCAGATATTTCTCTGTACAACCTATGGTCCGATTCACTCGGGAATATCCCAACGCAGCTCCTAGAAGAAACGTGTTTCTGACTCGCTGAATCTCAACATAGATTCAACTCTCTTTGGTGAACGATCGCACAGCAGAGCAGTTTCAAGGAAACGTTTCTCCTGAGTTTTAGACGAAGTTTCCTGCTGTTTAGTACGTATGCCGGCATTGGTCTGGAAATACCGGTTTTGGGATTCTGCACAGAAAGGGTTTGCAAACCGCTGAATCCACACGTGAGTTTAACTCTGTCAGTTGAATGCACACATTGATAAATATTCAGTTAGAAAGCTCCGTTTTGGTTTTAGAAGCAGATATTTCTCTGTACAGCCTATGGTCCCATTCACTCGGGAAAATCCCAACGCAGCTCCTAGAAGAAACGTATTTCTGACTCGCTGAATCTCAACATAGATTCAACTCTCTTAGGTGAACGAACGCACAGCAGAGCAGTTTCAAAGAAACGTTCCTCCTGAGTTTTAGACGAAGTTTCCTGCGGTGTAGTACGTATGCCAGCATTGGTCTGGAAATACCGGTTTTGGGATTCTGCACAGAACAGGTTTGCAAACCGCTGAATCCACACGTGAGTTTAACTCTATCAGTTGAATGCACACATTGACAACCATTCAGTTAGATAGCTCCGTTTTGGTTTTAGAAGCAGATATTTCTCTGTACATCCTATGGTCCCATTCACTCGGGAATATCCCAACGCAGCTCCTAGAACAAACGTGTTTCTGACTCGCTGAATCTCAACATAGATTCAACTCTCTTAGGTGAACGAACGCACAGCAGAGCAGTTTCAAGGAAACGTCCCTCCTGAGTTTTAGACGAAGTTTCCTGCTGTTTAGTACGTATGCCCGCATTGGGCTGGAAATACCGGTTTTGGGATTCTGCACAGAAAGGGTTTTGCAAACCGCTGAATCGACACGTGAGTTTAACTCTGTCAGTTGAATGCACACATTGACAACCATTCAGTTAGATAGCTCCGTTTTGGTTTTAGAAGCAGATATTTCTCTGTACAGCCTATGGTGCCATTCACTCGGGATTATCCCGACGCAGCTCCTAGAAGAAACGTGTTTCTGACTCGCTGAATCTCAACATCGATTCAACTCTCTTAGTGGAACGATGGCACAGCAGAGCAGTTTCAAGGAAACATTTCTCCTGAGTTTTAGACGAAGTTTACTGCTGTGTAGTACGTATGCCGGCATTGGTCTGGAAATACCGGTTTTGGGATTCTGCACAGAAAGGTTTTGCAAACCGCTGAATCCACACGTGAGTTTAACTCTGTCAGTTGAATGCACACATTGACAACCATTCAGTTAGATAGCTCCGTTTTGGTTTTAGAAGCAGATATTTCTCTGTACAACCTATGGTCCCATTCACTCGGAAATATCCCAACGCAGCTCATAGAAGAAACGTGTTTCTGACTCGCTGAGTCCCAACATAGATTCAACTCTCTTAGGTGAACGAACGCACAGCAGAGCAGTTTCAAGGAAACATTTCTCCTGAGTTTTAGACGAAGTTTCCTGCTGTTTAGTACGTATGCCGGCATTGGTCTGGAAATACCGGTTTTGGGATTCTGGACAGAAAGGGTTTGCAAACCGCTGAATCCACACGTGAGTTTAACTCTGTCAGTTGAATGCACACATTGACAAACATTCAGTTAGATAGCTCCGTTTTGGTTTTAGAAGCAGATATTTCTCTGTACAGCCTATGGTCCCATTAACTCGGGAATGTCAGAACGCAACTCCAAGAAGAAACGTGTTTCTGACTCGCTGAATCCCAACATAGATTCAACTCTCTTAGGTGAACGAACGCACAGCAGAGCAGTTTCAGGGAAACGTTTCTCCTGAGTTTTAGACGAAGTTTCCTGCTGTTTAGTACGTATGCCGGCATAGGGCAGGAAATACCGGTTTTGGGATGCTGCACAGAAAGGGTTTGCAAACCGCTGAATCCACACGTGAGTTTAACTCTGTCAGTTGAATGCACACATTGACAACCATTCAGTTAGATAGCTCCGTTTTGGTTTTAGAAGCAGATATTTCTCTGTACAGCCTATGGTCCCATTCACTCGGGAATATCCCAACGCAGCTCCTAGAAGAAACGTGTTTCTGACTCGCTGAATCTCAACATAGATTCAACTCTTTTAGGTGAACGATGGCACAGCAGAGCAGTTTCAAGGAAACGTTTCTCCTGAGTTTTAGACGAAGTTTCCTGGTGTTTAGTACGTATGCCGGCATTAGTCTGGAAATATCGGTTTTGGGATTCTGCACAGAAAGGGTTTGCAAACCGCTGAATCCACACGTGAGTTTAACTCTGTCAGTTGAATGCACACAGTGACAACCATTCAGTTAGATAGCTCCGTTTTGTTTTTAGAAGCAGATATTTCTCTGTACATCCTATGGTCCCATTCACTCGGGAATATCCCAACGCAGCTCAGAGAAGAAACGTGTTTCTGACTCGCTGAGTCTCAACATAGATTCAACTCTCTTAGGTGAATGAACGCACAGCAGAGCAGTTTCAAGGAAACGTTCCTCCTGAGTTTTAGACGAAGTTTCCTGCTGTTTAGTACGTATGCCGGCATTGGGCTGGAAATACCGGTTTTGGGATTCTGCACAGAAAGGGTTTTCAAACCGCTGAATCCACACGTGAGTTTAACTCTGTCAGTTGAATGCACACATTGACAACCATTCAGTTCGATAGCTCCGTTTTGGTTTTAGAAGCAGATATTTCTCTGTACAGCCTATGGTCCCATTCACTCGGGAATATCCCAACGCAGCTCCTAGAAGAAACGTGTTTCTGACTCGCTGAATCTCAACATAGATTCAACGCTCTTTGGTGAACGATCTCACAGCAGAGCAGTTTCAAGGAAACGTTTCTACTGAGTTTTAGACGAAGTTACCTGCTGTTTAGTACGTATGCCGGCATTGGGCTGGAAAAACCGGTTTTGGGATTCTGCACAGAAAGGTTTTGCAAACCGCTGATTTCACAAGTGAGTTTAACTCTGTCAGTTGAATGCGCACATTGACGACCATTCAGTTAGATAGCTCCGTTTTGGTTTTAGAATCAGATATTTCTCTGTACAGCCTACGGTACCATTCACTCGGGAATATCCCAACGCATCTCCTAGAAGAAACGTGTTTCTGACTCGCTGAATCTCAACATATATTCAACTCTCTTAGGTGAACGAACGCACAGCAGAGCAGTTTCAAGGAAACGTTCGTCCTGAGTTTTAGACGAAGTTTCCTGCTGTTAAGTATGTATGCCAGCATTGGGCTGGAAATACCGGTTTTGGGATTCTGCACAGAAAGTGTTTGCAAACCGCTGAATCCACACGTGACTTTAACTCTGTCAGTTGAATGCACACATTGACAACCATTCAGTTAGAGAGCTCCGTTTTGGTTTTAGAAGCAGATATTTCTCTGTACAGCCTATGGTGCCATTCACTCGGGACTATCCCGACGCAGCTCCTAGAAGAAACGTGTTTCTGACTCGCTGAATCTCAACATCGATTCAACTCTCTTAGTGGAACGATGGCACAGCAGAGCAGTTTCAAGGAAACCTTTCTCCTGAGTTTTAGACGAAGTTTCCTGCTGTTTAGTACGTATGCCGGCATTGGTCTAGAAATACCGGTTTTGGGATTCTGCACAGAAAAGTTTTGCAAACCGCTGAATCCACACGTGAGTTTAACTCTGTCAGTTGAATGCACACATTGACAACCATTCAGTTAGAGAGCTCCGTTTTCGTTTTAGAAGCAGATATTTCTCTGTACAACCTATGGTCCCATTAACTCGGGAATATCCCAACGCAGCTCCTAGAAGAAACGTGTTTCTGACTCGCTGAATCCCAACATAGATTCAACTCTCTTAGGTGAACGAACGCACAGCAGAGCAGTTTCAAGGAAACGTTTCTCCTGAGTTTTAGACGAAGTTTCCTGCGGTTTAGTACGTATGCCGGCATTGGGCTGGAAATACCGGTTTTGGGATTCTGCACAGAAAGGGTTCGCAAACCGCTGAATACACACGTGAGTTTAACTCTGTCAGTTGAATGCACACATTGACAACCATTCAGTTAGATAGCTCCGTTTTGGTTTTAGAAGCAGATATTTCTCTGTACAGCCTATGGTCCAATTCACTCGGGAATATCCCAACGCAGCTCCTAGAAGAAACGTGTTTCTGTCTCGCTGAATCTCAACATACATTCAACTCTCTTAGGTGAACGAACGCACAGCAGAGCAGTTTCAAGGAAACGTTTCTCCTGAATTTTAGACGAAGTTTCCTGAGGTTTAGTACGTATGCCGGCATTGGGCTGGAAATACCGGTTTTGGGATTCTGCACAGAAAGGGTTTGCAAACCGCTGAATCCACACGTGAGTTTAACTCTGTCATTTGAATGCACACATTGACAACCATTCAGTTAGATAGCTCCGTTTTGGTTTTAGAAGCAGACATTTCTCTGTACAGCCTGTGGTCCCATTCACTCGGGAATATCCCAACTCAGCTCCTAGAAGAAACGTGTTTATGACTCGCTGAATTCCATCATAGATTCAACTCTCTTAGGTGAACGAACGCACAACAGAGCAGTTTCAAGGAAACGTTTCTCCGGAGTTTTAGACGAAGTTTACTGCTGTTTAGTACGTAAGCCGGCATTGGGCTGGAAATACCGGTTTTGGGATTCTGCACAGAAAGGGTTTGCAATCCGCTGAATCCAAACGTGAGTTTAACTCTGTCAGTTGAATGCACACATTGACAACCATTCAGTTAGATAGCTCCGTTTTGGTTTTAGAAGCAGATATTTCTCTGTACAACCTATGGTCCCATTCACTCGGGAATATCCCAACGCAACTCCTAGAAGAAACGTGTTTCTGACTCGCTGAATCCCAACATAGATTCAACTCTCTTAGGTGAACGAACGCACAGCAGAGCAGTTTCAAGGAAACGTTTCTCCTGAGTTTTAGACGAAGTTTCCTGCGGTTTAGTACGTATGCCGTCATTGGTCTGCAAATACCGGTTTTGGGATTCTGCACAGAAAGGGTTTGCAAACCACTGAATCCACACGTGAGTTTAACACTGTCATTTGAATGCACACATTGACAACCGTTCAGTTAGATAGCTCCGTTTTGGTTTTAGAAGTAGATATTTCTCTGTACAGCCTTTGGTCCCATTCACTCGGGAATAATCCAACGCAGCTCCTAGAAGAAACGTGTTTATGACTCGCTGAATCGCATCATAGATTCAACTCTCTTAGGTGAACGAATGCACAACAGAGCAGTTTCAAGGAAACGTTTCTCCTGTGTTTTAGACGAAGTTTACTGCTGTTTAGTACGTATGCCGGTATTGAACTGGAAATACCGGTTTTGGGAATCTGCACAGAAAGGGTTTGCAAACCGCTGAATCCACACGTGAGATTAACTCTTTCAGTTGAATGCACACATTGACGACCATTCAGTTAGATAGCTCCGTTTTGGTTTTAGAAGCAGATATTTCTCTGTACAGCCTATGGTCCCATTCACTCGGGAATATCCCAACGCAGCTCCTAGAAGAAACGTGTTTCTGACTCGCTGAATCTCAACCTAGATTCAACTCTCTTAGTTGAACGATCGCAAAGCAGAGCAGTTTCAAGGAAACGTTTCTCCTGAGTTTTAGACCAAGTTTCCTGCTGTTTATTGGTCTGGAAATATCGGTTTTGGGATTCTGCACAGAATGGGTTTGCAAACCGCTGAATCTACACGTGAGTTTAACTCTGTCAGCTGAATTCACACCTTGACAACCATTCAGTTAGATAGCTCCGTTTTGGTTTTAGAAGCAGATATTTCTCTGTACATCCTATGGTCCCATTCACTCGGGAATATCCCAACGCAGCTCAGAGAAGAAACGTGTTTCTGACTCGCTGAATCCCAACATAGATTCACCTCTCTTAGGTGAACGAACGCACAGCAGAGCAGTTTCAAGGAAACGTTTCTCCTGAGTTTTAGACGATGTTTCCTGCGGTTTAGTACATATGCAGGCATTGGGCTGGAAATACCGGTTTTGGGATTCTGCACAGAAAAGGTTTGCAAACCGCTGAATCCACACGTGAGTTTAACTCTGTCAGTTGAATGCACACATTGACAACCATTCAGATAGATAGCTCCGTTTTGGTTTTAGAAGCAGATATTTCTCTGTACAGCCTATGGTCCCATTAACTCGGGAATGTCCCAAAGCAGCTCCTAGAAGAAACGTGTTTTTGACTCGCTGAATCTCAACATAGATTCAACTCTCTTAGGTGAACGATCGCAAAGCAGAGCAGTTTCAAGGAAACGTTTCTCCTGAGTTTTAGACCAAGTTTCCTGCTGTTTATTGGTCTGGAAATATCGGTTTTGGGATTCTGCACTGAAAGGATTTGCAAACCGCTGAATCCACACGTGAGTTTAACTCTGTCAGTTGAATGCACACATTGACGACCATTCAGTCAGATAGCTCCGTTTTGGTTTTAGAAGCAGATATTTCTCTGTACAACCTATGGTCCCATTCACTCGGAAATATCCCAACGCAGCTCAGAGAAGAATCGTGTTTCTGACTCGCTGAATCCCAACATAGATTCAACTCTCTTAGGTGACCGAACGCACAGCAGAGCAGTTTCAGGGAAACGTTTCTCCGGAGTTTTAGACGAAGTTTCCTGCTGTTTAGTACGTATGCCGGCATTGGACTGGAAATACCGGTTTTGGGATTCTGCACAGAAAGGGTTTGCAAACCGCTGAATCCACACGTGAGTGTAACTCTGTCAGTTGAATACACACATTGACAACCATTCAGTTACATAGCTCCGTTTTGATTTTAGAAGCAGATATTTCTCTGTACAGCCTATGGTCCCATTCACTCGGGAATATCCCAACGCAGCTACTAGAAGAAACGTGTGTCTGACTCGCTGAATCTCAACATAGATTCAACTCTCTAAGGTGAACGAACGCACAGCAGAGCAGTTTCAAGGAAACGTTTCTCCTGAGTTTTAGACGAAGTTTCCTGCGGTTTAGTACGTATGCCGGCATTGATCTGCAAATACCGGTTTTGGGATTCTGCACAGACAGGGTTTGCAAACCACTGAATCCACACGTGAGTTTAACTCTGTCATTTGAATGCACACATTGACAACCATTCAGTTAGATAGCTCAGTTTTGGTTTTAGAAGCAGATATTTCTCTGTACAGCCTGTGGTCCCATTCACTCGGGAATATCCCAACGCAGCTCCTAGAAGAAACGTGTTTATGACTCGCTGAATCGCATCATAGATTCAACTCTCTTAGGTGAACGAAGGCGCAACAGAGCAGTTTCAAGGAAACGTTTCTCCTGAGTTTTAGACGAAGTTTACTGCTGTTTAGTACGTATGCCGGAATTGGGCTGGAAATACCGGTTTTGGGATTCTGCACAGAAAGGGTTTGCATTTCGCTGAATCCACACGTGAGTTTAACTCTGTCAGTTGAATGCACACATTGACAACCATTCAGTTAGATAGCTCCGTTTTGGTTTTAGAAGCAGATATTTCTCTGTACAGCCTATGGTCCCATTCACTCGGTAATATCCCAACGCAGCTCCTAGAAGAAACGTGTTTCTGACTCGCTGAATCTCAACATCAATTCAACTCTCTTAGGTGAACGAACGCACAGCAGAGCAGTTTCAAGGAAACGTTCCTCCTGAGTTTTAGACAAAGTTTCCTGCTGTTTAGTACGTATGCCGGCATTGGGCTGGAAATACCGGTTTTGGGATTCTGCACAGAAAGGGTTTGCAAAACTCTGAATCCACACGTGAGTTTAACTCTGTCAGTTGAATGCACACATTGACGACCATTCAGTTAGATAGCTCCGTTTTGGTTTTAGAAGCAGATATTTCTCTGTACAGCCTATGGTCCCATTCACTCGGGAATATCCCAACGCAGCTCCTAGAAGAAACGTGTTTCTGACTCGCTGAATCTCAACATAGATTCAACTCTCTTAGGTGAACGATGGCAAAGCAGAGCAGTTTCAAGGAAACGTTTCTCCTGAGTTTTAGACCAAGTTTCCTGCTGTTTATTGGTCTGGAAATATCGGTTTTGGGATTCTGAACAGAAAGGGTTTGCAAACCGCTGAATCCACACGTGAGTTTAACTCTGTCAGTTGAATGCACACATTGACAACCATTCAGTTAGATAGCTCCGTTTTGGTTTTAGAAGCAGATATTTCTCTGTACAGCCTATGGTCCCATTAACTCGGGAATGTCAGAACGCAACTCCAAGAAGAAACGTGTTTCTGACTCGCTGAATCCCAACATAGATTCAACTCTCTTAGGTGAACGAACGCACAGCAGAGCAGTTTCAGGGAAACGTTTCTCCTGAGTTTTAGACGAAGTTTCCTGCTGTTTAGTACGTATGCCGGCATAGGGCAGGAAATACCGGTTTTGGGATGCTGCACAGAAAGGGTTTGCAAACCGCTGAATCCACACGTGAGTTTAACTCTGTCAGTTGAATGCACACATTGACAACCATTCAGTTAGATAGCTCCGTTTTGGTTTTAGAAGCAGATATTTCTCTGTACAGCCTATGGTCCCATTCACTCGGGAATATCCCAACGCAGCTCCTAGAAGAAACGTGTTTCTGACTCGCTGAATCTCAACATAGATTCAACTCTTTTAGGTGAACGATGGCACAGCAGAGCAGTTTCAAGGAAACGTTTCTCCTGAGTTTTAGACGAAGTTTCCTGGTGTTTAGTACGTATGCCGGCATTAGTCTGGAAATATCGGTTTTGGGATTCTGCACAGAAAGGGTTTGCAAACCGCTGAATCCACACGTGAGTTTAACTCTGTCAGTTGAATGCACACAGTGACAACCATTCAGTTAGATAGCTCCGTTTTGTTTTTAGAAGCAGATATTTCTCTGTACATCCTATGGTCCCATTCACTCGGGAATATCCCAACGCAGCTCAGAGAAGAAACGTGTTTCTGACTCGCTGAGTCTCAACATAGATTCAACTCTCTTAGGTGAATGAACGCACAGCAGAGCAGTTTCAAGGAAACGTTCCTCCTGAGTTTTAGACGAAGTTTCCTGCTGTTTAGTACGTATGCCGGCATTGGGCTGGAAATACCGGTTTTGGGATTCTGCACAGAAAGGGTTTTCAAACCGCTGAATCCACACGTGAGTTTAACTCTGTCAGTTGAATGCACACATTGACAACCATTCAGTTCGATAGCTCCGTTTTGGTTTTAGAAGCAGATATTTCTCTGTACAGCCTATGGTCCCATTCACTCGGGAATATCCCAACGCAGCTCCTAGAAGAAACGTGTTTCTGACTCGCTGAATCTCAACATAGATTCAACGCTCTTTGGTGAACGATCTCACAGCAGAGCAGTTTCAAGGAAACGTTTCTACTGAGTTTTAGACGAAGTTACCTGCTGTTTAGTACGTATGCCGGCATTGGGCTGGAAAAACCGGTTTTGGGATTCTGCACAGAAAGGTTTTGCAAACCGCTGATTTCACAAGTGAGTTTAACTCTGTCAGTTGAATGCGCACATTGACGACCATTCAGTTAGATAGCTCCGTTTTGGTTTTAGAATCAGATATTTCTCTGTACAGCCTACGGTACCATTCACTCGGGAATATCCCAACGCATCTCCTAGAAGAAACGTGTTTCTGACTCGCTGAATCTCAACATATATTCAACTCTCTTAGGTGAACGAACGCACAGCAGAGCAGTTTCAAGGAAACGTTCGTCCTGAGTTTTAGACGAAGTTTCCTGCTGTTAAGTATGTATGCCAGCATTGGGCTGGAAATACCGGTTTTGGGATTCTGCACAGAAAGTGTTTGCAAACCGCTGAATCCACACGTGACTTTAACTCTGTCAGTTGAATGCACACATTGACAACCATTCAGTTAGAGAGCTCCGTTTTGGTTTTAGAAGCAGATATTTCTCTGTACAGCCTATGGTGCCATTCACTCGGGACTATCCCGACGCAGCTCCTAGAAGAAACGTGTTTCTGACTCGCTGAATCTCAACATCGATTCAACTCTCTTAGTGGAACGATGGCACAGCAGAGCAGTTTCAAGGAAACCTTTCTCCTGAGTTTTAGACGAAGTTTCCTGCTGTTTAGTACGTATGCCGGCATTGGTCTAGAAATACCGGTTTTGGGATTCTGCACAGAAAAGTTTTGCAAACCGCTGAATCCACACGTGAGTTTAACTCTGTCAGTTGAATGCACACATTGACAACCATTCAGTTAGAGAGCTCCGTTTTCGTTTTAGAAGCAGATATTTCTCTGTACAACCTATGGTCCCATTAACTCGGGAATATCCCAACGCAGCTCCTAGAAGAAACGTGTTTCTGACTCGCTGAATCCCAACATAGATTCAACTCTCTTAGGTGAACGAACGCACAGCAGAGCAGTTTCAAGGAAACGTTTCTCCTGAGTTTTAGACGAAGTTTCCTGCGGTTTAGTACGTATGCCGGCATTGGGCTGGAAATACCGGTTTTGGGATTCTGCACAGAAAGGGTTCGCAAACCGCTGAATACACACGTGAGTTTAACTCTGTCAGTTGAATGCACACATTGACAACCATTCAGTTAGATAGCTCCGTTTTGGTTTTAGAAGCAGATATTTCTCTGTACAGCCTATGGTCCAATTCACTCGGGAATATCCCAACGCAGCTCCTAGAAGAAACGTGTTTCTGTCTCGCTGAATCTCAACATACATTCAACTCTCTTAGGTGAACGAACGCACAGCAGAGCAGTTTCAAGGAAACGTTTCTCCTGAATTTTAGACGAAGTTTCCTGAGGTTTAGTACGTATGCCGGCATTGGGCTGGAAATACCGGTTTTGGGATTCTGCACAGAAAGGGTTTGCAAACCGCTGAATCCACACGTGAGTTTAACTCTGTCATTTGAATGCACACATTGACAACCATTCAGTTAGATAGCTCCGTTTTGGTTTTAGAAGCAGACATTTCTCTGTACAGCCTGTGGTCCCATTCACTCGGGAATATCCCAACTCAGCTCCTAGAAGAAACGTGTTTATGACTCGCTGAATTCCATCATAGATTCAACTCTCTTAGGTGAACGAACGCACAACAGAGCAGTTTCAAGGAAACGTTTCTCCGGAGTTTTAGACGAAGTTTACTGCTGTTTAGTACGTAAGCCGGCATTGGGCTGGAAATACCGGTTTTGGGATTCTGCACAGAAAGGGTTTGCAATCCGCTGAATCCAAACGTGAGTTTAACTCTGTCAGTTGAATGCACACATTGACAACCATTCAGTTAGATAGCTCCGTTTTGGTTTTAGAAGCAGATATTTCTCTGTACAACCTATGGTCCCATTCACTCGGGAATATCCCAACGCAACTCCTAGAAGAAACGTGTTTCTGACTCGCTGAATCCCAACATAGATTCAACTCTCTTAGGTGAACGAACGCACAGCAGAGCAGTTTCAAGGAAACGTTTCTCCTGAGTTTTAGACGAAGTTTCCTGCGGTTTAGTACGTATGCCGTCATTGGTCTGCAAATACCGGTTTTGGGATTCTGCACAGAAAGGGTTTGCAAACCACTGAATCCACACGTGAGTTTAACACTGTCATTTGAATGCACACATTGACAACCGTTCAGTTAGATAGCTCCGTTTTGGTTTTAGAAGTAGATATTTCTCTGTACAGCCTTTGGTCCCATTCACTCGGGAATAATCCAACGCAGCTCCTAGAAGAAACGTGTTTATGACTCGCTGAATCGCATCATAGATTCAACTCTCTTAGGTGAACGAATGCACAACAGAGCAGTTTCAAGGAAACGTTTCTCCTGTGTTTTAGACGAAGTTTACTGCTGTTTAGTACGTATGCCGGTATTGAACTGGAAATACCGGTTTTGGGAATCTGCACAGAAAGGGTTTGCAAACCGCTGAATCCACACGTGAGATTAACTCTTTCAGTTGAATGCACACATTGACGACCATTCAGTTAGATAGCTCCGTTTTGGTTTTAGAAGCAGATATTTCTCTGTACAGCCTATGGTCCCATTCACTCGGGAATATCCCAACGCAGCTCCTAGAAGAAACGTGTTTCTGACTCGCTGAATCTCAACCTAGATTCAACTCTCTTAGTTGAACGATCGCAAAGCAGAGCAGTTTCAAGGAAACGTTTCTCCTGAGTTTTAGACCAAGTTTCCTGCTGTTTATTGGTCTGGAAATATCGGTTTTGGGATTCTGCACAGAATGGGTTTGCAAACCGCTGAATCTACACGTGAGTTTAACTCTGTCAGCTGAATTCACACCTTGACAACCATTCAGTTAGATAGCTCCGTTTTGGTTTTAGAAGCAGATATTTCTCTGTACATCCTATGGTCCCATTCACTCGGGAATATCCCAACGCAGCTCAGAGAAGAAACGTGTTTCTGACTCGCTGAATCCCAACATAGATTCACCTCTCTTAGGTGAACGAACGCACAGCAGAGCAGTTTCAAGGAAACGTTTCTCCTGAGTTTTAGACGATGTTTCCTGCGGTTTAGTACATATGCAGGCATTGGGCTGGAAATACCGGTTTTGGGATTCTGCACAGAAAAGGTTTGCAAACCGCTGAATCCACACGTGAGTTTAACTCTGTCAGTTGAATGCACACATTGACAACCATTCAGATAGATAGCTCCGTTTTGGTTTTAGAAGCAGATATTTCTCTGTACAGCCTATGGTCCCATTAACTCGGGAATGTCCCAAAGCAGCTCCTAGAAGAAACGTGTTTTTGACTCGCTGAATCTCAACATAGATTCAACTCTCTTAGGTGAACGATCGCAAAGCAGAGCAGTTTCAAGGAAACGTTTCTCCTGAGTTTTAGACCAAGTTTCCTGCTGTTTATTGGTCTGGAAATATCGGTTTTGGGATTCTGCACTGAAAGGATTTGCAAACCGCTGAATCCACACGTGAGTTTAACTCTGTCAGTTGAATGCACACATTGACGACCATTCAGTCAGATAGCTCCGTTTTGGTTTTAGAAGCAGATATTTCTCTGTACAACCTATGGTCCCATTCACTCGGAAATATCCCAACGCAGCTCAGAGAAGAATCGTGTTTCTGACTCGCTGAATCCCAACATAGATTCAACTCTCTTAGGTGACCGAACGCACAGCAGAGCAGTTTCAGGGAAACGTTTCTCCGGAGTTTTAGACGAAGTTTCCTGCTGTTTAGTACGTATGCCGGCATTGGACTGGAAATACCGGTTTTGGGATTCTGCACAGAAAGGGTTTGCAAACCGCTGAATCCACACGTGAGTGTAACTCTGTCAGTTGAATACACACATTGACAACCATTCAGTTACATAGCTCCGTTTTGATTTTAGAAGCAGATATTTCTCTGTACAGCCTATGGTCCCATTCACTCGGGAATATCCCAACGCAGCTACTAGAAGAAACGTGTGTCTGACTCGCTGAATCTCAACATAGATTCAACTCTCTAAGGTGAACGAACGCACAGCAGAGCAGTTTCAAGGAAACGTTTCTCCTGAGTTTTAGACGAAGTTTCCTGCGGTTTAGTACGTATGCCGGCATTGATCTGCAAATACCGGTTTTCGGATTCTGCACAGACAGGGTTTGCAAACCACTGAATCCACACGTGAGTTTAACTCTGTCATTTGAATGCACACATTGACAACCATTCAGTTAGATAGCTCAGTTTTGGTTTTAGAAGCAGATATTTCTCTGTACAGCCTGTGGTCCCATTCACTCGGGAATATCCCAACGCAGCTCCTAGAAGAAACGTGTTTATGACTCGCTGAATCGCATCATAGATTCAACTCTCTTAGGTGAACGAAGGCGCAACAGAGCAGTTTCAAGGAAACGTTTCTCCTGAGTTTTAGACGAAGTTTACTGCTGTTTAGTACGTATGCCGGAATTGGGCTGGAAATACCGGTTTTGGGATTCTGCACAGAAAGGGTTTGCATTTCGCTGAATCCACACGTGAGTTTAACTCTGTCAGTTGAATGCACACATTGACAACCATTCAGTTAGATAGCTCCGTTTTGGTTTTAGAAGCAGATATTTCTCTGTACAGCCTATGGTCCCATTCACTCGGTAATATCCCAACGCAGCTCCTAGAAGAAACGTGTTTCTGACTCGCTGAATCTCAACATCAATTCAACTCTCTTAGGTGAACGAACGCACAGCAGAGCAGTTTCAAGGAAACGTTCCTCCTGAGTTTTAGACAAAGTTTCCTGCTGTTTAGTACGTATGCCGGCATTGGGCTGGAAATACCGGTTTTGGGATTCTGCACAGAAAGGGTTTGCAAAACGCTGAATCCACACGTGAGTTTAACTCTGTCAGTTGAATGCACACATTGACGACCATTCAGTTAGATAGCTCCGTTTTGGTTTTAGAAGCAGATATTTCTCTGTACAGCCTCTGGTCCCATTCACTCGGGAATATCCCAACGCGGCTCCTAGAAGAAACGTGTTTCTGACTCGCTGAATCTCAACATAGATTCAACTCTTTTAGGTGAACGATCGCAAAGTAGAGCAGTTTCAAGGAAACGTTTCTCCTGAGTTTTAGACCAAGTTTCCTGCTGTTTATTGGTCTGGAAATATCGGTTTTGGGATTATGCACAGAAAGGGTTTGCAAACCGCTGAATCCACACGTGAGTTTAACTCTGTCAGTTGAATGCACACATTGACAATCATTCAGTTAGATAGCTTCGTTTTGGTTTTAGAAGCAGATATTTCTCTGTACATCCTATGGTCCCATTCACTCGGGAATATCCCAACGCAGCTCAGAGAAGAAACGTGTTTCTGACTCGCTGAATCCCAACATAGATTCAACTCTCTTAGGTGAACGAACGCACAGCAGAGCAGTTTCAAGGAAACGTTTCTCCTGAGTTTTAGACGATGTTTCCTGTGGTTTAGTACGTATGCCGGCATTGGGCTGGAAATACCGGTTTTGGGATTCTGCACAGAAAAGGTTTGCAAACCGCTGAATCCACACGTGAGTTTAACTCTGTCAGTTGAATGCACACATTGACAACCATTCAGTTACATAGCTCCATTTTGATTTTAGAAGCAGATATTTCTCTGTACAGCCCATGGTCCCATTCACTCGGGAATATCCCAACGCAGCTCCTAGAAGAAACGTGTTTCTGACTCGCTGAATCTCAACATAGAATCAACTCTCTTAGGTGAACGAACGCACAGCAGAGCAGTTTCAAGGAAACGTTTCTCCTGAGTTTTAGACGAAGTTTCCTGCGGTTTAGTAAGTATGCCGGCATTGGTCTGCAAATACCGGTTTTGGGATTCTGCACAGAAAGGGTTTGCAAACCACTGAATCCACACGTGAGTTTAACTCTGTCATTTGAATGCACACATTGACAACCATTCAGTTAGATAGCTCAGTTTTGGTTTTAGAAGCAGATATTTCTCTGTACAGCCTGTGGTCCCATTCACTCGGGAATATCCCAACGCAGCTCCTAGAAGAAACGTGTTTATGACTCGCTGAATCGCATCATAGATTCAACTCTCTTAGTTGAACGAACGCACAACAGAGCAGTTTCAAGGAAACGTTTCTCCTGAGTTTTAGACGAAGTTTACTGCTGTTTAGTACGTATGCCGGCATTGGGCTGGAAATACCGGTTTTGGGATTCTGCACAGAAACGGTTTGCATTTCGCTGAACCCACCCGTGAGTTTAACTCTGTCAGTTGAATGCACACATTGACAACCATTCAGTTAGATAGCTCCGTTTTGCTTTTAGAAGCAGATATTTCTCTGTACAGCCTATGGTCCCAATCACTCGGTAATATCCCAACGCAGCTCCTAGAAGAAACGTGTTTCTGACTCGCTGAATCTCAACATAGATTCAACTCTCTTAGGTGAACGAAGGCACAGCAGAGCAGTTTCAAGGAAACGTTCCTCCTGAGTTTTAGACAAAGTTTCCTGCTGTTTAGTACGTATGCCGTTATTGGGCTGGAAATACCGGTTTTGGGAATCTGCACAGAAAGGGTTTGCAAAACTCTGAATCCACACGTGAGTTTAACTCTGTCAGTTGAATGCACACATTGACGACCATTCAGTTAGATAGCTCCGTTTTGGTTTTAGAAGCAGATATTTCTCTGTACAGCCTATGGTCCCATTCACTCGGGAATATCCCAACGCAGCTCCTAGAAGAAACGTGTTTCTGACTCGCTGAATCTCAACATAGATTCAACTCTCTTAGGTGAACGATGGCAAAGCAGAGCAGTTTCAAGGAAACGTTTCTCCTGAGTTTTAGACCAAGTTTCCTGCTGTTTATTGGTCTGGAAATATCGGTTTTGGGATTCTGAACAGAAAGGGTTTGCAAACCGCTGAATCCACACGTGAGTTTAACTCTGTCAGTTGAATGCACACATTGACAACCATTCAGTTAGATAGCTCCGGTTTGGTTTTAGAAGCAGATATCTCTCTGTACAGCCTATGGTCCCATTCACTCGGGAATATCCCAACGCAGCTCAGAGAAGAAACGTGTTTCTGACTCGCTGAATCCCAACATAGATTCAACTCTCTTAGGTGACCGAACGCACAACAGAGCAGTTTCAGGGAAACGTTTCTCCTGAGTTTTAGACGAAGTTTCCTGCTGTTTAGTACGTATGCCGGCATTGGTCTGGAAATACCGGTTTTGGGATTCTGCACAGAAAGGGTTTGCAAACCGCTGAATCCACACGTGAGTTTAACTCTGTCATTTGAATGCACACATTGACAACCATTCAGTTAGATAGCTCCGTTTTGGTTTTAGAAGCAGATATTTCTCTGTACAGCCTATGGTCCCATTAACTCGGGAATGTCCCAACGCAGCTCCTAGAAGAAACGTGTTTCTGACTCGCTGAATCCCAACATAGATTCAACTCTCTTAGGTGACCGAACGCACAGCAGAGCAGTTTCAGGGAAACGTTTCTCCTGAGTTTTAGACGAAGTTTCCTGCTGTTTAGTACTTATGCCGGCATTGGGCTGGAAATACCGGTTTTGGGATTCTGCACAGAAAGGGTTTGCAAACCGCTGAATCCACACGTGAGTTTAACTCTGTCAGTTGAATACACACATTGACAACCATTCATTTACATAGCTCCGTTTTGATTTTAGAAGCAGATATTTCTCTGTACAGCCTATGGTCCCATTCACTCGGGAATATCCCATTGCAGCTCCTAGAAGAAACGTGTTTCTGACTCGCTGAATCTCAACAAAGATTCAGCTCTCTTCGGTGAACGAACGCACAGCAGAGCAGTTTCAAGGAAACGTTTCTCCTGAGTTTTAGACGAAGTTACCTGCTGTTTAGTACGTATGCCGGCATTGGGCTGGAAAAACCGGTTTTGGGATTCTGCACAGAAAGGTTTTGCAAACCGCTGATTTCACAAGTGAGTTTAACTCTGTCAGTTGAATGCGCACATTGACGACCATTCAGTTAGATAGCTCCGTTTTGGTTTTAGAATCAGATATTTCTCTGTACAGCCTACGGTACCATTCACTCGGGAATATCCCAACGCATCTCCTAGAAGAAACGTGTTTCTGACTCGCTGAATCTCAACATAGATTCAACTCTCTTAGGTGAACGAACGCACAGCAGAGCAGTTTCAAGGAAACGTTCGTCCTGAGTTTTAGACGAAGTTTCCTGCTGTTAAGTATGTATGCCAGCATTGGGCTGGAAATACCGGTTTTGGGATTCTGCACAGAAAGTGTTTGCAAACCGCTGAATCCACACGTGACTTTAACTCTGTCAGTTGAATGCACACATTGACAACCATTCAGTTAGAGAGCTCCGTTTTGGTTTTAGAAGCAGATATTTCTCTGTACAGCCTATGGTGCCATTCACTCGGGACTATCCCGACGCAGCTCCTAGAAGAAACGTGTTTCTGACTCGCTGAATCTCAACATCGATTCAACTCTCTTAGTGGAACGATGGCACAGCAGAGCAGTTTCAAGGAAACCTTTCTCCTGAGTTTTAGACGAAGTTTCCTGCTGTTTAGTACGTATGCCGGCATTGGTCTAGAAATACCGGTTTTGGGATTCTGCACAGAAAAGTTTTGCAAACCGCTGAATCCACACGTGAGTTTAACTCTGTCAGTTGAATGCACACATTGACAACCATTCAGTTAGAGAGCTCCGTTTTGGTTTTAGAAGCAGATATTTCTCTGTACAACCTATGGTCCCATTAACTCGGGAATATCCCAACGCAGCTCCTAGAAGAAACGTGTTTCTGACTCGCTGAATCCCAACATAGATTCAACTCTCTTAGGTGAACGAACGCACAGCAGAGCAGTTTCAAGGAAACGTTTCTCCTGAGTTTTAGACGAAGTTTCCTGCGGTTTAGTACGTATGCCGGCATTGGGCTGGAAATACCGGTTTTGGGATTCTGCACAGAAAGGGTTCGCAAACCGCTGAATACACACGTGAGTTTAACTCTGTCAGTTGAATGCACACATTGACAACCATTCAGTTAGATAGCTCCGTTTTGGTTTTAGAAGCAGATATTTCTCTGTACAGCCTATGGTGCCATTCACTCGGGACTATCCCGACGCAGCTCCTAGAAGAAACGTGTTTCTGACTCGCTGAATCTCAACATAGATTCAACTCTCTTAGGTGAACGAACGCACAGCAGAGCAGTTTCAAGGAAACGTTTCTCCTGAGTTTTAGTCGAAGTTTCCTGCGGTATAGTACGTATGCCGGCATTGGGCTGGAAATACCGGTTTTGGGATTCTGCACAGAAAGGGTTTGCAAACCGCTGAATCCACACGTGAGTTTAACTCTGTCATTTGAATGCACACATTGACAACCATTCAGTTAGATAGCTCCGTTTTGGTTTTAGAAGCAGATATTTCTCTGTACAGCCTGTGGTCCCATTCACTCGGGAATATCCCAACTCAGCTCCTAGAAGAAAGGTGTTTATGACTCGCTGAATTCCATCATAGATTCAACTCTCTTAGGTGAACGAACGCACAGCAGATCAGTTTCAAGGAAACCTTTCTCCTGAGTTTTAGACGAAGTTTCCTGCTGTTTAGTACGTATGCCGGCATTGGTCTAGAAATACCGGTTTTGGGATTCTGCACAGAAAAGTTTTGCAAACCGCTGAATCCACACGTGAGTTTAACTCTGTCAGTTGAATGCACACATTGACAACCATTCAGTTAGAGAGCTCCGTTTTGGTTTTAGAAGCAGATATTTCTCTGTACAACCTATGGTCCCATTAACTCGGGAATATCCCAACGCAGCTCCTAGAAGAAACGTGTTTCTGACTCGCTGAATCCCAACATAGATTCAACTCTCTTAGGTGAACGAACGCACAGCAGATCAGTTTCAAGGAAACGTTCCTCCTGAGTTTTAGACGAAGTTTCCTGCTGTTTAGTACGTATGCCGGCATTGGGCTGGAAATACCGGTTTTGGGACTCTGCACAGAAAGGGTTTGCAAACCGCTGAATCCACACGTGAGTTTAACTCTGTCAGTTGAATGCACACATTGACAACCATTCAGTTAGATAGCTCCGTTTTGGTTTTAGAAGCAGATATTTCTCTGTACAGCCTATGGTCCCATTCACTCGGGAATATCGCAACGCAGCTCCTAGAAGAAACGTGTTTCTGACTCGCTGAATCTCAACATAGATTCAACGCTCTTTGGTGAACGATCTCACAGCAGAGCAGTTTCAAGGAAACGTTTCTCCTGAGTTTTAGACGAAGTTACCTGCTGTTTAGTACGTATGCCGGCATTGGGCTGGAAAAACCGGTTTTGGGATTCTGCACAGAAAAGTTTTGCAAACCGCTGATTCCACAAGTGAGTTTAACTCTGTCAGTTGAATGCGCACATTGACGACCATTCAGTTAGATAGCTCCGTTTTGGTTTTAGAATCAGGTATTTCTCTGTACAGCCTACGGTACCATTCACTCGGGAATATCCCAACGCATCACCTAGAAGAAACGTGTTTCTGACTCGCTGAATCTCAACATAGATTCAACTCTCTTAGGTGAACGAACGCACAGCAGAGCAGTTTCAAGGAAACGTTCGTCCTGAGTTTTAGACGAAGTTTCCTGCTGTTAAGTACGTATGCCAGCATTGGGCTGGAAATACCGGTTTTGGGATTCTGCACAGAAAGTGTTTGCAAACCGCTGAATCCACACGTGACTTTAACTCTGTCAGTTGAATGCACACATTGAGAACCATTCAGTTAGAGAGCTCCGTTTTGGTTTTAGAAGCAGATATTTCTCTGTACAGCCTATGGTGCCATTCACTCGGGACTATCCCGACGCAGCTCCTAGAAGAAACGTGTTTCTGACTCGCTGAATCTCAACATCGATTCAACTCTCTTAGTGGAACGATGACACAGCAGAGCAGTTTCAAGGAAACCTTTCTCCTGAGTTTTAGACGAAGTTTCCTGCTGTTTAGTACGTATGCCGGCATTGGTCTAGAAATACCGGTTTTGGGACTCTGCACAGAAAAGTTTTGCAAACCGCTGAATCCACACGTGAGTTTAACTCTGTCAGTTGAATGCACACATTGACAACCATTCAGTTAGATAGCTCCGTTTTGGTTTTAGAAGCAGATATTTCTCTGTACAGCCTATGGTGCCATTCACTCGGGACTATCCCGACGCAGCTCCTAGAAGAAACGTGTTTCTGACTCGCTGAATCTCAACATCGATTCAACTCTCTTAGTGGAACGATGGCACAGCAGAGCAGTTTCAAGGAAACATTTCTCCTGAGTTTTAGACGAAGTTTCCTGCTGTTTAGTACGTATGCCAGCATTGGTCTGGAAATACCGGTTTTGGGATTCTGCACAGAAAGGGTTTGCAAACCGCAGAATCCACACGTGAGTTTAACTCTGTCAGTTGAATGCACACATTGACAACCATTCAGTTAGATAGCTCCGTTTTGGTTTTAGAAGCAGATATTTCTCTGTACAACCTATGGTCCCATTCACTCGGGAATATCCCAACGCAAATCCTAGAAGAAACGTGTTTCTGACTCGCTGAATCCCAACATAGATTCAACTCTCTTAGGTGAACGAACGCACAGCAGAGCAGTTTCAAGGAAACCTTTCTCCTGAGTTTTAGACGAAGTTTCCTGCTGTTTAGTACGTATGCCAGCATTGGTCTAGAAATACCGGTTTTGGGATTCTGCACAGAAAAGTTTTGCAAACCGCTGAATCCACACGTGAGTTTAACTCTGTCAGTTGAATGCACACATTGACAACCATTCAGTTAGAGAGCTCCGTTTTGGTTTTAGAAGCAGATATTTCTCTGTACAACCTATGGTCCCATTAACTCGGGAATTTCCCAACGCAGCTCCTAGAAGAAACGTGTTTCTGACTCGCTGATTCCCAACATAGATTCAACTCTCTTAGGTGAACGAATGCACAGCAGAGCAGTTTCAAGGAAACGTTTCTCCTGAGTTTTAGACGAAGTTTCCTGCGGTTTAGTACGTATGCCGGCATTGGGCTGGAAATACCGGTTTTGGGATTCTGCACAGAAAGGGTTCGCAAACCGCTGAATACACACGTGAGTTTAACTCTGTCAGTTGAATGCACACATTGACAACCATTCAGTTAGATAGCTCCGTTTTGGTTTTAGAAGCAGATATTTCTCTGTACAGCCTATGGTCCCATTCACTCGGGAGTATCCCAACGCAGCTCCTAGAAGAAACGTGTTTCTGACTCGGTGAATCTCAACATGGATTCAACTCTTTTAGGTGAACGATGGCACAGCAGAGCAGTTTCAAGGAAACGTTTCTCCTGAGTTTTAGACGAAGTTTCCTGGTGTTTAGTACGTATGCCGGCATTAGTCTGGAAATATCGGTTTTGGGATTCTGCACAGAAAGGGTTTGCAAACCGCTGAATCCACACGTGAGTTTAACTCTGTCAGTTGAATGCACACAGTGACAACCATTCAGTTAGATATCTCCGTTTTGTTTTTAGAAGCAGATATTTCTCTGTACAGCCTGTGGTCCCATTCACTCGGGAATATCCCAACGCAGCTCAGAGAAGAAACGTGTTTCTGACTCGCTGAATCTCAACATAGATTCAACTCTCTTAGGTGAATGAACGCACAGCAGATCAGTTTCAAGGAAACGTTCCTCCTGAGTTTTAGACGAAGTTTCCTGCTGTTTAGTACGTATGCCGGCATTGGGCTGGAAATACCGGTTTTGGGATTCTGCACAGAAAGGTTTTGCAAACCGCTGAATCCACACGTGAGTTTAACTCTGTCAGTTGAATGCACACATTGACAACCATTCAGTTAGATAGCTCCGTTTTGGTTTTAGAAGCAGATATTTCTCTGTACAGCTTATGGTCCCATTCACTCGGGAATATCGCAACGCAGCTCCTAGAAGAAACGTGTTTCTGACTCGCTGAATCTCAACATAGATTCAACGCTCTTTGGTGAACGATCTCACAGCAGAGCAGTTTCAAGGAAACGTTTCTCCTGAGTTTTAGACGAAGTTACCTGCTGTTTAGTACGTATGCCGGCATTGGGCTGGAAAAACCGGTTTTGGGATTCTGCACAGAAAGGTTTTGCAAACCGCTGATTCCACAAGTGAGTTTAACTCTGTCAGTTGAATGCGCACATTGACGACCATTCAGTTAGATAGCTCCGTTTTGGTTTTAGAATCAGGTATTTCTCTGTACAGCCTACGGTACCATTCACTCGGGAATATCCCAACGCATCACCTAGAAGAAACGTGTTTCTGACTCGCTGAATCTCAACATAGATTCAACTCTCTTAGGTGAACGAACGCACAGCAGAGCAGTTTCAAGGAAACGTTCGTCCTGAGTTTTAGACGAAGTTTCCTGCTGTTAAGTACGTATGCCAGCATTGGGCTGGAAATACCGGTTTTGGGATTCTGCACAGAAAGTGTTTGCAAACCGCTGAATCCACACGTGACTTTAACTCTGTCAGTTGAATGCACACATTGAGAACCATTCAGTTAGAGAGCTCCGTTTTGGTTTTAGAAGCAGATATTTCTCTGTACAGCCTATGGTGCCATTCACTCGGGACTATCCCGACGCAGCTCCTAGAAGAAACGTGTTTCTGACTCGCTGAATCTCAACATCGATTCAACTCTCTTAGTGGAACGATGACACAGCAGAGCAGTTTCAAGGAAACCTTTCTCCTGAGTTTTAGACGAAGTTTCCTGCTGTTTAGTACGTATGCCGGCATTGGTCTAGAAATACCGGTTTTGGGATTCTGCACAGAAAAGTTTTGCAAACCGCTGAATCCACACGTGAGTTTAACTCTGTCAGTTGAATGCACACATTGACAACCATTCAGTTAGATAGCTCCGTTTTGGTTTTAGAAGCAGATATTTCTCTGTACAGCCTATGGTCCCATTCACTCGGGAATATCCCAACGCAGCTCCTAGAAGAAACGTGTTTCTGACTCGCTGAATCTCAACATAGATTCAACTCTCTTAGGTGAACGAACGCACAGCAGAGCAGTTTCAAGGAAACGTTTCTCCTGAGTTTTAGACGAAGGTTCCTGCGGTTTATTGCGTATGCCGGCATTGGGCTGGAAATACCGGTTTTGGGATTCTGCACAGAAAGGGTTTGCAAACCGCTGAATCCACACGTGAGTTTAACTCTGTCATTTGAATGCACACATTGACAACCATTCAGTTAGATAGCTCCGTTTTGGTTTTAGAAGCAGATATTTCTCTGTACAGCCTGTGGTCCCATTCACTCGGGAATATCCCAACTCAGCTCCTAGAAGAAACGTGTTTATGACTCGCTGAATCCCATCATAGATTCAACTCTCTTAGGTGAACGAACGCACAACAGAGCAGTTTCAAGGAAACGTTTCTCCGGAGTTTTAGACGAAGTTTACTGCTGTTTAGTACGTATGCCGGCATTGGGCTGGAAATACCGGTTTTGGGATTCTGCACAGAAAGGGTTTGCAATCCGCTGAATCCAAACGTGAGTTTAACTCTGTCAGTTGAATGCACACATTGACAACCATTCAGTTAGATAGCTCCGTTTTGGTTTTAGAAGCAGATATTTCTCTGTACAGCCTATGGTGCCATTCACTCGGGACTATCCCGACGCAGCTCCTAGAAGAAACGTGTTTCTGACTCGCTGAATCTCAACATCGATTCAACTCTCTTAGTGGAACGATGGCACAGCAGAGCAGTTTCAAGGAAACATTTCTCCTGAGTTTTAGACGAAGTTTCCTGCTGTTTAGTACGTATGCCGGCATTGGTCTGGAAATACCGGTTTTGGGATTCTGCACAGAAAGGGTTTGCAAACCGCTGAATCCACACGTGACTTTAACTCTGTCAGTTGAATGCACACATTGACAACCATTCAGTTAGATAGCTCCGTTTTGGTTTTAGAAGCAGATATTTCTCTGTACAACCTATGGTCCCATTCACTCGGGAATATCCCAACGCAACTCCTAGAAGAAACGTGTTTCTGACTCGCTGAATCCCAACATAGATTCAACTCTCTTAGGTGAACGAAGGCACAGCAGAGCAGTTTCAAGGAAACGTTTCTCCTGAGTTTTAGACGAAGTTTACTGCTGTTTAGTACGTATGCCGGCATTGGGCTGGAAATACCGGTTTTGGGATTCTGCACAGAAAGGGTTTGCAAACCGCTGAATCCACACGTGAGTTTAACTCTGTCAGTTGAATGCACACATTGACAACCATTCAGTTAGATAGCTCCGTTTTGGTTTTAGAAGCAGATATTTCTCTGTACAGCCTATGGTGCCATTCACTCGGGACTATCCCGACGCAGCTCCTAGAAGAAACGTGTTTATGACTCGCTGAATCTCAACATCGATTCAACTCTCTTAGTGGAACGATGGCACAGCAGAGCAGTTTCAAGGAAACCTTTCTCCTGAGTTTTAGACGAAGTTTCCTGCTGTTTAGTACGTATGCCGGCATTGGTCTAGAAATACCGGTTTTGGGATTCTGCACAGAAAAGTTTTGCAAACCGCTGAATCCACACGTGAGTTTAACTCTGTCAGTTGAATGCACACGTTGACAACCATTCAGTTAGAGAGCTCCGTTTTGGTTTTAGAAGCAGATATTTCTCTGTACAACCTATGGTCCCATTAACTCGGGAATATCCCAACGCAGCTCCTAGAAGAAACGTGTTTCTGACTCGCTGAATCCCAACATAGATTCAACTCTCTTAGGTGAACGAACGCACAGCAGAGCAGTTTCAAGGAAACGTTTCTCCTGAGTTTTAGACGAAGTTTCCTGCGGTTTAGTACGTATGCCGGCATTGGGCTGGAAATACCGGTTTTGGGATTCTGCACAGAAAGGGTTTGCAAACCGCTGAATCCACACGTGAGTTTAACTCTGTCATTTGAATGCACACATTGACAACCATTCAGTTAGATAGCTCCGTTTTGGTTTTAGAAGCAGATATTTCTCTGTACAGCCTGTGGTCCCATTCACTCGGGAATATCCCAACTCAGCTCCTAGAAGAAACGTGTTTATGACTCGCTGAATCCCATCATAGATTCAACTCTCTTAGGTGAACGAACGCACAACAGAGCAGTTTCAAGGAAACGTTTCTCCTGAGTTTTAGACGAAGTTTCCTGCGGTTTAGTACGTATGCCGGCATTGGGCTGGAAATACCGGTTTTGGGATTCTGCACAGAAAGGGTTTGCAAACCGCTGAATCCACACGTGAGTTTAACTCTGTCATTTGAATGCACACATTGACAACCATTCAGTTAGATAGCTCCGTTTTGGTTTTAGAAGCAGATATTTCTCTGTACAGCCTGTGGTCCCATTCACTCGGGAATATCCCAACTCAGCTCCTAGAAGAAACGTGTTTATGACTCGCTGATTCCCATCATAGATTCAACTCTCTTAGGTGAACGAACGCACAACAGAGCAGTTTCAAGGAAACGTTTCTCCTGAGTTTTAGACGAAGTTTCCTGCGGTTCAGTACGTATGCCGGCATTGGGCTGGAAATACCGGTTTTGGGATTCTGCACAGAAAGGGTTTGCAATCCGCTGAATCCAAACGTGAGTTTAACTCTGTCAGTTGAATGCACACATTGACAACCATTCAGTTAGATAGCTCCGTTTTGGTTTTAGAAGCAGATATTTCTCTGTACAACCTATGGTCCCATTCACTCGGGAATATCCCAACGCAACTCCTAGAAGAAACGTGTTTCTGACTCGCTGAATCCCAACATAGATTCAACTCTCTTAGGTGAACGAACGCACAGCAGAGCAGTTTCAAGGAAACGTTTCTCCTGAGTTTTAGACGAAGTTTCCTGCGGTTTAGTACGTATGCCGGCATTGGGCTGGAAATACCGGTTTTGGGATTCTGCACAGAAAGGGTTTGCAAACCGCTGAATCCACACGTGAGTTTAACTCTGTCATTTGAATGCACACATTGACAACCATTCAGTTAGATAGCTCCGTTTTGGTTTTAGAAGCAGATATTTCTCTGTACAGCCTGTGGTCCCATTCACTCGGGAATATCCCAACTCAGCTCCTAGAAGAAACGTGTTTATGACTCGCTGAATCCCATCATAGATTCAACTCTCTTAGGTGAACGAACGCACAACAGAGCAGTTTCAAGGAAACGTTTCTCCGGAGTTTTAGACGAAGTTTACTGCTGTTTAGTACGTATGCCGGCATTGGGCTGGAAATACCGGTTTTGGGATTCTGCACAGAAAGTGTTTGCAATCCGCTGAATCCAAACGTGAGTTTAACTCTGTCAGTTGAATGCACACATTGACAACCATTCAGTTAGATAGCTCCGTTTTGGTTTTAGAAGCAGATATTTCTCTGTACAGCCTATGGTGCCATTCACTCGGGACTATCCCGACGCAGCTCCTAGAAGAAACGTGTTTCTGACTCGCTGAATCTCAACATCGATTCAACTCTCTTAGTGGAACGATGGCACAGCAAAGCAGTTTCAAGGAAACATTTCTCCTGAGTTTTAGACGAAGTTTCCTGCTGTTTAGTACGTATGCCGGCATTGGTCTGGAAATACCGGTTTTGGGATTCTGCACAGAAAGGGTTTGCAAACCGCTGAATCCACACGTGAGTTTAACTCTGTCAGTTGAATGCACACATTGACAACCATTCAGTTAGATAGCTCCGTTTTGGTTTTAGAAGCAGATATTTCTCTGTACAACCTATGGTCCCATTCACACGGGAATATCCCAACGCAACTCCTAGAAGAAACGTGTTTCTGACTCGCTGAATCCCAACATAGATTCAACTCTCTTAGGTGAACGAACGCACAGCAGAGCAGTTTCAAGGAAACGTTTCTTCTGAGTTTTAGACGAAGTTTCCTGCGGTTTAGTACGTATGCCGTCATTGGGCTGGAAATACCGGTTTTGGGATTCTGCACAGAAAGGGTTTGCAAACCGCTGAATCCACACGTGAGTTTAACTCTGTCAGTTGAATGCACACATAGACAACCATTCAGTTAGATAGCTCCGTTTTGGTTTTAGAAGCAGATATTTCTCTGTACAGCCTATGGTCCCATTCACTCGGGAATATCCCAACGCAGCTCCTAGAAGAAACGTGTTTCTGACTCGCTGAATGCCAACATAGATTCAACTCTCTTAGGTGAACGAACGGACAGCAGAGCAGTTTCAAGGAAACGTTTCTCCTGAGTTTTAGACGATGTTTCCTGCGGTTTAGTACGTATGCCGGCATTGGGCTGGAAATACCGGTTTTGGGATTCTGCACAGAAAGGGTTTGCAAACCGCTGAATCCACACGTGAGTTTAACTCTGTCATTTGAATGCACACATTGACAACCATTCAGTTAGATAGCTCCGTTTTGGTTTTAGAAGCAGATATTTCTCTGTACAGCCTGTGGTCCCATTCACTCGGGAATATCCCAACTCAGCTCCTAGAAGAAACGTGTTTATGACTCGCTGATTCCCATCATAGATTCAACTCTCTTAGGTGAACGAACGCACAACAGAGCAGTTTCAAGGAAACGTTTCTCCTGAGTTTTAGACGAAGTTTACTGCTGTTTAGTACGTATGCCGGCATTGGGCTGGAAATACCGGTTTTGGGATTCTGCACAGAAAGGGTTTGCAATCCGCTGAATCCAAACGTGAGTTTAACTCTGTCAGTTGAATGCACACATTGACAACCATTCAGTTAGATAGCTCCGTTTTGGTTTTAGAAGCAGATATTTCTCTGTACAACCTATGGTCCCATTCACTCGGGAATATCCCAACGCAACTCCTAGAAGAAACGTGTTTCTGACTCGCTGAATCCCAACATAGATTCAACTCTCTTAGGTGAACGAACGCACAGCAGAGCAGTTTCAAGGAAACGTTTCTCCTGAGTTTTAGACGAAGTTTCCTGCGGTTTAGTACGTATGCCGGCATTGGGCTGGAAATACCGGTTTTGGGATTCTGCACAGAAAGGGTTTGCAAACCGCTGAATCCACACGTGAGTTTAACTCTGTCAGTTGAATGCACACATTGACAACCATTCAGTTAGATAGCTCCGTTTTGGTTTTAGAAGCAGATATTTCTCTGTACAGCCTATGGTCCCATTCACTCGGGAATATCCCAACGCAGCTCCTAGAAGAAACGTGTTTCTGACTCGCTGAATCTCAACATAGATTCAACTCTCTTAGGTGAACGAACGCACAGCAGAGCAGTTTCAAGGAAACGTTTCTCCTGAGTTTTAGACGAAGTTTCCTGCGGTTTAGTACGTATGCCGGCACTGGGCTGGAAATACCGGTTTTGGGATTCTGCACAGAAAGGGTTTGCAAACCGCTGAATCCACACGTGAGTTTAACTCTGTCATTTGAATGCACACATTGACAACCATTCAGTTAGATAGCTCCGTTTTGGTTTTAGAAGCAGATATTTCTCTGTACAGCCTGTGGTCCCATTCACTCGGGAATATCCCAACTCAGCTCCTAGAAGAAACGTGTTTATGACTCGCTGAATTCCATCATAGATTCAACTCTCTTAGGTGAACGAACGCACAACAGAGCAGTTTCAAGGAAACGTTTCTCCGGAGGTTTAGACGAAGTTTACTGCTGTTTAGTTCGTATGCCGGCATTGGGCTGGAAATACCGGTTTTGGGATTCTGCACAGAAAGGGTTTGCAATCCGCTGAATCCAAACGTGAGTTTAACTCTGTCAGTTGAATGCACACATTGACAACCATTCAGTTAGATAGCTCCGTTTTGGTTTTAGAAGCAGATATTTCTCTGTACAGCCTATGGTCCCATTCACTCGGGACTATCCCGACGCAGCTCCTAGAAGAAACGTGTTTCTGACTCGCTGAATCTCAACATCGATTCAACTCTCTTAGTGGAACGATGGCACAGCAAAGCAGTTTCAAGGAAACATTTCTCCTGAGTTTTAGACGAAGTTTCCTGCTGTTTAGTACGTATGCCGGCATTGGTCTGGAAATACCGGTTTTGGGATTCTGCACAGAAAGGGTTTGCAAACCGCTGAATCCACACGTGAGTTTAACTCTGTCAGTTGAATGCACACATTGACAACCATTCAGTTAGATAGCTCCGTTTTGGTTTTAGAAGCAGATATTTCTCTGTACAACCTATGGTCCCATTCACACGGGAATATCCCAACGCAACTCCTAGAAGAAACGTGTTTCTGACTCGCTGAATCCCAACATAGATTCAACTCTCTTAGGTGAACGAACGCACAGCAGAGCAGTTTCAAGGAAACGTTTCTTCTGAGTTTTAGACGAAGTTTCCTGCTGTTTAGTACGTATGCCGGCATTCGGCTGGAAATACCGGTTTTGGGATTCTGCACAGAAAGGGTTTGCAAACCGCTGAATTCACACGTGAGTTTAACTCTGTCAGTTGAATGCACACATTGACAACCATTCAGTTAGATAGCTCCGTTTTGGTTTTAGAAGCAGATATTTCTCTGTACAGCCTATGGTCCCATTCACTCGGGAATATCCCAACGCAGCTCCTAGAAGAAACGTGTTTCTGACTCGCTGAATCCCAACATAGATTCAACTCTCTTAGGTGAACGAACGGACAGCAGAGCAGTTTCAAGGAAACGTTTCTCCTGAGTTTTAGACGAAGTTTCCTGCGGTTCAGTACGTATCCCGGCATTGGGCTGGAAATACCGGTTTTGGGATTCTGCACAGAAAGGGTTTGCAATCCGCTGATTCCACACGTGAGTTTAACTCTGTCAATTGAATGCGCACATTGACGACCATTCAGTTAGATAGCTCCGTTTTGGTTTTAGAAGCAGATATTTCTCTGTACAGCCTATGGTCCCATTCACTCGGGAATATCCCAACGCAGCTCCTAGAAGAAACGTGTTTCTGACTCGCTGAATCTCAACATAGATTCAACTCTCTTAGGTGAACGAACGCACAGCAGAGCAGTTTCAAGGAAACGTTTCTCCTGAGTTTTAGACGAAGTTTCCTGCGGTTTAGTACGTATGCCGGCACTGGGCTGGAAATACCGGTTTTGGGATTCTGCACAGGAAGGGTTTGCAAACCGCTGAATCCACACGTGAGTTTAACTCTGTCATTTGAATGCACACAATGACAACCATTCAGTTAAATAGCTCCGTTTTGGTTTTAGAAGCAGATATTTCTCTGTACAGCCTGTGGTCCAATTCACTCGGGAATATCCCAACTCAGCTCCTAGAAGAAACGTGTTTATGACTCGCTGAATCCCATCATAGATTCAACTCTCTTAGGTGAACGAACGCACAACAGAGCAGTTTCAAGGAAACGTTTCTCATGAGTTTTAGACGAAGTTTACTGCTGTTTAGTACGTATGCCGGCATTGGGCTGGAAATACCGGTTTTGGGATTCTGCACAGAAAGGGTTTGCAATCCGCTGAATCCAAACGTGAGTTTAACTCTGTCAGTTGAATGCACACATTGACAACCATTCAGTTAGATAGCTCCGTTTTGGTTTTAGAAGCAGATATTTCTCTGTACAGCCTATGGTCCCATTCACTCGGGAATATCCCAACGCAGCTCCTAGAAGAAACGTGTTTCTGACTCGCTGAATCTCAACATAGATTCAACTCTCTTAGGTGAACGAACGCACAGCAGAGCAGTTTCAAGGAAACGTTTCTCCTGAGTTTTAGACGAAGTTTCCTGCGGTTTAGTACGTATGCCGGCATTGGGCTGGAAATACCGGTTTTGGGATTCTGCACAGAAAGGGTTTGCAATCCGCTGAATCCAAACGTGAGTTTAACTCTGTCAGTTGAATGCACACATTGACAACCGTTCAGTTAGATAGCTCCGTTTTGGTTTTAGAAGCAGATATTTCTCTGTACAACCTATGGTCCCATTCACTCGGGAATATCCCAACGCAACTCCTAGAAGAAACGTGTTTCTGACTCGCTGAATCCCAACATAGATTCAACTCTCTTAGGTGAACGAACGCACAGCAGAGCAGTTTCAAGGAAACGTTTCTCCTGAGTTTTAGACGAAGTTTCCTGCGATTTAGTACGTATGCCGGCATTGGGCTGGAAATACCGGTTTTGGGATTCTGCACAGAAAGGGTTTGCAAACCGCTGAATCCACACGTGAGTTTAACTCTGTCAGTTGAATGCACACATTGACAACCATTCAGTTAGATAGCTCCGTTTTGGTTTTAGAAGCAGATATTTCTCTGTACAGCCTATGGTCCCATTCACTCGGGAATATCCCAACGCAGCTCCTAGAAGAAACGTGTTTCTGACTCGCTGAATCTCAACATAGATTCAACTCTCTTAGGTGAACGAACGCACAGCAGAGCAGTTTCAAGGAAACGTTTCTCCTGAGTTTTAGACGAAGTTTCCTGCGGTTTAGTACGTATGCCGGCATTGGGCTGGAAATACCGGTTTTGGGATTCTGCACAGAAAGGGTTTGCAAACCGCTGAATCCACACGTGAGTTTAACTCTGTCATTTGAATGCACACATTGACAACCATTCAGTTAGATAGCTCCGTTTTGGTTTTAGAAGCAGATATTTCTCTGTACAGCCTGTGGTCCCATTCACTCGGGAATATCCCAACTCAGCTCCTAGAAGAAACGTGTTTATGACTCGCTGAATCCCATCATAGATTCAACTCTCTTAGGTGAACGAACGCACAACAGAGCAGTTTCAAGGAAACGTTTCTCCGGAGTTTTAGACGAAGTTTACTGCTGTTTAGTACGTATGCCGGCATTGGGCTGGAAATACCGGTTATGGGATTCTGCACAGAAAGGGTTTGCAATCCGCTGAATCCAAACGTGAGTTTAACTCTGTCAGTTGAATGCACACATTGACAACCATTCAGTTAGATAGCTCCGTTTTGGTTTTAGAAGCAGATATTTCTCTGTACAGCCTATGGTGCCATTCACTCGGGACTATCCCGACGCAGCTCCTAGAAGAAACGTGTTTCTGACTCGCTGAATCTCAACATCGATTCAACTCTCTTAGTGGAACGATGGCACAGCAAAGCAGTTTCAAGGAAACATTTCTCCTGAGTTTTAGACGAAGTTTCCTGCTGTTTAGTACGTATGCCGGCATTGGTCTGGAAATACCGGTTTTGGGATTCTGCACAGAAAGGGTTTGCAAACCGCTGAATCCACACGTGAGTTTAACTCTGTCAGTTGAATGCACACATTGACAACCATTCAGTTAGATAGCTCCGTTTTGGTTTTAGAAGCAGATATTTCTCTGTACAACCTATGGTCCCATTCACACGGGAATATCCCAACGCAACTCCTAGAAGAAACGTGTTTCTGACTCGCTGAATCTCAACATAGATTCAACTCTCTTAGGTGAACGAACGCACAGAAGAGCAGTTTCAAGGAAACGTTTCTCCTGAGTTTTAGACGAAGTTTCCTGCGGTTTAGTACGTATGCCGGCACTGGGCTGGAAATACCGGTTTTGGGATTCTGCACAGAAAGGGTTTGCAAACCGCTGAATCCAAACGTGAGTTTAACTCTGTCATTTGAATGCACACATTGACAACCATTCAGTTAGATAGCTCCGTTTTGGTTTTAGAAGCAGATATTTCTCTGTACAGCCTGTGGTCCCATTCACTCGGGAATATCCCAACTCAGCTCCTAGAAGAAACGTGTTTATGACTCGCTGAATCCCATCATAGATTCAACTCTCTTAGGTGAACGAACGCACAACAGAGCAGTTTCAAGGAAACGTTTCTCATGAGTTTTAGACGAAGTTTACTGCTGTTTAGTACGTATGCCGGCATTGGGCTGGAAATACCGGTTTTGGGTTTCTGCACAGAAAGGGTTTGCAATCCGATGAATCCAAACGTGAGTTTAACTCTGTCAGTTGAATGCACACATTGACAACCGTTCAGTTAGATAGCTCCGTTTTGGTTTTAGAAGCAGATATTTCTCTGTACAACCTATGGTCCCATTCACTCGGGAATATCCCAACGCAACTCCTAGAAGAAACGTGTTTCTGACTCGCTGAATCCCAACATAGATTCAACTCTCTTAGGTGAACGAAGGCACAGCAGAGCAGTTTCAAGGAAACGTTTCTCCTGAGTTTTAGACGAAGTTTCCTGCGATTTAGTACGTATGCCGGCATTGGGCTGGAAATACCGGTTTTGGGATTCTGCACAGAAAGGGTTTGCAAACCGCTGAATCCACACGTGAGTTTAACTCTGTCAGTTGAATGCACAAATTGACAACCATTCAGTTAGATAGCTCCGTTTTGGTTTTAGAAGCAGATATTTCTCTGTACAGCCTATGGTCCCATTCACTCGGGAATATCCCAACGCAGCTCCTAGAAGAAACGTGTTTCTGACTCGCTGAATCTCAACATAGATTCAACTCTCTTAGGTGAACGAACGCACAGCAGATCAGTTTCAAGGAAACGTTTCTCCTGAGTTTTAGACGAAGTTTCCTGCGGTTTAGTACGTATGCCGGCATTGGGCTGGAAATACCGGTTTTGGGATTCTGCACAGAAAGGGTTTGCAAACCGCTGAATCCACACGTGAGTTTACCTCTGTCAGTTGAATGCACACATTGAGAACCATTCAGTTAGATAGCTCCGTTTTGGTTTTAGAAGCAGATATTTCTCTGTACAGCTTGTGGTCCCATTCACTCGGGAATATCCCAACTCAGCTCCTAGAAGAAACGTGTTTATGACTCGCTGAATCCCATCATAGATTCAACTCTCTTAGGTGAACGAACGCACAACAGAGCAGTTTCAAGGAAACGTTTCTCCGGAGTTTTAGACGAAGTTTACTGCTGTTTAGTACGTATGCCGGCATTGGGCTGGAAATACCGGTTTTGGGATTCTGCACAGAAAGGGTTTGCAATCCGCTGAATCCAAACGTGAGTTTAACTCTGTCAGTTGAATGCACACATTGACAACCATTCAGTTAGATAGCTCCGTTTTGGTTTTAGAAGCAGATATTTCTCTGTACAGCCTATGGTGCCATTCACTCGGGACTATCCCGACGCAGCTCCTAGAAGAAACGTGTTTCTGACTCGCTGAATCTCAACATCGATTCAACTCTCTTAGTGGAACGATGGCACAGCAAAGCAGTTTCAAGGAAACATTTCTCCTGAGTTTTAGACGAAGTTTCCTGCTGTTTAGTACGTATGCCGGCATTGGTCTGGAAATACCGGTTTTGGGATTCTGCACAGAAAGGGTTTGCAAACCGCTGAATCCACACGTGAGTTTAACTCTGTCATTTGAATGCACACATTGACAACCATTCAGTTAGATAGCTCCGTTTTGGTTTTAGAAGCAGATATTTCTATGTACAACCTATGGTCCCATTCACTCGGGAATATCCCAACGCAACTCCTAGAAGAAACGTGTTTCTGACTCGCTGAATCTCAACATAGATTCAACTCTCTTAGGTGAACGAACGCACAGCAGAGCAGTTTCAAGGAAACGTTTCTCCTGAGTTTTAGACGAAGTTTCCTGCGGTTTAGTACGTATGCCGGCATTGGGCTGGAAATACCGGTTTTGGGATTCTGCACAGAAAGGGTTTGCAAACCGCTGAATCCACACGTGAGTTTACCTCTGTCAGTTGAATGCACACATTGAGAACCATTCAGTTAGATAGCTCCGTTTTGGTTTTAGAAGCAGATATTTCTCTGTACAGCCTGTGGTCCCATTCACTCGGGAATATCCCAACTCAGCTCCTAGAAGAAACGTGTTTATGACTCGCTGAATCCCATCATAGATTCAACTCTCTTAGGTGAACGAACGCACAACAGAGCAGTTTCAAGGAAACGTTTCTCCGGAGTTTTAGACGAAGTTTACTGCTGTTTAGTACGTATGCCGGCATTGGGTTGGAAATACCGGTTTTGGGATTCTGCACAGAAAGGGTTTGCAATCCGCTGAATCCAAACGTGAGTTTAACTCTGTCAGTTGAATGCACACATTGACAACCATTCAGTTAGATAGCTCCGTTTTGGTTTTAGAAGCAGATATTTCTCTGTACAGCCTATGGTGCCATTCACTCGGGACTATCCCGACGCAGCTCCTAGAAGAAACGTGTTTCTGACTCGCTGAATCTCAACATCGATTCAACTCTCTTAGTGGAACGATGGCACAGCAAAGCAGTTTCAAGGAAACATTTCTCCTGAGTTTTAGACGAAGTTTCCTGCGGTTTAGTACGTATGCCGGCATTGGGCTGGAAATTCCGGTTTTGGGATTCTGCACAGAAAGGGTTTGCAAACCGCTGAATCCACACGTGAGTTTAACTCTGTCAGTTGAATGCACACATTGAAAACCCTTCAGTTAGATAGCTCCGTTTTGGTTTTAGAAGCAGATATTTCTCTGTACAGCCTATGGTCCCATTCACTCGGGAATATCCCAACGCAGCTCCTAGAAGAAACGTGTTTCTGACTCGCTGAATCTCAACATAGATTCAACTCTCTTAGGTGAACGAACGGACAGCTGAGCAGTTTCAAGGAAACGTTTCTCCTGAGTTTTAGACGAAGTTTCCTGCGGTTCAGTACGAATGCCGGCATTGGGATGGAAATACCGGTATTGGGATTCTGCACAGAAAGGGTTTGCAAAGCGCTGAATCCACACGTGAGTTTAACTCTGTCATTTGAATGTACACATTGACAACCATTCAGTTAGAGAGCACCGTTTTGGTTTTAGAAGCAGATATTTCTCTGTACAGCCTATGGTGCCATTCACTCGGGACTATCCCGACGCAGCTCCTAGAAGAAACGTGTTTCTGACTCGCTGAATCTCAACATCGATTCAACTCTCTTATTGGAACGATGGCACAGCAGAGCAGTTTCAAGGAAACATTTCTCCTGAGTTTTAGACGAAGTTTCCTGCTGTTTAGTACGTATGCCGGCATTGGTCTGGAAATACCGGTTTTGGGATTCTGCACAGAAAGGGTTTGCAAACTGCTGAATCCACACGTGAGTTTAACTCTGTCAGTTGAATGCACACATTGACAACCATTCAGTTAGATAGCTCCGTTTTGGTTTTAGAAGCAGATATTTCTCTGTCCAACCTATGGTCCCATTCACTCGGGAATATCCCACCGCAGCTCATAGAAGAAACGTGTTTCTGACTCGCTGAGTCCCAACATAGATTCAACTCTCTTAGGTGAACGAACGCACAGCAGAGAAGTTTCAAGGAAACATTTCACCTGAGTTTTAGACGAAGTTTCCTGCGGTTTAGTACGTATGCCGGCATTGGTCTGGAAATACCGGTTTTGGGATTCTGGACAGAAAGGGTTTGCAAACCGCTGAATCCACACGTGAGTTTAACTCTGTCAGTTGAATGCACACATTGACAACCATTCAATTAGATAGCTCCGTTTTGGTTTTAGAAGCAGATATTTCTCTGTACAGCCTATGGTCCCATTAACTCGGGAATGTCCCAACGCAGCTCCTAGAAGAAACGTGTTTCTGACTCGCTGAATTCCAACATTGATTCAACTCTCTTAGGTGAACGAACGCACAGCAGAGCAGTTTCAAGGAAACGTTTCTCCTGAGTTTTAGACGAAGTTTCCTGCGGTTTAGTACGTATGCCGGCATTGGGCTGAAAATTCCGGTTTTGGGATTCTGCACAGAAAGGGTTTGCAAACCGCTGAATCCACACGTGAGTTTAACTCTGTCAGTTGAATGCACACATTGACAACCATTCAGTTAGATAGCTCCGTTTTGGTTTTAGAAGCAGATATTTCTCTGTCCAACCTATGGTCCCATTCACTCGGGAATATCCCACCGCAGCTCATAGAAGAAACGTGTTTCTGACTCGCTGAGTCCCAACATAGATTCAACTCTCTTAGGTGAACGAACGCACAGCAGAGAAGTTTCAAGGAAACATTTCACCTGAGTTTTAGACGAAGTTTCCTGCGGTTTAGTACGTACGCCGGCATTGGTCTGGAAATACCGGTTTTGTGATTCTGGACAGAAAGGGTTTGCAAACCGCTGAATCCACACGTGAGTTTAACTCTGTCAGTTGAATGCACACATTGACAACCATTCAATTAGATAGCTCCGTTTTGGTTTTAGAAGCAGATATTTCTCTGTACAGCCTATGGTCCCATTAACTCGGGAATGTCCCAACGCAGCTCCTAGAAGAAACGTGTTTCTGACTCGCTGAATCCCAACATAGATTCAACTCTCTTAGGTGAACGAACGCACAGCAGTGCAGTTTCAGGGAAACGTTTCTCCTGAGTTTTAGACGAAGTTTCCTGCTGTTTAGTACGTATGCCGGCATTGGGCTGGAAATACCGGTTTTGGGATTCTGCACAGAAAGGGTTTGCAAACCGCTGAATCCACACGTGAGTTTAACTCTGTCAGTTGAATGCACACATTGACAACCATTCAGTTAGATAGCTCCGTTTTGGTTTTAGAAGCAGATATTTCTCTGTACAGCCTGTGGTCCCATTCACTCGGGAATATCCCAACTCAGCTCCTGGAAGAAACGTGTTTATGACTCGCTGAATCCCATCATAGATTCAACTCTCTTAGGTGAACGAACGCACAACAGAGCAGTTTCAAGGAAACGTTTCTCCTGAGTTTTAGACGAAGTTTACTGCTGTTTAGTACGTATGCCGGCATTGGGCTGGAAATACCGGTTTTGGGATTCTGCACAGAAAGGGTTTGCAATCCGCTGAATCCAAACGTGAGTTTAACTCTGTCAGTTGAATGCACACATTGACAACCATTCAGTTAGATAGCTCCGTTTTGGTTTTAGAAGCAGATATTTCTCTGTACAGCCTATGGTCCCATTCACTCGGGAATATCCCAACGCAGCTCCTAGAAGAAACGTGTTTTTGACTCGCTGAATCTCAACATAGATTCAACTCTCTTAGGTGAACGAACGCACAGCAGAGCAGTTTCAAGGAAACGTTTCTCCTGAGTTTTAGACGAAGTTTCCTGCGGTTCAGTACGTATGCCGGCATTGGGCTGGAAATACCGGTTATGGGATTCTGCACAGAAAGGGTTTGCAATCCGCTGATTCCACACGTGAGTTTAACTCTGTCAATTGAATGCGCACATTGACGACCATTCAGTTAGATAGCTCCGTTTTGGTTTTAGAAGCAGATATTTCTCTGTACATCCTATGGTCCCATTCACTCGGGAATATCACAAGGCAGCTCCTAGAAGAAACGTGTTTCTGACTCGCTGAATCTCAACATAGATTCAACTCTCTTAGGTGAACGGACGCACAGCAGAGCAGTTTCAAGGAAACGTTCCTCCTGAGTTTTAGACGAAGTTTCCTGCTGTTTAGTACGTATGCCGTCATTGGGATGGAAATACCGGTTTTGGGATTCTGCACAGAAAGGGTTTGCAAACCGCTGAATTCACACGTGAGTTTAATTCTGTCAGTTGAATGCACACATTGACAACCATTCAGTTAGAGAGCTCCGTTTTGGTTTTAGAAGCAGATATTTCTCTGTACAGCCTATGGTGCCATTCACTCGGGACTATCCCGACGCAGCTCCTAGAAGAAACGTGTTTCTGACTCGCTGAATCTCAACATAGATTCAACTCTCTTAGGTGAACGAACGCACAGCAGAGCAGTTTCAAGGAAACGTTTCTCCAGGGTTTTAGACGAAGTTTCCTGCGGTTTAGTACGTATGCCGGCATTGGTCTGGAAATACTGGTTTTGGGATTCTGCACAGAAAGGGTTTGCAAACCGCTGAATCCACACGTGAGTTTAACTCTGTCATTTGAATGCACACATTGACAACCATTCAGTTAGATAGCTCCGTTTTGGTTTTAGAAGCAGATATTTCTCTGTACAGCCTGTGGTCCCATTCACTCGGGAATATCCCAACTCAGCTCCTGGAAGAAACGTGTTTATGACTCGCTGAATCCCATCATAGATTCAATTCTCTTAGGTGAACGAACGCACAACAGAGCAGTTTCAAGGAAACGTTTCTCCGGAGTTTTAGACGAAGTTTACTGCTGTTTAGTACGTATGCCGGCATTGGGCTGGAAATACCGGTTTTGGGATTCTGCACAGAAAGGGTTTGCAATCCGCTGAATCCAAACGTGAGTTTAACTCTGTCAGTTGAATGCACACATTGACAACCATTCAGTTAGATAGCTCCGTTTTGGTTTTAGAAGCAGATATTTCTCTGTACAGACTATGGTCCCATTCACTCGGGAATATGCCAACGCAGCTCCTAGAAGAAACGTGTTTTTGACTCGCTGAATCTCAACATAGATTCAACTCTCTTAGGTGAACGAACGCACAGCAGAGCAGTTTCAAGGAAACGTTTCTCCTGAGTTTTAGACGAAGTTTCCTGCGGTTCAGTACGTATGCCGGCATTGGGCTGGAAATACCGGTTTTGGGATTCTGCACAGAAAGGGTTTGCAATCCGCTGATTCCACACGTGAGTTTAACTCTGTCAATTGAATGCGCACATTGACGACCATTCAGTTAGATAGCTCCGTTTTGGTTTTAGAAGCAGATATTTCTCTGTACAGCCTATGGTCCCATTCACTCGGGAATATCACAATGCAGCTCCTAGAAGAAACGTGTTTCTGACTCGGTGAATCTCAACATAGATTCAATTCTCTTAGGTGAACGAACGCACAACAGAGCAGTTTCAAGGAAACGTTTCTCCTGAGTTTTAGACGAAGTTTCCTGCTGTTTAGTACGTATGCCGTCATTGGGATGGAAATACCGGTTTTGGGATTCTGCACAGAAAGGGTTTGCAAACCGCTGAATTCACACGTGAGTTTAATTCTGTCAGTTGAATGCACACATTGACAACCATTCAGTTAGAGAGCTCCGTTTTGGTTTTAGAAGCAGATATTTCTCTGTACAGCCTATGGTGCCATTCACTCGGGACTATCCCGACGCAGCTCCTAGAAGAAACGTGTTTCTGACTCGCTGAATCTCAACATCGATTCAACTCTCTTAGTGGAACGATGACACAGCAGAGCAGTTTCAAGGAAACATTTCTCCTGAGTTTTAGACGAAGTTTCCTGCTGTTTAGTACGTATGCCAGCATTGGTCTGGAAATACCCGTTTTGGGATTCTGCACAGAAAGGGTTTGCAAACCTCTGAATCCACACGTGAGTTTACCTCTGTCAGTTGAATGCACACATTGACAACCATTCAGTTAGATAGCTCCGTTTTGGTTTTAGAAGCAGATATTTCTCTGTACAGCCTATGGTCCAATTAACTCGGGAATGTCCCAACGCACCTCCTAGAAGAAACGTGTTTCTGACTCGCTGAATCCCAACATAGATTCAACTCTGTTAGGTGAACGAACGCACAGCAGAGCAGTTTCAGGGAAACGTTTCTCCTGAGTTTTAGACGAAGTTTCCTGCTGTTTAGTACGTATGCCGGCATTGGGCTGGAAATACCGGTTTTGGGATTCTGCACAGAAAGGGTTTGCAAACCGCTGAATCCACACGTGAGTTTAACTCTGTCAGTTGAATGCACACATTGACAACCATTCAGTTACATAGCTCCGTTTTGGTTTTAGAAGCAGATATTTCTCTGTTCAGCCTGTGGTCCCATTCACTCGGGAATATCCCAACACAGCTCCTAGAAGAAACGTGTTTCTGACTCGCTGAATCTCAACATAGATTCAACTCTCTTAGGTGAACGAACGCACAACAGAGCAGTTTCAAGGAAACGTTTCTCCTGAGTTTTAGACAAAGTTTACTGCTGTTTAGTACGTATGCAGTCATTGGGATGGAAATACCGGTTTTGGGATTCTGCACAGAAAGGGTTTGCAAACCGCTGAATTCACACGTGAGTTTAATTCTGTCAGTTGAATGCACACATTGACAACCATTCAGTTAGAGAGCTCCGTTTTGGTTTTAGAAGCAGATATTTCTCTGTACAGCCTATGGTGCCATTCACTCGGGACTATCCCGACGCAGCTCCTAGAAGAAACGTGTTTCTGACTCGCTGAATCTCAACATCGATTCAACTCTCTTATTGGAACGATGGCACAGCAGAGAAGTTTCAAGGAAACATTTCTCCTGAGTTTTAGACGAAGTTTCCGGCTGTTTAGTACGTATGCCGGCATTGGTCTGGAAATACCGGTTTTGGGATTCTGCACAGAAAGGGTTTGCAAACCGCTGAATCCAAACGTGAGTTTAACTCTGTCAGTTGAATGCACACATTGACAACCATTCAGTTACATAGCTCCGTTTTGGTTTTAGAAGCAGATATTTCTCTGTACAGCCTATGGTCCCATTAACTCCGGAATGTCCCAACGCAGCTCCTAGAAGAAACGTGTTTCTGACTCGCTGAATCCCAACATAGATTCAACTCTCTTAGGTGAACGAACGCACAGCAGAGCAGTTTCAGGGAAACGTTTCTCCTGAGTTTTAGACGAAGTTTCCTGCTGTTTAGTACGTATGCCGGCATTGGGCTGGAAATACCGGTTTTGGGATTCTGCACAGAAAGGGTTTGCAAACCGCTGAATCCACACGTGAGTTTAACTCTGTCAGTTGAATGCACACATTGACAACCATTCAGTTACATAGCTCCGTTTTGATTTTAGAAGCAGATATTTCTCTGTAGAGCCTATGGTCCAATTCACTCGGGAATATCCCAACTCAGCTCCTAGAAGAAACGTGTTTATGACTCGCTGAATCCCATCATAGATTCAACTCTCTTAGGTGAACGAACCACAACAGAGCAGTTTCAAGGAAACGTTTCTCCTGAGTTTTAGACGAAGTTTACTGCTGTTTAGTACGTATGCCGGCATTGGGCTGGAAATACCGGTTTTGGGATTCTGCACAGAAAGGGTTTGCTATCCGCTGAATCCAAACGTGAGTTTAACTCTGTCAGTTGAATGCACACATTGACAACCATTCAGTTAGAGAGCTCCGTTTTGGTTTTAGTAGCAGATATTTCTCTGTAGAGCCTATGGTGCCATTCACTCGGGACTATCCCGACGCAGCTCCTAGAAGAAACGTGTTTCTGACTCGCTGAATCTCAACATCGATTCAACTCTCTTAGTGGAACGATGACACAGCAGAGCAGTTTCAAGGAAACATTTCTCCTGAGTTTTAGACGAAGTTTCCTACTGTTTAGTACGTATGCCGGCATTGGTCTGGAAATACCGGTTTTGGGATTCTGCACAGAAAGGGTTTGCAAACCGCTGAATCCACACGTGAGTTTACCTCTGTCAGTTGAATGCACACATTGACAACCATTCAGTTAGATAGCTCCGTTTTGGTTTTAGAAGCAGATATTTCTCTGTCCAACCTATGGTCCCATTCACTCGGGAATATCCCACCGCAGCTCATAGAAGAAACGTGTTTCTGACTCGCTGAGTCCCAACATAGATTCAACTCTCTTAGGTGAACGAACGCACAGCAGAGAAGTTTCAAGGAAACATTTCACCTGAGTTTTAGACGAAGTTTCCTGCGGTTTAGTACGTACGCCGGCATTGGTCTGGAAATACCGGTTTTGTGATTCTGGACAGAAAGGGTTTGCAAACCGCTGAATCCACACGTGAGTTTAACTCTGTCAGTTGAATGCACACATTGACAACCATTCAATTAGATAGCTCCGTTTTGGTTTTAGAAGCAGATATTTCTCTGTACAGCCTATGGTCCCATTAACTCGGGAATGTCCCAACGCAGCTCCTAGAAGAAACGTGTTTCTGACTCGCTGAATCCCAACATAGATTCAACTCTCTTAGGTGAACGAACGCACAGCAGTGCAGTTTCAGGGAAACGTTTCTCCTGAGTTTTAGACGAAGTTTCCTGCTGTTTAGTACGTATGCCGGCATTGGGCTGGAAATACCGGTTTTGGGATTCTGCACAGAAAGGGTTTGCAAACCGCTGAATCCACACGTGAGTTTAACTCTGTCAGTTGAATGCACACATTGACAACCATTCAGTTAGATAGCTCCGTTTTGGTTTTAGAAGCAGATATTTCTCTGTACAGCCTGTGGTCCCATTCACTCGGGAATATCCCAACTCAGCTCCTGGAAGAAACGTGTTTATGACTCGCTGAATCCCATCATAGATTCAACTCTCTTAGGTGAACGAACGCACAACAGAGCAGTTTCAAGGAAACGTTTCTCCTGAGTTTTAGACGAAGTTTACTGCTGTTTAGTACGTATGCCGGCATTGGGCTGGAAATACCGGTTTTGGGATTCTGCACAGAAAGGGTTTGCAATCCGCTGAATCCAAACGTGAGTTTAACTCTGTCAGTTGAATGCACACATTGACAACCATTCAGTTAGATAGCTCCGTTTTGGTTTTAGAAGCAGATATTTCTCTGTACAGCCTATGGTCCCATTCACTCGGGAATATCCCAACGCAGCTCCTAGAAGAAACGTGTTTTTGACTCGCTGAATCTCAACATAGATTCAACTCTCTTAGGTGAACGAACGCACAGCAGAGCAGTTTCAAGGAAACGTTTCTCCTGAGTTTTAGACGAAGTTTCCTGCGGTTCAGTACGTATGCCGGCATTGGGCTGGAAATACCGGTTATGGGATTCTGCACAGAAAGGGTTTGCAATCCGCTGATTCCACACGTGAGTTTAACTCTGTCAATTGAATGCGCACATTGACGACCATTCAGTTAGATAGCTCCGTTTTGGTTTTAGAAGCAGATATTTCTCTGTACATCCTATGGTCCCATTCACTCGGGAATATCACAAGGCAGCTCCTAGAAGAAACGTGTTTCTGACTCGCTGAATCTCAACATAGATTCAACTCTCTTAGGTGAACGGACGCACAGCAGAGCAGTTTCAAGGAAACGTTCCTCCTGAGTTTTAGACGAAGTTTCCTGCTGTTTAGTACGTATGCCGTCATTGGGATGGAAATACCGGTTTTGGGATTCTGCACAGAAAGGGTTTGCAAACCGCTGAATTCACACGTGAGTTTAATTCTGTCAGTTGAATGCACACATTGACAACCATTCAGTTAGAGAGCTCCGTTTTGGTTTTAGAAGCAGATATTTCTCTGTACAGCCTATGGTGCCATTCACTCGGGACTATCCCGACGCAGCTCCTAGAAGAAACGTGTTTCTGACTCGCTGAATCTCAACATAGATTCAACTCTCTTAGGTGAACGAACGCACAGCAGAGCAGTTTCAAGGAAACGTTTCTCCAGGGTTTTAGACGAAGTTTCCTGCGGTTTAGTACGTATGCCGGCATTGGTCTGGAAATACTGGTTTTGGGATTCTGCACAGAAAGGGTTTGCAAACCGCTGAATCCACACGTGAGTTTAACTCTGTCATTTGAATGCACACATTGACAACCATTCAGTTAGATAGCTCCGTTTTGGTTTTAGAAGCAGATATTTCTCTGTACAGCCTGTGGTCCCATTCACTCGGGAATATCCCAACTCAGCTCCTGGAAGAAACGTGTTTATGACTCGCTGAATCCCATCATAGATTCAATTCTCTTAGGTGAACGAACGCACAACAGAGCAGTTTCAAGGAAACGTTTCTCCGGAGTTTTAGACGAAGTTTACTGCTGTTTAGTACGTATGCCGGCATTGGGCTGGAAATACCGGTTTTGGGATTCTGCACAGAAAGGGTTTGCAATCCGCTGAATCCAAACGTGAGTTTAACTCTGTCAGTTGAATGCACACATTGACAACCATTCAGTTAGATAGCTCCGTTTTGGTTTTAGAAGCAGATATTTCTCTGTACAGACTATGGTCCCATTCACTCGGGAATATGCCAACGCAGCTCCTAGAAGAAACGTGTTTTTGACTCGCTGAATCTCAACATAGATTCAACTCTCTTAGGTGAACGAACGCACAGCAGAGCAGTTTCAAGGAAACGTTTCTCCTGAGTTTTAGACGAAGTTTCCTGCGGTTCAGTACGTATGCCGGCATTGGGCTGGAAATACCGGTTTTGGGATTCTGCACAGAAAGGGTTTGCAATCCGCTGATTCCACACGTGAGTTTAACTCTGTCAATTGAATGCGCACATTGACGACCATTCAGTTAGATAGCTCCGTTTTGGTTTTAGAAGCAGATATTTCTCTGTACAGCCTATGGTCCCGTTCACTCGGGAATATCACAATGCAGCTCCTAGAAGAAACGTGTTTCTGACTCGGTGAATCTCAACATAGATTCAATTCTCTTAGGTGAACGAACGCACAACAGAGCAGTTTCAAGGAAACGTTTCTCCTGAGTTTTAGACGAAGTTTCCTGCTGTTTAGTACGTATGCCGTCATTGGGATGGAAATACCGGTTTTGGGATTCTGCACAGAAAGGGTTTGCAAACCGCTGAATTCACACGTGAGTTTAATTCTGTCAGTTGAATGCACACATTGACAACCATTCAGTTAGAGAGCTCCGTTTTGGTTTTAGAAGCAGATATTTCTCTGTACAGCCTATGGTGCCATTCACTCGGGACTATCCCGACGCAGCTCCTAGAAGAAACGTGTTTCTGACTCGCTGAATCTCAACATCGATTCAACTCTCTTAGTGGAACGATGACACAGCAGAGCAGTTTCAAGGAAACGTTTCTCCTGAGTTTTAGACGAAGTTTCCTGCTGTTTAGTACGTATGCCAGCATTGGTCTGGAAATACCCGTTTTGGGATTCTGCACAGAAAGGGTTTGCAAACCTCTGAATCCACACGTGAGTTTACCTCTGTCAGTTGAATGCACACATTGACAACCATTCAGTTAGATAGCTCCGTTTTGGTTTTAGAAGCAGATATTTCTCTGTACAGCCTATGGTCCAATTAACTCGGGAATGTCCCAACGCACCTCCTAGAAGAAACGTGTTTCTGACTCGCTGAATCCCAACATAGATTCAACTCTGTTAGGTGAACGAACGCACAGCAGAGCAGTTTCAGGGAAACGTTTCTCCTGAGTTTTAGACGAAGTTTCCTGCTGTTTAGTACGTATGCCGGCATTGGGCTGGAAATACCGGTTTTGGGATTCTGCACAGAAAGGGTTTGCAAACCGCTGAATCCACACGTGAGTTTAACTCTGTCAGTTGAATGCACACATTGACAACCATTCAGTTACATAGCTCCGTTTTGGTTTTAGAAGCAGATATTTCTCTGTTCAGCCTGTGGTCCCATTCACTCGGGAATATCCCAACACAGCTCCTAGAAGAAACGTGTTTCTGACTCGCTGAATCTCAACATAGATTCAACTCTCTTAGGTGAACGAACGCACAACAGAGCAGTTTCAAGGAAACGTTTCTCCTGAGTTTTAGACAAAGTTTACTGCTGTTTAGTACGTATGCAGTCATTGGGATGGAAATACCGGTTTTGGGATTCTCCACAGAAAGGGTTTGCAAACCGCTGAATTCACACGTGAGTTTAATTCTGTCAGTTGAATGCACACATTGACAACCATTCAGTTAGAGAGCTCCGTTTTGGTTTTAGAAGCAGATATTTCTCTGTACAGCCTATGGTGCCATTCACTCGGGACTATCCCGACGCAGCTCCTAGAAGAAACGTGTTTCTGACTCGCTGAATCTCAACATCGATTCAACTCTCTTATTGGAACGATGGCACAGCAGAGAAGTTTCAAGGAAACATTTCTCCTGAGTTTTAGACGAAGTTTCCGGCTGTTTAGTACGTATGCCGGCATTGGTCTGGAAATACCGGTTTTGGGATTCTGCACAGAAAGGGTTTGCAAACCGCTGAATCCAAACGTGAGTTTAACTCTGTCAGTTGAATGCACACATTGACAACCATTCAGTTACATAGCTCCGTTTTGGTTTTAGAAGCAGATATTTCTCTGTACAGCCTATGGTCCCATTAACTCCGGAATGTCCCAACGCAGCTCCTAGAAGAAACGTGTTTCTGACTCGCTGAATCCCAACATAGATTCAACTCTCTTAGGTGAACGAACGCACAGCAGAGCAGTTTCAGGGAAACGTTTCTCCTGAGTTTTAGACGAAGTTTCCTGCTGTTTAGTACGTATGCCGGCATTGGGCTGGAAATACCGGTTTTGGGATTCTGCACAGAAAGGGTTTGCAAACCGCTGAATCCACACGTGAGTTTAACTCTGTCAGTTGAATGCACACATTGACAACCATTCAGTTACATAGCTCCGTTTTGATTTTAGAAGCAGATATTTCTCTGTAGAGCCTATGGTCCAATTCACTCGGGAATATCCCAACTCAGCTCCTAGAAGAAACGTGTTTATGACTCGCTGAATCCCATCATAGATTCAACTCTCTTAGGTGAACGAACCACAACAGAGCAGTTTCAAGGAAACGTTTCTCCTGAGTTTTAGACGAAGTTTACTGCTGTTTAGTACGTATGCCGGCATTGGGCTGGAAATACCGGTTTTGGGATTCTGCACAGAAAGGGTTTGCTATCCGCTGAATCCAAACGTGAGTTTAACTCTGTCAGTTGAATGCACACATTGACAACCATTCAGTTAGAGAGCTCCGTTTTGGTTTTAGTAGCAGATATTTCTCTGTAGAGCCTATGGTGCCATTCACTCGGGACTATCCCGACGCAGCTCCTAGAAGAAACGTGTTTCTGACTCGCTGAATCTCAACATCGATTCAACTCTCTTAGTGGAACGATGACACAGCAGAGCAGTTTCAAGGAAACATTTCTCCTGAGTTTTAGACGAAGTTTCCTACTGTTTAGTACGTATGCCGGCATTGGTCTGGAAATACCGGTTTTGGGATTCTGCACAGAAAGGGTTTGCAAACCGCTGAATCCACACGTGAGTTTACCTCTGTCAGTTGAATGCACACATTGACAACCATTCAGTTAGATAGCTCCGTTTTGGTTTTAGAAGCAGATATTTCTCTGTACAGCCTATGGTCCCATTAACTCGGGAATGTCCCAACGCAGCTCCTGGAAGAAACGTGTTTCTGACTCGCTGAATCCCAACATAGATTCAACTCTCTTAGGTGAACGAACGCACAGCAGAGCAGTTTCAAGGAAACGTTTCTCCTGAGTTTTAGACGAAGTTTCCTGCGGTTTAGTACGTATGCCGGCATTGGGCTGGAAATACCGGTTTTGGGATTCTGCACAGAAAGGGTTTGCAAACCGCTGAATCCACACGTGAGTTTAACTCTGTCAGTTGAATGCACACATTGACAACCATTCAGTTAGATAGCTCCGTTTTGGTTTTAGAAGCAGATATTTCTCTGTACAGCCTATGGTCCCATTCACTCGGGAATATCCCAACGCAGCTCCTAGAAGAAACGTGTTTCTGACTCGCTGAATCTCAACATAGATTCAACTCTCTTAGGTGAACGAACGGACAGCAGAGCAGTTTCAAGGAAACGTTTCTCCTGAGTTTTAGACGAAGTTTCCTGCGTTTCAGTACGTATGCCGGCATTGGGCTGGAAATACCGGTTTTGGGATTCTGCACAGAAAGGGTTTGCAAACCGCTGATTCCACACGTGAGTTTAACTCTGTCAATTGAATGCGCACATTGACGACCATTCAGTTAGATAGCTCCGTTTTGGTTTTAGAAGCAGATATTTCTCTGTACAGCCTATGGTCCCATTCACTCGGGAATATCACAAGGCAGCTCCTAGACGAAACGTGTTTCTGACTCGCTGAATCTCAACATAGATTCAACTCTCTTAGGTGAACGGACGCACAGCAGAGCAGTTTCAAGGAAACGTTCCTCCTGAGTTTTAGACGAAGTTTCCTGCTGTTTAGTACGTATGCCGTCATTGGGATGGAAATACCGGTTTTGGGATTCTGCACAGAAAGGGTTTGCAAACCGCTGAATTCACACGTGAGTTTAATTCTGTCAGTTGAATGCACACATTGACAACCATTCAGTTAGAGAGCTCCGTTTTGGTTTTAGAAGCAGATATTTCTCTGTACAGCCTATGGTGCCTTTCACTCGGGACTATCCCGACGCAGCTCCTAGAAGAAACGTGTTTCTGACTCGCTGAATCTCAACATAGATTCAACTCTCTTAGGTGAACGAACGCACAGCAGAGCAGTTTCAAGGAAACGTTTCTCCAGGGTTTTAGACGAAGTTTCCTGCGGTTTAGTACGTATGCCGGCATTGGTCTGGAAATACTGGTTTTGGGATTCTGCACAGAAAGGGTTTGCAAACCGCTGAATCCACACGTGAGTTTAACTCTGTCATTTGAATGCACACATTGACAACCATTCAGTTAGATAGCTCCGTTTTGGTTTTAGAAGCAGATATTTCTCTGTACAGCCTGTGGTCCCATTCACTCGGGAATATCCCAACTCAGCTCCTGGAAGAAACGTGTTTATGACTCGCTGAATCCCATCATAGATTCAATTCTCTTAGGTGAACGAACGCACAACAGAGCAGTTTCAAGGAAACGTTTCTCCGGAGTTTTAGACGAAGTTTACTGCTGTTTAGTACGTATGCCGGCATTGGGCTGGAAATACCGGTTTTGGGATTCTGCACAGAAAGGGTTTGCAATCCGCTGAATCCAAACGTGAGTTTAACTCTGTCAGTTGAATGCACACATTGACAACCATTCAGTTAGATAGCTCCGTTTTGGTTTTAGAAGCAGATATTTCTCTGTACAGACTATGGTCCAATTCACTCGGGAATATGCCAACGCAGCTCCTAGAAGAAACGTGTTTTTGACTCGCTGAATCTCAACATAGATTCAACTCTCTTAGGTGAACGAACGCACAGCAGAGCAGTTTCAAGGAAACGTTTCTCCTGAGTTTTAGACGAAGTTTCCTGCGGTTCAGTACGTATGCCGGCATTGGGCTGGAAATACCGGTTTTGGGATTCTGCACAGAAAGGGTTTGCAATCCGCTGATTCCACACGTGAGTTTAACTCTGTCAATTGAATGCGCACATTGACGACCATTCAGTTAGATAGCTCCGTTTTGGTTTTAGAAGCAGATATTTCTCTGTACAGCCTATGGTCCCATTCACTCGGGAATATCACAATGCAGCTCCTAGAAGAAACGTGTTTATGACTCGCTGAATCCCATCATAGATTCAACTCTCTTAGGTGAACGAACCACAACAGAGCAGTTTCAAGGAAACGTTTCTCCTGAGTTTTAGACGAAGTTTACTGCTGTTTAGTACGTATGCCGGCATTGGGCTGGAAATACCGGTTTTGGGATTCTGCACAGAAAGGGTTTGCAATCCGCTGAATCCAAACGTGAGTTTAACTCTGTCAGTTGAATGCACACATTGACAACCATTCAGTTAGAGAGCTCCGTTTTGGTTTTAGTAGCAGATATTTCTCTGTAGAGCCTATGGTGCCATTCACTCGGGACTATCCCGACGCAGCTCCTAGAAGAAACGTGTTTCTGACTCGCTGAATCTCAACATCGATTCAACTCTCTTAGTGGAACGATGACACAGCAGAGCAGTTTCAAGGAAACATTTCTCCTGAGTTTTAGACGAAGTTTCCTGCTGTTTAGTACGTATGCCGGCATTGGTCTGGAAATACCGGTTTTGGGATTCTGCACAGAAAGGGTTTGCAAACCGCTGAATCCACACGTGAGTTTACCTCTGTCAGTTGAATGCACACATTGACAACCATTCAGTTAGATAGCTCCGTTTTGGTTTTAGAAGCAGATATTTCTCTGTACAGCCTATGGTCCCATTAACTCGGGAATGTCCCAACGCAGCTCCTGGAAGAAACGTGTTTCTGACTCGCTGAATCCCAACATAGATTCAACTCTCTTAGGTGAACGAACGCACAGCAGAGCAGTTTCAAGGAAACGTTTCTCCTGAGTTTTAGACGAAGTTTCCTGCGGTTTAGTACGTATGCCGGCATTGGGCTGGAAATACCGGTTTTGGGATTCTGCACAGAAAGGGTTTGCAAACCGCTGAATCCACACGTGAGTTTAACTCTGTCAGTTGAATGCACACATTGACAACCATTCAGTTAGATAGCTCCGTTTTGGTTTTAGAAGCAGATATTTCTCTGTACAGCCTATGGTCCCATTCACTCGGGAATATCCCAACGCAGCTCCTAGAAGAAACGTGTTTCTGACTCGCTGAATCTCAACATAGATTCAACTCTCTTAGGTGAACGAACGGACAGCAGAGCAGTTTCAAGGAAACGTTTCTCCTGAGTTTTAGACGAAGTTTCCTGCGTTTCAGTACGTATGCCGGCATTGGGCTGGAAATACCGGTTTTGGGATTCTGCACAGAAAGGGTTTGCAAACCGCTGATTCCACACGTGAGTTTAACTCTGTCAATTGAATGCGCACATTGACGACCATTCAGTTAGATAGCTCCGTTTTGGTTTTAGAAGCAGATATTTCTCTGTACAGCCTATGGTCCCATTCACTCGGGAATATCACAAGGCAGCTCCTAGAAGAAACGTGTTTCTGACTCGCTGAATCTCAACATAGATTCAACTCTCTTAGGTGAACGGACGCACAGCAGAGCAGTTTCAAGGAAACGTTCCTCCTGAGTTTTAGACGAAGTTTCCTGCTGTTTAGTACGTATGCCGTCATTGGGATGGAAATACCGGTTTTGGGATTCTGCACAGAAAGGGTTTGCAAACCGCTGAATTCACACGTGAGTTTAATTCTGTCAGTTGAATGCACACATTGACAACCATTCAGTTAGAGAGCTCCGTTTTGGTTTTAGAAGCAGATATTTCTCTGTACAGCCTATGGTGCCTTTCACTCGGGACTATCCCGACGCAGCTCCTAGAAGAAACGTGTTTCTGACTCGCTGAATCTCAACATAGATTCAACTCTCTTAGGTGAACGAACGCACAGCAGAGCAGTTTCAAGGAAACGTTTCTCCAGGGTTTTAGACGAAGTTTCCTGCGGTTTAGTACGTATGCCGGCATTGGTCTGGAAATACTGGTTTTGGGATTCTGCACAGAAAGGGTTTGCAAACCGCTGAATCCACACGTGAGTTTAACTCTGTCATTTGAATGCACACATTGACAACCATTCAGTTAGATAGCTCCGTTTTGGTTTTAGAAGCAGATATTTCTCTGTACAGCCTGTGGTCCCATTCACTCGGGAATATCCCAACTCAGCTCCTGGAAGAAACGTGTTTATGACTCGCTGAATCCCATCATAGATTCAATTCTCTTAGGTGAACGAACGCACAACAGAGCAGTTTCAAGGAAACGTTTCTCCGGAGTTTTAGACGAAGTTTACTGCTGTTTAGTACGTATGCCGGCATTGGGCTGGAAATACCGGTTTTGGGATTCTGCACAGAAAGGGTTTGCAATCCGCTGAATCCAAACGTGAGTTTAACTCTGTCAGTTGAATGCACACATTGACAACCATTCAGTTAGATAGCTCCGTTTTGGTTTTAGAAGCAGATATTTCTCTGTACAGACTATGGTCCCATTCACTCGGGAATATGCCAACGCAGCTCCTAGAAGAAACGTGTTTTTGACTCGCTGAATCTCAACATAGATTCAACTCTCTTAGGTGAACGAACGCACAGCAGAGCAGTTTCAAGGAAACGTTTCTCCTGAGTTTTAGACGAAGTTTCCTGCGGTTCAGTACGTATGCCGGCATTGGGCTGGAAATACCGGTTTTGGGATTCTGCACAGAAAGGGTTTGCAATCCGCTGATTCCACACGTGAGTTTAACTCTGTCAATTGAATGCGCACATTGACGACCATTCAGTTAGATAGCTCCGTTTTGGTTTTAGAAGCAGATATTTCTCTGTACAGCCTATGGTCCCATTCACTCGGGAATATCACAATGCAGCTCCTAGAAGAAACGTGTTTCTGACTCGGTGAATCTCAACATAGATTCAATTCTCTTAGGTGAACGAACGCACAACAGAGCAGTTTCAAGGAAACGTTTCTCCTGAGTTTTAGACGAAGTTTACTGCTGTTTAGTACGTATGCCGTCATTGGGATGGAAATACCGGTTTTGGGATTCTGCACAGAAAGGGTTTGCAAACCGCTGAATTCACACGTGAGTTTAATTCTGTCAGTTGAATGCACACATTGACAACCATTCAGTTAGAGAGCTCCGTTTTGGTTTTAGAAGCAGATATTTCTCTGTACAGCCTATGGTGCCATTCACTCGGGACTATCCCGACGCAGCTCCTAGAAGAAACGTGTTTCTGACTCGCTGAATCTCAACATCGATTCAACTCTCTTAGTGGAACGATGACACAGCAGAGCAGTTTCAAGGAAACATTTCTCCTGAGTTTTAGACGAAGTTTCCTGCTGTTTAGTACGTATGCCAGCATTGGTCTGGAAATACCCGTTTTGGGATTCTGCACAGAAAGGGTTTGCAAACCTCTGAATCCACACGTGAGTTTACCTCTGTCAGTTGAATGCACACATTGACAACCATTCAGTTAGATAGCTCCGTTTTGGTTTTAGAAGCAGATATTTCTCTGTACAGCCTATGGTCCCATTAACTCGGGAATGTCCCAACGCAGCTCCTAGAAGAAACGTGTTTCTGACTCGCTGAATCCCAACATAGATTCAACTCTGTTAGGTGAACGAACGCACAGCAGAGCAGTTTCAGGGAAACGTTTCTCCTGAGTTTTAGACGAAGTTTCCTGCTGTTTAGTACGTATGCCGGCATTGGGCTGGAAATACCGGTTTTGGGATTCTGCACAGAAAGGGTTTGCAAACCGCTGAATCCACACGTGAGTTTAACTCTGTCAGTTGAATGCACACATTGACAACCATTCAGTTACATAGCTCCGTTTTGGTTTTAGAAGCAGATATTTCTCTGTTCAGCCTGTGGTCCCATTCACTCGGGAATATCCCAACACAGCTCCTAGAAGAAACGTGTTTCTGACTCGCTGAATCTCAACATAGATTCAACTCTCTTAGGTGAACGAACGCACAACAGAGCAGTTTCAAGGAAACGTTTCTCCTGAGTTTTAGACAAAGTTTACTGCTGTTTAGTACGTATGCAGTCATTGGGATGGAAATACCGGTTTTGGGATTCTGCACAGAAAGGGTTTGCAAACCGCTGAATTCACACGTGAGTTTAATTCTGTCAGTTGAATGCACACATTGACAACCATTCAGTTAGAGAGCTCCGTTTTGGTTTTAGAAGCAGATATTTCTCTGTACAGCCTATGGTGCCATTCACTCGGGACTATCCCGACGCAACTCCTAGAAGAAACATGTTTCTGACTCGCTGAATCTCAACATCGATTCAACTCTCTTAGTGGAACGATGGCACAGCAGAGCAGTTTCAAGGAAACATTTCTCCTGAGTTTTAGACGAAGTTTCCGGCTGTTTAGTACGTATGCCGGCATTGGTCTGGAAATACCGGTTTTGGGATTCTGCACAGAAAGGGTTTGCAAACCGCTGAATCCAAACGTGAGTTTAACTCTGTCAGTTGAATGCACACATTGACAACCATTCAGTTACATAGCTCCGTTTTGGTTTTAGAAGCAGATATTTCTCTGTACAGCCTATGGTCCCATTAACTCCGGAATGTCCCAACGCAGCTCCTAGAAGAAACGTGTTTCTGACTCGCTGAATCCCAACATAGATTCAACTCTCTTAGGTGAACGAACGCACAGCAGAGCAGTTTCAGGGAAACGTTTCTCCTGAGTTTTAGACGAAGTTTCCTGCTGTTTAGTACGTATGCCGGCATTGGGCTGGAAATACCGGTTTTGGGATTCTGCACAGAAAGGGTTTGCAAACCGCTGAATCCACACGTGAGTTTAACTCTGTCAGTTGAATGCACACATTGAGAACCATTCAGTTAGATAGCTCCGTTTTGATTTTAGAAGCAGATATTTCTCTGTAGAGCCTATGGTCCAATTCACTCGGGAATATCCCAACTCAGCTCCTAGAAGAAACGTGTTTATGACTCGCTGAATCCCATCATAGATTCAACTCTCTTAGGTGAACGAACCACAACAGAGCAGTTTCAAGGAAACGTTTCTCCTGAGTTTTAGACGAAGTTTACTGCTGTTTAGTACGTATGCCGGCATTGGGCTGGAAATACCGGTTTTGGGATTCTGCACAGAAAGGGTTTGCAATCCGCTGAATCCAAACGTGAGTTTAACTCTGTCAGTTGAATGCACACATTGACAACCATTCAGTTAGATAGCTCCGTTTTGGTTTTAGAAGCAGATATTTCTCTGTACAGCCTATGGTCCCATTCACTCGGGAATATCACAATGCAGCTCCTGGAAGAAACGTGTTTCTGACTCGGTGAATCTCAACATAGATTCAACTCTCTTAGGTGAACGAACGCACAACAGAGCAGTTTCAAGGAAACGTTTCTCCTGAGTTTTAGACGAAGTTTACTGCTGTTTAGTACGTATGCCGTCATTGGGATGGAAATACCGGTTTTGGGATTCTGCACAGAAAGGGTTTGCAAACCGCTGAATTCACACGTGAGTTTAATTCTGTCAGTTGAATGCACACATTGACAACCATTCAGTTAGAGAGCTCCGTTTTGGTTTTAGAAGCAGATATTTCTCTGTACAGCCTATGGTGCCATTCACTCGGGACTATCCCGACGCAGCTCCTAGAAGAAACGTGTTTCTGACTCGCTGAATCTCAACATCGATTCAACTCTCTTAGTGGAACGATGACACAGCAGAGCAGTTTCAAGGAAACATTTCTCCTGAGTTTTAGACGAAGTTTCCTGCTGTTTAGTACGTATGCCAGCATTGGTCTGGAAATACCCGTTTTGGGATTCTGCACAGAAAGGGTTTGCAAACCTCTGAATCCACACGTGAGTTTACCTCTGTCAGTTGAATGCACACATTGACAACCATTCAGTTAGATAGCTCCGTTTTGGTTTTAGAAGCAGATATTTCTCTGTACAGCCTATGGTCACATTAACTCGGGAATGTCCCAACGCAGCTCCTAGAAGAAACGTGTTTCTGACTCGCTGAAACCCAACATAGATTCAACTCTGTTAGGTGAACGAACGCACAGCAGAGCAGTTTCAGGGAAACGTTTCTCCTGAGTTTTAGACGAAGTTTCCTGCTGTTTAGCACGTATGCCGGCATTGGGCTGGAAATACCGGTTTTGGGATTCTGCACAGAAAGGGTTTGCAAACCGCTGAATCCACACGTGAGTTTAACTCTGTCAGTTGAATGCACACATTGACAACCATTCAGTTACATAGCTCCGTTTTGGTTTTAGAAGCAGATATTTCTCTGTTCAGCCTGTGGTCCCATTCACTCGGGAATATCCCAACACAGCTCCTAGAAGAAACGTGTTTCTGACTCGCTGAATCTCAACATAGATTCAACTCTCTTAGGTGAACGAACGCACAACAGAGCACTTTCAAGGAAACGTTTCTCCTGAGTTTTAGACAAAGTTTACTGCTGTTTAGTACGTATGCAGTCATTGGGATGGAAATACCGGTTTTGGGATTCTGCACAGAAAGGGTTTGCAAACCGCTGAATTCACACGTGAGTTTAATTCTGTCAGTTGAATGCACACATTGACAACCATTCAGTTAGAGAGCTCCGTTTTGGTTTTAGAAGCAGATATTTCTCTGTACATCCTATGGTGCCATTCACTCGGGACTATCCCGACGCAGCTCCTAGAAGAAACGTGTTTCTGACTCGCTGAATCTCAACATCGATTCAACTCTCTTAGTGGAACGATGGCACAGCAGAGAAGTTTCAAGGAAACATTTCTCCTGAGTTTTAGACGAAGTTTCCGGCTGTTTAGTACGTATGCCGGCATTGGTCTGGAAATACCGGTTTTGGGATTCTGCACAGAAAGGGTTTGCAAACCGCTGAATCCAAACGTGAGTTTAACTCTGTCAGTTGAATGCACACATTGACAACCATTCAGTTAGATAGCTCCGTTTTGGTTTTAGAAGCAGATATTTCTCTGTACAGCCTATGGTCCCATTAACTCCGGAATGTCCCAACGCAGCTCCTAGAAGAAACGTGTTTCTGACTCGCTGAATCCCAACATAGATTCAACTCTCTTAGGTGAACGAACGCACAGCAGAGCAGTTTCAGGGAAACGTTTCTCCTGAGTTTTAGACGAAGTTTCCTGCTGTTTAGTACGTATGCCGGCATTGGGCTGGAAATACCGGTTTTGGGATTCTGCACAGAAAGGGTTTGCAAACCGCTGAATCCACACATGAGTTTAACTCTGTCAGTTGAATGCACACATTGACAACCATTCAGTTACATAGCTCCGTTTTGATTTTAGAAGCAGATATTTCTCTGTAGAGCCTATGGTCCAATTCACTCGGGAATATCCCAACTCAGCTCCTAGAAGAAACGTGTTTATGACTCGCTGAATCCCATCATAGATTCAACTCTCTTAGGTGAACGAACCACAACAGAGCAGTTTCAAGGAAACGTTTCTCCTGAGTTTTAGACGAAGTTTACTGCTGTTTAGTACGTATGCCGGCATTGGGCTGGAAATACCGGTTTTGGGATTCTGCACAGAAAGGGTTTGCAATCCGCTGAATCCAAACGTGAGTTTAACTCTGTCAGTTGAATGCACACATTGACAACCATTCAGTTAGATAGCTCCGTTTTGGTTTTAGAAGCAGATATTTCTCTGTACAGCCTATGGTCCCATTCACTCGGGAATATCCCAACGCACCTCCTAGAAGAAACGTGTTTCTGACTCGCTGAATCTCAACATAGATTCAACTCTCTTAGGTGAACGAACGCACAGCAGAGCAGTTTCAAGGAAACGTTCCTCCTGAGTTTTAGACAAAGTTTCCTGCTGTTTAGTACGTATGACGGCATTGGGCTGGAAATACCGGTTTTGGGATTCTGCACAGAAAGGGTTTGCAAAACGCTGAATCCACACGTGAGTTTAACTCTGTCAGTTGAATGCACACATTGACGACCATTCAGTTAGATAGCTCCGTTTTGGTTTTAGAAGCAGATATTTCTCTGTACAGCCTATGGTCCCATTCACTCGGGAATATCCCAACGCAGCTCCTAGAACAAACGTGTTTCTGACTCGCTGAATCTCAACATAGATTCAACTCTTTTAGGTGAACGATGGCACAGCAGAGCAGTTTCAAGGAAACGTTTCTCCAGGGTTTTAGACGAAGTTTCCTGCTGTTTAGTACGTATGCCGGCATTGGTCTGGAAATACCGAATTTGGGATTCTGCACAGAAAGGGTTTGCAAACCGCTGAATCCACACGTGAGTTTAACTCTGTCAGTTAAATGCACACATTGACAACCATTCAGTTAGATAGTTCCGTTTTGGTTTTAGAAGCAGATATTTCTCTGTACAGCCTGTGGTCCCATTCACTCGGGAATATCCCAACTCAGCTCCTGGAAGAAACGTGTTTATGACTCGCTGAATCCCATAATAGATTCAACTCTCTTAGGTGAACGAACGCACAACAGAGCAGTTTCAAGGAAACGTTTCTCCGGAATTTTAGACGAAGTTTACTGCTGTTTAGTACGTATGCCGGCATTGGGCTGGAAATACCGGTTTTGGGATTCTGCACAGAAAGGGTTTGCAATCCGCTGAATCCAAACTTGAGTTTAACTCTGTCAGTTGAATGCACACATTGACAACCATTCAGTTAGATAGCTCCGTTTTGGTTTTAGAAGCAGATATTTCTCTGTACAGCCTATGTTCCCATTTCCTCGGGAATATCCCAACGCAGCTCCTAGAAGAAACGTGTTTTTGACTCGCTGAATCTCAACATAGATTCAACTCTCTTAGGTGAACGAACGCACAGCAGAGCAGTTTCAAGGAAACGTTTCTCCTGAATTTTAGACGAAGTTTACTGCTGTTTAGTACGTATGCCGTCATTGGGATGGAAATACCGGTTTTGGGATTCTGCACAGAAAGGGTTTGAAAACCGCTGAATTCACACGTGAGTTTAATTCTGTCAGTTGAATGCACACATTGACAACCATTCAGTTAGAGAGCTCCGTTTTGGTTTTAGAAGCAGATATTTCTCTGTACAGCCTATGGTGCCATTCACTCGGGACTATCCCGACGCAGCTCCTAGAAGAAACGTGTTTCTGACTCGCTGAATCTCAACATCGATTCAACTCTCTTAGGTGAACGAACGCACAGCAGAGCAGTTTCAAGGAAACATTTCTCCTGAGTTTTAGACGAAGTTTCCTGCTGTTTAGTACGTATGCCGGCATTGGTCTGGAAATACCGGTTTTGGGATTCTGCACAGAAAGGGTTTGCAAACCGCTGAATCCACACGTGAGTTTAACTCTGTCAGTTGAATGCACACATTGACAACCATTCAGTTAGATAGCTCCGTTTTGGTTTTAGAAGCAGATATTTCTCTGTACAACCTATGGTCCCATTCACTCGGGAATATCCCAACGCAGCTCATAGAAGAAACGTGTTTCTGACTCGCTGAGTCCCAAAATAGATTCAACTCTTTTAGGTGAACGAACGCACAGCAGAGCAGTTTCAAGGAAACATTTCTCCTGAGTTTTAGACGAAGTTTCCTGCTGTTTAGTACGTATGCCGGCATTGGTCTGGAAATACCGGTTTTGGGATTCTGCACAGAAAGGGTTTGCAAACCGCTGAATCCACACGTGAGTTTAACTCTGTCAGTTGAATGCACACATTGACAACCATTCAGTTAGATAGCTCCGTTTTGGTTTTAGAAGCAGATATTTCTCTGTACAGCCTATGGTCCCATTCACTCGGGAATATCCCAACGCACCTCCTAGAAGAAACGTGTTTCTGACTCGCTGAATCTCAACATAGATTCAACTCTCTTAGGTGAACGAGCGCACAGCAGAGCAGTTTCAAGGAAACGTTCCTCCTGAGTTTTAGACAATGTTTCCTGCTGTTTAGTACGTATGACGGCATTGGGCTGGAAATACCGGTTTTGGGATTCTGCACAGAAAGGGTTTGCAAAACGCTGAATCCACACGTGAGTTTAACTCTGTCAGTTGAATGCACACATTGACGACCATTCAGTTAGATAGCTCCGTTTTGGTTTTAGAAGCAGATATTTCTCTGTACAGCCTATGGTCCCATTCACTCGGGAATATCCCAACGCAGCTCCTAGAACAAACGTGTTTCTGACTCGCTGAATCTCAACATAGATTCAACTCTTTTAGGTGAACGATGGCACAGCAGAGCAGTTTCAAGGAAACGTTTCTCCAGGGTTTTAGACGAAGTTTCCTGCTGTTTAGTACGTATGCCGGCATTGGTCTGCAAATACCGGTTTTGGGATTCTGCACAGAAAGGGTTTGCAAACCGCTGAATCCACACGTGAGTTTAACTCTGTCATTTGAATGCACACATTGACAACCATTCAGTTAGATAGCTCCGTTTTGGTTTTAGAAGCAGATATTTCTCTGTACAGCCTGTGGTCCCATTCGCTCGGGAATATCCCAACTCAGCTCCTGGAAGAAACGTGTTAATGACTCGCTGAATCCATTCATAGATTCAACTCTCTTAGGTGAACGAACGCACAACAGAGCAGTTTCAAGGAAACGTTTCTCCGGAGTTTTAGACGAAGTTTACTGCTGTTTAGTACGTATGCCGGCATTGGGCTGGAAATACCGGTTTTGGGATTCTGCACAGAAAGGGTTTGCAATCCGCTGAATCCAAACGTGAGTTTAACTCTGTCAGTTGAATGCACACATTGACAACCATTCAGTTAGATAGCTCCGTTTTGGTTTTAGAAGCAGATATTTCTCTGTACAGCCTATGGTCCCATTCACCCGGGAATATCCCAACGCAGCTCCTAGAAGAAACGTGTTTTTGACTCGCTGAATCTCAACATAGATTCAACTCTCTTAGGTGAACGAACGCACAGCAGAGCAGTTTCAAGGAAACGTTTCTCCTGAGTTTTAGACGAAGTTTACTGCTGTTTAGTACGTATGCCGTCATTGGGATGGAAATACCGGTTTTGGGATTCTGCACAGAAAGGGTTTGAAAACCGCTGAATTCACACGTGAGTTTAATTCTGTCAGTTGAATGCACACATTGACAACCATTCAGTTAGAGAGCTCCGTTTTGGTTTTAGAAGCAGATATTTCTCTGTACAGCCTATGGTGCCATTCACTCGGGACTATCCCGACGCAGCTCCTAGAAGAAACGTGTTTCTGACTCGCTGAATCTCAACATCGATTCAACTCTCTTAGTGGAACGATGGCACAGCAGAGCAGTTTCAAGGAAACATTTCTCCTGAGTTTTAGACGAAGTTTCCTGCTGTTTAGTACGTATGCCGGCATTGATTTGGAAATACCGGTTTTGGGATTCTGCACAGAAAGGGTTTGCAAACCGCTGAATCCACACGTGAGTTTAACTCTGTCAGTTGAATGAACACATTGACAACCATTCAGTTAGATGGCTCCGTTTTGGTTTTAGAAGCAGATATTTCTCTGTACAACCTATGGTCCCATTCACTCGGGAATATCCCAACGCAGCTCATAGAAGAAACGTGTTTCTGACTCGCTGAGTTCCAAAATAGATTCAACTCTCTTAGGTGAACGAACGCACAGCAGAGCAGTTTCAAGGAAACATTTCTCCTGAGTTTTAGACGAAGTTTCCTGCTGTTTAGTACGTATGCCGGCATTGGTCTGGAAATACCGGTTTTGGGATTCTGGACAGAAAGGGTTTGCAAACCGCTGAATCCACACGTGAGTTTAACTCTGTCAGTTGAATGCACACATTGACAACCATTCAGTTAGATAGCTCCGTTTTGGTTTTAGAAGCAGATATTTCTCTGTACAGCCTATGGTCCCATTAACTCGGGAATGTCCCAACGCAGCTCCTAGAAGAAACGTGTTTCTGACTCGCTGAATCCCAACATAGATTCAACTCTCTTAGCTGAACGAACGCACAGCAGTGCAGTTTCAGGGAAACGTTTCTCCTGAGTTTTAGACGAAGTTTCCTGCTGTTTAGTACGTATGACGGCATTGGGCTGGAAATACCGGTTTTGGGATTCTGCACAGAAAGGGTTTGCAAACCGCTGAATCCACACGTGATTTTAACTCTGTCAGTTGAATGCACACATTGACAACCATTCAGTTACATAGCTCCGTTTTTGATTTTAGAAGCAGATATTTCTCTGTACAGCCTATGGTCCAATTCACTCGGGAATATCCCAACGCAGCTCCTAGAAGAAACGTGTTTCTGACTCGCTGAATCTCAACATAGATTCAACTCTCTTAGGTGAACGAACGCACAGCAGAGCAGTTTCAAGGAAACGTTTCTCCAGGGTTTTAGACGAAGTTTCCTGCGGTTTAGTTCGTATGCCGGCATTGGTCAGGAAATACCGGTTTTGGGATTCTGCACAGAAAGGGTTCGCAAACCGCTGAATCCACACGTGAGTTTAACTCTGTCATTTGAATGCACACATTGACAACCATTCAGTTAGATAGCTCCGTTTTGGTTTTAGAAGCAGATATTTCTCTGTACAGCCTGTGGTCCCATTCACTCGGGAATATCCCAACTCAGCTCCTGGAAGAAACGTGTTTATGACTCGCTGAATCCCATCATAGATTCAACTCTCTTAGGTGAACGAACGCACAATAGAGCAGTTTCAAGGAAACGTTTCTCCGGAGTTTTAGACGAAGTTTCCTGCGGTTCATTACGTATGCCGGCATTGGGCTGGAAATACCGGTTTTGGGATTCTGCACAGAAAGGGTTTGCAATCCGCTGATTCCACACGTGAGTTTAACTCTGTCAATTGAATGCGCACATTGACGACCATTCAGTTAGATACCTCCGTTTTGGTTTTAGAAGCAGATATTTCTCTGTACATCCTATGGTCCCATTCACTCGGGAATATCACAATGCAGCTCCTAGAAGAAACGTGTTTCTGACTCGGTGAATCTCAACATAGATTCAACTCTCTTAGGTGAACGAACGAACAACAGAGCAGTTTCAAGGAAACGTTTCTCCTGAGTTTTAGACGAAGTTTACTGCTGTTTAGTACGTATGCCGTCATTGGGATGGAAATACCGGTTTTGGGATTCTGCACAGAAAGGGTTTGCAAACCGCTGAATTCACACGTGAGTTTAATTCTGTCAGTTGAATGCACACATTGACAACCATTCAGTTAGAGAGCTCCGTTTTGGTTTTAGAAGCAGATATTTCTCTGTACAGCCTATGGTGCCATTCACTCGGGACTATCCCGACGCAGCTCCTAGAAGAAACGTGTTTCTGACTCGCTGAATCTCAACATCGATTCAACTCTCTTAGTGGAACGATGACACAGCAGAGCAGTTTCAAGGAAACATTTCTCCTGAGTTTTTGACGAAGTTTCCTGCTGTTTAGTACGTATGCCGGCATTGGTCTGGAAATACCGGTTTTGGGATTCTGCACAGAAAGGGTTTGCAAACCGCTGAATCCACACGTGAGTTTACCTCTGTCAGTTGAATGCACACATTGAGAACCATTCAGTTAGATAGCTCCGTTTTGGTTTTAGAAGCAGATATTTCTCTGTACAGCCTATGGTCCCATTAACTCGGGAATGTCCCAACGCAGCTCCTAGAAGAAACGTGTTTCTGACTCGCTGAATCCCAACATAGATTCAACTCTCTTAGGTGAACGAACGCACAGCAGAGCAGTTTCAAGGAAACGTTTCTCCTGAGTTTTAGACGAAGTTTCCTGCGGTTTAGTACGTATGCCGGCATTGGTCTGGAAATACCGGTTTTGGGATTCTGCACAGAAAGGGTTGGCAAACCGCTGAATCCACACGTGAGTGTAACTCTGTCATTTGAATGCACACATTGACAACCATTCAGTTACATAGCTCCGTTTTGGTTTTAGAAGCAGATATATCTCTGTACAACCTGTGGTCCCATTCACTCGGGAATATCCCAACTCAGCTCCTAGAAGAAACGTGTTTATGACTCGCTGAATCCCATCATAGATTCAAACTTCTTAGGTGAACGAACGCACAACAGAGCAGTTTCAAGGAAACGTTTCTCTGGAGTTTTAGACGAAGTTTACTGCTGTTTAGTACGTATGCCGGCATTGGGCTGGAAATACCGGTTTTGGGATTCTGCACAGAAAGGGTTTGCAATCCGCTGAATCCAAACGTGAGTTTAACTCTGTCAGTTGAATGCACACATTGACAACCATTCAGTTAGATAGCTCCGTTTTGGTTTTAGAAGCAGATATTTCTCTGTACAGCCAATGGTCCCATTCACTCGGGAATATCCCAACCCAGCTCCTAGAAGAAACGTGTTTCTGACTCGCTGAATCTCAACATCAATTCAACTCTCTTAGGTAAACGAACGCACAGCAGAGCAGTTTCAAGGAAACGTTCCTCCTGAGTTTTAGACAAAGTTTCCTGCTGTTTAGTACGTATGCCGGCATTGGGCTGGGAATACCGGTTTTGGGATTCTGCACAGAAAGGGTTTGCAATCCGCTGAATCCAAACGTGAGTTTATCTCTGTCAGTTGAATGCACACATTGACGACCATTCAGTTAGATAGCTCCGTTTTGGTTTTAGAAGCAGATATTTCTCTGTACAGCCTATGGTCCCATTCACTCGGGAATATCCCAACGCAGCTCCTAGAAGAAACGTGTTTCTGACTCGCTGAATCTCAGCATAGATTCACCTCTTTTAGGTGAACGATGGCACAACAGAGCAGTTTCAAGGAAACGTTTCTCCTGAGTTTTAGACTAAGTTACCTGCTGTTTAGTACGTATGCCGGCATTAGTCTGGGAATAGCGGTTTTGGGATTCTGCACAGAAAGGGTTTGCAAACCGCTGAATCCACACGTGAGTTTAACTCTGTCAGTTGAATGCACACATTGACAACCATTCAGTTAGATAACTCCCTTTTGTTTTTAGAAGCAGATATTTCTCTGTACAACCAATGGTCCCATTCACTCGGGAATATCCCAACGCAGCTCAGAGAAGAAACGTGTTTCTGACTCGCTGAATCCCAACATAGATTCAACTCTCTTAGGTGAATGAACGCACAGCAGTGCAGTTTCAGGGAAACGTTTCTCCTGTGTTATAGACGAAGTTTCCTGCTGTTTAGTACGTATGCCGGCATTGGGCTGGAAATACCGGTTTTGGGATTCTGCACAGAAAGGGTTTGCAATCCGCTGAATCCACACGTGAGTTTAACTCTGTCAGTTGAATGCACACATTGACAACCGTTCAGTTACATAGCTCCGTTTAGATTTTAGAAGCAGATATTTCTCTGTACAGCCTATGGTCGCATTTACTCGGTAATATCCCAACGTAGCTCCTAGAAGAAAAGTGTTTCTGACTCGCTGAATCTCAACATAGATTCAACTCTCTTAGGTGAACGAACGCACAGCAGAGCAGTTTCAATTAAACGTTTCTCCTGAGTTTTAGACGAAGTTTCCTGCGGTTTAGTACGTATGCCGGCATTGGGCTGGAAATACCGGTTTTGGGATTCTGCACAGAAAGGGTTTGCAAACCGCTGAATCCACACGTGAGTGTAACTCTGTCATTTGAATGCACACATTGACAACCATTCAGTTACATAGCTCCGTTTTGGTTTTAGAAGCAGATATTTCTCTGTACAGCCTATGGTGCCATTCACTCGGGACTATCCCGATGCAGCTCCTAGAAGAAACGTGTTTCTGACTCGCTGAATCTCAACATCGATTCAACTCTCTTAGTGGAACGATGACACAGCAGAGCAGTTTCAAGGAAACATTTCTCCTGAGTTTTAGACGAAGTTTCCTGCTGTTTAGTACGTATGCCAGCATTGGTCTGGAAATACCCGTTTTGGGATTCTGCACAGAAAGGGTTTGCAAACCTCTGAATCCACACGTGAGTTTACCTCTGTCAGTTGAATGCACACATTGACAACCATTCAGTTAGATAGCTCCGTTTTGGTTTTAGAAGCAGATATTTCTCTGTACAGCCTATGGTCCCATTAACACGGGAATGTCCCAGCGCAGCTCCTAGAAGAAACGTGTTTCTGACTCGTTGAATCCCAACATAGATTCAACTCTGTTAGGTGAACGAACGCACAGCAGAACAGTTTCAGGGAAACGATTCTCCTGAGTTTTAGACGAAGTTTCCTGCTGTTTAGTACGTATGCCGGCATTGGGCTGGAAATACCGGTTTTGGGATTCTGCACAGAAAGGGTTTGCAAACCGCTGAATCCACAGGTGAGTTTAACTCTGTCAGTTGAATGCACACATTGACAACCATTCAGTTACATAGCTCCGTTTTGATTTTAGAAGCAGATATTTCTCTGTACAGCCTACGGTCCAATTCACTCGGGAATATCCCAACGCAGCTGCTAGAAGAATCGTGTTTCTGACTCGCTGAATCTCAACATAGATTCAACTCTCTTAGGTGAACGAACGCACAGCAGAGCAGTTTCAAGGAAACGTTTCTCCTGAGTTTTAGACGAAGTTTCCTGCGGTTTAGTACGTATGCCGGCATTGGTCTGGAAATACTGGTTTTGGGATTCTGCACAGAAAGGGTTTGCAAACCGCTGAATCCACACGTGAGTTTAACTCTGTCAATTGAATGCGCACATTGACGACCATTCAGTTAGATAGCTCCGTTTTGGTTTTAGAAGCAGATATTTCTCTGTACAGCCTATGGTCCCATTCACTCGGGAATATCACAACGCAGCTCCTAGAAGAAACGTGTTTCTGACTCGGTGAATCTCAACATAGATTCAACTCTCTTAGGTGAACGAATGCACAGCAGAGCAGTTTCAAGGAAACGTTCCTCCTGAGTTTTAGACGAAGTTTCCTGCTGTTTAGTACGTATGCCGGCATTGGGCTGGAAATACCGGTTTTGGGATTCTGCACAGAAAGGGTTTGTAAACCGCTGAATCCACACGTGAGTTTAAATCTGTCAGTTGAATGCACACATTGACAACCATTCAGTTACATAGCTCCGTTTTGGTTTTAGAAGCAGATATTTCTCTGTACAGCCTATGGTCCCATTCACTCGGGAATATCCCAACACAGCTCCTAGAAGAAACGTGCTTCTGACTCGTTGAATCTCAACATAGATTCAACTCTCTTAGGTGAACGAACGCACAACAGAGCAGTTTCAAGGAAACGTTTCTCCTGAGTTTTAGACAAAGTTTACTGCTGTTTAGTACGTATGCAGTCATTGGGATGGAAATACCGGTTTTGGGATTCTGCACAGAAAGGGTTTGCAAACCGCTGAATTCACACGTGAGTTTAATTCTGTCAGTTGAATGCACACATTGACAACCATTCAGTTAGAGAGCTCCGTTTTGGTTTTAGAAGCAGATATTTCTCTGTACAGCCTATGGTGCCATTCACTCGGGACTATCCCGACGCAGCTCCTAGAAGAAACGTGTTTCTGACTCGCTGAATCTCAACATCGATTCAACTCTCTTAGTGGAACGATGGCACAGCAGAGCAGTTTCAAGGAAACATTTCTCTTGAGTTTTAGACGAAGTTTCCTGCTGTTTAGTACGTATGCCGGCATTGGTCTGGAAATACCGGTTTTGGGATTCTGCACAGAAAGGGTTTGCAAACCGCTGAATCCACACGTGAGTTTAACTCTGTCAGTTGAATGCACACATTGACAACCATTCAGTTAGATAGCTCCGTTTTGCTTTTAGAAGCAGATATTTCTCTGTACAGCCTATGGTCCCATTCACTCGGGAATATCCCAACGCAGCTCCTAGAAGAAACGTGTTTCTGACTCGCTGAATCTCAACATAGATTCACCTCTTTTAGGTGAACGATGGCACAACAGAGCAGTTTCAAGGAAACGTTTCTCCTGAGTTTTAGACTAAGTTACCTGCTGTTTAGTACGTATGCCGGCATTAGTCTGGGAATAGCGGTTTTGGGATTCTGCACAGAAAGGGTTTGCAAACCGCTGAATCCACACGTGAGTTTAACTCTGTCAGTTGAATGCACACATTGACAACCATTCAGTTAGATAGCTCCCATTTGTTTTTAGAAGCAGATATTTCTCTGTACAACCTATGGTCCCATTCACTCGGGAATATCCCAACGCAGCTCAGAGAAGAAACGTGTTTCTGACTCGCTGAATCCCAACATAGATTCAACTCTCTTAGGTGAACGAACGCACAGCAGTGCAGTTTCAGGGAAACGTTTCTCCTGAGTTATAGACGAAGTTTCCTGCTGTTTAGTACGTATGCCGGCATTGGGCTGGAAATACCGGTTTTGGGATTCTGCACAGAAAGGGTTTGCAATCCGCTGAATCCACACGTGAGTTTAACTCTGTCAGTTGAATGCACACATTGACAACCGTTCAGCTACATAGCTCCGTTTAGATTTTAGAAGCAGATATTTCTCTGTACAGCCTATGGTCCCATTTACTCGGTAATATCCCAACGTAGCTCCTAGAGGAAAAGTGTTTCTGACTCGCTGAATCTCAACATAGATTCAACTCTCTTAGGTGAACGAACGCACAGCAGAGCAGTTTCAATTAAACGTTTCTCCTGAGTTTTAGACGAAGTTTCCTGCGGTTTAGTACGTATGCCGGCATTGGGCTGGGAATACCGGTTTTGGGATTCTGCACAGAAAGGGTTTGCAATCCGCTGAATCCAAACGTGAGTTTAACTCTGTCAGTTGAATGCACACATTGACGACCATTCAGTTAGATAGCTCCGTTTTGGTTTTAGAAGCAGATATTTCTCTGTACAGCCTATGGTCCCATTGACTCGGGAATATCCCAACGCAGCTCCTAGAAGAAACGTGTTTCTGACTCGCTGAATCTCAACATAGATTCACCTCTTTTAGGTGAACGATGGCACAGCAGAGCAGTTTCAAGGAAACGTTTCTCCTGAGTTTTAGACTAAGTTACCTGCTGTTTAGTACGTATGCCGGCATTAGTCTGGAAATACCGGTTTTGGGATTCTGCACAGAAAGGGTTTGCAAACCGCTGAATCCAAACGTGAGTTTAACTCTGTCAGTTGAATGCCCACATTGACGACCATTCAGTTACATAGCTCCGTTTTGATTTTAGAAGCAGACATTTCTCTTTACAGCCTATGGTCCAATTCACTCGGGAATATCCCAACGCAGCTCCTAGAAGAAACGTGTTTCTGACTCGCTGAATCTCAACATAGATTCAACTCTCTTAGGTGAACGAACGCACAGCAAAGCAGTTTCAAGGAAACGTTTCTCCTGAGTTTTAGACGAAGTTTCCAGCGGTTTAGTACGTATGCCGGCATTGGTCTGGAAATACCGGTTTTGGGATTCTGCAGAGAAAGGGTTTGCAAACCGCTGAATCCACACGTGAGTTTAACTCTGTCATTTGAATGCACACATTGACAACCATTCAGTTAGATAGCTCCGTTTTGGTTTTAGAAGCAGATATTTCTCTGTACAGCCTGTGGTCCCATTCACTCAGAAATATCCCAACTCAGCTCCTGGAAGAAACGTGTTTATGACTCGCTGAATCCCATCATAGATTCAACTCTCTTAGGTGAACGAACGCACAACAGTGCAGTTTCAAGGAAACGTTTCTCCGGAGTTTTAGACGAAGTTTACTGCTGTTTAGTACGTATGCCGGCATTGGGCTGGAAATACCGGTTTTGGGATTCTGCACAGAATGTGTTTGCAATCCGCTGAATCCAAACGTGAGTTTAACTCTGTCAGTTGAATGCACACATTGACAACCATTCAGTTAGATAGCTCCGTTTTGGTTTTAGAAGCAGATATTTCTCTGTACAGCCTATGGTCCCATTCACTCGGGAATATCCCAACGCAGCTCCTAGAAGAAACGTGTTTTTGACTCGCTCAATCTCAACATAGATTCAACTCTCTTAGGTGAACGAACGCACAGCAGAGCAGTTTCAAGGAAACGTTTCTCCTGAGTTTTAGACGAAGTTTCCTGCGGTTCAGTACGTATGCCGGCATTGGGCTGGAAATACCGGTTTTGGGATTCTGCACAGAAAGGGTTTGCAATCCGCTGATTCCACACGTGAGTTTAACTCTGTCAATTGAATGCGCACATTGACGACCATTCAGTTAGATAGCTCCGTTTTGGTTTTAGAAGCAGATATTTCTCTGTACAGCCTATGGTCCCATTCACTCGGGAATATCACAAGGCAGCTCCTAGAAGAAACGTGTTTCTGACTCGGTGAATCTCAACATAGATTCATCTCTCTTAGGTGAACGAACGCACAACAGAGCAGTTTCAAGGAAACGTTTCTCCTGAGTTTTAGACGAAGTTTACTGCTGTTTAGTACGTATGCCGTCATTGGGATGGAAATACCGGTTTTGGGATTCTGCACAGAAAGGGTTTGCAAACCGCTGAATTCACACGTGAGTTTAATTCTGTCAGTTGAATGCACACATTGACAACCATTCAGTTAGAGAGCTCCGTTTTGGTTTTAGAAGCAGATATTTCTCTGTACAGCCTATGGTGCCATTCACTCGGGAGTATCCCAACGCAGCTCCTAGAAGAAACGTGTTTCTGACTCGCTGAATCTCAACATCGATTCAACTCTCTTAGTGGAACGATGGCACAGCAGAGCAGTTTCAAGGAAACATTTCTCCTGAATTTTAGACGAAGTTTCCTGCTGTTTAGTACGTATGCCGGCATTGGTCTGGAAATACCGGTTTTGGGATTCTGCACAAAAGGGTTTGCAAACCGCTGAATCCAAACGTGAGTTTAACTCTGTCAGTTGAATGCACACATTGACAACCATTCAGTTAGATAGCTCCGTTTTGGTTTTAGAAGCAGATATTTCTCTGTACAGCCTATGGTACCATTAACTCGGGAATGTCCCAACGCAGCTCCTAGAAGAAACGTGTTTCTCACTTGCTGAATCCCAACATAGATTCAACTCTCTTAGGTGAACGAACGCACAACAGAGCAGTTTCAATGAAACGTATCTCCGGAGTTTTAGACGAAGTTTACTGCTGTTTAGTACGTATGCCGGCATTGGGCTGGAAATACCGGTTTTGGGATTCTGCACAGAAAGGGTTTGCAATCCGCTGAATCCAAACGTGAGTTTAACTCTGTCAGTTGAATGCACACATTGACAACCATTCAGTTAGATAGCTCCGTTTTGGTTTTAGAAGCAGATATTTCTCTGTACATCCTATGGTCCCATTCACTCGGGAATATCCCCACGCAGCTCCTAGAAGAAACGTGTTTCTGACTCGCTGAATCTCAACATAGATTCAACTCTCTTAGGTGAACGAACGCACAGCAGAGCAGTTTCAAGGAAACGTTCCTCCTGAGATTTAGACAAAGTTTCCTGCTGTTTAGTACTTATGCCGGCATTGGGCTGGAAATACCGGTTTTGGGATTCTGCACAGAAAGGGTTTGCAAAACGCTGAATCCACACGTGAGTTTAACTCTGTCAGTTGAATGCACACATTGACGACCATTCAGTTAGATAGCTCCGTTTTGGTTTTAGAAGCAGATAGTTCTCTGTACAGCCTATGGTCCCATTCACTCGGGAATATCCCAACGCAGCTCCTAGAAGAAACGTGTTTCTGACTCGCTGAATCTCAACATACATTCAACTCTTTTAGGTGAACGATGGCACAGCAGAGCAGTTTCAAGGAAACGTTTCTCCTAAGTTTTAGACGAAGTTTCCTGCTGTTCAGTACGTATGCCGGCATTAGTCTGGAAATATCGGTTTTGGGATTCTGCACAGAAAGGGTTTGCAAACCGCTGAATCCACACGTGAGTTTAACTCTGTCAGTTGAATGCACACATTGACAACCATTCAGTTAGATAGCTCCCTTTTGTTTTTAGAAGCAGATATTTCTCTGTACAACCTGTCGTCCCATTCACTCGGAAATATCCCAACGCAACTCAGAGAAGAAACGTGTTTCTGACTCGCTGAATCCCAACATAGATTCAACTCGCTTAGGTGAACGAACGCACAGCAGAGCAGTTTCAAGGAACGTTTCTCCTGAGTTTTAGACGAAGTTTCCTGCGGTTTAGTACGTATGCCGGCATTGGGCTGGAAATACAGGTTTTGGGATTCTGCACAGAAAGGGTTTGCAAACCGCTGATTCCACACGTGAGTTTAACTCTGTCAGTTGAATGCGCACATTGACGACCATTCAGTTAGATAGCTCCGTTTTGGTTTTGGTAGCAGATATTTCTCTGTACAGCCTATGGTCCAATTCACTCGGGAATATCCCAACGCAGCTCCTAGAAGAAACGTGTTTCTGACTCGCTGAATCTCAACATAGATTCAACGCTCTTTGGTGAACGATCGCACAGCAGAGCCGTTTCAAGGAAACGTTTCTCCTGAGTTTTAGACGAAGTTACCTGCTGTTTAGTACGTATGCCGGCATTGGGCTGGAAATACCGGCTTTGGGATTCTGCACAGAAAGGTTTTGCAAACCGCTGATTCCACAAGTGAGTTTAACTCTGTCAGTTGAATGCGCACATTGACGACCATTCAGTTAGATAGCTCCGTTTTGATTTTAGAAGCAGATATTTCTCTGTACAGCCTATGGTCCAATTCACTCGGGAATATCCCAACGCAGCTCCTAGAAGAAACGTGTTTCTGACTCGCTGAATCTCAACATAGATTCAACTCTCTTAGGTGAACGAACGCACAACAGAGCAGTTTCAAGGAAACGTTTCTCCTGAGTTTTAGACGAAGTTTACTGCTGTTTAGTACGTATGCCGTCATTGGGATGGAAATACTGGTTTTGGGATTCTGCACAGTAGGGGTTTGCAAACCGCTGAATTCACACGTGAGTTTAATTCTGTCAGTTGAATGCACACATTGACAACCATTCAGTTAGAGAGCTCCGTTTTGGTTTTAGAAGCAGATATTTCTCTGTACAGCCTATGGTCCCATTCACTCGGGAATATCCCAACGCAGCTCCTAGAAGAAACGTGTTTCTGACTCGCTGAATCTCAACATAGATTCAACTCTTTTAGGTGAACGATGGCACAGCAGAGCAGTTTCAAGGAAACGTTTCTCCTGAGTTTTAGACGAAGTTTCCTGCTGTTTAGTACGTATGCCGGCATTAGTCTGGAAATATCGGTTTTGGGATTCTGCACAGAAAGGGTTTGCAAACCGCTGAATCCACACGTGAGTTTAACTCTGTCAGTTGAATGCACACATTGACAACCATTCAGTTAGATAGCTCCGTTTTGGTTTTAGAAGCAGATATTTCTCTGTACAACCTATGGTCCAATTCACTCGGGAATATCCCAACGCAGCTCAGAGAAGAAACGTGTTTCTGACTCGCTGAATCCCAACATAGATTCAACTCTCTTAGGTGAACGAACGCACAGCAGAGCAGTTTCAAGGAAACGTTTCTCCTGAGTTTTAGACGAAGTTTCCTGCTGTTTAGTACGTATGCCGGCATTGGGCTGGAAATACCGGTTTTGGGATTCTGCACAGAAAAGGTTTGCAATCCGCTGAATCCAAACGTGAGTTTAACTCTGTCAGTTGAATGCACACATTGACAACCATTCAGTTAGATAGCTCCGTTTTGGTTTTAGAGGCAGATATTTCTCTGTACAGCCTATGGTCCCATTCACTCGGGAATATCCCAACGCAGCTCCTAGAAGAAACGTGTTTTTGACTCGCTGAATCTCAACATAGATTCAACTCTCTTATGTGAACGAACGCACAGCAGAGCAGTTTCAAGGAAACGTTTCTCCTGAGTTTTAGACGAAGTTTCCTGCGGTTCAGTATGTATGCCGGCATTGGGCTGGAAATACCGGTTTTGGGATTCTGCACAGAAAGGGTTTGCAATCCGCTGATTCCACACGTGAGTTTAACTCTGTCAATTGAATGTGCACTTTGACGACCATTCAGTTAGATAGCTCCGTTTTGGTTTTAGAAGCAGATATTTCTCTGTACAGCCTATGGTCCCATTCACTCGGGAATATCACAACGCAGCTCCTAGAAGAAACGTGTTTCTGACTCGGTGAATCTCAACATAGATTCAACTCTCTTACGGGAACGAACGCACAACAGAGCAGTTTCAAGGAAACGTTTCTCCTGAGTTTTAGACGAAGTTTACTGCTGTTTAGTACGTATGCCGTCACTGGGATGGAAATACCGGTTTTGGGATTCTGCACATAAAGGGTTTGCAAACCGCTGAAATCACACGTGAGTTTAATTCTGTCAGTTGAATGCAGACATTGACAACCATTCAGTTAGATAGCTCCGTTTTGGTTTTAGAAACAGATATTTCTCTGTACAGCCTATGGTGCCATTCACTCGGGACTATCCCGACGCAGCTCCTAGAAGAAACGTTTTTCTGACTCGCTGAATCTCAACATCGATTCAACTCTCTTAGTGGAACGATGGCACAGCAGAGCAGTTTCAAGGAAACATTTCTCCTGAGTTTTAGACGAAGTTTCCTGCTGTTTAGTACGTATGCCGGCATTGGGCTGGAAATACCGGTTTTGGGATTCTGCACAGAAAGGGTTTCCAAACCGCTGAATTCACACGTGAGTTTAATTCTGTCAGTTGAATGCACACATTGACAACCATTCAGTTAGATAGCTCCCTTTTGTTTTTAGAAGCAGATATTTCTCTGTACAGCCTATGGTGCCATTCACTCGGGAGTATCCCGACGCAGCTCCTAGAAGAAACGTGTTTCTGACTCGCTGAATCTCAACATCGATTCAACTCTCTTAGTGGAACGATGGCACAGCAGAGCAGTTTCAAGGAAACATTTCTCCTGAGTTTTAGACGAAGTTTCCTGCTGTTTAGTACTTATGCCGGCATTAGTCTGGAAATATCGGTTTTGGGATTCTGCACAGAAAGGGTTTGCAAACCGCTGAATCCACACGTGAGTTTAACTCTGTCAGTTGAATGCACACATTGACAAGCATTCAGTTACATAGCTCCGTTTTGATTTTAGAAGCAGATATTTCTCTGTACAGCCTATGGTCCAATTCACTCGGGAATATCCCAACGCAGCTGCTAGAAGAAACGTGTTTCTGACTCGCTGAATCTCAACATAGATTCAACTCTCTTAGGTGAACGAACGCACAGCAGAGCAGTTTCAGGGAAACGTTTCTCCTGAGTTTTAGACGAAGTTTCCTGCTGTTTAGTACGTATGCCGGCATTGGGCTGGAAATACCGGTTTTGGGATTCTGCACAAAAAGGGTTTGCAAACCGCTGAATCCACACGTGAGTTTAACTCTGTCATTTGAATGCACACATTGACAACCATTCAGTTAGATAGCTCCGTTTTGGTTTTACAAGCAGATATTTCTCTGTACAGCCTGTGGTCCCATTCACTCGGGAATATCCCAACGCAGCTCTAGAAGAAACGTGTTTCTGACTCGCTGAATCTCAACAAGGATTCAACTCTCTTAGGTGAACGATCGCACAGCAGAGCAGTTTCAAGGAAACGTTTATCCTGAGTTTTAGACGAAGTTTCCTGCTGTTTAGTATGTATGCCGGCATTGGGCTGGAAATACCGGTTTTGGGATTCTGCACAGAAAGGGTTTGTAAACCGCTGAATCCACACGTGAGTTTAACTCTGTCAGTTGAATGCACACAATGACAACCATTCAGTTACATAGCTCCGTTTTGATTTTAGAAGCAGATATTTCTCTGTACAGCCTATGGTCCAATTCACTCGGGAATATCCCAACGCAGCTCCTAGAAGAAACGTGTTTCTGACTCGCTGAATCTCAACATCGATTCAACTCTCTTAGGTGAACGAACACACAGCAGAGCAGTTTCAAGGAAACTTTTCTCCTGAGTTTTAGACGAAGTTTCCTGCGGTTTAGTACGTATGCCGGCATTGGTCTGGAAATACCGCTTTTGGGATTCTGCACAGAAAGGGTTTGCAAACCGCTGAATCCACACGTGAGTGTAACTCTGTCATTTGAATGCACACATTGACAACCATTCAGTTACATAGCTCCGTTTTGTTTTTAGAAGCAGATATTTCTCTGTACAACCTGTGGTCCCATTCACTCGGGAATATCCCAACGCAACTCAGAGAAGAAACGTGTTTCTGACTCGCTGAATCCCAACATAGATTCAACTCGCTTAGGTGAACGAACGCACAGCAGAGCAGTTTCACGGAACGTTTCTCCTGAGTTTTAGACGAAGTTTCCTGCGGTTTAGTACGTATGCCGGCATTGGGCTGGAAATACAGGTTTTGGGATTCTGCACAGAAAGGGTTTGCAAACCGCTGATTCCACACATGAGTTTACCTCTGTCAGTTGAATGCGCACGTTGACGACCATTCAGTTAGATAGCTCCGTTTGGGTTTTGGAAGCAGATATTTCTCTGTACAGCCTATGGTCCAATTCACTCGGGAATATCCCAACGCAGCTCCTAGAAGAAACGTGTTTATGACTCGCTGAATCTCAACATAGATTCAACTCTCTTAGGTGAATGAACGCACAGCAGAGCAGTTTCAAGGAAAGGTTCCTCCTGAGTTTTAGACGAAGTTTCCTGCTGTTTAGCACGTACGCCGGCATTGGGCTGGAAATACCGGTTTTGGGATTCTGCACAGAAAGGGTTTGCAAACCGCTGAATCCACACGTGAGTTTAACTCTGTCAGTTGAATGCACACATTGACAACCATTCCGTTAGATAGCTCCGTTTTGGTTTTAGAAGCAGATATTTCTCTGTAGAGCCTATGGTCCCATTCACTCGGGAATATCCCAACGCAGATCCTAGAAGAAACGTGTTTCTGACTCGCTGAATCTCAACATAGATTCACCGCTCTTTGGTGAACGATCGCACAGCAGAGCAGTTTCAAGGAAACGTTTCTGCTGAGTTTTAGACGAAGTTACCTGCTGTTTAGTACGTATGCCGGCATTGGGCTGGAAATACCGGTTTTGGGATTCTGCACAGAAAGGGTTTGCAATCCGCTGAATCCAAACGTGAGTTTAACTCTGTCAGTTGAATGCACACATTGACAACCATTCAGTTAGATAGCTCCGTTTTGGTTTTAGAAGCAGATATTTCTCTGTACAGCCTATGGTCACATTCACTAGGGAATATCCCAACGCAGCTCCTAGAAGAAACGTGTTTCTGACTCGCTGAATTTCAACATAGATTCAACTCTCTTAGGTGAACGAACGCACAGCAGAGCAGTTTCAAGGAAACGTTCCTCCTGAGTTTTAGACAAAGTTTCCTGCTGTTTAGTACGTATGCCGGCATTGGGCTGGAAATACCGGTTTTGGGATTCTGCACAGAAAGGGTTTGCAAAACGCTGAATCCACACGTGAGTTTAACTCTGTCAGTTGCATGCACACATTGACAACCATTCAGTTAGATAGATCCGTTTTGGTTTTAGAAGCAGATATTTCTCTGTACAGTCTGTGGTCCCATTCACTCGGGAATATCCCAGCGCAGCTCCTAGAAGAAACGTCTTTATGACTCGCTGAATCCCAACACAGATTCAACTCTCTTAGGTGAACGAACGCACAACAGAGCAGTTTCAAGGAATCGTTTCTCCTGAGTTTTAGACGAAGTTTACTGCTGTGTAGTACGTATGCCGGCAATGGGCTGGAAATGCCGGTTTTCGGATTCTGCAAAGAAAGGGTTTGCAAACCGCTGATTCCACACGTGAGTTTAATTCTGTCAGTTGAATGCACACATTGAGAACCATTCAGTTAGATAGCTCCGTTTTGGTATTAGAAGCAAATATTTCTCTGTAAAACCTATGGTCCCATTCACTCGGGAATATCCCAACGCAGCTCCTAGAAGAAACGAGTTTCTGACTCGGTTAATCTCAACATAGATTCAACTCTCTTAGGTGAACGAAGGCACAGCAGAGCAGTTTCAAGGAAACGTTCCTCCTGAGTTTTAGACGAAGTTTCCTGCTGTTTAGTACGTATGCTGGCATTGGGCTGGAAATACCGGTTTTGGGTTTCTGCACAGAAATTGTTTGCAAACCGCTGAATCCACACGTGAGTTTAACTCTGTCAGTTGAATGCACACATTGACAACCATTCAGTTAGATAGCTCCGTCTTGGTTTTAGAAGCAGATATTTCTCTGTACAGCCTATGGTCCCATTCACTCGGGAATATCCCAACGCAGCTCCTAGAAGAAACGTGTTTCTGTCTCGCTGAATCTCAACATCGATTCAACTCTCTTAGGTGAACGATCGAAGAGTAGAGCAGTTTCAAGGAAACGTTGCTCCTGAGTTTTAGACGAAGTTTCCTGCGGTTTAGTACGTATGCCGGCATTGGGCTGGAAATACCGGTTTTGGGATTCTGCACAGAAAGGGTTTGCAAACCGCTGAATCCACACGTGAGTTTAACTCTGTCAGTTGAATGCACACATTGACAAGCATTCAGTTACATAGCTCCGTTTTGATTTTAGAAGCAGATATTTCTCTGTACAGCCTATGGTCCAATTCACTCGGGAATATCCCAACGCAGCTGCTAGAAGAAACGTGTTTCTGACTCGCTGAATCTCAACATAGATTCAACTCTCTTAGGTGAACGAACGCACAGCAGAGCAGTTTCAGGGAAACGTTTCTCCTGAGTTTTAGACGAAGTTTCCTGCTGTTTAGTACGTATGCCGGCATTGGGCTGGAAATACCGGTTTTGGGATTCTGCACAAAAAGGGTTTGCAAACCGCTGAATCCACACGTGAGTTTAACTCTGTCATTTGAATGCACACATTGACAACCATTCAGTTAGATAGCTCCGTTTTGGTTTTACAAGCAGATATTTCTCTGTACAGCCTGTGGTCCCATTCACTCGGGAATATCCCAACGCAGCTCTAGAAGAAACGTGTTTCTGACTCGCTGAATCTCAACAAGGATTCAACTCTCTTAGGTGAACGATCGCACAGCAGAGCAGTTTCAAGGAAACGTTTATCCTGAGTTTTAGACGAAGTTTCCTGCTGTTTAGTATGTATGCCGGCATTGGGCTGGAAATACCGGTTTTGGGATTCTGCACAGAAAGGGTTTGTAAACCGCTGAATCCACACGTGAGTTTAACTCTGTCAGTTGAATGCACACAATGACAACCATTCAGTTACATAGCTCCGTTTTGATTTTAGAAGCAGATATTTCTCTGTACAGCCTATGGTCCAATTCACTCGGGAATATCCCAACGCAGCTCCTAGAAGAAACGTGTTTCTGACTCGCTGAATCTCAACATCGATTCAACTCTCTTAGGTGAACGAACACACAGCAGAGCAGTTTCAAGGAAACTTTTCTCCTGAGTTTTAGACGAAGTTTCCTGCGGTTTAGTACGTATGCCGGCATTGGTCTGGAAATACCGCTTTTGGGATTCTGCACAGAAAGGGTTTGCAAACCGCTGAATCCACACGTGAGTGTAACTCTGTCATTTGAATGCACACATTGACAACCATTCAGTTACATAGCTCCGTTTTGTTTTTAGAAGCAGATATTTCTCTGTACAACCTGTGGTCCCATTCACTCGGGAATATCCCAACGCAACTCAGAGAAGAAACGTGTTTCTGACTCGCTGAATCCCAACATAGATTCAACTCGCTTAGGTGAACGAACGCACAGCAGAGCAGTTTCACGGAACGTTTCTCCTGAGTTTTAGACGAAGTTTCCTGCGGTTTAGTACGTATGCCGGCATTGGGCTGGAAATACAGGTTTTGGGATTCTGCACAGAAAGGGTTTGCAAACCGCTGATTCCACACATGAGTTTACCTCTGTCAGTTGAATGCGCACGTTGACGACCATTCAGTTAGATAGCTCCGTTTGGGTTTTGGAAGCAGATATTTCTCTGTACAGCCTATGGTCCAATTCACTCGGGAATATCCCAACGCAGCTCCTAGAAGAAACGTGTTTATGACTCGCTGAATCTCAACATAGATTCAACTCTCTTAGGTGAATGAACGCACAGCAGAGCAGTTTCAAGGAAAGGTTCCTCCTGAGTTTTAGACGAAGTTTCCTGCTGTTTAGCACGTACGCCGGCATTGGGCTGGAAATACCGGTTTTGGGATTCTGCACAGAAAGGGTTTGCAAACCGCTGAATCCACACGTGAGTTTAACTCTGTCAGTTGAATGCACACATTGACAACCATTCCGTTAGATAGCTCCGTTTTGGTTTTAGAAGCAGATATTTCTCTGTAGAGCCTATGGTCCCATTCACTCGGGAATATCCCAACGCAGCTCCTAGAAGAAACGTGTTTCTGACTCGCTGAATCTCAACATAGATTCACCGCTCTTTGGTGAACGATCGCACAGCAGAGCAGTTTCAAGGAAACGTTTCTCCTGAGTTTTAGACGAAGTTACCTGCTGTTTAGTACGTATGCCGGCATTGGGCTGGAAATACCGGTTTTGGGATTCTGCACAGAAAGGGTTTGCAATCCGCTGAATCCAAACGTGAGTTTAACTCTGTCAGTTGAATGCACATATTGACAACCATTCAGTTAGATAGCTCCGTTTTGGTTTTAGAAGCAGATATTTCTCTGTACAGCCTATGGTCACATTCACTAGGGAATATCCCAACGCAGCTCCTAGAAGAAACGTGTTTCTGACTCGCTGAATTTCAACATAGATTCAACTCTCTTAGGTGAACGAACGCACAGCAGAGCAGTTTCAAGGAAACGTTCCTCCTGAGTTTTAGACAAAGTTTCCTGCTGTTTAGTACGTATGCCGGCATTGGGCTGGAAATACCGGTTTTGGGATTCTGCACAGAAAGGGTTTGCAAAACGCTGAATCCACACGTGAGTTTAACTCTGTCAGTTGCATGCACACATTGACAACCATTCAGTTAGATAGATCCGTTTTGGTTTTAGAAGCAGATATTTCTCTGTACAGTCTGTGGTCCCATTCACTCGGGAATATCCCAGCGCAGCTCCTAGAAGAAACGTCTTTATGACTCGCTGAATCCCAACACAGATTCAACTCTCTTAGGTGAACGAACGCACAACAGAGCAGTTTCAAGGAATCGTTTCTCCTGAGTTTTAGACGAAGTTTACTGCTGTGTAGTACGTATGCCGGCAATGGGCTGGAAATGCCGGTTTTCGGATTCTGCAAAGAAAGGGTTTGCAAACCGCTGATTCCACACGTGAGTTTAATTCTGTCAGTTGAATGCACACATTGAGAACCATTCAGTTAGATAGCTCCGTTTTGGTATTAGAAGCAAATATTTCTCTGTAAAACCTATGGTCCTATTCACTCGGGAATATCCCAACGCAGCTCCTAGAAGAAACGAGTTTCTGACTCGGTTAATCTCAACATAGATTCAACTCTCTTAGGTAAACGAAGGCACAGCAGAGCAGTTTCAAGGAAACGTTCCTCCTGAGTTTTAGACGAAGTTTCCTGCTGTTTAGTACGTATGCTGGCATTGGGCTGGAAATACCGGTTTTGGGTTTCTGCACAGAAATTGTTTGCAAACCGCTGAATCCACACGTGAGTTTAACTCTGTCAGTTGAATGCACACATTGACAACCATTCAGTTAGATAGCTCCGTCTTGGTTTTAGAAGCAGATATTTCTCTGTACAGCCTATGGTCCCATTCACTCGGGAATATCCCAACGCAGCTCCTAGAAGAAACGTGTTTCTGTCTCGCTGAATCTCAACATCGATTCAACTCTCTTAGGTGAACGATCGAAGAGTAGAGCAGTTTCAAGGAAACGTTTCTCCTGAGTTTTAGACGAAGTTTCCTGCGGTTTAGTACGTATGCCGGCATTGGGCTGGAAATACCGGTTTTGGGATTCTGCACAGAAAGGGTTTGCAAACCGCTGAATCCACACGTGAGTTTAACTCTGTCAGTTGAATGCACACATTGACAACCATTCAGTTAGATAGCTCCGTTTTGGTTTTAGAAGCAAATATTTCTCTGTACAACCCATGGTCCCATTCACTCGGGAATATCCCAACGCAGCTCCTAGAAGAAACGTGTTTCTGACTCGCTGAATCCCAACATAGATTCAACTCTCTTAGGTGAACGAACGCACAGCAGAGCAGTTTGAAGGAAACGTTCCTCCTGAGTTTTAGACGAAATTTCCTGCGGTTTAATACGTATGCCGGCATTGGTCTGGAAATACCGGTTTTGGGATTCTGCACAGAACGGTTTGCAAACCGCTGAATCCACACGAGAGTTTAACTTTGTCAGTTGAATGCACACATTGACAACCATTCAGGTAGATATATCCGTTTTGATTTTAGAAGCAGATATTTCTCTGTACAGTCTGTGGTCCCATTCACTCGGGAATATCCCAGCGCAGCTCCTAGAAGAAACATGTTTATGACTCGCTGAATCCCAACATAGATTCAACTCTCTTAGGTGAACGAACGCACAGCAGAGCAGTTTCAAGGAAACGTTTCTCCTGAGTTTTAGACGAAGTTTACTGCTGTGTAGTACGTATGCCGGCATTGGGCTGGTAATACCAGTTTTGGGATTCTGCACAGAAATGGTTTGAAAGCCGCTGAATTCACACTTGAGTTTAACTCTGTCAGTTGAATGCACACATTGACAACCATTCAGTCAGACAGCTCCGTTTTCGTTTTAGGAGCATATATTTTTCTGTACAACCTATGGTCCCATTCACTCGGGAATATCCCAACGCAGCTCCTAGAAGAAACGTGTTTCTGACTCGCTGAATCTCAACATAGATTCAACTCTCTTAGGTGAATCAACGCACAGCAGAGCACTTTCAAGGAAACGTTTCTCCTGAGTTTTAAACGAAGTTTGCTGCGGTTTAATACGTATTCCGGCATTGGGCTTGAAATACCGGTTTTGGGATTCTGCAACGAAAGGGTTTTCAAACCGCTGAATCCACAGGTGAGTTTAACTCTGTCAGTTGAATGCACACATTGACAACCATTCAGTTAGATAGCTCTGTTTTGGTTTTACAAGCAGATATTTCTTTGTACAGCCTTTGGTCCCATTCACTCGGGAATATCCCAACGCAGCTCCTAGAAGAAACGTGTTTCTGACTCGCTGAAATTCAGCATAGATTCAACTCTCTTAGGTGAACGAACGCACAGCAGAGCAGTTTCAAGGAAACGTTCCCCTGAGTTTAGAAGAAGTTTCCTGCTGTTTAGAACGTTTGCCGGCATTGGGCTGGAAATACCGGTTTTGGGATTCTGCACAGAAAGGGTTTGCAAACCGCTGAATCCACACGTGAGTTTAACTCTGTCAGTTGAATGCACACATTGACAACCATTCCGTTAGATAGCTCCGTTTTGGTTTTAGAAGCAGATATTTCTCTGTAGAGCCTATGGTTCCATTCACTCGGGAATATCCCAACGCAGCTCCTAGAAGAAACGTGTTTCTGACTCGCTGAATCTCAACATAGATTCACCGCTCTTTGGTGAACGATCGCACAGCAGAGCAGTTTCAAGGAAACGTTTCTCCTGAGTTTTAGACGAAGTTACCTGCTGTTTAGTACGTATGCCGGCATTGGGCTGGAAATACCGGTTTTGGGATTCTGCACAGAAAGGGTTTGCAATCCGCTGAATCCAAACGTGAGTTTAACTCTGTCAGTTGAATGCACACATTGACAACCATTCAGTTAGATAGCTCCGTTTTGGTTTTAGAAGCAGATATTTCTCTGTACAGCCTATGGTCACATTCACTAGGGAATATCCCAACGCAGCTCCTAGAAGAAACGTGTTTCTGACTCGCTGAATTTCAACATAGATTCAACTCTCTTAGGTGAACGAACGCACAGCAGAGCAGTTTCAAGGAAACGTTCCTCCTGAGTTTTAGACAAAGTTTCCTGCTGTTTAGTACGTATGCCGGCATTGGGCTGGAAATACCGGTTTTGGGATTCTGCACAGAAAGGGTTTGCAAAACGCTGAATCCACACGTGAGTTTAACTCTGTCAGTTGCATGCACACATTGACAACCATTCAGTTAGATAGATCCGTTTTGGTTTTAGAAGCAGATATTTCTCTGTACAGTCTGTGGTCCCATTCACTCGGGAATATCCCAGCGCAGCTCCTAGAAGAAACGTCTTTATGACTCGCTGAATCCCAACACAGATTCAACTCTCTTAGGTGAACGAACGCACAACAGAGCAGTTTCAAGGAATCGTTTCTCCTGAGTTTTAGACGAAGTTTACTGCTGTGTAGTACGTATGCCGGCAATGGGCTGGAAATGCCGGTTTTCGGATTCTGCAAAGAAAGGGTTTGCAAACCGCTGATTCCACACGTGAGTTTAATTCTGTCAGTTGAATGCACACATTGAGAACCATTCAGTTAGATAGCTCCGTTTTGGTATTAGAAGCAAATATTTCTCTGTAAAACCTATGGTCCCATTCACTCGGGAATATCCCAACGCAGCTCCTAGAAGAAACGAGTTTCTGACTCGGTTAATCTCAACATAGATTCAACTCTCTTAGGTGAACGAAGGCACAGCAGAGCAGTTTCAAGGAAACGTTCCTCCTGAGTTTTAGACGAAGTTTCCTGCTGTTTAGTACGTATGCTGGCATTGGGCTGGAAATACCGGTTTTGGGTTTCTGCACAGAAATTGTTTGCAAACCGCTGAATCCACACGTGAGTTTAACTCTGTCAGTTGAATGCACACATTGACAACCATTCAGTTAGATAGCTCCGTCTTGGTTTTAGAAGCAGATATTTCTCTGTACAGCCTATGGTCCCATTCACTCGGGAATATCCCAACGCAGCTCCTAGAAGAAACGTGTTTCTGTCTCGCTGAATCTCAACATCGATTCAACTCTCTTAGGTGAACGATCGAAGAGTAGAGCAGTTTCAAGGAAACGTTTCTCCTGAGTTTTAGACGAAGTTTCCTGCGGTTTAGTACGTATGCCGGCATTGGGCTGGAAATACCGGTTTTGGGATTCTGCACAGAAAGGGTTTGCAAACCGCTGAATCCACACGTGAGTTTAACTCTGTCAGTTGAATGCACACATTGACAACCATTCAGTTAGATAGCTCCGTTTTGGTTTTAGAAGCAAATATTTCTCTGTACAACCCATGGTCCCATTCACTCGGGAATATCCCAACGCAGCTCCTAGAAGAAACGTGTTTCTGACTCGCTGAATCCCAACATAGATTCAACTCTCTTAGGTGAACGAACGCACAGCAGAGCAGTTTGAAGGAAACGTTCCTCCTGAGTTTTAGACGAAATTTCCTGCGGTTTAATACGTATGCCGGCATTGGTCTGGAAATACCGGTTTTGGGATTCTGCACAGAACGGTTTGCAAACCGCTGAATCCACACGAGAGTTTAACTTTGTCAGTTGAATGCACACATTGACAACCATTCAGGTAGATATATCCGTTTTGATTTTAGAAGCAGATATTTCTCTGTACAGTCTGTGGTCCCATTCACTCGGGAATATCCCAGCGCAGCTCCTAGAAGAAACATGTTTATGACTCGCTGAATCCCAACATAGATTCAACTCTCTTAGGTGAACGAACGCACAGCAGAGCAGTTTCAAGGAAACGTTTCTCCTGAGTTTTAGACGAAGTTTACTGCTGTGTAGTACGTATGCCGGCATTGGGCTGGTAATACCAGTTTTGGGATTCTGCACAGAAATGGTTTGAAAGCCGCTGAAATCACACTTGAGTTTAACTCTGTCAGTTGAATGCACACATTGACAACCATTCAGTCAGATAGCTCCGTTTTCGTTTTAGGAGCATATATTTTTCTGTACAACCTATGGTCCCATTCACTCGGGAATATCCCAACGCAGCTCCTAGAAGAAACGTGTTTCTGACTCGCTGAATCTCAACATAGATTCAACTCTCTTAGGTGAATCAACGCACAGCAGAGCACTTTCAAGGAAACGTTTCTCCTGAGTTTTAAACGAAGTTTGCTGCGGTTTAATACGTATTCCGGCATTGGGCTTGAAATACCGGTTTTGGGATTCTGCAACGAAAGGGTTTTCAAACCGCTGAATCCACACGTGAGTTTAACTCTGTCAGTTGAATGCACACATTGACAACCATTCAGTTAGATAGCTCTGTTTTGGTTTTACAAGCAGATATTTCTTTGTACAGCCTATGGTCCCATTCACTCGGGAATATCCCAACGCAGCTCCTAGAAGAAACGTGTTTCTGACTCGCTGAAATTCAGCATAGATTCAACTCTCTTAGGTGAACGAACGCACAGCAGAGCAGTTTCAAGGAAACGTTCCCCTGAGTTTAGAAGAAGTTTCCTGCTGTTTAGTACGTTTGCCGGCATTGGGCTGGAAATACCGGTTTTGGGATTCTGCACAGAAAGGGTTTGCAAAACGCTGAATCCACACATGAGATTAACTCTTTCAGTTGAATGCACACATTGACAACCATTCAGATAGAGAGCTCCGTTTTGGTTTTAGAAGCAGATAATTCTCTGTACAGCCTATGGTCCCATTCACTCGGTAATATCCCAACGCAGCTCCGAGAAGAAACGTGTTTATGACTCGCTGAATCACAACATAGATTCAACACTCTTAGGTGAACGAACCCACAGCGGAGCAGTTTCAGGGAAACGTTTCTACTGAGTTTTGGACGAAGTTTACTGCTGTTTCGTTCTTATGCCGGCAATGGGCTGGAAATGCCGGTTTTGGGATTCTGCAAAGAAAGGGTTTGCAAACCGCTGATTCCACACGTGAGTTTACCTCTGTCAGTTGAATGCACACATTGACAACCATTCAGTTAGATAGCTCCGTTTTGGTTTTAGAAGCAGATATTTCTCTGTACAGCCTATGGTCCCATTCACTCGGGAATATCCCAACGCAGCTCCTAGAAGAAACGTGTTTCTGTCTCGCTGAATCTCAACATAGATTCAACTCTCTTAGGTGAACGATCGAAGAGCAGAGCAGTTTCAAGGAAACGTTTCTCCTGAGTTTTAGACGAAGTTTCCTGCTGTTTAGTACGTATGCCGGCATTGGTCTGGAAATACCGGTTTTGGGATTCTGCACAGAAAGGGTTTGCAAACCGCTGAATCCACACGTGAGTTTAACTCTGTCTGTTGAATGCACACATTGACAACCATTCAGTTAGATAGCTCCGTTTTGGTTTCAGAGGCAAATATTTCTCTGTACAACCTATGGTCCCATTCACTCGGGAATATCCCAACGCAGCTCCTAGAAGAAACGTGTTTCTGACTCGCTGAATCCCAACATAGATTCAACTCTCTTAGGTGAACGAACGCACAACAGAGCAGTTTGAAGGAAACGTTTCTCCTGAGTTTTAGACGAAGTTTCCTGCGGTTTAGTACGTATGCCGGCATTGAGCTGGAAATACCGGTTTTGTGATTCTGCACAGAAAGGGTTTGCAATCCGCTGATTCCACACGTGAGTTTAACTCTTTCAATTGAATGCGCACATTGACGACCATTCAGTTACATAGCTCCGTTTTGGTTTTAGAAGCAGATATTACTCTGTACAGCCTATGGTCCCATTCACTCGGGAATATCCCACGCAGCTCCTAGAAGAAACGAGTTTCTGACTCGGTTAATCTCAACATAGATTCAACTCTCTTTGGTGAACGGACGCACAGCACAGCAGTTTCAAGGAAACGTTCCTCCTGAGTTTTAGACGAAGTTTCCTGCTGTTTAGTACGTACGCCGGCATTTTGCTGGAAATACCGGTTTTGGGATTCTGCACAGAAAGGGTTTGCAAACCGCTGAATCCACACGTGAGTTTAAATCTCTCAGTTGAATGCACACATTGACAACCATTCAGTTTGATAGCTCCGTTTTGGTTTTAGAAGCAGATATTTCTCTGTACAGCCTATGGTCCCATTTACTCGGGTATATCCCAACGCAGCTCCTAGAAGAAACGTGTTTATGACTTGCTGAATCCCAACATAGATTCAACTCTCTTAGGTGAACGAACGCACAACAGAGAAGTTTCCAGGAAACGTTTCTCCTGAGTTTAAGACGAAGTTTACTGCTGTTTAGTACGTATGCCGGCATTGGGCTGGAAATACCGGTTTTGGGATTCTGCACAGAAATGGTTTGCAAGCCGCTGAATTCACACGTGAGTTTAACTCTGTCAGTTGAATGCACCCATTGACAACCATTCAGTCAGATAGCTCCGTTTTGGTTTTAGAAGCATATATTTCTCTGTACAACCTATGGTCCCATTCACTCGGGAATATCCCAACGCAGGTCCTAGAAGAAACGTGTTTCTGACTCGCTGAATGTCAACATAGATTCAACTCTCTTAGGTGAATCAACGCACAGCAGAGCACTTTCAAGGTAGCGTTTCTCCTGAGTTTTAGAAGAAGTTTGCTGCGGTTTAGTACGTATTCCGGCATTGGGCTGGAAATACCGGTTTTGGGATTCTGCCAAGAAAGGGTTTTCAAACCGCTGAATCCACAGGTGAGTTTAGATCTGTCAGTTGAATGCACACATTGACAACCATTCAGTTAGATAGCTCCGTTTTGGTTTTACAAGCAGATATTTCTTTGTACAGCCTATGGTCCCATTCACTCGGGAATATCCCAACGCAGCTCCTGGAAGAAACGTGTTTCTGACTCGCTGAATCTCAGCATAGATTCAACTCTCTTAGATGAACGAACGCACAGCAGAGCAGTTTCAAGGAAACGTTCCCCTCAGATTAGAAGAAGTTTCCTGCTGTTTAGTACGTATGCTGGCATTGGGCTGGAAATACCGGTTTTGGGATTCTGCACAGAAAGGGTTTGCAAATCGGTGAATCCACACATGAGATTAACTCTTTCAGTTTAATGCACACATTGACAACCATTCAGTTATAGAGCTCCGTTTTGGTTTTAGAAGCAGATATTTCTCTGTGCAGCCTATGGTCCCATTTACTCGGGAATATCCCAACGCAGCTCCTAGAAGAAACGTGTTTATAACGCGCTGAATCCCAACATAGATTCAACTCTCTTAGGTGAACGATCGCACAACAGAGCAGTTTCTAGGAAACGTTTCTCCTGAGTTTTAGAAGAAGTTTACTGCTGTTTAGTACGTATGCCGGCATTGGGATGGAAATACCGGTTTTGGGATTCTGCACAGAAAGGGTTTGCAATCCGCTGAATCCACAGGTGAGTTTAAATCTGTCAGTTGAATGCATACATTTACAACCATTGAGTTAGATAGCTCCGTTTTGGTTTTACAAGCAGATATTTCTTTGTACAGCCTATGGTCCCATTCACTCGGGAATATCCCAACGCAGATCTTAGAAGAAACGTGTTTCTGACTCGCAGAATTTCTGCATAGATTCAACTCTCTTAGTTGAAGGAACGCACAGCAGAGCAGTTTTAAGGAAACGTTCCCCTGAGATTAGAAGAAGTTTCCTGCTGTTTAGTACCTATGCCGGCATTGGGCTGGAAATACCGGTTTTGGGAATCTGCACAGAAAGGGTTTGCAAAACGCTGAATCCACACGTGAGTTTAAGTCTGTCAGTTGAATGCACACATTGACCACCATTCAGTTAGATAGCTCCGTTTTGGTTTTAGAAGCAGATATTTCTCTGTACAGCCTATGGTCCCATTCACTCGGGAATATCCCAACGCAGCTCCTAGAAGAAACGTGTTTCTGACTCGCTGAATCCCAACATAGATTCAACTCTCTTAGGTGAACGAACGCACAGCAGAGCAGTTTCAAGGAAACGTTCCCCTGAGTTTAGAAGAAGTTTCCTGCTGTTTAGTACGTATGCCGGCATTGGGCTGGAAATACCGGTTTTGGGATTCTGCACAGAAAGGGTTTGCAAAACGCTGAATCCACACATGAGATTAACTCTTTCAGTTGAATGCACACATTGACAACCATTCAGTTAGAGATCTCCGTTTTGGTTTTAGAAGCAGGTATTTCTCTGTGCAGCCTATGGTCCCATTCACTCGGTAATATCCCAACGCAGCTCCTAGAAGAAACGTGTTTATGACTCGCTGAATCACAACATAGATTCAACTCTCTTAGGTGAACGAACCCACAGCGGAGCAGTTTCAGGGAAACGTTTCTACTGAGTTTTAGACGAAGTTTACTGCTGTTTCGTTCGTATGCCGGCAATGGGCTGGAAATGCCGGTTTTCGGATTCTGCAAAGAAAGGGTTTACAAACCGCTGATTCCACACGTGAGTTTAACTCTGTCAGTTGAATGCACACATTGACAACCATTCAGTTAGATAGCTCCCTTTTGGTATTAGAAGCAATTATTTCTCTGTACAACCTATGGTCCCATTCACTCGGGAATATCCCAACGCAGCTCCTCGAAGAAACGTGGTTCTGACTCGCTGAATCCCAACATAGATTCAACTCTCTTAGGTGAACGAACGCACAGCAGAGCAGTTTCAAGGAAACGTTAATCCTGAGTTTTAGACGAAGTTTCCTGCTGTTTAGTACGTATGCCGGCATTGGTCTGGAAATACCGGTTTTGGGATTCTGCACAGAATGGGTTTGCAAATCGCTGAATACACACGAGAGTTTAACTCTGTCAGTTGAATGCACACACTGACAACCATTCAGTTAGATATATCCGTTTTGGTTTTAGAAGCAGATATTTCTCTGTACAGCCTGTGGTCCCATTCACTCGGGAATATCCCAACGCAGCTCCTAGAAGAAACGTGTTTATGACTCGCTGAATGCCAACATAGATTCAACTCTCTTATGTGAACGAAAGCACAACAGAGCAGTTTCAAGGAAACGTTTCTCCTGAGTTTTAGACGAAGTTTACTGCTGTTTCGTACGTATGCCGGCATTGGGATGGAAATACCGGTTTTGGGATTCTGCACAGAAAGGTTTGGCAAACCGCTGAATCCACACATGAGAGTTACTCTGTCAGTTGAATGCACACATTGACAGCCATTCAGTTAGATAGATCCGTTTTGGTTTTAGAAGCAGATATTTCTCTGTACAGCCTATGGTCCCATTTACTCGGGTATATCCCAACGCAGCTCCTAGAAGAAACGTGTTTATGACTTGCTGAATCCCAACATAGATTCAACTCTCTTAGGTGAACGAACGCACAACAGAGAAGTTTCCAGGAAACGTTTCTCCTGAGTTTAAGACGAAGTTTACTGCTGTTTAGTACGTATGCCGGCATTGGGCTGGAAATACCGGTTTTGGGATTCTGCACAGAAATGGTTTGCAAGCCGCTGAATTCACACGTGAGTTTAACTCTGTCAGTTGAATGCACCCATTGACAACCATTCAGTCAGATAGCTCCGTTTTGGTTTTAGAAGCATATATTTCTCTGTACAACCTATGGTCCCATTCACTCGGGAATATCCCAACGCAGGTCCTAGAAGAAACGTGTTTCTGACTCGCTGAATGTCAACATAGATTCAACTCTCTTAGGTGAATCAACGCACAGCAGAGCACTTTCAAGGTAACGTTTCTCCTGAGTTTTAGAAGAAGTTTGCTGCGGTTTAATACGTATTCCGGCATTGGGCTGGAAATACCGGTTTTGGGATTCTGCCAAGAAAGGGTTTTCAAACCGCTGAATCCACAGGTGAGTTTAGATCTGTCAGTTGAATGCACACATTGACAACCATTCAGTTAGATAGCTCCGTTTTGGTTTTACAAGCAGATATTTCTTTGTACAGCCTATGGTCCCATTCACTCGGGAATATCCCAACGCAGCTCCTGGAAGAAACGTGTTTCTGACTCGCTGAATCTCAGCATAGATTCAACTCTCTTAGATGAACGAACGCACAGCAGAGCAGTTTCAAGGAAACGTTCCCCTCAGATTAGAAGAAGTTTCCTGCTGTTTAGTACGTATGCTGGCAGTGGGCTGGAAATACCGGTTTTGGGATTCTGCCCAGAAAGGGTTTGCAATCCGCTGAATCCACAGGTGAGTTTAAATCTGTCAGTTGAATGCATACATTTACAACCATTGAGTTAGATAGCTCCGTTTTGGTTTTACAAGCAGATATTTCTTTGTACAGCCTATGGTCCCATTCACTCGGGAATATCCCAACGCAGATCTTAGAAGAAACGTGTTTCTGACTCGCAGAATTTCTGCATAGATTCAACTCTCTTAGTTGAAGGAACGCACAGCAGAGCAGTTTTAAGGAAACGTTCCCCTGAGATTAGAAGAAGTTTCCTGCTGTTTAGTACCTATGCCGGCATTGGGCTGGAAATACCGGTTTTGGGAATCTGCACAGAAAGGGTTTGCAAAACGCTGAATCCACACGTGAGTTTAAGTCTGTCAGTTGAATGCACACATTGACCACCATTCAGTTAGATAGCTCCGTTTTGGTTTTAGAAGCAGATATTTCTCTGTACAGCCTATGGTCCCATTCACTCGGGAATATCTCAACGCAGCTCCTAGAAGAAACGTGTTTCTGACTCCCTGAATCTCAACATAGATTCATCTCTCTTGGGTGAACGAACGCAAACAGAGCAGTTTCTAGGAAACGATTCTCCTGAGTTTTTGACGAAGTTTACTGCTGTTTAGTACGTATGCCGGCATTGGGTTGGAAATACCGGTTTTGGGATTCTGCACAGAAATGGTTTGCAAACCGCTGAATCCCCACGTGAGTTTAAGTCTGTCAGTTGAATGCACACATTGACCACCATTCAGTTAGATAGCTCCGTTTTGGTTTTAGAAGCAGATATTTCTCTGTAAAGCCTATGGTCCCATTCACTCGGGAATATCCCAACGCAGCTCCTAGAAGAAACGTGTTTCTGACTCCCTGAAAGTCAACATAGACTCATCTCTCTTAGGTGAACGAACGCACAGCAGAGCAGTTTCAAGGACACGTTTCTCCTGAGTTTTAGACGAAGTTTCCTGCTGTTTAGTACGTATGCCAGCATTGGTCTGGAAATACCGGTTTTGGGATTCTGCACAGAAAGAGTTTGCAAACCGCTGAATCCACACGTGAGTTTAACTCTGTCAATTGAATGCACACATTGACAACCATTCAGTTAGATAGCTCCGTTTTGGTTTTAGAAGCAGATATTTCTCTGTACAGCCTATGGTCCCATTCACTCGGGAATATCCCAACGCAGCTAGTAGAAGAAACGTGTTTATGACTCGCTGAATCACAACATAGATTCAACTCTCTTAGGTGAACGAACCCACAGCGGAGCAGTTTCAGGGAAACGTTTCTACTGAGTTTTAGACGAAGTTTACTGCCTTTTCGTTCGTATGCCGGCAATGGGCTGGAAATGCCGGTTTTGGGATTCTGCAAAGAAAGGGTTTGCAAACCGCTGGTTCCACACGTGACTTTAACTCTGTCAGTTGAATGCACACATTGACAACCATTCAGTTAGATAGCTCCGTTTTCGTTTTAGAAGCAGATATTTCTCTGTACAGCCTATGGTCCCATTCACTCGGGAATATCCCAACGCAGCTCCTAGAAGAAACGTGTTTCTGACTCGCTGAATCTCAACATCGATTCAACACTCTTTTAGGTGAACGATCGCACAGCAGAGCAGTTTCAAGGAAACGTTTCTCCTGAGTTTTAGACGAAGTTTCCTGCGGTTTAGTACGTATGCCGGCATTGGTCTGGAAATACCGGTTTTGGGATTCGGCACAGAAAAGGTTTGCAAACCGCTGAATACACACGTGAGTGTAACTCTGTCAGTTGAATGCACACATTGACAACCATTCAGTTAGATAGCTCCGTTTTGGTTTTAGAAGCAAATATTTCTCTGGACAAACTATGGTCCCATTCACTCGTGAATATCCCAACGCAGCTCCTAGAAGAAACGTGTTTCTGACTCGCTGAATCCCAACGTAGGTTCAACTCTCTTAGGTGAACGACCGCACAGCAGAGAAGTTTCAAGTAAACGTTTCTCCTGAGTTTTAGACGAAGTTTCCTGCTGTTTAGTTCTTATGCCGGCATTGGTCTGGAAATACCGGTTTTGGGATTCTGCACAGAAAGGGTTTGCAAACCGCTGATTCCACACGTGAGTTTAACTCTGTCAGTTGAATGCACACATTGACAACCATTCAGTTAGATAGATCCGTTTTGGTTTTATAAGCAGATATTTCTCTGTAAAGCCTGTGGTCCCATTCACTCGGGAATATCCCAACGTAGCTCCTAGAAGAAACGTGTTTCTGACTCGCTGAATGTCAACATAGATTCAACTCTCTTAGGTGAACGAACGCACAGCAGAGCAGTTTCAAGGAAACGTTCCTCCTGAGTTTTAGACGAAGTTTCCTGCTGTTTAGTACGTTTGGTGGCATTGGGCTTTAAATACCGGTTTTTGGATTCTGCACAGAAAGGGTTTGCAAACCGCTGAATCCAAACGTGAGTTTAACTCTGTCAGTTGAATGCACACATTGACAACCATTCAGTTAGATAGCTCCGTTTTGGTTTTAGAAGCAGATATTTCTCTGTACAGCCTGTGGTCCAATTCACTCGGGAATATCCCAGCGCAGCTCCTAGAAGAAACGTGTTTATGACTCGCGGAATCCCAACATAGATTCAACTCTCTTAGGTGAACGAACACACAACAGAGCAGTTTCAAGGAAACGTTTCTCCTGAGTTTTAGACGAAGTTTACTGCTGTGTAGTACGTATGCCGGCATTGGGCTGGAAATACCTGTTTTGGGATTCTGAACAGAAAGTGTTTGCAAACGGCTGAATCCACACGTGAGTTTAACTCTGTCAGTTGAATGCCCACATTGACAACCATTCAGTTAGATAGCTCCGTTTTGGTTTTAGAAGCAGATATTTCTCTGTACAGCCTATGGTCGCACTCACTCAGGAATATCCCAACGCAGCTCCTAGAAGAAACGTGTTTCTGACTCCCTGAATCTCAACATCGATTCAACTCTCTTAGGTGAACGATGGCACAGCAGAGCAGTTTCAAGGAAACGTTTCTCCTGAGTTTTAGACGAAGTTTCCTGCTGTTTAATACGTATGCCGGCATTGGTCTCTAAATACCGGTTTTGGGATTCTGCACAGAAAGGGTTTGCAAACCGCTGAATCCACACGTGAGTTTAACTCTGTCAGTTGAATGCACACATTGACAACCATTCAGTTAGATAGATCCGTTTTGGTTTTAGAAGCAGATATTTCTCTGTAAAGCCTGTGGTCCCTTTCACTCGGGAATATCCCAACGCAGCTCCTAGAAGAAACGTGTTTCTGACTCGCTGAATGTCAACATAGATTCAACTCTCTTAGGTGAACGAAGGCACAGCAGAGCAGTTTCAAGGAAACGTTCCTCCTGAGTTTTAGACGAAGTTTGCTGCTGTTTAGTACGTATGCCGGCATTGGTCTGGAAATACCGGTTTTGGGATTCTGCACAGAAAGGGTTTGCAAACCGCTGAATCCACACGTGAGTTTAACTCTGTCAGTTGAATGCACACATTGACAAACATTCAGTTAGATAGATCCGTTTTGGTTTTAGAAGCAGATATTTCTCTGTACAGCCTATGGTCCCATTTACTCGGGAATATCCCAACGCAGCTCCTAGAAGAAACGTGTTTCTGACTCGCTGAATTTCAGCATAGATTCAACTCTCTTAGGTGAACGATCGTACAGCAGAGCAGTTTCAAAGAAACGTTCCCCTGAGATTAGAAGAAGTTTCCTGCTGTTTAGTATGTATGCCGGCATTGGGCTGGAAATACCGGTTTTGGGATTCTGCACAGACAGGGTTTGCAAAACCCTGAATCCACACATGAGATTAACTCTTTCAGTTGAATGCACACATTGACAACCATTCAGTTAGAGAGCTCCGTTTTGGTTTTAGAAGCAGATATTTCTCTGTGCAGACTACGGTTCCATTCACTCGGGAATATCCCAACGCAGCTCCTAGAAGAATCGTGTTTCTGACTCGCTGAATGACAACATAGATTCAACTCTCTTAGGTGAACGAACCCACAGGGGAGCAGTTTCAGGGAAACGTTTCTATTGAGTTTTAGACGAAGTTTAGTGCTGTTTCGTTCGTATGCCGGCAATGGGCTGGAAATACCGGTTTTGGGATTCTGCAAAGAAAGGGTTTGGAAACCGCTGATTCCACAAGTGAGTTTAACTCTGTCAGTTGAATGCACACATTGACAACCATTCAGTTAGATAGCTCCGTTTTGGTTTTAGAAGCAGATATTTCTCTGTACAGCCTATGGACCCATTCACTCGGGTATATCCCAACGCACCTCCTAGAAGAAACGTGTTTCTGACTCACTGAATCCCAACATAGATTCAACTCTCTTAGGTGAACGAATGCACAGCAGAGCAGTTTCAAGGAAACGTTCCTCCTGAGTTTTAGACGAAGTTTCCTGCTGTTTAGTACATATGCCGGCATTGGACTAGAAATACCGATTTTGGGATTCTGCACAGAAAGGGTTTGCAAACCGCTGAATCCACACGTCAGTTTAACTCTGTTTAACTCTGTCAGTTGAATGCACACATTGACAACCATTCAGTTAGATAGCTCCGTTTTGGTTTTAGAAGCAGATATTTCTGTGTACAGCCTATGGTCCCATTCATTCGGGAAAATCCCAACGCAGCTCCTAGAAGAAACGTGTTTCTGACTCGCTGAATCTCAACATAGGTTCAACTCTCTTAGGTGAACGATCGCACAGCAGAGCAGTTTCAAGGAAACGATTCTCCTGAGTTTTAGACGAAGTTTCCTGCGGTTTAGTACGTATGCCGGCATTGGTCTGGAAATACCCGTTTTGGGATTCTGCACATAAAGGGTTTGCAAACCGCTGAATCCACACGTGAGTTTAACTCTGTCAGTTGAATGCACACATTGACAACCATTCAGTTAGATAGCTCTGTTTTGGTTTTAGAAGCAGATATTTCTCTGTACAGCCTACGGTCCCATTCACTCGGGAATATCCCAACACAGCTCGTAGAAGAAACGTGTTTCTGACTCGCTGAATCCCAACATAGATTCAACTGTCTGAGGTGAACGAACGCACAGCCGAGCAGTTTCAGGGAAACGTTTCTCCTGAGTTTTGGACGAAGTTTCCTGCTGTTTAATACGTACGCCGGCATTGGGCTGGAAATACCGGTTTTGGGATTCTGCACAGAAAGGGTTTGCAAACCGCTGAATCCGCACGTGAGTTTAACACTGTCAGTTGAATGCACACATTGACAACCATTCAGTTAGATATCTCCGTTTTGGTTTTAGAAGCAGATATTTCTCTGTACAGCCTATGTTCCCATTCACTCGGGAATATCCCAACGCAGCTCCTAGAAGAAACGTGTTTCTGACTCGCTGAATCTCAACATCGATTCAACTGTCTTAGGTGAACGAACGCACAGCAGAGCAGTTTCATGGAAACGTTCCTCCTGAGATTTAGACGAAGTTTCCTGCTGTTTAGTACGTATGCCGGCATTGTTCTGGAAATACTGGTTTTGGGATTCTGCACAGAAAGGGTTTGCAAACCGCTGAATCCACACGTGAGTTTAACTCTGTCAGTTTAATGCACACTTTGACAAGCATTCAGTTAGATAGCTCCGTTTTGGTTTTAGAAGCAGATATTTCTCTGTACAGCCTATGGACCCATTCACTCGGGAATATCCCAACGCAGCTCCTAGCAGAAACGTGTTTCTGACTCGCTGAATCTCAACATAGATTCAACTCTCTTAGGTGAACGAACGCACAGCAGAGCAGTTTCAAGGAAACGTTTCTCCTGAGATTTAGACGAAGTTTCCTGCGGTTTAGTACGTATGCCGGCATTGGGCTGGAAATACCGGATATGGATTCTGCACAGAAAGGGTTTGCAATCCGCTGATTCCACACGTGAGTTTAACTCTGTCAGTTGAATGGGCACATTGACGACCATTCAGTTAGATACCTCCGTTTTGGTTTTTGAAGCAGATATTTCTCTGTACAGCCTATGGTCCCATTCACTCGGGAATATCCCAACGCAGCAACTAGAAGAAACGTGTTTCTGACTCGGTTAATCTCAACATAGATTCAACTCTCTTAGGTGAACGGTCGCACAGCAGAGCAGTTTCAAGGAAACGTTTCACCTGAGATTTAGTCGACGTTTCCTGCTGTTTAGTACGTATGCCGTTCTTGGTCTGGAAATACCAGTTTTGGGATTCTGCACCGAAAGGGTTTGCAAACCGCTGAATCCACACGTGAGTTTAACTCTGTCAGTTGAATGCACACATTGGCAACCTTTCAGTTACATAGCTCCGTTTTGATTTCAGAAGCAGATATTTCTCTATACAGCCTATGGTCCCATTCACTCGGGAATATCCCAACACAGCTCCTAGAAGAAACGTGTTTCTGACTCGATGAATCTCAACATAGATTCAACTCTCTTAGGTGAACGAACGCACAGCAGAGCAGTTTCAATGAAACGTTTCTCCTGTGTTTTAGACGAAGTTTCCTGCGGTTTAGTATGTATGCCGGCATTGGTCTGGAAACACCGGTTTTGGGATTCTGCACAGAAAGGGTTTGCAAACCGCTGAATCCACACGTGAGTTTAACTCTGTCATTTGAATGCACAAATTGACAACCATTCAGTTAGATAGCTCCGTTTTGGTTTTATAAGCAGATATTTCTCTGTGCAGCCTGTGGTCCCATTCACTCGGCAATATCCCAACGCAGCTCCTAGAAGAAACGTGTTTCTGACTCGCTGAATGTCAACATAGATTCAACTCTCTTAGGTGATCGAACGCACAACAGAGCAGTTTCAAGGAAACGTTTCTCCTGACTTTTAGACGAAGTTTACTGCTGTTTAGTACGTATGCCGTCATTGGGATGGAAATACCGGTTTTGGCATTCTGTACAGAAAGGGTTTGCCTACCGCTGAATTCACACGTGAGTTTAACTCTGTCAGTTGAATGCACAAATTGACAACCATTCAGTTAGATAGCTCCGTTTTGGTTTTAGAAGCAGATATTTCTCTGTACAGCCTGTGGTCCCATTCACTCGGGAATATCCCAACGCAGCTCCTAGAAGAAACGTGTTTCTGACTCGCTGAATGTCAACATAGATTCAACTCTCTTAGGTGAACGAACGCACAACAGAGCAGTTTCAAGGAAACGTTTCTCCTGAGTTTTAGACGAAGTTTACTGCTGTTTAGTACGTATGCCGGCATTGGGATGGAAATACCGGTTTTGGGATTCTGCACAGAAAGGGTTTGCAAACCGCTGAATCCACACGTGAGTTTAACTCTGTCAGTTGAATGCACACATTGACAAACATTCAGTTAGATAGATCCGTTTTGGTTTTAGAAGCAGATATTTCTCTGTACAGCCTATGGTCCCATTTACTCGGGAATATCCCAACCCAGCTCCTAGAAGAAACGTGTTTCTGACTCGCTGAATTTCAGCATAGATTCAACTCTCTTAGGTGAACGATCGTACAGCAGAGGAGTTTCAAAAAACGTTCCCCTGAGATTAGAAGAAGTTTCCTGCTGTTTAGTATGTATGCCGGCTTTGGGCTGGAAATACCGGTTTTGGGATTCTGCACAGACAGGGTTTGCAAAACCCTGAATCCACACATGAGATTAACTCTTTCAGTTGAATGCACACATTGACAACCATTCAGTTAGAGAGCTCCGTTTTGGTTTTAGAAGCAGATATTTCTCTGTGCAGACTACGGTTCCATTCACTCGGGAATATCCCAACGCAGCTCCTAGAAGAATCGTGTTTCTGACTCGCTGAAAGACAACATAGATTCAACTCTCTTAGGTGAACGAACCCACAGGGGAGCAGTTTCAGGGAAACGTTTCTATTGAGTTTTAGACGAAGTTTAGTGCTGTTTCGTTCGTATGCCGGCAATGGGCTGGAAATACCGGTTTTGGGATTCTGCAAAGAAAGGGTTTGGAAACCGCTGATTCCACACGTGAGTTTAACTCTGTCAGTTGAATGCACACATTGACAACCATTCAGTTAGATAGCTCCGTTTTGGTTTTAGAAGCAGATATTTCTCTGTACAGCCTATGGTCCCATTCACTCGGGTATATCCCAACGCAGCTCCTAGAAGAAACGTGTTTCTGACTCGCTGAATCCCAACATAGATTCAACTCTCTTAGGTGAACGATCGCACAGCAGAGCAGTTTCAAGGAAACGTTTCTCCTGAGTTTTAGACGAAGTTTCCTGCTGTTTAGTACATATGCCGGCATTGGTCTGGAAATACCGGATTTGGGATTCTGCACAGAAAGGTTTTGCAAACCGCTGAATCCACACATGAGATTCACTCTGTCAGTTGAATGCACACATTGACAACCATTCAGTTAGATAGATCCGTTTTGGTTTTAGAAGCAGATATTTCTCTGTACAGCCTATGTTCCCATTCACTCGGGAATATCCCAACGCAGCTCCTAGAAGAAACGTGTTTCTGACTCGCTGAATGTCAACATAGATTCAACTGTCTTAGGTGAACGAACGCACAGCAGAGCAGTTTCAAGGAAACGTTCCTCCTGAGATTTAGACGAAGTTTCCTGCTGTTTAGTACGTATGCCGGCATTGTTCTGGAAATACTGGTTTTGGGATTCTGCACAGAAAGGGTTTGGAAACCGCTGAATCCACACGTGAGTTTAACTCTGTCAGTTTACTGCACACTTTGACAACCATTCAGTTAGATAGCTCCGTTTTGGTTTTAGAAGCAGATATTTCTCTGTACAGCCTATGGACCCATTCACTCGGGAATATCCCAACGCAGCTCCTAGCAGAAACGTGTTTCTGACTCGCTGAATCTCAACATAGATTCAACTCTCTTAGGTGAATGAACGCACAGCAGAGCAGTTTCAAGGAAACGTTTCTCCTGAGATTTAGAGGAAGTTTCCTGCGGTTTAGTACGTATGTCGGCATTGGGCTGGAAATACCGGATATGGATTCTGCACAGAAAGGGTTTGCAATCCGCTGATTCCACACGTGAGTTTAACTCTGTCAGTTGAATGTGCACATTGACGACCATTCAGTTAGATACCTCCGTTTTGGTTTTAGAAGCAGATATTTCTCTGTACAGCCTATGGTCCCATTCACTCGGGAATATCCCAACGCAGCAACTAGAAGAAACGTGTTTCTGACTCGGTTAATCTCAACATAGATTCAACTCTCTTAGGTGAACGGTCGCACAGCAGAGCAGTTTCAAGGAAACGTTTCACCTGAGATTTAGTCGACGTTTCCTGCTGTTTAGTACGTATGCCGTTATTGGTCTGGAAATACCGGTTTTGGGATTCTGCACAGAAAGGGTTTGCAAACCGCTGAATCCACACGTGAGTTTAACTCTGTCAGTTGAATGCACACATTGGCAACCTTTCAGTTACATAGCTCCGTTTTGATTTCAGAAGCAGATATTTCTCTATACAGCCTATGGTCCCATTCACTCGGGAATATCCCAACACAGCTCCTAGAAGAAACGTGTTTCTGACTCGCTGAATCTCAACATAGATTCAACTCTCTTAGGTGAACGAACGCACAGCAGAGCAGTTTCAATGAAACGTTTCTCCTGTGTTTTAGACGAAGTTTCCTGCGGTTTAGTATGTATGCCGGCATTGGTCTGGAAACACCGGTTTTGGGATTCTGCACAGAAAGGGTTTGCAAACCGCTGAATCCACACGTGAGTTTAACTCTGTCATTTGAATGCACAAATTGACAACCATTCAGTTAGATAGCTCCGTTTTGGTTTTATAAGCAGATATTTCTCTGTGCAGCCTGTGGTCACATTCACTCGGGAATATCCCAACGCAGCTCCTAGAAGAAACGTGTTTCTGACTCGCTGAATGTCAACATAGATTCAACTCTCTTAGGTGATCGAACGCACAACAGAGCAGTTTCAAGGAAACGTTTCTCCTGACTTTTAGACGAAGTTTACTGCTGTTTAGTACGTATGCCGTCATTGGGATGGAAATACCGGTTTTGGGATTCTGTACAGAAAGGGTTTGCCTACCGCTGAATTCACACGTGAGTTTAACTCTGTCAGTTGAATGCACAAATTGACAACCATTCAGTTAGATAGCTCCGTTTTGGTTTTAGAAGCAGATATTTCTCTGTACAGCCTGTGGTCCCATTCACTCGGGAATATCCCAACGCAGCTCCTAGAAGAAACGTGTTTCTGACTCGCTGAATGTCAACATAGATTCAACTCTCTTAGGTGAACGAAAGCACAGCAGAGCAGTTTCAAGGAAACGTTTCTCCTGAGTTTTAGACGAAGTTTACTGCTGTTTAGTACGTATGCCGTCATTGGGATGGAAATACCGGTTTTGGGATTCTGCACAGAAAGGGTTTGCAAACCGCTGAATCCACACGTGAGTTTATCTCTGTCAGTTGAATGCACACATTGACAACCATTCAGTTAGAAAGCTCCGTTTTGATTTTAGTAGCAGATATTTCTCTGTACAGCCTATGGTCCCATTCACTCGGGAATATCCCAACGCAGCTCCTAGAAGAAACGTGTTTCTGACTCGCTGAATCTCAACATAGATTCAACTCTCTTAGGTGAACGAACGCACAGCAGAGCAGTTTCAAGGAAACGTTCCTCCTGAGTTTTAGACGAAGTTTCCTGCAGTTTAGTACGTATGCCGGCATTGGTCTGGAAATACCGGTTTTGGGATTCTGCACAGAAAGGGTTTGCAAACCGCTGAATCCACACATGAGATTAACTCTTTCAGTTGAATGCACACATTGACAACCATTCAGTTAGAGAGCTCTGCTTTGGTTTTAGAAGCAGATATTTCTCTGTGCAGCCTATGGTCCCGTTCACTCGGGAATATCCCAACGCTGCTCCTAGAAGAAACGTGTTTCTGACTCGCTGAATCCCAACATAGATTCAACTCTCTTAGGTGAACGAATGCACAACAGAGCAGTTTCAAGGAAACGTTTCTCCTGAGGTTTAGACGAAGTTTACTGCTGTTTAGTACGTATGCCGGCATTGGGATGGAAATACCGGTTTTGGGATTCTGCACAGAAAGGGTTTGCAAACCGCTGAATCCACACGTGAGTTTACCTCTGTCAGTTGAATGCACACATTGACAACCATTCAGTTAGATAGCTCTGTTTTGGTTTTAGAAGCAGATATTTCTCTGTACAGCCTATGGTCCCATTCACTCGGGAATATCCCAACGCAGCTACTAGAAGAAACGTGTTTATGACTCTCTGAATCCCAACATAGATTCAACTCTCCTAGGTGAACGAACGCACACAGAGCAGTTTCTAGGAAACGTTTCTCCTGAGTTTTTGACGAAGTTTACTGCTGTTTAGTACGTATTCCGGCATTGGGCTGGAAATACCGTTTTTGGGATTGTGCACAGAAATGGTTTGCAAACCGCTGAATCCACACGTGAGTTTAAGTCTGTCAGTTGAATGCACACATTGACCACCATTCAGTTAGATAGCTCCGTTTTGGTTTTAGAAGCAGATATTTCTCTGTACAGCCTATGGTCCCATTCACTCGGGAATATCTCAACGCAGCTCCTAGAAGAAACGTGTTTCTGACTCCCTGAATCTCAACATAGATTCATCTCTCTTAGGTGAACGAACGCAAACAGAGCAGTTTCTAGGAAACGATTCTCCTGAGTTTTTGACGAAGTTTACTGCTGTTTAGTACGTATGCCGGCATTGGGTTGGAAATACCGGTTTTGGGATTCTGCACAGAAATGGTTTGCAAACCGCTGAATCCCCACGTGAGTTTAAGTCTGTCAGTTGAATGCACACATTGACCACCATTCAGTTAGATAGCTCCGTTTTGGTTTTAGAAGCAGATATTTCTCTGTAAAGCCTATGGTCCCATTCACTCGGGAATATCCCAACGCAGCTCCTAGAAGAAACGTGTTTCTGACTCCCTGAATGTCAACATAGACTCATCTCTCTTAGGTGAACGAACGCACAGCAGAACAGTTTCAAGGACACGTTTCTCCTGAGTTTTAGACGAAGTTTCCTGCTGTTTAGTACGTATGGCAGCATTGGTCTGGAAATACCGGTTTTGGGATTCTGCACAGAAAGAGTTTGCAAACCGCTGAATCCACACTTGAGTTTAACTCTGTCAGTTGAATGCACACATTGACAACCATTCAGTTAGATAGCTCCGTTTTGGTTTTAGAAGCAGATATTTCTCTGTACAGCCTATGGTCCCATTCACTCGGGAATATCCCAACGCAGCTAGTAGAAGAAACGTGTTTATGACTCGCTGAATCACAACATAGATTCAACTCTCTTAGGTGAACGAACCCACAGCGGAGCAGTTTCAGGGAAATGTTTCTACTGAGTTTTAGACGAAGTTTACTGCCTTTTCGTTCGTATGCCGGCAATGGGCTGGAAATGCCGGTTTTGGGATTCTGCAAAGAAAGGGTTTGCAAACCGCTGGTTCCACACGTGACTTTAACTCTGTCAGTTGAATGCACACATTGACAACCATTCAGTTAGATAGCTCCGTTTTGGTTTTAAAAGCAGATATTTCTCTGTACAGCCTATGGTCCCATTCACTCGGGAATATCCCAACGCAGCTCCTAGAAGAAACGTGTTTCTGACTCGCTGAATCTCAACATCGATTCAACACTCTTTTAGGTGAACGATCGCACAGCAGAGCAGTTTCAAGGAAACGTTTCTCCTGAGTTTTAGACGAAGTTTCCTGCGGTTTAGTACGTATGACGGCATTGGTCTGGAAATACCGGTTTTGGGATTCGGCACAGAAAGGCTTTGCAAACCGCTGAATCCACACGTGAGTTTAACTCTGTCAGTTGAATGCACACATTGACAACCATTCAGTTAGATAGCTCCGTTTTGGTTTTAGAAGCAAATATTTCTCTGGACAAACTATGGTCCCATTCACTCGTGAATATCCCAACGCAGCTCCTAGAAGAAACGTGTTTCTGACTCGCTGAATCCCATCATAGGTTCAACTCTCTTAGGTGAACGATCGCACAGCAGAGCAGTTTCAAGGAAACGTTTCTCCTGAGTTTTAGACGAAGTTTCCTGCTGTTTAGCTCTTATGCCGGCATTGGTCTGGAAATACCGGTTTTGGGATTCTGCACAGAAAGGGTTTGCAAACCGCTGATTCCACACGTGAGTTTAACTCTGTCAGTTGAATGCACACATTGACAACCATTCAGTTAGATAGATCCGTTTTGGTTTTAGAAGCAGATATTTCTCTGTAAAGCCTGTGGTCCCATTCACTCGGGAATATCCAAACGCAGCTCCTAGAAGAAACGTGTTTCTGACTCGCTGAATGTCAACATAGATTCAACTCTCTTAGGTGAACGAACGCACAGCAGAGCAGTTTCAAGGAAACGTTCCTCCTGAGTTTTAGACGAAGTTTCCTGCTGTTTAGTACGTTTGGTGGCATTGGGCTTTAAATACCGGTTTTTGGATTCTGCACAGAAAGGGTTTGCAAACCGCTGAATCCAAACGTGAGTTTAACTCTGTCAGTTGAATGCACACATTGACAACCATTCAGTTAGATAGCTCCGTTTTGGTTTTAGAAGCAGATATTTCTCTGTACAGCCTGTGGTCCAATTCAGTCGGGAATATCCCAGCGCAGCTCCTGGAAGAAACGTGTTTATGACTCGCTGAATCCCAACATAGATTCAACTCTCTTAGGTGAACGAACACACAACAGAGCAGTTTCAAGGAAACGTTTCTCCTGAGTTTTAGACGAAGTTTACTGCTGTGTAGTACGTATGCCGGCATTGGGCTGGAAATACCTGTTTTGGGATTCTGAACAGAAAGTGTTTGCAAACGGCTGAATCCACACGTGAGTTTAACTCTGTCAGTTGAATGCCCACATTTACAACCATTCAGTTAGATAGCTCCGTTTTGGTTTTAGAAGCAGATATTTCTCTGTACAGCCTTTGGTCCCATTCACTCGGGAATATCTCAACGCAGCTCCTAGAAGAAACGTGTTTCTGACTCCCTGAATCTCAACATAGATTCATCTCTCTTAGGTGAACGAACGCAAACAGAGCAGTTTCTAGGAAACGATTCTCCTGAGTTTTTGACGAAGTTTGCTGCTGTTTAGTACGTATGCCGGCATTGGGTTGGAAATACCGGTTTTGGGATTCTGCACAGAAATGGTTTGCAAACCGCTGAATCCCCACGTGAGTTTAAGTCTGTCAGTTGAATGCACACATTGACCACCATTCAGTTAGATAGCTCCGTTTTGGTTTTAGAAGCAGATATTTCTCTGTAAAGCCTATGGTCCCATTCACTCGGGAATATCCCAACGCAGCTCCTAGAAGAAACGTGTTTCTGACTCCCTGAATGTCAACATAGACTCATCTCTCTTAGGTGAACGAACGCACAGCAGAGCAGTTTCAAGGACACGTTTCTCCTGAGTTTTAGACGAAGTTTCCTGCTGTTTAGTACGTATGGCAGCATTGGTCTGGAAATACCGGTTTTGGGATTCTGCACAGAAAGAGTTTGCAAACCGCTGAATCCACACGTGAGTTTAACTCTGTCAGTTGAATGCACACATTGACAACCATTCAGTTAGATAGCTCCGTTTTGGTTTTAGAAGCAGATATTTCTCTGTACAGCCTATGGTCCCATTCACTCGGGAATATCCCAACGCAGCTAGTAGAAGAAACGTGTTTATGACTCGCTGAATCACAACATAGATTCAACTCTCTTAGGTGAACGAACCCACAGCGGAGCAGTTTCAGGGAAACGTTTCTACTGAGTTTTAGACGAAGTTTACTGCCTTTTCGTTCGTATGCCGGCAATGGGCTGGAAATGCCGGTTTTGGGATTCTGCAAAGAAAGGGTTTGCAAACCGCTGGTTCCACACGTGACTTTAACTCTGTCAGTTGAATGCACATATTGACAACCATTCAGTTAGATAGCTCCGTTTTGGTTTTAGAAGCAGATATTTCTCTGTACAGCCTATGGTCCCATTCACTCGGGAATATCCCAACGCAGCTCCTAGAAGAAACGTGTTTCTGACTCGCTGAATCTCAACATCGATTCAACACTCTTTTAGGTGAACGATCGCACAGCAGAGCAGTTTCAAGGAAACGTTTCTCCTGAGTTTTAGACGAAGTTTCCTGCGGTTTAGTACGTATGCCGGCATTGGTCTGGAAATACCGGTTTTGGGATTCGGCACAGAAAGGCTTTGCAAACCGCTGAATCCACACGTGAGTTTAACTCTGTCAGTTGAATGCACACATTGACAACCATTCAGTTAGATAGCTCCGTTTTGGTTTTAGAAGCAAATATTTCTCTGGACAAACTATGGTCCCATTCACTCGTGAATATCCCAACGCAGCTCCTAGAAGAAACGTGTTTCTGACTCGCTGAATCCCAACATAGGTTCAACTCTCTTAGGTGAACGATCGCACAGCAGAGCAGTTTCAAGGAAACGTTTCTCCTGAGTTTTAGACGAAGTTTCCTGCTGTTTAGTTCTTATGCCGGCATTGGTCTGGAAATACCGGTTTTGGGATTCTGCACAGAAAGGGTTTGCAAACCGCTGATTCCACACGTGAGTTTAACTCTGTCAGTTGAATGCACACATTGACAACCATTCAGTTAGATAGATCCGTTTTGGTTTTAGAAGCAGATATTTCTCTGTAAAGCCTGTGGTCCCATTCACTCGGGAATATCCAAACGCAGCTCCTAGAAGAAACGTGTTTCTGACTCGCTGAATGTCAACATAGATTCAACTCTCTTAGGTGAACGAACGCACAGCAGAGCAGTTTCAAGGAAACGTTCCTCCTGAGTTTTAGACGAAGTTTCCTGCTGTTTAGTACGTTTGGTGGCATTGGGCTTTAAATACCGGTTTTTGGATTCTGCACAGAAAGGGTTTGCAAACCGCTGAATCCAAACGTGAGTTTAACTCTGTCAGTTGAATGCACACATTGACAACCATTCAGTTAGATAGCTCCGTTTTGGTTTTAGAAGCAGATATTTCTCTGTACAGCCTGTGGTCCAATTCAGTCGGGAATATCCCAGCGCAGCTCCTAGAAGAAACGTGTTTATGACTCGCTGAATCCCAACATAGATTCAACTCTCTTATGTGAACGAACACACAACAGAGCAGTTTCATGGAAACGTTTCTCCTGAGTTTTAGACGAAGTTTACTGCTGTGTAGTACGTATGCCGGCATTGGGCTGGAAATACCTGTTTTGGGATTCTGAACAGAAAGTGTTTGCAAACGGCTGAATCCACACGTGAGTTTAACTCTGTCAGTTGAATGCCCACATTTACAACCATTCAGTTAGATAGCTCCGTTTTGGTTTTAGAAGCAGATATTTCTCTGTACAGCCTATGGTCGCACTCACTCAGGAATATCCCAACGCAGCTCCTAGAAGAAACGTGTTTCTGACTCGCTGAATCTCAACATCGATTCAACTCTCTTAGGTGAACGATCGCACAGCAGAGCAGTTTCAAGGAAACGTTTCTCCTGAGTTTTAGACGAAGTTTCCTGCTGTTTACTACGTATGCCGACATTGGTCTGGAAATACCGGTTTTGGGATTCTGCACAGAAAGGGTTTGCAAACCGCTGAATCCACACGTGAGTTTAACTCTGTCAGTTGAATGCACACATTGACAACCATTCAGTTAGATAGATCCGTTATGGTTTTAGAAGCAGATATTTCTCTGTAAAGCCTGTGGTCCCTTTCACTCGGGAATATCCCAACGCAGCTCCTAGAAGAAACGTGTTTCTGACTCGCTGAATGTCAACATAGATTCAACTCTCTTAGGTGAACGAAGGCACAGCAGAGCAGTTTCAAGGAAACGTTCCTCCTGAGTTTTAGACGAAGTTTCCTGCTGTTTAGTACGTATGGCAGCATTGGTCTGGAAATACCGGTTTTGGGATTCTGCACAGAAATGTTTGCAAACCGCTGAATCCACACATGAGATTAACTCTTTCAGTTGAATGCACACATTGACCACCATTCAGTTAGAGAGCTCCGTTTTGGTTTTAGAAGCAGATATTTCTCTGTGCAGACTACGGTTCCATTCACTCGGGAATATCCCAACGCAGCTCCTAGAAGAATCGTGTTTCTGACTCGCTGAATGACAACATAGATTCAACTCTCTTAGGTGAACGAACCCACAGGGGAGCAGTTTCAGGGAAACGTTTCTATTGAGTTTTAGACGAAGTTTAGTGCTGTTTCGTTCGTATGCCGGCAATGGGCTGGAAATACCGGTTTTGGGATTCTGCAAAGAAAGGGTTTGGAAACCGCTGATTCCACACGTGAGTTTAACTCTGTCAGTTGAATGCACACATTGACAACCATTCAGTTAGATAGCTCCGTTTTGGTTTTAGAAGCAGATATTTCTCTGTACAGCCTATGGTCCCATTCACTCGGGTATATCCCAACGCAGCTCCTAGAAGAAACGTGTTTCTGACTCGCTGAATCCCAACATAGATTCAACTCTCTTAGGTGAACGATCGCACAGCAGAGCAGTTTCAAGGAAACGTTTCTCCTGAGTTTTAGGCGAAGTTTCCTGCTGTTTAGTACATATGCCGGCATTGGTCTGGAAATACCGGATTTGGGATTCTGCACAGAAAGGTTTTGCAAACCGCTGAATCCACACATGAGATTCACTCTGTCAGTTGAATGCACACATTGACAACCATTCAGTTAGATAGATCCGTTTTGGTTTTAGAAGCAGATATTTTTCTGTACAGACTATGGTCCCATTTACTCGGGAATATCCCAACGCAGCTCCTAGAAGAAACGTGTTTATGACTCGCTGAATCCCAATAGATTCAACTCTCTTAGGTGAACGATCGCACAACAGAGCAGTTTCTAGGAAACGTTTCTCCTGAGTTTCAGACGAAGTTTACTGCTGTTTAGTTCGTATGCCGGCATTGGGATGGAAATACCGGTTTTGGGATTCTGCACAGAAATGGTTTGCAAGCCGCTGAATTCACACGTGAGTTTACCTCTGTCAGTTGAATGCACACATTGACAACCATTCAGTCAGATTGCTCCGTTTTGGTTTTAGAAGCAGATATTTCTCTGTACAGCCTATGGTCCCATTCACTCGGGAATATCCCAACACAGCTCCTAGAAGAAACGTGTTTCTGACTCGCTGAATCTCAACATAGATTCAACTCTCTTAGGTGAACGAATGCACAGCAGAGCAGTTTCAAGGAAACGTTCCTCCTGAGTTTTAGACGAAGTTTCCTGCTGTTTAGTACATATGCCGGCATTGGACTAGAAATACCGATTTTGGGATTCTGCACAGAAAGGGTTTGCAAACCGCTGAATCCACACGTCAGTTTAACTCTGTTTAACTCTGTCAGTTGAATGCACACATTGACAACCATTCAGTTAGATAGCTCCGTTTTGGTTTTAGAAGCAGATATTTCTGTGTACAGCCTATGGTCCCATTCATTCGGGTAAATCCCAACACAGCTCGTAGAAGAAACGTGTTTCTGACTCGCTGAATCCCAACATAGATTCAACTGTCTGAGGTGAACGAACGCACAGCCGAGCAGTTTCAGGGAAACGTTTCTCCTGAGTTTTGGACGAAGTTTCCTGCTGTTTAATACGTACGCCGGCATTGGGCTGGAAATACCGGTTTTGGGATTCTGCACAGAAAGGGTTTGCAAACCACTGAATCCGCACGTGAGTTTAACACTGTCAGTTGAATGCACACATTGACAACCATTCAGTTAGATATCTCCGTTTTGGTTTTAGAAGCAGATATTTCTCTGTACAGCCTATGTTCCCATTCACTCGGGAATATCCCAACGCAGCTCCTAGAAGAAACGTGTTTCTGACTCGCTGAATGTCAACATAGATTCAACTGTCTTAGGTGAACGAACGCACAGCAGAGCAGTTTCAAGGAAACGTTCCTCCTGAGATTTAGACGAAGTTTCCTGCTGTTTAGTACGTATGCCGGCATTGTTCTGGAAATACTGGTTTTGGGATTCTGCACAGAAAGGGTTTGCAAACCGCTGAATCCACACGTGAGTTTAACTCTGTCAGTTTAATGCACACTTTGACAACCATTCAGTTAGATAGCTCCGTTTTGTTTTTAGAAGCAGATATTTCTCTGTACAGCCTATGGACCCATTCACTCGGGAATATCCCAACGCAGCTCCTAGCAGAAACGTGTTTCTGACTCGCTGAATCTCAACATAGATTCAACTCTCTTAGGTGAACGAACGCACAGCAGAGCAGTTTCAAGGAAACGTTTCTCCTGAGATTTAGACGAAGTTTCCTGCGGTTTAGTACGTATGCCGGCATTGGGCTGGAAATACCGGATATGGATTCTGCACAGAAAGGGTTTGCAATCCGCTGATTCCACACGTGAGTTTAACTCTGTCAGTTGAATGTGCACATTGACGACCATTCAGTTAGATACCTCCGTTTTGGTTTTAGAAGCAGATATTTCTCTGTACAGCCTATGGTCCCATTCATTCGGGAATATCCCAACGCAGCAACTAGAAGAAACGTGTTTCTGACTCGGTTAATCTCAACATAGATTCAACTCTCTTAGGTGAACGGTCGCACAGCAGAGCAGTTTCAAGGAAACGTTTCACCTGAGATTTAGTTGACGTTTCCTGCTGTTTAGTACGTATGCCGTTATTGGTCTGGAAATACCGGTTTTGGGATTCTGCACAGAAAGGGTTTGCAAACCGCTGAATCCACACGTGAGTTTAACTCTGTCAGTTGAATGCACACATTGGCAACCTTTCAGTTACATAGCTCCGTTTTGATTTCAGAAGCAGATATTTCTCTATACAGCCTATGGTCCCATTCACTCGGGAATATCCCAACACAGCTCCTAGAAGAAACGTGTTTCTGACTCGCTGAATCTCAACATAGATTCAACTCTCTTAGGTGAACGAACGCACAGCAGAGCAGTTTCAATGAAACGTTTCTCCTGTGTTTTAGACGAAGTTTCGTGCGGTTTAGTATGTATGCCGGCATTGGTCTGGAAACACCGGTTTTGGGATTCTGCACAGAAAGGGTTTGCAAACCGCTGAATCCACACGTGAGTTTAACTCTGTCATTTGAATGCACAAATTGACAACCATTCAGTTAGATAGCTCCGTTTTGGTTTTATAAGCAGATATTTCTCTGTGCAGCCTGTGGTCCCATTCACTCGGGAATATCCCAACGCAGCTCCTAGAAGAAACGTGTTTCTGACTCGCTGAATGTCAACATAGATTCAACTCTCTTAGGTGATCGAACGCACAACAGAGCAGTTTCAAGGAAACGTTTCTCCTGACTTTTAGACGAAGTTTACTGCTGTTTAGTACGTATGCCGTCATTGGGATGGAAATACCGGTTTTGGGATTCTGTACAGAAAGGGTTTGCCTACCGCTGAATTCACACGTGAGTTTAACTCTGTCAGTTGAATGCACAAATTGACAACCATTCAGTTAGATAGCTCCGTTTTGGTTTTAGAAGCAGATATTTCTCTGTACAGCCTGTGGTCCCATTCACTCGGGAATATCCCAACGCATCTCCTAGAAGAAACGTGTTTCTGACTCGCTGAATGTCAACATAGATTCAACTCTCTTAGGTGAACGAACGCACAACAGAGCAGTTTCAAGGAAACGTTTCTCCTGAGTTTTAGACGAAGTTTACTGCTGTTTTGTACGTATGCCGTCATTGGGATGGAAATACCGGTTTTGGGATTCTGCACAGAAAGGGTTTGCAAACCGCTGAATCCACACGTGAGTTTATCTCTGTCAGTTGAATGCACACATTGACAACCATTCAGTTAGAAAGCTCCGTTTTGATTTTAGTAGCAGATATTTCTCTGTACAGCCTATGGTCCCATTCACTCGGGAATATCCCAACGCAGCTCCTAGAAGAAACGTGTTTCTGACTCGCTGAATCTCAACATAGATTCAACTCTCTTAGGTGAACGAACGCGCAGCAGAGCAGTTTCAAGGAAACGTTCCTCCTGAGTTTTAGACGAAGTTTCCTGCTGTTTAGTACGTATGCCGGCATTGGTCTGGAAATACCGGTTTTGGGATTCTGCACAGAAAGGGTTTGCAAACCGCTGAATCCACACATGAGATTAACTCTTTCAGTTGAATGCACACATTGACAACCATTCAGTTAGAGAGCTCTGCTTTGGTTTTAGAAGCAGATATTTCTCTGTGCAGCCTATGGTCCCGTTCACTCGGGAATATCCCAACGCTGCTCCTAGAAGAAACGTGTTTCTGACTCGCTGAATCCCAACATAGATTCAACTCTCTTAGTTGAACGAATGCATAACAGAGCAGTTTCAAGGAAACGTTTCTCCTGAGGTTTAGACGAAGTTTACTGCTGTTTAGTACGTCTGCCGGCATTGGGATGGAAATACCGGTTTTGGGATTCTGCACAGAAAGGGTTTGCAAACCGCTGAATCCACACGTGAGTTTACCTCTGTCAGTTGAATGCACACATTGACAACCATTCAGTTAGATAGCTCTGTTTTGGTTTTAGAAGCAGATATTTCTCTGTACAGCCTATGGTCCCATTCACTCGGGAATATCCCAATGCAGCGACTAGAAGAAACGTGTTTATGACTCTCTGAATCCCAACATAGATTCAACTCTCCTAGGTGAACGAACGCACACAGAGCAGTTTCTAGGAAACGTTTCTCCTGAGTTTTTGACGAAGTTTACTGCTGTTTAGTTCTTATGCCGGCATTGGTCTGGAAATACCGGTTTTGGGATTCTGCACAGAAAGGGTTTGCAAACCGCTGATTCCACACGTGAGTTTAACTCTGTCAGTTGAATGCACACATTGACAACCATTCAGTTAGATAGATCCGTTTTGGTTTTAGAAGCAGATATTTCTCTGTAAAGCCTGTGGTCCCATTCACTCCGGAATATCCCAACGCAGCTCCTAGAAGAAACGTGTTTCTGACTCGCTGAATGTCAACATAGATTCAACTCTCTTAGGTGAACGAACGCACAGCAGAGCAGTTTCAAGGAAACGTTCCTCCTGAGTTTTAGACGAAGTTTCCTGCTGTTTAGTACGTTTGGTGGCATTGGGCTTTAAATACCGGATTTTGGATTCTGCACAGAAAGGGTTTGCAAACCGCTGAATCCAAACGTGAGTTTAACTCTGTCAGTTGAATGTGCACATTGACAACCATTCAGTTAGATAGCTCCGTTTTGGTTTTAGAAGCAGATATTTCTCTGTACAGCCTGTGGTCCAATTCACTCGGGAATATCCCAGCGCAGCTCCTAGAAGAAACGTGTTTATGACTCGCTGAATCCCAACATAGATTCACCTCTCTTAGGTGAACGAACACACAACAGAGCAGTTTCAAGGAAACGTTTCTCCTGAGTTTTAGACGAAGTTTACTGCTGTGTAGTACGTATGCCGGCATTGGGCTGGAAATACCTGTTTTGGGATTCTGAACAGAAAGTGTTTGCAAACGGCTGAATCCACACGTGAGTTTAACTCTGTCAGTTGAATGCCCACATTGACAACCATTCAGTTAGATAGCTCCGTTTTGGTTTTAGAAGCAGATATTTCTCTGTACAGCCTATGGTCGCACTCACTCAGGAATATCCCAACGCAGCTCCTAGAAGAAACGTGTTTCTGACTCGCTGAATGTCAACATAGATTCAACTCTCTTAGGTGAACGAAGGCACAGCAGAGCAGTTTCAAGGAAACGTTCCTCCTGAGTTTTAGACGAAGTTGCCTGCTGTTTAGAACGTATGCCGGCATTGGTCTGGAAATACCGGTTTTGGGATTCTGCACAGAAAGGTTTGCAAACCGCTGAATCCACACGAGAGTTTAACTCTGTCAGTTGAATGCACACATTGACAAACATTCAGTTAGATAGATCCGTTTTGGTTTTAGAAGCAGATATTTCTCTGTACAGCCTGTGGTCCCATTCACTCGGGAATATCCCAACGCAGCTCCTAGAAGAAACGTGCTTATGACTCGCTGAATTCCAACATTGATTCAACTCTCTTAGGTGAACGAACGCACAACAGAGCAGTTTCAAGGAAACGTTTCTCCTGAGTTTTAGACGAAGTTTACTGCTGTTTAGTACGTATGCCGGCATTGGGATGGAAATACCGGTTTTGGGATTCTGCACAGAAAGGGTTTGCAAACCGCTGAATCCACACGTGAGTTTAACTCTGTCAGTTGAATGCACACATTGACAAACATTCAGTTAGATAGATCCGTTTTGGTTTTAGAAGCAGATATTTCTCTGTACAGCCTATGGTCCCATTTACTCGGGAATATCCCAACGCAGCTCCTAGAAGAAACGTGTTTCTGACTCGCTGAATTTCAGCATAGATTCAACTCTCTTAGGTGAACGATCGTACAGCAGAGCAGTTTCAAAGAAACGTTCCCCTGAGATTAGAAGAAGTTTCCTGCTGTTTAGTATGTATGCCGGCATTGGGCTGGAAATACCGGTTTTGGGATTCTGCACAGACAGGGTTTGCAAAACCCTGAATCCACACATGAGATTAACTCTTTCAGTTGAATGCACACATTGACCACCATTCAGTTAGAGAGCTCCGTTTTGGTTTTAGAAGCAGATATTTCTCTGTGCAGACTACGGTTCCATTCACTCGGGAATATCCCAACGCAGCTCCTAGAAGAATCGTGTTTCTGACTCGCTGAATGACAACATAGATTCAACTCTCTTAGGTGAACGAACCCACAGGGGAGCAGTTTCAGGGAAACGTTTCTATTGAGTTTTAGACGAAGTTTAGTGCTGTTTCGTTCGTATGCCGGCAATGGGCTGGAAATACCGGTTTTGGGATTCTGCACAGAAAGGGTTTGCAAACCGCTGAATCCACACGTGAGTTTAACTCTGTCAGTTTAATGCACACTTTGACAACCATTCAGTTAGATAGCTCCGTTTTGTTTTTAGAAGCAGATATTTCTCTGTACAGCCTATGGACCCATTCACTCGGGAATATCCCAACGCAGCTCCTAGCAGAAACGTGTTTCTGACTCGCTGAATCTCAACATAGATTCAACTCTCTTAGGTGAACGAACGCACAGCAGAGCAGTTTCAAGGAAACGTTTCTCCTGAGATTTAGACGAAGTTTCCTGCGGTTTAGTACGTATGCCGGCATTGGGCTGGAAATACCGGATATGGATTCTGCACAGAAAGGGTTTGCAATCCGCTGATTCCACACGTGAGTTTAACTCTGTCAGTTGAATGTGCACATTGACGACCATTCAGTTAGATACCTCCGTTTTGGTTTTAGAAGCAGATATTTCTCTGTACAGCCTATGGTCCCATTCATTCGGGAATATCCCAACGCAGCAACTAGAAGAAACGTGTTTCTGACTCGGTTAATCTCAACATAGATTCAACTCTCTTAGGTGAACGGTCGCACAGCAGAGCAGTTTCAAGGAAACGTTTCACCTGAGATTTAGTTGACGTTTCCTGCTGTTTAGTACGTATGCCGTTATTGGTCTGGAAATACCGGTTTTGGGATTCTGCACAGAAAGGGTTTGCAAACCGCTGAATCCACACGTGAGTTTAACTCTGTCAGTTGAATGCACACATTGGCAACCTTTCAGTTACATAGCTCCGTTTTGATTTCAGAAGCAGATATTTCTCTATACAGCCTATGGTCCCATTCACTCGGGAATATCCCAACACAGCTCCTAGAAGAAACGTGTTTCTGACTCGCTGAATCTCAACATAGATTCAACTCTCTTAGGTGAACGAACGCACAGCAGAGCAGTTTCAATGAAACGTTTCTCCTGTGTTTTAGACGAAGTTTCGTGCGGTTTAGTATGTATGCCGGCATTGGTCTGGAAACACCGGTTTTGGGATTCTGCACAGAAAGGGTTTGCAAACCGCTGAATCCACACGTGAGTTTAACTCTGTCATTTGAATGCACAAATTGACAACCATTCAGTTAGATAGCTCCGTTTTGGTTTTATAAGCAGATATTTCTCTGTGCAGCCTGTGGTCCCATTCACTCGGGAATATCCCAACGCAGCTCCTAGAAGAAACGTGTTTCTGACTCGCTGAATGTCAACATAGATTCAACTCTCTTAGGTGATCGAACGCACAACAGAGCAGTTTCAAGGAAACGTTTCTCCTGACTTTTAGACGAAGTTTACTGCTGTTTAGTACGTATGCCGTCATTGGGATGGAAATACCGGTTTTGGGATTCTGTACAGAAAGGGTTTGCCTACCGCTGAATTCACACGTGAGTTTAACTCTGTCAGTTGAATGCACAAATTGACAACCATTCAGTTAGATAGCTCCGTTTTGGTTTTAGAAGCAGATATTTCTCTGTACAGCCTGTGGTCCCATTCACTCGGGAATATCCCAACGCATCTCCTAGAAGAAACGTGTTTCTGACTCGCTGAATGTCAACATAGATTCAACTCTCTTAGGTGAACGAACGCACAACAGAGCAGTTTCAAGGAAACGTTTCTCCTGAGTTTTAGACGAAGTTTACTGCTGTTTTGTACGTATGCCGTCATTGGGATGGAAATACCGGTTTTGGGATTCTGCACAGAAAGGGTTTGCAAACCGCTGAATCCACACGTGAGTTTATCTCTGTCAGTTGAATGCACACATTGACAACCATTCAGTTAGAAAGCTCCGTTTTGATTTTAGTAGCAGATATTTCTCTGTACAGCCTATGGTCCCATTCACTCGGGAATATCCCAACGCAGCTCCTAGAAGAAACGTGTTTCTGACTCGCTGAATCTCAACATAGATTCAACTCTCTTAGGTGAACGAACGCGCAGCAGAGCAGTTTCAAGGAAACGTTCCTCCTGAGTTTTAGACGAAGTTTCCTGCTGTTTAGTACGTATGCCGGCATTGGTCTGGAAATACCGGTTTTGGGATTCTGCACAGAAAGGGTTTGCAAACCGCTGAATCCACACATGAGATTAACTCTTTCAGTTGAATGCACACATTGACAACCATTCAGTTAGAGAGCTCTGCTTTGGTTTTAGAAGCAGATATTTCTCTGTGCAGCCTATGGTCCCGTTCACTCGGGAATATCCCAACGCTGCTCCTAGAAGAAACGTGTTTCTGACTCGCTGAATCCCAACATAGATTCAACTCTCTTAGTTGAACGAATGCATAACAGAGCAGTTTCAAGGAAACGTTTCTCCTGAGGTTTAGACGAAGTTTACTGCTGTTTAGTACGTCTGCCGGCATTGGGATGGAAATACCGGTTTTGGGATTCTGCACAGAAAGGGTTTGCAAACCGCTGAATCCACACGTGAGTTTACCTCTGTCAGTTGAATGCACACATTGACAACCATTCAGTTAGATAGCTCTGTTTTGGTTTTAGAAGCAGATATTTCTCTGTACAGCCTATGGTCCCATTCACTCGGGAATATCCCAATGCAGCGACTAGAAGAAACGTGTTTATGACTCTCTGAATCCCAACATAGATTCAACTCTCCTAGGTGAACGAACGCACACAGAGCAGTTTCTAGGAAACGTTTCTCCTGAGTTTTTGACGAAGTTTACTGCTGTTTAGTTCTTATGCCGGCATTGGTCTGGAAATACCGGTTTTGGGATTCTGCACAGAAAGGGTTTGCAAACCGCTGATTCCACACGTGAGTTTAACTCTGTCAGTTGAATGCACACATTGACAACCATTCAGTTAGATAGATCCGTTTTGGTTTTAGAAGCAGATATTTCTCTGTAAAGCCTGTGGTCCCATTCACTCCGGAATATCCCAACGCAGCTCCTAGAAGAAACGTGTTTCTGACTCGCTGAATGTCAACATAGATTCAACTCTCTTAGGTGAACGAACGCACAGCAGAGCAGTTTCAAGGAAACGTTCCTCCTGAGTTTTAGACGAAGTTTCCTGCTGTTTAGTACGTTTGGTGGCATTGGGCTTTAAATACCGGATTTTGGATTCTGCACAGAAAGGGTTTGCAAACCGCTGAATCCAAACGTGAGTTTAACTCTGTCAGTTGAATGTGCACATTGACAACCATTCAGTTAGATAGCTCCGTTTTGGTTTTAGAAGCAGATATTTCTCTGTACAGCCTGTGGTCCAATTCACTCGGGAATATCCCAGCGCAGCTCCTAGAAGAAACGTGTTTATGACTCGCTGAATCCCAACATAGATTCACCTCTCTTAGGTGAACGAACACACAACAGAGCAGTTTCAAGGAAACGTTTCTCCTGAGTTTTAGACGAAGTTTACTGCTGTGTAGTACGTATGCCGGCATTGGGCTGGAAATACCTGTTTTGGGATTCTGAACAGAAAGTGTTTGCAAACGGCTGAATCCACACGTGAGTTTAACTCTGTCAGTTGAATGCCCACATTGACAACCATTCAGTTAGATAGCTCCGTTTTGGTTTTAGAAGCAGATATTTCTCTGTACAGCCTATGGTCGCACTCACTCAGGAATATCCCAACGCAGCTCCTAGAAGAAACGTGTTTCTGACTCGCTGAATGTCAACATAGATTCAACTCTCTTAGGTGAACGAAGGCACAGCAGAGCAGTTTCAAGGAAACGTTCCTCCTGAGTTTTAGACGAAGTTGCCTGCTGTTTAGAACGTATGCCGGCATTGGTCTGGAAATACCGGTTTTGGGATTCTGCACAGAAAGGTTTGCAAACCGCTGAATCCACACGAGAGTTTAACTCTGTCAGTTGAATGCACACATTGACAAACATTCAGTTAGATAGATCCGTTTTGGTTTTAGAAGCAGATATTTCTCTGTACAGCCTGTGGTCCCATTCACTCGGGAATATCCCAACGCAGCTCCTAGAAGAAACGTGCTTATGACTCGCTGAATTCCAACATTGATTCAACTCTCTTAGGTGAACGAACGCACAACAGAGCAGTTTCAAGGAAACGTTTCTCCTGAGTTTTAGACGAAGTTTACTGCTGTTTAGTACGTATGCCGGCATTGGGATGGAAATACCGGTTTTGGGATTCTGCACAGAAAGGGTTTGCAAACCGCTGAATCCACACGTGAGTTTAACTCTGTCAGTTGAATGCACACATTGACAAACATTCAGTTAGATAGATCCGTTTTGGTTTTAGAAGCAGATATTTCTCTGTACAGCCTATGGTCCCATTTACTCGGGAATATCCCAACGCAGCTCCTAGAAGAAACGTGTTTCTGACTCGCTGAATTTCAGCATAGATTCAACTCTCTTAGGTGAACGATCGTACAGCAGAGCAGTTTCAAAGAAACGTTCCCCTGAGATTAGAAGAAGTTTCCTGCTGTTTAGTATGTATGCCGGCATTGGGCTGGAAATACCGGTTTTGGGATTCTGCACAGACAGGGTTTGCAAAACCCTGAATCCACACATGAGATTAACTCTTTCAGTTGAATGCACACATTGACCACCATTCAGTTAGAGAGCTCCGTTTTGGTTTTAGAAGCAGATATTTCTCTGTGCAGACTACGGTTCCATTCACTCGGGAATATCCCAACGCAGCTCCTAGAAGAATCGTGTTTCTGACTCGCTGAATGACAACATAGATTCAACTCTCTTAGGTGAACGAACCCACAGGGGAGCAGTTTCAGGGAAACGTTTCTATTGAGTTTTAGACGAAGTTTAGTGCTGTTTCGTTCGTATGCCGGCAATGGGCTGGAAATACCGGTTTTGGGATTCTGCAAAGAAAGGGTTTGGAAACCGCTGATTCCACACGTGAGTTTAACTCTGTCAGTTGAATGCACACATTGACAACCATTCAGTTAGATAGCTCCGTTTTGGTTTTAGAAGCAGATATTTCTCTGTACAGCCTATGGTCCCATTCACTCGGGTATATCCCAACGCAGCTCCTAGAAGAAACGTGTTTCTGACTCGCTGAATCCCAACATAGATTCAACTCTCTTAGGTGAACGATCGCACAGCAGAGCAGTTTCAAGGAAACGTTTCTCCTGAGTTTTAGACGAAGTTTCCTGCTGTTTAGTACATATGCCGGCATTGGTCTGGAAACACCGGATTTGGGATTCTGCACAGAAAGGTTTTGCAAACCGCTGAATCCACACATGAGATTCACTCTGTCAGTTGAATGCACACATTGACAACCATTCAGTTAGATAGATCCGTTTTGGTTTTAGAAGCAGATATTTTTCTGTACAGACTATGGTCCCATTTACTCGGGAATATCCCAACGCAGCTCCTAGAAGAAACGTGTTTATGACTCGCTGAATCCCAATAGATTCAACTCTCTTAGGTGAACGATCGCACAACAGAGCAGTTTCTAGGAAACGTTTCTCCTGAGTTTCAGACGAAGTTTACTGCTGTTTAGTTCGTATGCCGGCATTGGGATGGAAATACCGGTTTTGGGATTCTGCACAGAAATGGTTTGCAAGCCGCTGAATTCACACGTGAGTTTACCTCTGTCAGTTGAATGCACACATTGACAACCATTCAGTCAGATTGCTCCGTTTTGGTTTTAGAAGCAGATATTTCTCTGTACAGCCTATGGTCCCATTCACTCGGGAATATCCCAACACAGCTCCTAGAAGAAACGTGTTTCTGACTCGCTGAATCTCAACATAGATTCAACTCTCTTAGGTGAACGAATGCACAGCAGAGCAGTTTCAAGGAAACGTTCCTCCTGAGTTTTAGACGAAGTTTCCTGCTGTTTAGTACATATGCCGGCATTGGACTAGAAATACCGATTTTGGGATTCTGCACAGAAAGGGTTTGCAAACCGCTGAATCCACACGTCAGTTTAACTCTGTTTAACTCTGTCAGTTGAATGCACACATTGACAACCATTCAGTTAGATAGCTCCGTTTTGGTTTTAGAAGCAGATATTTCTGTGTACAGCCTATGGTCCCATTCATTCGGGAAAATCCCAACGCAGCTCCTAGAAGAAACGTGTTTCTGACTCGCTGAATCTCAACATAGGTTCAACTCTCTTAGGTGAACGATCGCACAGCAGAGCAGTTTCAAGGAAACGTTTCTCCTGAGTTTTAGACGAAGTTTCCTGCGGTTTAGTACGTATGCCGGCATTGGTCTGGAAATACCCGTTTTGGGATTCTGCACATAAAGGGTTTGCAAACCGCTGAATCCACACGTGAGTTTAACTCTGTCAGTTGAATGCACACATTGACAACCATTCAGTTAGATAGCTCTGTTTTGGTTTTAGAAGCAGATATTTCTCTGTACAGCCTACGGTCCCATTCACTCGGGAATATCCCAACACAGCTCGTAGAAGAAACGTGTTTCTGACTCGCTGAATCCCAACATAGATTCAACTGTCTGAGGTGAACGAACGCACAGCCGAGCAGTTTCAGGGAAACGTTTCTCCTGAGTTTTGGACGAAGTTTCCTGCTGTTTAATACGTACGCCGGCATTGGGCTGGAAATACCGGTTTTGGGATTCTGCACAGAAAGGGTTTGCAAACCGCTGAATCCGCACGTGAGTTTAACACTGTCAGTTGAATGCACACATTGACAACCATTCAGTTAGATATCTCCGTTTTGGTTTTAGAAGCAGATATTTCTCTGTACAGCCTATGTTCCCATTCACTCGGGAATATCCCAACGCAGCTCCTAGAAGAAACGTGTTTCTGACTCGCTGAATGTCAACATAGATTCAACTGTCTTAGGTGAACGAACGCACAGCAGAGCAGTTTCAAGGAAACGTTCCTCCTGAGATTTAGACGAAGTTTCCTGCTGTTTAGTACGTATGCCGGCATTGTTCTGGAAATACTGGTTTTGGGATTCTGCACAGAAAGGGTTTGCAAACCGCTGAATCCACACGTGAGTTTAACTCTGTCAGTTTAATGCACACTTTGACAACCATTCAGTTAGATAGCTGCGTTTTGGTTTTAGAAGCAGATATTTCTCTGTACAGCCTATGGACCCATTCACTCGGGAATATCCCAACGCAGCTCCTAGCAGAAACGTGTTTCTGACTCGCTGAATCTCAACATAGATTCAACTCTCTTAGGTGAACGAACGCACAGCAGAGCAGTTTCAAGGAAACGTTTCTCCTGAGATTTAGACGAAGTTTCCTGCGGTTTAGTACGTATGCCGGCATTGGGCTGGAAATACCGGATATGGATTCTGCACAGAAAGGGTTTGCAATCCGCTGATTCCACACGTGAGTTTAACTCTGTCAGTTGAATGTGCACATTGACGACCATTCAGTTAGATACCTCCGTTTTGGTTTTAGAAGCAGATATTTCTCTGTACAGCCTATGGTCCCATTCACTCGGGAATATCCCAACGCAGCAACTAGAAGAAACGTGTTTCTGACTCGGTTAATCTCAACATAGATTCAACTCTCTTAGGTGAACGGTCGCACAGCAGAGCAGTTTCAAGGAAACGTTTCACCTGAGATTTAGTCGACGTTTCCTGCTGTTTAGTACGTATGCCGTTATTGGTCTGGAAATACCGGTTTTCGGATTCTGCACAGAAAGGGTTTGCAAACCGCTGAATCCACACGTGAGTTTAACTCTGTCAGTTGAATGCACACATTGGCAACCTTTCAGTTACATAGCTCCGTTTTGATTTCAGAAGCAGATATTTCTCTATACAGCCTATGGTCCCATTCACTCGGGAATATCCCAACACAGCTCCTAGAAGAAACGTGTTTCTGACTCGCTGAATCTCAACATAGATTCAACTCTCTTAGGTGAACGAACGCACAGCAGAGCAGTTTCAATGAAACGTTTCTCCTGTGTTTTAGACGAAGTTTCCTGCGGTTTAGTATGTATGCCGGCATTGGTCTGGAAACACCGGTTTTGGGATTCTACACAGAAAGGGTTTGCAAACCGCTGAATCCACACATGAGATTAACTCTTTCAGTTGAATGCACACATTGACAACCATTCAGTTAGAGAGCTCTGCTTTGGTTTTAGAAGCAGATATTTCTCTGTGCAGCCTATGGTCCCGTTCACTCGGGAATATCCCAACGCTGCTCCTAGAAGAAACGTGTTTCTGACTCGCTGAATCCCAACATAGATTCAACTCTCTTAGGTGAACGAATGCATAACAGAGCAGTTTCAAGGAAACGTTTCTCCTGAGGTTTAGACGAAGTTTACTGCTGTTTAGTACGTATGCCGGCATTGGGATGGAAATACCGGTTTTGGGATTCTGCACAGAAAGGGTTTGCAAACCGCTGAATCCACACGTGAGTTTACCTCTGTCAGTTGAATGCACACATTGACAACCATTCAGTTAGATAGCTCTCTTTTGGTTTTAGAAGTACATATTTCTCTGTACAGCCTATGGTCCCATTCACTCGGGAATATCCCAACGCAGCTACTAGAAGAAACGTGTTTATGACTCTCTGAATCCCAACATAGATTCAACTCTCCTAGGTGAACGAACGCACACAGAGCAGTTTCTAGGAAACGTTTCTCCTGAGTTTTTGACGAAGTTTACTGCTGTTTAGTACGTATTCCGGCATTGGGCTGGAAATACCGGTTTTGGGATTGTGCACAGAAATGGTTTGCAAACCGCTGAATCCACACGTGAGTTTAAGTCTGTCAGTTGAATGCACACATTGACCACCATTCAGTTAGATAGCTCCGTTTTGGTTTTAGAAGCAGATATTTCTCTGTACAGCCTATGGTCCCATTCACTCGGGAATATCTCAACGCAGCTCCTAGAAGAAACGTGTTTCTGACTCCCTGAATCTCAACATAGATTCATCTCTCTTAATTGAACGAACGCAAACAGAGCAGTTTCTAGGAAACGATTCTCCTGAGTTTTTGACGAAGTTTACTGCTGTTTAGTACGTATGCCGGCATTGGGTTGGAAATACCGGTTTTGGGATTCTGCACAGAAATGGTTTGCAAACCGCTGAATTCACACGTGAGTTTAAGTCTGTCAGTTGAATGCACACATTGACCACCATTCAGTTAGATAGCTCCGTTTTGGTTTCAGAAGCAGATATTTCTCTGTAAAGCCTATGGTCCCATTCACTCGGGAATATCCCAACGCAGCTCCTAGAAGAAACGTGTTTCTGACTCCCTGAATCTCAACATAGACTCATCTCTCTTAGGTGAACGAACGCACAGCAGAGCAGTTTCAAGGACACGTTTCTCCTGAGTTTTAGACGAAGTTTCCTGCTGTTTAGTACGTATGCCAGCATTGGTCTGGAAATACCGGTTTTGGGATTCTGCACAGAAAGAGTTTGCAAACCGCTGAATCCACACGTGAGTTTAACTCTGTCAGTTGAATGCACACATTGACAACCATTCAGTTAGATAGCTCCGTTTTGGTTTTAGAAGCAGATATTTCTCTCTACAGCCTATGGTGCCATTCACTCGGGAATATCCCAACGCAGCTAGTAGAAGAAACGTGTTTATGACTCGCTGAATCACAACATAGATTCAACTCTCTTAGTTGAACGAACCCACAGCGGAGCAGTTTCAGGGAAACGTTTCTACTGAGTTTTAGACGAAGTTTACTGCCTTTTCGTTCGTATGCCGGCAATGGGCTGGAAATGCCGGTTTTGGGATTCTGCAAAGAAAGGGTTTGCAAACCGCTGGTTCCACACGTGACTTTAACTCTGTGAGTTGAATGCACACATTGACAACCATTCAGTTAGATAGCTCCGTTTTGGTTTTAGAAGCAGATATTTCTCTGTACAGCCTATGGTCCCATTCACTAGGGAATATCCCAACGCAGCTCCTAGAAGAAACGTGTTTCTGACTCGCTGAATCTCAACATCGATTCAACACTCTTTTAGGTGAACGATCGCACAGCAGAGCAGTTTCAAGGAAACGTTTCTCCTGAGTTTTAGACGAAGTTTCCTGCGGTTTAGTACGTATGCCGGCATTGGTCTGGAAATACCGGTTTTGGGATTCGGCACAGAAAGGGTTTGCAAACCGCTGAATCCACACGTGAGTTTAACTCTGTCAGTTGAATGCACACATTGACAACCATTCAGTTAGATAGCTCCGTTTTGGTTTTAGAAGCAAATATTTCTCTGGACAAACTATGGTCCCATTCACTCGTGAATATCCCAACGCAGCTCCTAGAAGAAACATGTTTCTGACTCGCTGAATCCCAACATAGGTTCAACTCTCTTAGGTGAACGATCGCACAGCAGAGCAGTTTCAAGGAAACGTTTCTCCTGAGTTTTAGACGAAGTTTCCTGCTGTTTAGTTCTTATGCCGGCTTTGGTCTGGAAATACCGGTTTTGGGATTCTGCACAGAAAGGGTTTGCAAACCGCTGATTCCACACGTGAGTTTAACTCTGTCAGTTGAATGCACACATTGACAACCATTCAGTTAGATAGATCCGTTTTGGTTTTAGAAGCAGATATTTCTCTGTAAAGCCTGTGGTCCCATTCACTCGGGAATATCCCAACGCAGCTCCTAGAAGAAACGTGTTTCTGACTCGCTGAATGTCAACATAGATTCAACTCTCTTAGGTGAACGAACGCACAGCAGAGCAGTTTCAAGGAAACGTTCCTCCTGAGTTTTAGACGAAGTTTCCTGCTGTTTAGTACGTTTGGTGGCATTGGGCTTTAAATACCGGTTTTTGGATTCTGCACAGAAAGGGTTTGCAAACCGCTGAATCCAAACGAGAGTTTAACTCTGTCAGTTGAATGCACACATTGACAACCATTCAGTTAGATAGCTCCGTTTTGGTTTTTGAAGCAGATATTTCTCTGTACAGCCTGTGGTCCAATTCACTCGGGAATATCCCAGCGCAGCTCCTAGAAGAAACGTGTTTTTGACTCGCTGAATCCCAACATAGATTCAACTCTCTTAGGTGAACGAACGCACAACAGAGCAGTTTCAAGGAAACGTTTCTCCTGAGTTTTAGACGAAGTTTACTGCTGTGTAGTACGTATGCCGGCATTGGGCTGGAAATACCTGTTTTGGGATTCTGAACAGAAAGTGTTTGCAAACGGCTGAATCCACACGTGAGTTTAACTCTGTCAGTTGAATGCACACATTGACAACCATTCAGTTAGATAGCTCCGTTTTGGTTTTAGAAGCAGATATTTCTCTGTAAAGCCTGTGGTCCCTTTCATTCGGGAATATCCCAACGCAGCTCCTAGAAGAAACGTGTTTCTGACTCGCTGAATGTCAACATAGATTCAACTCTCTTAGGTGAACGAAGGCACAGCAGAGCAGTTTCAAGGAAACGTTCCTCCAGAGTTTTAGACGAAGTTTCCTGCCGTTTAGTACGTATGCCGGCATTGGTCTGGAAATACCGGTTGTGGGATTCTGCACAGAAAGGTTTGCAAACCGCTGAATCCACACGAGAGTTTAACTCTGTCAGTTGAATGCACACATTGACAAACATTCAGTTAGATAGATCCGTTTTGGTTTTAGAAGCAGATATTTCTCTGTCCAGCCTGTGGTCCCATTCACTCGGGAATATCCCAACGCAGCTCCTAGAAGAAACGTGCTTATGACTCGCTGAATTCCAACATTGATTCAACTCTCTTAGGTGAACGAACGCACAACAGAGCAGTTTCAAGGAAACGTTTCTCCTGAGTTTTAGACGAAGTTTACTGCTGTTTAGTACGTATGCCGGCATTGGGATGGAAATACCGGTTTTGGGATTCTGCACAGAAAGGGTTTGCAAACCGCTGAATCCACACGTGAGTTTAACTCTGTCAGTTGAATGCACACATTGACAAACATTCAGTTAGATAGATCCGTTTTGGTTTTAGAAGCAGATATTTCTCTGTACAGCCTATGGTCCCATTTACTCGGGAATATCCCAACGCAGCTCCTAGAAGAAACGTGTTTCTGACTCGCTGAATTTCAGCATAGATTCAACTCTCTTAGGTGAACGATCGTACAGCAGAGCAGTTTCAAAGAAACGTTCCCCTGAGATTAGAAGAAGTTTCCTGCTGTTTAGTATGTATGCCGGCATTGGGCTGGAAATACCGGTTTTGGGATTCTGCACAGACAGGGTTTGCAAAACCCTGAATCCACACATGAGATTAACTCTTTCAGTTGAATGCACACATTGACAACCATTCAGTTAGAGAGCTCCGTTTTGGTTTTAGAAGCAGATATTTCTCTGTGCAGACTACGGTTCCATTCACTCGGGAATATCCCAACGCAGCTCCTAGAAGAATCGTGTTTCTGACTCGCTGAATGACAACATAGATTCAAATCTCTTAGGTGAATGAACCCACAGGGGAGCAGTTTCAGGGAAACGTTTCTATTGAGTTTTAGACGAAGTTTAGTGCTGTTTCGTTCGTATGCCGGCAATGGGCTGGAAATACCGGTTTTGGGATTCTGCAAAGAAAGGGTTTGCAAACCGCTGATTCCACACGTGAGTTTAACTCTGTCAGTTGAATGCACACATTGACAACCATTCAGTTAGATAGCTCCGTTTTGGTTTTAGAAGCAGATATTTCTCTGTACAGCCTATGGTCCCATTCACTCGGGTATATCCCAACGCAGCTCCTAGAAGAAACGTGTTTCTGACTCGCTGAATCCCAACATAGATTCAACTCTCTTAGGTGAACGATCGCACAGCAGAACAGTTTCAAGGAAACGTTTCTCCTGAGTTTTAGACGAAGTTTCCTGCTGTTTAGTACATATGCCGGCATTGGTCTGGAAATACCGGATTTGGGATTCTGCACAGAAAGGTTTTGCAAACCGCTGAATCCACACATGAGATTCACTCTGTCAGTTGAATGCACACATTGACAACCATTCAGTTAGATAGATCCGTTTTGGTTTTAGAAGCAGATATTTCTCTGTACAGCCTATGGTCCCATTCACTCGGGAATATCCCAACACAGCTCCTAGATGAAACGTGTTTCTGACTCGCTGAATCTCAACATAGATTCAACTCTCTTAGGTGAACGAATGCACAGCAGAGCAGTTTCAAGGAAACGTTCCTCCTGAGTTTTAGACGAAGTTTCCTGCTGTTTAGTACATATGACGGCATTGGACTAGAAATACCGATTTTGGGATTCTGCACAGAAAGGGTTTGCAAACCGCTGAATCCACACGTCAGTTTAACTCTGTTTAACTTTGTCAGTTGAATGCACACATTGACAACCATTCAGTTAGATAGCTCCGTTTTGGTTTTAGAAGCAGATATTTCTGTGTACAGCCTATGGTCCCATTCATTCGGGAAAATCCCAACGCAGCTCCTAGAAGAAACGTGTTTCTGACTCGCTGAATCTCAACATAGGTTCAACTCTCTTAGGTGAACGATCGCACAGCAGAGCAGTTTCAAGGAAACGTTTCTCCTGAGTTTTAGACGAAGTTTCCTGCGGTTTAGTACGTATGCCGGCATTGGTCTGGAAATACCCGTTTTGGGATTCTGCACAGAAAGGGTTTGCAAACCGCTGAATCCACACGTGAGTTTAACTCTGTCAGCTGAATGCACACATTGACAACCATTCAGTTAGATAGCTCTGTTTTGGTTTTAGAAGCAGATATTTCTCTGTACAGCCTACGGTCCCATTCACTCGGGAATATCCCAACACAGCTCGTAGAAGAAACGTGTTTCTGACTCGCTGAATCCCAACATAGATTCAACTGTCTGAGGTGAACGAACGCACAGCCGAGCAGTTTCAGGGAAACGTTTCTCCTGAGTTTTGGACGAAGTTTCCTGCTGTTTAATACGTACGCCGGCATTGGGCTGGAAATACCGGTTTTGGGATTCTGCACAGAAAGGGTTTGCGAACCGCTGAATCCACATGTGAGTTTGACTCTGTCAGTTGAATGCGCACATTGACAACCATTCAGTTAGATAGCTCCGTTTTGGTTTTAGAAGCAGATATTTCTCTGTACAGCCTATGTTTCCATTCACTCGGGAATATCCCAACGCAGCTCCTAGAAGAAACGTGTTTCTGACTCGCTGAATATCAACATAGACTCAACTCTCTTAGGTGAACGAACGCACAGCAGAGCAGTTTCAAGGAAAAGTTCCTCCTGAGTTTTAGACGACGTTTCCTGCTGTTTAGTACGTATGCCGGCATTGGGCTGGAAATACCGGTTTTGGGATTCTGCACAGAAAGGGTTTGTGAACCGCTGAATCCACACGTGAGTTTAAATCTGTCAGTTGAATGCACACATTGACAACCGTTCAGTTAGACAGCTCCGTTTTGGTTTTAGCAGCAGATATTTCTCTGTACAGCCTATGGTCCCTTTCACTCGGGAATATCCCAACGCAGCTCCTAGAAGAAACGTGTTTCTGACTCGCTGAATCTCAACATAGATTCAACTCTCTTAGGTGAACGAACGCACAGCACAGCAGTTTCAAGGAAACGTTCCTCCTGAGTTTTAGACGAAGTTTCCTGCTGTTTAGTAGGTATGCCGGCATTGGACTGGAAATACCGATTTTGGGATTCTGCACAGAAAGAGTTTGCAAACCGCTGAATCCACACGTGAGTTTAACTCTGTCAGTTGAATGCACACTTTGACAACCATTCAGTTAGATAGCTCCGTTTTGGTTTTAGAAGCAGATATTTCTCTGTATAGCCTATGGTCCCATTCACTCGGGAATATCCCAACGCAGCTCCTAGAAGAAACGTGTTTCTGACTCGCTGAATCTCAACATAGATTGAACTCTCTTAGGTGAACGAACGAACAGCAGAGCAGTTTCAAGGAAACGTTCCTCCTGAGTTTTAGACGAAGTTTCCTGCTGTTTAGTAGGTATGCCGGCATTGGACTGGAAATACCGATTTTGGGATTCTGCACAGAAAGAGTTTGCAAACCGCTGAATCCACACGTGAGTTTAACTCTGTCAGTTGAATGCACACTTTGACAACCATTCAGTTAGATAGCTCCGTTTTGGTTTTAGAAGCAGATATTTCTCTGTATAGCCTATGGTCCCATTCACTCGGGAATATCCCAACGCAGCTCCTAGAAGAAACGTGTTTCTGACTCGCTGAATCTCAACATAGATTGAACTCTCTTAGGTGAACGAACGAACAGCAGAGCAGTTTCAAGGAAACGTTCCTCCTGAGTTTTAGACGAAGTTTCCTGCTGTTTACTACGTATGCCGGCATTGGACTGGAAATACCGATTTTGGGATTCTGCACAGAAAGGGTTTGCAAACCGCTGAATCCACACGTGAGTTTAACTCTGTCAGTTGAATGCACACATTGACAACCATTCAGTTAGATAGCTCCGTTTTGGTTTTAGAAGCAGATATTTCTCTGTACAGCCTATGGTCCCATTCACTCGGGAATATCCCAACGCAGCTCCTAGAAGAAACGTGTTTCTGACTCGCTGAATCCCAACATAGTTTGAACTCTCTTAGATGAACGAACTCACAGTCGAGCAGTTTCAGGGAAACGTTTCTCCTGAGTTTTGTACGAAGTTTCCTGCTGTTTAGTACATGTGCCGGCATTGGGCTGGAAATATCGGTTTTGGCATTCTGCACAGAAAGTGTTTGCAAACCGCTGAATCCACACGTGAGTTTAACACTGTCAGTTGAATGCACACATTGACAACCATTCAGTTACATAACTCCGTTTTGATTTTAGAAGCAGATATTTCTCTGTACAGCCTATGGTCCCATTCACTCGGGAACATCCCAACGCAGCTCCTAGAAGAAACGTGTTTCTGACTCGGTGAATCTCAACATAGGTTCAACTCTCTTAGGTGAACGAACGCACAGCAGAGCAGTTTCAAGGAAACGTTTCTCCTGAGTTTTAGACGAAGTTTCCTGCGGTTTAGTACGTATGCCGGCATTGGTGTGGAAATACCGGTTTTGGGATTCTGCACAGAAAGGATTTGCAAACCGCTGAATCCACACGTGAGTTTAACTCTGTCAGTTGAATGCACACATTGACAACCATTCAGTTAGATAGCTCCATTTTGGTTTTAGAAGCAGATATTTCTCTGTACAGCCTGCGGACCCATTCACTCGGGAATATCCCAACGCAGCTCCTAGAAGAAACGTGTTTCTGACTCGCAGAATGTCAACATAGATTCAACTCTCTTAGGTGAACGAACGCACAGCAGAGCAGTTTCAAGGAAACGTTCCTCCTGAGTTTTAGACGAAGTTTCCTGCTGTTTAGTACGTATGCCGGCATTGGACTGGAAATACCGATTTTGGGATTCTGCACAGAAAGGGTTGGCAAACCGCTGAATCCACACGTGAGTTTAACTCTGTCAGTTGAATGCACACATTGACAACCATTCAGTTAGATAGCTCCGTTTTGGTTTTAGAAGCAGATATTTCTCTGTACAGCCTATGGTCCCATTCACTCGGGAATATCCCAACGCAGCTCCTAGAAGAAACGTGTTTCTGACTCACTGAATCCCAACATCGATTGAACTCTCTTAGATGAACGAACTCACAGTCGAGCAGTTTCAGGGAAACGTTTCTCCTGAGTTTTGTACGAAGTTTCCTGCTGTTTAGTACGTATGCCGGCATTGGGCTGGAAATATCGGTTTTGGCATTCTGCACAGAAAGTGTTTGCAAACCGCTGAATCCACACGTGAGTTTAACACTGTCAGTTGAATGCACACATTGACAACCATTCAGTTACATAACTCCGTTTTGATTTTAGAAGCAGATATTTCTCTGTACAGACTATGGTCCCATTCACTCGGGAATATCCCAACGCAGCTCCTAGAAGAAACGTGTTTCTGACTCGGTGAATCTCAACATAGGTTCAACTCTCTTAGGTGAACGAACGCACAGCAGAGCAGTTTCAAGGAAACGTTTCTCCTGAGTTTTAGACGAAGTTTCCTGCGGTTTAGTACGTATGCCGGCATTGGTGTGGAAATACCGGTTTTGGGATTCTGGACAGAAAGTATTTGCAAACCGCTGAATCCACACGTGAGTTTAACTCTCTCAGTTGAATGCACACATTGACAACCATTCAGTTAGATAGCTCCATTTTGGTTTTAGAAGCAGATATTTCTCTGTACAGCCTGCGGACCCATTCACTCGGGAATATCCCAACGCAGCTCCTAGAAGAAACGTATTTCTGACTCGCAGAATGTCAACATAGATTCAACTCTCTTAGGTGAACGAACGCACAGCAGAGCAGTTTCAAGGAAACGTTCCTCCTGAGTTTTAGACGAAGTTTCCTGCTGTTTAGTACGTATGCCGGCATTGGTCTGGAAATACCGGTTTTGGGATTCTGCACAGAAAGGCTTTGCAAACCGCTGAATCCACACGTGAGTTTAACTATGTCAGTTGAATGCACACATTGACAACCATTCAGTTAGATAGATCCGTTTTGGTTTTAGAAGCAGATATTTCTCTGTAAAGCCTGTGGTCCCTTTCACTCGGGAATATCCCAACGCAGCTCCTAGAAGAAACGTGTTTCTGACTCGCTGAATGTCAACATAGATTCAACTCTCTTAGGTGAACGAAGGCACAGCAGAGCAGTTTCAAGGAAACGTTCCTCCAGAGTTTTAGACGAAGTTTCCTGCCGTTTAGTACGTATGCCGGCATTGGTCTGGAAATACCGGTTGTGGGATTCTGCACAGAAAGGTTTGCAAACCGCTGAATCCACACGAGAGTTTAACTCTGTCAGTTGAATGCACACATTGACAAACATTCAGTTAGATAGATCCGTTTTGGTTTTAGAAGCAGATATTTCTCTGTCCAGCCTGTGGTCCCATTCACTCGGGAATATCCCAACGCAGCTCCTAGAAGAAACGTGCTTATGACTCGCTGAATTCCAACATTGATTCAACTCTCTTAGGTGAACGAACGCACAACAGAGCAGTTTCAAGGAAACGTTTCTCCTGAGTTTTAGACGAAGTTTACTGCTGTTTAGTACGTATGCCGGCATTGGGATGGAAATACCGGTTTTGGGATTCTGCACAGAAAGGGTTTGCAAACCGCTGAATCCACACGTGAGTTTAACTCTGTCAGTTGAATGCACACATTGACAAACATTCAGTTAGATAGATCCGTTTTGGTTTTAGAAGCAGATATTTCTCTGTACAGCCTATGGTCCCATTTACTCGGGAATATCCCAACGCAGCTCCTAGAAGAAACGTGTTTCTGACTCGCTGAATTTCAGCATAGATTCAACTCTCTTAGGTGAACGATCGTACAGCAGAGCAGTTTCAAAGAAACGTTCCCCTGAGATTAGAAGAAGTTTCCTGCTGTTTAGTATGTATGCCGGCATTGGGCTGGAAATACCGGTTTTGGGATTCTGCACAGACAGGGTTTGCAAAACCCTGAATCCACACATGAGATTAACTCTTTCAGTTGAATGCACACATTGACAACCATTCAGTTAGAGAGCTCCGTTTTGGTTTTAGAAGCAGATATTTCTCTGTGCAGACTACGGTTCCATTCACTCGGGAATATCCCAACGCAGCTCCTAGAAGAATCGTGTTTCTGACTCGCTGAATGACAACATAGATTCAACTCTCTTAGGTGAACGAACCCACAGGGGAGCAGTTTCAGGGAAACGTTTCTATTGAGTTTTAGACGAAGTTTAGTGCTGTTTCGTTCGTATGCCGGCAATGGGCTGGAAATACCGATTTTGGGATTCTGCAAAGAAAGGGTTTGCAAACCGCTGATTCCACACGTGAGTTTAACTCTGTCAGTTGAATGCACACATTGACAACCATTCAGTTAGATAGCTCCGTTTTGGTTTTAGAAGCAGATATTTCTCTGTACAGCCTATGGTCCCATTCACTCGGGTATATCCCAACGCAGCTCCTAGAAGAAACGTGTTTCTGACTCGCTGAATCCCAACATAGATTCAACTCTCTTAGGTGAACGATCGCACAGCAGAGCAGTTTCAAGGAAACGTTTCTCCTGAGTTTTAGACGAAGTTTCCTGCTGTTTAGTACATATGCCGGCATTGGTCTGGAAATACCGGATTTGGGATTCTGCACAGAAAGGTTTTGCAAACCGCTGAATCCACACATGAGATTCACTCTGTCAGTTGAATGCACACATTGACAACCATTCAGTTAGATAGATCCGTTTTGGTTTTAGAAGCAGATATTTTTCTGTACAGACTATGGTCCCATTTACTCGGGAATATCCCAACGCAGCTCCTAGAAGAAACGTGTTTATGACTCGCTGAATCCCAATAGATTCAACTCTCTTAGGTGAACGATCGCACAACAGAGCAGTTTCTAGGAAACGTTTCTCCTGAGTTTCAGACGAAGTTTACTGCTGTTTAGTTCGTATGCCGGCATTGGGATGGAAATACCGGTTTTGGGATTCTGCACAGAAATGGTTTGCAAGCCGCTGAATTCACACGTGAGTTTAACTCTGTCAGTTGAATGCACACATTGACAACCATTCAGTCAGATTGCTCCGTTTTGGTTTTAGAAGCAGATATTTCTCTGTACAGCCTATGGTCCCATTCACTCGGGAATATCCCAACACAGCTCCTAGATGAAACGTGTTTCTGACTCGCTGAATCTCAACATAGATTCAACTCTCTTAGGTGAACGAATGCACAGCAGAGCAGTTTCAAGGAAACGTTCCTCCTGAGTTTTAGACGAAGTTTCCTGCTGTTTAGTACATATGACGGCATTGGACTAGAAATACCGATTTTGGGATTCTGCACAGAAAGGGTTTGCAAACCGCTGAATCCACACGTCAGTTTAACTCTGTTTAACTTTGTCAGTTGAATGCACACATTGACAACCATTCAGTTAGATAGCTCCGTTTTGGTTTTAGAAGCAGATATTTCTGTGTACAGCCTATGGTCCCATTCATTCGGGAAAATCCCAACGCAGCTCCTAGAAGAAACGTGTTTCTGACTCGCTGAATCTCAACATAGGTTCAACTCTCTTAGGTGAACGATCGCACAGCAGAGCAGTTTCAAGGAAACGTTTCTCCTGAGTTTTAGACGAAGTTTCCTGCGGTTTAGTACGTATGCCGGCATTGGTCTGGAAATACCCGTTTTGGGATTCTGCACAGAAAGGGTTTGCAAACCGCTGAATCCACACGTGAGTTTAACTCTGTCAGCTGAATGCACACATTGACAACCATTCAGTTAGATAGCTCTGTTTTGGTTTTAGAAGCAGATATTTCTCTGTACAGCCTACGGTCCCATTCACTCGGGAATATCCCAACACAGCTCGTAGAAGAAACGTGTTTCTGACTCGCTGAATCCCAACATAGATTCAACTGTCTGAGGTGAACGAACGCACAGCCGAGCAGTTTCAGGGAAACGTTTCTCCTGAGTTTTGGACGAAGTTTCCTGCTGTTTAATACGTACGCCGGCATTGGGCTGGAAATACCGGTTTTGGGATTCTGCACAGAAAGGGTTTGCAAACCGCTGAATCCGCACGTGAGTTTAACACTGTCAGTTGAACGCACACATTGACAACCATTCAGTTAGATATCTCCGTTTTGGTTTTAGAAGCAGATATTTCTCTGTACAGCCTATGTTCCCATTCACTCGGGAATATCCCAACGCAGCTCCTAGAAGAAACGTGTTTCTGACTCGCTGAATGTCAACATAGATTCAACTGTCTTAGGTGAACGAACGCACAGCAGAGCAGTTTCAAGAAAACGTTCCTCCTGAGATTTAGACGAAGTTTCCTGCTGTTTAGTACGTATGCCGGCATTGTTCTGGAAATACTGGTTTTGGGATTCTGCACAGAAAGGGTTTGCAAACCGCTGAATCCACACGTGAGTTTAACTCTGTCAGTTTAATGCACACTTTGACAACCATTCAGTTAGATAGCTCCGTTTTGGTTTTAGAAGCAGATATTTCTCTGTACAGCCTATGGACCCATTCACTCGGGAATATCCCAACGCAGCTCCTAGCAGAAACGTGTTTCTGACTCGCTGAATCTCAACATAGATTCAACTCTCTTAGGTGAACGAATGCACAGCAGAGTAGTTTCAAGGAAACGTTCCTCCTGAGTTTTAGACGAAGATTCCTGCTGTTAAGTACGTATGCCGGCATTGGGCTGGAAATACCGGTTTTGGGATTCTGCACAGAAAGGGTTTGCGAACCGCTGAATCCACATGTGAGTTTGACTCTGTCAGTTGAATGCGCACATTGACAACCATTCAGTTAGATAGCTCCGTTTTGGTTTTAGAAGCAGATATTTCTCTGTACAGCCTATGTTTCCATTCACTCGGGAATATCCCAACGCAGCTCCTAGAAGAAACGTGTTTCTGACTCGCTGAATCTCAACATAGACTCAACTCTCTTAGGTGAACGAACGCACAGCAGAGCAGTTTCAAGGAAAAGTTCCTCCTGAGTTTTAGACGACGTTTCCTGCTGTTTAGTACGTATGCCGGCATTGGTCTGGAAATACCGGTTTTGGGATTCTGCACAGAAAGGGTTTGTGAACCGCTGAATCCACACGTGAGTTTAACACTGTCATTTGAATGCACACATTGACAACCATTCAGTTAGATAGCTCCGTTTTGGTTTTAGAAGCAGATATTTCTCTGTACAGCCTGCGAACCCATTCACTCGGGAATATCCCAACGCAGCTCCTAGAAGAAACGTGTTTCTGACTCGCTGAATGTCAACATAGATTCAACTCTCTTAGGTGAACGAACGCACAACAGAGCAGTTTCAAGAAAACCTTTCTCCTGAGTTTTAGACGAAGTTTACTGCTGTTTAGTACGTATGCCGGCATTGGGCTGGAAATACCGGTTTTGGGATTCTGCACAGAAAGCGTTTGAAATCCGCTGAATCCACACGTGAGTTTAACTCTGTCAGTTGAATGCGGACATTGACAACCATTCAGTTAGATAGATCCGTTTTGGTCTTAGAAGCAGATATTTCTCTGTACAGCCTATGTTCCCATTCACTCGGGAATATCCCAACGCAGCTCCTAGAAGAAACGTGTATCTGACTCGCTGAATCTCAACATAGATTCAACTCTCTTAGGTGAACGAACGCACAGCAGAGCAGTTTCAAGGAAACGTTCCTCCTGAGTTTTAGACGAAGTTTCCTGCTGTTTAGTACGTATGCCGGCATTGGTCTGGAAATACCGGTTTTGGGATTCTGCACAGAAAGGGTTTGCAAACCGCTGAATCCACACGTGAGTTTAAATCTGTCAGTTGAATGCACACATTGACAACCGTTCAGTTAGACAGCTCCGTTTTGGTTTTAGCAGCAGATATTTCTCTGTACAGCCTATGGTCCCTTTCACTCGGGAATATCCCAACGCAGCTCCTAGAAGAAACGTGTTTCTGACTCGCTGAATCTCAACATAGATTCAACTCTCTTAGGTGAACGAACGCACAGCAGAGCAGTTTCAAGGAAACGTTCCTCCTGAGTTTTAGACGAAGTTTCCTGCTGTTTAGTAGGTATGCCGGCATTGGACTGGAAATACCGATTTTGGGATTCTGCACAGAAAGAGTTTGCACACCGCTGAATCCACACGTGAGTTTAACTCTGTCAGTTGAATGCACACATTGACAACCATTCAGTTAGATAGCTCCGTTTTGGTTTTAGAAGCAGATATTTCTCTGTATAGCCTATGGTCCCATTCACTCGGGAATATCCCAACGCAGCTCCTAGAAGAAACGTGTTTCTGACTCGCTGAATCTCAACATAGATTCACCTCTCTTAGGTAAACGATCGCAGAGCAGAGCAGTTTCAAGAAAACGTTTCTCCTGAGTTTTAGACGAAGTTTCCTGCGGTTTAGTACGTATGCCGGCATTGGTCTGGAAATACCCGTTTTGGGATTCTGCACAGAAAGGGTTTGCAAACCGCTGAATCCACACGTGAGTTTAACCCTGTCAGTTGAATGCACACATTGACAACCATCCAGTTTAGATAGCTCCGTTTTGGTTTTAGAAGCATATATTTCTCTGTACAACCTATGGTCCCATTCACTCGGTAATATCCCTACGCAGCTCCTAGAAGAAACGTGTTTCTGACTCGCTGAATCTCAACATAGATTCAACTCTCTTAGGTGAACGAACGCACAGCAGAGCAGTTTCAAGGAACCGTTCCTTCTGAGTTTTAGACGAAGTTTCCTGCTGTTTAGTACGTATGCCGGCATTGGTCTGGAAATACCCGTTTTGGGATTCTGCACAGAAAGGGGTTGCAAACCGCTGAATCCACACGTGAGTTTAACTCTGTCAGTTGAATGCACACATTGACAACCATTCAGTTAGATAGCTCCGTTTTGGTTTTAGAAGCAGATATTTCTCTGTACAGCCTACGGTCTCATTCACTCGGGAATATCCCAACGCAGCTCCTAGAAGAAACGTGTTTCTGACTCGCTGAATCTCAACATAGATTGAACTCTCTTAGGTGAACGAACGAACAGCAGAGCAGTTTCAAGGAAACGTTCCTCCTGAGTTTTAGACGAAGTTTCCTGCTGTTTACTACGTATGCCGGCATTGGACTGGAAATACCGATTTTGGGATTCTGCACAGAAAGGGTTTGCAAACCGCTGAATCCACACGTGAGTTTAACTCTGTCAGTTGAATGCACACATTGACAACCATTCAGTTAGATAGCTCCGTTTTGGTTTTAGAAGCAGATATTTCTCTGTACAGCCTATGGTCCCATTCACTCGGGAATATCCCAACGCAGCTCCTAGAAGAAACGTGTTTCTGACTCGCTGAATCCCAACATAGATTGAACTCTCTTAGATGAACGAACTCACAGTCGAGCAGTTTCAGGGAAACGTTTCTCCTGAGTTTTGTACGAAGTTTCCTGCTGTTTAGTACGTATGCCGGCATTGGGCTGGAAATATCGGTTTTGGCATTCTGCACAGAAAGTGTTTGCAAACCGCTGAATCCACACGTGAGTTTAACACTGTCAGTTGAATGCACACATTGACAACCATTCAGTTACATAACTCCGTTTTGATTTTAGAAGCAGATATTTCTCTGTACAGCCTATGGTCCCATTCACTCGGGAACATCCCAACGCAGCTCCTAGAAGAAACGTGTTTCTGACTCGGTGAATCTCAACATAGGTTCAACTCTCTTAGGTGAACGAACGCACAGCAGAGCAGTTTCAAGGAAACGTTTCTCCTGAGTTTTAGACGAAGTTTCCTGCGGTTTAGTACGTATGCCGGCATTGGTGTGGAAATACCGGTTTTGGGATTCTGCACAGAAAGGATTTGCAAACCGCTGAATCCACACGTGAGTTTAACTCTGTCAGTTGAATGCACACATTGACAACCATTCAGTTAGATAGCTCCATTTTGGTTTTAGAAGCAGATATTTCTCTGTACAGCCTGCGGACCCATTCACTCGGGAATATCCCAACGCAGCTCCTAGAAGAAACGTGTTTCTGACTCGCTGAATCTCAACAAAGGTTCAAATCTCTTAGGTGAACGAACGCACAGCAGAGCAGTTTCAAGGAAACGTTCCTCCTGAGTTTTAGACGAAGTTTCCTGCTGTTTAGTACGTATGCCGGCATTGGACTGGAAATACCGATTTTGGGATTCTGCACAGAAAGGGTTTGCAAACTGCTGAATCCACACGTGAGTTTAACTCTGTCAGTTGAATGCACACATTGACAACCATTCAGTTAGATAGCTCCGTTTTGGTTTTAGAAGCAGATATTTCTCTGTACAGCCTATGGTCCCATTCACTCGGGAATATCCCAACGCAGCTCCTAGAAGAAACGTGTTTCTGACTCGCTGAATCCCAACATCGATTGAACTCTCTTAGATGAACGAACTCACAGTCGAGCAGTTTCAGGGAAACGTTTCTCCTGAGTTTTGTACGAAGTTTCCTGCTGTTTAGTACGTATGCCGGCATTGGGCTGGAAATATCGGTTTTGGCATTCTGCACAGAAAGTGTTTGCAAACCGCTGAATCCACACGTGAGTTTAACACTGTCAGTTGAATGCACACATTGACAACCATTCAGTTACATAACTCCGTTTTGATTTTAGAAGCAGATATTTCTCTGTACAGCCTATGGTCCCATTCACTCGGGAATATCCCAACGCAGCTCCTAGAAGAAACGTGTTTCTGACTCGGTGAATCTCAACATAGGTTCAACTCTCTTAGGTGAACGAACGCACAGCAGAGCAGTTTCAAGGAAACGTTTCTCCTGAGTTTTAGACGAAGTTTCCTGCGGTTTAGTACGTATGCCGGCATTGGTGTGGAAATACCGGTTTTGGGATTCTGCACAGAAAGGATTTGCAAACCGCTGAATCCACACGTGAGTTTAACTCTCTCAGTTGAATGCACACATTGACAACCATTCAGTTAGATAGCTCCATTTTGGTTTTAGAAGCAGATATTTCTCTGTACAGCCTGCGGACCCATTCACTCGGGAATATCCCAACGCAGCTCCTAGAAGAAACGTGTTTCTGACTCGCAGAATGTCAACATAGATTCAACTCTCTTAGGTGAACGAACGCACAGCAGAGCAGTTTCAAGGAAACGTTCCTCCTGAGTTTTAGACGAAGTTTCCTGCTGTTTAGTACGTATGCCGGCATTGGACTGGAAATACCGATTTTGGGATACTGCACAGAAAGGGTTTGCAAACCGCTGAATCCACACGTGAGTTTAACTCTGTCAGTTGAATGCACACATTGACAACCATTCAGTTAGATAGCTCCGTTTTGGTTTTAGAAGCAGATATTTCTCTGTACAGCCTATGGTCCCATTCACTCGGGAATATCCCAACGCAGCTCCTAGAAGAAACGTGTTTCTGACTCGCTGAATCTCAACATAGATTCAACTCTCTTAGGTGAACGAACGCCCAGCAGAGCAGTTTCAAGGAAACGTTCCTCCTGAGTTTTAGACGAAGTTTCCTGCTGTTTAGTACGTATGCCGGCATTGGACTGGAAATACCGATTTTGGGATTCTGCACAGAAAGGGTTTGCAAACCGCTGAATCCACACGTGAGTTTAACTCTGTCAGTTGAATGCACACATTGACAACCATTCAGTTAGATAGCTCCGTTTTGGTTTTAGAAGCAGATATTTCTCTGTACAGCCTATGGTCCCATTCACTCGGGAATATCCCAACACAGCTTCTAGAAGAAACGTGATTCTGACTCGCTGAACCTCAACATAGATTCAAATCACTTAGGTGAGCGAACGCACAGCAGAGCAGTTTCAAGGAAGCGATTCTCCTGAGTTTTAGACGAATTTTACTGCTCTTTAGTACGTATGCCGGCATTGGGATCGAAATACCGGTTTTGGGATTCTACACAGAAACGGTTTGCAAACTGCTGAATGCACACGTGAGTTTAACTCTGTCAGTTGAATGCACACATTGACAACCATTTAGTTAGATAGCTCCGTTTTGGTTTTAGAAGCAGATATTTCTCTGTACATCCTATGGTCCCATTCACTCGGGAATAACCCAACGCAGCTCTTAGAAGAAACGTGTTTCTGACTCGCTGAATCTCAATATAGATTCAACTCTCTTAGGTGAACGATCGCACAGCAGAGTAGTTTCAAGGAAACGATTCTCCTGAGTTTTAGATGAAGTTAACTGCGGATAGCAAGGAAGCCAGCATTGGGCAGGAAATACCGGTTTTGGGATTCTGCACAGAAAGGGTTTGCAAACCGCTGAATCCACACGTGAGTTTAACTCTGTCAGATGAATGCACACATTGACAACCATTCTGTTTGACAACTCCGTTTTGGTTTTAGAAGCAGATATTTCGCTGTACATCCTATGGTCCCATTCACTCGGGAATATCCCAAAGCAGCTCCTAGAAGAAACGTGTTTCTGACTCGCTGAATCTCAATATAGATTCAACTCTCTTAGGTGAACGATCGCACAGCAGAGTAGTTTCAAGGAAACGATTCTCCTGAGTTTTAGACCAAGTTTACTGCTGTTTAGTACGTATGCCGGCATTGGGCTGGAAATACCTTTTTTGGGATTCTGCACAGAAATGGTTTGCAAGCCGCTGAATTCACACGTGAGTTTAACCCTGTCAGTTGAATGCACACATTGACAACCATTCAGTTAGATAGCTCCGTTTTGGTTTTAGAAGCAGATATTTCTCTGTACAGCCTATGGTCCCATTCACTCGGGAATATCCCAACGCAGCTCCTGGAAGAAACGTGTTTCTGACTCGCTGAATCTCAACATAGATTCACCTCTCTTAGGTGAATGAACGCACAGCAGAGCACTTTCAAGGAAACGTTTCTCCTGAGTTTTAGACGAAGTTTCCTGCGGTTTAGTACGTATGCCGGCATTGGTCTGGAAATACCGGTTTTGGGATTCTGCACAGAAAGGGTTTGCAAACCGCTGAATCCACAGGTGAGTTTAACTCTGCCAGTTGAATGCACACATTGACAACCATTCCGTTAGATAGCTCCGTTTTGGTTTTAGAAGCAGATATTTCTCTGTACAGCTTACGGTCCCATTCAATCGGGAATATCCCAACGCAGCTCCTAGAAGAAACGTGTTTGTGACTCGCTGAATCTCAACATAGATTCAACTCTCTTAGGTGAACGAACGCACAGCAGAGCAGTTTCAAGGAAACGTTCCTCCTGAGTTTTAGACGAAGTTTCCTGCGGTTTAGTACGTATGCCGGCATTGGTCTGGAAATACCCGTTTTGGGATTCTGCACAGAAAGGGTTTGCAAACCGCTGAATCCACACGTGAGTTTAACTCTGTCAGCTGAATGCACACATTGACAACCATTCAGTTAGATAGCTCTGTTTTGGTTTTAGAAGCAGATATTTCTCTGTACAGCCTACGGTCCCATTCACTCGGGAATATCCCAACACAGCTCGTAGAAGAAACGTGTTTCTGACTCGCTGAATCCCAACATAGATTCAACTGTCTGAGGTGAACGAACGCACAGCCGAGCAGTTTCAGGGAAACGTTTCTCCTGAGTTTTGGACGAAGTTTCCTGCTGTTTAATACGTACGCCGGCATTGGGCTGGAAATACCGGTTTTGGGATTCTGCACAGAAAGGGTTTGCGAACCGCTGAATCCACATGTGAGTTTGACTCTGTCAGTTGAATGCGCACATTGACAACCATTCAGTTAGATAGCTCCGTTTTGGTTTTAGAAGCAGATATTTCTCTGTACAGCCTATGTTTCCATTCACTCGGGAATATCCCAACGCAGCTCCTAGAAGAAACGTGTTTCTGACTCGCTGAATATCAACATAGACTCAACTCTCTTAGGTGAACGAACGCACAGCAGAGCAGTTTCAAGGAAAAGTTCCTCCTGAGTTTTAGACGACGTTTCCTGCTGTTTAGTACGTATGCCGGCATTGGGCTGGAAATACCGGTTTTGGGATTCTGCACAGAAAGGGTTTGTGAACCGCTGAATCCACACGTGAGTTTAAATCTGTCAGTTGAATGCACACATTGACAACCGTTCAGTTAGACAGCTCCGTTTTGGTTTTAGCAGCAGATATTTCTCTGTACAGCCTATGGTCCCTTTCACTCGGGAATATCCCAACGCAGCTCCTAGAAGAAACGTGTTTCTGACTCGCTGAATCTCAACATAGATTCAACTCTCTTAGGTGAACGAACGCACAGCACAGCAGTTTCAAGGAAACGTTCCTCCTGAGTTTTAGACGAAGTTTCCTGCTGTTTAGTAGGTATGCCGGCATTGGACTGGAAATACCGATTTTGGGATTCTGCACAGAAAGAGTTTGCAAACCGCTGAATCCACACGTGAGTTTAACTCTGTCAGTTGAATGCACACTTTGACAACCATTCAGTTAGATAGCTCCGTTTTGGTTTTAGAAGCAGATATTTCTCTGTATAGCCTATGGTCCCATTCACTCGGGAATATCCCAACGCAGCTTCTAGAAGAAACGTGTTTCTGACTCGCTGAATCTCAACATAGATTGAACTCTCTTAGGTGAACGAACGAACAGCAGAGCAGTTTCAAGGAAACGTTCCTCCTGAGTTTTAGACGAAGTTTCCTGCTGTTTAGTAGGTATGCCGGCATTGGACTGGAAATACCGATTTTGGGATTCTGCACAGAAAGAGTTTGCAAACCGCTGAATCCACACGTGAGTTTAACTCTGTCAGTTGAATGCACACTTTGACAACCATTCAGTTAGATAGCTCCGTTTTGGTTTTAGAAGCAGATATTTCTCTGTATAGCCTATGGTCCCATTCACTCGGGAATATCCCAACGCAGCTCCTAGAAGAAACGTGTTTCTGACTCGCTGAATCTCAACATAGATTGAACTCTCTTAGGTGAACGAACGAACAGCAGAGCAGTTTCAAGGAAACGTTCCTCCTGAGTTTTAGACGAAGTTTCCTGCTGTTTACTACGTATGCCGGCATTGGACTGGAAATACCGATTTTGGGATTCTGCACAGAAAGGGTTTGCAAACCGCTGAATCCACACGTGAGTTTAACTCTGTCAGTTGAATGCACACATTGACAACCATTCAGTTAGATAGCTCCGTTTTGGTTTTAGAAGCAGATATTTCTCTGTACAGCCTATGGTCCCATTCACTCGGGAATATCCCAACGCAGCTCCTAGAAGAAACGTGTTTCTGACTCGCTGAATCCCAACATAGTTTGAACTCTCTTAGATGAACGAACTCACAGTCGAGCAGTTTCAGGGAAACGTTTCTCCTGAGTTTTGTACGAAGTTTCCTGCTGTTTAGTACATGTGCCGGCATTGGGCTGGAAATATCGGTTTTGGCATTCTGCACAGAAAGTGTTTGCAAACCGCTGAATCCACACGTGAGTTTAACACTGTCAGTTGAATGCACACATTGACAACCATTCAGTTACATAACTCCGTTTTGATTTTAGAAGCAGATATTTCTCTGTACAGCCTATGGTCCCATTCACTCGGGAACATCCCAACGCAGCTCCTAGAAGAAACGTGTTTCTGACTCGGTGAATCTCAACATAGGTTCAACTCTCTTAGGTGAACGAACGCACAGCAGAGCAGTTTCAAGGAAACGTTTCTCCTGAGTTTTAGACGAAGTTTCCTGCGGTTTAGTACGTATGCCGGCATTGGTGTGGAAATACCGGTTTTGGGATTCTGCACAGAAAGGATTTGCAAACCGCTGAATCCACACGTGAGTTTAACTCTGTCAGTTGAATGCACACATTGACAACCATTCAGTTAGATAGCTCCATTTTGGTTTTAGAAGCAGATATTTCTCTGTACAGCCTGCGGACCCATTCACTCGGGAATATCCCAACGCAGCTCCTAGAAGAAACGTGTTTCTGACTCGCAGAATGTCAACATAGATTCAACTCTCTTAGGTGAACGAACGCACAGCAGAGCAGTTTCAAGGAAACGTTCCTCCTGAGTTTTAGACGAAGTTTCCTGCTGTTTAGTACGTATGCCGGCATTGGACTGGAAATACCGATTTTGGGATTCTGCACAGAAAGGGTTGGCAAACCGCTGAATCCACACGTGAGTTTAACTCTGTCAGTTGAATGCACACATTGACAACCATTCAGTTAGATAGCTCCGTTTTGGTTTTAGAAGCAGATATTTCTCTGTACAGCCTATGGTCCCATTCACTCGGGAATATCCCAACGCAGCTCCTAGAAGAAACGTGTTTCTGACTCACTGAATCCCAACATCGATTGAACTCTCTTAGATGAACGAACTCACAGTCGAGCAGTTTCAGGGAAACGTTTCTCCTGAGTTTTGTACGAAGTTTCCTGCTGTTTAGTACGTATGCCGGCATTGGGCTGGAAATATCGGTTTTGGCATTCTGCACAGAAAGTGTTTGCAAACCGCTGAATCCACACGTGAGTTTAACACTGTCAGTTGAATGCACACATTGACAACCATTCAGTTACATAACTCCGTTTTGATTTTAGAAGCAGATATTTCTCTGTACAAACTATGGTCCCATTCACTCGGGAATATCCCAACGCAGCTCCTAGAAGAAACGTGTTTCTGACTCGGTGAATCTCAACATAGGTTCAACTCTCTTAGGTGAACGAACGCACAGCAGAGCAGTTTCAAGGAAACGTTTCTCCTGAGTTTTAGACGAAGTTTCCTGCGGTTTAGTACGTATGCCGGCATTGGTGTGGAAATACCGGTTTTGGGATTCTGCACAGAAAGGCTTTGCAAACCGCTGAATCCACACGTGAGTTTAACTATGTCAGTTGAATGCACACATTGACAACCATTCAGTTAGATAGATCCGTTTTGGTTTTAGAAGCAGATATTTCTCTGTAAAGCCTGTGGTCCCTTTCACTCGGGAATATCCCAACGCAGCTCCTAGAAGAAACGTGTTTCTGACTCGCTGAATGTCAACATAGATTCAACTCTCTTAGGTGAACGAAGGCACAGCAGAGCAGTTTCAAGGAAACGTTCCTCCAGAGTTTTAGACGAAGTTTCCTGCCGTTTAGTACGTATGCCGGCATTGGTCTGGAAATACCGGTTGTGGGATTCTGCACAGAAAGGTTTGCAAACCGCTGAATCCACACGAGAGTTTAACTCTGTCAGTTGAATGCACACATTGACAAACATTCAGTTAGATAGATCCGTTTTGGTTTTAGAAGCAGATATTTCTCTGTCCAGCCTGTGGTCCCATTCACTCGGGAATATCCCAACGCAGCTCCTAGAAGAAACGTGCTTATGACTCGCTGAATTCCAACATTGATTCAACTCTCTTAGGTGAACGAACGCACAACAGAGCAGTTTCAAGGAAACGTTTCTCCTGAGTTTTAGACGAAGTTTACTGCTGTTTAGTACGTATGCCGGCATTGGGATGGAAATACCGGTTTTGGGATTCTGCACAGAAAGGGTTTGCAAACCGCTGAATCCACACGTGAGTTTAACTCTGTCAGTTGAATGCACACATTGACAAACATTCAGTTAGATAGATCCGTTTTGGTTTTAGAAGCAGATATTTCTCTGTACAGCCTATGGTCCCATTTACTCGGGAATATCCCAACGCAGCTCCTAGAAGAAACGTGTTTCTGACTCGCTGAATTTCAGCATAGATTCAACTCTCTTAGGTGAACGATCGTACAGCAGAGCAGTTTCAAAGAAACGTTCCCCTGAGATTAGAAGAAGTTTCCTGCTGTTTAGTATGTATGCCGGCATTGGGCTGGAAATACCGGTTTTGGGATTCTGCACAGACAGGGTTTGCAAAACCCTGAATCCACACATGAGATTAACTCTTTCAGTTGAATGCACACATTGACAACCATTCAGTTAGAGAGCTCCGTTTTGGTTTTAGAAGCAGATATTTCTCTGTGCAGACTACGGTTCCATTCACTCGGGAATATCCCAACGCAGCTCCTAGAAGAATCGTGTTTCTGACTCGCTGAATGACAACATAGATTCAACTCTCTTAGGTGAACGAACCCACAGGGGAGCAGTTTCAGGGAAACGTTTCTATTGAGTTTTAGACGAAGTTTAGTGCTGTTTCGTTCGTATGCCGGCAATGGGCTGGAAATACCGATTTTGGGATTCTGCAAAGAAAGGGTTTGCAAACCGCTGATTCCACACGTGAGTTTAACTCTGTCAGTTGAATGCACACATTGACAACCATTCAGTTAGATAGCTCCGTTTTGGTTTTAGAAGCAGATATTTCTCTGTACAGCCTATGGTCCCATTCACTCGGGTATATCCCAACGCAGCTCCTAGAAGAAACGTGTTTCTGACTCGCTGAATCCCAACATAGATTCAACTCTCTTAGGTGAACGATCGCACAGCAGAGCAGTTTCAAGGAAACGTTTCTCCTGAGTTTTAGACGAAGTTTCCTGCTGTTTAGTACATATGCCGGCATTGGTCTGGAAATACCGGATTTGGGATTCTGCACAGAAAGGTTTTGCAAACCGCTGAATCCACACATGAGATTCACTCTGTCAGTTGAATGCACACATTGACAACCATTCAGTTAGATAGATCCGTTTTGGTTTTAGAAGCAGATATTTTTCTGTACAGACTATGGTCCCATTTACTCGGGAATATCCCAACGCAGCTCCTAGAAGAAACGTGTTTATGACTCGCTGAATCCCAATAGATTCAACTCTCTTAGGTGAACGATCGCACAACAGAGCAGTTTCTAGGAAACGTTTCTCCTGAGTTTCAGACGAAGTTTACTGCTGTTTAGTTCGTATGCCGGCATTGGGATGGAAATACCGGTTTTGGGATTCTGCACAGAAATGGTTTGCAAGCCGCTGAATTCACACGTGAGTTTAACTCTGTCAGTTGAATGCACACATTGACAACCATTCAGTCAGATTGCTCCGTTTTGGTTTTAGAAGCAGATATTTCTCTGTACAGCCTATGGTCCCATTCACTCGGGAATATCCCAACACAGCTCCTAGATGAAACGTGTTTCTGACTCGCTGAATCTCAACATAGATTCAACTCTCTTAGGTGAACGAATGCACAGCAGAGCAGTTTCAAGGAAACGTTCCTCCTGAGTTTTAGACGAAGTTTCCTGCTGTTTAGTACATATGACGGCATTGGACTAGAAATACCGATTTTGGGATTCTGCACAGAAAGGGTTTGCAAACCGCTGAATCCACACGTCAGTTTAACTCTGTTTAACTTTGTCAGTTGAATGCACACATTGACAACCATTCAGTTAGATAGCTCCGTTTTGGTTTTAGAAGCAGATATTTCTGTGTACAGCCTATGGTCCCATTCATTCGGGAAAATCCCAACGCAGCTCCTAGAAGAAACGTGTTTCTGACTCGCTGAATCTCAACATAGGTTCAACTCTCTTAGGTGAACGATCGCACAGCAGAGCAGTTTCAAGGAAACGTTTCTCCTGAGTTTTAGACGAAGTTTCCTGCGGTTTAGTACGTATGCCGGCATTGGTCTGGAAATACCCGTTTTGGGATTCTGCACAGAAAGGGTTTGCAAACCGCTGAATCCACACGTGAGTTTAACTCTGTCAGCTGAATGCACACATTGACAACCATTCAGTTAGATAGCTCTGTTTTGGTTTTAGAAGCAGATATTTCTCTGTACAGCCTACGGTCCCATTCACTCGGGAATATCCCAACACAGCTCGTAGAAGAAACGTGTTTCTGACTCGCTGAATCCCAACATAGATTCAACTGTCTGAGGTGAACGAACGCACAGCCGAGCAGTTTCAGGGAAACGTTTCTCCTGAGTTTTGGACGAAGTTTCCTGCTGTTTAATACGTACGCCGGCATTGGGCTGGAAATACCGGTTTTGGGATTCTGCACAGAAAGGGTTTGCAAACCGCTGAATCCGCACGTGAGTTTAACACTGTCAGTTGAACGCACACATTGACAACCATTCAGTTAGATATCTCCGTTTTGGTTTTAGAAGCAGATATTTCTCTGTACAGCCTATGTTCCCATTCACTCGGGAATATCCCAACGCAGCTCCTAGAAGAAACGTGTTTCTGACTCGCTGAATGTCAACATAGATTCAACTGTCTTAGGTGAACGAACGCACAGCAGAGCAGTTTCAAGAAAACGTTCCTCCTGAGATTTAGACGAAGTTTCCTGCTGTTTAGTACGTATGCCGGCATTGTTCTGGAAATACTGGTTTTGGGATTCTGCACAGAAAGGGTTTGCAAACCGCTGAATCCACACGTGAGTTTAACTCTGTCAGTTTAATGCACACTTTGACAACCATTCAGTTAGATAGCTCCGTTTTGGTTTTAGAAGCAGATATTTCTCTGTACAGCCTATGGACCCATTCACTCGGGAATATCCCAACGCAGCTCCTAGCAGAAACGTGTTTCTGACTCGCTGAATCTCAACATAGATTCAACTCTCTTAGGTGAACGAATGCACAGCAGAGTAGTTTCAAGGAAACGTTCCTCCTGAGTTTTAGACGAAGATTCCTGCTGTTAAGTACGTATGCCGGCATTGGGCTGGAAATACCGGTTTTGGGATTCTGCACAGAAAGGGTTTGCGAACCGCTGAATCCACATGTGAGTTTGACTCTGTCAGTTGAATGCGCACATTGACAACCATTCAGTTAGATAGCTCCGTTTTGGTTTTAGAAGCAGATATTTCTCTGTACAGCCTATGTTTCCATTCACTCGGGAATATCCCAACGCAGCTCCTAGAAGAAACGTGTTTCTGACTCGCTGAATCTCAACATAGACTCAACTCTCTTAGGTGAACGAACGCACAGCAGAGCAGTTTCAAGGAAAAGTTCCTCCTGAGTTTTAGACGACGTTTCCTGCTGTTTAGTACGTATGCCGGCATTGGTCTGGAAATACCGGTTTTGGGATTCTGCACAGAAAGGGTTTGTGAACCGCTGAATCCACACGTGAGTTTAACACTGTCATTTGAATGCACACATTGACAACCATTCAGTTAGATAGCTCCGTTTTGGTTTTAGAAGCAGATATTTCTCTGTACAGCCTGCGAACCCATTCACTCGGGAATATCCCAACGCAGCTCCTAGAAGAAACGTGTTTCTGACTCGCTGAATGTCAACATAGATTCAACTCTCTTAGGTGAACGAACGCACAACAGAGCAGTTTCAAGAAAACCTTTCTCCTGAGTTTTAGACGAAGTTTACTGCTGTTTAGTACGTATGCCGGCATTGGGCTGGAAATACCGGTTTTGGGATTCTGCACAGAAAGCGTTTGAAATCCGCTGAATCCACACGTGAGTTTAACTCTGTCAGTTGAATGCGGACATTGACAACCATTCAGTTAGATAGATCCGTTTTGGTCTTAGAAGCAGATATTTCTCTGTACAGCCTATGTTCCCATTCACTCGGGAATATCCCAACGCAGCTCCTAGAAGAAACGTGTATCTGACTCGCTGAATCTCAACATAGATTCAACTCTCTTAGGTGAACGAACGCACAGCAGAGCAGTTTCAAGGAAACGTTCCTCCTGAGTTTTAGACGAAGTTTCCTGCTGTTTAGTACGTATGCCGGCATTGGTCTGGAAATACCGGTTTTGGGATTCTGCACAGAAAGGGTTTGCAAACCGCTGAATCCACACGTGAGTTTAAATCTGTCAGTTGAATGCACACATTGACAACCGTTCAGTTAGACAGCTCCGTTTTGGTTTTAGCAGCAGATATTTCTCTGTACAGCCTATGGTCCCTTTCACTCGGGAATATCCCAACGCAGCTCCTAGAAGAAACGTGTTTCTGACTCGCTGAATCTCAACATAGATTCAACTCTCTTAGGTGAACGAACGCACAGCAGAGCAGTTTCAAGGAAACGTTCCTCCTGAGTTTTAGACGAAGTTTCCTGCTGTTTAGTAGGTATGCCGGCATTGGACTGGAAATACCGATTTTGGGATTCTGCACAGAAAGAGTTTGCACACCGCTGAATCCACACGTGAGTTTAACTCTGTCAGTTGAATGCACACATTGACAACCATTCAGTTAGATAGCTCCGTTTTGGTTTTAGAAGCAGATATTTCTCTGTATAGCCTATGGTCCCATTCACTCGGGAATATCCCAACGCAGCTCCTAGAAGAAACGTGTTTCTGACTCGCTGAATCTCAACATAGATTCACCTCTCTTAGGTAAACGATCGCAGAGCAGAGCAGTTTCAAGAAAACGTTTCTCCTGAGTTTTAGACGAAGTTTCCTGCGGTTTAGTACGTATGCCGGCATTGGTCTGGAAATACCCGTTTTGGGATTCTGCACAGAAAGGGTTTGCAAACCGCTGAATCCACACGTGAGTTTAACCCTGTCAGTTGAATGCACACATTGACAACCATCCAGTTTAGATAGCTCCGTTTTGGTTTTAGAAGCATATATTTCTCTGTACAACCTATGGTCCCATTCACTCGGTAATATCCCTACGCAGCTCCTAGAAGAAACGTGTTTCTGACTCGCTGAATCTCAACATAGATTCAACTCTCTTAGGTGAACGAACGCACAGCAGAGCAGTTTCAAGGAACCGTTCCTTCTGAGTTTTAGACGAAGTTTCCTGCTGTTTAGTACGTATGCCGGCATTGGTCTGGAAATACCCGTTTTGGGATTCTGCACAGAAAGGGGTTGCAAACCGCTGAATCCACACGTGAGTTTAACTCTGTCAGTTGAATGCACACATTGACAACCATTCAGTTAGATAGCTCCGTTTTGGTTTTAGAAGCAGATATTTCTCTGTACAGCCTACGGTCTCATTCACTCGGGAATATCCCAACGCAGCTCCTAGAAGAAACGTGTTTCTGACTCGCTGAATCTCAACATAGATTGAACTCTCTTAGGTGAACGAACGAACAGCAGAGCAGTTTCAAGGAAACGTTCCTCCTGAGTTTTAGACGAAGTTTCCTGCTGTTTACTACGTATGCCGGCATTGGACTGGAAATACCGATTTTGGGATTCTGCACAGAAAGGGTTTGCAAACCGCTGAATCCACACGTGAGTTTAACTCTGTCAGTTGAATGCACACATTGACAACCATTCAGTTAGATAGCTCCGTTTTGGTTTTAGAAGCAGATATTTCTCTGTACAGCCTATGGTCCCATTCACTCGGGAATATCCCAACGCAGCTCCTAGAAGAAACGTGTTTCTGACTCGCTGAATCCCAACATAGATTGAACTCTCTTAGATGAACGAACTCACAGTCGAGCAGTTTCAGGGAAACGTTTCTCCTGAGTTTTGTACGAAGTTTCCTGCTGTTTAGTACGTATGCCGGCATTGGGCTGGAAATATCGGTTTTGGCATTCTGCACAGAAAGTGTTTGCAAACCGCTGAATCCACACGTGAGTTTAACACTGTCAGTTGAATGCACACATTGACAACCATTCAGTTACATAACTCCGTTTTGATTTTAGAAGCAGATATTTCTCTGTACAGCCTATGGTCCCATTCACTCGGGAACATCCCAACGCAGCTCCTAGAAGAAACGTGTTTCTGACTCGGTGAATCTCAACATAGGTTCAACTCTCTTAGGTGAACGAACGCACAGCAGAGCAGTTTCAAGGAAACGTTTCTCCTGAGTTTTAGACGAAGTTTCCTGCGGTTTAGTACGTATGCCGGCATTGGTGTGGAAATACCGGTTTTGGGATTCTGCACAGAAAGGATTTGCAAACCGCTGAATCCACACGTGAGTTTAACTCTCTCAGTTGAATGCACACATTGACAACCATTCAGTTAGATAGCTCCATTTTGGTTTTAGAAGCAGATATTTCTCTGTACAGCCTGCGGACCCATTCACTCGGGAATATCCCAACGCAGCTCCTAGAAGAAACGTGTTTCTGACTCGCAGAATGTCAACATAGATTCAACTCTCTTAGGTGAACGAACGCACAGCAGAGCAGTTTCAAGGAAACGTTCCTCCTGAGTTTTAGACGAAGTTTCCTGCTGTTTAGTACGTATGCCGGCATTGGACTGGAAATACCGATTTTGGGATACTGCACAGAAAGGGTTTGCAAACCGCTGAATCCACACGTGAGTTTAACTCTGTCAGTTGAATGCACACATTGACAACCATTCAGTTAGATAGCTCCGTTTTGGTTTTAGAAGCAGATATTTCTCTGTACAGCCTATGGTCCCATTCACTCGGGAATATCCCAACGCAGCTCCTAGAAGAAACGTGTTTCTGACTCGCTGAATCTCAACATAGATTCAACTCTCTTAGGTGAACGAACGCCCAGCAGAGCAGTTTCAAGGAAACGTTCCTCCTGAGTTTTAGACGAAGTTTCCTGCTGTTTAGTACGTATGCCGGCATTGGACTGGAAATACCGATTTTGGGATTCTGCACAGAAAGGGTTTGCAAACCGCTGAATCCACACGTGAGTTTAACTCTGTCAGTTGAATGCACACATTGACAACCATTCAGTTAGATAGCTCCGTTTTGGTTTTAGAAGCAGATATTTCTCTGTACAGCCTATGGTCCCATTCACTCGGGAATATCCCAACACAGCTTCTAGAAGAAACGTGATTCTGACTCGCTGAACCTCAACATAGATTCAAATCACTTAGGTGAGCGAACGCACAGCAGAGCAGTTTCAAGGAAGCGATTCTCCTGAGTTTTAGACGAATTTTACTGCTCTTTAGTACGTATGCCGGCATTGGGATCGAAATACCGGTTTTGGGATTCTACACAGAAACGGTTTGCAAACTGCTGAATGCACACGTGAGTTTAACTCTGTCAGTTGAATGCACACATTGACAACCATTTAGTTAGATAGCTCCGTTTTGGTTTTAGAAGCAGATATTTCTCTGTACATCCTATGGTCCCATTCACTCGGGAATAACCCAACGCAGCTCTTAGAAGAAACGTGTTTCTGACTCGCTGAATCTCAATATAGATTCAACTCTCTTAGGTGAACGATCGCACAGCAGAGTAGTTTCAAGGAAACGATTCTCCTGAGTTTTAGATGAAGTTAACTGCGGATAGCAAGGAAGCCAGCATTGGGCAGGAAATACCGGTTTTGGGATTCTGCACAGAAAGGGTTTGCAAACCGCTGAATCCACACGTGAGTTTAACTCTGTCAGATGAATGCACACATTGACAACCATTCTGTTTGACAACTCCGTTTTGGTTTTAGAAGCAGATATTTCGCTGTACATCCTATGGTCCCATTCACTCGGGAATATCCCAAAGCAGCTCCTAGAAGAAACGTGTTTCTGACTCGCTGAATCTCAATATAGATTCAACTCTCTTAGGTGAACGATCGCACAGCAGAGTAGTTTCAAGGAAACGATTCTCCTGAGTTTTAGACCAAGTTTACTGCTGTTTAGTACGTATGCCGGCATTGGGCTGGAAATACCTTTTTTGGGATTCTGCACAGAAATGGTTTGCAAGCCGCTGAATTCACACGTGAGTTTAACCCTGTCAGTTGAATGCACACATTGACAACCATTCAGTTAGATAGCTCCGTTTTGGTTTTAGAAGCAGATATTTCTCTGTACAGCCTATGGTCCCATTCACTCGGGAATATCCCAACGCAGCTCCTGGAAGAAACGTGTTTCTGACTCGCTGAATCTCAACATAGATTCACCTCTCTTAGGTGAATGAACGCACAGCAGAGCACTTTCAAGGAAACGTTTCTCCTGAGTTTTAGACGAAGTTTCCTGCGGTTTAGTACGTATGCCGGCATTGGTCTGGAAATACCGGTTTTGGGATTCTGCACAGAAAGGGTTTGCAAACCGCTGAATCCACACGTGAGTTTAACTCTGCCAGTTGAATGCACACATTGACAACCATTCCGTTAGATAGCTCCGTTTTGGTTTTAGAAGCAGATATTTCTCTGTACAGCTTACGGTCCCATTCAATCGGGAATATCCCAACGCAGCTCCTAGAAGAAACGTGTTTCTGACTCGCTGAATCTCAACATAGATTCAACTCTCTTAGGTGAACGAACGCACAGCAGAGCAGTTTCAAGGAAACGTTCCTCCTGAGTTTTAGACGAAGTTTCCTGCTGTTTAGTACGTATGCCGGCATTGGTATGGAAATACCCGTTTTGGGATTCTGCACAGAAAGGGTTTGCAAACCGCTGAATCCACACGTGAGTTTAACTCTGTCAGTTGAATGCACACATTGACAACAATTCAGGTAGATAGCTCCGTTTTGGTTTTAGAAGCAGATATTTCTCTGTACAGCCTACGGTCCCATTCACTCGGGAATATCCCAACGCAGCTCCTAGAAGAAACGTGTTTCTGACTCGCTGAATCTCAACATAGATTCAACTCTCTTAGGTGAACGAACGAACAGCAGAGCAGTTTCAAGGAAACGTTCCTCCTGAGTTTTAGACGAAGTTTCCTGCTGTTTAGTACGTATGCCGGCATTGGACTGGAAATACCGATTTTGGGATTCTGCACAGAAAGGGTTTGCAAACCGCTGAATCCACACGTGAGTTTAACTCTGTCAGTTGAATGCACACATTGACAACCATTCAGTTAGATAGCTCTGTTTTGGTTTTAGAAGCAGATATTTCTCTGTACAGCCTATGGTCCCATTCACTCGGGAATATCCCAACACAGCTCCAGAAGAAACGTGTTGCTGACTCGATGAACCTCAACATAGATTCAAGTCTCTTAGGTGAACGAACGCACAGCAGAGCAGTTTCAAGGAAACGTTTCTCCTGAGTTTTAGACGAAGTTTCCTGCGGTTTAGTACGTATGCCGGCATTGGTCTGGAAATACCGGTTTTGGGATTCTGCACAGAAAGGGTTTGCAAACCGCTGAATCCACACGTGAGTTTAACTCTGTCAGTTGAATGCACACATTCACAACCATTCAGTTAGACAGCTCTGTTTTGGTTTTAGAAGCAGATATTTCTCTGTACAGCCTACGGTCCCATTCACTCGGGAATATCCCAACGCAGCTCCTAGAAGAAACGTGTTTCTGACTCGCTGAATCTCAACATGGATTCAACTCTCTTAGGTGAACGAACGAACAGCAGAGCAGTTTCAAGGAAACGTTCCTCCTGAGTTTTAGACGAAGTTTCCTGCTGTTTACTACGTATGCCGGCATTGGACTGGAAATACCGATTTTGGGATTCTGCAGAGAAAGGGTTTGCAAACCGCTGAATCCACACGTGAGTTTAACACTGTCAGTTGAATGCACACATTGACAACCATTCAGTTAGATAGCTCCGTTTTGGTTTTAGAAGCAGATATTTCTCTGTACAGCCTATGGTCCCATTCACTCGGAAATATCCCAACGCAGCTCCTAGATGAAACGTTTTTATGACTCGCTGAATCCCAACATAGATTCAACTCTCTTAGATGAACGAACTCACAGCCGAGCAGTTTCAGGGAAACGTTTCCCCTGAGTTTTGTACGAAGTTTCCTGCTGTTTAGTACGTATGCCGGCATTGGGCTGGAAATATCGGTTTTGGCATTCTGCACAGAAAGTGTTTGCGAACCGCTGAATCCACACGTGAGTTTAACACTGTCAGTTGAATGCACACATTGACAACCATTCAGTTAGATAGCTCCGTTTTGGTTTTAGAAGCAGATATTTCTCTGTACAGCCTATGGTCCCATTCACTCGGGAATATCCCAACGCAGCTCCTAGAAGAAACGTGTTTCTGACTCGCTGAATCCCAACATAGATTCAACTCTCTTAGGTGACCGAACGCACAGCCGAGCACTTTCAGGGAAACGTTTCTCCTGAGTTTTTTACGAAGTTTCCTGCTGTTTAGTACGTATGCCGGCATTGGCCTGGAAATACCGGTTTTGGGATTCTGCACAGAAAGGGTTTGCAAACCGCTGAATCCACACGTGAGTTTAACTCTGTCAGTTGAATGCACACATTGACAACCATTCAGTTAGACAGCTCTGTTTTGGTTTTAGAAGCAGATATTTCTCTGTACAGCCTACGGTCCCATTCACTCGGGAATATCCCAACGCAGCTCCTAGAAGAAACGTGTTTCTGACTCGCTGAATCCCAACATAGATTCAACTGTCTGAGGTGAACGAACGCACAGCCGAGCAGTTTCAGGGAAACGTTTCTGCTGAGTTTTGGACTTAGTTTCCTGCTGTTTAGTACGTACGCCGGCATTGGGCTGGATATATCGGTTTTGGGATTCTGCACAGCAAGGGTTTGCGAACTGCTAAATCCACACGTGAGTTTAACTCTGTCATTTGAATGCCCACATTGACAACCATTCAGTTAGATAGCTCCGTTTTGGTTTTAGAAGCAGATATTTCTCTGTACAGCCTGCGGACCCATTCAATCCGGAATATCCCAACGCAGCTCCTAGAAGAAACGTGTTTCTGACTCGCTGAATGTCAACATAGATTCAATTCTCTTAGGTGAACGAACGCACAGCAGAGCAGTTTCAAGGAAACGTTCCTCCTGAGTTTTAGACGAAGTTTCCTGCGATTTAGTACGTATGCCGGCATTGGTCTGGAAATACCGGTTTTGGGATTCTGCACAGAAAGGGTTTGCAAACCGCTGAATCAACACGTGAGTTTAAATCTGTCAGTTGAATGCACACATTGACAACCATTCAGTTAGATAGCTCCGTTTTGGTTTTAGAAGCAGATATTTCTCTGTACAGCCTATGGTCCCATTCACTCGGGAATATCCCAACGCAGCTCCTAGAAGAAACGTGTTTCTGACTCGCTGAATCTCAACAGAGATTCAACTCTCTTAGGTGAACGAACGCACAGCAGAGCACTTTCAAGGAAACGTTCCTCCTGAGTTTTAGACGAAGTTTCCTGCTGTTTAGTACCTATGCCGGCATTGATCTGGAAATACCGGTTTTGGGATTCTGCACAGAAAGGGTTTGCAAACCGCTGAATCCACACGTGAGTTTAACTCTGTCAGTTGAATGCACACATTGACAACCATTCAGTTAGATAGCTCTGTTTTGGTTTTAGAAGCAGATATTTCTCTGTACAGCCTACGGTCCCATTCACTCGGGAATATCCCAACGCAGCTCCTAGAAGAAACGTGTTTCTGACTCGCTGAATTTCAACATAGATTCAACTCTCTTAGGTGAACGAACGCACAGCAGAGCAGTTTCAAGGAAACGTTCCTCCTGAATTTTAGACGAAGTTTCCTGCTGTTTAGTACGTATGCCGGCATTGGACTGTAAATACCGATTTTGGGATTCTGCACAGAAAGGGTTTGCAAACCGCTGAATCCACACGTGAGTTTTACTCTGTCAGTTGAATGCACACATTGACAACCATTCAGTTAGATAGCTCCGTTTTGGTTTTAGAAGCAGATATTTCTCTGTACAGCCTGCGGACCCATTCAATCCGGAATATTCCAACGCAGCTCCTAGAAGAAACGTGTTTCTGACTCGCTGAATGTCAACATAGATTCAACTCTCTTAGGTGAACGAACGCACAGCAGAGCAGTTTCAAGGAAACGTTCCTCCTGAGTTTTAGACGAAGTTTCCTGCGATTTAGTACGTATGCCGGCATTGGTCTGGAAATACCGGTTTTGGGATTCTGCACAGAAAGGGTTTGCAAACCGCTGAATCAACACGTGAGTTTAAATCTGTCAGTTGAATGCACACATTGACAACCATTCAGTTAGATAGCTCCGTTTTGGTTTTAGAAGCAGATATTTCTCTGTACAGCCTATGGTCCCATTCACTCGGGAATATCCCAACGCAGCTCCTAGAAGAAACGTGTTTCTGACTCGCTGAATCTCAACAGAGATTCAACTCTCTTAGGTGAACGAACGCACAGCAGAGCACTTTCAAGGAAACGTTCCTCCTGAGTTTTAGACGAAGTTTCCTGCTGTTTAGTACCTATGCCGGCATTGGTCTGGAAATACCGGTTTTGGGATTCTGCACAGAAAGGGTTTGCAAACCGCTGAATCCACACGTGAGTTTAACTCTGTCAGTTGAATGCACACATTGACAACCATTCAGTTAGATAGCTCTGTTTTGGTTTTAGAAGCAGATATTTCTCTGTACAGCCTACGGTCCCATTCACTCGGGAATATCCCAACGCAGCTCCTAGAAGAAACGTGTTTCTGACTCGCTGAATTTCAACATAGATTCAACTCTCTTAGGTGAACGAACGCACAGCAGAGCAGTTTCAAGGAAACGTTCCTCCTGAATTTTAGACGAAGTTTCCTGCTGTTTAGTACGTATGCCGGCATTGGACTGGAAATACCGATTTTGGGATTCTGCACAGAAAGGGTTTGCAAACCGCTGAATCCACACGTGAGTTTTACTCTGTCATTTGAATGCACACATTGACAACCATTCAGTTAGATAGCTCCGTTTTGGTTTTAGAAGCAGATATTTCTCTGCGCAGCCTATGGTCCCATTCACTCGGGAATATCCCAACGCAGCTCCTAGAACAAACGTGTTTCTGACTCGCTGAATCTCAACACAGATTCAACTGCCTTAGGTGAACGATCGCACAGCAGAGCAGTTTCAAGGAAACGTTTCTCCTGAGTTTTAGACGAAGTTTCCAGCTGTTTTGTACGTATGCCGGCATTGGGCTGGAAATACCGGTTTTGGGATTCTGCACAGAAAGGGTTTGCAAACCGCTGAATCCACACGTGAGTTTAACTCTGTCAGTTGAATGCACACATTGACAACCATTCAGTTAGATAGCTCCGTTTTGGTTTTACAAGCAGATATTTCTCTGTACAGCCTGTGGTCCCTTTCACTCGGGAATATCCCAAAGCAGCTCCTAGAAGATACGTGTTTCTGACTCGCTGAAACCCAACATAGATTCAACACTCTTAGGTGAACAAACGAAGAACAGAGCAGTTTCAAGGAAACGTTTCTCCTGAGTTTTAGACGAAGTTTCCTGCTGTTTAGTACGTATGCCGGCATTGGGATGGAAATACCGGTTTTGGGATTCTGCACAGAAAGGGTTTGCAAACCGCTGAATCCACACGTGAGTTTAACACTGTCTGTTGAATGCACACATTGACAACCATTCAGTTACATAACTCCGTTTTGATTTTAGAAGCAGATATTTCTCTGTACAGCCTATGGTCCCATTCACTCGGGAATATCCCAACGCAGCTCCTAGAAGAAACGTGTTTCTGACTCGCTGAATCTCAACATAGGTTCAAATCTCTTAGGTGAACGAACGCACAGCAGAGCAGTTTCAAGGAAACGTTTCTCCTGAGTTTTAGACGAAGTTTCCTGCGGTTTAGTACCTATGCGGTCATTGGTCTGGAAATACCGGTTTTGGGATTCTGCACAGAAAGGGTTTGCAAACCGCTGAATCCACACGTGAGTTTAACTCTGTCATTTGAATGCACACATTGACAACCATTCAGTTAGATAGCTCTGTTTTGGTTTTAGAAGCAGATATTTCTCTGTACAGCCTATGATCCCATTCACTAGGGAATATCCCAACGCAGCTCCTAGAAGAAACTTGTTTATGACTCCCTGAATATCAACATAGATTCAACTCTCTTAGTTGAACGAAAGCACAACAGAGCAGTTTCTAGGAAACTTTTCTCCTGAGTTTTAGACGAAGTTTCCTGCTGTTTAGTACATATGCCGGCATTGGGATGGAAATACTGGTTTTGGGATTCTGCACAGAAAGGGTTTGCAAACCGCTGAATCCACACGTGAGTTTAACTCTGTCAGTTGAATGCACACATTGACAACCATTCAGTTAGATAGCTCCGTTTTGGTTTTAGAAGCAGATATTTCTCTGTACATTCCATGGTCCCATTCACTCGGGAATATCCCAACACAGCTCCAGAAGAAACGTGTTTCTGACTCGAAGAACTTCAACATAGATTCAAGTCTCTTATTTGAACGAACGCACAGCAGAGCAGTTTCAAGTACTCGTTTCTCCTGAGTTTTAGACGAAGTTTCCTGCGGTTTAGTACGTATGCCGGCATTGGTCTGGAAATACCGGTTTTGGGATTCTGCAAAGAAAGGGTTTGCAAACCGCTGAATCCTCAGGTGAGTTTAACTCTGCCAGTTGAATGCACACATTGACAACCATTCAGTTAGATAGCTCCGTTTTGGTTTTAGAAGCAGATATTTCTCTGTAGAGCCTATGGTCCCATTCACTCGGGTATATCCCAGCGCAGCTCCAAGAAGAAACGTGTTTCTGACTACCTGAATCCCAACATAGATTCAACTCTCTTAGGTGAACGAACGCACAGCAGAGCAGTTTCAAGGAAACGTTTCTCCTGAGTTTTAGACGAAGTTTCCAGCTGTTTTGTACGTATGCAGGCATTGGGCTGGAAATACCGGTTTTGGGATTCTCCACAGAAAGGGTTTGCAAACCGCTGAATCCACAAGTGAGATTCACTCTTTCAGTTGAATGCACACATTGACAACCATTCGGTTAGATAGCTCCGTTTTGGTTTTAGAAGCAGATATTTCTCTGTACAGCCTATGGTCCCATTCACTCGGGAATATCCCAACGCAGCTCCTAGATGAAACGTTTTTATGACCCGCTGAATCCCAACATAGATTCAACTCTCTTAGATGAACGAACTCACAGCCGAGCAGTTTCAGGGAAACGTTTCTCCTGAGTTTTGAACGAAGTTTCCTGCTGTTTAGTACGTATGCCGGCATTGGGCTGGAAATATCGGTTTTGGCATTCTGCACAGAAAGTGTTTGCGAACCGCTGAATCCACACGTGAGTTTAACACTGTCAGTTGAATGCACACATTGACAACCATTCAGTTACATAACTCCGTTTTGATTTAAGAAGCAGATATTTCTCTGTACAACCTATGGTCCCATTCACTCGGGAATATCCCAACGCAGCTCCTAGAAGAAACGTGTTTATGACTCGGTGAATCTCAACATAGGTTCAACTCTCTTAGGTGAACGAACGCACAGCAGAGCAATTTCAAGGAAACGTTTCTCCTGAGTTTTAGACGAAGTTTCCTGGGTTTAGTACGTATGCCGGCATTGGTCTGGAAATACCGGTTTTGGGATTCTGCACAGAAAGGGTTTGCAAACCGCTGAATCCACACGTGAGTTTAACTCTGTCATTTGAATGCACACATTGACAACTATTCAGTTAGATAGCTCCATTTCGGTTTTAGAAGCAGATATTTCTCTGTACAGCCTCCGGACCCATTCACTCGGGAATATCCCAACGCAGCTTTTAGAAGAAACGTGTTTCTGACTCGCAGAATGTCAACATAGATTCAACTCTCTTAGGTGAACGAACGCACAGCAGAGCAGTTTCAAGGAAACGTTCCTCCTGAGTTTCAGACGAAGTTTCCTGCTGTTTAGTACGTATGCCGGCATTGGACTGGAAATACCGATTTTGGGATTCTGCACAGAAAGGGTTTGCAAACCGCTGAATCCACACGTGAGTTTAACTCTGTCAGTTGAATGCACACATTGACAACCATTCAGTTAGATAGCTCCGTTTTGGTTTTAGAAGCAGATATTTCTCTGTACAGCCTATGGTCCCATTCACTCGGGAATATCCCAACGCAGCTCCTAGAAGAAACGTGTTTCTGACTCGCTGAATCTCAACATAGATTCAACTCTCTTAGGTGAACGATCACACAGCAGAGCAGTTTCAAGGAAACGTTTCTCCTGAGTTTTAGACGATGTTTCCTGCGGTTTAGTACGTATGCCGGCATTGGTCTGGAAATACCCGTTTTGGGATTCTGCACAGAAAGGGTTTGCAAACCGCTGAATCCACACGTGAGTTTAACTCTGTCAGTTGAATGCACACATTGACAACCATTCAGGTAGATAGCTCTGTTTTGGTTTTAGAAGCAGATATTTCTCTGTACAGCCTATGGTCCCATTCACTGGGGAATATCCCAACGCAGCTCCTAGAAGAAACGTGTTTATGACTCCCTGAATCCCAATATAGATTCAACTCTCTTAAGTGAAAGAACGCACAACAGAGCAGTTTCTAGGAAACGTTTCTCCTGAGTTTTTTACGAAGTTTCCTGCTGTTTAGTACGTATGCCGGCATTGGCCTGGAAATACCGGTTTTGGGATTCTGCACAGAAAGGGTTTGCAAACCGCTGAATCCACACGTGAGTTTAACACTGTCAGTTGAATGCACACATTGACAACCATTCACTTACATAACTCCGTTTTGATTTTAGAAGCAGATATTTCTCTGTACAGCCTATGGTCCCATTCACTCGGGAATATCCCAACACAGCTCCAGAAGAAACGTGTTTCTGACTCGATGAACCTCAACATAGATTCAAGTCTCTTAGGTGAACGAACGCACAGCAGAGCAGTTTCAGGGAATCGTTTCTGCTGAGTTTTGGAGGTAGTTTCCTGCTGTTTAGTACGTACGCCGGCATTGGGCTGGATATATCGGTTTTGGGATTCTGCACAGCAAGGGTTTGCGAACTGCTAAATCCACACGTGAGTTTAACTCTGTCATTTGAATGCCCACATTGACAACCATTCAGTTAGATAGCTCCGTTTTGGTTTTAGAAGCAGATATTTCTCTGTACAGCCTGCGGACCCATTCAATCGGGAATATCCCAACGCAGCTCCTAGAAGAAACGTGTTTCTGACTCGCTGAATGTCAACATAGATTCAACTCTCTTAGGTGAACGAACGCACAGCAGAGCACTTTCAAGGAAACGTTCCTCCTGAGTTTTAGACGAAGTTTCCTGCGATTTAGTACGTATGCCGGCATTGGTCTGGAAATACAGGTTTTGGGATTCTGCACAGAAAGGGTTTGCAAACCGCTGAATCCACACGTGAGTTTAACTCTGTCAGTTGAATGCACACATTGACAACCATTCAGGTAGATAGCTCTGTTTTGGTTTTAGAAGCAGATATTTCTCTGTACAGCCTATGGTCCCATTCACTGGGGAATATCCCAACGCAGCTCCTAGAAGAAACGTGTTTATGACTCCCTGAATCCCAATATAGATTCAACTCTCTTAAGTGAAAGAACGCACAACAGAGCAGTTTCTAGGAAACGTTTCTCCTGAGTTTTTTACGAAGTTTCCTGCTGTTTAGTACGTATGCCGGCATTGGCCTGGAAATACCGGTTTTGGGATTCTGCACAGAAAGGGTTTGCAAACCGCTGAATCCACACGTGAGTTTAACACTGTCAGTTGAATGCACACATTGACAACCATTCACTTACATAACTCCGTTTTGATTTTAGAAGCAGATATTTCTCTGTACAGCCTATGGTCCCATTCACTCGGGAATATCCCAACACAGCTCCAGAAGAAACGTGTTTCTGACTCGATGAACCTCAACATAGATTCAAGTCTCTTAGGTGAACGAACGCACAGCAGAGCAGTTTCAGGGAATCGTTTCTGCTGAGTTTTGGAGGTAGTTTCCTGCTGTTTAGTACGTACGCCGGCATTGGGCTGGATATATCGGTTTTGGGATTCTGCACAGCAAGGGTTTGCGAACTGCTAAATCCACACGTGAGTTTAACTCTGTCATTTGAATGCCCACATTGACAACCATTCAGTTAGATAGCTCCGTTTTGGTTTTAGAAGCAGATATTTCTCTGTACAGCCTGCGGACCCATTCAATCGGGAATATCCCAACGCAGCTCCTAGAAGAAACGTGTTTCTGACTCGCTGAATGTCAACATAGATTCAACTCTCTTAGGTGAACGAACGCACAGCAGAGCACTTTCAAGGAAACGTTCCTCCTGAGTTTTAGACGAAGTTTCCTGCGATTTAGTACGTATGCCGGCATTGGTCTGGAAATACAGGTTTTGGGATTCTGCACAGAAAGGGTTTGCAAACCGCTGAATCCACACGTGAGTTTTACTCTGTCAGTTGAATGCACACATTGACAACCATTCAGTTAGATAGCTCCGTTTTGGTTTTAGAAGCAGATATTTCTCTGTACAGCCTATGGTCCCATTCACTCGGGAATATCCCAACGCAGCTCCTAGAAGAAACGTGTTTCTGACTCCCTGAATCTCAACATAGATTCAACTCTCTTAGGTGAACGATCGCACAGCAGAGCAGTTTCAAGGAAACGTTTCTCCTGAGTTTTAGACGAAGTTTCCTGCGATTTAGTACGTATGCCGGCATTGGGCTGGAAATACCCGTTTTGGGATTCTGCAGAGAAAGGGTTTGCAAACCGCTGAATCCACACGTGAGTTTAACTCTGTCAGTTGAATGCACAAATTGACAACCATTCAGTTAGATAGCTCCGTTTTCGTTTTAGAAGCAGATATTTCTCTGTACAGCCTACGGTAACATTCACTCGGGAATATCCCAACGCAGCTCCTAGAAGAAACGTGTTTCTGACTCGCTGAATCTCAACATAGATTCAACTCTCTTAGGTGAACGAACGCACACCCGAGCACTTTCAGGGAAACGTTTCTCCTGAGTTTTGGACGAAGTTTCCTGCTGTTTAGTACGTATGCCGGCATTGGGATGGAAATACTGGTTTTGGGATTCTGCACAGAAATGGTTTGCAAACCGCTGAATCCACACGTGAGTTTAACTCTGGCAGTTGAATGCACACATTCACAACCATTCAGTTAGATAGCTCCGTTTTGGTTTTAGAAGCAGATATTTCTCTGTACAGCCTATGGTCCCATTCACTAGGGAATATCCCAACGCAGCTCCTAGAAGAAACGTGTTTATGACTCCCTGAATATCAACATAGATTCAACTCTCTTAGTTGAACGAAAGCACAACAGAGCAGTTTCTAGGAAACTTTTCTCCTGAGTTTTAGACGAAGTTTCCTGCTGTTTAGTACATATGCCGGCATTGGGATGGAAATACTGGTTTTGGGATTCTGCACAGAAACGGTTTGCAAACCGCTGAATCCACACGTGAGTTTAACTCTGTCAGTTGAATGCACACATTGACAACCATTCAGTTAGATAGCTCCGTTTTCGTTTTAGAAGCAGATATTTCTCTGTACAGCCTATGTTCCCATTCACTCTGGAATATCCCAACGCAGCTCCTAGAAGAAACGTGTTTCTGACTCGCTGAATGTCAACATAGATTCAACTCTCTTAGGTGAACGAAGGCACAGCACAGCAGTTTCAAGGAAACGTTCCTCCTGATGTTTAGACGAAGTTTCCTGCTGTTTAGTACGTATGCCGGCATTGGACTGGAAATACCGATTTTGGGATTCTGCACAGAAAGGGTATGCAAACCGCTGAATCCACACGTGAGTTTAACTCTGTCAGTTGAATGCACACATTGACAACCATTCAGTTAGATAGCTCCGTTTTGGTTTTAGAAGCATATATTTCTCTGTACAGCCTATGGTCCCATTCACTCGGGAATATCCCAACGCAGCTCCTAGAAGAAACGTGTTTCTGACTCGCTGAATCTCAACATAGATTCAACTCTCTTAGGTGAACGATCGCACAGCAGAGCAGTTTCAAGGAAACGTTTCTCCTGAGATTTAGAAGAAGATTCCTGCGGTTTAGTACGTATGCCGGCATTGGTCTGGAAATAACGGTTTTGGGATTCTGCACAGAAAGGGTTTGCAAACCGCTGAATCCACACGTGAGTTTAACTCTGTCAGTTGAATGCACACATTGACAACCATTCAGTTAGATAGCTCCGTTTTGGTTTTAGAAGCAGATATTTCTCTGTACAGCCTATGGTCCCATTCACTCGGGAATATTCCAACACAGCTCCAGAAGAAACGTGTTTCTGACTCGATGAACCTCAACATAGATTCAAGTCTCTTAGGTGAACGAACGCACAGCAGAGCAGTTTCAAGTACACGTTTCTCCTGAGTTTTAGACGAAGTTTCCTGCGGTTTAGTATGTATGCCGGCATTGGGCTGGAAATACCGGTTTTGGGATTCTGCACAGAAAGGGTTTGCAAACCACTGATTCCACACGTCAGTTTAACTATGTCATTTGAATGCACACATTGACAACCATTTAGTTAGATAGCTCCGTTTTGGTTTTGGAAGCAGATATTTCTCTGTGCAGCCTATGTTCCCATTCACTCGGGAATATCCCAATGCTGCTCCTAGAAGTAACGTGTTTCTGACTCGCTGAATCTCAACATAGATTCAACTGTCTTAGGTGAACGATCGCACAGCAGAGCAGTTTCAAGGAAACGTTTCTCCTGAGTTTTAGACGAAGTTTCCAGCTGTTTTGTACGTATGCCGGCATTGGGCTGGAAATACCGGTTTTGGGATTCTGCACAGAAAGGTTTTGCAAACCGCTGAATCCACACGTGAGTTTAACTCTGTCAGTTGAATGCACACATTGACAACCATTCAGTTCGATAGATCCGTTTTGGTTGTAGAAGCAGATATTTCTCTCTACAGCCTATGGTCCCATTCACTCGGGAATATCCCAACGCAGCTCCTAGAAGAAACGTGTTTATGACTCGCTGAATTCCAACATAGATTCAACTCTCTTAGGTGAACGATCGCACAGCAGAGCAGTTTCAAGGAAACGTTTCTCCTGAGTTTTAGACGAAGTTTACTGCTGTTTAGTACGTATACCGGCATTGGGCTGGAAATACCGGTTTTGGGATTCTGCACAGAAATGTTTTGCAAACCGCTGAATTCACACGTGAGTTTAACCCTGTCAGTTGAATGCACACATTGACAACCATTCAGTTAGATAGCTCCGTTTTGGTTTTAGAAGCATATATTTCTCTGTACAACCTATGGTCCCATTCACTCGGGAATATCCCAATGCAGCTCCTAGAAGAAACGTGTTTCTGACTCGCTGAATCTCAACATAGATTCACCTTTTTTAGGTGAATGAACGCACAGCGGAGCACGTTCAAGGAAACGTTCCTCCTGAATTTTAGACGAAGTTTCCTGCGGTTTAGTACGTATGTCGGCATTGGTCTGGAAATACCGGTTTTGGGATTCTGCACAGAAAGGGTTTGCAAACCGCTGAATCCACACGTGAGTTTAACTCTGTCAGTTGAATGCACACATTGACAACCGTTCAGTTAGATAGCTCCGTTTTGGTTTTAGAAGCAGATATTTCTCTGTACAGCCTACGGTCCCATTCACTCGGGAATATCCCAACGCAGCTCCGAGAAGAAACGTGTTTCTGACTCGCTGAATCCCAACATAGATTCAACTCTCTTAGGTGAACGAACGCACAGCCGAGCAGTTTCAGGGAAACGTTTCTCCTGAGTTTTGGACGAAGTTTCCTGCTGTTTAGTACGTATGCCGGCATTGGGCAGGAAATACCGGTTTTGGGATTCTGCACAGAAAGGGTTTGCAAACCGGTGATTCCACACGTGAGTTTAACTCTGTCAGTTGAATGCACACTTTGACAAACATTCAGTTACATAACTCCGTTTTGATTTTAGAAGCAGATATTTCTCTGTACAGCCTATGGTCCCATTCACTCGGGAATATCCCAACGCAGCTCCTAGAAGAAACCTGTTTCTGACTCGCTGAATCTCAACATAGGTTCAACTCTCTTAGGTGAACGAACGCACAGCAGAGCAGTTTCAAGGAAACGTTTCTCCTGAGTTTTAGACGAAGTTTCCTGCGGTTTAGTACGTATGCCGGCATTGGTCTGGAAATACCGGTTTTGGGATTCTGCACAGAAAGGGTTTGCAAACCGCTGAATCCACACGAGAGTTTAACACTGTCAGTTGAATGCACACATTGACAACCATTCAGTTAGATAGCTCCGTTTTGGTTTTAGAAGCAGACATTTCTCTGTACAGCCTGTGGTTCCTTTCACTCGGGAATATCCCAAAGCAGCTCCTAGAAGAAACGTGTTTCTGACTCGCTGAATCCCAACATAGATTCAACTCTCTTAGGTGAACGAACGCACAGCAGAGCAGTTTCAGGGAAACGTTTCTCCTGAGTTTTGGACGAAGTTTCCTGCTGTTTAGTACGTATGCCGGCATTGGGCTGGAAATACTGGTTTTGGGATTCTGCACAGAAAGGGTTTGCAAACCGCTGAATCCACACGTGAGTTTAACTGTCAGTTGAATGCACACATTGACAACCATTCAGTTAGATAGCTCCGTTTTGGTTTTAGAAACAGATATTTCTCTGTACAGCCTATGTTCCCATTCACTCGGGAATATCCCAACGCAGCTCCTAGAAGAAACGTGTTTCTGACTCGCTGAATCTCAACATAGATTCAACTCTCTTAGGTGAACGAACGCACAGCAGAGCAGTTTCAAGGAAACGTTCCTCCTGAGTTTTAGACGAAGTTTCCTGCTGTTTAGTACGTATGCCGGCATTGGTCTGGAAATACCGGTTTTGGGATTCTGCACAGAAAGGGTTTGCAAACCGCTGAATCCACACGTGAGTCTAATTCTGTCAGTTGAATGCACACATTGACAACCATTCAGTTAGATAGCTCCGTTTTGGTTTTAGAAGCAGATATTTCTCTGTACAGCCTATGTTCCCATTCACTCGGGAATATCCCAACGCAGCTCCTAGAAGAAACGAGTTTCTGACTCGCTGAATGTCAACATAGATTCAACTCTCTTAGGTGAACGATCGCACAGCAGAGCTGTTTCAAGGAAACGTTTCTCCTGAGATTTAGACGAAGATTCCTGCGGTTTAGTACGTATGCCGGCATTGGTCTGGAAATACCGGTTTTGGGATTCTGCACAGAAAGGGTTTGCAAAACCGCTGAATCCACACGTGAGTTTAACTCTGTCAGTTGAATGCACACATTGACAACCATTCAGTTAGATAGCTCCGTTTTGGTTTTAGAAGCAGATATTTCTCTGTACAGACTACGGTCCCATTCACTCGGGAATATCCCAATGCAACTCCTAGAAGAAACGTGTTTCTGACTCGCTGAATCCCAACACAGATTCAACTCTCTTATGTGAACGAACGCACAGCAGAGCAGCTTCAGGGAAACGTTTCTCCCGAGTTTTGGACGAAGTTTCCTGCTGTTTAGTACGTATGCCGGCATTGGGCTGGAAATACCGATTTTGGGATACTGCACAGAAAGGGTTTGCAAACCGCTGAATCCACACGTGAGTTTAACTCTGTCATTTGAATGCACACATTGACAACCATTCATTTTGATAGCTCCGTTTTGGTTTTAGAAGCAGATATTTCTCTGTACAGCCTGCGGTCCCATTCACTCGGGAATATCCCAACTCAGCTCCTAGAAGAAACGTGTTTCTGATGCGCTGAATGTCAACATAGATTCAACTCTCTTAGGTGAACGAACGCACAACAGAGAAGTTTCAAGGAAACCTTTCTCCTGAGTTTTAGACGAAGTTTACTGCTGTTTAGTACGTATGCCGGCATTGGACTGGAAATACCGGTTTTGGGATTGTGAACAGAAAGGGTTTGCAATCCGCTGAATCCACACGTGAGTTTAACTCTGTCACTTGAATGCACACATTGACAACCATTCAGTTAGATAGCTCCGTTTTGGTTTTAGAAGCAGATATTTATCTGTACAGCCTATGTTCCCATTCACTCGCGAATATCCCAACGCAGCTCCTATAAGAAACGTGTTTCTGACTCGCTGAATCTCAACATAGATTCAACTCTCTTAGGTGAACGAACGCACAACAGAGCAGTTCCAAGGAAACGTTCCTCCTGAGTTTTAGACGAAGTTTCCTGCTGTTTAGTACGTATGCCGGCATTGGTCTGGAAATACCGGTTTTGGGATTCTGCACAGAAAGGGTTTGCAAACCGCTGAATCCACACGTGAGTTTAACTCTGTCAGTTGAATGCACACATTGACAACCATTCAGTTAGATAGCTCCGTTTTGGTTTTAGAAGCAGATATATCTCTGTACAGCCTATGGTCCCATTCACTCGGGAATATCCCAACGCAGCTCCTAGAAGAAACGTGTTTCTGACTCGCTGAATCTCAACATAGATTCAACTCTCTTAGGTGAACGAACGCACAGCCGAGCAGTTTCAGGGAAACGATTCTCCTGAGATTTGGACGAAGTTTCCTGCTGTTTAGTACGTATGCCGGCATTGGTCTGGAAATACCGGTTTTGGGATTCTGCACAGAAAGGGTTTGCAAACCGCTGAATCCACACGTGAGTTTACCTCTGTCAGTTGAATGCACACATTGACAACCATTCAGTTAGATAGCTCCGTTTTGGTTTTAGAAGCAGATATATCTCTGTACAGCCTATGGTCCCATTCACTCGGGAATATCCCAACGCAGCTCCTAGAAGAAACGTGTTTATGACTCGCTGAATCTCAACATAGGTTCAACTCTCTTAAGTGAACGAACGCACAGCAGAGCAGTTTCAAGGAAACGTTTCTCCTGAGTTTTAGACGAAGTTCCCTGCGGTTTAGTACGTATGCCGGCATTGGTCTGGAAATACCGGTTTTGGGATTCTGCACAGAAAGGGTTTGCAAACCGCTGAATCCACACGTGAGTTTAACTCTGTCAGTTGAATGCACACATTGACAACCATTCAGTTAGATATCTCCGTTTTGGTTTTAGAAGCAGATATTTCTCTGTACAGCCTGTGGTCCCTTTCACTCGGGAATATCCCAAAGCAGCTACTAGAAGATACGTGTTTCTGACTCGCTGAATACCAACATAGATTCAACTCTCTTAGTTGAACAAACGCACAACAGAGCAGTTTCAAGGAAACGTTTCTCCTGAGTTTTAGACGAAGTTTCCTGCTGTTTAGTACGAATGCCGGCATTTGGCTGGAAATACCGGTTTTGGGATTCTGCACAGAAAGGGTTTGCAAACCGCTGAATCCACACGTGAGTTTTACTCTGTCAGTTGAATGCACACATTGACAACCATTCAGTTAGATAGCTCTGTTTTGGTTTTAGAAGCAGATATTTCTCTGTACAGCCTATGGTCCCATTCACTCGGGAATATTCCAACGCAGCTCCTAGAAGAAACGTGTTTATGACTCCCTGAATCCCAACATAGATTCAACTCTCTTAGGTGAACGAACGCACAGCCGAGCAGTTTCAGGGAAACGTTTCTCCTGAGTTTTGGACGAAGTTTCCTGCTGTTTAGTACGTATGCCGGCATTGGTCTGGAAATACCGGTTTTGGGATTCTGCACAGAAAGGGTTTGCAAACCGCTGATTCCACACGTGAGTTTAACACTGTCAGTTGAATGCACACATTGACAACCATTCAGTTACATAACTCCGTTTTGATTTTAGAAGCAGATATTTCTCTGTACAGCCTATGGTCCCATTCACTCGGGAATATCCCAACGCAGCTCCTAGAAGAAACGTGTTTCTGACTCGCAGAATCTCAACATAGGTTCAGCTCTCTTAGCTGAACGAACGCACAGCACAGCAGTTTCAAGGAAACGTTTCTCCTGAGTTTTAGACGAAGTTTCCTGCAGTTTAGTACGTATGCTGGCATTGGTCTGGAAATACCGGTTTTGGGATTCTGCACAGAACGGGTTTGCAAACCGCTGAATCCACACGTGAGTTTAACTCTGACATTTGAATGCACACATTGACAACCATTCAGTTAGATAGCTCCGTTTTGGTTTTAGAAGCAGATATTTCTCTTTACACCCTGCGGTCCCATTCACTCGGGAATATCCCAACGCAGCTCCTAGCAGAAACGTGTTTCTGACTCGCTGAATGTCAACATAGATTCCTCTCTCTTAGGTGAACGAACGCACAACAGAGCAGTTTCAAGGAAACCTTTCTCCTGAGTTTTAGACGAAGTTTACTGCTGTTTAGTATGTATGCCGGCATTGGGCTGGAAATACCGGTTTTGGGATTCTGCACAGAAAGGGTTTGCAAACCGCTGAATCCACACGTGAGTTTAACTCTGTTAGTTGAATGCACACATTGACAACCATTCAGTTAGATAACTCCGTTTTGGTTTTAGAAACAGATATTTCTCTGTACAGCCTATGTTCCCATTCACTCGGGAATATCCCAACGCAGCTCCTAGAAGAAACGTGTTTCTGACTCGCTGAATCTCAACATAGATTCAACTCTCTTAGGTGAACGAACGCACAGCAGAGCAGTTTCAAGGAAACGTTCCTCCTGAGTTTTAGACGAAGTTTCCTGCTGTTTAGTACCTATGCCGGCATTGGTCTGGAAATACCGGTTTTGGGATTCTGCACAGAAAGGGTTTGCAAACCGCTGAATCCACACGTGAGTTTAACTCTGTCTGTTGAATGCACACATTGACGACCATTCAGTTAGATAGCTCCGTTTTGGTTTTAGAAGCAGATATTTCTCTGTACAGCCTATGTCCACATTCACTCGAGAATATCCCAACGCAGCTCCTAGAAGAAACGTGTTTCAGACTCGCTGATTCTCAACATAGATTCAACTCTCTTAGGTGAACGAACGCACAGCAGAGCAGTTTCAAGGAAACGTTCCTCCTGAGTTTTAGACGAAGTTTCCTGCTGTTTAGTACGTATGCCGGCATTGGCCTGGAAATACCGGTTTTGGGATTCTGCACAGAAAGGGTTTGCAAACCGCTGAATTCACACGTGAGTTTAACTCTGTCAGTTGAATGCACACATTGACAACCATTCAGTTAGATAGCTCCGATTTGGTTTTAGAAGCAGATATTTCTCCGTAAAGCCTATGGTCCCATTCACTCGGGAATATCCCAACGCAGCTCCTAGAAGAAACGTGTTTATGACTCGCTGAATCTCAACATAGATTCAACTCTCTTAGGTGAACGATCGCACAGCAGAGCAGTTTCAAGGAAACGTTTCTCCTGAGTTTTAGACGAAGTTTCCTGCTGTTTAGTACGTATGCCGGCATTGGTCTGGAAATACCGGTTTTGGGATTCTGCACACAAATGGTTTGCAAACCGCTGAATCCACACGAGAGATTAACTCTGTCACTTGATTGCACACATTGACAACCATTCAGTTAGATACCTCCGTTTTGGTTTTAGAAGCAGATATTTCTCTGTACAGCCTGTAGTCCCATTCACTCGGGAATATCCCAACGCAGCTCCTAGAAGAAACGTGTTTATGACTCGCTGCATCACAACATAGATTCAGCTCTCTTAGGTGAACGAATGCACAACAAAGCCGTTTCAAAGAAACGTTTCTCCTGAGTTTTAGACGAAGTTTCCTGCTGTTTAGTACGTATGCCGGCTTTGGGCTGGAAATACCGGTATTGGGATTCTGCACACAAAGGGTTTGCAATCCGCTGAATCCACACGTGAGTTTAACTCTGTCAGATGAATGCACACATTGACAACCATTCAGTTAGATAGCTCCGTTTTGGTTTTAGAAGCAGATATTTCTCTGTAAAGCCTATGGTCCCATTCACTCGGGAATATCCCAACGCAGTTCCTAGAAGAAACGTGTTTCTGATTCGCTGAATGTCAACATAGATTCAACTCTCATAGGTGAACGAACGCACAGCAGAGCAGTTTCAAGGAAACGTTCCTAATGAGTTTTAGACGAAGTTTACTGCTGTTTAGTATATATGCCGGCATTGGGCTGGAAATACCGGTTTTCGGATTCTGCACAGAAAGGGTTTGCAAACCGATGATTCCACAAGTGAGTTTAACTCTGTCAGTTGAATGCACACATTGACAACCATTCAGTTAGATAGCTCCGTTTTGGTTTTAGAAGCAGATATTTCACTGTACAGCCTGTGGTCCCTTTCACTCGGGAATATCCCAAAGCAGCTCCTAGAAGAAACGTGTTTATGACTCACTGAATCCCAGCATAGATTCAACTCTCTTAGGTGAACGAACGCACAACAAAGCCGTTTCAAGGAAACGTTTCTCCTGAGTTTTAGACGAAGTTTACTGCTGTTTAGTACGTATGCCGGCATAGGGATGGAAATACCGGTTTTGGGATTCTGCACAGAAATGGTTTGGAAACCGCTGAATTGACACGTGAGTTTAACTCCGTCAGTTGAATGCAGACATTGACAACCATTCAGTTAGATAGCTCCGTTTTGGTTTTAGAAGCAGATATTTCTCCGTAAAGCCTATGGTCCCATTCACTCGGGAATATCCCAACGCAGCTCCTAGAAGAAACGTGTTTATGACTCGCTGAATCCCAACATAGATTCATCTCTCTTAGGTGAACGAACGCACAACAGTGCAGTTTCTAGGAAACGTTTCTCCTGAGTTTTAGACGAAGTTTCCTGCTGTTTAGTACGTATGCCGGCATTGGGCTGGAAATACCGGTTTTGGGATTCTGCACAGAAAGGGTTTGCAATCCGCTGAATGCACACGTGAGTTTAACTCTGTCAGTTGAATGCACACATTGACAACCATTCAGTTAGATAGCTTCGTTTTGGTTTTAGAAGCAGATATTTCTCTGTACAGCCTATGGACCCATTCACTCGGGAATATCCCAACACAGCTGCTAGAAGAAACGTGATTCTAACTCGCTGAATCTCAACATAGATTCAACTCTCTTAGGTGAACGAAAGCACAGCAGAGCAGTTTCAAGGAAACGTTTCTCCTGAGTTTTAGACGAAGTTTACTGCGGTTTAGTACGTATGCCAGCATTGGGCTGGAAATACCGGTTTTGGGATTCTGCACAGAAAGTGTTTGCAAACCGCTGAATCCACACGTGAGTTTAACTCTGTCAGTTGAATGCACACATTGACAACCATTATGTTAGACAGCTCCGTTTTGGTTTTAGAAGCAGATATTTCGCTGTACAGCCTATGGTCCCATTCAATCGGGAATATCCCAACGCAGCTCTTAGAAGAAACGTGTTTCTGACTCGCTGAATCTCAATATACATTCAACTCTCTTAGGTGAACGAACGCACAGCAGAACAGTTTCAAGGAAACGATTCTCCTGAGTTTTAGACGACGTTTCCTGCTGTTTAGTACGTATGCCGGCATAGGGATGGAAATACCGGTTTTGGGATTCTGCACAGAAAGGGTTTGCAAACCGCTGAATCCACACGTGAGTTTAACCCTGTCAGTTGAATGCACACATTGACAACCATTCAGTTAGATAGCTCTGTTTTGGTTTTAGAAGCAGATATTTCTCTCTACAGCCTATGGTAAAATTCACTCGGGAATATCCCAACGCAGCTCCTAGAAGAAACGTGTTTATGACTCCCTGAATCCCAACATAGATTCAACTCTCTTAGGTGAACGAACGCACAACAGAGCAGTTTCTAGGAAACGTTTCTCCTGAGTTTTAGACGACGTTTACTGCAGTTTAGTACGTATGCCGGCATTGGGATGGAAATACTGATTTTGGGATTCTGCACAGAAATGGTTTGCAAACCGCTGAATCCACACGTGAGTTTAACTCTGTCAGTTGAATGCACACATTGACAACCATTCAGTTAGATAGCTCCGTTTTGTTTTTATAAGGAGATATTTCTCTGTACAGCCTATGGTCCCATTCACTCGGGAATATCCCAACGCAGCTGCTACAAGAAACGTGTTTCTGACTCGCTGAATCTCAACATAGATTCAACTCTCTTAGGTGAACGAACGCACAGCAGAGCAGTTTCAAGGAAACGTTCCTCCTGAGTTTTAGACGAAGTTTCCTGCTGTTTAGTACGTATGCCGGCATTGGGCTGGAAATACCGGTTTTGGGATTCTGCACAGAAACGGTTTGCAAACCGCTGAATCCACACGTGAGTTTAACTCTGTCAGTTGAATGCACACATTGACAACCATTCAATTAGATAGCTCCGTTTTGGTTTTAGAAGCAGATATTTCTCTGTACAGCCTATGGTCCCATTCACTCGGGAATATCCCAACGCAGCTCCTAGAAGAAACGTGTTTATGACTCGCTGAATCTCAACATAGATTCAACTCTCTTAGGTGAACGAACGCACAACAAAGCAGTTTCAAGGAAACGGTTCTCCTGAGTTGTAGACGAAGTTTACTGCTGTTTAGTACGTATGCCGGCATAGGGATGGAAATACCGGTTTTGGGATTCTGCACAGAAATGGTTTGGAAACCGCTGAATTCACACGTGAGTTTAACTCTGTCAGTTGAATGCACACATTGACAACTAGTCAGTTAGATAGCTCCGTTTTGGTTTTAGAAGCAGATATTTCTCTGTGCAGCCTATGGTCCCAATCACTCGGGAATATCCCAACGCAGCTCCTAGAAAAAACTTGGTAATGACTCGCTGAATCCCAACATAGATTCAACTCTCTTAGATGAACGAACGCACAGCAGAGCATTTTCAAGGAAACGTTCCTCCTGAGTTTTAGACGAAGTTTCCTGCTGTTTAGTACGTATGCCGTCGTTGGGCTGGAAATACCGGTTTTGTGATTCTGCACAGAAAGGGTTTGCAAACCGCTGAATCCACACGTGAGATTAACTCTGTCCGTTGAATGCACACATTGACAACCATTCAGTTAGATAGCTCCGTTTTGGTTTTAAAAGCAGATATGTCTCTGTACAGCCTATGGTCCCATTAACTCGGGGATGTCCCAACGCAGCTCCTAGAAGAAACGTGCTTCTGACTCGCTGAATCTCAACATAGATTGAACTCTCTTAGTTGAACGATGGCACAGCAGAGCAGTTTCAAGGAAACGTTTCTCCTGAGTTTTAGACGAAGTTTCCTGCTGTTTAGTACGTATGCCGGCATTGGTCTGGAAATACCGGTTTTGGGATTCTGCACAAAAAGGGTTTGCAAACCGCTGAATACACATGAGAGTTTACCTCTGTCACTTGAATGCACACATTGACAACCATTCAGTTAGATAGCTCCCTTTTGGTTTTAGAAGCAGATATTTCTCTGTACAGCCTGTGGTCCCATTCACTCGGGAATATCCCAATGCAGCTCCTAGAAGAAACGTGTTTATGACTCGCTGAATCCCAACATAGATTCAACTCTCTTAGGTGAACGAACGCACAACAGTGCAGTTTCTAGGAAACGTTTCTCCTGAGTTTTAGACGAAGTTTCCTGCTGTTTAGTACGTATGCCGGCATTGGGCTGGAAATACCGGTTTTGGGATTCTGCACAGAAAGGGTTTGCAATCCGCTGAATGCACACGTGAGTGTAACTCTGTCAGTTGAATGCACACATTGACAACCATTCAGTTAGATAGCTCCGTTTTGGTTTTAGAAGCAGATATTTCTCTGTACAGCCTATGGTCCCATTCACTCGGGAATATCCCAACACAGCTCCTAGAAGAAACGTGTTTCTGACTCGCTGAATCTCAACATAGATTCAACTCTCTTAGGTGAACGAAAGCACAGCAGAGCAGTTTCAAGGAAACGTTTCTCCTGAGTTTTAGACGAGGTTTCCGGCGGTTTAGTACGAATGCCAGCATTGGGCTGGAAATACCGGTTTTGGGATTCTGCACAGAAAGTGTTTGCAAACCGCTGAATCCACTCGTGAGTTTACCTCTGTCAGTTGAATGCACACATTGACAACCATTCAGTTAGAAAGCTCCGTTTTGGTTTTAGAAGCAGATATTTCTCTGTACAGCCTATGGTCCCATTCACTCGGGAATATCCCAACACAGCTCCTAGAAGAAACGTGTTTCTGACTCGCTGAATCTCAACATAGATTCAACTCTCTTAGGTGAACGAACGCACAGAAGAGCAGTTTCAAGGAAACGTTTCTCCTGAGTTTTAGACGAAGTTTCCTGAGGTTTAGTACGTATGCCGGCAATGGGATGGAAATACCGGTTTTGGGATTCTGCACAGAAAGGGTTTGCAAACCGCTGAATCCACACGTGAGTTTAACACTGTCAGTTGAATGCACACATTGACAACCATTCAGTTACATGACTCCGTTTTGACTTTAGAAGCAATTATTTCTCTGTACAGCCTATGGTCCCATTCACTCGGGAATATCCCAACGCAGCTCCTAGAAGAAACGTGTTTATGACTCGCTGAATCTCAACATAGGTTCAACTCTCTTAGGTGAACGAACGCACAGCAGAGCAGTTTCAAGGAAACGTTTCTCCTGAGTTTTAGACGAAGTTTCCTGCGGTTAGGACGTATGCCGGCATTGGTATGGAAATACCGGTTTTGGGATTCTGCACAGAAAGGGTTTGCAAACCGCTGAATCCACACGTGCGTTTAACTCTGTCAGTTGAATGCACACATTGACAACCATTCAGTTAGATAGCTCCGTTTTGGTTTTAGAAGCAGATATTTCTCTGTTCAGCCTGTGGTCCCTTTCACTCGGGAATATCCCAAAGCAGCTCCTAGAAGATACGTGTTTCTGACTCGCTGAATACCAACATAGATTCAACTCTATTAGGTGAACGATGGCACAACAGAGCAGTTTCAAGGAAACGTTTCTCCTGAGTTTTAGACGAAGTTTCCTGCTGTTTAGTACGTATGCCGACATTAGGCTGGAAATACCGGTTTTGGGATTCTGCACAGAAAGGGTTTGCAAACCGCTGAATCCACAAGTGAGTTTAACTCTGTCAGTTGAATGCACACATTGACAACCATTCAGTTAGATAGCTCTGTTTTGGTTTTAGAAGCAGATATTTCTCTGTACAGCCTATGGTCCCATTCACTCGGGAATATACCAACGCAGCTCCTAGAAGAAACGTGTTTATGACTCGCTGAATCTCAACATAGGTTCAACTCTCTTAGGTGAACGAACGCACAGCAGAGCAGTTTCAAGGAAACGTTTCTCCTGAGTTTTATACGAAGTTTCCTGCGGTTAGGACGTATGGGGGCATTGGTATGGAAATACCGGTTTTGGGATTCTGCACAGAAAGGGTTTGCAAACCGCTGAATCCACACGTGAGTTTAACTCTGTCAGTTGAATGCACACATTGACAACCATTCAGTTAGATAGCTCCGATTTGGTTTTAGAAGCAGATAATTCTCTGTACAGCCTATGGTCCCATTCCTCCGGAATATCCCAACACAGCTCCTAGAAGAAACGGGTTATGACTCGCTGAATCCCAACATAGATTCAACTCTCTTAGGTGAGCGGATGCACAACAAAGCCGTTTCAAGGAAACGTTTCTCCTGAGTTTTAGACGAAGTTTACTGCTGTTTAGTACGTATGCCGGCATAGGGATGGAAATACCGGTTTTGGGATTCTGCACAGAAATGGTTTGGAAACTGCTGAATCCACACGTGAGTTTAACTCTGTCAGTTGAATGCACACATTGACAACAATTCAGTTAGATTGCTCCGTTTTGGTTTTAGAAGCAGATATTTCTCTGTGCAGGCTATGGTCCCATTCACTCGGGAATATCCCAACGCAGCTCCTAGAAAAAACTTGTTAATGTCTCGCTGAATCCCAACACAGATTGAACTCTCTTAGGTGAACGATGGCACAGCAGAGCAGTTTAAAGGAAACGTTTCTCCTGAGTTTTAGACGAAGTTTCCTGCTGTTTAGTACGTATGCCGGCATTGGTCTGGAAATACCGGTTTTGGGATTCTGCACAAAAAGGGTTTGCAAACCGCTGAATACACATGAGAGTTTACCTCTGTCACTTGAATGCACACATTGACAACCATTCAGTTAGATAGCTCCGTTTTGGTTTTAGAAGCAGATATTTCTCTGTACAGCCTGTGGTCCCATTCACTCGGGAATATCCCAATGCAGCTCCTAGAAGAAACGTGTTTATGACTCGCTGAATCCCAACATAGATTCAACTCTCTTAGGTGAACGAACGCACAACAGTGCAGTTTCTAGGAAACGTTTCTCCTGAGTTTTAGACGAAGTTTCCTGCTGTTTAGTACGTATGCCGTCATTGGGCTGGAAATACCGGTTTTGGGATTCTGCACAGAAAGGGTTTGCAATCCGCTGAATCCACACGTGAGTTTAACTCTGTCAGTTGAATGCACACATTGACAACCATTCAGTTAGATAGCTCCGTTTTGGTTTTAGAAGCAGATATTTATCTGTAAACCCTATGGTCCCTTTCACTCGGGAATATCCCAACGCACCTCCTAGAGGAAACGTGTTTCTGATTCGCTGAATGTCAACATAGATTCAACTCTCTTAGATGAACGAACGCACAGCAGAGCAGTTTCAAGGAAACGTTCCTCCTGAGTTTTCGACGAAGCTTCCTGCTGTTTAGTACGTATGCTGGCATTGGGGTGGAAATACCGGTTTTGGGATTCTGCACAGAAAGGGTTTCCAAACCGCTGAATCCAAACGTGAGTTTAACTCTGTCAGTTGAATGCACACATTGACAACCATTCAGTTAGATACCTCCGTTTTGGTTTTATAAGGAGATATTTCTCTGTACAGCCTATGGTCCCATTCACTCGGGAATATCCCAACGCAGCTGCTACAAGAAACGTGTTTCTGACTCGCTGAATCTCAACATAGATTCAACTCTCTTAGGTGAACGAACGCACAGCAGAGCAGTTTCAAGGAAACGTTCCTCCTGAGTTTTAGACGAAGTTTCCTGCTGTTTAGTACGTATGCCGGCATTGGGCTGGAAATACCGGTTTTGGGATTCTGCACAGAAACGGTTTGCAAACCGCTGAATCCACACGTGAGTTTAACTCTGTCAGTTGAATGCACACATTGACAACCATTCAATTAGATAGCTCCGTTTTGGTTTTAGAAGCAGATATTTCTCTGTACAGCCTATGGTCCCATTCACTCGGGAATATCCCAACGCAGCTCCTAGAAGAAACGTGTTTATGACTCGCTGAATCTCAACATAGATTCAACTCTCTTAGGTGAACGAACGCACAACAAAGCAGTTTCAAGGAAACGGTTCTCCTGAGTTGTAGACGAAGTTTACTGCTGTTTAGTACGTATGCCGGCATAGGGATGGAAATACCGGTTTTGGGATTCTGCACAGAAATGGTTTGGAAACCGCTGAATTCACACGTGAGTTTAACTCTGTCAGTTGAATGCACACATTGACAACTAGTCAGTTAGATAGCTCCGTTTTGGTTTTAGAAGCAGATATTTCTCTGTGCAGCCTATGGTCCCAATCACTCGGGAATATCCCAACGCAGCTCCTAGAAAAAACTTGGTAATGACTCGCTGAATCCCAACATAGATTCAACTCTCTTAGATGAACGAACGCACAGCAGAGCATTTTCAAGGAAACGTTCCTCCTGAGTTTTAGACGAAGTTTCCTGCTGTTTAGTACGTATGCCGTCGTTGGGCTGGAAATACCGGTTTTGTGATTCTGCACAGAAAGGGTTTGCAAACCGCTGAATCCACACGTGAGATTAACTCTGTCCGTTGAATGCACACATTGACAACCATTCAGTTAGATAGCTCCGTTTTGGTTTTAAAAGCAGATATGTCTCTGTACAGCCTATGGTCCCATTAACTCGGGGATGTCCCAACGCAGCTCCTAGAAGAAACGTGCTTCTGACTCGCTGAATCTCAACATAGATTGAACTCTCTTAGTTGAACGATGGCACAGCAGAGCAGTTTCAAGGAAACGTTTCTCCTGAGTTTTAGACGAAGTTTCCTGCTGTTTAGTACGTATGCCGGCATTGGTCTGGAAATACCGGTTTTGGGATTCTGCACAAAAAGGGTTTGCAAACCGCTGAATACACATGAGAGTTTACCTCTGTCACTTGAATGCACACATTGACAACCATTCAGTTAGATAGCTCCCTTTTGGTTTTAGAAGCAGATATTTCTCTGTACAGCCTGTGGTCCCATTCACTCGGGAATATCCCAATGCAGCTCCTAGAAGAAACGTGTTTATGACTCGCTGAATCCCAACATAGATTCAACTCTCTTAGGTGAACGAACGCACAACAGTGCAGTTTCTAGGAAACGTTTCTCCTGAGTTTTAGACGAAGTTTCCTGCTGTTTAGTACGTATGCCGGCATTGGGCTGGAAATACCGGTTTTGGGATTCTGCACAGAAAGGGTTTGCAATCCGCTGAATGCACACGTGAGTGTAACTCTGTCAGTTGAATGCACACATTGACAACCATTCAGTTAGATAGCTCCGTTTTGGTTTTAGAAGCAGATATTTCTCTGTACAGCCTATGGTCCCATTCACTCGGGAATATCCCAACACAGCTCCTAGAAGAAACGTGTTTCTGACTCGCTGAATCTCAACATAGATTCAACTCTCTTAGGTGAACGAAAGCACAGCAGAGCAGTTTCAAGGAAACGTTTCTCCTGAGTTTTAGACGAGGTTTCCGGCGGTTTAGTACGAATGCCAGCATTGGGCTGGAAATACCGGTTTTGGGATTCTGCACAGAAAGTGTTTGCAAACCGCTGAATCCACTCGTGAGTTTACCTCTGTCAGTTGAATGCACACATTGACAACCATTCAGTTAGAAAGCTCCGTTTTGGTTTTAGAAGCAGATATTTCTCTGTACAGCCTATGGTCCCATTCACTCGGGAATATCCCAACACAGCTCCTAGAAGAAACGTGTTTCTGACTCGCTGAATCTCAACATAGATTCAACTCTCTTAGGTGAACGAACGCACAGAAGAGCAGTTTCAAGGAAACGTTTCTCCTGAGTTTTAGACGAAGTTTCCTGAGGTTTAGTACGTATGCCGGCAATGGGATGGAAATACCGGTTTTGGGATTCTGCACAGAAAGGGTTTGCAAACCGCTGAATCCACACGTGAGTTTAACACTGTCAGTTGAATGCACACATTGACAACCATTCAGTTACATGACTCCGTTTTGACTTTAGAAGCAATTATTTCTCTGTACAGCCTATGGTCCCATTCACTCGGGAATATCCCAACGCAGCTCCTAGAAGAAACGTGTTTATGACTCGCTGAATCTCAACATAGGTTCAACTCTCTTAGGTGAACGAACGCACAGCAGAGCAGTTTCAAGGAAACGTTTCTCCTGAGTTTTAGACGAAGTTTCCTGCGGTTAGGACGTATGCCGGCATTGGTATGGAAATACCGGTTTTGGGATTCTGCACAGAAAGGGTTTGCAAACCGCTGAATCCACACGTGCGTTTAACTCTGTCAGTTGAATGCACACATTGACAACCATTCAGTTAGATAGCTCCGTTTTGGTTTTAGAAGCAGATATTTCTCTGTTCAGCCTGTGGTCCCTTTCACTCGGGAATATCCCAAAGCAGCTCCTAGAAGATACGTGTTTCTGACTCGCTGAATACCAACATAGATTCAACTCTATTAGGTGAACGATGGCACAACAGAGCAGTTTCAAGGAAACGTTTCTCCTGAGTTTTAGACGAAGTTTCCTGCTGTTTAGTACGTATGCCGACATTAGGCTGGAAATACCGGTTTTGGGATTCTGCACAGAAAGGGTTTGCAAACCGCTGAATCCACAAGTGAGTTTAACTCTGTCAGTTGAATGCACACATTGACAACCATTCAGTTAGATAGCTCTGTTTTGGTTTTAGAAGCAGATATTTCTCTGTACAGCCTATGGTCCCATTCACTCGGGAATATACCAACGCAGCTCCTAGAAGAAACGTGTTTATGACTCGCTGAATCTCAACATAGGTTCAACTCTCTTAGGTGAACGAACGCACAGCAGAGCAGTTTCAAGGAAACGTTTCTCCTGAGTTTTATACGAAGTTTCCTGCGGTTAGGACGTATGGGGGCATTGGTATGGAAATACCGGTTTTGGGATTCTGCACAGAAAGGGTTTGCAAACCGCTGAATCCACACGTGAGTTTAACTCTGTCAGTTGAATGCACACATTGACAACCATTCAGTTAGATAGCTCCGATTTGGTTTTAGAAGCAGATAATTCTCTGTACAGCCTATGGTCCCATTCCTCCGGAATATCCCAACACAGCTCCTAGAAGAAACGGGTTATGACTCGCTGAATCCCAACATAGATTCAACTCTCTTAGGTGAGCGGATGCACAACAAAGCCGTTTCAAGGAAACGTTTCTCCTGAGTTTTAGACGAAGTTTACTGCTGTTTAGTACGTATGCCGGCATAGGGATGGAAATACCGGTTTTGGGATTCTGCACAGAAATGGTTTGGAAACTGCTGAATCCACACGTGAGTTTAACTCTGTCAGTTGAATGCACACATTGACAACAATTCAGTTAGATTGCTCCGTTTTGGTTTTAGAAGCAGATATTTCTCTGTGCAGGCTATGGTCCCATTCACTCGGGAATATCCCAACGCAGCTCCTAGAAAAAACTTGTTAATGTCTCGCTGAATCCCAACACAGATTGAACTCTCTTAGGTGAACGATGGCACAGCAGAGCAGTTTAAAGGAAACGTTTCTCCTGAGTTTTAGACGAAGTTTCCTGCTGTTTAGTACGTATGCCGGCATTGGTCTGGAAATACCGGTTTTGGGATTCTGCACAAAAAGGGTTTGCAAACCGCTGAATACACATGAGAGTTTACCTCTGTCACTTGAATGCACACATTGACAACCATTCAGTTAGATAGCTCCGTTTTGGTTTTAGAAGCAGATATTTCTCTGTACAGCCTGTGGTCCCATTCACTCGGGAATATCCCAATGCAGCTCCTAGAAGAAACGTGTTTATGACTCGCTGAATCCCAACATAGATTCAACTCTCTTAGGTGAACGAACGCACAACAGTGCAGTTTCTAGGAAACGTTTCTCCTGAGTTTTAGACGAAGTTTCCTGCTGTTTAGTACGTATGCCGTCATTGGGCTGGAAATACCGGTTTTGGGATTCTGCACAGAAAGGGTTTGCAATCCGCTGAATCCACACGTGAGTTTAACTCTGTCAGTTGAATGCACACATTGACAACCATTCAGTTAGATAGCTCCGTTTTGGTTTTAGAAGCAGATATTTATCTGTAAACCCTATGGTCCCTTTCACTCGGGAATATCCCAACGCACCTCCTAGAGGAAACGTGTTTCTGATTCGCTGAATGTCAACATAGATTCAACTCTCTTAGATGAACGAACGCACAGCAGAGCAGTTTCAAGGAAACGTTCCTCCTGAGTTTTCGACGAAGCTTCCTGCTGTTTAGTACGTATGCTGGCATTGGGGTGGAAATACCGGTTTTGGGATTCTGCACAGAAAGGGTTTCCAAACCGCTGAATCCAAACGTGAGTTTAACTCTGTCAGTTGAATGCACACATTGACAACCATTCAGTTAGATACCTCCGTTTTGGTTTTAGAAGCAGATATTTCTCTGTACAGCCTATGGTCCCATTCACTCAGGAATATCCCAGCGCAGCTCCTAGAAGGAACGTGTTTATGACTCGCTGAATCCCAACAATGATTCAACTCTCTTAGGTGAATGAACGCACAACAGAGCAGTTTCAAGGAAACGTTTCTCCTGAGTTTTAGACGAAGTTTACTGCTGTTTAGTACCTATGCCGGCATTGGGCTGGAAATACCGGTTTTCGGATTCTGCACAGAAATGGTTTGCAAACCGATGATTCCACAAGTGAGTTTAACTCTGTCAGTTGAATGCACACATTGACAACCGTTCAGTTAGATAGCTCTGTTTTGGATTTAGAAGCAGATATTTCTCTGTACAGCCTATGGTCCCATTCACTCGGGAATGTCCCAACGCAGCTCCTAGAAGAAACGTGTTTCTGACTCGCTGAATCTCAACATAGTTTCAACTCTCTTAGGTGAACGATCGCGCAGCAGAGCAGTTTCAAGGAAACGTTTCTCCTGAGTTTTAGATGAAGATTCCTGCTGTTTTGTACTTATGCCGGCATTGGGCTGGAAATACCGGTTTTGGGATTCTGCACAGAAAGGGTTTGCAAACCGCTGAATCCACACGTGAGTTTAACTCTGTCAGTTGAATGCACACATTGACAACCATTCAGTTCGATTGCTCCGTTTTGGTTGTAGAAACAGATATTTCTCTGTACAGCCTATGGTCCCAGTCACTCGGGAATATCCCAATGCAGCTCCTAGAAGAAACGTGTTTATGACTCGCTGAATCCCAACATAGATTCAACTCTCCCAGGTGAACGAACGCACAACAGAGCAGTTTCAAGGAAACGTTTCTCCTGAGTTTTAGACGAAGTTTACTGCTGTTTAGTACGTATGCCGGCATTGGGCTGGAAATACCGGTTTTGGGATTCTGCACAGAAATGGTTTGCAAACCGCTGAATTCACACGTGAGATTAACCCTGTCAGTTGAATGCACACATTGACAACCATTCAGTTAGGTAGCTCCGTTTTGGTTTTAGAAGCATATATTTCTCTGTACAACCTATGGTCCCATTCACTCGGGAATATCCCAACGCAGCTCCTAGAAGAAACGTGTTTCTGACTCGCTGAATCTCAACATAGATTCAACTCTCTTAGGTGAATGAACGCACAGCAGAGCACTTTCAAGGAAACGTTTCTCCTGAGTTTTAGACGAAGTTTCCTGCGGTTTAGTACGTATGCCGGCATTGGTCTGGAAATACCGGTTTTGGGATTCTGCAAAGAAAGGGTTTGCAAACCGCTGAATCCACACGTGAGTTTAACTCTGTCAGTTGAATGCACACATTGACAACCATTCAGTTAGATACCTCCGTTTTGGTTTTAGAAGCAGATATTTCTCTGTACAGCCTATGGTCCCATTCACTCGGGAATATCCCAACGCAGCTCCTAGAAGAAAAGTGGCTCTGACTCGCTGAATCTCAACATCGATTCAACTCTCTTAGGTGAACGATCGCACAGTAGAGCAGTTTCAAGGAAACGTTTCTCCTGAGTTTTAGACGAAGTTTCCTGCTGTTTAGTACGTATGCCGGCATTGGGCTGGAAATACCGGTTTTGGGATTCTGCACATAAAGGGTTTGCAAACCGCTGAATCCACACGTGAGTTCAACTCTGTCAGTTGAATGCACACATTGACAACCATTCAGTTAGATAGCTCTGTTTTGGATTTAGAAGCAGATATTTCTCTGTGCAGCCTATGGTCCCATTCACTCGGGAATGTCCCAACGCAGCTCCTAGAAGAAACGTGTTTCTGACTCGCTGAATCTCAACATAGTTTCAACTCTCTTAGGTGAACGATCGCGCAGCAGAGCAGTTTCAAGGAAACGTTTCACCTGAGTTTTAGATGAAGATTCCTGCTCTTTTGTACGTATGCCGGCATTGGGCTGGAAATACCGGTTTTGGGATTCTGCACAGAAAGGGTTTGCAAACCGCTGAATCCACACGTGAGTGTAACTCTGTCAGTTGAATGCGCACATTGACAACCATTCAGTTCGATAGCTCCGTTTTGGTTGTAGAAACAGATATTTCTCTGTACAGCCTATGGTCCCAGTCACTCGGGAATATCCCAACGCAGCTCCTAGAAGAAACGTGTTTATGACTCGCTGAATCCCAACATAGATTCAACTCTCCCAGGTGAACGAACGCACAACAGAGCAGTTTCAAGGAAACGTTTCTCCTGAGTTTTAGACGAAGTTTACTGCTGTTTAGTACGTATGCCGGCATTGGGCTGGAAATACCGGTTTTGGGATTCTGCACAGAAATGGTTTTCAAACCGCTGAATTCACACGTGAGATTAACCCTGTCAGTTGAATGCACACATTGACAACCATTCAGTTAGATAGCTCCGTTTTGGTTTTAGAAGCAGATATTTCTCTGTACAGCCTATGGTCCCATTCACTCGGGAATATCCCAACGCAGCTCCTAGAAGAAAAGTGTTTCAGACTCGCTGAATCTCAACATCGATTCAACTCTCTTAGGTGAACGATCGCACAGCAGAGCAGTTTCAAGGAAACGTTTCTCCTGAGTTTTAGACGAAGTTTCCTGCTGTTTAGTACGTATGCCGTCATTGGTCTGGTAATAACGGTTTTGGGATTCTGCACAGAAATGGTTTGCAAACCGCTGAATCCACACGTGAGTTTACCTCTGTCATTTGAATGCACACATTGACAACCGTTCAGTTAGATAGCTCTGTTTTGGATTTAGAAGCAGATATTTCTCTGTACAGCCTATGGTCCCATTCACTCGGGAATGTCCCAACGCAGCTCCTAGAAGAAACGTGTTTCTGACTCGCTGAATCTCAACATAGTTTCAACTCTCTTAGGTGAACGATAGCGCAGCAGAGCAGTTTCAAGGAAACGTTTCTCCTGAGATTTAGATGAAGATTCCTGCTGTTTTGTACGTATGCCGGCATTGGGCTGGAAATACCGGTTTTGGGATTCTGCACAGAAAGGGTTTGCAAACCGCTGAATCCACACGTGAGTTTAACTCTGTCAGTTGAATGCACACATTGACAACCATTCAGTTCGATTGCTCCGTTTTGGTTGTAGAAACAGATATTTCTCTGTACAGCCTATGGTCCCAGTCACTCGGGAATATCCCAATGCAGCTCCTAGAAGAAACGTGTTTATGACTCGCTGAATCCCAACATAGATTCAACTCTCCCAGGTGAACGAACGCACAACAGAGCAGTTTCAAGGAAACGTTTCTCCTGAGTTTTAGACGAAGTTTACTGCTGTTTAGTACGTATGCCGGCATTGGGCTGGAAATACCGGTTTTGGGATTCTGCACAGAAATGGTTTGCAAACCGCTGAATTCACACGTGAGATTAACCCTGTCAGTTGAATGCACACATTGACAACCATTCAGTTAGGTAGCTCCGTTTTGGTTTTAGAAGCATATATTTCTCTGTACAACCTATGGTCCCATTCACTCGGGAATATCCCAACGCAGCTCCTAGAAGAAACGTGTTTCTGACTCGCTGAATCTCAACATAGATTCAACTCTCTTAGGTGAATGAACGCACAGCAGAGCACTTTCAAGGAAACGTTTCTCCTGAGTTTTAGACGAAGTTTCCTGCGGTTTAGTACGTATGCCGGCATTGGTCTGGAAATACCGGTTTTGGGATTCTGCAAAGAAAGGGTTTGCAAACCGCTGAATCCACACGTGAGTTTAACTCTGTCAGTTGAATGCACACATTGACAACCATTCAGTTAGATACCTCCGTTTTGGTTTTAGAAGCAGATATTTCTCTGTACAGCCTATGGTCCCATTCACTCGGGAATATCCCAACGCAGCTCCTAGAAGAAAAGTGGTTCTGACTCGCTGAATCTCAACATCGATTCAACTCTCTTAGGTGAACGATCGCACAGTAGAGCAGTTTCAAGGAAACGTTTCTCCTGAGTTTTAGACGAAGTTTCCTGCTGTTTAGTACGTATGCCGTCATTGGGCTGGAAATACCGGTTTTGGGATTCTGCACATAAAGGGTTTGCAAACCGCTGAATCCACACGTGAGTTCAACTCTGTCAGTTGAATGCACACATTGACAAACATTCAGTTAGATAGCTCCGTTTTGGTTTTAGAAGCAGATATTTCTCTGTACAGAATATGGTCCCATTCACTCGGGAATATCCCAACGCAGCTCCTAGAAGAAAAGTGTTTCAGACTCTCTGAATCTAAACATCGATTCAACTCTCTTAGGTGAACGATCGCACAGCAGAGCAGTTTCAAGGAAACGTTTCTCCTGAGTTTTAGGCGAAGTTTCCTGCTGTTTAGTACGTATGCCGGCATTGGTCTGGAAATAACGGTTTTGGGATTCTGCACAGAAAGGGTTTGCAAACCGCTGAATCCACACGTGAGTTTAACTCTGTCATTTGAATGCACACATTGACAAACATTCAGTTAGATAGCTCTGTTTTGGATTTAGAAGCAGATATTTCTCTGTGCAGCCTATGGTCCCATTCACTCGGGAATGTCCCAACGCAGCTCCTAGAAGAAACGTGTTTCTGACTCGCTGAATCTCAACATAGTTTCAACTCTCTTAGGTGAACGATCGCGCAGCAGAGCAGTTTCAAGGAAACGTTTCACCTGAGTTTTAGATGAAGATTCCTGCTGTTTTGTACGTATGCCGGCATTGGGCTGGAAATACCGGTTTTGGGATTCTGCACAGAAAGGGTTTGCAAACCGCTGAATCCACACGTGAGTGTAACTCTGTCAGTTGAATGCGCACATTGACAACCATTCAGTTCGATAGCTCCGTTTTGGTTGTAGAAACAGATATTTCTCTGTACAGCCTATGGTCCCAGTCACTCGGGAATATCCCAATGCAGCTCCTAGAAGAAACGTGTTTATGACTCGCTGAATCCCAACATAGATTCAACTCTCCCAGGTGAACGAACGCACAACAGAGCAGTTTCAAGGAAACGTTTCTCCTGAGTTTTAGACGAAGTTTACTGCTGTTTAGTACGTATGCCGGCATTGGGCTGGAAATACCGGTTTTGGGATTCTGCACAGAAATGGTTTGCAAACCGCTGAATTCACACGTGAGATTAACCCTGTCAGTTGAATGCACACATTGACAACCATTCAGTTAGGTAGCTCCGTTTTGGTTTTAGAAGCATATATTTCTCTGTACAACCTATGGTCCCATTCACTCGGGAATATCCCAACGCAGCTCCTAGAAGAAACGTGTTTCTGACTCGCTGAATCTCAACATAGATTCAACTCTCTTAGGTGAATGAACGCACAGCAGAGCACTTTCAAGGAAACGTTTCTCCTGAGTTTTAGACGAAGTTTCCTGCGGTTTAGTACGTATGCCGGCATTGGTCTGGAAATACCGGTTTTGGGATTCTGCAAAGAAAGGTTTTGCAAACCGCTGAATCCACACGTGAGTTTAACTCTGTCAGTTGAATGCACACATTGACAACCATTCAGTTAGATACCTCCGTTTTGGTTTTAGAAGCAGATATTTCTCTGTACAGCCTATGGTCCCATTCACTCGGGAATATCCCAACGCAGCTCCTAGAAGAAAAGTGGTTCTGACTCGCTGAATCTCAACATCGATTCAACTCTCTTAGGTGAACGATCGCACAGTAGAGCAGTTTCAAGGAAACGTTTCTCCTGAGTTTTAGACGAAGTTTCCTGCTGTTTAGTACGTATGCCGGCATTGGGCTGGAAATACCGGTTTTGGGATTCTGCACATAAAGGGTTTGCAAACCGCTGAATCCACACGTGAGTTCAACTCTGTCAGTTGAATGCACACATTGACAACCATTCAGTTAGATAGCTCTGTTTTGGATTTAGAAGCAGATATTTCTCTGTGCAGCCTATGGTCCCATTCACTCGGGAATGTCCCAACGCAGCTCCTAGAAGAAACGTGTTTCTGACTCGCTGAATCTCAACATAGTTTCAACTCTCTTAGGTGAACGATCGCGCAGCAGAGCAGTTTCAAGGAAACGTTTCACCTGAGTTTTAGATGAAGATTCCTGCTCTTTTGTACGTATGCCGGCATTGGGCTGGAAATACCGGTTTTGGGATTCTGCACAGAAAGGGTTTGCAAACCGCTGAATCCACACGTGAGTGTAACTCTGTCAGTTGAATGCGCACATTGACAACCATTCAGTTCGATAGCTCCGTTTTGGTTGTAGAAACAGATATTTCTCTGTACAGCCTATGGTCCCAGTCACTCGGGAATATCCCAACGCAGCTCCTAGAAGAAACGTGTTTATGACTCGCTGAATCCCAACATAGATTCAACTCTCCCAGGTGAACGAACGCACAACAGAGCAGTTTCAAGGAAACGTTTCTCCTGAGTTTTAGACGAAGTTTACTGCTGTTTAGTACGTATGCCGGCATTGGGCTGGAAATACCGGTTTTGGGATTCTGCACAGAAATGGTTTTCAAACCGCTGAATTCACACGTGAGATTAACCCTGTCAGTTGAATGCACACATTGACAACCATTCAGTTAGATAGCTCCGTTTTGGTTTTAGAAGCAGATATTTCTCTGTACAGCCTATGGTCCCATTCACTCGGGAATATCCCAACGCAGCTCCTAGAAGAAAAGTGTTTCAGACTCGCTGAATCTCAACATCGATTCAACTCTCTTAGGTGAACGATCGCACAGCAGAGCAGTTTCAAGGAAACGTTTCTCCTGAGTTTTAGACGAAGTTTCCTGCTGTTTAGTACGCATGCCGTCATTGGTCTGGTAATAACGGTTTTGGGATTCTGCACAGAAATGGTTTGCAAACCGCTGAATCCACACGTGAGTTTACCTCTGTCATTTGAATTCACACATTGACAACCGTTCAGTTAGATAGCTCTGTTTTGGATTTAGAAGCAGATATTTCTCTGTACAGCCTATGGTCCCATTCACTCGGGAATGTCCCAACGCAGCTCCTAGAAGAAACGTGTTTCTGACTCGCTGAATCTCAACATAGTTTCAACTCTCTTAGGTGAACGATCGCGCAGCAGAGCAGTTTCAAGGAAACGTTTCTCCTGAGATTTAGATGAAGATTCCTGCTGTTTTGTACGTATGCCGGCATTGGGCTGGAAATACCGGTTTTGGGATTCTGCACAGAAAGGGTTTGCAAACCGCTGAATCCACACGTGAGTTTAACTCTGTCAGTTGAATGCACACATTGACAACCATTCAGTTCGATTGCTCCGTTTTGGTTGTAGAAACAGATATTTCTCTGTACAGCCTATGGTCCCAGTCACTCGGGAATATCCCAATGCAGCTCCTAGAAGAAACGTGTTTATGACTCGCTGAATCCCAACATAGATTCAACTCTCCCAGGTGAACGAACGCACAACAGAGCAGTTTCAAGGAAACGTTTCTCCTGAGTTTTAGACGAAGTTTACTGCTGTTTAGTACGTATGCCGGCATTGGGCTGGAAATACCGGTTTTGGGATTCTGCACAGAAATGGTTTGCAAACCGCTGAATTCACACGTGAGATTAACCCTGTCAGTTGAATGCACACATTGACAACCATTCAGTTAGATAGCTCCGTTTTGGTTTTAGAAGCAGATATTTCTCTGTACAGCCTATGGTCCCATTCACTCAGGAATATCCCAGCGCAGCTCCTAGAAGGAACGTGTTTATGACTCGCTGAATCCCAACAATGATTCAACTCTCTTAGGTGAATGAACGCACAACAGAGCAGTTTCAAGGAAACGTTTCTCCTGATTTTAGACGAAGTTTACTGCTGTTTAGTACCTATGCCGGCATTGGGCTGGAAATACCGGTTTTCGGATTCTGCACAGAAATGGTTTGCAAACCGATGATTCCACAAGTGAGTTTAACTCTGTCAGTTGAATGCACACATTGACAACCATTCAGTTAGATAGCTCCGTTTTGGTTTTAGAGGCAGATATTTCTCTGTACAGCCTGTGGTCCCTTTCACTCGGGAATATCCCAAAGCAGCACCTAGAAGAAATGTGTTTATGACACGCTGAATCCCAACATAGATTCAACTCTCACAGGTGAACGAACGCACAGCAGAGCACTTTCAACGAAACGTTTCTCCTGAGTTTTAGACGAAGTTTCCTGCGGTTTAGTACGTATGCCGGCATTGGTCTGGAAATACCGGTTTTGGGATTCTGCAAAGAAAGGGTTTGCAAACCGCTGAATCCACACGTGAGTTTAACTCTGTCAGTTGAATGCACACATTGACAACCATTCAGTTAGATACCTCCGTTTTGGTTTTAGAAGCAGATATTTCTCTGTACAGCCTATGGTCCCATTCACTCGGGAATATCCCAACGCAGCTCCTAGAAGAAAAGTGGTTCTGACTCGCTGAATCTCAACATCGATTCAACTCTCTTAGGTGAACGATCGCACAGTAGAGCAGTTTCAAGGAAACGTTTCTCCTGAGTTTTAGACGAAGTTTCCTGCTGTTTAGTACGTATGCCGGCATTGGTCTGGAAATACCGGTTTTGGGATTCTGCACAAAAAGGGTTTGCAAACCGCTGAATACACATGAGAGTTTACCTCTGTCACTTGAATGCACACATTGACAACCATTCAGTTAGTTGGCTCCGTTTTGGTTTTAGAAGCAGATATTTCTCTGTACAGCCTGTGGTCCCATTCACTCGGGAATATCCCAATGCAGCTCCTAGAAGAAACGTGTTTATGACTCGCTGAATCCCAACATAGATTCAACTCTCTTAGGTGAACGAACGCACAACAGTGCAGTTTCTAGGAAACGTTTCTCCTGAGTTTTAGACGAAGTTTCCTGCTGTTTAGTACGTATGCCGGCATTGGGCTGGAAATACCGGTTTTGGGATTCTGCACAGAAAGGGTTTGCAATCCGCTGAATCCACACGTGAGTTTAACTCTGTCAGTTGAATGCACACATTGACAACCATTCAGTTAGATAGCTCCGTTTTGGTTTTAGAAGCAGATATTTATCTGTAAAGCCTATGGTCCCTTTCACTCGGGAATATTCCAACGCACCTCCTAGAGGAAACGTGTTTCTGATTCGCTGAATGTCAACATAGATTCAACTCTCTTAGATGAACGAAAGCACAGCAGAGCAGTTTCAAGGAAACGTTCCTCCTGAGTTTTCGACGAAGCTTCCTGCTGTTTAGTACGTATGCTGGCATTGGGGTGGAAATACCGGTTTTGGGATTCTGCACAGAAAGGGTTTCCAAACCACTGAATCCAAACGTGAGTTTAACTCTGTCAGTTGAATGCACACATTGACAACCATTCAGTTAGATACCTCCGTTTTGGTTTTAGAAGCAGATATTTCTCTGTACAGCCTATGGTCCCATTCACTCAGGAATATCCCAGCGCAGCTCCTAGAAGGAACGTGTTTATGACTCGCTGAATCCCAACAATGATTCAACTCTCTTAGGTGAATGAACGCACAACAGAGCAGTTTCAAGGAAACGTTTCTCCTGAGTTTTAGACGAAGTTTACTGCTGTTTAGTACCTATGCCGGCATTGGGCTGGAAATACCGGTTTTCGGATTCTGCACAGAAATGGTTTGCAAACCGATGATTCCACAAGTGAGTTTAACTCTGTCAGTTGAATGCACACATTGACAACCGTTCAGTTAGATAGCTCTGTTTTGGATTTAGAAGCAGATATTTCTCTGTACAGCCTATGGTCCCATTCACTCGGGAATGTCCCAACGCAGCTCCTAGAAGAAACGTGTTTCTGACTCGCTGAATCTCAACATAGTTTCAACTCTCTTAGGTGAACGATCGCGCAGCAGAGCAGTTTCAAGGAAACGTTTCTCCTGAGTTTTAGATGAAGATTCCTGCTGTTTTGTACGTATGCCGGCATTGGGCTGGAAATACCGGTTTTGGGATTCTGCACAGAAAGGGTTTGCAAACCGCTGAATCCACACGTGAGTTTAACTCTGTCAGTTGAATGCACACATTGACAACCATTCAGTTCGATTGCTCCGTTTTGGTTGTAGAAACAGATATTTCTCTGTACAGCCTATGGTCCCAGTCACTCGGGAATATCCCAATGCAGCTCCTAGAAGAAACGTGTTTATGACTCGCTGAATCCCAACATAGATTCAACTCTCCCAGGTGAACGAACGCACAACAGAGCAGTTTCAAGGAAACGTTTCTCCTGAGTTTTAGACGAAGTTTACTGCTGTTTAGTACGTATGCCGGCATTGGGCTGGAAATACCGGTTTTGGGATTCTGCACAGAAATGGTTTGCAAACCGCTGAATTCACACGTGAGATTAACCCTGTCAGTTGAATGCACACATTGACAACCATTCAGTTAGGTAGCTCCGTTTTGGTTTTAGAAGCATATATTTCTCTGTACAACCTATGGTCCCATTCACTCGGGAATATCCCAACGCAGCTCCTAGAAGAAACGTGTTTCTGACTCGCTGAATCTCAACATAGATTCAACTCTCTTAGGTGAATGAACGCACAGCAGAGCACTTTCAAGGAAACGTTTCTCCTGAGTTTTAGACGAAGTTTCCTGCGGTTTAGTACGTATGCCGGCATTGGTCTGGAAATACCGGTTTTGGGATTCTGCAAAGAAAGGGTTTGCAAACCGCTGAATCCACACGTGAGTTTAACTCTGTCAGTTGAATGCACACATTGACAACCATTCAGTTAGATACCTCCGTTTTGGTTTTAGAAGCAGATATTTCTCTGTACAGCCTATGGTCCCATTCACTCGGGAATATCCCAACGCAGCTCCTAGAAGAAAAGTGGTTCTGACTCGCTGAATCTCAACATCGATTCAACTCTCTTAGGTGAACGATCGCACAGTAGAGCAGTTTCAAGGAAACGTTTCTCCTGAGTTTTAGACGAAGTTTCCTGCTGTTTAGTACGTATGCCGTCATTGGGCTGGAAATACCGGTTTTGGGATTCTGCACATAAAGGGTTTGCAAACCGCTGAATCCACACGTGAGTTCAACTCTGTCAGTTGAATGCACACATTGACAAACATTCAGTTAGATAGCTCCGTTTTGGTTTTAGAAGCAGATATTTCTCTGTACAGAATATGGTCCCATTCACTCGGGAATATCCCAACGCAGCTCCTAGAAGAAAAGTGTTTCAGACTCTCTGAATCTAAACATCGATTCAACTCTCTTAGGTGAACGATCGCACAGCAGAGCAGTTTCAAGGAAACGTTTCTCCTGAGTTTTAGGCGAAGTTTCCTGCTGTTTAGTACGTATGCCGGCATTGGTCTGGAAATAACGGTTTTGGGATTCTGCACAGAAAGGGTTTGCAAACCGCTGAATCCACACGTGAGTTTAACTCTGTCATTTGAATGCACACATTGACAAACATTCAGTTAGATAGCTCTGTTTTGGATTTAGAAGCAGATATTTCTCTGTGCAGCCTATGGTCCCATTCACTCGGGAATGTCCCAACGCAGCTCCTAGAAGAAACGTGTTTCTGACTCGCTGAATCTCAACATAGTTTCAACTCTCTTAGGTGAACGATCGCGCAGCAGAGCAGTTTCAAGGAAACGTTTCACCTGAGTTTTAGATGAAGATTCCTGCTGTTTTGTACGTATGCCGGCATTGGGCTGGAAATACCGGTTTTGGGATTCTGCACAGAAAGGGTTTGCAAACCGCTGAATCCACACGTGAGTGTAACTCTGTCAGTTGAATGCGCACATTGACAACCATTCAGTTCGATAGCTCCGTTTTGGTTGTAGAAACAGATATTTCTCTGTACAGCCTATGGTCCCAGTCACTCGGGAATATCCCAATGCAGCTCCTAGAAGAAACGTGTTTATGACTCGCTGAATCCCAACATAGATTCAACTCTCCCAGGTGAACGAACGCACAACAGAGCAGTTTCAAGGAAACGTTTCTCCTGAGTTTTAGACGAAGTTTACTGCTGTTTAGTACGTATGCCGGCATTGGGCTGGAAATACCGGTTTTGGGATTCTGCACACAAATGGTTTGCAAACCGCTGAATTCACACGTGAGATTAACCCTGTCAGTTGAATGCACACATTGACAACCATTCAGTTAGGTAGCTCCGTTTTGGTTTTAGAAGCATATATTTCTCTGTACAACCTATGGTCCCATTCACTCGGGAATATCCCAACGCAGCTCCTAGAAGAAACGTGTTTCTGACTCGCTGAATCTCAACATAGATTCAACTCTCTTAGGTGAATGAACGCACAGCAGAGCACTTTCAAGGAAACGTTTCTCCTGAGTTTTAGACGAAGTTTCCTGCGGTTTAGTACGTATGCCGGCATTGGTCTGGAAATACCGGTTTTGGGATTCTGCAAAGAAAGGGTTTGCAAACCGCTGAATCCACACGTGAGTTTAACTCTGTCAGTTGAATGCACACATTGACAACCATTCAGTTAGATACCTCCGTTTTGGTTTTAGAAGCAGATATTTCTCTGTACAGCCTATGGTCCCATTCACTCGGGAATATCCCAACGCAGCTCCTAGAAGAAAAGTGGTTCTGACTCGCTGAATCTCAACATCGATTCAACTCTCTTAGGTGAACGATCGCACAGTAGAGCAGTTTCAAGGAAACGTTTCTCCTGAGTTTTAGACGAAGTTTCCTGCTGTTTAGTACGTATGCCGGCATTGGGCTGGAAATACCGGTTTTGGGATTCTGCACATAAAGGGTTTGCAAACCGCTGAATCCACACGTGAGTTCAACTCTGTCAGTTGAATGCACACATTGACAACCATTCAGTTAGATAGCTCTGTTTTGGATTTAGAAGCAGATATTTCTCTGTGCAGCCTATGGTCCCATTCACTCGGGAATGTCCCAACGCAGCTCCTAGAAGAAACGTGTTTCTGACTCGCTGAATCTCAACATAGTTTCAACTCTCTTAGGTGAACGATCGCGCAGCAGAGCAGTTTCAAGGAAACGTTTCACCTGAGTTTTAGATGAAGATTCCTGCTCTTTTGTACGTATGCCGGCATTGGGCTGGAAATACCGGTTTTGGGATTCTGCACAGAAAGGGATTGCAAACCGCTGAATCCACACGTGAGTGTAACTCTGTCAGTTGAATGCGCACATTGACAACCATTCAGTTCGATAGCTCCGTTTTGGTTGTAGAAACAGATATTTCTCTGTACAGCCTATGGTCCCAGTCACTCGGGAATATCCCAACGCAGCTCCTAGAAGAAACGTGTTTATGACTCGCTGAATCCCAAAATAGATTCAACTCTCCCAGGTGAACGAACGCACAACAGAGCAGTTTCAAGGAAACGTTTCTCCTGAGTTTTAGACGAAGTTTACTGCTGTTTAGTACGTATGCCGGCATTGGGCTGGAAATACCGGTTTTGGGATTCTGCACAGAAATGGTTTTCAAACCGCTGAATTCACACGTGAGATTAACCCTGTCAGTTGAATGCACACATTGACAACCATTCAGTTAGATAGCTCCGTTTTGGTTTTAGAAGCAGATATTTCTCTGTACAGCCTATGGTCCCATTCACTCGGGAATATCCCAACGCAGCTCCTAGAAGAAAAGTGTTTCAGACTCGCTGAATCTCAACATCGATTCAACTCTCTTAGGTGAACGATCGCACAGCAGAGCAGTTTCAAGGAAACGTTTCTCCTGAGTTTTAGACGAAGTTTCCTGCTGTTTAGTACGCATGCCGTCATTGGTCTGGTAATAACGGTTTTGGGATTCTGCACAGAAATGGTTTGCAAACCGCTGAATCCACACGTGAGTTTACCTCTGTCATTTGAATGCACACATTGACAACCGTTCAGTTAGATAGCTCTGTTTTGGATTTAGAAGCAGATATTTCTCTGTACAGCCTATGGTCCCATTCACTCGGGAATGTCCCAACGCAGCTCCTAGAAGAAACGTGTTTCTGACTCGCTGAATCTCAACATAGTTTCAACTCTCTTAGGTGAACGATCGCGCAGCAGAGCAGTTTCAAGGAAACGTTTCTCCTGAGATTTAGATGAAGATTCCTGCTGTTTTGTACGTATGCCGGCATTGGGCTGGAAATACCGGTTTTGGGATTCTGCACAGAAAGGGTTTGCAAACCGCTGAATCCACACGTGAGTTTAACTCTGTCAGTTGAATGCACACATTGACAACCATTCAGTTCGATTGCTCCGTTTTGGTTGTAGAAACAGATATTTCTCTGTACAGCCTATGGTCCCAGTCACTCGGGAATATCCCAATGCAGCTCCTAGAAGAAACGTGTTTATGACTCGCTGAATCCCAACATAGATTCAACTCTCCCAGGTGAACGAACGCACAACAGAGCAGTTTCAAGGAAACGTTTCTCCTGAGTTTTAGACGAAGTTTCCTGCGGTTTAGTACGTATGCCGGCATTGGTCTGGAAATACCGGTTTTGGGATTCTGCAAAGAAAGGGTTTGCAAACCGCTGAATCCACACGTGAGTTTAACTCTGTCAGTTGAATGCACACATTGACAACCATTCAGTTAGATACCTCCGTTTTGGTTTTAGAAGCAGATATTTCTCTGTACAGCCTATGGTCCCATTCACTCGGGAATATCCCAACGCAGCTCCTAGAAGAAAAGTGGTTCTGACTCGGTGAATCTCAACATCGATTCAACTCTCTTAGGTGAACGATCGCACAGTAGAGCAGTTTCAAGGAAACGTTTCTCCTGAGTTTTAGACGAAGTTTCCTGCTGTTTAGTACGTATGCCGGCATTGGTCTGGAAATACCGGTTTTGGGATTCTGCACAAAAAGGGTTTGCAAACCGCTGAATACACATGAGAGTTTACCTCTGTCACTTGAATGCACACATTGACAACCATTCAGTTAGTTGGCTCCGTTTTGGTTTTAGAAGCAGATATTTCTCTGTACAGCCTGTGGTCCCATTCACTCGGGAATATCCCAATGCAGCTCCTAGAAGAAACGTGTTTATGACTCGCTGAATCCCAACATAGATTCAACTCTCTTAGGTGAACGAACGCACAACAGTGCAGTTTCTAGGAAACGTTTCTCCTGAGTTTTAGACGAAGTTTCCTGCTGTTTAGTACGTATGCCGGCATTGGGCTGGAAATACCGGTTTTGGGATTCTGCACAGAAAGGGTTTGCAATCCGCTGAATCCACACGTGAGTTTAACTCTGTCAGTTGAATGCACACATTGACAACCATTCAGTTAGATAGCTCCGTTTTGGTTTTAGAAGCAGATATTTATCTGTAAAGCCTATGGTCCCTTTCACTCGGGAATATCCCAACGCACCTCCTAGAGGAAACGTGTTTCTGATTCGCTGAATGTCAACATAGATTCAACTCTCTTAGATGAACGAAAGCACAGCAGAGCAGTTTCAAGGAAACGTTCCTCCTGAGTTTTCGACGAAGCTTCCTGCTGTTTAGTACGTATGCTGGCATTGGGGTGGAAATACCGGTTTTGGGATTCTGCACAGAAAGGGTTTCCAAACCACTGAATCCAAACGTGAGTTTAACTCTGTCAGTTGAATGCACACATTGACAACCATTCAGTTAGATACCTCCGTTTTGGTTTTAGAAGCAGATATTTCTCTGTACAGCCTATGGTCCCATTCACTCAGGAATATCCCAGCGCAGCTCCTAGAAGGAACGTGTTTATGACTCGCTGAATCCCAACAATGATTCAACTCTCTTAGGTGAATGAACGCACAACAGAGCAGTTTCAAGGAAACGTTTCTCCTGAGTTTTAGACGAAGTTTACTGCTGTTTAGTACCTATGCCGGCATTGGGCTGGAAATACCGGTTTTCGGATTCTGCACAGAAATGGTTTGCAAACCGATGATTCCACAAGTGAGTTTAACTCTGTCAGTTGAATGCACACATTGACAACCGTTCAGTTAGATAGCTCTGTTTTGGATTTAGAAGCAGATATTTCTCTGTACAGCCTATGGTCCCATTCACTCGGGAATGTCCCAACGCAGCTCCTAGAAGAAACGTGTTTCTGACTCGCTGAATCTCAACATAGTTTCAACTCTCTTAGGTGAACGATCGCGCAGCAGAGCAGTTTCAAGGAAACGTTTCTCCTGAGTTTTAGATGAAGATTCCTGCTGTTTTGTACGTATGCCGGCATTGGGCTGGAAATACCGGTTTTGGGATTCTGCACAGAAAGGGTTTGCAAACCGCTGAATCCACACGTGAGTTTAACTCTGTCAGTTGAATGCACACATTGACAACCATTCAGTTCGATTGCTCCGTTTTGGTTGTAGAAACAGATATTTCTCTGTACAGCCTATGGTCCCAGTCACTCGGGAATATCCCAATGCAGCTCCTAGAAGAAACGTGTTTATGACTCGCTGAATCCCAACATAGATTCAACTCTCCCAGGTGAACGAACGCACAACAGAGCAGTTTCAAGGAAACGTTTCTCCTGAGTTTTAGACGAAGTTTACTGCTGTTTAGTACGTATGCCGGCATTGGGCTGGAAATACCGGTTTTGGGATTCTGCACAGAAATGGTTTGCAAACCGCTGAATTCACACGTGAGATTAACCCTGTCAGTTGAATGCACACATTGACAACCATTCAGTTAGGTAGCTCCGTTTTGGTTTTAGAAGCATATATTTCTCTGTACAACCTATGGTCCCATTCACTCGGGAATATCCCAACGCAGCTCCTAGAAGAAACGTGTTTCTGACTCGCTGAATCTCAACATAGATTCAACTCTCTTAGGTGAATGAACGCACAGCAGAACACTTTCAAGGAAACGTTTCTCCTGAGTTTTAGACGAAGTTTCCTGCGGTTTAGTACGTAAGCCAACATTGGTCTGGAAATACCGGTTTTGGGATTCTGCAAAGAAAGGGTTTGCAAACCGCTGAATCCACACGTGAGTTTAACTCTGTCAGTTGAATGCACACATTGACAACCATTCAGTTAGATACCTCCGTTTTGGTTTTAGAAGCAGATATTTCTCTGTACAGCCTATGGTCCCATTCACTCGGGAATATCCCAACGCAGCTCCTAGAAGAAAAGTGGTTCTGACTCGCTGAATCTCAACATCGATTCAACTCTCTTAGGTGAACGATCGCACAGTAGAGCCGTTTCAAGGAAACGTTTCTCCTGAGTTTTAGACGAAGTTTCCTGCTGTTTAGTACGTATGCCGGCATTGGGCTGGAAATACCGGTTTTGGGATTCTGCACATAAAGGGTTTGCAAGCCGCTGAATCCACACGTGAGTTCAACTCTGTCAGTTGAATGCACACATTGACAACCATTCAGTTAGATAGCTCTGTTTTGGATTTAGAAGCAGATATTTCTCTGTGCAGCCTATGGTCCCATTCACTCGGGAATGTCCCAACGCAGCTCCTAGAAGAAACGTGTTTCTGACTCGCTGAATCTCAACATAGTTTCAACTCTCTTAGGTGAACGATCGCGCAGCAGAGCAGTTTCAAGGAAACGTTTCACCTGAGTTTTAGATGAAGATTCCTGCTCTTTTGTACGTATGCCGGCATTGGGCTGGAAATACCGGTTTTGGGATTCTGCACAGAAAGGGTTTGCAAACCGCTGAATCCACACGTGAGTGTAACTCTGTCAGTTGAATGCGCACATTGACAACCATTCAGTTCGATAGCTCCGTTTTGGTTGTAGAAACAGATATTTCTCTGTACAGCCTATGGTCCCAGTCACTCGGGAATATCCCAACGCAGCTCCTAGAAGAAACGTGTTTATGACTCGCTGAATCCCAACATAGATTCAACTCTCCCAGGTGAACGAACGCACAACAGAGCAGTTTCAAGGAAACGTTTCTCCTGAGTTTTAGACGAAGTTTACTGCTGTTTAGTACGTATGCCGGCATTGGGCTGGAAATACCGGTTTTGAGATTCTGCACAGAAATGGTTTTCAAACCGCTGAATTCACACGTGAGATTAACCCTGTCAGTTGAATGCACACATTGACAACCATTCAGTTATGTAGCTCCGTTTTGATTTTAGAAGCATATATTTCTCTGTACAACCTATGGTCCCATTCACTAGGGAATATCCCAACGCAGCTCCTAGAAGAAACGTGTTTCTGACTTGCTGAATCTCAACATAGATTCAACTCTCTTAGGTGAATGAACGCACAGCAGAGCACTTTCAAGGAAACGTTTCTCCTGAGTTTTAGACGAAGTTTCCTGCGGTTTAGTACGTATGCCGGCATTGGTCTGGAAATACCGGTTTTGGGATTCTGCAAAGAAAGGGTTTGCAAACCGCTGAATCCACACGTGAGTTTAACTCTGTCAGTTGAATGCACACATTGACAACCATTCAGTTAGATACCTCCGTTTTGGTTTTAGAAGCAGATATTTCTCTGTACAACCTATGGTCCCATTCACTCGGGAATATCCCAACGCAGCTCCTAGAAGAAAAGTGGTTCTGACTCGCTGAATCTCAACATCGATTCAACTCTCTTAGGTGAACGATCGCACAGTAGAGCAGTTTCAAGGAAACGTTTCTCCTGAGTTTTAGACGAAGTTTCCTGCTGTTTAGTACGTATGCCGGCATTGGGCTGGAAATACCGGTTTTGGGATTCTGCACATAAAGGGTTTGCAAACCGCTGAATCCACACGTGAGTTCAACTCTGTCAGTTGAATGCACACATTGACAACCATTCAGTTAGATAGCTCCGTTTTGGTTTTAGAAGCAGATATATCTCTGTACAGAATATGGTCCCATTCACTCGGGAATATCCCAACGCAGCTCCTAGAAGAAAAGTGTTTCAGACTCTCTGAATCTCAACATCGATTCAACTCTCTTAGGTGAACGATCGCACAGCAGAGCAGTTTCAAGGAAACGTTTCTCCTGAGTTTTAGGCGAAGTTTCCTGCTGTTTAGTACGTATGCCGGCATTGGTCTGGAAATAACGGTTTTGGGATTCTGCACAGAAAGGGTTTGCAAACCGCTGAATCCACACGTGAGTTTAACTCTGTCCTTTGAATGCACACATTGACAACCATTCAGTTAGATAGCTCTGTTTTGGATTTAGAAGCAGATATTTCTCTGTGCAGCCTATGGTCCCATTCACTCGGGAATGTCCCAACGCAGCTCCTAGAAGAAACGTGTTTCTGACTCGCTGAATCTCAACATAGTTTCAACTCTCTTAGGTGAACGATCGCGCAGCAGAGCAGTTTCAAGGAAACGTTTCACCTGAGTTTTAGATGAAGATTCCTGCTGTTTTGTACGTATGCCGGCATTGGGCTGGAAATACCGGTTTTGGTATTCTGCACAGAAAGGGTTTGCAAACCGCTGAATCCACACGTGAGTGTAACTCTGTCAGTTGAATGCGCACATTGACAACCATTCAGTTCGATAGCTCCGTTTTGGTTGTAGAAACAGATATTTCTCTGTACAGCCTATGGTCCCAGTCACTCGGGAATATCCCAACGCAGCTCCTAGAAGAAACGTGTTTATGACTCGCTGAATCCCAACATAGATTCAACTCTCCCAGGTGAACGAACGCACAACAGAGCAGTTTCAAGGAAACGTTTCTCCTGAGTTTTAGACGAAGTTTACTGCTGTTTAGTACGTATGCCGGCATTGGGCTGGAAATACCGGTTTTGGGATTCTGCACAGAAATGGTTTTCAAACCGCTGAATTCACACCTGAGATTAACCCTGTCAGTTGAATGCACACATTGACAACCATTCAGTTAGATAGCTCCGTTTTGGTTTTAGAAGCATATATTTCTCTGTACAACCTATGGTCCCATTCACTCGGGAATATCCCAACGCAGCTCCTAGAAGAAACGTGTTTCTGACTCGCTGAATCTCAACATAGATTCAACTCTCTTAGGTGAATGAACGCACAGCAGAGCACTTTCAAGGAAACGTTTCTCCTGAGTTTTAGACGAAGTTTCCTGCGGTTTAGTACGTATGCCGGCATCGGTCTGGAAATACCGGTTTTGGGATTCTGCACAGAAAGGGTTTGCAAACCGCTGAATCCACACGTGAGTTTAACTCTGTCATTTGAATGCACACATTGACAACCATTCAGTTAGATAGCTCTGTTTTTGTTTTAGAAGCAGATATTTCTCTGTACAGCCTATGGTCCCATTCACTCGGGAATATCCCAACGCAGCTCCTAGAAGAAAAGTGTTTCAGACTCGCTGAATCTCAACATCGATTCAACTCTCTTAGGTGAACGAACGCACAGCAGAGCAGTTTCAAGGAAACCTTTCCCCTGAGTTTTAGACGAAGTTTCCAGGTGTTTAGTACGTATGCCGGCATTGGGCTGGAAATACCGGTTTTGGGATTCTGCACATAAAGGGTTTGCAAACCGCTGAATCCACACGTGAGTTCAACTCTGTCAGTTGAATGCACACATTGACAACCATTCAGTTAGATAGCTCCGTTTTGGTTTTAGAAGCAGATATTTCTCTGTACAGCCTATGGTCCCATTCACTCGGGAATATCCCAACGCAGCTCCTAGAAGAAAAGTGTTTCAGACTCGCTGAATCTCAACATCGATTCAACTCTCTTAGGTGAACGATCGCACAGCAGAGCAGTTTCAAGGAAACGTTTCTCCTGAGTTTTAGGCGAAGTTTCCTGCTGTTTAGTACGTATGCCGGCATTGGTCTGGAAATAACGGTTTTGGGATTCTGCACATAAAGGGTTTGCAAACCGCTGAATCCACACGTGAGTTTAACTCTGTCATTTGAATGCACACATTGACAACCATTCAGTTAGATAGCTCTGTTTTGGATTTAGAAGCAGATATTTCTCTGTGCAGCCTATGGTCCCATTCACTCGGGAATGTCCCAACGCAGCTCCTAGAAGAAACGTGTTTCTGACTCGCTGAATCTCAACATAGTTTAAACTCTCTTAGGTGAACGATCGCGCAGCAGAGCAGTTTCTAGGAAACGTTTCTCCTGAGTTTTAGACGAAGTTTCCTGCTGTTTAGTACGTATGCCGGCATTGGGATGGAAATACCGGTTTTGGGATTCTGCACAGAAAGGGTTTGCAATCCGCTGAATCCACACGTGAGTTTAACTCTGTCAGTTGAATGCACACATTGACAACCATTCAGTTAGATAGCTCCGTTTTGGTTTTAGAAGCAGATATTTCTCTGTAAAGCCTATGGTCCCTTTCACTCGGGAATATCCCAACGCAGCTCCTAGAGGAAACGTGTTTCTGATTCGCTGAATGTCAACATAGATTCAACTCTCTTAGATGAACGAACGCACAGCCGAGCAGTTTCAAGGAAACGTTTCTCCTGAGTTTTAGACGAAGTTTCCTGCGGTTTAGTACGTATGCCTTCATTGGGCTGGAAATACCGGTTCTGGGATTCTGCACAGAAAGGATTTGCAAACCGCTGAATCCACATGTGAGTTTAACTCTGTCAGTTGAATGCACACATTGACAACCATTCAGTTAGATAGCTCCGTTTTGGTTTTAGAAGCAGATATTTCCCTGTACAGCCTATGATCCCATTCACTCGGGAATATCCCAACACAGCTCCTAGAAGAAACGTCTTTCTGACTCGCTGAATCTCAACATAGATTCACCTCTCTTAGGTGAACGAAGGAACAGCAGAGCAGTTTCAAGGAAACGTTTCTCCTGAGCTTTAGACGAAGTTTCCTGCGGTTTAGTACGTATGCCGTCATTGGGCTGGAAATACCGGTTTTGTGATTCTGCACAGAAAGGGTTTGCAAACCGCTGAATCCACACGTGAGTTTAACTCTGTCAGTTGAATGCACACATTGACAACCCTTGAGTTAGATACCTCCGTTTTGGTTTTAGAAACAGATATTTCTCTGTATAGCCTATGGTCCCATTCACTCGGGAATATCCCAACGCAGCTCCTAGAAGAAACGTGTTTCTGACTAGCTGAATCTCAACATAGATTCAACTCTCTTAGGTGAACGAACCCACAGCAGAGCAGTTTCAAGGAAACGTTTCTCCTGAGATTTAGACGAAGTTTCCTGAAGTTTAGTACGTATGCCGGCATTGGGATGGAAATACCGGGTTTAGGATTCTGCACAGAAACGGTTTGCAAACCGCTGAATGCACACGTGAGTTTAACTCTGTCAGTTGAATGCACACATTGACAACCGTTCAGTTAGATAGCTCCGTTTTGGTTTTAGAAGCAGATATTTCTCTGTACAGCCTATGGTCCCAATCACTCGGGAATATCCCAACGCATCTCCTAGAAGAAACGTGTTTCTGACTCGAGGAGTCTCAACATAGATTCAACTCTCTTAGGTGAACGAACTCACAGCAGAGCAGTTTCAAGTAAACTTTTCTCCTGAGTTTTAGACGAAGTTTACTGCTGTTTAGTACGTATGCCTGCATTGGGCTGGAAATACCGGTTTTGGGATTCTGCACAGAAAGTGTTTGCAAACCACTGAATTCACACCTGAGTTTACCACTGTCAGTTGAATGCACACATTGACAACAATTCAGTTAGATAGCCTCGTTTTGGTTTTAGAAGCAGATATTTCTCTGTACAGCCTATGGTCCGATTCACTCGGGAATATCCCAACGCAGCTCCAAGAAGAAACGTATTTCTGACTCGCTGAATCTCAACATAGATTCAACTCTCTTAGGTGAACGAACGCACAGCAGAGCAGTTTCAAGGAAACGTTTCTCCTGAGTTTTAGACGAAGTTTCCTGCGGTTTAGTACGTCTGCCGGCATTGGGCTGGAAATACCGGTATTGGGATTCTGCACAGAAAGGGTTTGCCAACCGCTGAATCCACACGTGAGTTTAACTCTGTCAGTTGAATGCACACATTGACAACCATTCAGTTAGATAGCTCCGTTTTGGTTTTATAAGCAGATATTTCTCGGTACAGCCTATGGTCCCATTCACTCGGGAATATCCCAACACAGCTCCTAGAAGAAACGTGTTCCTGACTCGCTGAATCTCAACATAGATTCAACTCTCTTAGGTGAACGAACGCACAGCAGAGCAGTTTCAAGGAAACGTTTCTCCTGAGTTTTAGACGAAGTTTCCTGAGGATTAGCACGTATGCCGGCATTGGGATGGTAATACCGGTTTTGTGATTCTGCACAGAAAGGGTTTGCAAACCGCTGAATCCACACGTGAGTTTAACTCTGTCAGTTGAATGCACACATTGACAACCATTTTGTTAGACAGCTCCGTTTTGGTTTTAGAAGCAGATATTTCGCTGTACAGCCTATGGTCCCATTCTCTCGGGAATATCCCAACGCAGCTCCTAGAAGAAACGTGTTTCTGACACGCTGAATCTCAACATAGATTCAACTCTCTTAGTTGAACGAAGGCACAGCAGAGCAGTTTCAAGGAAACGTTTCTCCTGAGCTGTAGACGAAGTTTCCTGCGGTTTAATACGTATGCCGTCATTCGGCTGGAAATACCGGTTTTGGGATTCTGCAAAGAAAGGGTTTGCAAACCGCTGAATCCACACGTGAGTTTAACTCTGTCAGTTGAATGCACACATTGACAACCATTGAGTTAGATAGCTCCGTTTTGGTTTTAGAAGCAGATATTTCTCTGAACAGCCTATGGTCCCATTCACTCGGGAATATCCCAACGCAGCTCCTAGAAGAAAAGTGTTTCTGACTCGCTGAGTCTCAACATAGATTCAACTCTCTTAGGTGAACGAACACACAGCAGAGAAGTTTCAAGGAAACGTTTCTCCTGAGTTTTAGACGAAGTTTCCTGCGGTTTAGTACGTATGCCGGCATTGGGCTGGAAATACCGGTTTTGGGATTCTGCACAGAAAGGGTTTGCAAACCGCTGAATCCACATGTGAGTTTAACACTGTCAGTTGAATGCACACATTGACAACCATTCAGTTAGATAGCTCCGTTTTTGTTTTAGAAGCAGATATATCTCTGTACAGCCTATGGTCCCATTCACTCGGGAATATCCCAACGCAGCTCCAAGAAGAAACGTATTTCTGACTCGGTGAATCTCCACATAGATTCAACTCTCTTAGGTGAACGAAAGCACAGCAGAGCAGTTTCAAGGAAACGTTTCCCTGAGTTTTAGACGAAGTTTCCTGCGGTTTAGTACGTATGCCGGCACTGGGCTGGAAATACCGGTTTTGGGATTCTGCACAGAAAGTGTTTGCAAACCGCAGAATCCACACGTGAGTTTAACTCTGTCAATTGAATGCACACATTGACAGCCATTCAGTTAGATAGCTCCGTTTTGGTTTTAGAAGCAGATATTTCTCTGTACAGCCTACGGTCCCATTCACCCGGGAATATCACAACGCAGCTCCTAGCAGAAACGTGTTTCTGACTCGCTGAATGTCAACATAGATTCCTCTCTCTTAGGTGAACGAACGCACAACAGAGCAGTTTCAAGGAAACCTTTCTCCTGAGTTTTAGACGAAGTTTACTGCTGTTTAGTACGTATGCCGGCATTGGGCTGGAAATACCGGTTTTGGGATTCTGCACAGAAAGGGTTTGCAAACCGCTGAATCCACACGTGAGTTTAACTCTGTTAGTTGAATGCACACATTGACAACGATTCAGTTAGATAACTCCGTTTTGGTTTTAGAAACAGATATTTCTCTGTACAGCCTATGGTCCCAGTCACTCGGGAATATCCCAACGCAGCTCCTAGAAGAAACGTGTTTCTGACTCGCTGAATCTCAACATAGATTCAACTCTCTTAGGTGAACGAACGCACAGCAGAGCAGTTTCAAGGAAACGTTCCTCCTGAGTTTTAGACGAAGTTTCCTGCTGTTTAGTACCTATGCCGGCATTGGTCTGGAAATACCGGTTTTCGGATTCTGCACAGAAAGGGTTTGCAAACCGCTGAATCCACACGTGAGTTTAACTCTGTCAGTTGAATGCACACATTGACAACCATTCAGTTAGATAGCTCCGTTTTGGTTTTAGAAGCAGATATTTCTCTGTACAGCCTATGTTCCCATTCACTCGAGAATATCCCAAAGCAGCTCCAAGAAGAAACGTGTTTCTGACTCGCTGATTCTCAACATAGATTCAACTCTCTTAGGTGAACGAACGCACAGCAGAGCAGTTTCAAGGAAACGTTTCTCCTGAGTTTTAGACGAAGTTTCCTGCTGTTTAGTACGTATGCCGGCATTGGTCTGGAAATACCGGTTTTGGGATTCTGCACAGAAAGGGTTTGCAAACCGCTGAATCCACACGTGCGTTTACCTCTGTCAGTTGAATGCACACATTGACAACCATTCAGTTAGAAAGCTCCGTTTTGGTTTTAGAAGCAGATATTTCTCTGTACAGCCTATGGTCTCATTCACCCGGGAATATCACAACGCAGCTCCTAGAAGAAACGTGCTTCTGACTCGCTGAATCTCAACATAGATTCAACTCTCTTAGGTGAACGATCGCACAGCAGAGCAGTTTCAAGGAAACGTTTCTCCTGAGTTTTAGACGAAGTTTCCTGCTGTTTAGTACGTATGCCGGCATTGGTCTGGAAATACCGGTTTTGGGAATCTGCACACAAATGGTTTGCAAACCGCTGAATCCACACGAGAGATTAACTCTGTCACTTGATTGCACACATTGACAACCATTCAGTTAGATACATCCGTTTTGGTTTTAGAAGCAGATATTTCTCTGTACAGCCTGTAGTCCCATTCACTCGGGAATATCCCAACGCAGCTCCTAGAAGAAACGTGTTTATGACTCGCTGAATCCCAACATAGATTCAACTCTCTCAGGTGAACGAACGCACAACAGAGCAGTTTCTAGGAAACGTTTCTCCTGAGTTTTAGACGAAGTTTCCTGCTGTTTAGTACGTATGCCGGCTTTGGGCTGGAAATACCGGTATTGGGATTCTGCACACAAAGAGTTTGCAATCCGCTGAATCCACACGTGAGTTTAACTCTGTCAGATGAATGCACACATTGACAGCCATTCAGTTAGATAGCTCCGTTTTGGTTTTAGAAGCAGATATTTCTCTGTAAAGCCTATGGTCCCATTCACTCGGGAATATCCCAACGCAGTTCCTAGAAGAAACGTGTTTCTGATTCGCTGAATGTCAACATAGATTCAACTCTCATAGGTGAACGAACGCACAGCAGAGCAGTTTCAAGGAAACGTTCCTAATGAGTTTTAGACGAAGTTTACTGCTGTTTAGTACCTATGCCGGCATTGGGCTGGAAATACCGGTTTTCGGATTCTGCACAGAAAGGGTTTGCAAACCGATGATTCCACACGTGAGTTTAACTCTGTCAGTTGAATGCACACATTGACAACCATTCAGTTAGATAGCTCCGTTTTGGTTTTAGAAGCAGATATTTCTCTGTACAGCCTGTGGTCCGTTTCACTCGGGAATATCCCAAAGCAGCTCCTAGAAGAAACGTGTTTATGACTCACTGAATCCCAGCATAGATTCAACTCTCTTAGGTGAACGAACGCACAACAAAGCCGTTTCAAGGAAACGTTTCTCCTGAGTATTAGACGAAGTTTACTGCTGTTTAGTACGTATGCCGGCATAGGGATGGAAATACCGGTTTTGGGATTCTGCACAGAAATGGTTTGGAAACCGCTGAATTGACACGTGAGATTAACTCCGTCAGTTGAATGCAGACATTGACAACCATTCAGGTAGATAGCTTCGTTTTGGTTTTAGAAGCAGATATTTCTCCGTAAAGCCTATGGTCCCATTCACTCGGGAATATCCCAAGCGCAGCTCCTAGAAGAAACGTGTTTATGACTCGCTGAATCCCCACATAGATTCAACTCTCTTAGGAGAACGAACGCACAACAGTGCAGTTTCTAGGAAACGTTTCTCCTGAGTTTTAGACGAAGTTTCCTGCTGTTTAGTACATATGCCGGCATTGGGCTGGAAATACCGGTTTTGGGATTCTGCACAGAAAGGGTTTGCAATCCGCTGAATGCACACGTGAGTTTAACTCTGTCAGTTGAATGCACACTTTGACAACCATTCAGTTAGATAGCTTCGTTTTGGTTTTAGAAGCAGATATTTCTCTGTACAGCCTATGGTCCCATTCACTCGGGAATATCCCAACACAGCTGCTAGAAGAAACGTGTTTCTGACTCGCTGAATCTCAACATAGATTCAACTCTCTTAGGTGAACGAAAGCACAGCAGAGCAGTTTCAAGGAAACGTTTCTCCTGAGTTTTAGACGAAGTTTACTGCGGTTTAGTACGTATGCCAGCATTGGGCTGGAAATACCGGTTTTGGGATTCTGCACAGAAAGTTTTTGCAAACCGCTGAATCCACACGTGAGTTTAACTCTGTCAGTTGAATGCACACATTGACAACCATTATGTTAGACAGCTCCGTTTTGGTTTTAGAAGCAGATATTTCGCTCTACAGCCTATGGTCCCATTCACTCGGGAATATCCCAACGCAGCTCTTAGAAGAAACGTGTTTCTGACTCGCTGAATCTCAATATAGATTCAACTCTCTTAGGTGAACGAACGCACAGCAGAACAGTTTCAAGGAAACGATTCTCCTGAGTTTTAGACCAAGTTTACTGCTGTTTAGTACGTAGGCCGGCATTGGGCAGGAAATACCGGTTTTGAGATTCTGCACAGAAAGTGTGTGCAAACCGCTGAATCCACACGTGAGTTAAACACTGTCAGTTGAATGCACACATTGACAACCATTCAGTTAGATAGCTCCGTTTTGGTTTTAGAAGCAGATATTTCTCTGTACAGCCTATGGTCCCATTCACTCGGGAATATCCCAACACAGCTCCTAGAAGAAACGTGTTTATGACTCGCTGAATCCCAACATAGATTCAACTCTCTCAGGTGAACGAACGCACAACAGGGCAGTTTCTAGGAAACGTTTCTCCTGAGTTTTAGACGAAGTTTCCTGCTGTTTAGTACGTATGCCGGCATTGGGCTGGAAATACCGGTATTGGGATTCTGCACACAAAGGGTTTGCAATCCGCTGAATCCACACGTGAGTTTAACTCTGTCAGATGAATGCACACATTGACAACCATTCAGTTAGATAGCTCCGTTTTGGTTTTAGAAGCAGATATTTCTCTGTAAAGCCTATGGTCCCATTCACTCGGGAATATCCCAACGCAGTTCCTAGAAGAAACGTGTTTCTGATTCGCTGAATGTCAACATAGATTCAACTCTCTTAGGTGAACGAACGCACAGCAGAGCAGTTTCAAGGAAACGTTCCTCCTGAGTTTTAGACGAAGTTTACTGCTGTTTAGTACCTATGCTGGCATTGGGCTGGAAATACCGGTTTTCGGATTCTGCACAGAAAGGGTTTGCAAACCGATGATTCCACAAGTGAGTTTATCTCTGTCAGTTGAATGCACACATTGACAACCACTCAGTTAGATAGCTCCGTTTAGGTTTTAGAAGCATATATTTCTCTGTACAGCCTATGGTCCCATTCACTCGGGAATATCCCAGCGCAGCTCCTAGAAGGAACGTGTTTATGACTCGCTGAATCCCAACAATGATTCAACTCTCTTAGGTGAACCAACGCACAACAGAGCAGTTTCAAGGAAACGTTTCTCCTGAGTTTTAGACGAAGTTTACTGCTGTTTAGTACCTATGCCGGCATTGGGCTGGAAATACCGGTTTTTGGATTCTGCACAGAAATGGTTTGCAAACCGATGATTCCACAAGTGAGTTTAACTCTGTCAGTTGAATGCACACATTGACAACCATTCAGTTAGATACCTCCGTTTTGGTTTTAGAAGCAGATATTTCTCTGTAAAACCTATGGTCTCATTCACTCGGGAATATCCCAACGCAGCTCCTAGAAGAAACGTGTTTCTGACTCGCTGAATCTCAACATCGATTCAACTCTCTTAGGTGAACGATCGCACAGCAGAGCAGTTTCAAGGAAACGATTCTCCTCAGTTTTAGAGGAAGTTTCCTGCTGTTTAGTACGTATGCCGGCATTGGTCTGGAAAAACCGGTTTTCGGATTCTGCACAGAAAGGATTTGCAAACCGCTGAATCCACACGTGAGTTTAACTCTGTCAGTTGAATGCACACATTGACAACCATTCAGTTAGATAGCTCCGTTTTGGTTTTAGAAGCAGATATTTCTCTGTACAGCCTGTGGTCCCATTCACTCGGGAATATCCCAACGCAGCTCCTAGAAAAAACGTGTTTCTGACTCGCTGAATCCCAACATAGATTCAACTCTCTTAGGTGAACGATCGCACAGCAGAGCAGTTTCAAGGAAACGTTTCTCCTGAGTTTTAGACGAAGTTTCCTGCTGTTTAGTACGTATGCCGGCATTGGTCTGGAAATACCGGTTTTGGGATTCTGCACAGAAAGGGTTTGCAAACCGCTGAATACACACGAGAGTTTAACTCTGTCACTTGAATGCATACATTGACAACCATTCAGTTAGATAGCTCCGTTTTGGTTTTAGAAGCAGATATTTCTCTGTACAGCCTGTGGTCCCATTCACTCGGGAATATCCCAACGCAGCTCCTAGAAGAAACGTGTTTCTGACTCGCTGAATCCCAACATAGATTCAACTCTCTTAGGTGAACGAACGCACAGCCGAGCAGTTTCAGGGAAACGATTCTCCTGAGATTTGGACGAAGTTTCCTGCTGTTTAGTACGTATGCCGGCATTGGGCTGGAAATACCGGTTTTGGGATTCTGCACAGAAAGGGTTTGCAAACCGCTGAATCCACACGTGAGTTTAACACTGTCAGTTGAATGCACACATTGACAACCATTTAGTTACATAACTCCGTTTTGATTTTAGAAGCAATTATTTCTCTGTACAGCCTATGGTCCCATTCACTCGGGAATATCCCAACGCAGCTCCTAGAAGAAACGTGTTTATGACTCGCTGAATCTCAACATAGGTTCAACTCTCTTAGGTGAACGAACGCACAGCAGAGCAGTTTCAAGGAAACGTTTCTCCTGAGTTTTAGACGAAGTTTCCTGCGGTTTAGTACGTATGCCGGCATTGGTCTGGAAATACCGGTTTTGGGATTCTGCACAGAAAGGGTTTGCAAACCGCTGAATCCACACGTGAGATTAACTCTGTCAGTTGAATGCACACATTGACAACCATTCAGTTAGATAGCTCCGTTTTGGTTTTAGAAGCAGATATTTCTCTGTACAGCCTGTGGTCCCTTTCACTCGGGAATATCCCAAAGCAGCTACTAGAAGATACGTGTTTCTGACTCGCTGAATACCAACATAGATTCAACTGTCTTAGGTGAACAAACGAACAACAAAGCAGTTTCAAGGAAACGTTTCTCCTGAGTTTTAGACGAAGTTTCCTGCTGTTTAGTACGTATGCCGGCATTGGGCTGGAAATACCGGTTTTGGGATTCTGCACAGAAAGGGTTTGCAAACCGCTGAATCCACAAGTGAGTTTTACTCTGTCAGTTGAATGCACACATTGACAACCATTCAGTTAGATAGCTCTGTTTTGGTTTTAGAAGCAGATATTTCTCTGTACAGCCTATGGTCCCATTCACTCGGGAATATCCCAACGCAGCTCCTAGAAGAAACGTGTTTATGACTCCCTGAATCCCAACATAGATTCAACTACCTAAGGTGAACGAACGCACAACAGAGCAGTTTCTAGGAAACGTTTCTCCTGAGTTTTAGACGAAGTTTCCTGCTGTTTAGTACGTAGGACGGCATTGGGATGGAAATACTGGTTTTGGGATTCTGCACAGAAAGGGTTTGCAAACCGCTGAATCCACACGTGAGTTTAATTCTGTCAGTTGAATGCACACATTGACAACCATTCAGTTAGATAGCTCCGTTTTGGTTTTAGAAGCAGATATTTCTCTGTAAAGCCTATGGTCCCATTCACTCGGGAATATCCCAACACAGCTCCAGAAGAAACGTGTTTCTGACTCGATGAACCTCAACATAGATTCAAGTCTCTTAGGTGAAGGAACGCACAGCAGAGCAGTTTCAAGTACACGTTTCTCCTGAGTTTTAGACGAAGTTTCCTGCTGTTTAGTACGTATGCCGGCATTGGGCTGGAAATACCGGTTTTGGGATTCTGCACAGAAAGGTTTTGCAAACCGCTGAATCCACACGTGAGTTTAACTCTGTCAGTTGAATGCACACATTGACAAGCATTCAGTTAGAAAGCTCCGTTTTGGTTTTAAAAGCAGATATGTCTCTGTACAGACTATGGTCCCGTTAACTCGGGAATGTCCCAACGCAGCTCCTAGAAGAAACGTGCTTCTGACTCGCTGAATCTCAACATAGATTCACCTCTCTTAGGTGAACGAACGCACAGCAGAGCAGTTTCAAGGAAACGTTTCTACTGAGTTTTAGAAGAAGTTTCCTGCTGTTTAGTACGTATGCCGGCATTGGGCTGGAAATACCGGTTTTGGGATTCTGCACAAAAAGGGTTTGCAAACTGCTGAATACACACGAGAGTTTAACTCTGTCAGTTGAATGCACACATTGACAACCATTCAGTTAGATAGCTCCGTTTTGGTTTTAGAAGCAGATATTTCTCTGTACAGTCTGTGGTCCCATTCACTCGGGAATATCCCAATGCAGCTCCTAGAAGAAACGTGTTTCTGATTCGCTGAATGTCAACATAGATTCAACTCTCTTAGATGAACGAACGCACGGCAGAGCAGTTTCAAGGAAACGTTCCTTCTGAGTTTTCGACGAAGTTTCCTGCTGTTTAGTACGTATGCCGGCATTGGGCTGGAAATACCGGTTTTGGGATTCTGCACAGAAAGGGTTTGCAAACCGCTGAATCCACACGTGAGCTTAACTCTGTCAGTTGAATGCACACATTGACAACCATTCAGTTAGATAGCTCCGATTTGGTTTTAGAAGCAGATAATTCTCTGTACAGCCTATGGTCCCATTCCTCCGGAATATCCCAACACAGCTCCTAGAAGAAACGTGTTTATGACTCGCTGAATCCCAACATAGATTCAACTCTCTTAGGTGAACGATCGCACAGCAGAGCAGTTTCAAGGAAACGATTCTCCTGAGTTTTAGACGACGTTTCCTGCTGTTTAGTACGTATGCCGGCAAAGGGATGGAAATACCGGTTTTGGGATTCTGCACAGAAAGGGTTTGGAAACCGCTGAATTCACACGTGAGTTTAACCCTGTCAGTTGAATGCACACATTGACAACCATTCAGTTAGATAGCTCTGTTTTGGTTTTAGAAGCAGATATTTCTTTCTACAGCCTATGGTAAAATTCACTCGGGAATATCCCAACGCAGCTCCTAGAAGAAACGTGTTTATGACTCCCTGAATCCCAACATAGATTCAACTCTCTTAGGTGAACGAACGCACAACAGAGCAGTTTCTAGGAAACGTTTCTCCTGAGTTTTAGACGACGTTTACTGCAGTTTAGTACGTATGCCGGCATTGGGATGGAAATACTGATTTTGTGATTCTGCACAGAAATGGTTTGCAAACCGCTGAATCCACACGTGAGTTTACCTCTGTCAGTTGAATGCACACATTGACAACCATTCAGTTAGATAGCTCCGTTTTGTTTTTATAAGCAGATATTTCTCTGTACAGAATATGGTCCCATTCACTCGGGAATATCCCAACGCAGCTGCTACAAGAAACGTGTTTCTGACTCGCTGAATCTCAACATAGATTCAACTCTCTTAGGTGAACGAACGCACAGCAGAGCAGTTTCAAGGAAACGTTCCTCCTGAGTTTTAGACGAAGTTTCCTGCTGTTTAGTACGTATGCCGGCATTGGGCTGGAAATACCGGTTTTGGGATTCTGCACAGAAACGGTTTGCAAACCGCTGAATCCACACGTGAGTTTAACTCTGTCAGTTGAATGCACACATTGACAACCATTCAATTAGATAGCTCCGTTTTGGTTTTAGAAGCAGATATTTCTCTGTACAGCCTATGGTCCCATTCACTCGGGAATATCCCAACGCAGCTCCTAGAAGAAACGTGTTTATGACTCGCTGAATCTCAACATAGATTCAACTCTCTTAGGTGAACGAACGCACAACAAAGCAGTTTCAAGGAAACGGTTCTCCTGAGTTGTAGACGAAGTTTACTGCTGTTTAGTACGTATGCCGGCATAGGGATGGAAATACCGGTTTTGGGATTCTGCACAGAAATGGTTTGGAAACCGCTGAATTCACACGTGAGTTTAACTCTGTCAGTTGAATGCACACATTGACAACTATTCAGTTAGATAGCTCCGTTTTGGTTTTAGAAGCAGATATTTCTCTGTGCAGCCTATGGTCCCATTCACTTGGGAATATCCCAACGCAGCTCCTAGAAAAAACTTGGTAATGACTCGCTGAATCCCAACATAGATTCAACTCTCTTAGATGAACGAACGCACAGCAGAGCATTTTCAAGGAAACGTTCCTCCTGAGTTTTAGACGAAGTTTCCTGCTGTTTAGTACGTATGCCGTCGTTGGGCTGGAAATACCGGTTTTGTGATTCTGCACAGAAAGGGTTTGCAAACCGCTGAATCCACACGTGAGATTAACTCTGTCCGTTGAATGCACACATTGACAACCATTCAGTTAGATAGCTCCGTTTTGGTTTTAAAAGCAGATATGTCTCTGTACAGCCTATGGTCCCATTAACTCGGGGATGTCCCAACGCAGCTCCTAGAAGAAACGTGCTTCTGACTCGCTGAATCTCAACATAGATTGAACTCTCTTAGTTGAACGATGGCACAGCAGAGCAGTTTCAAGGAAACGTTTCTCCTGAGTTTTAGACGAAGTTTCCTGCTGTTTAGTACGTATGCCGGCATTGGTCTGGAAATACCGGTTTTGGGATTCTGCACAAAAAGGGTTTGCAAACCGCTGAATACACATGAGAGTTTACCTCTGTCACTTGAATGCACACATTGACAACCATTCAGTTAGATAGCTCCCTTTTGGTTTTAGAAGCAGATATTTCTCTGTACAGCCTGTGGTCCCATTCACTCGGGAATATCCCAATGCAGCTCCTAGAAGAAACGTGTTTATGACTCGCTGAATCCCAACATAGATTCAACTCTCTTAGGTGAACGAACGCACAGCCGAGCAGTTTCAGGGAAACGATTCTCCTGAGATTTGGACGAAGTTTCCTGCTGTTTAGTACGTATGCCGGCATTGGGCTGGAAATACCGGTTTTGTGATTCTGCACAGAAAGGGTTTGCAAACCGCTGAATCCACACGTGAGTTTAACACTGTCAGTTGAATGCACACATTGACAACCATTCAGTTACATAACTCCGTTTTCATTTTAGAAGCAATTATTTCTCTGTACAGCCTATGGTCCCATTCACTCGGGAATATCCCAACGCAGCTCCTAGAAGAAACGTGTTTATGACTCGCTGAATCTCAACATAGGTTCAACTCTCTTAGGTGAACGAACGCACAGCAGAGCAGTTTCAAGGAAACGTTTCTCCTGAGTTTTAGACGAAGTTTCCTGCGGTTAGGACGTATGCCGTCATTGGTATGGAAATACCGGTTTTGGGATTCTGCACAGAAAGGGTTTGCAAACCGCTGAATCCACACGTGAGTTTAACTCTGTCAGTTGAATGCACACATTGACAACCATTCAGTTAGATAGCTCCGTTTTGGTTTTAGAAGCAGATATTTCTCTGTACAGCCTGTGGTCCCTTTCACTCGGGAATATCCCAGAGCAGCTCCTAGAAGATACGTGTTTCTGACTCGCTGAATACCAACATAGATTCAACTCTATTAGGTGAACAAACGCACAACAGAGCAGTTTCAAGGAAACGTTTCTCCTGAGTTTTAGACGAAGTTTCCTGCTGTTTAGTACGTATGCCGGCATTAGGCTGGAAATACCGGTTTTGGGATTCTACACAGAAAGGGTTTGCAAACCGCTGAATCCACAAGTGAGTTTAACTCTGTCAGTTGAATGCACACATTGACAACCATTCAGTTAGATAGCTCTGTTTTGGTTTTAGAAGCAGATATTTCTCTGTACAGCCTATGGTCCCATTCACTCGGGAATATACCAACGCAGCTCCTAGAAGAAACGTGTTTATGATTCGCTGAATCTCAACGTAGGTTCAACTCTCTTAGGTGAACGAACGCACAGCAGAGCAGTTTCAAGGAAACGTTTCTCCTGAGTTTTATACGAAGTTTCCTGCGGTTAGGACGTATGCCGGCATTGGTATGGAAATACCGGTTTTGGGATTCTGCACAGAAAGGGTTTGCAAACCGCTGAATCCACAAGTGAGTTTAACTCTGTCAGTTGAATGCACACATTGACAACCATTCAGTTAGATAGCTCCGATTTGGTTTTAGAAGCAGATAATTCTCTGTACAGCCTATGGTCCCATTCCTCCGGAATATCCCAACACAGCTCCTAGAAGAAACGGGTTTATGACTCGCTGAATCCCAACATAGATTCAACTCTCTTAGGTGAGCGAATGCACAACAAAGCCGTTTCAAGGAAACGTTTCTCCTGAGTTTTAGACGAAGTTTACTGCTGTTTAGTACGTATGCCGGCATAGGGATGGAAATACCGGTTTTGGGATTCTGCACAGAAATGGTTTGGAAACCGCTGAATCCACACGTGAGTTTAACTCTGTCAGTTGAATGCACACATTGACAACAATTCAGTTAGATTGCTCCGTTTTGGTTTTAGAAGCAGATATTTCTCTGTGCAGCCTATGGTCCCATTCACTCGGGAATATCCCAACGCAGCTCATAGAAGAAACGTGTTAATGACTCCCTGAATCCCAACATAGATTCATCTCTCTTAGGTGAACGAACCCACAGTGGATCAGTTTCAAGGAAACGTTTCTACTGAGTTTTAGACGAAGTTTACTGCTGTTTCCTACGTATGCCGGCAATGGGCTGGAAATACCGGTTTTGGGATTCTGCACAGAAAGGGTTTGCAAACCGCTGATTCCACACGTGAGTTTAACTCTGTCAGTTGAATGCACACATTGATAACCATTCAGTTAGATAGCTCCGTTTTGGTTTTAGAAGCAGATAATTCTCTGTACAGCCTATGGTCCCATTCCTCCGGAATATCCCAACACAGCTCCTAGAAGAAACGTGCTTATGACTCGCTGAATCCCAACATAGATTCAACTCTCTTAGGTGAACGATCGCACAGCAGAGCAGTTTCAAGGAAACGATTCTCCTGAGTTTTAGACGAAGTTTCCTGCTGTTTAGTACGTATGCCGGCATTGGTCTGGAAATACCGGTTTTGGGATTCTGCACAGAAAGGTTTTGCAAACCGCTGAATCCACACGTGAGTTTAACCCTGTCAGTTGAATGCACACATTGACAACCATTCAGTTAGATAGCCCTGTTTTGGTTTTAGAAGCAGATATTTCTCTCTACAGCCTATGGTAAAATTCACTCGGGAATATCCCAACGCAGCTCCTAGAAGAAACGTGTTTATGACTCCCTGAATCCCAACATAGATTCAACTCTCTTAGGTGAACGAACGCACAACAGAGCAGTTTCTAGGAAACGTTTCTCCTGAGTTTTAGACGACGTTTACTGCAGTTTAGTACGTATGCCAGCATTGGGATGGAAATACTGATTTTGGGATTCTGCACAGAAAGGGTTTGCAAACCGCTGAATCCACAAGTGAGTTTAACTCTGTCAGTTGAATGCACACATTGACAACCATTCAGTTAGATAGCTCCGTTTTGGTTTTAGAAGCAGATATTTCTCTGTACAGCCTATGGTCCCATTCACTCGGGAATATCCCAACGCAGCTGCTACAAGAAACGTGTTTCTGACTCGCTGAATCTCAACATAGATTCAACTCTCTTAGGTGAACGAACGCACAGCAGAGCAGTTTCAAGGAAACGTTCCTCCTGAGTTTTAGACGAAGTTTCCTGCTGTTTAGTACGTATGCCGGCATTAGGCTGGAAATACCGGTTTTGGGATTCTGCACAGAAAGGGTTTGCAAACCGCTGAATCCACACGTGAGTTTAACTCTGTCAGTTGAATGCACACATTGACAACCATTCAGTTAGATAGCTCTGTTTTGGTTTTAGAAGCAGATATTTCTCTGTACAGCCTATGGTCCCATTCACTCGGGAATATCCCAACGCAGCTCCTAGAAGAAACGTGTTTATGACTCCCTGATTCACAACATAGATTCAACTCTCTAAGGTGAACGAACGCACAACAGAGCAGTTTCTAAGAAACGTTTCTCCTGAGTTTTAGACGAAGTTTCCTGCTGTTTAGTACGTAGGACGGCATTGGGATGGAAATACTGGTTTTGGGATTCTGCACAGAAATGGTTTGCAAACCGCTGAATCCACACGTGAGTTTAACTCTGTCAGTTGAATGCACACATTGACAACCATTCAGTTAGATAGCTCCGTTTTGGTTTTAGAAGCAGATATTTCTCTGTACAGCCTATGGTCCCATTCACTCGGGAATATCCCAACACAGCTCCAGAAGAAACGTGTTTCTGACTCGATGAACCTCAACATAGATTCAAGTCTCTTAGGTGAACGAACGCACAGCAGAGCAGTTTCAAGGAAACGTTTCTCCTGAGTTTTAGACGAAGTTTCCTGCTCTTTAGTACGTATGCCGGCATTGGTCTGGAAATACCGGTTTTGGGATTCTGCACAAAAAGGGTTTGCAAACCGCTGAATACACATGAGAGTTTACCTCTGTCACTTGAATGCACACATTGACAACCATTCAGTTAGATAGCTCCGTTTTGGTTTTAGAAGCAGATATTTCTCTGTAAAGCCTATGGTCCCTTTCACTCGGGAATATCCCAACGCAGCTCCTAGAGGAAACGTGTTTCTGATTCGCTGAATGTCAACATAGATTCAACTCTCTTAGATGAACGATCGTACAGCAGAGCAGTTTCAAGGAAACGTTCCTCCTGAGTTTTCGACCAAGTTTCCTGCTGTTTAGTACGTTTGCTGGCATTGGGCTGGAAATACCGGTTTTGGGATTCTGCACAGAAAGGGTTTGCAAACCGCTGAATCCAAACGTGAGTTTAACTCTGTCAGTTGAATGCACACATTGACAACCATTCAGTTAGATAGCTCCTTTTTGGTTTTAGAAGCAGATATTTCTCTGTACAGTCTATGGTCCCATTCACTCGGGAATATCCCAGCGCAGCTCCTAGAAGGAACGTGTTTATGACTCGCTGAATCCCAACAATGATTCAACTCTCTTAGGTGAATGAACGCACAACAGAGCAGTTTCAAGGAAACGTTTCTCCTGAGTTTTAGACGAAGTTTACTGCTGTTTAGTACCTATGCCGGCATTGGGCTGGAAATACCGGTTTTCGGATTCTGCACAGAAATGGTTTGCAAACCGATGATTCCACAAGTGAGTTTAACTCTGTCAGTTGAATGCACACATTGACAACCATTCAGTTAGATAGCTCCGTTTTGGTTTTAGAAGCATATATTTCTCTGTACAACCTATGGTCCCATTCACTCGGGAATATCCCAACGCAGCTCCTAGAAGAAACGTGTTTCTGACTCGCTGAATCTCAACATCGATTCAACTCTCTTAGGTGAACGATCGCACAGCAGAACAGTTTCAAGGAAACGTTTCTCCTGAGTTTTAGACGAAGTTTCCTGCTGTTTAGTATGTATGCCGGCATTGGTCTGGAAATACCGGTTTTGGGATTCCGCACAGAAAGGGTTTGCAAACTGCTGAATCCACACGTGAGTTTAACTCGGTCAGTTGAATGCACACATTGACAACCATTCAGTTAGATAGCTCCGTTCTGGTTTTAGAAGCAGATATTTCTCTGTACAGCCTGTGGACCCTTTCACTCGGGAATGTCCCAAAGCAGCTCCTAGAAGAAACGTGTTTATGACTCACTGAATCCCAGCATAGATTCAACTCTCTTAGGTGAACGAACGCACAACAGAGCAGTTTCAAGGAAACGTTTTTCCCGAGTTTTAGACGAAGTTTACTGCTGTTTAGTACGTATGCCGGCATTGGTCTGGAAATACCGGTTTTGGGATTCTGCACAGAAAGGGTTTGAAAACCACTGAATTCACCCGTGAATTTAACTCTGTCACTTGAATGCACACATTGACAACCATTCAGTTAGATAGCTCCGTTATGGTTTTAGAAGCAGATATTTCTCTGTACAGCCTGTGGTCCCTTTCACTCGCGAATATCCAAAAGCAGCTCCTAGAAGAAATGTGTTTATGACTCGCTGAATCCCAACATAGATTCAACTCTCTTAGGTGATCGAACGCACAACAGAGCAGTTTCAAGGAAACGTTTCTCCTGAGTTTTAGACGAAGTTTACTGCTGTTTAGTATGTATGCCGGCATTGGGATGGAAATACCGTTTTTGGGATTCTGCACAGAAAGGGTTTGCAAACCGCTGAATCCACACGTGAGTTTAACTCTGTCAGCTGAATGCACACTTTGGCAACCATTCAGTTAGATAGCTCCGTTTTGGTTTTAGAAGCAGATATTTCTCTATACAGCCTATGGTCCCATTCACTCGGGAATGTCCCAACGCAGCTCCTACAAGAAACGTGTTTCTGACTCGCTGAATCTCAACATAGATTCAACTCTCTTAGGTGAACGAACGCACAGCAGAGCAGTTTCAAGGAAACGTTCCTCCTGAGTTTTAGACGAAGTTTCCTGCTGTTTAGTACGTATGCCGTCGTTGGGCTGGAAATACCGGTTTTGGGATTCAGCACAGAAACGGTTTGCAATCCGCTGAATCCACACGTGAGTTTAACTCTGTCAGTTGAATGCACACATTGACAACCATTCAATTAGATAGCTCCGTTTTGGTTTTAGAAGCAGATATTTCTCTGTACAGCCTATGGTCCCATTCACTCGGGAATATCCCAACGCAGCTCCTAGAAGAAACGTGTTTATGACTCGCTGAATCCCAATATAGATTCAACTCTCTTAGGTGAACGAACGCACAACAAAGCAGTTTCAAGGAAACGTTTCTCCTGGGTTGTAAACGAAGTTTACTGCTGTTTAGTACGTATGCCGGCATAGGGATGGAAATACCGGTTTTGGGATTCTGCACAGAAATGGTTTGGAAACCGCTGAATTCACACGTGAGTTTAACTCTGTCAGTTGAATGCACACATTGACAACTATTCAGTTAGATAGCTCCGTTTTGGTTTTAGAAGCAGATATTTCTCTGTGCAGCCTATGGTCCCATTCACTCGGGAATATCCCAACGCAGCTCCTAGAAAAAACTTGTTAATGTCTCGCTGAATCCCAACACAGATTGAACTCTCTTAGGTGAACGATGGCACAGCAGAGCAGTTTCAAGGAAACGTTTCTCCTGAGTTTTAGACGAAGTTTCCTGCTGTTTAGTACGTATGCCGGCATTGGTCTGGAAATACCGGTTTTGGGATTCTGCACAAATAGGGTTTGCAAACCGCTGAATACACATGAGAGTTTACCTCTGTCACTTCAATGCACACATTGACAACCATTCAGTTAGATAGCTCCGTTTTGGTTTTAGAAGCAGATATTTCTCTGTACAGCCTGTGGTCCCATTCACTCGGGAATATCCCAATGCAGCTCCTAGAAGAAACGTGTTTATGACTCGCTGAATCCCAACATAGATTCAACTCTCCCAGGTGAACGAACGCACAACAGAGCAGTTTCAAGGAAACGTTTCTCCTGAGTTTTAGACGAAGTTTACTGCTGTTTAGTACGTATGCCGGCATTGGGCTGGAAATACCGGTTTTGGGATTCTACACAGAAATGGTTTTCAAACCGCTGAATTCACACGTGAGATTAACCCTGTCAGTTGAATGCACACATTGACAACCATTCAGTTAGATAGCTCCGTTTTGGTTTTAGAAGCAGATATTTCTCTGTACAGCCTATGGTCCCATTCACTCGGGAATATCCCAACGCAGCTCCTAGAAGAAAAGTGTTTCAGACTCGCTGAATCTCAACATCGATTCAACTCTCTTAGGTGAACGATCGCACAGCAGAGCAGTTTCAAGGAAACGTTTCTCCTGAGTTTTAGACGAAGTTTCCTGCTGTTTAGTACGTATGCTGGCATTGGTCTGGTAATAACGGTTTTGGGATTCTGCACAGAAATGGTTTGCAAACCGCTGAATTCACACGTGAGTTTACCTCTGTCATTTGAATGCACACATTGACAACCGTTCAGTTAGATAGCTCTGTTTTGGATTTAGAAGCAGATATTTCTCTGTACAGCCTATGGTCCCATTCACTCGGGAATGTCCCAACGCAGCTCCTAGAAGAAACGTGTTTCTGACTCGCTGAATCTCAACATAGTTTCAACTCTCTTAGGTGAACGATCGCGCAGCAGAGCAGTTTCAAGGAAACGTTTCTCCTGAGTTTTAGATGAAGATTCCTGCTGTTTTGTACGTATGCCGGCATTGGGCTGGAAATACCGGTTTTGGGATTCTGCACAGAAAGGGTTTGCAAACCGCTGAATCCACACGTGAGTTTAACTCTGTCAGTTGAATGCACACATTGACAACCATTCAGTTCGATTGCTCCGTTTTGGTTGTAGAAACAGATATTTCTCTGTACAGCCTATGGTCCCAGTCACTCGGGAATATCCCAATGCAGCTCCTAGAAGAAACGTGTTTATGACTCGCTGAATCCCAACATAGATTCAACTCTCCCAGGTGAACGAACGCACAACAGAGCAGTTTCAAGGAAACGTTTCTCCTGAGTTTTAGACGAAGTTTACTGCTGTTTAGTACGTATGCCGGCATTGGGCTGGAAATACCGGTTTTGGGATTCTGCACAGAAATGGTTTTCAAACCGCTGAATTCACACGTGAGATTAACCCTGTCAGTTGAATGCACACATTGACAACCATTCAGTTAGATAGCTCCGTTTTGGTTTTAGAAGCATATATTTCTCTGTACAACCTATGGTCCCATTCACTCGGGAATATCCCAACGCAGCTCCTAGAAGAAACGTGTTTCTGACTCGCTGAATCTCAACATAGATTCAACTCTCTTAGGTGAATGAACGCACAGCAGAGCACTTTCAAGGAAACGTTTCTCCTGAGTTTTAGACGAAGTTTCCTGCGGTTTAGTACGTATGCCGGCATCGGTCTGGAAATACCGGTTTTGGGATTCTGCACAGAAAGGGTTTGCAAACCGCTGAATCCACACGTGAGTTTAACTCTGTCATTTGAATGCACACATTGACAACCATTCAGTTAGATAGCTCTGTTTTGGTTTTAGAAGCAGATATTTCTCTGTGCAGCCTATGGTCCCATTTACTCGGGAATATCCCAACGCAGCTCCTAGAAGAAAAGTGTTTCAGACTCGCTGAATCTCAACATCGATTCAACTCTCTTAGGTGAACGAACGCACAGCAGAGCAGTTTCAAGGAAACCTTTCCCCTGAGTTTTAGACGAAGTTTCCTGCTGTTTAGTACGTATGCCGGCATTGGGCTGGAAATACCGGTTTTGGGATTCTGCACATAAAGGGTTTGCAAACCGCTGAATCCACACGTGAGTTCAACTCTGTCAGTTGAATGCACACATTGACAACCATTCAGTTAGATAGCTCCGTTTTGGTTTTAGAAGCAGATATTTCTCTGTACAGACTATGGTCCCATTCACTCGGGAATATCCCAACGCAGCTCCTAGAAGAAAAGTGTTTCAGACTCGCTGAATCTCAACATCGATTCAACTCTCTTAGGTGAACGATCGCACAGCAGAGCAGTTTCAAGGAAACGTTTCTCCTGAGTTTTAGGCGAAGTTTCCTGCTGTTTAGTACGTATGCCGGCATTGGTCTGGAAATAACGGTTTTGGGATTCTGCACAGAAAGGGTTTGCAAACCGCTGAATCCACACGTGAGTTTAACTCTGTCATTTGAATGCACACATTGACAACCATTCAGTTAGATAGCTCTGTTTTGGATTTAGAAGCAGATATTTCTCTGTGCAGCCTATGGTCCCATTCACTCGGGAATGTCCCAACGCAGCTCCTAGAAGAAACGTGTTTCTGACTCGCTGAATCTCAACATAGTTTCAACTCTCTTAGGTGAACGATCGCGCAGCAGAGCAGTTTCTAGGATACGTTTCTCCTGAGTTTTAGACGAAGTTTCCTGCTGTTTAGTACGTATGCCGGCATTGGGATGGAAATACCGGTTTTGGGATTCTGCACAGAAAGGGTTTGCAATCCGCTGAATCCACACGTGAGTTTAACTCTGTCAGTTGAATGCACACATTGACAACCATTCAGTTAGATAGCTCCGTTTTGGTTTTAGAAGCAGATATTTCTCTGTAAAGCCTATGGTCCCTTTCACTCGGGAATATCCCAACGCAGCTCCTAGAGGAAACGTGTATCTGATTCGCTGAATGTCAACATAGATTCAACTCTCTTAGATGAACGAACGCACAGCAGAGCAGTTTCAAGGAAACGTTCCTCCTGAGTTTTCGACGAAGCTTCCTGCTGTTTAGTACGTATGCTGGCATTGGGCTGGAAATACCGGTTTTGGGATTCTGCACAGAAAGGGTTTCCAAACCGCTGAACCCAAACGTGAGTTTAACTCTGTCAGTTGAATGCACACATTGACAACCATTCAGTTAGATAGCTCCGTTTTGGTTTTAGAAGCAGATATTTCTCTGTACAGCCTATGGTCCCATTCACTCAGGAATATCCCAGCGCAGCTCCTAGAAGGAACGTGTTTATGACTCGCTGAATACCAACAATGATTCAACTCTCTTAGGTGAATGAACGCACAACAGAGCAGTTTAAAGGAAACGTTTCTCCTGATTTTAGACGAAGTTTACTGCTGTTTAGTACCTATGCCGGCATTGGGCTGGAAATACCGGTTTTCGGATTCTGCACAGAAATGGTTTGCAAACCGATGATTCCACAAGTGAGTTTAACTCTGTCAGTAGAATGCACACATTGACAACCATTCAGTTAGATAGCTCCGTTTTGGTTTTAGAGGCAGATATTTCTCTGTACAGCCTGTGGTCCCTTTCACTCGGGAATATCCCAAAGCAGCTCCTAGAAGAAATGTGTTTATGACTCGCTGAATCCCAACATAGATTCAACTCTCTTAGGTGATCGAACGCACAACAGAGTAGTTTCAAGGAAACGTTTCTCCTAAGTTTTAGACGAAGTTTCCTGCTGTTTAGTACTTATGCCGGCATTGGGATGGAAATACCGTTTTTGGGATTCTGCACAGAAAGGGTTTGCAAACCGCTGAATCCACACGTGAGTTTAACTCTGTCAGTTGAATGCACACTTTGGCAACCATTCAGTTAGATAGCTCCGTTTTGGTTTTAGAAGCAGATATTTCTCTATACAACCTATGGTCCCATTCACTCGGGAATATCCCAACGCAGCTCCTACAAGAAACGTGTTTCTGACTCGCTTTATCTCAACATAGATTCAACTCTCTTAGGAGAACGAACGCACAGCAGAGCAGTTTCAAGGTAACCTTTCTCCTGAGTTTTAGACGAAGTTTCCTGCTGTTTAGTACGTATGCCGGCATTGGTCTCGAAATACCGGTTTTGGGATTCTGCACAGAAAGGGTTTACAAAGCGCTGAATCCATACGTGAGTTTACCTCTGTCACTTGAATGCACACATTGACAACCATTCAGGTAGATAGCTCTGTTTTGGTTTTAGAAGCAGATATTTCTCTGTACAGCCCATGGTCCCATACACTCGGGAATATCCCAACGCAGCTCCTAGAAGAAACGTGTTTATGACTCCCTGAATCCCAACATAGATTCAACTCTCTTAGGTGAACGAACGCACAACAGAGCAGTTTCTAGGAAACGTTTCTCCTGAGTTTTAGACGAAGTTTCCTGCTGTTTAGAACGTATGCCGGCACTGGGATGGAAATACCGGTTTTGGGATTCTGCACAGAAAGGGTTTGCAATCCGCTGATACCACATGTGAGTTTAACTCTGTCAGTTGAATGTGCACATTGACGACCATTCAGTTATATAGCTCCGTTTTGGTTTTAGAAGCAGATATTTCTCTGTACAGCCTATGGTCCCAGTCACTCGGGAATATCCCAACGCAGCTCCTAGAAGAAACGTGTTTATGACTCGCTGAATCCCAACATAGATTCAACTCTCCCAGGTGAACGAACGCACAGCAGAGCACTTTCAACGAAACGTTTCTCCTGAGTTTTAGACGAAGTTTCCTGCGGATTAGTACGTATGCCGGCATTGGTCTGGAAATACCGGTTTTGGGATTCTGCAAAGAAAGGGTTTGCAAACCGCTGAATCCACACGTGAGTTTAACTCTGTCAGTTGAATGCACACATTGACAACCATTCAGTTAGATACCTCCGTTTTGGTTTTAGAAGCAGATATTTCTCTGTACAGCCTATGGTCCCATTCACTCGGGAATATCCCAACGCAGCTCCTAGAAGAAAAGTGGTTCTGACTCGCTGAATCTCAACATCGATTCAACTCTCTTAGGTGAACGATCGCACAGTAGAGCAGTTTCTAGGAAACGTTTCTCCTGAGTTTTAGACGAAGTTTCCTGCTGTTTAGTACGTATGCCGGCATTGGTCTGGAAATAACGGTTTTGGGATTCTGCACAGAAAGGGTTTGCAAACCGCTGAATCCACACGTGAGTTTAACTCTGTCATTTGAATGCACACATTGACAACCATTCAGTTAGATAGCTCTGTTTTGGATTTAGAAGCAGATATTTCTCTGTGCAGCCTATGGTCCCATTCACTCGGGAATGTCCCAACGCAGCTCCTAGAAGAAACGTGTTTCTGACTCGCTGAATCTCAACATAGTTTCAACTCTCTTAGGTGAACGATCGCGCAGCAGAGCAGTTTCTAGGATACGTTTCTCCTGAGTTTTAGACGAAGTTTCCTGCTGTTTAGTACGTATGCCGGCATTGGGATGGAAATACCGGTTTTGGGATTCTGCACAGAAAGGGTTTGCAATCCGCTGAATCCACACGTGAGTTTAACTCTGTCAGTTGAATGCACACATTGACAACCATTCAGTTAGATAGCTCCGTTTTGGTTTTAGAAGCAGATATTTCTCTGTAAAGCCTATGGTCCCTTTCACTCGGGAATATCCCAACGCAGCTCCTAGAGGAAACGTGTATCTGATTCGCTGAATGTCAACATAGATTCAACTCTCTTAGATGAACGAACGCACAGCAGAGCAGTTTCAAGGAAACGTTCCTCCTGAGTTTTCGACGAAGCTTCCTGCTGTTTAGTACGTATGCTGGCATTGGGCTGGAAATACCGGTTTTGGGATTCTGCACAGAAAGGGTTTCCAAACCGCTGAACCCAAACGTGAGTTTAACTCTGTCAGTTGAATGCACACATTGACAACCATTCAGTTAGATAGCTCCGTTTTGGTTTTAGAAGCAGATATTTCTCTGTACAGCCTATGGTCCCATTCACTCAGGAATATCCCAGCGCAGCTCCTAGAAGGAACGTGTTTATGACTCGCTGAATACCAACAATGATTCAACTCTCTTAGGTGAATGAACGCACAACAGAGCAGTTTAAAGGAAACGTTTCTCCTGATTTTAGACGAAGTTTACTGCTGTTTAGTACCTATGCCGGCATTGGGCTGGAAATACCGGTTTTCGGATTCTGCACAGAAATGGTTTGCAAACCGATGATTCCACAAGTGAGTTTAACTCTGTCAGTAGAATGCACACATTGACAACCATTCAGTTAGATAGCTCCGTTTTGGTTTTAGAGGCAGATATTTCTCTGTACAGCCTGTGGTCCCTTTCACTCGGGAATATCCCAAAGCAGCTCCTAGAAGAAATGTGTTTATGACTCGCTGAATCCCAACATAGATTCAACTCTCTTAGGTGATCGAACGCACAACAGAGTAGTTTCAAGGAAACGTTTCTCCTAAGTTTTAGACGAAGTTTCCTGCTGTTTAGTACTTATGCCGGCATTGGGATGGAAATACCGTTTTTGGGATTCTGCACAGAAAGGGTTTGCAAACCGCTGAATCCACACGTGAGTTTAACTCTGTCAGTTGAATGCACACTTTGGCAACCATTCAGTTAGATAGCTCCGTTTTGGTTTTAGAAGCAGATATTTCTCTATACAACCTATGGTCCCATTCACTCGGGAATATCCCAACGCAGCTCCTACAAGAAACGTGTTTCTGACTCGCTTTATCTCAACATAGATTCAACTCTCTTAGGTGAACGAACGCACAGCAGAGCAGTTTCAAGGTAACCTTTCTCCTGAGTTTTAGACGAAGTTTCCTGCTGTTTAGTACGTATGCCGGCATTGGTCTCGAAATACCGGTTTTGGGATTCTGCACAGAAAGGGTTTACAAAGCGCTGAATCCATACGTGAGTTAACCTCTGTCACTTGAATGCACACATTGACAACCATTCAGGTAGATAGCTCTGTTTTGGTTTTAGAAGCAGATATTTCTCTGTACAGCCCATGGTCCCATACACTCGGGAATATCCCAACGCAGCTCCTAGAAGAAACGTGTTTATGACTCCCTGAATCCCAACATAGATTCAACTCTCTTAGGTGAACGAACGCACAACAGAGCAGTTTCTAGGAAACGTTTCTCCTGAGTTTTAGACGAAGTTTCCTGCTGTTTAGAACGTATGCCGGCACTGGGATGGAAATACCGGTTTTGGGATTCTGCACAGAAAGGGTTTGCAATCCGCTGATACCACATGTGAGTTTAATTCTGTCAGTTGAATGTGCACATTGACGACCATTCAGTTATATAGCTCCGTTTTGGTTTTAGAAGCAGATATTTCTCTGTACAGCCTATGGTCCCAGTCACTCGGGAATATCCCAACGCAGCTCCTAGAAGAAACGTGTTTATGACTCGCTGAATCCCAACATAGATTCAACTCTCCCAGGTGAACGAACGCACAGCAGAGCACTTTCAACGAAACGTTTCTCCTGAGTTTTAGACGAAGTTTCCTGCGGATTAGTACGTATGCCGGCATTGGTCTGGAAATACCGGTTTTGGGATTCTGCAAAGAAAGGGTTTGCAAACCGCTGAATCCACACGTGAGTTTAACTCTGTCAGTTGAATGCACACATTGACAACCATTCAGTTAGATACCTCCGTTTTGGTTTTAGAAGCAGATATTTCTCTGTACAGCCTATGGTCCCATTCACTCGGGAATATCCCAACGCAGCTCCTAGAAGAAAAGTGGTTCTGACTCGCTGAATCTCAACATCGATTCAACTCTCTTAGGTGAACGATCGCACAGTAGAGCAGTTTCTAGGAAACGTTTCTCCTGAGTTTTAGACGAAGTTTCCTGCTGTTTAGTACGTATGCCGGCATTGGGCTGGAAATACCGGTTTTGGGATTCTGCACAGAAAGGGTTTGCAATCCGCTGAATCCACACGTGAGTTTAACTCTGTCAGTTGAATGCACACATTGACAACCATTCAGTTAGATAGCTCCGTTTTGGTTTTAGAAGCAGATATTTATCTGTAAAGCCTATGGTCCCTTTCACTCGGGAATATCCCAACGCACCTCCTAGAGGAAACGTGTTTCTGATTCGCTGAATGTCTACATAGATTCAACTCTCTTAGATGAACGAACGCACAGCAGAGCAGTTTCAAGGAAACGTTCCTCCTGAGTTTTCGACGAAGCTTCCTGCTATTTAGTACGTATGCTGGCATTGGGGTGGAAATACCGGTTTTGGGATTCTGCACAGAAAGGGTTTCCAAACCGCTGAATCCAAACGTGAGTTTAACTCTGTCAGTTGAATGCACACATTGACAACCATTCAGTTAGATAGCTCCGTTTTGGTTTTAGAAGCAGATATTTCTCTGTACAGCCTATGGTCCCATTCACTCAGGAATATCCCAGCGCAGCTCCTAGAAGGAACGTGTTTATGACTCGCTGAATCCCAACAATGATTCAACTCTCTTAGGTGAATGAACGCACAACAGAGCAGTTTCAAGGAAACGTTTCCCCTGAGTTTTAGACGAAGTTTACTGCTGTTTAGTACCTATGCCGGCATTGGGCTGGAAATACCGGTTTTCGGATTCTGCACAGAAATGGTTTGCCAACCGATGATTCCACAAGTGAGTTTAACTCTGTCAGTTGAATGCACACATTGACAACCGTTCAGTTAGATAGCTCTGTTTTGGATTTAGAAGCAGATATTTCTCAGTACAGCCTATGGTCCCATTCACTCGGGAATGTCCCAACGCAGCTCCTAGAAGAAACGTGTTTCTGACTCGCTGAATCTCAACATAGTTTCAACTCTCTTAGGTGAACGATCGCGCAGCAGAGCAGTTTCAAGGAAACGTTTCTCCTGAGTTTTAGATGAAGATTCCTGCTGTTTTGTACGTATGCCGGCATTGGGCTGGAAATACCGGTTTTGGGATTCTGCACAGAAAGGGTTTGCAAACCGCTGAATCCACACGTGAGTTTAACTCTGTCAGTTGAATGCACACATTGACAACCATTCAGTTCGATTGCTCCGTTTTGGTTGTAGAAACAGATATTTCTCTGTACAGCCTATGGTCCCAGTCACTCGGGAATATCCCAATGCAGCTCCTAGAAGAAACGTGTTTATGACTCGCTGAATCCCAACATAGATTCAACTCTCCCAGGTGAACGAACGCACAACAGAGCAGTTTCAAGGAAACGTTTCTCCTGAGTTTTAGACGAAGTTTACTGCTGTTTAGTACGTATGCCGGCATTGGGCTGGAAATACCGGTTTTGGGATTCTGCACAGAAATGGTTTGCAAACCGCTGAATTCACACGTGAGTTTAACCCTGTCAGTTGAATGCACACATTGACAACCATTCAGTTAGGTAGCTCCGTTTTGGTTTTAGAAGCATATATTTCTCTGTACAACCTATGGTCCCATTCACTCGGGAATATCCCAACGCAGCTCCTAGAAGAAACGTGTTTCTGACTCGCTGAATCTCAACATAGATTCAACTCTCTTAGGTGAATGAACGCACAGCAGAGCACTTTCAAGGAAACGTTTCTCCTGAGTTTTAGACGAAGTTTCCTGCGGTTTAGTACGTATGCCGGCATTGGTCTGGAAATACCGGTTTTGGGATTCTGCAAAGAAAGGGTTTGCAAACCGCTGAATCCACACGTGAGTTTAACTCTGTCAGTTGAATGCACACATTGACAACCATTCAGTTAGATACCTCCGTTCTGGTTTTAGAAGCAGATATTTCTCTGTACAGCCTGTGGACCCTTTCACTCGGGAATGTCCCAAAGCAGCTCCTAGAAGAAACGTGTTTATGACTCACTGAATCCCAGCATAGATTCAACTCTCTTAGGTGAACGAACGCACAACAGAGCAGTTTCAAGGAAACGTTTCTCCCGAGTTTTAGACGAAGTTTACTGCTGTTTAGTACGTATGCCGGCATTGGTCTGGAAATACCGGTTTTGGGATTCTGCACAGAAAGGGTTTGAAAACCACTGAATTCACCCGTGAGTTTAACTCTGTCACTTGAATGCACACATTGACAACCATTCAGTTAGATAGCTCCGTTATGGTTTTAGAAGCAGATATTTCTCTGTACAGCCTGTGGTCCCTTTCACTCGGGAATATCCAAAAGCAGCTCCTAGAAGAAATGTGTTTATGACTCGCTGAATCCCAACATAGATTCAACTCTCTTAGGTGATCGAACGCACAACAGAGCAGTTTCAAGGAAACGTTTCTCCTGAGTTTTAGACGAAGTTTACTGCTGTTTAGTATGTATGCCGGCATTGGGATGGAAATACCGTTTTTGGGATTCTGCACAGAAAGGGTTTGCAAACCGCTGAATCCACACGTGAGTTTAACTCTGTCAGCTGAATGCACACTTTGGCAACCATTCAGTTAGATAGCTCCGTTTTGGTTTTAGAAGCAGATATTTCTCTATACAGCCTATGGTCCCATTCACTCGGGAATGTCCCAACGCAGCTCCTACAAGAAACGTGTTTCTGACTCGCTGAATCTCAACATAGATTCAACTCTCTTAGGTGAACGAACGCACAGCAGAGCAGTTTCAAGGAAACGTTCCTCCTGAGTTTTAGACGAAGTTTCCTGCTGTTTAGTACGTATGCCGTCGTTGGGCTGGAAATACCGGTTTTGGGATTCAGCACAGAAACGGTTTGCAATCCGCTGAATCCACACGTGAGTTTAACTCTGTCAGTTGAATGCACACATTGACAACCATTCAATTAGATAGCTCCGTTTTGGTTTTAGAAGCAGATATTTCTCTGTACAGCCTATGGTCCCATTCACTCGGGAATATCCCAACGCAGCTCCTAGAAGAAACGTGTTTATGACTCGCTGAATCCCAATATAGATTCAACTCTCTTAGGTGAACGAACGCACAACAAAGCAGTTTCAAGGAAACGTTTCTCCTGAGTTGTAAACGAAGTTTACTGCTGTTTAGTACGTATGCCGGCATAGGGATGGAAATACCGGTTTTGGGATTCTGCACAGAAATGGTTTGGAAACCGCTGAATTCACACGTGAGTTTAACTCTGTCAGTTGAATGCACACATTGACAACTATTCAGTTAGATAGCTCCGTTTTGGTTTTAGAAGCAGATATTTCTCTGTGCAGCCTATGGTCCCATTCACTCGGGAATATCCCAACGCAGCTCCTAGAAAAAACTTGTTAATGTCTCGCTGAATCCCAACACAGATTGAACTCTCTTAGGTGAACGATGGCACAGCAGAGCAGTTTCAAGGAAACGTTTCTCCTGAGTTTTAGACGAAGTTTCCTGCTGTTTAGTACGTATGCCGGCATTGGTCTGGAAATACCGGTTTTGGGATTCTGCACAAATAGGGTTTGCAAACCGCTGAATACACATGAGAGTTTACCTCTGTCACTTGAATGCACACATTGACAACCATTCAGTTAGATAGCTCCGTTTTGGTTTTAGAAGCAGATATTTCTCTGTACAGCCTGTGGTCCCATTCACTCGGGAATATCCCAATGCAGCTCCTAGAAGAAACGTGTTTATGACTCGCTGAATCCCAACATAGATTCAACTCTCTTAGGTGAACGAACGCACAACAGTGCAGTTTCTAGGAAACGTTTCTCCTGAGTTTTAGACGAAGTTTCCTGCTGTTTAGTACGTATGCCGTCATTGGGCTGGAAATACCGGTTTTGGGATTCTGCACAGAAAGGGTTTGCAATCCGCTGAATCCACACGTGAGTTTAACTCTGTCAGTTGAATGCACACATTGACAACCATTCAGTTAGATAGCTCCGTTTTGGTTTTAGAAGCAGATATTTATCTGTAAACCCTATGGTCCCTTTCACTCGGGAATATCCCAACGCACCTCCTAGAGGAAACGTGTTTCTGATTCGCTGAATGTCAACATAGATTCAACTCTCTTAGATGAACGAACGCACAGCAGAGCAGTTTCAAGGAAACGTTCCTCCTGAGTTTTCGACGAAGCTTCCTGCTGTTTAGTACGTATGCTGGCATTGGGGTGGAAATACCGGTTTTGGGATTCTGCACAGAAAGGGTTTCCAAACCGCTGAATCCAAACGTGAGTTTAACTCTGTCAGTTGAATGCACACATTGACAACCATTCAGTTAGATAGCTCCGTTTTGGTTTTAGAAGCAGATATTTCTCTGTACAGCCTATGGTCCCATTCACTCAGGAATATCCCAGCGCAGCTCCTAGAAGGAACGTGTTTATGACTCGCTGAATCCCAACAATGATTCAACTCTCTTAGGTGAATGAACGCACAACAGAGCAGTTTCAAGGAAACGTTTCTCCTGAGTTTTAGACGAAGTTTACTGCTGTTTAGTACCTATGCCGGCATTGGGCTGGAAATACCGGTTTTCGGATTCTGCACAGAAATGGTTTGCAAACCGATGATTCCACAAGTGAGTTTAACTCTGTCAGTTGAATGCACACATTGACAACCGTTCAGTTAGATAGCTCTGTTTTGGATTTAGAAGCAGATATTTCTCTGTACAGCCTATGGTCCCATTCACTCGGGAATGTCCCAACGCAGCTCCTAGAAGAAACGTGTTTCTGACTCGCTGAATCTCAACATAGTTTCAACTCTCTTAGGTGAACGATCGCGCAGTAGAGCAGTTTCAAGGAAACGTTTCACCTGAGTTTTAGATGAAGATTCCTGCTGTTTTGTACGTATGCCGGCATTGGGCTGGAAATACCGGTTTTGGGATTCTGCACAGAAAGGGTTTGCAAACCGCTGAATCCACACGTGAGATTAACCCTGTCAGTTGAATGCACACATTGACAACCATTCAGTTAGGTAGCTCCGTTTTGGTTTTAGAAGCATATATTTCTCTGTACAACCTATGGTCCCATTCACTCGGGAATATCCCAACGCAGCTCCTAGAAGAAACGTGTTTCTGACTCGCTGAATCTCAACATAGATTCAACTCTCTTAGGTGAATGAACGCACAGCAGAGCACTTTCAAGGAAACGTTTCTCCTGAGTTTTAGACGAAGTTTCCTGCGGTTTAGTACGTATGCCGGCATTGGTCTGGAAATACCGGTTTTGGGATTCTGCAAAGAAAGGGTTTGCAAACCGCTGAATCCACACGTGAGTTTAACTCTGTCAGTTGAATGCACACATTGACAACCATTCAGTTAGATACCTCCGTTTTGGTTTTAGAAGCAGATATTTCTCTGTACAGCCTATGGTCCCATTCACTCGGGAATATCCCAACGCAGCTCCTAGAAGAAAAGTGGTTCTGACTCGCTGAATCTCAACATCGATTCAACTCTCTTAGGTGAACGATCGCACAGTAGAGCAGTTTCAAGGAAACGTTTCTCCTGAGTTTTAGACGAAGTTTCCTGCTGTTTAGTACGTATGCCGGCATTGGGCTGGAAATACCGGTTTTGGGATTCTGCACATAAAGGGTTTGCAAACCGCTGAATCCACACGTGAGTGTAACTCTGTCAGTTGAATGCGCACATTGACAACCATTCAGTTCGATAGCTCCGTTTTGGTTGTAGAAACAGATATTTCTCTGTACAGCCTATGGTCCCAGTCACTCGGGAATATCCCAACGCAGCTCCTAGAAGAAACGTGTTTATGACTCGCTGAATCCCAACATAGATTCAACTCTCCCAGGTGAACGAACGCACAACAGAGCAGTTTCAAGGAAACGTTTCTCCTGAGTTTTAGACGAAGTTTACTGCTGTTTAGTACGTATGCCGGCATTGGGCTGGAAATACCGGTTTTGGGATTCTACACAGAAATGGTTTTCAAACCGCTGAATTCACACGTGAGATTAACCCTGTCAGTTGAATGCACACATTGACAACCATTCAGTTAGATAGCTCCGTTTTGGTTTTAGAAGCAGATATTTCTCTGTACAGCCTATGGTCCCATTCACTCCGGAATATCCCAACGCAGCTCCTAGAAGAAAAGTGTTTCAGACTCGCTGAATCTCAACATCGATTCAACTCTCTTAGGTGAACGATCGCACAGCAGAGCAGTTTCAAGGAAACGTTTCTCCTGAGTTTTAGACGAAGTTTCCTGCTGTTTAGTACGTATGCCGGCATTGGTCTGGTAATAACGGTTTTGGGATTCTGCACAGAAATGGTTTGCAAACCGCTGAATCCACACGTGAGTTTACCTCTGTCATTTGAATGCACACATTGACAACCGTTCAGTTAGATAGCTCTGTTTTGGATTTAGAAGCAGATATTTCTCTGTACAGCCTATGGTCCCATTCACTCGGGAATGTCCCAACGCAGCTCCTAGAAGAAACGTGTTTCTGACTCGCTGAATCTCAACATAGTTTCAACTCTCTTAGGTGAACGATCGCGCAGCAGAGCAGTTTCAAGGAAACGTCTCTCCTGAGTTTTAGATGAAGATTCCTGCTGTTTTGTACGTATGCCGGCATTGGGCTGGAAATACCGGTTTTGGGATTCTGCACAGAAAGGGTTTGCAAACCGCTGAATCCACACGTGAGTTTAACTCTGTCAGTTGAATGCACACATTGACAACCATTCAGTTCGATTGCTCCGTTTTGGTTGTAGAAACAGATATTTCTCTGTACAGCCTATGGTCCCAGTCACTCGGGAATATCCCAATGCAGCTCCTAGAAGAAACGTGTTTATGACTCGCTGAATCCCAACATAGATTCAACTCTCCCAGGTGAACGAACGCACAACAGAGCAGTTTCAAGGAAACGTTTCTCCTGAGTTTTAGACGAAGTTTACTGCTGTTTAGTACGTATGCCGGCATTGGGCTGGAAATACCGGTTTTGGGATTCTGCACAGAAATGGTTTTCAAACCGCTGAATTCACACGTGAGATTAACCCTGTCAGTTGAATGCACACATTGACAACCATTCAGTTAGATGGCTCCGTTTTGGTTTTAGAAGCATATATTTCTCTGTACAACCTATGGTCCCATTCACTCGGGAATATCCCAACGCAGATCCTAGAAGAAACGTGTTTCTGACTCGCTGAATCTCAACATAGATTCAACTCTCTTAGGTGAATGAACGCACAGCAGAGCACTTTCAAGGAAACGTTTCTCCTGAGTTTTAGACGAAGTTTCCTGCGGTTTAGTACGTATGCCGGCATCGGTCTGGAAATACCGGTTTTGGGATTCTGCACAGAAAGGGTTTGCAAACCGCTGAATCCACACGTGAGTTTAACTCTGTCATTTGAATGCACACATTGACAACCATTCAGTTAGATAGCTCTGTTTTGGTTTTAGAAGCAGATATTTCTCTGTGCAGCCTATGGTACCATTTACTCGGGAATATCCCAACGCAGCTCCTAGAAGAAAAGTGTTTCAGACTCGCTGAATCTCAACATCGATTCAACTCTCTTAGGTGAACGAACGCACAGCAGAGCAGTTTCAAGGAAACCTTTCCCCTGAGTTTTCGACGAAGTTTCCTGCTGTTTAGTACGTATGCCGTCGTTGGGCTGGAAATACCGGTTTTGTGACTCTGCACAGAAAGGGTTTGCAAACCGCTGAATCCACACGTGAGATTAACTCTGTCAGTTGAATGCACACATTGACAACCATTCAGTTAGATAGCTCCGTTTTGGTTTTAAAAGCAGATATGTCTCTGTACAGCCTATGGTCCCATTAACTCGGGGATGTCCCAACGCAGCTCCTAGAAGAAACGTGCTTCTGACTCGCTGAATCTCAACTTAGATTGAACTCTCTTAGGTGAACGATGGCACAGCAGAGCAGTTTCAAGGAAACGTTTCTCCTGAGTTTTAGACGAAGTTTCCTGCTCTTTAGTACGTATGCCGGCATTGGTCTGGAAATACCGGTTTTGGGATTCTGCACAAAAAGGGTTTGCAAACCGCTGAATACACATGAGAGTTTACCTCTGTCACTTGAATGCACACATTGACAACCATTCAGTTAGATAGCTCCGTTTTGGTTTTGGAAGCAGATATTTCTCTGTAAAGCCTATGGTCCCTTTCACTCGGGAATATCCCAACGCAGCTCCTAGAGGAAACGTGTTTCTGATTCGCTGAATGTCAACATAGATTCAACTCTCTTAGATGAACTATCGTACAGCAGAGCAGTTTCAAGGAAACGTTCCTCCTGAGTTTTCGAACAAGTTTCCTGCTGTTTAGTACGTTTGCTGGCATTGGGCTGGAAATACCGGTTTTGGGATTCTGCACAGAAAGGGTTTGCAAACCGCTGAATCCAAACGTGAGTTTAACTCTGTCAGTTGAATGCACACATTGACAACCATTCAGTTAGATAGCTCCGTTTTGGTTTTAGAAGCAGATATTTCTCTGTACAGTCTATGGTCCCATTCACTCGGGAATATCCCAGCGCAGCTCCTAGAAGGAACGTGTTTATGACTCGCTGAATCCCAACAATGATTCAACTCTCTTAGGTGAATGAAGGCACAACAGAGCAGTTTCAAGGAAACGTTTCTCCTGAGTTTTAGACGAAGTTTACTGCTGTTTAGTACGTATGCCGGCATTGGGCTGGAAATACCGGTTTTGGGATTCTGCACAGAAATGGTTTGCAAACCGCTGAATTCACACGTGAGATTAACCCTGTCAGTTGAATGCACACATTGACAACCATTCAGTTAGGTAGCTCCGTTTTGGTTTTAGAAGCATATATTTCTCTGTACAACCTATGGTCCCATTCACTCGGGAATATCCCAACGCAGCTCCTAGAAGAAACGTGTTTCTGACTCGCTGAATCTCAACATAGATTCAACTCTCTTAGGTGAATGAACGCACAGCAGAGCACTTTCAAGGAAACGTTTCTCCTGAGTTTTAGACGAAGTTTCCTGCGGTTTAGTACGTATGCCGGCATTGGTCTGGAAATACCGGTTTTGGGATTCTGCAAAGAAAGGGTTTGCAAACCGCTGAATCCACACGTGAGTTTAACTCTGTCAGTTGAATGCACACATTGACAACCATTCAGTTAGATACCTCCGTTTTGGTTTTAGAAGCAGATATTTCTCTGTACAGCCTATGGTCCCATTCACTCGGGAATATCGCAACGCAGCTCCTAGAAGAAAAGTGGTTCTGACTCGCTGAATCTCAACATCGATTCAACTCTCTTAGGTGAACGATCGCACAGTAGAGCAGTTTCAAGGAAACGTTTCTCCTGAGTTTTAGACGAAGTTTCCTGCTGTTTAGTACGTATGCCGGCATTGGGCTGGAAATACCGGTTTTGGGATTCTGCACATAAAGGGTTTGCAAACCGCTGAATCCACACGTGAGTTCAACTCTGTCAGTTGAATGCACACATTGACAAACATTCAGTTAGATAGCTCCGTTTTGGTTTTAGAAGCAGACATTTCTCTGAACAGAATATGGTCCCATTCACTCGGGAATATCCCAACGCAGCTCCTAGAAGAAAAGTGTTTCAGACTCTCTGAATCTCAACATCGATTCAACTCTCTTAGGTGAACGATCGCACAGCAGAGCAGTTTCAAGGAAACGTTTCTCCTGAGTTTTAGGCGAAGTTTCCTGCTGTTTAGTACGTATGCCGGCATTGGTCTGGAAATAACGGTTTTGGGATTCTGCACAGAAAGGGTTTGCAAACCGCTGAATCCACACGTGAGTTTAACTCTGTCATTTGAATGCACACATTGACAACCATTCAGTTAGATAGCTCTGTTTTGGATTTAGAAGCAGATATTTCTCTGTGCAGCCTATGGTCCCATTCACTCGGGAATGTCCCAACGCAGCTCCTAGAAGAAACGTGTTTCTGACTCGCTGAATCTCAACATAGTTTCAACTCTCTTAGGTGAACGATCGCGCAGCAGAGCAGTTTCAAGAAAACGTTTCACCTGAGTTTTAGATGAAGATTCCTGCTGTTTTGTACGTATGCCGGCATTGGGCTGGAAATACCGGTTTTGGGATTCTGCACAGAAAGGGTTTGCAAACCGCTGAATCCACACGTGAGTGTAACTCTGTCAGTTGAATGCGCACATTGACAACCATTCAGTTCGATAGCTCCGTTTTGGTTGTAGAAACAGATATTTCTCTGTACAGCCTATGGTCCCAGTCACTCGGGAATATCCCAACGCAGCTCCTAGAAGAAACGTGTTTATGACTCGCTGAATCCCAACATAGATTCAACTCTCCCAGGTGAACGAACGCACAACAGAGCAGTTTCAAGGAAACGTTTCTCCTGAGTTTTAGACGAAGTTTACTGCTGTTTAGTACGTATGCCGGCATTGGGCTGGAAATACCGGTTTTGGGATTCTGCACAGAAATGGTTTTCAAACCGCTGAATTCACACGTGAGATTAACCCTGTCAGTTGAATGCACACATTGACAACCATTCAATTAGATAGCTCCGTTTTGGTTTTAGAAGCATATATTTCTCTGTACAACCTATGGTCCCATTCACTCGGGAATATCCCAACGCAGCTCCTAGAAGAAACGTGTTCCTGACTCGCTGAATCTCAACATAGATTCAACTCTCTTAGGTGAATGAACGCACAGCAGAGCACTTTCAAGGAAACGTTTCTCCTGAGTTTTAGACGAAGTTTCCTGCGGTTTAGTACGTATGCCGGCATCGGTCTGGAAATACCGGTTTTGGGATTCTGCACAGAAAGGGTTTGCAAACCGCTGAATCCACACGTGAGTTTAACTCTGTCAGTTGAATGCACACATTGACAACCATTCAGTTAGATAGCTCTGTTTTGGTTTTAGAAGCAGATATTTCTCTGTACAGCCTATGGTCCCATTCACTCGGGAATATCCCAACGCAGCTCCTAGAAGAAACGTGTTTATGACTCCCTGATTCACAACATAGATTCAACTCTCTAAGTTGAACGAACGCACAACAGAGCAGTTTCTAAGAAACGTTTCTCCTGAGTTTTAGACGAAGTTTCCTGCTGTTTAGTACGTAGGACGGCATTGGGATGGAAATACTGGTTTTGGGATTCTGCACAGAAATGGTTTGCAAACCGCTGAATCCACACGTGCGTTTAACTCTGTCAGTTGAATGCACACATTGACAACCATTCAGTTAGATAGCTCCGTTTTGGTTTTAGAAGCAGATATTTCTCTGTACAGCCTATGGTCCCATTCACTCGGGAATATCCCAACACAGCTCCAGAAGAAACGTGTTTCTGACTCGATGAACCTCAACATAGATTCAAGTCTCTTAGGTGAACGAACGCACAGCAGAGCAGTTTCAAGTACACGTTTCTCCTGAGTTTTAGACGAAGTTTCCTGCGGTTTAGTACGTATGCCGGCATTGGTCTGGAAATACCCGTTTTGGGATTCTGCACAGAAAGGGTTTGCAAACCGCTGAATCCACACGTGAGTTTACCTCTGTCAGTTGAATGCACACATTGACAACCATTCAGTTAGATAGCTCCGTTTTGGTTTTAGAAGCAGATATTTCTCTGTACAGCCTACGGTCCCATTCACTCGGGAATATCCCAACGCAGCTCCTAGAAGAAACGTGTTTCTGATTCGCTGAATGTCAACATAGATTCAACTCTCTTAGGTGAACGATCGCACAGCAGAGCAGTTTCAAGGAAACGTTCCTCCAGAGTTTTCGACGAAGTTTCCTGCTGTTTAGTACGTATGCCGTCGTTGGGCTGGAAATACCGGTTTTGTGACTCTGCACAGAAAGGGTTTGCAAACCGCTGAATCCACACGTGAGATTAACTCTGTCAGTTGAATGCACACATTGTCAACCATTCAGTTAGATAGCTCCGTTTTGGTTTTAAAAGCAGATATGTCTCTGTACAGCCTATGGTCCCATTAACTCGGGGATGTCCCAACGCAGCTCCTAGAAGAAACGTGCTTCTGACTCGCTGAATCTCAACATAGATTGAACTCTCTTAGGTGAACGATGGCACAGCAGAGCAGTTTCAAGGAAACGTTTCTCCTGAGTTTTAGACGAAGTTTCCTGCTCTTTAGTACGTATGCCGGCATTGGTCTGGAAATACCGGTTTTGGGATTCTGCACAAAAAGGGTTTGCAAACCGCTGAATACACATGAGAGTTTACCTCTGTCACTTGAATGCACACATTGACAACCATTCAGTTAGATAGCTCCGTTTTGGTTTTAGAAGCAGATATTTCTCTGTAAAGCCTATGGTCCCTTTCACTCGGGAATATCCCAACGCAGCTCCTAGAGGAAACGTGTTTCTGATTCGCTGAATGTCAACATAGATTCAACTCTCTTAGATGAACGATCGTACAGCAGAGCAGTTTCAAGGAAACGTTCCTCCTGAGTTTTCGACCAAGTTTCCTGCTGTTTAGTACGTTTGCTGGCATTGGGCTGGAAATACCGGTTTTGGGATTCTGCACAGAAAGGGTTTGCAAACCGCTGAATCCAAACTTGAGTTTAACTCTGTCAGTTGAATGCACACATTGACAACCATTCAGTTAGATAGCTCCGTTTTGGTTTTAGAAGCAGATATTTCTCTGTACAGTCTATGGTCCCATTCACTCGGGAATATCCCAGCGCAGCTCCTAGAAGGAACGTGTTTATGACTCGCTGAATCCCAACAATGATTCAACTCTCTTAGGTGAATGAACGCACAACAGAGCAGTTTCAAGGAAACGTTTCTCCTGAGTTTTAGACGAAGTTTACTGCTGTTTAGTACCTATGCCGGCATTGGGCTGGAAATACCGGTTTTCGGATTCTGCACAGAAATGGTTTGCAAACCGATGATTCCACAAGTGAGTTTATCTCTGTCAGTTGAATGCACACATTGACAACCATTCAGTTAGATAGCTCCGTTTTGGTTTTAGAAGCATATATTTCTCTGTACACCCTATGGTCCCATTCACTCGGGAATATCCCAACGCAGCTCCTAGAAGAAACGTGTTTCTGACTCGCTGAATCTCAACATCGATTCAACTCTCTTAGGTGAACGATCGCACAGCAGAACAGTTTCAAGGAAACGTTTCTCCTGAGTTTTAGACGAAGTTTCCTGCTGTTTAGTATGTATGCCGGCATTGGTCTGGAAATACCGGTTTTGGGATTCTGCACAGAAAGGGTTTGCAAACTGCTGAATCCACACGTGAGTTTAACTCGGTCAGTTGAATGCACACATTGACAACCATTCAGTTAGATAGCTCCGTTCTGGTTTTAGAAGCAGATATTTCTCTGTACAGCCTGTGGACCCTTTCACTCGGGAATGTCCCAAAGCAGCTCCTAGAAGAAACGTGTTTATGACTCACTGAATTCCAGCATAGATTCAACTCTCTTAGGTGAACGAACGCACAACAGAGCAGTTTCAAGGAAACGTTTCTCCCGAGTTTTAGACGAAGGTTACTGCTGTTTAGTACGTATGCCGGCATTGGTCTGGAAATACCGGTTTTGGGATTCTGCACAGAAAGGGTTTGAAAACCACTGAATTCACCCGTGAGTTTAACTCTGTCACTTGAATGCACACATTGACAACCATTCAGTTAGATAGCTCCGTTATGGTTTTAGAAGCAGATATTTCTCTGTACAGCCTGTGGTCCCTTTCACTCGGGAATATCCCAAAGCAGCTCCTAGAAGAAATGTGTTTATGACTCGCTGAATCCCAACATAGATTCAACTCTCTTAGGTGATCGAACGCACAACAGAGCAGTTTCAAGGAAACGTTTCTCCTGAGTTTTAGACGAAGTTTACTGCTGTTTAGTATGTATGCCGGCATTGGGATGGAAATACCGTTTTTGGGATTCTGCACAGAAAGGGTTTGCAAACCGCTGAATCCACACGTGAGTTTACCTCTGTCAGTTGAATGCACACTTTGGCAACCATTCAGTTAGATAGCTCCGTTTTGGTTTTAGAAGCAGATATTTCTCTATACAGCCTATGGTCCCATTCACTCGGGAATGTCCCAACGCAGCTCCTACAAGAAACGTGTTTCTGACTCGCTGAATCTCAACATAGATTCAACTCTCTTAGGTGAACGAACGCACAGCAGAGCAGTTTCAAGGAAACGTTCCTCCTGAGTTTTAGACGAAGTTTCCTGCTGTTTAGTACGTATGCCGTCATTGGGCTGGAAATACCGGTTTTGGGATTCAGCACAGAAACGGTTTGCAATCCGCTGAATCCACACGTGAGTTTAACTCTGTCAGTTGAATGCACACATTGATAACCATTCAATTAGATAGCTCCGTTTTGGTTTTAGAAGCAGATATTTCTCTGTACAGCCTATGGTCCCATTCACTCGGGAATATCCCAACGCAGCTCCTAGAAGAAACGTGTTTATGACTCGCTGAATCCCAATATAGATTCAACTCTCTTAGGTGAACGAACGCACAACAAAGCAGTTTCAAGGAAACGTTTCTCCTGAGTTGTAAACGAAGTTTACTGCTGTTTAGTACGTATGCCGGCATAGGGATGGAAATACCGGCTTTGGGATTCTGCACAGAAATGGTTTGGAAACCGCTGAATTCACACGTGAGTTTAACTCTGTCAGTTGAATGCACACATTGACAACTATTCAGTTAGATAGCTCCGTTTTGGTTTTAGAAGCAGATATTTCTCTGTGCTGCCTATGATCCCATTCACTCGGGAATATCCCAACGCAGCTCCTAGAAAAAACTTGTTAATGTCTCGCTGAATCCCAACACAGATTGAACTCTCTTAGGTGAACGATGGCACAGCAGAGCAGTTTCAAGGAAACGTTTCTCCTGAGTTTTAGACGAAGTTTCCTGCTGTTTAGTACGTATGCCGGCATTGGTCTGGAAATACCGGTTTTGGGATTCTGCACAAAAAGGGTTTGCAAACCGCTGAATACACATGAGAGTTTACCTCTGTCACTTGAATGCACACATTGACAACCATTCAGTTAGATAGCTCCGTTTTGGTTTTAGAAGCAGATATTTCTCTGTACAGCCTGTGGTCCCATTCACTCGGGAATATCCCAATGCAGCTCCTAGAAGAAACGTGTTTATGACTCGCTGAATCCCAACATAGATTCAACTCTCTTAGGTGAACGAACGCACAACAGTGCAGTTTCTAGGAAACGTTTCTCCTGAGTTTTAGACGAAGTTTCCTGCTGTTTAGTACGTATGCCGGCATTGGGCTGGAAATACCGGTTTTGGGATTCTGCACAGAAAGGGTTTGCAATCCGTTGAATCCACACGTGAGTTTAACTCTGTCAGTTGAATGCACACATTGACAACCATTCAGTTAGATAGCTCCGTTTTGGTTTTAGAAGCAGATATTTATCTGTAAAGCCTATGGTCCCTTTCACTCGGGAATATCCCAACACACCTCCTAGAGGAAACGTGTTTCTGATTCGCTGAATGTCAACATAGATTCAACTCTCTTAGATGAACGAACGCACAGCAGAGCAGTTTCAAGGAAACGTTCCTCCTGAGTTTTCGACGAAGCTTCCTGCTGTTTAGTACGTATGCTGGCATTGGGGTGGAAATACCGGTTTTGGGATTCTGCACAGAAAGGGTTTGCAAACCGCTGAATCCAAACGTGAGTTTAACTCTATCACTTGAATGCACACATTGACAACCATTCAGTTAGATAGCTCCGTTTTGGTTTTAGAAGCAGATATTTCTCTGTACAGCCTATGGTCCCATTCACTCAGGAATATCCCAGCGCAGCTCCTAGAAGGAACGTGTTTATGACTCGCTGAATCCCAACAATGATTCAACTCTCTTAGGTGAATGAACGCACAACAGAGCAGTTTCAAGGAAACGTTTCTCCTGAGTTTTAGACGAAGTTTACTGCTGTTTAGTACCTATGCCGGCATTGGGCTGGAAATACCGGTTTTCGGATTCTGCACAGAAATGGTTTGCAAACCGATGATTCCACAAGTGAGTTTAACTCTGTCAGTTGAATGCACGCATTGACAACCGTTCAGTTAGATAGCTCTGTTTTGGATTTAGAAGCAGATATTTCTCTGTACAGCCTATGGTCCCATTCACTCGGGAATGTCCCAACGCAGCTCCTAGAAGAAACGTGTTTCTGACTCGCTGAATCTCAACATAGTTTCAACTCTCTTAGGTGAACGATCGCGCAGCAGAGCAGTTTCAAGGAAACGTTTCTCCTGAGTTTTAGATGAAGATTCCTGCTGTTTTGTACGTATGCCGGCATTGGGCTGGAAATACCGGTTTTGGGATTCTGCACAGAAAGGGTTTGCAAACCGCTGAATCCACACGTGAGTGTAACTCTGTCAGTTGAATGCGCACATTGACAACCATTCAGTTCGATAGCTCCGTTTTGGTTGTAGAAACAGATATTTCTCTGTACAGCCTATGGTCCCAGTCACTCGGGAATATCCCAACGCAGCTCCTAGAAGAAACGTGTTTATGACTCGCTGAATCCCAACATAGATTCAACTCTCCCAGGTGAACGAACGCACAACAGAGCAGTTTCAAGGAAACGTTTCTCCTGAGTTTTAGACGAAGTTTACTGCTGTTTAGTACGTATGCCGGCATTGGGCTGGAAATACCGGTTTTGGGATTCTGCACAGAAATGGTTTTCAAACCGCTGAATTCACACGTGAGATTAACCCTGTCAGTTGAATGCACACATTGACAACCATTCAGTTAGATAGCTCCGTTTTGGTTTTAGAAGCATATATTTCTCTGTACAACCTATGGTCCCATTCACTCGGGAATATCCCAACGCAGCTCCTAGAAGAAACGTGTTTCTGACTCGCTGAATCTCAACATAGATTCAACTCTCTTAGGTGAATGAACGCACAGCAGAGCACTTTCAAGGAAACGTTTCTCCTGAGTTTTAGACGAAGTTTCCTGCGGTTTAGTACGTATGCCGGCATCGGTCTGGAAATACCGGTTTTGGGATTCTGCACAGAAAGGGTTTGCAAACAGCTGAATCCACACGTGAGTTTAACTCTGTCATTTGAATGCACACATTGACAACCATTCAGTTAGATAGCTCTGTTTTGGTTTTAGAAGCAGATATTTCTCTGTGCAGCCTATGGTCCCATTTACTCGGGAATATCCCAACGCAGCTCCTAGAAGAAAAGTGTTTCAGACTCGCTGAATCTCAACATCGATTCAACTCTCTTAGGTGAACGAACGCACAGCAGAGCAGTTTCAAGGAAACCTTTCCCCTGAGTTTTAGACGAAGTTTCCTGCTGTTTAGTACGTATGCCGGCATTGGGCTGGAAATACCGGTTTTGGGATTCTGCACATAAAGGGTTTGCAAACCGCTGAATCCACACGTGAGTTCAACTCTGTCAGTTGAATGCAAACATTGACAACCATTCAGTTAGATAGCTCCGTTTTGGTTTTAGAAGCAGATATTTCTCTGTACAGCCTATGGTCCCATTCACTCGGGAATATCCCAACGCAGCTCCTAGAAGAAAAGTGTTTCAGACTCGCTGAATCTCAACATCGATTCAACTCTCTTAGGTGAACGATCGCACAGCAGAGCAGTTTCAAGGAAACGTTTCTCCTGAGTTTTAGACGAAGTTTCCTGCTGTTTAGTACGTATGCCGGCATTGGGCTGGAAATACCGGGTTTGGGATTCTGCACATAAAGGGTTTGCAAACCGCTGAATCCACACGTGAGTTCAACTCTGTCAGTTGAATGCACACATTGACAACCATTCAGTTAGATAGCTCTGTTTTGGATTTAGAAGCAGATATTTCTCTGTGCAGCCTATGGTCCCATTCACTCGGGAATGTCCCAACGCAGCTCCTAGAAGAAACGTGTTTCTGACTCGCTGAATCTCAACATAGTTTCAACTCTCTTAGGTGAACGATCGCGCAGCAGAGCAGTTTCAAGGAAACGTTTCACCTGAGTTTTAGATGAAGATTCCTGCTCTTTTGTACGTATGCCGGCATTGGGCTGGAAATACCGGTTTTGGGATTCTGCACAGAAAGGGTTTGCAAACCGCTGAATCCACACGTGAGTGTAACTCTGTCAGTTGAATGCGCACATTGACAACCATTCAGTTCGATAGCTCCGTTTTGGTTGTAGAAACAGATATTTCTCTGTACAGCCTATGGTCCCAGTCACTCGGGAATATCCCAACGCAGCTCCTAGAAGAAACGTGTTTATGACTCGCTGAATCCCAACATAGATTCAACTCTCCCAGGTGAACGAACGCACAACAGAGCAGTTTCAAGGAAACGTTTCTCCTGAGTTTTAGACGAAGTTTACTGCTGTTTAGTACGTATGCCGGCATTGGGCTGGAAATACCGGTTTTGGGATTCTGCACAGAAATGGTTTTCAAACCGCTGAATTCACACGTGAGATTAACCCTGTCAGTTGAATGCACACATTGACAACCATTCAGTTAGATAGCTCCGTTTTGGTTTTAGAAGCAGATATTTCTCTGTACAGCCTATGGTCCCATTCACTCGGGAATATCGCAACGCAGCTCCTAGAAGAAAAGTGTTTCAGACTCGCTGAATCTCAACATCGATTCAACTCTCTTAGGTGAACGATCGCACAGCAGAGCAGTTTCAAGGAAACGTTTCTCCTGAGTTTTAGACGAAGTTTCCTGCTGTTTAGTACGTATGCCGGCATTGGTCTGGTAATAACGGTTTTGGGATTCTGCACAGAAATGGTTTGCAAACCGCTGAATCCACACGTGAGTTTACCTCTGTTATTTGAATGCACACATTGACAACCGTTCAGTTAGATAGCTCTGTTTTGGATTTAGAAGCAGATATTTCTCTGTACAGCCTATGGTCCCATTCACTCGGGAATGTCCCAACGCAGTTCCTAGAAGAAACGTGTTTCTGACTCGCTGAATCTCAACATAGTTTCAACTCTCTTAGGTGAACGATCGCGCAGTAGAGCAGTTTCAAGGAAACGTTTCTCCTGAGTTTTAGATGAAGATTCCTGCTGTTTTGTACGTATGCCGGCATTGGGCTGGAAATACCGGTTTTGGGATTCTGCACAGAAAGGGTTTGCAAACCGCTGAATCCACACGTGAGTTTAACTCTGTCAGTTGAATGCACACATTGACAACCATTCAGTTCGATTGCTCCGTTTTGGTTGTAGAAACAGATATTTCTCTGTACAGCCTATGGTCCCAGTCACTCGGGAATATCCCAATGCAGCTCCTAGAAGAAACGTGTTTTTGACTCGCTGAATCCCAACATAGATTCAACTCTCCCAGGTGAACGAACGCACAACAGAGCAGTTTCAAGGAAACGTTTCTCCTGAGTTTTAGACGTAGTTTACTGCTGTTTAGTACGTATGCCGGCATTGGGCTGGAAATACCGGTTTTGGGATTGTGCACAGAAATGGTTTGCAAACCGCTGAATTCACACGTGAGATTAACCCTGTCAGTTGAATGCACACATTGACAACCATTCAGTTAGGTAGCTCCGTTTTGGTTTTAGAAGCATATATTTCTCTGTACAACCTATGGTCCCATTCACTCGGGAATATCCCAACGCAGCTCCTAGAAGAAACGTGTTTCTGACTCGCTGAATCTCAACATAGATACAACTCTCTTAGGTGAATGAACGCACAGCAGAGCACTTTCAAGGAAACGTTTCTCCTGAGTTTTAGACGAAGTTTCCTGCGGTTTAGTACGTATGCCGGCATTGGTCTGGAAATACCGGTTTTGGGATTCTGCAAAGAAAGGGTTTGCAAACCGCTGAATCCACACGTGAGTTTAACTCTGTCAGTTGAATGCACACATTGACAACCATTCAGTTAGATACCTCCGTTTTGGTTTTAGAAGCAGATATTTCTCTGTACAGCCTATGGTCCCATTCACTCGGGAATATCCCAACGCAGCTCCTAGAAGAAAAGTGGTTCTGACTCGCTGAATCTCAACATCGATTCAACTCTCTTAGGTGAACGATCGCACAGTAGAGCAGTTTCAAGGAAACGTTTCTCCTGAGTTTTAGACGAAGTTTCCTGCTGTTTAGTACGTATGCCGGCATTGGGCTGGAAATACCGGTTTTGGGATTCTGCACATAAAGGGTTTGCAAACCGCTGAATCCACACGTGAGTTCAACTCTGTCAGTTGAATGCACACATTGACAAACATTCAGTTAGATAGCTCCGTTTTGGTTTTAGAAGCAGATATTTCTCTGTACAGAATATGGTCCCATTCACTCGGGAATATCCCAACGCAGCTCCTAGAAGAAAAGTGTTTCAGACTCTCTGAATCTCAACATCGATTCAACTCTCTTAGGTGAACGATCGCACAGCAGAGCAGTTTCAAGGAAACGTTTCTCCTGAGTTTTAGGCGAAGTTTCCTGCTGTTTAGTACGTATGCCGGCATTGGTCTGGAAATAACGGTTTTGGGATTCTGCACAGAAAGGGTTTGCAAACCGCTGAATCCACACGTGAGTTTAACTCTGTCATTTGAATGCACACATTGACAACCATTCAGTTAGATAGCTCTGTTTTGGATTTAGAAGCAGATATTTCTCTGTGCAGCCTATGGTCCCATTCACTCGGGAATGTCCCAACGCAGCTCCTAGAAGAAACGTGTTTCTGACTCGCTGAATCTCAACATAGTTTCAACTCTCTTAGGTGAACGATCGCGCAGCAGAGCAGTTTCAAGGAAACGTTTCACCTGAGTTTTAGATGAAGATTCCTGCTGTTTTGTACGTATGCCGGCATTGGGCTGGAAATACCGGTTTTGGGATTCTGCACAGAAAGGGTTTGCAAACCGCTGAATCCACACGTGAGTGTAACTCTGTCAGTTGAATGCGCACATTGACAACCATTCAGTTCGATAGCTCCGTTTTGGTTGTAGAAACAGATATTTCTCTGTACAGCCTATGGTCCCAGTCACTCGGGAATATCCCAACGCAGCTCCTAGAAGAAACGTGTTTATGACTCGCTGAATCCCAACATAGATTCAACTCTCCCAGGTGAACGAACGCACAACAGAGCAGTTTCAAGGAAACGTTTCTCCTGAGTTTTAGACGAAGTTTACTGCTGTTTAGTACGTATGCCGGCATTGGGCTGGAAATACCGGTTTTGGGATTCTGCACAGAAATGGTTTTCAAACCGCTGAATTCACACGTGAGATTAACCCTGTCAGTTGAATGCACACATTGACAACCATTCAGTTAGATAGCTCCGTTTTGGTTTTAGAAGCATATATTTCTCTGTACAACCTATGGTCCCATTCACTCGGGAATATCCCAACGCAGCTCCTAGAAGAAACGTGTTTCTGACTCGCTGAATCTCAACATAGATTCAACTCTCTTAGGTGAATGAACGCACAGCAGAGCACTTTCAAGGAAACGATTCTCCTGAGTTTTAGACGAAGTTTCCTGCGGTTTAGTACGTATGCCGGCATCGGTCTGGAAATACCGGTTTTGGGATTCTGCACAGAAAGGGTTTGCAAACCGCTCAATCCACACGTGAGTTTAACTCTGTCATTTGAATGCACACATTGACAACCATTCAGTTAGATAGCTCTGTTTTGGTTTTAGAAGCAGATATTTCTCTGTGCAGCCTATGGTCCCATTTACTCGGGAATATCCCAACGCAGCTCCTAGAAGAAAAGTGTTTCAGACTCGCTGAATCTCAACATCGATTCAACTCTCTTAGGTGAACGAACGCACAGCAGAGCAGTTTCAAGGAAACCTTTCCCCTGAGTTTTAGACGTAGTTTCCTGCTGTTTAGTACGTATGCCGGCATTGGGCTGGAAATACCGGTTTTGGGATTCTGCACATAAAGGGTTTGCAAACCGCTGAATCCACACGTGAGTTCAACTCTGTCAGTTGAATGCACACATTGACAACCATTCAGTTAGATAGCTCCGTTTTGGTTTTAGAAGCAGATATTTCTCTGTACAGCCTATGGTCCCATTCACTCGGGAATATCCCAACGCGGCTCCTAGAAGAAAAGTGTTTCAGACTCGCTGAATCTCAACATCGATTCAACTCTCTTAGGTGAACGATCGCACAGCAGAGCAGTTTCAAGGAAACGTTTCTCCTGAATTTTAGGCGAAGTTTCCTGCTGTTTAGTACGTATGCCGGCATTGGTCTGGAAATAACGGTTTTGGGATTCTGCACAGAAAGGGTTTGCAAACCGCTGAATCCACACGTGAGTTTAACTCTGTCATTTGAATGCACACATTGACAACCATTCAGTTAGATAGCTCTGTTTTGGATTTAGAAGCAGATATTTCTCTGTGCAGCCTATGGTCCCATTCACTCGGGAATGTCCCAACGCAGCTCCTAGAAGAAACGTGTTTCTGACTCGCTGAATCTCAACATAGTTTCAACTCTCTTAGGTGAACGATCGCGCAGCAGAGCAGTTTCTAGGAAACGTTTCTCCTGAGTTTTAGACGAAGTTTCCTGCTGTTTAGTACGTATGCCGGCATTGGGATGGAAATACCGGTTTTGGGATTCTGCACAGAAAGGGTTTGCAATCCGCTGAATCCACACGTGAGTTTAACTCTGTCAGTTGAATGCACACATTGACAACCATTCAGTTAGATAGCTCCGTTTTGGTTTTAGAAGCAGATATTTCTCTGTAAAGCCTATGGTCCCTTGCACTCGGGAATATCCCAACGCAGCTCCTAGAGGAAACGTGTTTCTGATTCGCTGAATGTCAACATAGATTCAACTCTCTTAGATGAACGAACGCACAGCAGAGCAGTTTCAAGGAAACGTTCCTCCTGAGTTTTCGACGAAGCTTCCTGCTGTTTAGTACGTATGCTGGCATTGGGCTGGAAATACCGGTTTTGGGATTCTGCACAGAAAGGGTTTCCAAACCGCTGAATCCAAACGTGAGTTTAACTCTGTCAGTTGAATGCACACATTGACAACCATTCAGTTAGATAGCTCCGTTTTGGTTTTAGAAGCAGATATTTCTCTGTACAGCCTATGGTCCCATTCACTCAGGAATATCCCAGCGCAGCTCCTAGAAGGAATGTGTTTATGACTCGCTGAATCCCAACAATGATTCAACTCTCTTAGGTGAATGAACGCACAACAGAGCAGTTTCAAGGAAACGTTTCTCCTGAGTTTTAGACGAAGTTTACTGCTGTTTAGTACCTATGCCGGCATTGGGCTGGAAATACCGGTTTTCGGATCCTGCACAGAAATGGTTTGCAAACCGATGATTCCACAAGTGAGTTTAACTCTGTCAGTTGAATGCACACATTGACAACCGTTCAGTTAGATAGCTCTGTTTTGGATTTAGAAGCAGATATTTCTCTGTACAGCCTATGGTCCCATTCACTCGGGAATGTCCCAACGCAGCTCCTAGAAGAAACGTGTTTCTGACTCGCTGAATCTCAACATAGTTTCAACTCTCTTAGGTGAACGATCGCGCAGCAGAGCAGTTTCAAGGAAACGTTTCTCCTGAGTTTTAGATGAAGATTCCTGCTGTTTTGTACGTATGCCGGCATTGGGCTGGAAATACCGGTTTTGGGATTCTGCACAGAAAGGGTTTGCAAACCGCTGAATCCACACGTGAGTTTAACTCTGTCAGTTGAATGCACACATTGACAACCATTCAGTTCGATTGCTCCGTTTTGGTTGTAGAAACAGATATTTCTCTGTACAGCCTATGGTCCCAGTCACTCGGGAATATCCCACTGCAGCTCCTAGAAGAAACGTGTTTTTGACTCGCTGAATCCCAACATAGATTCAACTCTCCCAGGTGAACGAACGCACAACAGAGCAGTTTCAAGGAAACGTTTCTCCTGAGTTTTAGACGTAGTTTACTGCTGTTTAGTACGTATGCCGGCATTGGGCTGGAAATACCGGTTTTGGGATTGTGCACAGAAATGGTTTGCAAACCGCTGAATTCACACGTGAGATTAACCCTGTCAGTTGAATGCACACATTGACAACCATTCAGTTAGGTAGCTCCGTTTTGGTTTTAGAAGCATATATTTCTCTGTACAACCTATGGTCCCATTCACTCGGGAATATCCCAACGCAGCTCCTAGAAGAAACGTGTTTCTGACTCGCTGAATCTCAACATAGATTCAACTCTCTTAGGTGAATGAACGCACAGCAGAGCACTTTCAAGGAAACGTTTCTCCTGAGTTTTAGACGAAGTTTCCTGCGGTTTAGTACGTATGCCGGCATTGGTCTGGAAATACCGGTTTTGGGATTCTGCAAAGAAAGGGTTTGCAAACCGCTGAATCCACACGTGAGTTTAACTCTGTCAGTTGAATGCACACATTGACAACCATTCAGTTAGATACCTCCGTTTTGGTTTTAGAAGCAGATATTTCTCTGTACAGAATATGGTCCCATTCACTCGGGAATATCCCAACGCAGCTCCTAGAAGAAAAGTGTTTCAGACTCTCTGAATCTCAACATCGATTCAACTCTCTTAGGTGAACGATCGCACAGCAGAGCAGTTTCAAGGAAACGTTTCTCCTGAGTTTTAGGCGAAGTTTCCTGCTGTTTAGTACGTATGCCGGCATTGGTCTGGAAATAACGGTTTTGGGATTCTGCACAGAAAGGGTTTGCAAACCGCTGAATCCACACGTGAGTTTAACTCTGTCATTTGAATGCACACATTGACAACCATTCAGTTAGATAGCTCTGTTTTGGATTTAGAAGCAGATATTTCTCTGTGCAGCCTATGGTCCCATTCACTCGGGAATGTCCCAACGCAGCTCCTAGAAGAAACGTGTTTCTGACTCGCTGAATCTCAACATAGTTTCAACTCTCTTAGGTGAACGATCGCGCAGCAGAGCAGTTTCAAGGAAACGTTTCACCTGAGTTTTAGATGAAGATTCCTGCTGTTTTGTACGTATGCCGGCATTGGGCTGGAAATACCGGTTTTGGGATTCTGCACAGAAAGGGTTTGCAAACCGCTGAATCCACACGTGAGTGTAACTCTGTCAGTTGAATGCGCACATTGACAACCATTCAGTTCGATAGCTCCGTTTTGGTTGTAGAAACAGATATTTCTCTGTACAGCCTATGGTCCCAGTCACTCGGGAATATCCCAACGCAGCTCCTAGAAGAAACGTGTTTATGACTCGCTGAATCCCAACATAGATTCAACTCTCCCAGGTGAACGAACGCACAACAGAGCAGTTTCAAGGAAACGATTCTCCTGAGTTTTAGACGAAGTTTACTGCTGTTTAGTACGTATGCCGGCATTGGGCTGGAAATACCGGTTTTGGGATTCTGCACAGAAATGGTTTTCAAACCGCTGAATTCACACGTGAGATTAACCCTGTCAGTTGAATGCACACATTGACAACCATTCAGTTAGATAGCTCCGTTTTGGTTTTAGAAGCATATATTTCTCTGTACAACCTATGGTCCCATTCACTCGGGAATATCCCAACGCAGCTCCTAGAAGAAACGTGTTTCTGACTCGCTGAATCTCAACATAGATTCAACTCTCTTAGGTGAATGAACGCACAGCAGAGCACTTTCAAGGAAACGTTTCTCCTGAGTTTTAGACGAAGTTTCCTGCGGTTTAGTACGTATGCCGGCATCGGTCTGGAAATACCGGTTTTGGGATTCTGCACAGAAAGGGTTTGCAAACCGCTCAATCCACACGTGAGTTTAACTCTGTCATTTGAATGCACACATTGACAACCATTCAGTTAGATAGCTCTGTTTTGGTTTTAGAAGCAGATATTTCTCTGTGCAGCCTATGGTCCCATTTACTCGGGAATATCCCAACGCAGCTCCTAGAAGAAAAGTGTTTCAGACTCGCTGAATCTCAACATCGATTCAACTCTCTTAGGTGAACGATCGCACAGCAGAGCAGTTTCAAGGAAACGTTTCTCCTGAATTTTAGGCGAAGTTTCCTGCTGTTTAGTACGTATGCCGGCATTGGTCTGGAAATAACGGTTTTGGGATTCTGCACAGAAAGGGTTTGCAAACCGCTGAATCCACACGTGAGTTTAACTCTGTCATTTGAATGCACACATTGACAACCATTCAGTTAGATAGCTCTGTTTTGGATTTAGAAGCAGATATTTCTCTGTGCAGCCTATGGTCCCATTCACTCGGGAATGTCCCAATGCAGCTCCTAGAAGAAACGTGTTTCTGACTCGCTGAATCTCAACATAGTTTCAACTCTCTTAGGTGAACGATCGCGCAGCAGAGCAGTTTCTAGGAAACGTTTCTCCTGAGTTTTAGACGAAGTTTCCTGCTGTTTAGTACGTATGCCGGCATTGGGATGGAAATACCGGTTTTGGGATTCTGCACAGAAAGGGTTTGCAATCCGCTGAATCCACACGTGAGTTTAACTCTGTCAGTTGAATGCACACATTGACAACCATTCAGTTAGATAGCTCCGTTTTGGTTTTAGAAGCAGATATTTCTCTGTAAAGCCTATGGTCCCTTTCACTCGGGAATATCCCAACGCAGCTCCTAGAGGAAACGTGTTTCTGATTCGCTGAATGTCAACATAGATTCAACTCTCTTAGATGAACGAACGCACAGCAGAGCAGTTTCAAGGAAACGTTCCTCCTGAGTTTTCGACGAAGCTTCCTGCTGTTTAGTACGTATGCTGGCATTGGGCTGGAAATACCGGTTTTGGGATTCTGCACAGAAAGGGTTTCCAAACCGCTGAATCCAAACGTGAGTTTAACTCTGTCAGTTGAATGCACACATTGACAACCATTCAGTTAGATAGCTCCGTTTTGGTTTTCGAAGCAGATATTTCTCTGTACAGCCTATGGTCCCATTCACTCAGGAATATCCCAGCGCAGCTCCTAGAAGGAATGTGTTTATGACTCGCTGAATCCCAACAATGATTCAACTCTCTTAGGTGAATGAACGCACAACAGAGCAGTTTCAAGGAAACGTTTCTCCTGAGTTTTAGACGAAGTTTACTGCTGTTTAGTACCTATGCCGGCATTGGGCTGGAAATACCGGTTTTCGGATTCTGCACAGAAATGGTTTGCAAACCGATGATTCCACAAGTGAGTTTAACTCTGTCAGTTGAATGCACACATTGACAACCGTTCAGTTAGATAGCTCTGTTTTGGATTTAGAAGCAGATATTTCTCTGTACAGCCTATGGTCCCATTCACTCGGGAATGTCCCAACGCAGCTCCTAGAAGAAACGTGTTTCTGACTCGCTGAATCTCAACATAGTTTCAACTCTCTTAGGTGAACGATCGCGCAGCAGAGCAGTTTCAAGGAAACGTTTCTCCTGAGTTTTAGATGAAGATTCCTGCTGTTTTGTACGTATGCCGGCATTGGGCTGGAAATACCGGTTTTGGGATTCTGCACAGAAAGGGTTTGCAAACCGCTGAATCCACACGTGAGTTTAACTCTGTCAGTTGAATGCACACATTGACAACCATTCAGTTCGATTGCTCCGTTTTGGTTGTAGAAACAGATATTTCTCTATACAGCCTATGGTCCCAGTCACTCGGGAATATCCCAATGCAGCTCCTAGAAGAAACGTGTTTATGACTCGCTGAATCCCAACATAGATTCAACTCTCCCAGGTGAACGAACGCACAACAGAGCAGTTTCAAGGAAACGTTTCTCCTGAGTTTTAGACGAAGTTTCCTGCTGTTTAGTACGTATGCCTGCATTGGGCTGGAAATACCGGTTTTGGGATTCTGCACATAAAGGGTTTGCAAACCGCTGAATCCACACGTGAGTTCAACTCTGTCAGTTGAATGCACACATTGACAAACATTCAGTTAGATAGCTCCGTTTTGGTTTTAGAAGCAGATATTTCTCTGTACAGAATATGGTCCCATTCACTCGGGAATATCCCAACGCAGCTCCTAGAAGAAAAGTGTTTCAGACTCTCTGAATCTCAACATCGATTCAACTCTCTTAGGTGAACGATCGCACAGCAGAGCAGTTTCAAGGAAACGTTTCTCCTGAGTTTTAGGCGAAGTTTCCTGCTGTTTAGTACGTATGCCGGCATTGGTCTGGAAATAACGGTTTTGGGATTCTGCACAGAAAGGGTTTGCAAACCGCTGAATCCACACGTGAGTTTAACTCTGTCATTTGAATGCACACATTGACAACCATTCAGTTAGATAGCTCTGTTTTGGATTTAGAAGCAGATATTTCTCTGTGCATCCTATGGTCCCATTCACTCGGGAATGTCCCAACGCAGCTCCTAGAAGAAACGTGTTTCTGACTCGCTGAATCTCAACATAGTTTCAACTCTCTTAGGTGAACGATCGCGCAGCAGAGCAGTTTCAAGGAAACGTTTCACCTGAGTTTTAGATGAAGATTCCTGCTCTTTTGTACGTATGCCGGCATTGGGCTGGAAATACCGGTTTTGGGATTCTGCACAGAAAGGGTTTGCAAACCGCTGAATCCACACGTGAGTGTAACTCTGTCAGTTGAATGTGCACATTGACAACCATTCAGTTCGATAGCTCCGTTTTGGTTGTAGAAACAGGTATTTCTCTGTACATCCTATGGTCCCAGTCACTCGGGAATATCCCAACGCAGCTCCTAGAAGAAACGTGTTTATGACTCGCTGAATCCCAACATAGATTCAACTCTCCCAGGTGAACGAACGCACAACAGAGCAGTTTCAAGGAAACGTTTCTCCTGAATTTTAGACGAAGTTTACTGCTGTTTAGTACGTATGCCGGCATTGGGCTGGAAATACCGGTTTTGGGATTCTGCACAGAAATGGTTTTCAAACCGCTGAATTCACACGTGAGATTAACCCTGTCAGTTGAATGCACACATTGACAACCATTCAGTAAGATAGCTCCGTTTTGGTTTTAGAAGCAGATATTTCTCTGTACAGCCTATGGTCCCATTCACTCGGGAATATCCCAACGCAGCTCCTAGAAGAAAAGTGTTTCAGACTCGCTGAATCTCAACATCGATTCAACTCTCTTAGGTGAACGATCGCACAGCAGAGCAGTTTCAAGGAAACGTTTCTCCTGAGTTTTAGACGAAGTTTCCTGCTGTTTAGTACGTATGCCGGCATTGGTCTGGAAATACCGGTTTTGGGATTCTGCACAGAAATGGTTTGCAAACCGCTGAATCCACACGTGAGTTTACCTCTGTCATTTGAATGCACACATTGACAACCGTTCAGTTAGATAGCTCTGTTTTGGATTTAGAAGCAGATATTTCTCTGTACAGCCTATGGTCCCATTCACTCGGGAATGTCCCAACGCAGCTCCTAGAAGAAACGTGTTTCTGACTCGCTGAATCTCAACATAGTTTCAACTCTCTTAGGTGAACGATCGCGCAGCAGAGCAGTTTCAAGGAAACGTTTCTCCTGAGTTTTAGATGAAGATTCCTGCTGTTTTGTACGTATGCCGGCATTGGGCTGGAAATACCGGTTTTGGGATTCTGCACAGAAAGGGTTTGCAAACCGCTGAATCCACACGTGAGTTTAACTCTGTCAGTTGAATGCACACATTGACAACCATTCAGTTCGATTGCTCCGTTTTGGTTGTAGAAACAGATATTCTCTGTACAGCCTATGGTCCCAGTCACTCGGGAATATCCCAATGCAGCTCCTAGAAGAAACGTGTTTATGACTCGCTGAATCCCAACATAGATTCCACTCTCCCAGGTGAACGAACGCACAACAGAGCAGTTTCAAGGAAACGTTTCTCCTGAGTTTTAGACGAAGTTTACTGCTGTTTAGTACGTATGCCGGCATTGGGCTGGAAATACCGGTTTTGGGATTCTGCACAGAAATGGTTTGCAAACCGCTGAATTCACACGTGAGATTAACCCTGTCAGTTGAATGCACACATTGACAACCATTCAGTTAGGTAGCTCCGTTTTGGTTTTAGAAGCATATATTTCTCTGTACAACCTATGGTCCCATTCACTCGGGAATATCCCAACGCAGCTCCTAGAAGAAACGTGTTTCTGACTCGCTGAATCTCAACATAGATTCAACTCTCTTAGGTGAATGAACGCACAGCAGAGCACTTTCAAGGAAACGTTTCTCCTGAGTTTTAGACGAAGTTTCCTGCGGTTTAGTACGTATGCCGGCATTGGTCTGGAAATACCGGTTTTGGGATTCTGCAAAGAAAGGGTTTGCAAACCGCTGAATCCACACGTGAGTTTAACTCTGTCAGTTGAATGCACACATTGACAACCATTCAGTTAGATACCTCCGTTTTGGTTTTAGAAGCAGATATTTCTCTGTACAGCCTATGGTCCCATTCACTCGGGAATATCCCAACGCAGCTCCTAGAAGAAAAGTGGTTCTGACTCGCTGAATCTCAACATCGATTCAACTCTCTTAGGTGAACGATCGCACAGTAGAGCAGTTTCAAGGAAACGTTTCTCCTGAGTTTTAGACGAAGTTTCCTGCTGTTTAGTACGTATGCCGGCATTGGGCTGGAAATACCGGTTTTGGGATTCTGCACATAAAGGGTTTGCAAACCGCTGAATCCACACGTGAGTTCAACTCTGTCAGTTGAATGCACACATTGACAAACATTCAGTTAGATAGCTCCGTTTTGGTTTTAGAAGCAGATATTTCTCTGTACAGAATATGGTCCCATTCACTCGGGAATATCCCAACGCAGCTCCTAGAAGAAAAGTGTTTCAGACTCTCTGAATCTCAACATCGATTCAACTCTCTTAGGTGAACGATCGCACAGCAGAGCAGTTTCAAGGAAACGTTTCTCCTGAGTTTTAGGCGAAGTTTCCTGCTGTTTAGTACGTATGCCGGCATTGGTCTGGAAATAACGGTTTTGGGATTCTGCACAGAAAGGGTTTGCAAACCGCTGAATCCACACGTGAGTTTAACTCTGTCATTTGAATGCACACATTGACAACCATTCAGTTAGATAGCTCTGTTTTGGATTTAGAAGCAGATATTTCTCTGTGCAGCCTATGGTCCCATTCACTCGGGAATGTCCCAACGCAGCTCCTAGAAGAAACGTGTTTCTGACTCGCTGAATCTCAACATAGTTTCAACTCTCTTAGGTGAACGATCGCGCAGCAGAGCAGTTTCAAGGAAACGTTTCACCTGAGTTTTAGATGAAGATTCCTGCTGTTTTGTACGTATGCCGGCATTGGGCTGGAAATACCGGTTTTGGGATTCTGCACAGAAAGGGTTTGCAAACCGCTGAATCCACACGTGAGTGTAACTCTGTCAGTTGAATGCGCACATTGACAACCATTCAGTTCGATAGCTCCGTTTTGGTTGTAGAAACAGATATTTCTCTGTACAGCCTATGGTCCCAGTCACTCGGGAATATCCCAACGCAGCTCCTAGAAGAAACGTGTTTATGACTCGCTGAATCCCAACATAGATTCAACTCTCCCAGGTGAACGAACGCACAACAGAGCAGTTTCAAGGAAACGTTTCTCCTGAGTTTTAGACGAAGTTTACTGCTGTTTAGTACGTATGCCGGCATTGGGCTGGAAATACCGGTTTTGGGATTCTGCACAGAAATGGTTTTCAAACCGCTGAATTCACACGTGAGATTAACCCTGTCAGTTGAATGCACACATTGACAACCATTCAGTTACATAGCTCCGTTTTGGTTTTAGAAGCATATATTTCTCTGTACAACCTATGGTCCCATTCACTCGGGAATATCCCAACGCAGCTCCTAGAAGAAACGTGTTTCTGACTCGCTGAATCTCAACATAGATTCAACTCTCTTAGGTGAATGAACGCACAGCAGAGCACTTTCAAGGAAACGATTCTCCTGAGTTTTAGACGAAGTTTCCTGCGGTTTAGTACGTATGCCGGCATCGGTCTGGAAATACCGGTTTTGGGATTCTGCACAGAAAGGGTTTGCAAACCGCTCAATCCACACGTGAGTTTAACTCTGTCATTTGAATGCACACATTGACAACCATTCAGTTAGATAGCTCTGTTTTGGTTTTAGAAGCAGATATTTCTCTGTGCAGCCTATGGTCCCATTTACTCGGGAATATCCCAACGCAGCTCCTAGAAGAAAAGTGTTTCAGACTCGCTGAATCTCAACATCGATTCAACTCTCTTAGGTGAACGAACGCACAGCAGAGCAGTTTCAAGGAAACCTTTCCCCTGAGTTTTAGACGTAGTTTCCTGCTGTTTAGTACGTATGCCGGCATTGGGCTGGAAATACCGGTTTTGGGATTCTGCACATAAAGGGTTTGCAAACCGCTGAATCCACACGTGAGTTCAACTCTGTCAGTTGAATGCACACATTGACAACCATTCAGTTAGATAGCTCCGTTTTGGTTTTAGAAGCAGATATTTCTCTGTACAGCCTATGGTCCCATTCACTCGGGAATATCCCAACGCGGCTCCTAGAAGAAAAGTGTTTCAGACTCGCTGAATCTCAACATCTATTCAACTCTCTTAGGTGAACGATCGCACAGCAGAGCAGTTTCAAGGAAACGTTTCTCCTGAATTTTAGGCGAAGTTTCCTGCTGTTTAGTACGTATGCCGGCATTGGTCTGGAAATAACGGTTTTGGGATTCTGCACAGAAAGGGTTTGCAAACCGCTGAATCCACACGTGAGTTTAACTCTGTCATTTGAATGCACACATTGACAACCATTCAGTTAGATAGCTCTGTTTTGGATTTAGAAGCAGATATTTCTCTGTGCAGCCTATGGTCCCATTCACTCGGGAATGTCCCAACGCAGCTCCTAGAAGAAACGTGTTTCTGACTCGCTGAATCTCAACATAGTTTCAACTCTCTTAGGTGAACGATCGCGCAGCAGAGCAGTTTCTAGGAAACGTTTCTCCTGAGTTTTAGACGAAGTTTCCTGCTGTTTAGTACGTATGCCGGCATTGGGATGGAAATACCGGTTTTGGGATTCTGCACAGAAAGGGTTTGCAATCCGCTGAATCCACACGTGAGTTTAACTCTGTCAGTTGAATGCACACATTGACAACCATTCAGTTAGATAGCTCCGTTTTGGTTTTAGAAGCAGATATTTCTCTGTAAAGCCTATGGTCCCTTGCACTCGGGAATATCCCAACGCAGCTCCTAGAGGGAACGTGTTTCTGATTCGCTGAATGTCAACATAGATTCAACTCTCTTAGATGAACGAACGCACAGCAGAGCAGTTTCAAGGAAACGTTCCTCCTGAGTTTTCGACGAAGCTTCCTGCTGTTTAGTACGTATGCTGGCATTGGGCTGGAAATACCGGTTTTGGGATTCTGCACAGAAAGGGTTTCCAAACCGCTGAATCCAAACGTGAGTTTAACTCTGTCAGTTGAATGCACACATTGACAACCATTCAGTTAGATAGCTCCGTTTTGGTTTTAGAAGCAGATATTTCTCTGTACAGCCTATGGTCCCATTCACTCAGGAATATCCCAGCGCAGCTCCTAGAAGGAATGTGTTTATGACTCGCTGAATCCCAACAATGATTCAACTCTCTTAGGTGAATGAACGCACAACAGAGCAGTTTCAAGGAAACGTTTCTCCTGAGTTTTAGACGAAGTTTACTGCTGTTTAGTACCTATGCCGGCATTGGGCTGGAAATACCGGTTTTCGGATCCTGCACAGAAATGGTTTGCAAACCGATGATTCCACAAGTGAGTTTAACTCTGTCAGTTGAATGCACACATTGACAACCGTTCAGTTAGATAGCTCTGTTTTGGATTTAGAAGCAGATATTTCTCTGTACAGCCTATGGTCCCATTCACTCGGGAATGTCCCAACGCAGCTCCTAGAAGAAACGTGTTTCTGACTCGCTGAATCTCAACATAGTTTCAACTCTCTTAGGTGAACGATCGCGCAGCAGAGCAGTTTCAAGGAAACGTTTCTCCTGAGTTTTAGATGAAGATTCCTGCTGTTTTGTACGTATGCCGGCATTGGGCTGGAAATACCGGTTTTGGGATTCTGCACAGAAAGGGTTTGCAAACCGCTGAATCCACACGTGAGTTTAACTCTGTCAGTTGAATGCACACATTGACAACCATTCAGTTCGATTGCTCCGTTTTGGTTGTAGAAACAGATATTTCTCTGTACAGCCTATGGTCCCAGTCACTCGGGAATATCCCACTGCAGCTCCTAGAAGAAACGTGTTTTTGACTCGCTGAATCCCAACATAGATTCAACTCTCCCAGGTGAACGAACGCACAACAGAGCAGTTTCAAGGAAACGTTTCTCCTGAGTTTTAGACGTAGTTTACTGCTGTTTAGTACGTATGCCGGCATTGGGCTGGAAATACCGGTTTTGGGATTGTGCACAGAAATGGTTTGCAAACCGCTGAATTCACACGTGAGATTAACCCTGTCAGTTGAATGCACACATTGACAACCATTCAGTTAGGTAGCTCCGTTTTGGTTTTAGAAGCATATATTTCTCTGTACAACCTATGGTCCCATTCACTCGGGAATATCCCAACGCAGCTCCTAGAAGAAACGTGTTTCTGACTCGCTGAATCTCAACATAGATTCAACTCTCTTAGGTGAATGAACGCACAGCAGAGCACTTTCAAGGAAACGTTTCTCCTGAGTTTTAGACGAAGTTTCCTGCGGTTTAGTACGTATGCCGGCATTGGTCTGGAAATACCGGTTTTGGGATTCTGCAAAGAAAGGGTTTGCAAACCGCTGAATCCACACGTGAGTTTAACTCTGTCAGTTGAATGCACACATTGACAACCATTCAGTTAGATACCTCCGTTTTGGTTTTAGAAGCAGATATTTCTCTGTACAGAATATGGTCCCATTCACTCGGGAATATCCCAACGCAGCTCCTAGAAGAAAAGTGTTTCAGACTCTCTGAATCTCAACATCGATTCAACTCTCTTAGGTGAACGATCGCACAGCAGAGCAGTTTCAAGGAAACGTTTCTCCTGAGTTTTAGGCGAAGTTTCCTGCTGTTTAGTACGTATGCCGGCATTGGTCTGGAAATAACGGTTTTGGGATTCTGCACAGAAAGGGTTTGCAAACCGCTGAATCCACACGTGAGTTTAACTCTGTCATTTGAATGCACACATTGACAACCATTCAGTTAGATAGCTCTGTTTTGGATTTAGAAGCAGATATTTCTCTGTGCAGCCTATGGTCCCATTCACTCGGGAATGTCCCAACGCAGCTCCTAGAAGAAACGTGTTTCTGACTCGCTGAATCTCAACATAGTTTCAACTCTCTTAGGTGAACGATCGCGCAGCAGAGCAGTTTCAAGGAAACGTTTCACCTGAGTTTTAGATGAAGATTCCTGCTGTTTTGTACGTATGCCGGCATTGGGCTGGAAATACCGGTTTTGGGATTCTGCACAGAAAGGGTTTGCAAACCGCTGAATCCACACGTGAGTGTAACTCTGTCAGTTGAATGCGCACATTGACAACCATTCAGTTCGATAGCTCCGTTTTGGTTGTAGAAACAGATATTTCTCTGTACAGCCTATGGTCCCAGTCACTCGGGAATATCCCAACGCAGCTCCTAGAAGAAACGTGTTTATGACTCGCTGAATCCCAACATAGATTCAACTCTCCCAGGTGAACGAACGCACAACAGAGCAGTTTCAAGGAAACGTTTCTCCTGAGTTTTAGACGAAGTTTACTGCTGTTTAGTACGTATGCCGGCATTGGGCTGGAAATACCGGTTTTGGGATTCTGCACAGAAATGGTTTTCAAACCGCTGAATTCACACGTGAGATTAACCCTGTCAGTTGAATGCACACATTGACAACCATTCAGTTAGATAGCTCCGTTTTGGTTTTAGAAGCATATATTTCTCTGTACAACCTATGGTCCCATTCACTCGGGAATATCCCAACGCAGCTCCTAGAAGAAACGTGTTTCTGACTCGCTGAATCTCAACATAGATTCAACTCTCTTAGGTGAATGAACGCACAGCAGAGCACTTTCAAGGAAACGTTTCTCCTGAGTTTTAGACGAAGTTTCCTGCGGTTTAGTACGTATGCCGGCATCGGTCTGGAAATACCGGTTTTGGGATTCTGCACAGAAAGGGTTTGCAAACCGCTCAATCCACACGTGAGTTTAACTCTGTCATTTGAATGCACACATTGACAACCATTCAGTTAGATAGCTCTGTTTTGGTTTTAGAAGCAGATATTTCTCTGTGCAGCCTATGGTCCCATTTACTCGGGAATATCCCAACGCAGCTCCTAGAAGAAAAGTGTTTCAGACTCGCTGAATCTCAACATCGATTCAACTCTCTTAGGTGAACGATCGCACAGCAGAGCAGTTTCAAGGAAACGTTTCTCCTGAATTTTAGGCGAAGTTTCCTGCTGTTTAGTACGTATGCCGGCATTGGTCTGGAAATAACGGTTTTGGGATTCTGCACAGAAAGGGTTTGCAAACCGCTGAATCCACACGTGAGTTTAACTCTGTCATTTGAATGCACACATTGACAACCATTCAGTTAGATAGCTCTGTTTTGGATTTAGAAGCAGATATTTCTCTGTGCAGCCTATGGTCCCATTCACTCGGGAATGTCCCAACGCAGCTCCTAGAAGAAACGTGTTTCTGACTCGCTGAATCTCAACATAGTTTCAACTCTCTTAGGTGAACGATCGCGCAGCAGAGCAGTTTCTAGGAAACGTTTCTCCTGAGTTTTAGACGAAGTTTCCTGCTGTTTAGTACGTATGCCGGCATTGGGATGGAAATACCGGTTTTGGGATTCTGCACAGAAAGGGTTTGCAATCCGCTGAATCCACACGTGAGTTTAACTCTGTCAGTTGAATGCACACATTGACAACCATTCAGTTAGATAGCTCCGTTTTGGTTTTAGAAGCAGATATTTCTCTGTAAAGCCTATGGTCCCTTTCACTCGGGAATATCCCAACGCAGCTCCTAGAGGAAACGTGTTTCTGATTCGCTGAATGTCAACATAGATTCAACTCTCTTAGATGAACGAACGCACAGCAGAGCAGTTTCAAGGAAACGTTCCTCCTGAGTTTTCGACGAAGCTTCCTGCTGTTTAGTACGTATGCTGGCATTGGGCTGGAAATACCGGTTTTGGGATTCTGCACAGAAAGGGTTTCCAAACCGCTGAATCCAAACGTGAGTTTAACTCTGTCAGTTGAATGCACACATTGACAACCATTCAGTTAGATAGCTCCGTTTTGGTTTTCGAAGCAGATATTTCTCTGTACAGCCTATGGTCCCATTCACTCAGGAATATCCCAGCGCAGCTCCTAGAAGGAATGTGTTTATGACTCGCTGAATCCCAACAATGATTCAACTCTCTTAGGTGAATGAACGCACAACAGAGCAGTTTCAAGGAAACGTTTCTCCTGAGTTTTAGACGAAGTTTACTGCTGTTTAGTACCTATGCCGGCATTGGGCTGGAAATACCGGTTTTCGGATTCTGCACAGAAATGGTTTGCAAACCGATGATTCCACAAGTGAGTTTAACTCTGTCAGTTGAATGCACACATTGACAACCGTTCAGTTAGATAGCTCTGTTTTGGATTTAGAAGCAGATATTTCTCTGTACAGCCTATGGTCCCATTCACTCGGGAATGTCCCAACGCAGCTCCTAGAAGAAACGTGTTTCTGACTCGCTGAATCTCAACATAGTTTCAACTCTCTTAGGTGAACGATCGCGCAGCAGAGCAGTTTCAAGGAAACGTTTCTCCTGAGTTTTAGATGAAGATTCCTGCTGTTTTGTACGTATGCCGGCATTGGGCTGGAAATACCGGTTTTGGGATTCTGCACAGAAAGGGTTTGCAAACCGCTGAATCCACACGTGAGTTTAACTCTGTCAGTTGAATGCACACATTGACAACCATTCAGTTCGATTGCTCCGTTTTGGTTGTAGAAACAGATATTTCTCTATACAGCCTATGGTCCCAGTCACTCGGGAATATCCCAATGCAGCTCCTAGAAGAAACGTGTTTATGACTCGCTGAATCCCAACATAGATTCAACTCTCCCAGGTGAACGAACGCACAACAGAGCAGTTTCAAGGAAACGTTTCTCCTGAGTTTTAGACGAAGTTTCCTGCTGTTTAGTACGTATGCCTGCATTGGGCTGGAAATACCGGTTTTGGGATTCTGCACATAAAGGGTTTGCAAACCGCTGAATCCACACGTGAGTTCAACTCTGTCAGTTGAATGCACACATTGACAAACATTCAGTTAGATAGCTCCGTTTTGGTTTTAGAAGCAGATATTTCTCTGTACAGAATATGGTCCCATTCACTCGGGAATATCCCAACGCAGCTCCTAGAAGAAAAGTGTTTCAGACTCTCTGAATCTCAACATCGATTCAACTCTCTTAGGTGAACGATCGCACAGCAGAGCAGTTTCAAGGAAACGTTTCTCCTGAGTTTTAGGCGAAGTTTCCTGCTGTTTAGTACGTATGCCGGCATTGGTCTGGAAATAACGGTTTTGGGATTCTGCACAGAAAGGGTTTGCAAACCGCTGAATCCACACGTGAGTTTAACTCTGTCATTTGAATGCACACATTGACAACCATTCAGTTAGATAGCTCTGTTTTGGATTTAGAAGCAGATATTTCTCTGTGCATCCTATGGTCCCATTCACTCGGGAATGTCCCAACGCAGCTCCTAGAAGAAACGTGTTTCTGACTCGCTGAATCTCAACATAGTTTCAACTCTCTTAGGTGAACGATCGCGCAGCAGAGCAGTTTCAAGGAAACGTTTCACCTGAGTTTTAGATGAAGATTCCTGCTCTTTTGTACGTATGCCGGCATTGGGCTGGAAATACCGGTTTTGGGATTCTGCACAGAAAGGGTTTGCAAACCGCTGAATCCACACGTGAGTGTAACTCTGTCAGTTGAATGTGCACATTGACAACCATTCAGTTCGATAGCTCCGTTTTGGTTGTAGAAACAGGTATTTCTCTGTACATCCTATGGTCCCAGTCACTCGGGAATATCCCAACGCAGCTCCTAGAAGAAACGTGTTTATGACTCGCTGAATCCCAACATAGATTCAACTCTCCCAGGTGAACGAACGCACAACAGAGCAGTTTCAAGGAAACGTTTCTCCTGAATTTTAGACGAAGTTTACTGCTGTTTAGTACGTATGCCGGCATTGGGCTGGAAATACCGGTTTTGGGATTCTGCACAGAAATGGTTTTCAAACCGCTGAATTCACACGTGAGATTAACCCTGTCAGTTGAATGCACACATTGACAACCATTCAGTAAGATAGCTCCGTTTTGGTTTTAGAAGCAGATATTTCTCTGTACAGCCTATGGTCCCATTCACTCGGGAATATCCCAACGCAGCTCCTAGAAGAAAAGTGTTTCAGACTCGCTGAATCTCAACATCGATTCAACTCTCTTAGGTGAACGATCGCACAGCAGAGCAGTTTCAAGGAAACGTTTCTCCTGAGTTTTAGACGAAGTTTCCTGCTGTTTAGTACGTATGCCGGCATTGGTCTGGAAATACCGGTTTTGGGATTCTGCACAGAAATGGTTTGCAAACCGCTGAATCCACACGTGAGTTTACCTCTGTCATTTGAATGCACACATTGACAACCGTTCAGTTAGATAGCTCTGTTTTGGATTTAGAAGCAGATATTTCTCTGTACAGCCTATGGTCCCATTCACTCGGGAATGTCCCAACGCAGCTCCTAGAAGAAACGTGTTTCTGACTCGCTGAATCTCAACATAGTTTCAACTCTCTTAGGTGAACGATCGCGCAGCAGAGCAGTTTCAAGGAAACGTTTCTCCTGAGTTTTAGATGAAGATTCCTGCTGTTTTGTACGTATGCCGGCATTGGGCTGGAAATACCGGTTTTGGGATTCTGCACAGAAAGGGTTTGCAAACCGCTGAATCCACACGTGAGTTTAACTCTGTCAGTTGAATGCACACATTGACAACCATTCAGTTCGATTGCTCCGTTTTGGTTGTAGAAACAGATATTCTCTGTACAGCCTATGGTCCCAGTCACTCGGGAATATCCCAATGCAGCTCCTAGAAGAAACGTGTTTATGACTCGCTGAATCCCAACATAGATTCCACTCTCCCAGGTGAACGAACGCACAACAGAGCAGTTTCAAGGAAACGTTTCTCCTGAGTTTTAGACGAAGTTTACTGCTGTTTAGTACGTATGCCGGCATTGGGCTGGAAATACCGGTTTTGGGATTCTGCACAGAAATGGTTTGCAAACCGCTGAATTCACACGTGAGATTAACCCTGTCAGTTGAATGCACACATTGACAACCATTCAGTTAGGTAGCTCCGTTTTGGTTTTAGAAGCATATATTTCTCTGTACAACCTATGGTCCCATTCACTCGGGAATATCCCAACGCAGCTCCTAGAAGAAACGTGTTTCTGACTCGCTGAATCTCAACATAGATTCAACTCTCTTAGGTGAATGAACGCACAGCAGAGCACTTTCAAGGAAACGTTTCTCCTGAGTTTTAGACGAAGTTTCCTGCGGTTTAGTACGTATGCCGGCATTGGTCTGGAAATACCGGTTTTGGGATTCTGCAAAGAAAGGGTTTGCAAACCGCTGAATCCACACGTGAGTTTAACTCTGTCAGTTGAATGCACACATTGACAACCATTCAGTTAGATACCTCCGTTTTGGTTTTAGAAGCAGATATTTCTCTGTACAGCCTATGGTCCCATTCACTCGGGAATATCCCAACGCAGCTCCTAGAAGAAAAGTGGTTCTGACTCGCTGAATCTCAACATCGATTCAACTCTCTTAGGTGAACGATCGCACAGTAGAGCAGTTTCAAGGAAACGTTTCTCCTGAGTTTTAGAAGAAGTTTCCTGCTGTTTAGTACGTATGCCGGCATTGGGCTGGAAATACCGGTTTTGGGATTCTGCACATAAAGGGTTTGCAAACCGCTGAATCCACACGTGAGTTCAACTCTGTCAGTTGAATGCACACATTGACAAACATTCAGTTAGATAGCTCCGTTTTGGTTTTAGAAGCAGATATTTCTCTGTACAGAATATGGTCCCATTCACTCGGGAATATCCCAACGCAGCTCCTAGAAGAAAAGTGTTTCAGACTCTCTGAATCTCAACATCGATTCAACTCTCTTAGGTGAACGATCGCACAGCAGAGCAGTTTCAAGGAAACGTTTCTCCTGAGTTTTAGGCGAAGTTTCCTGCTGTTTAGTACGTATGCCGGCATTGGTCTGGAAATAACGGTTTTGGGATTCTGCACAGAAAGGGTTTGCAAACCGCTGAATCCACACGTGAGTGTAACTCTGTCAGTTGAATGCGCACATTGACAACCATTCAGTTCGATAGCTCCGTTTTGGTTGTAGAAACAGATATTTCTCTGTACAGCCTATGGTCCCAGTCACTCGGGAATATCCCAACGCAGCTCCTAGAAGAAACGTGTTTATGACTCGCTGAATCCCAACATAGATTCAACTCTCCCAGGTGAACGAACGCACAACAGAGCAGTTTCAAGGAAACGTTTCTCCTGAGTTTTAGACGAAGTTTACTGCTGTTTAGTATGTATGCCGGCATTGGGCTGGAAATACCGGTTTTGGGATTCTGCACAGAAATGGTTTTCAAACCGCTGAATTCACACGTGAGATTAACCCTGTCAGTTGAATGCACACATTGACAACCATTCAGTTAGGTAGCTCCGTTTTGGTTTTAGAAGCATATATTTCTCTGTAGAACCTATGGTCCCATTCACTCGGGAATATCCCAACGCAGCTCCTAGAAGAAACGTGTTTCTGACTCGCTGAATCTCAACATAGATTCAACTCTCTTAGGTGAATGAACGCACAGCAGAGCACTTTCAAGGAAACGTTTCTCCTGAGTATTAGACGAAGTTTCCTGCGGTTTAGTACGTATGCCGGCATTGGTCTGGAAATACCGGTTTTGGGATTCTGCAAAGAAAGGGTTTGCAAACCGCTGAATCCACACGTGAGTTTAACTCTGTCAGTTGAATGCACACATTGACAACCATTCAGTTAGATACCTCCGTTTTGGTTTTAGAAGCAGATATTTCTCTGTACAGCCTATGGTCCCATTCACTCGGGAATATCCCAACGCAGCTCCTAGAAGAAAAGTGGTTCTGACTCGCTGAATCTCAACATCGATTCAACTCTCTTAGGTGAACGATCGCACAGTAGAGCAGTTTCAAGGAAACGTTTCTCCTGAGTTTTAGACGAAGTTTCCTGCTGTTTAGTACGTATGCCGGCATTGGGCTGGAAATACCGGTTTTGGGATTCTGCACCTAAAGGGTTTGCAAACCGCTGAATCCACACGTGAGTTCAACTCTGTCAGTTGAATGCACACATTGACAAACATTCAGTTAGATAGCTCCGTTTTGGTTTTAGAAGCAGATATTTCTCTGTACAGAATATGGTCCCATTCACTCGGGAATATCCCAACGCAGCTCCTAGAAGAAAAGTGTTTCAGACTCTCTGAATCTCAACATCGATTCAACTCTCTTACGTGAACGATCGCACAGCAGAGCAGTTTCAAGGAAACGTTTCTCCTGAGTTTTAGGCGAAGTTTCCTGCTGTTTAGTACGTATGCCGGCATTGGTCTGGAAATAACGGTTTTGGGATTCTGCACAGAAAGGGTTTGCAAACGGCTGAATCCACACGTGAGTGTAACTCTGTCAGTTGAATGCGCACATTGACAACCATTCAGTTCGATAGCTCCGTTTTGGTTGTAGAAACAGATATTTCTCTGTACAGCCTATGGTCCCAGTCACTCGGGAATATCCCAACGCAGCTCCTAGAAGAAACGTGTTTATGACTCGCTGAATCCCAACATAGATTCAACTCTCCCAGGTGAACGAACGCACAACAGAGCAGTTTCAAGGAAACGTTTCTCCTGAGTTTTAGACGAAGTTTACTGCTGTTTAGTATGTATGCCGGCATTGGGCTGGAAATACCGGTTTTGGGATTCTGCACAGAAATGGTTTTCAAACCGCTGAATTCACACGTGAGATTAACCCTGTCAGTTGAATGCACACATTGACAACCATTCAGTTAGATAGCTCCGTTTTGGTTTTAGAAGCATATATTTCTCTGTACAACCTATGGTCCCATTCACTCGGGAATATCCCAACGCAGCTCCTAGAAGAAACGTGTTTCTGACTCGCTGAATCTCAACATAGATTCAACTCTCTTAGGTGAATGAACGCACAGCAGAGCACTTTCAAGGAAACGTTTCTCCTGAGTTTTAGACGAAGTTTCCTGCGGTTTAGTACGTATGCCGGCATCGGTCTGGAAATACCGGTTTTGGGATTCTGCACAGAAAGGGTTTGCAAACCGCTGAATCCACACGTGAGTTTAACTCTGTCATTTGAATGCACACATTGACAACGATTCAGTTAGATAGCTCTGTTTTTGTTTTAGAAGCAGATATTTCTCTGTGCAGCCTATGGTCCCATTCACTCGGGAATATCCCAACGCAGCTCCTAGAAGAAAAGTGTTTCAGACTCGCTGAATCTCAACATCGATTCAACTCTCTTAGGTGAACGAACGCACAGCAGAGCAGTTTCAAGGAAACCTTTCCCCTGAGTTTTAGACGAAGTTTCCTGCTGTTTAGTACGTATGCCAGCATTGGGCTGGAAATACCGGTTTTGGGATTCTGCACATAAAGGGTTTGCAAACCGCTGAATCCACACGTGAGTTCAACTCTGTCAGTTGAATGCACACATTGACAACCATTCAGTTAGATAGCTCCGTTTTGGTTTTAGAAGCAGATATTTCTCTGTACAGCCTATGGTCCCATTCACTCGGGAATATCCCAACGCAGCTCCTAGAAGAAAAGTGTTTCAGACTCGCTGAATCTCAACATCGATTCAACTCTCTTAGGTGAACGATCGCACAGCAGAGCAGTTTCAAGGAAACGTTTCTCCTGAGTTTTAGGCGAAGTTTCCTGCTGTTTAGTACGTATGCCGGCATTGGTCTGGAAATAACGGTTTTGGGATTCTGCACAGAAAGGGTTTGCAAACCGCTGAATCCACACGTGAGTTTAACTCTGTCATTTGAATGCACACATTGACAACCATTCAGTTAGATAGCTCTGTTTTGGATTTAGAAGCAGATATTTCTCTGTGCAGCCTATGGTCCCATTCACTCGGGAATGTCCCAACGCAGCTCCTAGAAGAAACGTGTTTCTGACTCGCTGAATCTCAACATAGTTTAAACTCTCTTAGGTGAACGATCGCGCAGCAGAGCAGTTTCTAGGAAACGTTTCTCCTGAGTTTTAGACGAAGTTTCCTGCTGTTTAGTACGTATGCCGGCATTGGGATGGAAATACCGGTTTTGGGATTCTGCACAGAAAGGGTTTGCAATCCGCTGAATCCACACGTGAGTTTAACTCTGTCAGTTGAATGCACACATTGACAACCATTCAGTTAGATAGCTCCGTTTTGGTTTTAGAAGCAGATATTTCTCTGTAAAGCCTATGGTCCCTTTCACTCGGGAATATCCCAACGCAGCTCCTAGAGGAAACGTGTTTCTGATTCGCTGAATGTCAACATAGATTCAACTCTCTTAGATGAACGAACGCACAGCCGAGCAGTTTCAAGGAAACGTTTCTCCTGAGTTTTAGACGAAGTTTCCTGCGGTTTAGTACGTATGCCTTCATTGGGCTGGAAATACCGGTTCTGGGATTCTGCACAGAAAGGATTTGCAAACCGCTGAATCCACATGTGAGTTTAACTCTGTCAGTTGAATGCACACATTGACAACCATTCAGTTAGATAGCTCCGTTTTGGTTTTAGAAGCAGATATTTCCCTGTACAGCCTATGATCCCATTCACTCGGGAATATCCCAACACAGCTCCTAGAAGAAACGTGTTTCTGACTCGCTGAATCTCAACATAGATTCACCTCTCTTAGGTGAACGAAGGAACAGCAGAGCAGTTTCAAGGAAACGTTTCTCCTGAGCTTTAGACGAAGTTTCCTGCGGTTTAGTACGTATGCCGTCATTGGGCTGGAAATACCGGTTTTGTGATTCTGCACAGAAAGGGTTTGCAAACCGCTGAATCCACACGTGAGTTTAACTCTGTCAGTTGAATGCACACATTGACAACCATTGAGTTAGATACCTCCGTTTTGGTTTTAGAAACAGATATTTCTCTGTATCGCCTATGGTCCCATTCACTCGGGAATATCCCAACGCAGCTCCTAGAAGAAACGTGTTTCTGACTAGCTGAATCTCAACATAGATTCAACTCTCTTAGGTGAACGAACTCACAGCAGAGCAGTTTCAAGTAAACTTTTCTCCTGAGTTTTAGACGAAGTTTACTGCTGTTTAGTACGTATGCCTGCATTGGGCTGGAAATACCGGTTTTGGGATTCTGCACAGAAAGTGTTTGCAAACCACTGAATCCACACCTGAGTTTACCACTGTCAGTTGAATGCACACATTGACAACCATTTTGTTAGACAGCTCCGTTTTGGTTTTAGAAGCAGATATTTCGCTGTACAGCCTATGGTCCCATTCTCTCGGGAATATCCCAACGCAGCTCCTAGAAGAAACGTGTTTCTGACACGCTGAATCTCAACATAGATTCAACTCTCTTAGTTGAACGAACGCACAGCAGAGCAGTTTCAAGGAAACGTTTCTCCTGAGCTGTAGACGAAGTTTCCTGCGGTTTAATACGTATGCCGTCATTGGGCTGGAAATACCGGTTTTGTGATTCTGCAAAGAAAGGGTTTGCAAACCGCTGAATCCACACGTGAGTTTAACTCTGTCAGTTGAATGCACACATTGACAACCATTGAGTTAGATAGCTCCGTTTTGGTTTTAGAAGCAGATATTTCTCTGAACAGCCTATGGTCCCATTCACTCGGGAATATCCCAACGCAGCTCCTAGAAGAAAAGTGTTTCTGACTCGCTGAGTCTCAACATAGATTCAACTCTCTTAGGTGAACGAACACACAGCAGAGAAGTTTCAAGGAAACGTTTCTCCTGAGTTTTAGACGAAGTTTCCTGCGGTTTAGTACGTATGCCGGCATTGGGCTGGAAATACCGGTTTTGGGATTCTGCACAGAAAGGGTTTGCAAACCGCTGAATCCACATGTGAGTTTAACACTGTCAGTTGAATGCACACATTGACAACCATTCAGTTAGATAGCTCCGTTTTGGTTTTAGAAGCAGATATTTCTCTGTACAGCCTATGGTCCCATTCACTCGGGAATATCCCAACGCAGCTCCAAGAAGAAACGTATTTCTGACTCGGTGAATCTCCACATAGATTCAACTCTCTTAGGTGAACGAAGGCACAGCAGAGCAGTTTCAAGGAAACGTTTCCCTGAGTTTTAGACGAAGTTTCCTGCGGTTTAGTACGTATGCCGGCACTGGGCTGGAAATACCGGTTTTGGGATTCTGCAAAGAAAGGGTTTGCCAACCGCTGAATCCACACGTGAGTTTAACTCTGTCAGTTGAATGCACACATTGACAGCCATTCAGTTAGATAGCTCCGTTTTGGTTTTAGAAGCAGATATTTCTCTGTACAGCCTATGGTCCCATTCACTCGGGAATATCCCCACGCAGCTCCTAGAAGAAACGTGTTTCTGACTCGCTGAATCTCAACATAGATTCACCTCTCTTAGGTGAACGAACGCACAGCAGAGCAATTTCAAGGAAACGTTTCTCCTGAGTTTTAGACGAAGTTTCCGGCGGTTTAGTAGGTATGCCGGCATTGGACTGGAAATACCGGCATTGGGATTCTGCACAGAAAGTGTTTGCAAACCGCAGAATCCACACGTGAGTTTAACTCTGTCAATTGAATGCACACATTGACAGCCATTCAGTTAGATAGCTCCGTTTTGGTTTTAGAAGCAGATATTTCTCTGTACAGCCTACGGTCCCATTCACTCGGGAATATCCCAACGCAGCTCCTAGAAGAAACGGGTTTCTGACTCGCTGAATCTCAACATAGATTCAACTCTCTTAGGTGAACGAACGCACAGCAGAGCAGTTTCAAGGAAACGTTTCCCCTGAGTTTTAGACGATGTTTCCTGAGGTTTAGTACGTATGCCGGCATTGGGATGGAAATACCGGTATTGGAGTTCTGCACAGAAAGGGTTTGAAAACCACTGAATCCAAACGTGTGTTTAACTCTGTCAGTTGAATGCACACATTGACAACCTTTCAGTTAGATAGCTCCGTTTTGGTTTTAGAAGCAGATATTTCTCTGTACAGCCTATGGTCCCATTCACTCGGGAATATCCCAACACAGCTCCTAGAAGAAACGTGTTTCTGACTCGCTGAATCTCAACATAGATTCAACTCTCTTAGGTGAACGAACGCACAGCAGAGCAGTTTCAAGGAAACGATTTTCCTGAGTTTTAGACGATGTTTCCTGCGGTTTAGTAGGTATGCCGGCATTGGGCTGGAAATACCGGTTTTGGGATTCTTCACAGAAAGGGTTTGCAAACCGCTGAATCCACACGTGAGTTTAACTCTGTCAGTTGAATGCACACATTGACAACCATTCAGTTAGATAGCTCCGTTTCGGTTTTAGAAGCAGATATTTCTCTGTACAGCCTATGGCCCCATTCACTCGGGAATATCCCAACGCAGCTCCTAGAAGAAACGTGTTTCTGACTCGCTGAATCTCAACATAGATTCAACTCTCTTAGGTGAACGAACGCACAGCAGAGCAGTTTCAAGGAATCGTTTCTCCTGAGTTTTACACGAAGTTTCCTGAGGTTTAGTAGGTATGCCGGCATTGGGCTGGAAATACCGGTTTTGGGATTCTGCAAAGAAAGGGTTTGCAAACCGCTGAATCCACACGTGAGTTTAACTCTGTCAGTTGAATGCACACATTGACAACCATTCAGTTAGATAGCTCCGTTTTGGTTTTAGAAGCAGATATTTCTCTGTACAGGCTATGGCCCCATTCACTCGGGAATATCCCAACACAGCCCCTAGAAGAAACGTGTTTCTGACTCGCTGAATCTCAACATAGATTCAACTCTCTTAGGTGAACGAATGCACAGCAGAGCAGTTTCAAGGAAACGTTTCTCCTGAGTTTTAGACGAAGTTTCCTGAGGAATAGTACGTATGCTGGCATTGGGATGGAAATACCGGTTTTGTGATTCTGCACAGAAAGGGTTTGCAAACCGCTGAATCCACACGTGAGTTTAACTCTGTCAGTTGAATGCACACATTGACAACCATTTTGTTAGACAGCTCCGTTTTGGTTTTAGAAGCAGATATTTCTCTCTACAGCCTATGGTCCCATTCACTCGGGAATATCCCAACGCAGCTCCTAGAAGAAACCTGTTTCTGACTCGCTGAATCTCAACATAGATTCAACTCTCTTAGGTGAACGAACGCACAGCAGAGCAGTTTAAAGGAAACCTTTCTCCTGAGTTTTAGACGAAGTTTCCTGCGGTTTAGGACGTATGCCGGCATTTGGGCTCGAAATACGGGTTTTGGGATTCTGCACAGAAAGGGTTTGCAAACCGCTGAATCCACACGTGAGTTTTACTCTGTCAGTTGAATGCACACATTGACAACCATTCAGTTAGATAGCTCCGTTTCGGTTTTAGAAGCAGATATTTCTCTGTACAGCCTATGGTCCCAATCACTCGGGAATATCCCAACGCATCTCCTAGAAGAAACGTGTTTCTGACTCGAGGAGTCTCAACATAGATTCAACTCTCTTAGGTGAACGAACTCACAGCAGAGCAGTTTCAAGTAAACTTTTCTCCTGAGTTTTAGACGAAGTTTACTGCTGTTTAGTACGTATGCCTGCATTGGGCTGGAAATACCGGTTTTGGGATTCTGCACAGAAAGTGTTTGCAAACCACTGAATCCACACCTGAGTTTACCACTGTCAGTTGAATGCACACATTGACAACAATTCAGTTAGATAGCCTCGTTTTGGTTTTAGAAGCAGATATTTCTCTGTACAGCCTATGGTCCGATTCACTCGGGAATATCCCAACGCAGCTCCAAGAAGAAACGTATTTCTGACTCGCTGAATCTCAACATAGATTCAACTCTCTTAGGTGAACGAACGCACAGCAGAGCAGTTTCAAGGAAACGTTTCTCCTGAGTTTTAGACGAAGTTTCCTGCGGTTTAGTACGTCTGCCGGCATTGGGCTGGAAATACCGGTATTGGGATTCTGCACAGAAAGGGTTTGCCAAAAGTTGAATCCACACGTGAGTTTAACTCTGTCAGTTGAATGCACACATTGACAACCATTCAGTTAGATAGCTCCGTTTTGGTTTTATAAGCAGATATTTCTCTGTACAGCCTATGGTCCCATTCACTCGGGAATATCCCAACACAGCTCCTAGAAGAAACGTGTTCCTGACTCGCTGAATCTCAACATAGATTCAACTCTCTTAGGTGAACGAACGCACAGCAGAGCAGTTTCAAGGAAACGTTTCTCCTGAGTTTTAGACGAAGTTTCCTGAGGATTAGTACGTATGCCGGCATTGGGATGGTAATACCGGTTTTGTGATTCTGCACAGAAAGGGTTTGCAAACCGCTGAATCCACACGTGAGTTTAACTCTGTCAGTTGAATGCACACATTGACAACCATTTTGTTAGACAGCTCCGTTTTGGTTTTAGAAGCAGATATTTCGCTGTACAGCCTATGGTCCCATTCTCTCGGGAATATCCCAACGCAGCTCCTAGAAGAAACGTGTTTCTGACACGCTGAATCTCAACATAGATTCAACTCTCTTAGTTGAACGAACGCACAGCAGAGCAGTTTCAAGGAAACGTTTCTCCTGAGCTGTAGACGAAGTTTCCTGCGGTTTAATACGTATGCCGTCATTGGGCTGGAAATACCGGTTTTGTGATTCTGCAAAGAAAGGGTTTGCAAACCGCTGAATCCACACGTGAGTTTAACTCTGTCAGTTGAATGCACACATTGACAACCATTGAGTTAGATAGCTCCGTTTTGGTTTTAGAAGCAGATATTTCTCTGAACAGCCTATGGTCCCATTCACTCGGGAATATCCCAACGCAGCTCCTAGAAGAAAAGTGTTTCTGACTCGCTGAGTCTCAACATAGATTCAACTCTCTTAGGTGAACGAACACACAGCAGAGAAGTTTCAAGGAAACGTTTCTCCTGAGTTTTAGACGAAGTTTCCTGCGGTTTAGTACGTATGCCGGCATTGGGCTGGAAATACCGGTTTTGGGATTCTGCACAGAAAGGGTTTGCAAACCGCTGAATCCACATGTGAGTTTAACACTGTCAGTTGAAAGCACACATTGACAACCATTCAGTTAGATAGCTCCGTTTTTGTTTTAGAAGCAGATATTTCTCTGTACAGCCTATGGTCCCATTCACTCGGGAATATCCCAACGCAGCTCCAAGAAGAAACGTATTTCTGACTCGGTGAATCTCCACATAGATTCAACTCTCTTAGGTGAACGAAGGCACAGCAGAGCAGTTTCAAGGAAACGTTTCCCTGAGTTTTAGACGAAGTTTCCTGCGGTTTAGTACGTATGCCGGCACTGGGCTGGAAATACCGGCTTTGGGATTCTGCAAAGAAAGGGTTTGCCAACCGCTGAATCCACACGTGAGTTTAACTCTGTCAGTTGAATGCACACATTGACAGCCATTCAGTTAGATAGCTCCGTTTTGGTTTTAGAAGCAGATATTTCTCTGTACAGCCTATGGTCCCATTCACTCGGGAATATCCCCACGCAGCTCCTAGAAGAAACGTGTTTCTGACTCGCTGAATCTCAACATAGATTCACCTCTCTTAGGTGAACGAACGCACAGCAGAGCAATTTCAAGGAAACGTTTCTCCTGAGTTTTAGACGAAGTTTCCGGCGGTTTAGTAGGTATGCCGGCATTGGACTGGAAATACCGGCATTGGGATTCTGCACAGAAAGTGTTTGCAAACCGCAGAATCCACACGTGAGTTTAACTCTGTCAATTGAATGCACACATTGACAGCCATTCAGTTAGATAGCTCCGTTTTGGTTTTAGAAGCAGATATTTCTCTGTACAGCCTACGGTCCCATTCACTCGGGAATATCCCAACGCAGCTCCTAGAAGAAACGGGTTTCTGACTCGCTGAATCTCAACATAGATTCAACTCTCTTAGGTGAACGAACGCACAGCAGAGCAGTTTCAAGGAAACGTTTCCCCTGAGTTTTAGGCGATGTTTCCTGAGGTTTAGTACGTATGCCGGCATTGGGATGGAAATACCGGTTTTGGGATTCTGCAAAGAAAGGGTTTGCAAACCGCTGAATCCACACGTGAGTTTAACTCTGTCAGTTGAATGCACACATTGACAACCATTCAGTTAGATAGCTCCGTTTTGGTTTTAGAAGCAGATATTTCTCTGTATAGCCTATGGTCCCATTCACTCGGGAATATCCCAACGCAGCTCCTAGAAGAATCGTGTTTCTGACTCGCTGAATCTCAACATAGATTCAACTCTCTTAGGTGAACGAACGCACAGCAGAGCAGTTTCAAGGAATCGTTTCTCCTGAGTTTTACACGAAGTTTCCTGCGGTTTAGTACGTATGCCGGCATTGGGCTGGAAATACCGGTATTGGAGTTCTGCACAGAAAGGGTTTGAAAACCACTGAATCCAAACGTGTGTTTAACTCTGTCAGTTGAATGCACACATTGACAACCTTTCAGTTAGATAGCTCCGTTTTGGTTTTAGAAGCAGATATTTCTCTGTACAGCCTATGGTCCCATTCACTCGGGAATATCCCAACACAGCTCCTAGAAGAAACGTGTTTCTGACTCGCTGAATCTCAACATAGATTCAACTCTCTTAGGTGAACGAACGCACAGCAGAGCAGTTTCAAGGAAACGATTTTCCTGAGTTTTAGACGATGTTTCCTGCGGTTTAGTAGGTATGCCGGCATTGGGCTGGAAATACCGGTTTTGGGATTCTTCACAGAAAGGGTTTGCAAACCGCTGAATCCACACGTGAGTTTAACTCTGTCAGTTGAATGCACACATTGACAACCATTCAGTTAGATAGCTCCGTTTCGGTTTTAGAAGCAGATATTTCTCTGTACAGCCTATGGCCCCATTCACTCGGGAATATCCCAACGCAGCTCCTAGAAGAAACGTGTTTCTGACTCGCTGAATCTCAACATAAATTCAACTCTCTTAGGTGAACGAACGCACAGCAGAGCAGTTTAAAGGAAACCTTTCTCCTGAGTTTTAGACGAAGTTTCCTGCGGTTTAGGACGTATGCCGGCATTTGGGCTGGAAATACGGGTTTTGGGATTCTGCACAGAAAGGGTTTGCAAACCGCTGAATCCACACGTGAGTTTTACTCTGTCAGTTGAATGCACACATTGACAACCATTCAGTTAGATAGCTCCGTTTTGGTTTTAGAAGCAGATAGTTCTCTGTACAGCCTATGGTCCCATTCACTCGGGAATATCCCAACGCAGCTCCTAGAAGAAACGTGTTTCTGATTCGCTGAATCTCAACATAGATTCAACTCTCTTAGGTGAACGAACGCACAGCAGAGCAGTTTCAAGGAAATGTTTCTCCTGAGATTTAGACGAAGTTTCCTGCGGTTTAGTACGTATGCCGGCATTGGGCTGGAAATACCGGTTTTGGGATTCTGCAAAGAAAGGGTTTGCAAACCGCTGAATCCACACGAGAGTTTAACTCTGTCAGTTGAATGCACAGATTGACAACCATTCAGTTAGATAGCTCCGTTTTTTTTTTAGAAGCAGATATTTCTCTCTACAGCCTATGGTCCCATTCACTCGGGAATATCCCAACGCAGCTCCTAGAAGAAACGTGTTTCTGACTCGCTGAATCTCAACATAGATTCAACTCTCTTAGGTGAACGAACGCTCAGCAGAGCAGTTTCAAGGAAACGTTTCTCCTGAGTTTTAGACGAAGTTTCCAGCGGTTTAGTACATATGCCGGCATTGGGCTAAAAATACCGGTTTTGGGATTCTGCACAGAAAGGGTTTGCAAACCGCTGAATCCACACGTGAGATTAACTCTGTCAGTTGAATGCACACATTGACAACCATTCAGTTAGATAGCTCCGTTTTGGTTTTAGAAGCAGATATTTCTCTGTACAGCCTATGTTCCCATTCACTCGGGAATATCCCAACGCAGCTCCTAGAAGAAACGTGTTTCTGACTCGCTGAATCTCAAAATAGATTCAACTCTCTTATGTGAACGGAGGCAGAGCAGAGCAGTTTCAAGGAAACGATTCTCCTGAGTTTTAGACGAAGTTTCCTGCGGTTTAGGACGTATGCCGGCATTGGGCTGGAAATACCGGTTTTGGGATTCTGCACAGAAAGGGTTTGTAAACCGCTGAATACACACGTGAGTTTAACTCTGTCAGTTGAATGCACACGTTGACATCCATTCAGTTAGATAGCTCCGTTTTGGTTTTAGAAGCAGATATTTCTCTGTACAGCCTATGGTCCCATTCACTCGGGAATATCCCAACGCAACTCCCAGAAGAAACGTGTTTCTGTCTCGCTGAACCTCAACATAGATTCAAATCTCTTAGGTGAGCGAACGCACAGCAGAGCAGTTTCAAGGAAGCGATTCTCCTGAGTTTTAGACGAAGTTTACTGCTGTTTAGTACGTATGCCGGCATTGGGATGGAAATACCGGTTTTGGGATTCTGCACAGAAATGGTTTGCAAACCGCTGAATCCACACGTGAGATTAACTCTGTCAGTTGAATGCAAACATTGACAACCATTCAGTTAGATAGCTCCGTTTTGGTTTTAGAAGCAGATATTTCTCTGTAGAGCCTATGGTCCCTTTCTCTCGGGAATGTCCCAACGCAGCTCCTAGAAGAAACGTGTTTCTGACTCGCTGAACCTCAACATAGATTCAAATCACTTAGGTGACCGAACGCACAGCAGAGCAGTTTCAAGGAAGCGATTCTCCTGAGTTTAAACGAATTTTACTGCTCTTTAGTACGTATGCCGGCATTGGGCTGGAAATACCGGTTTTGGGATTCTGCAAAGAAAGGGTTTGCCAACCGCTGAATCCACACGTGAGTTTAACTCTGTCAGTTGAATGCTCACATTGACAGCCTTTCAGTTAGATAGCTCCGTTTTGGTTGTAGAAGCAGATATTTCTCTGTACAGCCTATGGTCCCATTCACTCGGGAATATCCCAACGCAGCTCCTAGAAGAAAGGTGTTTATGACTCGCTGAATCTCAACATAGATTCAACTCTCTTAGGTGAAAGAACGCACAGCAGAGCAGTTTCAAGGAAACGTTTCTCCTGAGTTTTAGACGAAGTTTCCGGCGGTTTAGTAGGTATACCGGCATTGGGCTTGAAATACCGGTATAAGGATTCTGCACAGAAAGGGTTTGCAAACCGCTGAATCCACACGTGAGTTTAACTCTGTCAGTTGAATGCACACATTGACAACCATTCAGTTAGATAACTCCGTTTTGGTTTTAGAAGCAGATATTTCTCTGTACAGCCTATGGTCCCATTCACTCGGGAATATCAGAACACAGCTCCTAGAAGAAACGTGTTTCTGACTCGCTGAATCTCAACATAGATTCAACTCTCTTAGGTGAACGAACGCACAGCAGAGCAGTTTCAAGGAAATGTTTCTCCTGAGTTTTAGACGAAGTTTCCTGAGGATTAGTACGTATGCCGGCATTGGGATGGAAATACCGGTTTTGTGATTCTGCACAGAAAGGGTTTGCAAACCGCTGAATCCACACGTGAGTTTAACTCTGTCAGTTGAATGCACACATTGACAACCATTTTGTTAGACCGCTCCGTTTTGGTTTTAGAAGCAGATATTTCGCTGTATAGGCTATGGTCCCATTCACTCGGGAATATCCCAACGCAGCTCCTAGAAGAAACGTGTTTCTGACTCGCTGAATCTCAACATAGATTCAACTCTCTTAGGTGAACGAACGCACAGCAGAGCAGTTTCAAGGAAACGTTTCTCCTGAGTTTTAGATGAAGTTTCCTGCGGTTTAGTACGTATGCCGGCATTGGGCTGGAAATACCGGTATTGGAGTTCTGCACAGAAAGGGTTTGAAAACCGCTGAATCCACACTTGAGTTTAACTCTGTCAGTTGAATGCACACATTGACAACCATTCAGTTAGATAGCTCCGTTTTGGTTTTAGAAGCAGATATTTCTCTGTACAGCCTATGGTCCCATTCACTCGGGAATATCCCAACACAGCTCCTAGAAGAATCGTGTTTCTGACTCGCTGAATCTCAACATAGATTCAACTCTCTTAGGTGAACGAACGCACAGTAGAGCAGTTTCAAGGAAACGATTCTCCTGAGTTTTAGACGATGTTTCCTGCGGTTTAGTAGGTATGCCGGAATTGGGCTGGAAATACCGGTTTTGTGATTCTGCACAGAAAGGGTTTGCAAACCGCTGAATCCACACGTGAGTTTAACTCTGTCAGTTGAATGCACACATTGACAACCATTTTGTTAGACAGCTCCGTTTTGGTTTTAGAAGCAGATATTTCGCTGTTTAGGCTATGGTCCCATTCACTCGGGAATACCCCAACGCAGCTCCTAGAAGAAACGTGTTTCTGACTCGCTGAATCTCAACATAGATTCAACTCTCTTAGGTGAACGAACGCACAGCAGAGCAGTTTCAAGGAAACGCTTCTCCTGAGTTTTAGATGAAGTTTCCTGCGGTTTAGTACGTATGCCGGCATTGGGCTGGAAATACCGGTATTGGAGTTCTGCACAGAAAGGGTTTGAAAACCGCTGAATCCACACTTGAGTTTAACTCTGTCAGTTGAATGCACACATTGACAACCATTCAGTTAGATAGCTCCGTTTTGGTTTTAGAAGCAGATATTTCTCTGTACAGCCTATGGTCCCATTCACTCGGGAATATCCCATCGCAGCTCCTAGAAGAAACGTGTTTCTGACTCGCTGAATCTCAACATAGATTCACCTCTCTTAGGTGAACGAACGCACAGCAGAGCAGTTTCAAGGAAACGATTCTCCTGAGTTTTAGACGATGTTTCCTGCGGTTTAGTAGGTATGCCGGCATTGGGCTGGAAATACCGGTTTTGGGATTCTGCACAGAAAGGGTTTGCAAACCGCTGAATCCACACGTGAGTTTAACTCTGTCAGTTGAATGCACACATTGACAACCATTCAGTTAGATAGCTCCGTTTTGGTTTTAGAAGCAGATATTTCTCTGTACAGCCTATGGCCTCATTCACTCGGGAATATCCCAACACAGCTCCTAGAAGAAACGTGTTTCTGACTCGCTGAATCTCAACATAGATTCAACTCTCTTAGGTGAACGAACGCACAGCAGAGCAGTTTCAAGGAATCGTTTCTCCTGAGTTTCACACGAAGTTTCCTGAGGATTAGTACGTATGCCGGCATTGGGCTGGAAATACCGGTATTGGAGTTCTGCACAGAAAGGGTTTGAAAACCACTGAATCCAAACGTGTGTTTAACTCTGTCAGTTGAATGCACACATTGACAACCATTCAGTTAGATAGCTCCGTTTTGGTTTTAGAAGCAGATATTTCTCTGTACAGCCTATGGTCCCATTCACTCGGGAATATCCCAACACAGCTCCTAGAAGAAACGTGTTTCTGACTCGCTGAATCTCAACATAGATTCAACTCTCTTAGGTGAACGAACGCACAGCAGAGCAGTTTCAAGGAAACGATTCTCCTGAGTTTTAGACGATGTTTCCTGCGGTTTAGTAGGTATGCCGGCATTGGGCTGGAAATACCGGTTTTGGGATTCTGCACAGAAAGGGTTTGCAAACCGCTGAATCCACACGTGAGTTTAACTCTGTCAGTTGAATGCACACATTGACAACCATTCAGTTAGATAGCTCCGTTTTGGTTTTAGAAGCAGATATTTCTCTGTACAGCCTATGGCCCCATTCACTCGGGAATATCCCAACACAGCCCCTAGAAGAAACGTGTTTCTGACTCGCTGAATCTCAACATAGATTCAACTCTCTTAGGTGAACGCATGCACAGCAGAGCAGTTTCAAGGAAACGTTTCTCCTGAGTTTTAGACGAAGTTTCCTGAGGATTAGTACGTATGCCGGCATTGGGATGGAAATACCGGTTTTGTGATTCTGCACAGAAAGGATTGCAAACCGCTGAATCCACACGTGAGTTTAACTCTGTCAGTTGAATGCACACATTGACAACCATTTTGTTAGACAGCTCCGTTTTGGTTTTAGAAGCAGATATTTCTCTCTACAGCCTATGGTCCCATTCACTCGGGAATATCCCAACGCAGCTCCTAGAAGAAACCTGTTTCTGACTCGCTGAATCTCAACATAGATTCAACTCTCTTAGGTGAACGAACGCACAGCAGAGCAGTTTAAAGGATACCTTTCTCCTGAGTTTTAGACGAAGTTTCCTGCGGTTTAGGACGTATGCCGGCATTTGGACTGGAAATACGGGTTTTGGGATTCTGCACAGAAAGGGTTTGCAAACCGCTGAATCCACACGTGAGTTTTACTCTGTCAGTTGAATGCACACATTGACAACCATTCAGTTAGATAGCTCCGTTTTGGTTTTAGAAGCAGATAGTTCTCTGTACAGCCTATGGTCCCATTCACTCGGGAATATCCCAACGCAGCTCCTAGAAGAAACGTGTTTCCGACTCGCGGAATCTCAACATAGATTCAACTCTCTTAGGTGAACAAAGGCACAGCAGAGCAGTTTCAAGGAAACGTTTCTCCTGAGCTTTAGACGAAGTTTCCTGCGGTTTAGTACGTATGCCGTCATTGGACTGGAAATACCGGTTTTGGTATTCTGCAAAGAAAGGGTTTGCCAACCGCTGAATCCACACGTGAGTTTAACTCTGTCAGTTGAATGCACACATTGACAACCATTCAGTTAGATAGCTCCGTTTTGGTTTTAGAAGCAGATATTTCTCTGTACAACCTATGGTCCCATTCACTCGGGAATATCCCAACACAGCTCCTAGAAGAATCGTGTTTCTGACTCGCTGAATCTCAACATAGATTCAACTCTCTTAGGTGAACGAACGCACAGCAGAGCAGTTTCAAGGAAACGATTCTCCTGAGTTTTAGACGATGTTTCCTGCGGTTTACTAGGTATGCCGGCATTCGGCTGGAAATACCGGTTTTGGGATTCTGCACAGAAAGGGTTTGCAAACCACTGAATCCACACGTGAGTTTAACTCTGTCAGTTGAATGCACACATTGACAACCATTCAGTTAGATAGCTCCGTTTTGGTTTTAGAAGCAGATGTTTCTCTGTACGGCCTATGGTCGCACTCACTCAGGAATATCCCAACGCAGCTCCTAGAAGAAACGTGTTTCTGACTCGCTGAATCTCAACATAGAATCAACTCTCTTAGGTGAACGAACGCACAACAGAGCAGTTTAAAGGAAACCTTTCTCCTGAGTTTTAGACGAAGTTTCCTGCGGTTGAGTACGTATGCCGGCATTGGGCTGGAAATATCGGTTTTGGGATTCTGCACAGAAAGGATTTGCAAACCGCTGAATCCACACTTGAGTTTAACTCTGTCAGTTGAATGCACACATTGACAACCATTCAGTTAGATAGCTCCGTTTTGGTTTTAGAAGCAGATATTTCTCTGTACAACCTATGGTCCCATTCACTCGGGAATATCCCAACGCAGCTCCTAGAAGAAACGTGTTTCTGATTCGCTGAATCTCAACATAGATTCAACTCTCTTAGGTGAACGAACACACAGCAGAGCAGTTTCAAGGAAACGTTTCTCCTGAGCTTTAGACGAAGTTTCCTGCGGTTTAGTACGTATGCCGACATTGGGCTGGAAATACCGGTTTTGGGATTCTGCACAGAAAGGGTTTGCAAACCGCTGAATCCACACGTGAGTTTAACTCTGTCAGTTGAATGCACACATTGACAACCATTCAGTTAGATAGCTCCGTTTTGGTTTTAGAAGCAGATATTTCTCTGTATAGCCTATGGTCCCATTCACTCGGGAATATCCCAACGCAGCTCCTAGAAGAAACGTGTTTCTGACTCGCTGAATCTCAACATAGATTCAACTCTCTTAGGTGAACGAACGCACAGCAGAGCAGTTTCAAGGAAACGTTTCTCCTGAGTTTTAGATGAAGTTTCCTGCGGTTTAGTACGTATGCCGGCATTGGGCTGGAAATACCGGTATTGGAGTTCTGCACAGAAAGGGTTTGAAAACCGCTGAATCCACACTTGAGTTTAACTCTGTCAGTTGAATGCACACATTGACAACCATTCAGTTAGATAGCTCCGTTTTGGTTTTAGAAGCAGATATTTCTCTGTACAGCCTATGGTCCCATTCACTCGGGAATATCCCAGCACAGCTCCTAGAAGAATCGTGTTTCTGACTCGCTGAATCTCAACATAGATTCAACTCTCTTAGGTGAACGAACGAACAGTAGAGCAGTTTCAAGGAAACGATTCTCCTGAGTTTTAGACGATGTTTCCTGCGGTTTAGTAGGTATGCCGGAATTGGGCTGGAAATACCGGTTTTGGGATTCTGTACAGAAAGGGTTTGCAAACCGCTGAATCCACACGTGAGTTTAACTCTGTCAGTTGAATGCACACATTGACAACCATTCAGTTAGATAGCTCCGTTTTGGTTTTAGAAGCAGATATTTCTCTGTACGGCCTATGGTCACACTCACTCTGGAATATCCCAACGCAGCTCCTAGAAGAAACGTGTTTCTGACTCGCTGAATCTCAACATAGATTCAACTCTCTTAGGTGAACGAACGCACAGCAGAGCAGTTTCAAGGAAACGTTTCTCCTGAGTTTTAGACGAAGTTTCCTGAGGATTAGTACGTATGCCGGCATTGGGATAGAAATACCGGTTTTGTGATTCTGCACAGAAAGGGTTTGCAAACCGCTGAATCCACACGTGAGTTTAACTCTGTCAGTTGAATGCACACATTGACAACCATTTTGTTAGACAGCTCCGTTTTGGTTTTAGAAGCAGATATTTCTCTGTACAGCCTATGGCCCCATTCACTCGGGAGTATCCCAACACAGCTCCTAGAAGAAACGTGTTTCTGACTCGCTGAATCTCAACATAGATTCAACTCTCTTAGGTGAACGAACGCACAGCAGAGCAGTTTCAAGGAAACGTTTCTCCTGAGTTATAGACGAAGTTTCCTGCGGTTTAGTACGTATGCCGGCATTGGGCTGGAAATACCGCTATTGGAGTTCTGCACAGAAAGGGTTTGAACACCGCTGAATCCACACGTGAGTTTAACTCTGTCAGTTGAATGCACACATTGACAACCATTTTGTTAGACAGCTCCGTTTTGGTTTTAGAAGCAGATATTTCTCTGTACAGCCTATGGTCCCATTCACTCGGGAATATCCCAACACAGCTCCTAGAAGAATCGTGTTTCTGACTCGCTGAATCTCAACATAGATTCAACTCTCTTAGGTGAACGAACGCACAGTAGAGCAGTTTCAAGGAAACGATTCTCCTGAGTTTTAGACGATGTTTCCTGCGGTTTAGTAGGTATGCCGGAATTGGGCTGGAAATACCGGTTTTGGGATTCTGCACAGAAAGGGTTTGCAAACCGCTGAATCCACACGTGAGTTTAACTCTGTCAGTTGAATGCACACATTGACAACCATTCAGTTAGATAGCTCCGTTTTGGTTTTAGAAGCAGATATTTCTCTGTACGGCCTATGGTCACACTCACTCAGGAATATCCCAACGCAGCTCCTAGAAGAAACGTGTTTCTGACTCGCTGAATCTCAACATAGATTCAACTCTCTTAGGTGAACGCACAGCAGAGCAGTTTCAAGGAAACGTTTCTCCTGAGTTTTAGACGAAGTTTTCTGCGGTTTAGTACGTATGCCGGCATTGGGCTGGAAATACCGGTTCTGGGATTCTGCACAGAAAGGATTTGCAAACCGCTGAATCCACATGTGAGTTTAACTCTGTCAGTTGAATGCACACATTGACAGCCATTCAGTTAGATAGCTCCGTTTTGGTTTCAGAAGCAGATATTTCTCTGTACAGCCTATGGTCCCATTCACTCGGGAATATCCCAACGCAGCTCCTAGAAGAAAGGTGTTTATGACTCGCTGAATCTCAACATAGATTCAACTCTCTTAGGTTGACGAACGCACTGCAGAGCAGTTTCAAGGAAAGGTTTCTCCTGAGTTTTAGACGAAGTTTCCGTCGGTTTAGTAGGTATACCGGCATTGGGCTTGAAATACCGGTATAAGGATTCTGCACAGAAAGGGTTTGCAAACCGCTGAATCCACACGTGAGTTTAACTCTGTCAGTTGAATGCACACATTGACAACCATTCAGTTAGATAACTCCGTTTTGGTTTTAGAAGCAGATATTTCTCTGTACAGCCTATGGTCCCATTCACTCGGGAATATCAGAACACAGCTCCTAGAAGAAACGTGTTTCTGACTCGATGAATCTCAACATAGATTCAACTCTCTTAGGTGAACGAACGCACAGCAGAGCAGTTTCAAGGAAATGTTTCTCCTGAGTTTTAGACGAAGTTTCCTGAGGATTAGTACGTATGCCGGCATTGGGATGGAAATACCGGTTTTGTGATTCTGTACAGAAAGGGTTTGCAAACCGCTGAATCCACACGTGAGTTTAACTCTGTCAGTTGAATGCACACATTGACAACCATTTTGTTAGACAGCTCCGTTTTGGTTTTAGAAGCAGATATTTCGCTGTATAGGCTATGGTCCCATTCACTCGGGAATATCCCAACGCAGCTCCTAGAAGAAACGTGTTTCTGACTCGCTGAATCTCAACATAGATTCAACTCTCTTAGGTGAACGAACGCACAGCAGAGCAGTTTCAAGGAAACGTTTCTCCTGAGTTTTAGATGAAGTTTCCTGCGGTTTAGTACGTATGCCGGCATTGGGCTGGAAATACCGGTATTGGAGTTCTGCACAGAAAGGGTTTGAAAACCGCTGAATCCACACTTGAGTTTAACTCTGTCAGTTGAATGCACACATTGACAACCATTCAGTTAGATAGCTCCGTTTTGGTTTTAGAAGCAGATATTTCTCTGTACAGCCTATGGTCCCATTCACTCGGGAATATCCCATCGCAGCTCCTAGAAGAAACGTGTTTCTGACTCGCTGAATCTCAACATAGATTCACCTCTCTTAGGTGAACGAACGCACAGCAGAGCAGTTTCAAGGAAACGATTCTCCTGAGTTTTAGACGATGTTTCCTGCGGTTTAGTAGGTATGCCGGCATTGGGCTGGAAATACCGGTTTTGGGATTCTGCACAGAAAGGGTTTGCAAACCGCTGAATCCACACGTGAGTTTAACTCTGTCAGTTAAATGCACACATTGACAGCCATTCAGTTAGATAGCTCCGTTTTGGTTTTAGAAGCAGATATTTCTCTGTACAGCCTATGGCCCCATTCACTCGGGAATATCCCAACACAGCTCCTAGAAGAAACGTGTTTCTGACTCGCTGAATCTCAACATAGATTCAACTCTCTTAGGTGAACGAAAGCACAGCAGAGCAGTTTCAAGGAAACGTTTCTCCTGAGTTTTAGACGAAGTTTCCTGAGGATTAGTACGTATGCCGGCATTGGGATGGAAATACCGGTTTTGTGATTCTGCACAGAAAGGGTTTGCAAACCGCTGAATCCACACGTGAGTTTAACTCTGTCAGTTGAATGCACACATTGACAACCATTTTGTTAGACAGCTCCGTTTTGGTTTTAGAAGCAGATATTTCTCTGTACAGCCTATGGTCCCATTCACTCGGGAATATCCCAACACAGCTCCTAGAAGAAACGTGTTTCTGACTCGCTGAATCTCAACATAGATTCAACTCTCTTAGGTGAACGAACGCACAGCAGAGCAGTTTCAAGGAAACGTTTCTCCTGAGTTATAGACGAAGTTTCCTGCGGTTTAGTACGTATGCCGGCATTGGGCTGGAAATACCGGTATTGGAGTTCTGCACAGAAAGGGTTTGAAAACCGCTGAATCCACACGTGAGTTTAACTCTGTCAGTTGAATGCACTCATTGACAACCATTTTGTTAGACAGCTCCGTTTTGGTTTTAGAAGCAGATATTTCTCTGTACAGCCTATGGTCCCATTCACTCGGGAATATCCCAACACAGCTCCTAGAAGAATCGTGTTTCTGATTCGCTGAATCTCAACATAGATTCAACTCTCTTAGGTGAACGAACGCACAGTAGAGCAGTTTCAAGGAAACGATTCTCCTGAGTTTTAGACGATGTTTCCTGCGGTTTAGTAGGTATGCCGGAATTGGGCTGGAAATACCGGTTTTGTGATTCTGCACAGAAAGGGTTTGCAAACCGCTGAATCCACACGTGAGTTTAACTCTGTCAGTTGAATGCACACATTGACAACCATTTTGTTAGACAGCTCCGTTTTGGTTTTAGAAGCAGATATTTCGCTGTATAGGCTATGGTCCCATTCACTCGGGAATATCCCAACGCAGCTCCTAGAAGAAACGTGTTTCTGACTCGCTGAATCTCAACATAGATTCAACTCTCTTAGGTGAACGAACGCACAGCAGAGCAGTTTCAAGGAAACGTTTCTCCTGAGTTTTAGATGAAGTTTCCTGCGGTTTAGTACGTACGCCGGCATTGGGCTGGAAATACCGGTATTGGAGTTCTGCACAGAAAGGGTTTGAAAACCGCTGAATCCACACTTGAGTTTAACTCTGTCAGTTGAATGCACACATTGACAACCATTCAGTTAGATAGCTCCGTTTTGCTTTTAGAAGCAGATATTTCTCTGTACAGCCTATGGTCCCAATCACTCGGGAATATCCCATCGCAGCTCCTAGAAGAAACGTGTTTCTGACTCGCTGAATCTCAACATAGATTCACCTCTCTTAGGTGAACGAACGCACAGCAGAGCAGTTTCAAGGAAACGATTCTCCTGAGTTTTAGACGATGTTTCCTGCGGTTTAGTAGGTATGCCGGCATTGGGCTGGAAATACCGGTTTTGGGATTCTGCACAGAAAGGGTTTGCAAACCGCTGAATCCACACGTGAGTTTAACTCTGTCAGTTGAATGCACACATTGACAACCATTCAGTTAGATAGCTCCGTTTTGGTTTTAGAAGCAGATATTTCTCTGTACAGCCTATGGCCCCATTCACTCGGGAATATCCCAACACAGCTCCTAGAAGAAACGTGTTTCTGACTCGCTGAATCTCAACATAGATTCAACTCTCTTAGGTGAACGAACGCACAGCAGAGCAGTTTCAAGGAAACGTTTCTCCTGAGTTTTAGACGAAGTTTCCTGAGGATTAGTACGTATGCCGGCATTGGGATGGAAATACCGGTTTTGTGATTCTGCACAGAAAGGGTTTGCAAACCGCTGAATCCACACGTGAGTTAAACTCTGTCAGTTGAATGCACACATTGACAACCATTTTGTTAGACAGCTCCGTTTTGGTTTTAGAAGCAGATATTTCGCTGTATAGGCTATGGTCCCATTCACTCGGGAATATCCCAACGCAGCTCCTAGAAGAAACGTGTTTCTGACTCGCTGAATCTCAACATAGATTCAACTCTCTTAGGTGAACGAACGCACAGCAGAGCAGTTTCAAGGAAACGTTTCTCCTGAGTTTTAGATGAAGTTTCCTGCGGTTTAGTACGTATGCCGGCATTGGGCTGGAAATACCGGTATTGGAGTTCTGCACAGAAAGGGTTTGAAAACCGCTGAATCCACACTTGAGTTTAACTCTGTCAGTTGAATGCACACATTGACAACCATTCAGTTAGATAGCTCCGTTTTGGTTTTAGAAGCAGATATTTCTCTGTACAGCCTATGGTCCCATTCACTCGGGAATATCCCATCGCAGCTCCTAGAAGAAACGTGTTTCTGACTCGCTGAATCTCAACATAGAATCACCTCTCTTAGGTGAACGAACGCACAGCAGAGCAGTTTCAAGGAAACGATTCTCCTGAGTTTTAGACGATGTTTCCTGCGGTTTAGTAGGTATGCCGGCATTGGGCTGGAAATACCGGTTTTGGGATTCTGCACAGAAAGGGTTTGCAAACCGCTGAATCCACACGTGAGTTTAACTCTGTCAGTTGAATGCACACATTGACAACCATTCAGTTAGATAGCTCCGTTTTGGTTTAAGAAGCAGATATTTCTCTGTACAGCCTGTGGCCCCATTCACTCGGGAATATCCCAACACAGCTCCTAGAAGAAACGTGTTTCTGACTCGCTGAATCTCAACATAGATTCAACTCTCTTAGGTGAACGAACGCACAGCAGAGCAGTTTCAAGGAAACGTTTCTCCTGAGTTTTAGACGAAGTTTCCTGAGGATTAGTACGTATGCCGGCATTGGGATGGAAATACCGGTTTTGTGATTCTCCACAGAAAGGGTTTGCAAACCGCTGAATCCACACGTGAGTTTAACTCTGTCAGTTGAATGCACACATTGACAACCATTTTGTTAGACAGCTCCGTTTTGGTTTTAGAAGCAGATATTTCTCTGTACAGCCTATGGTCCCATTCACTCGGGAATATCCCAACACAGCTCCTAGAAGAAACGTGTTTCTGACTCGCTGAATCTCAACATAGATTCAACTCTCTTAGGTGAACGAAAGCACAGCAGAGCAGTTTCAAGGAAACGTTTCTCCTGAGTTATAGACGAAGTTTCCTGCGGTTTATTACGTATGCCGGCATTGGGCTGGAAATACCGGTATTGGAGTTCTGCACAGAAAGGGTTTGCAAACCGCTGAATCCACACGTGAGTTTAACTCTGTCAGTTGAATGCACACATTGACAACCATTTTGTTAGACAGCTCCGTTTTGGTTTTAGAAGCAGATATTTCTCTGTACAGCCTATGGTCCCATTCACTCGGGAATATCCCAACACAGCTCCTAGAAGAAACGTGTTTCTGACTCGCTGAATCTCAACATAGATTCAACTCTCTTAGGTGAATGAACGCACAGCAGAGCAGTTTCAAGGAAACGTTTCTCCTGAGTTATAGACGAAGTTTCCTGCGGTTTAGTACGTATGCCGGCATTGGGCTGGAAATACCGGTATTGGAGTTCTGCACAGAAAGGGTTTGCAAACCGCTGAATAAACACGTGAGTTTAACTCTGTCAGTTGAATGCACACATTGACAACCATTTTGTTAGACAGCTCCGTTTTGGTTTTAGAAGCAGATATTTCTCTGTACAGCCTATGGTCCCATTCACTCGGGAATATCCCAACACAGCTCCTAGAAGAATCGTGTTTCTGACTCGCTGAATCTCAACATAGATTCAACTCTCTTAGGTGAACGAACGCACAGTAGAGCAGTTTCAAGGAAACGATTCTCCTGAGTTTTAGACGATGTTTCCTGCGGTTTAGTAGGTATGCCGGAATTGGGCTGGAAATACCGGTTTTGGGATTCTGCACAGAAAGGGTTTGCAAACCGCTGAATCCACACGTGAGTTTAACTCTGTCAGTTGAATGCACACATTGACAACCATTCAGTTAGATAGCTCCGTTTTGGTTTTAGAAGCAGATATTTCTCTGTACGGCCTATGGTCACACTCACTCAGGAATATCCCAACGCAGCTCCTAGAAGAAACGTGTTTCTGACTCGCTGAATCTCAACATAGATTCAACTCTCTTAGGTGAACGAACGCACAGCAGAGCAGTTTCAAGGAAACGTTTCTCCTGAGTTTTAGACGAAGTTTTCTGCGGTTTAGTACGTATGCCGGCATTGGGCTGGAAATACCGGTTCTGGGATTCTGCACAGAAAGGATTTGCAAACCGCTGAATCCACATGTGAGTTTAACTCTGTCAGTTGAATGCACACATTGACAGCAAATTCAGTTAGATAGCTCCGTTTTGGTTTCAGAAGCAGATATTTGTCTGTACAGCCTATGGTCCCATTCACTCGGGAATATCCCAACGCAGCTCCTAGAAGAAAGGTGTTTATGACTCGCTGAATCTCAACATAGATTCAACTCTCTTAGGTTGACGAACGCACAGCAGAGCAGTTTCAAGGAAACGTTTCTCCTGAGTTTTAGACGAAGTTTCCGGCGGTTTAGTACGTATACCGGCATTGGGCTTGAAATACCGGTATTGGGATTCTGCACAGAAAGGGTTTGCAAACCGCTGAATCCACACGTGAGTTTAACTCTGTCAGTTGAATGCACACATTGACAACCATTTTGTTAGACAGCTCCGTTTTGGTTTTAGAAGCAGATATTTCGCTGTATAGGCTATGGTCCCATTCACTCGGGAATATCCCAACGCAGCTCCTAGAAGAAACGTGTTTCTGACTCGCTGAATCTCAACATAGATTCAACTCTCTTAGGTGAACGAACGCACAGCAGAGCAGTTTAACGGAAACCTTTCTCCTGAGTTTTAGACGAAGTTTCCCGCGGTTTAGGACGCATGCCGGCATTTGGGCTGAAAATACCGGTTTTGGGATTCTGCACAGAAAGGGTTTGCAAACCGCTGAATCCTCACGTGAGTTTTACTCTGTCAGTTGAATGCACACATTGACAACCATTGAGTTAGATAGCTCCGTTTTGGTTTTAGAAGCAGATAGTTCTCTGTACAGCCAATGGTCCCATTCACTCGGGAATATCCCAACGCAGCTCCTAGAAGAAACGTGTTTCCGACTCACTGAATCTCAACATAGATTCAACTCTCTTAGGTGAACAAACGCACAGCAGAGCAGTTTCAAGGAAACGTTTCTCCTGAGTTTTAGACGATGTTTCCTGCGGTTTAGTACGTATGCCGGCATTGGGCTGGAAATACCGGTTTTGGGATTCTGCAAAGAAAGGGTTTGCCAACCGCTGAATCCGCACGTGAGTTTACCTCTGTCAGTTGAATGCACACATTGACAGCCATTCAGTTAGATAGCTCCGTTTTGGTTGTAGAAGCAGATATTTCTCTGTACAGCCTATGGTCCCATTCACTCGGGAATATCCCAACGCAGCTCCTAGAAGAAAGGTGTTTCTGACTCGCTGAATCTCAACATAGATTCAACTCTCTTAAGTGAACGAACGCACAGCACAGCAGTTTCAAGGAAATGTTTCTCCTGAGTTTTGGACGAAGTTTCCTGCGGTTTAGTACGTATGCCGGCATTGGGCTGGAAATACCGGTATTGGAGTTCTGCGCAGAAAGGGTTTGAAAACCGCTGAATCCACACGTGAGTTTAACTCTGTCAGTTGAATGCAGACATTGACAACCATTCAGTTAGATAGCTCCGTTTTGGTTTTACAAGCACATATTTCTCTGTACAGCCTATGGTCCCATTCACTCGGGAATATCCCAACACAGCTCCTAGAAGAATCGTGTTTCTGACTCGCTGAATCTCAACATAGATTCAACTCTCTTAGGTGAACGAACGCACAGCAGAGCAGTTACAAGGAAACGATTCTCCTGAGTTTTAGACGATGTTTCCTGCGGTTTAGTAGGTATGCTGGCATTGGGCTGGAAATAACGGTTTTGGGATTCTGCACAGAAAGGGTTTGCAAACCGCTGAATCCACACGTGAGTTTAACTCTGTCAATTGAATGCACACATTGACAACCATTCAGTTAGATAGCTCCGTTTTGGTTTTAGAAGCAGATATTTCTCTGTACGGCCTATGGTCGCACTCACTCAGGAATATCCCAACACAGCTCCTAGAAGAATCGTGTTTCTGACTCGCTGAATCTCAACATAGATTCAACTCTCTTAGGTGAACGAACGCACAGCAGAGCAGTTTCAAGGAAACGTTTCTCCTGAGTTTTAGACGAAGTTTCCTGTGGTTTAGTACGTATGCCGGCATTGGGCTGAAAATACCGGTTCTGGGATTCTGCACAGAAAGGATTTGCAAACCGCTGAACCCACATGTGAGTTTAACTCTGTCAGTTGAATGCACACATTGACAGCCATTCAGTTAGATAGCTCCGTTTTGGTTTTAGAAGCAGATATTTCTCTGTACAGCCTATGGTCCCATTCACTCGGGAATATCCCAACGCAGCTCCTAGAAGAAAGGTGTTTATGACTCGCTGAATCTCAACATAGATTCAACTCTCTTAGGTTGACGAACGCAGAGCAGAGCAGTTTCAAGGAAACGTTTCTCCTGAGTTTTAGACGAAGTTTCCGGCGGTTTAGTAGGTATACCGGCATTGGGCTTGAAATACCGGTATTGGGATTCTGCACAGAAAGGGTTTGCAAACCGCTGAATCCACACGTGAGTTTAACTCTGTCAGTTGAATGCACACATTGACAACCATTCAGTTAGATAACTCCGTTTTGGTTTTAGAAGCAGGTATTTCTCTGTACAGCCTATGGTCCCATTCACTCGGGAATATCCCAACGCAACTCCCAGAAGAAACGAGTTTCTGACTCGCTGAACCTCAACATAGATTCAAATCTCTTAGGTGAGCGAACGCACAGCCGAGCAGTTTCAAGGAAGCGATTCTCCTGAGTTTTAGACGAAGTTTACTGCTGTTTAGTACGTATGCCGGCATTGGGATGGAAATACCGGTTTTGGGATTCTGCACAGAAATGGTTTGCAAACCGCTGAATCCACACGTGAGATTAACTCTGTCAGTTGAATGCAAACATTGACAACCATTCAGTTAGATAGCTGCGTTTTGGTTTTAGAAGCAGATATTTCTCTGTAGAGCCTATGGTCCCTTTCTCTCGGGAATGTCCCAACGCAGCTCCTAGAAGAAACGTGTTTCTGACTCGCTGAACCTCAACATAGATTCAAATCACTTTGGTGAGCGAACGCACAGCAGAGCAGTTTCAAGGAAGCGATTCTCCTGAGTTTTAGACGAATTTTACTGCTCTTTAGTACGTATGCCGGCATTGGGATGGAAATACCGGTTTTGGGATTCTACGCAGAAACGGTTTGCAAACTGCTGAATGCACACGTGAGTTTAACTCTGTCAGCTGAATGCACACATTGACAACCATTTAGTTAGATAGCTCCGTTTTGGTTTTAGAAGCAGATATTTCTCTGTACATCCTATGGTCCCATTCACTCGGGAATATCCCAACGCATCTCCTAGAAGAAACGTGTTTCTGACTCGCTGAATCTCAACATAGATTCAAGTCTCTTAGGTGAACGAAAGCACAGCAGAGCAGTTTCAAGGAAACGTTTCTCCTGAGTTTTAGACGAAGTTAACTGCGGATAGGAAGGAAGCCAGCATTGGGCTGGAAATACCGATTTTGTGATTCTGCACAGAAAGGGTGTGCAAACCGCTGAATCCACACGTGAGTTTAACTCTGTCAGTTAAATGCACACATTGACAACCATTCTGTTTGACAACTCCGTTTTGGTTTTAGAAGCAGATATTTCGCTGTACAGCCTATGGTCCCATTCACTCGGGAATATCCCAACGCAGCTCCTAGAAGAAACGTGTTTCTCACTCGCTGAATCTCAATATAGATTCAACTCTCTTAGGTGAACGATCGCACAGCAGAGCAGTTTCAAGGAAACGATTCTCCTGAGTTTTAGACCAAGTTTACTGCTGTTTAGTACGTATGACGGCATTGGGCTGGAAATACCGGTTTTGGGATTCTGCACAGAAAGGGTTGGCAAACCGCTGAATCCACACCTGAGTTAAACACTGTCAGTTGAATGCACACATTGACAACCATTCAGTTAGATAGCTCCATTTTGGTTTTAGAAGCAGATATTTCTCTGTACAGTCTATGGTCCCATTCACTCGGGAATATCCCAACACAGCTCCTAGAAGAAACGTGTTTCTGACTCGCTGAATCTCAACATAGATTCAACTCTCTTAGGTGAACAAACGCACAGCAGAGCAGTTTCAAGGAAACGTTTCTCCTGAGTTTTAGACGAAGTTTCCTGCGGTTTAGTACGTATGCCGGCATTGGGCTGGAAATACCGGTTTTGGGATTCTGCAAAGAAAGGGTTTGCCAACCGCTGAATCCACACGTGAGTTTACCTCTGTCAGTTGAATGCATACATTAACAGCCATTCAGTTAGATAGCTCCGTTTTGGTTGTAGAAGCAGATATTTCTCTGTACAGCCTATGGTCCCATTCACTCGGGAATATCCCAACGCAGCTCCTAGAAGAAAGGTGTTTATGACTCGCTGAATCTCAACATAGATTCAACTCTCTTAGGTTGACGAACGCACAGCAGAGCAGTTTCAAGGAAACGTTTCTCCTGAGTTTTAGACGAAGTTTCCGGCGGTTTAGTACGTATTCCGGCATTGGGCTTGAAATACCGGTATTGGGATTCTGCACAGAAAGGGTTTGCAAACCGCTGAATCCACACGTGAGATTAACTCTGTCAGTTGAATGCACACATTGACAACCATTCAGTTAGATAGCTCCGTTTTGGTTTTAGAAGCAGATATTTCTCTGTACAGCCTATGGTCCCATTCACTCGGGATTATCAGAACACAGCTCCTAGAAGAAACGTGTTTCTGACTCGCTGAATCTCAACATAGATTCAACTCTCTAAGGTGAACGAACGCACAGCACATCAGTTTCAAGGAAATGTTTCTCCTGAGTTTTAGACGAAGTTTCCTGAGGATTAGTACGTATGCCGGCATTGGGATGGAAATACCGGTTTTGAGATTCTGCACAGAAAGGGTTTGCGAACCGCTGAATCCACACGTGAGTTTAACTCTGTCAGTTGAATGCACACATTGACAACCATTTTGTTAGACAGCTCCGTTTTGGTTTTAGAAGCAGATATTTCGCTGTACAGGCTATGGTCCCATTCACTCGGGAATATCCCAACGCAGCTCCTAGAAGAAACGTGTTTCTGACTCGCTGAATCTCAACATAGATTCAACTCTCTTAGGTGAACGAACGCACAGCAGAGCAGTTTAAAGGAAACCTTTCTCCTGAGTTTTAGACGAAGTTTCCTGCGGTTTAGGACGTATGCCGGCATTTGAGCTGGAAATACGGGTTTTGGGATTCTGCACAGAAAGGGTTTGCAAACCGCTGAATCCACACGTGAGTTTTACTCTGTCAGTTGAATGGACACATTGACAATCATTCAGTTAGATAGCTCCGTTTTGATTTTAGAAGCAGATAGTTCTCTGTACAGCCTATGGTCCCATTCACTCGGGAATATCCCAACGCAGCTCCTAGAAGAAACGTGTTTCCGACTCGCTGAATCTCAACATAGATTCAACTCTCTTAGGTGAACGAACGCACAGCAGAGCAGTTTCAAGGAAACGTTTCTCCTGAGCTTTAGTCGAAGTTTCCTGCGGTTTAGTACGTATGCCGTCATTGGGCTGGAAATACCGGTTTTGGGATTCTGCAAAGAAAGGGTTTGCAAACCGCTGAATCCAAACGTGAGTTTAACTCTGTCAGTTGAATGCACACATTGACAACCATTCAGTTAGATAGCTCCGTTTTGGTTTTAGAAGCAGATATTTCTCTGTATAGCCTATGGTCCCATTCACTCGGGAATATCCCAACGCAGCTCCTAGAAGAAACGTGTTTCTGACTCGCTGAATCTCAACATAGATTCAACTCTCTTAGGTGAACGAATGCACAGCAGAGCAGTTTCAAGGAAACGTTTCTCCTGAGTTTTAGACGAAGTTTCCTGCGGTTTAGTACGTATACCGGCATTGGGCTGGAAATACCGGTATTGGAGTTCTGCACAGAAAGGGTTTGAAAACCGCTGAATCCACACGTGAGTTTAACTCTGTCAGTTGAATGCACACATTGACAACCATTCAGTTAGATAGCTCCGTTTTGGTTTTAGAAGCAGATATTTCTCTGTACAGCCTATGGTCCCATTCACTCGGGAATATCCCATCACAGCTCCTAGAAGAATCGTGTTTCTGACTCGCTGAATCTCAGCATAGATTCAACTCTCTTAGGTGAACGAACGCACAGCAGAGCAGTTTCAAGGAAACGATTCTCCTGAGTTTTAGACGATGTTTCCTGCGGTTTAGTAGGTATGCCGGCGTTGGGCTGGAAATACCGGTTTTGGGATTCTGCACAGAAAGGGTTTGCAAACCGCTGAATCCACACGTGAGTTTAACTCTGTCAGTTGAATGCACACATTGACAACCATTCAGTTAGATAGCTCCGTTTTGGTTTTAGAAGCAGATATTTCTCTGTATAGCCTATGGCCCCATTCACTTGGGAATATCCCAACACAGCTCCTAGAAGAAACGTGTTTCTGACTCGCTGAATCTCAACATAGATTCAACTCTCTTAGGTGAACGAACGCACAGCAGAGCAGTTTCAAGGAAACGTTTCTCCTGAGTTTTAGACGAAGTTTCCTGAGGATTAGTACGTATGCCGGCATTGGGATGGAAATACCGGTTTTGTGATTCTGCACAGAAAGGGTTTGCAAACCGCTGAATCCACACGTGAGTTTAACTCTGTCAGTTGAATGCACACATTGACAGCCATTCAGTTAGATAGCTCCGTTTTGGTTTTAGAAGCAGATATTTCTCTGTACAGCCTATGGTCCCATTCACTCGGGAATATCCCAACGCAGCTCCTAGAAGAAAGGTGTTTATGACTCGCTGAATCTCAACATAGATTCAACTCTCTTAGGTTGACGAACGCACAGCAGAGCAGTTTCAAGGAAACGTTTCTCCTGAGTTTTAGACGAAATTTCCGACGTTTTAGTAGGTATACCGGCATTGGGCTTGAAATACCGGTATTGGGATTCTGCACAGAAAGGGTTTGCAAACCGCTGAATCCACACGTGAGTTTAACTCTGTCAGTTGAATGCACACATTGACAACCATTCAGTTAGATAGCTCCGTTTTGGTTTTAGAAGCAGATATTTCTCTGTACAGCCTGTGGTCCCATTCACTCGGGAATATCCCAACGCAGCTCCTAGAAGAAACGTGTTTCTGACTCGCTGAATCTCAACATAGATTCAACTCCCTTAGGTGAACGAACGCACAGCAGAGCAGTTTCAAGGAAACGTTTCTCCTGAGTTTTAGACGAAGTTTCCTGAGGATTAGTACGTATGCCGGCATTGGGATGGAAATACCGGTTTTGTGATTCTGCACAGAAAGGGTTTGCAAACCGCTGAATCCACACGTGAGTTTAACTCTGTCAGTTGAATGCACACATTGACAACCATTTTGTTAGACAGCTCCGTTTTGGTTATAGAAGCAGATATTTCGCTGTATAGGCTATGGTCCCATTCACTCGGGAATATCCCAACGCAGCTCCTAGAAGAAACGTGTTTCTGACTCGCTGAATCTCAATATAGATTCAACTCTCTTATGTGAACGAAGGCAGAGCAGAGTAGTTTCAAGGAAACGATTCTCCTGAGTTTTAGACGAAGTTTCCTGCGGTTTAGGACGTATGCCGGCATTGGGCTGGAAATACCGGTTTTGGGATTCTGCACAGAAAGGGTTTGCAAACCGCTGAATCCACACGTGAGTTTAACTCTGTCAGTTGAATGCACACGTTGACATCCATTCAGTTAGATAGCTCCGTTTTGGTTTTAGAAGCAGATATTTCTCTGTACAGCCTATGGTCCCATTCACTCGGGAATATCCCAACGCAACTCCCAGAAGAAACGTGTTTCTGACTCGCTGAACCTCAACATAGATTCAAATCTCTTAGGTGAGCGAACGCACAGCCGAGCAGTTTCAAGGAAGCGATTCTCCTGAGTTTTAGACGAAGTTTACTGCTGTTTAGTACGTATGCCGGCATTGGGATGGAAATACCGCTTTTGGGATTCTGCACAGAAATGGTTTGCAAACCGCTGAATCCACACGTGAGATTAACTCTGTCAGTTGAATGCAAACATTGACAACCATTCAGTTAGATAGCTGCGTTTTGGTTTTAGAAGCAGATATTTCTCTGTAGAGCCTATGGTCCCTTTCTCTCAGGAATGTCCCAACGCAGCTCCTAGAAGAAACGTGTTTCTGACTCGCTGAACCTCAACATAGATTCAAATCACTTTGGTGAGCGAACGCACAGCACAGCAGTTTCAAGGAAGCGATTCTCCTGAGTTTTAGACGAATTTTACTGCTCTTTAGTACGTATGCCGGCATTGGGATGGAAATACCGGTTTTGGGATTCTACGCAGAAACGGTTTGCAAACTGCTGAATGCACACGTGAGTTTAACTCTGTCAGCTGAATGCACACATTGACAACCATTTAGTTAGATAGCTCCGTTTCGGTTTTAGAAGCAGATATTTCTCTGTACATCCTATGGTCCCATTCACTCGGGAATATCCCAACGCAGCTCCTAGAAGAAACGTGTTTCTGACTCGCTGAATCTCAACATAGATTCAAGTCTCTTAGGTGAACGAAAGCACAGCAGAGCAGTTTCAAGGAAACGTTTCTCCTGAGTTTTAGACGAAGTTAACTGCGGATAGGAAGGAAGCCAGCATTGGGCTGGAAATACCGATTTTGGGATTCTGCACAGAAAGGGTTTGCAAACCGCTGAATCCACACGTGAGTTTAACTCTGTCAGTTAAATGCACACATTGAAAACCATTCTGTTTCACAACTCCGTTTTGGTTTTAGAAGCAGATATTTCGCTGTACAGCCTATGGTCCCATTCACTCGGGAATATCCCAACACAGCTCCTAGAAGAAACGTGTTTCTGACTCGCTGAATCTCAATATAGATTCAACTCTCTTAGGTGAACGATCGCACAGCAGAGCAGTTTCAAGGAAACGATTCTCCTGAGTTTTAGACCAAGTTTACTGCTGTTTAGTACGTATGCCGTCATTGGGCTGGAAATACCGGTTTTGGGATTCTGCACAGAAAGGGTTTGCAGACCGCTGAATCCACACGTGAGTTAAACACTGTCAGTTGAATGCACACATTGACAACCATTCAGTTAGATAGCTCCGTTTTGGTTTTAGAAGCAGATATTTCTCTCTACAGTCTATGGTCCCTTTCACTCGGGAATATCCCAACACAGCTCCTAGAAGAAACGTGTTTCTGACTCGCTGAATCTCATCATAGATTCAACTCTCTTAGGTGAACAAACGCACAGCAGAGCAGTTTCAAGGAAACGTTTCTCCTGAGTTTTAGACGAAGTTTCCTGCGGTTTAGTACGTATGCCGGCATTGGGCTGGAAATACCGGTTTTGGGATTCTGCAAAGAAAGGGTTTGCCAACCGCTGAATCCACACGTGAGTTTACCTCTGTCAGTTGAATGCACACATTGACAGCCATGCAGTTAGATAGCTCCGTTTTGGTTGTAGAAGCAGATATTTCTCTGTACAGAATATGGTCCCATTCACTCGGGAATATCCCAAAGCAGCTCCTAGAAGAAAGGTGTTTCTGACTCGCTGAATCTCAACATAGATTCAACTCTCTTAGGTGAACGAACGCACAGCACAGCAGTTTCAAGGAAATGTTTCTCCTGAGTTTTAGACGAAGTTTCCTGCGGTTTAGTGCGTATGCCGGCATTGGGCTGGAAATACCGGTTTTGGGATTCTGCAAAGAAAGGGTTTGCCAACCGCTGAATCCACAGGTGAGTTTACCTCTGTCAGTTGAATGCACACATTGACAGCCATTCTGTTAGATAGCTCCGTTTTGGTTGTAGAAGCAGATATTTCTCTGTACAGCCTATGGTCCCATTCACTCGGGAATATCCCAACGCAGCTCCTAGAAGAAAGGTGTTTATGACTCGCTGAATCTCAACATAGATTCAACTCTCTTAGGTTGACGAACGCACAGCAGAGCAGTTTCAAGGAAACGTTTCTCCTGAGTTTTAGACGAAGTTTCCGGCGGTTTAGTACGTATTCCGGCATTGGGCTTGAAATACCGGTATTGGGATTATGCACAGAAAGGGTTTGCAAACCGCTGAATCCACACGTGAGATTAACTCTGTCAGTTGAATGCACACATTGACAACCATTCAGTTAGATAGCTCCGTTTTGGTTTTAGAAGCAGATATTTCTCTGTACAGCCTATGGTCCCATTCACTCGGGAATATCAGAACACAGCTCCTAGAAGAAACGTGTTTCTGACTCGCTGAATCTCAACATAGATTCAACTCTCTTAGGTGAACGAACGCACAGCACAGCAGTTTCAAGGAAATGTTTCTCCTGAGTTTTAGACGAAGTTTCCTGAGGATTAGTACGTATGCCGGCATTGGGATGGAAATACCGGTTTTGAGATTCTGCACAGAAAGGGTTTGCAAACCGCTGAATCCACACGTGAGTTTAACTCTGTCAGTTGAATGCACACATTGACAACCATTTTGTTAGACAGCTCCGTTTTGGTTTTAGAAGCAGATATTTCGCTGTACAGGCTATGGTCCCATTCACTCGGGAATATCCCAACGCAGCTCCTAGAAGAAACGTGTTTCTGACTCGCTGAATCTCAACATAGATTCAACTCTCTTAGGTGAACGAACGCACAGCAGAGCAGTTTAAAGGAAACCTTTCTCCTGAGTTTTAGACGAAGTTTCCTGCGGTTTAGGACGTATGCCGGCATTTGGGCTGGAAATACCGGTTTTGGGATTCTGCACAGAAAGGGTTTGCAAACCGCTGAATCCACACGTGAGTTTTACTCTGTCAGTTGAATGGACACATTGACAACCATTCAGTTAGATAGCTCCGTTTTGGTTTTAGAAGCAGATAGTTCTCTGTACAGCCTATGGTCCCATTCACTCGGGAATATCCCAACGCAGCTCCTAGAAGAAACGTGTTTCCGACTCGCTGAATCTCAACATAGATTCAACTCTCTTAGGTGAACGAACGCACAGCAGAGCAGTTTCAAGGAAACGTTTCTCCTGAGCTTTAGACGAAGTTTCCTGCGGTTTAGTACGTATGCCGTCATTGGGCTGGAAATACCGGTTTTGGGATTCTGCAAATAAAGGGTTTGCAAACCGCTGAATCCACACGTGAGATTAACTCTGTCAGTTGAATGCACACATTGACAACCATTCAGTTAGATAGCTGCGTTTTGGTTTTAGAAGCAGATATTTCTCTTTAGAGCCTATGGTCCCTTTCTCTCGGGAATGTCCAACGCAGCTCCTAGAAGAAACGTGTTTCTGACTCGCTGAACCTCAACATAGATTCAAATCACTTAGGTGAGCGAACGCACAGCAGAGCAGTTTCAAGGAAGCGATTCTCCTGAGTTTTAGACGAATTTTACTGCTCTTTAGTACGTATGCCGGCATTGGGATGGAAATACCGGTTTTGGGATTCTACACAGAAACGGTTTGCAAACTGCTGAATGCACACGTGAGTTTAACTCTGTCAGCTGAATGCACACATTGACAACCATTTGGTTAGATAGCTCCGTTTTGGTTTTAGAAGCAGATATTTCTCTGTACATCCTAAGGTCCCATTCACTCGGGAATATCCCAACGCAGCTCCTAGAAGAAACGTGTTTCTGACTCGCTGAATCTCAACATAGATTCAAGTCTCTTAGGTGAACGAAAGCACAGCAGAGCAGTTTCAAGGAAACGTTTCTCCTGAGTTTTAGACGAACTTTCCTGCGGTTTAGTACGTATGCCAGCAATGGGCTGGAAATACCGGTATTGGAGTTCTGCACAGAAAGGGTTTGAAAACCGCTGAATCCACACGTGAGTTTAACTCTGTCAGTTGAATGCAGACATTGACAACCATTCAGTTAGATAGCTCCGTTTTGGTTTTAGAAGCAGATATTTCTCTGTACAGCCTATGGTCCCATTCACTCGCGAATATCCCAACACAGCTCCTAGAAGAATCGTGTTTCTGACTCGCTGAATCTCAACATAGATTCAACTCTCTTAGGTGAACGAACGCACAGCAGAGCAGTTTCAAGGAAACGATTCTCCTGAGTTTTAGACGATGTTTCCTGCGGTTTAGTAGGTATGCCGGCATTGGGCTGGAAATACCGGTTTTGGGATTCTGCACAGAAAGGGTTTGCAAACCGCTGAATCCACACGTGAGTTTATCTCTGTCAGTTGAATGCACACATTGACAACCATTCAGTTAGATAGCTCCGTTTTGGTTTTAGAAGCAGATATTTCTCTGTACGGCCTATGGTCGCACTCACTCAGGAATATCCCAACGCAGCTCCTAGAAGAAACGTGTTTCTGACTCGCTGAATCTCAACATAGATTCAACTCTCTTAGGTGAACGAACGCACAGCAGAGCAGTTTCAAGGAAACGTTTCTCCTGAGTTTTAGACGAAGTTTCCTGCGGTTTAGTACGTATGCCGGCATTGGGCTGGAAATACCGGTTCTGGGATTCTGCACAGAAAGGATTTGCAAACCGCTGAATCCACAGGTGAGTTTACCTCTGTCAGTTGAATGCACACATTGACAGCCATTCAGTTAGATAGCTCCGTTTTGGTTGTAGAAGCAGATATTTCTCTGTACAGCCTATGGTCCCATTCACTCGGGAATATCCCAACGCAGCTCCTAGAAGAAAGGTGTTTATGACTCGCTGAATCTCAACATAGATTCAACTCTCTTAGGTTGACGAACGCACAGCAGAGCAGTTTCAAGGAAACGTTTCTCCTGAGTTTTAGACGAAGTTTCCGGCGGTTTAGTAGGTATACCGGCATTGGGCTTGAAATACCGGTATTGGGATTCTGCACAGAAAGGGTTTGCAAACCGCTGAATCCACACGTGAGTTTAACTCTGTCAGTTGAATGCACACATTGACAACCATTCAGTTAGATAACTCCGTTTTGGTTTTAGAAGCAGGTATTTCTCTGTACAGCCTATGGTCCCATTCACTCGGGAATATCAGAACACAGCTCCTAGAAGAAACGTGTTTCTGACTCGCTGAATCTCAACATAGATTCAGCTCTCTTAGGTGAACGAACGCACAGCAGAGCAGTTTCAAGGAAACGATTCTCCTGAGTTTTAGACAATGTTTCCTGCGGTTTAGTAGGTATGCCGGCATTGGGCTGGAAATACCGGTTTTGGGATTCTGCACAGAAAGGGTTTGCAAACCGCTGAATCCACACGTGAGTTTAACTCTGTCAGTTGAATGCACACATTGACAACCATTCAGTTAGATAGCTCCGTTTTGGTTTTAGAAGCACATATTTCTCTCTACAGGCTATGGTCCCATTCACTCGGGAATATCCCAACGCAGCTCCTAGAAGAAACGTGTTTCTGACTCGCTGAATCTCAACATAGATTCAACTCTCTTAGGTGAACGAACGCTCAGCAGAGCAGTTTCAAGGAAACGTTTCTCCTGAGTTTTAGACGAAGTTTCCTGCGGTTTAGTACGTATGCCGGCATTGGGCTCGAAATACCGGTTTGGGGATTCTGCACAGAAAGGATTTGCAAACCGCTGAATCCACACGTGAGATTAACTCTGTCAGTTGAATGCACACATTGACAACCATTCAGTTAGATAGCTCCGTTTTGGTTTTAGAAGCAGATATTTTTCTGTACAGCCTATGGTCCCATTCACTCGGGAATATCCCAACGCAGCTCCTAGAAGAAACGTGTTTCTGACTCGCTGAATCTCAACATAGATTCAACTCTCTTATGTGAACGAAGTCAGAGTAGAGCAGTTTCAAGGAAACGATTCTCCTGAGTTTTAGACGAAGTTTCCTGCGGTTTAGGACGTATGCCGGCATTGGGCTGGAAATACCGGTTTTGGGATTCTGCACAGAAAGGGTTTGCAAACCGCTGAATCCACTCGTGAGTTTAACTCTGTCAGTTGAATGCACACGTTGACATCCATTCAGTTAGATAGCTCCGTTTTGGTTTTAGAAGCAGATATTTCTCTGTACAGGCTATGGTCCCATTCACTCGGGAATATCCCAACGCAACTCCCAGAAGAAACGTGTTTTTGACTCGCTGAACCTCAACATAGATTCAAATCTCTTAGGTGAGCGAACGCACAGCAGAGCAGTTTCAAGGAAGCGATTCTCCTGAGTTTTAGACGAAGTTTACTGATGTTTAGTACGTATGCCGGCATTGGGATGGAAATACCGGTTTTGGGATTCTGCACAGAAAAGGTTTGCAAACCGCTGAATCCACACGTGAGATTAACTCTGTCAGTTGAATGCAAACATTGACAACCATTCAGTTAGATAGCTGCGTTTTGGTTTTAGAAGCAGATATTTCTCTGTAGAGCCTATGGTCCCTTTCTCTCGGAAATATCCCAACGCAGCTCCTAGAAGAAACGTGTTTCTGACTCGCTGAATCTCAACATAGATTCAAGTCTCTTAGGTGAAAGAAAGCACAGCAGAGCAGTTTCAAGGAAACGTTTCTCCTGAGTTTTAGACGAAGTTAACTGCGGATAGGAAGGAAGCCAGCATTGGGCTGGAAATACCGATTTTGGGATTCTGCACAGAAAGGGTTTGCAAACCGCTGAATCCACACGTGAGTTTAACTCTGTCAGTTGAATGCACACATTGACAACCAATCTGTTTGACAACTCCGTTTTGGTTTTAGAAGCAGATATTTCGCTGTACAGCCTATGGTCCCATTCACTCGGGAATATCCCAACGCAGCTCCTAGAAGAAACGTGTTTCTGACTCGCTGAATCTCAATATAGATTCAACTCTCTTAGGTGAACGATCACACAGCAGAGCAGTTTCAAGGAAACGATTCTCCTGAGTTTTAGACCAAGTTTACTGCTGTTTAGTACGTATGCCGGCATTGGGCTGGAAATACCGGTTTTGGGATTCTGCACAGAAAGGGTTTGCAAACCGCTGAATCCACACGTGAGTTTAACTCTGTCAGTTGAATGCACACATTGACAACCATTTTGTTAGACAGCTCCGTTTTGGTTTTAGAAGCAGATATTTCGCTGTATAGGCTATGGTCCCATTCACTCGGGAATATCCCAACGCAGCTCCTAGAAGAAACGTGTTTCTGACTCGCTGAATCTCAACATAGATTCAACTCTCTTAGGTGAACGAACGCACAGCAGAGCAGTTTCAAGGAAACGTTTCTCCTGAGTTTTAGACGAACTTTCCTGCGGTTTAGTACGTATGCCAGCAATGGGCTGGAAATACCGGTATTGGAGTTCTGCACAGAAAGGGTTTGAAAACCGCTGAATCCACACGTGAGTTTAACTCTGTCAGTTGAATGTAGACATTGACAACCATTCAGTTAGATAGCTCCGTTTTGGTTTTAGAAGCAGATATTTCTCTGTACAGCCTATGGTCCCATTCACTCGCGAATATCCCAACACAGCTCCTAGAAGAATCGTGTTTCTGACTCGCTGAATCTCAACATAGATTCAACTCTCTTAGGTGAACGAACGCACAGCAGAGCAGTTTCAAGGAAACGGTTCTCCTGAGTTTTAGACGATGTTTCCTGCGGTTTAGTAGGTATGCCGGCATTGGGCTGGAAATACCGGTTTTGGGATTCTGCACAGAAAGGGTTTGCAAACCGCTGAATCCACACGTGAGTTTAACTCTGTCAGTTGAATGCACACATTGACAACCATTCAGTTAGATAGCTCCGTTTTGGTTTTAGAAGCAGATATTTCTCTGTACGGCCTATGGTCGCACTCACTCGGGAATATCCCAACGCAGCTCCTAGAAGAAACGTGTTTCTGACTCGCTGAATCTCAACATAGATTCAACTCTCTTAGGTGAACGAAGGCACAGCAGAGCAGTTTCAAGGAAATGTTTCTCCTGAGTTTTAGACGAAGTTTCCTGCGGTTTAGTACGTATGCCGGCATTGGGCTGGAAATACCGGTTCTGGGATTCTGCACAGAAAGGATTTGCAAACCGCTGAATCCACATGTGAGTTTAACTCTGTCAGTTGAATGCACACATTGACAGCCATTCAGTTAGATAGCTCCGTTTTGGTTTTAGAAGCAGATATTTCTCTGTACAGCCTATGGTCCCATTCACTCGGGAATATCCCAACGCAGCACCTAGAAGAAAGGTGTTTATGACTCGCTGAATCTCAACATAGATTCAACTCTCTTAGGTTGACGAACGCACAGCAGAGCAGTTTCAAGGAAACGTTTCTCCTGAGTTTTAGACGAAGTTTCCGGCGGTTTAGTAGGTATACCGGCATTGGGCTTGAAATACCGGTATTGGGATGCTGCACAGAAAGGGTTTGCAAACCGCTGAATCCACACGTGAGTTTAACTCTGTCAGTTGAATGCACACATTGACAACCATTCAGTTAGATAACTCCGTTTTGGTTTTAGAAGCAGGTATTTCTCTGTACAGCCTATGGTCCCATTCACTCGGGAATATCAGAACACAGCTCCTAGAAGAAACGTGTTTCTGACTCGCTGAATCTCAACATAGATTCAACTCTCTTAGGTGAACGAACGCACAGCAGAGCAGTTTCAAGGAAATGTTTCTCCTGAGTTTTAGACGAAGTTTCCTGAGGATTAGTACGTATGCCGGCATTGGGCTGGAAATACCGGTTTTGTGATTCTGCACAGAAAGGGTTTGCAAACCGCTGAATCCACACGTGAGTTTAACTCTGTCAGTTGAATGCACACATTGACAACCATTTTGTTAGACAGCTCCGTTTTGGTTTTAGAAGCAGATATTTCGCTGTATAGGCTATGGTCCCATTCACTCGGGAATATCCCAACGCAGCTCCTAGAAGAAACGTGTTTCTGACTCGCTGAATCTCAACATAGATTCAACTCTCTTAGGTGAACGAACGCACAGCAGAGCAGTTTCAAGGAAACGTTTCTCCTGAGTTTTAGACGAAGTTTCCTGCGGTTTAGTACATATGCCGGCATTGGGCTGGAAATACCGGTATTGGAGTTCTGCACAGAAAGGGTTTGAAAACCGCTGAATCCACACGTGAGTTTAACACTGTCAGTTGAATGCAGATATTGACAACCATTCAGTTAGATAGCTCCGTTTTGGTTTTAGAAGCAGATATTTCTCTGTACAGCCTATGGTCCCATTCACTCGGGAATATCCCAACACAGCTCCTAGAAGAATCGTGTTTCTGACTCGCTGAATCTCAACATAGATTCAACTCTCTTAGGTGAACGAACGCACAGCAGAGCAGTTTCAAGGAAACGATTCTCCTGAGTTTTAGACGATGTTTCCTGCGGTTTAGTAGGTATGCCGGCATTGGGCTGGAAATACCGGTTTTGGGATTCTGCACAGAAAGGGTTTGCAAACCGCTGAATCCACACGTGAGTTTAACTCTGTCAGTTGAATGCGCACATTGACAACCATTCAGTTAGATAGCTCCGTTTTGGTTTTAGAAGCACATATTTCTCTCTAGAGCCTATGGTCCCATTCACTCGGGAATATCCCAACGCAGCTCCTAGAAGAAACGTGTTTCTGACTCGCTGAATCTCAACATAGATTCAACTCTCTTAGGTGAACGAACGCTCAGCAGAGCAGTTTCAAGGAAACGTTTCTCCTGAGTTTTAGACGAAGTTTCCTGCGGTTTAGTACGTATGCCGGCATTGGGCTCGAAATACCGGTTTTGGGATTCTGCACAGAAATGGTTTGCAAACCACTGAATCCACAGGTGAGATTAACTCTGTCAGTTGAATGCACACATTGACAACCATTCAGTTAGATAGCTCCGTTTTGGTTTTAGAAGCAGATATTTCTCTGTACAGCCTATGGTCCCATTCACTCGGGAATATCCCAACGCAGATCCTAGAAGAAACGTGTTTCTGACTCGCTGAATCTCAACATAGATTCAACTCTATTATGTGAACGAAGGCAGAGCAGAGCAGTTTCAAGGAAACGATTCTCCTGAGTTTTAGACGAAGTTTCCTGCGGTTTAGGACGTATGCCGGCATTGGGCTGGAAATACCGGTTTTGGGATTCTGCACAGAAAGGGTTTGCAAACCGCAGAATCCACACGTGAGTTTAACTCTGTCAGTTGAATGCACACGTTGACATCCATTCAGTTAGATAGCTCCGTTTTGGTTTTAGAAGCAGATGTTTCTCTGTACAGCCTATGGTCCCATTCACTCGGGAATATCCCAACGCAACTCCCAGAAGAAACGTGTTTTTGACTCGCTGAACCTCAACATAGATTCAAATCTCTTAGGTGAGCGAACGCACAGGAGAGCAGTTTCAAGAAAGCGATTCTCCTGAGTTTTAGACGAAGTTTACTGCTGTTTAGTACGTATGCCGGCATTGGGATGGAAATACCGGTTTTGGGATTCTGCACAGAAATGGTTTGCAAACCGCTGAATCCACACGTGAGATTAACTCTGTCAGTTGAATGCAAACATTGACAACCATTCAGTTAGATAGCTGCGTTTTGGTTTTAGAAGCAGATATTTCTCTGTAGAGCCTATGGTCCCTTTCTCTCGGGAATGTCCCAACGCAGCTCCTAGAAGAAACGTGTTTCTGACTCGCTGAACCTCAACATAGATTCAAATCACTTAGGTGAGCGAACGCACAGCAGAGCAGTTTCAAGGAAGCGATTCTCCTGAGTTTTAGACGAATTTTACTGCTCTTTAGTACGTATGCCGGCATTGGGATGGAAATACCGGTTTTGGGATTCTACACAGAAACGGTTTGCAAACTGCTGAATGCACACGTGAGTTTAACTCTGTCAGCTGAATGCACACATTGACAACCATTTAGTTACATAGCTCCGTTTTGGTTTTAGAAGCAGATATTTCTCTGTACATCCTATGGTCCCATTCACTCGGGAATATCCCAACGCAGCTCCTAGAAGAAACGTGTTTCTGACTCGCTGAATCTCAACATAGATTCAAGTCTCTTAGGTGAAAGAAAGCACAGCAGAGCAGTTTCAAGGAAACGTTTCTCCTGAGTTTTAGACGAAGTTAACTGCGGATAGGAAGGAATCCAGCATTGGGCTGGAAATACCGATTTTGGGATTCTGCACAGAAAGGGTTTGCAAACCGCTGAATCCACACGTGAGTTTAACTCTGTCAGTTGAATGCACACATTGACAACCATTCTGTTTGACAACTCCGTTTTGGTTTTAGAAGCAGATATTTCGCTGTACAGCCTATGGTCTCATTCACTCGGGAATATCCCAACGCAGCTCCTAGAAGAAACGTGTTTCTGACTCGCTGAATCTCAACATAGATTCAACTCTCTTATGTGAACGAAGTCAGAGTAGAGCAGTTTCAAGGAAACGATTCTCCTGAGTTTTAGACGAAGTTTCCTGCGGTTTAGGACGTATGCCGGCATTGGGCTGGAAATACCGGTTTTGTGATTCTGCACAGAAAGGGTTTGCAAACCGCTGAATCCACTCGTGAGTTTAACTCTGTCAGTTGAATGCACACGTTGACATCCATTCAGTTAGATAGCTCCGTTTTGGTTTTAGAAGCAGATATTTCTCTGTACAGGCTATGGTCCCTTTCACTCGGGAATATCCCAACGCAACTCCCAGAAGAAACGTGTTTTTGACTCGCTGAACCTCAACATAGATTCAAATCTCTTAGGTGAGCGAACGCACAGCAGAGCAGTTTCAAGGAAGCGATTCTCCTGAGTTTTAGACGAAGTTTACTGATGTTTAGTACGTATGCCGGCATTGGGATTTAAATACCGGTTTTGGGATTCTGCACAGAAAAGGTTTGCAAACCGCTGAATCCACACGTGAGATTAACTCTGTCAGTTGAATGCAAACATTGACAACCATTCAGTTAGATAGCTGCGTTTTGGTTTTAGAAGCAGATATTTCTCTGTAGAGCCTATGGTCCCTTTCTCTCGGAAATATCCCAACGCAGCTCCTAGAAGAAACGTGTTTCTGACTCGCTGAATCTCAACATAGATTCAAGTCTCTTAGGTGAAAGAAAGCACAGCAGAGCAGTTTCAAGGAAACGTTTCTCCTGAGTTTTAGACGAAGTTAACTGCGGATAGGAAGGAAGCCAGCATTGGGCTGGAAATACCGATTTTGGGATTCTGCACAGAAAGGGTTTGCAAACCGCTGAATCCACACGTGAGTTTAACTCTGTCAGTTGAATGCACACATTGACAACCATTCTGTTTGACAACTCCGTTTTGGTTTTAGAAGCAGATATTTCGCTGTACAGCCTATGGTCCCATTCACTCGGGAATATCCCAACGCAGCTCCTAGAAGAAACGTGTTTCTGACTCGCTGAATCTCAATATAGATTCAACTCTCTTAGGTGAACGATCACACAGCAGAGCAGTTTCAAGGAAACGATTCTCCTGAGTTTTAGACCAAGTTTACTGCTGTTTAGTACGTATGCCGGCATTGGGCTGGAAATACCGGTTTTGGGATTCTGCCCAGAAAGGGTTTGCAAACCGCTGAATCCACACGTGAGTTAAACACTGTCAGTTGAATGCACACATTGACAACCATTCAGTTAGATAGCTCCGTTTTGGTTTTAGAAGCAGATATTTCTCTGTACAGTCTATGGTCCCATTCACTCGGGAATATCCCAACACAGCTCCTAGAAGAAATGTGTTTCTGACTCGCTGAATCTCAACATAGATTCAACTCTCTTAGGTGAACGAACGCACAGCAGAGCAGTTTCAAGGAAACGTTTCTCCTGAGTTTTAGACGAAGTTTCCTGCGGTTTAGTACGTATGCCGGCATTGGGCTGGAAATACCGGTTCTGGGATTCTGCACAGAAAGGATTTGCAAACCGCTGAATCCACATGTGAGTTTAACTCTGTCAGTTGAATGCACACATTGACAGCCATTCAGTTAGATAGCTCCGTTTTGGTTTTAGAAGCAGATATTTCTCTGTACAGCCTATGGTCCCATTCACTCGGGAATATCCCAACGCAGCTCCTAGAAGAAAGGTGTTTATGACTCGCTGAATCTCAACATAGATTCAACTCTCTTAGGTTGACGAACGCACAGCAGAGCAGTTTCAAGGAAACGTTTCTCCTGAGTTTTAGACGAAGTTTCCGGCGGTTTAGTAGGTATACCGGCATTGGGCTTGAAATACCGGTATTGGGATTCTGCACAGAAAGGGTTTGCAAACCGCTGAATCCACACGTGAGTTTAACTCTGTCAGTTGAATGCACACATTGACAACCATTCAGTTAGATAACTCCGTTTTGGTTTTAGAAGCAGGTATTTCTCTGTACAGCCTATGGTCCCATTCACTCGGGAATATCAGAACACAGCTCCTAGAAGAAACGTGTTTCTGACTCGCTGAATCTCAACATAGATTCAACTCTCTTAGGTGAACGAACGCACAGCAGAGCAGTTTCAAGGAAATGTTTCTCCTGAGTTTTAGACGAAGTTTCCTGAGGATTAGTACGTATGCCGGCATTGGGATGGAAATACCGGTTTTGTGATTCTGCACAGAAAGTTTTTGCAAACCGCTGAATCCACACGTGAGTTTAACTCTGTCAGTTGAATGCACACATTGACAACCATTTTGTTAGACAGCTCCGTTTTGGTTTTAGAAGCAGATATTTCGCTGTATAGGCTATGGTCCCATTCACTCGGGAATATCCCAACGCAGCTCCTAGAAGAAACGTGTTTCTGACTCGCTGAATCTCAACATAGATTCAACTCTCTTAGGTGAACGAACGCACAGCAGAGCAGTTTCAAGGAAACGTTTCTCCTGAGTTTTAGACGAACTTTCCTGCGGTTTAGTACGTATGCCAGCAATGGGCTGGAAATACCGGTATTGGAGTTCTGCACAGAAAGGGTTTGAAAACCGCTGAATCCACACGTGAGTTTAACTCTGTCAGTTGAATGTAGACATTGACAACCATTCAGTTAGATAGCTCCGTTTTGGTTTTAGAAGCAGATATTTCTCTGTACAGCCTATGGTCCCATTCACTCGCGAATATCCCAACACAGGTCCTAGAAGAATCGTGTTTCTGACTCGCTGAATCTCAACATAGATTCAACTCTCTTAGGTGAACGAACGCACAGCAGAGCAGTTTCAAGGAAACGATTCTCCTGAGTTTTACACGATGTTTCCTGCGGTTTAGTAGGTATGCCGGCATTGGGCTGGAAATACCGGTTTTGGGATTCTGCACAGAAAGGGTTTGCAAACCGCTGAATCCACACGTGAGTTTAACTCTGTCAGTTGAATGCACACATTGACAACCATTCAGTTAGATAGCTCCGTTTTGGTTTTAGAAGCAGATATTTCTCTGTACGGCCTATGGTCGCACTCACTCGGGAATATCCCAACGCAGCTCCTAGAAGAAACGTGTTTCTGACTCGCTGAATCTCAACATAGATTCAACTCTCTTAGGTGAACGAAGGCACAGCAGAGCAGTTTCAAGGAAACGTTTCTCCTGAGTTTTAGACGAAGTTTCCTGCGGTTTAGTACGTATGCCGGCATTGGGCTGGAAATACCGGTTCTGGGATTCTGAACAGAAAGGATTTGCAAACCGCTGAATCCACATGTGAGTTTAACTCTGTCAGTTGAATGCACACATTGACAGCCATTCAGTTAGATAGCTCCGTATTGGTTTTAGAAGCAGATATTTCTCTGTACAGCCTATGGTCCCATTCACTCGGGAATATCCCAACGCAGCACCTAGAAGAAAGGTGTTTATGACTCCCTGAATCTCAACATAGATTCAACTCTCTTAGGTTGACGAACGCACAGCAGAGCAGTTTCAAGGAAACGTTTCTCCTGAGTTTTAGACGAAGTTTCCAGCGGTTTAGTAGGTATACCGGCATTGGGCTTGAAATACCGGTATTGGGATGCTGCACAGAAAGGGTTTGCAAACCGCTGAATCCACACGTGAGTTTAACTCTGTCAGTTGAATGCACACATTGACAACCATTCAGTTAGATAACTCCGTTTTGGTTTTAGAAGCAGGTATTTCTCTGTACAGCCTATGGTCCCATTCACTCGGGAATATCAGAACACAGCTCCTAGGAGAAACGTGTTTCTGACTCGCTGAATCTCAACATAGATTCAACTCTCTTAGGTGAACGAACGCACAGCAGAGCAGTTTCAAGGAAATGTTTCTCCTGAGTTTTAGACGAAGTTTCCTGAGGATTAGTACGTATGCCGGCATTGGGCTGGAAATACCGGTTTTGTGATTCTGCACAGAAAGGGTTTGCAAACCGCTGAATCCACACGTGAGTTTAACTCTGTCAGTTGAATGCACACATTGACAACCATTTTGTTAGACCGCTCCGTTTTGGTTTTAGAAGCAGATATTTCGCTGTATAGGCTATGGTCCCATTCACTCGGGAATATCCCAACGCAGCTCCTAGAAGAAACGTGTTTCTGACTCGCTGAATCTCAACATAGATTCAACTCTCTTAGGTGAACGAACGCACAGCAGAGCAGTTTCAAGGAAACGTTTCTCCTGAGTTTTAGACGAAGTTTCCTGCGGTTTAGTACATATGCCGGCATTGGGCTGGAAATACCGGTATTGGAGTTCTGCACAGAAAGGGTTTGAAAACCGCTGAATCCACACGTGAGTTTAACACTGTCAGTTGAATGCAGATATTGACAACCATTCAGTTAGATAGCTCCGTTTTGGTTTTAGAAGCAGATATTTCTCTGTACAGCCTATGGTCCCATTCACTCGGGAATATCCCAACACAGCTCCTAGAAGAATCGTGTTTCTGACTCGCTGAATCTCAACATAGATTCAACTCTCTTAGGTGAACGAACGCACAGCAGAGCAGTTTCAAGGAAACGATTCTCCTGAGTTTTAGACGATGTTTCCTGCGGTTTAGTAGGTATGCCGGCATTGGGCTGGAAATACCGGTTTTGGGATTCTGCACAGAAAGGGTTTGCAAACCGCTGAATCCACACGTGAGTTTAACTCTGTCAGTTGAATGCACACATTGACAACCATTCAGTTAGTTAGCTCCGTTTTGGTTTTAGAAGCACATATTTCTCTCTACAGCCTATGGTCCCATTCACTCGGGAATATCCCAACGCAGCTCCTAGAAGAAACGTGTTTCTGACTCGCTGAATCTCAACATAGATTCAACTCTCTTAGGTGAACGAACGCTCAGCAGAGCAGTTTCAAGGAAACGTTTCTCCTGAGTTTTAGACGAACTTTCCTGCGGTTTAGTACGTATGCCGGCATTGGGCTCGAAATACCGGTTTTGGGATTCTGCACAGAAATGGTTTGCAAACCGCTGAATCCACAGGTGAGATTAACTCTGTCAGTTGAATGCACACATTGACAACCATTCAGTTAGATAGCTCCGTTTTGGTTTTAGAAGCAGATATTTCTCTGTACAGCCTATGGTCCCATTCACTCGGGAATATCCCAACGCAGATCCTAGAAGAAACGTGTTTCTGACTCGCTGAATCTCAACATAGATTCAACTCTATTATGTGAACGAAGGCAGAGCAGAGCAGTTTCAAGGAAACGATTCTCCTGAGTTTTAAACGAAGTTTCCTGCGGTTTAGGACGTATGCCGGCATTGGGCTGGAAATACCGGTTTTGGGATTCTGCACAGAAAGGGTTTGCAAACCGCAGAATCCACACGTGAGTTTAACTCTGTCAGTTGAATGCACACGTTGACATCCATTCAGTTAGATAGCTCCGTTTTGGTTTTAGAAGCAGATGTTTCTCTGTACAGCCTATGGTCCCATTCACTCGGGAATATCCCAACGCAACTCCCAGAAGAAACGTGTTTTTGACTCGCTGAACCTCAACATAGATTCAAATCTCTTAGGTGAGCGAACGCACAGGAGAGCAGTTTCAAGAAAGCGATTCTCCTGAGTTTTAGACGAAGTTTACTGCTGTTTAGTACGTATGCCGGCATTGGGATGGAAATACCGGTTTTGGGATTCTGCACAGAAATGGTTTGCAAACCGCTGAATCCACACGTGAGATTAACTCTGTCAGTTGAATGCAAACATTGACAACCATTCAGTTAGATAGCTGCGTTTTGGTTTTAGAAGCAGATATTTCTCTGTAGAGCCTATGGTCCCTTTCTCTCGGGAATGTCCCAACGCAGCTCCTAGAAGAAACGTGTTTCTGACTCGCTGAACCTCAACATAGATTCAAATCACTTAGGTGAGCGAACGCACAGCAGAGCAGTTTCAAGGAAGCGATTCTCCTGAGTTTTAGACGAATTTTACTGCTCTTTAGTACGTATGCCGGCATTGGGATGGAAATACCGGTTTTGGGATTCTACACAGAAACGGTTTGCAAACTGCTGAATGCACACGTGAGTTTAACTCTGTCAGCTGAATGCACACATTGACAACCATTTAGTTACATAGCTCCGTTTTGGTTTTAGAAGCAGATATTTCTCTGTACATCCTATGGTCCCATTCACTCGGGAATATCCCAACGCAGCTCCTAGAAGAAACGTGTTTCTGACTCGCTGAATCTCAACATAGATTCAAGTCTCTTAGGTGAAAGAAAGCACAGCAGAGCAGTTTCAAGGAAACGTTTCTCCTGAGTTTTAGACGAAGTTAACTGCGGATAGGAAGGAATCCAGCATTGGGCTGGAAATACCGATTTTGGGATTCTGCACAGAAAGGGTTTGCAAACCGCTGAATCCACACGTGAGTTTAACTCTGTCAGTTGAATGCACACATTGACAACCATTCTGTTTGACAACTCCGTTTTGGTTTTAGAAGCAGATATTTCGCTGTACAGCCTATGGTCTCATTCACTCGGGAATATCCCAACGCAGCTCCTAGAAGAAACGTGTTTCTGACTCGCTGAATCTCAATATAGATTCAACTCTCTTAGGTGAACGAACGCACAGCAGAGCAGTTTCAAGGAAATGTTTCTCCTGAGTTTTAGACGAAGTTTCCTGCGGTTTAGTACGTATGCCGGCATTGGGCTGCAAATACCGGTTTTGGGATTCTGCAAAGAACGGGTTTGCAAACCGCTGAATCCACACGTGAGTTTAACTCTGTCAGTTGAATGCACACATTGACAACCATTCACTTAGACAGCTCCGTTTTGGTTTTAGAAGCAGATATTTCTCTCTACAGTCTATGGTCCCATTCACTCTGGAATATCCCAACGCAGCTCCTAGAAGAAACGTGTTTCTGACTCGGTGAATCTCAACATAGATTCAACTCTCTTAGGTGAACGAACGCACAGCAGAGCAGTTTCAAGGAAGCGATTCTCCTGAGTTTTAGACGAAGTTTACTGCTGTTTAGTACGTATGCCGGCATTGGGGTCGAAATACCGGTTTTGGGATTCTGCACAGAAATGGTTTGCAAACCGCTGAATCCACACGTGAGATTAACTCTGTCAGTTGAATGCACACAATGACAACCATTCAGTTAGATAGCTCCGTTTTGGTTTTAGAAGCAGATATTTCTCTATAGAGCCTATGGTCCCTTTCTCTCGGGAATGTCCCAACGCAGCTCCTAGAAGAAACGTGTTTCTGACTCGCTGAACCTCAACATAGATTCAAATCACTTAGGTGAGCGAACGCACAGCAGAGCATTTTTAAGGAAGCGATTCTCCTGAGTTTTAGACGAAGTTTCCTGCGGTTTAGTACGTATGCCGGCATTGGGCTGGAAATACCGGTTTTGGGATTCTGCAAAGAAAGGGTTTGCAAACCGCTGAATCCACACGTGAGTTTAACTCTGTCAGTTGAATGCACACGTTGACAACCATTCAGTTAGATAGCTCCGTTTTGGTTTTAGAAGCAGATATTTCTCTGTACAGCCTATGGTCCCATTCACTCGGGAATATCCCAACGCAACTCCCAGAAGAAACGTGTTTCTGACTCGCTGAACCTCAACATAGATTCAAATCTCTTAGGTGAGCGAACGCACAGCAGAGCAGTTTAAAGGAAGCGATTCTCCTGAGTATTAGACGAATTTTACTGCTCTTTATTTCGAATGCCGGCATTGGGATGGAAATACCGGTTTTGGGATTCTACACAGAAACGGTTTGCAAACTGCTGAATGCACACGTGAGTTTAACTCTGTCAGTTGAATGCACACATTGACAACCATTTAGTTAGATAGCTCCGTTTTGGTTTTAGAAGCAGATATTTCTCTGTACAGCCTATGGTCCCATTCACTCGGGAATATCCCAACGCAGCTCCTAGAAGAAACGTGTTTCTGACTCGCTGAATCTCAACATACATTCAACTCTCTTAGGTGAACGAACGCACAGCAGAGCAGTTTCAAGGAAACGTTTCTCCTGAGTTTTAGACGAAGTTTCCGGCGGTTTAGTACATATGCCGGCATTGGGCTGGAAATACCGGTATTGGGATTCTGCACAGAAAGGGTTTGCAAACCGCTGATTCCACACGTGAGTTTAACTCTGTCAGTTGAATGCACACATTGACAACCATTCAGTTAGATAGCTCCGTTTTGGTTTTAGAAGCAGATATTTCTCTGTATAGCCTATGGTCCCATTCACTCGGGAATATCCCAACGCAGCTCCTAGAAGAAACGTGTTTCTGACTTGCTGAATCTCAACATAGATTCAACTCTCTCAGGTGAACGAACGCACAGCAGAGCAGTTTCAAGGAAACGATTCTCCTGAGTTTTAGACGAAGTTTCCTGCGGTTTAGTACGTATTCCGGCATTGGGCTGGAAATACCGGTTTTGGGATTCTGCAAAGAAAGGGTTTGCCAACCGCTGAATCCACACGTGAGTTTAACTCTGTCAGTTGAATGCACACATTGACAGCCATTCAGTTAGATAGCTCCGTTTTGGTTTTAAAAGCAGATATTTCTCTGTACAGCCTATGGTCCCATTCACTCGGGAATATCCCAACGCAGCTCCTAGAAGAAACGTGTTTCTGACTCGCTGAATCTCAACATAGATTCAACTCTCTCAGGTGAACGAACGCACAGCAGAGCAGTTTCAAGGAAACGTTTCTCCTGAGTTTTAGACGAAGTTTCCTGCGGTTTAGTACGTATGCCGGCATTGGGATGGAAATACCGGTAATGGACTTCTGCACAGAAAGGGTTTGAAAACCGCTGAATCCACACGTGAGTTTAACTCTGTCAGTTGAATGCACACATTGACAACCATTCAGTTAGATAACTCCGTTTTGGTTTTAGAAGCAGGTATTTCTCTGTACAGCCTATGGTCCCTTTCACTCGGGAATATCAGAACACAGCTCCTAGAAGAAACGTGTTTCTGACTCGCTGAATCTCATCATAGATTCAGCTCTCTTAGGTGAACGAACGCACAGCAGAGCAGTTTCAAGGAAACGATTCTCCTGAGTTTTAGACGATGTTTCCTGCGGTTTAGTAGGTATGCCGGCATTGGGCTGGAAATACCGGTTTTGGGATTCTGCACAGAAAGGGTTTGCAAACCGCTGAATCCACACGTGAGTTTAACTCTGTCAGTTGAATGCACACATTGACAACCATTCAGTTAGATAGCTCCGTTTTGGTTTTAGAAGCACATATTTCTCTCTACAGGCTATGGTCCCATTCACTCGGGAATATCCCAACGCAGCTCCTAGAAGAAACGTGTTTCTGACTCGCTGAATCTCAACATAGATTCAACTCTCTTAGGTGAACGAACGCTCAGCAGAGCAGTTTCAAGGAAACGTTTCTCCTGAGTTTTAGACGAAGTTTCCTGCGGTTTAGTACGTATGCCGGCATTGGGCTCGAAATACCGGTTTGGGGATTCTGCACAGAAAGGATTTGCAAACCGCTGAATCCACACGTGAGATTAACTCTGTCAGTTGAATGCACACATTGACAACCATTCAGTTAGATAGCTCCGTTTTGGTTTTAGAAGCAGATATTTTTCTGTACAGCCTATGGTCCCATTCACTCGGGAATATCCCAACGCAGCTCCTAGAAGAAACGTGTTTCTGACTCGCTGAATCTCAACATAGATTCAACTCTCTTATGTGAACGAAGTCAGAGTAGAGCAGTTTCAAGGAAACGATTCTCCTGAGTTTTAGACGAAGTTTCCTGCGGTTTAGGACGTATGCCGGCATTGGGCTGGAAATACCGGTTTTGGGATTCTGCACAGAAAGGGTTTGCAAACCGCTGAATCCACTCGTGAGTTTAACTCTGTCAGTTGAATGCACACGTTGACATCCATTCAGTTAGATAGCTCCGTTTTGGTTTTAGAAGCAGATATTTCTCTGTACAGGCTATGGTCCCATTCACTCGGGAATATCCCAACGCAACTCCCAGAAGAAACGTGTTTTTGACTCGCTGAACCTCAACATAGATTCAAATCTCTTAGGTGAGCGAACGCACAGCAGAGCAGTTTCAAGGAAGCGATTCTCCTGAGTTTTAGACGAAGTTTACTGATGTTTAGTACGTATGCCGGCATTGGGATGGAAATACCGGTTTTGGGATTCTGCACAGAAAAGGTTTGCAAACCGCTGAATCCACACGTGAGATTAACTCTGTCAGTTGAATGCAAACATTGACAACCATTCAGTTAGATAGCTGCGTTTTGGTTTTAGAAGCAGATATTTCTCTGTAGAGCCTATGGTCCCTTTCTCTCGGAAATATCCCAACGCAGCTCCTAGAAGAAACGTGTTTCTGACTCGCTGAATCTCAACATAGATTCAAGTCTCTTAGGTGAAAGAAAGCACAGCAGAGCAGTTTCAAGGAAACGTTTCTCCTGAGTTTTAGACGAAGTTAACTGCGGATAGGAAGGAAGCCAGCATTGGGCTGGAAATACCGATTTTGGGATTCTGCACAGAAAGGGTTTGCAAACCGCTGAATCCACACGTGAGTTTAACTCTGTCAGTTGAATGCACACATTGACAACCAATCTGTTTGACAACTCCGTTTTGGTTTTAGAAGCAGATATTTCGCTGTACAGCCTATGGTCCCATTCACTCGGGAATATCCCAACGCAGCTCCTAGAAGAAACGTGTTTCTGACTCGCTGAATCTCAATATAGATTCAACTCTCTTAGGTGAACGATCACACAGCAGAGCAGTTTCAAGGAAACGATTCTCCTGAGTTTTAGACCAAGTTTACTGCTGTTTAGTACGTATGCCGGCATTGGGCTGGAAATACCGGTTTTGGGATTCTGCACAGAAAGGGTTTGCAAACCGCTGAATCCACACGTGAGTTTAACTCTGTCAGTTGAATGCACACATTGACAACCATTTTGTTAGACAGCTCCGTTTTGGTTTTAGAAGCAGATATTTCGCTGTATAGGCTATGGTCCCATTCACTCGGGAATATCCCAACGCAGCTCCTAGAAGAAACGTGTTTCTGACTCGCTGAATCTCAACATAGATTCAACTCTCTTAGGTGAACGAACGCACAGCAGAGCAGTTTCAAGGAAACGTTTCTCCTGAGTTTTAGACGAACTTTCCTGCGGTTTAGTACGTATGCCAGCAATGGGCTGGAAATACCGGTATTGGAGTTCTGCACAGAAAGGGTTTGAAAACCGCTGAATCCACACGTGAGTTTAACTCTGTCAGTTGAATGTAGACATTGACAACCATTCAGTTAGATAGCTCCGTTTTGGTTTTAGAAGCAGATATTTCTCTGTACAGCCTATGGTCCCATTCACTCGCGAATATCCCAACACAGCTCCTAGAAGAATCGTGTTTCTGACTCGCTGAATCTCAACATAGATTCAACTCTCTTAGGTGAACGAACGCACAGCAGAGCAGTTTCAAGGAAACGGTTCTCCTGAGTTTTAGACGATGTTTCCTGCGGTTTAGTAGGTATGCCGGCATTGGGCTGGAAATACCGGTTTTGGGATTCTGCACAGAAAGGGTTTGCAAACCGCTGAATCCACACGTGAGTTTAACTCTGTCAGTTGAATGCACACATTGACAACCATTCAGTTAGATAGCTCCGTTTTGGTTTTAGAAGCAGATATTTCTCTGTACGGCCTATGGTCGCACTCACTCGGGAATATCCCAACGCAGCTCCTAGAAGAAACGTGTTTCTGACTCGCTGAATCTCAACATAGATTCAACTCTCTTAGGTGAACGAAGGCACAGCAGAGCAGTTTCAAGGAAACGTTTCTCCTGAGTTTTAGACGAAGTTTCCTGCGGTTTAGTACGTATGCCGGCATTGGGCTGGAAATACCGGTTCTGGGATTCTGCACAGAAAGGATTTGCAAACCGCTGAATCCACATGTGAGTTTAACTCTGTCAGTTGAATGCACACATTGACAGCCATTCAGTTAGATAGCTCCGTTTTGGTTTTAGAAGCAGATATTTCTCTGTACAGCCTATGGTCCCATTCACTCGGGAATATCCCAACGCAGCACCTAGAAGAAAGGTGTTTATGACTCGCTGAATCTCAACATAGATTCAACTCTCTTAGGTTGACGAACGCACAGCAGAGCAGTTTCAAGGAAACGTTTCTCCTGAGTTTTAGACGAAGTTTCCGGCGGTTTAGTAGGTATACCGGCATTGGGCTTGAAATACCGGTATTGGGATGCTGCACAGAAAGGGTTTGCAAACCGCTGAATCCACACGTGAGTTTAACTCTGTCAGTTGAATGCACACATTGACAACCATTCAGTTAGATAACTCCGTTTTGGTTTTAGAAGCAGGTATTTCTCTGTACAGCCTATGGTCCCATTCACTCGGGAATATCAGAACACAGCTCCTAGAAGAAACGTGTTTCTGACTCGCTGAATCTCAACATAGATTCAACTCTCTTAGGTGAACGAACGCACAGCAGAGCAGTTTCAAGGAAATGTTTCTCCTGAGTTTTAGACGAAGTTTCCTGAGGATTAGTACGTATGCCGGCATTGGGCTGGAAATACCGGTTTTGTGATTCTGCACAGAAAGGGTTTGCAAACCGCTGAATCCACACGTGAGTTTAACTCTGTCAGTTGAATGCACACATTGACAACCATTTTGTTAGACAGCTCCGTTTTGGTTTTAGAAGCAGATATTTCGCTGTATAGGCTATGGTCCCATTCACTCGGGAATATCCCAACGCAGCTCCTAGAAGAAACGTGTTTCTGACTCGCTGAATCTCAACATAGATTCAACTCTCTTAGGTGAACGAACGCACAGCAGAGCAGTTTCAAGGAAACGTTTCTCCTGAGTTTTAGACGAAGTTTCCTGCGGTTTAGTACATATGCCGGCATTGGGCTGGAAATACCGGTATTGGAGTTCTGCACAGAAAGGGTTTGAAAACCGCTGAATCCACACGTGAGTTTAACACTGTCAGTTGAATGCAGATATTGACAACCATTCAGTTAGATAGCTCCGTTTTGGTTTTAGAAGCAGATATTTCTCTGTACAGCCTATGGTCCCATTCACTCGGGAATATCCCAACACAGCTCCTAGAAGAATCGTGTTTCTGACTCGCTGAATCTCAACATAGATTCAACTCTCTTAGGTGAACGAACGCACAGCAGAGCAGTTTCAAGGAAACGATTCTCCTGAGTTTTAGACGATGTTTCCTGCGGTTTAGTAGGTATGCCGGCATTGGGCTGGAAATACCGGTTTTGGGATTCTGCACAGAAAGGGTTTGCAAACCGCTGAATCCACACGTGAGTTTAACTCTGTCAGTTGAATGCACACATTGACAACCATTCAGTTAGATAGCTCCGTTTTGGTTTTAGAAGCACATATTTCTCTCTAGAGCCTATGGTCCCATTCACTCGGGAATATCCCAACGCAGCTCCTAGAAGAAACGTGTTTCTGACTCGCTGAATCTCAACATAGATTCAACTCTCTTAGGTGAACGAACGCTCAGCAGAGCAGTTTCAAGGAAACGTTTCTCCTGAGTTTTAGACGAAGTTTCCTGCGGTTTAGTACGTATGCCGGCATTGGGCTCGAAATACCGGTTTTGGGATTCTGCACAGAAATGGTTTGCAAACCACTGAATCCACAGGTGAGATTAACTCTGTCAGTTGAATGCACACATTGACAACCATTCAGTTAGATAGCTCCGTTTTGGTTTTAGAAGCAGATATTTCTCTGTACAGCCTATGGTCCCATTCACTCGGGAATATCCCAACGCAGATCCTAGAAGAAACGTGTTTCTGACTCGCTGAATCTCAACATAGATTCAACTCTATTATGTGAACGAAGGCAGAGCAGAGCAGTTTCAAGGAAACGATTCTCCTGAGTTTTAGACGAAGTTTCCTGCGGTTTAGGACGTATGCCGGCATTGGGCTGGAAATACCGGTTTTGGGATTCTGCACAGAAAGGGTTTGCAAACCGCAGAATCCACACGTGAGTTTAACTCTGTCAGTTGAATGCACACGTTGACATCCATTCAGTTAGATAGCTCCGTTTTGGTTTTAGAAGCAGATGTTTCTCTGTACAGCCTATGGTCCCATTCACTCGGGAATATCCCAACGCAACTCCCAGAAGAAACGTGTTTTTGACTCGCTGAACCTCAACATAGATTCAAATCTCTTAGGTGAGCGAACGCACAGGAGAGCAGTTTCAAGAAAGCGATTCTCCTGAGTTTTAGACGAAGTTTACTGCTGTTTAGTACGTATGCCGGCATTGGGATGGAAATACCGGTTTTGGGATTCTGCACAGAAATGGTTTGCAAACCGCTGAATCCACACGTGAGATTAACTCTGTCAGTTGAATGCAAACATTGACAACCATTCAGTTAGATAGCTGCGTTTTGGTTTTAGAAGCAGATATTTCTCTGTAGAGCCTATGGTCCCTTTCTCTCGGGAATGTCCCAACGCAGCTCCTAGAAGAAACGTGTTTCTGACTCGCTGAACCTCAACATAGATTCAAATCACTTAGGTGAGCGAACGCACAGCAGAGCAGTTTCAAGGAAGCGATTCTCCTGAGTTTTAGACGAATTTTACTGCTCTTTAGTACGTATGCCGGCATTGGGATGGAAATACCGGTTTTGGGATTCTACACAGAAACGGTTTGCAAACTGCTGAATGCACACGTGAGTTTAACTCTGTCAGCTGAATGCACACATTGACAACCATTTAGTTACATAGCTCCGTTTTGGTTTTAGAAGCAGATATTTCTCTGTACATCCTATGGTCCCATTCACTCGGGAATATCCCAACGCAGCTCCTAGAAGAAACGTGTTTCTGACTCGCTGAATCTCAACATAGATTCAAGTCTCTTAGGTGAAAGAAAGCACAGCAGAGCAGTTTCAAGGAAACGTTTCTCCTGAGTTTTAGACGAAGTTAACTGCGGATAGGAAGGAATCCAGCATTGGGCTGGAAATACCGATTTTGGGATTCTGCACAGAAAGGGTTTGCAAACCGCTGAATCCACACGTGAGTTTAACTCTGTCAGTTGAATGCACACATTGACAACCATTCTGTTTGACAACTCCGTTTTGGTTTTAGAAGCAGATATTTCGCTGTACAGCCTATGGTCTCATTCACTCGGGAATATCCCAACGCAGCTCCTAGAAGAAACGTGTTTCTGACTCGCTGAATCTCAACATAGATTCAACTCTCTTATGTGAACGAAGTCAGAGTAGAGCAGTTTCAAGGAAACGATTCTCCTGAGTTTTAGACGAAGTTTCCTGCGGTTTAGGACGTATGCCGGCATTGGGCTGGAAATACCGGTTTTGTGATTCTGCACAGAAAGGGTTTGCAAACCGCTGAATCCACTCGTGAGTTTAACTCTGTCAGTTGAATGCACACGTTGACATCCATTCAGTTAGATACCTCCGTTTTGGTTTTAGAAGCAGATATTTCTCTGTACAGGCTATGGTCCCATTCACTCGGGAATATCCCAACGCAACTCCCAGAAGAAACGTGTTTTTGACTCGCTGAACCTCAACATAGATTCAAATCTCTTAGGTGAGCGAACGCACAGCAGAGCAGTTTCAAGGAAGCGATTCTCCTGAGTTTTAGACGAAGTTTACTGATGTTTAGTACGTATGCCGGCATTGGGATTTAAATACCGGTTTTGGGATTCTGCACAGAAAAGGTTTGCAAACCGCTGAATCCACACGTGAGATTAACTCTGTCAGTTGAATGCAAACATTGACAACCATTCAGTTAGATAGCTGCGTTTTGGTTTTAGAAGCAGATATTTCTCTGTAGAGCCTATGGTCCCTTTCTCTCGGAAATATCCCAACGCAGCTCCTAGAAGAAACGTGTTTCTGACTCGCTGAATCTCAACATAGATTCAAGTCTCTTAGGTGAAAGAAAGCACAGCAGAGCAGTTTCAAGGAAACGTTTCTCCTGAGTTTTAGACGAAGTTAACTGCGGATAGGAAGGAAGCCAGCATTGGGCTGGAAATACCGATTTTGGGATTCTGCACAGAAAGGGTTTGCAAACCGCTGAATCCACACGTGAGTTTAACTCTGTCAGTTGAATGCACACATTGACAACCATTCTGTTTGACAACTCCGTTTTGGTTTTAGAAGCAGATATTTCGCTGTACAGCCTATGGTCCCATTCACTCGGGAATATCCCAACGCAGCTCCTAGAAGAAACGTGTTTCTGACTCGCTGAATCTCAATATAGATTCAACTCTCTTAGGTGAACGATCACACAGCAGAGCAGTTTCAAGGAAACGATTCTCCTGAGTTTTAGACCAAGTTTACTGCTGTTTAGTACGTATGCCGGCATTGGGCTGGAAATACCGGTTTTGGGATTCTGCCCAGAAAGGGTTTGCAAACCGCTGAATCCACACGTGAGTTAAACACTGTCAGTTGAATGCACACATTGACAACCATTCAGTTAGATAGCTCCGTTTTGGTTTTAGAAGCAGATATTTCTCTGTACAGTCTATGGTCCCATTCACTCGGGAATATCCCAACACAGCTCCTAGAAGAAATGTGTTTCTGACTCGCTGAATCTCAACATAGATTCAACTCTCTTAGGTGAACGAACGCACAGCAGAGCAGTTTCAAGGAAACGTTTCTCCTGAGTTTTAGACGAAGTTTCCTGCGGTTTAGTACGTATGCCGGCATTGGGCTGGAAATACCGGTTCTGGGATTCTGCACAGAAAGGATTTGCAAACCGCTGAATCCACATGTGAGTTTAACTCTGTCAGTTGAATGCACACATTGACAGCCATTCAGTTAGATAGCTCCGTTTTGGTTTTAGAAGCAGATATTTCTCTGTACAGCCTATGGTCCCATTCACTCGGGAATATCCCAACGCAGCTCCTAGAAGAAAGGTGTTTATGACTCGCTGAATCTCAACATAGATTCAACTCTCTTAGGTTGACGAACGCACAGCAGAGCAGTTTCAAGGAAACGTTTCTCCTGAGTTTTAGACGAAGTTTCCGGCGGTTTAGTAGGTATACCGGCATTGGGCTTGAAATACCGGTATTGGGATTCTGCACAGAAAGGGTTTGCAAACCGCTGAATCCACACGTGAGTTTAACTCTGTCAGTTGAATGCACACATTGACAACCATTCAGTTAGATAACTCCGTTTTGGTTTTAGAAGCAGGTATTTCTCTGTACAGCCTATGGTCCCATTCACTCGGGAATATCAGAACACAGCTCCTAGAAGAAACGTGTTTCTGACTCGCTGAATCTCAACATAGATTCAACTCTCTTAGGTGAACGAACGCACAGCAGAGCAGTTTCAAGGAAATGTTTCTCCTGAGTTTTAGACGAAGTTTCCTGAGGATTAGTACGTATGCCGGCATTGGGATGGAAATACCGGTTTTGTGATTCTGCACAGAAAGTTTTTGCAAACCGCTGAATCCACACGTGAGTTTAACTCTGTCAGTTGAATGCACACATTGACAACCATTTTGTTAGACAGCTCCGTTTTGGTTTTAGAAGCAGATATTTCGCTGTATAGGCTATGGTCCCATTCACTCGGGAATATCCCAACGCAGCTCCTAGAAGAAACGTGTTTCTGACTCGCTGAATCTCAACATAGATTCAACTCTCTTAGGTGAACGAACGCACAGCAGAGCAGTTTCAAGGAAACGTTTCTCCTGAGTTTTAGACGAACTTTCCTGCGGTTTAGTACGTATGCCAGCAATGGGCTGGAAATACCGGTATTGGAGTTCTGCACAGAAAGGGTTTGAAAACCGCTGAATCCACACGTGAGTTTAACTCTGTCAGTTGAATGTAGACATTGACAACCATTCAGTTAGATAGCTCCGTTTTGGTTTTAGAAGCAGATATTTCTCTGTACAGCCTATGGTCCCATTCACTCGCGAATATCCCAACACAGGTCCTAGAAGAATCGTGTTTCTGACTCGCTGAATCTCAACATAGATTCAACTCTCTTAGGTGAACGAACGCACAGCAGAGCAGTTTCAAGGAAACGATTCTCCTGAGTTTTACACGATGTTTCCTGCGGTTTAGTAGGTATGCCGGCATTGGGCTGGAAATACCGGTTTTGGGATTCTGCACAGAAAGGGTTTGCAAACCGCTGAATCCACACGTGAGTTTAACTCTGTCAGTTGAATGCACACATTGACAACCATTCAGTTAGATAGCTCCGTTTTGGTTTTAGAAGCAGATATTTCTCTGTACGGCCTATGGTCGCACTCACTCGGGAATATCCCAACGCAGCTCCTAGAAGAAACGTGTTTCTGACTCGCTGAATCTCAACATAGATTCAACTCTCTTAGGTGAACGAAGGCACAGCAGAGCAGTTTCAAGGAAACGTTTCTCCTGAGTTTTAGACGAAGTTTCCTGCGGTTTAGTACGTATGCCGGCATTGGGCTGGAAATACCGGTTCTGGGATTCTGAACAGAAAGGATTTGCAAACCGCTGAATCCACATGTGAGTTTAACTCTGTCAGTTGAATGCACACATTGACAGCCATTCAGTTAGATAGCTCCGTATTGGTTTTAGAAGCAGATATTTCTCTGTACAGCCTATGGTCCCATTCACTCGGGAATATCCCAACGCAGCACCTAGAAGAAAGGTGTTTATGACTCGCTGAATCTCAACATAGATTCAACTCTCTTAGGTTGACGAACGCACAGCAGAGCAGTTTCAAGGAAACGTTTCTCCTGAGTTTTAGACGAAGTTTCCAGCGGTTTAGTAGGTATACCGGCATTGGGCTTGAAATACCGGTATTGGGATGCTGCACAGAAAGGGTTTGCAAACCGCTGAATCCACACGTGAGTTTAACTCTGTCAGTTGAATGCACACATTGACAACCATTCAGTTAGATAACTCCGTTTTGGTTTTAGAAGCAGGTATTTCTCTGTACAGCCTATGGTCCCATTCACTCGGGAATATCAGAACACAGCTCCTAGGAGAAACGTGTTTCTGACTCGCTGAATCTCAACATAGATTCAACTCTCTTAGGTGAACGAACGCACAGCAGAGCAGTTTCAAGGAAATGTTTCTCCTGAGTTTTAGACGAAGTTTCCTGAGGATTAGTACGTATGCCGGCATTGGGCTGGAAATACCGGTTTTGTGATTCTGCACAGAAAGGGTTTGCAAACCGCTGAATCCACACGTGAGTTTAACTCTGTCAGTTGAATGCACACATTGACAACCATTTTGTTAGACCGCTCCGTTTTGGTTTTAGAAGCAGATATTTCGCTGTATAGGCTATGGTCCCATTCACTCGGGAATATCCCAACGCAGCTCCTAGAAGAAACGTGTTTCTGACTCGCTGAATCTCAACATAGATTCAACTCTCTTAGGTGAACGAACGCACAGCAGAGCAGTTTCAAGGAAACGTTTCTCCTGAGTTTTAGACGAAGTTTCCTGCGGTTTAGTACATATGCCGGCATTGGGCTGGAAATACCGGTATTGGAGTTCTGCACAGAAAGGGTTTGAAAACCGCTGAATCCACACGTGAGTTTAACACTGTCAGTTGAATGCAGATATTGACAACCATTCAGTTAGATAGCTCCGTTTTGGTTTTAGAAGCAGATATTTCTCTGTACAGCCTATGGTCCCATTCACTCGGGAATATCCCAACACAGCTCCTAGAAGAATCGTGTTTCTGACTCGCTGAATCTCAACATAGATTCAACTCTCTTAGGTGAACGAACGCACAGCAGAGCAGTTTCAAGGAAACGATTCTCCTGAGTTTTAGACGATGTTTCCTGCGGTTTAGTAGGTATGCCGGCATTGGGCTGGAAATACCGGTTTTGGGATTCTGCACAGAAAGGGTTTGCAAACCGCTGAATCCACACGTGAGTTTAACTCTGTCAGTTGAATGCACACATTGACAACCATTCAGTTAGTTAGCTCCGTTTTGGTTTTAGAAGCACATATTTCTCTCTACAGCCTATGGTCCCATTCACTCGGGAATATCCCAACGCAGCTCCTAGAAGAAACGTGTTTCTGACTCGCTGAATCTCAACATAGATTCAACTCTCTTAGGTGAACGAACGCTCAGCAGAGCAGTTTCAAGGAAACGTTTCTCCTGAGTTTTAGACGAACTTTCCTGCGGTTTAGTACGTATGCCGGCATTGGGCTCGAAATACCGGTTTTGGGATTCTGCACAGAAATGGTTTGCAAACCGCTGAATCCACAGGTGAGATTAACTCTGTCAGTTGAATGCACACATTGACAACCATTCAGTTAGATAGCTCCGTTTTGGTTTTAGAAGCAGATATTTCTCTGTACAGCCTATGGTCCCATTCACTCGGGAATATCCCAACGCAGATCCTAGAAGAAACGTGTTTCTGACTCGCTGAATCTCAACATAGATTCAACTCTATTATGTGAACGAAGGCAGAGCAGAGCAGTTTCAAGGAAACGATTCTCCTGAGTTTTAGACGAAGTTTCCTGCGGTTTAGGACGTATGCCGGCATTGGGCTGGAAATACCGGTTTTGGGATTCTGCACAGAAAGGGTTTGCAAACCGCAGAATCCACACGTGAGTTTAACTCTGTCAGTTGAATGCACACGTTGACATCCATTCAGTTAGATAGCTCCGTTTTGGTTTTAGAAGCAGATGTTTCTCTGTACAGCCTATGGTCCCATTCACTCGGGAATATCCCAACGCAACTCCCAGAAGAAACGTGTTTTTGACTCGCTGAACCTCAACATAGATTCAAATCTCTTAGGTGAGCGAACGCACAGGAGAGCAGTTTCAAGAAAGCGATTCTCCTGAGTTTTAGACGAAGTTTACTGCTGTTTAGTACGTATGCCGGCATTGGGATGGAAATACCGGTTTTGTGATTCTGCACAGAAATGGTTTGCAAACCGCTGAATCCACACGTGAGATTAACTCTGTCAGTTGAATGCAAACATTGACAACCATTCAGTTAGATAGCTGCGTTTTGGTTTTAGAAGCAGATATTTCTCTGTAGAGCCTATGGTCCCTTTCTCTCGGGAATGTCCCAACGCAGCTCCTAGAAGAAACGTGTTTCTGACTCGCTGAACCTCAACATAGATTCAAATCACTTAGGTGAGCGAACGCACAGCAGAGCAGTTTCAAGGAAGCGATTCTCCTGAGTTTTAGACGAATTTTACTGCTCTTTAGTACGTATGCCGGCATTGGGATGGAAATACCGGTTTTGGGATTCTACACAGAAACGGTTTGCAAACTGCTGAATGCACACGTGAGTTTAACTCTGTCAGCTGAATGCACACATTGACAACCATTTAGTTACATAGCTCCGTTTTGGTTTTAGAAGCAGATATTTCTCTGTACATCCTATGGTCCCATTCACTCGGGAATATCCCAACGCAGCTCCTAGAAGAAACGTGTTTCTGACTCGCTGAATCTCAACATAGATTCAAGTCTCTTAGGTGAAAGAAAGCACAGCAGAGCAGTTTCAAGGAAACGTTTCTCCTGAGTTTTAGACGAAGTTAACTGCGGATAGGAAGGAATCCAGCATTGGGCTGGAAATACCGATTTTGGGATTCTGCACAGAAAGGGTTTGCAAACCGCTGAATCCACACGTGAGTTTAACTCTGTCAGTTGAATGCACACATTGACAACCATTCTGTTTGACAACTCCGTTTTGGTTTTAGAAGCAGATATTTCGCTGTACAGCCTATGGTCTCATTCACTCGGGAATATCCCAACGCAGCTCCTAGAAGAAACGTGTTTCTGACTCGCTGAATCTCAATATAGATTCAACTCTCTTAGGTGAACGAACGCACAGCAGAGCAGTTTCAAGGAAATGTTTCTCCTGAGTTTTAGACGAAGTTTCCTGCGGTTTAGTACGTATGCCGGCATTGGGCTGCAAATACCGGTTTTGGGATTCTGCAAAGAACGGGTTTGCAAACCGCTGAATCCACACGTGAGTTTAACTCTGTCAGTTGAATGCACACATTGACAACCATTCACTTAGACAGCTCCGTTTTGGTTTTAGAAGCAGATATTTCTCTCTACAGTCTATGGTCCCATTCACTCTGGAATATCCCAACGCAGCTCCTAGAAGAAACGTGTTTCTGACTCGGTGAATCTCAACATAGATTCAACTCTCTTAGGTGAACGAACGCACAGCAGAGCAGTTTCAAGGAAGCGATTCTCCTGAGTTTTAGACGAAGTTTACTGCTGTTTAGTACGTATGCCGGCATTGGGGTCGAAATACCGGTTTTGGGATTCTGCACAGAAATGGTTTGCAAACCGCTGAATCCACACGTGAGATTAACTCTGTCAGTTGAATGCACACAATGACAACCATTCAGTTAGATAGCTCCGTTTTGGTTTTAGAAGCAGATATTTCTCTATAGAGCCTATGGTCCCTTTCTCTCGGGAATGTCCCAACGCAGCTCCTAGAAGAAACGTGTTTCTGACTCGCTGAACCTCAACATAGATTCAAATCACTTAGGTGAGCGAACGCACAGCAGAGCATTTTTAAGGAAGCGATTCTCCTGAGTTTTAGACGAAGTTTCCTGCGGTTTAGTACGTATGCCGGCATTGGGCTGGAAATACCGGTTTTGGGATTCTGCAAAGAAAGGGTTTGCAAACCGCTGAATCCACACGTGAGTTTAACTCTGTCAGTTGAATGCACACGTTGACAACCATTCAGTTAGATAGCTCCGTTTTGGTTTTAGAAGCAGATATTTCTCTGTACAGCCTATGGTCCCATTCACTCGGGAATATCCCAACGCAACTCCCAGAAGAAACGTGTTTCTGACTCGCTGAACCTCAACATAGATTCAAATCTCTTAGGTGAGCGAACGCACAGCAGAGCAGTTTAAAGGAAGCGATTCTCCTGAGTATTAGACGAATTTTACTGCTCTTTATTTCGAATGCCGGCATTGGGATGGAAATACCGGTTTTGGGATTCTACACAGAAACGGTTTGCAAACTGCTGAATGCACACGTGAGTTTAACTCTGTCAGTTGAATGCACACATTGACAACCATTTAGTTAGATAGCTCCGTTTTGGTTTTAGAAGCAGATATTTCTCTGTACAGCCTATGGTCCCATTCACTCGGGAATATCCCAACGCAGCTCCTAGAAGAAACGTGTTTCTGACTCGCTGAATCTCAACATACATTCAACTCTCTTAGGTGAACGAACGCACAGCAGAGCAGTTTCAAGGAAACGTTTCTCCTGAGTTTTAGACGAAGTTTCCGGCGGTTTAGTACATATGCCGGCATTGGGCTGGAAATACCGGTATTGGGATTCTGCACAGAAAGGGTTTGCAAACCGCTGATTCCACACGTGAGTTTAACTCTGTCAGTTGAATGCACACATTGACAACCATTCAGTTAGATAGCTCCGTTTTGGTTTTAGAAGCAGATATTTCTCTGTATAGCCTATGGTCCCATTCACTCGGGAATATCCCAACGCAGCTCCTAGAAGAAACGTGTTTCTGACTTGCTGAATCTCAACATAGATTCAACTCTCTCAGGTGAACGAACGCACAGCAGAGCAGTTTCAAGGAAACGATTCTCCTGAGTTTTAGACGAAGTTTCCTGCGGTTTAGTACGTATTCCGGCATTGGGCTGGAAATACCGGTTTTGGGATTCTGCAAAGAAAGGGTTTGCCAACCGCTGAATCCACACGTGAGTTTAACTCTGTCAGTTGAATGCACACATTGACAGCCATTCAGTTAGATAGCTCCGTTTTGGTTTTAAAAGCAGATATTTCTCTGTACAGCCTATGGTCCCATTCACTCGGGAATATCCCAACGCAGCTCCTAGAAGAAACGTGTTTCTGACTCGCTGAATCTCAACATAGATTCAACTCTCTCAGGTGAACGAACGCACAGCAGAGCAGTTTCAAGGAAACGTTTCTCCTGAGTTTTAGACGAAGTTTCCTGCGGTTTAGTACGTATGCCGGCATTGGGATGGAAATACCGGTAATGGACTTCTGCACAGAAAGGGTTTGAAAACCGCTGAATCCACACGTGAGTTTAACTCTGTCAGTTGAATGCACACATTGACAACCATTCAGTTAGATAACTCCGTTTTGGTTTTAGAAGCAGGTATTTCTCTGTACAGCCTATGGTCCCTTTCACTCGGGAATATCAGAACACAGCTCCTAGAAGAAACGTGTTTCTGACTCGCTGAATCTCATCATAGATTCAGCTCTCTTAGGTGAACGAACGCACAGCAGAGCAGTTTCAAGGAAACGATTCTCCTGAGTTTTAGACGATGTTTCCTGCGGTTTAGTAGGTATGCCGGCATTGGGCTGGAAATACCGGTTTTGGGATTCTGCACAGAAAGGGTTTGCAAACCGCTGAATCCACACGTGAGTTTAACTCTGTCAGTTGAATGCACACATTGACAACCATTCAGTTAGATAGCTCCGTTTTGGTTTTAGAAGCACATATTTCTCTCTACAGCCTATGGTCCCATTCACTCGGGAATATCCCAACGCAGCTCCTAGAAGAAACGTGTTTCTGACTCGCTGAATCTCAACATAGATTCAACTCTCTTAGGTGAACGAACGCTCAGCAGAGCAGTTTCAAGGAAACGTTTCTCCTGAGTTTTAGACGAAGTTTCCTGCGGTTTAGTACGTATGCCGGCATTGGGCTCGAAATACCGGTTTGGGGATTCTGCACAGAAAGGATTTGCAAACCGCTGAATCCACACGTGAGATTAACTCTGTCAGTTGAATGCACACATTGACAACCATTCAGTTAGATAGCTCCGTTTTGGTTTTAGAAGCAGATATTTTTCTGTACAGCCTATGGTCCCATTCACTCGGGAATATCCCAACGCAGCTCCTAGAAGAAACGTGTTTCTGACTCGCTGAATCTCAACATAGATTCAACTCTCTTTTGTGAACGAAGTCAGAGTAGAGCAGTTTCAAGGAAACGATTCTCCTGAGTTTTAGACGAAGTTTCCTGCGGTTTAGGACGTATGCCGGCATTGGGCTGGAAATACCGGTTTTGGGATTCTGCACAGAAAGGGTTTGCAAACCGCTGAATCCACACGTGAGTTTAACTCTGTGAGTTGAATGCACACGTTGACATCCATTCAGTTAGATAGCTCCGTTTTGGTTTTAGAAGCAGATATTTCTCTGTACAGGCTATGGTCCCATTCACTCGGGAATATCCCAACGCAACTCCCAGAAGAAACGTGTTTTTGACTCGCTGAACCTCAACATAGATTCAAATCTCTTAGGTGAGCGAACGCACAGCAGGAAAGTTTCAAGGAAGCGATTCTCCTGAGTTTTAGACGAAGTTTACTGATGTTTAGTACGTATGCCGGCATTGGGATGGAAATACCGGTTTTGGGATTCTGCACAGAAAAGGTTTGCAAACCGCTGAATCCACACGTGAGATTAACTCTGTCAGTTGAATGCAAACATTGACAACCATTCAGTTAGATAGCTGCGTTTTGGTTTTAGAAGCAGATATTTCTCTGTAGAGCCTATGGTCCCTTTCTCTCGGAAATATCCCAACGCAGCTCCTAGAAGAAACGTGTTTCTGACTCGCTGAATCTCAACATAGATTCAAGTCTCTTAGGTGAAAGAAAGCACAGCAGAGCAGTTTCAAGGAAACGTTTCTCCTGAGTTTTAGACGAAGTTAACTGCGGATAGGAAGGAAGCCAGCATTGGGCTGGAAATACCGATTTTGGGATTCTGCACAGAAAGGGTTTGCAAACCGCTGAATCCACACGTGAGTTTAACTCTGTCAGTTGAATGCACACATTGACAACCATTCTGTTTGACAACTCCGTTTTGGTTTTAGAAGCAGATATTTCGCTGTACAGCCTATGGTCCCATTCACTCGGGAATATCCCAACGCAGCTCCTAGAAGAAACGTGTTTCTGACTCGCTGAATCTCAATATAGATTCAACTCTCTTATTTGAACGATCACACAGCAGAGCAGTTTCAAGGAAACGATTCTCCTGAGTTTTAGACCAAGTTTACTGCTGTTTAGTACGTATGCCGGCATTGGGCTGGAAATACCGGTTTTGGGATTCTGCACAGAAAGGGTTTGCAAACCGCTGAATCCACACGTGAGTTAAACACTGTCAGTTGAATGCACACATTGACAACCATTCAGTTAGATAGCTCCGTTTTGGTTTTAGAAGCAGATATTTCTCTGTACAGTCTATGGTCCCATTCACTCGGGAATATCCCAACACAGCTCCTAGAAGAAATGTGTTTCTGACTCGCTGAATCTCAACATAGATTCAACTCTCTTAGGTGAACGAACGCACAGCAGAGCAGTTTCAAGGAAACGTTTCTCCTGAGTTTTAGACGAAGTTTCCTGCGGTTTAGTACGTATGCCGGCATTGGGCTGGAAATACCGGTTCTGGGATTCTGCACAGAAAGGATTTGCAAACCGCTGAATCCACATGTGAGTTTAACTCTGTCAGTTGAATGAACACATTGACAGCCATTCAGTTAGATAGCTCCGTTTTGGTTTTAGAAGCAGATATTTCTCTGTACAGCCTATGGTCCCATTCACTCGGGAATATCCCAACGCAGCTCCTAGAAGAAAGGTGTTTATGACTCGCTGAATCTCAACATAGATTCAACTCTCTTAGGTTGACGAACGCACAGCAGAGCAGTTTCAAGGAAACGTTTCTCCTGAGTTTTAGACGAAGTTTCCGGCGGTTTAGTAGGTATACCGGCATTGGGCATGAAATACCGGTATTGGGATTCTGCACAGAAAGGGTTTGCAAACCGCTGAATCCACACGTGAGTTTAACTCTGTCAGTTGAATGCACACATTGACAACCATTCAGTTAGATAACTCCGTTTTGGTTTTAGAAGCAGGTATTTCTCTGTACAGCCTATGGTCCCATTCACTCGGGAATATCAGAACACAGCTCCTAGAAGAAACGTGTTTCTGACTCGCTGAATCTCAACATAGATTCAACTCTCTTAGGTGAACGAACGCACAGCAGAGCAGTTTCAAGGAAATGTTTCTCCTGAGTTTTAGACGAAGTTTCCTGAGGATTAGTACGTATGCCGGCATTGGGCTGGAAATACCGGTTTTGTGATTCTGCACAGAAAGGGTTTGCAAACCGCTGAATCCACACGTGAGTTTAACTCTGTCAGTTGAATGCACACATTGACAACCATTTTGTTAGACAGCTCCGTTTTGGTTTTAGAAGCAGATATTTCGCTGTATAGGCTATGGTCCCATTCACTCGGGAATATCCCAACGCAGCTCCTAGAAGAAACGTGTTTCTGACTCGCTGAATCTCAACATAGATTCAACTCTCTTAGGTGAACGAACGCACAGCAGAGCAGTTTCAAGGAAACGTTTCTCCTGAGTTTTAGACGAAGTTTCCTGCGGTTTAGTACATATGCCGGCATTCGGCTGGAAATACCGGTATTGGAGTTCTGCACAGAAAGGGTTTGAAAACCGCTGAATCGACACGTGAGTTTAACACTGTCAGTTGAATGCAGATATTGACAACCATTCAGTTAGATAGCTCCGTTTTGGTTTTAGAAGCAGATATTTCTCTGTACAGCCTATGGTCCCATTCACTCGGGAATATCCCAACACAGCTCCTAGAAGAATCGTGTTTCTGACTCGCTGAATCTCAACATAGATTCAACTCTCTTAGGTGAACGAACGCACAGCAGAGCAGTTTCAAGGAAACGATTCTCCTGAGTTTTAGACGATGTTTCCTGCGGTTTAGTAGGTATGCCGGCATTGGGCTGGAAATACCGGTTTTGGGATTCTGCACAGAAAGGGTTTTCAAACCGCTGAATCCACACGTGAGTTTAACTCTGTCAGTTGAATGCACACATTGACAACCATTCAGTTAGATAGCTCCGTTTTGGTTTTAGAAGCACATATTTCTCTCTACAGCCTATGGTCCCATTCACTCGGGAATATCCCAACGCAGCTCCTAGAAGAAACGTGTTTCTGACTCGCTGAATCTCAACATAGATTCAACTCTCTTAGGTGAACGAACGCTCAGCAGAGCAGTTTCAAGGAAACGTTTCTCCTGAGTTTTAGACGAAGTTTCCTGCGGTTTAGTACGTATGCCGGCATTGGGCTCGAAATACCGGTTTTGGGATTCTGCACAGAAATGGTTTGCAAACCGCTGAATCCACAGGTGAGATTAACTCTGTCAGTTGAATGCACACATTGACAACCATTCAGTTAGATAGCTCCGTTTTGGTTTTAGAAGCAGATATTTCTCTGTACAGCCTATGGTCCCATTCACTCGGGAATATCCCAACGCAGATCCTAGAAGAAACGTGTTTCTGACTCGCTGAATCTCAACATAGATTCAACTCTATTATGTGAACGAAGGCAGAGCAGAGCAGTTTCAAGGAAACGATTCTCCTGAGTTTTAGACGAAGTTTCCTGCGGTTTAGGACGTATGCCGGCATTGGGCTGGAAATACCGGTTTTGGGATTCTGCACAGAAAGGGTTTGCAAACCGCAGAATCCACACGTGAGTTTAACTCTGTCAGTTGAATGCACACGTTGACATCCATTCAGTTAGATAGCACCGTTTTGGTTTTAGAAGCAGATGTTTCTCTGTACAGCCTATGGTCCCATTCACTCGGGAATATCCCAACGCAACTCCCAGAAGAAACGTGTTTTTGACTCGCTGAACCTCAACATAGATTCAAATCTCTTAGGTGAGCGAACGCACAGGAGAGCAGTTTCAAGAAAGCGATTCTCCTGAGTTTTAGACGAAGTTTACTGCTGTTTAGTACGTATGCCGGCATTGGGATGGAAATACCGGTTTTGGGATTCTGCACAGAAATGGTTTGCAAACCGCTGAATCCACACGTGAGATTAACTCTGTCAGTTGAATGCAAACATTGACAACCATTCAGTTAGATAGCTGCGTTTTGGTTTTAGAAGCAGATATTTCTCTGTAGAGCCTATGGTCCCTTTCTCTCGGGAATGTCCCAACGCAGCTCCTAGAAGAAACGTGTTTCTGACTCGCTGAACCTCAACATAGATTCAAATCACTTAGGTGAGCGAACGCACAGCAGAGCAGTTTCAAGGAAGCGATTCTCCTGAGTTTTAGACGAATTTTACTGCTCTTTAGTACGTATGCCGGCATTGGGATGGAAATACCGGTTTTGGGATTCTACACAGAAACGGTTTGCAAACTGCTGAATGCACACGTGAGTTTAACTCTGTCAGCTGAATGCACACATTGACAACCATTTAGTTACATAGCTCCGTTTTGGTTTTAGAAGCAGATATTTCTCTGTACATCCTATGGTCCCATTCACTCGGGAATATCCCAACGCAGCTCCTAGAAGAAACGTGTTTCTGACTCGCTGAATCTCAACATAGATTCAAGTCTCTTAGGTGAAAGAAAGCACAGCAGAGCAGTTTCAAGGAAACGTTTCTCCTGAGTTTTAGACGAAGTTAACTGCGGATAGGAAGGAATCCAGCATTGGGCTGGAAATACCGATTTTGGGATTCTGCACAGAAAGGGTTTGCAAACCGCTGAATCCACACGTGAGTTTAACTCTGTCAGTTGAATGCACACATTGACAACCATTCTGTTTGACAACTCCGTTTTGGTTTTAGAAGCAGATATTTCGCTGTACAGCCTATGGTCTCATTCACTCGGGAATATCCCAACGCAGCTCCTAGAAGAAACGTGTTTCTGACTCGCTGAATCTCAATATAGTTTCAACTCTCTTAGGTGAACGAACGCACAGCAGAGCAGTTTCAAGGAAATGTTTCTCCTGAGTTTTAGACGAAGTTTCCTGCGGTTTAGTACGTATGCCGGCATTGGGCTGCAAATACCGGTTTTGGGATTCTGCAAAGAAAGGGTTTGCAAACCGCTGAATCCACACGTGAGTTTAACTCTGTCAGTTGAATGCACACATTGACAACCATTCACTTAGACAGCTCCGTTTTGGTTTTAGAAGCAGATATTTCTCTCTACAGCCTATGGTCCCATTCACTCTGGAATATCCCAACGCAGCTCCTAGAAGAAACGTGTTTCTGACTCGCTGAATCTCAACATAGATTCAACTCTCTTAGGTGAACGAACGCACAGCAGAGCAGTTTCAAGGAAGCGATTCTCCTGAGTTTTAGACGAAGTTTACTGCTGTTTAGTACGTATGCCGGCATTGGGGTCGAAATACCGGTTTTGGGATTCTGCACAGAAATGGTTTGCAAACCGCTGAATCCACACGTGAGATTAACTCTGTCAGTTGAATGCACACAATGACAACCATTCAGTTAGATAGCTCCGTTTTGGTTTTAGAAGCAGATATTTCTCTATAGAGCCTATGGTCCCTTTCTCTCGGGAATGTCCCAACGCAGCTCCTAGAAGAAACGTGTTTCTGACTCGCTGAACCTCAACATAGATTCAAATCACTTAGGTGAGCGAACGCACAGCAGAGCATTTTTAAGGAAGCGATTCTCCTGAGTTTTAGACGAAGTTTCCTGCGGTTTAGGACGTATGCCGGCATTGGGCTGGAAATACCGGTTTTGGGATTCTGCAAAGAAAGGGTTTGCAAACCGCTGAATCCACACGTGAGTTTAACTCTGTCAGTTGAATGCACACGTTGACAACCATTCAGTTAGATAGCTCCGTTTTGGTTTTAGAAGCAGATATTTCTCTGTACAGCCTATGGTCCCATTCACTCGGGAATATCCCAACGCAACTCCCAGAAGAAACGTGTTTCTGACTCGCTGAACCTCAACATAGATTCAAATCTCTTAGGTGAGCGAACGCACAGCAGAGCAGTTTAAAGGAAGCGATTCTCCTGAGTATTAGACGAATTTTACTGCTCTTTATTTCGAATGCCGGCATTGGGATGGAAATACCGGTTTTGGGATTCTACACAGAAACGGTTTGCAAACTGCTGAATGCACACGTGAGTTTAACTCTGTCAGTTGAATGCACACATTGACAACCATTTAGTTAGATAGCTCCGTTTTGGTTTTAGAAGCAGATATTTCTCTGTACAGCCTATGGTCCCATTCACTCGGGAATATCCCAACGCAGCTCTAGAAGAAACGTGTTTCTGACTCGCTGAATCTCAACATAGATTCAACTCTCTTAGGTGAACGAATGCACAGCAGAGCAGTTTCAAGGAAACCTTTCTCCTGAGTTTTAGACGAAGTTTCCTGCGGTTTAGGACGTGTGCTGGCATTGGGCTGGAAATACCGGTTTTGGGATTTTGCACAGAAAGGGTTTGCAAACCGTTGAATCCACCCGTGAGTTTTACTCTGTCAGTTGAATGCTCACATTGACAACCATTCAGTAAGATAGCTCCGTTTTGGTTTTAGAAGCAGATATTTCTCTGTACAGCCTATGGTCCCATTCACTCGGGAATATCCCAACGCAGCTCCTAGAAGAAACGTGTTTCTGACTCGCTGAATCTCAACATACATTCAACTCTCTTAGGTGAACGAACGCACAGCAGAGCAGTTTCAAGGAAACGTTTCTCCTGAGTTTTAGACGAAGTTTCCGGCGGTTTAGTACATATGCCGGCATTGGGTTGGAAATACCGGTATTGGGATTCTGCACAGAAAGGGTTTGCAAACCGCTGAATCCACACGTGAGTTTAACTCTGTCAGTTGAATGCACACATTGACAACCATTCAGTTAGATAGCTCCGTTTTGGTTTTAGAAGCAGATATTTCTCTGTATAGCCTATGGTCCCATTCACTCGGGAATATCCCAACGCAGCTCCTAGAAGAAACGTGTTTCTGACTTGCTGAATCTCAACATAGATTCAACTCTCTTAGGTGAACGAACGCACAGCAGAGCAGTTTCAAGGAAACGTTTCTCCTGAGTTTTAGACGAAGTTTCCTGCGGTTTAGTACGTATGCCGGCATTGGGCTGGAAATACCGGTATTGGAGTTCTGCACAGAAAGGGTTTGAAAACCGCTGAATCCACACGTGAGTTTAACTCTGTCAGCTGAATGCCCACATTGACAACCATTCAGTTAGATAGCTCCGTTTTGGTTTTAGAAGCAGATATTTCTCTGTACAGCCTATGGTCCCATTCACTCGGGAATATCCCAACACAGCTCCTAGAAGAATCGTGTTTCTGACTCGCTGAATCTCAACATAGATTCAACTCTCTTAGGTGAACGAATGCACAGCAGAGCAGTTTCAAGGAAACGATTCTCCTGAGTTTTAGACGAAGTTTCCTGCGGTTTAGTACGTATGCCGGCATTGGGCTGGAAATACCGGTTTTGGGATTCTGCACAGAAAGGGTTTGCAAACCGCTGAATCCACACGTGAGTTAAACACTGTCAGTTGAATGCAAACATACACAACCATTCAGTTAGATAGCTCCGTTTTGGTTTTAGAAGGAGATATTTCTCTGTACAGCCTATGGTCCCATTCACTCGGGAATATCCCAACGCAGCTCCTAGAAGAAACGTGTTTCTGACTCGCTGAATCTCAACATAGATTCAACTCTCTTAGGTGAACGAATGCACAGCAGAGCAATTTCAAGAAAACGTTTCTCCTGACTTTTAGACGAAGTTTCCTGCGGTTTAATACGTATGCCGTCATTGGGCTGGAAATACCGGTTTTGGGATTCTGCAAAGAAAGGGTTTGCCAACCGCTGAATCCACACGTGAGTTTAACTCTGTCAGTTGAATGCACACATTGACAGCCATTCAGTTAGATAGCTCCGTTTTGGTTTTAAAAGCAGATATTTCTCTGTACAGCCTATGGTGCCATTCACTCGGGAATATCCCAACGCAGCTCCTAGAAGAAACGTGTTTCTGACTCGCTGAATCTCAACATAGATTCAACTCTCTCAGGTGAACGAACGCACAGCAGAGCAGTTTCAAGGAAACGTTTCTCCTGAGTTTTAGACGAAGTTTCCTGCGGTTTAGTACGTATGCCGGCATTGGGATGGAAATACCGGTAATGGACTTCTGCACAGAAAGGGTTTGAAAACCGCTGAATCCACACGTGAGTTTAACTCTGTCAGTTGAATGCACACATTGACAACCATTCAGTTAGATAGCTCCGATTTGGTTTTAGAAGCAGATATTTCTCTGTACAGCCTATGGTCCCATTCACTCGGGAATATCCCAACGCAACTCCCAGAAGAAACGTGTTTCTGACTCGCTGAACCTCAACATAGATTCAAATCTCTTAGGTGAGCGAACGCACAGCAGAGCAGTTTCAAGGAAGCGATTCTCCTGAGTTTTAGACGAATTTTACTGCTCTTTATTTCGAATGCCGGCATTGGGATGGAAATACCGGTTTTGGGATTCTACACAGAAACGGTTTGCAAACTGCTGAATGCAAACGTGAGTTTAACTCTGTCAGTTGAATGCACACATTGACAGCCATTCAGTTAGATAGCTCCGTTTTGGTTTTAGAAGCAGATATTTCTCTGTACATCCTATGGTCCCATTCACTCGGGAATATCCCAACGCAGCTCCTAGAAGAAAGGTGTTTATGACTCGCTGAATCTCAACATAGATTCAACTCTCTTAGGTTGACGAACGCACAGCAGAGCAGTTTCAAGGAAACGTTTCTCCTGAGTTTTAGACGAAGTTTCCGGCGGTTTAGTAGGTATACCGGCATTGGGCTTGAAATACTGGTATTGGGATGCTGCACAGAAAGGGTTTGCAAACCGCTGAATCCACACTTGAGTTTAACTCTGTCAGTTGAATGCACACATTGACAACCATTCAGTTAGATAACTCCGTTTTGGTTTTAGAAGCAGGTATTTCTCTGTACAGCCTATGGTCCCATTCACTCGGGAATATCAGAACACAGATCCTAGAAGAAACGTGTTTCTGACTCGCTGAATCTCAACATAGATTCAACTCTCTTAGGTGAACGAACGCACAGCAGAGCAGTTTCAAGGAAATGTTTCTCCTGAGTTTTAGACGAAGTTTCCTGAGGATTAGTACGTATGCCGACATTGGGATGGAAATACCGGTTTTGTGATTCTGCACAGAAAGGGTTTGCAAACCGCTGAATCCACACGTGAGTTTAACTCTGTCAGTTGAATGCACACATTGACAACCATTTTGTTAGACAGCTCCGTTTTGGTTTTAGAAGCAGATATTTCGCTGTATAGGCTATGGTCCCATTCACTCGGGAATATCCCAACGCAGCTCCTAGAAGAAACGTGTTTCTGACTCGCTGAATCTCAACATAGATTCAACTCTCTTAGTTGAACGAACGCACAGCAGAGCAGTTTCAAGGAAACGTTTCTCCTGAGTTTTAGACGAAGTTTCCTGCGGTTTAGTACGTATGCCGGCATTGGGCTGCAAATACCGGTATTGGAGTTCTGCACAGAAAGGGTTTGAAAACCGCTGAATCCACACGTGAGTTTAACTCTGTCAGTTGAATGCACACATTGACAACCATTTTGTTAGACCGCTCCGTTTTGGTTTTAGAAGCAGATATTTCGCTGTATAGGCTATGGTCCCATTCACTCGGGAATATCCCAACGCAGCTCCTAGAAGAAACGTGTTTCTGACTCGCTGAATCTCAACATAGATTCAACTCTCTTAGGTGAACGAACGCACAGCAGAGCAGTTTCAAGGAAACGTTTCTCCTGAGTTTTAGACGAACTTTCCTGCGGTTTAGTACGTATGCCAGCAATGGGCTGGAAATACCGGTATTGGAGTTCTGCACAGAAAGGGTTTGAAAACCGCTGAATCCACACGTGAGTTTATCTCTGTCAGTTGAATGTAGACATTGACAACCATTCAGTTAGATAGCTCCGTTTTGGTTTTAGAAGCAGATATTTCTCTGTACAGCCTATGGTCCCATTCACTCGCGAATATCCCAACACAGCTCCTAGAAGAATCGTGTTTCTGACTCGCTGAATCTCAACATAGATTCAACTCTCTTAGGTGAACGAACGCACAGCAGAGCAGTTTCAAGGAAACGATTCTCCTGAGTTTTAGACGATGTTTCCTGCGGTTTAGTAGGTATGCCGGCATTGGGCTGGAAATACCGGTTTTGGGATTCTGCACAGAAAGGGTTTGCAAACCGCTGAATCCACACGTGAGTTTAACTCTGTCAGTTGAATGCACACATTGACAACCATTCAGTTAGATAGCTCCGTTTTGGTTTTAGAAGCAGATATTTCTCTGTACGGCCTATGGTCGCACTCACTCAGGAATATCCCAACGCAGCTCCTAGAAGAAACGTGTTTCTGACTCGCTGAATCTCAACATAGATTCAACTCTCTTAGGTGAACGAACGCACAGCAGAGCAGTTTCAAGGCAACGTTTCTCCTGAGTTTTAGACGAAGTTTCCTGCGGTTTAGTACGTATGCCGGCATTGGGCTGGAAATACCGGTTCTGGGATTCTGCACAGAAAGGATTTGCAAACCGCTGAATCCACATGTGAGTTTACCTCTGTCAGTTGAATGCACACATTGACAGCCATTCAGTTAGATAGCTCCGTTTTGGTTTTAGAAGCAGATATTTCTCTGTACAGCCTATGGTCCCATTCACTCGGGAATATCCCAACGCAGCTCCTAGAAGAAAGGTGTTTATGACTCGCTGAATCTCAACATAGATTCAACTCTCTTAGGTTGACGAACGCACAGCAGAGCAGTTTCAAGGAAACGTTTCTCCTGAGTTTTAGACGAAGTTTCCGGCGGTTTAGTAGGTATACCGGCATTGGGCTTGAAATACCGGTATTGGGATGCTGCACAGAAAGGGTTTGCAAACCGCTGAATCCACACGTGAGTTTAACTCTGTCAGTTGAATGCACACATTGACAACCATTCAGTTAGATAACTCCGTTTTGGTTTTAGAAGCAGGTATTTCTCTGTACAGCCTATGGTCCCATTCACTCGGGAATATCAGAACACAGGTCCTAGAAGAAACGTGTTTCTGACTCGCTGAATCTCAACATAGATTCAACTCTCTTAGGTGAACGAACGCACAGCAGAGCAGTTTCAAGGAAATGTTTCTCCTGAGGTTTAGACGAAGTTTCCTGAGGATTAGTACGTATGCCGGCATTGGGATGGATATACCGGTTTTGTGATTCTGCACAGAAAGGGTTTGCAAACCGCTGAATCCACACGTGAGTTTAACTCTGTCAGTTGAATGCACACATTGACAACCATTTTGTTAGACAGCTCCGTTTTGGTTTTAGAAGCAGATATTTCGCTGTATAGGCTATGGTCCCATTCACTCGGGAATATCCCAACGCAGCTCCTAGAAGAAACGTGTTTCTGACTCGCTGAATCTCAACATAGATTCAACTCTCTTAGGTGAACGAACGCACAGCAGAGCAGTTTCAAGGAAACGTTTCTCCTGACTTTTAGACGAAGTTTCCTGCGGTTTAGTACGTATGCCGGCATTGGGCTGCAAATACCGGTATTGGAGTTCTGCACAGAAAGGGCTTGAAAACCGCTGAATCCACACGTGAGTTTAACACTGTCAGTTGAATGCAGATATTGACAACCATTCAGTTAGATAGCTCCGTTTTGGTTTTAGAAGCAGATATTTCTCTGTACAGACTATGGTCCCATTAACTCGGGAATATCCCAAGACAGCTCCTAGAAGAATCGTGTTTCTGACTCGCTGAATCTCAACATAGATTCAACTCTCTTAGGTGAACGAACGCACAGCAGAGCAGTTTCAAGGAAACGATTCTCCTGAGTTTTAGACGATGTTTCCTGCGGTTTAGTAGGTATGCCGGCATTGGGCTGGAAATACCGGTTTTGGGATTCTGCACAGAAAGGGTTTGCAAACCGCTGAATCCACACGTGAGTTTAACTCTGTCAGTTGAATGCACACATTGACAACCATTCAGTTAGATAGCTCCGTTTTGGTTTTAGAAGCACATATTTCTCTCTACAGCCTATGGTCCCATTCACTCGGGAATATCCCAACGCAGCTCCTAGAAGAAACGTGTTTCTGACTCGCTGAATCTCAACATAGATTCAACTCTCTTAGGTGAACGAACGCTCAGCAGAGCAGTTTCAAGGAAACGTTTCTCCTGAGTTTTAGACGAAGTTTCCTGCGGTTTAGTACGTACGCCGGCATTGGGCTCGAAATACCGGTTTTGGGATTCTGCACAGAAAGGATTTGCAAACCGCTGAATCCACACGTGAGATTAACTCTGTCAGTTGAATGCACACATTGACAACCATTCAGTTAGATAGCTCCGTTTTGGTTTTAGAAGCAGATATTTCTCTGTACAGCCTATGGTCCCATTCACTCGGGAATATCCCAACGCAGATCCTAGAAGAAACGTGTTTCTGACTCGCTGAATCTCAACATAGATTCAACTCTATTATGTGAACGAAGGCAGAGCAGAGCAGTTTCAAGGAAACGATTCTCCTGAGTTTTAGACGAAGTTTCCTGCGGTTTAGGACGTATGCCGGCATTGGGCTGGAAATACCGGTTTTGGGATTCTGCACAGAAAGGGTTTGCAAACCGCAGAATCCACACGTGAGTTTAACTCTGTCAGTTGAATGCACACGTTGACATCCATTCAGTTAGATAGCTCCGTTTTGGTTTTAGAAGCAGATATTTCTCTGTACAGCCTATGGTCCCATTCACTCGGGAATATCCCAACGCAACTCCCAGAAGAAACGTGTTTTTGACTCGCTGAACCTCAACATAGATTCAAATCTCTTAGGTGAGCGAATGCACAGGAGAGCAGTTTCAAGGAAGCGATTCTCCTGAGTTTTAGACGAAGTTTACTGCTGTTTAGTACGTATGCCGGCATTGGGATGGAAATACCGGTTTTGGGATTCTGCACAGAAATGGTTTGCAAACCGCTGAATCCACACGTGAGATTAACTCTGTCAGTTGAATGCAAACATTGACAACCATTCAGTTAGATAGCTGCGTTTTGGTTTTAGAAGCAGATATTTCTCTGTAGAGCCTATGGTCCCTTTCTCTCGGGAATGTCCCAACGCAGCTCCTAGAAGAAACGTGTTTCTGACTCGCTGAACCTCAACATAGATTCAAATCACTTAGGTGAGCGAACGCACAGCAGAGCAGTTTCAAGGAAGCGATTCTCCTGAGTTTTAGACGAATTTTACTGCTCTTTAGTACGTATGCCGGCATTGGGATGGAAATACCGGTTTTGGGATTCTACACAGAAACGGTTTGCAAACTGCTGAATGCACACGTGAGTTTAACTCTGTCAGCTGAATGCACACATTGACAACCATTTAGTTACATAGCTCCGTTTTGGTTTTAGAAGCAGATATTTCTCTGTACATCCTATGGTCCCATTCACTCGGGAATATCCCAACGCAGCTCCTAGAAGAAACGTGTTTCTGACTCGCTGAATCTCAACATAGATTCAAGTCTCTTAGGTGAAAGAAAGCACAGCAGAGCAGTTTCAAGGAAACGTTTCTCCTGAGTTTTAGACGAAGTTAACTGCGGATAGGAAGGAATCCAGCATTGGGCTGGAAATACCGATTTTGGGATTCTGCACAGAAAGGGTTTGCAAACCGCTGAATCCACACGTGAGTTTAACTCTGTCAGTTGAATGCACACATTGACAACCATTCTGTTTGACAACTCCGTTTTGGTTTTAGAAGCAGATATTTCGCTGTACAGCCTATGGTCCCATTCACTCGGGAATATCCCAACGCAGCTCCTAGAAGAAACGTGTTTCTGACTCGCTGAATCTCAATATAGATTCAACTCTCTTAGGTGAACGAACGCACAGCAGAGCAGTTTCAAGGAAATGTTTCTCCTGAGTTTTAGACGAAGTTTCCTGCGGTTTAGTACGTATGCCGGCATTGGGCTGCAAATACCGGTTTTGGGATTCTGCAAAGAAAGGGTTTGCAAACCGCTGAATCCACACGTGAGTTTAACTCTGTCAGTTGAATGCACACATTGACAACCATTCAGTTAGACAGCTCCGTTTTGGTTTTAGAAGCAGATATTTCTCTCTACAGCCTATGGTCCCATTCACTCTGGAATATCCCAACGCAGCTCCTAGAAGAAACGTGTTTCTGACTCGCTGAATCTCAACATAGATTCAACTCTCTTAGGTGAACGAACGCACAGCGGAGCAGTTTCAAGGAAGCGATTCTCCTGAGTTTTAGACGAAGTTTACTGCTGTTTAGTACGTATGCCGGCATTGGGGTCGAAATACCGGTTTTGGGATTCTGCACAGAAATGGTTTGCAAACCGCTGAATCCACACGTGAGATTAACTCTGTCAGTTGAATGCACACATTGACAACCATTCAGTTAGATAGCTCCGTTTTGGTTTTAGAAGCAGATAGCTCTCTGTACAGCCTATGGTCCCATTCACTCGGGAATGTCCCAACGCAGCTCCTAGAAGAAACGTGTTTCTGACTCGCTGAACCTCAACATAGATTCAAATCACTTAGGTGAGCGAACGCACAGCAGAGCATTTTTAAGGAAGCGATTCTCCTGAGTTTTAGACGAAGTTTCCTGCGGTTTAGTACGTATGCCGGCATTGGGCTGGAAATACCGGTTTTGGGATTCTGCAAAGAAAGGGTTTGCAAACCGCTGAATCCACACGTGAGTTTAACTCTGTCAGTTGAATGCACACGTTGACAACCATTCAGTTAGTAGCTCCGTTTTGGTTTTAGAAGCAGATATTTCTCTGTACAGCCTATGGTCCCATTCACTCGGGAATATCCCAACGCAACTCCCAGAAGAAACGTGTTTCTGACTCGCTGAACCTCAACATAGATTCAAATCTCTTAGGTGAGCGAACGCACAGCAGAGCAGTTTAAAGGAAGCGATTCTCCTGAGTATTAGACGAATTTTACTGCTCTTTATTTCGAATGCCGGCATTGGGATGGAAATACCGGTTTTGGGATTCTACACAGAAACGGTTTGCAAACTGCTGAATGCACACGTGAGTTTAACTCTGTCAGTTGAATGCACACATTGACAACCATTTAGTTAGATAGCTCCGTTTTGGTTTTAGAAGCAGATATTTCTCTGTACATCCTATGGTCCCATTCACTCGGGAATATCCCAACGCAGCTCCTAGAAGAAACGTGTTTCTGACTCGCTGAATCTCAACAAAGATTCAAGTCCCTTAGGTGAACGAAAGCACAGCAGAGCAGTTTCAAGGAAACGTTTCTCCTGAGTTTTAGACGAAGTTAACTGCGGTTTAGTACGTATGCCAGCATTGGGCTGGAAATACCGGTTTTGGGATTCTGCACAGAAAGGGTTTGCAAACCGCTGAATCCACACGTGAGTTTAACTCTGTCAGTTGAATGCACACATTGACAACCATTCTGTTTGACAACTCCGTTTTGGTTTTAGAAGCAGATATTTCGCTGTACAGCCTATGGTCCCATTCACTCGGGAATATCCCAAAGCAGCTCCTAGAAGAAACGTGTTTCTGACTCGCTGAATCTCAACATAGATTCAACTCTCTTAGGTGAACGATCGCACAGCAGAGCAGTTTCAGGGAAACGATTCTCCTGAGTTTTAGACCAAGTTTACTGCTGTTTAGTACGTATACCGGCATTGGGCTGGAAAGACCGGTTTTGGGATTCTGCACAGAAAGGGTTTGCAAACCGCTGAATCCACACGTGAGTTAAACACTGTCAGTTGAATGCACACATTGACAACCATTCAGTTAGATAGCTCCGTTTTGGTTTTAGAAGGAGATATTTCTCTGTACAGCCTATGGTCCCATTCACTTGGGAATATCCCAACGCAGCTACTAGAAGAAACGTGTTTCTGACTCGCTGAATCTCAACATAGATTCAACTCTCTTAGGTGAACGAATGCACAGCAGAGCAGTTTCAAGGAAACCCTTCTCCTGAGTTTTAGACGAAGTTTCCTGCGGTTTAGGACGTGTGCTGGCATTGGGCTGGAAATACCGGTTTTGGGATTTTGCACAGAAAGGGTTTGCAAACCGTTGAATCCACCCGTGAGTTTTACTCTGTCAGTTGAATGCTCACATTGACAACCATTCAGTAAGATAGCTCCGTTTTGGTTTTAGAAGCAGATATTTCTCTGTAAAGCCTATGGTCCCATTCACTCGGGAATATCCCAACGCAGTTCCTAGAAGAAACGTGTTTCTGACTCGCTGAATCTCAACATACATTCAACTCTCTTAGGTGAACGAACGCACAGCAGAGCAGTTTCAAGGAAACGTTTCTCCTGAGTTTTAGACGAAGTTTCCGGCGGTTTAGTACATATGCCGGCATTGGGCTGGAAATACCGGTATTGGGATTCTGCACAGAAAGGGTTTGCAAACCGCTGAATCCACACGTGAGTTTAACTCTGTCAGTTGAATGCACACATTGACAACCATTCAGTTAGATAGCTCCGTTTTGGTTTTAGAAGCAGATATTTCTCTGTATAGCCTATGGTCCCATTCACTCGGGAATATCCCAACGCAGCTCCTAGAAGAAACGTGTTTCTGACTTGCTGAATCTCAACATAGATTCAACTCTCTTAGGTGAACGAACGCACAGCAGAGCAGTTTCAAGGAAACGTTTCTCCTGAGTTTTAGACGAAGTTTCCTGCGGTTTAGTACGTATGCCGGCATTGGGCTGGAAATACCGGTATTGGAGTTCTGCACAGAAAGGGTTTGAAAACCGCTGAATCCACACGTGAGTTTAACTCTGTCAGTTGAATGCCCACATTGACAACCATTCAGTTAGATAGCTCCGTTTTGGTATTAGAAGCAGATATTTCTCTGTACAGCCTATGGTCCCATTCACTCGGGAATATCCCAACACAGCTCCTAGAAGAATCGTGTTTCTGACTCGCTGAATCTCAACATAGATTCAACTCTCTAAGGTGAACGAATGCACAGCAGAGCAGTTTCAAGAAAACGTTTCTCCTGACTTTTAGACGAAGTTTCCTGCGGTTTAATACGTATGCCGTCATTGGGCTGGAAATACCGGTTTTGGGATTCTGCCAAGAAAGGGTTTGCCAACCGCTGAATCCACACGTGAGTTTAACTCTGTCAGTTGAATGCACACATTGACAGCCATTCAGTTAGATAGCTCCGTTTTGGTTTTAAAAGCAGATATTTCTCTGTACAGCCTATGGTCCCATTCACTCGGGAATATCCCAACGCAGCTCCTAGAAGAAACGTGTTTCTGACTCGCTGAATCTCAACATAGATTCAACTCTCTTAGGTGAACGAACGCACAGCAGAGCAGTTTCAAGGAAACGTTTCTCCTGAGTTTTAGACGAGGTTTCCGGCGGTTTAGAACGTATGCCGGCATTGGGCTGGAAATACCGGTATTGGGATTCTGCACAGAAAGGATTTGCAAACCGCTGAATCCACACCTGAGTTTAGCTCTGTCAGTTGAATGCACACATTGACAACCATTTTGTTAGACAGCTCCGTTTTGGTTTTAGAAGCAGAAATTTCGCTGTACAGGCTATGGTCCCATTCACTCGGGAATATCCCAACGCAGCTCCTAGACGAAACGTGTTTCTGACTCGCTGAATCTCAACATAGATTCAACACTCTTAGGTGAACGAACGCACAGCAGAGCAGTTTAAAGGAAACCTTTCTCCTGAGTTTTAGACGAAGTTTCCTGCGGTTTAGGACGTATGCCGGCATTTGGGCTGGAAATACCGGTTTTGGGATTCTGCACAGAAAGGGTTTGCAAACCGATGAATCCACACGTGAGTTTTACTATGTCAGTTGAATGCACACATTGACAACCATTCAGTTAGATAGCTCCGTTTTGGTTTTAGAAGCAAATATTTCTCTGTATAGCCTATGGTGCCATTCACTCGGGAATATCCCAACGCAGCTCCTAGAAGAAACGTGTTTCTGACTCGCTGAATCTCAACATAGATTCAACTCTCTCAGGTGAACGAACGCACAGCAGAGCAGTTTCAAGGAAAGGTTTCTCCTGAGTTTTAGACGAAGTTTCCTGCGGTTTAGTACGTATGCCGGCATTGGGATGGAAATACCGGTAATGGACTTCTGCACAGAAAGGGTTTGAAAACCGCTGAATCCACACGTGAGTTTAACTCTGTCAGTTGAATGCACACATTGACAACCATTCAGTTAGATAGCTCCGATTTGGTTTTAGAAGCAGATATTTCTCTGTACAGCCTATGGTCCCATTCACTCGGGAATATCCCAACGCAACTCCCAGAAGAAACGTGTTTCTGACTCGCTGAACCTCAACATAGATTCAAATCTCTTAGGTGAGCGAACGCACAGCAGAGCAGTTTCAAGGAAGCGATTCTCCTGAGTTTTAGACGAATTTTACTGCTCTTTATTTCGAATGCCGGCATTGGGATGGAAATACCGGTTTTGGGATTCTACACAGAAACGGTTTGCACACTGCTGAATGCACACGTGAGTTTAACTCTGTCAGTTGAATGCACACATTGACAACCATTTAGTTAGATAGCTCCGTTTTGGTTTTAGAAGCAGATATTTCTCTGTACATCCTATGGTCCCATTCACTCGGGAATATCCCAACGCAGCTCCTAGAAGAAACGTGTTTCTGACTCGCTGAATCTCAACATAGATTCAAGTCTCTTAGGTGAACGAAAGCACAGCAGAGCAGTTTCAAGGAAACGTTTCTCCTGAGTTTTACACGAAGTTAACTGCGGTTTAGTACGTATGCCAGCATTGGGCTGGAAATACCGGTTTTGGGATTCTGCACAGAAAGGGTTTGCAAACCGCTGAATCCACACGTGAGTTTAACTCTGTCAGTTGAATGCACGCATTGACAACCATTCTGTTTGACAACTCCGTTTTGGTTTTAGAAGCAGATATTTCGCTGTACAGCCTATGGTCCCATTCACTCGGGAATATCCCAAAGCAGCTCCTAGAAGAAACGTGTTTCTGACTCGCTGAATCTCAACATAGATTCAACTCTCTTAGGTGAACGATCGCACAGCAGAGCAGTTTCAAGGACACGATTCTCCTGAGTTTTAGACCAAGTTTACTGCTTTTTAGTACGTATGCCGGCATTGGGCTGGAAAGACCGGTTTTGGGATTCTGCACAGAAAGGGTTTGCAAACCGTTGAATCCACACGTGAGTTAAACACTGTCAGTTGAATGCACACATTGACAACCATTCAGTTAGATAGCTCCGTTTTGGTTTTAGAAGGAGATATTTCTCTGTACAGCCTATGGTCCCATTCACTCGGGAATATCCCAACGCAGCTCCTAGAAGAAACGTGTTTCTGACTCGCTGAATCTCAACATAGATTCAACTCTCTTAGGTGAACGAATGCACAGCAGAGCAGTTTCAAGGAAACCTTTCTCCTGAGTTTTAGACGAAGTTTCCTGCGGTTTAGGACGTGTGCCGGCATTGGGCTGGAAATACCGGTTTTGGGATTTTGCACAGAAAGGGTTTGCAAACCGTTGAATCCACCCGTGAGTTTTACTCTGTCAGTTGAATGCACACATTGACAACCATTCAGTAAGATAGCTCCGTTTTGGTTTTAGAAGCAGATATTTCTCTGTACAGCCTATGGTCCCATTCACTCGGGAATATCCCAACGCAGCTCCTAGAAGAAACGTGTTTCTGACTCGCTGAATCTCAACATATATTCAACTCTCTTAGGTGAACGAACGCACAGCAGAGCAGTTTCAAGGAAACGTTTCTCCTGAGTTTTAGACGAAGTTTCCTGCGGTTTAGTACATATGCCGGCATTGGGCTGGAAATACCGGTATTGGGATTCTGCACAGAAAGGGTTTGCAAACCGCTGAATCCACACGTGAGTTAAACACTGTCAGTTGAATGCACACATTGACAACCATTCAGTTAGATAGCTCCGTTTTGGTTTTAGAAGCAGATATTTCTCTGTATAGCCTATGGTCCCATTCACTCGGGAATATCCCAACGCAGCTCCTAGAAGAAACGTGTTTCTGACTTGCTGAATCTCAACATAGATTCAACTCTCTTAGGTGAACGAACGCACAGCAGAGCAGTTTCAAGGAAACGTTTCTCCTGAGTTTTAGACGAAGTTTCCTGCAGTTTAGTACATATGCCGGCATTGGGCTGGAAATACCGGTATTGGAGTTCTGCACAGAAAGGGTTTGAAAACCGCTGAATCCACACGTGAGTTTAACTCTGTCAGTTGAATGCCCACATTGACAACCATTCAGTTAGATAGCTCCGTTTTGGTTTTAGAAGCAGATATTTCTCTGTACAGCCTATGGTCCCATTCACTCGGGAATATCCCAACACAGCTCCTAGAAGAATCGTGTTTCTGACTCGCTGAATCTCAACATAGATTCAACTCTCTTAGGTGAACGAACGCACAGCAGAGCAGTTTCAAGGAAACGATTCTCCTGAGTTTTAGACGAAGTTTCCTGCGGTTTAGTACGTATGCCGGCATTGGGCTGGAAATACCGGTTTTGGGATTCTGCAAAGAGAGGGTTTGCAAACCGCTGAATCCACACGTGAGTTTAACTCTGTCAGTTGAATGCACACATTAACAACCATTCTGTTTGACAACTCCGTTTTGGTTTTAGAAGCAGATATTTCGCTGTACAGCCTATGGTCCCATTCACTCGGGAATATCCCAACGCAGCTCCTAGAAGAAACGTGTTTCTGATTCGCTGAATCTCAACATAGTTTCAACTCTCTTAGGTGAACGAACGCACAGCAGAGCAGTTTCAAGGAAATGTTTCTCCTGAGTTTTAGACGAAGTTTCCTGCCTTTTAGTACGTATGCCGGCATTGGGCTGGAAATACCGGTTTTGGGATTCTGCAAAGAGAGGGTTTGCAAACCGCTGAATCCACACGTGAGTTTAACTCTGTCAGTTGAATGCACACATTGACAACCATTCTGTTTGACAACTCCGTTTTGGTTTTAGAAGCAGATATTTCTCTGTACAGCCTATGGTCCCATTCACTCGGGAATATCCCAAAGCAGCTCCTAGAAGAAACGTGTTTCTGACTCGCTGAATCTCAATATAGATTCAACTCTCTTAGGTGAACGATCACACAGCAGAGCAGTTTCAAGGAAACGATTCTCCTGAGTTTTAGACCAAGTTTACTGCTGTTTAGTACGTATGCCGGCATTGGGCTGGAAATACCGGTTTTGGGATTCTGCACAGAAAGGGTTTGCAAGCCGCTGAATCCACACGTGAGTTAAACACTGTCAGTTGAATGCACACATAGACAACCATTCAGTTAGATAGCTCCGTTTTGGTTTTAGATGGAGATATTTCTCTGTACAGCCTATGGTCCCATTCACTCGGGAATATCCCAACGCAGCTCCTAGAAGAAACCTGTTTCTGACTCGCTGAATCTCAACATAGATTCAATTCTCTTAGGTGAACGAATGCACAGCAGAGCAGTTTCAAGGAAACCTTTCTCCTGAGTTTTAGACGAAGTTTCCTGCGGTTTAGGACGTGTGCCGGCATTGGGCTGGAAATACCGGTTTTGGGATTTTGCACAGAAAGGGTTTGCAAACCGCTGAATCCACCCGTGAGTTTTACTCTGTCAGTTGAATGCACACATTGACAACCATTCAGTAAGATAGCTCCGTTTTGGTTTTAGAAGCAAATATTTCTCTGTACGGCCTATGGTCCCATTCACTCGGGAATATCCCAACGCAGCTCCTAGAAGAAACGTGTTTCTGACTCGCTGAATCTCAACATAGATTCAAGTCTCTTAGGTGAACGAATGCACAGCAGAGCAGTTTCAAGGAAACGTTTCGCCTGAGTTTTAGACGAAGTTTCCTGCGGTTTAGTACATATGCCGGCATTGGGCTGGAAATACCGGTATTGGGATTCTGCACAGAAAGGGTTTGCAAACCGCTGAATCCACACGTGAGTTAAACACTGTCAGTTGAATGCACACATTGACAACCATTCAGTTAGATAGCTCCGTTTTGGTTTTAGAAGCAGATATTTCTCTGTATAGCCTATGGTCCCATTCACTCGGGAATATCCCAACGCAGTTCCTAGAAGAAACGTGTTTCTGACTTGCTGAATCTCAACATAGATTCAACTCTCTTAGGTGAACGAACGCACAGCAGAGCAGTTTCAAGGAAACGTTTCTCCTGAGTTTTAGACGAAGTTTCCTGCAGTTTAGTACATATGCCGGCATTGGGCTGGAAATACCGGTATTGGAGTTCTGCACAGAAAGGGTTTGAAAACCGCTGAATCCACACGTGAGTTTAACTCTGTCAGTTGAATGCCCACATTGACAACCATTCAGTTAGATAGCTCCGTTTTGGTTTTAGAAGCAGATATTTCTCTGTACAGCCTATGGTCCCATTCACTCGGGAATATCCCAACACAGCTCCTAGAAGAATCGTGTTTCTGACTCGCTGAATCTCAACATAGATTCAACTCTCTTAGGTGAACGAACGCACAGCAGAGCAGTTTCAAGGAAACGATTCTCCTGAGTTTTAGACGAAGTTTCCTGCGGTTTAGTACGTATGCCGGCATTGGGCTGGAAATACCGGTTTTGGGATTCTGCAAAGAGAGGGTTTGCAAACCGCTGAATCCACACGTGAGTTTAACTCTGTCAGTTGAATGCACACATTAACAACCATTCTGTTTGACAACTCCGTTTTGGTTTTAGAAGCAGATATTTCGCTGTACAGCCTATGGTCCCATTCACTCGGGAATATCCCAACGCAGCTCCTAGAAGAAACGTGTTTCTGATTCGCTGAATCTCAACATAGTTTCAACTCTCTTAGGTGAACGAACGCACAGCAGAGCAGTTTCAAGGAAATGTTTCTCCTGAGTTTTAGACGAAGTTTCCTGCCTTTTAGTACGTATGCCGGCATTGGGCTGGAAATACCGGTTTTGGGATTCTGCAAAGAGAGGGTTTGCAAACCGCTGAATCCACACGTGAGTTTAACTCTGTCAGTTGAATGCACACATTGACAACCATTCTGTTTGACAACTCCGTTTTGGTTTTAGAAGCAGATATTTCTCTGTACAGCCTATGGTCCCATTCACTCGGGAATATCCCAAAGCAGCTCCTAGAAGAAACGTGTTTCTGACTCGCTGAATCTCAATATAGATTCAACTCTCTTAGGTGAACGATCACACAGCAGAGCAGTTTCAAGGAAACGATTCTCCTGAGTTTTAGACCAAGTTTACTGCTGTTTAGTACGTATGCCGGCATTGGGCTGGAAATACCGGTTTTGGGATTCTGCACAGAAAGGGTTTGCAAGCCGCTGAATCCACACGTGAGTTAAACACTGTCAGTTGAATGCACACATAGACAACCATTCAGTTAGATAGCTCCGTTTTGGTTTTAGATGGAGATATTTCTCTGTACAGCCTATGGTCCCATTCACTCGGGAATATCCCAACGCAGCTCCTAGAAGAAACCTGTTTCTGACTCGCTGAATCTCAACATAGATTCAATTCTCTTAGGTGAACGAATGCACAGCAGAGCAGTTTCAAGGAAACCTTTCTCCTGAGTTTTAGACGAAGTTTCCTGCGGTTTAGGACGTGTGCCGGCATTGGGCTGGAAATACCGGTTTTGGGATTTTGCACAGAAAGGGTTTGCAAACCGCTGAATCCACCCGTGAGTTTTACTCTGTCAGTTGAATGCACACATTGACAACCATTCAGTAAGATAGCTCCGTTTTGGTTTTAGAAGCAAATATTTCTCTGTACGGCCTATGGTCCCATTCACTCGGGAATATCCCAACGCAGCTCCTAGAAGAAACGTGTTTCTGACTCGCTGAATCTCAACATAGATTCAAGTCTCTTAGGTGAACGAATGCACAGCAGAGCAGTTTCAAGGAAACGTTTCGCCTGAGTTTTAGACGAAGTTTCCTGCGGTTTAGTACATATGCCGGCATTGGGCTGGAAATACCGGTATTGGGATTCTGCACAGAAAGGGTTTGCAAACCGCTGAATCCACACGTGAGTTAAACACTGTCAGTTGAATGCACACATTGACAACCATTCAGTTAGATAGCTCCGTTTTGGTTTTAGAAGCAGATATTTCTCTGTATAGCCTATGGTCCCATTCACTCGGGAATATCCCAACGCAGCTCCTAGAAGAAACGTGTTTCTGACTTGCTGAATCTCAACATAGATTCAACTCTCTTAGGTGAACGAACGCACAGCAGAGCAGTTTCAAGGAAACGTTTCTCCTGAGTTTTAGACGAAGTTTCCTGCAGTTTAGTACATATGCCGGCATTGGGCTGGAAATACCGGTATTGGAGTTCTGCACAGAAAGGGTTTGAAAACCGCTGAATCCACACGTGAGTTTAACTCTGTCAGTTGAATGCCCACATTGACAACCATTCAGTTAGATAGCTCCGTTTTGGTTTTAGAAGCAGATATTTCTCTGTACAGCCTATGGTCCCATTCACTCGGGAATATCCCAACACAGCTCCTAGAAGAATCGTGTTTCTGACTCGCTGAATCTCAACATAGATTCAACTCTCTTAGGTGAACGAACGCACAGCAGAGCAGTTTCAAGGAAACGATTCTCCTGAGTTTTAGACGAAGTTTCCTGCGGTTTAGTACGTATGCCGGCATTGGGCTGGAAATACCGGTTTTGGGATTCTGCAAAGAGAGGGTTTGCAAACCGCTGAATCCACACGTGAGTTTAACTCTGTCAGTTGAATGCACACATTGACAACCATTCTGTTTGACAACTCCGTTTTGGTTTTAGAAGCAGATATTTCGCTGTACAGCCTATGGTCCCATTCACTCGGGAATATCCCAACGCAGCTCCTAGAAGAAACGTGTTTCTGATTCGCTGAATCTCAACATAGTTTCAACTCTCTTAGGTGAACGAACGCACAGCAGAGCAGTTTCAAGGAAATGTTTCTCCTGAGTTTTAGACGAAGTTTCCTGCGGTTTAGTACGTATGCCGGCATTGGGCTGGAAATACCGGTTTTGGGATTCTGCACAGAAAGGGTTTGCAAACCGCTGAATCCATACGTGAGTTAAACACTGTCAGTTGAATGCAAACATACACAACCATTCAGTTAGATAGCTCCGTTTTGGTTTTAGAAGGAGATATTTCTCTGTACAGCCTATGGTCCCATTTACTCGGGAATATCCCAACGCAGCTCCTAGAAGAAACGTGTTTCTGACTCGCTGAATCTCAACATAGATTCAACTCTCTTAGGTGAACGAATGCACAGCAGAGCAGTTTCAAGAAAACGTTTCTCCTGACTTTTAGACGAAGTTTCCTGCGGTTTAATACGTATGCCGTCATTGGGCTGGAAATACCGGTTTTGGGATTCTGCAAAGAAAGGGTTTGCCAACCGCTGAATCCACACGTGAGTTTAACTCTGTCAGTTGAATGCACACATTGACAGCCATTCAGTTAGATAGCTCCGTTTTGGTTTTAAAAGCAGATATTTCTCTGTACAGCCTATGGTCCCATTCACTCGGGAATATCCCAACGCAGCTCCTAGAAGAAACGTGTTTCTGACTCGCTGAATCTCAACATAGATTCAGCTCTCTTAGGTGAACGAACGCACAGCAGAGCAGTTTAAAGGAAACCTTTCTCCTGAGTTTTAGACGAGGTTTCCGGCGGTTTAGAACGTATGCCGGCATTGGGCTGGAAATACCGGTATTGGGATTCTGCACAGAAAGGATTTGCAAACCGCTGAATCCACACCTGAGTTTAGCTCTGTCAGTTGAATGCACACATTGACAACCATTTTGTTAGACAGCTCCGTTTTGGTTTTAGAAGCAGAAATTTCGCTGTACAGGCTATGGTCCCATTCACTCGGGAATATCCCAACGCAGCTCCTAGACGAAACGTGTTTCTGACTCGCTGAATCTCAACATAGATTCAACACTCTTAGGTGAACGAACGCACAGCAGAGCAATTTAAAGGAAACCTTTCTCCTGAGTTTTAGACGAAGTTTCCTGCGGTTTAGGACGTATGCCGTCATTTGGGCTGGAAATACCGGTTTTGGGATTCTGCACAGAAAGGGTTTGCAAACCGATGAATCCACACGTGAGTTTTACTATGTCAGTTGAATGCACACATTGACAACCATTCAGTTAGATAGCTCCGTTTTGGTTTTAGAAGCAAATATTTCTCTGTATAGCCTATGGTGCCATTCACTCGGGAATATCCCAACGCAGCTCCTAGAAGAAACGTGTTTCTGACTCGCTGAATCTCAACATAGATTCAACTCTCTCAGGTGAACGAACGCACAGCAGAGCAGTTTCAAGGAAACGTTTCTCCTGAGTTTTAGACGAAGTTTCCTGCGGGTTAGTACGTATGCCGGCATTGGGATGGAAATACCGGTAATGGACTTCTGCACAGAAAGGGTTTGAAAACCGCTGAATCCACACGTGAGTTTAACTCTGTCAGTTGAATGCACACATTGACAACCATTCAGTTAGATAGCTCCGATTTGGTTTTAGAAGCAGATATTTCTCTGTACAGCCTATGGTCCCATTCACTCGGGAATATCCCAACGCAACTCCCAGAAGAAACGTGTTTCTGACTCGCTGAACCTCAACATAGATTCAAATCACTTAGGTGAGCGAACGCACAGCAGAGCAGTTTCAAGGAAGCGATTCTCCTGAGTTTTAGACGAATTTTACTGCTCTTTATTTCGAATGCCGGCATTGGGATGGAAATACCGGTTTTGGGATTCTACACAGAAACGGTTTGCACACTGCTGAATGCACACGTGAGTTTAACTCTGTCAGTTGAATGCACACATTGACAACCATTTAGTTAGATAGCTCCGTTTTGGTTTTAGAAGCAGATATTTCTCTGTACATCCTATGGTCCCATTCACTCGGGAATATCCCAACGCAGCTCCTAGAAGAAACGTGTTTCTGACTCGCTGAATCTCAACATAGATTCAAGTCTCTTAGGTGAACGAAAGCACAGCAGAGCAGTTTCAAGGAAACGTTTCTCCTGAGTTTTACACGAAGTTAACTGCGGTTTAGTACGTATGCCAGCATTGGGCTGGAAATACCGGTTTTGGGATTCTGCACAGAAAGGGTTTGCAAACCGCTGAATCCACACGTGAGTTTAACTCTGTCAGTTGAATGCACGCATTGACAACCATTCTGTTTGACAACTCCGTTTTGGTTTTAGAAGCAGATATTTCGCTGTACAGCCTATGGTCCCATTCACTCGGGAATATCCCAAAGCAGCTCCTAGAAGAAACGTGTTTCTGACTCGCTGAATCTCAACATAGATTCAACTCTCTTAGGTGAACGATCGCACAGCAGAGCAGTTTCAAGGACACGATTCTCCTGAGTTTTAGACCAAGTTTACTGCTTTTTAGTACGTATGCCGGCATTGGGCTGGAAAGACCGGTTTTGGGATTCTGCACAGAAAGGGTTTGCAAACCGTTGAATCCACACGTGAGTTAAACAGTGTCAGTTGAATGCACACATTGACAACCATTCAGTTAGATAGCTCCGTTTTGGTTTTAGAAGGAGATATTTCTCTGTACAGCCTATGGTCCCATTCACTCGGGAATATCCCAACGCAGCTCCTAGAAGAAACGTGTTTCTGACTCGCTGAATCTCAACATAGATTCAACTCTCTTAGGTGAACGAATGCACAGCAGAGCAGTTTCAAGGAAACCTTTCTCCTGAGTTTTAGACGAAGTTTCCTGCGGTTTAGGACGTGTGCCGGCATTGGGCTGGAAATACCGGTTTTGGGATTTTGCACAGAAAGGGTTTGCAAACCGTTGAATCCACCCGTGAGTTTTACTCTGTCAGTTGAATGCACACATTGACAACCATTCAGTAAGATAGCTCCGTTTTGGTTTTAGAAGCAGATATTTCTCTGTACAGCCTATGGTCCCATTCACTCGGGAATATCCCAACGCAGCTCCTAGAAGAAACGTGTTTCTGACTCGCTGAATCTCAACATATATTCAACTCTCTTAGGTGAACGAACGCACAGCAGAGCAGTTTCAAGGAAACGTTTCTCCTGAGTTTTAGACGAAGTTTCCTGCGGTTTAGTACATATGCCGGCATTGGGCTGGAAATACCGGTATTGGGATTCTGCACAGAAAGGGTTTGCAAACCGCTGAATCCACACGTGAGTTAAACACTGTCAGTTGAATGCACACATTGACAACCATTCAGTTAGATAGCTCCGTTTTGGTTTTAGAAGCAGATATTTCTCTGTATAGCCTATGGTCCCATTCACTCGGGAATATCCCAACGCAGCTCCTAGAAGAAACGTGTTTTTGACTTGCTGAATCTCAACATAGATTCAACTCTCTTAGGTGAACGAACGCACAGCAGAGCAGTTTCAAGGAAACGTTTCTCCTGAGTTTTAGACGAAGTTTCCTGCAGTTTAGTACATATGCCGGCATTGGGCTGGAAATACCGGTATTGGAGTTCTGCACAGAAAGGGTTTGAAAACCGCTGAATCCACACGTGAGTTTAACTCTGTCAGTTGAATGCCCACATTGACAACCATTCAGTTAGATAGCTCCGTTTTGGTTTTAGAAGCAGATATTTCTCTGTACAGCCTATGGTCCCATTCACTCGGGAATATCCCAACACAGCTCCTAGAAGAATCGTGTTTCTGACTCGCTGAATCTCAACATAGATTCAACTCTCTTAGGTGAACGAACGCACAGCAGAGCAGTTTCAAGGAAACGATTCTCCTGAGTTTTAGACGAAGTTTCCTGCGGTTTAGTACGTATGCCGGCATTGGGCTGGAAATACCGGTTTTGGGATTCTGCAAAGAGAGGGTTTGCAAACCGCTGAATCCACACGTGAGTTTAACTCTGTCAGTTGAATGCACACATTAACAACCATTCTGTTTGACAACTCCGTTTTGGTTTTAGAAGCAGATATTTCGCTGTACAGCCTATGGTCCCATTCACTCGGGAATATCCCAACGCAGCTCCTAGAAGAAACGTGTTTCTGATTCGCTGAATCTCAACATAGTTTCAACTCTCTTAGGTGAACGAACGCACAGCAGAGCAGTTTCAAGGAAATGTTTCTCCTGAGTTTTAGACGAAGTTTCCTGCCTTTTAGTACGTATGCCGGCATTGGGCTGGAAATACCGGTTTTGGGATTCTGCAAAGAGAGGGTTTGCAAACCGCTGAATCCACACGTGAGTTTAACTCTGTCAGTTGAATGCACACATTGACAACCATTCTGTTTGACAACTCCGTTTTGGTTTTAGAAGCAGATATTTCTCTGTACAGCCTATGGTCCCATTCACTCGGGAATATCCCAAAGCAGCTCCTAGAAGAAACGTGTTTCTGACTCGCTGAATCTCAATATAGATTCAACTCTCTTAGGTGAACGATCACACAGCAGAGCAGTTTCAAGGAAACGATTCTCCTGAGTTTTAGACCAAGTTTACTGCTGTTTAGTACGTATGCCGGCATTGGGCTGGAAATACCGGTTTTGGGATTCTGCACAGAAAGGGTTTGCAAGCCGCTGAATCCACACGTGAGTTAAACACTGTCAGTTGAATGCACACATAGACAACCATTCAGTTAGATAGCTCCGTTTTGGTTTTAGATGGAGATATTTCTCTGTACAGCCTATGGTCCCATTCACTCGGGAATATCCCAACGCAGCTCCTAGAAGAAACGTGTTTCTGACTCGCTGAATCTCAACATAGATTCAATTCTCTTAGGTGAACGAATGCACAGCAGAGCAGTTTCAAGGAAACCTTTCTCCTGAGTTTTAGACGAAGTTTCCTGCGGTTTAGGACGTGTGCCGGCATTGGGCTGGAAATACCGGTTTTGGGATTTTGCACAGAAAGGGTTTGCAAACCGCTGAATCCACCCGTGAGTTTTACTCTGTCAGTTGAATGCACACATTGACAACCATTCAGTAAGATAGCTCCGTTTTGGTTTTAGAAGCAAATATTTCTCTGTACGGCCTATGGTCCCATTCACTCGGGAATATCCCAACGCAGCTCCTAGAAGAAACGTGTTTCTGACTCGCTGAATCTCAACATAGATTCAAGTCTCTTAGGTGAACGAATGCACAGCAGAGCAGTTTCAAGGAAACGTTTCGCCTGAGTTTTAGACGAAGTTTCCTGCGGTTTAGTACATATGCCGGCATTGGGCTGGAAATACCGGTATTGGGATTCTGCACAGAAAGGGTTTGCAAACCGCTGAATCCACACGTGAGTTAAACACTGTCAGTTGAATGCACACATTGACAACCATTCAGTTAGATAGCTCCGTTTTGGTTTTAGAAGCAGATATTTCTCTGTATAGCCAATGGTCCCATTCACTCGGGAATATCCCAACGCAGCTCCTAGAAGAAACGTGTTTCTGACTTGCTGAATCTCAACATAGATTCAACTCTCTTAGGTGAACGAACGCACAGCAGAGCAGTTTCAAGGAAACGTTTCTCCTGAGTTTTAGACGAAGTTTCCTGCAGTTTAGTACATATGCCGGCATTGGGCTGGAAATACCGGTATTGGAGTTCTGCACAGAAAGGGTTTGAAAACCGCTGAATCCACACGTGAGTTTAACTCTGTCAGTTGAATGCCCACATTGACAACCATTCAGTTAGATAGCTCCGTTTTGGTTTTAGAAGCAGATATTTCTCTGTACAGCCTATGGTCCCATTCACTCGGGAATATCCCAACACAGCTCCTAGAAGAATCGTGTTTCTGACTCGCTGAATCTCAACATAGATTCAACTCTCTTAGGTGAACGAACGCACAGCAGAGCAGTTTCAAGGAAACGATTCTCCTGAGTTTTAGACGAAGTTTCCTGCGGTTTAGTACGTATGCCGGCATTGGGCTGGAAATACCGGTTTTGGGATTCTGCAAAGAGAGGGTTTGCAAACCGCTGAATCCACACGTGAGTTTAACTCTGTCAGTTGAATGCACACATTGACAACCATTCTGTTTGACAACTCCGTTTTGGTTTTAGAAGCAGATATTTCGCTGTACAGTCTATGGTCCCATTCACTCGGGAATATCCCAACGCAGCTCCTAGAAGAAACGTGTTTCTGATTCGCTGAATCTCAACATAGTTTCAACTCTCTTAGGTGAACGAACGCACAGCAGAGCAGTTTCAAGGAAATGTTTCTCCTGAGTTTTAGACGAAGTTTCCTGCGGTTTAGTACGTATGCCGGCATTGGGCTGGAAATACCGGTTTTGGGATTCTGCAAAGAGAGGGTTTGCAAACCGCTGAATCCACACGTGAGTTTAACTCTGTCAGTTGAATGCACACATTGACAACCATTCTGTTTGACAACTCCGTTTTGGTTTTAGAAGCAGATATTTCTCTGTACAGCCTATGGTCCCATTCACTCGGGAATATCCCAAAGCAGCTCCTAGAAGAAACGTGTTTCTGACTCGCTGAATCTCAATATAGATTCAACTCTCTTAGGTGAACGATCACACAGCAGAGCAGTTTCAAGGAAACGATTCTCCTGAGTTTTAGACCAAGTTTACTGCTGTTTAGTACGTATGCCGGCATTGGGCTGGAAATACCGGTTTTGGGATTCTGCACAGAAAGGGTTTGCAAGCCGCTGAATCCACACGTGAGTTAAACACTGTCAGTTGAATGCACACATAGACAACCATTCAGTTAGATAGCTCCGTTTTGGTTTTAGATGGAGATATTTCTCTGTACAGCCTATGGTCCCATTCTCTCGGGAATATCCCAACGCAGCTCCTAGAAGAAACGTGTTTCTGACTCGCTGAATCTCAACATAGATTCAATTCTCTTAGGTGAACGAATGCACAGCAGAGCAGTTTCAAGGAAACCTTTCTCCTGAGTTTTAGACGAAGTTTCCTGCGGTTTAGGACGTGTGCCGGCATTGGGCTGGAAATACCGGTTTTGGGATTTTGCACAGAAAGGGTTTGCAAACCGCTGAATCCACCCGTGAGTTTTACTCTGTCAGTTGAATGCACACATTGACAACCATTCAGTAAGATAGCTCCGTTTTGGTTTTAGAAGCAAATATTTCTCTGTACGGCCTATGGTCCCATTCACTCGGGAATATCCCAACGCAGCTCCTAGAAGAAACGTGTTTCTGACTCGCTGAGTCTCAACATAGATTCAAGTCTCTTAGGTGAACGAATGCACAGCAGAGCAGTTTCAAGGAAACGTTTCGGCTGAATTTTACACGAAGTTTCCTGTGGTTTAATACGTATGCCGTCATTGGGCTGGAAATACCGGTTTTGGGATTCTGCAAAGAAAGGGTTTGCCAACCGCTGAATCCACACGTGAGTTTAACTCTGTCAGTTGAATGCACACATTGACAGCCATTCAGTTAGATAGCTCCGTTTTGGTTTTAGAAGCAGATATTTCTCTATACAGCCTATGGTCCCATTCACTCGGGAATATCCCAACGCAGCTCCTAGAAGAAACGTGATTCTGACTCGCTGAATCTCAACATAGATTCAACTCTCTTAGGTGAACGAACGCACAGCAGAGCAGTTTCAAGGAAACCTTTCTCCTGAGTTTTAGACGAGGTTTCCGGCGGTTTAGAACGTATGCCGGCATTGGGCTGGAAATACCGGTATTGGGATTCTGCACAGAAAGGATTTGCAAACCGCTGAATCCACACCTGAGTTTAGCTCTGTCAGTTGAATGCACACATTGACAACCATTTTGTTAGACAGCTCCGTTTTGGTTTTAGAAGCAGAAATTTCGCTGTACAGGCTTTGGTCCCATTCACTCGGGAATATCCCAACGCAGCTCCTAGAAGAAACGTGTTTCTGACTCGCTGAATCTCAACATAGATTCAACACTCTTAGGTGAACGAACGCACAGCAGAGCAGTTTAAAGGAAACCTTTCTCCTGAGTTTTAGACGACGTTTCCTGCGGTTTAGGACGTATGCCGGCATTTGGGCTGGAAATACCGGTTTTGGGATTCAGCACAGAAAGGGTTTGCAAACCGATGAATCCACACGTGAGTTTTACTCTGTCAGTTGAATGCACACATTGACAACCATTCAGTTAGATAGCTCCGTTTTGGTTTTAGAAGCAGATAGTTCTCTGTACAGCCTATGGTCCCATTCACTCGGGAATATCCCAACGCAGCTCCTAGAAGAAACGTGTTTCCGACTCGCTGAATCTCAACATAGATTCAACTCTCTTAGGTGAACGAACGCACAGCAGAGCAGTTTCAAGGAAACGTTTCTCCTGAGCTTTAGACTAAGTTTCCTGCGGTTTAGTACGTATGCCGGCATTGGACTGGAAATACCGGTTTTGGGATTCTGCAAAGAAAGCGTTTGCAAACCGCTGAATCCACACGTGAGTTTAACTCTGTCAGTTGAATGCACACATTGACAACCATTCTGTTTGACAACTCCGTTTTGGTTTTAGAAGCAGATATTTCGCTGTACAGCCTATGGTCCCATTCACTCGGGAATATCCCACCGCAGCTCCTAGAAGAAACGTGTTTCTGACTCGCTGAATCTCAACATAGATTCAACACTCTTAGGTGAACGAACGCACAGCAGAGCAGTTTAAAGGAAACCTTTCTCCTGAGTTTTAGACGAAGTTTCCTGCGGTTTAGTACGTATGCCGGCACTGGGCTGGAAATACCGGTTTTGGGATTCTGCACAGAAAGGGTTTGCAAACCGCTGAATCCACACGTGAGTTAAACACTGTCAGTTGAATGCACACATAGACAACCATTCAGTTAGATAGCTCCGTTTTGGTTTTAGAAGCAGATATTTCTCTGTACAGCCTATGGTCCCATTCACTCGGGAATATCCCAACGCAGCTCCTAGAAGAAACGTGTTTCTGACTCGCTGAATCTCAACATAGATTCAACTCTCTTAGGTGAACGAATGCACAGCAGAGCAGTTTCAAGGAAACCTTTCTCCTGAGTTTTAGACGAAGTTTCCTGCGGTTTAGGACGTGTGCCGGCATTGGGCTGGAAATACCGGTTTTGGGATTTTGCACAGAAAGGGTTTGCAAACCGTTGAATCCACCCGTTAGTTTTACTCTGTCAGTTGAATGCACACATTGACAACCATTCAGTTAGATAGCTCCGTTTTGGTTTTAGAAGGAGATATTTCTCTGTACAGCCTATGGTCCCATTCACTCGGGAATATCCCAACGCAGCTCCTAGAAGAAACGTGTTTCTGACTCGCTGAATCTCAACATAGATTCAACTCTCTTAGGTGAACGAATGCACAAAAGAGCAGTTTCAAGGAAACCTTTCTCCTGAGTTTTAGACGAAGTTTCCTGCGGTTTAGGACGTGTGCCGGCATTGGGCTGGAAATACCGGTTTTGGGATTTTGCACAGAAAGGGTTTGCAAACCGTTGAATCCACCCGTGAGTTTTACTCTGTCAGTTGAATGCACACATTGACAACCATTCAGTAAGATAGCTCCGTTTTGGTTTTAGAAGCAGATATTTCTCTGTACAGCCTATGGTCCCATTCACTCGGGAATATCCCAACGCAGCTCCTAGAAGAAACGTGTTTCTGACTCGCTAAATCTCAACATATATTCAACTCTCTTAGGTGAACGAACGCACAGCAGAGCAGTTTCAAGGAAACGTTTCTCCTGAGTTTTAGACGAAGTTTCCTGCGGTTTAGTACATATGCCGGCATTGGGCTGGAAATACCGGTATTGGGATTCTGCACAGAAAGGGTTTGCAAACCGCTGAATCCACACGTGAGTTTAACTCTGTCAGTTGAATGCACACATTGACAACCATTCAGTTAGATAGCTCCGTTTTGGTTTTAGAAGCAGATATTTCTCTGTATAGCCAATGGTCCCATTCACTCGGGAATATCCCAACGCAGCTCCTAGAAGAAACGTGTTTCTGACTTGCTGAATCTCAACATAGATTCAACTCTCTTAGGTGAACGAACGCACAGCAGAGCAGTTTCAAGGAAACGTTTCTCCTGAGTTTTAGACGAAGTTTCCTGCAGTTTAGTACATATGCCGGCATTGGGCTGGAAATACCGGTATTGGAGTTCTGCACAGAAAGGGTTTGAAAACCGCTGAATCCACAGGTGAGTTTAACTCTGTCAGTTGAATGCCCACATTGACAACCATTCAGTTAGATAGCTCCGTTTTGGTATTAGAAGCAGATATTTCTCTGTACAGCCTATGGTCCCATTCACTCGGGAATATCCCAACACAGCTCCTAGAAGAATCGTGTTTCTGACTCGCTGAATCTCAACATAGATTCAACTCTCTTAGGTGAACGATCACACAGCAGAGCAGTTTCAAGGAAACGATTCTCCTGAGTTTTAGACCAAGTTTACTGCTGTTTAGTACGTATGCCGGCATTGGGCTGGAAATACCGGTTTTGGGATTCTGCAAAGAGAGGGTTTGCAAACCGCTGAATCCACACGTGAGTTTAACTCTGTCAGTTGAATGCACACATTGACAACCATTCTGTTTGACAACTCCGTTTTGGTTTTAGAAGCAGATATTTCGCTGTACAGCCTATGGTCCCATTCACTCGGGAATATTCCAACGCAGCTCCTAGAAGAAACGTGTTTCTGATTCGCTGAATCTCAACATAGTTTCAACTCTCTTAGGTGAACGAACGCACAGCAGAGCAGTTTCAAGGAAATGTTTCTCCTGAGTTTTAGACGAAGTTTCCTGCGGTTTAGTACGTATGCCGGCATTGGGCTGGAAATACCGGTTTTGGGATTCTGCAAAGAGAGGGTTTGCAAACCGCTGAATCCACACGTGAGTTTAACTCTGTCAGTTGAATGCACACATTGACAACCATTCTGTTTGACAACTCCGTTTTGGTTTTAGAAGCAGATATTTCGCTGTACAGCCTATGGTCCCATTCACTCGGGAATATCCCAAAGCAGCTCCTAGAAGAAACGTGTTTCTGACTCGCTGAATCTCAATATAGATTCAACTCTCTTAGGTGAACGATCACACAGCAGAGCAGTTTCAAGGAAACGATTCTCCTGAGTTTTAGACCAAGTTTACTGCTGTTTAGTACGTATGCCGGCATTGGGCTGGAAATACCGGTTTTGGGATTCTGCACAGAAAGGGTTTGCAAACCGCTGAATCCACACGTGAGTTAAACACTGTCAGTTGAATGCACAGATAGACAACCATTCAGTTAGATAGCTCCGTTTTGGTTTTAGAAGCAGATATTTCTCTGTATAGCCTATGGTCCCATTCACTCGGGAATATCCCAACGCAGCTCCTAGAAGAAACGTGTTTCTGACTTGCTGAATCTCAACATAGATTCAACTCTCTTAGGTGAACGAACGCACAGCAGAGCAGTTTCAAGGAAACGTTTCTCCTGAGTTTTAGACGAAGTTTCCTGCAGTTTAGTACATATGCCGGCATTGGGCTGGAAATACCGGTATTGGAGTTCTGCACAGAAAGGGTTTGAAAACCGCTGAATCCACACGTGAGTTTAACTCTGTCAGTTGAATGCCCACATTGACAACCATTCAGTTAGATAGCTCCGTTTTGGTTTTAGAAGCAGATATTTCTCTGTACAGCCTATGGTCCCATTCACTCGGGAATATCCCAACACAGCTCCTAGAAGAATCGTGTTTCTGACTCGCTGAATCTCAACATAGATTCAACTCTCTTAGGTGAACGAACGCACAGCAGACCAGTTTCAAGGAAACGATTCTCCTGAGTTTTAGACGAAGTTTCCTGCGGTTTAGTACGTATGCCGGCATTGGGCTGGAAATACCGGTTTTGGGATTCTGCAAAGAGAGGGTTTGCAAACCGCTGAATCCACACGTGAGTTTAACTCTGTCAGTTGAATGCACACATTGACAACCATTCTGTTTGACAACTCCGTTTTGGTTTTAGAAGCAGATATTTCGCTGTACAGCCTATGGTCCCATTCACTCGGGAATATCCCAACGCAGCTCCTAGAAGAAACGTGTTTCTGATTCGCTGAATCTCAACATAGTTTCAACTCTCTTAGGTGAACGAACGCACAGCAGAGCAGTTTCAAGGAAATGTTTCTCCTGAGTTTTAGACGAAGTTTCCTGCGGTTTAGTACGTATGCCGGCATTAGGCTGGAAATACCGGTTTTGGGATTCTGCACAGAAAGGGTTTGCAAACCGCTGAATCCATACGTGAGTTAAACACTGTCAGTTGAATGCAAACATACACAACCATTCAGTTAGATAGCTCCGTTTTGGTTTTAGAAGGAGATATTTCTCTGTACAGCCTATGGTCCCATTTACTCGGGAATATCCCAACGCAGCTCCTAGAAGAAACGTGTTTCTGACTCGCTGAATCTCAACATAGATTCAACTCTCTTAGGTGAACGAATGCACAGCAGAGCAGTTTCAAGAAAACGTTTCTCCTGACTTTTAGACGAAGTTTCCTGCGGTTTAATACGTATGCCGTCATTGGGCTGGAAATACCGGTTTTGGGATTCTGCAAAGAAAGGGTTTGCCAACCGCTGAATCCACACGTGAGTTTAACTCTGTCAGTTGAATGCACACATTGACAGCCATTCAGTTAGATAGCTCCGTTTTGGTTTTAAAAGCAGATATTTCTCTGTACAGCCTATGGTCCCATTCACTCGGGAATATCCCAACGCAGCTCCTAGAAGAAACGTGTTTCTGACTCGCTGAATCTCAACATAGATTCAACTCTCTTAGGTGAACGAACGCACAGCAGAGCAGTTTAAAGGAAACCTTTCTCCTGAGTTTTAGACGAGGTTTCCGGCGGTTTAGAACGTATGCCGGCATTGGGCTGGAAATACCGGTATTGGGATTCTGCACAGAAAGGATTTGCAAACCGCTGAATCCACACCTGAGTTTAGCTCTGTCAGTTGAATGCACACATTGACAACCATTTTGTTAGACAGCTCCGTTTTGGTTTTAGAAGCAGAAATTTCGCTGTACAGGCTATGGTCCCATTCACTCGGGAATATCCCAACGCAGCTCCTAGACGAAACGTGTTTCTGACTCGCTGAATCTCAACATAGATTCAACACTCTTAGGTGAACGAACGCACAGCAGAGCAATTTAAAGGAAACCTTTCTCCTGAGTTTTAGACGAAGTTTCCTGCGGTTTAGGACGTATGCCGTCATTTGGGCTGGAAATACCGGTTTTGGGATTCTGCACAGAAAGGGTTTGCAAACCGATGAATCCACACGTGAGTTTTACTATGTCAGTTGAATGCACACATTGACAACCATTCAGTTAGATAGCTCCGTTTTGGTTTTAGAAGCAAATATTTCTCTGTATAGCCTATGGTGCCATTCACTCGGGAATATCCCAACGCAGCTCCTAGAAGAAACGTGTTTCTGACTCGCTGAATCTCAACATAGATTCAACTCTCTCAGGTGAACGAACGCACAGCAGAGCAGTTTCAAGGAAACGTTTCTCCTGAGTTTTAGACGAAGTTTCCTGCGGTTTAGTACGTATGCCGGCATTGGGATGGAAATACCGGTAATGGACTTCTGCACAGAAAGGGTTTGAAAACCGCTGAATCCACACGTGAGTTTAACTCTGTCAGTTGAATGCACACATTGACAACCATTCAGTTAGATAGCTCCGATTTGGTTTTAGAAGCAGATATTTCTCTGTACAGCCTATGGTCCCATTCACTCGGGAATATCCCAACGCAACTCCCAGAAGAAACGTGTTTCTGACTCGCTGAACCTCAACATAGATTCAAATCTCTTAGGTGAGCGAACGCACAGCAGAGCAGTTTCAAGGAAGCGATTCTCCTGAGTTTTAGACGAATTTTACTGCTCTTTATTTCGAATGCCGGCATTGGGATGGAAATACCGGTTTTGGGATTCTACACAGAAACGGTTTGCACACTGCTGAATGCACACGTGAGTTTAACTCTGTCAGTTGAATGCACACATTGACAACCATTTAGTTAGATAGCTCCGTTTTGGTTTTAGAAGCAGATATTTCTCTGTACATCCTATGGTCCCATTCACTCGGGAATATCCCAACGCAGCTCCTAGAAGAAACGTGTTTCTGACTCGCTGAATCTCAACATAGATTCAAGTCTCTTAGGTGAACGAAAGCACAGCAGAGCAGTTTCAAGGAAACGTTTCTCCTGAGTTTTACACGAAGTTAACTGCGGTTTAGTACGTATGCCAGCATTGGGCTGGAAATACCGGTTTTGGGATTCTGCACAGAAAGGGTTTGCAAACCGCTGAATCCACACGTGAGTTTAACTCTGTCAGTTGAATGCACGCATTGACAACCATTCTGTTTGACAACTCCGTTTTGGTTTTAGAAGCAGATATTTCGCTGTACAGCCTATGGTCCCATTCACTCGGGAATATCCCAAAGCAGCTCCTAGAAGAAACGTGTTTCTGACTCGCTGAATCTCAACATAGATTCAACTCTCTTAGGTGAACGATCGCACAGCAGAGCAGTTTCAAGGACACGATTCTCCTGAGTTTTAGACCAAGTTTACTGCTTTTTAGTACGTATGCCGGCATTGGGCTGGAAAGACCGGTTTTGGGATTCTGCACAGAAAGGGTTTGCAAACCGTTGAATCCACACGTGAGTTAAACAGTGTCAGTTGAATGCACACATTGACAACCATTCAGTTAGATAGCTCCGTTTTGGTTTTAGAAGGAGATATTTCTCTGTACAGCCTATGGTCCCATTCACTCGGGAATATCCCAACGCAGCTCCTAGAAGAAACGTGTTTCTGACTCGCTGAATCTCAACATAGATTCAACTCTCTTAGGTGAACGAATGCACAGCAGAGCAGTTTCAAGGAAACCTTTCTCCTGAGTTTTAGACGAAGTTTCCTGCGGTTTAGGACGTGTGCCGGCATTGGGCTGGAAATACCGGTTTTGGGATTTTGCACAGAAAGGGTTTGCAAACCGTTGAATCCACCCGTGAGTTTTACTCTGTCAGTTGAATGCACACATTGACAACCATTCAGTAAGATAGCTCCGTTTTGGTTTTAGAAGCAGATATTTCTCTGTACAGCCTATGGTCCCATTCACTCGGGAATATCCCAACGCAGCTCCTAGAAGAAACGTGTTTCTGACTCGCTGAATCTCAACATATATTCAACTCTCTTAGGTGAACGAACGCACAGCAGAGCAGTTTCAAGGAAACGTTTCTCCTGAGTTTTAGACGAAGTTTCCTGCGGTTTAGTACATATGCCGGCATTGGGCTGGAAATACCGGTATTGGGATTCTGCACAGAAAGGGTTTGCAAACCGCTGAATCCACACGTGAGTTAAACACTGTCAGTTGAATGCACACATTGACAACCATTCAGTTAGATAGCTCCGTTTTGGTTTTAGAAGCAGATATTTCTCTGTATAGCCTATGGTCCCATTCACTCGGGAATATCCCAACGCAGCTCCTAGAAGAAACGTGTTTTTGACTTGCTGAATCTCAACATAGATTCAACTCTCTTAGGTGAACGAACGCACAGCAGAGCAGTTTCAAGGAAACGTTTCTCCTGAGTTTTAGACGAAGTTTCCTGCAGTTTAGTACATATGCCGGCATTGGGCTGGAAATACCGGTATTGGAGTTCTGCACAGAAAGGGTTTGAAAACCGCTGAATCCACACGTGAGTTTAACTCTGTCAGTTGAATGCCCACATTGACAACCATTCAGTTAGATAGCTCCGTTTTGGTTTTAGAAGCAGATATTTCTCTGTACAGCCTATGGTCCCATTCACTCGGGAATATCCCAACACAGCTCCTAGAAGAATCGTGTTTCTGACTCGCTGAATCTCAACATAGATTCAACTCTCTTAGGTGAACGAACGCACAGCAGAGCAGTTTCAAGGAAACGATTCTCCTGAGTTTTAGACGAAGTTTCCTGCGGTTTAGTACGTATGCCGGCATTGGGCTGGAAATACCGGTTTTGGGATTCTGCAAAGAGAGGGTTTGCAAACCGCTGAATCCACACGTGAGTTTAACTCTGTCAGTTGAATGCACACATTAACAACCATTCTGTTTGACAACTCCGTTTTGGTTTTAGAAGCAGATATTTCGCTGTACAGCCTATGGTCCCATTCACTCGGGAATATCCCAACGCAGCTCCTAGAAGAAACGTGTTTCTGATTCGCTGAATCTCAACATAGTTTCAACTCTCTTAGGTGAACGAACGCACAGCAGAGCAGTTTCAAGGAAATGTTTCTCCTGAGTTTTAGACGAAGTTTCCTGCCTTTTAGTACGTATGCCGGCATTGGGCTGGAAATACCGGTTTTGGGATTCTGCAAAGAGAGGGTTTGCAAACCGCTGAATCCACACGTGAGTTTAACTCTGTCAGTTGAATGCACACATTGACAACCATTCTGTTTGACAACTCCGTTTTGGTTTTAGAAGCAGATATTTCTCTGTACAGCCTATGGTCCCATTCACTCGGGAATATCCCAAAGCAGCTCCTAGAAGAAACGTGTTTCTGACTCGCTGAATCTCAATATAGATTCAACTCTCTTAGGTGAACGATCACACAGCAGAGCAGTTTCAAGGAAACGATTCTCCTGAGTTTTAGACCAAGTTTACTGCTGTTTAGTACGTATGCCGGCATTGGGCTGGAAATACCGGTTTTGGGATTCTGCACAGAAAGGGTTTGCAAGCCGCTGAATCCACACGTGAGTTAAACACTGTCAGTTGAATGCACACATAGACAACCATTCAGTTAGATAGCTCCGTTTTGGTTTTAGATGGAGATATTTCTCTGTACAGCCTATGGTCCCATTCACTCGGGAATATCCCAACGCAGCTCCTAGAAGAAACGTGTTTCTGACTCGCTGAATCTCAACATAGATTCAATTCTCTTAGGTGAACGAATGCACAGCAGAGCAGTTTCAAGGAAACCTTTCTCCTGAGTTTTAGACGAAGTTTCCTGCGGTTTAGGACGTGTGCCGGCATTGGGCTGGAAATACCGGTTTTGGGATTTTGCACAGAAAGGGTTTGCAAACCGCTGAATCCACCCGTGAGTTTTACTCTGTCAGTTGAATGCACACATTGACAACCATTCAGTAAGATAGCTCCGTTTTGGTTTTAGAAGCAAATATTTCTCTGTACGGCCTATGGTCCCATTCACTCGGGAATATCCCAACGCAGCTCCTAGAAGAAACGTGTTTCTGACTCGCTGAATCTCAACATAGATTCAAGTCTCTTAGGTGAACGAATGCACAGCAGAGCAGTTTCAAGGAAACGTTTCGCCTGAGTTTTAGACGAAGTTTCCTGCGGTTTAGTACATATGCCGGCATTGGGCTGGAAATACCGGTATTGGGATTCTGCACAGAAAGGGTTTGCAAACCGCTGAATCCACACGTGAGTTAAACACTGTCAGTTGAATGCACACATTGACAACCATTCAGTTAGATAGCTCCGTTTTGGTTTTAGAAGCAGATATTTCTCTGTATAGCCTATGGTCCCATTCACTCGGGAATATCCCAACGCAGCTCCTAGAAGAAACGTGTTTCTGACTTGCTGAATCTCAACATAGATTCAACTCTCTTAGGTGAACGAACGCACAGCAGAGCAGTTTCAAGGAAACGTTTCTCCTGAGTTTTAGACGAAGTTTCCTGCAGTTTAGTACATATGCCGGCATTGGGCTGGAAATACCGGTATTGGAGTTCTGCACAGAAAGGGTTTGAAAACCGCTGAATCCACACGTGAGTTTAACTCTGTCAGTTGAATGCCCACATTGACAACCATTCAGTTAGATAGCTCCGTTTTGGTTTTAGAAGCAGATATTTCTCTGTACAGCCTATGGTCCCATTCACTCGGGAATATCCCAACACAGCTCCTAGAAGAATCGTGTTTCTGACTCGCTGAATCTCAACATAGATTCAACTCTCTTAGATGAACGAACGCACAGCAGAGCAGTTTCAAGGAAACGATTCTCCTGAGTTTTAGACGAAGTTTCCTGCGGTTTAGTACGTATGCCGGCATTGGGCTGGAAATACCGGTTTTGGGATTCTGCAAAGAGAGGGTTTGCAAACCGCTGAATCCACACGTGAGTTTAACTCTGTCAGTTGAATGCACACATTGACAACCATTCTGTTTGACAACTCCGTTTTGGTTTTAGAAGCAGATATTTCGCTGTACAGCCTATGGTCCCATTCACTCGGGAATATCCCAACGCAGCTCCTAGAAGAAACGTGTTTCTGATTCGCTGAATCTCAACATAGTTTCAACTCTCTTAGGTGAACGAACGCACAGCAGAGCAGTTTCAAGGAAATGTTTCTCCTGAGTTTTAGACGAAGTTTCCTGCGGTTTAGTACGTATGCCGGCATTGGGCTGGAAATACCGGTTTTGGGATTCTGCAAAGAGAGGGTTTGCAAACCGCTGAATCCACACGTGAGTTTAACTCTGTCAGTTGAATGCACACATTGACAACCATTCTGTTTGACAACTCCGTTTTGGTTTTAGAAGCAGATATTTCTCTGTACAGCCTATGGTCCCATTCACTCGGGAATATCCCAAAGCAGCTCCTAGAAGAAACGTGTTTCTGACTCGCTGAATCTCAATATAGATTCAACTCTCTTAGGTGAACGATCACACAGCAGAGCAGTTTCAAGGAAACGATTCTCCTGAGTTTTAGACCAAGTTTACTGCTGTTTAGTACGTATGCCGGCATTGGGCTGGAAATACCGGTTTTGGGATTCTGCACAGAAAGGGTTTGCAAGCCGCTGAATCCACACGTGAGTTAAACACTGTCAGTTGAATGCACACATAGACAACCATTCAGTTAGATAGCTCCGTTTTGGTTTTAGATGGAGATATTTCTCTGTACAGCCTATGGTCCCATTCTCTCGGGAATATCCCAACGCAGCTCCTAGAAGAAACGTGTTTCTGACTCGCTGAATCTCAACATAGATTCAATTCTCTTAGGTGAACGAATGCACAGCAGAGCAGTTTCAAGGAAACCTTTCTCCTGAGTTTTAGACGAAGTTTCCTGCGGTTTAGGACGTGTGCCGGCATTGGGCTGGAAATACCGGTTTTGGGATTTTGCACAGAAAGGGTTTGCAAACCGCTGAATCCACCCGTGAGTTTTACTCTGTCAGTTGAATGCACACATTGACAACCATTCAGTAAGATAGCTCCGTTTTGGTTTTAGAAGCAAATATTTCTCTGTACGGCCTATGGTCCCATTCACTCGGGAATATCCCAACGCAGCTCCTAGAAGAAACGTGTTTCTGACTCGCTGAGTCTCAACATAGATTCAAGTCTCTTAGGTGAACGAATGCACAGCAGAGCAGTTTCAAGGAAACGTTTCGCCTGAATTTTACACGAAGTTTCCTGTGGTTTAATACGTATGCCGTCATTGGGCTGGAAATACCGGTTTTGGGATTCTGCAAAGAAAGGGTTTGCCAACCGCTGAATCCACATGTGAGTTTAACTCTGTCAGTTGAATGCACACATTGACAGCCATTCAGTTAGATAGCTCCGTTTTGGTTTTAGAAGCAGATATTTCTCTATACAGCCTATGGTCCCATTCACTCGGGAATATCCCAACGCAGCTCCTAGAAGAAACGTGATTCTGACTCGCTGAATCTCAACATAGATTCAACTCTCTTAGGTGAACGAACGCACAGCAGAGCAGTTTCAAGGAAACCTTTCTCCTGAGTTTTAGACGAGGTTTCCGGCGGTTTAGAACGTATGCCGGCATTGGGCTGGAAATACCGGTATTGGGATTCTGCACAGAAAGGATTTGCAAACCGCTGAATCCACACCTGAGTTTAGCTCTGTCAGTTGAATGCACACATTGACAACCATTTTGTTAGACAGCTCCGTTTTGGTTTTAGAAGCAGAAATTTCGCTGTACAGGCTTTGGTCCCATTCACTCGGGAATATCCCAACGCAGCTCCTAGAAGAAACGTGTTTCTGACTCGCTGAATCTCAACATAGATTCAACACTCTTAGGTGAACGAACGCACAGCAGAGCAGTTTAAAGGAAACCTTTCTCCTGAGTTTTAGACGACGTTTCCTGCGGTTTAGGACGTATGCCGGCATTTGGGCTGGAAATACCGGTTTTGGGATTCAGCACAGAAAGGGTTTGCAAACCGATGAATCCACACGTGAGTTTTACTATGTCAGTTGAATGCACACATTGACAACCATTCAGTTAGATAGCTCCGTTTTGGTTTTAGAAGCAGATAGTTCTCTGTACAGCCTATGGTCCCATTCACTCGGGAATATCCCAACGCAGCTCCTAGAAGAAACGTGTTTCCGACTCGCTGAATCTCAACATAGATTCAACTCTCTTAGGTGAACGAACGCACAGCAGAGCAGTTTCAAGGAAACGTTTCTCCTGAGCTTTAGACTAAGTTTCCTGCGGTTTAGTACGTATGCCGGCATTGGACTGGAAATACCGGTTTTGGGATTCTGCAAAGAAAGCGTTTGCAAACCGCTGAATCCACACGTGAGTTTAACTCTGTCAGTTGAATGCACACATTGACAACCATTCTGTTTGACAACTCCGTTTTGGTTTTAGAAGCAGATATTTCGCTGTACAGCCTATGGTCCCATTCACTCGGGAATATCCCACCGCAGCTCCTAGAAGAAACGTGTTTCTGACTCGCTGAATCTCAACATAGATTCAACACTCTTAGGTGAACGAACGCACAGCAGAGCAGTTTAAAGGAAACCTTTCTCCTGAGTTTTAGACGAAGTTTCCTGCGGTTTAGTACGTATGCCGGCACTGGGCTGGAAATACCGGTTTTGGGATTCTGCACAGAAAGGGTTTGCAAACCGCTGAATCCACACGTGAGTTAAACACTGTCAGTTGAATGCACACATAGACAACCATTCAGTTAGATAGCTCCGTTTTGGTTTTAGAAGCAGATATTTCTCTGTACAGCCTATGGTCCCATTCACTCGGTAATATCCCAACGCAGCTCCTAGAAGAAACGTGTTTCTGACTCGCTGAATCTCAACATAGATTCAACTCTCTTAGGTGAACGAATGCACAGCAGAGCAGTTTCAAGGAAACCTTTCTCCTGAGTTTTAGACGAAGTTTCCTGCGGTTTAGGACGTGTGCCGGCATTGGGCTGGAAATACCGGTTTTGGGATTTTGCACAGAAAGGGTTTGCAAACCGTTGAATCCACCCGTGAGTTTTACTCTGTCAGTTGAATGCACACATTGACAACCATTCAGTAAGATAGCTCCGTTTTGGTTTTAGAAGCAGATATTTCTCTGTACAGCCTATGGTCCCATTCACTCGGGAATATCCCAACGCAGCTCCTAGAAGAAACGTGTTTCTGACTCGCTAAATCTCAACATATATTCAACTCTCTTAGGTGAACGAACGCACAGCAGAGCAGTTTCAAGGAAACGTTTCTCCTGAGTTTTAGACGAAGTTTCCTGCGGTTTAGTACATATGCCGGCATTGGGCTGGAAATACCGGTATTGGGATTCTGCACAGAAAGGGTTTGCAAACCGCTGAATCCACACGTGAGTTTAACTCTGTCAGTTGAATGCACACATTGACAACCATTCAGTTAGATAGCTCCGTTTTGGTTTTAGAAGCAGATATTTCTCTGTATAGCCTATGGTCCCATTCACTCGGGAATATCCCAACGCAGCTCCTAGAAGAAACGTGTTTCTGACTTGCTGAATCTCAACATAGATTCAACTCTCTTAGGTGAACGAACGCACAGCAGAGCAGTTTCAAGGAAACGTTTCTCCTGAGTTTTAGACGAAGTTTCCTGCAGTTTAGTACATATGCCGGCATTGGGCTGGAAATACCGGTATTGGAGTTCTGCACAGAAAGGGTTTGAAAACCGCTGAATCCACAGGTGAGTTTACCTCTGTCAGTTGAATGCCCACATTGACAACCATTCAGTTAGATAGTTCCGTTTTGGTATTAGAAGCAGATATTTCTCTGTACAGCCTATGGTCCCATTCACTCGGGAATATCCCAACACAGCTCCTAGAAGAATCGTGTTTCTGACTCGCTGAATCTCAACATAGATTCAACTCTCTTAGGTGAACGATCACACAGCAGAGCAGTTTCAAGGAAACGATTCTCCTGAGTTTTAGACCAAGTTTACTGCTGTTTAGTACGTATGCCGGCATTGGGCTGGAAATACCGGTTTTGGGATTCTGCAAAGAGAGGGTTTGCAAACCGCTGAATCCACACGTGAGTTTTACTATGTCAGTTGAATGCACACATTGACAACCATTCAGTTAGATAGCTCCGTTTTGGTTTTAGAAGCAGATAGTTCTCTGTACAGCCTATGGTCCCATTCACTCGGGAATATCCCAACGCAGCTCCTAGAAGAAACGTGTTTCCGACTCGCTGAATCTCAACATAGATTCAACTCTCTTAGGTGAACGAACGCACAGCAGAGCAGTTTCAAGGAAACGTTTCTCCTGAGCTTTAGACGAAGTTTCCTGCGGTTTAGTACGTATGCCGGCATTGGGCTGGAAATACCGGTTTTGTGATTCTGCACAGAAAGGGTTTGCAAACCGCTGAATCCACACGTGAGTTTAACTCTGTCAGTTGAATGCACACATTGACAACCATTCTGTTTGACAACTCCGTTTTGGTTTTAGAAGCAGATATTTCGCTGTACAGCCTATGGTCCCATTCACTCGGGAATATCCCAAAGCAGCTCCTAGAAGAAACGTGTTTCTGACTCGCTGAATCTCAATATAGATTCAACTCTCTTAGGTGAACGATCACACAGCAGAGCAGTTTCAAGGAAACGATTCTCCTGAGTTTTAGACCAAGTTTACTGCTGTTTAGTACGTATGCCGGCATTGGGCTGGAAATACCGGTTTTGGGATTCTGCACAGAAAGGGTTTGCAAACCGCTGAATCCACACGTGAGTTAAACACTGTCAGTTGAATGCACAGATAGACAACCATTCAGTTAGATAGCTCCGTTTTGGTTTTAGAAGCAGATATTTCTCTGTACAGCCTATGGTCCCATTCACTCGGGAATATCCCAACGCAGCTCCTAGAAGAAACGTGTTTCTGACTTGCTGAATCTCAACATAGATTCAACTCTCTTAGGTGAACGAACGCACAGCAGAGCAGTTTCAAGGAAACGTTTCTCCTGAGTTTTAGACGAAGTTTCCTGCAGTTTAGTACATATGCCGGCATTGGGCTGGAAATACCGGTATTGGAGTTCTGCACAGAAAGGGTTTGAAAACCGCTGAATCCACACGTGAGTTTAACTCTGTCAGTTGAATGCCCACATTGACAACCATTCAGTTAGATAGCTCCGTTTTGGTTTTAGAAGCAGATATTTCTCTGTACAGCCTATGGTCCCATTCACTCGGGAATATCCCAACACAGCTCCTAGAAGAATCGTGTTTCTGACTCGCTGAATCTCAACATAGATTCAACTCTCTTAGGTGAACGAACGCACAGCAGAGCAGTTTCAAGGAAACGATTCTCCTGAGTTTTAGACGAAGTTTCCTGCGGTTTAGTACGTATGCCGGCATTGGGCTGGAAATACCGGTTTTGGGATTCTGCAAAGAGAGGGTTTGCAAACCGCTGAATCCACACGTGAGTTTAACTCTGTCAGTTGAATGCACACATTGACAACCATTCTGTTTGACAACTCCGTTTTGGTTTTAGAAGCAGATATTTCGCTGTACAGCCTATGGTCCCATTCACTCGGGAATATCCCAACGCAGCTCCTAGAAGAAACGTGTTTCTGATTCGCTGAATCTCAACATAGTTTCAACTCTCTTAGGTGAACGAACGCACAGCAGAGCAGTTTCAAGGAAATGTTTCTCCTGAGTTTTAGACGAAGTTTCCTGCGGTTTAGTACGTATGCCGGCATTGGGCTGGAAATACCGGTTTTGGGATTCTGCAAAGAGAGGGTTTGCAAACCGCTGAATCCACACGTGAGTTTAACTCTGTCAGTTGAATGCACACATTGACAACCATTCTGTTTGACAACTCCGTTTTGGTTTTAGAAGCAGATATTTCGCTGTACAGCCTATGGTCCCATTCACTCGGGAATATCCCAAAGCAGTTCCTAGAAGAAACGTGTTTCTGACTCGCTGAATCTCAATATAGATTCAACTCTCTTAGGTGAACGATCACACAGCAGAGCAGTTTCAAGGAAACGATTCTCCTGAGTTTTAGACCAAGTTTACTGCTGTTTAGTACGTATGCCGGCATTGGGCTGGAAATACCGGTTTTGGGATTCTGCACAGAAAGGGTTTGCAAACCGCTGAATCCACACGTGAGTTAAACACTGTCAGTTGAATGCACACATAGACAACCATTCAGTTAGATAGCTCCGTTTTGGTTTTAGAAGGAGATATTTCTCTGTACAGCCTATGGTCCCATTCACTCGGGAATATCCCAACGCAGCTCCTAGAAGAAACGTGTTTCTGACTCGCTGAATCTCAACATAGATTCAATTCTCTTAGGTGAACGAATGCACAGCAGAGCAGTTTCAAGGAAACCTTTCTCCTGAGTTTTAGACGAAGTTTCCTGCGGTTTAGGACGTGTGCCGGCATTGGGCTGGAAATACCGGTTTTGGGATTTTGCACAGAAAGGGTTTGCAAACCGCTGAATCCACCCGTGAGTTTTACTCTGTCAGTTGAATGCACACATTGACAACCATTCAGTAAGATAGCTCCGTTTTGGTTTTAGAAGCAAATATTTCTCTGTACGGCCTATGGTCCCATTCACTCGGGAATATCCCAACGCAGCTCCTAGAAGAAACGTGTTTCTGACTCGCTGAATCTCAACATAGATTCAAGTCTCTTAGGTGAACGAATGCACAGCAGAGCAGTTTCAAGGAAACGTTTCGCCTGAATTTTACACGAAGTTTCCTGTGGTTTAATACGTATGCCGTCATTGGGCTGGAAATACCGGTTTTGGGATTCTGCAAAGAAACGGTTTGCCAACCGCTGAATCCACACGTGAGTTTAACTCTGTCAGTTGAATGCACACATTGACAGCCATTCAGTTAGATAGCTCCGTTTTGGTTTTAGAAGCAGATATTTCTCTATACAGCCTATGGTCCCATTCACTCGGGAATATCCCAACGCAGCTCCTAGAAGAAACGTGATTCTGACTCGCTGAATCTCAACATAGATTCAACTCTCTTAGGTGAACGAACGCACAGCAGAGCAGTTTCAAGGAAACCTTTCTCCTGAGTTTTAGACGAGGTTTCCGGCGGTTTAGAACGTATGCCGGCATTGGGCTGGAAATACCGGTATTGGGATTCTGCACAGAAAGGATTTGCAAACCGCTGAATCCACACCTGAGTTTAGCTCTGTCAGTTGAATGCACACATTGACAACCATTTTGTTAGACAGCTCCGTTTTGGTTTTAGAAGCAGAAATTTCGCTGTACAGGCTTTGGTCCCATTCACTCGGGAATATCCCAACGCAGCTCCTAGAAGAAACGTGTTTCTGACTCGCTGAATCTCAACATAGATTCAACTCTCTCAGGTGAACGAAGACACAGCAGAGCAGTTTCAAGGAAACGTTTCTCCTGAGTTTTAGACGAAGTTTCCTGCGGTTTAGTACGTATGCCGGCATTGGGATGGAAATACCGGTAATGGACTTCTGCACAGAAAGGGTTTGAAAACCGCTGAATCCACACGTGAGTTTAACTCTGTCAGTTGAATGCACACATTGACAACCATTCAGTTAGATAGCTCCGATTTGGTTTTAGAAGCAGATATTTCTCTGTACAGCCTATGGTCCCATTCACTCGGGAATATCCCAACGCAACTCCCAGAAGAAACGTGTTTCTGACTCGCTGAACCTCAACATAGATTCAAATCTCTTAGGTGAGCGAACGCACAGCAGAGCAGTTTCAAGGAAGCGATTCTCCTGAGTTTTAGACGAATTTTACTGCTCTTTATTTCGAATGCCGGCATTGGGATGGAAATACCGGTTTTGGGATTCTACACAGAAACGGTTTGCACACTGCTGAATGCACACGTGAGTTTAACTCTGTCAGTTGAATGCACACATTGACAACCATTTAGTTAGATAGCTCCGTTTTGGTTTTAGAAGCAGATATTTCTCTGTACATCCTATGGTCCCATTCACTCGGGAATATCCCACCGCAGCTCCTAGAAGAAACGTGTTTCTGACTCGCTGAATCTCAACATAGATTCAAGTCTCTTAGGTGAACGAAAGCACAGCAGAGCAGTTTCAAGGAAACGTTTCTCCTGAGTTTTAGACGAAGTTAACTGCGGTTTAGTACGTATGCCAGCATTGGGCTGGAAATACCGGTTTTGGGATTCTGCACAGAAAGGGTTTGCAAACCGCTGAATCCACACGTGAGTTTAACTCTGTCAGTTGAATGCACGCATTGACAACCATTCTGTTTGACAACTCCGTTTTGGTTTTAGAAGCAGATATTTCGCTGTACAGCCTATGGTCCCATTCACTCGGGAATATCCCAAAGCAGCTCCTAGAAGAAACGTGTTTCTGACTCGCTGAATCTCAACATAGATTCAACTCTCTTAGGTGAACGATCGCACAGCAGAGCAGTTTCAAGGACACGATTCTCCTGAGTTTTAGACCAAGTTTACTGCTTTTTAGTACGTATGCCGGCATTGGGCTGGAAAGACCGGTTTTGGGATTCTGCACAGAAAGGGTTTGCAAACCGTTGAATCCACACGTGAGTTAAACACTGTCAGTTGAATGCACACATTGACAACCATTCAGTTAGATAGCTCCGTTTTGGTTTTAGAAGCACATATTTCTCTCTACAGCCTATGGTCCCATTCACTCGGGAATATCCCAACGCAGCTCCTAGAAGAAACGTGTTTCTGACTCGCTGAATCTCAACATAGATTCAACTCTCTTAGGTGAACGAATGCACAGCAGAGCAGTTTCAAGGAAACCTTTCTCCTGAGTTTTAGACGAAGTTTCCTGCGGTTTAGGACGTGTGCCGGCATTGGGCTGGAAATACCGGTATTGGGATTCTGCACAGAAAGGGTTTGCAAACCGCTGAATCCACACGTGAGTTTAACTCTGTCAGTTGAATGCACACATTGACAACCATTCAGTTAGATAGCTCCGTTTTGGTTTTAGAAGCAGATATTTCTCTGTATAGCCTATGGTCCCATTCACTCGGGAATATCCCAACACAGCTCCTAGAAGAAACGTGTTTCTGACTTGCTGAATCTCAACATAGATTCAACTCTCTTAGGTGAACGAACGCACAGCAGAGCAGTTTCAAGGAAACGTTTCTCCTGAGTTTTAGACGAAGTTTCCTGCAGTTTAGTACATATGCCGGCATTGGGCTGGAAATACCGGTATTGGAGTTCTGCACAGAAAGGGTTTGAAAACCGCTGAATCCACACGTGAGTTTAACTCTGTCAGTTGAATGCACACATTGACAACCATTCTGTTTGACAACTCCGTTTTGGTTTTAGAAGCAGATATTTCGCTGTACAGCCTATGGTCCCATTCACTCGGGAATATCCCAACGCAGCTCCTAGAAGAAACGTGTTTCTGATTCGCTGAATCTCAACATAGTTTCAACTCTCTTAGGTGAACGAACGCACAGCAGAGCAGTTTCAAGGAAATGTTTCTCCTGAGTTTTAGACGAAGTTTCCTGCGGTTTAGTACGTATGCCGGCATTGGGCTGGAAATACCGGTTTTGGGATTCTGCAAAGAGAGGGTTTGCAAACCGGTGAATCCACACGTGAATTTAACTCTGTCAGTTGAATGCACACATTGACAACCATTCTGTTTGACAACTCCGTTTTGGTTTTAGAAGCAGATATTTCGCTGTACAGCCTATGGTCCCATTCACTCGGGAATATCCCAAAGCAGCTCCTAGAAGAAACGTGTTTCTGACTCGCTGAATCTCAATATAGATTCAACTCTCTTAGGTGAACGATCACACAGCAGAGCAGTTTCAAGGAAACGATTCTCCTGAGTTTTAGACCAAGTTTACTGCTGTTTAGTACGTATGCCGGCATTGGGCTGGAAATACCGTTTTTGGGATTCTGCACAGAAAGGGTTTGCAAACCGCTGAATCCACACGTGAGTTAAACACTGTCAGTTGAATGCACACATAGACAACCATTCAGTTAGATAGCTCCGTTTTGGTTTTAGAAGGAGATATTTCTCTGTACAGCCTATGGTCCCATTCACTCGGGAATATCCCAACGCAGCTCCTAGAAGAAACGTGTTTCTGACTCGCTGAATCTCAACATAGATTCAATTCTCTTAGGTGAACGAATGCACAGCAGAGCAGTTTCAAGGAAACCTTTCTCCTGAGTTTTAGACGAAGATTCCTGCTGTTTAGGACGTGTGCCGGCATTGGGCTGGAAATACCGGTTTTGGGATTTTGCACAGAAAGGGTTTGCAAACCGCTGAATCCACCCGTGAGTTTTACTCTGTCAGTTGAATGCACACATTGACAACCATTCAGTAAGATAGCTCCGTTTTGGTTTTAGAAGCAAATATTTCTCTGTACGGCCTATGGTCCCATTCACTCGGGAATATCCCAACGCAGCTCCTAGAAGAAACGTGTTTCTGACTCGCTGAATCTCAACATAGATTCAAGTCTCTTAGGTGAACGAATGCACAGCAGAGCAGTTTCAAGGAAACGTTTCGCCTGAATTTTACACGAAGTTTCCTGTGGTTTAATACGTATGCCGTCATTGGGCTGGAAATACCGGTTTTGGGATTCTGCAAAGAAAGGGTTTGCCAACCGCTGAATCCACACGTGAGTTTAACTCTGTCAGTTGAATGCACACATTGACAGCCATTCAGTTAGATAGCTCCGTTTTGGTTTTAGAAGCAGATATTTCTCTATACAGCCTATGGTCCCATTCACTCGGGAATATCCCAACGCAGCTCCTAGAAGAAACGTGATTCTGACTCGCTGAATCTCAACATAGATTCAACTCTCTTAGGTGAACGAACGCACAGCAGAGCAGTTTCAAGGAAACCTTTCTCCTGAGTTTTAGACGAGGTTTCCGGCGGTTTAGAACGTATGCCGGCATTGGGCTGGAAATACCGGTATTGGGATTCTGCACAGAAAGGATTTGCAAACCGCTGAATCCACACCTGAGTTTAGCTCTGTCAGTTGAATGCACACATTGACAACCATTTTGTTAGACAGCTCCGTTTTGGTTTTAGAAGCAGAAATTTCGCTGTACAGGCTTTGGTCCCATTCACTCGGGAATATCCCAACGCAGCTCCTAGAAGAAACGTGTTTCTGACTCGCTGAATCTCAACATAGATTCAACACTCTTAGGTGAACGAACGCACAGCAGAGCAGTTTAAAGGAAACCTTTCTCCTGAGTTTTAGACGACGTTTCCTGCGGTTTAGGACGTATGCCGGCATTTGGGCTGGAAATACCGGTTTTGGGATTCAGCACAGAAAGGGTTTGCAAACCGATGAATCCACACGTGAGTTTTACTATGTCAGTTGAATGCACACATTGACAACCATTCAGTTAGATAGCTCCGTTTTGGTTTTAGAAGCAGATAGTTCTCTGTACAGCCTATGGTCCCATTCACTCGGGAATATCCCAACGCAGCTCCTAGAAGAAACGTGTTTCCGACTCGCTGAATCTCAACATAGATTCAACTCTCTTAGGTGAACGAACGCACAGCAGAGCAGTTTCAAGGAAACGTTTCTCCTGAGCTTTAGACGAAGTTTCCTGCGGTTTAGTACGTATGCCGGCATTGGGCTGGAAATACCGATTTTGGGATTCTGCAAAGAAAGGGTTTGCAAACCGCTGAATCCACACGTGAGTTTAACTCTGTCAGTTGAATGCACACATTGACAACCATTCTGTTTGACAACTCCGTTTTGGTTTTAGAAGCAGATATTTCGCTGTACAGCCTATGGTCCCATTCACTCGGGAATATCCCACCGCAGCTCCTAGAAGAAACGTGTTTCTGACTCGCTGAATCTCAACATAGATTCAACACTCTTAGGTGAACGAACGCACAGCAGAGCAGTTTAAAGGAAACCTTTCTCCTGAGTTTTAGACGAAGTTTCCTGCGGTTTAGGACGTGTGCCGGCATTGGGCTGGAAATACCGGTTTTGGGATTTTGCACAGAAAGGGTTTGCAAACCGCTGAATCCACCCGTTAGTTTTACTCTGTCAGTTGAATGCACACATTGACAACCATTCAGTAAGATAGCTCCGTTTTGGTTTTAGAAGCAAATATTTCTTTGTACGGCCTATGGTCCCATTCACTCGGGAATATCCCAACGCAGCTCCTAGAAGAAACGTGTTTCTGACTCGCTGAATCTCAACATAGATTCAAGTCTCTTAGGTGAACGAATGCACAGCAGAGCAGTTTCAAGGAAACGTTTCTCCTGAGTTTTAGACGAAGTTTCCTGCGGTTTAATACGTATGCCGTCATTGGGCTGCAAATACCGGTTTTGGGATTCTGCAAAGAAAGGGTTTGCCAACCGCTGAATACACACGTGAGTTTAACTCTGTCAGTTGAATGCACACATTGACAGCCATTCAGTTAGATAGCTCCGTTTTGGTTTTAGAAGCAGATATTTCTCTGTACAGCGTATGGTCCCATTCACTCGGGAATATCCCAACGCAGCTCCTAGAAGAAACGTGTTTCCGACTCGCTGAATCTCAACATAGATTCAACTCTCTTAGGTGAACGAACGCACAGCAGAGCAGTTTCAAAGAAACCTTTCTCCTGAGTTTTAGACGAGGTTTCCGGCGGTTTAGAACGTATGCCGGCATTTGGCTGGAAATACCGGTATTGGGATTGTGCACAGAAAGGATTTGCAAACCGCTGAATCCACACCTGAGTTTAGCTCTGTCAGTTGAATGCACACATTGACAACCATTCAGTTAGATAGCTCCGTTTTGGTTTTAGAAGCAGATATTTCTCTGTACAGCCTATGGTCCCATTCACTCGGGAATATCCCAACACAGCTCCTAGAAGAATCGTGTTTCTGACTCGCTGAATCTCAACATAGATTCAACTCTCTTAGGTGAACGAACGCACAGCAGAGCAGTTTCAAGGAAACGATTCTCCTGAGTTTTAGACGAAGTTTCCTGCGGTTTAGTACGTATGCCGGCATTGGGCTGGAAATACCGGTTTTGGGATTCTGCAAAGAGAGGGTTTGCAAACCGCTGAATCCACACGTGAGTTTAACTCTGTCAGTTGAATGCACACATTGACAACCATTCTGTTTGACAACTCCGTTTTGGTTTTAGAAGCAGATATTTCGCTGTACAGCCTATGGTCCCATTCACTCGGGAATATCCCAACGCAGCTCCTAGAAGAAACGTGTTTCTGATTCGCTGAATCTCAACATAGTTTCAACTCTCTTAGGTGAACGAACGCACAGCAGAGCAGTTTCAAGGAAATGTTTCTCCTGAGTTTTAGACGAAGTTTCCTGCGGTTTAGTACGTATGCCGGCATTGGGCTGGAAATACCGGTTTTGGGATTCTGCAAAGAGAGGGTTTGCAAACCGCTGAATCCACACGTGAGTTTACCTCTGTCAGTTGAATGCACACATTGACAACCATTCTGTTTGACAACTCCGTTTTGGTTTTAGAAGCAGATATTTCGCTGTACAGCCTATGGTCCCATTCACTCGGGAATATCCCAAAGCAGCTCCTAGAAGAAACGTGTTTCTGACTCGCTGAATCTCAATATAGATTCAACTCTCTTAGGTGAACGATCACACAGCAGAGCAGTTTCAAGGAAACGATTCTCCTGAGTTTTAGACGAAGTTTCCTGTGGTTTAATACGTATGCCGTCATTGGGCTGGAAATACCGGTTTTGGGATTCTGCAAAGAAAGGGTTTGCCAACCGCTGAATCCACACGTGAGTTTAACTCTGTCAGTTGAATGCACACATTGACAGCCATTCAGTTAGATAGCTCCGTTTTGGTTTTAGAAGCAGATATTTCTCTATACAGCCTATGGTCCCATTCACTCGGGAATATCCCAACGCAGCTCCTAGAAGAAACGTGATTCTGACTCGCTGAATCTCAACATAGATTCAACTCTCTTAGGTGAACGAACGCACAGCAGAGCAGTTTCAAGGAAACCTTTCTCCTGAGTTTTAGACGAGGTTTCCGGCGGTTTAGAACGTATGCCGGCATTGGGCTGGAAATACCGGTATTGGGATTCTGCACAGAAAGGATTTGCAAACCGCTGAATCCACACCTGAGTTTAGCTCTGTCAGTTGAATGCACACATTGACAACCATATTGTTAGACAGCTCCGTTTTGGTTTTAGAAGCAGAAATTTCGCTGTACAGGCTTTGGTCCCATTCACTCGGGAATATCCCAACGCAGCTCCTAGAAGAAACGTGTTTCTGACTCGCTGAATCTCAACATAGATTCAACACTCTTAGGTGAACGAACGCACAGCAGAGCAGTTTAAAGGAAACCTTTCTTCTGAGTTTTATACGACGTTTCCTGCGGTTTAGGACGTATGCCGGCATTTGGGCTGGAAATACCGGTTTTGGGATTCAGCACAGAAAGGGTTTGCAAACCGATGAATCCACACGTGAGTTTTACTATGTCAGTTGAATGCACACATTGACAACCATTCAGTTAGATAGCTCCGTTTTGGTTTTAGAAGCAGATAGTTCTCTGTACAGCCTATGGTCCCATTCACTCGGGAATATCCCAACGCAGCTCCTAGAAGAAACGTGTTTCCGACTCGCTGAATCTCAACATAGATTCAACTCTCTTAGGTGAACGAACGCACAGCAGAGCAGTTTCAAGGAAACGTTTCTCCTGAGCTTTAGACGAAGTTTCCTGCGGTTTAGTACGTATGCCGGCATTGGGCTGGAAATACCGGTTTTGGGATTCTGCAAAGAAAGGGTTTGCAAACCGCTGAATCCACACGTGAGTTTAACTCTGTCAGTTGAATGCACACATTGACAACCATTCTGTTTGACAACTCCGTTTTGGTTTTAGAAGCAGATATTTCGCTGTACAGCCTATGGTCCCATTCACTTGGGAATATCCCACCGCAGCTCCTAGAAGAAACGTGTTTCTGACTCGCTGAATCTCAACATAGATTCAACACTCTTAGGTGAACGAACGCACAGCAGAGCAGTTTAAAGGAAACCTTTCTCCTGAGTTTTAGACGATGTTTCCTGCGGTTTACTACGTATGCCGGCATTGGGCTGGAAATACCGGTTTTGGGATTCTGCACAGAAAGGGTTTGCAAACCGCTGAATCCGCACGTGAGTTAAACACTGTCAGTTGAATGCACACATAGACAACCATTCAGTTAGATAGCTCCGTTTTGGTTTTAGAAGCAGATATTTCTCTGTACAGCCTATGGTCCCATTCACTCGGGAATATCCCAACGCAGCTCCTAGAAGAAACGTGTTTCTGACTCGCTGAATCTCAACATAGATTCAACTCTCTTAGGTGAACGAATGCACAGCAGAGCAGTTTCAAGGAAACCTTTCTCCTGAGTTTTAGACGAAGTTTCCTGCGGTTTAGGACGTGTGCCGGCATTGGGCTGGAAATACCGGTTTTGGGATTTTGCACAGAAAGGGTTTGCAAACCGCTGAATCCACCCGTTAGTTTTACTCTGTCAGTTGAATGCACACATTGACAACCATTCAGTAAGATAGCTCCGTTTTGGTTTTAGAAGCAAATATTTCTTTGTACGGCCTATGGTCCCATTCACTCGGGAATATCCCAACGCAGCTCCTAGAAGAAACGTGTTTCCGACTCGCTGAATCTCAACATAGATTCAACTCTCTTAGGTGAACGAACGCACAGCAGAGCAGTTTCAAAGAAACCTTTCTCCTGAGTTTTAGACGAGGTTTCCGGCGGTTTAGAACGTATGCCGGCATTGGGCTGGAAATACCGGTATTGGGATTGTGCACAGAAAGGATTTGCAAACCGCTGAATCCACACCTGAGTTTAGCTCTGTCAGTTGAATGCACACATTGACAACCATTCAGTTAGATAGCTCCGTTTTGGTTTTAGAAGGAGATATTTCTCTGTACAGCCTATGGTCCCATTCACTCGGGAATATCCCAACGCAGCTCCTAGAAGAAACGTGTTTCTGACTCGCTGAATCTCAACATAGATTCAACTCTCTTAGGTGAACGAATGCACAGCAGAGCAGTTTCAAGGAAACCTTTCTCCTGAGTTTTAGACGAAGTTTCCTGCGGTTTAGGACGTGTGCCGGCATTGGGCTGGAAATACCGGTTTTGGGATTTTGCACAGAAAGGGTTTGCAAACCGTTGAATCCACCCGTGAGTTTTACTCTGTCAGTTGAATGCACACATTGACAACCATTCAGTTAGATAGCTCCGTTTTGGTTTTAGAAGCAGATATTTCTCTGTACAGCCTATGGTCCCATTCACTCGGGAATATCCCAACGCAGCTCCTAGAAGAAACGTGTTTCTGACTCGCTGAATCTCAACATAGATTCAACTCTCTTAGGTGAACGAATGCACAGCAGAGCAGTTTCAAGGAAACCTTTCTCCTGAGTTTTAGACGAAGTTTCCTGCGGTTTAGGACGTGTGCCGGCATTGGGCTGGAAATACCGGTTTTGGGATTTTGCACAGAAAGGGTTTGCAAACCGCTGAATCCACCCGTTAGTTTTACTCTGTCAGTTGAATGCACACATTGACAACCATTCAGTAAGATAGCTCCGTTTTGGTTTTAGAAGCAAATATTTCTTTGTACGGCCTATGGTCCCATTCACTCGGGAATATCCCAACGCAGCTCCTAGAAGAAACGTGTTTCCGACTCGCTGAATCTCAACATAGATTCAACTCTCTTAGGTGAACGAACGCACAGCAGAGCAGTTTCAAAGAAACCTTTCTCCTGAGTTTTAGACGAGGTTTCCGGCGGTTTAGAACGTATGCCGACATTGGGCTGGAAATACCGGTATTGGGATTGTGCACAGAAAGGATTTGCAAACCGCTGAATCCACACCTGAGTTTAGCTCTGTCAGTTGAATGCACACATTGACAACCATTCAGTTAGATAGCTCCGTTTTGGTTTTAGAAGGAGATATTTCTCTGTACAGCCTATGGTCCCATTCACTCGGGAATATCCCAACGCAGCTCCTAGAAGAAACGTGTTTCTGACTCGCTGAATCTCAACATAGATTCAACTCTCTTAGGTGAACGAATGCACAGCAGAGCAGTTTCAAGGAAACCTTTCTCCTGAGTTTTAGACGAAGTTTCCTGCGGTTTAGGACGTGTGCCGGCATTGGGCTGGAAATACCGGTTTTGGGATTTTGCACAGAAAGGGTTTGCAAACCGTTGAATCCACCCGTGAGTTTTACTCTGTCAGTTGAATGCACACATTGACAACCATTCAGTAAGATAGCTCCGTTTTGGTTTTAGAAGCAGATATTTCTCTGTACAGACTATGGTCCCATTCACTCGGGAATATCCCAACGCAGCTCCTAGAAGAAACGTGTTTCTGACTCGCTGAATCTCAACATATATTCAACTCTCTTAGGTGAACGAACGCACAGCAGAGCAGTTTCAAGGAAACGTTTCTCCTGAGTTTTAGACGAAGTTTCCTGCGGTTTAGTACATATGCCGGCATTGGGCTGGAAATACCGGTATTGGGATTCTGCACAGAAAGGGTTTGCAAACCGCTGAATCCACACGTGAGTTTAACTCTGTCAGTTGAATGCACACATTGATAACCATTCAGTTAGATAGCTCCGTTTTGGTTTTAGAAGCAGATATTTCTCTGTATAGCCTATGGTCCCATTCACTCGGGAATATCCCAACGCAGCTCCTAGAAGAAACGTGTTTCTGACTTGCTGAATCTCAACATAGATTCAACTCTCTTAGGTGAACGAACGCACAGCAGAGCAGTTTCAAGGAAACGTTTCTCCTGAGTTTTAGACGAAGTTTCCTGCAGTTTAGTACATATGCCGGCATTGGGCTGGAAATACCGGTATTGGAGTTCTGCACAGAAAGGGTTTGAAAACCGCTGAATCCACACGTGAGTTTAACTCTGTCAGTTGAATGCCCACATTGACAACCATTCAGTTAGATAGCTCCGTTTTGGTTTTAGAAGCAGATATTTCTCTGTACAGCCTATGGTCCCATTCACTCGGGAATATCCCAACACAGCTCCTAGAAGAATCGTGTTTCTGACTCGCTGAATCTCAACATAGATTCAACTCTCTTAGGTGAACGAACGCACAGCAGAGCAGTTTCAAGGAAACGATTCTCCTGAGTTTTAGACGAAGTTTCCTGCGGTTTAGTACGTATGCCGGCATTGGGCTGGAAATACCGGTTTTGGGATTCTGCAAAGAGAGGGTTTGCAAACCGCTGAATCCACACGTGAGTTTAACTCTGTCAGTTGAATGCACACATTGACAACCATTCTGTTTGACAACTCCGTTTTGGTTTTAGAAACAGACATTTCGCTGTACAGCCTATGGTCCCATTCACTCGGGAATATCCCAACGCAGCTCCTAGAAGAAACGTGTTTCTGATTCGCTGAATCTCAACATAGTTTCAACTCTCTTAGGTGAACGAACGCACAGCAGAGCAGTTTCAAGGAAATGTTTCTCCTGAGTTTTAGACGAAGTTTCCTGCGGTTTAGTACGTATGCCGGCATTGGGCTGGAAATACCGGTTTTGGGATTCTGCAAAGAGAGGGTTTGCAAACCGCTGAATCCACACGTGAGTTTACCTCTGTCAGTTGAATGCACACATTGACAACCATTCTGTTTGACAACTCCGTTTTGGTTTTAGAAGCAGATATTTCGCTGTACAGCCTATGGTCCCATTCACTCGGGAATATCCCAAAGCAGCTCCTAGAAGAAACGTGTTTCTGACTCGCTGAATCTCAATATAGATTCAACTCTCTTAGGTGAACGATCACACAGCAGAGCAGTTTCAAGGAAACGATTCTCCTGAGTTTTAGACGAAGTTTCCTGTGGTTTAATACGTATGCCGTCATTGGGCTGGAAATACCGGTTTTGGGATTCTGCAAAGAAAGGGTTTGCCAACCGCTGAATCCACACGTGAGTTTAACTCTGTCAGTTGAATGCACACATTGACAGCCATTCAGTTAGATAGCTCCGTTTTGGTTTTAGAAGCAGATATTTCTCTATACAGCCTATGGTCCCATTCACTCGGGAATATCCCAACGCATCTCCTAGAAGAAACGTGATTCTGACTCGCTGAATCTCAACATAGATTCAACTCTCTTAGGTGAACGAACGCACAGCAGAGCAGTTTCAAGGAAACCTTTCTCCTGAGTTTTAGACGAGGTTTCCGGCGGTTTAGAACGTATGCCGGCAATGGGCTGGAAATACCGGTATTGGGATTCTGCACAGAAAGGATTTGCAAACCGCTGAATCCACACCTGAATTTAGCTCTGTCAGTTGAATGCACACATTGACAACCATTTTGTTAGACAGCTCCGTTTTGGTTTTAGAAGCAGAAATTTCGCTGTACAGGCTTTGGTCCCATTCACTCGGGAATATCCCAACGCAGCTCCTAGAAGAAACGTGTTTCTGACTCGCTGAATCTCAACATAGATTCAACACTCTTAGGTGAACGAACGCACAGCAGAGCAGTTTAAAGGAAACCTTTCTTCTGAGTTTTATACGACGTTTCCTGCGGTTTAGGACGTATGCCGGCATTTGGGCTGGAAATACCGGTTTTGGGATTCAGCACAGAAAGGGTTTGCAAACCGATGAATCCACACGTGAGTTTTTCTATGTCAGTTGAATGCACACATTGACAACCATTCAGTTAGATAGCTCCGTTTTGGTTTTAGAAGCAGATAGTTCTCTGTACAGCCTATGGTCCCATTCACTCGGGAATATCCCAACGCAGCTCCTAGAAGAAACGTGTTTCCGACTCGCTGAATCTCAACATAGATTCAACTATCTTAGGTGAACGAACGCACAGCAGAGCAGTTTCAAGGAAACGTTTCTCCTGAGCTTTAGACGAAGTTTCCTGCGGTTTAGTACGTATGCCGGCATTGGGCTGGAAATACCGGTTTTGGGATTCTGCAAAGAAAGGGTTTGCAAACCGCTGAATCCACACGTGAGTTTAACTCTGTCAGTTGAATGCACACATTGACAACCATTCTGTTTGACAACTCCGTTTTGGTTTTAGAAGCAGATATTTCGCTGTACAGCCTATGGTCCCATTCACTCGGGAATATCCCACCGCAGCTCCTAGAAGAAACGTGTTTCTGACTCGCTGAATCTCAACATAGATTCAACACTCTTAGGTGAACGAACGCACAGCAGAGCAGTTTAAAGGAAACCTTTCTCCTGAGTTTTAGACGATGTTTCCTGCGGTTTACTACGTATGCCGGCATTGGGCTGGAAATACCGGTTTTGGGATTCTGCACAGAAAGGGTTTGCAAACCGCTGAATCCACACGTGAGTTAAACACTGTCAGTTGAATGCACACATAGACAACCATTCAGTTAGATAGCTCCGTTTTGGTTTTAGAAGCAGATATTTCTCTGTACAGCCTATGGTCCCATTCACTCGGGAATATCCCAACGCAGCTCCTAGAAGAAACGTGTTTCTGACTCGCTGAATCTCAACATAGATTCAACTCTCTTAGGTGAACGAATGCACAGCAGAGCAGTTTCAAGGAAACCTTTCTCCTGAGTTTTAGACGAAGTTTCCTGTGGTTTAGGACGTGTGCCGGCATTGGGCTGGAAATACCGGTTTTGGGATTTTGCACAGAAAGGGTTTGCAAACCGCTGAATCCACCCGTTAGTTTTACTCTGTCAGTTGAATGCACACATTGACAACCATTCAGTAAGATAGCTCCGTTTTGGTTTTAGAAGCAAATATTTCTTTGTACGGCCTATGGTCCCATTCACTCGGGAATATCCCAACGCAGCTCCTAGAAGAAACGTGTTTCTGACTCGCTGAATCTCAACATAGATTCACCTCTCTTAGGTGAACGGACGCACAGCAGAGCAGTTTCAAGGAAACGATTCTCCTGAGTTTTAGACGATGTTTCCTGCAGTTTAGTAGGTATGCCGGCATTGGGCTGGAAATACCGGTTTTGGGATTCTGCACAGAAAGGGTTTGCAAACCGCTGAATCCACACTTGAGTTTAACTCTGTCAGTTGAATGCACACATTGACAACCATTCAGTTAGATAGCTCCGTTTTGGTTTTAGAAGCAGATATTTCTCTGTACGGCCTATGGTCCCATTCACTCGGGAATATCCCAACGCAGCTCCAAGAAGAAACGTGTTTCTGACTCGCTGAATCTCAACATAGATTCAACTCTCTTAGGTGAACGAATGCACAGCAGAGCAGTTTCAAGGAAACGTTTCTCCTGAGTTTTTGACGAAGTTTCCTGCGGTTTAATACGTATGCCGTCATTGGGCTGGAAATACCGGTTTTGGGATTCTGCAAAGAAAGGGTTTGCCAACCCCTGAATCCACACGTGAGTTTAACTCTGTCAGTTGAATGCACACATTGACAGCCATTCAGTTAGATAGCTCCGTTTTGGTTTTAGAAGCAGATATTTCTCTGTACAGCCTATGGTCCCATTCACTCGGGAATATCCCAACGCAGCTCCTAGAAGAAACGTGTTTCTGACTCGCTGAATCTCAACATAGATTCAACTCTCTTAGGTGAACGAACGCACAGCAGAGCAGTTTCATGGAAACGTTTCTCCTGAGTTTTAGACGAGGTTTCCGGCGGTTTAGAACGTATGCCGGCATTGGGCTGGAATTACCGGTATTGGGATTCTGCACAGAAAGGGTTTGCAAACCGCTGAATCCACACCTGAGTTTAGCTCTGTCAGTTGAATGCACACATTGACAACCATTTTGTTAGACAGCTCCGTTTTGGTTTTAGAAGCAGAAATTTCGCTGTACAGGCTATGGTCCCATTCACTCGGGAATATCCCAACGCAGCTCCTAGAAGAAACGTGTTTCTGACTCGCTGAATCTCGACATAGATTCAACTCTCTTAGGTGAACGAACGCACAGCAGAGCAGTTTTAAGGAAACGTTTCTCCTGAGCTTTAGACGAAGTTTCCTGCGGTTTAGTACGTATGCCGGCATTGGGCTGGAAATACCGGTTTTGGGATTCTGCAAAGAAAGGGTTTGCAAACCGCTGAATCCACACGTGAGTTTAACTCTGTCAGTTGAATGCACACATTGACAACCATTCTGTTTGACAACTCCGTTTTGGTTTTAGAAGCAGAAATTTCGCTGTACAGGCTATGGTCCCATTCACTCGGGAATATCCCAACGCAGCTCCTAGAAGAAACGTGTTTCTGACTCGCTGAATCTCAACATAGATTCAACACTCTTAGGTGAACGAACTCACAGCAGAGCAGTTTAAAGGAAACCTTTCTCCTGAGTTTTAGACGAAGTTTCCTGCGGTTTAGTACGTATGCCGGCATTGGGCTGGAAATACCGGTTTTGGGATTCTGCACAGAAAGCGTTTGCAAACCGCTGAATCCACACGTGAGTTAAACACTGTCAGTTGAATGCACACATAGACAACCATTTAGTTAGATAGCTCCGTTTTGGTATTAGAAGGAGATATTTCTCTGTACAGCCTATGGTCCCATTCACTCGGGAATATCCCAACGCAGCTCCTAGAAGAAACGTGTTTCTGACTCGCTGCATCTCAACATAGATTCAACTCTCTTAGGTGAACGAATGCACAGCAGAGCAGTTTCAAGGAAACGTTTCTCCTGAGTTTTAGACGAGGTTTCCGGCGGTTTAGAACGTATGCCGGCATTGGGCTGGAATTACCGGTATTGGGATTCTGCACAGAAAGGGTTTGCAAACCGCTGAATCCACACCTGAGTTTAGCTCTGTCAGTTGAATGCACACATTGACAACCATTTTGTTAGACAGCTCCGTTTTGGTTTTAGAAGCAGAAATTTCGCTGTACAGGCTATGGTCACATTCACTCGGGAATATCCCAACGCAGCTCCTAGAAGAAACGTGTTTCTGACTCGCTGAATCTCAACATAGATTCAACACTCTTAGGTGAACGAAAGCACAGCAGAGCAGTTTAAAGGAAACCTTTCTCCTGAGTTTTAGACGAAGTTTCCTGCGGTTTAGGACGTATGCCGGCATTTGGGCTGGAAATACCGGTTTTGGGATTCTGCACAGAAAGGGTTTGCAAACCGCTGAATCCACACGTGAGTTTTACTCTGTCAGTTGAATGCACACATTGGCAACCATTCAGTTAGATAGCTCCGTTTTGGTTTTAGAAGCAGATAGTTCTCTGTACAGCCTATGGTCCCATTCACTCGGGAATATCCCAACGCAGCTCCTAGAAGAAACGTGTTTCCGACTCGCTGAATCTCAACATAGATTCAACTCTCTTAGGTGAACGAACGCACAGCAGAGCAGTTTCAAGTAAACCTTTCTCCTGAGCTTTAGACGAAGTTTCCTGCGGTTTAGTACGTATGCCGTCATTGGACTGGAAATACCGGTTTTGGCATTCTGCACAGAAAGGGTTTGCAAACCGCTGAATCCACACGTGAGTTTAACTCTGTCAGTTGAATGCACACATTGACAACCATTTTGTTAGACCGCTCCGTTTTGGTTTTAGAAGCAGATATTTCTCTGTATAGCCTATGGTCCCATTCACTCGGGAATATCCCAACGCAGCTCCTAGAAGAAACGTGTTTCTGACTCGCTGAATCTCAACATAGATTCAACTCTCTCAGGTGAACGAATGCACAGCAGAGCAGTTTCAGGGAAACGTTTCTCCTGAGTTTTAGACGAAGTTTCCTGCGGTTTAGTACGTATGCCGGCATTGGGATGGAAATACCGGTATTGGAGTTCTGCACAGAAAGGGTTTGAAAACCGCTGAATCCACACGTGAGTTTAACTCTGTCAGTTGAATGCACACATTGACAACCATTCAGTTAGATAGCTCCGTTTTGCTTTTAGAAGCAGATATTTCTCTGTACAGCCTAGGGTCCCATTCGCTCGGGAATATCCCAACACAGCTCCTAGAAGAATCGTGTTTCTGACTCGCTGAATCTCAACATAGATTCAACTCCCTTAGGTGAACGAACGAACAGCAGAGCAGTTTCAAGGAAACGATTCTCCTGAGTTTTAGACGATGTTTCCTGCGGTTTAGTAGGTATGCCGGCATTGGGCTGGAAATACCGGTTTTGGGATTCTGCACAGAAAGGGTTTGCAAAGCGCTGAATCCACACGTGAGTTTAACTCTGTCAGTTGAATGCACACATTGACAACCATTTAGTTAGATAGCTCCGTTTTGGTTTTAGAAGCAGATATTTCTCTGTACGGCCTATGGTCGCACTCACTCAGGAATATCCCAACGCAGCTCCTAGAAGAAACGTGTTTCTGACTCGCTGAATCTCTACATAGATTCAACTCTCTTAGGTAAACTAACGCACAGCAGAGCAGTTTCAAGGAAACGTTTCTCCTGAGTTTTAGACGAAGTTTCCTGCGGTTTAGTACGTATGCCGGCATTGGGCTGGAAATACCGGTTCTGGGATTCTGCACAGAAAGGATTTGCAAACCGCTGAATCCACATGTGAGTTTAACTCTGTCAGTTGAATGCACACATTGACAACCATTCAGTTAGATAGCTCCGTTTTGGTTTTAGAAGCAGATATTTCTCTATACAGCCTATGGTCCCATTCACTCGGGAATATCCCAACGCAGCTCCTAGAAGAAACGTTTTTCTGATTCGCTGAATCTCAACATAGTTTCAACTCTCTTAGGTCAACGAACGCACAGCAGAGCAGTTTCAAGGAAATGTTTCTCCTGAGTTTTAGACGAAGTTTCCTGCGGTTTAGTACGTATGCCGGCATTGGGCTGGAAATATCGGTTTTGGGATTCTGCAAAGAAAGGGTTTGCAAACCGCTGAATCCACACGTGAGTTTAACTCTGTCAGTTGAATGCACACATTGACAACCATTCAGTTAGATAGCTCCGTTTTGGTTTTAGAAGCAGATATTTCTCTGTACAGCCTATGGTCCCATTCACTCGGGAATATCCCAAAGCAACTCCCAGAAGAAACGTGTTTCTGACTCGCTGAACCTCAACATAGATTCAAATCTCTTAGGTGAGCGAACGCACAGCAGAGCAGTTTCAAGGAAGCAATTCTCCTGAGTTTTAGACGAATTTTACTGCTCTTTATTTCGAATGCCGGCATTGGGATGGAAATACCGGTTTTGGGATTCTACACAGAAACGGTTTGCAAACTGCTGAATGCACACGTGAGTTTAACTCTGTCAGTTGAATGCACACATTGACAACCATTCAGTTAGATAGCTCCGTTTTGGTTTTAGAAGCAGATATTTCTCTGTACGGCCTATGGTCCCATTCACTCGGGAATATCCCAACGCAGCTCCAAGAAGAAACGTGTTTCTGACTCGCTGAATCTCAACATAGATTCAACTCTCTTAGGTGAACGAATGCACAGCAGAGCAGTTTCAAGGAAACGTTTCTCCTGAGTTTTTGACGAAGTTTCCTGCGGTTTAATACGTATGCCGTCATTGGGCTGGAAATACCGGTTTTGGGATTCTGCAAAGAAAGGGTTTGCCAACCCCTGAATCCACACGTGAGTTTAACTCTGTCAGTTGAATGCACACATTGACAGCCATTCAGTTAGATAGCTCCGTTTTGGTTTTAGAAGCAGATATTTCTCTGTACAGCCTATGGTCCCATTCACTCGGGAATATCCCAACGCAGCTCCTAGAAGAAACGTGTTTCTGACTCGCTGAATCTCAACATAGATTCAACTCTCTTAGGTGAACGAACGCACAGCAGAGCAGTTTCATGGAAACGTTTCTCCTGAGTTTTAGACGAGGTTTCCGGCGGTTTAGAACGTATGCCGGCATTGGGCTGGAATTACCGGTATTGGGATTCTGCACAGAAAGGGTTTGCAAACCGCTGAATCCACACCTGAGTTTAGCTCTGTCAGTTGAATGCACACATTGACAACCATTTTGTTAGACAGCTCCGTTTTGGTTTTAGAAGCAGAAATTTCGCTGTACAGGCTATGGTCCCATTCACTCGGGAATATCCCAACGCAGCTCCTAGAAGAAACGTGTTTCTGACTCGCTGAATCTCGACATAGATTCAACTCTCTTAGGTGAACGAACGCACAGCAGAGCAGTTTTAAGGAAACGTTTCTCCTGAGCTTTAGACGAAGTTTCCTGCGGTTTAGTACGTATGCCGGCATTGGGCTGGAAATACCGGTTTTGGGATTCTGCAAAGAAAGGGTTTGCAAACCGCTGAATCCACACGTGAGTTTAACTCTGTCAGTTGAATGCACACATTGACAACCATTCTGTTTGACAACTCCGTTTTGGTTTTAGAAGCAGAAATTTCGCTGTACAGGCTATGGTCCCATTCACTCGGGAATATCCCAACGCAGCTCCTAGAAGAAACGTGTTTCTGACTCGCTGAATCTCAACATAGATTCAACACTCTTAGGTGAACGAACTCACAGCAGAGCAGTTTAAAGGAAACCTTTCTCCTGAGTTTTAGACGAAGTTTCCTGCGGTTTAGTACGTATGCCGGCATTGGGCTGGAAATACCGGTTTTGGGATTCTGCACAGAAAGGGTTTGCAAACCGCTGAATCCACACGTGAGTTAAACACTGTCAGTTGAATGCACACATAGACAACCATTTAGTTAGATAGCTCCGTTTTGGTATTAGAAGGAGATATTTCTCTGTACAGCCTATGGTCCCATTCACTCGGGAATATCCCAACGCAGCTCCTAGAAGAAACGTGTTTCTGACTCGCTGCATCTCAACATAGATTCAACTCTCTTAGGTGAACGAATGCACAGCAGAGCAGTTTCAAGGAAACGTTTCTCCTGAGTTTTAGACGAGGTTTCCGGCGGTTTAGAACGTATGCCGGCATTGGGCTGGAATTACCGGTATTGGGATTCTGCACAGAAAGGGTTTGCAAACCGCTGAATCCACACCTGAGTTTAGCTCTGTCAGTTGAATGCACACATTGACAACCATTTTGTTAGACAGCTCCGTTTTGGTTTTAGAAGCAGAAATTTCGCTGTACAGGCTATGGTCACATTCACTCGGGAATATCCCAACGCAGCTCCTAGAAGAAACGTGTTTCTGACTCGCTGAATCTCAACATAGATTCAACACTCTTAGGTGAACGAAAGCACAGCAGAGCAGTTTAAAGGAAACCTTTCTCCTGAGTTTTAGACGAAGTTTCCTGCGGTTTAGGACGTATGCCGGCATTTGGGCTGGAAATACCGGTTTTGGGATTCTGCACAGAAAGGGTTTGCAAACCGCTGAATCCACACGTGAGTTTTACTCTGTCAGTTGAATGCACACATTGGCAACCATTCAGTTAGATAGCTCCGTTTTGGTTTTAGAAGCAGATAGTTCTCTGTACAGCCTATGGTCCCATTCACTCGGGAATATCCCAACGCAGCTCCTAGAAGAAACGTGTTTCCGACTCGCTGAATCTCAACATAGATTCAACTCTCTTAGGTGAACGAACGCACAGCAGAGCAGTTTCAAGTAAACCTTTCTCCTGAGCTTTAGACGAAGTTTCCTGCGGTTTAGTACGTATGCCGTCATTGGACTGGAAATACCGGTTTTGGCATTCTGCACAGAAAGGGTTTGCAAACCGCTGAATCCACACGTGAGTTTAACTCTGTCAGTTGAATGCACACATTGACAACCATTTTGTTAGACCGCTCCGTTTTGGTTTTAGAAGCAGATATTTCTCTGTATAGCCTATGGTCCCATTCACTCGGGAATATCCCAACGCAGCTCCTAGAAGAAACGTGTTTCTGACTCGCTGAATCTCAACATAGATTCAACTCTCTCAGGTGAACGAATGCACAGCAGAGCAGTTTCAGGGAAACGTTTCTCCTGAGTTTTAGACGAAGTTTCCTGCGGTTTAGTACGTATGCCGGCATTGGGATGGAAATACCGGTATTGGAGTTCTGCACAGAAAGGGTTTGAAAACCGCTGAATCCACACGTGAGTTTAACTCTGTCAGTTGAATGCACACATTGACAACCATTCAGTTAGATAGCTCCGTTTTGCTTTTAGAAGCAGATATTTCTCTGTACAGCCTAGGGTCCCATTCGCTCGGGAATATCCCAACACAGCTCCTAGAAGAATCGTGTTTCTGACTCGCTGAATCTCCACATAGATTCAACTCCCTTAGGTGAACGAACGAACAGCAGAGCAGTTTCAAGGAAACGATTCTCCTGAGTTTTAGACGATGTTTCCTGCGGTTTAGTAGGTATGCCGGCATTGGGCTGGAAATACCGGTTTTGGGATTCTGCACAGAAAGGGTTTGCAAAGCGCTGAATCCACACGTGAGTTTAACTCTGTCAGTTGAATGCACACATTGACAACCATTTAGTTAGATAGCTCCGTTTTGGTTTTAGAAGCAGATATTTCTCTGTACGGCCTATGGTCGCACTCACTCAGGAATATCCCAACGCAGCTCCTAGAAGAAACGTGTTTCTGACTCGCTGAATCTCTACATAGATTCAACTCTCTTAGGTAAACTAACGCACAGCAGAGCAGTTTCAAGGAAACGTTTCTCCTGAGTTTTAGACGAAGTTTCCTGCGGTTTAGTACGTATGCCGGCATTGGGCTGGAAATACCGGTTCTGGGATTCTGCACAGAAAGGATTTGCAAACCGCTGAATCCACATGTGAGTTTAACTCTGTCAGTTGAATGCACACATTGACAACCATTCAGTTAGATAGCTCCGTTTTGGTTTTAGAAGCAGATATTTCTCTATACAGCCTATGGTCCCATTCACTCGGGAATATCCCAACGCAGCTCCTAGAAGAAACGTTTTTCTGATTCGCTGAATCTCAACATAGTTTCAACTCTCTTAGGTCAACGAACGCACAGCAGAGCAGTTTCAAGGAAATGTTTCTCCTGAGTTTTAGACGAAGTTTCCTGCGGTTTAGTACGTATGCCGGCATTGGGCTGGAAATATCGGTTTTGGGATTCTGCAAAGAAAGGGTTTGCAAACCGCTGAATCCACACGTGAGTTTAACTCTGTCAGTTGAATGCACACATTGACAACCATTCAGTTAGATAGCTCCGTTTTGGTTTTAGAAGCAGATATTTCTCTGTACAGCCTATGGTCCCATTCACTCGGGAATATCCCAAAGCAACTCCCAGAAGAAACGTGTTTCTGACTCGCTGAACCTCAACATAGATTCAAATCTCTTAGGTGAGCGAACGCACAGCAGAGCAGTTTCAAGGAAGCAATTCTCCTGAGTTTTAGACGAATTTTACTGCTCTTTATTTCGAATGCCGGCATTGGGATGGAAATACCGGTTTTGGGATTCTACACAGAAACGGTTTGCAAACTGCTGAATGCACACGTGAGTTTAACTCTGTCAGTTGAATGCACACATTGACAACCATTTAGTTAGATAGCTCCGTTTTGGTTTTAGAAGCAGATATTTCTCTGTACAGCCTATGGTCCCATTCACTCGGGAATATCCCAACGCAGCTCCTAGAAGAAACGTGTTTCTGACTCGCTGAATCTCAACATAGATTCAACTCTCTTAGGTGAACGAACGCACAGCAGAGCAGTTTCAAGGAAACGTTTCTCCTGAGTTTTAGACGAACTTTCCTGCGGTTTAGTACGTATGACGGCATTGGGCTGGAAATACCGGTTTTGGGATTCTGCACAGAAAGGGTTTGCAAACCGCTGAATCCACACCTGAGTTTAGCTCTGTCAGTTGAATGCACACATTGACAACCATTTTGTTAGACAGCTCCGTTTTGGTTTTAGAAGCAGAAATTTCGCTGTACAGGCTATGGTCCCATTCACTCGGGAATATCCCAACGCAGCTCCTAGAAGAAACGTGTTTCTGACTCGCTGAATCTCAACATAGATTCAACACTCTTAGGTGAACGAAAGCACAGCAGAGCAGTTTAAAGGAAACCTTTCTCCTGAGTTTTAGACGAAGTTTCCTGCGGTATAGGACGTATGCCGGCATTTGGGCTGGAAATACCGGTTTTGGGATTCTGCACAGAAAGGGTTTGCAAACCGCTGAATCCACACGTGAGTTTTACTCTGTCAGTTGAATGCACACATTGACAACCATTCAGTTAGATAGCTCCGTTTTGGTTTTAGAAGCAGATAGTTCTCTGTACAGCCTATGGTCCCATTCACTCGGAAATATCCCAACGCAGCTCCTAGAAGAAACGTGTTTCCGACTCGCTGAATCTCAACATAGATTCAACTCTCTTAGGTGAACGAACGCACAGCAGAGCAGTTTCAAGGAAACCTTTCTCCTGAGCTTTAGACGAAGTTTCCTGCGGTTTAGTACGTATGCCGTCATTGGACTGGAAATACCGGTTTTGGGATTCTGCAAAGAAAGGGTTTGCAAACCGCTGAATCCACACGTGAGTTTAACTCTGTCAGTTGAATGCACACATTGACAACCATTTTGTTAGACCGCTCCGTTTTGGTTTTAGAAGCAGATATTTCTCTGTATAGCCTATGGTCCCATTCACTCGGGAATATCCCAACGCAGCTCCTAGAAGAAACGTGTTTCTGACTCGCTGAATCTCAACATAGATTCAACTCTCTCAGGTGAACGAACGCACAGCAGAGCAGTTTCAGGGAAACGTTTCTCCTGAGTTTTAGACGAAGTTTCCTGCGGTTTAGTACGTATGCCGGCATTGGGATGGAAATACCGGTATTGGAGTTCTGCACAGAAAGGGTTTGAAAAGCGCTGAATCCACACGTGAGTTTAACTCTGTCAGTTGAATGCACACATTGACAACCATTCAGTTAGATAGCTCCGTTTTGCTTTTAGAAGCAGATATTTCTCTGTACAGCCTAGGGTCCCATTCACTCGGGAATATCCCAACACAGCTCCTAGAAGAATCGTGTTTCTGACTCGCTGAATCTCAACATAGATTCAACTCCCTTAGGTGAACGAACGAACAGCAGAGCAGTTTCAAGGAAACGATTCTCCTGAGTTTTTGACGATGTTTCCTGCGGTTTAGTTGGTATGCCGGCATTGGGCTGGAAATACCGGTTTTGGGATTCTGCACAGAAAGGGTTTGCAAAGCGCTGAATCCACACGTGAGTTTAACTCTGTCAGTTGAATGCACACATTGACAACCATTCAGTTAGATAGCTCCGTTTTGGTTTTAGAAGCAGATATTTCTCTGTACGGCCTATGGTCGCACTCACTCAGGAATATCCCAACGCAGCTCCTAGAAGAAACGTGTTTCTGACTCGCTGAATCTCTACATAGATTCAACTCTCTTAGGTAAACTAACGCACAGCAGAGCAGTTTCAAGGAAACGTTTCTCCTGAGTTTTAGACGAAGTTTCCTGCGGTTTAGTACGTATGCCGGCATTGGGCTGGAAATACCGGTTCTGGGATTCTGCACAGAAAGGATTTGCAAACCGCTGAATCCACATGTGAGTTTAACTCTGTCAGTTGAATGCACACATTGACAACCATTCAGTTAGATAGCTCCGTTTTGGTTTTAGAAGCAGATATTTCTCTATACAGCCTATGGTCCCATTCACTCGGGAGTATCCCAACGCAGCTCCTAGAAGAAACGTGTTTCTGATTCGCTGAATCTCAACATAGTTTCAACTCTCTTAGGTCAACGAACGCACAGCAGAGCAGTTTCAAGGAAATGTTTCTCCTGAGTTTTAGACGAAGTTTCCTGCGGTTTAGTACGTATGCCGGCATTGGGCTGGAAATATCGGTTTTGGGATTCTGGAAAGAAAGAAAGGGTTTGCAAACCGCTGAATCCACACGTGAGTTTAACTCTGTCAGTTGAATGCACACATTGACAACCATTCAGTTAGATAGCTCCGTTTTGGTTTTAGAAGCAGATATTTCTCTGTACAGCCTATGGTCCCATTCACTCGGGAAGATCCCAACGCAACTCCCAGAAGAAACGTGTTTCTGACTCGCTGAACCTCAACATAGATTCAAATCTCTTAGGTGAGCGAATGCACAGCAGAGCAGTTTCAAGGAAGCAATTCTCCTGAGTTTTAGACGAATTTTACTGCTCTTTATTTCGAATGCCGGCATTGGGATGGAAATACCGGTTTTGGGATTCTACACAGAAACGGTTTGCAAACTGCTGAATGCACACGTGAGTTTAACTCTGTCAGTTGAATGCACACATTGACAACCATTTAGTTAGATAGCTCCGTTTTGGTTTTAGAAGCAGATATTTCTCTGTACATCCTATGGTCCCATTCACTCGGGAATATACCAACGCAGCTCCTAGAAGAAACGTGTTTCTGACTCGCTGAATCTCAACATAGATTCAAGTCTCTTAGGTGAACGAAAGCACAGCAGAGCAGTTTCAAGGAAACGTTTCTCCTGAGTTTTAGACGAAGTTAACTGCGGTTTAGTACGTATGCCAGCATTGGGCTGGAAATACCGGTTTTGGGATTCTGCTCAGAAAGGGTTTGCAAACCGCTGAATCCACACGTGAGTTTTACTCTGTCAGTTGAATGCACACATTGACAACCATTCAGTTAGATAGCTCCGTTTTGGTTTTAGAAGCAGATAGTTCTCTGTACAGCCTATGGTCCCATTCACTCGGGAATATCCCAACGCAGCTCCTAGAAGAAACGTGTTTCCCACTCGCTGAATCTCAACATAGATTCAACTCTCTTAGGTGAACGAAAGCACAGCAGAGCAGTTTCAAGGAAACGTTTCTCCTGAGTTTTAGACGAAGTTTCCTGCGGTTTAATACGTATGCCGTCATTGGGCTGGAAATACCGGTTTTGGGATTCTGCAAAGAAAGGGTTTGCCAACCGCTGAATCCACACGTGAGTTTAACTCTGTCAGTTGAATGCACACATTGACAGCCATTCAGTTAGATAGCTCCGTTTTGGTTTTAGAAGCAGATATTTCTCTGTACAGCCTATGGTCCCATTCACTCGGGAATATCCCAACGCAGCTCCTAGAAGAAACGTGTTTCTGACTCGCTGAATCTCAACATAGATTCAACTCTCTGAGGTGAACGAACGCACAGCAGAGCAGTTTCAAGGAAACGTTTCTCCTGAGTTTTAGACGAGGTTTCCGGCGGTTTAGAACGTATGCCGGCATTGGGCTGGAAATACCGGTATTGGGATTGTGCACAGAAAGGATTTGCAAACCGCTGAATCCACACCTGAGTTTAGCTCTGTCAGTTGAATGCACACATTGACAACCATTTTGTTAGACAGCTCCGTTTTGGTTTTAGAAGCAGAAATTTCGCTGTACAGGCTATGGTCCCATTCACTCGGGAATATCCCAACGCAGCTCCTAGAAGAAACGTGTTTCTGACTCGCTGAATCTCAACATAGATTCACCTCTCTTAGGTGAACGGACGCACAGCAGAGCAGTTTCAAGGAAACGATTCTCCTGAGTTTTAGACGATGTTTCCTGCAGTTTAGTAGGTATGCCGGCATTGGGCTGGAAATACCGGTTTTGGGATTCTGCACAGAAAGGGTTTGCAAACCGCTGAATCCACACTTGAGTTTAACTCTGTCAGTTGAATGCACACATTGACAACCATTCAGTTAGATAGCTCCGTTTTGGTTTTAGAAGCAGATATTTCTCTGTACGGCCTATGGTCCCATTCACTCGGAAATATCCCAACGCAGCTCCAAGAAGAAACGTGTTTCTGACTCGCTGAATCTCAACATAGATTCAACTCTCTTAGGTGAACGAATGCACAGCAGAGCAGTTTCAAGGAAACGTTTCTCCTGAGTTTTAGACGAAGTTTCCTGCGGTTTAATACGTATGCCGTCATTGGGCTGGAAATACCGGTTTTGGGATTCTGCAAAGAAAGGGTTTGCCAACCCTTGAATCCACACGTGAGTTTAACTCTGTCAGTTGAATGCACACATTGACAGCCATTCAGTTAGATAGCTCCGTTTTGGTTTTAGAAGCAGATATTTCGCTGTACAGCCTATGGTCCCATTCACTCGGGAATATCCCAACGCAGCTCCTAGAAGAAACGTGTTTCTGACTCGCTGAATCTCAACATAGATTCAACTCTCTTAGGTTAACGAACGCACAGCAGAGCAGTTTCAAGGAAACGATTCTCCTGAGTTTTAGACGATGTTTCCTGCGGTTTAATACGTATGCCGTCATTGGGCTGGAATTACCGGTATTGGGATTCTGCACAGAAAGGGTTTGCAAACCGCTGAATCCACACCTGAGTTTAGCTCTGTCAGTTGAATGCACACATTGACAACCATTTTTTTAGACAGCTCCGTTTTGGTTTTAGAAGCAGAAATTTCGCTGTACAGGCTATGGTCCCATTCACTCGGGAATATCCCAACGCAGCTCCTAGAAGAAACGTGTTTCTGACTCGCTGAATCTCGACATAGATTCAACTCTCTTAGGTGAACGAACGCACAGCAGAGCAGTTTTAAGGAAACGTTTCTCCTGAGCTTTAGACGAAGTTTCCTGCGGTTTAGTACGTATGCCGGCATTGGGCTGGAAATACCGGTTTTGGGATTCTGCAAAGAAAGGGTTTGCAAACCGCTGAATCCACACGTGAGTTTAACTCTGTCAGTTGAATGCACACATTGACAACCATTCTGTTTGACAACTCCGTTTTGGTTTTAGAAGCAGAAATTTCGCTGTACAGGCTATGGTCCCATTCACTCGGGAATATCCCAACGCAGCTCCTAGAAGAAACGTGTTTCTGACTCGCTGAATCTCAACATAGATTCAACACTCTTAGGTGAACGAACTCACAGCAGAGCAGTTTAAAGGAAACCTTTCTCCTGAGTTTTAGACGAAGTTTCCTGCGGTTTAGTACGTATGCCGGCATTGGGCTGGAAATACCGGTTTTGGGATTCTGCACAGAAAGGGTTTGCAAACCGGTGAATCCACACGTGAGTTAAACACTGTCAGTTGAATGCACACATAGACAACCATTTAGTTAGATAGCTCCGCTTTGGTTTTAGAAGGAGATATTTCTTTGTACAGCCTATGGTCCCATTCACTCGGGAATATCCCAACGCAGCTCCTAGAAGAAACGTGTTTCTGACTCGCTGAATCTCAACATAGATTCAACTCTCTTAGGTGAACGAATGCACAGCAGAGCAGTTTCAAGGAAACCTTTCTCCTGAGTTTTAGACGAAGTTTCCTGCGGTTTAGGACGTATGCCGGCATTTGGGCTGGAAATACCGGTTTTGGGATTCTGCACAGAAAGGGTTTGCAAACCGCTGAATCCACACGTGAGTTTTACTCTGTCACTTGAATGCACACATTGACAACCATTCAGTTAGATAGCTCCGTTTTGGTTTTAGAAGCAGATAGTTCTCTGTACAGCCTATGGTCCCATTCACTCGGGAATATCCCAACGCAGCTCCTAGAAGAAACGTGTTTCCGACTCGCTGAATCTCAACATAGATTCAACTCTCTTAGGTGAACGAACGCACAGCAGAGCAGTTTCAAGTAAACCTTTCTCCTGAGCTTTAGACGAAGTTTCCTGCGGTTTAGTACGTATGCCGTCATTGGACTGGAAATACCGGTTTTGGGATTCTGCAAAGAAAGGGTTTGCAAACCGCTGAATCCACACGTGAGTTTAACTCTGTCAGTTGAATGCACACATTGACAACCATTTTGTTAGACCGCTCCGTTTTGGTTTTAGAAGCAGATATTTCTCTGTATAGCCTATGGTCCCATTCACTCGGGAATATCCCAACGCAACTCCCAGAAGAAACGTGTTTCTGACTCGCTGAACCTCAACGTAGATTCAAATCTGTTAGGTGAGCGAATGCACAGCAGAGCAGTTTCAAGGAAGCAATTCTCCTGAGTTTTAGACGAATTTTACTGCTCTTTATTTCGAATGCTGGCATTGGGATGGAAATACCGGTTTTGGGATTCTACACAGAAACGGTTTGCAAACTGCTGAATGCACACGTGAGTTTAACTCTGTCAGTTGAATGCACACATTGACAACCATTTAGTTAGATAGCTCCGTTTTGGTTTTAGAAGCAGATATTTCTCTGTACATCCTATGGTCCCATTCACTCGGGAATATACCAACGCAGCTCCTAGAAGAAACGTGTTTCTGACTCGCTGAATCTCAACATAGATTCAAGTCTCTTAGGTGAACGAAAGCACAGCATAGCAGTTTCAAGGAAACGTTTCTCCTGAGTTTTAGACGAAGTTAACTGCGGTTTAGTACGTATGCCAGCATTGGGCTGGTAATACCGGTTTTGGGATTCTGCTCAGAAAGGGTTTGCAAACCGCTGAATCCACACGTGAGTTTTACTCTGTCAGTTGAATGCACACATTGACAACCATTCAGTTAGATAGCTCCGTTTTGGTTTTAGAAGCAGATAGTTCTCTGTACAGCCTATGGTCCCATTCACTCGGGAATATCCCAACGCAGCTCCTAGAAGAAACGTGTTTCCGACTCGCTGAATCTCAACATAGATTCAACTCTCTTAGGTGAACGAAAGCACAGCAGAGCAGTTTCAAGGAAACGTTTCTCCTGAGTTTTAGACGAAGTTTCCTGCGGTTTAATACGTATGCCGTCATTGGGCTGGAAATACCGGTTTTGGGATTCTGCAAAGAAAGGGTTTGCCAACCGCTGAATCCACACGTGAGTTTAACTCTGTCAGTTGAATGCACACATTGACAGCCATTCAGTTAGATAGCTCCGTTTTGGTTTTAGAAGCAGATATTTCTCTGTACAGCCTATGGTCCCATTCACTCGGGAATATCCCAACGCAGCTCCTAGAAGAAACGTGTTTCTGACTCGCTGAATCTCAACATAGATTCAACTCTCTGAGGTGAACGAACGCACAGCAGAGCAGTTTCAAGGAAACGTTTCTCCTGAGTTTTAGACGAGGTTTCCGGCGGTTTAGAACGTATGCCGGCATTGGGCTGGAATTACCGGTATTGGGATTCTGCACAGAAAGGGTTTGCAAACCGCTGAATCCACACCTGAGTTTAGCTCTGTCAGTTGAATGCACACATTGACAACCATTTTGTTAGACAGCTCCGTTTTGGTTTTAGAAGCAGAAATTTCGCTGTACAGGCTATGGTCCCATTCACTCGGGAATATCCCAACGCAGCTCCTAGAAGAAACGTGTTTCTGACTCGCTGAATCTCAACATAGATTCAACTCTCTGAGGTGAACGAACGCACAGCAGAGCAGTTTCAGGGAAACGTTTCTCCTGAGTTTTAGACGAAGTTTCCTGCGGTTTAGTACGTATGCCGGCATTGGGATGGAAATACCGGTATTGGAGTTCTGCACAGAAAGGGTTTGAAAACCGCTGAATCCACACGTGAGTTTAACTCTGTCAGTTGAATGCACACATTGACAACCATTCAGTTAGATAGCTCCGTTTTGCTTTTAGAAGCAGATATTTCTCTGTACAGCCTATGGTCCCATTCACTCGGGAATATCCCAACACAGCTCCTAGAAGAATCGTGTCTCTGACTTGCTGAATCTCAACATAGATTCAACTCTCTTAGGTGAACGAACGCACAGCAGAGCAGTTTCAAGGAAACGATTCTCCTGAGTTTTAGACGATGTTTCCTGCGGTTTAGTAGGTATGCCGGCATTGGGCTGGAAATACCGGTTCTGGGATTCTGCACAGAAAGGATTTGCAAACCGCTGAATCCACATGTGAGTTTAACTCTGTCAGTTGAATGCACACATTGACAACCATTCAGTTAGATAGCTGCGTTTTGGTTTTAGAAGCAGATATTTCTCTATACAGCCTATGGTCCCATTCACTCGGGAATATCCCAACGCAGCTCCTAGAAGAAACGTGTTTCTGATTCGCTGAATCTCAACATAGTTTCAACTCTCTTACGTCAACGAACGCACAGCAGAGCAGTTTCAAGGAAATGTTTCTCCTGAGTTTTAAACGAAGTTTCCTGCGGTTTAGTACGTATGCCGGCATTGGGCTGGAAATATCGGTTTTGGGATTCTGCAAAGAAAGGGTTTGCAAACCGCTGAAACCACACGTGAGTTTAACTCTGTCAGTTGAATGCACACATTGACAACCATTCAGTTAGATAGCTCCGTTTTGGTTTTAGAAGCAGATATTTCTCTGTACAGCCTATGGTCCCATTCACTCGGGAATATCCCAACGCAACTCCCAGAAGAAACGTGTTTCTGACTCGCTGAACCTCAACATAGATTCAAATCTCTTAGGTGAGCGAACGCACAGCAGAGCAGTTTCAAGGAAGCGATTCTCCTGAGTTTTAGACGAATTTTACTGCTCTTTATTTCGAATGCCGGCATTGGGATGGAAATACCGGTTTTGGGATTCTACACAGAAACGGTTTGCAAACTGCTGAATGCACACGTGAGTTTAACTCTGTCAGTTGAATGCACACATTGACAACCATTTAGTTAGATAGCTCCGTTTTGGTTTTAGAAGCAGATATTTCTCTGTACATCCTATGGTCCCATTCACTCGGGAATATACCAACGCAGCTCCTAGAAGAAACGTGTTTCTGACTCGCTGAATCTCAACATAGATTCAAGTCTCTTAGGTGAACGAAAGCACAGCAGAGCAGTTTCAAGGAAGCGTTTCTCCTGAGTTTTAGACGAAGTTAACAGCGGTTTAGTACGTATGCCAGCATTGGGCTGGAAATACCGGTTTTGGGATTCTGCACAGAAAGGGTTTGCAAACCGCTGAATCCACACGTGAGTTTTACTCTGTCAGTTGAATGCACACATTGACAACCATTCAGTTAGATAGCTCCGTTTTGGTTTTAGAAGCAGATAGTTCTCTGTACAGCCTATGGTCCCATTCACTCGGGAATATCCCAACGCAGCTCCTAGAAGAAACGTGTTTCCGACTCGCTGAATCTCAACATAGATTCAACTCTCTTAGGTGAACGAACGCACAGCAGAGCAGTTTCAAGGAAACGTTTCTCCTGAGTTTTAGACGAGGTTTCCGGCGGTTTAGTACGTATGCCGGCATTGGGCAGGAAATACCGGTATTGGGATTCTGCTCAGAAAGGGTTTGCAAACCGATGAATCCACACCTGAGTTTAGCTCTGTCAGTTGAATGCACACATTGACAACCATTCAGTTAGATCGCTCCGTTTTGGTTTTAGAAGCAGATATTTCTCTGTACAGCCTATGGTCCCAATCACTCGGGAATATCCCAACGCAGCAGCTAGAAGAAACGTGTTTCTGACTCGCTGAATCTCAACATAGATTCAACTCTCTTAGGTGAAAGAACGCACAGCAGGGCAGTTTCAAGGAAACGATTCTCCAGAGTTTTAGACGAAGTTTACTGCGGTTTAGGACGTATGCAACCATTGAGCTGGAAATACCTGTTTTGGGAATCTGCACAGAAAGGGTTTGCAAACCGCTGAATCCACCCGTGAGTTTAACTCTGTCGTTTGAATGCACACATTGACAGCCATTCAGTTAGATAGGTCCGTTTTGTTTTTAGAAGTAGATATTTCTCTGTATAGCCTATGGTCCCATTCACTCGGGAATATCCCAACGCAGCTCGAAGAATAAACGTGTTTCTGACTCGCTGAATCTCAACATAGATTCAACTCTCTTAGGTGAACGATCGCACAGCAGAGCATTTTCAAGGAAACGATTCTCCTGAGTTTTAGACGAAGTTTCCTGGGGTTTAGTACGTATGCCGGCTTTGGGATGGAAATACCGGCTTTGGGATTCTACACAGAAACGGTTTGCAAACTGCTGAATGCACACGTGAGTTTAACTATGTCAGTTGAATGCACACATTGACAACCTTTCAGTTAGATAGCTCCGTTTTGGTTTTAGAAGCAGATATTTCTCTATACAGCCTATGGTCCCATTCACTCGGGAATATCCCAACGCAGCTCCTAGAAGAAACGTGTTTCTTACTCGCTGAATCTCAACATAGATTCAACTCTCTTATGTGAACGAACGCACAGCAGAGCAGTTTCAAGGAAACGTTTCTCCTGAGTTTTAGACGAAGTTTCCTGCGGTTTAGTACGTATTCCGGCATTGGGCTGGAAATACCGGTTTTGGGATTCTGCACAGAAAGGGTTTGCAAACCGCTGAATCAACACGTGAGTTTAACTCTGTCAGTTGAATGCACACTTTGACAACCATTCAGTTAGATAGCTCCGTTTTGGTTTTAGAAGCAGATATTTCTCTGTACAGCCTATGGTCCCATTCACTCGGGAATATCCCAACGCAGCTCCTTGAAGAAACGTGTTTCTGACTCGGTGAATCTCAACATAGATTCAACTCTCTTAGGTGAACGAACGCACAACAGAGCAGTTTCAAGGAAACGTTTCTACTGAATTTTAGACGAAGTTTCCTGCGGTTTAGTACGTATGCCGGCATTGGGCTGGAAATACCGGTTTTGGGATTCTGCACAGAAAGGGTGTGCAAACCGCTGATTCCACACGTGAGTTAAACTCTGTCAGTTGAATGCCCACATTGACAGCCATTCAGTTAGATAGGTTCGTTTTGGTTATAGAAGCAGATATTTCTCTGTACAGCCTATGGTCCCATTCACTCGGGAATATCCCAACGCAGCTCCTAGAAGAAACGTGTTTCTGACTCGCTGAATCTCAACATAGATTCAACTCTCTTAGGTGAACGAACGCACAGCAGAGCAGTTTCAAGGAAACGTTTCTCCTGAGTTTTAGACGAGGTTTCCGGCGGTTTAGTACGTATGCCGTCATTGGGCTGGAAATACCGGTATTGGGATTCTGCACAGAAAGGGTTTGCAAACCGCTGAATCCACACCTGAGTTTAGCTCTGTCAGTTGAATGCACACATTGACAACCATTCAGTTAGATAGCTCCGTTTTGGTTTTAGAAGCAGATATTTCTCTGTACAGCCTATTGTCCCATTCACTCGGGAATATCCCAACACAGCTCCTAGAAGAAACGTGTTTCTGACTCGCTGAATCTCAAGATAGATTCAACTCTCTTAGGTGAACGAGCGCACAGCAGAGCAGTTTCAAGGAAACATTTCTCCTGAGTTTTAGACGAAGTTTCCTGAGGTTTAGTACGTATGCCGGCATTGGGATGGAAATACCGGTTTTGTGATTCAGCACAGAAAGGGTTTGCAAACCGCGGAATCCACACGTGAGTTTAACTCTGTCAGTTGAATGCACACATTGACAACCATTTTGTTAGACAGCTCCGTTTTCGTTTTAGGAGCAGATATTTCGCTGTACAGGCTATGGTCCCATTCACTCGGGAATAACCCAACGCAGCTCCTAGAAGAAACGTGTTTCTGACTCGCTGAATCTCAACATAGATTCAACTCTCTTAGGTGAACGAACGCACAGCAGAGCAGTTTCAAGGAAACGATTCTCCTGAGTTTTAGAACAAGTTTACTGCTGTTTAGTACGTATGCCGGCATTGGGATGGAAATACCGGTTTTGGGATTCTGCACAGAAACGGTTTGCAAACCGCTGAATGCACACGTGGGTTTAACTCTGTCAGTTGAATGCGCACATTGACAACCATTCAGTTAGATAGCTCCGTTTTGGTTTTAGAAGGAGATATTGCTCTGTACAGCCTATGGTCCCAATCACTCGGGAATATCCCAACGCAGCTACTAGAAGAAACGTGTTTCTGACTCGCTGAATATCAAGATAGATTCAACTCTCTTTGGTGAAAGAACGTACAGCAGAGCGGTTTCAAGGAAACGTTTCTCCTGAGTTTTAGACGAAGTTTACTGCGGTTTAGGACGTATGCCGGCATTGGGCTGGAAATACCGGTTTTGGGATTCTGCACAGAAACGGTTTGCAAACCGCTGAATCCACACGTAAGTTTAACTCTGTCGGTTGAATGCACACATTGACAACCATTCAGTTAGATAGGTCCGTTTTGTTTTTAGAAGCAGATATTTCTCTGTACAGCCTATGGTCCTATTCACTCGGGAATATCCCAACGCAGCTCGTAGAATAAACGTGTTTCTGACTCGCTGAATCTCAACGTAGATTCAACTCTCTTAGGTGAACGAACGCACAGCAGAGCAGTTTCAAGGAAACGATTCTCCTGAGTTTTAGACGAAGTTTCCTGGGGTTTAGTACGTATGCCGGCATTGGGATGGAAATACCGGTTTTGGGATTCTGCAAAGAAAGGGTTTGCCAACCGCTGAATCCACACGTGAGTTTAACTCTGTCAGTTGAATGCACACATTGACAGCCATTCAGTTAGATAGCTCCGTTTTGGTTTTAGAAGCAGATATTTCTCTGTACAGCCTATGGTCCCATTCACTCGGGAATATCCCAACGCAGCTCCTAGAAGAAACGTGTTTCTGACTCGCTGAATCTCAACATAGATTCAACTCTCTTAGGTGAACGAACGCACAGCAGAGCAGTTTCAAGGAAACGTTTCTCCTGAGTTTTAGACGAGGTTTCCGGCGGTTAAGTACGTATGCCGGCATTGGGCTGGAAATACCGGTATTGGGATTCTGCACAGAAAGGGTTTGCAAACCGCTGAATCCACACCTGAGTTTAGCTCTGTCAGTTGAATGCACACATTGACAACCATTCAGTTAGATAGCTCCGTTTTGGTTTTAGAAGCAGATATTTCTCTGTACAGCCTATTGTCCCATTCACTCGGGAATATCCCAACACAGCTCCTAGAAGAAACGTGTTTCTGACTCGCTGAATCTCAACATACATTCAACTCTCTTAGGTGAACGAGCGCACAGCAGAGCAGTTTCAAGGAAACATTTCTCCTGAGTTTTAGACGAAGTTTCCTGAGGTTTAGTACGTATGCCGGCATTGGGATGGAAATACCGGTTTTGCGATTCAGCACAGAAAGGGTTTGCAAACCACGGAATCCACACGTGAGTTTAACTCTGTCAGTTGAATGCACACATTGACAACCATTTTGTTAGACAGCTCCGTTTTCGTTTTAGGAGCAGATATTTCGCTGTACAGGCTATGGTCCCATTCACTCGGGAATATCCCAACGCAGCTCCTAGAAGAAACGTGTTTCTGACTCGCTGAATCTCAACATAGATTCAACTCTCTTAGGTGAACGAACGCACAGCAGAGCAGTTTCAAGGAAACGATTCTCCTGAGTTTTAGAAAAAGTTTACTGCTGTTTAGTACGTATGCCGGCATTGGGATGGAAATACCGGTTTTGGGATTCTGCACAGAAACGGTTTGCAAACCGCTGAATGCACACGTGGGTTTAACTCTGTCAGTTGAATGCGCACATTGACAACCATTCAGTTAGATAGCTCCGTTTTGGTTTTAGAAGGAGATATTGCTCTGTACAGCCTATGGTCCCAATCACTCGGGAATATCCCAACGCAGCTACTAGAAGAAACGTGTTTCTGACTCGCTGAATATCAACATAGATTCAGCTCTCTTTGGTGAAAGAACGTACAGCAGAGCAGTTTCAAGGAAACGTTTCTCCTGAGTTTTAGACGAAGTTTACTGCGGTTTAGGACGTATGCCGGCATTGGGCTGGAAATACCGGTTTTGGGATTCTGCACAGAAACGATTTGCAAACCGCTGAATCCACATGTGAGATTAACTCTGTCGGTTGAATGCACACATTGACAACCATTCAGTTAGATAGCTCCGTATTGGTTTTAAAAGCAGATATGTCTCTCTACAGCCTATGGTCGCATTAACTCGGGAATGTTCCAACGCAGCTCCTAGAAGAAACGTGTTTCTGACTCGCTGAATCTCAACATAGATTGAACTCTGTTAGGAGAACGAACGCACAGCAGAGCAGTTTCAAGGAAACGATTCTCCTGAGTTTTAGGCGAAGTTTACTGCTGTTTAGTACGTATGCCGGCATTGGGATGGAAATACCGGTTTTGGGATTCTGCACAGAAACGGTTTGCAAACCGCTGAATGCACACGTGGGTTTAACTCTGTCAGTTGAATGCGCACATTGACAACCATTCAGTTAGATAGCTCCGTTTTGGTTTTAGAAGGAGATATTGCTCTGTACAGCCTATGGTCCCAATCACTCGGGAATATCCCAACGCAGCTACTAGAAGAAACGTGTTTCTGACTCGCTGAATATCAACATAGATTCAGCTCTCTTTGGTGAAAGAACGTACAGCAGAGCAGTTTCAAGGAAACGTTTCTCCTGAGTTTTAGACGAAGTTTACTGCGGTTTAGGACGTATGCCGGCATTGGGCTGGAAATACCGGTTTTGGGATTCTGCACAGAAACGGTTTGCAAACCGCTGAATCCACATGTGAGATTAACTCTGTCGGTTGAATGCACACATTGACAACCATTCAGTTAGATAGCTCCGTATTGGTTTTAAAAGCAGATATGTCTCTCTACAGCCTATGGTCGCATTAACTCGGGAATGTTCCAACGCAGCTCCTAGAAGAAACGTGTTTCTGACTCGCTGAATCTCAACATAGATTCAACTCTCTTAGGAGAACGAACGCACAGCAGAGCAGTTTCAAGGAAACGATTCTCCTGAGTTTTAGGCGAAGTTTACTGCTGTTTAGTACGTATGCCGGCATTGGGATGGAAATACCGGTTTTGGGATTCTGCACAGAATCGGTTTGCAACCGGCTGAATTCACACGTGAGTTTAACTCTGTCAGTTGAATGCACACATTGACAACCATTCAGTGAGATAGCTCCGTTTTGGTTTTAGAAGCAAATATTTCTCTGTACAGCCTATGGTCCCATTCACTCGGGAATATCCCAACGCAGCTCCTAGAAGAAGCGTGTTCCTGACTCGCTGAATCTCAACATAGATTGAACTCTCTTAGGTGAACGAATGCTCAGCAGAGCAGTTTCAAGGAAACGTTCCTCCTTAGTTTTAGACGAAATTTCCTACTGTTTAGTTCGTATGCCGGCAATGGTCTGGAAATACCGGTTTTGGGATTCTGCACAGATAGGGTTTGCAAACCGCTGAATTCACACGTGAGTTTACCTCTGTCAGTTAAATGCACACACTGACAACCATTCAGTTAGATAGCTCCGTTTTGGTTTTAGAAGCAGATATTTCTCTGTACAGCCTATGGTCCCATTGATTCGGGAATATCCCTACGCAGCTCCTAGAAGAAACGTGTTTCTGACTCGCTGAATCTCAACATAAATTCAAGTATCTTAGGTGAACGAACGCACAGCAGAGCAATTTCAAGGAAACGATTCTCCTGAGTTTTAGACGAATTTTACTGCTGTTTAGTACGTATGCAGGCATTGGGATGGAAATTCCGGTTTTGGGATTCTACACAGAAACGGTTTGCAACCGGCTGAATTCACACGTGAGTTTAACTCTGTCAGTTGAATGCACACATTGACAACCATTCAGTGAGATAGCTCCGTCTTGGTTTTAGAAGCAGATATTTCTCTGTACAGCCTATGGTCCCATTCACTCAGGAATATCCCAACGCAGCTCCTAGAAGAAGCGTGTTCCTGACTCGCTGAATCTCAACATAGATTGAACTCTCTTAGGTGAACGAATGCTCAGCAGAGCAGTTTCAAGGAATCGTTCCTCCTTAGTTTTAGACGAAATTTCCTACTGTTTAGTTCGTATGCCGGCATTGGTCTGGAAATACCGGTTTTGGGATTCTGCACAGATAGGGTTTGCAAACCGCTGAATTCACACGTGAGTTTACCTCTGTCAGTTAAATGCACAAACTGACAACCATTCAGTTAGATAGCTCCGTTTTGGTTTTAGAAGCAGATGTTTCTCTGTACAGCCTATGAACCCATTCACTCGGGAATATCCCAACGCAGCTCCTAGAAGAAACGTGTTTCTGATTCGCTGAATCTCAACATAGATTCAACTCTCTTAAGTGAACGATCGTACAGCGGAGCAGTTTCAAGGAAACGTTTCTCCTGAGTTTTAGACGAAGTTTCCTGCGGTTTAGTACGTATGCCGGCATTGGGCTGGAAATACCGGTTTTGGGATTCTGCACAGAAAGGGTTTGCAAACCGCTGAATCCACACGTGAGTTTAACTCTGTCAGTTGAATGCACACATTGACAACCATTCAGTTAGATAGCTCCGTTTTGTTTTTAGAAGCAGATATTTCTCTGTACAGCCTATGGTCCCATTCACTCGGGAATATCCCAACGCAGCTCCTAGAAGAAACGTGTTTCTGTCTCGCTGAATCTCAACATAAATTCAAGTCTCTTAGGTGAACGAACGCACAGCAGAGCAATTTCAAGGAAACGATTCTCCTGAGTTTTAGACGAATTTTACTGCTGTTTAGTACGTATGCAGGCATTGGGATGGAAATTCCGGTTTTGGGATTCTACACAGAAACGGTTTGCAAACTGCTGAATGCACACATGAGTTTAACTCTGTCAGTTGAATGCACACATTGAAAACCATTCAGTTAGATAGCTCCGTTTTGTTGTTAGAAGCAGATATTTCTCTGTACAGCCTATGGTCCCATTCACTCGGGAATATCCCAACGCAGCTCCTAGAAGAAACGTGTTTCTGACTCGCTGAATCTCAACATAGATTCAACTCTCTTAGGTGAACGAATGCACAGCAGAGCAGTTTCAAGGAAACGTTTCTCCTGAGTTTTAAACGAAGTTTTCGGCGGTTTAGTACGTATGCCGGCATTGGGCTGGAAATACCGGTATTGGGATTCTGCACAGAAAGGGTTTGCAAGCCGCTGAATCCACACGTGAGTTTAACTCTGTCAGTTGAATGCACAAATTGACAACCATTCAGTTAGATAGCTCCGTTTTGGTTTTAGAAGCAGATATTTCTCTGTTCAGCCAATGGTCCCATTCACTCGGGAATATCCCAACTCAGCTCCTAGAAGAAACGTGTTTCTGAATCGTTGAATCTCAACATAGATTCAACTCTCTTAGGTGAACGAACGAACAGCAGAGCAATTTCAAGGAAACGTTTCTCCTGAGTTTTAGACGAAGTTTCCTGAGGTTTAGTACGTATGCCGGCATTGGGATGGAAATACCGGTTTTGCGATTCTGCACAGAAAGGGTTTGCAAACCGCTGAATCCACACGGGAGTTTAACTCTGTCAGTTGAATGCACACTTTGACAACCATTTTGATAGACAGCTCCGTTTTGGTTTTAGAAGCAGATATTTCGCTGTACAGCCTATGGCCCATTCACTGGGGAATATCCCAACGCAGCTCCTAGAAGAAACGTGTTTGTGACTCGCTGAATCTCAACATAGATTCAACTCTCTTAGGTGAACGAACGCACAGCAGAGCAGTTTCAGGGAAACGATTCGCCTGAGTTTTAGACCAAGTTTACTGCTGTTTAGTACGTATGCCGGCATTGGAATGGAAATTCCGGTTTTGGGATTCTGCACAGAAACGGTTTGCAGACCGCTGAATCCTCACGTGAGTTTAACTCTGTCAGTTGAATGCGCACATTGACAAGCATTCAGTTAGATAGCTCCGTTTTGGTTTTAGAAGCAGATATTTCTCTGTAGAGCCTATGGTCCCATTCACTCGGGAATATCCCAACGCAGCTCCTAGAAGAAACGTGTTTCTGACTCGCTGAATCTCAACATAGATTCAACTCTCTTAGGTGAACGAACGCACAGCAGAGCAGTTTCAAGGAAACGTTTCTCCTGAATTTTAGACGAAGTTTCCTGCGGTTTAGTACGTATGCCGGCATTGGGCTGGAAATACCGGTTTTGGAATTCTGCAAAGAAAGGGTTTGCCAACCGCTGAATCCACACGTGAGTTTAACTCTGTCACTTGAATGCACACATTGACAACCATTCAGTTAGATAGCTCCGTTTTGGTTTTAGAAGCAGATATTTATCTGTACAGCCTATGGTCCCATTCACTCGGGAATATCCCAGCGCAGCTCCTAGAAGAAACGTGTTTCTGACTCGCTGAATCTCAACATAGCTTCAACTCTCTTAGGTGAACGAACGCACAGCAGAGCAGTTTCATGGAAACGATTCGCCTGAGTTTTAGACCAAGTTTACTGCTGTTTAGTATGTATGCCGGCATTGGGATGGAAATACCGGTTTTGGGATTCTGCACAGAAACGGTTTGCAAACCGCTGAATCCTCACGTGAGTTTAACTCTGTCAGTTGAATGCGCACATTGACAAGCATTCAGTTAGATAGCTCCGTTTTGGTTTTAGAAGAAGTTATTTCTCTGTAGAGCCTATGGTCCCATTCACTCGGGAATATCCCAACGCAGCTCCTAGAAGAAACGTGTTTCTGACTCGCTGAATCTCAACATAGATTCAACTCTCTTAGGTGAACGAACGCACAGCAGAGCAGTTTCAAGGAAACGTTTCTCCTGAGTTTTAGACGAAGTTTCCTGCTGTTTAGTACGTATGCCGGCATTGGGCTGGAAATACCGGTTTTGGGATTCTGCACAGAAAGGGTTTGCAAACCGCTGAATCCACACGTGAGTTTAACTCTGTCAGTTGAAAGCACACATTGACAACCATTCAGTTTGATAGCACCCTTTTGGTTTTAGAAGCAGATATTTCTCTTTACAGCCTATGGTCCCATTCACTCGGGAATATCCCAACGCAGCTCCTAGAAGAAACGTGTTTCTGACTCGCTGAATGTCAACATAGATTCAACTCTCTTAGGTGAACGAACGCACAGCAGAGCAGTTTGAAGGAAACGTTTCTCCTGAGTTTTAGACGAAGTTTGCGGCGGTTTAGTACGTATGCTGGCATTGGGCTGGAATTACCGGTATTGTGATTCTGCACAGAAAGGGTTTGCAAACCGCTGAATCCACACGTGAGTTTAGCACTGTCAGTTGAATGCACATATTGACAACCATTTTGTTAGACAGCTCCGTTTTTGTTTTAGAAGCAGATATTTCGCTGTACAGCCTATGGTCCCATTCACTCGGGAATATCCCAACGCAGCTCCTAGAAGAAACGTGTTTCTGACTCGCTGAATGTCAACATAGATTCAACTCTCTTAGGTGAACGAACGCACAGCAGAGCAGTTTCAAGGAAACGATTCTCCTGAGTTTTAGACCAAGTTTACTGCTGTTTAGTACGTATGCCGGCATTGGGATGGAAATACCGGTTTTGGGATTCTGCACAGAAACGGTTTGCAAACCGCTGAATCCTCACGTGTGTTTAACTCTGTCAGTTGAATGCAGACATTGACAAGCATTCAGTTAGATAGCTCTGTTTTGGTTTTGTAGCAGATATTTCTCTGTACAGCCTATGGTCCCATTCACTCGGGAATATCCCAACGCAGCTCCTAGAAGAAACGTGTTTCTGACTCGCTGAATCTCAACATAGATTCAACTCTCTTAGGTGAACGAACACACAGCAGAGCAGTTTCAAGGAAACGTTTCTCCTGAGTTTTAGACGAAGTTTCCGGCGGTTTAGTACGTATACCGGCATTGGGTTGGAAATACCGGTATTGGGATTTTGCACAGAAAGGGTTTGCAAACCGCTGAATCCACACGTCAGTTTAACTCTGTCAGTTGAATGCACACATTGACAACCATTCAGTTAGATAGCTCCGTTTTGGTTTTAGAAGCAGATATTTCTCTGTACAGCCTACGGTCCCATTCACTCGGGAATATTCCAAAACAGATCCTAGAAGAAACGTGTTTCTGACTCGCTGAATGTCAACATAGATTCAACTCTCTTAGGTGAACGAACGCACAGCAGAGCAGTTTCAAGGAAACGTTTCTCCTGAGTTATAGACGAAGTTTCCTGCTGTTTAGTACGTATGCCGGCATTGGGCTGGAAATACCGGTTTTGGGATTCTGCAAAGAAATGTTTTGCCAAGCGCTGAATCCACACGTGAGTTTAACTCTGTCAGTTGAATGCACACATTGACAACCATTCAGTTAGATAGCTCCGTTTTGGTTTTAGAAGCAGATATTTCTCTGTACAGCCTATGGTCCCATTCACTCGGGAATATCCCAACGCAGCTCCTAGAGGAAACGTGTTTCTGACTCGCTGAATCTCCACATAGATTCAACTCTCTTAGGTGAACGAATGTACACCAGAGCAATTTCAAGGAAACGTTTCTCCTGAGTTTTAGACGAAGTTTTCAGCGGTTGAGTACGTATGCCGGCATTGGGCTGGAAATACCCGTATTGGGATTCTGCACAGAAAGGGATTGCAAACCGCTGAATCCACACGTGAGTTTAACTCTGTCAGTTGAATGCACACATTGACAACCATTCAGTTAGATAGCTCCGTTTTGGTTTTAGAAGCAGATATTTCTCTGTACAGCCTATGGTCCCATTCACTCGGGAATATCCCAACGCAGCTCCTAGAAGAAACGTGTTTCTGACTCGCTGAATCCTAACATAGATTCAACTCTCTTAGGTGAACGAACGCACAACAGAGCAGTTTCAAGGAAACCTTTCTCCTGAGTTTTAGACGAAGGTTACTGCTGTTTCGTACGTATGCCGGCAATGGGCTGGAAATGCCGGTTTTGCGATTCTGCAAAGAAAGTGTTTGCAAACCGCTGATTCCACACGTGAGTTAAACTCTGTCAGTTGAATGCACACATTGACAACCATTCAGTTAGATAGCTCCGTTTTGGTTTTAGAAGCAGATATTTATCTGTACAGCCTATGGTCCCATTCACTCAGGAATATCCCAACGCAGCTCCTAGAAGAAACGTTTTTGTGACTCGCTGAATCTCAACATAGATTCAACTCTCTTAGTTGAACGAACGAACAGCAGAGCAGTTTAAAGGAAACGTTCCTCCTGAGCTTTAGACGAAGTTTCCTGCTGTTTAGTACGTATGCCGTCGTTGGGCTGGAAATACCGGTTTTGGGATTCTGCACAGAAAGGGTTTCCAAACCGCTGAATCCACATGTGAGTTAAACTCTGTCAGTTGAATGCACACATTGACAACTATTCAGTTAGATAGCTCCGTATTGGTTTTAAAAGCAGATATGTCTCTCTACAGCCTATGGTCCCATTAACTCGGGAATGTTCCAACGCAGCTCCTAGAAGAAACGTGTTTCTGACTCGCTGAATCTCAACATAGATTCACCTCTCTTAGGTGAACGAACGCACAGCAGAGCAGTTTCAAGGAAACGATTCTCCTGAGTTTTAGGCGAAGTTTACTGCTGTTTAGTACGTATGCCGGCATTTGGATGGAAATACCGGTTTTGGGATTCTGCACAGAATCGGTTTGCAACCGGCTGAATTCACACGTGAGTTTAACTCTGTCAGTTGAATGCACACATTGACAACCATTCAGTGAGATAGCTCCGTTTTGGTTTTAGAAGCAGATATTTCTCTGTACAGCCTATGGTCCCATTCACTCGGGAATATCCCAACGCAGCTCCTAGAAGAAGCGTGTTCCTGACTCGCTGAATCTCAACATAGATTGAAGTCTCTTAGGTGAACGAATGCTCAGCAGAGCAGTTTCAAGGAAACGTTCCTCCTTAGTTTTAGACGAAATTTCCTACTGTTTAGTTCGTATGCCGGCATTGGTCTGGAAATACCGGTTTTGCGATTCTGCACAGAAAGGGTTTGCAAACCGCTGAATTCACACGTGAGTTTACCTCTGTCATTTAAATGCACACACTGACAACCATTCAGTTAGATAGCTCCGTTTTGGTTTTAGAAGCAGATGTTTCTCTGTACAGCCAATGGTCCCATTCATTCGGGAATATCCCAACGCAGCTCCTAGAAGAAACGTGTTTCTGACTCGCTGAATCTCAACATAGATTCCACTCTCTTAGGTGAACGAATGCACAGCAGAGCAGTTTCAAGGAAACGTTTCTCCTGAGTTTTAGACGAAGTTTTCGGCGGTTTAGTACGTATGCCAGCATTGGGCTGGAAATACCCGTATTGGGATTCTGCACAGAAAGGGTTTGCAAACCGCTGAATCCACACGTGAGTTTTACTCTGTCAGTTGAATGCATACATTGACAACCATTCAGTTAGATAGCTCCGTTTTGGTTTTAGAAGCAGATATTTCTCTGTACAGCCTATGGTCCCATTCACTCGGGAATATCCCAGCGCAGCTCCTAGAAGAAACGTGTTTCTGATTCGCTGAATCTCAACATAGATTCAACTCTCTTAGGTGAACGAACGCACAGCACAGCAGTTTCAAGGAAACGTTTCTCCTGAGTTTTAGACCAAGTTTACTGCTGTTTAGTACGTATGCCGGCATTGGGATGGAAATACCGGTTTTGGGATTCTGCACAGAAACGGTTTGCAAACCGCTGAATGCACACGTGAGTTTAACTCTGTCAGTTGAATGCGCACATTGACAAGCATTCAGTTAGATAGCTCCGTTTTGGTTTTAGAAGCAGACATTTCTCTGTACAGCCTATGGTCCCATTCACTCGGGAATATCCCAAGGCAGCTCCTGGAAGAAACGTGTTTCTGACTCGCTGAATCTCAACATAGATTCAACTCTCTTAGGTGAACGAACGCACAGCAGAGCAGTTTCAAGGAAACCTTTCTCCTGAGTTTTAGACGAAGTTTCCTGCGGTTTAGGACGTATGCCGGCATTGGGCTGGAAATACTGGTTTTGGGATTCTGCACAGAAACGGTTTGCAAACCGCTGAATCCACACGTGAGTTTTACTCTGTCACTTGAATGCACACATTGACAACCATTCAGTTAGATTGCTCCGTTTTGGTTTTAGAAGCAGATATTTCTCTGTACAGCCTATGGTCCCATTCACTCGGGAATATCCCAACACAGCTCCTAGAAGAAACGTGTTTCTGACTCGCTGAATCTCAACATAGATTGAACTCTCTTAGGTGAACGAACGCACAGAAGAGCAGATTCAAGGAAACGATTCTCCTGAGTTTTAGACGAAGTTTCCTGCGGTTTAGTACGTATGCCGGCATTGGGATGGAAATACCGGTTTTGGGATTCTGCAAAGAAAGGGTTTGCCAACCGCTGAATCCACACGTGAGTTTAACTCTGTCACTTGAATGCACACATTGACAACCATTCTGTTAGATAGCTCCGTTTTGGTTTTAGAAGCAGATATTTATCTGTACAGCCTATGGTCCCATTCACTCGGGAATATCCCAACGCAGCTCCTAGAAAAAACGTGTTTCTGACTCGCTGAATCTCAACATAGATTCAACTCTCTTAGGTGAACGAATGCACAGCAGAGCAGTTTCAAGGAAAAGTTTCTCCTGAGTTTTAGACGAAGTTTCCGGCGGTTTAGTACGTATGCCGGCATTGGGCTGGAAATACCGGTATTGGGATTCTACACAGAAAGTGTTTGCAAACCGCTGAATCCACACGTGAGTTTAACACTGTCAGTTGAATGCACACATTGACAACCATTTTGTTAGACAGCTCCGTTTTTGTTTTAGAAGAAGATATTTCGCTGTACAGCCTATGGTCCCATTCACTCGGGAATATCGCAACGCAGCTCCTAGAAGAAACGTGTTTCTGACTCGCTGAATCTCAACATAGATTCAACTCTCTTAGGTGAACGAACGCACAGCAGAGCAGTTTCAAGGAAACGATTCTCCTGAGTTTTAGACGAAGTTTACTGCTGTTTAGTACGTATGCCGGCATTGGGATGGAAATACCGGTTTTGGGATTCTGCACAGAAACGTTTTGCAAACCGCTGAATCCTCACGTGAGTTTAACTCTGTCAGTTGAATGCACACATTGACAAGCATTCAGTTAGATAGCTCTGTTTTGGTTTTGTAGCAGATATTTCTCTGTACAGCCTATGGTCCCATTCACTCGGGAATATCCCAACGCAGCTCCTAGAAGAATCGTGTTTCTGACTCGCTGAATCTCAACATAGATTCAACTCTCTTAGGTGAACGAATGCACAGCAGAGCAGTTTCAAGGAAACCTTTCTCCTGAGTTTTAGACGAAGTTTCCTGCGGTTTAGGACGTATGCCGGCATTGGGCTGGAAATACCGGTTTTGGGATTCTGCACAGAAAGGGTTTGCAAACCGCTGAATCCACACGTGAGTTTTACTCTGTCACTTTTATGCACACATTGACAACCATTCAGTTAGATAGCTCCGATTTGGTTTTAGAAGCAGATATTTCTCTGTACAGCCTATGGTCCCATTCACTCGGGAATATCCCAACGCAGCTCCAAGAAGAAACGTGTTTCTCACTCGCTGAATCTCAACATAGACTCAACTCTCTTAGGTGAACGAATACACAGCAGAGCACTTTCAAGGAAACGTTTCTCCTGAGTTTTAGACGAAGTTTCCTGCGGTTTAGTACGTATGCCGGCATTGGGCTGGAAATACCGGTTTTGGAATTCTGCAAAGAAAGGGTTTGCCAAGCGCTGAATCCACACGTGAGTTTAACTCTGTCACTTGAATGTACACATTGACAACCATTCAGTTAGATAGCTCCGTTTTGGTTTTAGAAGCAGATATTTCTCTGTACAGCCTATGGTCCCATTCACTCGGGAATATCCCAACGCAGCTCCTAGAAGAAACGTGTTTCTGACTCGCTGAATCTCCACATAGATTCCACTCTCTTAGGTGAACGAATGCACAGCAGAGCAGTTTCAAGGAAACGTTTCTCCTGAGTTTTACACGAAGTTTTCTGCGGTTTAGTACGTATGCCGGCATTGGGCTGGAAATACCCGTATTGGGATTCTTCACAGAAAGGGTTTGCAAACCGCTGAATCCACACGTGAGTTTTACTCTGTCAGTTGAATGCATACATTGACAACCATTCAGTTATATAGCTCCGTTTTGGTTTTAGAAGCAGATATTTCTCTGTACAGCCTATGTTCCCATTCACTCGGGAATATCCCAACGCAGCTCCTAGAAGAAACGTGTTTCTGACTCGCTGAATCTCAACATAGATTCAACTCTCTTAGGTGAACCAATGCACAGCAGAGCAGTTTCAAGGAAACGTTTCTCCTGAGTTTTAGACGAAGTTTCCGGCGGTTTAGTACGTATGCCGGCATTGGGCTGGAAATACCGGTATTGGGATTCTGCACAGAAAGGGTTTGCAAACCGCTGAATCCACACGTGAGTTTAACTCTGTCAGTTGAATGCACACATTGACAACCATTCAGTTAGATAGCTCCGTTTTGTTTTTAGAAGCAGATATTTCTCTGTACAGCCTATGGTCCCATTCACTCGGGAATATCCCAACGCATCTCCTAGAAGAAACGTGATTCTGACTCGCTGAATCTCAACATAAATTCAACTCTCTTAGGTGAACGAACGCACAGCAGAGCAATTTCAAGGAAACGATTCTCCTGAGTTTTAGACGAATTTTACTGCTGTTTAGTACGTATGCAGGCATTGGGATGGAAATTCCGGTTTTGGGATTCTACACAGAAACGGTTTGCAAACTGCTGAATGCACACGTGAGTTTAACTCTCTCAGTTGAATGCACACATTGACAACCATTCAGTTAGATAGCTCCGTTTTGGTTTTAGAAGCAGATATTTCTCTGTACAGCCTATGGTCCCATTCACTCGGGAATATCCCAACGCAGCTCCTAGAAGAAACGTGTTTCTGACTCGCTGAATATCCACATAGATTCAACTCTCTTAGGTGAACGAATGCACAGCAGAGCAGTTTCAAGGAAACGTTTCTCCTGAGTTTTAGACGAAGTTTTCTGCAGTTTAGTACGTATGCCGGCATTGGGCTGGAAATACCGGTATTGGGATTCTGCACAGAAAGGGTTTGCAAACCGCTGAATCCACACGTGAGTTTAACTCTGTCAGTTGAATGCACACATTGACAACCATTTTGTTAGACAGCTCCGTTTTGGTTTTAGAAGCAGATATTTCTCTGTACAGCCTATGGTCCCATTCACTCGGGAATATCCCAACACAGCTCCTAGAAGAAACGTGTTTCCGACTCGCTGAATCTCAACATAGATTCAACTCTCTTAGGTGAACGAACGCACAGCAGAGCAGTTTCAAGGAAACGTTTCTCCTGAGTTTTAGACGAAGTTTCCTGCGGTTTAGTACGTATGCCGGCATTGGGCTGGAAATACCGGTATTGGAGTTCTGCACAGAAAGGGTTTGAAAACCGCTGAATCCACACGTGAGTTTAACTCTGTCAGTTGAATGCACACATTGACAACCATTCAGTTAGATAGCTCCGTTTTGGTTTTAGAAGCAGATATTTCTCTGTACAGCCTATGGTCCCATTCACTCGGGATTATCCCAACACAGCTCCTAGAAGAATCGTGTTTCTGACTCGCTGAATCTCAACATAGATTCAACTCTCTTAGGTGAACGAACGCACAGCAGAGCAGTTTCAAGGAAATGTTTCTCCTGAGTTTTAGACGAAGTTTCCTGCGGTTTAGTACGTATGCCGGCATTGGGCTGGAAATACCGGTTTTGGGATTCTGCAAAGAAAGGATTTGCAAACCGCTGAATCCACACGTGAGTTTAACTCTGTCAGTTGAATGCACACAGTGATAACCATTTTGTTAGACAGCTCCGTTTTGGTTTTAGAAGCAGATATTTCGCTGTACAGCCTATGGTCCCATTCACTCGGGAATATCCCAACGCAGCTCCTAGAAGAAACGTGTTTCTGACTCGCTGAATCTCAACATAGATTCAACTCTCTTAGGTGAACGAACCCACAGCAGAGCAGTTTCAAGGAAATGTTTCTCCTGAGTTTTGGCGAAGTTTCCTGCGGTTTACTATGCATGCCGGCATTGGGCCGGAAATACCGGTTTTGGGATTCTGCAAAGAAAGGGTTTGCAAACCGCTGAATCCACACGTGAGTTTAACTCTGTCAGTTGAATGCACACATTGACAACCATTCAGTTAGATAGCTCCGTTCTGGTTTTAGAAGCAGATATATCTCTCTACAGCCTATGGTCCCATTCACTCGGGAATATCCCAACGCAGCTCCTAGAAGAAACGTGTTTCTGACTCGCTGAATCTCAACATAGATTCAACTCTCTTAGGTGAACGAACGCACAGCAGAGCAGTTTCAAGGAAACGTTTCTCCTGAGTTTTAGACGAAGTCTCCTGCGGTTTAGTACGTATGTCGGCATTGGGCTGGAAATACCGGTTTTGGGATTCTGCACAGAAAGGGTTTGCAAACCGCTGAATCCACACGTGAGATTAACTCTCTCAGTTGAATGCACACACTGATAAACATTCAGTTAGATAGCTCCGTTTTGGTTTTAGAAGCAGATATTTCTCTGTACAGCCTATGGTCCCATTCACTCGGGAATATCCCAACACAGCTCCTAGAAGAAACGTGTTTCTGACTCGCTGAATCTCAACATAGATTCAACTCTCTTAGGTGAACGAACGCACCGCAGAGCAGTTTCAAGGAAACGTTTCTCCTGAGCTTTAGACGAAGTTTCCTGAAGTTTAGTACGTATGCCGGCATTGGGATGGAAATACCGGTTTTGGGATTCTGCACAGAAACGGTTTGCAAACCGCTGAATGCACACGTGAGTTTAACTCTGTCAGTTGAATGCTCACATTGACAACCATTCAGTTAGATAGCTCCGTTTTGGTTTTAGAAGCAGATATTTCTCTGTACAGCCTATGGTCCCAATCACTCGGGAATATCCCAACGCAGCTCCTAGATGAAACGTGTTTCTGACTCGAGGAGTCTCAACATAGATTCAACTCTCTTAGGTGAACAAACTCACAGCAGAGCAGTTTCAAGGAAACGTTTCTCCTGGGTTTTAGCGAAGTTTACTGCTGTTTAGTACTTATGCCTGCATTGGGCTGGAAATACCGGTTTTGGGATTCTGCACAGAAAGTGTTTGCAAACCGCTGAATCCACACCTGAGTTTACCACTGTCAGTTGAATGCACACATTGACAACAATTCAGTTAGATAGCTCCGTTTTGGTTTTAGAAGCAGATATTTCTCTGTACAGCCTATGGTCCCATTCACTCGGGAATTTCCCAACGCAGCTCCTAGAAGAAACGTGTTTCTGACTCGCTGAATCTCAACATAGATTCAACTCTCTTAGGTGAACGAACGCACAGCAGAGCAGTTTCAAGGAAACGTTTCTCCTGAGTTTTAGACGAAATTTCCTGCGGTTTAGTACGTATGCCGGCATTGGGCTGGAAATACCGGTTTTGGGATTCTGCACAGAAAGGGTTTGCAAACCGCTGAATCCACACGTGAGATTAACTCTGTCAGTTGAATGCACACACTGATAACCATTCAGTTAGATAGCTCCGTTTTGGTTTTAGAAGCAGATATTTCTCTGTACAGCCTATGGTCCCATTCACTCGGAAATATCCCAACGCAACTCCCAGAAGAAACATGTTTCTGACTCGCTGAATCTCAACATAGATTCAACTCTCTTAGGTGAACGAAGGCAGAGTAGAGGAGTTTCAAGGAAACGATTCTCCTGAGTTTTAGACGAAGTTTCCTGCGGTTTAGGACGTATGCCGGCATTGGGCTGGAAATACCGGTTTTGGGATTCTGCACAGAAAGGGTTGGCAAACCGCTGAATCCACACGTGAGTTTAACTCTGTCAGTTGAATGCACACGTTGACAACCATTCAGTTAAATAGCTCCGTTTTCGTTTTAGAAGCAGATATTTCTCTGTACAGCCTATGGTCCCATTCACTCGGGAATATCCCAACGCAACTCCCAGAAGAAACGTGTTTCTGACTCGCTGAACCTCAACATAGATTCAAATCTCTTAGGTGAGCGAATGCAGAGCAGAGCAGTTTCAAGGAAGCGATTCTCCTGAGTTTTAGACGAATTTTACTGCTCTTTAGTACGTATGCCGGCATTGGGATGGAAATACCGGTTTTGGGATTCTGCACAGAAATGGTTTGAAAACCGCTGAATCCACACGTGAGATTAACTCTGTCAGTTGAATGCACACATTGACAACCATTCAGTTAGATAGCTCCGTTTAGGTTTTAGAAGCAGATATTTCTCTGTAAAGCCTATGGTCCCTTTCTCTCGGGAATGTCCCAACGCAGCTCCTAGAAGAAACGTGTTTCTGACTCGCTGAATCTCAACATAGATTCAACTCTCTTATGTGAACGAAGGCAGAGCAGAGCAGTTTCAAGGAAACGGTTCTCCTGAGTTTTAGACGAAGTTTCCTGGGGTTTAGGACGTATGCCGGCATTTGGCTGGAAATACCGGTTTTGGGATTCTGCACAGAAAGGGTTTGCAAACCGCTGAATCCACACGTGAGTTTAACTCTGTCAGTGGAATGCACACGTTGACAACCATTCAGTTAGATAGCTCCGTTTTGGTTTTAGAAGCAGATATTTCTCTGTACAGCCTATGGTCCCATTCACTCGGGAATATCCCAACACAGCTCCTAGAAGAAACGTGTTTCTGACTCGCTGAATCTCAACATAGATTCAACTCTCTTAGGTGAACGAAGGCACAGCAGAGCAGTTTCAAGGAAACGTTTCTCCTGAGATTTAGACGAAGTTTCCTGAAGTTTAGTACGTATGCCGGCATTGGGATGGAAATACCGGGTTTGGGATTCTGCACAGAAACGGTTTGCAAACCGCTGAATGCACACGTGAGTTTAACTCTGTCAGTTGAATGCACACATTGACAACCATTCAGTTAGATAGCTCCGTTTTGGTTTTAGAAGCAGATATTTCTCTGTACAACCTATGGTCACAATCACTCGGGAATATCCCAACGCAGCTCCTAGAAGAAACGTGTTTCTGACTCGAGGAGTCTCAACATAGATTCAACTCTCTTAGGTGAACGAACTCACAGCAGAGCAGTTTCAAGGAAACGTTTCTCCTGAGTTTTAGACGAAGTTTACTGCTGTTTAGTACGTATGCCTGCATTGGGCTGGAAATACCGGTTTTGGGATTCTGCACAGAAAGGGTTTGCAAACCGCTGAATCCACACCTGAGTTTACCACTGTCAGTTGAATGCACACATTGACAACAATTCAGTTAGATAGCTCCGTTTTGGTTTTAGAAGCAGATATTTCTCTGTACAGCCTATGGTCCCATTCACTCGGGAATATCCCAACGCAGCTCCTAGAAGAAACGTGTTTCCGACTCGCTGAATTTCAACATAGATTCAACTCTCTTAGGTGAACGAACGCACAGCAGAGCAGTTTCAAGGAAACGTTTCTCCTGAGTTTTAGACGAAGTTTCCTGCGGTTTAGGACGTATGCAGGCATTTGGGCTGGAAATACCAGGTTTGGGATTCTGCACAGAAAGGGTTTGCAAACCGCTGAATCCTCACGTGAGTTTTCCTCTGTCAGTTGAATGCACACATTGACAACCATTCAGTTAGATAGCTCCGTTTTGGTTTTAGAAGCAGATAGTTATCTGTACAGCCTATGGTCCCATTCCCTCGGGAATATCCCAACACAGCTCCTAGAAGAAACGTGTTTCCGACTCGCTGAATCTCAACATAGATTCAACTCTCTTAGGTGAACGAACGCACAGCAGAGCACTTTCAAGGAAACGTTTCTCCTGAGCTTTAGACGAAGTTTCTTGCGGTTTAGTACGTATGCCGTCATTGGGCTGGAAATACCGGAATTGGGATTCTGCAAAGAAAGGGTTTGGAAACCGATGAATCCACACGTGAGTTTAACTCTGTCAGTTGAATGCACACATTGACAACCATTCAGTTAGATAGCTCCGTTTTGGTTTTAGAAGCAGATATTTCTCTGTATAGCCTATGGTCCCATTCACTCGGGAATATCCCAACGCAGATCCTAGAAGAAACGTGTTTCTGACTCGCTGAATCTCAACATAGATTCAACTCTCTTAGGTGAACGAACGCACAGCAGAGCAGTTTCAAGGAAACGTTTCTCCTGAGTTTTAGACGATGTTTCCTGCGGTTTAGTAGGTATGCCGGCATTGGGCTGGAAATACCGGAATTGGGATTCTGCAAAGAAAGGGTTTGCAAACCGCTGAATCCACACGTGAGTTTAACTCTGTCAGTTGAATGCTCACATTGACAACCATTCAGTTAGATAGCTCCGTTTTGGTTTTAGAAGCAGATATTTCTCTGTACAGCCTATGGTCCCATTCACTCGGGAATATCCCAACGCAGCGCCTAGAAGAAACGTGTTTCTGATTCGCTGAATCTCAACATAGTTTCAACTCTCTTAGGTGAACGAACGCACAGCAGAACAGTTTCAAGGAAATGTTTCTCCTGAGTTTTAGACGAAGTTTCCTGCGGTTTAGTACGTATGCCTGCATTGGGCTGGAAATACCGGTTTTGGGATTCTGCAAAGAAAGGGTTTGCAAACCGCTGAATCCACACGTGAGTTTAACTCTGTCAGTTGAATGCTCACATTGACAACCATTCAGTTAGATAGCTCCGTTTTGGTTTTAGAAGCAGATATTTCTCTGTACAGCCTATGGTCCCATTCACTCGGGAATATCCCAACACAGCTCCTAGAAGAAACGTGTTTCTGACTCGCTGAATCTCAACATACATTCAACTCTCTTAGGTGAACGAACGCACAGCAGAGCAGTTTCAAGGAAACGTTTCTCCTGAGTTTTAGACGAAGTTTCCTGAGGATTAGTACGTATGCCGGCATTGGGATGGAAAAACCGGTTTTGTGATTCTGCACAGAAAGGGTTTGCAAACCGCTGAATCCACACGTGATTTTAACTCTGTCAGTTGAATGCACACATTGACAACCATTTTGTTAGACAGCTCCGTTTTGGTTTTAGAAGCAGATATTTCGCTGTACAGGCTATGGTCCCATTCACTCGGGAATATCCCAGCGCAGCTCCTAGAAGAAACGTGTTTCTGACTCGCTGAATCTCAACATAGATTCAACTCTCTTAGGTGAACGAACGCACAGCAGAGCAGTTTCAAGGAAACGTTTCTCCTGAGTTTTAGACGAAGTTTCCTGCGGTTTAGGACGTATGCCGGCATTTGGGCTGGAAATACCGGTTTTGGGATTCTGCACAGAAAGGGTTTGCAAACCGCTGAATCCTCACGTGAGTTTTACTCTGTCAGTTGAATGCACACATTGACAACCATTCAGTTAGATAGCTCCGTTTTGGTTTTAGAAGCAGATAGTTCTCTGTACAGCCTATGGTCCCATTCACTCGGGAATATCCCAACACAGCTCCTAGAAGAAACGTGTTTCCGACTCGCTGAATCTCAACATAGATTCAACTCTCTTAGGAGAACGAACGCACAGCAGAGCAGTTTCAAGGAAACGTTTCTCCTGAGCTTTAGACGAAGTTTCCTGCGGTTTAGTTCGTATGCCGTCATTGGGCTGGAAATACCGGTATTGGGATTCTGCTAAGAAAGGGTTTGTAAACCGCTGAATCCACAAGTGAGTTTACCTCTGTCAGTTGAATGCACACATTGACAACCATTCAGTTAGATAGCTCCGTTTTGGTTTTAGAAGCAGATATTTCTCTGTATAGCCTATGGTCCCATTCACTCGGGAATATCCCAACGCAGCTCCTAGAAGAAACGTGTTTCTGACTCGCTGAATCTCAACATAGATTCAACTCTCTTAGGTGAACGAACGCATAGCAGAGCAGTTTCAAGGAAACGTTTCTCCTGAGTTTTAGACGAAGTTTCCTGCGGTTTAGTACGTATGCCGGCATTGGGCTGGAAATACCGGTTCTGGGATTCTGCACAGAAAGGATTTGCAAACCGCTGAATCCACATGTGAGTTTAACTCTGTCAGTTGAATGCACACATTGACAACCATTCAGTTAGATAGCTCCGTTTGGTTTTAGAAGCAGATATTTCTCTGTACAGCCTATGGTCCCATTCACTCGGGAAAATCCCAACGCAGCGCCTAGAAGAAACGTGTTTCTGATTCGCTGAATCTCAACATAGTTTCCACTCTGTTAGGTGAACGAACGCACAGCAGAGCAGGTTCAAGGAAATGTTTCTCCTGAGTTTTAGACGAAGTTTCCTGCGGTTTAGTACGTATGCCGGCATTGGGCTGGAAATACCGGTTTTGGGATTCTGCAAAGAAAGGGTTTGGAAACCGCTGAATCCACACGTGAGTTTAACTCTGTCTGTTGAATGCTCACATTGACAAACATTCAGTTAGATAGCTCCGTTTTGGTTTTAGAAGCAGGTATTTCTCTGTACAGCCTATGGTCCCATTCACTCGGGAATATCCCAACACAGCTCCTAGAAGAAACGTGTTTCTGACTCGCTGAATCTCAACATAGATTCAACTCTCTTAGGTGAACGAACGCACAGCAGAGCAGTTTCAAGGAAACGTTTCTCCTGAGGTTTAGACGAAGTTTCCTTAGGATTAGTACGTATGCCGGCATTGGGATGGAAATACCGGTTTTGTGATTCTGCACAGAAAGGGTTTGCAAACCGCTGAATCCACACGTGAGTTTAACTCTGTCAGTTGAATGCACACATTGACAACCATTTTGTTAGACAGCTCCGTTTTGGTTTTAGAAGCAGATATTTCGCTGTACATGCTATGGTCCCATTCACTCGGGAATATCCCAACGCAGCTCCTAGAAGAAACGTGTTTCTGACTCGCTGAATCTCAACATAGTTTCAACTCTCTTAGGTGAACGAACGCACAGCAGAGCAGTTTCAAGGAAATGTTTCTCCTGAGTTTTAGACGAAGTTTCCTGCGGTTTAGTACGTATGCCGGCATTGGGCTGGAAATACCGGTTTTGGGATTCTGCAAAGAAAGGATTTGCAAACCGCTGAATCCACACGTGAGTTTAACTCTGTCAGTTGAATGCACACAGTGATAACCATTTTGTTAGACAGCTCCGTTTTGGTTTTAGAAGCAGATATTTCGCTGTACAGCCTATGGTCCCATTCACTCGGGAATATCCCAACGCAGCTCCTAGAAGAAACGTGTTTCTGACTCGCTGAATCTCAACATAGATTCAACTCTCTTAGGTGAACGAACGCACAGCAGAGCAGTTTCAAGGAAATGTTTCTCCTGAGTTTTGGCGAAGTTTCCTGCGGTTTACTATGCATGCCGGCATTGGGCCGGAAATACCGGTTTTGGGATTCTGCAAAGAAAGGGTTTGCAAACCGCTGAATCCACACGTGAGTTTAACTCTGTCAGTTGAATGCACACATTGACAACCATTCAGTTAGATAGCTCCGTTTTGGTTTTAGAAACAGATATTTCTCTGTACAGCCTATGGTCCCATTCACTCGGGAATATCCCAACGCAGCTCCTAGAAGAAACGTGTTTCTGACTCGCTGAATCTCAACATAGATTCAACTCTCTTAGGTATACGAACGCACAGCAGAGCAGTTTCAAGGAAACGTTTCTCCTGAGTTTTAGACGAAGTCTCCTGCGGTTTAGTACGTATGCCGGCATTGGGCTGGAAATACCGGTTTTGGGATTCTGCACAGAAAGGGTTTGCAAACCGCTGAATCCACACGTGAGATTAACTCTGTCAGTTGAATGCACACACTGATAACCATTCAGTTAGATAGCTCCGTTTTGGTTTTAGAAGCAGATATTTCTCTGTACAGCCTATGGTCCCATTCACTCGGGAATATCCAAACACAGCTCCTAGAAGAAACGTGTTTCTGACTCGCTGAATCTCAACATAGATTCAACTCTCTTAGGTGAACGAACGCACCGCAGAGCAGTTTCAAGGAAACGTTTCTCCTGAGCTTTAGACGAAGTTTCCTGAAGTTTAGTACGTATGCCGGCATTGGGATATAAATACCGGTTTTGGGATTCTGCACAGAAACGGTTTGCAAACCGCTGAATGCACACGTGAGTTTAACTCTGTCAGCTGAATGCTCACATTGACAACCATTCAGTTAGATAGCTCCGTTTTGGTTTTAGAAGCAGATATTTCTCTGTACAGCCTATGGTCCCAATCACTCGGGAATATCCCAACGCAGCTCCTAGATGAAACGTGTTTCTGACTCGAGGAGTCTCAACATAGATTCAACTCTCTTAGGTGAACAAACTCACAGCAGAGCAGTTTCAAGGAAACGTTTCTCCTGAGTTTTAGACGAAGTTTACTGCTGTTTAGTACTTATGCCTGCATTGGGCTGGAAATACCGGTTTTGGGATTCTGCACAGAAAGTGTTTGCAAACCGCTGAAGCCACACCTGAGTTTACCACTGTCAGTTGAATGCACACATTGACAACAATTCAGTTAGATAGCTCCGTTTTGGTTTTAGAAGCAGATATTTCTCTGTACAGCCTATGGTCCCATTCACTCGGGAATATCCCAACGCAGCTCCAAGAAGAAACGTATTTCTGACTCGCTGAATCTCAACATAGATTCAACTCTCTTAGGTGAACGAACGCACAGGAGAGCAGTTTCAAGGAAAAGTTTCTCCTGAGTTTTAGACGAAGTTTCCGGCGGTTTAGTACGTATGCCGGCATTGGGCTGGAAATACCGGTTTTGGGATTCTGCACAGAAAGGGTTTGCAAACCGCTGAATCCACACGTGAGTTTTACTCTGTCAGTTGAATGCACACATTGACAACCATTCAGTTAGATAGCTCCGTTTTGGTTTTAGAAGCAGATAGATCTCTGTACAGCCTATGGTCCCATTCACTCGGGAAAATCCCAACACAGCTCCTAGAAGAAACGTGTTCCTGACTAGCTGAATCTCAACACAGATTCAACTCTCTTAGGTGAACGAACGCACAGCAGAGCAGTTTCAAGGAAACGTTTCTCCTGAGTTTTAGACGAATTTTCCTGAGGATTAGTACGAATGCTGGCATTGGGATGGAAATACCGGTTTTGTGATTCTGCACAGAAAGGGTTTGCAAACCGCTGAATCCACAGGTGAGTTTAACTCTGTCAGTTGAATGCACACAGTGACAACCATTTTGTTAGACAGCTCCGTTTTGGTTTTAGAAGCAGATATTTCGCTGTACAGCCTATGGTCCCATTCACTCGGGAATATCCCAACGCAGCTCCTAGAAGAAACGTGTTTCTCACTCGCTGAATCTCAACATAGATTCAACTCTCTTAGGTGAACGAACGCACAGCAAAGCAGTTTAAAGGAAACCTTTCTCCTGAGTTTTAGACGAAGTTTCCTGCGGTTTAGGACGTATGCCGGCATTTGGGCTGGAAACACCGGTTTTGGGATTCTGCACAGAAAGGGTTTGCAAACCGCTGAATCCACATGTGAGTTTTACTCTGTCAGTTGAATGCACACATTGACAACCATTCAGTTAGATAGCTCCGTTTTGGTTTTAGAAGCAGATAGTTCTCTGTACAGCCTATGGTCCCATTCACTCGGGAATATCCCAACGCAGCTCCTAGAAGAAACGTGTTTCCAACTCGTTGAATCTCAACATAGATTCAACTCTCTTAGGTGAACGAACGCACAGCAGAGCAGTTTCAAGGAAACGTTTCTCCTGAGCTTTAGACGAAGTTTCCTGCGGTTTAGTACGTATGCCGTCATTGGGCTGGAAATACCGGTTTTGGGATTCTGCAAAGAAAGGGTTTGAAAACCGCTGAATCCACACGTGAGTTTAACTCTGTCAGTTGAATGTGCACATTGACAACCAATCAGTTAGATAGCTCCGTTTTGGTTTTAGAAGCAGATATTTCTCTGTATAGCCTATGGTCCCATTCACTCGGGAATATCCCAACGCAGCTCCTAGAAGAAACGTGTTTCTGACTCGCTGAATCTCAACATAGATTCAACTCTCTTAGGTGAACGAACGCACAGCAGAGCAGTTTCAAGGAAATGTTTCTCCTGAGTTTTGGCGAAGTTTCCTGCGGTTTACTATGTATGCCGGCATTGGGCCGGATATACCGGTTTTGGGATTCTGCAAAGAAAGGGTTTGCAAACCGCTGAATCCACACGTGAGTTTAACTCTGTCAGTTGAATGCACACATTGACAACCATTCAGTTAGATAGCTCCGTTTTGGTTTTAGAAGCAGATATTTCTCTCTACAGCCTATGGTCCCATTCACTCGGGAATATCCCAACGCAGCTCCTAGAAGAAACGTGTTTCTGACTCGCTGAATCTCAACATAGATTCAACTCTCTTAGGTGAACGAACGCACAGCAGAGCAGTTTCAAGGAAACGTTTCTCCTGAGTTTTAGACGAAATTTCCTGCGGTTTAGTACGTATGCCGGCATTGGGCTGGAAATACCGGTTTTGGGATTCTGCACAGAAAGGGTTTGCAAACCGCTGAATCCACACGTGAGATTAACTCTGTCAGTTGAATGCACACACTGATAACCATTCAGTTAGATAGCTCCGTTTTGGTTTTAGAAGCAGATATTTCTCTGTACAGCCTATGGTCCCATTCACTCGGGAATATCCCAACGCAACTCCCAGAAGAAACATGTTTCTGACTCGCTGAATCTCAACATAGATTCAACTCTCTTAGGTGAACGAAGGCAGAGTAGAGGAGTTTCAAGGAAACGATTCTCCTGAGTTTTAGACGAAGTTTCCTGCGGTTTAGGACGTATGCCGGCATTGGGCTGGAAATACCGGTTTTGGGATTCTGCACAGAAAGGGTTGGCAAACCGCTGAATCCACACGTGAGTTTAACTCTGTCAGTTGAATGCACACGTTGACAACCATTCAGTTAAATAGCTCCGTTTTCGTTTTAGAAGCTGATATTTCTCTGTACAGCCTATGGTCCCATTCACTCGGGAATATCCCAACGCAACTCCCAGAAGAAACGTGTTTCTGACTCGCTGAACCTCAACATAGATTCAAATCTCTTAGGTGAGCGAATGCAGAGCAGAGCAGTTTCAAGGAAGCGATTCTCCTGAGTTTTAGACGAATTTTACTGCTCTTTAGTACGTATGCCAGCATTGGGATGGAAATACCGGTTTTGGGATTCTGCACAGAAATGGTTTGAAAACCGCTGAATCCACACGTGAGATTAACTCTGTCAGTTGAATGCACACATTGACAACCATTCAGTTAGATAGCTCCGTTTTGGTTTTAGAAGCAGATATTTCTCTGTAAAGCCTATGGTCCCTTTCTCTCGGGAATGTCCCAACGCAGCTCCTAGAAGAAACGTGTTTCTGACTCGCTGAATCTCAACATAGATTCAACTCTCTTATGTGAACGAAGGCAGAGCAGAGCAGTTTCAAGGAAACGATTCTCCTGAGTTTTAGACGAAGTTTCCTGGGGTTTAGGACGTATGCCGGCATTTGGCTGGAAATACCGGTTTTGGGATTCTGCACAGAAAGGGTTTGCAAACCGCTGAATCCACACGTGAGTTTAACTCTGTCAGTGGAATGCACACGTTGACAACCATTCAGTTAGATAGCTCCGTTTTGGTTTTAGAAGCAGATATTTCTCTGTACAGCCTATGGTCCCATTCACTCGGGAATATCCCAACACAGCTCCTAGAAGAAACGTGTTTCTGACTCGCTGAATCTCAACATAGATTCAACTCTCTTAGGTGAACGAAGGCACAGCAGAGCAGTTTCAAGGAAACGTTTCTCCTGAGATTTAGACGAAGTTTCCTGAAGTTTAGTACGTATGCCGGCATTGGGATGGAAATACCGGGTTTGGGATTCTGCACAGAAACGGTTTGCAAACCGCTGAATGCACACGTGAGTTTAACTCTGTCAGTTGAATGCACACATTGACAACCATTCAGTTAGATAGCTCCGTTTTGGTTTTAGAAGCAGATATTTCTCTGTACAGCCTATGGTCACAATCACTCGGGAATATCCCAACGCAGCTCCTAGAAGAAACGTGTTTCTGACTCGAGGAGTCTCAACATAGATTCAACTCTCTTAGGTGAACGAACTCACAGCAGAGCAGTTTCAAGGAAACGTTTCTCCTGAGTTTTAGACGAAGTTTACTGCTGTTTAGTACGTATGCCTGCATTGGGCTGGAAATACCGGTTTTGGGATTCTGCACAGAAAGGGTTTGCAAACCGCTGAATCCACACCTGAGTTTACCACTGTCAGTTGAATGCACACATTGACAACAATTCAGTTAGATAGCTCCGTTTTGGTTTTAGAAGCAGATATTTCTCTGTACAGCCTATGGTCCCATTCACTCGGGAATATCCCAACGCAGCTCCTAGAAGAAACGTGTTTCCGACTCGCTGAATTTCAACATAGATTCAACTCTCTTAGGTGAACGAACGCACAGCAGAGCAGTTTCAAGGAAACGTTTCTCCTGAGTTTTAGACGAAGTTTCCTGCGGTTTAGGACGTATGCCGGCATTTGGGCTGGAAATACCAGGTTTGGGATTCTGCACAGAAAGGGTTTGCAAACCGCTGAATCCTCACGTGAGTTTTCCTCTGTCAGTTGAATGCACACATTGACAACCATTCAGTTAGATAGCTCCGTTTTGGTTTTAGAAGCAGATAGTTCTCTGTACAGCCTATGGTCCCATTCCCTCGGGAATATCCCAACACAGCTCCTAGAAGAAACGTGTTTCCGACTCGCTGAATCTCAACATAGATTCAACTCTCTTAGGTGAACGAACGCACAGCAGAGCAGTTTCAAGGAAACGTTTCTCCTGAGTTTTAGACGAAGTTTCCTGCGGTTTAGTACGTATGCCGGCATTGGGCTGGAAATACCGGTATTGGAGTTCTGCACAGAAAGGGTTTGAAAACCACTGATTCCACACGTGAGTTTAACTCTGTCAGTTGAATGCACACATTGACAACCATTCAGTTAGATAGCTCCGTTTTGGTTTTAGAAGCAGATATTTCTCTGTACAGCCTATGGTCCCATTCACTCGGGAATATCCCAACACAGCTCCTAGAAGAATCGTGTTTCTGACTCGCTGAATCTCAACATAGATTCAACTCTCTTAGGTGAACGAACGCACAGCAGAGCAGTTTCAAGGAAACGATTCTCCTGAGTTTTAGACGATGTTTCCTGCGGTTTAGTAGATATGCCGGCATTGGGCTGGAAATACCGGAATTGGGATTCTGCAAAGAAAGGGTTTGCAAACCGCTGAATCCACACGTGAGTTTAACTCTGTCAGTTGAATGCTCACATTGACAACCATTAAGTTAGATAGCTCCGTTTTGGTTTTAGAAGCAGATATTTCTCTGTACAGCCTATGGTCCCATTCACTCGGGAATATCCCAACGCAGCGCCTAGAAGAAACGTGTTTCTGATTCGCTGAATCTCAACATAGTTTCAACTCTCTTAGGTGAACGAACGCACAGCAGAACAGTTTCAAGGAAATGTTTCTCCTGAGTTTTAGACGAAGTTTCCTGCGGTTTAGTACGTATGCCTGCATTGGGCTGGAAACACCGGTTTTGGGATTCTGCAAAGAAAGGGTTTGCAAACCGCTGAATCCACACGTGAGTTTAACTCTGTCAGTTGAATGCTCACATTGACAACCATTCAGTTAGATAGCTCCGTTTTGGTTTTAGAAGCAGATATTTCTCTGTACAGCCTATGGTCCCATTCACTCGGGAATATCCCAACACAGCTCCTAGAAGAAACGTGTTTCTGACTCGCTGAATCTCAACATACATTCAACTCTCTTAGGTGAACGAACGCACAGCAGAGCAGTTTCAAGGAAACGTTTCTCCTGAGTTTTAGACGAAGTTTCCTGAGGATTAGTACGTATGCCGGCATTAGGATGGAAAAACCGGTTTTGTGATTCTGCACAGAAAGGGTTTGCAAACCGCTGAATCCACACGTGATTTTAACTCTGTCAGTTGAATGCACACATTGACAACCATTTTGTTAGACAGCTCCGTTTTGGTTTTAGAAGCAGATATTTCGCTGTACAGGCTATGGTCCCATTCACTCGGGAATATCCCAACGCAGCTCCTAGAAGAAACGTGTTTCTGACTCGCTGAATCTCAACATAGATTCAACTCTCTTAGGTGAACGAACGCATAGCAGAGCAGTTTCAAGGAAACGTTTCTCCTGAGTTTTAGACGAAGTTTCCTGCGGTTTAGTACGTATGCCGGCATTGGGCTGGAAATACCGGTTCTGGGATTCTGCACAGAAAGGATTTGCAAACCGCTGAATCCACATGTGAGTTTAACTCTGTCAGTTGAATGCACACATTGACAACCATTCAGTTAGATAGCTCCGTTTGGTTTTAGAAGCAGATATTTCTCTGTACAGCCTATGGTCCCATTCACTCGGGAAAATCCCAACGCAGCGCCTAGAAGAAACGTGTTTCTGATTCGCTGAATCTCAACATAGTTTCCACTCTGTTAGGTGAACGAACGCACAGCAGAGCAGTTTCAAGGAAATGTTTCTCCTGAGTTTTAGACGAAGTTTCCTGCGGTTTAGTACGTATGCCGGCATTGGGCTGGAAATACCGGTTTTGGGATTCTGCAAAGAAAGGGTTTGGAAACCGCTGAATCCACACGTGAGTTTAACTCTGTCTGTTGAATGCTCACATTGACAAACATTCAGTTAGATAGCTCCGTTTTGGTTTTAGAAGCAGGTATTTCTCTGTACAGCCTATGGTCCCATTCACTCGGGAATATCCCAACGCAGCTCCTAGAAGAAACGTGTTTCTGACTCGCTGAATCTCAACATAGATTCAACTCTCTTAGGTGAACGAACGCACAGCAGAGCAGTTTCAAGGAAACGTTTCTCCTGAGGTTTAGACGAAGTTTCCTTAGGATTAGTACGTATGCCGGCATTGGGATGGAAATACCGGTTTTGTGATTCTGCACAGAAAGGGTTTGCAAACCGCTGAATCCACACGTGAGTTTAACTCTGTCAGTTGAATGCACACATTGACAACCATTTTGTTAGACAGCTCCGTTTTGGTTTTAGAAGCAGATATTTCGCTGTACATGCTATGGTCCCATTCACTCGGGAATATCCCAACGCAGCTCCTAGAAGAAACGTGTTTCTGACTCGCTGAATCTCAACATAGATTCAACTCTCTTAGGTGAACGAATGCAAAGCAGAGCAGTGTCAAGGAAACGTTTCTCCTGAGTTTTAGACGAAGTTTCCTGCGGTTTAGGACGTATGCCGGCATTTGGGCTGGAAATACCGGTTTTGGGATTCTGCACAGAAAGGGTTTGCAAACCGCTGAATCCTCACGTGAGTTTTACTCTGTCTGTTGAATGCACACATTGACAACCATTCAGTTAGATAGCTCCGTTTTGGTTTTAGAAGCAGATAGTTCTCTGTACAGCCTATGGTCCCATTCACTCGGGAATATCCCAACACAGCTCCTAGAAGAAACGTGTTTCCGACTCGCTGAATCTCAACATAGATTCAACTCTCTTAGGTGAACGAACGCACAGCAGAGCAGTTTCAAGGAAACGTTTCTCCTGAGCTTTAGACGAAGTTTCCTGCGGTTTAGTACGTATGCCGTCATTGGGCTGGAAATACCGGTATTGGGATTCTGCAAAGAAAGGGTTTGCAAACCGCTGAATCCACACGTGAGTTTAACTCTGTCAGTTGAATGCACACATTGACAACCATTCAGTTAGATAGCTCCGTTTTGGTTTTAGAAGCAGATATTTCTCTGTATAGCCTATGGTCCCATTCACTGGGAATATCCCAACGCAGCTCCTAGAAGAAACGTGTTTCTGACTCGCTGAATCTCAACATAGATTCAACTCTCTTAGGTGAACGAACGCACAGCAGAGCAGTTTCAAGGAAACGTTTCTCCTGAGTTTTAGACGAAGTTTCCTGCGGTTTAGTACGTATGCCGGCATTGGGCTGGAAATACCGGTATTGGAGTTCTGCACAGAAAGGGTTTGAAAACCGCTGAATCCACACGTGAGTTTAACTCTGTCAGTTGAATGCACACATTGACAACCATTCAGTTAGATAGCTCCGTTTTGGTTTTAGAAGCAGATATTTCTCTGTACAGCCTATGGTCCCATTCACTCGGGAATATCCCAACACAGCTCCTAGAAGAAACGTGTTTCTGACTCGCTGAATCTCAACATAGATTCAACTCTCTTAGGTGAACGAACGCACAGCAGAGCAGTTTCAAGGAAACGATTCTCCTGAGTTTTAGACGATGTTTCCTGCGGTTTAGTACGTATGCCGGCATTGGGCTGGAAATACCGGTTTTGGGATTCTGCACAGAAAGGGTTTGCAAACCGCTGAATCCACACGTGAGTTTAACTCTGTCAGTTGAATGCACACATTGACAACCATTCAGTTAGATAGCTCCGTTTTGGTTTTAGAAGCAGATATTTCTCTGTACGGCCTATGGTCGCACTCACTCAGGAATATCCCAACGCAGCTCCTAGAAGAAACGTGTTTCTGACTCGCTGAATCTCAACATAGATTCAACTCTCTTAGGTGAACGAACGCACAGCAGAGCAGTTTCAAGGAAACGTTTCTCCTGAGTTTTAGACGAAGTTTCCTGCGGTTTAGTACGTATGCCGGCATTGGGCTGGAAATACCGGTTCTGGGATTCTGCACAGAAAGGATTTGCAAACCGCTGAATCCACATGTGAGTTTAACTCTGTCAGTTGAATGCACACATTGACAACCATTCAGTTAGATAGCTCCGTTTGGTTTTAGAAGCAGATATTTCTCTGTACAGCCTATGGTCCCATTCACTCGGGAAAATCCCAACGCAGCGCCTAGAAGAAACGTGTTTCTGATTCGCTGAATCTCAACATAGTTTCCACTCTGTTAGGTGAACGAACGCACAGCAGAGCAGTTTCAAGGAAATGTTTCTCCTGAGTTTTAGACGAAGTTTCCTGCGGTTTAGTACGTATGCCGGCATTGGGCTGGAAATACCGGTTTTGGGATTCTGCAAAGAAAGGGTTTGGAAACCGCTGAATCCACACGTGAGTTTAACTCTGTCAGTTGAATGCTCACATTGACAAACATTCAGTTAGATAGCTCCGTTTTGGTTTTAGAAGCAGATATTTCTCTCTACAGCCTATGGTCCCATTCACTCGGGAATATCCCAACACAGCTCCTAGAAGAAACGTGTTTCTGACTCGCTGAATCTCAACATAGATTCAACTCTCTTAGGTGAACGAACGCACAGCAGAGCAGTTTCAAGGAAACGTTTCTCCTGAGGTTTAGACGAAGTTTCCTAAGGATTAGTACGTATGCCGGCATTGGGATGGAAATACTGGTTTTGTGATTCTGCACAGAAAGGGTTTGCAAACAGCTGAATCCACACGTGAGTTTAACTCTGTCAGTTGAATGCACACATTGACAACCATTTTGTTAGACAGCTCCGTTTTGGTTTTAGAAGCGGATATTTCGCTGTACAGGCTATGGTCCCATTCACTCGGGAATATCCCAACGCAGCTCCTAGAAGAAACGTGTTTCTGACTCGCTGAATCTCAACATAGATTCAACTCTCTTAGGTGAACGAACGCAAAGCAGAGCAGTTTCAAGGAAACGTTTCTCCTGAGTTTTAGACGAAGTTTCCTGCGGTTTAGGACGTATGCCGGCATTTGGGCTGGAAATACCGGTTTTGGGATTCTGCACAGAAAGGGTTTGCAAACCGCTGAATCCTCACGTGAGTTTTACTCTGTCAGTTGAATGCACACATTGACAACCATTCAGTTAGATAGCTCCGTTTTGGTTTTAGAAGCAGATAGTTCTCTGTACAGCCTATGGTCCCATTCACTCGGGAATATCCCAACACAGCTCCTAGAAGAAACGTGTTTCCGACTCGCTGAATCTCAACATAGATTCAACTCTCTTAGGTGAACGAACGCACAGCAGAGCAGTTTCAAGGAAACGTTTCTCCTGAGCTTTAGACAATGTTTCCTGCGGTTTAGTACGTATGCCGTCATTGGGCTGGAAATACCAGTATTGGGATTCTGCAAAGAAAGGGTTTGCAAACCGCTGAATCCACACGTGAGTTTAACTCTGTCAGTTGAATGCACACATTGACAACCATTCAGTTAGATAGCTCCGTTTTGGTTTTAGAAGCAGATATTTCTCTGTACAGCCTATGGTCCCATTCACTCGGGAATATCCCAACACAGCTCCTAGAAGAATCGTGTTTCTGACTCGCTGAATCTCAACATAGATTCAACTCTCTTAGGTGAACGAACGCACAGCAGAGCAGTTTCAAGGAAACGATTCTCCTGAGTTTTAGACGATGTTTCCTGCGGTTTAGTAGATATGCCGGCATTGGGCTGGAAATACCGGAATTGGGATTCTGCAAAGAAAGGGTTTGCAAACCGCTGAATCCACACGTGAGTTTAACTCTGTCAGTTGAATGCTCACATTGACAACCATTAAGTTAGATAGCTCCGTTTTGGTTTTAGAAGCAGATATTTCTCTGTACAGCCTATGGTCCCATTCACTCGGGAATATCCCAACGCAGCGCCTAGAAGAAACGTGTTTCTGATTCGCTGAATCTCAACATAGTTTCAACTCTCTTAGGTGAACGAACGCACAGCAGAACAGTTTCAAGGAAATGTTTCTCCTGAGTTTTAGACGAAGTTTCCTGCGGTTTAGTACGTATGCCTGCATTGGGCTGGAAACACCGGTTTTGGGATTCTGCAAAGAAAGGGTTTGCAAACCGCTGAATCCACACGTGAGTTTAACTCTGTCAGTTGAATGCTCACATTGACAACCATTCAGTTAGATAGCTCCGTTTTGGTTTTAGAAGCAGATATTTCTCTGTACAGCCTATGGTCCCATTCACTCGGGAATATCCCAACACAGCTCCTAGAAGAAACGTGTTTCTGACTCGCTGAATCTCAACATACATTCAACTCTCTTAGGTGAACGAACGCACAGCAGAGCAGTTTCAAGGAAACGTTTCTCCTGAGTTTTAGACGAAGTTTCCTGAGGATTAGTACGTATGCCGGCATTGGGATGGAAAAACCGGTTTTGTGATTCTGCACAGAAAGGGTTTGCAAACCGCTGAATCCACACGTGATTTTAACTCTGTCAGTTGAATGCACACATTGACAACCATTTTGTTAGACAGCTCCGTTTTGGTTTTAGAAGCAGATATTTCGCTGTACAGGCTATGGTCCCATTCACTCGGGAATATCCCAACGCAGCTCCTAGAAGAAACGTGTTTCTGACTCGCTGAATCTCAACATAGATTCAACTCTCTTAGGTGAACGAACGCATAGCAGAGCAGTTTCAAGGAAACGTTTCTCCTGAGTTTTAGACGAAGTTTCCTGCGGTTTAGTACGTATGCCGGCATTGGGCTGGAAATACCGGTTCTGGGATTCTGCACAGAAAGGATTTGCAAACCGCTGAATCCACATGTGAGTTTAACTCTGTCAGTTGAATGCACACATTGACAACCATTCAGTTAGATAGCTCCGTTTGGTTTTAGAAGCAGATATTTCTCTGTACAGCCTATGGTCCCATTCACTCGGGAAAATCCCAACGCAGCGCCTAGAAGAAACGTGTTTCTGATTCGCTGAATCTCAACATAGTTTCCACTCTGTTAGGTGAACGAACGCACAGCAGAGCAGTTTCAAGGAAATGTTTCTCCTGAGTTTTAGACGAAGTTTCCTGCGGTTTAGTACGTATGCCGGCATTGGGCTGGAAATACCGGTTTTGGGATTCTGCAAAGAAAGGGTTTGGAAACCGCTGAATCCACACGTGAGTTTAACTCTGTCTGTTGAATGCTCACATTGACAAACATTCAGTTAGATAGCTCCGTTTTGGTTTTAGAAGCAGGTATTTCTCTGTACAGCCTATGGTCCCATTCACTCGGGAATATCCCAACACAGCTCCTAGAAGAAACGTGTTTCTGACTCGCTGAATCTCAACATAGATTCAACTCTCTTAGGTGAACGAACGCACAGCAGAGCAGTTTCAAGGAAACGTTTCTCCTGAGGTTTAGACGAAGTTTCCTTAGGATTAGTACGTATGCCGGCATTGGGATGGAAATACCGGTTTTGTGATTCTGCACAGAAAGGGTTTGCAAACCGCTGAATCCACACGTGAGTTTAACTCTGTCAGTTGAATGCACACATTGACAACCATTTTGTTAGACAGCTCCGTTTTGGTTTTAGAAGCAGATATTTCGCTGTACATGCTATGGTCCCATTCACTCGGGAATATCCCAACGCAGCTCCTAGAAGAAACGTGTTTCTGACTCGCTGAATCTCAACATAGATTCAACTCTCTTAGGTGAACGAATGCAAAGCAGAGCAGTGTCAAGGAAACGTTTCTCCTGAGTTTTAGACGAAGTTTCCTGCGGTTTAGGACGTATGCCGGCATTTGGGCTGGAAATACCGGTTTTGGGATTCTGCACAGAAAGGGTTTGCAAACCGCTGAATCCTCACGTGAGTTTTACTCTGTCTGTTGAATGCACACATTGACAACCATTCAGTTAGATAGCTCCGTTTTGGTTTTAGAAGCAGATAGTTCTCTGTACAGCCTATGGTCCCATTCACTCGGGAATATCCCAACACAGCTCCTAGAAGAAACGTGTTTCCGACTCGCTGAATCTCAACATAGATTCAACTCTCTTAGGTGAACGAACGCACAGCAGAGCAGTTTCAAGGAAACGTTTCTCCTGAGCTTTAGACGAAGTTTCCTGCGGTTTAGTACGTATGCCGGCATTGGGCTGGAAATACCGGTATTGGGATTCTGCAAAGAAAGGGTTTGCAAACCGCTGAATCCACACGTGAGTTTAACTCTGTCAGTTGAATGCACACATTGACAACCATTCAGTTAGATAGCTCCGTTTTGGTTTTAGAAGCAGATATTTCTCTGTATAGCCTATGGTCCCATTCACTGGGAATATCCCAACGCAGCTCCTAGAAGAAACGTGTTTCTGACTCGCTGAATCTCAACATAGATTCAACTCTCTTAGGTGAACGAACGCACAGCAGAGCAGTTTCAAGGAAACGTTTCTCCTGAGTTTTAGACGAAGTTTCCTGCGGTTTAGTACGTATGCCGGCATTGGGCTGGAAATACCGGTATTGGAGTTCTGCACAGAAAGGGTTTGAAAACCGCTGAATCCACACGTGAGTTTAACTCTGTCAGTTGAATGCACACATTGACAACCATTCAGTTAGATAGCTCCGTTTTGGTTTTAGAAGCAGATATTTCTCTGTACAGCCTATGGTCCCATTCACTCGGGAATATCCCAACACAGCTCCTAGAAGAATCGTGTTTCTGACTCGCTGAATCTCAACATAGATTCAACTCTCTTAGGTGAACGAACGCACAGCAGAGCAGTTTCAAGGAAACGATTCTCCTGAGTTTTAGACGATGTTTCCTGCGGTTTAGTACGTATGCCGGCATTGGGCTGGAAATACCGGTTTTGGGATTCTGCACAGAAAGGGTTTGCAAACCGCTGAATCCACACGTGAGTTTAACTCTGTCAGTTGAATGCACACATTGACAACCATTCAGTTAGATAGCTCCGTTTTGGTTTTAGAAGCAGATATTTCTCTGTACGGCCTATGGTCGCACTCACTCAGGAATATCCCAACGCAGCTCCTAGAAGAAACGTGTTTCTGACTCGCTGAATCTCAACATAGATTCAACTCTCTTAGGTGAACGAACGCACAGCAGAGCAGTTTCAAGGAAACGTTTCTCCTGAGTTTTAGACGAAGTTTCCTGCGGTTTAGTACGTATGCCGGCATTGGGCTGGAAATACCGGTTCTGGGATTCTGCACAGAAAGGATTTGCAAACCGCTGAATCCACATGTGAGTTTAACTCTGTCAGTTGAATGCACACATTGACAACCATTCAGTTAGATAGCTCCGTTTGGTTTTAGAAGCAGATATTTCTCTGTACAGCCTATGGTCCCATTCACTCGGGAAAATCCCAACGCAGCGCCTAGAAGAAACGTGTTTCTGATTCGCTGAATCTCAACATAGTTTCCACTCTGTTAGGTGAACGAACGCACAGCAGAGCAGTTTCAAGGAAATGTTTCTCCTGAGTTTTAGACGAAGTTTCCTGCGGTTTAGTACGTATGCCGGCATTGGGCTGGAAATACCGGTTTTGGGATTCTGCAAAGAAAGGGTTTGGAAACCGCTGAATCCACACGTGAGTTTAACTCTGTCAGTTGAATGCTCACATTGACAAACATTCAGTTAGATAGCTCCGTTTTGGTTTTAGAAGCAGATATTTCTCTCTACAGCCTATGGTCCCATTCACTCGGGAATATCCCAACACAGCTCCTAGAAGAAACGTGTTTCTGACTCGCTGAATCTCAACATAGATTCAACTCTCTTAGGTGAACGAACGCACAGCAGAGCAGTTTCAAGGAAACGTTTCTCCTGAGGTTTAGACGAAGTTTCCTAAGGATTAGTACGTATGCCGGCATTGGGATGGAAATACTGGTTTTGTGATTCTGCACAGAAAGGGTTTGCAAACAGCTGAATCCACACGTGAGTTTAACTCTGTCAGTTGAATGCACACATTGACAACCATTTTGTTAGACAGCTCCGTTTTGGTTTTAGAAGCGGATATTTCGCTGTACAGGCTATGGTCCCATTCACTCGGGAATATCCCAACGCAGCTCCTAGAAGAAACGTGTTTCTGACTCGCTGAATCTCAACATAGATTCAACTCTCTTAGGTGAACGAACGCAAAGCAGAGCAGTTTCAAGGAAACGTTTCTCCTGAGTTTTAGACGAAGTTTCCTGCGGTTTAGGACGTATGCCGGCATTTGGGCTGGAAATACCGGTTTTGGGATTCTGCACAGAAAGGGTTTGCAAACCGCTGAATCCTCACGTGAGTTTTACTCTGTCAGTTGAATGCACACATTGACAACCATTCAGTTAGATAGCTCCGTTTTGGTTTTAGAAGCAGATAGTTCTCTGTACAGCCTATGGTCCCATTCACTCGGGAATATCCAAACACAGCTCCTAGAAGAAACGTGTTTCCGACTCGCTGAATCTCAACATAGATTCAACTCTCTTAGGTGAACGAACGCACAGCAGAGCAGTTTCAAGGAAACGTTTCTCCTGAGCTTTAGACGATGTTTCCTGCGGTTTAGTACGTATGCCGTCATTGGGCTGGAAATACCAGTATTGGGATTCTGCAAAGAAAGGGTTTGCAAACCGCTGAATCCACACGTGAGTTTAACTCTGTCAGTTGAATGCACACATTGACAACCATTCAGTTAGATAGCTCCGTTTTGGTTTTAGAAGCAGATATTTCTCTGTACAGCCTATGGTCCCATTCACTCGGGAATATCCCAACACAGCTCCTAGAAGAATCGTGTTTCTGACTCGCTGAATCTCAACATAGATTCAACTCTCTTAGGTGAACGAACGCACAGCAGAGCAGTTTCAAGGAAACGATTCTCCTGAGTTTTAGACGATGTTTCCTGCGGTTTAGTAGGTATGCCGGCATTGGGCTGGAAATACCGGTTTTTTTGATTCTGCACAGAAAGGGTTTGCAAACCGCTGAATCCACACGTGAGTTTAACTCTGTCAGTTGAATGCACACATTGACAACCATTCAGTTAGATAGCTCCGTTTTGGTTTTAGAAGCAGATATTTCTCTGTACGGCCTATGGTCGCACTCACTCAGGAATATCCCAACGCAGCTCCTAGAAGAAACGTGTTTCTGACTCGCTGAATCTCAACATAGATTCAACTCTCTTAGGTGAACGAACGCACAGCAGAGCAGTTTCAAGGAAACGTTTCTCCTGAGCTTTAGACGAAGTTTCCTGCGGTTTAGGACGTATGCCGGCATTTGGGCTGGAAATACCGGTTTTGGGATTCTGCTCAGAAAGGGTTTGCAAACCGCTGAATCCTCACGTGAGTTTTACTCTGTCAGTTGAATGCACACATTGACAACCATTCAGTTAGATAGCTCCGTTTTGGTTTGAGAAGCAGATAGTTCTCTGTACAGCCTATGGTCCCATTCACTCGGGAGTATCCCAACACAGCTCCTAGAAGAAACGTGTTTCCGACTCGCTGAATCTCAACCTAGATTCAACTCTCTTAGGTGAACGAACGCACAGCAGAGCAGTTTCAAGGAAACGTTTCTCCTGAGCTTTAGACGAAGTTTCCGGCGGTTTAGTACGTATGCCGTCATTGGGCTGGAAATACCGGTATTGGGATTCTGCAAAGAAAGGGTTTGCAAACCGCTGAATCCACACGTGAGTTTTACTATGTCAGTTGAATGCACACATTGACAACCATTCAGTTAGATAGCTCCGTTTTGGTTTTAGAAGCAGATATTTCTCTGTACAGCCTATGGTCCCATTCACTCGGGAATATCCCAACACAGCTCCTAGAAGAATCGTGTTTCTGACTCGCTGAATCTCAACATAGATTCAACTCTCTTAGGTGAACGAACGCACAGCAGAGCAGTTTCAAGGAAACGATTCTCCTGAGTTTTAGACGATGTTTCCTGCGGTTTAGTAGGTATGCCGGCATTGGGCTGGAAATACCGGTTTTGGGATTCTGCACAGAAAGGGTTTGCAAACCGCTGAATCCACACGTGAGTTTAACTCTGTCAGTTGAATGCACACATTGACAACCATTCAGTTAGATAGCTCCGTTTTGGTTTTAGAAGCAGATATTTCTCTGTACGGCCTATGGTCGCACTCACTCAGGAATATCCCAACGCAGCTCCTAGAAGAAACGTGTTTCTGACTCGCTGAATCTCAACATAGATTCAACTCTCTTAGGTGAACGAACGCACAGCAGAGCAGTTTCACGGAAACGTTTCTCCTGAGTTTTAGACGAAGTTTCCTGCGGTTTAGTACGTATGCCGGCATTGGGCTGGAAATACCGGTTCTGGGATTCTGCACAGAAAGGATTTGCAAACCGCTGAATCCACATGTGAGTTTAACTCTGTCAGTTGAATGCACACATTGACAACAATTCAGTTAGATAGCTCCGTTTGGTTTTAGAAGCAGATATTTCTCTGTACAGCCTATGGTCCCATTCACTCGGGAAAATCCCAACGCAGCGCCTAGAAGAAACCTGTTTCTGATTCGCTGAATCTCAACATAATTTCAACTCTCTTAGGTGAACGAACGCACAGCAGAGCAGTTTCAAGGAAATGTTTCTCCTGAGTTTTAGACGAAGTTTCCTGCGGTTTAGTACGTATGCCGGCATTGGGCTGGAAATACCGGTTTTGGGATTCTGCAAAGAAAGGGTTTGCAAACCGCTGAATCCACACGTGAGTTTAACTCTGTCAGTTGAATGCTCACGTTGACCACCATTCAGTTAGATAGCTCCGTTTTGGTTTTACAAGCAGATATTTCTCTGTACAGCCTATGGTCCCATTCACTCGGGAATATCCCAACACAGTTCCTAGAAGAAACGTGTTTCCGACTCGCTGAATCTCAACATAGATTCAACTCTCTTAGGTGAACGAACGCACAGCAGAGCAGTTTCAAGGAAACGTTTCTCCTGAGCTTTAGACGAAGTTTCCTGCGGTTTAGTACGTATGCCGTCATTGGGCTGGAAATACCGGTATTTGGATTCTGCAAAGAAAGGGTTTGCAAACCGCTGAATCCACACGTGAGTTTAACTCTGTCAGTTGAATGCACACATTGACAACCATTCAGTTAGATAGCTCCGTTTTGGTTTTAGAAGCAGATATTTCTCTGTATAGCCTATGGTCCCATTCACTCGGGAATATCCCAACGCAGCTCCTAGAAGAAACGTGTTTCTGACTCGCTGAATCTCAACATAGATTCAACTCTCTTAGGTGAACGAACGCACAGCAGAGCAGTTTCAAGGAAACGTTTCTCCTGAGTTTTAGACCTAGTTTCCTGCGGTTTAGTACGTATGCCGGCATTGGGCTGGAAATACCAGTATTGGAGTTCTGCACAGAAAGGGTTTGCAAACCGCTGAATCCACACGTGAGTTTAACTCTGTCAGTTGAATGCACACATTGACAACCATTCAGTTAGATAGCTCCGTTTTGGTTTTAGAAGCAGATATTTCTCTCTACAGCCTATGGTCCCATTCACTCTGGAATATCCCAACGCAGCTCCTAGAAGAAACGTGTTTCTGACTCGCTGAATCTCAACATAGATTCAACTCTCTTATGTGAACGAAGGCAGAGCAGAGCAGTTTCAAGGAAACGGTTCTCCTGAGTTTTAGACGAAGTTTCCTGCGGTTTAGGACGTATGCCGGCATTGGGCTGGAAATACCGGTTTTGGGATTCTGCACAGAAAGGGTTTGCAAACCGCTGAATCCACAAGTGAGTTTAACTCTGTCAGTGGAATGCACACGTTGACAACCATTCAGTTAGATAGCTCCGTTTTGGTTTTAGAAGCAGATATTTCTCTGTACAGCCTATGGTCCCATTCACTCGGGAATATCCCAACACAGCTCCTAGAAGAATCGTGTTTCTGACTCGCTGAATCTCAACATAGATTCAACTCTCTTAGGTGAACGAACGCACAGCAGAGCAGTTTCAAGGAAACGATTCTCCTGAGTTTTAGACGATGTTTCCTGCGGTTTAGTAGGTATGCCGGCATTGGGCTGGAAATACCGGTTCTGGGATTCTGCACAGAAAGGATTTGCAAACCGCTGAATCCACATGTGAGTTTAACTCTGTCAGTTGAATGCACACATTGACAACCATTCAGTTAGATAGCTCCGTTTGGTTTTAGAAGCAGATATTTCTCTGTACAGCCTATGGTCCCATTCACTCGGGAAAATCCCAACGCAGCGCCTAGAAGAAACCTGTTTCTGATTCGCTGAATCTCAACATAGTTTCAACTCTCTTAGGTGAACGAACGCACAGCAGAGCAGTTTCAAGGAAACGTTTCTCCTGAGTTTTAGACGAAGTTTCCTGCTGTTTAGTACGTATGCCGGCATTGGGCTGGAAATACCGGTATTGGAGTTCTGCACAGAAAGGGTTTGAAAACCGCTGAATCCACACGTGAGTTTAACTCTGTCAGTTGAATGCACACATTGACAACCATTCAGTTAGATAGCTCCGTTTTGGTTTTAGAAGCAGATATTTCTCTGTACAGCCTATGGTCCCATTCACTCGGGAATATCCCAACACAGCTCCTAGAAGAATCGTGTTTCTGACTCGCTGAATCTCAACATAGATTCAACTCTCTTAGGTGAACGAACGCACAGCAGAGCAGTTTCAAGGAAACGATTCTCCTGAGTTTTAGACGATGTTTCCTGCGGTTTAGTAGGTATGCCGGCATTGGGCTGGAAATACCGGTTTTGGGATTCTGCACAGAAAGGGTTTGCAAACCGCTGAATCCACACGTGAGTTTAACTCTGTCAGTTGAATGCACACATTGACAACCATTCAGTTAGATAGCTCCGTTTTGGTTTTAGAAGCAGATATTTCTCTGTACGGCCTATGGTCGCACTCACTCAGGAATATCCCAACGCAGCTCCTAGAAGAAACGTGTTTCTGACTCGCTGAATCTCAACATAGATTCAACTCTCTTAGGTGAACGAACGCACAGCAGAGCAGTTTCACGGAAACGTTTCTCCTGAGTTTTAGACGAAGTTTCCTGCGGTTTAGTACGTATGCCGGCATTGGGCTGGAAATACCGGTTCTGGGATTCTGCACAGAAAGGATTTGCAAACCGCTGAATCCACATGTGAGTTTAACTCTGTCAGTTGAATGCACACATTGACAACCATTCAGTTAGATAGCTCCGTTTGGTTTTAGAAGCAGATATTTCTCTGTACAGCCTATGGTCCCATTCACTCGGGAAAATCCCAACGCAGCGCCTAGAAGAAACCTGTTTCTGATTCGCTGAATCTCAACATAATTTCAACTCTCTTAGGTGAACGAACGCACAGCAGAGCAGTTTCAAGGAAATGTTTCTCCTGAGTTTTAGACGAAGTTTCTTGCGGTTTAGTACGTATGCCGGCATTGGGCTGGAAATACCGGTTTTGGGATTCTGCAAAGAAAGGGTTTGCAAACCGCTGAATCCACACGTGAGTTTAACTCTGTCAGTTGAATGCTCACATTGACCACCATTCAGTTAGATACCTCCGTTTTGGTTTTAGAAGCAGATATTTCTCTCTACAGCCTATGGTCCCATTCACTCGGGAATATCCCAACACAGTTCCTAGAAGAAACGTGTTTCCGACTCGCTGAATCTCAACATAGATTCAACTCTCTTAGGTGAACGAACGCACAGCAGAGCAGTTTCAAGGAAACGTTTCTCCTGAGCTTTAGACGAAGTTTCCTGCGGTTTAGTACGTATGCCGTCATTGGGCTGGAAATACCGGTATTGGGATTCTGCAAAGAAAGGGTTTGCAAACCGCTGAATCCACACGTGAGTTTAACTCTGTCAGTTGAATGCACACATTGACAACCATTCAGTTAGATAGCTCCGTTTGGTTTTAGAAGCAGATATTTCTCTGTATAGCCTATGGTCCCATTCACTCGGGAATATCCCAACGCAGCTCCTAGAAGAAACGTGTTTCTGACTCGCTGAATCTCAACATAGATTCAACTCTCTTAGGTGAACGAACGCACAGCAGAGCAGTTTCAAGGAAACGTTTCTCCTGAGTTTTAGACCTAGTTTCCTGCGGTTTAGTACGTATGCCGGCATTGGGCTGGAAATACCAGTATTGGAGTTCTGCACAGAAAGGGTTTGCAAACCGCTGAATCCACACGTGAGTTTAACTCTGTCAGTTGAATGCACACATTGACAACCATTCAGTTAGATAGCTCCGTTTTGGTTTTAGAAGCAGATATTTCTCTGTACAGCCTATGGTCCCATTCACTCGGGAATATCCCAACACAGCTCCTAGAAGAATCGTGTTTCTGACTCGCTGAATCTCAACATAGATTCAACTCTCTTAGGTGAACGAACGCACAGCAGAGCAGTTTCAAGGAAACGATTCTCCTGAGTTTTAGACGATGTTTCCTGCGGTTTAGTAGGTATGCCGGCATTGGGCTGGAAATACCGGTTTTGGGATTCTGCACAGAAAGGGTTTGCAAACCGCTGAATCCACACGTGAGTTTAACTCTGTCAGTTGAATGCACACATTGACAACCATTCAGTTAGATAGCTCCGTTTTGGTTTTAGAAGCAGATATTTCTCTGTACGGCCTATGGTCGCACTCACTCAGGAATATCCCAACGCAGCTCCTAGAAGAAACGTGTTTCTGACTCGCTGAATCTCAACATAGATTCAACTCTCTTAGGTGAACGAACGCACAGCAGAGCAGTTTCAAGGAAATGTTTCTCCTGAGTTTTAGACGAAGTTTCCTGCGGTTTAGTACGTATGCCGGCATTGGGCTGGAAATACCGGTTTTGGGATTCTGCAAAGAAAGGTTTTGCAAACCGCTGAATCCACAAGTGAGTTTAACTCTGTCAGTTGAATGCTCACATTGACAACCATTCAGTTAGATAGCTCCGTTTTGGTTTTAGAAGCAGATATTTCTCTCTACAGCCTATGGTCCCATTCACTCTGGAATATCCCAACGCAGCTCCTAGAAGAAACGTGTTTCTGACTCGCTGAATCTCAACATAGATTCAACTCTCTTATGTGAACGAAGGCAGAGCAGAGCAGTTTCAAGGAAACGGTTCTCCTGAGTTTTAGACGAAGTTTCCTGCGGTTTAGGACGTATGCCGGCATTGGGCTGGAAATACCGGTTTTGGGATTCTGCACAGAAAGGGTTTGCAAACCGCTGAATCCACAAGTGAGTTTAACTCTGTCAGTGGAATGCACACGTTGACAACCATTCAGTTAGATAGCTCCGTTTTGGTTTTAGAAGCAGATATTTCTCTGTACAGCCTATGTTCCCATTCACTCGGGAATATCCCAACACAGCTCCTAGAAGAATCGTGTTTCTGACTCGCTGAATCTCAACATAGATTCAACTCTCTTAGGTGAACGAACGCACAGCAGAGCAGTTTCAAGGAAACGATTCTCCTGAGTTTTAGACGATGTTTCCTGCGGTTTAGTAGGTATGCCGGCATTGGGCTGGAAATACCGGTTTTGGGATTCTGCACAGAAAGGGTTTGCAAACCGCTGAATCCACACGTGAGTTTAACTCTGTCAGTTGAATGCACACATTGACAACCATTCAGTTAGATAGCTCCGTTTTGGTTTTAGAAGCAGATATTTCTCTGTACGGCCTATGGTCGCACTCACTCAGGAATATCCCAACGCAGCTCCTAGAAGAAACGTGTTTCTGACTCGCTGAATCTCAACATAGATTCAACTCTCTTAGGTGAACGAACGCACAGCAGAGCAGTTTCACGGAAACGTTTCTCCTGAGTTTTAGACGAAGTTTCCTGCGGTTTAGTACGTATGCCGGCATTGGGCTGGAAATACCGGTTCTGGGATTCTGCACAGAAAGGATTTGCAAACCGCTGAATCCACATGTGAGTTTAACTCTGTCAGTTGAATGCACACATTGACAACCATTCAGTTAGATAGCTCCGTTTGGTTTTAGAAGCAGATATTTCTCTGTACAGCCTATGGTCCCATTCACTCGGGAAAATCCCAACGCAGCGCCTAGAAGAAACCTGTTTCTGATTCGCTGAATCTCAACATAGTTTCAACTCTCTTAGGTGAACGAACGCACAGCAGAGCAGTTTCAAGGAAATGTTTCTCCTGAGTTTTAGACGAAGTTTCCTGCGGTTTAGTACGTATGCCGGCATTGGGCTGGAAATACCGGTTTTGGGATTCTGCAAAGAAAGGGTTTGCAAACCGCTGAATCCACACGTGAGTTTAACTCTGTCAGTTGAATGCTCACATTGACCACCATTCAGTTAGATAGCTCCGTTTTGGTTTTAGAAGCAGATATTTCTCTGTACAGCCTATGGTCCCATTCACTCGGGAATATCCCAACGCAGCTCCTAGAAGAAACGTGTTTCCGACTCGCTAAATCTCAACATATATTCAACTCTCTTAGGTGAACGAACGCACAGCAGAGCAGTTTCAAGGAAACGTTTCTCCTGAGTTTTAGACGAAGTTTCCTGCGGTTTAGTACATATGCCGGCATTGGGCTGGAAATACCGGTATTGGGATTCTGCACAGAAAGGGTTTGCAAACCGCTGAATCCACACGTGAGTTTAACTCTGTCAGTTGAATGCACACATTGACAACCATTCAGTTAGATAGCTCCGTTTTGGTTTTAGAAGCAGATATTTCTCTGTACAGCCTATGGTCCCATTCACTCGGGAATATCCCAACGCAGCTCCTAGAAGAAACGTGTTTCTGACTCGCTGAATCTCAACATAGATTCAACTCTCTTAGGTGAACGAACGCACAGCAGAGCAGTTTCAAGGAAACGTTTCTCCTGAGTTTTAGACGAAGTTTCCTGCGGTTTAGTACGTATGCCGGCATTGGGCTGGAAATACCGGTATTGGAGTTCTGCACAGAAAGGGTTTGAAAACCGCTGAATCCACACGTGAGTTTAACTCTGTCAGTTGAATGCACACATTGACAACCATTCAGTTAGATAGCTCCGTTTTGGTTTTAGAAGCAGATATTTCTCTGTACAGCCTATGGTCCCATTCACTCGGGAATATCCCAACACAGCTCCTAGAAGAATCGTGTTTCTGACTCGCTGAATCTCAACATAGATTCAACTCTCTTAGGTGAACGAACGCACAGCAGAGCAGTTTCAAGGAAACGATTCTCCTGAGTTTTAGACGATGTTTCCTGCGGTTTAGTAGGTATGCCGGCATTGGGCTGGAAATACCGGTTTTGGGATTCTGCACAGAAAGGGTTTGCAAACCGCTGAATCCACACGTGAGTTTAACTCTGTCAGTTGAATGCACACATTGACAACCATTCAGTTAGATAGCTCCGTTTTGGTTTTAGAAGCAGATATTTCTCTGTACGGCCTATGGTCGCACTCACTCAGGAATATCCCAACGCAGCTCCTAGAAGAAACGTGTTTCTGACTCGATGAATCTCAACATAGATTCAACTCTCTTAGGTGAACGAACGCACAGCAGAGCAGTTTCAAGGAAACGTTTCTCCTGAGTTTTAGACGAAGTTTCCTGCGGTTTAATAAGTATGCCGGCATTGGGCTGGAAATACCGGTTCTGGGATTCTGCACAGAAAGGATTTGCAAACCGCTGAATCCACATGTGAGTTTAACTCTGTCAGTTGAATGCACACATTGACAACCATTCAGTTAGATAGCTCCGTTTTGGTTTTAGAAGCAGATATTTCTCTGTACAGCCTATGGTCCCATTCACTCGGGAATATCCCAACGCAGCGCCTAGAAGAAACGTGTTTCTGATTCGCTGAATCTTAACATAGTTTCAACTCTCTTAGGTGAACGAACGCACAGCAGATCAGTTTCAAGGAAATGTTTCTCCTGAGTTTTAGACGAAGTTTCCTGCGGTTTAGTACGTATGCCGGCATTGGGCTGGAAATACCGGTTTTGGGATTCTGCACAGAAAGGGTTTGCAAACCGCTGAATCCACACGTGAGTTTAACTCTGTCAGTTGAATGCTCACATTGACAACCATTCAGTTAGATAGCTCCGTTTTGGTTTTAGAAGCAGATATTTCTCTGTACAGCCTATGGTCCCATTCACTCTGGAATATCCCAAAGCAGCTCATAGAAGAAACGTGTTTCTGACTCGCTGAATCTCAACATAGATTCAACTCTCTTAGGTGAACGAACGCACAGCAGAGCAGTTTCAAGGAAACGTTTCTCCTGAGTTTTAGACGAAGTTTCCTGCGGTTTAGTACGTATGCCGGCATTGGGCTGGAAATACCGGTATTGGAGTTCTGCACAGAAAGGGTTTGAAAACCGCTGAATCCACACGTGAGTTTAACTCTGTCAGTTGAATGCACACATTGACAACCATTCAGTTAGATAGCTCCGTTTTGGTTTTAGAAGCAGATATTTCTCTGTACGGCCTATGGTCGCACTCACTCAGGAATATCCCAACGCAGCTCCTAGAAGAAACGTGTTTCTGACTCGCTGAATCTCAACATAGATTCAACTCTCTTAGGTGAACGAACGCACAGCAGAGCAGTTTCAAGGAAATGTTTCTCCTGAGTTTTAGACGAAGTTTCCTGCGGTTTAGTACGTATGCCGGCATTGGGCTGGAAATACCGGTTTTGGGATTCTGCAAAGAAAGGTTTTGCAAACCGCTGAATCCACACGTGAGTTTAACTCTGTCAGTTGAATGCTCACATTGACAACCATTCAGTTAGATAGTTCCGTTTTGGTTTTAGAAGCAGATATTTCTCTCTACAGCCTATGGTCCCATTCACTCTGGAATATCCCAACGCAGCTCCTAGAAGAAACGTGTTTCTGACTCGCTGAATCTCAACATAGATTCAACTCTCTTATGTGAACGAAGGCAGAGCAGAGCAGTTTCAAGGAAACGGTTCTCCTGAGTTTTAGACGAAGTTTCCTGCGGTTTAGGACGTATGCCGGCATTGGGCTGGAAATACCGGTTTTGGGATTCTGCACAGAAAGGGTTTGCAAACCGCTGAATCCACAAGTGAGTTTAACTCTGTCAGTGGAATGCACACGTTGACAACCATTCAGTTAGATAGCTCCGTTTTGGTTTTAGAAGCAGATATTTCTCTGTACAGCCTATGGTCCCATTCACTCGGGAATATCCCAACACAGCTCCTAGAAGAATCGTGTTTCTGACTCGCTGAATCTCAACATAGATTCAACTCTCTTAGGTGAACGAACGCACAGCAGAGCAGTTTCAAGGAAACGATTCTCCTGAGTTTTAGACGATGTTTCCTGCGGTTTAGTAGGTATGCCGGCATTGGGCTGGAAATACCGGTTTTGGGATTCTGCACAGAAAGGGTTTGCAAACCGCTGAATCCACACGTGAGTTTAACTCTGTCAGTTGAATGCACACATTGACAACCATTCAGTTAGATAGCTCCGTTTTGGTTTTAGAAGCAGATATTTCTCTGTACGGCCTATGGTCGCACTCACTCAGGAATATCCCAACGCAGCTCCTAGAAGAAACGTGTTTCTGACTCGCTGAATCTCAACATAGATTCAACTCTCTTAGGTGAACGAACGCACAGCAGAGCAGTTTCACGGAAACGTTTCTCCTGAGTTTTAGACGAAGTTTCCTGCGGTTTAGTACGTATGCCGGCATTGGGCTGGAAATACCGGTTCTGGGATTCTGCACAGAAAGGATTTGCAAACCGCTGAATCCACATGTGAGTTTAACTCTGTCAGTTGAATGCACACATTGACAACCATTCAGTTAGATAGCTCCGTTTGGTTTTAGAAGCAGATGTTTCTCTGTACAGCCTATGGTCCCATTCACTCGGGAAAATCCCAACGCAGCGCCTAGAAGAAACCTGTTTCTGATTCGCTGAATCTCAACATAGTTTCAACTCTCTTAGGTGAACGAACGCACAGCAGAGCAGTTTCAAGGAAATGTTTCTCCTGAGTTTTAGACGAAGTTTCCTGCGGTTTAGTACGTATGCCGGCATTGGGCTGGAAATACCGGTTTTGGGATTCTGCAAAGAAAGGGTTTGCAAACCGCTGAATCCACACGTGAGTTTAACTCTGTCAGTTGAATGCTCACATTGACCACCATTCAGTTAGATAGCTCCGTTTTGGTTTTAGAAGCAGATATTTCTCTCTACAGCCTATGGTCCCATTCACTCGGGAATATCCCAACACAGTTCCTAGAAGAAACGTGTTTCCGACTCGCTGAATCTCAACATAGATTCAACTCTCTTAGGTGAACGAACGCACAGCAGAGCAGTTTCAAGGAAACGTTTCTCCTGAGTTTTAGACGAAGTTTCCTGCGGTTTAGTACGTATTCCGTCATTGGGCTGGAAATACCGGTATTGGGATTCTGCAAAGAAAGGGTTTGCAAACCGCTGAATCCACATGTGAGTTTAACTCTGTCAGTTGAATGCACACATTGACAACCATTCAGTTAGATAGCTCCGTTTTGGTTTTAGAAGCAGATATTTCTCTGTACAGCCTATGGTCCCATTCACTCGGGAATATCCCAACGCAGCGCCTAGAAGAAACGTGTTTCTGATTCGCTGAATCTTAACATAGTTTCAACTCTCTTAGGTGAACGAACGCACAGCAGATCAGTTAAAAGGAAATGATTCTCCTGAGTTTTAGACGAAGTTTCCTGCGGTTTAGTACGTATGCCGGCATTGGGCTGGAAATACCGGTTTTGGGATTCTGCACAGAAAGGGTTTGCAAACCGCTGAATCCACACGTGAGTTTAACTCTGTCAGTTGAATGCTCACATTGACAACCATTCAGTTAGATAGCTCCGTTTTGGTTTTAGAAGCAGATATTTCTCTGTACAGCCTATGGTCCCATTCACTCTGGAATATCCCAAAGCAGCTCATAGAAGAAACGTGTTTCTGACTCGCTGAATCTCAACATAGATTCAACTCTCTTAGGTGAACGAACGCACAGCAGAGCAGTTTCAAGGAAACGTTTCTCCTGAGTTTTATACGAAGTTTCCTGCGGTTTAGTACGTATGCCGGCATTGGGCTGGAAATACCGGTATTGGAGTTCTGCACAGAAAGGGTTTGAAAACCGCTGAATCCACACGTGAGTTTAACTCTGTCAGTTGAATGCACACATTGACAACCATTCAGTTAGATAGCTCCGTTTTGGTTTTAGAAGCAGATATTTCTCTGTACAGCCTATGGTCCCATTCACTCGGGAATATCCCAACACAGCTCCTAGAAGAATCGTGTTTCTGACTCGCTGAATCTCAACATAGATTCAACTCTCTTAGGTGAACGAACGCACAGCAGAGCAGTTTCAAGGAAACGATTCTCCTGAGTTTTAGACGATGTTTCCTGCGGTTTAGTAGGTATGCCGGCATTGGGCTGGAAATACCGGTTTTGGGATTCTGCACAGAAAGGGTTTGCAAACCGCTGAATCCACACGTGAGTTTAACTCTGTCAGTTGAATGCACACATTGACAACCATTCAGTTAGATAGCTCCGTTTTGGTTTTAGAAGCAGATATTTCTCTGTACGGCCTATGGTCGCACTCACTCAGGAATATCCCAACGCAGCTCCTAGAAGAAACGTGTTTCTGACTCGATGAATCTCAACATAGATTCAACTCTCTTAGGTGAACGAACGCACAGCAGAGCAGTTTCAAGGAAACGTTTCTCCTGAGTTTTAGACGAAGTTTCCTGCTTTTTAATAAGTATGCCGGCATTGGGCTGGAAATACCGGTTCTGGGATTCTGCACAGAAAGGATTTGCAAACCGCTGAATCCACATGTGAGTTTAACTCTGTCAGTTGAATGCACACATTGACAACCATTCAGTTAGATAGCTCCGTTTTGGTTTTAGAAGCAGATATTTCTCTGTACAGCCTATGGTCCCATTCACTCGGGAATATCCCAACGCAGCGCCTAGAAGAAACGTGTTTCTGATTCGCTGAATCTTAACATAGTTTCAACTCTCTTAGGTGAACGAACGCACAGCAGAGCAGTTTCAAGGAAATGTTTCTCCTGAGTTTTAGACGAAGTTTCCTGCGGTTTAGTACGTATGCCGGCATTGGGCTGGAAATACCGGTTTTGGGATTCTGCAAAGAAAGGTTTTGCAAACCGCTGAATCCACTCGTGAGTTTAACTCTGTCAGTTGAATGCTCACATTGACAACCATTCAGTTAGATAGCTCCGTTTTGGTTTTAGAAGCAGATATTTCTCTCTACAGCCTATGGTCCCATTCACTCTGGAATATCCCAACGCAGCTCCTAGAAGAAACGTGTTTCTGACTCGCTGAATCTCAACATAGATTCAACTCTCTTATGTGAACGAAGGCAGAGCAGAGCAGTTTCAAGGAAACGGTTCTCCTGAGTTTTAGACGAAGTTTCCTGCGGTTTAGGACGTATGCCGGCATTGGGATGGAAATACCGGTTTTGGGATTCTGCACAGAAAGGGTTTGCAAACCGCTGAATCCACAAGTGAGTTTAACTCTGTCAGTGGAATGCACACGTTGACAACCATTCAATTAGATAGCTCCGTTTTGGTTTTAGAAGCAGATATTTCTCTGTACAGCCTATGGTCCCATTCACTCGGGAATATCCCAACACAGCTCCTAGAAGAATCGTGTTTCTGACTCGCTGAATCTCAACATAGATTCAACTCTCTTAGGTGAACGAACGCACAGCAGAGCAGTTTCAAGGAAACGATTCTCCTGAGTTTTACACGATGTTTCCTGCGGTTTAGTAGGTATGCCGGCATTGGTCTGGAAATACCGGTTTTGGGATTCTGCACAGAAAGGGTTTGCAAACCGCTGAATCCACACGTGAGTTTAACTCTGTCAGTTGAATGCACACGTTGACAACCATTCAGTTAGATAGCTCCGTTTTGGTTTTAGAAGCAGATATTTCTCTGTACGGCCTATGGTCGCACTCACTCAGGAATATCCCAACGCAGCTCCTAGAAGAAACGTGTTTCTGACTCGCTGAATCTCAACATAGATTCAACTCTCTTAGGTGAACGAACGCACAGCAGAGCAGTTTCAAGGAAACGTTTCTCCTGAGTTTTAGACGAAGTTTCCTGCGGTTTAGTACGTATGCCGGCATTGGGCTGGAAATACCGGTATTGGAGTTCTGCACAGAAAGGGTTTGAAAACCACTGAATCCACACGTGCGTTTAACTCTGTCAGTTGAATGCACACATTGACAACCATTCTGTTAGATAGCTCCGTTTTGGTTTTAGAAGCAGATATTTCTCTGTGCAGCCTATGGTCCCATTCACTCGTGAATATCCCAACACAGCTCCTAGAAGAATCGTGTTTCTTACTCGCTGAATCTCAACATAGATTCAACTCTCTTAGGTGAACGAAAGCACAGCAAAGCAGTTTCAAGGAAACGTTTCTCCTGAGTTTTAGACGAAGTTTCCTGAGGATTAGTACGTATGCCGGCATTGGGATGGAAATACCGGTTTTGTGATTCTGCACAGAAAGGGTTTGCAAACCGCTGAATCCACACGTGAGTTTAACTCTGTCAGTTGAATGCACACATTGACAACCATTTTGTTAGACAGCTCCGTTTTGGTTTTAGAAGCAGATATTTCGCTGTACAGGCTATGGTCCCATTCACTCGGGAATATCCCAACGCAGCTCCTAGAAGAAACGTGTTTCTGACTCGCTGAATCTCAACATAGATTCAACTCTCTTAGCTGAACGAACGCACAGCAGAGCAGTTTAAAGGAAACGTTTCTCCTGAGTTTTAGACGAAGTTTCCTGCGGTTTAGGACGTATGCCGGCATTTGGGCTGGAAATACCGGTTTTGGGATTCTGCACAGAAAGGGTTTGCAAACCGCTGAATCCTCACGTGAGTTTTACTCTGTCAGTTGAATGCACACATTGACAACCATTCAGTTAGATAGCTCCGTTTTGGTTTTAGAAGCAGATAGATCTCTGTACAGCCTATGGTCCCATTCACTCGGGAATATCCCAACACAGCTCCTAGAAGAAACGTGTTTCTGACTCGCCGAATCTCAACATAGATTCAACTCTCTTAGGTGAACGAACGCACAGCACAGCAGTATCAAGGAAACGTTTCTCCTGAGTTTTAGACGAAGTTTCCTGCGGTTTAGTACGTATGCCGGCATTGGGCTGGAAATACCGGTATTGGAGTTCTGCACAGAAAGGGTTTGAAAACCGCTGAATCCACACGTGAGTTTAACTCTGTCAGTTGAATGCACACATTGACAAACATTCAGTTAGATAGCTCCGTTTTGGTTTTAGAAGCAGATATTTCTCTGTACAGCCTATGGTCCCATTCACTCGGGAATATCCCAACACAGCTCCTAGAAGAATCGTGTTTCTGACTCGCTGAATCTCAACATAGATTCAACTCTCTTAGGTGAACGAAGGCACAGCAGAGCAGTTTCAAGGAAACGATTCTCCTGAGTTTTAGACGATGTTTCCTGCGGCTTAGTAGGTATGCCGGCATTGGACTGGAAATACCGGTTTTGGGATTCTGCACAGAAAGGGTTTGCAAACCGCTGAATCCACACGTGAGTTTAACTCTGTCAGTTGAATGCACACATTGACAACCATTCAGTTAGATAGCTCCGTTTTGGTTTTAGAAGCAGATATTTCTCTGTACGGCCTATCGTCGCACTCACTCAGGAATATCCCAACGCAGCTCCTAGAAGAAACGTGTTTCTGACTCGCTGAATCTCAACATAGATTCAACTCTCTTAGGTGAAGGAACGCACAGCAGAGCAGTTTCAAGGAAACGTTTCTCCTGAGTTTTAGACGAAGTTTCCTGCGGTTTAGTAAGTATGCCGGCATTGGGCTGGAAATACCGGTTCTGGGATTCTGCACAGAAAGGATTTGCAAACCGCTGAATCCACATGTGAGTTTAACTCTGTCAGTTGAATGCACACATTGACAACCATTCAGTTAGATAGCTCCGTTTTGGTTTTAGAAGCAGATATTTCTCTGTACAGCCTATGGTCCCATTCACTCGTTAATATCCCAACGCAGCGCCTAGAAGAAACGTGTTTCTGATTCGCTGAATCTCAACATAGTTTCAACTCTCTTAGGTGAACGAACGCACAGCAGAGCAGTTTCAAGGAAATGTTTCTCCTGAGTTTTAGACGAAGTTTCCTGCGGTTTAGTACGTATGCCGGCATTGGGCTGGAAATACCGGTTTTGGGATTCTGCAAAGAAAGGTTTTGCAAACCGCTGAATCCACACGTGAGTTTAACTCTGTCAGTTGAATGCTCACATTGACAACCATTCAGTTAGATAGCTCCGTTTTGGTTTTAGAAGCAGATATTTCTCTATACAGCCTATGGTCCCATTCACTCTGGAATATCCCAACGCAGCTCCTAGAAGAAACGTGTTTCTGACTCGCTGAATCTCAACATAGATTCAACTCTCTTAGGTGAACGAAGGCAGAGCACAGCAGTTTCAAGGAAACGATTCTCCTGAGTTTTAGACGAAGTTTCCTGCGGTTTAGGACGTATGCCGGCATTTGGCTGGAAATACCGGTTTTGGGATTCTGCACAGAAAGGGTTTGCAAACCGCTGAATCCACACGTGAGTTTAACTCTGTCAGTGAAATGCACACGTTGACAACCATTCAGTTAGATAGCTCCGTTTTGGTTTTAGAAGCAGATATTACTCTGTACAGCCTATGGTCCCATTCACTCGGGAATATCCCAACACAGCTCCTAGAAGAAACGTGTTTCTGACTCGCTGAATCTCAACATAGATTCAACTCTCTTAGGTGAACGAACGCACAGCAGAGCAGTTTCAAGGAAACGTTTCTCCTGAGATTTAGACGAAGTTTCCTGAAGTTTAGTACGTATGCCGGCATTGGGATGGAAATACCGGGTTTGGGATTCTGCCCAGAAACGGTTTGCAAACCGCTGAATGCACACGTGAGTTTAACTCTGTCAGTTGAATGCACACATTGACAACCATTCAGTTAGATTGCTCCGTTTTGGTTTTAGAAGCAGATATTTCTCTGTACAGCCTATGGTCCCAATCACTCGGGAATATCCCAACGCAGCTCCTAGAAGAAACGTGTTTCTGACTCGAGGAGTCTCAACATAGATTCAACTCTCTTAGTTGAACGAACTCACAGCAGAGCAGTTTCAAGGAAACGTTTCTCCTGAGTTTTAGACGAAGTTTACTGCTGTTTAGTACGTATGCCTGCATTGGGCTGGAAATACCGGTTTTGGGATTCTGCACAGAAAGGGTTTGCAAACCGCTGAATCCACACCTGAGTTTACCACTGTCAGTTGAATGCACACATTGACAACAATTCAGTTAGATAGCTCCGTTTTGGTTTTAGAAGCAGATATTTCTCTGTACAGCCAATGGTCCCATTCACTCGGGAATATCCCAACGCAGCTCCTAGAAGAAACGTGTTTCCGACTCGCTGAATCTCAACATAGATTCAACTCTCTTAGGTGAACGAACGCACAGCAAAGCAGTTTCAAGGAAACGTTTCTCCTGAGCTTTAGACGAAGTTTCCTGCGGTTTAATACGTATGCCGTCATTGGGCTGGAAATACCGGTTTTGGGATTCTGCAAAGAAAGGGTTTGCAAACCGCTGAATCCACACGTGAGTTTAACTCTGTCAGTTGAATGCGCACATTGACAACCATTGAGTTAGATAGCTCCGTTTTGGTTTTAGAAGCAGATATTTATCTGTATAGCCTATGGTCCCATTCACTCGGGAATATCCCAACGCAGCTCCTAGAAGAAACGTGTTTCTGACTCGCTGAATCTCAACATAGATTCAACTCTCTTAGGTGAACGAACGCACAGCAGAGCAGTTTCAAGGAAACGTTTCTCCTGAGTTTTAGACGAAGTTTCCTGCGGTTTAGTACGTATGCCGGCATTGGGCTGGAAATACCGGTATTGGAGTTCTGCACAGAAAGGGTTTGAAAACCCCTGAATCCACACGTGAGTTTAACTCTGTCAGTTGAATGCACACATTGACAACCATTCAGTTAGATAGCTCCGTTTTGGTTTTAGAAGCAGATATTTCTGTGTACGGCCTATGGTCGCACTCACTCAGGAATATCCCAACGCAGCTCCTAGAAGAAACGTGTTTCTGACTCTCTGAATCTCAACATAGATTCAACTCTCTTAGGTGAACGAACGTACAGCAGAGCAGTTTCAAGGAAACGTTTCTCCTGAGTTTTAGACGAAGTTTCCTGAGGTTTAGTACGTATGCCGGCATTGGGCTGGAAATACCGGTTCTGGGATTCTGCACAGAAAGGATTTGTAAACCGCTGAATCCACATGTGAGTTTAACTCTGTCAGTTGAATGCACACATTGACAACCATTCAGTTAGATAGCTCCGTTTTGGTTTTAGAAGCAGATATTTCTCTGTACAGCCTATGGTCCCATTCACTCGGGAATATCCCAACGCAGCGCCTTGAAGAAACGTGTTTCTGATTCGCTGAATCTCAACATAGTTTCAACTCTCTTAGGTGAACGAACGCACAGCAGAGCAGTTTAAAGGAAACGTTTCTCCTGAGTTTTAGACGAAGTTTCCTGCGGTTTAGGACGTATGCCGGCATTTGGGCTGGAAATACCGGTTTTGGGATTCTGCACAGAAAGGGTTTGCAAACCGCTGAATCCTCACGTGAGTTTTACTCTGTCAGTTGAATGCACACATTGTCAACCATTCAGTTAGATAGCTCCGTTTTGGTTTTAGAAGCAGATAGATCTCTGTACAGCCTATGGTCCCATTCACTCGGGAATATCCCAACACAGCTCCTAGAAGAAACGTGTTTCTGACTCGCTGAATCTCAACATAGATTCAACTCTCTTAGGTGAACGAACGCACAGCAGAGCAGTATCAAGGAAACGTTTCTCCTGAGTTTTAGACGAAGTTTCTTGCGGTTTAGTACGTATGCCGGCATTGGGCTGGAAATACCGGTATTGAAGTTCTGCACAGAAAGGGTTTGAAAACCGCTGAATCCACACGTGAGTTTAACTCTGTCAGTTGAATGCACACATTGACAACCATTCAGTTAGATAGCTCCGTTTTGGTTTTAGAAGCAGATATTTCTCTGTACAGCCTATGGTCCCATTCACTCGAGAATATCCCAACACAGCTCCTAGAAGAATCGTGTTTCTGACTCGCTGAATCTCAACATAGATTCAACTCTCTTAGGTGAACGAACGCACTGCAGAGCAGTTTCAAGGAAACGATTCTCCTGAGTTTTAGACGATGTTTCCTGCGGTTTAGTAGGTATGCCGGCATTGGGCTGGAAATACCGGTTTTGGGATTCTGCACAGAAGGGGTTTGCAAACCGCTGAATCCACACGTGAGTTTAACTCTGTCAGTTGAATGCACACATTGACAACCATTCAGTTAGATAGCTCCGTTTTGGTTTTAGAAGCAGATATTTCTCTGTACGGCCTATGGTCGCACTCACTCAGGAATATCCCAACGCAGCTCCTAGAAGAAACGTGTTTCTGACTCGCTGAATCTCAACATAGATTCAACTCTCTTAGGTGAACGAACGCACAGCCGAGCAGTTTCAAGGAAACGTTTCTCCTGAGTTTTAGACGAAGTTTCCTGCGGTTTAGTACGTATGCCTTCATTGGGCTGGAAATACCGGTTCTGGGATTCTGCACAGAAAGGATTTGCAAACCGCTGAATCCACATGTGAGTTTAACTCTGTCAGTTGAATGCACACAATGACAACCATTCAGTTAGATAGCTCCGTTTTGGTTTTAGAAGCAGATATTTCCCTGTACAGCCTATGATCCCATTCACTCGGGAATATCCCAACACAGCTCCTAGAAGAAACGTGTTTCTGACTCGCTGAATCTCAACATAGATTCACCTCTCTTAGGTGAACGAAGGAACAGCAGAGCAGTTTCAAGGAAACGTTTCTCCTGAGCTTTAGACGAAGTTTCCTGCGGTTTAGTACATATGCCGTCATTGGGCTGGAAATACCGGTTTTGTGATTCTGCACAGAAAGGGTTTGCAAACCGCTGAATCCACACGTGAGTTTAACTCTGTCAGTTGAATGCACACATTGACAACCATTGAGTTAGATACCTCCGTTTTGGTTTTAGAAGCAGATATTTCTCTGTATAGCCTATGTTCCCATTCACTCGGGAATATCCCAACGCAGCTCCTAGAAGAAACGTGTTTCTGACTAGCTGAATCTCAAAATAGATTCAACTCTCTTAGGTGAACGAACCCACAGCAGAGCAGTTTCAAGGAAACGTTTCTCCTGAGATTTAGACGAAGTTTCCTGAAGTTTAGTACGTATGCCGGCATTGGGATGGAAATACCGGGTTTAGGATTCTGCACAGAAACGGTTTGCAAACCGCTGAATGCACACGTGAGTTTAACTCTGTCAGTTGAATGCACACATTGACAACCATTCAGTTAGATAGCTCCGTTTTGGTTTTAGAAGCAGATATTTCTCTGTACAGCCTATGGTACCAATCACTCGGGAATATCCCAACGCATCTCCTGGAAGAAACGTGTTTCTGACTCGAGGCGTCTCAACATAGATTCAACTCTCTTAGGTGAACGAACTCACAGCAGAGCAGTTTCAAGTAAACTTTTCTCCTGAGTTTTAGACGAAGTTTACTGCTGTTTAGTACGTATGCCTGCATTGGGCTGGAAATACCGGTTTTGGGATTCTGCACAGAAAGGGTTTGCAAACCACTGAATACACACCTGAGTTTACCACTGTCAGTTGAATGCACACATTGACAACAATTCAGTTAGATAGCCTCGTTTTGGTTTTAGAAGCAGATATTTCTCTGTACAGCCTATGGTCCGATTCACTCGGGAATATCCCAACGCAGCTCCAAGAAGAAACGTATTTCTGACTCGCTGAATCTCAACATAGATTCAACTCTCTTAGGTGAACGAACGCACAGCAGAGCAGTTTCAAGGAAACGTTTCTCCTGAGTTTTAGACGAAGTTTCCTGCGGTTTAGTACGTCTGCCGGCATTGGGCTGGAAATACCGGTATTGGGATTCTGCACAGAAAGGGTTTGCCAACCGCTGAATCCACACGTGAGTTTAACTCTGTCAGTTGAATGCACACATTGACAACCATTCAGTTAGATAGCTTCGTTTTGGTTTTAGAAGCAGATATTTCTCTGTACAGCCTATGGTCCCATTCACTCGGGAATATCCCAACACAGCTCCTAGAAGAAACGTGTTCCTGACTCGCTGAATCTCAACATAGATTCGAATCTCTTAGGTGAACGAACGCACAGCAGAGCAGTTTCAAGGAAACGTTTCTCCTGAGTTTTAGACGAAGTTTCCTGAGGTTTAGTACGTATGCCGGCATTGGGATGGAAATACCGGTTTTGTGATTCTGCACAGAAAGGGTTTGCAAACCGCTGAATCCACACGTGAGTTTAACTCTGTCAGTTGAATGCACACATTGACAACCATTTTGTTAGACAGCTCCGTTTTGGTTTTAGAAGCAGATATTTCGCTGTACAGCCTATGGTCCCATTCACTCGGGAATATCCCAACGCAGCTCCTAGAAGAAACGTGTTTCTGACACGCTGAATCTCAACATAGATTCAACTCTCTTAGGTGAACGAACGCACAGCAGAGCAGTTTCAAGGAAACGTTTCTCCTGAGCTTTAGACGAAGTTTCCTGCGGTTTAATACGTATGCCGTCATTGGGCTGGAAATATCGGTTTTGGGATTCTGCAAAGAAAGGGTTTGCAAACCGCTGAATCCACACGTGAGTTTAACTCTGTCAGTTGAATGCACACATTGACAACCATTGAGTTAGATACCTCCGTTTTGGTTTTAGAAGCAGATATTTCTCTGTACAGCCTATGGTCCCATTCACTCGGGAATATCCCAACACAGCTCCTAGAAGAAAAGTGTTTCTGACTCGCTGAGTCTCAACATAGATTCAACTCTCTTAGGTGAACGAACGCACAGCAGAGAAGTTTCAAGGAAACGTTTCTCCTGAGTTTTAGACGAAGTTTCCTGCGGCTGAGTACGTTTGCCGGCATTGGACTGGAAACACCGGTTTTGGGATTCTGCACAGAAAGGGTTTGCAAACCGCTGAATCCACATGTGAGTTTAACACTGTCAGTTGAATGCACACATTGACAACCATTCAGTTAGATAGCTCCGTTTTTGTTTTAGAAGCAGATATTTCTCTGTACAGCCTATGGTCCCATTCACTCGGGAATATCCCAACTCAGCTCCAAGAAGAAACGTATTTCTGACTCGGTGAATCTCCACATAGATTCAACTCTCTTAGGTGAACGAAAGCACAGCAGAGCAGTTTCAAGGAAACGTTTCCCTGAGTTTTAGACGAAGTTTCCTGCGGTTTAGTACGTATGCCGGCACTGGGCTGGAAATACCGGTTTTGGGATTCTGCAAAGAAAGGGTTTGCCAACCGCTGAATCCACACGTGAGTTTAACTCTGTCAGTTGAATGCACACATTGACAGCCATTCAGTTAGATAGCTCCGTTTTGGTTTTAGAAGCAGATATTTCTCTGTACAGCCTATGGTCCCATTCACTCGGGAATATCCCCACGCAGCTCCTAGAAGAAACGTGTTTCTGACTCGCTGAATCTCAACATAGATTCACCTCTCTTAGGTGAACGAACGCACAGTAGAGCAATTTCAAGGAAACGTTTCTCCTGAGTTTTAGACGAAGTTTCCGGCGGTTTAGTAGGTATGCCGGCATTGGACTGGAAATACCGGTATTGGGATTCTGCACAGAAAGTGTTTGCAAACCGCTGAATCCACACGTGAGTTTAACTCTGTCAATTGAATGCACACATTGACAGCCATTCAGTTAGATAACTCCGTTTTGGTTTTAGAAGCAGATATTTCTCTGTGCAGCCTACGGTCCCATTCACTCGGGAATATCCCAACGCAGCTCCTAGAAGAAACGGGTTTCTGACTCGCTGAATCTCAACATAGATTCAACTCTCTTAGGTGAACGAACGCACAGCAGAGCAGTTTCAAGGAAACGTTTCCCCTGAGTTTTAGACGATGTTTCCTGAGGTTTAGTACGTATGCCGGCATTGGGATGGAAATACCGGTTTTGTGATTCTCCACAGAAAGGGTTTGCAAACCGCTGAATCCACACGTGAGTTTAACTCGGTCAGTTGAATGCACACATTGACAACCATTTTGTTAGACCGCTCCGTTTTGGTTTTAGAAGCAGATATTTTGCTGTACAGCCTATGGTCCCATTCACTCGGGAATATCCCAACGCAGCTCCTAGAAGAAACGTGTTTCTGACTCGCTGAATCTCAACATAGATTCAACTCTCTTAGGTGAACGAACGCACAGCAGAGCAGTTTCAAGGAAACGATTCTCCTGAGTTTTAGACCAAGTTTACTGCTGTTTAGTACGTATGCCGGCATTGGGATGGAAATACCGGTTTTGGGATTCTGCACAGAAAGGGTTTGCAAACCGCTGAATCCACACGTGAGTTTAACTCTGTCAGTTGAATGCACACATTGACAACCATTTTGTTAGACAGCTCCGTTTTGGTTTTAGAAGCAGATATTTCGCTGTACAGGCTATGGTCCCATTCACTCGGGAATATCCCAACGCAGCTCCTAGAAGAAACGTGTTTCTGACTCGCTGAATCTCAACATAGATTCAACTCTCTTAGGTGAACGAACGCACAGCAGAGCAGTTTAAAGGAAACCTTTCTCCTGAGTTTTAGACGAAGTTTCCTGCGGTTTAGGACGTATGCCGGCATTTGGGCTGGAAATACCGGTTTTGGGATTCTGCACAGAAAGTGTTTGCAAACCGCTGAATCCAAACGTGAGTTTTACTCTGTCAGTTGAATGGACACATTGACAACCATTCAGTTAGATATCTCCGTTTTGGTTTTAGAAGCAGATAGTTCTCTGTACAGCCTATGGTCCCATTCACTCGGGAATATCCCAACGCAGCTCCTAGAAGAAACGTGTTTCCGACTCGCTGAGTCTCAACATAGATTCAACTCTCTTAGGTGAACGAACGCACAGCAGAGCAGTTTCAAGGAAACGTTTCTCCTGAGCTTTAGACGAAGTTTCCTGCGGTTTAGTACGTATGCCGTCATTGGGCTGGAAATTCCGGTTTTGGGATTCTGCAAAGAAAGGGTTTGCAAACCGCTGAATGCACACGTGAGTTTAACTCTGTCAGTTGAATGCACACATTGACAACCATTCAGTTAGATAGCTCCGTTTTGGTTTTAGAAGCAGATATTTCTCTGTATAGCCTATGGTCCCATTCACTCGGGAATATCCCAACGCAGCTCCTAGAAGAAACGTGTTTCTGACTCGCTGAATCTCAACATAGATTCAACTCTCTTAGGTGAACGAACGCACAGCAGAACAGTTTCAAGGAATCGTTTCTCCTGAGTTTTAGACGAAGTTTCCTGCGGTTTAGTACGTATGCCGGCATTGGGCTGGAAATACCGGTATTGGAGTTCTGCACAGAAAGGGTTTGAAAACCACTGAATCCACACGTGTGTTTAACTCTGTCAGTTGAATGCACACATTGACAACCATTCAGTTAGATGGCTCCGTTTTGGTTTCAGAAGCAGGTATTTCTCTGTACAGCCTATGGTCCCATTCACTCGGGAATATCCCAACACAGCTCCTAGAAGAAACGTGTTTCTGACTCGCTGAATCTCAACATAGATTCAACTCTCTTAGGTGAACGAACGCACAGCAGAGCAGTTTCACGGAAACGATTCTCCTGAGTTTTAGACGATGTTTCCTGCGGTTTAGTAGGTATGCCGGCATTGGGCTGGAAATACCGGTCTTGGGATGCTTCAAAGAAAGGGTTTGCAAACCGCTGAATCCACACGTGAGTTTTACTCTGTCAGTTGAATGCACACATTGACAACCATTCAGTTAGATAGCCCCGTTTTGGTTTAAGAAGCAGATATTTCTCTGTCCAGCCTATGGTCCCATTCACTCGGGAATATCCCAACGCAGCTCCAAGAAGAAACGTGTTTCTGACTCGCTGAATCTCAACATAGATTCAACTTTCTTAGGTGAACGAACACACAGCAGAGCAGTTTCAAGGAAACGTTTCTCCTGAGTTTTAGATGAAGGTTCCTGCGGTTTAGTACGTATGCCGGCATTGGGCTGGAAATACCGGTTTTGGGATTCTGCAAAGAAAGGGTTTGCCAACCGCTGAATCCACACGTGAGTTTAACTCTGTCACTTGAATGCACACATTGACAAGCATTCAGTTAGATAGCTCCGTTTTGGTTTTAGAAGCAGATATTTCTCTGTACAGCCTATGGTCCCTTTCACTCGGGAATATCCCATCGCAGCTCCTAGAAGAAACGTGTTTCTGACTCGCTGAATCTCAACATAGATTCAACTCTCTTAGGTGAACGAACGCACAGCAGAGCAGTTTCAAGGAAACGATTCTCCTGAGTTTTAGAACAAGTTTACTGCTGTTTAGTACGTATGCCGGCATTGGGATGGAAATACCGGTTTTCGGATTCTGCACAGAAACGGTTTGCAAACCGCTGAATCCTCACGTGAGTTTAACTCTGTCAGTTGAATGCACACATTGACAAGCATTCAGTTAGATAGCTCTGTTTTGGTTGTGTAGCAGATATTTCTCTGTACAGCCTATGGTCCCATTCACTCGGGAATATCCCAACGCAGCTCCTAGAAGAAACGTGTTTCTGACTCGCTGAATCTCAACATAGATTCAATTCTCTTAGGTGAACGAATGCACAGCAGAGCAGTTTCAAGGAAACCTTTCTCCTGAGTTTTAGACGAAGTTTCCTGCGGTTTAGGACGTATGCCGTCATTGGGCTGGAAATACCGGTTTTGGGATTCTGCACAGAAAGGGTTTGCAAACCGCTGAATCCACACGTGAGTTTTACTCTGTCACTTGAATGCACACATTGACAACCATTCAGTTAGATAGCTCCGTTTTGGTTTTAGAAGCAGATATTTCTCTGTACAGCCTATGGTCCCATTCACTCGGGAATATCCCAACACAGCTCCTAGAAGAAACGTGTTTCTGACTCGCTGAATCTCAACATAGATTCAACTCTCTTAGGTGAACGAACGCACAGCAGAGCAGTTTCAAGGAAACGTTTCTCCTGAGTTTTAGACGAAGTTTCCTGCGGTTTAGTACGTATGCCGGCATTGGGATGGAAATACCGGTTTTGGGATTCTGCACAGAAACGGTTTGCAAACCGCTGAATCCTCACGTGAGTTTAACTCTGTCAGTTGAATGCGCACATTGACAAGCATTCAGTTAGATAGCTCTGTTTTGGTTTTGTAGCAGATATTTCTCTGTACAGCCTATGGTGCCATTCACTCGGGAATATCCCAACGCAGCTCCTAGAAGAAACGTGTTTCTTACTCGCTGAATCTCAACATAGATTCAACTCTCTTAGGTGAACGAATGCACAGCAGAGCAGCTTCAAAGAAACCTTTCTCCTGAGTTTTAGACGAAGTTTCCTGCGGTTTAGGACGTATGCCGGCATTGGGCTGGAAATACTGGTTTTGGGATTCTGCACAGAAAGGGTTTGCAAACCGCTGAATCCACACGTGAGTTTTACTCTGTCACTTGAATGCACACATTGACAACCATTCAGTTAGATAGCTCCATTTTGGTTTTAGAAGCAGATATTTCTCTGTACAGCCTATGGTCCCATTCACTCGGGAATATCCCAACGCAGCTCCAAGAAGAAACGTGTTTCTGACTCGCTGAATGTCAACATAGATTCAACTCTCATAGGTGAACGAACACACAGCAGAGCAGTTTCAAGGAAACGTTTCTCCTGAGTTTTAGACGAAGTTTCCTGCGGTTTAGTACGTATGCTGGCATTGCGCTGGAAATACCGGTATTGGGATTCTGCACAGATAGGGTTTGCAAACCGCTGAATCCACACGTCAGTTTAACTCTGTCAGTTGAATGCACACATTGACAACCATTCAGTAAGATAGCTCCATTTTGGTTTTAGAAGCAGATATTTCTCTGTACAGCCTATGGTCCCATTCACTCGGGAATATCCCAGCACAGCTCCTATAAGAAACGTGTTTCTGACTCGCTGAATCTCAACATAGATTCAACTCTCGTAGGTGAACGAACGCACAGCAGAGCAGTTTCAAGGAATCGTTTCTCCTGAGTTTTAGACGAAGTTTCCTGCGCTTTAGGACGTATGCCGGCATTGGGCTGGAAATACCGGTTTTGGGATTCTGCACAGAAAGGATTTGCAAACCGCTGAATCCACACGTGAGTTTTACTCTGTCAGTTGAATGCACACATTGACAACCATTCAGTTAGATAGCTCCGTTTTGGTTTTAGAAGCAGATATTTCTCTGTCCAGCCTATGGTCCCATTCACTCGGTAATATCCCAATGCAGCTCCAAGAAGAAACGTGTTTCTGACTCGCTGAATCTCAACATAGATTCAACTCTCTTAGGTGAACGAACACACAGCAGAGCAGTTTCAAGGAAACGTTTCTCCTGAGTTTTAGACGAAGTTTCCGGCGGTTTACTACGTATGCCGGCATTGGGCTGGAAATACCAGTACTGGGATTCTGCACAGAAAGGGTTTGCAAACCGCTGAATCCACACGTCAGTTTAACTCTGTCAGTTGAATGCACACATTGACAACCATTCAGTTAGATAGCTCCGTTTTGGTTTTAGAAGCAGATATTTCTCTGTACAGCCTATGGTCCCATTCACTCGGGAATATCCCAACGCAGCTCCTAGAAGAAACGTGTTTCTGACTCGCTGAATCTCAACATAGATTCAACTCTCTTAGGTGAACGAATGCAGAGCAGAGCAGTTTCACGGAAACGTTTCTCCTGGGTTTTAGACGAAGTTTCCGGCGGTTTAGTACGTATGCCGGCATTGGGCTGGAAATACCGGTTTTGGGATTCTGCAAAGAAAGGGTTTCCGAACCGCTGAATCCACACGTGAGTTTAACTCTGTCACTTGAATGCACACCTTGACAACCATTCAGTTAGATAGCTCCGTTTTGGTTTTAGAAGCAGATATTTCTCTGTACAGCCTATGGTCCCATTCACTCGGGAATATCCCAACACAGCTCCTAGAAGAAACGTGTTTCTGACTCGCTGAATCTCAACATAGATTCAACTCTCTTAGGTGAACGAACGAACAGCAGAGCAGTTTCAAGGAAACGTTTCTCCTGAGTTTTAGACGAAGTTTCGTGAGGTTTAGTACGTATGCCGGCATTGGGATGGAAATAACGGTTTTGCGATTCTGCACAGAAAGGGTTTGCAAACCGCTGAATCCACACGTGAGTTTCACTCTGTCAGTTGAATGCACACATTGACATCCATTTTGTTAGACAGCTCCGTTTTGGTTTTAGAAGCAGATATTTCGCTGTACAGCCTATGGTTCCATTCACCCGGGAATATCCCAACGCAGCTCCTAGAAGAAACGTGTTTCTGACTCGCTGAATCTCAACATAGATTCAACTCTCTTAGGTGAACGATAGCACAGCAGAGCAGTTTCATGGAAACGATTCGCCTGAGTTTTAGACCAAGTTTACTGCTGTTTAGTACGTATGCCGGCATTGGAATGGAAATACCGGTTTTGGGATTCCGCACAGAAACGGTTTGCAAACCGCTGAATCCTCACGTGAGTTTAACTCTGTCAGTTGAATGCACACATTGACAAGCATTCAGTTAGATAGCTCCGTTTTGGTTTTAGAAGCAGATATTTCTCTGTACAGCCTATGGTCCCATTCACTCGGGAATATCCCAAGGCAGCTCCTAGAAGAAACGTGCTTCTGACTCGCTGAATCTCAACATAGATTCAACTCTCTTAGGTGAACGAACACACAGCAAAGCTGTTTCAAGGAAACGTTTCTCCTGAGTTGTAGACGAAGTTTCTGGCGGTTTAGTACATATGCTGGCATTGGGCTGGAAATACCGGTATTGGGATTCTGCACAGAAAGGGTTTGCAAACCGCTGAATCTACACGTCAGTTTAACTCTGTCAGTTGAATGCACACATTGACAACCATTCAGTTAGATAGCTCCATTTTGGTTTTAGAAGCGGATATTTCTGTACAGCCTATGGTCCCATTCACTCGGGAATATCCCAGCACAGCTCCTAGAAGAAACGTGTTTCTAACTCGCTGAATCTCAACATAGTTTCAACTCTCTTAGGTGAACGAACGCACAGCAGAGCAGTTTCAAGGAAACGATTCTCCTAAGTTTTAGACCAAGTTTACTGCTGTTTAGTACGTAAGCCGGCACTGGGATGGAAATACCGGTTTTGGGATTCTGCACAGAAACGGTTTGCAAACCGCTGAATGCACACGTGAGTTTAACTCTGTCAGTTGAATGAACACATTGACAAGCATTCAGTTAGATAGCTCCGTTTTGGTTTTAGAAGCAGATATTTCTCTGTACAGCCTATGGTCCCATTCACTCGGGAATATCCCAACGCAGCTCCTGGAAGAAACGTGTTTCTGACTCGCTGAATCTCAACATAGATTCAACTCTCTTAGGTGAACGAATGCACAGCAGAGCAGTTTCAAGGAAACCTTTCTCCTGAGTTTTAGACGAAGTTTCCTGCGCTTTAGGAGGTATGCCGGCATTGGGCTGGAAATACCGGTCTTGGGATTCTGCACAGAAAGGATTTGCAAACCGCTGAATCCACACGTGAGTTTTACTCTGTCAGTTGAATGCACACATTGACAACCATTCAGTTAGATAGCTCCGTTTTGGTTTTAGAAGCAGATATTTCTCTGTCCAGCCTATGGTCCCATTCACTCGGTAATATCCCAATGCAGCTCCAAGAAGAAACGTGTTTCTGACTCGCTGAATCTCAACATAGATTCAACTCTCTTAGGTGAACGAACACACAGCAGAGCAGTTTCAAGGAAACGTTTCTCCTGAGTTTTAGACGAAGTTTCCGGCGGTTTACTACGTATGCCGGCATTGGGCTGGAAATACCAGTACTGGGATTCTGCAGAGAAAGGGTTTGCAAACCTCTGAATCCACACGTCAGTTTAACTCTGTCAGTTGAATGCACACATTGACAACCATTCAGTTAGATAGCTCCGTTTTGGTTTTAGAAGCAGATATTTCTCTGTACAGCCTATGGTCCCATTCACTCGGGAATATCCCAACGCAGCTCCTAGAAGAAACGTGTTTCTGACTCGCTGAATCTCAACATAGATTCAACTCTCTTAGGTGAACGAATGCAGAGCAGAGCAGTTTCACGGAAACGTTTCTCCTGGGTTTTAGACGAAGTTTCCGGCGGTTTACTACGTATGCCGGCATTGGGCTGGAAATACCGGTTTTGGGATTCTGCAAAGAAAGGGTTTCCGAACCGCTGAATCCACACGTGAGTTTATCTCTGTCACTTGAATGCACACCTTGACAACCATTCAGTTAGATAGCTCCGTTTTGGTTTTAGAAGCAGATATTTCTCTGTACAGCCTATGGTCCCATTCACTCGGGAATATCCCAACACAGCTCCTAGAAGAAACGTGTTTCTGACTCGCTGAATCTCAACATAGATTCAACTCTCTTAGGTGAACGAACGAACAGCAGAGCAGTTTCAAGGAAACGTTTCTCCTGAGTTTTAGACGAAGTTTCGTGAGGTTTAGTACGTATGCCGGCATTGGGATGGAAATACCGGTTTTGCGATTCTGCACAGAAAGGGTTTGCAAACCGCTGAATCCACACGTGAGTTTCACTCTGTCAGTTGAATGCACACATTGACATCCATTTTGTTAGACAGCTCCGTTTTGGTTTTAGAAGCAGATATTTCGCTGTACAGCCTATGGTCCCATTCACCCGGGAATATCCCAACGCAGCTCCTAGAAGAAACGTGTTTCTGACTCGCTGAATCTCAACATAGATTCAACTCTCTTAGGTGAACGATAGCACAGCAGAGCAGTTTCATGGAAACGATTCGCCTGAGTTTTAGACCAAGTTTACTGCTGTTTAGTACGTATGCCGGCATTGGAATGGAAATACCGGTTTTGGGATTCCGCACAGAAACGGTTTGCAAACCGCTGAATCCTCACGTGAGTTTAACTCTGTCAGTTGAATGCACACATTGACAAGCATTCAGTTAGATAGCTCCGTTTTGGTTTTAGAAGCAGATATTTCTCTGTACAGCCTATGGTCCCATTCACTCGGGAATATCCCAAGGCAGCTCCTAGAAGAAACGTGCTTCTGACTCGCTGAATCTCAACATAGATTCAACTCTCTTAGGTGAACGAACGCACAGCAAAGCTGTTTCAAGGAAACGTTTCTCCTGAGTTGTAGACGAAGTTTCTGGCGGTTTAGTACGTATGCTGGCATTGGGCTGGAAATACCGGTATTGGGATTCTGCACAGAAAGGGTTTGCAAACCGCAGAATCTACACGTCAGTTTAACTCTGTCAGTTGAATGCACACATTGACAACCATTCAGTTAGATAGCTCCATTTTGGTTTTAGAAGCGGATATTTCTGTACAGCCTATGGTCCCATTCACTCGGGAATATCCCAGCACAGCTCCTAGAAGAAACGTGTTTCTAACTCGCTGAATCTCAACATAGTTTCAACTCTCTTAGGTGAACGAACGCACAGCAGAGCAGTTTCAAGGAAACGATTCTCCTAAGTTTTAGACCAAGTTTACTGCTGTTTAGTACGTAAGCCGGCATTGGGATGGAAATACCGGTTTTGGGATTCTGCACAGAAACGGTTTGCAAACCGCTGAATGCACACGTGAGTTTACCTCTGTCAGTTGAATGAGCACATTGACAAGCATTCAGTTAGATAGCTCCGTTTTGGTTTTAGAAGCAGATATTTCTCTGTACAGCCTATGGTCCCATTCACTCGGGAATATCCCAACGCAGCTCCTAGAAGAAACGTGTTTCTGACTCGCTGAATCTCAACATAGATTCAACTCTCTTAGGTGAACGAATGCACAGCAGAGCAGTTTCAAGGAAACCTTTCTCCTGAGTTTTAGACGAAGTTTCCTGCGCTTTAGGAGGTATGCCGGCATTGGGCTGGAAATACCGGTCTTGGGATGCTTCAAAGAAAGGGTTTGCAAACCGCTGAATCCACACGTGAGTTTTACTCTGTCAGTTGAATGCACACATTGACAACCATTCAGTTAGATAGCCCCGTTTTGGTTTAAGAAGCAGATATTTCTCTGTCCAGCCTATGGTCCCATTCACTCGGGAATATCCCAACGCAGCTCCAAGAAGAAACGTGTTTCTGACTCGCTGAATCTCAACATAGATTCAACTTTCTTAGGTGAACGAACACACAGCAGAGCAGTTTCAAGGAAACGTTTCTCCTGAGTTTTAGATGAAGGTTCCTGCGGTTTAGTACGTATGCCGGCATTGGGCTGGAAATACCGGTTTTGGGATTCTGCAAAGAAAGGGTTTGCCAACCGCTGAATCCACACGTGAGTTTAACTCTGTCACTTGAATGCACACATTGACAAGCATTCAGTTAGATAGCTCCGTTTTGGTTTTAGAAGCAGATATTTCTCTGTACAGCCTATGGTCCCTTTCACTCGGGAATATCCCATCGCAGCTCCTAGAAGAAACGTGTTTCTGACTCGCTGAATCTCAACATAGATTCAACTCTCTTAGGTGAACGAACGCACAGCAGAGCAGTTTCAAGGAAACGATTCTCCTGAGTTTTAGAACAAGTTTACTGCTGTTTAGTACGTATGCCGGCATTGGGATGGAAATACCGGTTTTCGGATTCTGCACAGAAACGGTTTGCAAACCGCTGAATCCTCACGTGAGTTTAACTCTGTCAGTTGAATGCACACATTGACAAGCATTCAGTTAGATAGCTCTGTTTTGGTTGTGTAGCAGATATTTCTCTGTACAGCCTATGGTCCCATTCACTCGGGAATATCCCAACGCAGCTCCTAGAAGAAACGTGTTTCTGACTCGCTGAATCTCAACATAGATTCAATTCTCTTAGGTGAACGAATGCACAGCAGAGCAGTTTCAAGGAAACCTTTCTCCTGAGTTTTAGACGAAGTTTCCTGCGGTTTAGGACGTATGCCGGCATTGGGCTGGAAATACCGGTTTTGGGATTCTGCACAGAAAGGGTTTGCAAACCGCTGAATCCACACGTGAGTTTTACTCTGTCACTTGAATGCACACATTGACAACCATTCAGTTAGATAGCTCCGTTTTGGTTTTAGAAGCAGATATTTCTCTGTACAGCCTATGGTCCCATTCACTCGGGAATATCCCAACACAGCTCCTAGAAGAAACGTGTTTCTGACTCGCTGAATCTCAACATAGATTCAACTCTCTTAGGTGAACGAACGCACAGCAGAGCAGTTTCAAGGAAACGATTCTCCTGAGTTTTAGACGAAGTTTCCTGCGGTTTAGTACGTATGCCGGCATTGGGCTGGAAATACCGGTTTTGGGATTCTGCAAAGAAAGGGTTTGCCAACCGCTGAATCCACACGTGAGTTTTACTCTGACACTTGAATGCACACATTGACAACCATTCAGTTAGATAGCTCCGTTTTGGTTTTAGAAGCAGATATTTATCTGTACAGCCTATGGTCCCATTCACTCGGGAATATCCCAACGCAGCTCCTAGAAGAAACGTGTTTCTGACTCGCTGAATCTCAACATAGATTCAACTCTCTTAGGTGAACGAAGGCACAGCACAGCAGTTTCAAGGAAACGATTCTCCTGAGTTTTAGACCAAGTTTACTGCTGTTTAGTACGTATGCCGGCATTGGGCTGGAAATACCGGTTTTGGGATTCTGTACAGAAACGGTTTGCAAAACGCTGAATCCACACGTGACTTTTACTCTGTCAATTGAAAGCACACATTGACAACCATTCAGTTAGATAGCTCCGTTTTGGTTTTAGAAGCAGATATTTCTCTGTACAGCCTATGGTCCCATTCACTCGGGAATATCCCAGCACAGCTCCTAGAAGAAACGTGTTTCTGACTCGCTGAATCTCAACATAGATTCAACTCTCGTAGGTGAACGAACGCACAGCAGAGCAGTTTCAAGGAAACGTTTCTCCTGAGTTTTAGATGAAGTTTCCTGCGGTTTAGTACGTATGCCGGCATTGGGCTGGAAATACCGGTTTTGGGATTCTGCAAAGAAAGGGTTTGCCAACCTCTGAATCCACAGGTGAGTTTAACTCTGTCACTTGAATGCACACATTGACAACCATTCAGTTAGATAGCTCCGTTTTGGTTTTAGAAGCAGATATTTCTCTGTACAGCCTATGGTCCCATTCACTCGGGAATATCCCATCGCAGCTCCTAGAAGAAACGTGTTTCTGACTCGCTGAATCTCAACATAGATTCAACTCTCTTAGGTGAACGAACGCACAGCAGAGCAGTTTCAAGGAAACGATTCTCCTGAGTTTTAGACCAAGTTTACTGCTGTTTAGTACGTATGCCGGCATTGGGATGGAAATACCGGTTTTCGGATTCTGCACAGAAACGGTTTGCAAACCGCTGAATCCTCACGTGAGTTTAACTCTGTCAGTTGAATGCGCACATTGACAAGCATTCAGTTAGATAGCTCTGTTTTGGTTTTGTAGCAGATATTTCTCTGTACAGCCTATGGTCCCATTCACTCGGGAATATCCCAACGCAGCTCCTAGAAGAAACGTGTTTCTGACTCGCTGAATCTCAACATAGATTCAATTCTCTTAGGTGAACGAATGCACAGCAGAGCAGTTTCAAGGAAACCTTTCTCCTGAGTTTTAGACGAAGTTTCCTGCGGTTTAGGACGTATGCCGGCATTGGGCTGGAAATACCGGTTTTGGGATTCTGCACAGAAAGGGTTTGCAAACCGCTGAATCCACACGTGAGTTTTACTCTGTCACTTGAATGCACACATTGACAACCATTCAGTTAGATAGCTCCGTTTTGGTTTTAGAAGCAGATATTTCTCTGTACAGCCTATGGTCCCATTCACTCGGGAATATCCCAACACAGCTCCTAGAAGTAACGTGTTTCTGACTCGCTGAATCTCAACATAGATTCAACTCTCTTAGGTGAACGAACGCACAGCAGAGCAGTTTCAAGGAAACGATTCTCCTGAGTTTTAGACCAAGTTTACTGCTGTTTAGTACGTATGCCGGCATTGGGATGGAAATACCGGTTTTGGGATTCTGCACAGAAACGGTTTGCAAACCGCTGAATCCTCACGTGAGTTTAACTCTGTCAGTTGAATGCGCACATTGACAAGCATTCAGTTAGATAGCTCTGTTTTGGTTTTGTAGCAGATATTTCTCTGTACAGCCTATGGTGCCATTCACTCGGGAATATCCCAACGCAGCTCCTAGAAGAAACGTGTTTCTTACTCGCTGAATCTCAACATAGATTCAACTCTCTTAGGTGAACGAATGCACAGCAGAGCAGCTTCAAAGAAACCTTTCTCCTGAGTTTTAGACGAAGTTTCCTGCGGTTTAGGACGTATGCCGGCATTGGGCTGGAAATACTGGTTTTGGGATTCTGCACAGAAAGGGTTTGCAAACCGCTGAATCCACACGTGAGTTTTACTCTGTCACTTGAATGCACACATTGACAACCATTCAGTTAGATAGCTCCGTTTTGGTTTTAGAAGCAGATATTTCTCTGTACAGCCTATGGTCCCATTCACTCGGGAATATCCCAACGCAGCTCCAAGAAGAAACGTGTTTCTGACTCGCTGAATGTCAACATAGATTCAACTCTCATAGGTGAACGAACACACAGCAGAGCAGTTTCAAGGAAACGTTTCTCCTGAGTTTTAGACGAAGTTTCCTGCGGTTTAGTACGTATGCCGGCAATGGGCTGGAAATACCGATTTTGGGATTCTGCAACGAAAGGGTTTGCCAAGCGCTGAATCCACACGTGAGCTTAACTCTGTCACTTGAATGCACACATTGACAACCATTCAGTTAGATAGCTCCGTTTTGGTTTTAGAAGCAGATATTTCTCTGTACAGACTATGGTCCCATTCACTCGGGAATATCCCAACGCAGCTCCTAGAAGAAACGTGTTTCCGACTCGCTGAATCTCCACATAGATTCAACTCTCTTAGGTGAACGAATGCACAGCAGAGCAGTTTCAAGGAAACGTTTCTCCTGAGTTTTAGACGAAGTTTTCGGCGGTTTAGTACGTATGCCGGCATTGGGCTGGAAATACCCGTATTGGGATTCTGCACAGAAAGGGTTTGCAAACCGCTGAATCCACACGTGAGTTTAACTCTGTCAGTTGAATGCACACATTGACAACCATTCAGTTAGATAGCTCCGTTTTTGTTTTAGAAGCAGATATTTCTCTGTACAGCCTATGGTCCCATCACTCGGGAATATCCCAAGGCAGCTCCTAGAAGAAACGTGTTTCTGACTCGCTGAATCTCAACATAGATTCAACTCTCTTAGGTGAACGAACGCACAGCAGAGCAGTTTCAGGGAAACGATTCGCCTGAGTTTTAGACCAAGTTTACTGCTGTTTAGTACGTATGTCGGAATTGGAATGGAAATACCGGTTTTGGGATTCTGCACAGAAACGGTTTGCAAACCGCTGAATCCTCACGTGAGTTTAACTCTGTCAGTTGAATGCGCACATTGACAAGCATTCAGTTAGATAGCTCCGTTTTGGTTTTAGAAGCAGATATTTCTCTGTAGAGCCTATGGTCCCATTCACTCGGGAATATCCCAATGCAGCTACTAGAAGAAACGTGTTTCTGACTCGCTGAATCTCAACATAGATTCAACTCTCTTAGGAGAACGAACGCACAGCAGAGCAGTTTGAAGGAAACGTTTCTCCTGAGTTTTCGACGAAGTTTGCTGCGGTTTAGTACGTATGCTGGTATTGGGCTGGAAATACCGGTATTGGGATTCTACACAGAAAGGGTTTGCAAACCGCTGAAACCAGACGTCAGTTTAACTCTGTCAGTTGAATGCACACATTGACAACCATTCAGTTAGATAGCTCCGTTTTGGTTTTAGAAGCAGATATTTCTCTGTACACCCTATGGTCCCATTCACTCGGGAATATCCCAACACAGCTCCTAGAAGAAACGTGTTTCTGACTCGCTGAATCTCAACATAGATTCAACTCTCTTAGGTGAAAGAACGCACAGCAGAGCAGTTTCAAGGAAACGTTTCTCCTGAGTTTTAGACGAAGTTTCCTGCGGTTTAGTACGTATGCCGGCATTGGGCTGGAAATACCGGTTTTGGGATTCTGCAAAGAAAGGGTTTGCCAACCGCTGAATCCACACGTGAGTTTAACTCTGTCACTTGAATTCACACATTGACAACCATTCAGTTAGATAGCTCCGTTTTGTTTTTAGAAGCAGATATTTCTCTGTACAGTCTATGCTCCCATTCACTCGGGAATATCCCAGCGCAGCTCCTAGAAGAAACGTGTTTCTGACTCGCTGAATCTCAACATAGATTGAACTCTCGTAGGTGAACGAACGCACAGCAGAGCAGTTTCAAGGAGACGTTTCTCCTGAGTTTTAGATGAAGGTTCCTGCGGTTTAGTACGTATGCCGGCATTGGGCTGGAAATGCCGGTTTTGGGATTCTGCAAAGAAAGGGTTTGCCAACCGCTGAATCCACACGTGAGTTTAACTCTGTCACTTGAATGCACACATTGACAACCATTCAGTTAGATAACTCCGTTTTGGTTTTAGAAGCAGATATTTCTCTGTACAGCCTATGGTCCCATTCACTCGGGAATATCCCATCGCAGCTCCTAGAAGAAACGTGTTTCTGACTCGCTGAATCTCAACATAGATTCAACTCTCTTAGGTGAACGAACGCACAGCAGAGCAGTTTCAAGGAAACGATTCTCCTGAGTTTTAGACCAAGTTTACTGCTGTTTAGTACGTATGCCGGCATTGGGATGGAAATACCGGTTTTCGGATTCTGCACAGAAACGGTTTGCAAACCGCTGAATCCTCACGTGAGTTTAACTCTGTCAGTTGAATGCGCACATTGACAAGCATTCAGTTAGATAGCTCTGTTTTGGTTTTGTAGCAGATATTTCTCTGTACAGCCTATGGTCCCATTCACTCGGGAATATCAAAACGCAGCTCCTAGAAGAAACGTGTTTCTGACTCGCTGAATCTCAACATAGATTCAACTCTCTTAGGTGAACGAATGCACAGCAGAGTAGTTTCAAGGAAACCTTTCTCCTGAGTTTTAGACGAAGTTTCCTGCGGTTTAGGACGTATGCCGGCATTGGGCTGGAAATACCGGTTTTGGGATTCTGCACAGAAAGGGTTTGCAAACCGCTGAATCCACACGTGAGTTTTACTCTGTCACTTGAATGCACACATTGACAACCATTCAGTTAGATAGCTCCGTTTTGGTTTTAGAAGCAGATATTTCTCTGTACAGCCTATGGTCCCATTCACTCGGGAATATCCCAACACAGCTCCTAGAAGAAACGTGTTTCTGACTCGCTGAATCTCAACATAGATTCAACTCTCTTAGGTGAACGAACGCACAGCAGAGCAGTTTCAAGGAAACGATTCTCCTGAGTTTTAGACGAAGTTTCCGGCGGTTTAGTACGTATGCCGGCATTGGGCTGGAAATACCGGTTTTGGGATTCTGCAAAGAAAGGGTTTGCCAACCGCTGAATCCACACGTGAGTTTTACTCTGACACTTGAATGCACACATTGACAACCATTCAGTTAGATAGCTCCGTTTTGGTTTTAGAAGCAGATATTTCTCTGTACAGCCTATGGTCCCATTCACTCGGGAATATCCCAACGCAGCTCCTAGAAGAAACGTGTTTCTGACTCGCTGAATCTCAACATAGATTCAACTCTCTTAGGTGAACGAACGCACAGCACAGCAGTTTCAAGGAAACGATTCTCCTGAGTTTTAGACCAAGTTTACTGCTGTTTAGTTCGTATGCCGGCATTGGGCTGGAAATACCGGTTTTGGGATTCTGCACAGAAACGGTTTGCAAAACGCTGAATCCACACGTGACTTTTACTCTGTCAATTGAATGCACACATTGACAACCATTCAGTTAGGTAGCTCCGTTTTGGTTTTAGAAGCAGATATTTCTCTGTACAGCCTATGGTCCCATTCACTCGGGAATATCCCAACGCAGCTCCTAGAAGAAACGTGTTTCTGACTCGCTGAATCTCAACATAGATTCAACTCTCGTAGGTGAACGAACGCACAGCAGAGCAGTTTCAAGGAAACGATTCTCCTGAGTTTTAGACCAAGTTTACTGCTGTTTAGTACGTATGCCGGCATTGGGATGGAAATACCGGTTTTGGGATTCTGCACAGAAACGGTTTGCAAACCGCTGAATCCTCACGTGAGTTTAACTCTGTCAGTTGAATGCGCACATTGACAAGCATTCAGTTAGATAGCTCTGTTTTGGTTTTGTAGCAGATATTTCTCTGTACAGCCTATGGTCCCATTCACTCGGGAATATCCCAACGCAGCTCCTAGAAGAAACGTGTTTCTTACTCGCTGAATCTCAACATAGATTCAACTCCCTTAGGTGAACGAATGCACAGCAGAGCAGCTTCAAAGAAACCTTTCTCCTGAGTTTTAGACGAAGTTTCCTGCGGTTTAGGATGTATGCCGGCATTGGGCTGGAAATACTGGTTTTGGGATTCTGCACAGAAAGTGTTTGCAAACCGCTGAATCCACACGTGAGTTTAACTCTGTCAGTTGAATGCACACATTGACAACCATTCAGTTAGATATCTCCGTTTTGGTTTTAGACCAGATATTTCTCTGTACAGCCTATGGTCCCATTCACTCGGGAATATCCCAAAACAGCTCCTAGAAGAAACGTTTTTCTGACTCGCTGAATGTCAACATAGATTCAACTCTCTTAGGTGAACGAACGCACAGCAGAGCAGTTTCAAGGAAACGTTTCTCCTGAGTTTTAGACGAAGTTTCCTGCGGTTTAGTACGTATGCCGGCAATGGGCTGGAAATACCGGTTTTGGGATTCTGCAACGAAAGGGTTTGCCAAGCGCTGAATCCACACGTGAGTTTAACTCTGTCACTTGAATGCACACATTGACAACCATTCAGTTAGATAGCTCCGTTTTGGTTTTAGAAGCAGATATTTCTCTGTACAGCCTATGGTCCCATTCACTCGGGAATATCCCAACGCAGCTCCTAGAAGAAACGTGTTTCCGACTCGCTGAATCTCCACATAGATTCAACTCTCTTAGGTGAACGAATGCACAGCAGAGCAGTTTCAAGGAAACGTTTCTCCTGAGTTTTAGACGAAGTTTTCGGCGGTTTAGTACGTATGCCGGCATTGGGCTGGAAATACCCGTATTGGGATTCTGCACAGAAAGGGTTTGCAAACCGCTGAATCCACACGTGAGTTTAACTCTGTCAGTTGAATGCACACATTGACAACCATTCAGTTAGATAGCTCCGTTTTAGTTTTAGAAGCAGATATTTCTCTGTACAGCCTATGGTCCCATTCACTCGGGAATATCCCAAGGCAGCTCCTAGAAGAAACGTGTTTCTGACTCGCTGAATCTCAACATAGATTCAACTCTCTTAGGTGAACGAACGCACAGCAGAGCAGTTTCAAGGAAACGATTCTCCTGAGTTTTAGAACAAGTTTACTGCTGTTTAGTACGTATGCCGGCATTGGGATGGAAATACCGGTTTTCGGATTCTGCACAGAAACGGTTTGCAAACCGCTGAATCCTCACGTGAGTTTAACTCTGTCAGTTGAATGCGCACATTGACAAGCATTCAGTTAGATAGCTCTGTTTTGGTTTTGTAGCAGATATTTCTCTGTACAGCCTATGGTCCCATTCACTCGGGAATATCCCAACGCAGCTCCTAGAAGAAACGTGTTTCTGACTCGCTGAATCTCAACATAGATTCAATTCTCTTAGGTGAACGAATGCACAGCAGAGCAGTTTCAAGGAAACCTTTCTCCTGAGTTTTAGACGAAGTTTCCTGCAGTTTAGGACGTATGCCGGCATTGGGCTGGAAATACCGGTTTTGGGATTCTGCACAGAAAGGGTTTGCAAACCGCTGAATCCACACGTGAGTTTTACTCTGTCACTTGAATGCACACATTGACAACCATTCAGTTAGATAGCTCCGTTTTGGTTTTAGAAGCAGATATTTCTCTGTACAGCCTATGGTCCCATTCACTCGGGAATATCCCAACACAGCTCCTAGAAGAAACGTGTTTCTGACTCGCTGAATCTCAACATAGATTCAACTCTCTTAGGTGAACGAACGCACAGCAGAGCAGTTTCAAGGAAACGATTCTCCTGAGTTTTAGACGAAGTTTCCGGCGGTTTAGTACGTATGCCGGCATTGGGCTGGAAATACCGGTTTTGGGATTCTTCAAAGAAAGGGTTTGCCAACCGCTGAATCCACACGTGAGTTTTACTCTGACACTTGAATGCACACATTGACAACCATTCAGTTAGATAGCTCCGTTTTGGTTTTAGAAGCAGATATTTATCTGTACAGCCTATGGTCCCATTCACTCGGGAATATCCCAACGCAGCTCCTAGAAGAAACGTGTTTCTGACTCGCTGAATCTCAACATAGATTCAACTCTCTTAGGTGAACGAACGCACAGCACAGCAGTTTCAAGGAAACGATTCTCCTGAGTTTTAGACCAAGTTTACTGCTGTTTAGTTCGTATGCCGGCATTGGGCTGGAAATACCGGTTTTGGGATTCTGCACAGAAACGGTTTGCAAAACGCTGAATCCACACGTGACTTTTACTCTGTCAATTGAATGCACACATTGACAACCATTCAGTTAGATAGCTCCGTTTTGGTTTTAGAAGCAGATATTTCTCTGTACAGCCTATGGTCCCATTCACTCGGGAATATCCCAACACAGCTCCTAGAAGAAACGTGTTTCTGACTCGCTGAATCTCAACATAGATTCAACTCTCGTAGGTGAACGAACGCACAGCAGAGAAGTTTCAAGGAAACGATTCTCCTGAGTTTTAGACGAAGTTTCCTGCGGTTTAGTACGTATGCCGGCATTGGGCTGGAAATACCGGTTTTGGGATTCTGCAAAGATAGGGTTTGCCAACCGCTGAATACACACGTGAGTTTAACTCTGTCATTTGAATGCACACATTGACAACCATTCAGTTAGATAGCTCCGTTTTGTTTTTAGCAGCAGATATTTATCTGTACAGCCTATGGTCCCATTCACTCGGGAATATCCCAACGCAGCTCCAAGAAGAAACGTGTTTCTGACTCGCTGAATCTCAACATAGATTCAACTCTCTTAGGTGAGCGAACACACAGCAGAGCAGTTTCAAGGAAACGTTTCTCCTGAGTTTTAGACGAAGTTTCCGGCGGTTTACTACGTATGCCGGCATTGGGCTGGAAATACCAGTATTGGGATTCTGCACAGAAAGGGTTTGCCAACCGCTGAATCCACACGTCAGTTTAACTCTGTCAGTTGAATGCACACATTGATAACCATTCAGTTAGATAGCTCCGTTTTGGTTTTAGAAGCAGATATTTCTCTGTACAGGCTATGGTCCCATTCACTCGGGAATATCCCAACGTAGCTCCTAGAAGAAACGTGTTTCTGACTCGCTGAATCTCAACATAGATTCAACTCTCCTAGGTGAACGAATGCACAGCAGAGCAGTTTCACGGAAACGTTTCTCCTGGGTTTTAGACGAAGTTTCCGGCGGTTTAGTACGTATGCCGGCACTGGGCTGGAAATACCGGTTTTGGGATTCTGCAAAGAAAGGGTTTCCCAACCGCTGAATCCACACGTGAGTTTAACTCTGTCACTTGAATGCACACATTGACAACCATTCAGTTAGATAGCTCCGTTTTGGTTTTAGAAGCAGATATTTCTCTGTACAGCCTATGGTCCCATTCACTCGGGAATATCCCAACACAGCTCCTAGAAGAAACGTGTTTCTGACTCGCTGAATTTCAACATAGATTCAACTCTCTTAGGTGAACGAACGAACAGCAGAGCAGTTTCAAGGAAACGTTTCTCCTGAGTTTTAGACGAAGTTACGTGAGGTTTAGTACGTATGCCGGCATTGGGATGGAAATACCGGTTTTGCGATTCTGCACAGAAAGGGTTTGCAAACCGCTGAATCCACACGTGAGTTTCACTCTGTCAGTTGAATGCACACATTGACATCCATTTTGTTAGACAGCTCCGTTTTGGTTTTAGAAGCAGATATTTCTCTGTCCAGCCTATGGTCCCATTCACTCGGTAATATCCCAACGCAGCTCCAAGAAGAAACGTGTTTCTGACTCGCTGAATCTCAACATAGATTCAACTCTCTTAGGTGAGCGAACACACAGCAGAGCAGTTTCAAGGAAACGTTTCTCCTGAGTTTTAGACGAAGTTTCCGGCGGTTTACTACGTATGCCGGCATTGGGCTGGAAATACCAGTATTGGGATTCTGCACAGAAAGGGTTTGCAAACCGCTGAATCCACACGTCAGTTTAACTCTGTCAGTTGAATGCACACATTGACAAGCATTCAGTTAGATAGCTCCGTTTTGGTTTTAGAAGCAGATATTTCTCTGTACAGCCTATGGTCCCATTCTCTCGGGAATATCCCAAGGCAGTTCCTAGAGGAAACGTGTTTCTGACTCGCTGAATCTCAACATAGATTCAACTCTCTTAGGTGAACGAACGCACAGCAGAGCTGTTTCAAGGAAACGTTTCTCCTGAGTTTTAGACGAAGTTTCCGGCGGTTTAGTACGTATGCTTGCATTGGGCTGGAAATACCGGTATTGGGATTCTGCACAGAAAGGGTTTGCAAACCGCTGAATCCACACGTCAGTTTTACTCTGTCAGTTGAATGCACACATTGACAACCATTCAGTTAGATAGCTCCATTTTGGTTTTAGAAGCAGATATTTCTCTGTACAGCCTATGGTCCCATTCACTCGGGGATATCCCAGCCCAGCTCCTAGAAGAAACGTGTTTCTGACTCGCTGAATCTCAACATAGATTCAACTCTCTTAGGTGAACGAACGCACAGCAGAGCAGTTTCAAGGAAACGATTCTCCTAAGTTTTAGACCAAGTTTACTGCTGTTTAGTACGTAAGCCGGCATTGGGATGGAAATACCGGTTTTGGGATTCTGCACAGAAACGGTTTGCAAACCGCTGAATGCACACGTGAGTTTAACTCTGTCAGTTGAATGAGCACATTGACAAGCATTCAGTTAGATAGCTCCGTTTTGGTTTTAGAAGCAGATATTTCTCTGTACAGCCTATGGTCCCATTCACTCGGGAATATCCCAACGCAGCTCCTAGAAGAAACGTGTTTCTGACTCGCTGAATCTCAACATAGATTCAACTCTCTTAGGTGAACGAACGCACAGCAGAGCAGTTTCAGGGAAACGTTTCTCCTGAGTTTTAGACGAAGTTTCCGGCGGTTTAGTACGTATGCCGGCATTGGAATGGAAATACCGGTTTTGGGATTCTGCACAGAAACGGTTTGCAAACCGCTGAATCCTCACGTGAGTTTAACTCTGTCAGTTGAATGCGCACATTGACAAGCATTCAGTTAGATAGCTCCGTTTTGGTTTTAGAAGCAGATATTTCTCTGTAGAGCCTATGGTCCCATTCACTCGGGAATATCCCAACGCAGCTCCTAGAAGAAACGTGTTTCTGACTCGCTGAATCTCAACATAGATTGAACTCTCGTAGGTGAACGAACGCACAGCAGAGCAGTTTCAAGGAGACGTTTCTCCTGAGTTTTAGATGAAGGTTCCTGCGGTTTAGTACGTATGCCGGCATTGGGCTGGAAATGCCGGTTTTGGGATTCTGCAAAGAAAGGGTTTGCCAACCGCTGAATCCACACGTGAGTTTAACTCTGTCACTTGAATGCACACATTGACAACCATTCAGTTAGATAACTCCGTTTTGGTTTTAGAAGCAGATATTTCTCTGTACAGCCTATGGTCCCATTCACTCGGGAATATCCCATCGCAGCTCCTAGAAGAAACGTGTTTCTGACTCGCTGAATCTCAACATAGATTCAACTCTCTTAGGTGAACGAACGCACAGCAGAGCAGTTTCAAGGAAACGATTCTCCTGAGTTTTAGACCAAGTTTACTGCTGTTTAGTACGTATGCCGGCATTGGGATGGAAATACCGGTTTTCGGATTCTGCACAGAAACGGTTTGCAAACCGCTGAATCCTCACGTGAGTTTAACTCTGTCAGTTGAATGCGCACATTGACAAGCATTCAGTTAGATAGCTCTGTTTTGGTTTTGTAGCAGATATTTCTCTGTACAGCCTATGGTCCCATTCACTCGGGAATATCAAAACGCAGCTCCTAGAAGAAACGTGTTTCTGACTCGCTGAATCTCAACATAGATTCAACTCTCTTAGGTGAACGAATGCACAGCAGAGTAGTTTCAAGGAAACCTTTCTCCTGAGTTTTAGACGAAGTTTCCTGCGGTTTAGGACGTATGCCGGCATTGGGCTGGAAATACCGGTTTTGGGATTCTGCACAGAAAGGGTTTGCAAACCGCTGAATCCACACGTGAGTTTTACTCTGTCACTTGAATGCACACATTGACAACCATTCAGTTAGATAGCTCCGTTTTGGTTTTAGAAGCAGATATTTCTCTGTACAGCCTATGGTCCCATTCACTCGGGAATATCCCAACACAGCTCCTAGAAGAAACGTGTTTCTGACTCGCTGAATCTCAACATAGATTCAACTCTCTTAGGTGAACGAACGCACAGCAGAGCAGTTTCAAGGAAACGATTCTCCTGAGTTTTAGACGAAGTTTCCGGCGGTTTAGTACGTATGCCGGCATTGGGCTGGAAATACCGGTTTTGGGATTCTGCAAAGAAAGGGTTTGCCAACCGCTGAATCCACACGTGAGTTTTACTCTGACACTTGAATGCACACATTGACAACCATTCAGTTAGATAGCTCCGTTTTGGTTTTAGAAGCAGATATTTCTCTGTACAGCCTATGGTCCCATTCACTCGGGAATATCCCAACGCAGCTCCTAGAAGAAACGTGTTTCTGACTCGCTGAATCTCAACATAGATTCAACTCTCTTAGGTGAACGAACGCACAGCACAGCAGTTTCAAGGAAACGATTCTCCTGAGTTTTAGACCAAGTTTACTGCTGTTTAGTTCGTATGCCGGCATTGGGCTGGAAATACCGGTTTTGGGATTCTGCACAGAAACGGTTTGCAAAACGCTGAATCCACACGTGACTTTTACTCTGTCAATTGAATGCACACATTGACAACCATTCAGTTAGGTAGCTCCGTTTTGGTTTTAGAAGCAGATATTTCTCTGTACAGCCTATGGTCCCATTCACTCGGGAATATCCCAACGCAGCTCCTAGAAGAAACGTGTTTCTGACTCGCTGAATCTCAACATAGATTCAACTCTCGTAGGTGAACGAACGCACAGCAGAGCAGTTTCAAGGAAACGATTCTCCTGAGTTTTAGACCAAGTTTACTGCTGTTTAGTACGTATGCCGGCATTGGGATGGAAATACCGGTTTTGGGATTCTGCACAGAAACGGTTTGCAAACCGCTGAATCCTCACGTGAGTTTAACTCTGTCAGTTGAATGCGCACATTGACAAGCATTCAGTTAGATAGCTCTGTTTTGGTTTTGTAGCAGATATTTCTCTGTACAGCCTATGGTCCCATTCACTCGGGAATATCCCAACGCAGCTCCTAGAAGAAACGTGTTTCTTACTCGCTGAATCTCAACATAGATTCAACTCCCTTAGGTGAACGAATGCACAGCAGAGCAGCTTCAAAGAAACCTTTCTCCTGAGTTTTAGACGAAGTTTCCTGCGGTTTAGGATGTATGCCGGCATTGGGCTGGAAATACTGGTTTTGGGATTCTGCACAGAAAGTGTTTGCAAACCGCTGAATCCACACGTGAGTTTAACTCTGTCAGTTGAATGCACACATTGACAACCATTCAGTTAGATATCTCCGTTTTGGTTTTAGACCAGATATTTCTCTGTACAGCCTATGGTCCCATTCACTCGGGAATATCCCAAAACAGCTCCTAGAAGAAACGTTTTTCTGACTCGCTGAATGTCAACATAGATTCAACTCTCTTAGGTGAACGAACGCACAGCAGAGCAGTTTCAAGGAAACGTTTCTCCTGAGTTTTAGACGAAGTTTCCTGCGGTTTAGTACGTATGCCGGCAATGGGCTGGAAATACCGGTTTTGGGATTCTGCAACGAAAGGGTTTGCCAAGCGCTGAATCCACACGTGAGTTTAACTCTGTCACTTGAATGCACACATTGACAACCATTCAGTTAGATAGCTCCGTTTTGGTTTTAGAAGCAGATATTTCTCTGTACAGCCTATGGTCCCATTCACTCGGGAATATCCCAACGCAGCTCCTAGAAGAAACGTGTTTCCGACTCGCTGAATCTCCACATAGATTCAACTCTCTTAGGTGAACGAATGCACAGCAGAGCAGTTTCAAGGAAACGTTTCTCCTGAGTTTTAGACGAAGTTTTCGGCGGTTTAGTACGTATGCCGGCATTGGGCTGGAAATACCCGTATTGGGATTCTGCACAGAAAGGGTTTGCAAACCGCTGAATCCACACGTGAGTTTAACTCTGTCAGTTGAATGCACACATTGACAACCATTCAGTTAGATAGCTCCGTTTTAGTTTTAGAAGCAGATATTTCTCTGTACAGCCTATGGTCCCATTCACTCGGGAATATCCCAAGGCAGCTCCTAGAAGAAACGTGTTTCTGACTCGCTGAATCTCAACATAGATTCAACTCTCTTAGGTGAACGAACGCACAGCAGAGCAGTTTCAAGGAAACGATTCTCCTGAGTTTTAGAACAAGTTTACTGCTGTTTAGTACGTATGCCGGCATTGGGATGGAAATACCGGTTTTCGGATTCTGCACAGAAACGGTTTGCAAACCGCTGAATCCTCACGTGAGTTTAACTCTGTCAGTTGAATGCGCACATTGACAAGCATTCAGTTAGATAGCTCTGTTTTGGTTTTGTAGCAGATATTTCTCTGTACAGCCTATGGTCCCATTCACTCGGGAATATCCCAACGCAGCTCCTAGAAGAAACGTGTTTCTGACTCGCTGAATCTCAACATAGATTCAATTCTCTTAGGTGAACGAATGCACAGCAGAGCAGTTTCAAGGAAACCTTTCTCCTGAGTTTTAGACGAAGTTTCCTGCAGTTTAGGACGTATGCCGGCATTGGGCTGGAAATACCGGTTTTGGGATTCTGCACAGAAAGGGTTTGCAAACCGCTGAATCCACACGTGAGTTTTACTCTGTCACTTGAATGCACACATTGACAACCATTCAGTTAGATAGCTCCGTTTTGGTTTTAGAAGCAGATATTTCTCTGTACAGCCTATGGTCCCATTCACTCGGGAATATCCCAACACAGCTCCTAGAAGAAACGTGTTTCTGACTCGCTGAATCTCAACATAGATTCAACTCTCTTAGGTGAACGAACGCACAGCAGAGCAGTTTCAAGGAAACGATTCTCCTGAGTTTTAGACGAAGTTTCCGGCGGTTTAGTACGTATGCCGGCATTGGGCTGGAAATACCGGTTTTGGGATTCTTCAAAGAAAGGGTTTGCCAACCGCTGAATCCACACGTGAGTTTTACTCTGACACTTGAATGCACACATTGACAACCATTCAGTTAGATAGCTCCGTTTTGGTTTTAGAAGCAGATATTTATCTGTACAGCCTATGGTCCCATTCACTCGGGAATATCCCAACGCAGCTCCTAGAAGAAACGTGTTTCTGACTCGCTGAATCTCAACATAGATTCAACTCTCTTAGGTGAACGAACGCACAGCACAGCAGTTTCAAGGAAACGATTCTCCTGAGTTTTAGACCAAGTTTACTGCTGTTTAGTTCGTATGCCGGCATTGGGCTGGAAATACCGGTTTTGGGATTCTGCACAGAAACGGTTTGCAAAACGCTGAATCCACACGTGACTTTTACTCTGTCAATTGAATGCACACATTGACAACCATTCAGTTAGATAGCTCCGTTTTGGTTTTAGAAGCAGATATTTCTCTGTACAGCCTATGGTCCCATTCACTCGGGAATATCCCAACACAGCTCCTAGAAGAAACGTGTTTCTGACTCGCTGAATCTCAACATAGATTCAACTCTCGTAGGTGAACGAACGCACAGCAGAGAAGTTTCAAGGAAACGATTCTCCTGAGTTTTAGACGAAGTTTCCTGCGGTTTAGTACGTATGCCGGCATTGGGCTGGAAATACCGGTTTTGGGATTCTGCAAAGATAGGGTTTGCCAACCGCTGAATACACACGTGAGTTTAACTCTGTCATTTGAATGCACACATTGACAACCATTCAGTTAGATAGCTCCGTTTTGTTTTTAGCAGCAGATATTTATCTGTACAGCCTATGGTCCCATTCACTCGGGAATATCCCAACGCAGCTCCAAGAAGAAACGTGTTTCTGACTCGCTGAATCTCAACATAGATTCAACTCTCTTAGGTGAGCGAACACACAGCAGAGCAGTTTCAAGGAAACGTTTCTCCTGAGTTTTAGACGAAGTTTCCGGCGGTTTACTACGTATGCCGGCATTGGGCTGGAAATACCAGTATTGGGATTCTGCACAGAAAGGGTTTGCCAACCGCTGAATCCACACGTCAGTTTAACTCTGTCAGTTGAATGCACACATTGATAACCATTCAGTTAGATAGCTCCGTTTTGGTTTTAGAAGCAGATATTTCTCTGTACAGGCTATGGTCCCATTCACTCGGGAATATCCCAACGTAGCTCCTAGAAGAAACGTGTTTCTGACTCGCTGAATCTCAACATAGATTCAACTCTCCTAGGTGAACGAATGCACAGCAGAGCAGTTTCACGGAAACGTTTCTCCTGGGTTTTAGACGAAGTTTCCGGCGGTTTAGTACGTATGCCGGCACTGGGCTGGAAATACCGGTTTTGGGATTCTGCAAAGAAAGGGTTTCCCAACCGCTGAATCCACACGTGAGTTTAACTCTGTCACTTGAATGCACACATTGACAACCATTCAGTTAGATAGCTCCGTTTTGGTTTTAGAAGCAGATATTTCTCTGTACAGCCTATGGTCCCATTCACTCGGGAATATCCCAACACAGCTCCTAGAAGAAACGTGTTTCTGACTCGCTGAATTTCAACATAGATTCAACTCTCTTAGGTGAACGAACGAACAGCAGAGCAGTTTCAAGGAAACGTTTCTCCTGAGTTTTAGACGAAGTTACGTGAGGTTTAGTACGTATGCCGGCATTGGGATGGAAATACCGGTTTTGCGATTCTGCACAGAAAGGGTTTGCAAACCGCTGAATCCACACGTGAGTTTCACTCTGTCAGTTGAATGCACACATTGACATCCATTTTGTTAGACAGCTCCGTTTTGGTTTTAGAAGCAGATATTTCTCTGTCCAGCCTATGGTCCCATTCACTCGGTAATATCCCAACGCAGCTCCAAGAAGAAACGTGTTTCTGACTCGCTGAATCTCAACATAGATTCAACTCTCTTAGGTGAGCGAACACACAGCAGAGCAGTTTCAAGGAAACGTTTCTCCTGAGTTTTAGACGAAGTTTCCGGCGGTTTACTACGTATGCCGGCATTGGGCTGGAAATACCAGTATTGGGATTCTGCACAGAAAGGGTTTGCAAACCGCTGAATCCACACGTCAGTTTAACTCTGTCAGTTGAATGCACACATTGACAAGCATTCAGTTAGATAGCTCCGTTTTGGTTTTAGAAGCAGATATTTCTCTGTACAGCCTATGGTCCCATTCTCTCGGGAATATCCCAAGGCAGTTCCTAGAGGAAACGTGTTTCTGACTCGCTGAATCTCAACATAGATTCAACTCTCTTAGGTGAACGAACGCACAGCAGAGCTGTTTCAAGGAAACGTTTCTCCTGAGTTTTAGACGAAGTTTCCGGCGGTTTAGTACGTATGCTTGCATTGGGCTGGAAATACCGGTATTGGGATTCTGCACAGAAAGGGTTTGCAAACCGCTGAATCCACACGTCAGTTTTACTCTGTCAGTTGAATGCACACATTGACAACCATTCAGTTAGATAGCTCCATTTTGGTTTTAGAAGCAGATATTTCTCTGTACAGCCTATGGTCCCATTCACTCGGGGATATCCCAGCCCAGCTCCTAGAAGAAACGTGTTTCTGACTCGCTGAATCTCAACATAGATTCAACTCTCTTAGGTGAACGAACGCACAGCAGAGCAGTTTCAAGGAAACGATTCTCCTAAGTTTTAGACCAAGTTTACTGCTGTTTAGTACGTAAGCCGGCATTGGGATGGAAATACCGGTTTTGGGATTCTGCACAGAAACGGTTTGCAAACCGCTGAATGCACACGTGAGTTTAACTCTGTCAGTTGAATGAGCACATTGACAAGCATTCAGTTAGATAGCTCCGTTTTGGTTTTAGAAGCAGATATTTCTCTGTACAGCCTATGGTCCCATTCACTCGGGAATATCCCAACGCAGCTCCTAGAAGAAACGTGTTTCTGACTCGCTGAATCTCAACATAGATTCAACTCTCTTAGGTGAACGAACGCACAGCAGAGCAGTTTCAGGGAAACGTTTCTCCTGAGTTTTAGACGAAGTTTCCGGCGGTTTAGTACGTATGCCGGCATTGGAATGGAAATACCGGTTTTGGGATTCTGCACAGAAACGGTTTGCAAACCGCTGAATCCTCACGTGAGTTTAACTCTGTCAGTTGAATGCGCACATTGACAAGCATTCAGTTAGATAGCTCCGTTTTGGTTTTAGAAGCAGATATTTCTCTGTAGAGCCTATGGTCCCATTCACTCGGGAATATCCCAACGCAGCTCCTAGAAGAAACGTGTTTCTGACTCGCTGAATCTCAACATAGATTCAACTCTCTTAGGTGAACGAATGCACAGCAGAGCAGTTTGAAGGAAACGTTTCTCCTGAGTTTTAGACGAAGTTTGCTGCGGTTTAGTACGTATGCTGGTATTGGGCTGGAAATACCGGTATTGGGATTCTGCACAGAAAGGGTTTGCAAACCGCTGAAACCACAGGTCAGTTTAACTCTGTCAGTTGAATGCACACATTGACAACCATTCAGTTACATAGCTCCGTATTGGTTTTAGAAGCAGATAATTCTCTGTACATCCTATGGTCCCATTCACTCGGGAATATCCCAACACAGCTCCTAGAAGAAACGTGTTTCTGACTCGCTGAATCTCAACATAGATTCAACTCTCTTAGGTGAAAGAACGCAGAGCAGAGCAGTTTCAAGGAAACGTTTCTCCTGAGTTTTAGACGAAGTTTCCTGCGGTTTAGTACGTATGCCGGCATTGGGCTGGAAATACCGGTTTTGGGATCCTGCAAAGAAAGGGTTTGCCAACCGCTGAATCCACACGTGAGTTTAACTCTGTCACTTGAATGCACACATTGACAACCATTCAGTTAGATAGCTCCGTTTTGGTTTTAGAAGCAGATATTTCTCTGTACAGCCTATGGTCCCATTCACTCGGGAATATCCCAGCGCAGCTCCTAGAAGAAACGTGTTTCTGACTCGCTGAATCTCAACATAGATTCACCTCTCTTAGGTGAACGAACGCACAGCACAGCAGTTTCAAGGAAACGATTCTCCTGAGTTTTAGACCAAGTTTACTGCTGTTTAGTACGTATGCTGGCATTGGGATGGAAATACCGATTTTCGGATCCTGCACAGAAACGGTTTGCAAACCGCTGAATGCACACGTGAGTTTAACTCTGTCAGTTGAATGCGCACATTGACAAGCATTCAGTTAGATAGCTCCGTTTTGGTTTTAGAAGCAGATATTTCTCTGTACAGCCTATGGTAACATTCACTCGGGAATATCCCAAGGCAGCTCCTAGAAGAAACGTGTTTCTGACTCGCTGAATCTCAACATAGATTCAACTCTCTTAGGTGAACGAACGCACAGCAGAGCAGTTTCAAGGAAACGTTTCTCCTGAGTTTTAGACGAAGTTTCCTGCGGTTTAGTACGTATGCTGGCATTGGGCTGGAAATACCGGTATTGGGATTCTGCACAGAAAGGGTTTGCAAACCGCTGAAACCACACGTCAGTTTAACTCTGTCAGTTGAATGCACACATTGACAACCATTCAGTTAGATAGCTCCATTTTGGTTTTAGAAGCAGATATTTCTCTGTACAGCCTATGGTCCCATTCACTCGGGAATATCCCAGCACAGCTCCTAGAAGAAACGTGTTTCCGTCTCGCTGAATCTCAGCATAGATTCAACTCTCTTAGGTGAAAAACGCACAGCAGAGCAGTTTCAAGGAAACGTTTCTCCTGAGTTTTAGACGAAGTTTCCTGCGGTTTAGTACGTATGCCGGCATTGGGCTGGAAATACCGGTTTTGGGATTCTGCAAAGAAAGGGTTTGCCAACCGCTGAATCCACACGTGAGTTTAACTCTGTCACTTGAATGCACACATTGACAACCATTCAGTTAGATAGCTTCGTTTTGGTTTTAGAAGCAGATATTTCTCTGTACAGCCTATGGTCCCATTCACTCGGGAATATCCCAGCGCAGCTCCTAGAAGAAACGTGTTTCTGACTCGCTGAATCTCAACATAGATTCACCTCTCTTAGGTGAACGAACGCACAGCACAGCAGTTTCAAGGAAACGATTCTCCTGAGTTTTAGACCAAGTTTACTGCTGTTTAGTACGTATGCCGGCATTGGGATGGAAATACCGGTTTTCGGATTCTGCACAGAAACGGTTTGCAAACCGCTGAATCCACACGTGAGTTTAACTCTGTCAGTTGAATGCGCACATTCACAAGCATTCAGTTAGATAGCTCCGTTTTGGTTTTACAAGCAGATATTTCTCTGTACAGCCTATGGTCCCATTCACATGGGAATATCCCAACGCAGCTCCTAGAAGAAACGTGTTTCTGACTCGCTGAATCTCAACATAGATTCAACTCTCTTAGGTGAACGAATGCACTGCAGAGCAGTTTCAAGGAAACCTTTCTCCTGAGTTTTAGACGAAGTTTCCTGCGCTTTAGGACGTATGCCGGCATTGGGCTGGAAATACCGGTTTTGGGATTCTGCAAAGAAAGGGTTTGCAAACCGCTGAATCCACACGTGAGTTTAACTCTGTCACTTGAATGCACACATTGACAACCATTCAGTTAGATAGCTCCGTTTTGCTTTTAGAAGCAGATATTTCTCTGCACAGCCTATGGTCCCATTCACTAGGGAATATCCCAACGCAGCTCCTAGAAGAAACGTGTTTCTGACTCGCTGAATCTCAACATAGATTCAACTCTCTTAGGTGAACGAACGAACAGCAGAGCAGTTTCAAGGAAACGTTTCGCCTGAGTTTTAGACGAAGTTTCGTGAGGTTTAGTACGTATGCCGGCATTGGGATGGAAATACCGGTTTTGTGATTCTGCACAGAAAGGGTTTGCAAACCGCTGAATCCACACGTGAGTTTCACTCTGTCAGTTGAATGCACACATTGACATCCATTTTGTTAGACAGCTCCGTTTTGGTTTTAGAAGCAGATATTTCGCTGTACAGCCTATGGTCCCATTCACCCGGGAATATCCCAAGGCAGCTCCTAGAAGAAACGTGTTTCTGACTCGTTGAATCTCAACATAGATTCAACTCTCTTAGGTGAACGAACGCACAGCAGAGCAGTTTCATGGAAATGATTCGCCTCAGTTTTAGACCAAGTTTACTGCTGTTTAGTACGTATGCCGGCATTGGAATGGAAATACCGGTTTTGGGATTCCGCACAGAAACGGTTTGCAAACCGCTGAATCCTCACGTGAGTTTAACTCTGTCAGTTGAATGCGCACATTGACAAGCATTCAGTTAGATAGCTCCGTTTTGGTTTTAGAAGCAGATATTTCTCTGTAGAGCCTATGGTCCCATTCACTCGGGAATATCGCAACGCAGCTCCTAGAAGAAACGTGTTTCTGACTCGCTGAATCTCAACATAGATTCAACTCTCTTAAGTGAACGAACGCACAGCAGAGCAGTTTCAAGTAAACGTTTCTCCTGAGTTTTAGACGAAGTTTCCTGCGGTTTAGTACGTATGCCGGCATTGGGCTGGAAATACCGGTTTTGGGATTCTGCAAAGAAAGGGTTTGCCAACCGCTGAATCCACACGTGAGTTTTACTCTGTCACTTGAATGCACTCATTGACAACCATTCAGTTAGATAGCTCCGTTTTGGTTTTAGAAGCAGATATTTCTCTGTACAGCCTATGGTCCCATTCACTCGGGAATATCCCAGCGCAGCTCCTAGAAGAAACGTGTTTCTGACTCGCTGAATCTCAACATAGATTCAACTCTCTTAGGTGAACGAATGCACAGCAGAGCAGTTTCAAGGAAAAGTTTCTCCTGAGTTTTAAACGAAGTTTCCGGCGGTTTAGTACGTATGCCGGCATTGGGCTGGAAATACCGGTATTGGGATTCTGCACAGAAAGGGTTTGCAAACCGCTGAATCCACACGTGAGTTTAACACTGTCAGTTGAATGCACACATTGACAACCATTTTGTTAGACAGCTCCGTTTTTGTTTTAGAAGCAGATATTTCGCTGTACAGCCTATGGTCCCATTCACTCGGGTATATCACAACGCATCTCCTAGAAGAAACGTGTTTCTGACTCGCTGAATCTCAACATAGATTCAACTCTCTTAGGTCAACGAACGCACAGCAGAGCAGTTTCAAGGAAACGATTCTCCTGAGTTTTAGACCAAGTTTATTGCTGTTTAGTACGTATGCCGGCATTGGGATGGAAATACCGGTTTTGGGATTCTGCACAGAAACGGTTTGCAAACCGCTGAATCCTCACGTGAGTTTAACTCTGTCAGTTGAATGCGCACATTGACAAGCATTCAGTTAGATAGCTCTGTTTTGGTTTTGTAGCAGATATTTCTCTGTAGAGCCTATGGTCCCATTCACTCGGGAATATCCCAATGCAGCTCCTAGAAGAACCGTGTTTCTGACTCGCTGAATCTCAACATAGATTCAACTCTCTTAGGTGAACGAACGCACAGCAGAGCAGTTTGAAGGAAACGTTTCTCCTGAGTTTTAGACGAAGTTTGCTGCGGTTTAGTGCGTATGCTGGTATTGGGCTGGAAATACCGGTATTGGGATTCTGCACAGAAAGGGTTTGCAAACCGCTGAAGCCACACGTCAGTTTAACTCTGTCAGTTGAATGCACACATTGACAACCATTCAGTTACATAGCTCCGTATTGGTTTTAGAAGCAGATAATTCTCTGTACACCCTATGGTCCCATTCACTCGGGAATATCCCAACACAGCTCCTAGAAGAAACGTGTTTCTGACTCGCTGAATCTCAACATAGATTCAACTCTCTTAGGTGAAAGAACGCACAGCAGAGCAGTTTCAAGGAAACGTTTCTCCTGAGTTTTAGACGAAGTTTCCTGCGGTTTAGTACGTATGCCTGCATTGGGCTGGAAATACCGGTTTTGGGATTCTGCAAAGAAAGGGTTTGCCAACCGCTGAATCCACACGTGAGTTTAACTCTGTCACTTGAATTCACACATTGACAACCATTCAGTTAGATAGCTCCGTTTTGGTTTTAGAAGCAGATATTTCTCTGTACAGCCTATGGTCACATTCACTCGGGAATATCCCAGCGCAGCTCCTAGAAGAAACGTGTTTCTGACTCGCTGAATCTCAACATAGATTCACCTCTCTTAGGTGAACGAACGCACAACACAGCAGTTTCAAGGAAACGATTCTCCTGAGTTTTAGACCAAGTTTACTGCTGTTTAGTACGTATGCCGGCATTGGGATGGAAATACCGGTTTTGGGATTCTGCACAGAAACGGTTTGCAAACCGCTGAATGCACACGTGAGTTTAACTCTGTCAGTTGAATGCGCACATTGACAAGCATTCAGTTAGATAGCTCCGTTTTGGTTTTAGAAACAGATATTTCTCTGTACAGCCTATGGTCCCATTCACTCGGGAATATCCCAAGGCAGCTCCTAGAAGAAACGTGTTTCTGACTCGCTGAATCTCAACATAGATTCAACTCTCTTAGGTGAACGAACGCACAGCAGAGCAGTTTCAAGGAAACGTTTCTCCTGAGTTTTAGACGAAGTTTCCCGCGGTTTAGTACGTATGCTGGCATTGGGCTGGAAATACCGGTATAGGGATTCTGCACAGAAAGGGTTTGCAAACCGCTGAATCCACACGTCAGTTTAACTCTGTCAGTTGAATGCACACATTGACAACCATTCAGTTAGACAGCTCCATTTTGGTTTTAGAAGCAGATATTTCTCTGTACAGCCTATGGTCCCATTCACTCGGGAATATCCCAGCACAGCTCCTAGAAGAAACGTGTTTCTGACTCGCTGAATCTCAACATAGATTCAACTCTCTTAGGTGAACGAATGCACAGCAGAGCAGTTTCAAGGAATCGTTTCTCCTGAGTTTTAGACGAAGTTTCCTGCGCTTTAGGACGTATGCCGGCATTGGGCTGGAAATACCGGTTTTGGGATTCTGCACAGAAAGGGTTTGCAAACCGCTGAATCCACACGTGAGTTTTACTCTGTCAGTTGAATGCACACATTGACAACCATTCAGTTAGATAGCTCCGTTTTGGTTTTAGAAGCAGATATTTCTCTGTCCAGCCTATGGTCCCATTCACTCGGTAATATCCCAACGCAGCTCCAAGAAGAAACGTGTTTCTGACTCGCTGAATCTCAACATAGATTCAACTCTCTTAGGTGAACGAACACACAGCAGAGCAGTTTCAAGGAAACGTTTCTCCTGAGTTTTAGACGAAGTTTCCTGCGGTTTACTACGTATGCCGGCATTGGGCTGGAAATACCAGTATTGGGATTCTGCACAGAAAGGGTTTGCAAACCGCTGAATCCACACGTCAGTTTAACTCTGTCAGTTGAATGCACACATTGACAACCATTCAGTTAGATAGCTCCGTTTTGGTTTTAGAAGCAGATATTTCTCTGTACAGCCTATGGTCCCATTCACTCGGGAATATCCCAACGCAGCTCCTAGAAGAAACGTGTTTCTGACTCGCTGAATCTCAACATAGATTCAACTCTCTTAGGTGAACGAATGCACAGCAGAGCAGTTTCACGGAAACGTTTCTCCTGGGTTTTAGACGAAGTTTCCGGCGGTTTAGTACGTATGCCGGCATTGGGCTGGAAATACCGGTTTTGGGATTCTGCAAAGAAAGGGTTTCCCAACCGCTGAATCCACACGTGAGTTTAACTCTGTCACTTGAATGCACACATTGACAACCATTCAGTTAGATAGCTCCGTTTTGGTTTTAGAAGCAGATATTTCTCTGTACAGCCTATGGTCCCATTCACTTGGGAATATCCTAACACAGCTCCTAGAAGAAACGTGTTTCTGACTCGCTGAATTTCAACATAGATTCAACTCTCTTAGGTGAACGAACGAACAGCAGAGCAGTTTCAAGGAAACGTTTCTCCTGAGTTTTAGACGAAGTTTCGTGAGGTTTAGTACGTATGCCGGCATTGGGATGGAAATACCGGTTTTGCGATTCTGCACAGAAAGGGTTTGCAAACCGCTGAATCCACACGTGAGTTTCACTCTGTCAGTTGAATGCACACATTGACATCCATTTTGTTAGACAGCTCCGTTTTGGTTTTAGAAGCAGATATTTCGCTGTACAGCCTATGGTCCCATTCACCCGGGAATATCCCAACGCAGCTCCTTGAAGAAACGTGTTTCTGACTCGCTGAATCTCAACATAGATTCAACTCTCTTAGGTGAACGATAGCACAGCAGAGCAGTTTCATGGAAACGATTCGCCTGAGTTTTAGACCAAGTTTACTGCTGTTTCGTACGTATGCCGGCATTGGAATGGAAATACCGGTTTTGGGATTCCGCACAGAAACGGTTTGCAAACCGCTGAATCCTCACGTGAGTTTAACTCTGTCAGTTGAATGCGCACATTGACAAGCATTCAGTTAGATAGCTCCGTTTTGGTTTTAGAAGCAGATATTTCTCTGTACAGCCTATGGTCCCATTCACATGGGAATATCCCAACGCAGCTCCTAGAAGAAACGTGTTTCTGACTCGCTGAATCTCAACATAGATTCAACTCTCTTAGGTGAACGAATGCACTGCAGAGCAGTTTCAAGGAAACCTTTCTCCTGAGTTTTAGACGAAGTTTCCTGCGCTTTAGGACGTATGCCGGCATTGGGCTGGAAATACCGGTTTTGGGATTCTGCAAAGAAAGGGTTTGCAAACCGCTGAATCCACACGTGAGTTTAACTCTGTCACTTGAATGCACACATTGACAACCATTCAGTTAGATAGCTCCGTTTTGCTTTTAGAAGCAGATATTTCTCTGCACAGCCTATGGTCCCATTCACTAGGGAATATCCCAACGCAGCTCCTAGAAGAAACGTGTTTCTGACTCGCTGAATCTCAACATAGATTCAACTCTCTTAGGTGAACGAACGAACAGCAGAGCAGTTTCAAGGAAACGTTTCGCCTGAGTTTTAGACGAAGTTTCGTGAGGTTTAGTACGTATGCCGGCATTGGGATGGAAATACCGGTTTTGTGATTCTGCACAGAAAGGGTTTGCAAACCGCTGAATCCACACGTGAGTTTCACTCTGTCAGTTGAATGCACACATTGACATCCATTTTGTTAGACAGCTCCGTTTTGGTTTTAGAAGCAGATATTTCGCTGTACAGCCTATGGTCCCATTCACCCGGGAATATCCCAAGGCAGCTCCTAGAAGAAACGTGTTTCTGACTCGTTGAATCTCAACATAGATTCAACTCTCTTAGGTGAACGAACGCACAGCAGAGCAGTTTCATGGAAATGATTCGCCTCAGTTTTAGACCAAGTTTACTGCTGTTTAGTACGTATGCCGGCATTGGAATGGAAATACCGGTTTTGGGATTCCGCACAGAAACGGTTTGCAAACCGCTGAATCCTCACGTGAGTTTAACTCTGTCAGTTGAATGCGCACATTGACAAGCATTCAGTTAGATAGCTCCGTTTTGGTTTTAGAAGCAGATATTTCTCTGTAGAGCCTATGGTCCCATTCACTCGGGAATATCGCAACGCAGCTCCTAGAAGAAACGTGTTTCTGACTCGCTGAATCTCAACATAGATTCAACTCTCTTAAGTGAACGAACGCACAGCAGAGCAGTTTCAAGTAAACGTTTCTCCTGAGTTTTAGACGAAGTTTCCTGCGGTTTAGTACGTATGCCGGCATTGGGCTGGAAATACCGGTTTTGGGATTCTGCAAAGAAAGGGTTTGCCAACCGCTGAATCCACACGTGAGTTTTACTCTGTCACTTGAATGCACTCATTGACAACCATTCAGTTAGATAGCTCCGTTTTGGTTTTAGAAGCAGATATTTCTCTGTACAGCCTATGGTCCCATTCACTCGGGAATATCCCAGCGCAGCTCCTAGAAGAAACGTGTTTCTGACTCGCTGAATCTCAACATAGATTCAACTCTCTTAGGTGAACGAACGCACAGCACAGCAGTTTCAAGGAAACGTTTCTCCTGAGTTTTAGACCAAGTTTACTGCTGTTTAGTACGTATGCCGGCATTGGGATGGAAATACCGGTATTGGGATTCTGCACAGAAAGGGTTTGCAAACCGCTGAAACCACACGTCAGTTTAACTCTGTCAGTTGAATGCACACATTGACAACCATTCAGTTACATAGCTCCGTATTGGTTTTAGAAGCAGATAATTCTCTGTACACCCTATGGTCCCATTCACTCGGGAATATCCCAACACAGCCCCTAGAAGAAACGTGTTTCTGACTCGCTGAATCTCAACATAGATTCCACTCTCTTAGGTGAAAAACGCACAGCAGAGTAGTTTCAAGGAAACGTTTCTCCTGAGTTTTAGACGAAGTTTCCTCCGGTTTAGTACGTATGCCGGCATTGGGCTGGAAATACCGGTTTTGGGATTCTGCAAAGAAAGGGTTTGCCAACCGCTGAATCCACACGTGAGTTTAACTCTGTCACTTGAATGCACACATTGACAACCATTCAGTTAGATAGCTCCGTTTTGGTTTTAGAAGCAGATATTTCTCTGTACAGCCTATGGTCCCATTCACTCGGGAATATCCCAGCGCAGCTCCTAGAAGAAACGTGTTTCTGACTCGCTGAAAATCAACATAGATTCACCTCTCTTAGGTGAACGAACGCACAGCACAGCAGTTTCAAGGAAACGATTCTCCTGAGTTTTAGACGAAGTTTCCTGAACTTTAGGAGGTATGCCGGCATTGGGCTGGAAATACCGGTCTTGGGATTCTGCAATGAAAGGGTTTGCAAACCGCTGAATCCACACGTGAGTTTTACTCTGTCAGTTGAATGCACACATTGACAACCATTCAGCTAGATAGCTCCGTTTTGGTTTTAGAAGCAGATATTTCCCTGTCCAGCCTATGGTCCCATTCACTTGGGAATATCCCAACGCAGCTCCAAGAAGAAACGTGTTTCTGACTCGCTGAATCTCAACATAGATTCAACTCTCTTAGGTGAACGAACGAACAGCAGAGCAGTTTCAAGGAAACGTTTCTCCTGAGTTTTAGACGAAGTTTCCTGAGGTTTAGTACGTATGCTGGCACTGGGATGGAAATACCGGTATTGGGATTCTGCACAGAAAGGGTTTGCAAACCGCTGAATCCACACGTGAGTTTAACTCTGTCAGTTGAATGCACACATTGACATCCATTTTGTTAGACAGCTCCGTTTTGGTTTTAGAAGCAGATATTTCGCTGTACAGCCTCTGGTCCCATTCACTCGGGAATATCCCAACGCAGCTCCTAGAAGAAATGTGTTTCTGACTCGCTGAATCTCAACATAGATTCAACTCTCTTAGGTGAACGAACGCACAGCAGAGCAGTTTCATGGAAACGATTCGCCTGAGTTTTAGACCAAGTTTACTGCTGTTTAGTACGTATGCCGGCATTGGGATGGAAATACCGGTTTTGGGATTCTGCACAGAAACGGTTTGCAAACCGCTGAATCCTCACGTGAGTTTAACTCTGTCAGTTGAATGCGCACATTGACAAGCATTCAGTTAGATAGCTCCGTTTTGGTTTTAGAAGCAGTTATTTCTCTGAAGAGCCTATGGTCCCATTCACTCGGGAATATCCCAACGCAGCTCCTAGAAGAAACGTGTTTCTGAATCGCTGAATCTCAACATAGATTCAACTCTCTTAGGTGAACGAACGCACAGCAGAGCAGTTTCAAGGAAACGTTTCTCCTGAGTTTTAGACGAAGATACCGGCGGTTTAGTACGTATGCTGGCATTGGGCTGGAAATACCGGTATTGGGATTCTGCACAGAAAGGGTTTGCAAACCGCTGAATCCACACGTCAGTTTAACTCTGTCAGTTGAATGCACACATTGACAACCATTCAGTTAGATAGCTCCGTTTTGGTTTTAGAAGCAGATATTTCTCTGTACAGCCTATGGTCCCATTCACTCGGGAATATCCCAACACAGCTCCTAGAAGAAAGGTGTTTCTGACTCGCTGAATCTCAACATAGATTCAACTCGCTTAGGTGAACGAACGCACAGCAGAGCAGTTTCAAGGAAACGTTTCTCCTGAGTTTTAGACGAAGTTTCCTGCGGTTTAGTTCGTATGCCGGCATTGGGCTGGAAATACCGGTTTTGGGATTCTGCAAAGAAAGGGTTTGCCAACCGCTGAATCCACACGTGAGTTTACCTCTGTCACTTGAATACACACATTGACAACCATTCAGTTAGATAGCTCCGTTTTGGTTTTAGAAGCAGATATTTCTCTGTACAGCCTATGGTCCCATTCACTCGGGAATATCACAACGCAGCTCCTAGAAGAAACGTGTTTCTGACTCGCTGAATCTCAACATAGATTCAACTCTCTTAGGTGAACGAACGCACAGCAGAGCAGTTTCAAGTAAACGTTTCTCCTGAGTTTTAGACGAAGTTTCCTGCGGTTTAGTACGTATGCCGGTATTGGGCTGGAAATACCGGTTTTGGGATTCTGCAAAGAAAGGGTTTGCCAACCGCTGAATCCACACGTGAGTTTAACTCTGTCACTTGAATGCACACATTGACAACCATTCAGTTAGATAGCTCCGTTTTGGTTTTAGAAGCAGATATTTCTCTGTACAGCCTATGGTCCCATTCACTCGGGAATATCCCAGCGCAGCTCCTAGAAGAAACGTGTTTCTGACTCGCTGAATCTCAACATAGATTCAACTCTCTTAGGTGAACGAATGCACAGCAGAGCAGTTTCAAGGAAAAGTTTCTCCTGAGTTTTAAACGAAGTTTCCGGCGGTTTAGTACGTATGCCGGCATTGGGCTGGAAATACCGGTATTGGGATTCTGCACAGAAAGGGTTTGCAAACCGCTGAATCCACACGTGAGTTTAACACTGTCAGTTGAATGCACACATTGACAACCATTTTGTTAGACAGCTCCGTTTTTGTTTTAGAAGCAGATATTTCGCTGTACAGCCTATGGTCCCATTCACTCGGGTATATCACAACGCATCTCCTAGAAGAAACGTGTTTCTGACTCGCTGAATCTCAACATAGATTCAACTCTCTTAGGTCAACGAACGCACAGCAGAGCAGTTTCAAGGAAACGATTCTCCTGAGTTTTAGACCAAGTTTATTGCTGTTTAGTACGTATGCCGGCATTGGGATGGAAATACCGGTTTTGGGATTCTGCACAGAAACGGTTTGCAAACCGCTGAATCCTCACGTGAGTTTAACTCTGTCAGTTGAATGCGCACATTGACAAGCATTCAGTTAGATAGCTCTGTTTTGGTTTTGTAGCAGATATTTCTCTGTAGAGCCTATGGTCCCATTCACTCGGGAATATCCCAATGCAGCTCCTAGAAGAACCGTGTTTCTGACTCGCTGAATCTCAACATAGATTCAACTCTCTTAGGTGAACGAACGCACAGCAGAGCAGTTTGAAGGAAACGTTTCTCCTGAGTTTTAGACGAAGTTTGCTGCGGTTTAGTGCGTATGCTGGTATTGGGCTGGAAATACCGGTATTGGGATTCTGCACAGAAAGGGTTTGCAAACCGCTGAAGCCACACGTCAGTTTAACTCTGTCAGTTGAATGCACACATTGACAACCATTCAGTTACATAGCTCCGTATTGGTTTTAGAAGCAGATAATTCTCTGTACACCCTATGGTCCCATTCACTCGGGAATATCCCAACACAGCTCCTAGAAGAAACGTGTTTCTGACTCGCTGAATCTCAACATAGATTCAACTCTCTTAGGTGAAAGAACGCACAGCAGAGCAGTTTCAAGGAAACGTTTCTCCTGAGTTTTAGACGAAGTTTCCTGCGGTTTAGTACGTATGCCTGCATTGGGCTGGAAATACCGGTTTTGGGATTCTGCAAAGAAAGGGTTTGCCAACCGCTGAATCCACACGTGAGTTTAACTCTGTCACTTGAATTCACACATTGACAACCATTCAGTTAGATAGCTCCGTTTTGGTTTTAGAAGCAGATATTTCTCTGTACAGCCTATGGTCACATTCACTCGGGAATATCCCAGCGCAGCTCCTAGAAGAAACGTGTTTCTGACTCGCTGAATCTCAACATAGATTCACCTCTCTTAGGTGAACGAACGCACAACACAGCAGTTTCAAGGAAACGATTCTCCTGAGTTTTAGACCAAGTTTACTGCTGTTTAGTACGTATGCCGGCATTGGGATGGAAATACCGGTTTTGGGATTCTGCACAGAAACGGTTTGCAAACCGCTGAATGCACACGTGAGTTTAACTCTGTCAGTTGAATGCGCACATTGACAAGCATTCAGTTAGATAGCTCCGTTTTGGTTTTAGAAACAGATATTTCTCTGTACAGCCTATGGTCCCATTCACTCGGGAATATCCCAAGGCAGCTCCTAGAAGAAACGTGTTTCTGACTCGCTGAATCTCAACATAGATTCAACTCTCTTAGGTGAACGAACGCACAGCAGAGCAGTTTCAAGGAAACGTTTCTCCTGAGTTTTAGACGAAGTTTCCCGCGGTTTAGTACGTATGCTGGCATTGGGCTGGAAATACCGGTATAGGGATTCTGCACAGAAAGGGTTTGCAAACCGCTGAATCCACACGTCAGTTTAACTCTGTCAGTTGAATGCACACATTGACAACCATTCAGTTAGACAGCTCCATTTTGGTTTTAGAAGCAGATATTTCTCTGTACAGCCTATGGTCCAATTCACTCGGGAATATCCCAGCACAGCTCCTAGAAGAAACGTGTTTCTGACTCGCTGAATCTCAACATAGATTCAACTCTCTTAGGTGAACGAATGCACAGCAGAGCAGTTTCAAGGAATCGTTTCTCCTGAGTTTTAGACGAAGTTTCCTGCGCTTTAGGACGTATGCCGGCATTGGGCTGGAAATACCGGTTTTGGGATTCTGCACAGAAAGGGTTTGCAAACCGCTGAATCCACACGTGAGTTTTACTCTGTCAGTTGAATGCACACATTGACAACCATTCAGTTAGATAGCTCCGTTTTGGTTTTAGAAGCAGATATTTCTCTGTCCAGCCTATGGTCCCATTCACTCGGTAATATCCCAACGCAGCTCCAAGAAGAAACGTGTTTCTGACTCGCTGAATCTCAACATAGATTCAACTCTCTTAGGTGAACGAACACACAGCAGAGCAGTTTCAAGGAAACGTTTCTCCTGAGTTTTAGACGAAGTTTCCTGCGGTTTACTACGTATGCCGGCATTGGGCTGGAAATACCAGTATTGGGATTCTGCACAGAAAGGGTTTGCAAACCGCTGAATCCACACGTCAGTTTAACTCTGTCAGTTGAATGCACACATTGACAACCATTCAGTTAGATAGCTCCGTTTTGGTTTTAGAAGCAGATATTTCTCTGTACAGCCTATGGTCCCATTCACTCGGGAATATCCCAACGCAGCTCCTAGAAGAAACGTGTTTCTGATTCGCTGAATCTCAACATAGATTCAACTCTCTTAGGTGAACGAATGCACAGCAGAGCAGTTTCACGGAAACGTTTCTCCTGGGTTTTAGACGAAGTTTCCGGCGGTTTAGTACGTATGCCGGCATTGGGCTGGAAATACCGGTTTTGGGATTCTGCAAAGAAAGGGTTTCCCAACCGCTGAATCCACACGTGAGTTTAACTCTGTCACTTGAATGCACACATTGACAACCATTCAGTTAGATAGCTCCGTTTTGGTTTTAGAAGCAGATATTTCTCTGTACAGCCTATGGTCCCATTCACTTGGGAATATCCTAACACAGCTCCTAGAAGAAACGTGTTTCTGACTCGCTGAATTTCAACATAGATTCAACTCTCTTAGGTGAACGAACGAACAGCAGAGCAGTTTCAAGGAAACGTTTCTCCTGAGTTTTAGACGAAGTTTCGTGAGGTTTAGTACGTATGCCGGCATTGGGATGGAAATACCGGTTTTGCGATTCTGCACAGAAAGGGTTTGCAAACCGCTGAATCCACACGTGAGTTTCACTCTGTCAGTTGAATGCACACATTGACATCCATTTTGTTAGACAGCTCCGTTTTGGTTTTAGAAGCAGATATTTCGCTGTACAGCCTATGGTCCCATTCACCCGGGAATATCCCAACGCAGCTCCTTGAAGAAACGTGTTTCTGACTCGCTGAATCTCAACATAGATTCAACTCTCTTAGGTGAACGATAGCACAGCAGAGCAGTTTCATGGAAACGATTCGCCTGAGTTTTAGACCAAGTTTACTGCTGTTTCGTACGTATGCCGGCATTGGAATGGAAATACCGGTTTTGGGATTCCGCACAGAAACGGTTTGCAAACCGCTGAATCCTCACGTGAGTTTAACTCTGTCAGTTGAATGCGCACATTGACAAGCATTCAGTTAGATAGCTCCGTTTTGGTTTTAGAAGCAGATATTTCTCTGTAGAGCCTATAGTCCAATTCACTCGGGAATATCCCAACGCAGCTCCTAGAAGAAAGGAGTTTCTGACTCGCTGAATCTCAACATAGATTCAACTCTCTTAGGTGAACGAACGCACAGCAGAGCAGTTTCAAGTAAACGTTTCTCCTGAGTTTTAGACGAAGTTTCCTGCGGTTTAGTACGTATGCCGGCATTGGGCTGGAAATACCGGTTTTGGGATTCTGCAAAGAAAGGGTTTGCCAACCGCGGAATCCACACGTGAGTTTAACTCTGTCACTTGAATGCACACATTGACAACCATTCAGTTAGATAGCTCCGTTTTGGTTTTAGAAGCAGATATTTCTCTGTACAGCCTATGGTCCCATTCACTCGGGAATATCCCAGCGCAGCTCCTAGAAGAAACGAGTTTCTGACTCGCTGAATCTCAACATAGATTCTACTCCCTTAGGTGAAGGAACGCACAGCACAGCAGTTTCAAGGAAACTTTTCTCCTGAGTTTTAGACCAAGTTTACTGCTGTTTAGTACGTATGCTGGCATTGGGATGGAAATACCGGTTTTGGGATTCTGCACAGAAACGGTTTGCAAACCGCTGAATGCACACGTGAGTTTAACTCTGTCCGTTGAATGCACACATTGACAAGCATTCAGTTAGATAACTCCGTTTTGGTTTTAGAAGCAGATATTTCTCTGTACAGCCTATGGTCCCATTCACTCGGGAATATCCCAAGGCAGTTCCTAGAAGAAACGTGTTTCTGACTCGCTGAATCTCAACATAGATTCAACTCTCTTAGGTGAACGAACGCACAGCGGAGCTGTTTCAAGGAAACGTTTCTCCTGAGTTTTAGACGAAGTTTCCGGCGGTTTAGTTCGTATGCTTGCATTGGGCTGGAAATACCGGTATTGGGATTCTGCACAGAAAGGGTTTGCAAACCGCTGAATCCACAAGTCAGTTTAACTCTGTCAGTTGAATGCACACATTGACAACCATTCAGTTAGATAGCTCCGTTTTGGTTTTAGAAGCAGATATTTCTCTGTACAGCCTATGGTCCCATTCACTCGGGAATATCCCAAGGCAGCTCCTAGAAGAAACGTGTTTCTGACTCGCTGTATCTCAACATAGATTCAACTCTCTTAGGTGAACGAACGCACAGCAGAGCAGTTTCAAGGAAACGTTTCTCCTGAGTTTTAGACGAAGTTTCCTGTGGTTTAGTACGTATGCCGGCATTGGGCTGGAAATACAGGTTTTGGGATTCTGCAAAGAAAGGGTTTGCCAACCGCTGAATCCACACGTGAGTTTAACTCTGTCACTTGAATGCACACATTGACAACCATTCAGTTAGATAGCTCCGTTTTGGTTTTAGAAGCAGATATTTCTCTGTACAGCCTATGGTCCCATTCACTCGGGAATATCCCAGCGCAGCTCCTAGAAGAAACGTGTTTCTGACTCGCTGAATCTCAACATAGATTCAACTCCCTTAGGTGAAGGAACGCACAGCACAGCAGTTTCAAGGAAACGTTTCTCCTGAGTTTTAGACCAAGTTTACTGCTGTTTAGTACGTATGCCGGCATTGGGATGGAAATACCGGTTTTGGGATTCTGCACAGAAACGGTTTGCAAACCGCTGAATGCACACGTGAGTTTAACTCTGTCAGTTGAATGCGCACATTGGCAAGCATTCAGTTAGATAGCTCCGTTTTGGTTTTAGAAGCAGATATTTCTCTGTACAGCCTATGGTTCCATTCACTCGGGAATATCCCAAGGCAGTTCCTAGAAGAAACGTGTTTCTGACTCGCTGAATCTCAACATAGATTCAACTCTCTTAGGTGAACGAACGCACAGCAGAGCTGTTTCAAGGAAACGTTTCTCCTGAGTTTTAGACGAAGTTTCCGGCGGTTTAGTACGTATGCTTGCATTGGGCTGGAAATACCCGTATTGGGATTCTGCACAGAAAGGGTTTGCAAACCGCTGAATCCACACGTCAGTTTAACTCTGTCAGTTGAATGCACACATTGACAACCATTCAGTTAGATAGCTGCATTTTGGTTTTAGAAGCAGATATTTCTCTGTACAGCCTATGGTCCCATTCACTCGGGAATATCCCAGCACAGCTCCTAGAAGAAACGTGTTTCTGACTCGCTGAATCTCAACATAGATTCAACTCTCTTAGGTGAACGAACGCACAGCAGAGCAGTTTCAAGGAAACGATTCTCCTAAGTTTTAGACCAAGTTTACTGCTGTGTAGTACGTAAGCCGGCATTGGGATGGAAATACCGGTTTTGGGATTCTGCACAGAAACGGTTTGCAAACCGCTGAATGCACACGTGAGTTTAACTCTGTCAGTTGAATGAGCACATTGACAAGCATTCAGTTAGATAGCTCCGTTTTGGTTTTAGAAGCAGATATTTCTCTGTACAGCCTATGGTCCCATTCACTCGGGAATATCCCAACGCAGCTCCTAGAAGAAACGTGTTTCTGACTCGCTGAATCTCAACATAGATTCAACTCTCTTAGGTGAACGAACGCACAGCAGAGCAGTTTCAGGGAAACGATTCGCCTGAGTTTTACACCAAGTTTACTGCTGTTTAGTACGTATGCCGGCATTGGAATGGAAATACCGGTTTTGGGATTCTGCACAGAAACGGTTTGCAAACCGCTGAATCCTCACGTGAGTTTAACTCTGTCAGTTGAATGCGCACATTGACAAGCATTCAGTTAGATAGCTCCGTTTTGGTTTTAGAAGCAGATATTTCTCTGTAGAGCCTATGGTCCCATTCACTCGGGAATATCCCAACGCAGCTCCTAGAAGAAACGTGTTTCTGACTCGCTGAATCTCAACATAGATTCAACTCTCTTAGGTGAACGAACGCACAGCAGAGCAGTTTGAAGGAAACGTTTCTCCTGAGTTTTAGACGAAGTTTGCTGCGGTTTAGTACGTATGCTGGTATTGGGCTGGAAATACCGGTATTGGGATTCTGCACAGAAAGGGTTTGCAAACCGCTGAAACCACACGTCAGTTTAACTCTGTCAGTTGAATGCACACATTGACAAAAATTCAGTTACATAGCTCCGTATTGGTTTTAGAAGCAGATAATTCTCTGTACACCCTATGGTCCCATTCACTCGGGAATATCCCAACACAGCTCCTAGAAGAAACGTGTTTCTGACTCGCTGAATCTCAACATAGATTCAACTCTCTTAGGTGAAAGAACGCACAGCAGAGCAGTTTCAAGGAAACGTTTCTCCTGAGTTTTAGACGAAGTTTCCTGCGGTTTAGTACGTATGCCGGCATTGGGCTGGAAATACCGGTTTTGGGATTCTGCAAAGAAAGGGTTTGCCAACCGCTGAATCCACACGTGAGTTTCACTCTGTCACTTGAATGCACACATTGACAACCATTCAGTTAGATAGCTCCGTTTTGGTTTTAGAAGCAGATATTTCTCTGTACAGCCTATGGTCCCATTCACTCGGGAATATCCCAAGGCAGCTCCTAGAAGAAACGTGTTTCTGACTCGCTGTATCTCAACATAGATTCAACTCTCTTAGGTGAACGAACGCACAGCAGATCAGTTTCAAGGAAACGTTTCTCCTGAGTTTTAGACGAACTTTCCGGCGATTTAGTACGTATGCTGGCATTGGGCTGGAAATACCGGTATTGGGATTCTGCACAGAAAGGGTTTGCAAACCGCTGAATCCACACGTCAGTTTAACTCTGTCAGTTGAATGCACACATTGACAACCATTCAGTTAGATAGCTGCATTTTGGTTTTAGAAGCAGATATTTCTCTGTACAGCCTATGGTCCCATTCACTCGGGAATATCCCAGCACAGCTCCTAGAAGAAACGTGTTTCTGACTCGCTGAATCTCAACATAGATTCAACTCTCTTAGGTGAACGAACGCACAGCAGAGCAGTTTCAAGGAAACGATTCTCCTAAGTTTTAGACCAAGTTTACTGCTGTTTAGTACGTAAGCCGGCATTGGGATGCAAATACCGGTTTTGGGATTCTGCACAGAAACGGTTTGCAAACCGCTGAATGCACACGTGAGTTTAACTCTGTCAGTTGAATGAGCACATTGACAAGCACTCAGTTAGATAGCTCTGTTTTGGTTTTAGAAGCAGATATTTCTCTGTACAGCCTATGGTCCCATTCACTCGGGAATATCCCAACGCAGCTCCTAGAAGAAACGTGTTTCTGACTCGCTGAATCTCAACATAGATTCAACTCTCTTAGGTGAACGAACGCACAGCACAGCAGTTTCAGGGAAACGATTCGCCTGAGTTTTAGATCAAGTTTACTGCTGTTTAGTACGTATGATGGCATTGGAATGGAAATACCGGTTTTGGGATTCTGCACAGAAACGGTTTGCAAACCGCTGAATCCTCACGTGAGTTTAACTCTGTCAGTTGAATGCACACATTGACAAGCATTCAGTTAGATAGCTCCGTTTTGGTTTTAGAAGCAGATATTTCTCTGTAGAGCCTATGGTCCCATTCACTCGGGAATATCCCAACGCAGCTCCTAGAAGAAACGTGTTTCTGACTCGCTGAATCTCAACATAGATTCAACTCTCTTAGGTGAACGAACGCATAGCAGAGCAGTTTGAAGGAAACGTTTCTCCTGAGTTTTAGACGAAGTTTGCTGCGGTTTAGTACGTATGCTGGTATTGGGCTGGAAATACCGGTATTGGGATTCTGCACAGAAAGGGTTTGCAAACCGCTGAAAACACACGTCAGTTTAACTCTGTCAGTTGAATGCACACATTGACAACCATTCAGTTACATAGCTCCGTATTGGTTTTAGAAGCAGATAATTCTCTGTACACCCTATGGTCCCATTCACTCGGGAATATCCCAACACAGCTCCTAGAAGAAACGTGTTTCTGACTCGCTGAATCTCAACATAGATTCAACTCTCTTAGGTGAGCGAACGCACAGCAGAGCAGTTTCAAGGAAACGATTCTCCTGAGTTTTAGACCAAGTTTACTGCTGTTTAGTACGTAAGCCGGCATTGGGCTGGAAATACCGGTTTTGGGATTCTGCACAGAAACGGTTTCCAAACCGCTGAATGCACACGTGAGTTTATCTCTGTCAGTTGAATGAGCACATTGACAAGCATTCGGTTAGATAGCTCCGTTTTGGTTTTAGAATCAGATATTTCTCTGTACAGCCTATGGTCCCATTCACTCGGGAATATCCCAACGCAGCTCCTAGAAGAAACGTGTTTCTGACTCGCTGAATCTCAACATAGATTCAACTCTCTTACGTGAACGAATGCACAGGAGAGCAGTTTCAAGGAATCGTTTCTCCTGAGTTTTAGACGAAGTTTCCTGCGCTTTAGGACGTATGCCGGCATTGGGCTGGAAACACCGGTTTTGGGATTCTGCACAGAAAGGGTTTCCCAACCGCTGAATCCACACGTGAGTTTAACTCTGTCACTTGAATGCACACATTGACAACCATTCAGTTAGATAGCTCCGCTTTGGTTTCAGAAGCAGATATTTCTCTGTACAGCCTATGTTCCCATTCACTCGGGAATATCCCAACGCAGCTCCTAGAAGAAACGTGTTTCTGACTCGCTGAATCTCAACATAGATTCAACTCTCTTAGGTGAACGAACGCACAACAGAGCAGTTTGAAGGAAACGTTTCTCCTGAGTTTTAGACGAAGTTTGCTGCGGTTTAGTACGTATGCTGGTATTGGGCTGGAAACACCGGTATTGGGATTCTGCACAGAAAGGGTTTGCAAACCGCTGAAAACACACGTCAGTTTAACTCTGTCAGTTGAATGCACACATTGACAACCATTCAGTTACATAGCTCCGTATTGGTTTTAGAAGCAGATAATTCTCTGTACACCCTATGGTCCCATTCACTCGGGAATATCCCAACACAGCTCCTGGAAGAAACGTGTTTCTGACTCGCTGAATCTCAACATAGATTCAACTCTCTTAGGTGAAAGAACGCACAGCAGAGCAATTTCAAGGAAACGTTTCTCCTGAGTTTTAAACGAAGTTTCCTGCGGTTTAGTACGTATGCCGGCATTGGGCTGGAAATACCGGTTTTGGGATTCTGCAAAGAAAGGGTTTGCCAATCGCTGAATCCACACGTGAGTTTAACTCTGTCACTTGAATGCACACATTGACAAGCATTCAGTTAGATAGCTCCGTTTTGGTTTTAGAAGCAGATATTTCTCTGTACAGCCTATGGTCCCATTCACTCGGGAATATCCCAGCGCAGCTCCTAGAAGAAACGTGTTTCTGACTCGCTGAATCTCAACATAGATTCACCTCTCTTAGGTGAACGAACGCACAGCACAGCAGTTTCAAGGAAACGATTCTCCTGAGTTTTAGACCAAGTTTACTGCTGTTTAGTACGTATGCCGGCGTTGGGATGGAAATACCGGTTTTGGGATTCTGCACAGAAACGGTTTGCAAACCGCTGAATGCACACGTGAGTTTAACTCTGTCAGTTGAATGCGCACATTGACAAGCATTCAGTTAGATAGCTCCGTTTTGGTTTTAGAAGCAGATATTTCTCTGTACAGCCTATGGTCCCATTCACTCGGGAATATCCCAGCGCAGCTCCTAGAAGAAACGTGTTTCTGACTCGCTGAATCTCAACATAGATTCACCTCTCTTAGGTGAACGAACGCACAGCACAGCAGTTTCAAGGAAACGATTCTCCTGAGTTTTAGACCAAGTTTACTGCTGTTTAGTACGTATGCCGGCGTTGGGATGGAAATACCGGTTTTGGGATTCTGCACAGAAACGGTAGGCAAAACGCTGAATCCACACGTGACTTTTTCTCTGTCAATTGAATGCACACATTGACAACCATTCAGATAGATAGCTCCGTTTTGGTTTTAGAAGCAGATATTCTCTGTACAGCCTATGGTCCCATTCACTCGGGAATATCCCAGCACAGCTCCTAGAAGAAACGTGTTTCTGACTCGCTGAATCTCAACATAGATTCAACTCTCTTAGGTGAACGAACGAACAGCAGAGCAGTTTCAAGGAAACGTTTCTCCTGAGTTTTAGACGAAGTTTCCTGCGGTTTACTACGTATGCCGGCATTGGGCTGGAAATACCGGTTTTGGGATTCTGCACAGAAAGGGTTTGCCAACCGCTGAATCCACACGTGAGTTTAACTCTGTCACTTGAATGCACACATTGACAACCATTCAGTTAGATAGCTCCGTTTTGGTTTTAGAAGCAGATATTTCTCTGTACAGCCTATGGTCCAATTCACTCGGGAATATACCAAGGCAGTTCCTAGAAGAAACGTGTTTCTGACTCGCTGAATCTCAACATAGATTCAACTCTCTTAGGTGAACGAACGCACAGCAGAGCAGTTTCAGGGAAACGATTCGCCTGAGTTTTAGACCAAGTTTACTGCTGTTTAGTACGTATGCCGGCATTGGAATGGAAATACCGGTTTTGGGATTCTGCACAGAAACGGTTTGCAAACCGCTGAATCCTCACGTGAGTTTAACTCTGTCAGTTGAATGCGCACATTGACAAGCATTCAATTAGATAGCTCCGTTTTGGTTTTAGAAGCAGATATTTCTCTGTAGAGACTATGGTCCCATTCACTCGGGAATATCCCAACGCAGCTCCTAGAAGAAACGTGTTTCTGACTCGCTGAATCTCAACATAGATTCAACTCTCTTAGGTGAACGAACGCACAGCAGAGCAGTTTGAAGGAAACGTTTCTCCTGAGATTTAGACGAAGTTTGCTGCGGTTTAGTACGTATGCTGGTATTGGGCTGGAAATACCGGTATTGGGATTCTGCACAGAAAGGGTTTGCAAACCGCTGAAACCACACGTCAGTTTAACTCTGTCAGTTGAATGCACACATTGACAACCATTCAGTTACATAGCTCCGTATTGGTTTTAGAAGCAGATAATTCTCTGTACACCCTATGGTCCCATTCACTCGGGAATATCCCAACACAGCTCCTAGAAGAAACGTGTTTCTGACTCGCTGAATCTCAACATAGATTCAACTCTCTTAGGTGAAAGAACGCACAGCAGAGCAGTTTCAAGGAAACGTTTCTCCTGAGTTTTAGACGAAGTTTCCTGCGGTTTAGTACGTATTCCGGCATTGGGCAGGAAATACCGGTTTTGGGATTCTGCAAAGAAAGGGTTTGCCAACCGCTGAATCCACACGTGAGTTTAACTCTGTCACTTGAATGCACACATTGACAAGCATTCAGTTAGATAGCGCCGTTTTGGTTTTAGAAGCAGATATTTCTCTGTACAGCCTATGGTCCCATTCACTCGGGAATATCCCAGCGCAGCTCCTAGAAGAAACGTGTTTCTGACTCGCTGAATCTCAACATAGATTCACCTCTCTTAGGTGAACGAACGCACAGCACAGCAGTTTCAAGGAAACGATTCTCCTGAGTTTTAGACCAAGTTTACTGCTGTTTAGTACGTATGCCGGCATTGGGATGGAAATACCGGTTTTCGGATTCTGCACAGAAACGGTTTGCAAACCGCTGAATGCACACGTGAGTTTAACTCTGTCAGTTGAATGCGCACATTGACAAGCATTCAGTTAGATAGCTCCGTTTTGGTTTTAGAAGCAGATATTTCTCTGTACAGCCTATGGTCCCATTCACTCGGGAATATCCCAAGGCAGCTCCTAGAAGAAACGTGTCTCTGACTCGCTGTATCTCAACATAGATTCAACTCTCTTAGGTGAACGAACGCACAGCAGAGCAGTTTCAAGGAAACGTTTCTCCTGAGTTTTAGACGAAGTTTCCGGCGGTTTAGTACGTATGCTGGCATTGGGCTGGAAATACCGGTATTGGGATTCTGCACAGAAAGGGTTTGCAAACCGCTGAATCCACACGTCAGTTTAACTCTGTCAGTTGAATGCACACGTTGACAACCATTCAGTTAGATAGCTCCGTTTTGGTTTTAGAAGCAGATATTTCTCTGTACAGCCTATGGTCCCATTCACTCGGGAATATCCCAACACAGCTCCTAGAAGAAACGTGTTTCTGACTCGCTGAATCTCAACATAGATTCAACTCTCTTAGGTGAGCGAACGCACAGCAGAGCAGTTTCAAGGAAACGATTCTCCTGAGTTTTAGACCAAGTTTACTGCTGTTTAGTACGTAAGCCGGCATTGGGCTGGAAATACCGGTTTTGGGATTCTGCACAGAAACGGTTTCCAAACCGCTGAATGCACACGTGAGTTTATCTCTGTCAGTTGAATGAGCACATTGACAAGCATTCGGTTAGATAGCTCCGTTTTGGTTTTAGAATCAGATATTTCTCTGTACAGCCTATGGTCCCATTCACTCGGGAATATCCCAACGCAGCTCCTAGAAGAAACGTGTTTCTGACTCGCTGAATCTCAACATAGATTCAACTCTCTTAGGTGAGCGAACGAACAGCAGAGCAGTTTCAAGGAAACGTTTCTCCTGAGTTTTAGACGAAGTTTCGTGAGGTTTAGTACGTATGCCGGCATTGGGATGGAAATACCGGTTTTGCGATTCTGCACAGAAAGGGTTTGCAAACCGCTGAATCCACACGTGAGTTTCACTCTGTCAGTTGAATGCACACATTGACATCCATTTTGTTAGACAGCTCCGTTTTGGTTTTAGAAGCAGATATTTCGCTGTACAGCCTATGGTCCCATTCACCCGGGAATATCCCAACGCAGCTCCTAGAAGAAACGTGTTTCTGACTCGCTGAATCTCAACATAGATTCAACTCTCTTAGGTGAACGATAGCACAGCAGAGCAGTTTCATGGAAACGATTCGCCTGAGTTTTAGACCAAGTTTACTGCTGTTTAGTACGTATGCCGGCATTGGAATGGAAATACCGGTTTTGGGATTCCGCACAGAAACGGTTTGCAAACCGCTGAATCCTCACGTGAGTTTAACTCTGTCAGTTGAATGCGCACATTGACAAGCATTCAGTTAGATAGCTCCGTTTTGGTTTTAGAAGCAGATATTTCTCTGTAGAGCCTATGGTCCCATTCACTCGGGAATATCCCAAAGCAGCTCCTAGAAGAAACGTGTTTCTGACTCGCTGAATCTCAACATAGATTCAACTCTCTTTGGTGAACGAACGCACAGCAGAGCAGTTTCAAGTAAACGTTTCCCCTGAGTTTTAGACGAAGTTTCCTGCGGTTTAGTACGTATGCAGGCATTGTGCTGGAAATACAGGATTTGGGATTCTGCACAGAAAGGGTTTGCCAACCGCTGAATCCACACGTGAGTTTAACTCTGTCACTTGAATGCACACATTGACAACCATTCAGTTAGATAGCTCCGTTTTGGTTATAGAAGCAGATATTTCTCTGTACAGCCTATGGTCCCATTCACTCGGGAATATCCCAGCGCAGCTCCTAGAGGAAACGTGTTTCTGACTCGCTGAATCTCAACATAGATTCAACTCTCTTAGGTGAACGAACGCACAGCAGAGCAGTTTCAAGGAAACGTTTCTCCTGAGTTTTAGACGAAGATTCCGGTGGTTTAGTACGTATGCTGGCATTGGGCTGGAAATACCGGTATTGGGATTCTGCAAAGAAAGGGTTTGCCAACCGCTGAATCCACACGTGAGTTTAACTCTGTCACTTGAATGAACACATTGACAACCATTCAGTTAGATAGCTCCGTTTTGGTTTTAGAAGCAGATATTTCTCTGTACAGCCTATGGTCCCATTCACTCGGGAATATCCCAGCGCAGCTCCTAGAAGAAACGTGTTTCTGACTCGCTGAATCTCAACATAGATTCAACTCTCTTAGGTGAACGAACACACAGCACAGCAGTTTCAAGGAAACGATTCTCCTGAGTTTTAGACCAAGTTTACTGCTGTTTAGTACGTATGCCGGCATTGGGATGGAAATACCGGTTTTGGGATTCTGCATAGAAACGGTTTGCAAACCGCTGAATGCACACGTGAGTTTAACTCTGTCAGTTGAATGCGCACATTGACAAGCATTCAGTTAGATAGCTCCGTTTTGGTTTTAGAAGCAGATATTTCTCTGTACAGCCTATGGTCCCATTCACTCGGGAATATCCCAAGGCAGCTCCTAGAAAAAACGTGTTTCTGACTCGCTGAATCTCAACATAGATTCAACTCTCTTAGGTGAACGAACGCACAGCAGAGCAGTTTCAAGGAAACGTTTCTCCTGAGTTTTAGACGAAGATTCCGGCGGTTTAGTACGTATGCTGGCATTGGGCTGGAAATACCGGTATTGGGATTCTGCAAAGAAAGGGTTTGCAAACCGCTGAATCCACACGTCAGTTTAACTCTGTCAGTTGAATGCACACATTGACAACCATTCAGTTAGATAGCTCCGTATTGGTTTTAGAAGCAGATATTTCTCTGTACAGCCTATGGTCCCATTCACTCGGGAATATCCCAGCACAGCTCCTAGAAGAATCGTGTTTCTGACTCGCTGAATCTCAACATAGATTCAACTCTCTTAGGTGAACGAATGCACAGCAGAGCAGTTTCACGGAAACGTTTCTCCTGGGTTTTAGACGAAATTTCCGGCGGTTTAGTACGTATGCCGGCATTGGGCTGGAAATACCGGTTTTGGGATTCTGCAAAGAAAGGGTTTCCCAACCGCTGAATCCACACGTGAGTTTAATTCTGTCACTTGAATGCACACCTTGACAACCATTCAGTTAGATAGCTCCGTTTTGGTTTTAGAAGCAGATATTTCTCTGTACAGCCTATGGTCCCATTCACTCGGGAATATCCCAACACAGCTCCTAGAAGAAACGTGTTTCTGACTCGCTGAATCTCAACATAGATTCAACTCTCTTAGGTGAACGAACGAACAGCAGAGCAGTTTCAAGGAAACGTTTCTCCTGAGTTTTAGACGAAGTTTCGTGAGGTTTAGTACGTATGCCGGCATTGGGATGGAAATACCGGTTTTGCGATTCTGCACAGAAAGGGTTTGCAAACCGCTGAATCCACACGTGAGTTTCACTCTGTCAGTTGAATGCACACATTGACATCCATTTTGTTAGACAGCTCCGTTTTGGTTTTAGAAGCAGATATTTCGCTGTACAGCCTATGGTCCCATTCACCCGGGAATATCCCAACGCAGCTCCTAGAAGAAACGTGTTTCTGACTCGCTGAATCTCAACATAGATTCAACTCTCTTAGGTGAACGATAGCACAGCAGAGCAGTTTCATGGAAACGATTCGCCTGAGTTTTAGACCAAGTTTACTGCTGTTTAGTACGTATGCCGGCATTGGAATGGAAATACCGGTTTTGGGATTCCGCACAGAAACGGTTTGCAAACCGCTGAATCCTCACGTGAGTTTAACTCTGTCAGTTGAATGCGCACATTGACAAGCATTCAGTTAGATAGCTCCGTTTTGGTTTTAGAAGCAGATATTTCTCTGTAGAGCCTATGGTCCCATTCACTCGGGAATATCCCAACGCAGCTCCTAGAAGAAACGTGTTTCTGACTCGCTGAATCTCAACATAGATTCAACTCTCTTAGGTGAACGAACGCACAGCAGAGCAGTTTCAAGTAAACATTTCTCCTGAGTTTTAGACGAAGTTTCCTGCGGTTTAGTACGTATGCAGGCATTGTGCTGGAAATACAGGTTTTGGGATTCTGCAAAGAAAGGGTTTGCCAACCGCTGAATCCACACGTGAGTTTAACTCTGTCACTTGAATGCACACATTGACAACCATTCAGTTAGATAGCTCCGTTTTGGTTATAGAAGCAGATATTTCTCTGTACAGCCTATGGTCCCATTCACTCGGGAATATCCCAGCGCAGCTCCTAGAGGAAACGTGTTTCTGACTCGCTGAATCTCAACATAGATTCAACTCTCTTAGGTGAACGAACGCACAGCAGAGCAGTTTCAAGGAAACGTTTCTCCTGAGTTTTAGACAAAGATTCCGGCGGTTTAGTACGTATGCTGGCATTGGGCTGGAAATACCGGTATTGGGATTCTGCACAGAAAGGGTTTGCAAACCGCTGAATCCACACGTCAGTTTAACTCTGTCACTTGAATGCACACATTGACAACCATTCAGTTAGATAGCTCCGTTTTGGTTTTAGAAGCAGATATTTCTCTGTACAGCCTATGGTCCCATTCACTCGGGAATATCCCAGCGCAGCTCCTAGAAGAAACGAGTTTCTGACTCGCTGAATCTCAACATAGATTCAACTCCCTTAGGTGAAGGAACGCACAGCACAGCAGTTTCAAGGAAACGTTTCTCCTGAGTTTTAGACCAAGTTTACTGCTGTTTAGTACGTATGCTGGCATTGGGATGGAAATACCGGTTTTGGGATTCTGCACAGAAACGGTTTGCAAACCGCTGAATGCACACGTGAGTTTAACTCTGTCCGTTGAATGCACACATTGACAAGCATTCAGTTAGATAACTCCGTTTTGGTTTTAGAAGCAGATATTTCTCTGTACAGCCTATGGTCCCATTCACTCGGGAATATCCCAAGGCAGTTCCTAGAAGAAACGTGTTTCTGACTCGCTGAATCTCAACATAGATTCAACTCTCTTAGGTGAACGAACGCACAGCGGAGCTGTTTCAAGGAAACGTTTCTCCTGAGTTTTAGACGAAGTTTCCTGCGCTTTAGGACGTATGCCGGCATTGGGCTGGAAACACCGGTTTTGGGATTCTGCACAGAAAGGGTTTCCCAACCGCTGAATCCACACGTGAGTTTAACTCTGTCACTTGAATGCACACATTGACAACCATTCAGTTAGATAGCTCCGTTTTGGTTTCAGAAGCAGATATTTCTCTGTACAGCCTATGTTCCCATTCACTCGGGAATATCCCAACGCAGCTCCTAGAAGAAACGTGTTTCTGACTCGCTGAATCTCAACATAGATTCAACTCTCTTAGGTGAACGAACGCACAACAGAGCAGTTTGAAGGAAACGTTTCTCCTGAGTTTTAGACGAAGTTTGCTGCGGTTTAGTACGTATGCTGGTATTGGGCTGGAAACACCGGTATTGGGATTCTGCACAGAAAGGGTTTGCAAACCGCTGAAAACACACGTCAGTTTAACTCTGTCAGTTGAATGCACACATTGACAACCATTCAGTTACATAGCTCCGTATTGGTTTTAGAAGCAGATAATTCTCTGTACACCGTATGGTCCCATTCACTCGGGAATATCCCAACACAGCTCCTGGAAGAAACGTGTTTCTGACTCGCTGAATCTCAACATAGATTCAACTCTCTTAGGTGAAAGAACGCACAGCAGAGCAATTTCAAGGAAACGTTTCTCCTGAGTTTTAAACGAAGTTTCCTGCGGTTTAGTACGTATGCCGGCATTGGGCTGGAAATACCGGTTTTGGGATTCTGCAAAGAAAGGGTTTGCCAATCGCTGAATCCACACGTGAGTTTAACTCTGTCACTTGAATGCACACATTGACAAGCATTCAGTTAGATAGCTCCGTTTTGGTTTTAGAAGCAGATATTTCTCTGTAGAGCCTATGGTCCCATTCACTCGGGAATATCCCAGCGCAGCTCCTAGAAGAAACGTGTTTCTGACTCGCTGAATCTCAACATAGATTCACCTCTCTTAGGTGAACGAACGCACAGCACAGCAGTTTCAAGGAAACGATTCTCCTGAGTTTTAGACCAAGTTTACTGCTGTTTAGTACGTATGCCGGCGTTGGGATGGAAATACCGGTTTTGGGATTCTGCACAGAAACGGTTTGCAAACCGCTGAATGCACACGTGAGTTTAACTCTGTCAGTTGAATGCGCACATTGACAAGCATTCAGTTAGATAGCTCCGTTTTGGTTTTAGAAGCAGATATTTCTCTGTACAGCCTATGGTCCCATTCACTCGGGAATATCCCAAGGCAGCTACTAGAAGAAACGTGTTTCTGACTCGCTGAATCTCAACATAGATTCAACTCTCTTAGGTGAACGAACGCACAGCACAGCAGTTTCAAGGAAACGATTCTCCTGAGTTTTAGACCAAGTTTACTGCTGTTTAGTACGTATGCCAGCATTGGGCTGGAAATACCGGTTTTGGGATTATGCACAGAAACGGTAGGCAAAACGCTGAATCCACACGTGACTTTTTCTCTGTCAATAGAATGCACACATTGACAACCATTCAGATAGATAGCTCCGTTTTATTTTTAGAAGCAGATATTCTCTGTACAGCCTATGGTCCCATTCACTCGGGAATATCCCAGCACAGCTCCTAGAAGAAACGTGTTTCTGACTCGCTGAATCTCAACATAGATTCAACTCTCTTAGGTGAACGAACGAACAGCAGAGCAGTTTCAAGGAAACGTTTCTCCTGAGTTTTAGACGAAGTTTCCTGCGGTTTACTATGTATGCCGGCATTGGGCTGGAAATACCGGTTTTGGCATTCTGCAAAGAAAGGGTTTGCCAACCGCTGAATCCACACGTGAGTTTAACTCTGTCACTTGAATGCACACATTGACAACCATTCAGTTAGATAGCTCCGTTTTGGTTTTAGAAGCAGATATTTCTCTGTACAGCCTATGGTCCAATTCACTCGGGAATATACCAAGGCAGTTCCTAGAAGAAACGTGTTTCTGACTCGCTGAATCTCAACATAGATTCAACTCTCTTAGGTGAACGAACGCACAGCAGAGCAGTTTCAGGGAAACGATTCGCCTGAGTTTTAGACCAAGTTTACTGCTGTTTAGTACGCATGCCGGCATTGGAATGGAAATACCGGTTTTGGGATTCTGCACAGAAACGGTTTGCAAACCGCTGAATCCTCACGTGAGTTTAACTCTGTCAGTTGAATGCGCACATTGACAAGCATTCAATTAGATAGCTCCGTTTTGGTTTTAGAAGCAGATATTTCTCTGTAGAGACTATGGTCCCATTCACTCGGGAATATCCCAACGCAGCTCCTAGAAGAAACGTGTTTCTGACTCGCTGAATCTCAACATAGATTCAACTCTCTTAGGTGAACGAACGCACAGCAGAGCAGTTTGAAGGAAACGTTTCTCCTGAGATTTAGACGAAGTTTGCTGCGGTTTAGTACGTATGCTGGTATTGGGCTGGAAATACCGGTATTGGGATTCTGCACAGAAAGGGTTTGCAAACCGCTGAAACCACACGTCAGTTTAACTCTGTCAGTTGAATGCACACATTGACAACCATTCAGTTACATAGCTCCGTATTGGTTTTAGAAGCAGATAATTCTCTGTACACCCTATGGTCCCATTCACTCGGGAATATCCCAACACAGCTCCTAGAAGAAACGTGTTTCTGACTCGCTGAATCTCAACATAGATTCAACTCTCTTAGGTGAAAGAACGCACAGCAGAGCAGTTTCAAGGAAACGTTTCTCCTGAGTTTTAGACGAAGTTTCCTGCGGTTTAGTACGTATGCCGGCATTGGGCAGGAAATACCGGTTTTGGGATTCTGCAAAGAAAGGGTTTGCCAACCGCTGAATCCACACGTGAGTTTAACTCTGTCACTTGAATGCACACATTGACAACCATTCAGTTAGATAGCTCCGTTTTGGTTTTAGAAGCAGATATTTCTCTGTACAGCCTATGGTCCCATTCACTCGGGAATATCCCAGCGCAGCTCCTAGAAGAAACGTGTTTCTGACTCGCTGAATCTCAACATAGATTCACCTCTCTTAGGTGAACGAACGCACAGCACAGCAGTTTCAAGGAAACGATTCTCCTGAGTTTTAGACCAAGTTTACTGCTGTTTAGTACGTATGCCGGCATTGGGATGGAAATACCCGTTTTCGGATTCTGCACAGAAACGGTTTGCAAACCGCTGAATGCACACGTGAGTTTAACTCTGTCAGTTGAATGCGCACATTGACAAGCATTCAGTTAGATAGCTCCGTTTTGGTTTTAGAAGCAGATATTTCTCTGTACAGCCTATGGTCCCATTCACTCGGGAATATCCCAAGGCAGCTCCTAGAAGAAACGTGTTTCTGACTCGCTGTATCTCAACATAGATTCAACTCTCTTAGGTGAACGAACGCACAGCAGAGCAGTTTCAAGGAAACGTTTCTCCTGAGTTTTAGACGAAGTTTCCGGCGGTTTAGTACGTATGCTGGCATTGGGCTGGAAATACCGGTATTGGGATTCTGCACAGAAAGGGTTTGCAAACCGCTGAATCCACACGTCAGTTTAACTCTGTCAGTTGAATGCACACATTGACAACCATTCAGTTAGATAGCTCCATTTTGGTTTTAGAAGCAGATATTTCTCTGTACAGCCTATGTTCCCATTCACTCGGGAATATCCCAACGCAGCTCCTAGAAGAAACGTGTTTCTGACTCGCTGAATCTCAACATAGATTCAACTCTCTTAGGTGAACGAACGAACAGCAGAGCAGTTTCAAGGAAACGTTTCTCCTGAGTTTTAGACGAAGTTTCGTGAGGTTTAGTACGTATGCCGGCATTGGGATGGAAATACCGGTATTGGGATTCTGCACAGAAAGGGTTTGCAAACCGTGAATCCACACGTGAGTTTAACTCTGTCAGTTGAATGCACACATTGACATCCATTTTGTTAGACAGCTCCGTTTTGGTTTTAGAAGCAGATATTTCTCTGTACAGCCTATGGTCCCATTCTCTCGGGAATATCCCAGCGCAGCTCCTAGAAGAAACGTGTTTCTGACTCGCTGAATCTCAACATAGATTCAACTCTCTTAGGTGAACGAACGCACAGCACAGCAGTTTCAAGGAAACGATTCTCCTGAGTTTTAGACCAAGTTTACTGCTGTTTAGTACGTATGCCAGCATTGGGCTGGAAATACCGGTTTTGGGATTATGCACAGAAACGGTAGGCAAAACGCTGAATCCACACGTGACTTTTTCTCTGTCAATTGAATGCACACATTGACAACCATTCAGATAGATAGCTCCGTTTTATTTTTAGAAGCAGATATTCTCTGTACAGCCTATGGTCCCATTCACTCGGGAATATCCCAGCACAGCTCCTAGAAGAAACGTGTTTCTGACTCGCTGAATCTCAACATAGATTCAACTCTCTTAGGTGAACGAACGAACAGCAGAGCAGTTTCAAGGAAACGTTTCTCCTGAGTTTTAGACGAAGTTTCCTGCGGTTTACTATGTATGCCGGCATTGGGCTGGAAATACCGGTTTTGGGATTCTGCAAAGAAAGGGTTTGCCAACCGCTGAATCCACACGTGAGTTTAACTCTGTCACTTGAATGCACACATTGACAACCATTCAGTTAGATAGCTCCGTTTTGGTTTTAGAAGCAGATATTTCTCTGTACAGCCTATGGTCCAATTCACTCGGGAATATACCAAGGCAGTTCCTAGAAGAAACGTGTTTCTGACTCGCTGAATCTCAACATAGATTCAACTCTCTTAGGTGAACGAACGCACAGCAGAGCAGTTTCAGGGAAACGATTCGCCTGAGTTTTAGACCAAGTTTACTGCTGTTTAGTACGCATGCCGGCATTGGAATGGAAATACCGGTTTTGGGATTCTGCACAGAAACGGTTTGCAAACCGCTGAATCCTCACGTGAGTTTAACTCTGTCAGTTGAATGCGCACATTGACAAGCATTCAATTAGATAGCTCCGTTTTGGTTTTAGAAGCAGATATTTCTCTGTAGAGACTATGGTCCCATTCACTCGGGAATATCCCAACGCAGCTCCTAGAAGAAACGTGTTTCTGACTCGCTGAATCTCAACATAGATTCAACTCTCTTAGGTGAACGAACGCACAGCAGAGCAGTTTGAAGGAAACGTTTCTCCTGAGATTTAGACGAAGTTTGCTGCGGTTTAGTACGTATGCTGGTATTGGGCTGGAAATACCGGTATTGGGATTCTGCACAGAAAGGGTTTGCAAACCGCTGAAACCACACGTCAGTTTAACTCTGTCAGTTGAATGCACACATTGACAACCATTCAGTTACATAGCTCCGTATTGGTTTTAGAAGCAGATAATTCTCTGTACACCCTATGGTCCCATTCACTCGGGAATATCCCAACACAGCTCCTAGAAGAAACGTGTTTCTGACTCGCTGAATCTCAACATAGATTCAACTCTCTTAGGTGAAAGAACGCACAGCAGAGCAGTTTCAAGGAAACGTTTCTCCTGAGTTTTAGACGAAGTTTCCTGCGGTTTAGTACGTATGCCGGCATTGGGCAGGAAATACCGGTTTTGGGATTCTGCAAAGAAAGGGTTTGCCAACCGCTGAATCCACACGTGAGTTTAACTCTGTCACTTGAATGCACACATTGACAACCATTCAGTTAGATAGCTCCGTTTTGGTTTTAGAAGCAGATATTTCTCTGTACAGCCTATGGTCCCATTCACTCGGGAATATCCCAGCGCAGCTCCTAGAAGAAACGTGTTTCTGACTCGCTGAATCTCAACATAGATTCACCTCTCTTAGGTGAACGAACGCACAGCACAGCAGTTTCAAGGAAACGATTCTCCTGAGTTTTAGACCAAGTTTACTGCTGTTTAGTACGTATGCCGGCATTGGGATGGAAATACCCGTTTTCGGATTCTGCACAGAAACGGTTTGCAAACCGCTGAATGCACACGTGAGTTTAACTCTGTCAGTTGAATGCGCACATTGACAAGCATTCAGTTAGATAGCTCCGTTTTGGTTTTAGAAGCAGATATTTCTCTGTACAGCCTATGGTCCCATTCACTCGGGAATATCCCAAGGCAGCTCCTAGAAGAAACGTGTTTCTGACTCGCTGTATCTCAACATAGATTCAACTCTCTTAGGTGAACGAACGCACAGCAGAGCAGTTTCAAGGAAACGTTTCTCCTGAGTTTTAGACGAAGTTTCCGGCGGTTTAGTACGTATGCTGGCATTGGGCTGGAAATACCGGTATTGGGATTCTGCACAGAAAGGGTTTGCAAACCGCTGAATCCACACGTCAGTTTAACTCTGTCAGTTGAATGCACACATTGACAACCATTCAGTTAGATAGCTCCATTTTGGTTTTAGAAGCAGATATTTCTCTGTACAGCCTATGTTCCCATTCACTCGGGAATATCCCAACGCAGCTCCTAGAAGAAACGTGTTTCTGACTCGCTGAATCTCAACATAGATTCAACTCTCTTAGGTGAACGAACGAACAGCAGAGCAGTTTCAAGGAAACGTTTCTCCTGAGTTTTAGACGAAGTTTCGTGAGGTTTAGTACGTATGCCGGCATTGGGATGGAAATACCGGTATTGGGATTCTGCACAGAAAGGGTTTGCAAACCGTGAATCCACACGTGAGTTTAACTCTGTCAGTTGAATGCACACATTGACATCCATTTTGTTAGACAGCTCCGTTTTGGTTTTAGAAGCAGATATTTCTCTGTACAGCCTATGGTCCCATTCTCTCGGGAATATCCCAGCGCAGCTCCTAGAAGAAACGTGTTTCTGACTCGCTGAATCTCAACATAGATTCAACTCTCTTAGGTGAACGAACGCACAGCAGAGCAGTTTCAGGGAAACGATTCTCCTGAGTTTTAGACCAAGTTTACTGCTGTTTAGTACGTATGCCGGCATTGGGATGGAAATACCGGTTTTGGGATTCTGCATAGAAACGGTTTGCAAACCGCTGAATGCACGCGTGAGTTTAACTCTGTCAGTTGAATGCGCACATTGACAAGCATTCAGTTAGATAGCTCCGTTTTGGTTTTAGAAGCAGATATTTCTCTGTACAGCCTATGGTCCCATTCACTCGGGAATATCCCAAGGCAGCTCCTAGAAGAAACGTGTTTCTGACTCGCTGAATCTCAACATAGATTCAACTCTCTTAGGTGAACGAACGCACAGCAGAGCAGTTTCAAGGAAACGTTTCTCCTGAATTTTAGACGAAGATTCCGGCGGTTTAGTACGCATGCTGGCATTGGGCTGGAAATACCGGTATTGGGATTCTGCACAGAAAGGGTTTGCAAACCGCTGAATCCACACGTCAGTTTAACTCTGTCAGTTGAATGCACACATTGACAACCATTCAGTTAGATAGCTCCGTATTGGTTTTAGAAGCAGATATTTCTCTGTACAGCCTATGGTCCCATTCACTCGGGAATATCCCAGCACAGCTCCTAGAAGAAACGTGTTTCTGACTCGCTGAATCTCAACATAGATTCAACTCTCTTAGGTGAACGAATGCACAGCAGAGCAGTTTCACGGAAACGTTTCTCCTGGGTTTTAGACGAAGTTTCCGGCGGTTTAGTACGTATGCCGGCATTGGGCTGGAAATACCGGTTTTGGGATTCTGCAAAGAAAGGGTTTCCCAACCGCTGAATCCACACGTGAGTTTAACTCTGTCACTTGAATGCATACCTTGACAACCATTCAGTTAGATAGCTCCGTTTTGGTTTTAGAAGCAGATATTTCTCTGTACAGCCTATGGTCCCATTCACTCGGGAATATCCCAACACAGCTCCTAGAAGAAACGTGTTTCTGACTCGCTGAATCTCAACATAGATTCAACTCTCTTAGGTGAGCGAACGCACAGCAGAGCAGTTTCAAGGAAACGATTCTCCTGAGTTTTAGACCAAGTTTACTGCTGCTTAGTACGTAAGCCGGCATTGGGCTGGAAATACCGGTTTTGGGATTCTGCACAGAAACGGTTTCCAAACCGCTGAATGCACACGTGAGTTTATCTCTGTCAGTTGAATGAGCACATTGACAAGCATTCGGTTAGATAGCTCCGTTTTGGTTTTAGAATCAGATATTTCTCTGTACAGCCTATGGTCCCATTCACTCGGGAATATCCCAACGCAGCTCCTAGAAGAAACGTGTTTCTGACTCGCTGAATCTCAACATAGATTCAACTCTCTTAGGTGAGCGAACGAACAGCAGAGCAGTTTCAAGGAAACGTTTCTCCTGAGTTTTAGACGAAGTTTCGTGAGGTTTAGTACGTATGCCGGCATTGGGATGGAAATACCGGTTTTGCGATTCTGCACAGAAAGGGTTTGCAAACCGCTGAATCCACACGTGAGTTTCACTCTGTCAGTTGAATGCACACATTGACATCCATTTTGTTAGACAGCTCCGTTTTGGTTTTAGAAGCAGATATTTCGCTGTACAGCCTATGGTCCCATTCACCCGGGAATATCCCAACGCAGCTCCTAGAAGAAACGTGTTTCTGACTCGCTGAATCTCAACATAGATTCAACTCTCTTAGGTGAACGATAGCACAGCAGAGCAGTTTCATGGAAACGATTCGCCTGAGTTTTAGACCAAGTTTACTGCTGTTTAGTACGTATGCCGGCATTGGAATGGAAATACCGGTTTTGGGATTCCGCACAGAAACGGTTTGCAAACCGCTGAATCCTCACGTGAGTTTAACTCTGTCAGTTGAATGCGCACATTGACAAGCATTCAGTTAGATAGCTCCGTTTTGGTTTTAGAAGCAGATATTTCTCTGTAGAGCCTATGGTCCCATTCACTCGGGAATATCCCAAAGAAGCTCCTAGAAGAAACGTGTTTCTGACTCGCTGAATCTCAACATAGATTCAACTCTCTTTGGTGAACGAACGCACAGCAGAGCAGTTTCAAGTAAACGTTTCCCCTGAGTTTTAGACGAAGTTTCCTGCGGTTTAGTACGTATGCAGGCATTGTGCTGGAAATACAGGATTTGGGATTCTGCACAGAAAGGGTTTGCCAACCGCTGAATCCACACGTGAGTTTAACTCTGTCACTTGAATGCACACATTGACAACCATTCAGTTAGATAGCTCCGTTTTGGTTATAGAAGCAGATATTTCTCTGTACAGCCTATGGTCCCATTCACTCGGGAATATCCCAGCGCAGCTCCTAGAGGAAACGTGTTTCTGACTCGCTGAATCTCAACATAGATTCAACTCTCTTAGGTGAACGAACGCACAGCAGAGCAGTTTCAAGGAAACGTTTCTCCTGAGTTTTAGACGAAGATTCCGGTGGTTTAGTACGTATGCTGGCATTGGGCTGGAAATACCGGTATTGGGATTCTGCAAAGAAAGGGTTTGCCAACCGCTGAATCCACACGTGAGTTTAACTCTGTCACTTGAATGAACACATTGACAACCATTCAGTTAGATAGCTCCGTTTTGGTTTTAGAAGCAGATATTTCTCTGTACAGCCTATGGTCCCATTCACTCGGGAATATCCCAGCGCAGCTCCTAGAAGAAACGTGTTTCTGACTCGCTGAATCTCAACATAGATTCAACTCTCTTAGGTGAACGAACACACAGCACAGCAGTTTCAAGGAAACGATTCTCCTGAGTTTTAGACCAAGTTTACTGCTGTTTAGTACGTATGCCGGCATTGGGATGGAAATACCGGTTTTGGGATTCTGCATAGAAACGGTTTGCAAACCGCTGAATGCACACGTGAGTTTAACTCTGTCAGTTGAATGCGCACATTGACAAGCATTCAGTTAGATAGCTCCGTTTTGGTTTTAGAAGCAGATATTTCTCTGTACAGCCTATGGTCCCATTCACTCGGGAATATCCCAAGGCAGCTCCTAGAAAAAACGTGTTTCTGACTCGCTGAATCTCAACATAGATTCAACTCTCTTAGGTGAACGAACGCACAGCAGAGCAGTTTCAAGGAAACGTTTCTCCTGAGTTTTAGACGAAGATTCCGGCGGTTTAGTACGTATGCTGGCATTGGGCTGGAAATACCGGTATTGGGATTCTGCAAAGAAAGGGTTTGCAAACCGCTGAATCCACACGTCAGTTTAACTCTGTCAGTTGAATGCACACATTGACAACCATTCAGTTAGATAGCTCCGTATTGGTTTTAGAAGCAGATATTTCTCTGTACAGCCTATGGTCCCATTCACTCGGGAATATCCCAGCACAGCTCCTAGAAGAATCGTGTTTCTGACTCGCTGAATCTCAACATAGATTCAACTCTCTTAGGTGAACGAATGCACAGCAGAGCAGTTTCACGGAAACGTTTCTCCTGGGTTTTAGACGAAATTTCCGGCGGTTTAGTACGTATGCCGGCATTGGGCTGGAAATACCGGTTTTGGGATTCTGCAAAGAAAGGGTTTCCCAACCGCTGAATCCACACGTGAGTTTAATTCTGTCACTTGAATGCACACCTTGACAACCATTCAGTTAGATAGCTCCGTTTTGGTTTTAGAAGCAGATATTTCTCTGTACAGCCTATGGTCCCATTCACTCGGGAATATCCCAACACAGCTCCTAGAAGAAACGTGTTTCTGACTCGCTGAATCTCAACATAGATTCAACTCTCTTAGGTGAACGAACGAACAGCAGAGCAGTTTCAAGGAAACGTTTCTCCTGAGTTTTAGACGAAGTTTCGTGAGGTTTAGTACGTATGCCGGCATTGGGATGGAAATACCGGTTTTGCGATTCTGCACAGAAAGGGTTTGCAAACCGCTGAATCCACACGTGAGTTTCACTCTGTCAGTTGAATGCACACATTGACATCCATTTTGTTAGACAGCTCCGTTTTGGTTTTAGAAGCAGATATTTCGCTGTACAGCCTATGGTCCCATTCACCCGGGAATATCCCAACGCAGCTCCTAGAAGAAACGTGTTTCTGACTCGCTGAATCTCAACATAGATTCAACTCTCTTAGGTGAACGATAGCACAGCAGAGCAGTTTCATGGAAACGATTCGCCTGAGTTTTAGACCAAGTTTACTGCTGTTTAGTACGTATGCCGGCATTGGAATGGAAATACCGGTTTTGGGATTCCGCACAGAAACGGTTTGCAAACCGCTGAATCCTCACGTGAGTTTAACTCTGTCAGTTGAATGCGCACATTGACAAGCATTCAGTTAGATAGCTCCGTTTTGGTTTTAGAAGCAGATATTTCTCTGTAGAGCCTATGGTCCCATTCACTCGGGAATATCCCAACGCAGCTCCTAGAAGAAACGTGTTTCTGACTCGCTGAATCTCAACATAGATTCAACTCTCTTAGGTGAACGAACGCACAGCAGAGCAGTTTCAAGTAAACATTTCTCCTGAGTTTTAGACGAAGTTTCCTGCGGTTTAGTACGTATGCAGGCATTGTGCTGGAAATACAGGTTTTGGGATTCTGCAAAGAAAGGGTTTGCCAACCGCTGAATCCACACGTGAGTTTAACTCTGTCACTTGAATGCACACATTGACAACCATTCAGTTAGATAGCTCCGTTTTGGTTATAGAAGCAGATATTTCTCTGTACAGCCTATGGTCCCATTCACTCGGGAATATCCCAGCGCAGCTCCTAGAGGAAACGTGTTTCTGACTCGCTGAATCTCAACATAGATTCAACTCTCTTAGGTGAACGAACGCACAGCAGAGCAGTTTCAAGGAAACGTTTCTCCTGAGTTTTAGACAAAGATTCCGGCGGTTTAGTACGTATGCTGGCATTGGGCTGGAAATACCGGTATTGGGATTCTGCACAGAAAGGGTTTGCAAACCGCTGAATCCACACGTCAGTTTAACTCTGTCACTTGAATGCACACATTGACAACCATTCAGTTAGATAGCTCCGTTTTGGTTTTAGAAGCAGATATTTCTCTGTACAGCCTATGGTCCCATTCACTCGGGAATATCCCAGCGCAGCTCCTAGAAGAAACGAGTTTCTGACTCGCTGAATCTCAACATAGATTCAACTCCCTTAGGTGAAGGAACGCACAGCACAGCAGTTTCAAGGAAACGTTTCTCCTGAGTTTTAGACCAAGTTTACTGCTGTTTAGTACGTATGCTGGCATTGGGATGGAAATACCGGTTTTGGGATTCTGCACAGAAACGGTTTGCAAACCGCTGAATGCACACGTGAGTTTAACTCTGTCCGTTGAATGCACACATTGACAAGCATTCAGTTAGATAACTCCGTTTTGGTTTTAGAAGCAGATATTTCTCTGTACAGCCTATGGTCCCATTCACTCGGGAATATCCCAAGGCAGTTCCTAGAAGAAACGTGTTTCTGACTCGCTGAATCTCAACATAGATTCAACTCTCTTAGGTGAACGAACGCACAGCGGAGCTGTTTCAAGGAAACGTTTCTCCTGAGTTTTAGACGAAGTTTCCTGCGCTTTAGGACGTATGCCGGCATTGGGCTGGAAACACCGGTTTTGGGATTCTGCACAGAAAGGGTTTCCCAACCGCTGAATCCACACGTGAGTTTAACTCTGTCACTTGAATGCACACATTGACAACCATTCAGTTAGATAGCTCCGTTTTGGTTTCAGAAGCAGATATTTCTCTGTACAGCCTATGTTCCCATTCACTCGGGAATATCCCAACGCAGCTCCTAGAAGAAACGTGTTTCTGACTCGCTGAATCTCAACATAGATTCAACTCTCTTAGGTGAACGAACGCACAACAGAGCAGTTTGAAGGAAACGTTTCTCCTGAGTTTTAGACGAAGTTTGCTGCGGTTTAGTACGTATGCTGGTATTGGGCTGGAAACACCGGTATTGGGATTCTGCACAGAAAGGGTTTGCAAACCGCTGAAAACACACGTCAGTTTAACTCTGTCAGTTGAATGCACACATTGACAACCATTCAGTTACATAGCTCCGTATTGGTTTTAGAAGCAGATAATTCTCTGTACACCGTATGGTCCCATTCACTCGGGAATATCCCAACACAGCTCCTGGAAGAAACGTGTTTCTGACTCGCTGAATCTCAACATAGATTCAACTCTCTTAGGTGAAAGAACGCACAGCAGAGCAATTTCAAGGAAACGTTTCTCCTGAGTTTTAAACGAAGTTTCCTGCGGTTTAGTACGTATGCCGGCATTGGGCTGGAAATACCGGTTTTGGGATTCTGCAAAGAAAGGGTTTGCCAATCGCTGAATCCACACGTGAGTTTAACTCTGTCACTTGAATGCACACATTGACAAGCATTCAGTTAGATAGCTCCGTTTTGGTTTTAGAAGCAGATATTTCTCTGTAGAGCCTATGGTCCCATTCACTCGGGAATATCCCAGCGCAGCTCCTAGAAGAAACGTGTTTCTGACTCGCTGAATCTCAACATAGATTCACCTCTCTTAGGTGAACGAACGCACAGCACAGCAGTTTCAAGGAAACGATTCTCCTGAGTTTTAGACCAAGTTTACTGCTGTTTAGTACGTATGCCGGCGTTGGGATGGAAATACCGGTTTTGGGATTCTGCACAGAAACGGTTTGCAAACCGCTGAATGCACACGTGAGTTTAACTCTGTCAGTTGAATGCGCACATTGACAAGCATTCAGTTAGATAGCTCCGTTTTGGTTTTAGAAGCAGATATTTCTCTGTACAGCCTATGGTCCCATTCACTCGGGAATATCCCAAGGCAGCTACTAGAAGAAACGTGTTTCTGACTCGCTGAATCTCAACATAGATTCAACTCTCTTAGGTGAACGAACGCACAGCACAGCAGTTTCAAGGAAACGATTCTCCTGAGTTTTAGACCAAGTTTACTGCTGTTTAGTACGTATGCCAGCATTGGGCTGGAAATACCGGTTTTGGGATTATGCACAGAAACGGTAGGCAAAACGCTGAATCCACACGTGACTTTTTCTCTGTCAATAGAATGCACACATTGACAACCATTCAGATAGATAGCTCCGTTTTATTTTTAGAAGCAGATATTCTCTGTACAGCCTATGGTCCCATTCACTCGGGAATATCCCAGCACAGCTCCTAGAAGAAACGTGTTTCTGACTCGCTGAATCTCAACATAGATTCAACTCTCTTAGGTGAACGAACGAACAGCAGAGCAGTTTCAAGGAAACGTTTCTCCTGAGTTTTAGACGAAGTTTCCTGCGGTTTACTATGTATGCCGGCATTGGGCTGGAAATACCGGTTTTGGCATTCTGCAAAGAAAGGGTTTGCCAACCGCTGAATCCACACGTGAGTTTAACTCTGTCACTTGAATGCACACATTGACAACCATTCAGTTAGATAGCTCCGTTTTGGTTTTAGAAGCAGATATTTCTCTGTACAGCCTATGGTCCAATTCACTCGGGAATATACCAAGGCAGTTCCTAGAAGAAACGTGTTTCTGACTCGCTGAATCTCAACATAGATTCAACTCTCTTAGGTGAACGAACGCACAGCAGAGCAGTTTCAGGGAAACGATTCGCCTGAGTTTTAGACCAAGTTTACTGCTGTTTAGTACGCATGCCGGCATTGGAATGGAAATACCGGTTTTGGGATTCTGCACAGAAACGGTTTGCAAACCGCTGAATCCTCACGTGAGTTTAACTCTGTCAGTTGAATGCGCACATTGACAAGCATTCAATTAGATAGCTCCGTTTTGGTTTTAGAAGCAGATATTTCTCTGTAGAGACTATGGTCCCATTCACTCGGGAATATCCCAACGCAGCTCCTAGAAGAAACGTGTTTCTGACTCGCTGAATCTCAACATAGATTCAACTCTCTTAGGTGAACGAACGCACAGCAGAGCAGTTTGAAGGAAACGTTTCTCCTGAGATTTAGACGAAGTTTGCTGCGGTTTAGTACGTATGCTGGTATTGGGCTGGAAATACCGGTATTGGGATTCTGCACAGAAAGGGTTTGCAAACCGCTGAAACCACACGTCAGTTTAACTCTGTCAGTTGAATGCACACATTGACAACCATTCAGTTACATAGCTCCGTATTGGTTTTAGAAGCAGATAATTCTCTGTACACCCTATGGTCCCATTCACTCGGGAATATCCCAACACAGCTCCTAGAAGAAACGTGTTTCTGACTCGCTGAATCTCAACATAGATTCAACTCTCTTAGGTGAAAGAACGCACAGCAGAGCAGTTTCAAGGAAACGTTTCTCCTGAGTTTTAGACGAAGTTTCCTGCGGTTTAGTACGTATGCCGGCATTGGGCAGGAAATACCGGTTTTGGGATTCTGCAAAGAAAGGGTTTGCCAACCGCTGAATCCACACGTGAGTTTAACTCTGTCACTTGAATGCACACATTGACAACCATTCAGTTAGATAGCTCCGTTTTGGTTTTAGAAGCAGATATTTCTCTGTACAGCCTATGGTCCCATTCACTCGGGAATATCCCAGCGCAGCTCCTAGAAGAAACGTGTTTCTGACTCGCTGAATCTCAACATAGATTCACCTCTCTTAGGTGAACGAACGCACAGCACAGCAGTTTCAAGGAAACGATTCTCCTGAGTTTTAGACCAAGTTTACTGCTGTTTAGTACGTATGCCGGCATTGGGATGGAAATACCCGTTTTCGGATTCTGCACAGAAACGGTTTGCAAACCGCTGAATGCACACGTGAGTTTAACTCTGTCAGTTGAATGCGCACATTGACAAGCATTCAGTTAGATAGCTCCGTTTTGGTTTTAGAAGCAGATATTTCTCTGTACAGCCTATGGTCCCATTCACTCGGGAATATCCCAAGGCAGCTCCTAGAAGAAACGTGTTTCTGACTCGCTGTATCTCAACATAGATTCAACTCTCTTAGGTGAACGAACGCACAGCAGAGCAGTTTCAAGGAAACGTTTCTCCTGAGTTTTAGACGAAGTTTCCGGCGGTTTAGTACGTATGCTGGCATTGGGCTGGAAATACCGGTATTGGGATTCTGCACAGAAAGGGTTTGCAAACCGCTGAATCCACACGTCAGTTTAACTCTGTCAGTTGAATGCACACATTGACAACCATTCAGTTAGATAGCTCCATTTTGGTTTTAGAAGCAGATATTTCTCTGTACAGCCTATGTTCCCATTCACTCGGGAATATCCCAACGCAGCTCCTAGAAGAAACGTGTTTCTGACTCGCTGAATCTCAACATAGATTCAACTCTCTTAGGTGAACGAACGAACAGCAGAGCAGTTTCAAGGAAACGTTTCTCCTGAGTTTTAGACGAAGTTTCGTGAGGTTTAGTACGTATGCCGGCATTGGGATGGAAATACCGGTATTGGGATTCTGCACAGAAAGGGTTTGCAAACCGTGAATCCACACGTGAGTTTAACTCTGTCAGTTGAATGCACACATTGACATCCATTTTGTTAGACAGCTCCGTTTTGGTTTTAGAAGCAGATATTTCTCTGTACAGCCTATGGTCCCATTCTCTCGGGAATATCCCAGCGCAGCTCCTAGAAGAAACGTGTTTCTGACTCGCTGAATCTCAACATAGATTCAACTCTCTTAGGTGAACGAACGCACAGCAGAGCAGTTTCAGGGAAACGATTCTCCTGAGTTTTAGACCAAGTTTACTGCTGTTTAGTACGTATGCCGGCATTGGGATGGAAATACCGGTTTTGGGATTCTGCATAGAAACGGTTTGCAAACCGCTGAATGCACGCGTGAGTTTAACTCTGTCAGTTGAATGCGCACATTGACAAGCATTCAGTTAGATAGCTCCGTTTTGGTTTTAGAAGCAGATATTTCTCTGTACAGCCTATGGTCCCATTCACTCGGGAATATCCCAAGGCAGCTCCTAGAAGAAACGTGTTTCTGACTCGCTGAATCTCAACATAGATTCAACTCTCTTAGGTGAACGAACGCACAGCAGAGCAGTTTCAAGGAAACGTTTCTCCTGAATTTTAGACGAAGATTCCGGCGGTTTAGTACGCATGCTGGCATTGGGCTGGAAATACCGGTATTGGGATTCTGCACAGAAAGGGTTTGCAAACCGCTGAATCCACACGTCAGTTTAACTCTGTCAGTTGAATGCACACATTGACAACCATTCAGTTAGATAGCTCCGTATTGGTTTTAGAAGCAGATATTTCTCTGTACAGCCTATGGTCCCATTCACTCGGGAATATCCCAGCACAGCTCCTAGAAGAAACGTGTTTCTGACTCGCTGAATCTCAACATAGATTCAACTCTCTTAGGTGAACGAATGCACAGCAGAGCAGTTTCACGGAAACGTTTCTCCTGGGTTTTAGACGAAGTTTCCGGCGGTTTAGTACGTATGCCGGCATTGGGCTGGAAATACCGGTTTTGGGATTCTGCAAAGAAAGGGTTTCCCAACCGCTGAATCCACACGTGAGTTTAACTCTGTCACTTGAATGCATACCTTGACAACCATTCAGTTAGATAGCTCCGTTTTGGTTTTAGAAGCAGATATTTCTCTGTACAGCCTATGGTCCCATTCACTCGGGAATATCCCAACACAGCTCCTAGAAGAAACGTGTTTCTGACTCGCTGAATCTCAACATAGATTCAACTCTCTTAGGTGAGCGAACGCACAGCAGAGCAGTTTCAAGGAAACGATTCTCCTGAGTTTTAGACCAAGTTTACTGCTGCTTAGTACGTAAGCCGGCATTGGGCTGGAAATACCGGTTTTGGGATTCTGCACAGAAACGGTTTCCAAACCGCTGAATGCACACGTGAGTTTATCTCTGTCAGTTGAATGAGCACATTGACAAGCATTCGGTTAGATAGCTCCGTTTTGGTTTTAGAATCAGATATTTCTCTGTACAGCCTATGGTCCCATTCACTCGGGAATATCCCAACGCAGCTCCTAGAAGAAACGTGTTTCTGACTCGCTGAATCTCAACATAGATTCAACTCTCTTAGGTGAACGAATGCACAGCAGAGCAGTTTCACGGAAACGTTTCTCCTGGGTTTTAGACGAAATTTCCGGCGGTTTAGTACGTATGCCGGCATTGGGCTGGAAATACCGGTTTTGGGATTCTGCAAAGAAAGGGTTTCCCAACCGCTGAATCCACACGTGAGTTTAATTCTGTCACTTGAATGCACACCTTGACAACCATTCAGTTAGATAGCTCCGTTTTGGTTTTAGAAGCAGATATTTCTCTGTACAGCCTATGGTCCCATTCACTCGGGAATATCCCAACACAGCTCCTAGAAGAAACGTGTTTCTGACTCGCTGAATCTCAACATAGATTCAACTCTCTTAGGTGAACGAACGAACAGCAGAGCAGTTTCAAGGAAACGTTTCTCCTGAGTTTTAGACGAAGTTTCGTGAGGTTTAGTACGTATGCCGGCATTGGGATGGAAATACCGGTTTTGCGATTCTGCACAGAAAGGGTTTGCAAACCGCTGAATCCACACGTGAGTTTCACTCTGTCAGTTGAATGCACACATTGACATCCATTTTGTTAGACAGCTCCGTTTTGGTTTTAGAAGCAGATATTTCGCTGTACAGCCTATGGTCCCATTCACCCGGGAATATCCCAACGCAGCTCCTAGAAGAAACGTGTTTCTGACTCGCTGAATCTCAACATAGATTCAACTCTCTTAGGTGAACGATAGCACAGCAGAGCAGTTTCATGGAAACGATTCGCCTGAGTTTTAGACCAAGTTTACTGCTGTTTAGTACGTATGCCGGCATTGGAATGGAAATACCGGTTTTGGGATTCCGCACAGAAACGGTTTGCAAACCGCTGAATCCTCACGTGAGTTTAACTCTGTCAGTTGAATGCGCACATTGACAAGCATTCAGTTAGATAGCTCCGTTTTGGTTTTAGAAGCAGATATTTCTCTGTAGAGCCTATGGTCCCATTCACTCGGGAATATCCCAACGCAGCTCCTAGAAGAAACGTGTTTCTGACTCGCTGAATCTCAACATAGATTCAACTCTCTTAGGTGAACGAACGCACAGCAGAGCAGTTTCAAGTAAACATTTCTCCTGAGTTTTAGACGAAGTTTCCTGCGGTTTAGTACGTATGCAGGCATTGTGCTGGAAATACAGGTTTTGGGATTCTGCAAAGAAAGGGTTTGCCAACCGCTGAATCCACACGTGAGTTTAACTCTGTCACTTGAATGCACACATTGACAACCATTCAGTTAGATAGCTCCGTTTTGGTTATAGAAGCAGATATTTCTCTGTACAGCCTATGGTCCCATTCACTCGGGAATATCCCAGCGCAGCTCCTAGAGGAAACGTGTTTCTGACTCGCTGAATCTCAACATAGATTCAACTCTCTTAGGTGAACGAACGCACAGCAGAGCAGTTTCAAGGAAACGTTTCTCCTGAGTTTTAGACAAAGATTCCGGCGGTTTAGTACGTATGCTGGCATTGGGCTGGAAATACCGGTATTGGGATTCTGCACAGAAAGGGTTTGCAAACCGCTGAATCCACACGTCAGTTTAACTCTGTCACTTGAATGCACACATTGACAACCATTCAGTTAGATAGCTCCGTTTTGGTTTTAGAAGCAGATATTTCTCTGTACAGCCTATGGTCCCATTCACTCGGGAATATCCCAGCGCAGCTCCTAGAAGAAACGAGTTTCTGACTCGCTGAATCTCAACATAGATTCAACTCCCTTAGGTGAAGGAACGCACAGCACAGCAGTTTCAAGGAAACGTTTCTCCTGAGTTTTAGACCAAGTTTACTGCTGTTTAGTACGTATGCTGGCATTGGGATGGAAATACCGGTTTTGGGATTCTGCACAGAAACGGTTTGCAAACCGCTGAATGCACACGTGAGTTTAACTCTGTCCGTTGAATGCACACATTGACAAGCATTCAGTTAGATAACTCCGTTTTGGTTTTAGAAGCAGATATTTCTCTGTACAGCCTATGGTCCCATTCACTCGGGAATATCCCAAGGCAGTTCCTAGAAGAAACGTGTTTCTGACTCGCTGAATCTCAACATAGATTCAACTCTCTTAGGTGAACGAACGCACAGCGGAGCTGTTTCAAGGAAACGTTTCTCCTGAGTTTTAGACGAAGTTTCCTGCGCTTTAGGACGTATGCCGGCATTGGGCTGGAAACACCGGTTTTGGGATTCTGCACAGAAAGGGTTTCCCAACCGCTGAATCCACACGTGAGTTTAACTCTGTCACTTGAATGCACACATTGACAACCATTCAGTTAGATAGCTCCGTTTTGGTTTCAGAAGCAGATATTTCTCTGTACAGCCTATGTTCCCATTCACTCGGGAATATCCCAACGCAGCTCCTAGAAGAAACGTGTTTCTGACTCGCTGAATCTCAACATAGATTCAACTCTCTTAGGTGAACGAACGCACAACAGAGCAGTTTGAAGGAAACGTTTCTCCTGAGTTTTAGACGAAGTTTGCTGCGGTTTAGTACGTATGCTGGTATTGGGCTGGAAACACCGGTATTGGGATTCTGCACAGAAAGGGTTTGCAAACCGCTGAAAACACACGTCAGTTTAACTCTGTCAGTTGAATGCACACATTGACAACCATTCAGTTACATAGCTCCGTATTGGTTTTAGAAGCAGATAATTCTCTGTACACCGTATGGTCCCATTCACTCGGGAATATCCCAACACAGCTCCTGGAAGAAACGTGTTTCTGACTCGCTGAATCTCAACATAGATTCAACTCTCTTAGGTGAAAGAACGCACAGCAGAGCAATTTCAAGGAAACGTTTCTCCTGAGTTTTAAACGAAGTTTCCTGCGGTTTAGTACGTATGCCGGCATTGGGCTGGAAATACCGGTTTTGGGATTCTGCAAAGAAAGGGTTTGCCAATCGCTGAATCCACACGTGAGTTTAACTCTGTCACTTGAATGCACACATTGACAAGCATTCAGTTAGATAGCTCCGTTTTGGTTTTAGAAGCAGATATTTCTCTGTAGAGCCTATGGTCCCATTCACTCGGGAATATCCCAGCGCAGCTCCTAGAAGAAACGTGTTTCTGACTCGCTGAATCTCAACATAGATTCACCTCTCTTAGGTGAACGAACGCACAGCACAGCAGTTTCAAGGAAACGATTCTCCTGAGTTTTAGACCAAGTTTACTGCTGTTTAGTACGTATGCCGGCGTTGGGATGGAAATACCGGTTTTGGGATTCTGCACAGAAACGGTTTGCAAACCGCTGAATGCACACGTGAGTTTAACTCTGTCAGTTGAATGCGCACATTGACAAGCATTCAGTTAGATAGCTCCGTTTTGGTTTTAGAAGCAGATATTTCTCTGTACAGCCTATGGTCCCATTCACTCGGGAATATCCCAAGGCAGCTACTAGAAGAAACGTGTTTCTGACTCGCTGAATCTCAACATAGATTCAACTCTCTTAGGTGAACGAACGCACAGCACAGCAGTTTCAAGGAAACGATTCTCCTGAGTTTTAGACCAAGTTTACTGCTGTTTAGTACGTATGCCAGCATTGGGCTGGAAATACCGGTTTTGGGATTATGCACAGAAACGGTAGGCAAAACGCTGAATCCACACGTGACTTTTTCTCTGTCAATTGAATGCACACATTGACAACCATTCAGATAGATAGCTCCGTTTTATTTTTAGAAGCAGATATTCTCTGTACAGCCTATGGTCCCATTCACTCGGGAATATCCCAGCACAGCTCCTAGAAGAAACGTGTTTCTGACTCGCTGAATCTCAACATAGATTCAACTCTCTTAGGTGAACGAACGAACAGCAGAGCAGTTTCAAGGAAACGTTTCTCCTGAGTTTTAGACGAAGTTTCCTGCGGTTTACTATGTATGCCGGCATTGGGCTGGAAATACCGGTTTGGGGATTCTGCAAAGAAAGGGTTTGCCAACCGCTGAATCCACACGTGAGTTTAACTCTGTCACTTGAATGCACACATTGACAACCATTCAGTTAGATAGCTCCGTTTTGGTTTTAGAAGCAGATATTTCTCTGTACAGCCTATGGTCCAATTCACTCGGGAATATACCAAGGCAGTTCCTAGAAGAAACGTGTTTCTGACTCGCTGAATCTCAACATAGATTCAACTCTCTTAGGTGAACGAACGCACAGCAGAGCAGTTTCAGGGAAACGATTCGCCTGAGTTTTAGACCAAGTTTACTGCTGTTTAGTACGCATGCCGGCATTGGAATGGAAATACCGGTTTTGGGATTCTGCACAGAAACGGTTTGCAAACCGCTGAATCCTCACGTGAGTTTAACTCTGTCAGTTGAATGCGCACATTGACAAGCATTCAATTAGATAGCTCCGTTTTGGTTTTAGAAGCAGATATTTCTCTGTAGAGACTATGGTCCCATTCACTCGGGAATATCCCAACGCAGCTCCTAGAAGAAACGTGTTTCTGACTCGCTGAATCTCAACATAGATTCAACTCTCTTAGGTGAACGAACGCACAGCAGAGCAGTTTGAAGGAAACGTTTCTCCTGAGATTTAGACGAAGTTTGCTGCGGTTTAGTACGTATGCTGGTATTGGGCTGGAAATACCGGTATTGGGATTCTGCACAGAAAGGGTTTGCAAACCGCTGAAACCACACGTCAGTTTAACTCTGTCAGTTGAATGCACACATTGACAACCATTCAGTTACATAGCTCCGTATTGGTTTTAGAAGCAGATAATTCTCTGTACACCCTATGGTCCCATTCACTCGGGAATATCCCAACACAGCTCCTAGAAGAAACGTGTTTCTGACTCGCTGAATCTCAACATAGATTCAACTCTCTTAGGTGAAAGAACGCACAGCAGAGCAGTTTCAAGGAAACGTTTCTCCTGAGTTTTAGACGAAGTTTCCTGCGGTTTAGTACGTATGCCGGCATTGGGCAGGAAATACCGGTTTTGGGATTCTGCAAAGAAAGGGTTTGCCAACCGCTGAATCCACACGTGAGTTTAACTCTGTCACTTGAATGCACACATTGACAACCATTCAGTTAGATAGCTCCGTTTTGGTTTTAGAAGCAGATATTTCTCTGTACAGCCTATGGTCCCATTCACTCGGGAATATCCCAGCGCAGCTCCTAGAAGAAACGTGTTTCTGACTCGCTGAATCTCAACATAGATTCACCTCTCTTAGGTGAACGAACGCACAGCACAGCAGTTTCAAGGAAACGATTCTCCTGAGTTTTAGACCAAGTTTACTGCTGTTTAGTACGTATGCCGGCATTGGGATGGAAATACCCGTTTTCGGATTCTGCACAGAAACGGTTTGCAAACCGCTGAATGCACACGTGAGTTTAACTCTGTCAGTTGAATGCGCACATTGACAAGCATTCAGTTAGATAGCTCCGTTTTGGTTTTAGAAGCAGATATTTCTCTGTACAGCCTATGGTCCCATTCACTCGGGAATATCCCAAGGCAGCTCCTAGAAGAAACGTGTTTCTGACTCGCTGTATCTCAACATAGATTCAACTCTCTTAGGTGAACGAACGCACAGCAGAGCAGTTTCAAGGAAACGTTTCTCCTGAGTTTTAGACGAAGTTTCCGGCGGTTTAGTACGTATGCTGGCATTGGGCTGGAAATACCGGTATTGGGATTCTGCACAGAAAGGGTTTGCAAACCGCTGAATCCACACGTCAGTTTAACTCTGTCAGTTGAATGCACACATTGACAACCATTCAGTTAGATAGCTCCATTTTGGTTTTAGAAGCAGATATTTCTCTGTACAGCCTATGTTCCCATTCACTCGGGAATATCCCAACGCAGCTCCTAGAAGAAACGTGTTTCTGACTCGCTGAATCTCAACATAGATTCAACTCTCTTAGGTGAACGAACGAACAGCAGAGCAGTTTCAAGGAAACGTTTCTCCTGAGTTTTAGACGAAGTTTCGTGAGGTTTAGTACGTATGCCGGCATTGGGATGGAAATACCGGTATTGGGATTCTGCACAGAAAGGGTTTGCAAACCGTGAATCCACACGTGAGTTTAACTCTGTCAGTTGAATGCACACATTGACATCCATTTTGTTAGACAGCTCCGTTTTGGTTTTAGAAGCAGATATTTCTCTGTACAGCCTATGGTCCCATTCTCTCGGGAATATCCCAGCGCAGCTCCTAGAAGAAACGTGTTTCTGACTCGCTGAATCTCAACATAGATTCAACTCTCTTAGGTGAACGAACGCACAGCAGAGCAGTTTCAGGGAAACGATTCTCCTGAGTTTTAGACCAAGTTTACTGCTGTTTAGTACGTATGCCGGCATTGGGATGGAAATACCGGTTTTGGGATTCTGCATAGAAACGGTTTGCAAACCGCTGAATGCACGCGTGAGTTTAACTCTGTCAGTTGAATGCGCACATTGACAAGCATTCAGTTAGATAGCTCCGTTTTGGTTTTAGAAGCAGATATTTCTCTGTACAGCCTATGGTCCCATTCACTCGGGAATATCCCAAGGCAGCTCCTAGAAGAAACGTGTTTCTGACTCGCTGAATCTCAACATAGATTCAACTCTCTTAGGTGAACGAACGCACAGCAGAGCAGTTTCAAGGAAACGTTTCTCCTGAATTTTAGACGAAGATTCCGGCGGTTTAGTACGCATGCTGGCATTGGGCTGGAAATACCGGTATTGGGATTCTGCACAGAAAGGGTTTGCAAACCGCTGAATCCACACGTCAGTTTAACTCTGTCAGTTGAATGCACACATTGACAACCATTCAGTTAGATAGCTCCGTATTGGTTTTAGAAGCAGATATTTCTCTGTACAGCCTATGGTCCCATTCACTCGGGAATATCCCAGCACAGCTCCTAGAAGAAACGTGTTTCTGACTCGCTGAATCTCAACATAGATTCAACTCTCTTAGGTGAACGAATGCACAGCAGAGCAGTTTCACGGAAACGTTTCTCCTGGGTTTTAGACGAAGTTTCCGGCGGTTTAGTACGTATGCCGGCATTGGGCTGGAAATACCGGTTTTGGGATTCTGCAAAGAAAGGGTTTCCCAACCGCTGAATCCACACGTGAGTTTAACTCTGTCACTTGAATGCATACCTTGACAACCATTCAGTTAGATAGCTCCGTTTTGGTTTTAGAAGCAGATATTTCTCTGTACAGCCTATGGTCCCATTCACTCGGGAATATCCCAACACAGCTCCTAGAAGAAACGTGTTTCTGACTCGCTGAATCTCAACATAGATTCAACTCTCTTAGGTGAGCGAACGCACAGCAGAGCAGTTTCAAGGAAACGATTCTCCTGAGTTTTAGACCAAGTTTACTGCTGCTTAGTACGTAAGCCGGCATTGGGCTGGAAATACCGGTTTTGGGATTCTGCACAGAAACGGTTTCCAAACCGCTGAATGCACACGTGAGTTTATCTCTGTCAGTTGAATGAGCACATTGACAAGCATTCGGTTAGATAGCTCCGTTTTGGTTTTAGAATCAGATATTTCTCTGTACAGCCTATGGTCCCATTCACTCGGGAATATCCCAACGCAGCTCCTAGAAGAAACGTGTTTCTGACTCGCTGAATCTCAACATAGATTCAACTCTCTTAGGTGAGCGAACGAACAGCAGAGCAGTTTCAAGGAAACGTTTCTCCTGAGTTTTAGACGAAGTTTCGTGAGGTTTAGTACGTATGCCGGCATTGGGATGGAAATACCGGTTTTGCGATTCTGCACAGAAAGGGTTTGCAAACCGCTGAATCCACACGTGAGTTTCACTCTGTCAGTTGAATGCACACATTGACATCCATTTTGTTAGACAGCTCCGTTTTGGTTTTAGAAGCAGATATTTCGCTGTACAGCCTATGGTCCCATTCACCCGGGAATATCCCAACGCAGCTCCTAGAAGAAACGTGTTTCTGACTCGCTGAATCTCAACATAGATTCAACTCTCTTAGGTGAACGATAGCACAGCAGAGCAGTTTCATGGAAACGATTCGCCTGAGTTTTAGACCAAGTTTACTGCTGTTTAGTACGTATGCCGGCATTGGAATGGAAATACCGGTTTTGGGATTCCGCACAGAAACGGTTTGCAAACCGCTGAATCCTCACGTGAGTTTAACTCTGTCAGTTGAATGCGCACATTGACAAGCATTCAGTTAGATAGCTCCGTTTTGGTTTTAGAAGCAGATATTTCTCTGTAGAGCCTATGGTCCCATTCACTCGGGAATATCCCAAAGCAGCTCCTAGAAGAAACGTGTTTCTGACTCGCTGAATCTCAACATAGATTCAACTCTCTTAGGTGAACGAACGAACAGCAGAGCAGTTTCAAGTAAACGTTTCTCCTGAGTTTTAGACGAAGTTTCCTGCGGTTTAGTACGTATGCAGGCATTGTGCTGGAAATACAGGATTTGGGATTCTGCACAGAAAGGGTTTGCCAACCGCTGAATCCACACATGAGTTTAACTCTGTCACTTGAATGCACACATTGACAACCATTCAGTTAGATAGCTCCGTTTTGGTTATAGAAGCAGATATTTCTCTGTACAGCCTATGGTCCCATTCACTCGGGAATATCCCAGCGCAGCTCCTAGAGGAAACGTGTTTCTGACTCGCTGAATCTCAACATAGATTCAACTCTCTTAGGTGAACGAACGCACAGCAGAGCAGTTTCAAGGAAACGTTTCTCCTGAGTTTTAGACGAAGATTCCGGCGGTTTAGTACGTATGCTGGCATTGGGCTGGAAATACCGGTATTGGGATTCTGCAAAGAAAGGGTTTGCCAACCGCTGAATCCACACGTGAGTTTAACTCTGTCACTTGAATGCACACATTGACAACCATTCAGTTAGATAGCTCCGTTTTGGTTTTAGAAGCAGATATTTCTCTGTACAGCCTATGGTCCCATTCTCTCGGGAATATCCCAGCGCAGCTCCTAGAAGAAACGTGTTTCTGACTCGCTGAATCTCAACATAGATTCAACTCTCTTAGGTGAACGAACGCACAGCACAGCAGTTTCAAGGAAACGATTCTCCTGAGTTTTAGACCAAGTTTACTGCTGTTTAGTACGTATGCCGGCATTGGGATGGAAATACCGGTTTTGGGATTCTGCATAGAAACGGTTTGCAAACCGCTGAATGCACACGTGAGTTTAACTCTGTCAGTTGAATGCGCACATTGACAAGCATTCAGTTAGATAGCTCCGTTTTGGTTTTAGAAGCAGATATTTCTCTGTACAGCCTATGGTCCCATTCACTCGGGAATATCCCAAGTCAGCTCCTAGAAGAAACGTGTTTCTGACTCGCTGAATCTCAACATAGATTCAACTCTCTTAGGTGAACGAACGCACAGCAGAGCAGTTTCAAGGAAACGTTTCTCCTGAGTTTTAGAGGAAGATTCTGGCGGTTTAGTACGTATGCTGGCATTGGGCTGGAAATACCGGTATTGGGATTCTGCAAAGAAAGGGTTTGCAAACCGCTGAATCCACACGTCAGTTTAACTCTGTCAGTTGAATGCACACATTGACAACCATTCAGTTAGATAGCTCCGTATTGGTTTTAGAAGCAGATATTTCTCTGTACAGCCTATGGTCCCATTCACTCGGGAATATCCCAGCACAGCTCCTAGAAGAATCGTGTTTCTGACTCGCTGAATCTCAACATAGATTCAACTCTCTTAGGTGAACGAATGCACAGCAGAGCAGTTTCACGGAAACGTTTCTCCTGGGTTTTAGACGAAATTTCCGGCGGTTTAGTACGTATGCCGGCATTGGGCTGGAAATACCGGTTTTGGGATTCTGCAAAGAAAGGGTTTCCCAACCGCTGAATCCACACGTGAGTTTAACTCTGTCACTTGAATGCACACCTTGACAACCATTCAGTTAGATAGCTCCGTTTTGGTTTTAGAAGCAGATATTTCTCTGTACAGCCTATGGTCCCATTCACTCGGGAATATCCCAACACAGCTCCTAGAAGAAACGTGTTTCTGACTCGCTGAATCTCAACATAGATTCAACTCTCTTAGGTGAACGAACGAACAGCAGAGCAGTTTCAAGGAAACGTTTCTCCTGAGTTTTAGACGAAGTTTCGTGAGGTTTAGTACGTATGCCGGCATTGGGATGGAAATACCGGTTTTGCGATTCTGCACAGAAAGGGTTTGCAAACCGCTGAATCCACACGTGAGTTTCACTCTGTCAGTTGAATGCACACATTGACATCCATTTTGTTAGACAGCTCCGTTTAGGTTTTAGAAGCAGATATTTCGCTGTACAGCCTATGGTCCCATTCACCCGGGAATATCCCAACGCAGCTCCTAGAAGAAACGTGTTTCTGACTCGCTGAATCTCAACATAGATTCAACTCTCTTAGGTGAACGATAGCACAGCAGAGCAGTTTCATGGAAACGATTCGCCTGAGTTTTAGACCAAGTTTACTGCTGTTTAGTACGTATGCCGGCATTGGAATGGAAATACCGGGTTTGGGATTCCGCACAGAAACGGTTTGCAAAACGCTGAATCCTCACGTGAGTTTAACTCTGTCAGTTGAATGCGCACATTGACAAGCATTCAGTTAGATAGCTCCGTTTTGGTTTTAGAAGCAGATATTTCTCTGTAGAGCCTATGGTCCCATTCACTCGGGAATATCCCAAAGCAGCTCCTAGAAGAAACGTGTTTCTGACTCGCTGAATCTCAACATAGATTCAACTCTCTTAGGTGAACGAACGCACAGCAGAGCAGTTTCAAGTAAACGTTTCTCCTGAGTTTTAGACGAAGTTTCCTGCGGTTTAGTACGTATGCAGGCATTGTGCTGGAAATACAGGATTTGGGATTCTGCACAGAAAGGGTTTGCCAACCGCTGAATTCACACGTGAGTTTAACTCTGTCACTTGAATGCACACATTGACAACCATTCAGTTAGATAGCTCCGTTTTGGTTATAGAAGCAGATATTTCTCTGTACAGCCTAAGGTCCCATTCACTCGGGAATATCCCAGCGCAGCTCCTAGAGGAAACGTGTTTCTGACTCGCTGAATCTCAACATAGATTCAACTCTCTTAGGTGAACGAATGCACAGCAGAGCAGTTTCACGGAAACGTTTCTCCTGGGTTTTAGACGAAGTTTCCTGCGGTTTAGTACGTATGCCGGCATTGGGCTGGAAATACCGGTTTTGGGATTCTGCAAAGAAAGGGTTTGCCAACCGCGGAATCCACACGTGAGTTTAACTCTGTCACTTGAATGCACACATTGACAACCATTCAGTTAGATAGCTCCGTTTTGGTTTTAGAAGCAGATATTTCTCTGTACAGCCTATGGTCCCATTCACTCGGGAATATCCCAGCGCAGCTCCTAGAAGAAACGAGTTTCTGACTCGCTGAATCTCAACATAGATTCAACTCCCTTAGGTGAAGGAACGCACAGCACAGCAGTTTCAAGGAAACGTTTCTCCTGAGTTTTAGACCAAGTTTACTGCTGTTTAGTACGTATGCTGGCATTGGGATGGAAATACCGGTTTTGGGATTCTGCACAGAAACGGTTTGCAAACCGCTGAATGCACACGTGAGTTTAACTCTGTCCGTTGAATGCACACATTGACAAGCATTCAGTTAGATAACTCCGTTTTGGTTTTAGAAGCAGATATTTCTCTGTACAGCCTATGGTCCCATTCACTCGGGAATATCCCAAGGCAGTTCCTAGAAGAAACGTGTTTCTGACTCGCTGAATCTCAACATAGATTCAACTCTCTTAGGTGAACGAACGCACAACAGAGCAGTTTGAAGGAAACGTTTCTCCTGAGTTTTAGACGAAGTTTGCTGCGGTTTAGTACGTATGCTGGTATTGGGCTGGAAACACCGGTATTGGGATTCTGCACAGAAAGGGTTTGCAAACCGCTGAAAACACACGTCAGTTTAACTCTGTCAGTTGAATGCACACATTGACAACCATTCAGTTACATAGCTCCGTATTGGTTTTAGAAGCAGATAATTGTCTGTACACCCTATGGTCCCATTCACTCGGGAATATCCCAACACAGCTCCTGGAAGAAACGTGTTTCTGACTCGCTGAATCTCAACATAGATTCAACTCTCTTAGGTGAAAGAACGCACAGCAGAGCAATTTCAAGGAAACGTTTCTCCTGAGTTTTAAACGAAGTTTCCTGCGGTTTAGTACGTATGCCGGCATTGGGCTGGAAATACCGGTTTTGGGATTCTGCAAAGAAAGGGTTTGCCAATCGCTGAATCCACACGTGAGTTTAACTCTGTCACTTGAATGCACACATTGACAAGCATTCAGTTAGATAGCTCCGTTTTGGTTTTAGAAGCAGATATTTCTCTGTACAGCCTATGGTCCCATTCACTCGGGAATATCCCAGCGCAGCTCCTAGAAGAAACGTGTTTCTGACTCGCTGAATCTCAACATAGATTCACCTCTCTTAGGTGAACGAACGCACAGCACAGCAGTTTCAAGGAAACGATTCTCCTGAGTTTTAGACCAAGTTTACTGCTGTTTAGTACGTATGCCGGCGTTGGGATGGAAATACCGGTTTTGGGATTCTGCACAGAAACGGTTTGCAAACCGCTGAATGCACACGTGAGTTTAACTCTGTCAGTTGAATGCGCACATTGACAAGCATTCAGTTAGATAGCTCCGTTTTGGTTTTAGAAGCAGATATTTCTCTGTACAGCCTATGGTCCCATTCACTCGGGAATATCCCAAGGCAGCTACTAGAAGAAACGTGTTTCTGACTCGCTGAATCTCAACATAGATTCAACTCTCTTAGGTGAACGAACGCACAGCACAGCAGTTTCAAGGAAACGATTCTCCTGAGTTTTAGACCAAGTTTACTGCTGTTTAGTACGTATGCCAGCATTGGGCTGGAAATACCGGTTTTGGGATTCTGCACAGAAACGGTAGGCAAAACGCTGAATCCACACGTGACTTTTTCTCTGTCAATTGAATGCACACATTGACAACCATTCAGATAGATAGCTCCGTTTTGGTTTTAGAAGCAGATATTCTCTGTACAGCCTATGGTCCCATTCACTCGGGAATATCCCAGCACAGCTCCTAGAAGAAACGTGTTTCTGACTCGCTGAATCTCAACATAGATTCAACTCTCTTAGGTGAACGAACGAACAGCAGAGCAGTTTCAAGGAAACGTTTCTCCTGAGTTTTAGACGAAGTTTCCTGCGGTTTACTATGTCTGCCGGCATTGGGCTGGAAATACCTGTTTTGGGATTCTGCAAAGAAAGGGTTTGCCAACCGCTGAATCCACACGTGAGTTTAACTCTGTCACTTGAATGCACACAATGACAACCATTCAGTTAGATAGCTCCGTTTTGATTTTAGAAGCAGATATTTCTCTGTACAGCCTATGGTCCAATTCACTCGGGAATATACCAAGGCAGTTCCTAGAAGAAACGTGTTTCTGACTCTCTGAATCTCAACATAGATTCAACTCTCTTAGGTGAACGAACGCACAGCAGAGCAGTTTCAGGGAAACGATTCGCCTGAGTTTTAGACCAAGTTTACTGCTGTTTAGTACGTATGCCGGCATTGGAATGGAAATACCGGTTTTGGGATTCTGCACAGAAACGGTTTGCAAACCGCTGAATCCTCACGTGAGTTTAACTCTGTCAGTTGAATGCGCACATTGACAAGCATTCAATTAGATAGCTCCGTTTTGGTTTTAGAAGCAGATATTTCTCTGTAGAGACTATGGTCCCATTCACTCGGGAATATCCCAACGCAGCTCCTAGAAGAAACGTGTTTCTGACTCGCTGAATCTCAACATAGATTCAACTCTCTTAGGTGAACGAACGCACAGCAGAGCAGTTTGAAGGAAACGTTTCTCCTGAGATTTAGACGAAGTTTGCTGCGGTTTAGTACGTATGCTGGTATTGGGCTGGAAATACCGGTATTGGTATTCTGCACAGAAAGGGTTTGCAAACCGCTGAAACCACACGTCAGTTTAACTCTGTCAGTTGAATGCACACATTGACAACCATTCAGTTACATAGCTCCGTATTGGTTTTAGAAGCAGATAATTCTCTGTACACGCTATGGTCCCATTCACTCGGGAATATCCCAACACAGCTCCTAGAAGAAACGTGTTTCTGACTCGCTGAATCTCAACATAGATTCAACTCTCTTAGGTGAAAGAACGCACAGCAGAGCAGTTTCAAGGAAACGTTTCTCCTGAGTTTTAGACGAAGTTTCCTGCGGTTTAGTACGTATGCCGGCATTGGGCAGGAAATACCGGTTTTGGGATTCTGCAAAGAAAGGGTTTGCCAACCGCTGAATCCACACGTGAGTTTAACTCTGTCACTTGAATGCACACATTGACAACCATTCAGTTAGATAGCTCCGTTTTGGTTTTAGAAGCAGATATTTCTCTGTACAGCCTATGGTCCCATTCACTCGGGAATATCCCAGCGCAGCTCCTAGAAGAAACGTGTTTCTGACTCGCTGAATCTCAACATAGATTCACCTCTCTTAGGTGAACGAACGCACAGCACAGCAGTTTCAAGGAAACGATTCTCCTGAGTTTTAGACCAACTTTACTGCTGTTTAGTACGTATGCCGGCATTGGGATGGAAATACCCGTTTTCGGATTCTGCACAGAAACGGTTTGCAAACCGCTGAATGCACACGTGAGTTTAACTCTGTCAGTTGAATGCGCACATTGACAAGCATTCAGTTAGATAGCTCCGTTTTGGTTTTAGAAGCAGATATTTCTCTGTACAGCCTATGGTCCCATTCACTCGGGAATATCCCAAGGCAGCTCCTAGAAGAAACGTGTCTCTGACTCGCTGTATCTCAACATAGATTCAACTCTCTTAGGTGAACGAACGCACAGCAGAGCAGTTTCAAGGAAACGTTTCTCCTGAGTTTTAGACGAAGTTTCCGGCGGTTTAGTACGTATGCTGGCATTGGGCTGGAAATACCGGTATTGGGATTCTGCACAGAAAGGGTTTGCAAACCGCTGAATCCACACGTCAGTTTAACTCTGTCAGTTGAATGCACACATTGACAACCATTCAGTTAGATAGCTCCATTTTGGTTTTAGAAGCAGATATTTCTCTGTACAGCCTATGTTCCCATTCACTCGGGAATATCCCAACGCAGCTCCTAGAAGAAACGTGTTTCTGACTCGCTGAATCTCAACATAGATTCAACTCTCTTAGGTGAACGAACGAACAGCAGAGCAGTTTCAAGGAAACGTTTCTCCTGAGTTTTAGACGAAGTTTCGTGAGGTTTAGTACGTATGCCGGCATTGGGATGGAAATACCGGTATTGGGATTCTGCACAGAAAGGGTTTGCAAACCGTGAATCCACACGTGAGTTTAACTCTGTCAGTTGAATGCACACATTGACATCCATTTTGTTAGACAGCTCCGTTTTGGTTTTAGAAGCAGATATTTCTCTGTACAGCCTATGGTCCCATTCTCTCGGGAATATCCCAGCGCAGCTCCTAGAAGAAACGTGTTTCTGACTCGCTGAATCTCAACATAGATTCAACTCTCTTAGGTGAACGAACGCACAGCAGAGCAGTTTCAGGGAAACGATTCTCCTGAGTTTTAGACCAAGTTTACTGCTGTTTAGTACGTATGCCGGCATTGGGATGGAAATACCGGTTTTGGGATTCTGCATAGAAACGGTTTGCAAACCGCTGAATGCACGCGTGAGTTTAACTCTGTCAGTTGAATGCGCACATTGACAAGCATTCAGTTAGATAGCTCCGTTTTGGTTTTAGAAGCAGATATTTCTCTGTACAGCCTATGGTCCCATTCACTCGGGAATATCCCAAGGCAGCTCCTAGAAGAAACGTGTTTCTGACTCGCTGAATCTCAACATAGATTCAACTCTCTTAGGTGAACGAACGCACAGCAGAGCAGTTTCAAGGAAACGTTTCTCCTGAGTTTTAGACGAAGATTCCGGCGGTTTAGTACGTATGCTGGCATTGGGCTGGAAATACCGGTATTGGGATTCTGCACAGAAAGGGTTTGCAAACCGCTGAATCCACACGTCAATTTAACTCTGTCAGTTGAATGCACACATTGACAACCATTCAGTTAGATAGCTCCGTATTGGTTTTAGAAGCAGATATTTCTCTGTACAGCCTATGGTCCCATTCACTCGGGAATATCCCAGCACAGCTCATAGAAGAAACGTGTTTCTGACTCGCTGAATCTCAACATAGATTCAACTCTCTTAGGTGAACGAATGCACAGCAGAGCAGTTTCACGGAAACGTTTCTCCTGGGTTTTAGACGAAGTTTCCGGCGGTTTAGTACGTATGCCGGCATTGGGATGGAAATACCGGTTTTGGGATTCCGCACAGAAACGGTTTGCAAACCGCTTATTCCTCACGTGAGTTTAACTCTGTCAGTTGAATGCGCACATTGACAAGCATTCAGTTAGATAGCTCCGTTTTGGTTTTAGAAGCAGATATTTCTCTGTACAGCCTATGGTCCCATTCACTCGGGAATATCCCAACACAGCTCCTAGAAGAAACGTGTTTCTGACTCGCTGAATCTCAACATAGATTCAACTCTCTTAGGTGAGCGAACGCACAGCAGAGCAGTTTCAAGGAAACGATTCTCCTGAGTTTTAGACCAAGTTTACTGCTGTTTAGTACGTAAGCCGGCATTGTGCTGGAAATACCGGTTTTGGGATTCTGCACAGAAACGGTTTCCAAACCGCTGAATGCACACGTGAGTTTATCTCTGTCAGTTGAATGAGCACATTGACAAGCATTCGGTTAGATAGCTCCGTTTTGGTTTTAGAATCAGATATTTCTCTGTACAGCCTATGGTCCCATTCACTCGGGAATATCCCAACGCAGCTCCTAGAAGAAACGTGTTTCTGACTCGCTGAATCTCAACATAGATTCAACTCTCTTAGGTGAGCGAACGAACAGCAGAGCAGTTTCAAGGAAACGTTTCTCCTGAGTTTTAGACGAAGTTTCATGAGGTTTAGTACGTATGCCGGCATTGGGATGGAAATACCGGTTTTGGGATTCCGCACAGAAACGGTTTGCAAACCGCTGAATCCTCACGTGAGTTTAACTCTGTCAGTTGAATGCGCACATTGACAAGCATTCAGTTAGATAGCTCCGTTTTGGTTTTAGAAGCAGATATTTCTCTGTAGAGCCTATGGTCCCATTCACTCGGGAATATCCCAAAGCAGCTCCTAGAAGAAACGTGTTTCTGACTCGCTGAATCTCAACATAGATTCAACTCTCTTAGGTGAACGAACGCACAGCAGAGCAGTTTCAAGTAAACGTTTCTCCTGAGTTTTAGACGAAGTTTCCTGCGGTTTAGTACGTATGCAGGCATTGTGCTGGAAATACAGGATTTGGGATTCTGCACAGAAAGCGTTTGCCAACCGCTGAATTCACACGTGAGTTTAACTCTGTCACTTGAATGCACACATTGACAACCATTCAGTTAGATAGCTCCGTTTTGGTTATAGAAGCAGATATTTCTCTGTACAGCCTATGGTCCCATTCACTCGGGAATATCCCAGCGCTGCTCCTAGAGGAAACGTGTTTCTGACTCGCTGAATCTCAACATAGATTCAACTCTCTTAGGTGAACGAACGCACAGCAGAGCAGTTTCAAGGAAACGTTTCTCCTGAGTTTTAGACGAAGATTCCGGCGGTTTAGTACGTATGCTGGCATTGGGCTGGAAATACCGGTATTGGGATTCTGCAAAGAAAGGGTTTGCCAACCGCTGAATCCACACGTGAGTTTAACTCTGTCACTTGAATGCACACATTGACAACCATTCAGTTAGATAGCTCCGTTTTGGTTTTAGAAGCAGATATTTCTCTGTACAGCCTATGGTCCCATTCTCTCGGGAATATCCCAGCGCAGCTCCTAGAAGAAACGTGTTTCTGACTCGCTGAATCTCAACATAGATTCAACTCTCTTAGGTGAACGAACGCACAGCACAGCAGTTTCAAGGAAACGATTCTCCTGAGTTTTAGACCAAGTTTACTGCTGTTTAGTACGTATGCCGGCATTGGGATGGAAATACCGGTTTTGGTTTTCTGCATAGAAACGGTTTGCAAACCGCTGAATGCACACGTGAGTTTAACTCTGTCAGTTGAATGCGCACATTGACAAGCATTCAGCTAGATAGTTCCGTTTTGGTTTTAGAAGCAGATATTTCTCTGTACAGCCTATGGTCCAATTCACTCAGGAATATCCCAACGCAGCTCCTAGAAGAAAGGTGTTTCTGACTCGCTGAATCTCAACATAGATTCAACTCTCTTAGGTGAACGAATGCACAGCAGAGCAGTTTCAAGGAAACCTTTCTCCTGAGTTTTAGACGAAGTATCCTGCGCTTTAGGACGTATGCCAGCGTTGGGCTGGAAATACCGGTTTTGGGATTCTGCAAAGAAAGGGTTTGCAAACCGCTGAATCCACACGTGAGTTTTACTCTGTCAGTTGAATGCACACATTGACAAGCATTCAGTTAGATAGCTCCGTTTTGGTTTAAGAAGCAGATATTTCTCTGTACAGCCTATGGTCCCATTCACTCGGGAATATCCCAATGCAGCTCCAAGAAGAAACGTGTTTCTGACTCGCTGAATCTCAACATAGATTCAACTCTCTTAGGTGAACGAACACACAGCAGAGCAGTTTCAAGGAAACGTTTCTCCTGAGTTTTAGACGAAGTTTCCGGCGGTTTACTACGTATGCTGGCATTGGGCTGGAAATACCAGTATTGGGATTCTGCACAGAAAGGGTTTGCAAACCGCTGAATCCACACGTCAGTTTAACTCTATCAGTTGAATGCACACATTGACAACCATTCAGTTAGATAGCTCCGTTTTGGTTTTAGAAGCAGATATTTCTCTGTACAGCCTATGGTCCCATTCACTCGGGAATATCCCAACGCAGCTCCTAGAAGAAACGTGTTTCTGACTCGCTGAATCTCAACATAGATTCAACTCTCTTAGGTGAACGAATGCACAGCAGAGCAGTTTCAAGGAAACGTTTCTCCTGGGTTTTAGACGAAGTTTCCGGCGGTTTAGTACGTATGCCGGCATTGGGCTGGAAACACCGGTTTTGGGATTCTGCAAAGAAATGCTTTCCCAACCGCTGAATCCACACGTGAGTTTAACTCTGTCACTTGAATGCACACATTGACAACCATTCAGTTAGATAGCTCCGTTTTGGTTTTAGAAGCAGATATTTCTCTGTACAGCCTATGTTCCCATTCACTCGGGAATCTCCCAACGCAGCTCCTAGAAGAAACGTGTTTCTGACTCGCTGAATCTCAACATAGATTCAACTCTCTTAGGTGAACGAACGAACAGCAGAGCAGTTTCAAGGAAACGTTTCTCCTGAGTTTTAGACGAAGTTTCATGAGGTTTAGTACGTATGCCGGCATTGGGATGGAAATACCGGTATTGGGATTCTGCACAGAAAGGGTTTGCAAACCGCTGAATCCACACGTGAGTTTACCTCTGTCAGTTGAATGCACACATTGAAATGCATTTTGTTAGACAGCTCCGTTTTGGTTTTAGAAGCAGATATTTATCTGTACAGCCTATGGTCCCATTCACTCGGGAATATCCCAACGCAGCTCCTAGAAGAAACGTGTTTCTGACTCGCTGAATCTCAACATAGATTCAACTCTCTTAGGTGAACGAACGCACAGCAGAGCAGTTTCAGGGAAACGATTCGCCTGAGTTTTAGACCAAGTTTACTGCTGTTTAGTACGTATGCCGGCATTGGAATGGAAATACCGGTTTTGGGATTCTGCAAAGAAAGGGTTTGCCAACCGCTGAATCCACACGTGAGTTTAACTCTGTCACTTGAATGCACACATTGACAACCATTCAGTTAGATAGCTCCGTTTTGGTTATAGAAGCAGATATTTCTCTGTACAGCCTATGGTCCCATTCTCTCGGGAATATCCCAGCGCAGCTCCTAGAAGAAACGTGTTTCTGACTCGCTGAATCTCAACATAGATTCACCTCTCTTAGGTGAACGAACGCACAGCACAGCAGTTTCAAGGAAACGATTCTCCTGAGTTTTAGACCAAGTTTACTGCTGTTTAGTACGTATGCCGGCATTGGGATGGAAATACCGGTTTTCGGATTCTGCACAGAAACGGTTTGCAAACCGCTGAATGCACACGTGAGTTTAACTCTGTCAGTTGAATGCGCACATTGACAAGCATTCAGTTAGATAGCTCCGTTTTGGTTTTAGAAGCAGATATTTCTCTGTACAGCCTATGGTCCCATTCACTCGGGAATATCCCAAGGCAGCTCCTAGAAGAAACGTGTTTCTGACTCGCTGTATCTCAACATAGATTCAACTCTCTTAGGTGAACGAACGCACAGCAGAGCAGTTTCAAGGAAACGTTTCTCCTGAGTTTTAGACGAAGTTTCCGGCGGTTTAGTACGTATGCTGGCATTGGGCTGGAAATACCGGTATTGGGATTCTGCACAGAAAGGGTTTGCAAACCGCTGAATCCACACGTCAGTTTAACTCTGTCAGTTGAATGCACACATTGACAACCATTCAGTTAGATAGCTCCATTTTGGTTTTAGAAGCAGATATTTCTCTGTACAGCCTATGGTCCCATTCACTCGGGAATATCCCAGCACAGCTCCTAGAAGAAACGTGTTTCTGACTCGCTGAATCTCAACATAGATTCAACTCTCTTAGGTGAACGAACGCACAGCAGAGCAGTTTCAAGGAAACGATTCTCCTAAGTTTTAGACCAAGTTTACTGCTGTTTAGTACGTAAGCCGGCATCGGGATTGAAATACCGGTTTTGGGATTCTGCACAGAAACGGTTTGCAAACCGCTGAATGCACACGTGAGTTTAACTCTGTCAGTTGAATGAGCACATTGACAAGCATTCAGTTAGATAGCTCCGTTTTGGTTTTAGAAGCAGATATTTCTCTGTACAACCTATGGTCACATTCACTCGGTAATATCCCAACGCAGCTCCAAGAAGAAACGTGTTTCTGACTCGCTGAATCTCAACATAGATTCAACCCTCTTAGGTGACCGAACGCACAGCAGAGCAGTTTCAGGGAAACGATTCGCCTGAGTTTTAGACCAAGTTTACTGCTGTTTAGTACGTATGCCGGCATTGGAATGGAAATACCGGTTTTGGGATTCTGCACAGAAACGGTTTGCAAACCGCTGAATCCTCACGTGAGTTTAACTCTGTCAGTTGAATGCGCACATTGACAAGCATTCAGTTAGATAGCTCCGTTTTGGTTTTAGAAGCAGATATTTCTCTGTAGAGCCTCTGGTCCCATTCACTCGGGAATATCCCAAAGCAGCTCCTAGAAAAACGTGTTTCTGACTCGCTGAATCTCAACATAGATTCAACTCTCTTAGGTGAACGAACGCACAGCAGAGCAGTTTCAAGTAAACGTTTCTCCTGAGTTTTAGACGAAGTTTCCTGCGGTTTAGTACGTATGCAGGCATTGGGCTGGAAATACAGGTTTTGGGATTCTGCAAAGAAAGGGTTTGCCAACCGCTGAATCCACACGTGAGTTTAACTCTGTCACTTGAATGCACACATTGTCAACCATTCAGTTAGATAGCTCCGTTTTGGTTATAGAAGCAGATATTTCTCTGTACAGCCTATGGTCCCATTCACTCGGGAATATCCCAGCGCAGCTCCTAGAAGAAACGTGTTTCTGACTCGCTGAATCTCAACATAGATTCAACTCTCTTAGGTGAACGAACGCACAGCACAGCAGTTTCAAGGAAACGTTTCTCCTGAGTTTTAGACCAAGTTTACTGCTGTTTAGTACGTATGCCGGCATTGGGATGGAAATACCGGTTTTGGGATTCTGCACAGAAACGGTTTGCAAACCGCTGAATGCACACGTGAGTTTAACTCTGTCAGTTGAATGCACACATTGACAAGCATTCAGTTAGATAGCTCCGTTTTGGTTTTAGAAGGAGATATTTCTCTGTACAGCCTATGGTCCCATTCACTCGGGAATATCCCAAGGCAGTTCCTAGAAGAAACGTGTTTCTGACTCGCTGAATCTCAACATAGATTCAAGTCTCTTAGGTGAACGAACGCACAGCAGAGCTGTTTCAAGGAAACGTTTCTCCTGAGTTTTTTACGAAGTTTCCTGCGGTTTAGTACGTATGCTGGCATTGGGCTGGAAATACCAGTATTGGGATTCTGCACAGAAAGGGTTTGCAAACCGCTGAATCCACACGTCAGTTTAACTCTGTCAGTTGAATGCACACATTGACAACCATTCAGTTAGATAGCTCCATTTTGGTTTTAGAAGCAGATATTTCTCTGTACAGCCTATGGTCCCATTCACTCGGGAATATCCCAGCACAGCTCCTAGAAGAAACGTGTTTCTGACTCGCTGAATCTCAACATAGATTCAACTCTCTTAGGTGAACGAACGCACAGCAGAGCAGTTTGAAGGAAACGTTTCACCTGAGATTTAGACTAAGTTTGCTGCGGTTTAGTACGTATGCTGGTATTGGGCTGGAAATACCGGTATTGGGATTCTGCACAGAAAGGGTTTGCAAACCGCTGAAACCACACGTCAGTTTAACTCTGTCAGTTGAATGCACACATTGACAACCATTCAGTTACATAGCTCCGTATTGGTTTTAGAAGCAGATAATTCTCTGTACACCCTATGGTCCCATTCACTCGGGAATATCCCAACACAGCTCCTAGAAGAAACGTGTTTCTGACTCGCTGTATCTCAACATAGATTCAACTCTCTTAGGTGAACGAACGCACAGCAGAGCAGTTTCAAGGAAACGTTTCTCCTGAGTTTTAGACGAAGTTTCCTGCGGTTTAGTACATATGCCGGCATTGGGCTGGAAATACAGGTTTTGGGATTCTGCAAAGAAAGGGTTTGCCAACCGCTGAATCCACACGTGAGTTTAACTCTGTCACTTGAATGCACACATTGACAACCATTCAGTTAGATAGCTCCGTTTTGGTTATAGAAGCAGATATTTCTCTGTACAGCCTATGGTCCCATTCACTCGGAAATATCCCAGCGCAGCGCCTAGAAGAAACGTGTTTCTGCCTCGCTGAATCTCAACATAGATTCAACTCTCTTAGGTGAACGAACGCACAGCACAGCAGTTTCAAGGAAACGTTTCTCCTAAGTTTTAGACCAAGTTTACTGCTGTTTAGTACGTAAGCCGGCATTGGGATGGAAATACCGGTTTTGGGATTCTGCACAGAAACGGTTTGCAAACCGCTGAATGCACACGTGAGTTTAACTCTGTCAGTTGAATGAGCACATTGACAAGCATTCAGCTAGATAGCTCCGTTTTGGTTTTAGAAGCAGATATTTCTCTGTACAGCCTATGGTCCAATTCACTCAGGAATATCCCAACGCAGCTCCTAGAAGAAAGGTGTTTCTGACTCGCTGAATCTCAACATAGATTCAACTCTCTTAGGTGAACGAATGCACAGCAGAGCAGTTTCAAGGAAACCTTTCTCCTGAGTTTTAGACGAAGTTTCCTGCGCTTTAGGACGTATGCCAGCATTGGGCTGGAAATACCGGTTTTGGGATTCTGCAAAGAAAGGGTTTGCAAACCGCTGAATCCACACGTGAGTTTTACTCTGTCAGTTGAATGCACACATTGACAAGCATTCAGTTAGATAGCTCCGTTTTGGTTTAAGAAGCAGATATTTCTCTGTCCAGCCTATTGTCCCATTCACTCGGGAATATCCCAACGCAGCTCCAAGAAGAAACGTGTTTCTGACTCGCTGAATCTCAACATAGATTCAACTCTCTTAGGTGAACGAACACACAGCAGAGCAGTTTCAAGGAAACGTTTCTCCTGAGTTTTAGACGAAGTTTCCGGCGGTTTACTACGTATGCTGGCATTGGGCTGGAAATACCAGTATTGGGATTCTGCACAGAAAGGGTTTGCAAACCGCTGAATCCACACGTCAGTTTAACTCTATCAGTTGAATGCACACATTGACAAACATTCAGTTAGATAGCTCCGTTTTGGTTTTAGAAGCAGATATTTCTCTGTACAGCCTATGGTCCCATTCACTCGGGAATATCCCAACGCAGCTCCTAGAAGAAACGTGTTTCTGACTCGCTGAATCTCAACATAGATTCAACTCTCTTAGGTGAACGAATGCACAGCAGAGCAGTTTCAAGGAAACGTTTCTCCTGGGTTTTAGACGAAGTTTCCGGCGGTTTAGTACGTATGCCGGCATTGGGCTGGAAACACCGGTTTTGGGATTCTGCAAAGAAATGGTTTCCCAACCGCTGAATCCACACGTGAGTTTAACTCTGTCACTTGAATGCACACATTGACAACCATTCAGTTAGATAGCTCCGTTTTGGTTTTAGAAGCAGATATTTCTCTGTACAGCCTATGTTCCCATTCACTCGGGAATCTCCCAACGCAGCTCCTAGAAGAAACGTGTTTCTGACTCGCTGAATCTCAACATAGATTCAACTCTCTTAGGTGAACGAACGAACAGCAGAGCAGTTTCAAGGAAACGTTTCTCCTGAGTTTTAGACGAAGTTTCATGAGGTTTAGTACGTATGCCGGCATTGGGATGGAAATACCGGTATTGGGATTCTGCACAGAAAGGGTTTGCAAACCGCTGAATCCACACGTGAGTTTAACTCTGTCAGTTGAATGCACACATTGAAATGCATTTTGTTAGACAGCTCCGTTTTGGTTTTAGAAGCAGATATTTATCTGTACAGCCTATGGTCCCATTCACTCGGGAATATCACAACGCAGCTCCTAGAAGAAACGTGTTTCTGACTCGCTGAATCTCAACATAGATTCAACTCTCTTAGGTGAACGAACGCACAGCAGAGCAGTTTCAGGGAAACGATTCGCCTGAGTTTTAGACCAAGTTTACTGCTGTTTAGTACGTATGCCGGCATTGGAATGGAAATACCGGTTTTGGGATTCTGCAAAGAAAGGGTTTGCCAACCGCTGAATCCACACGTGAGTTTAACTCTGTCACTTGAATGCACACATTGACAACCATTCAGTTAGATAGCTCCGTTTTGGTTTTAGAAGCAGATATTTCTCTGTACAGCCTATGGTCCCATTCTCTCGGTAATATCCCAGCGCAGCTCCTAGAAGAAACGTGTTTCTGACTCGCTGAATATCAACATAGATTCACCTCTCTTAGGTGAACGAACGCACAGCACAGCAGTTTCAAGGAAACGATTCTCCTGAGTTTTAGACCAAGTTTACTGCTGTTTAGTACGTATGCCGGCATTGGGATGGAAATACCGGTTTTCGGATTCTGCACAGAATCGGTTTGCAAACCGCTGAATGCACACGTGAGTTTAACTCTGTCAGTTGAATGCGCACATTGACAAGCATTCAGTTAGATAGCTCCGTTTTGGTTTTAGAAGCAGATATTTCTCTGTACAGCCTATGGTCCCATTCACTCGGGAATATCCCAAGGCAGCTCCTAGAAGAAACGTGTTTCTGACTCGCTGTATCTCAACATAGATTCAACTCTCTTAGGTGAACGAACGGACAGCAGAGCAGTTTCAAGGAAACGTTTCTCCTGAGTTTTAGACGAAGTTTCCGGCGGTTTAGTACGTATGCTGGCATTGGGCTGGAAATACCGGTATTGGGATTCTGCACAGAAAGGGTTTGCAAACCGCTGAATCCACACGTCAGTTTAACTCTGTCAGTTGAATGCACACATTGACAACCATTCAGTTAGATAGCTCCATTTTGGTTTTAGAAGCAGATATTTCTCTGTACAGCCTATGGTCCCATTCACTCGGGAATATCCCAGCACAGCTCCTAGAAGAAACGTGTTTCTGACTCGCTGAATCTCAACATAGATTCAACTCTCTTAGGTGAACGAACGCACAGCAGAGCAGTTTCAAGGAAACGATTCTCCTAAGTTTTAGACCAAGTTTACTGCTGTTTAGTACGTAAGCCGGCATCGGGATTGAAATACCGGTTTTGGGATTCTGCACAGAAACGGTTTGCAAACCGCTGAATGCACACGTGAGTTTAACTCTGTCAGTTGAATGAGCACATTGACAAGCATTCAGTTAGATAGCTCCGTTTTGGTTTTAGAAGCAGATATTTCTCTGTACAACCTATGGTCACATTCACTCGGTAATATCCCAACGCAGCTCCAAGAAGAAACGTGTTTCTGACTCGCTGAATCTCAACATAGATTCAACTCTCTTAGGTGACCGAACGCACAGCAGAGCAGTTTCAGGGAAACGATTCGCCTGAGTTTTAGACCAAGTTTACTGCTGTTTAGTACGTATGCCGGCATTGGAATGGAAATACCGGTTTTGGGATTCTGCACAGAAACGGTTTGCAAACCGCTGAATCCTCACGTGAGTTTAACTCTGTCAGTTGAATGCGCACATTGACAAGCATTCAGTTAGATAGCTCCGTTTTGGTTTTAGAAGCAGATATTTCTCTGTAGAGCCTATGGTCCCATTCACTCGGGAATATCCCAAGGCAGCTCCTAGAAGAAACGTGTTTCTGACTCGCTGAATCTCAACATATATTCAACTCTCTTAGGTGAACGAACGCACAGCAGAGCAGTTTGAAGGAAACGTTTCTCCTGAGTTTTAGACGAAGTTTGCTGCGGTTTAGTACGTATGCTGGTATTGGGCTGGAAATACCGGTATTGGGATTCTGCACAGAAAGGGTTTGCAAACCGCAGAAACCACACGTCAGTTTAACTCTGTCAGTTGAATGCACACATTGACAACCATTCAGTTACATAGCTCCGTATTGGTTTTAGAAGCAGATAATTCTCTGTACACCCTATGGTCCCATTCACTCGGGAATATCCCAACACAGCTCCTAGAAGAAACGTGTTTCTGACTCGCTGAATCTCAACATAGATTCAACTCTCTTAGGTGAAAGAACGCACAGCAGAGCAGTTTCAAGGAAACGTTTCTCCTGAGTTTTAGACGAAGTTTCCTGCGGTTTAGTACGTATGCCGGCATTGGGCTGGAAATACCGGTTTTGGGATTCTGCAAAGAAAGGGTTTGCCAACCGCTGAATCCACACGTGAGTTTAACTCTGTCACTTGAATGCACACCTTGACAACCATTCAGTTAGATAGCTCCGTTTTGGTTTTAGAAGCAGATATTTCTCTGTACAGCCTATGGTCCCATTCACTCGGGAATATCCCAACACAGCTCCTAGAAGAAACGTGTTTCTGACTCGCTGAATCTCAACATAGATTCAACTCTCCTAGGTGAACGAACGAACAGCAGAGCAGTTTCAAGGAAACGTTTCTCCTGAGTTTTAGACGAAGTTTCGTGAGGTTTAGTACGTATGCCGGCATTGGGATGGAAATACCGGTTTTGCGATTCTGCACAGAAAGGGTTTGCAAACCGCTGAATCCACAGGTGAGTTTCACTCTGTCAGTTGAATGCACACATTGACATCCATTTTGTTAGACCGCTCCGTTTTGGTTTTAGAAGCAGATATTTCGCAGTACAGCCTATGGTCCCATTCACCCGGGAATATCCCAACGCAGCTCCTAGAAGAAACGTGTTTCTGACTCGCTGAATCTCAACATAGATTCAACTCTCTTAGGTGAACGATAGCACAGCAGAGCAGTTTCATGGAAACGATTCGCCTGAGTTTTAGACCAAGTTTACTGCTGTTTAGTACGTATGCCGGCATTGGAATGGAAATTCCGGTTTTGGGATTCCGCACAGAAACGGTTTGCAAACCGCTGAATCCTCACGTGAGTTTAACTCTGTCAGTTGAATGCGCACATTGACAAGCATTCAGTTAGATAGCTCCGTTTTGGTTTTAGAAGCAGATATTTCTCTGTACAGCCTATGGTCCAATTCACTCTGGAATATCCCAACGCAGCTCCTAGAAGAAATGTGTTTCTGACTCGCTGAATCTCAACATAGATTCAACTCTCTTAGGTGAACGAATGCACAGCAGAGCAGTTTCAAGGAAACCTTTCTCCTGAGTTTTAGACGAAATTTCCTGCGCTTTAGGACGTATGCCAGCATTTTGCTGGAAATACCGGTTTTGGGATTCTGCAAAGAAAGGGTTTGCAAACCGCTGAATCCACACGTGAGTTTTACTCTGTCAGTTGAATGCACACGTTGACAAGCATTCAGTTAGATAGCTCCGTTTTGGTTTAAGAAGCAGATATTTCTCTGTAGAGCCTATGGTCCCATTCACTCGGGAATATCCCAACGCAGCTCCTAGAAGAAACGTGTTTCTGACTCGCTGAATCTCAACATAGATTCAACTCTCTTAGGTGAACGAACGCACAGCAGAGCAGTTTCAAGTAAACGTTTCTCCTGAGTTTTAGACGAAGTTTCCTGCGGTTTAGTACATATGCCGGCATTGGGCTGGAAATACAGGTTTTGGGATTCTGCAAAGAAAGGGTTTGCCAACCGCTGAATCCACACGTGAGTTTAACTCTGTCACTTGAATGCACACATTGACAACCATTCAGTTAGATAGCTCCGTTTTGGTTATAGAAGCAGATATTTCTCTGTACAGCCTATGGTCCCATTCACTCGGAAATATCCCAGCGCAGCTCCTAGAAGAAACGTGTTTCTGACTCGCTGAATCTCAACATAGATTCAACTCTCTTAGGTGAACGAACGCACAGCACAGCAGTTTCAAGGAAACGTTTCTCCTAAGTTTTAGACCAAGTTTACTGCTGTTTAGTACGTAAGCCGGCATTGGGATGGAAATACCGGTTTTGGGATTCTGCACAGAAACGGTTTGCAAACCGCTGAATGCACACGTGAGTTTAACTCTGTCAGTTGAATGAGCACATTGACAAGCATTCAGCTAGATAGCTCCGTTTTGGTTTTAGAAGCAGATATTTCTCTGTACAGCCTATGGTCCAATTCACTCAGGAATATCCCAGCACAGCTCCTAGAAGAAAGGTGTTTCTGACTCGCTGAATCTCAACATAGATTCAACTCTCTTAGGTGAACGAATGCACAGCAGAGCAGTTTCAAGGAAACCTTTCTCCTGAGTTTTAGACGAAGTTTCCTGCGCTTTAGGACGTATGCCAGCATTGGGCTGGAAATACCGGTTTTGGGATTCTGCAAAGAAAGGGTTTTCAAACCGCTGAATCCACACGTGAGTTTTACTCTGTCAGTTGAATGCACACATTGACAAGCATTCAGTTAGATAGCTCCGTTTTGGTTTAAGAAGCAGATATTTCTCTGTCCAGCCTATTGTCCCATTCACTCGGGAATATCCCAACGCAGCTCCAAGAAGAAACGTGTTTCTGACTCGCTGAATCTCAACATAGATTCAACTCTCTTAGGTGAACGAACACACAGCAGAGCAGTTTCAAGGAAACGTTTCTCCTGGGTTTTAGACGAAGTTTCCGGCGGTTTAGTACGTATGCCGGCATTGGGCTGGAAACACCGGTTTTGGGATTCTGCAAAGAAATGGTTTCCCAACCGCTGAATCCACACGTGAGTTTAACTCTGTCACTTGAATGCACACATTGACAACCATTCAGTTAGATAGCTCCGTTTTGGTTTTAGAAGCAGATATTTCTCTGTACAGCCTATGTTCCCATTCACTCGGGAATCTCCCAACGCAGCTCCTAGAAGAAACGTGTTTCTGACTCGCTGAATCTCAACATAGATTCAACTCTCTTAGGTGAACGAACGAACAGCAGAGCAGTTTCAAGGAAACGTTTCTCCTGAGTTTTAGACGAAGTTTCATGAGGTTTAGTACGTATGCCGGCATTGGGATGGAAATACCGGTATTGGGATTCTGCACAGAAAGGGTTTGCAAACCGCTGAATCCACAAGTGAGTTTAACTCTGTCAGTTGAATGCACACATTGAAATGCATTTTGTTAGACAGCTCCGTTTTGGTTTTAGAAGCAGATATTTATCTGTACAGCCTATGGTCCCATTCACTCGGGAATATCCCAACGCAGCTCCTAGAAGAAACGTGTTTCTGACTCGCTGAATCTCAACATAGATTCAACTCTCTTAGGTGAACGAACGCACAGCAGAGCAGTTTCAGGGAAACGATTCGCCTGAGTTTTAGACCAAGTTTACTGCTGTTTAGTACGTATGCCGGCATTGGAATGGAAATACCGGTTTTGGGATTCTGCAAAGAAAGGGTTTGTCAACCGCTGAATCCACACGTGAGTTTAACTCTGTCACTTGAATGCACACATTGACAACCATTCAGTTAGATAGCTCCGTTTTGGTTTTAGAAGCAGATATTTCTCTGTACAGCCTATGGTCCCATTCTCTCGGGAATATCCCAGCGCAGCTCCTAGAAGAAACGTGTTTCTGACTCGCTGAATCTCAACATAGATTCACCTCTCTTAGGTGAACGAACGCACAGCACAGCAGTTTCAAGGAAACGATTCTCCTGAGTTTTAGACCAAGTTTACTGCTGTTTAGTACGTATGCCGGCATTGGGATGGAAATACCGGTTTTCGGATTCTGCACAGAAACGGTTTGCAAACCGCTGAATGCACACGTGAGTTTAACTCTGTCAGTTGAATGCGCACATTGACAAGCATTCAGTTAGATAGCTCCGTTTTGGTTTTAGAAGCAGATATTTCTCTGTACAGCCTATGGTCCCATTCACTCGGGAATATCCCAAGGCAGCTCCTAGAAGAAACGTGTTTCTGACTCGCTGTATCTCAACATAGATTCAACTCTCTTAGGTGAACGAACGCACAGCAGAGCAGTTTCAAGGAAACGTTTCTCCTGAGTTTTAGACGAAGTTTCCGGCGGTTTAGTACGTATGCTGGCATTGGGCTGGAAATACCGGTATTGGGATTCTGCACAGAAAGGGTTTGCAAACCGCTGAATCCACACGTCAGTTTAACTCTGTCAGTTGAATGCACACATTGACAACCATTCAGTTATATAGCTCCATTTTGGTTTTAGAAGCAGATATTTCTCTGTACAGCCTATGGTCCCATTCACTCGGGAATATCCCAGCACAGCTCCTAGAAGAAACGTGTTTCTGACTCGCTGAATCTCAACATAGATTCAACTCTCTTAGGTGAACGAACGCACAGCAGAGCAGTTTCAAGGAAACGATTCTCCTAAGTTTTAGACCAAGTTTACTGCTGTTTAGTACGTAAGCCGGCATCGGGATTGAAATACCGGTTTTGGGATTCTGCACAGAAACGGTTTGCAAACCGCTGAATGCACACGTGAGTTTAACTCTGTCAGTTGAATGAGCACATTGACAAGCATTCAGTTAGATAGCTCCGTTTTGGTTTTAGAAGCAGATATTTCTCTGTACAACCTATGGTCACATTCACTCGGGAATATCCCAACGCAGCTCCAAGAAGAAACGTGTTTCTGACTCGCTGAATCTCAACATAGATTCAACTCTCCTAGGTGAACGAACGAACAGCAGAGCAGTTTCAAGGAAACGTTTCTCCTGAGTTTTAGACGAAGTTTCGTGAGGTTTAGTACGTAGGCCGGCATTGGGATGGAAATACCGGTTTTGCGATTCTGCACAGAAAGGGTTTGCAAACCGCTGAATCCACACGTGAGTTTCACTCTGTCAGTTGAATGCACACATTGACATCCATTTTGTTAGACCGCTCCGTTTTGGTTTTAGAAGCAGATATTTCGCTGTACAGCCTATGGTCCCATTCACCCGGGAATATCCCAACGCAGCTCCTAGAAGAAACGTGTTTCTGACTCGCTGAATCTCAACATAGATTCAACTCTCTTAGGTGAACGATAGCACAGCAGAGCAGTTTCATGGAAACGATTCGCCTGAGTTTTAGACCAAGTTTACTGCTGTTTAGTACGTATGCCGGCATTGGAATGGAAATTCCGGTTTTGGGATTCCGCACAGAAATGGTTTGCAAACCGCTGAATCCTCACGTGAGTTTAACTCTGTCAGTTGAATGCGCACATTGACAAGCATTCAGTTAGATAGCTCCGTTTTGGTTTTAGAAGCAGATATTTCTCTGTAGAGCCTATGGTCCCATTCACTCGGGAATATCCCAAAGCAGCTCCTAGAAGAAACGTGTTTCTGACTCGCTGAATCTAAACATAGATTCAACTCTCTTAGGTGAACGAACGCACAGCAGAGCAGTTTCAAGTAAACGTTTCTCCTGAGTTTTAGACGAAGTTTCCTGCGGTTTAGTACGTATGCAGGCATTGGGCTGGAAATACAGGTTTTGGGATTCTGCAAAGAAAGGGTTTGCCAACCGCTGAATCCACACGTGAGTTTAACTCTGTCACTTGAATGCACACATTGACAACCATTCAGTTAGATAGCTCCGTTTTGGTTATAGAAGCAGATATTTCTCTGTACAGCCTATGGTCCCATTCACTCGGAAATATCCCAGCGCAGCTCCTAGAAGAAACGTGTTTCTGACTCGCTGAATCTCAACATAGATTCAACTCTCTTAGGTGAACGAACGCACAGCACAGCAGTTTCAAGGAAACGTTTCTCCTGAGTTTTAGACCAAGTTTACTGCTGTTTAGTACGTATGCCGGCATTGGGATGGAAATACCGGTTTTGGGATTCTGCACAGAAACGGTTTGCAAACCGCTGAATGCACACGTGAGTTTAACTCTGTCAGTTGAATGCACACATTGACAAGCATTCAGTTAGATAGCTCCGTTTTGGTTTTAGAAGGAGATATTTCTCTGTACAGCCTATGGTCCCATTCACTCGGGAATATCCCAAGGCGCTCCTAGAAGAAACGTGTTTCTGACTCGCTGAATCTCAACATAGATTCAAGTCTCTTAGGTGAACGAACGCACAGCAGAGCTGTTTCAAGGAAACGTTTCTCCTGAGTTTTTTACGAGGTTTCCTGCGGTTTAGTACGTATGCTGGCATTGGGCTGGAAATACCGGTATTGGGATTCTGCACAGAAAGGGTTTGCAAACCGCTGAATCCACACGTCAGTTTAACTCTGTCAGTTGAATGCACACATTGACAACCATTCAGTTAGATAGCTCCATTTTGGTTTTAGAAGCAGATATTTCTCTGTACAGCCTATGGTCCCATTCACTCGGGAATATCCCAGCACAGCTCCTAGAAGAAACGTGTTTCTGACTCGCTGAATCTCAACATAGATTCAACTCTCTTAGGTGAACGAACGCACAGCAGAGCAGTTTGAAGGAAACGTTTCACCTGAGATTTAGACTAAGTTTGCTGCGGTTTAGTACGTATGCTGGTATTGGGCTGGAAATACCGGTATTGGGATTCTGCACAGAAAGGGTTTGCAAACCGCTGAAACCACACGTCAGTTTAACTCTGTCAGTTGAATGCACACATTGACAACCATTCAGTTACATAGCTCCGTATTGGTTTTAGAAGCAGATAATTCTCTGTACACCCTATGGTCCCATTCACTCGGGAATATCCCAACACAGCTCCTAGAAGAAACGTGTTTCTGACTCGCTGAATCTCAACATAGATTCAACTCTCTTAGGTGAAAGAACGCACAGCAGAGCAGTTTCAAGGAAACGTTTCTCCTGAGTTTTAGACGAAGTTTCCTGCGGTTTAGTACGTATGCCGGCATTGGGCTGGAAATACCGGTTTTGGGATTCTGCAAAGAAAGGGTTTGCCAACCGCTGAATCCACACGTGAGTTTAACTCTGTCACTTGAATGCACACATTTACAACCATTCAGTTAGATAGCTCCGTTTTGGTTTTAGAAGCAGATATTTCTCTGTACAGCCTATGGTCCCATTCACTCGGGAATATCCCAGCGCAGCTCCTCGAAGAAACGTGTTTCTGACTCGCTGAATCTCAACATAGATTCACCTCTCTTAGGTGAATGAACGCACAGCACAGCAGTTTCAAGGAAACGATTCTCCTGAGTTTTAGACCAAGTTTACTGCTGTTTAGTACGTATGCCGGCATTGGGATGGAAATACCGGTTTTGGGATTCTGCACAGAAACGGTTTGCAAACCGCTGAATGCACACGTGAGTTTAACTCTGTCAGTTGAATGCGCACATTGAGAAGCATTCAGTTAGATAGCTCCGTTTTGGTTTTAGAAGCAGATATTTCTCTGTACAGCCTATGGTCCCATTCATTCGGGAATATCCCAAGGCAGCTCCTAGAAGAAACGTGTTTCTGACTCGCTGTATCTCAAAATAGATTCAACTCTCTTAGGTGAACGAACGCACAGCAGAGCAGTTTCAAGGAAACGTTTCTCCTGAGTTTTAGACGAAGTTTCCGGCGGTTTAGTACGTATGCTGTCATTGGGCTGGAAATACCGGTATTGGTATTCTGCACAGAAAGGGTTTGCAAACCGCTGAATCCACACGTCAGTTTAACTCTGTCAATTGAATGCACACATTGACAACCATTCAGTAAGATAGCTCCATTTTGGTTTTAGAAGCAGATATTTCTCTGTACAGCCTATGGTCCCATTCACTCGGGAATATCCCAGCACAGCTCCTAGAAGAAACGTGTTTCTGACTCGCTGAATCTCAACATAGATTCAACTCTCTTAGGTGAGCGAACGCACAGCAGAGCAGTTTCAAGGAAACGATTCTCCTGAGTTTTAGACCAAGTTTACTGCTGTTTAGTACGTAAGCCGGCATTGGGCTGGAAATACCGGTTTTGGGATTCTGCACAGAAACGGTTTGCAAACCGCTGAATGCACACGTGAGTTTAACTCTGTCAGTTGAATGAGCACATTGACAAGCATTCGGTTAGATAGCTCCGTTTTGGTTTTAGAAGCAGATATTTCTCTGTACAGCCTATGGTCCCATTCACTCGGGAATATCCCAACGCAGCTCCTAGAAGAAACGTGTTTCTGACTCGCTGAATCTCAACATAGATTCAACTCTCTTAGGTGAACGAATGCACAGCAGAGCAGTTTCAAGGAATCGTTTCTCCTGAGTTTTAGACGAAGTTTCCTGCGCTTTAGGACGTATGCCGGCATTGGGCTGGAAATACCGGTTTTGGGATTCTGCACAGAAAGGATTTGCAAACCGCTGAATCCACACGTGAGTTTTACTCTGTCAGTTGAATGCACACATTGACAACCATTCAGTTAGATAGCTCCGTTTTGGTTTTAGAAGCAGATATTTCTCTGTCCAGCCTATGGTCCCATTCACTCGGTAATATCCCAACGCAGCTCCAAGAAGAAACGTGTTTCTGACTCGCTGAATCTCAACATAGATTCAACTCTCTTAGGTGAACGAACACACAGCAGAGCAGTTTCAAGGAAACGTTTCTCCTGAGTTTTAGACGAAGTTTCCGGCGGTTTACTACGTATGCCGGCATTGGGCTGGAAATACCGGTATTGGAATTCTGCACAGAAAGGGTTTGCAAACCGCTGAATCCACACGTCAGTTTAACTCTGTCAGTTGAATGCACACATTGACAACCATTCAGTTAGATAGCTCCGTTTTGGTTTTAGAAGCAGATATTTCTCTGTACAGCCTATGGTCCCATTCACTCGGGAATATCCCAACGCAGCTCCTAGAAGAAACGTGTTTCTGACTCGCTGAATCTCAACATAGATTCAACTCTCTTAGGTGAACGACTGCACAGCAGAGCAGTTTCACGGAAACGTTTCTCCTGGGTTTTAGACGAAGTTTCCGGCGGTTTAGTACGTATGCCGGCATTGGGCTGGAAATACCGGTTTTGGGATTCTGCAAAGAAAGGGTTTCCCAACCGCTGAATCCACACGTGAGTTTAACTCTGTCACTTGAATGCACACCTTGACAACCATTCAGTTAGATAGCTCCGTTTTGGTTTTAGAAGCAGATATTTCTCTGTACAGACTATGGTCCCATTCATTCGGGAATATCCCAACACAGCTCCTAGAAGAAACGTGTTTCTGACTCGCTGAATCTCAACATAGATTCAACTCTCTTAGGTGAACGAACGAACAGCAGAGCAGTTTCAAGGAAACGTTTCTCCTGAGTCTTAGACGAAGTTTCGTGAGGTTTAGTACGTATGCCGGCATTGGGATGGAAGTACCGGTTTTGCGATTCTGCACAGAAAGGGTTTGCAAACCGCTGAATCCACACGTGAGTTTCACTCTGTCAGTTGAATGCACACATTGACATCCATTTTGTTAGACAGCTCCGTTTTGGTTTTAGAAGCAGATATTTCGCTGTACAGCCTATGGTCCCATTCACCCGGGAATATCCCAACGCAGCTCCTAGAAGAAACGTGTTTCTGACTCGCTGAATCTCAACATAGATTCAACTCTCTTAGGTGAACGATAGCACAGCAGAGCAGTTTCATGGAAACGATTCGCCTGAGTTTTAGACCAAGTTTACTGCTGTTTAGTACGTATGCCGGCATGGGAATGGAAATACCGGTTTTGGGATTCCGCACAGAAACGGTTTGCAAACCGCTGAATCCTCACGTGAGTTTAACTCTGTCAGTTGAATGCGCACATTGACAAGCATTCAGTTAGATAGCTCCGTTTTGGTTTTAGAAGCAGATATTTCTCTGTACAGCCTATGGTCCAATTCACTCGGGAATATCCCAACGCAGCTCCTAGAAGAAAGGTGTTTCTGACTCGCTGAATCTCAACATAGATTCAACTCTCTTAGGTGAACGAATGCACAGCAGAGCAGTTTCAAGGAAACGATTCTCCTGAGTTTTAGACGAAGTTTCCTGCGCTTTAGGACGTATGCCAGCATTTTGCTGGAAATACCGGTTTTGGGATTCTGCAAAGAAAGGGTTTGCAAACCGCTGAATCCACACGTGAGTTTTACTCTGTCAGTTGAATGCACACATTGACAAGCATTCAGTTAGATAGCTCCGTTTTGGTTTAAGAAGCAGATATTTCTCTGTCCAGACTATTGTCCCATTCACTCGGGAATATCCCAACGCAGCTCCAAGAAGAAACGTGTTTCTGACTCGCTGAATCTCAACATAGATTCAACTCTCTTAGGTGAACGAACGCACAGCAGAGCAGTTTCAAGGAAACGTTTCTCCTGAGTTTTAGACGAAGTTTCCGGCGGTTTACTACGTATGCTGGCATTGGGCTGGAAATACCAGTATTGGGATTCTGCACAGAAAGGGTTTGCAAACCGCTGAATCCACACGTCAGTTTAACTCTGTCAGTTGAATGCACACATTGACAACCATTCAGTTAGATAGCTCCGTTTTGGTTTTAGAAGCAGATATTTCTCTGTACAGCCTATTGTCCCATTCACTCGGGAATATCCCAACGCAGCTCCTAGAAGAAACGTGTTTCTGACTCGCTGAATCTCAACATAGATTCAACTCTCTTAGGTGAACGAATGCACAGCAGAGCAGTTTCAAGGAAACGTTTCTCCTGGGTTTTAGACGAAGTTTCCGGTGGTTTAGTACGTATGCCGGCATTGGGCTGGAAACACCGGTTTTGGGATTCTGCAAAGAAAGGGTTTCCCAACCGCTGAATCCACACGTGAGTTTACCTCTGTCACTTGAATGCACACATTGACAACCATTCAGTTAGATAGCTCCGTTTTGGTTTTAGAAGCAGATATTTCTCTGTACAGCCTATGTTCCCATTCACTCGGGAATCTCCCAACGCAGCTCCTAGAAGAAACGTGTTTCTGACTCGCTGAATCTCAACATAGATTCAACTCTCTTAGGTGAACGAACGAACAGCAGAGCAGTTTCAAGGAAACGTTTCTCCTGAGTTTTAGACGAAGTTTCATGAGGTTTAGTACGTATGCCGGCATTGGGATGGATATACCGGTATTGGGATTCTGCACAGAAAGGGTTTGCAAACCGCTGAATCCACACGTGAGTTTAACTCTGTCAGTTGAATGCACACATTGAAATCCATTTTGTTAGACAGCTCCGTTTTGGTTTTAGAAGCAGATATTTATCTGTACAGCCTATGGTCCCATTCACTCGGGAATATCCCAACGCAGCTCCTAGAAGAAACGTGTTTCTGACTCGCTGAATCTCAACATAGATTCAACTCTCTTAGGTGAACGAACGCACAGCAGAGCAGTTTCAGGGAAACGATTCGCCTGAGTTTTAGACCAAGTTTACTGCTGTTTAGTACGTATGCCGGCATTGGAATGGAAATACCGGTTTTGGGATTCTGCACAGAAAGGGTTTGCCAACCGCTGAATCCACACGTGAGTTTAACTCTGTCACTTGAATGCACACATTGACAACCATTCAGTTAGATAGCTCCGTTTTGGTTTTAGAAGCAGATATTTCTCTGTACAGCCTATGGTCCCATTCTCTCGGGAATATCCCAGTGCAGCTCCTAGAAGAAACGTGTTTCTGACTCGCTGAATCTCAACATAGATTCACCTCTCTTAGGTGAACGAACGCACAGCACAGCAGTTTCAAGGAAACGATTCTCCTGAGTTTTAGACCAAGTTTACTGCTGTTTAGTACGTATGCCGGCATTGGGATGGAAATACCGGTTTTCGGATTCTGCACAGAAACGGTTTGCAAACCGCTGAATGCACACGTGGGTTTAACTCTGTCAGTTGAATGCGCACATTGACAAGCATTCAGTTAGATAGCTCCGTTTTGGTTTTAGAAGCAGATATTTCTCTGTACAGCCTATGGTCCCATTCACTCGGGAATATCCCAAGGCAGCTCCTAGAAGAAACGTGTTTCTGACTCGCTGTATCTCAACATAGATTCAACTCTCTTAGGTGAACGAACGCACAGCAGAGCAGTTTCAAGGAAACGTTTCTCCTGAGTTTTAGACGAAGTTTCCGGCGGTTTAGTACGTATGCTGGTATTGGGATGGAAATACCGGTATTGGGATTCTGCACAGAAAGGGTTTGCAAACCGCTGAATCCACACGTCAGTTTAACTCTGTCAGTTGAATGCACACATTGACAACCATTCAGTTAGATAGCTCCATTTTGGTTTTAGAAGCAGATATTTCTCTGTACAGCCTATGTTCCCATTCACTCGGGAATATCCCAGCACAGCTCCTAGAAGAAACTTGTTTCTGACTCGCTGAATCTCAACATAGATTCAACTCTCTTAGGTGAACGAACGCACAGCAGAGCAGTTTGAAGGAAACGATTCTCCTAAGTTTTAGACCAAGTTTACTGCTGTTTAGTACGTAAGCCGGCATTGGGATGGAAATACCGGTTTTGGGATTCTGCACAGAAACGGTTTGCAAACCGCTGAATGCACACGTGAGTTTAACTCTGTCAGTTGAATGAGCACATTGACAAGCATTCAGTTAGATAGCTCTGTTTTGGTTTTAGAAGCAGATATTTCTCTGTAGAGCCTATGGTCCCATTCACTCGGGAATATACCAACGCAGCTCCTAGAAGAAACGTGTTTCTGACTCGCTGAATCTCAACATAGATTCAACTCTCTTAGGTGAACGAACGCACAGCAGAGCAGTTTGAAGGAAACGTTTCTCCTGAGTTTTAGACGAAGTTTGCTGCGGTTTAGTACGTATGCTGGTATTGGGCTGGAAATACCGGTATTGGGATTCTGCACAGAAAGGGTTTGCAAACCGCAGAAACCACACGTCAGTTTAACTCTGTCAGTTGAATGCACACATTGACAACCATTCAGTTACATAGCTTCGTATTGGTTTTAGAAGCAGATAATTCTCTGTACACCCTATGGTCCCATTCACTCGGGAATATCCCAACACTGCTCCTAGAAGAAACGTGTTTCTGACTCGCTGAATCTCAACATAGATTCAACTCTCTTAGGTGAAAGAACGCACAGCAGAGCAGTTTCAAGGAAACGTTTCTCCTGAGTTTTAGACGAAGTTTCCCGCGGTTTAGTACGTATGCCGGCATTCGGCTGGAAATACCGGTTTTGGGATTCTGCAAAGAAAGGGTTTGCCAACCGCTGAATCCACACGTGAGTTTAACTCTGTCACTTGAATGCACACATTGACAACCATTCAGTTAGATAGCTCCGTTTTGGTTTTAGAAGCAGATATTTCTCTGTACAGCCTATGGTCCCATTCACTCGGGAATATCCCAGCGCAGCTCCTAGAAGAAACGTGTTTCTGACTCGCTGAATCTCAACATAGATTCACCTCTCTTAGGTGAATGAACGCACAGCACAGCAGTTTCAAGGAAACGATTCTCCTGAGTTTTAGACCAAGTTTACTGCTGTTTAGTACGTATGCCGGCATTGGGATGGAAATACCGGTTTTGGGATTCTGCACAGAAACGGTTTGCAAACCGCTGAATGCACACGTGAGTTTAACTCTGTCAGTTGAATGCGCACATTGAGAAGCATTCAGTTAGATAGCTCCGTTTTGGTTTTAGAAGCAGATATTTCTCTGTACAGCCTATGGTCCCATTCATTCGGGAATATCCCAAGGCAGCTCCTAGAAGAAACGTGTTTCTGACTCGCTGTATCTCAAAATAGATTCAACTCTCTTAGGTGAACGAACGCACAGCAGAGCAGTTTCAAGGAAACGTTTCTCCTGAGTTTTAGACGAAGTTTCCGGCGGTTTAGTACGTATGCTGTCATTGGGCTGGAAATACCGGTATTGGTATTCTGCACAGAAAGGGTTTGCAAACCGCTGAATCCACACGTCAGTTTAACTCTGTCAATTGAATGCACACATTGACAACCATTCAGTAAGATAGCTCCATTTTGGTTTTAGAAGCAGATATTTCTCTGTACAGCCTATGGTCCCATTCACTCGGGAATATCCCAGCACAGCTCCTAGAAGAAACGTGTTTCTGACTCGCTGAATCTCAACATAGATTCAACTCTCTTAGGTGAGCGAACGCACAGCAGAGCAGTTTCAAGGAAACGATTCTCCTGAGTTTTAGACCAAGTTTACTGCTGTTTAGTACGTAAGCCGGCATTGGGCTGGAAATACCGGTTTTGGGATTCTGCACAGAAACGGTTTGCAAACCGCTGAATGCACACGTGAGTTTAACTCTGTCAGTTGAATGAGCACATTGACAAGCATTCGGTTAGATAGCTCCGTTTTGGTTTTAGAAGCAGATATTTCTCTGTACAGCTTATGGTCCCATTCACTCGGGAATATCCCAACGCAGCTCCTAGAAGAAACGTGTTTCTGACTCGCTGAATCTCAACATAGATTCAACTCTCTTAGGTGAACGAATGCACAGCAGAGCAGTTTCAAGGAATCGTTTCTCCTGAGTTTTAGACGAAGTTTCCTGCGCTTTAGGACGTATGCCGGCATTGGGCTGGAAATACCGGTTTTGGGATTCTGCACAGAAAGGATTTGCAAACCGCTGAATCCACACGTGAGTTTTACTCTGTCAGTTGAATGCACACATTGACAACCATTCAGTTAGATAGCTCCGTTTTGGTTTTAGAAGCAGATATTTCTCTGTCCAGCCTATGGTCCCATTCACTCGGTAATATCCCAACGCAGCTCCAAGAAGAAACGTGTTTCTGACTCGCTGAATCTCAACATAGATTCAACTCTCTTAGGTGAACGAACACACAGCAGAGCAGTTTCAAGGAAACGTTTCTCCTGAGTTTTAGACGAAGTTTCCGGCGGTTTACTACGTATGCCGGCATTGGGCTGGAAATACCAGTATTGGAATTCTGCACAGAAAGGGTTTGCAAACCGCTGAATCCACACGTCAGTTTAACTCTGTCAGTTGAATGCACACATTGACAACCATTCAGTTAGATAGCTCCGTTTTGGTTTTAGAAGCAGATATTTCTCTGTACAGCCTATGGTCCCATTCACTCGGGAATATCCCAACGCAGCTCCTAGAAGAAACGTGTTTCTGACTCGCTGAATCTCAACATAGATTCAACTCTCTTAGGTGAACGACTGCACAGCAGAGCAGTTTCACGGAAACGTTTCTCCTGGGTTTTAGACGAAGTTTCCGGCGGTTTAGTACGTATGCCGGCATTGGGCTGGAAATACCGGTTTTGGGATTCTGCAAAGAAAGGGTTTCCCAACCGCTGAATCCACACGTGAGTTTAACTCTGTCACTTGAATGCACACCTTGACAACCATTCAGTTAGATAGCTCCGTTTTGGTTTTAGAAGCAGATATTTCTCTGTACAGCCTATGGTCCCATTCATTCGGGAATATCCCAACACAGCTCCTAGAAGAAACGTGTTTCTGACTCGCTGAATCTCAACATAGATTCAACTCTCTTAGGTGAACGAACGAACAGCAGAGCAGTTTCAAGGAAACGTTTCTCCTGAGTTTTAGACGAAGTTTCGTGAGGTTTAGTACGTATGCCGGCATTGGGATGGAAGTACCGGTTTTGCGATTCTGCACAGAAAGGGTTTGCAAACCGCTGAATCCACACGTGAGTTTCACTCTGTCAGTTGAATGCACACATTGACATCCATTTTGTTAGACAGCTCCGTTTTGGTTTTAGAAGCAGATATTTCGCTGTACAGCCTATGGTCCCATTCACCCGGGAATATCCCAACGCAGCTCCTAGAAGAAACGTGTTTCCGACTCGCTGAATCTCAACATAGATTCAACTCTCTTAGGTGAACGATAGCACAGCAGAGCAGTTTCATGGAAACGATTCGCCTGAGTTTTAGACCAAGTTTACTGCTGTTTAGTACGTATGCCGGCATGGGAATGGAAATACCGGTTTTGGGATTCCGCACAGAAACGGTTTGCAAACCGCTGAATCCTCACGTGAGTTTAACTCTGTCAGTTGAATGCGCACATTGACAAGCATTCAGTTAGATAGCTCCGTTTTGGTTTTAGAAGCAGATATTTCTCTGTACAGCCTACGGTCCAATTCACTCGGGAATATCCCAACGCAGCTCCTAGAAGAAAGGTGTTTCTGACTCGCTGAATCTCAACATAGATTCAACTCTCTTAGGTGAACGAATGCACAGCAGAGCAGTTTCAAGGAAACCTTTCTCCTGAGTTTTAGACGAAGTTTCCTGCGCTTTAGGACGTATGCCAGCATTTTGCTGGAAATACCGGTTTTGGGATTCTGCAAAGAAAGGGTTTGCAAACCGCTGAATCCACACGTGAGTTTTACTCTGTCAGTTGAATGCACACATTGACAAGCATTCAGTTAGATAGCTCCGTTTTGGTTTAAGAAGCAGATATTTCTCTGTCCAGACTATTGTCCCATTCACTCGGGAATATCCCAACGCAGCTCCAAGAAGAAACGTGTTTCTGACTCGCTGAATCTCAACATAGATTCAACTCTCTTAGGTGAACGAACGCACAGCAGAGCAGTTTCAAGGAAACGTTTCTCCTGAGTTTTAGACGAAGTTTCCGGCGGTTTACTACGTATGCTGGCTTTGGGCTGGAAATACCAGTATTGGGATTCTGCACAGAAAGGGTTTGCAAACCGCTGAATCCACACGTCAGTTTAACTCTGTCAGTTGAATGCACACATTGACAACCATTCAGTTAGATAGCTCCGTTTTGGTTTTAGAAGCAGATATTTCTCTGTACAGCCTATGGTCCCATTCACTCGGGAATATCCCAACGCAGCTCCTAGAAGAAACGTGTTTCTGACTCGCTGAATCTCAACATAGATTCAACTCTCTTAGGTGAACGAATGCACAGCAGAGCAGTTTCAAGGAAACGTTTCTCCTGGGTTTTAGACGAAGTTTCCGGCGGTTTAGTACGTATGCCGGCATTGGGCTGGAAACACCGGTTTTGGGATTCTGCAAAGAAAGGGTTTCCCAACCGCTGAATCCACACGTGAGTTTACCTCTGTCACTTGAATGCACACATTGACAACCATTCAGTTAGATAGCTCCGTTTTGGTTTTAGAAGCAGATATTTCTCTGTACAGCCTATGTTCCCATTCACTCGGGAATCTCCCAACGCAGCTCCTAGAAGAAACGTGTTTCTGACTCGCTGAATCTCAACATAGATTCAACTCTCTTAGGTGAACGAACGAACAGCAGAGCAGTTTCAAGGAAACGTTTCTCCTGAGTTTTAGACGAAGTTTCATGAGGTTTAGTACGTATGCCGGCATTGGGATGGATATACCGGTATTGGGATTCTGCACAGAAAGGGTTTGCAAACCGCTGAATCCACACGTGAGTTTAACTCTGTCAGTTGAATGCACACATTGAAATCCATTTTGTTAGACAGCTCCGTTTTGGTTTTAGAAGCAGATATTTATCTGTACAGCCTATGGTCCCATTCACTCGGGAATATCCCAACGCAGCTCCTAGAAGAAACGTGTTTCTGACTCGCTGAATCTCAACATAGATTCAACTCTATTAGGTGAACGATCGCACAGCAGAGCAGTTTCAGGGAAACGATTCGCCTGAGTTTTAGACCAAGTTTACTGCTGTTTAGTACGTATGCCGGCATTGGAATGGAAATACCGGTTTTGGGATTCTGCAAAGAAAGGGTTTGCCAACCGCTGAATCCACACGTGAGTTTAACTCTGTCACTTGAATGCACACATTGACAACCATTCAGTTAGATAGCTCCGTTTTGGTTTTAGAAGCAGATATTTCTCTGTACAGCCTATGGTCCCATTCTCTCGGGAATATCCCAGTGCAGCTCCTAGAAGAAACGTGTTTCTGACTCGCTGAATCTCAACATAGATTCACCTCTCTTAGGTGAACGAACGCACAGCACAGCAGTTTCAAGGAAACGATTCTCCTGAGTTTTAGACCAAGTTTACTGCTGTTTAGTACGTATGCCGGCATTGGGATGGAAATACCGGTTTTCGGATTCTGCACAGAAACGGTTTGCAAACCGCTGAATGCACACGTGAGTTTAACTCTGTCAGTTGAATGCGCACATTGACAAGCATTCAGTTAGATAGCTCCGTTTTGGTTTTAGAAGCAGATATTTCTCTGTACAGCCTATGGTCCCATTCACTCGGGAATATCCCAAGGCAGCTCCTAGAAGAAACGTGTTTCTGACTCGCTGTATCTCAACATAGATTCAACTCTCTTAGGTGAACGAACGCACAGCAGAGCAGTTTCAAGGAAACGTTTCTCCTGAGTTTTAGACGAAGTTTCCGGCGGTTTAGTACGTATGCTGGTATTGGGATGGAAATACCGGTATTGGGATTCTGCACAGAAAGGGTTTGCAAACCGCTGAATCCACACGTCAGTTTAACTCTGTCAGTTGAATGCACACATTGACAACCATTCAGTTAGATAGCTCGATTTTGGTTTTAGAAGCAGATATTTCTCTGTACAGCCTATGTTCCCATTCACTCGGGAATATCCCAGCACAGCTCCTAGAAGAAACTTGTTTCTGACTCGCTGAATCTCAACATAGATTCAACTCTCTTAGGTGAACGAACGCACAGCAGAGCAATTTGAAGGAAACGATTCTCCTAAGTTTTAGACCAAGTTTACTGCTGTTTAGTACGTAAGCCGGCATTGGGATGGAAATACCGGTTTTGGGATTCTGCACAGAAACGGTTTGCAAACCGCTGAATGCACACGTGAGTTTAACTCTGTCAGTTGAATGAGCACATTGACAAGCATTCAGTTAGATAGCTCTGTTTTGGTTTTAGAAGCAGATATTTCTCTGTAGAGCCTATGGTCCCATTCACTCGGGAATATACCAACGCAGCTCCTAGAAGAAACGTGTTTCTGACTCGCTGAATCTCAACATAGATTCAACTCTCTTAGGTGAACGAACGCACAGCAGAGCAGTTTGAAGGAAACGTTTCTCCTGAGTTTTAGACGAAGTTTGCTGCGGTTTAGTACGTATGCTGGTATTGGGCTGGAAATACCGGTATTGGGATTCTGCACAGAAAGGGTTTGCAAACCGCAGAAACCACACGTCAGTTTAACTCTGTCAGTTGAATGCACACATTGACAACCATTCAGTTACATAGCTTCGTATTGGTTTTAGAAGCAGATAATTCTCTGTACACCCTATGGTCCCATTCACTCGGGAATATCCCAACACTGCTCCTAGAAGAAACGTGTTTCTGACTCGCTGAATCTCAACATAGATTCAACTCTCTTAGGTGAAAGAACGCACAGCAGAGCAGTTTCAAGGAAACGTTTCTCCTGAGTTTTAGACGAAGTTTCCTGCGGTTTAGTACGTATGCCGGCATTCGGCTGGAAATACCGGTTTTGGGATTCTGCAAAGAAAGGGTTTGCCAACCGCTGAATCCACACGTGAGTTTAACTCTGTCACTTGAATGCACACATTGACAACCATTCAGTTAGATAGCTCCGTTTTGGTTTTAGAAGCAGATATTTCTCTGTACAGACTATGGTCCCATTCACTCGGGAATATCCCAGCCCAGCTCCTAGAAGAAACGTGTTTCTGATTCGCTGAATCTCAACATAGATTCACCTCTCTTAGGTGAATGAACGCACAGCAGAGCAGTTTCAAGTAAACGTTTCTCCTGAGTTTTAGACGAAGTTTCCTGCGGTTTAGTACGTATGCTGGCATTGGGCTGGAAATACCGGTATTGGGATTCTGCACAGAAAGGGTTTGCAAACCGCTGAATCCACACGTCAGTTTAACTCTGTCAGTTGAATGCACACATTGACAACCATTCAGTTAGATAGCTCCATTTTGGTTTTAGAAGCAGATATTTCTCTGTACAGCCTATGGTCCCATTCACTCGGGAATATCCCAGCACAGCTCCTAGAAGAAACGTGTTTCTGACTCGCTGAATCTCAACATAGATTCAACTCTCTTAGGTGAATGAACGCACAGCAGAGCAGTTTCAAGGCAACGATTCTCCTAAGTTTTAGACCAAGTTTACTGCTGTTTAGTACGTAAGCCGGCATTGGGATGGAAATACCGGTTTTGGGATTCTGCACAGAAACGGTTTGCAAACCGCTGAATGCACACGTGAGTTTAACTCTGTCAGTTGAATAAGCACATTGACAAGCATTCAGTTAGATAGCTCCGTTTTGGTTTAAGAAGCAGATATTTCTCTGTCTAGCCTATTGTCCCATTCACTCGGGAATATCCCAACGCAGCTCCAAGAAGAAACGTGTTTCTGACTCGCTGAATCTCAACATAGATTCAACTCTCTTAGGTGAACGAATGCACAGCAGAGCAGTTTCAAGGAAACCTTTCTCCTGAGTTTTAGACGAAGTTTCCTGCGCTTTAGTACGTATGCCGGCATTGGGCTGGAAATACCGGTTTTGGGATTCTGCAAAGAAAGGGTTTGCAAACCGCTGAATCCACACGTGAGTTTTACTCTGTCAGTTGAATGCACACATTGACAAGCATTCAGTTAGATAGCTCCGTTTTGGTTTAAGAAGCAGATATTTCTCTGTCCAGCCTATTGTCCCATTCACTCGGGAATATCCCAACGCAGCTCCAAGAAGAAACGTGTTTCTGACTCGCTGAATCTCAACATAGATTCAACTCTCTTAGGTGAACCAACACACAGCAGAGCAGTTTCACGGAAACGTTTCTCCTGAGTTTTAGACGAAGTTTCCGGCGGTTTACTACGTATGCCGGCATTGGGCTGGAAATACCAGTATTGGGATTCTGCACAGAAAGGTTTGCAAACCGCTGAATCCACACGTCAGTTTAACTCTGTCAGTTGAATGCACACATTGACAACCATTCAGTTAGATAGCTCCGTTTTGGTTTTAGAAGCAGATATTTCTCTGTACAGCCTATGGTCCCATTCACTCGGGAATATCCCAAGGCAGCTCCTAGAAGAAACGTGTTTCTGACTCGCTGAATCTCAACATAGATTCAACTCTCTTAGGTGAACGAACGCACAGCAGAGCAGTTTCAAGGAAACGTTTCTCCTGAGTTTTAGACGAAGATTCCGGCGGTTTAGTACGTATGCTGGCATTGGGCTGGAAATACCGGTATTGGGATTCTGCACAGAAAGGGTTTGCAAACCGCTGAATCCACACGTCAGTTTAACTCTGTCAGTTGAATGCACACATTGACAACCATTTAGTTAGATAGCTCCGTATTGGTTTTAGAAGCAGATATTTCTCTGTACAGCCTATGGTCCCATTCACTCGGGAATATCCCAACACAGCTCCTAGAAGAAACGTGTTTCTGACTCGCTGAATCTCAACATAGATTCAACTCTCTTAGGTGAACGAACGCACAGCAGAGCAGTTTCAAGGAAACGTTTCTCCTGAATTTTAGACGAAGTTTCCTGCGGTTTAGTACGTATGCCGGCATTGGGCTGGAAATACCGGTTTTGGGATTCTGCAAAGAAAGGGTTTGCCAACCGCTGAATCCACACGTGAGTTTAACTCTGTCACTTGAATGCACACATTGACAACCATTCAGTTAGATAGCTCCGTTTTGGTTTTAGAAGCAGATATTTATCTGTACAGCCTATGGTCCCATTCACTCGGGAATATCCCAACGCAGCTCCTAGAAGAAACGTGTTTCTGACTCGCTGAATCTCAACATAGATTCAACTCTCTTAGGTGAACGAAAGCACAGCACAGCAGTTTCAAGGAAACGATTCTCCTGAGTTTTAGACCAAGTTTACTGCTGTTTAGTACGTATGCCGGCATTGGCCTGGAAATACCGGTTTTGGGATTCTGCACAGAAACGGTTGGCAAAACGCTGAATCCACCCGTGACTTTTTCTCTGTCAATTGAATGCACACATTGACAGCCATTCAGATAGATAGCTCCGTTTTGGTTTTAGAAGCAGATATTTCTCTGTACAGCCTATGGTCCCATTCACTCGGGAATATCCCAGCACAGCTCCTAGAAGAAACGTGTTTCTGACTCGCTGAATCTCAACATAGATTCAACTCTCGTAGGTGAACGAACGCACAGCAGAGCAGTTTCAAGGAAACGTTTCTCCTGAGTTTTAGACGAAGTTTCCTGCGGTTTAGTACGTATGCCGGCATTGGGCTGGAAATACCGGTTTTGGGATTCTGCAAAGAAAGGGTTTGCCAACCGCTGAATCCACACGTGAGTTTAACTCTGTCACTTGAATGCACACATTGACAACCATTCAGTTAGATAGCTCCGTTTTGGTTATAGAAGTAGATATTTCTCTGTACAGCCTATGGTCCCATTCACTCGGGAATATCCCAGCGCAGCTCATAGAAGAAACGTGTTTCTGACTCGCTGAATCTCAACATAGATTCAACTCTCTTAGGTGAACGAACGCACAGCACAGCAGTTTCAAGGAAACGTTTCTCCTGAGTTTTAGACCAAGTTTACTACTGTTTAGTACGTATGCCGGCATTGGGATGGAAATACCGGTTTTGGGATTCTGCACAGAAACGGTTTGCAAACCGCTGAATGCACACGTGAGTTTAACTCTGTCAGTTGAATGCACACATTGACAAGCATTCAGTTAGATAGCTCCGTTTTGGTTTTAGAAGCAGATATTTCTCTGTACAGCCTATGGTCCCATTCACTCGGGAATATCCCAAGGCAGTTCCTAGAAGAAACGTGTTTCTGACTCGCTGAATCTCAACATAGATTCACCTCTCTTAGGTGAACGAACGCACAGCAGAGCTGTTTCAAGGAAACGTTTCTCCTGAGTTTTAGACGAAGTTTCCTGCGGTTTAGTACGTATGCTGGCATTGGGCTGGAAATACCGGTATTGGGATTCTGCACAGAAAGGGTTTGCAAACCGCTGAATCCACACGTCAGTTTAACTCGGTCAGTTGAATGCACACATTGACAACCATTCAGTTAGATAGCTCCATTTTGGTTTAGAAGCAGATATTTCTCTGTTCAGCCTATGGTCCCATTCACTCGGGAATATCCCAGCACAGCTCCTAGAAGAAACGTGTTTCTGACTCGCTGAATCTCAACATAGATTCAACTCTCTTAGGTGAACGAACGCACAGCAGAGCAGTTTCAAGGAAACGATTCTCCTAAGTTTTAGACCAAGTTTACTGCTGTTTAGTACGTAAGCCGTCATTGGGATGGAAATACCGGTTTTGGGATTCTGCACAGAAACGGTTTGCAAACCGCTGAATGCACACGTGAGTTTAACTCTGTCAGTTGAATGAGCACATTGACAAGCATTCAGTTAGATAGCTCCGTTTTGGTTTTAGAAGCAGATATTTCTCAGTACAGCCTATGGTCCAATTCACTCGGGAATATCCCAACGCAGCTCCTAGAAGAAACGTGTTTCTGACTCGCTGAATCTCAACATAGGTTCAACTCTCTTAGGTGAACGAATGCACAGCAGAGCAGTTTCAAGGAAACCTTTCTCCTGAGTTTTAGACGAAGTTTCCTGCGGTTTAGGACGTATGCCGGCATTGGGCTGGAAATACCGGTTTTAGGATTCTGCAAAGAAAGGGTTTGCAAATCGCTGAATCCACACGTGAGTTTTACTCTGTCAGTTGAATGCACACATTGACAAGCATTCAATTAGATAGCTCCGTTTTGGTTTAAGAAGCAGATATTTCTCTGTCCAGCCTATTGTCCCATTCACTCGGGAATATCCCAACGCAGCTCCAAGAAGAAACGTGTTTCTGACTCGCTGAATCTCAACATAGATTCAACTCTCTTAGGTGAACGAACGCACAGCAGAGCAGTTTCAAGGAAACGTTTCTCCTGAGTTTTAGACGAAGTTTCCGGCGGTTTACTACGTATGCCGGCATTGGGCTGGAAATACCTGTATTGGGATTCTGCACAGAAAGGGTTTGCAAACCGCTGAATCCACACGTCAGTTTAACTCTGTCAGTTGAATGCACACATTGACAACCATTCAGTTACATAGCTCCGTTTTGGTTTTAGAAGCAGATATTTCTCTGTACAGCCTATGGTCCCATTCACTCGGGAATATCCCAACGCTGCTCCTAGAAGAAACGTGTTTCTGACTCGCTGAATCTCAACATAGATTCAACTCTCTTAGGTGAACGAATGCACAGCAGAGCAGTTTCAAGGAAACGTTTCTCCTGGGTTTTAGACGAAGTTTCCGGCGGTTTAGTACGTATGCCGGCATTGGGCTGGAAACACCGGTTTTGGGATTCTGCAAAGAAAGTGTTTCCCAACCGCTGAATCCACAGGTGAGTTTAACTCTGTCACTTGAATGCACACATTGACAACCATTCAGTTAGATAGCTCCGTTTTGGTTTTAGAAGCAGATATTTCTCTGTACAGCCTATGTTCCCATTCACTCGGGAATATCCCAACGCAGCTCCTAGAAGAAACGTGTTTCTGACTCGCTGAATCTCAACATAGATTCAACTCTCTTAGGTGAACGAACGAACAGCAGAGTAGTTTCAAGGAAACGTTTCTCCTGAGTTTTAGACGAAGTTTCATGAGGTTTAGTACGTATGCCGGCATTGGGATGGAAATACCGGTATTGGGATTCTGCACAGAAAGGGTTTGCAAACCGCTGAATCCACACGTGAGTTTAACTCTGTCAGTTGAATGCACACATTGATATCCATTTTGTTAGACAGCTCCGTTTTGGTTTTAGAAGCAGATATTTATCTGTACAGCCTATGGTCCCATTCACTCGGGAATATCCCAACGCAGCTCCTAGAAGAAACGTGTTTCTGACTCTCTGAATCTCAACATAAATTCAACTCTCTTAGGTGAACGAACGCACAGCAGAGCAGTTTCAGGGAAACGATTCGCCTGAGTTTTAGACCAAGTTTACTGCTGTTTAGTACGTATGCCGGCATTGGAATGGAAATACCGGTTTTGGGATTCTGCAAAGAAAGGGTTTGCCAACCGCTGAATCCACACGTGAGTTTAACTCTGTCACTTGAATGCACACATTGACAACCATTCAGTTAGATAGCTCCGTTTTGGTTTTAGAAGCAGATATTTCTCTGTACAGCCTATGGTCCCATTCTCTCGGGAATATCCCGGCGCAGCTCCTAGAAGAAACGTGTTTCTGACTCGCTGAATCTCAACATAGATTCAACTCTCTTAGGTTAACGAACGCACAGCACAGCAGTTTCAAGGAAACGATTCTCCTGAGTTTTAGACCAAGTTTACTGCTGTTTAGTACGTATGCCGGCATTGGGATGGAAATACCGGTTTTAGGATTCTGCATAGAAACGGTTTGCAAACCGCTGAATGCACACGTGAGTTTAACTCTGTCAGTTGAATGCGCACATTGACAAGCATTCAGTTAGATAGCTCCGTTTTGGTTTTAGAAGCAGATATTTCTCTGTACAGCCTATGGTCCCATTCACTCGGGAATATCCCAACGCGGATCCTAGAAGAAACGTGTTTCTGACTCGCTGAATCTCAACATAGATTCAACTCTCTTAGGTGAACGAACACACAGCAGAGCAGTTTCAAGGAAACGTTTCTCCTGAGTTTTAGACGAAGATTCCGGCGGTTTAGTACGTATGCTGGCATTGGGCTGGAAATACCGGTATTGGGATTCTGCACAGAAAGGGTTTGCAAACCGCTGAATCCACACGTCAGTTTAACTCTGTCAGTTGAATGCACACATTGACAACCATTCAGTTAGATAGCTCCGTATTGGTTTTAGAAGCAGATATTTCTCTGTACAACCTATGGTCCCATTCACTCGGGAATATCCCAACGCGGATCCTAGAAGAAACGTGTTTCTGACTCGCTGAATCTCAACATAGATTCAACTCTCTTAGGTGAACGAACGCACAGCACAGTAGTTTCAAGGAAACGATTCTCCTGAGTTTTAGACCAAGTTTCCTGCGATTTAGTACGTATGCCGGCATTGGGCTGGAAATACCGGTATTGGGATTCTGCACAAAAAGGGTTTGCAAATCGCTGAATCCACACGTGAGTTTAACTCTGTCAGTTGAATGCACACATTGACAACCATTTTGTTAGACAGCTCCGTTTTTGTTTTAGAAGCAGATATTTCGCTGTACAGCCTATGGTCCCATTCACTCGGGAATATCCCAACGCAGCTCCTAGAAGAAACCTGTTTCTGACTCGCTGAATCTCAACATAGATTCAACTCTCTTAGGTGAACGAATGCACAGCAGAGCAGTTTCAAGGAACCTTTCTCCTGAGTTTTAGACGAAGTTTCCTGCGCTTTAGGACGTATGCCGGCATTGGGCTGGAAATACCGGTTTTGGGAATCTGCACAGAAAGGGTTTGCAAACTGCTGAATCCACACGTGAGTTTTACTCTGTCAGTTGAATGCACACATTGAAAACCATTCAGTTAGATTGCTCCGTTTTGGTTTTAGAAGCAGATATTTCTCTGTACAGCCTATGGTCCCATTCACTCGGGAATATCCCAACGCAGCTTCTAGAAGAAACGTGTTTCTGACTCGCTGAATCTCAACATAAATTCAACTCTCTTAGGTGAACGAACGCACAGCAGAGCAATTTCAAGGAAACGATTGTCCTGAGTTTTAGACGAATTTAACTGCTGTTTAGTACTTATGCCGGCATTGGGATGGAAATACCGGTTTTGGGATTCTGCAGAGAAACGGTTTGCAAACCGCTGAATGCACACGTGAGTTTATCTCTGTCAGGTGAATGCGCACATTGACCACCATTCAGTTGATTGCTCCGTTTTGGTTTTAGAAGCCGATATTTCTCTGTACAGCCCATGGTCCCATTCACTCGGGAATATCCCAACGCAGCTCCTAGAGTAAAGGTTTTTCTGACTCGAGGAGTCTCAACATCGATTCAACTCTCTTAGGTGAACGAACGCACAGCAGAGCAGTTTCAAGGAAACGTTTCTGCTGAGTTTTAGATGAAGTTTCTGGCGTTTTAGTACGTATGCCGGCATTGGGCTGGAAATGCCGGTATTGGGATTCTGCACAGAAAGGATTTGCAAACCGCTGAATCCACACGTGAGTTTAACTCTGTCAGTTGAATGCACACATTGATAACCATTGAGTTAGATAGCTCCGTTTTGGTTTTAGAAGCAGATATTTCTCTGTACAGCCTATGGTCCCATTCACTCGGGAATATCCCAAGGCAGCTCCTAGAAGAAACGTGTTTCTGACTCACTGAATCTCAACATAGATTCAACTCTCTTAGGTGAACGAATGCACAGCAGAGCAGTTTCAAGGAAACCTTTCTCCTGAGTTTTAGACGAAGTTTCCTGCGGTTTAGGACGTATGCCGGCATTGGGCTGGAAATACTGGTTTTGGGATTCTGCACAGAAACGGTTTGCAAACCGCTGAATCCACACGTGAGTTTTACTCTGTCAATGGAATGCACACATTGACAACCATTCAGTTAGATAGCTCCGTTTTGGTTTTAGAAGCAGATATTTCTCTGTACAGCCTATGGTCCCATTCACTCGGGAATATCCCAACGCAGCTCCTAGAAGAAGCGTGTTCCTGACTCGCTGAATCACACCATAGATTGAACTCTCTTAGGTGAACGAACGCTCAGCAGAGCAGTTTCAAGGAAACGTTCCTCCTGAATTTTAGACGAAGTTTCCTACTGTTTAGTTCGTATGCCGGCATTGGGCTGGAAATACCGGTTTTTGGATTCTGCACAGATAGTGTTTGCAAACCGCTGAATTCACACGTGAGTTTATCTCTGTCAGTTGAATGCACACACTGACAACCATTCAGTTAGATAGCTCCGTTTTGGTTTTAGAAGCAGATATTTCTCTGTACAGCCTATGGTCCCATTCACTCGGGTATATCCCAACGCAGCTCAAAGAGGAAAGGTGTTTCTGACTCGAGGAGTCTCAACATCGATTCAACTCTCTTAGGTGAACGAACTCACAGCAGAGCAGTTTCAAGGAAACGTTTCTGCTGAGTTTTAGATGAAGTTTCTGGCGTTTTAGTACGTATGCCGGCATTGGGCTGGAAATACCGGTTTTGGGATTCTGCAAAGAAAGGGTTTGCAAACCGCTGAATCCACACGTGAGTTTTACTCTGTCAGTTGAATGCACACATTGACAACCATTGAGTTAGATAGCTCCGTTTTGGTTTTAGAAGCGGATATTTCTCTGTACAGCCTATGGTCCCATTCACTCGGGAATATCCCAACACAGCTCCTAGAAGAAACGTGTTTCTTACTCGCTGAATCTCAACATAGATTCAACTCTCTTAGGTGAAAGAACGCACAGCAGAGCAGTTTCAAGGAAACGTTTCTCCTGAGTTTCAGACGAAGTTTCCTGCGGTTTAGTACGTATGCCGGCATTGGGCTGGAAATACCGGTTTTGGGATTCTGCAAAGAAAGGGTTTGCAAACCGCTGAATCCACACGTGAGTTTTACTCTGTCAGTTGAATGCACACATTGACAACCATTCAGTTAGATAGCTCCGTTTTGGTTTTAGAAGCAGATATTTCTCTGTACAGCCTATGGTCCCATTCACTCGGGAATATCCCAACACAGCTCCTAGAAGAAACGTGTTTCTGACTCGTTGAATCTCAACATAGATTCAACTCTCTTAGGTGAACGAACGCACAGCAGAGCAGTTTCAAGGAAACGTTTCTCCTGAGTTTTAGACGAAGTTTCCTGAGGTTTATTACGTATGCCGACATTGGCATGGAAATACCGGTTTTGCGATTCTGCACAGAAAGGGTTTGCAAACCGCTGAATCCACACTTGAGTTTAACTCTGTCAGTTGAATGCACACATTGTCAACCATTTTGTTAGACAGCTCCGTTTTGATTTTAGAAGCAGGTATTTCGCTGTACAACCTATGGTCCCATTCACTCGGGAATATCCCAACGCAGCTCCTAGAATAAACGTATTTCTGACTCGCTGAATCCCAACATAGATTCAACTCTCTTAGGTGAACGAACGCACAGCAGAGCAGTTTCAAGGAAACGATTCTCCTGAGTTTTAAACCAAGTTTACTGCTCTTTAGTACGTATGCCGGCATTGGGATGGAAATACCGGTTTTGGGATTCTGCACGGAAACGGTTTGCAAACCGCTGAATGCACACGTGAGTTTAACTCTGTCAGTTGAATGCGCACATTGATAATCATTCAGTTAGATAGCTCCGTTTTGGTTTTAGAAGCAGATATTTCTCTGTCAGCCTATGGTCCCATTCACTCGGGAATATCCCAACGCAGCTCCTAGAAGAAACGTGTTTCTGACTCGCTGAATCTCAACATAGATTCAACTCTCTTAGGTGAACGAACGCACAGCAGAGCAGTTTCAAGGAAACCTTTCTCCTGAGTTTTAGACGAAGTTTCCTTCGGTTTAGGACGTATGCCGGCATTGGGCTGGAAATACCGGTTTTGTGATTCTGCACAGAAAGGGTTTGCAAACCGCTGAATCCACACGTGAGTTTTACTCTGTCAGTTGAATGCACACATTGACAACCATTCAGTTAGATACCTCCGTTTTGGTTTTAGAAGCAGATATTTCTCTGCACAGCCTATGGTCCCATTCACTCGGGAATATCCCAACGCAGCTCCAAGAAGAAACGTGTTTCTGACTCGCTGAATCTCAACAAAGTTTCAACTCTCTTAGGTGAACGAACTCACAGCAGAGCAGTTTCAAGGAAACGTTTCTCCTGAGTTTTAGACGAAGTTTCCTGCGGTTTAGTTCGTATGCCGGCATTGGGCTGGAAATACCGGTATTGGGATTCTGCACAGAAAGGGTTTGCAAACCGCTGAATCCACACTTCAGTTTAACTCTGTCAGTTGAATGCACACATTGACAACCATTCAGTTAGATAGCTCCGTTTTGGTTTTAGAAGCAGATATTTCTCTGTACAGCCTATGGTACCATTCACTCGGGAATATCCCAACGCAGCTCCTAGAAGAAACGTGTTTCTGACTCGCTGAATCTCAACATAGATTCAACTCTCTTAGGTGAACGAACGCACTGCAGAGCAGTTTCAAGGAAACGTTTCTCCTGAGTTTGAGACGAAGTTTCCTGCGGTTTAGGACGTATGCCGGCATTGGGCTGGAAATACCGGTATTGGGATTCTGCACAGAAAGGGTTTGCAAACCGCTGAATCCACACGTCAGTTTAACTCTGTCAGTTGAATGCACACATTGACAACCATTCAGTTAGATAGCTCCGTTTTGGTTTTAGAAGCAGATATTTCTCTGTACAGCCTATGGTCCCATTCACTCGGGAATATCCCAGCACAGCTCCTAGAAGAAACGTGTTTCTGACTCGATGAATCTCAACATAGATTCATCTCTCTTAGGTGAACGAACGCACAGCAGAGCAGTTTCAAGGAAACGTTTCTCCTGAGTTTTAGACGAAGTTTCCTGCGGTTTAGGACGTATGTCGGCATTGGGCTGGAAATACCGGTTTTGGGATTCTGCACAGAAAGGGTTTGCAAACCGCTGAATCCACACGTGAGTTTAACTCTGTCAGTTGAATGCACACATTGTCAACCATTTTGTTAGACAGCTCCGTTTTGATTTTAGAAGCAGATATTTCGCTGTACAGCCTATGGTCCCATTCACTCGGGAATATCCCAACGCAGCTCCTAGAAGAAACGTATTTCTGACTCGCTGAATGTCAACATAGATTCAACTCTCTTAGGTGAACGAACGCACAGCAGAGCAGTTTCAAGGAAACGATTCTCCTGAGTTTTAAACCAAGTTTATTGCTGTTTAGTACGTATGCCGGCATTGGGTTGGAAATACCGGTTTTGGGATTCTGCACAGAAACGGTTTGCAAGCCGCTGAATGCACACGTGAGTTTAACTCTGTCAGTTGAATGCGCACATTGATAATCATTCAGTTAGATAGCTCCGTTTTGGTTTTAGAAGCAGATATTTCTCTGTACAGCCTATGGTCCCATTCACTCGGGAATATCCCAGCGCAGCTCCTAGAAGAAACGTGTTTCTGACTCGCTGGATCTCAACATAGATTCAACTCTCTTAGGTGAACGAATGCACAGCAGAGCAGTTTCAAGGAAACTTTTCTCCTGAGTTTTAGACGAAGTTTCCTGCCATTTAGGACGTATGCCGGCATTGGGCTGGAAATACCGGTTTTGGGATTCTGCACAGAAAGGGTATGCAAACCGCTGAATCCACACGTGAGTTTTACTCTGTCAGTTGAATGCACACATTGACAACCATTCAGTTAGATAGATCCGTTTTTGTTTTAGAAGCAGATATTTCTCTGTACAGCCTATTGTCCCATTCACTCGGGAATATCCCAACGCAGCTCCAAGAAGAAACGTGTTTCTGACTCGCAGAATCTCAACAAAGATTCAACTCTCTTAGGTGAACGAACTCACAGCAGAGCAGTTTCAAGGAAACGTTTCTCCTGAGTTTTAGACGAAGTTTCCTGCGGTTTAGTACGTATGCCGGCATTGGGCTGGAAATAGCGGTATTGGGATTCTGCACAGAAAGGGTTTGCAAACCGATGAATCCAAACGTGAGTTTAACTCTGTCAGTTAAATGCACACATTGACAACCATTCAGTTAGATAGCTCCGTTTTGGTTTTAGAAGCAGATATTTCTCTGTACAGCCTATGGTCCCATTCACTCGGGAATATCCCAAGGCAGCTGCTACAAAAAACGTGTTTCTGACTCGCTGAATCTCAACATAGATTCAACTCTCTTAGTTGAACGAATGCACAGCAGAGCAGTTTCAAGGAAACCTTTCTCCTGAGTTTTAGACGAAGTTTCCTGCGGTTTAGGACGTATGCCGGCATTGGGCTGGAAATACCGGTTTTGGGATTCTGCACAGAAATGGTTTGCAAACCGCTGAATCCACACGTGAGTTTAACTCTGTCAGTTGAATGCACACATTGACAACCATTCAGTTAGATAGCTCCGCTTTGGTTTTAGAAGCAGATATTTCTCTGTACAGCCTATGGTCTCATTCACTCGGGAATATCCCAACGCAGCTCCAAGAAGAAACGTGTTTCTGACTCGCTGAATCTCAATATAGATTCAACTCTCTTAGGTGAACGAACACACAGCAGAGCAGTTTCAAGGAAACGTTTCACCTGAGTTTTAGACTGAGTTTCCGTCGGTTTAGTACGTATGCCGGCATTGGGCTGGAAATACCGGTATTGGGATTCTGAACAGAAAGGGTTTGCAAACCGCTGAATCCACACGTGAGTTTAACTCTGTCAGTTGAATGCACATATTGACAACCATTCAGTTAGATAGCTCCGTTTTGGTTTTAGAAGCAGATATTTCTCTGTACAGCCTATGGTCCCATTCACTCGGGAATATCCCAACACAGCTCCTAGAAGAAACGTGTTTCTGACTCGCTGTATCTCAACATAGATTCAACTCTCTTAGGTGAACGAACGCACAGCAGAGCAGTTTCAAGGAAACGTTTCTCCTGAGTTTTAGACGAAGTTTCCTGCGGTTTAGTACGTATGCCGGCATTCGGATGGAAATACCGGTTTTGGGATTCTGCACAGAAAGGGTTTGCAAACCGCTGAATCCACACGTGAGTTTAACTGTGTCAGTTGAATGCACACATTGACAACCATTCAGTTAGATAGCTCCGTTTTGGTTTTAGAAGCAGATATTTCTCTGTACAGCCTATGGTCCCATTCACTCGGGAATATCCCAACACAGCTCCTAGAAGAAACGTGTTTCTGACTCGCTGAATCTCAACATAGATTCAACTCTCTTAGGTGAACGAACGAACAGCAGAGCCGTTTCAAGGAAACGTTTCTCCTGAGTTTTAGACGAAGTTTCCTGAGGTTTAGTACGTATGCCGGCATTTGGATGGAAATACCGGTTTTGCGATTCTGCACAGAAAGGGTTTGCAAACCGCTGAATCCACACGTGAGTTTACCTCTGTCACTTGAATGCACACATTGACAACCATTCAGTTAGATAGCTCCGTTTTGGTTTTAGAAGCAGATATTTCTCTGTACAGCCTATGGTCCCATTCACTCGGGAATATCCCAACGCAGCTCCTAGAAGAAACGTGTTTCTGACTCGCTGAATCTCAACATAGATTCAACTCTCTTAGGTGAACGAACGCACAGCAGAGCAGTTTCAAGGAAACGATTCTCCTGAGTTTTAGACCAAGTTTACTGCTGTTTAGTACGTATGCCGGCATTGGGATCAAATACCGGTTTTGGGATTCTGCACAGAAACGGTTTGCAAAGCGCTGAATCCTCACGTGAGTTTAACTCTGTCAGTTAAATTCACACATTGACAAGCATTCAGTTAGATAGCTCCGTTTTGGTTTTAGAAGCAGATATTTCTCTGTACAGCCTATGGTCCCATTCACTCGGGAATATCCCAAGGCAGCTCCTAGAAAAAACGTGTTTCTGACTCGCTGAATCTCAACATAGATTCAACTCTCTTAGTTGAACGAATGCACAGCAGAGTAGTTTCAAGGAAACCTTTCTCCTGAGTTTTAGACGAAGTTTCCTGCGGTTTAGGACGTATGCCGGCATTGGGCTGGAAATACCGGTTTTGGGATTCTGCACAGAAAGGGTTTGCAATCCGCTGAATCCACACGTGAGTTTTACTCTGTCAGTTGAATGCACACATTGACAACCATTCAGTTAGATAGCTCCGTTTTGTTTTTAGAAGCAGATATTTCTCTGTACAGCCTATGGTCCCATTCACTCGGGAATATCCCAACACAGCTCCTAGAAGAAACGTGTTTCTGACTCGCTGAATCTCAACATAGATTCAACTCTTTTAGGTGAACGAACGCACAGCAGAGCAGTTTCAAGGAAACGTTTCTCCAAAATTTTAGACGAAGTTTCCTGCGGTTTAGTACGTATGCCGGCATTGGGCTGGAAATACCGGTTTTGGGATTCTGCAAAGAAAGGGTTTGCTAACCGCTGAATCCACACGTGAGTTTAACTCTGTCACTTGAATGCACACATTGACAAGCATTCAGTTAGATAGCTCCGTTTTGGTTTTAGAAGCAGATATTTCTCTGTACAGCCTATGGTCCCATTCACTCGGGAATATCCCAACGCAGCTCCTAGAAGAAACGTGTTTCTGACTCGCTGAATCTCCAGATAGATTCAACTCTCTTAGATGAACGAATGCACAGCAGAGCGGTTTCAAGGAAACCTTTCTCCTGAGTTTTAGACGAAGTTTCCTGCGGTTTAGGACGCATGCCGGCATTGGGCTGGAAATACCGGTTTTGGGATTCTGCACAGAAATGGTTTGCAAATCGCTGAATCCACACGTGAGTTTAACTCTGTCAGTTGAATGCACACATTGACAACCATTCAGTTCGATAGCTCCGTTTTGGTTTTAGAAGCAGATATTTCTCTGTACAGCCTATGGTCCCATTCACTCGGGAATATCCCAACGCAGCTCCAAGAAGAAACGTGTTTCTGACTCGCTGAATCTCAACATAGATTCAACTCTCTTAGGTGAACGAACACACAGCAGAGCAGTTTCAAGGAAACGTTTCACCTGAGTTTTAGACGAAGTTTCCGGCGGTTTAGTACGTATGCTGGCATTGGGCTGGGAATACCGGTATAGGGATTCTGCACAGAAAGGTTTTGCAAACCGCTGAATCCACACGTCAGTTTAACTCTGTCAGTTGAATGCACACATTGACAACCATTCAGTTAGATAGCTCCGTTTTGGTTTTAGAAGCAGATATTTCTCTTTACAGCCTATGGTCCCATTCACTCGGGAATATCCCAACACAGCTCCTTGAAGAAACGTGTTTCTGACTCGCTGTATCTCAACATAGATTCAACTCTCTTAGGTGAACGAACTCACAGCAGAGCAGTTTCAAGGAAACGTTTCTCCTGAGTTTTAGACGAAGTTTCCTGAGGTTTAGTACGTATGCCGGCATTGGGATAGAAATACCGGTTTTGCGCTTCTGCACAGAAAGGGTTTGCAAACCGCTGAATCCACACGTGAGTTTAACTCTGTCAGTTGAATGCACACATTGACAACCATTTTGTTAGACAGCTCCGTTTTGATTTTAGAAGCAGATATTTCTCTGTACAGCCTATGGACCCATTCACTCGGGAATATCCCAACGCGGCTCCTAGAAGGAACGTGTTTCTGACTCGCTGAATCTCAACATAGATTCAACTCTCTTAGGTGAACGAACGCACAGGAGAGCAGTTTCAAGGAAACGATTCTGCTGAGTTTTAGACCAAATTTACTGCTCTTTAGTACGTATGCCGGCATTGGGATGGAAATACCTGTTTTGGGATTCTGCACAGAAACGGTTTGCAAACCGCTGAATCCTCATGTGAGTATAACTCTGTCAGTTGAATGCGCACATTGACAAGCATTCAGTTAGATAGCTCCGTTTTGGTTTTAGAAGCAGATATTTCTCTGTACAGCCTATGGTCCCATTCACTAGGGAATATCCCAACGCAGCTCCTAGAAGAAACGTGTTTCTGACTCGATGAATCTCAACATAGATTCAACTCTCTTAGGTGAACGAATGCACAGCAGAGCAGTTTCAAGGAAACGTTTCTCCTGAGTTTTAGACGAAATTTCCGGCGGTTTAATACGTATGCCGGCATTGGGCTGGAAATACCGGTATTGGGATTCTGCACAGAAAGGGTTTGCAAACCGCTGAATCCACACGTGAGTTTAACTCTGTCACTTGAATGCACACATTGACAACCATTCAGTTAGATAGCTCCGTTTTGGTTTTAGAAGCAGATATTTCTCTGTACAGCCTATGGTCCCATTCACTCGGGAATATCCCAACACAGCTCCTAGAAGAAACGTGTTTCTGACTCGCTGAATCTCAACATAGATTCAACTCTCTTAGATGAACGAACGCACTGCAGAGCAGTTTCAAGGAAACGATTCTCCTGAGTTTCAGACCAAGTTTACTGCTGTTTAGTACGTATGCCGGCATTGGGATGGAAATACCGGTTTTGGGATTCTGCACAGAAACGGTTTGCAAACCGCTGAATCCTCACGTGAGTTTAACTCTGTCAGTTGAATGCAAACATTGACAAGCTTTCAGTTAGATAGCTCCGTTTTGGTTTTAGAAGCAGATATTTCTCTGTACAGCCTATGGTCCCATTCACTCGGGAATATCACAACGCAGCTCCTAGAAGAAACGTGTTTCTGACTCGCTGAATCTCAACATAGATTCAACTCTCTTAGGTGAACGAATGCACAGCAGAGCAGTTTCAAGGAAACCTTTCTCCTGAATTTTAGACGAAGTTTCCTGCGGTTTAGGACGTATGCCGGCATTGGGCTGGAAATACCGGTTTTGGGATTCTGCACAGAAAGGGTTTGCAAACCGCTGAATCGACACGTGAGTTTAACTCTGTCAGTTGAATGCACACATTGACAACCATTCAGTTAGATAGCTCCGTTTTGGTTTTAGAAGCAGATATTTCTCTGTACAGCCTATGGTCCCATTCACTCGGGAATATCCCAACGCAGCTCCAAGAAGAAACGTGTTTCTGACTCGCTGAATCTCAACATAGATTCAACTCTCTTAGGTGAACGAACACACAGCAGAGCAGTTTCAAGGAAACGTTTCTCCTGAGTTTTAGACGAAATTTCCGGCGGTTTAGTACGTATGCCGGCATTGGGCTGGAAATACCGGTATTGGGATTCTGCACAGAAAGGGTTTGCAAACCGCTGAATCCACACGTCAGTTTAACTCTGTCAGTTGAATGCACACATTGACAACCATTCAGTTAGATAGCTCCGTTTTGGTTTTAGAAGCAGATATTTCTCTTTACAGCCTATGGTCCCATTCACTCGGGAATATCCCAACACAGCTCCTAGAAGAAACGTGTTTCTGACTCGCTGAATCTCAACATAGATTCAACTCTCTTAGGTGAAAGAACGCACAGCAGAGCAGTTTCAAGGAAACGTTTCTCCTGAGTTTCAGACGAAGTTTCCTGCGGTTTAGTACGTATGCCGGCATTGGGCTGGGAATACCGGTTTTGCGATTCTACATAGAAAGGGTTTGCCAACCGGTGAATCCACACGTGAGTTTAACTCTGTCAGTTGAATGCACACATTGACAACCATTTTGTTAGACAGCTCCGTTTTGGTTTTAGAAGCAGATATTTCTCTGTACAGCCTATGGACCCATTCACTCGGGAATATCCCAACGCGGCTCCTAGAAGAAACGTGTTTCTGACTCGCTGAATCTCAACATAGATTCAACTCTCTTAGGTGAACGAACGCTCAGCAGAGCAGTTTCAAGGAAACGGTTCTGCTGAGTTTTAGACCAAGTTTACTGCTGTTTAGTACGTATGCCGGCATTGGGATGGAAATACCCGTTTTGGGATTCTGCACAGAAACGGTTTGCAAACCGCTGAATCCTCACGTGAGTTTAACTCTGTCAGATGAATGCGCACATTGACAAGCATTCAGTTAGATAGCTCCGTTTTGGTTTTAGAAGCAGATATTTCTCTGTACAGCCTATGGCCCCATTCACTCGGGAATATCACAACGCAGCTCCTAGAAGAAACGTGTTTCTGACTCGATGAATCTCAACATAGATTCAACTCTATTAGGTGAACGAACGCACAGAAGAGCAGTTTCAAGGAAACGTTTCTCCTGAGTTTTAGACGATGTTTCCGGCGGTTTAGTACGTATGTTGCCATTGGTCTGGATATACCGGTATTGGGATTCTGCACAGAAAGGGTTTGCAAACCGCTGAATCCACACGTGAGTTTAACTCTGTGAGTTGAATGCACACATTGACAACCATTCAGTTAGATAGCTCCGTTTTGGTTTTAGAAGCAGATATTTCTCTGTACAGCCTATGGTCCCATTCACTCGGGAATATCCCAACACAGCTCCTAGAAGAAACGTGTTTCTGACATGCTGTATCTCAACATAGATCCAACTCTCTGAGGTGAACGAACGCACAGCAGAGCAGTTTCAAGGAAACGTTTCTCCTGAGTTTTAGACGAAGTTTCCTGCGGTTTAGTACGTATGCCGGCATTGGGCTGGAAATACCGGTTTTGGGATTCTGCACAGAAAGGGTGTGCAAACCGCTGAATCCACAGGTGAGTTTTACTCTGTCAGTTGAATGCACACATTGACAACCATTCAGTTAGATAGCTCCGTTTTGGTTTTAAAAGCAGATATTTCTCTGTACAGCCTATGGTCCCATTCACTCGGGAATATCCCAACGCAGCTCCAAGAAGAAACGTGTTTCTGACTCGCTGAATCTCAACATAGATTCAACTCTCTTAGGTGAACGAAAGCACAGCAGAGCAGTTTCAAGGAAACGTTTCTCCTGAATTTTAGACGAAGTTTCCTGAGGTTTAGTACGTATGCCGGCCTTGGGCTGGAAATGCCGGTATTGGGATTCTGCACAGAAAGGGTTTGCAAACCGCTGAATCCACACGTGAGTTTAACTCTGTCAGTTGAATGCACACATTGTCAACCATTTTGTTAGACAGCTCCGTTTTGATTTTAGAAGCAGATATTTCGCTGTACAGCCTATGGTCCCATTCACTCGGGAATATCCCAACGCAGCTCCTAGAAGAAACGTGTTTCTGACTCGCTGAATCTCAACATAGATTCAACTCTCTTAGGTGAACGAACGCACAGCAGAGCAGTTACAAGGAAACGTTTCTCCTGAGTTTTAGACGAAGTTACCGGCAGTTCAGTACGTATGCCGGCTTTGGGCTGGAAATACCGGTATTGGGATTCTGCACAGAAAGGTTTTGCAAACCGCTGAATCCACACGTCAGTTTAACTCTGTCAGTTGAATGCACACATTGACAACCATTCAGTTAGATAGCTCCGTTTTGGTTTTAGAAGCAGATATTTCTCTGTACAGCCTATGGTCCCATTCACTCGGGAATATCCCAACACAGCTCCTAGAAGTAACGTGTTTCTGACACGCTGAATCTCAACATAGATTCAACTCTCTTAGGTGAACGAACGCACAGCAGAGCAGTTTCAAGGAAACGTTTCTCCTGAGTTTTAGACGAAGTTTCCTGCGGTTTACTGCGTATGCCGGCATTGGGCTGGAAATACCGGTTTTGGGATTCTGCACAGAAAGGGTTTGCAAACCGCTGAATCCACAGGTGAGTTTTATTCTGTCAGTTGAATGCACACATTGACAACCATTTTGTTAGACAGCTCCGTTTTTGCTTTAGAAGCACATATTTCTCTGTACAGCCTATGGTCCCATTCACTCGGGAATATCCCAACGCAGCTCCTAGAGGAAACGTGTTTCTGACTCGCTGAATGTCAACATAGATTCAACTCTCTTAGGTGAACGAACGCACAGCAGAGCAGTTTCAAGGAAACGTTTCGCCTGAGTTTTAGACGAAGTTTCCTGCGGTTTAGGACGTATGCCGGCATTGGGCTGGAAATACCGGATTTGGGATTCTGCACAGAAAGGTTTGCAAACCGCTGAATCCACACGTGAGTTTAACTCTGTCAGTTGAATGCACACATTGACAACCATTTTGTTAGACAGCTCCGTTTTTGTTTTAGAAGTAGATATTTCGCTGTACAGCCTATGGTCCCATTCACTCGGGAATATCCCAACACAGCTCCTAGAAGAAACGTGTTTCTGACTCGCTGAATCTCCAGATAGATTCAACTCTCTTAGATGAACGAATGCACAGCAGAGCGGTTTCAAGGAAACCTTTCTCCTGAGTTTTAGACGAAGTTTCCTGCGGTTTAGGACGCATGCCGGCATTGGGCTGGAAATACCGGTTTTGGGATTCTGCACAGAAATGGTTTGCAAATCGCTGAATCCACACGTGAGTTTAACTCTGTCAGTTGAATGCACACATTGACAACCATTCAGTTAGATAGCTCCGTTTTGGTTTTAGAAGCAGATATTTCTCTGTACAGCCTATGGTCCCATTCACTCGGGAATATCCCAACGCAGCTACAAGAAGAAACGTGTTTCTGACTCGCTGAATCTCAATATAGATTCAACTCTCTTAGGTGAACGAACACACAGCAGAGCAGTTTCAAGGAAACGTTTCACCTGAGTTTTAGACGAAGTTTCCGGCGGTTTAGTACGTATGCTGGCATTGGGCTGGGAATACCGGTATAGGGATTCTGCACAGAAAGGTTTTGCAAACCGCTGAATCCACACGTCAGTTTAACTCTGTCAGTTGAATGCACACATTGACAACCATTCAGTTAGATAGCTCCGTTTTGGTTTTAGAAGCAGATATTTCTCTTTACAGCCTATGGTCCCATTCACTCGGGAATATCCCAACACAGCTCCTTGAAGAAACGTGTTTCTGACTCGCTGTATCTCAACATAGATTCAACTCTCTTAGGTGAACGAACTCACAGCAGAGCAGTTTCAAGGAAACGTTTCTCCTGAGTTTTAGACGAAGTTTCCTGAGGTTTAGTACGTATGCCGGCATTGGGATAGAAATACCGGTTTTGCGCTTCTGCACAGAAAGGGTTTGCAAACCGCTGAATCCACACGTGAGTTTAACTCTGTCAGTTGAATGCACACATTGACAACCATTTTGTTAGACAGCTCCGTTTTGGTTTTAGAAGCAGATATTTCTCTGTACAGCCTATGGACCCATTCACTCGGGAATATCCCAACGCGGCTCCTAGAAGAAACGTGTTTCTGACTCGCTGAATCTCAACATAGATTCAACTCTCTTAGGTGAACGAACGCACAGCAGAGCAGTTTCAAGGAAACGATTCTGCTGAGTTTTAGACCAAATTTACTGCTCTTTAGTACGTATGCCGGCATTGGGATGGAAATACCTGTTTTGGGATTCTGCACAGAAACGGTTTGCAAACCGCTGAATCCTCATGTGAGTATAACTCTGTCAGTTGAATGCGCACATTGACAAGCATTCAGTTAGATAGCTCCGTTTTGGTTTTAGAAGCAGATATTTCTCTGTACAGCCTATGGTCCCATTCACTAGGGAATATCCCAACGCAGCTCCTAGAAGAAACGTGTTTCTGACTCGATGAATCTCAACATAGATTCAACTCTCTTAGGTGAACGAATGCACAGCAGAGCAGTTTCAAGGAAACGTTTCTCCTGAGTTTTAGACGAAATTTCCGGCGGTTTAATACGTATGCCGGCATTGGGCTGGAAATACCGGTATTGGGATTCTGCACAGAAAGGGTTTGCAAACCGCTGAATCCACACGTGAGTTTAACTCTGTCACTTGAATGCACACATTGACAACCATTCAGTTAGATAGCTCCGTTTTGGTTTTAGAAGCAGATATTTCTCTGTACAGCCTATGGTCCCATTCACTCGGGAATATCCCAACACAGCTCCTAGAAGAAACGTGTTTCTGACTCGCTGAATCTCAACATAGATTCAACTCTCTTAGATGAACGAACGCACTGCAGAGCAGTTTCAAGGAAACGATTCTCCTGAGTTTCAGACCAAGTTTACTGCTGTTTAGTACGTATGCCGGCATTGGGATGGAAATACCGGTTTTGGGATTCTGCACAGAAACGGTTTGCAAACCGCTGAATCCTCACGTGAGTTTAACTCTGTCAGTTGAATGCAAACATTGACAAGCTTTCAGTTAGATAGCTCCGTTTTGGTTTTAGAAGCAGATATTTCTCTGTACAGCCTATGGTCCCATTCACTCGGGAATATCACAACGCAGCTCCTAGAAGAAACGTGTTTCTGACTCGCTGAATCTCAACATAGATTCAACTCTCTTAGGTGAACGAATGCACAGCAGAGCAGTTTCAAGGAAACCTTTCTCCTGAATTTTAGACGAAGTTTCCTGCGGTTTAGGACGTATGCCGGCATTGGGCTGGAAATACCGGTTTTGGGATTCTGCACAGAAAGGGTTTGTAAACCGCTGAATCGACACGTGAGTTTAACTCTATCAGTTGAATGCACACATTGACAACCATTCAGTTAGATAGCTCCGTTTTGGTTTTAGAAGCAGATATTTCTCTGTACAGCCTATGGTCCCATTCACTCGGGAATATCCCAACGCAGCTCCAAGAAGAAACGTGTTTCTGACTCGCTGAATCTCAACATAGATTCAACTCTCTTAGGTGAACGAACACACAGCAGAGCAGTTTCAAGGAAACGTTTCTCCTGAGTTTTAGACGAAATTTCCGGCGGTTTGGTACGTATGCCGGCATTGGGCTGGAAATACCGGTATTGGGATTCTGCACAGAAAGGGTTTGCAAACCGCTGAATCCACACGTCAGTTTAACTCTGTCAGTTGAATGCACACATTGACAACCATTCAGTTAGATAGCTCCGTTTTGGTTTTAGAAGCAGATATTTCTCTTTACAGCCTATGGTCCCATTCACTCGGGAATATCCCAACACAGCTCCTAGAAGAAACGTGTTTCTGACTCGCTGAATCTCAACATAGATTCAACTCTCTTAGGTGAAAGAACGCACAGCAGAGCAGTTTCAAGGAAACGTTTCTCCTGAGTTTCAGACGAAGTTTCCTGCGGTTTAGTACGTATGCCGGCATTGGGCTGGGAATACCGGTTTTGCGATTCTACATAGAAAGGGTTTGCCAACCGGTGAATCCACACGTGAGTTTAACTCTGTCAGTTGAATGCACACATTGACAACCATTTTGTTAGACAGCTCCGTTTTGGTTTTAGAAGCAGATATTTCTCTGTACAGCCTATGGACCCATTCACTCGGGAATATCCCAACGCGGCTCCTAGAAGAAACGTGTTTCTGACTCGCTGAATCTCAACATAGATTCAACTCTCTTAGGTGAACGAACGCTCAGCAGAGCAGTTTCAAGGAAACGGTTCTGCTGAGTTTTAGACCAAGTTTACTGCTGTTTAGTACGTATGCCGGCATTGGGATGGAAATACCCGTTTTGGGATTCTGCACAGAAACGGTTTGCAAACCGCTGAATCCTCACGTGAGTTTACCTCTGTCAGATGAATGCGCACATTGACAAGCATTCAGTTAGATAGCTCCGTTTTGGTTTTAGAAGCAGATATTTCTCTGTACAGCCTATGGCCCCATTCACTCGGGAATATCACAACGCAGCTCCTAGAAGAAACGTGTTTCTGACTCGATGAATCTCAACATAGATTCAACTCTATTAGGTGAACGAACGCACAGAAGAGCAGTTTCAAGGAAACGTTTCTCCTGAGTTTTAGACGATGTTTCCGGCGGTTTAGTACGTATGTTGCCATTGGTCTGGATATACCGGTATTGGGATTCTGCACAGAAAGGGTTTGCAAACCGCTGAATCCACACGTGAGTTTAACTCTGTGAGTTGAATGCACACATTGACAACCATTCAGTTAGATAGCTCCGTTTTGGTTTTAGAAGCAGATATTTCTCTGTACAGCCTATGGTCCCATTCACTCGGGAATATCCCAACACAGCTCCTAGAAGAAACGTGTTTCTGACATGCTGTATCTCAACATAGATCCAACTCTCTGAGGTGAACGAACGCACAGCAGAGCAGTTTCAAGGAAACGTTTCTCCTGAGTTTTAGACGAAGTTTCCTGCGGTTTAGTACGTATGCCGGCATTGGGCTGGAAATACCGGTTTTGGGATTCTGCACAGAAAGGGTGTGCAAACCGCTGAATCCACAGGTGAGTTTTACTCTGTCAGTTGAATGCACACATTGACAACCATTCAGTTAGATAGCTCCGTTTTGGTTTTAAAAGCAGATATTTCTCTGTACAGCCTATGGTCCCATTCACTCGGGAATATCCCAACGCAGCTCCAAGAAGAAACGTGTTTCTGACTCGCTGAATCTCAACATAGATTCAACTCTCTTAGGTGAACGAAAGCACAGCAGAGCAGTTTCAAGGAAACGTTTCTCCTGAATTTTAGACGAAGTTTCCTGAGGTTTAGTACGTATGCCGGCCTTGGGCTGGAAATGCCGGTATTGGGATTCTGCACAGAAAGGGTTTGCAAACCGCTGAATCCACACGTGAGTTTAACTCTGTCAGTTGAATGCACACATTGTCAACCATTTTGTTAGACAGCTCCGTTTTGATTTTAGAAGCAGATATTTCGCTGTACAGCCTATGGTCCCATTCACTCGGGAATATCCCAACGCAGCTCCTAGAAGAAACGTGTTTCTGACTCGCTGAATCTCAACATAGATTCAACTCTCTTAGGTGAACGAACGCACAGCAGAGCAGTTACAAGGAAACGTTTCTCCTGAGTTTTAGACGAAGTTACCGGCAGTTCAGTACGTATGCCGGCTTTGGGCTGGAAATACCGGTATTGGGATTCTGCACAGAAAGGTTTTGCAAACCGCTGAATCCACACGTCAGTTTAACTCTGTCAGTTGAATGCACACATTGACAACCATTCAGTTAGATAGCTCCGTTTTGGTTTTAGAAGCAGATATTTCTCTGTACAGCCTATGGTCCCATTCACTCGGGAATATCCCAACACAGCTCCTAGAAGTAACGTGTTTCTGACTCGCTGAATCTCAACATAGATTCAACTCTCTTAGGTGAACGAACGCACAGCAGAGCAGTTTCAAGGAAACGTTTCTCCTGAGTTTTAGACGAAGTTTCCTGCGGTTTACTGCGTATGCCGGCATTGGGCTGGAAATACCGGTTTTGGGATTCTGCACAGAAAGGGTTTGCAAACCGCTGAATCCACAGGTGAGTTTTATTCTGTCAGTTGAATGCACACATTGACAACCATTTTGTTAGACAGCTCCGTTTTTGCTTTAGAAGCACATATTTCTCTGTACAGCCTATGGTCCCATTCACTCGGGAATATCCCAACGCAGCTCCTAGAGGAAACGTGTTTCTGACTCGCTGAATGTCAACATAGATTCAACTCTCTTAGGTGAACGAACGCACAGCAGAGCAGTTTCAAGGAAACGTTTCGCCTGAGTTTTAGACGAAGTTTCCTGCGGTTTAGGACGTATGCCGGCATTGGGCTGGAAATACCGGTTTTGGGATTCTGCACAGAAAGGGTTTGCAAACCGCTGAATCCACACGTGAGTTTAACTCTGTCAGTTGAATGCACACATTGACAACCATTTTGTTAGACAGCTCCGTTTTTGTTTTAGAAGTAGATATTTCGCTGTACAGCCTATGGTCCCATTCACTCGGGAATATCCCAACACAGCTCCTAGAAGAAACGTGTTTCTGACTCGCTGAATCTCCAGATAGATTCAACTCTCTTAGATGAACGAATGCACAGCAGAGCGGTTTCAAGGAAACCTTTCTCCTGAGTTTTAGACGAAGTTTCCTGCGGTTTAGGACGCATGCCGGCATTGGGCTGGAAATACCGGTTTTGGGATTCTGCACAGAAATGGTTTGCAAATCGCTGAATCCACACGTGAGTTTAACTCTGTCAGTTGAATGCACACATTGACAACCATTCAGTTAGATAGCTCCGTTTTGGTTTTAGAAGCAGATATTTCTCTGTACAGCCTATGGTCCCATTCACTCGGGAATATCCCAACGCAGCTACAAGAAGAAACGTGTTTCTGACTCGCTGAATCTCAATATAGATTCAACTCTCTTAGGTGAACGAACACACAGCAGAGCAGTTTCAAGGAAACGTTTCACCTGAGTTTTAGACGAAGTTTCCGGCGGTTTAGTACGTATGCTGGCATTGGGCTGGAAATACCGGTATAGGGATTCTGCACAGAAAGGTTTTGCAAACCGCTGAATCCACACGTCAGTTTAACTCTGTCAGTTGAATGCACACATTGACAACCATTCAGTTAGATAGCTCCGTTTTGGTTTTAGAAGCAGATATTTCTCTTTACAGCCTATGGTCCCATTCACTCGGGAATATCCCAACACAGCTCCTAGAAGAAACGTGTTTCTGACTCGCTGTATCTCAACATAGATTCAACTCTCTTAGGTGAACGAACTCACAGCAGAGCAGTTTCAAGGAAACGTTTCTCCTGAGTTTTAGAAGAAGTTTCCTGAGGTTTAGTACGTATGCCGGCATTGGGATAGAAATACCGGTTTTGCGCTTCTGCACAGAAAGGGTTTGCAAACCGCTGAATCCACACGTGAGTTTAACTCTGTCAGTTGAATGCACACATTGACAACCATTTTGTTAGACAGCTCCGTTTTGGTTTTAGAAGCAGATATTTCTCTGTACAGCCTATGGACCCATTCACTCGGGAATATCCCAACGCGGCTCCTAGAAGAAACGTGTTTCTGACTCGCTGAATCTCAACATAGATTCAACTCTCTTAGGTGAACGAACGCACTGCAGAGCAGTTTCAAGGAAACGTTTCTCCTGAGTTTTAGACGAAGTTTCCTGAGGTTTAGTACGTATGCCGGCATTGGGATGGAAATACCGGTTTTGCGATTCTGCGCAGAAAGGGTTTGCAAACCGCTGAATCCACACGTGAGTTTAACTCTGTCAGTTGAATGCACACATTGACAACCATTTTGTTAGACAGCTCCGTTTTGATTTTAGAAGCAGATATTTCGCTGTACAGCCTATGGTCCCATTCACTCGGGAATATCCCAACGCAGCTCCTAGAAGAAACGTGTTTCTGACTCGCTGAATCTCAACATAGATTCAACTCTCTCAGGTGAACGAACGCACAGCAGAGCAGTTTCAAGGAAACGTTTCTCCTGAGTTTTAGACGAAGTTTCCTGCGGTTTAGTACGTATGCCGTCATTGGGCTGGAAATACCGGTTTTGGGATTCTGCAAAGAAAGGGTTTGCCAACCGCTGAATCCACACGTGAGTTTAACTCTGTCACTTGAATGCACACATTGACAACCATTCAGTTAGATAGCTCCGTTTTGGTTTTAGAAGCAGATATTTCTCTGTACAGCCTATGGTCCCATTCACTCGGGAATATCCCAACGCAGCTCCTAGAAGAAACGTGTTTCTGACTCGATGAATCTCAACATAGATTCAACTCTCTTAGGTGAACGAATGCACAGCAGAGCAGTTTCAAGGAAACGTTACTCCTGAGTTTTAGACGAAATTTCCGGCGGTTTAATACGTATGCCGGCATTGGGCTAGAAATACCGGTATTGGGATTCTGCACAGAAAGGGTTTGCAAACCGCTGAATCCACACGTGAGTTTAACTCTGTCAGTTGAATGCACACATTGTCAACCATTTTGTTAGACAGCTCCGTTTTGATTTTAGAAGCAGATATTTCGCTGTACAGCCTATGGTCCCATTCACTCGGGAATATCCCAACGCAGCTCCTAGAAGAAACGTGTTTCTGACTCGCTGAATCTCAACATAGATTCAACTCTCTTAGGTGAACGAACGCACAGCAGAGCAGTTACAAGGAAACGTTTCTCCTGAGTTTTAGACGAAGTTACCGGCAGTTCAGTACGTATGCCGGCTTTGGGCTGGAAATACCGGTATTGGGATTCTGCACAGAAAGGTTTTGCAAACCGCTGAATCCACACGTCAGTTTAACTCTGTCAGTTGAATGCACACATTGACAACCATTCAGTTAGATAGCTCCGTTTTGGTTTTAGAAGCAGATATTTCTCTGTACAGCCTATGGTCCCATTCACTCGGGAATATCCCAACACAGCTCCTAGAAGTAACGTGTTTCTGACTCGCTGAATCTCAACATAGATTCAACTCTCTTAGGTGAACGAACGCACAGCAGAGCAGTTTCAAGGAAACGTTTCTCCTGAGTTTTAGACGAAGTTTCCTGCGGTTTACTGCGTATGCCGGCATTGGGCTGGAAATACCGGTTTTGGGATTCTGCACAGAAAGGGTTTGCAAACCGCTGAATCCACAGGTGAGTTTTATTCTGTCAGTTGAATGCACACATTGACAACCATTTTGTTAGACAGCTCCGTTTTTGCTTTAGAAGCACATATTTCTCTGTACAGCCTATGGTCCCATTCACTCGGGAATATCCCAACGCAGCTCCTAGAGGAAACGTGTTTCTGACTCGCTGAATGTCAACATAGATTCAACTCTCTTAGGTGAACGAACGCACAGCAGAGCAGTTTCAAGGAAACGTTTCGCCTGAGTTTTAGACGAAGTTTCCTGCGGTTTAGGACGTATGCCGGCATTGGGCTGGAAATACCGGTTTTGGGATTCTGCACAGAAAGGGTTTGCAAACCGCTGAATCCACACGTGAGTTTAACTCTGTCAGTTGAATGCACACATTGACAACCATTTTGTTAGACAGCTCCGTTTTTGTTTTAGAAGTAGATATTTCGCTGTACAGCCTATGGTCCCATTCACTCGGGAATATCCCAACACAGCTCCTAGAAGAAACGTGTTTCTGACTCGCTGAATCTCCAGATAGATTCAACTCTCTTAGATGAACGAATGCACAGCAGAGCGGTTTCAAGGAAACCTTTCTCCTGAGTTTTAGACGAAGTTTCCTGCGGTTTAGGACGCATGCCGGCATTGGGCTGGAAATACCGGTTTTGGGATTCTGCACAGAAATGGTTTGCAAATCGCTGAATCCACACGTGAGTTTAACTCTGTCAGTTGAATGCACACATTGACAACCATTCAGTTAGATAGCTCCGTTTTGGTTTTAGAAGCAGATATTTCTCTGTACAGCCTATGGTCCCATTCACTCGGGAATATCCCAACGCAGCTACAAGAAGAAACGTGTTTCTGACTCGCTGAATCTCAATATAGATTCAACTCTCTTAGGTGAACGAACACACAGCAGAGCAGTTTCAAGGAAACGTTTCACCTGAGTTTTAGACGAAGTTTCCGGCGGTTTAGTACGTATGCTGGCATTGGGCTGGAAATACCGGTATAGGGATTCTGCACAGAAAGGTTTTGCAAACCGCTGAATCCACACGTCAGTTTAACTCTGTCAGTTGAATGCACACATTGACAACCATTCAGTTAGATAGCTCCGTTTTGGTTTTAGAAGCAGATATTTCTCTTTACAGCCTATGGTCCCATTCACTCGGGAATATCCCAACACAGCTCCTAGAAGAAACGTGTTTCTGACTCGCTGTATCTCAACATAGATTCAACTCTCTTAGGTGAACGAACTCACAGCAGAGCAGTTTCAAGGAAACGTTTCTCCTGAGTTTTAGACGAAGTTTCCTGAGGTTTAGTACGTATGCCGGCATTGGGATAGAAATACCGGTTTTGCGCTTCTGCACAGAAAGGGTTTGCAAACCGCTGAATCCACACGTGAGTTTAACTCTGTCAGTTGAATGCACACATTGACAACCATTTTGTTAGACAGCTCCGTTTTGGTTTTAGAAGCAGATATTTCTCTGTACAGCCTATGGACCCATTCACTCGGGAATATCCCAACGCGGCTCCTAGAAGAAACGTGTTTCTGACTCGCTGAATCTCAACATAGATTCAACTCTCTTAGGTGAACGAACGCACTGCAGAGCAGTTTCAAGGAAACGTTTCTCCTGAGTTTTAGACGAAGTTTCCTGAGGTTTAGTACGTATGCCGGCATTGGGATGGAAATACCGGTTTTGCGATTCTGCGCAGAAAGGGTTTGCAAACCGCTGAATCCACACGTGAGTTTAACTCTGTCAGTTGAATGCACACATTGACAACCATTTTGTTAGACAGCTCCGTTTTGATTTTAGAAGCAGATATTTCGCTGAACAGCCTATGGTCCCATTCACTCGGGAATATCCCAACGCAGCTCCTAGAAGAAACGTGTTTCTGACTCGCTGAATCTCAACATAGATTCAACTCTCTCAGGTGAACGAACGCACAGCAGAGCAGTTTCAAGGAAACGTTTCTCCTGAGTTTTAGACGAAGTTTCCTGCGGTTTAGTACGTATGCCGTCATTGGGCTGGAAATACCGGTTTTGGGATTCTGCAAAGAAAGGGTTTTCCAACCGCTGAATCCACACGTGAGTTTAACTCTGTCACTTGAATGCACACATTGACAACCATTCAGTTAGATAGCTCCGTTTTGGTTTTAGAAGCAGATATTTCTCTGTACAGCCTATGGTCCCATTCACTCGGGAATATCCCAACGCAGCTCCTAGAAGAAACGTGTTTCTGACTCGATGAATCTCAACATAGATTCAACTCTCTTAGGTGAACGAATGCACAGCAGAGCAGTTTCAAGGAAACGTTACTCCTGAGTTTTAGACGAAATTTCCGGCGGTTTAATACGTATGCCGGCATTGGGCTAGAAATACCGGTATTGGGATTCTGCACAGAAAGGGTTTGCAAACCGCTGAATCCACACGTGAGTTTAACTCTGTCACTTGAATGCACACATTGACAACCATTCAGTTAGATAGCTCCGTTTTGGTTTTAGAAGCAGATATTTCTCTGTACAGGCTATGGTCCCATTCACTCGGGAATATCCCAACACAGCTCCTAGAAGAAACGTGTTTCTGACTCGCTGAATCTCAACATAGATTCAACTCTCTTAGATGAACGAACGCACTGCAGAGCAGTTTCAAGGAAACGATTCTCCTGAGTTTCAGACCAAGTTTACTGCTGTTTAGTACGTATGCCGGCATTGGGATGGAAATACCGGTTTTGGGATTCTGCGCAGAAACGGTTTGCAAACCGCTGAATCCTCACGTGAGTTTAACTCTGTCAGTTGAATGCAAACATTGACAAGCTTTCAGTTAGATAGCTCCGTTTTGGTTTTAGAAGCAGATATTTCTCTGTACAGCCTATGGTCCCATTCCCTCGGGAATATCACAATGCAGCTCCAAGAAGAAACGTGTTTCTGACTCGCTGAATCTCAACATAGATTCAACTCTCTTAGGTGAACGAATGCACAGCAGAGCAGTTTCAAGGAAACCTTTCTCCTGAGTTTTAGACGAAGTTTCCTGCGGTTTAGGACGTATGCCGGCATTGGGCTGGAAATACCGGTTTTGGGATTCTGCAAAGAAAGGGTTTGCTAACCGCTGAATCCACACATGAGTTTAACTCTGTCACTTGAATGCACACATTGACAACCATTCAGTTAGAAAGCTCCGTTTTGGTTTTAGAAACAGATATTTCTCTTTACAGCCTATGGTCCCATTCACTCGGGAATATCCCAACGCAGCTCCTAGAAGAAACGTGTTTCTGACTCGCTGAATCTCCACATAGATTCAACTCCCTTAGGTGAACGAATGCACAGCAGAGCAGTTTCAAGGAAAAGTTTCTCCTGAGTTTTAGACGAAGTTTCCGGCGGTTTAGTACGTATGCCGACATTGGGCTGGAAATACCGGTATTGGGATTCTGCACAGAAAGGGTTTGCAAACCGCTGAATCCACACGTGAGTTTAACTCTGTCAGCTGAATGCACACATTGACAACCATTCAGTTAGATAGCTCCGTTTTGGTTTTAGAAGCAGATATTTCTCTGTACAGCCTATGGTCCCATTCACTCGGGAATATCCCAACACAGCTCCTAGAAGAAACGTGTTTCTGACTCGCTGTATCTCAACATAGATTCAACTCTCTTAGGTGAACGAACTCACAGCAGAGCAGTTTCAAGGAAACGTTTCTCCTGAGTTTTAGACGAAGTTTCCTGAGGTTTAGTACGTATGCCGGCATTGGGATGGAAATACCGGTTTTGTGCTTCTGCACAGAAAGGGTTTGCAAACCGCTGAATCCACACGTGAGTTTAACTCTGTCAGTTGAATGCACACATTGACAACCATTTTGTTAGACAGCTCCGTTTTGGTTTTAGAAGCAGATATTTCTCTGTACAGCCTATGGAACCATTCACTCGGGAATATCCCAACGCGGCTCCTAGAAGAAACGTGTTTCTGACTCGCTGAATCTCAACATAGATTCAACTCTCTTAGGTGAACGAACGCACAGCAGAGCAGTTTCAAGGAAACGATTCTGCTGAGTTTTAGACCAAATTTACTGCTCTTTAGTACGTATGCCGGCATTGGGATGGAAATACCTGTTTTGGGATTCTGCACAGAAACGGTTTGCAAACCGCTGAATCCTCATGTGAGTATAACTCTGTCAGTTGAATGCGCACATTGACAAGCATTCAGTTAGATAGCTCCGTTTTGGTTTTAGAAGCAGATATTTCTCTGTACAGCCTATGGTCCCATTCACTAGGGAATATCCCAACGCAGCTCCTAGAAGAAACGTGTTTCTGACTCGATGAATCTCAACATAGATTCAACTCTCTTAGGTGAACGAATGCACAGCAGAGCAGTTTCAAGGAAACGTTTCTCCTGAGTTTTAGACGAAATTTCCGGCGGTTTAATACGTATGCCGGCATTGGGCTGGAAATACCGGTATTGGTATTCTGCACAGAAAGGGTTTGCAAACCGCTGAATCCACACGTGAGTTTAACTCTGTCACTTGAATGCACACATTGACAACCATTCAGTTAGATAGCTCCGTTTTGGTTTTAGAAGCAGATATTTCTCTGTACAGCCTATGGTCCCATTCACTCGGGAATATCCCAACACAGCTCCTAGAAGAAACGTGTTTCTGACTCGCTGAATCTCAACATAGATTCAACTCTCTTAGATGAACGAACGCACTGCAGAGCAGTTTCAAGGAAACGATTCTCCTGAGTTTCAGACCAAGTTTACTGCTGTTTAGTACGTATGCCGGCATTGGGATGGAAATACCGGTTTTGGGATTCTGCACAGAAACGGTTTGCAAACCGCTGAATCCTCACGTGAGTTTAACTCTGTCAGTTGAATGCAAACATTGACAAGCTTTCAGTTAGATAGCTCCGTTTTGGTTTTAGAAGCAGATATTTCTCTGTACAGCCTATGGTCCCATTCACTCGGGAATATCACAACGCAGCTCCTAGAAGTAACGTGTTTCTGACTCGCTGAATCTCAACATAGATTCAACTCTCTTAGGTGAACGAATGCACAGCAGAGCAGTTTCAAGGAAACCTTTCTCCTGAATTTTAGACGAAGTTTCCTGCGGTTTAGGACGTATGCCGGCATTGGGCTGGAAATACCGGTTTTGGGATTCTGCACACAAAGGGTTCGCAAACCGCTGAATCGACACGTGAGTTTAACTCTGTCAGTTGAATGCACACATTGACAACCATTCAGTTAGATAGCTCCGTTTTGGTTTTAGAAGCAGATATTTCTCTGTACAGCCTATGGTCCCATTCACTCGGGAATATCCCAACGCAGCTCCAAGAAGAAACGTGTTTCTGACTCGCTGAATCTCAACATAGATTCAACTCTCTTAGGTGAACGAACACACAGCAGAGCAGTTTCAAGGAAACGTTTCTCCTGAGTTTTAGACGAAATTTCCGGCGGTTTAGTACGTATGCCGGCATTGGGCTGGAAATACCGGTATTGGGATTCTGCACAGAAAGGGTTTGCAAACCGCTGAATCCACACGTCAGTTTAACTCTGTCAGTTGAATGCACACATTGACAACCATTCAGTTAGATAGCTCCGTTTTGGTTTTAGAAGCAGATATTTCTCTTTACAGCCTATGGTCCCATTCACTAGGGAATATCCCAACACAGCTCCTAGAAGAAACGTGTTTCTGACTCGCTGAATCTCAACATAGATTCAACTCTCTTAGGTGAAAGAACGCACAGCAGAGCAGTTTCAAGGAAACGTTTCTCCTGAGTTTCAGACGAAGTTTCCTGCGGTTTAGTACGTATGCCGGCATTGGGCTGGGAATACCGGTTTTGCGATTCTACACAGAAAGGGTTTGCAAACCGGTGAATCCACACGTGAGTTTAACTCTGTCAGTTGAATGCACACATTGACAACCATTTTGTTAGACAGCTCCGTTTTGGTTTTAGAAGCAGATATTTCTCTGTACAGCCTATGGACCCATTCACTCGGGAATATCCCAACGCGGCTCCTAGAAGAAACGTGTTTCTGACTCGCTGAATCTCAACATAGATTCAACTCTCTTAGGTGAACGAACGCACAGCAGAGCAGTTTCAAGGAAACGGTTCTGCTGAGTTTTAGACCAAGTTAACTGCTGTTTAGTACGTATGCCGGCATTGGGATGGAAATACCCGTTTTGGGATTCTGCACAGAAACGGTTTGCAAACCGCTGAATCCTCACGTGAGTTTAACTCTGTCAGTTGAATGCGCACATTGACAAGCATTCAGTTAGATAGCTCCGTTTTGGTTTTAGAAGCAGATATTTCTCTGTACAGCCTATGGCCCCATTCACTCGGGAATATCACAACGCAGCTCCTAGAAGAAACGTGTTTCTGACTCGATGAATCTCAACATAGATTCAACTCTATTAGGTGAACGAACGCACAGAAGAGCAGTTTCAAGGAAACGTTTCTCCTGAGTTTTAGACGATGTTTCCGGCGGTTTAGTACGTATGTTGGCATTGGTCTGGATATACCGGTATTGGGATTCTGCACAGAAAGGGTTTGCAAACCGCTGAATCCACACGTGAGTTTAACTCTGTCAGTTGAATGCACACATTGACAACCATTCAGTTAGATAGCTCCGTTTTGGTTTTAGAAGCAGATATTTCTCTGTACAGCCTATGGTCCCATTCACTCGGGAATATCCCAACACAGCTCCTAGAAGAAACGTGTTTCTGACACGCTGAATCTCAACATAGATCCAACTCTCTGAGGTGAACGAACGCACAGCAGAGCAGTTTCAAGGAAACGTTTCTCCTGAGTTTTAGACGAAGTTTCCTGCGGTTTAGTACGTATGCCGGCATTGGGCTGGAAATACCGGTTTTGGGATTCTGCACAGAAAGGGTGTGCAAAACGCTGAATCCACAGGTGAGTTTTACTCTGTCAGTTGAATGCACACATTGACAACCATTCAGTTAGATAGCTCCGTTTTGGTTTTAAAAGCAGATATTTCTCTGTACAGCCTATGGTCCCATTCACTCGGGAATATCCCAACGCAGCTCCAAGAAGAAACGTGTTTCTGACTCGCTGAATCTCAACATAGATTCAACTCTCTTAGGTGAACGAAAGCACAGCAGAGCAGTTTCAAGGAAACGTATCTCCTGAATTTTAGACGAAGTTTCCTGAGGTTTAGTACGTATGCCGGCCTTGGGCTGGAAATGCCGGTATTGGGATTCTGCACAGAAAGGGTTTGCAAACCGCTGAATCCACACGTGAGTTTAACTCTGTCAGTTGAATGCACACATTGTCAACCATTTTGTTAGACAGCTCCGTTTTGATTTTAGAAGCAGATATTTCGCTGTACAGCCTATGGTCCCATTCACTCGGGAATATCCCAACGCAGCTCCTAGAAGAAACGTGTTTCTGACTCGCTGAATCTCAACATAGATTCAACTCTCTTAGGTGAACGAACGCACAGCAGAGCAGTTTCAAGGAAACGTTTCTCCTGAGTTTTAGGCGAAGTTTCCTGCGGTTTAGTACGTATGCCGTCATTGGGCTGGAAATACCGGTTTTGGGATTCTGCAAAGAAAGGGTTTGCCAACCGCTGAATCCACACGTGAGTTTAACTCTGTCACTTGAATGCACACATTGACAACCATTCAGTTAGATAGCTCCGTTTTGGTTTTAGAAGCAGATATTTCTCTGTACAGCCTATGGTCCCATTCACACGGGAATATCCCAGCGCAGCTCCTAGAAGAAACGTGTTTTTGACTCGCTGAATCTCCACATAGATTCAACTCTCTTAGGTGAACGAATGCACAGCAGAGCAGTTTCAAGGAAACGTTTCTCCTGAGTTTTAGTCGAAGTTTTCGGCGGTTTAGTACGTATGCCGGCATTGGGCTGGAAATACCGGTATTGGGATTCTGCACAGAAAGGGTTTGCAAACCGCTGAATCCACACGTGAGTTTAACTCTGTCAGTTGAATGCACACATTGACAACCATTCAGTTAGATAGCTCCGTTTTGTTTTTAGAAGCAGATATTTCTCTGTACAGCCTATGGTCCCATTCACTCGGGAATATCCCAACACAGCTCCTAGAAGAAACGTGTTTCTGACTCGCTGAATCTCAACATAGATTCAACTCTTTTAGGTGAACGAACGCACAGCAGAGCAGTTTCAAGGAAACGTTTCTCCAAAATTTTAGACGAAGTTTCCTGCGGTTTAGTACGTATGCCGGCATTGGGCTGGAAATACCGGTTTTGGGATTCTGCAAAGAAAGGGTTTGCTAACCGCTGAATCCACACGTGAGTTTAACTCTGTCACTTGAATGCACACATTGACAAGCATTCAGTTAGATAGCTCCGTTTTGGTTTTAGAAGCAGATATTTCTCTGTACAGCCTATGGTCCCATTCACTCGGGAATATCCCAACGCAGCTCCTAGAAGAAACGTGTTTCTGACTCGCTGAATCTCCAGATAGATTCAACTCTCTTAGATGAACGAATGCACAGCAGAGCGGTTTCAAGGAAACCTTTCTCCTGAGTTTTAGACGAAGTTTCCTGCGGTTTAGGACGCATGCCGGCATTGGGCTGGAAATACCGGTTTTGGGATTCTGCACAGAAATGGTTTGCAAATCGCTGAATCCACACGTGAGTTTAACTCTGTCAGTTGAATGCACACATTGACAACCATTCAGTTAGATAGCTCCGTTTTGGTTTTAGAAGCAGATATTTCTCTTTACAGCCTATGGTCACATTCACTCGGGAATATCCCAACACAGCTCCTAGAAGAAACGTGTTTCTGACTCGCTGAATCTCAACATAGATTCAACTCTCTTAGGTGAAAGAACTCACAGCAGAGCAGTTTCAAGGAAACGTTTCTCCTGAGTTTTAGACGAAGTTTCCTGAGGTTTAGTACGTATGCCGGCATTGGGATGGAAATACCGGTTTTGCGCTTCTGCACAGAAAGGGTTTGCAAACCGCTGAATCCACACGTGAGTTTAACTCTGTCAGTTGAATGCACACATTGACAACCATTTTGTTAGACAGCTCCGTTTTGGTTTTAGAAGCAGATATTTCTCTGTACAGCCTATGGACCCATTCACTCGGGAATATCCCAACGCGGCTCCTAGAAGAAACGTTTTTCTGACTCGCTGAATCTCAACATAGATTCAACTCTCTTAGGTGAACGAACGCCCTGCAGAGCAGTTTCAAGGAAACGTTTCTCCTGAGTTTTAGACGAAGTTTCCTGAGGTTTAGTACGTATGCCGGCATTGGGATGGAAATACCGGTTTTGCGATTCTGTGCAGAAAGGGTTTGCAAACCGCTGAATCCACACGTGAGTTTAACTCTGTCTGTTGAATGCACTCATTGACAACCATTTTGTTAGACAGCTCCGTTTTGATTTTAGAAGCAGATATTTCGCTGTACAGCCTATGGTCCCATTCACTCGGGAATATCCCAACGCAGCTCCTAGAAGAAACGTGTTTCTGACTCGCTGAATCTCAACATAGATTCAACTCTCTCAGGTGAACGAACGCACAGCAGAGCAGTTTCAAGGAAACGTTTCTCCTGAGTTTTAGACGAAGTTTCCTGCGGTTTAGTACGTATGCCGTCATTGGGCTGGAAATACCGGTTTTGGGATTCTGCAAAGAAAGGGTTTTCCAACCGCTGAATCCACACGTGAGTTTAACTCTGTCACTTGAATGCACACATTGACAACCATTCAGTTAGATAGCTCCGTTTTGGTTTTAGAAGCAGATATTTCTCTGTACAGCCTATGGTCCCATTCACTAGGGAATATCCCAACGCAGCTCCTAGAAGAAACGTGTTTCTGACTCGATGAATCTCAACATAGATTCAACTCTCTTAGGTGAACGAATGCACAGCAGAGCAGTTTCAAGGAAACGTTACTCCTGAGTTTTAGACGAAATTTCCGGCGGTTTAATACCTATGCCGGCATTGGGCTAGAAATACCGGTATTGGGATTCTGCACAGAAAGGGTTTGCAAACCGCTGAATCCACACGTGAGTTTAACTCTGTCACTTGAATGCACACATTGACAACCATTCAGTTAGATAGCTCCGTTTTGGTTTTAGAAGCAGATATTTCTCTGTACAGCCTATGGTCCCATTCACTCGGGAATATCCCAACACAGCTCCTAGAAGAAACCTGTTTCTGACTCGCTGAATCTCAACATAGATTCAACTCTCTTAGATGAACGAACGCACTGCAGAGCAGTTTCAAGGAAACGATTCTCCTGAGTTTCAGACCAAGTTTACTGCTGTTTAGTACGTATGCCGGCATTGGGATGGAAATACCGGTTTTGGGATTCTGCGCAGAAACGGTTTGCAAACCGCTGAATCCTCACGTGAGTTTAACTCTGTCAGTTGAATGCAAACATTGACAAGCTTTCAGTTAGATAGCTCCGTTTTGGTTTTAGAAGCAGATATTTCTCTGTACAGCCTATGGTCCCATTCCCTCGGGAATATCACAATGCAGCTCCAAGAAGAAACGTGTTTCTGACTCGCTGAATCTCAACATAGATTCAACTCTCTTAGGTGAACGAATGCACAGCAGAGCAGTTTCAAGGAAACCTTTCTCCTGAGTTTTAGACGAAGTTTCCTGCGGTTTAGGACGTATGCCGGCATTGGGATGGAAATACCGGTTTTGCGCTTCTGCACAGAAAGGGTTTGCAAACCGCTGAATCCACACGTGAGTTTAACTCTGTCAGTTGAATGCACACATTGACAACCATTTTGTTAGACAGCTCCGTTTTGGTTTTAGAAGCAGATATTTCTCTGTACAGCCTATGGACCCATTCACTCGGGAATATCCCAACGCGGCTCCTAGAAGAAACGTGTTTCTGACTCGCTGAATCTCAACATAGATTCAACTCTCTTAGGTGAACGAACGCACAGCAGAGCAGTTTCAAGGAAACGATTCTGCTGAGTTTTAGACCAAATTTACTGCTCTTTAGTACGTATGCCGGCATTGGGATGGAAATACCTGTTTTGGGATTCTGCACAGAAACGGTTTGCAAACCGCTGAATCCTCATGTGAGTATAACTCTGTCAGTTGAATGCGCACATTGACAAGCATTCAGTTAGATAGCTCCGTTTTGGTTTTAGAAGCAGATATTTCTCTGTACAGCCTATGGTCCCATTCACTAGGGAATATCCCAACGCAGCTCCTAGAAGAAACGTGTTTCTGACTCGATGAATCTCAACATAGATTCAACTCTCTTAGGTGAACGAATGCACAGCAGAGCAGTTTCAAGGAAACGTTTCTCCTGAGTTTTAGACGAAATTTCCGGCGGTTTAATACGTATGCCGGCATTGGGCTGGAAATACCGGTATTGGTATTCTGCACAGAAAGGGTTTGCAAACCGCTGAATCCACACGTGAGTTTAACTCTGTCACTTGAATGCACACATTGACAACCATTCAGTTAGATAGCTCCGTTTTGGTTTTAGAAGCAGATATTTCTCTGTACAGCCTATGGTCCCATTCACTCGGGAATATCCCAACACAGCTCCTAGAAGAAACGTGTTTCTGACTCGCTGAATCTCAACATAGATTCAACTCTCTTAGATGAACGAACGCACTGCAGAGCAGTTTCAAGGAAACGATTCTCCTGAGTTTCAGACCAAGTTTACTGCTGTTTAGTACGTATGCCGGCATTGGGATGGAAATACCGGTTTTGGGATTCTGCACAGAAACGGTTTGCAAACCGCTGAATCCTCACGTGAGTTTAACTCTGTCAGTTGAATGCAAACATTGACAAGCTTTCAGTTAGATAGCTCCGTTTTGGTTTTAGAAGCAGATATTTCTCTGTACAGCCTATGGTCCCATTCACTCGGGAATATCACAACGCAGCTCCTAGAAGTAACGTGTTTCTGACTCGCTGAATCTCAACATAGATTCAACTCTCTTAGGTGAACGAATGCACAGCAGAGCAGTTTCAAGGAAACCTTTCTCCTGAATTTTAGACGAAGTTTCCTGCGGTTTAGGACGTATGCCGGCATTGGGCTGGAAATACCGGTTTTGGGATTCTGCACACAAAGGGTTCGCAAACCGCTGAATCGACACGTGAGTTTAACTCTGTCAGTTGAATGCACACATTGACAACCATTCAGTTAGATAGCTCCGTTTTGGTTTTAGAAGCAGATATTTCTCTTTACAGCCTATGGTCCCATTCACTCGGGAATATCCCAACACAGCTCCTAGAAGAAACGTGTTTCTGACTCGCTGAATCTCAACATAGATTCAACTCTCTTAGGTGAAAGAACGCACAGCAGAGCAGTTTCAAGGAAACGTTTCTCCTGAGTTTCAGACGAAGTTTCCTGCGGTTTAGTACGTATGCCGGCATTGGGCTGGGAATACCGGTTTTGCGATTCTACACAGAAAGGGTTTGCAAACCGGTGAATCCACACGTGAGTTTAACTCTGTCAGTTGAATGCACACATTGACAACCATTTTGTTAGACAGCTCCGTTTTGGTTTTAGAAGCAGATATTTCTCTGTACAGCCTATGGACCCATTCACTCGGGAATATCCCAACGCGGCTCCTAGAAGAAACGTGTTTCTGACTCGCTGAATCTCAACATAGATTCAACTCTCTTAGGTGAACGAACGCACAGCAGAGCAGTTTCAAGGAAACGGTTCTGCTGAGTTTTAGACCAAGTTTACTGCTGTTTAGTACGTATGCCGGCATTGGGATGGAAATACCCGTTTTGGGATTCTGCACAGAAACGGTTTGCAAACCGTTGAATCCTCACGTGAGTTTAACTCTGTCAGTTGAATGCGCACATTGACAAGCATTCAGTTAGATAGCTCCGTTTTGGTTTTAGAAGCAGATATTTCTCTGTACAGCCTATGGCCCCATTCACTCGGGAATATCACAACGCAGCTCCTAGAAGAAACGTGTTTCTGACTCGATGAATCTCAACATAGATTCAACTCTATTAGGTGAACGAACGCACAGAAGAGCAGTTTCAAGGAAACGTTTCTCCTGAGTTTTAGACGATGTTTCCGGCGGTTTAGTACGTATGCTGGCATTGGTCTGGATATACCGGTATTGGGATTCTGCACAGAAAGGGTTTGCAAACCGCTGAATCCACACGTGAGTTTAACTCTGTCAGTTGAATGCACACATTGACAACCATTCAGTTAGATAGCTCCGTTTTGGTTTTAGAAGCAGATATTTCTCTGTACAGCCTATGGTCCCATTCACTCGGGAATATCCCAACACAGCTCCTAGAAGAAACGTGTTTCTGACACGCTGAATCTCAACATAGATCCAACTCTCTGAGGTGAACGAACGCACAGCAGAGCAGTTTCAAGGAAACGTTTCTCCTGAGTTTTAGATGAAGTTTCCTGCGGTTTAGTACGTATGCCGGCATTGGGCTGGAAATACCGGTTTTGGGATTCTGCACAGAAAGGGTGTGCAAACCGCTGAATCCACAGGTGAGTTTTACTCTGTCAGTTGAATGCACACATTGACAACCATTCAGTTAGATAGCTCCGTTTTGGTTTTAAAAGCAGATATTTCTCTGTACAGCCTATGGTCCCATTCACTCGGGAATATCCCAACGCAGCTCCAAGAAGAAACGTGTTTCTGACTCGCTGAATCTCAACATAGATTCAACTCTCTTAGGTGAACGAAAGCACAGCAGAGCAGTTTCAAGGAAACGTATCTCCTGAATTTTAGACGAAGTTTCCTGAGGTTTAGTACGTATGCCGGCCTTGGGCTGGAAATGCCGGTATTGGGATTCTGCACAGAAAGGGTTTGCAAACCGCTGAATCCACACGTGAGTTTAACTCTGTCAGTTGAATGCACACATTGTCAACCATTTTGTTAGACAGCTCCGTTTTGATTTTAGAAGCAGATATTTCGCTGTACAGCCTATGGTCCCATTCACTCGGGAATATCCCAACGCAGCTCCTAGAAGAAACGTGTTTCTGACTCGCTGAATCTCAACATAGATTCAACTCTCTTAGGTGAACGAACGCACAGCAGAGCAGTTACAAGGAAACGTTTCTCCTGAGTTTTAGACGAAGTTACCGGCAGTTCAGTACGTATGCCGGCTTTGGGCTGGAAATACCGGTATTGGGATTCTGCACAGAAAGGTTTTGCAAACCGATGAATCCACACGTCAGTTTAACTCTGTCAGTTGAATGCACACATTGACAACCATTCAGTTAGATAGCTCCGTTTTGGTTTTAGAAGCAGATATTTCTCTGTACGGCCTATGGTCCCATTCACTCGGGAATATCCCAACACAGCTCCTAGAAGTAACGTGTTTCTGACTCGCTGAATCTCAACATAGATTCAACTCTCTTAGGTGAACGAACGCACAGCAGAGCAGTTTCAAGGAAACGTTTCTCCTGAGTTTTAGACGAAGTTTCCTGCGGTTTACTGCGTATGCCGGCATTGGGCTGGAAATACCGGTTTTGGGATTCTGTACAGAAAGGGTTTGCAAACCGCTGAATCCACAGGTGAGTTTTACTCTGTCAGTTGAATGCACACATTGACAACCATTCAGTTAGATAGCTCCGTTTTGGTTTTAAAAGCAGATATTTCTCTGTACAGCCTATGGTCCCATTCACTCGGAAATATCCCAACGCAGCTCCAAGAAGAAACGTGTTTCTGACTCGTTGAATCTCAACATAGATTCAACTCTCTTAGGTGAACGAAAGCACAGCAGAGCAGTTTCAAGGAAACGTTTCTCCTGAATTTTAGACGAAGTTTCCTGAGGTTTAGTACGTATGCCGGCATTGGGCTGGAAATACCGGTTTTGGGATTCTGCACAGAAAGGGTTTGCAAACCGCTGAATCCACACGTGAGTTTAACTCTGTCAGTTGAATGCACACATTGACAACCATTTTGTTAGACAGCTCCGTTTTTGCTTTAGAAGCACATATTTCTCTGTACAGCCTATGGTCCCATTCACTCGGGAATATCCCAACGCAGCTCCTAGAGGAAACGTGTTTCTGACTCGCTGAATGTCAACATAGATTCAACTCTCTTAGGTGAACGAACGCACAGCAGAGCAGTTTGAAGGAAACGTTTCTCCTGAGTTTTAGACGAAGTTTCCTGCGGTTTAGGACGTATGCCGGCATTGGGCTGGAAATACCGGTTTTGGGATTCTGCACAGAAAGGGTTTGCAAACCGCTGAATCCACACGTGAGTTTAACTCTGTCAGTTGAATGCACACATTGACAACCATTTTGTTAGACAGCTCCGTTTTTGTTTTAGAAGTAGATATTTCGCTGTACAGCCTATGGTCCCATTCACTCGGGAATATCCCAACGCAGCTCCTAGAAGAAACGTGTTTCTGACTCTCTGAATGTCAACATAGATTCAACTCTCTTAGGTGAACGAACGCACAGCAGAGCAGTTTCAAGGAAACGTTTCTCCTGAGTTTTAGGCGAAGTTTCCTGCGGTTTAGTACGTATGCCGTCATTGGGCTGGAAATACCGGTTTTGGGATTCTGCAAAGAAAGGGTTTGCCAACCGCTGAATCCACACGTGAGTTTAACTCTGTCACTTGAATGCACACATTGACAACCATTCAGTTAGATAGCTCCGTTTTGGTTTTAGAAGCAGATATTTCTCTGTACAGCCTATGGTCCCATTCACACGGGAATATCCCAGCGCAGCTCCTAGAAGAAACGTGTTTTTGACTCGCTGAATCTCCACATAGATTCAACTCTCTTAGGTGAACGAATGCACAGCAGAGCAGTTTCAAGGAAACGTTTCTCCTGAGTTTTAGTCGAAGTTTTCGGCGGTTTAGTACGTATGCCGGCATTGGGCTGGAAATACCGGTATTGGGATTCTGCACAGAAAGGGTTTGCAAACCGCTGAATCCACACGTCAGTTTAACTCTGTCAGTTGAATGCACACATTGACAACCATTCAGTTAGATAGCTCCGTTTTGGTTTTAGAAGCAGATATTTCTCTGTACAGCCTATGGTCCCATTCACTCGGGAATATCCCATCACAGCTCCTAGAAGAAACGTGTTTCTGAATCGCTGAATCTCAACATAGATTCAACTCTCTTAGGTGAACGAACGCACAGCAGAGCAGTTTCAAGGAAACGTTTCTCCTGAGTTTTAGACGAAGTTTCCCGCGGTTTAGTACGTATGCTGGCATTGGGATGGAAATACCGGTATTGGGATTCTGCACAGAAAGGGTTTGCAAACCGCTGAATCCACACGTCAGTTTAACTCTGTCAGTTGAATGCACACATTGACAACCATTCAGTTAGATAGCTCCGTTTTCGTTTTAGAAGCAGATATTTCTCTGTACAGCCTATGGTCCCATTCACTCGGGAATATCCCAACCCAGCTCCTAGAAGAAACGTGTTTCTGACTCGCTGAATCTCAACATAGATTCAACTCTCTTAGGTGAACGAAGGCACAGCAGAGCAGTTTCAAGGAAACGTTTCTCCTGAGTTTTAGACGAAGTTTCCTGCGGTTTAGTACGTATGCCGTCATTGGGCTGGAAATACCGGTTTTGGGATTCTGCAAAGAAAGGGTTTGCCAACCGCTGAATCCACACGTGAGTTTAACTCTGTCAGTTGAATGCACACATTGTCAACCATTTTGTTAGACAGCTCCGTTTTGATTTTAGAAGCAGATATTTCGCTGTACAGCCTATGGTCCCATTCACTCGGGAATATCCCAACACAGCTCCTAGAAGAAACGTGTTTCTGACTCGCTGAATCTCAACATAGATTCAACTCTCTTAGGTGAACGAACGCACAGCAGAGCAGTTTCAAGGAAACGATTCTGCTGAGTTTTAGACCAAGTTTACTCCTGTTTAGTACGTATGCCGGCATTGGGATGGAAATACCGGTTTTGGGATTCTGCACAGAAACGGTTTGCAAACCGCTGAATCCTCACGTGAGTTTAACTCTGTCAGTTGAATGCGCACATTGACAAGCATTCAGTTAGATAGCTCCGTTTTGGTTTTAGAAGCAGATATTTCTCTGTACAGCCTATGGCCCCATTCACTCGGGAATATCACAACGCAGCTCCTAGAAGAAACGTGTTTCTGACTCGATGAATCTCAACACAGATTCAACTCTATTAGGTGAACGAACGCACAGAAGAGCAGTTTCAAGGAAATGTTTCTCCTGAGTTTTAGACGATGTTTCCGGCGGTTTAGTACGTATGCTGGCATTGGTCTGGATATACCGGTATTGGGATTCTGCACAGAAAGGGTTTGCAAACCGCTGAATCCACACGTGAGTTTAACTCTGTCAGTTGAATGCACACATTGACAACCATTCAGTTAGATAGCTCCGTTTTGGTTTTAGAAGCAGATATTTCTCTGTACAGCCTATGGTCCCATTCACTCGGGAATATCCCAACACAGCTCCTAGAAGAAACGTGTTTCTGACTCGCTGAATCTCAACATAGATTAAACTCTCTTAGGTGAACGAATGCACAGCAGAGCAGTTTCAAGGAAACGTTTCTCCTGAGTTTTAGACGAAGTTTCCTGAGATTTAGTACGTATGCCGGCATTGGGATGGAAATACCGGTTTTGCGATTCTGCACAGAAAGGGTTTGCAAACCGCTGAATCCACACGTGAGTTTAACTCTGTCAGTTGAATGCACACATTGTCAACCATTTTGTTAGACAGCTCCGTTTTGATTTTAGAAGCAGATATTTCGCTGTACAGCCTATGGTCCCATTCACTCGGGAATATCCCAACGCAGCTCCTAGAAGAAACGTGTTTCTGACTCGCTGAATCTCAACATACATTCAACTCTCGTAGGTGAACGAACGCACAGCAGAGCAGTTACAAGGAAACGTTTCTCCTGAGTTTTAGACGAAGTTACCGGCAGTTCAGTACGTATGCCGGCTTTGGGCTGGAAATACCGGTATTGGGATTCTGCACAGAAAGGGTTTGCAAACCGCTGAATCCACACGTCAGTTTAACTCTGTCAGTTGAATGCACACATTGACAACCATTCAGTTAGATAGCTCCGTTTTGGTTTTAGAAGCAGATATTTCTCTGTACAGCCTATGGTCCCATTCACTCGGGAATATCCCAACACAGCTCCTAGAAGAAACGTGTTTCTGACTCGCTGAATCTCAACATAGATACAACTCTCTGAGGTGAACGAACGCACAGCAGAGCACTTTCAAGGAAACGTTTCTCCTGAGTTTTAGACGAAGTTTCCTGCGGTTTAGTACGTATGCCGGCATTGGGCTGGAAATACCGGTTTTGGGATTCTGCACAGAAAGGGTGTGCAAACCGCTGAATCCACAGGTGAGTTTTACTCTGTCAGTTGAATGCACACATTGACAACCATTCAGTTAGATAGCTCCGTTTTGGTTTTAAAAGCAGATATTTCTCTGTACAGCCTATGGTCCCATTCACTTGGGAATATCCCAACGCAGCTCCAAGAAGAAACGTGTTTCTGACTCGCTGAATCTCAACATAGATTCAACTCTCTTAGGTGAACGAACGCACAGCAGAGCAGTTACAAGGAAACGTTTCTCCTGAGTTTTAGACGAAGTTACCGGCAGTTCAGTACGTATGCCGGCTTTGGGCTGGAAATACCGGTTTTGGGATTCTGCACAGAAAGGGTTTGCAAACCGCTGAATCCACACGTCAGTTTAACTCTGTCAGTTGAATGCACACATTGACAACCATTCAGTTAGATAGCTCCGTTTTGGTTTTAGAAGCAGATATTTCTCTGTACAGCCTATGGTCCCATTCACTCGGGAATATCCCAACACAGCTCCTAGAAGAAACGTGTTTCTGACTCGCTGAATCTCAACATAGATTCAACTCTCTTAGGTGAACGAACGCACAGCAGAGCAGGTTCAAGGAAACGTTTCTCCTGAGTTTTAGACGAAGTTTCCTGCGGTTTACTGCGTATGCCGGCATTGGGCTGGAAATACCGGTTTTGGGATTCTGCACAGAAAGGGTTTGCAAACCGCTGAATCCACAGGTGAGTTTTACTCTGTCAGTTGAATGCACACATTGACAACCATTCAGTTAGATAGCTCCGTTTTGGTTTTAAAAGCAGATATTTCTCTGTACAGCCTATGGTCCCATTCACTCGGAAATATCCCAACGCAGCTCCAAGAAGAAACGTGTTTCTGACTCGTTGAATCTCAACATAGATTCAACTCTCTTAGGTGAACGAAAGCACAGCAGAGCAGTTTCAAGGAAACGTTTCTCCTGAATTTTAGACGAAGTTTCCTGAGGTTTAGTACGTATGCCGGCATTGGGCTGGAAATACCGGTATTGGGATTCTGCACAGAAAGGGTTTGCAAACCGCTGAATCCACACGTGAGTTTAACTCTGTCAGTTGAATGCACACATTGACAACCATTTTGTTAGACAGCTCCGTTTTTGTTTTAGAAGCACATATTTCTCTGTACAGCCTATGGTCCCATTCACTCGGGAATATCCCAACGCAGCTCCTAGAGGAAACGTGTTTCTGACTCGCTGAATGTCAACATAGATTCAACTCTCTTAGGTGAACGAACGCACAGCAGAGCAGTTTCAAGGAAACGATTCTCCTGAGTTTTAGGCGAAGTTTCCTGCGGTTTAGTACGTATGCCGTCATTGGGCTGGAAATACCGGTTTTGGGATTCTGCAAAGAAAGGGTTTGCCAACCGCTGAATCCACACGTGAGTTTAACTCTGTCACTTGAATGCACACATTGACAACCATTCAGTTAGATAGCTCCGTTTTGGTTTTAGAAGCAGATATTTCTCTGTACAGCCTATGGTCCCATTCACACGGGAATATACCAGCGCAGCTCCTAGAAGAAACGTGTTTTTGACTCGCTGAATCTCCACATAGATTCAACTCTCTTAGGTGAACGAATGCACAGCAGAGCAGTTTCAAGGAAACGTTTCTCCTGAGTTTTAATCGAAGTTTTCGGCGGTTTAGTACGTATGCCGGCATTGGGCTGGAAATACCGGTATTGGGATTCTGCACAGAAAGGGTTTGCAAACCGCTGAATCCACACGTGATTTTAACTCTGTCAGTTGAATGCACACATTGACAACCATTCAGTTAGATAGCTCCGTTTTGGTTTTAGAAGCAGATATTTCTCTGTACAGCCTATGGTCCCATTCACTCGGGAATATCCCAACACAGCTCCTAGAAGAAACGTGTTTCTGAATCGCTGAATCTCAACATAGATTCAACTCTCTTAGGTGAACGAACGCACAGCAGAGCAGTTTCAAGGAAACGTTTCTCTTGAGTTTTAGACGAAGTTTCCCGCGGTTTAGTACGTATGCTGGCATTGGGATGGAAATACCGGTATTGGGATTCTGCACAGAAAGGGTTTGCAAACCGCTGAATCCACACGTCAGTTTAACTCTGTCAGTTGAATGCACACATTGACAACCATTCAGTTAGATAGCTCCGTTTTCGTTTTAGAAGCAGATATTTCTCTGTACAGCCTATGGTCACATTCACTCGGGAATATCCCAACCCAGCTCCTAGAAGAAACGTGTTTCTGACTCGCTGAATCTCAACATAGATTCAACTCTCTTAGGTGAACGAAGGCACAGCAGAGCAGTTTCAAGGAAACGTTTCTCCTGAGTTTTAGACGAAGTTTCCTGCGGTTTAGTACGTATGCCGTCATTGGGCTGGAAATACCGGTTTTGGGATTCTGCAAAGAAAGGGTGTGCCAACCGCTGAATCCACACGTGAGTTTAACTCTGTCAGTTGAATGCACACATTGTCAACCATTTTGTTAGACAGCTCCGTTTTGATTTTAGAAGCAGATATTTCGCTGTACAGCCTATGGTCCCATTCACTCGGGAATATCCCAACACAGCTCCTAGAAGAAACGTGTTTCTGACTCGCTGAATCTCAACATAGATTCAACTCTCTTAAGTGAACGAACGCACAGCAGAGCAGCTTCAAGGAAACGATTCTCCTGAGTTTCAGACCAAGTTTACTGCTGTTTAGTACGTATGCCGGCATTGGGATGGAAATACCGGTTTTGGGATTCTGCACAGAAACGGTTTGCAAACCGCTGAATCCTCACGTGAGTTTAACTCTGTCAGTTGAATGCACATATTGACAAGCATTCAGTTAGATAGCTCCGTTTTTGTTTTATAAGCAGATATTTCTCTGTACAGCCTATGGTCCCATTCACTCGGGAATATCACAACGCAGCTCCTAGAAGAAACGTGTTTCTGACTCGCTGAATCTCAACATAGATTCAACTCTCTTAGGTGAACGAACGAACAGCAGAGCAGTTTCAAGGAAACGTTTCTCCTGAGTTTTAGACGAAGTTTCCCGCGGTTTAGTACGTATGCTGGCATTGGGATGGAAATACCGGTATTGGGATTCTGCACAGAAAGGGTTTGCAAACCGCTGAATCCACACGTCAGTTTAACTCTGTCAGTTGAATGCACACATTGACAACCATTCAGTTAGATAGCTACGTTTTTGTTTTAGAAGCAGATATTTCTCTGTACAGCCTATGGTCCCATTCACTCGGGAATATCCCAACGCAGCTCCTAGGAGAATCGTGTTTCTGACTCGTTGAATCTCAACATACATTCAACTCTCTTAGGTGAACTAATGCACAGCAGAGCAGTTTCAAGGAAACGTTTCTCCTGAGTTTTAGACGAAGTTTCCGGAGGTTTAGTACGTATGCCGGCATTGGGCTGGAAATACCGGTATTGGGATTCTGCACAGAAAGGGTTTGCAAACCGCTGAATCCACACGTGAGTTTAACTCTGTCACTTGAATGCACACATTGACAACCATTCAGTTAGATAGCTCCGTTTTGGTTTTAGAAGCAGATATTTCTCTGTACAGCCTATGGTCCCATTCACTCGGGAATATCCCAACACAGCTCCTAGAAGAAACGTGTTTCTGACTCGCTGAATCTCAACATAGATTCAACTCTCTTAGGTGAACGAACGCACAGCAGAGCAGCTTCAAGGAAACGATTCTCCTGAGTTTCAGACCAAGTTTACTACTGTTTAGTACGTATGCCGGCATTGGGATGGAAATACCGGTTATGGGATTCTGCACAGAAACGGTTTGCAAACCGCTGAATCCTCACGTGAGTTTAACTCTGTCAGTTGAATGCACACATTGACAAGCATTCAGTTAGATAGCTCCGTTTTTGTTTTAGAAGCAGATATTTCTCTGTACAGCCTATGGTCCCATTCACTCGGGAATATCACAACGCAGCTCCTAGAAGAAACGTGTTTCTGACTCGCTGAATCTCAACATAGATTCAGCTCTCTTAGGTGAACGAAAGCACAGCAGAGCAGTTTCAAGGAAACGATTCTCCTGAGTTTTAGACGAAGTTACCGGCAGTTTAGTACGTATGCTGGCATTGGGCTGGAAATACCGGTATTGGGATTCTGCACAGAAAGGGTTTGCAAACCGCTGAATGAACACGTCAGTTTAACTCTGTCAGTTGAATGCACACATTGACAACCATTCAGTTAGATAGCTCCGTTTTCGTTTTAGAAGCAGATATTTCTCTGTACAGCCTATGGTCCCATTCACTCGGGAATATCCCAACACAGCTCCTAGAAGAAACGTGTTTCTCACTCGCTGAATCTCAACATAGATTCAACTCTCTTGGGTGAACGAACGCACAGCAGAGCAGTTTCAAGGAAACGTTTCTCCTGAGTTTTAGACGAAGTTTCCTGCGGTTTAGGACGTATGCCGGCATTGGGCTGGAAATCCCGGTTTTGGGATTCTGCACAGAAAGGGTTTGCAAACCGCTGAATCCACACGTGAGTTTAACTCTGTCAGTTGAATGCACACATTGACAACCATTTTGATAGACAGCTCCGTTTTTGTTTCAGAAGCAGATATTTCGCTGTACAGCCCATGGTCCCAATCATTCGGGAATATTCCAACGCAGTTCCTAGAAGAAACGTGTTTCTGACTCGCTGAATCTCAACATAGATTCAACTCTCTTAGGTGAACGAACACACAGCAGAGCAGTTTCAAGGAAACGTTTCTCCTGAGTTTTAGACGAAGTTTCCGGCGGTTTAGTACGTATGCCGGCATTGGGCTGGAAATACCGGTATTGGGATTCTGCACAGAAAGGGTTTGCAAACCGCTGAATCCACAGGTGAGTTTTACTCTGTCAGTTGAATGCACACATTGACAACCATTCAGTTAGATTGCTCCGTTTTGGTTTTAAAACAGATATTTCTCTGTACAGCCTATGGTCCAATTCACTCGGGAATATCCCAACGCAGCTCCAAGAAGAAACGTGTTTCTGACTCGCTGAATCTCAACATAGATTCAACTCTCTTAGGTGAACGAAAGCACAGCAGAGCAGTTTCAAGGAAACGTTTCTCCTGAGTTTTAGACGAAGTTTCCTGAGGTTTAGTACGTATGCCGGCATTGGGATGGAAATACCGGTTTTGCGATTCTGCACAGAAAGGGTTTGCAAACCGCTGAATCCACACGTGAGTTTAACTCTGTCAGTTGAATGCACACATTGACAACTATTTTGTTAGACTGCTCCGTTTTTGTTTTAGAAGCAGATATTTCGCTGTACAGCCTATGGTCCCATTCACTCGGGAATAACCCAACGCAGCTCCTAGAAGAAACGTGTTTCAGACTCGCTGAATCTCAACATAGATTCAAATCTCTTAGGTGATCGAACGCACAGCAGAGCAGTTTCAGGGAAACGATTCGCCTGAGTTTTAGACCAAGTTTACTGCTGTTTAGTACGTATGCCGGCATTGGGATGGAAATACCGGTTTTGGGATTCTGCACAGAAACGGTTTGGAAACCACTGAATCCTCACGTGAGTTTATCTCTGTCAGTTGAATGCACACATTGACAAGCATTCAGTTAGATAGCACCGTTTTGGTTTTAGAAGCAGATATTTCTCTGTACAGCCTATGGTCCCATTCACTCGGGAATATCCCAAGGCAGCTCCTAGAAGAAACGTGTTTCTGACTCGCTGAATCTCAACATAGATTCAACTCTCTTAGGTGAACGAACGAACAGCAGAGCAATTTCAAGGAAACGTTTCTCCTAAGTTTTAGACGAAGTTTCCTGAGGTTTAGTACGTATGCCGGCATTGGGATGGAAATACCGGTTTTGCGATTCTGCACAGAAAGGGTTTGCAAACCGCTGAATCCACACGGGAGTTTAACTCTGTCAGTTGAATGCACACATTGACAACCATTTTGATAGACAGCTCCGTTTTGGTTTTAGAAGCAGATATTTCGCTGAACAGCCTAAGGTCCCATTCACTCCGGAATATCCCAACGCAGCTCCTAGAAGAAACGTGTTTCTGACTCGCTGAATCTCAACATAGATTCAAATCTCTTAGGTGAACGAACGCACAGCAGAGCAGTTTCAGGGAAACGATTCGCCTGAGTTTTAGACCAAGTTTACTGCTGTTTAGTACGTATGCCGGCATTGGGATGGAAATACCGGTTTTGGGATTCTGCACAGAAACGGTTTGCAAACCGCTGAATCCTCACGTGAGTTTAGCTCTGTCAGTTGAATGCGCACGTTGACAAGCATTCAGTTAGATAGCTCCGTTTTGGTTTTAGAAGCAGATATTTCTCTGTAGAGACTATGGTCCCATTCACTCGGGAATATCCCAACGCAGCTCCTAGAAGAAACGTGTTTCTGACTCGCTGAATCTCAGCATATATTCAACTCCCTTAGGTGAACGAACGAAGAGCAGAGAAGTTTCAACGAAACGTTTCTCCTGAGTTTTAGACAAAGTTTCCTGCGGTTTAGTACGTATGCCGGCATTGGGCTGGAAATACCGGTTTTGGGATTCTGCAAAGAAAGGGTTTGCCAACCGCTGAATCCACACGTGAGTTTAACTCTGTCACTTGAATGCACACATTGACAACCATTCAGTTAGATAGCTCCGTTTTGGTTTTAGAAGCAGATATTTATCTGTACAGCCTATGGTCCCATTCACTCGGGAATATCCCAGCGCAGCTCCTAGAAGAAACGTGTTTCTGACTCGCTGAATCTCAACGTAGATTCAACTCTCTTAGGTGAACGAACGCACAGCACAGCAGTTTCAAGGAAACGATTCTCCTGTGTTTTAGACCAAGTTTACTGCTGTTTAGTACGTATGCCGGCATTGGGATGTAAATACCGGTTTTGGGATTCTGCACAGAAACGGTTTGCAAACCGCTGAATGCACACGTGAGTTTAACTCTGTCAGTTGAATGCGCCCATTGACAAGCATTCAGTTAGATAGCTCCGTTTTGGTTTTAGAAGCAGATATTTCTCTGTACAGCCTATGGTCACATTCACTCGGGAATATCCCAACGCAGCTCCTAGAAGAAACGTGTTTCTGACTCGCTGAATCTCAACATAGATTCAACTCTCTTAGGTGAACGAACGCAAAGCAGAGCAGTTTCAAGGAAACGTTTCTCCTGAGTTTTAGACGAAGTTACCGGCAGTTTAATACGTATGCTGGCATTGGGCTGGAAATACCGGTATTGGGATTCTGGACAGAAAGGGTTTGCAAACCCCTGAATCCACACGTCAGTTTAACTCTGTCAGTTGAATGCACACATTGACAACCATTCAGTTAGATAGCTCCCTTTTGGTTTTAGAAGCAGATATTTCTCTGTACAGCCTATGGTCCCATTCACTCGGGAATATCACAACGCAGCTCCTAGAAGAAAAGTGTTTCTGACTCGCTGAATCTCAACATAGATTCAACTCTCTTAGGTGAACGAATGCACAGCAGAGCAGTTTCAAGGAAACGTTTCTCCTGACTTTTAGACGAAGTTACCGGCTGTTTAGTACGTATGCTGGCATTGGGTTGGAAATACCGGTATTGGGATTCTGCACAGAAAGGGTTTGCAAACCGCTGAATCCACAGGTGAGTTTAACACTGTCAGTTGAATGCACACATTGACAACCATTCAGTTAGATAGCTACGTTTTTGTTTTAGAAGCAGATATTTCTCTGTACAGCCTATGGTCCCATTCACTCGGGAATATCCCAACGCAGCTCCTAGAAGAAACGTGTTTCTGACTCGCTGAATCTCAACATACATTCAACTCTCTTAGGTGAACGAATGCACAGCAGAGCAGTTTCAAGGAAACGTTTCTCCTGAGTTTTAGACGAAGTTTCCGGCGGTTTAGTACGTATGCCGGCATTGGGCTGGAAATACCGGTATTGGGATTCTGCACAGAAAGGGTTTGCAAACCGCTGAATCCACACGTGAGTTTAACTCTGTCAGTTGAATGCACACATTGACAACCATTCAGTTAGATAGCTCCGTTTTGGTTTTAGAAGCAGATATTTCTCTGTACAGCCTATGGTCCCATTCACTCGGGAATATCCCAACACAGCTCCTAGAAGAAACGTGTTTCTGACTCGCTGAATCTCAACATAGATTCAACTCTCTTAGGTGAACGAACGCACAGCAGAGCAGTTTCAAGGAAACGATTCTCCTGAGTTTTAGGCGAAGTTTCCTGCGGTTTAGTACGTATGCCGTCATTGGGCTGGAAATACCGGTTTTGGGATTCTGCAAAGAAAGGGTTTGCCAACCGCTGAATCCACACGTGAGTTTAACTCTGTCACTTGAATGCACACATTGACAACCATTCAGTTAGATAGCTCCGTTTTGGTTTTAGAAGCAGATATTTCTCTGTACAGCCTATGGTCCCATTCACACGGGAATATACCAGCGCAGCTCCTAGAAGAAACGTGTTTTTGACTCGCTGAATCTCCACATAGATTCAACTCTCTTAGGTGAACGAATGCACAGCAGAGCAGTTTCAAGGAAACGTTTCTCCTGAGTTTTAATCGAAGTTTTCGGCGGTTTAGTACGTATGCCGGCATTGGGCTGGAAATACCGGTATTGGGATTCTGCACAGAAAGGGTTTGCAAACCGCTGAATCCACACGTGATTTTAACTCTGTCAGTTGAATGCACACATTGACAACCATTCAGTTAGATAGCTCCGTTTTGGTTTTAGAAGCAGATATTTCTCTGTACAGCCTATGGTCCCATTCACTCGGGAATATCCCAACACAGCTCCTAGAAGAAACGTGTTTCTGAATCGCTGAATCTCAACATAGATTCAACTCTCTTAGGTGAACGAACGCACAGCAGAGCAGTTTCAAGGAAACGTTTCTCTTGAGTTTTAGACGAAGTTTCCCGCGGTTTAGTACGTATGCTGGCATTGGGATGGAAATACCGGTATTGGGATTCTGCACAGAAAGGGTTTGCAAACCGCTGAATCCACACGTCAGTTTAACTCTGTCAGTTGAATGCACACATTGACAACCATTCAGTTAGATAGCTCCGTTTTCGTTTTAGAAGCAGATATTTCTCTGTACAGCCTATGGTCACATTCACTCGGGAATATCCCAACCCAGCTCCTAGAAGAAACGTGTTTCTGACTCGCTGAATCTCAACATAGATTCAACTCTCTTAGGTGAACGAAGGCACAGCAGAGCAGTTTCAAGGAAACGTTTCTCCTGAGTTTTAGACGAAGTTTCCTGCGGTTTAGTACGTATGCCGTCATTGGGCTGGAAATACCGGTTTTGGGATTCTGCAAAGAAAGGGTGTGCCAACCGCTGAATCCACACGTGAGTTTAACTCTGTCAGTTGAATGCACACATTGTCAACCATTTTGTTAGACAGCTCCGTTTTGATTTTAGAAGCAGATATTTCGCTGTACAGCCTATGGTCCCATTCACTCGGGAATATCCCAACACAGCTCCTAGAAGAAACGTGTTTCTGACTCGCTGAATCTCAACATAGATTCAACTCTCTTAAGTGAACGAACGCACAGCAGAGCAGCTTCAAGGAAACGATTCTCCTGAGTTTCAGACCAAGTTTACTGCTGTTTAGTACGTATGCCGGCATTGGGATGGAAATACCGGTTTTGGGATTCTGCACAGAAACGGTTTGCAAACCGCTGAATCCTCACGTGAGTTTACCTCTGTCAGTTGAATGCACATATTGACAAGCATTCAGTTAGATAGCTCCGTTTTTGTTTTATAAGCAGATATTTCTCTGTACAGCCTATGGTCCCATTCACTCGGGAATATCACAACGCAGCTCCTAGAAGAAACGTGTTTCTGACTCGCTGAATCTCAACATAGATTCAACTCTCTTAGGTGAACGAACGAACAGCAGAGCAGTTTCAAGGAAACGTTTCTCCTGAGTTTTAGACGAAGTTTCCCGCGGTTTAGTACGTATGCTGGCATTGGGATGGAAATACCGGTATTGGGATTCTGCACAGAAAGGGTTTGCAAACCGCTGAATCCACACGTCAGTTTAACTCTGTCAGTTGAATGCACACATTGACAACCATTCAGTTAGATAGCTACGTTTTTGTTTTAGAAGCAGATATTTCTCTGTACAGCCTATGGTCCCATTCACTCGGGAATATCCCAACGCAGCTCCTAGGAGAAACGTGTTTCTGACTCGTTGAATCTCAACATACATTCAACTCTCTTAGGTGAACTAATGCACAGCAGAGCAGTTTCAAGGAAACGTTTCTCCTGAGTTTTAGACGAAGTTTCCGGAGGTTTAGTACGTATGCCGGCATTGGGCTGGAAATACCGGTATTGGGATTCTGCACAGAAAGGGTTTGCAAACCGCTGAATCCACACGTGAGTTTAACTCTGTCACTTGAATGCACACATTGACAACCATTCAGTTAGATAGCTCCGTTTTGGTTTTAGAAGCAGATATTTCTCTGTACAGCCTATGGTCCCATTCACTCGGGAATATCCCAACACAGCTCCTAGAAGAAACGTGTTTCTGACTCGCTGAATCTCAACATAGATTCAACTCTCTTAGGTGAACGAACGCACAGCAGAGCAGCTTCAAGGAAACGATTCTCCTGAGTTTCAGACCAAGTTTACTACTGTTTAGTACGTATGCCGGCATTGGGATGGAAATCCCGGTTATGGGATTCTGCACAGAAACGGTTTGCAAACCGCTGAATCCTCACGTGAGTTTAACTCTGTCAGTTGAATGCACACATTGACAAGCATTCAGTTAGATAGCTCCGTTTTTGTTTTAGAAGCAGATATTTCTCTGTACAGCCTATGGTCCCATTCACTCGGGAATATCACAACGCAGCTCCTAGAAGAAACGTGTTTCTGACTCGCTGAATCTCAACATAGATTCAGCTCTCTTAGGTGAACGAAAGCACAGCAGAGCAGTTTCAAGGAAACGATTCTCCTGAGTTTTAGACGAAGTTACCGGCAGTTTAGTACGTATGCTGGCATTGGGCTGGAAATACCGGTATTGGGATTCTGCACAGAAAGGTTTTGCAAACCGCTGAATGAACACGTCAGTTTAACTCTGTCAGTTGAATGCACACATTGACAACCATTCAGTTAGATAGCTCCGTTTTCGTTTTAGAAGCAGATATTTCTCTGTACAGCCTATGGTCCCATTCACTCGGGAATATCCCAACACAGCTCCTAGAAGAAACGTGTTTCTCACTCGCTGAATCTCAACATAGATTCAACTCTCTTGGGTGAACGAACGCACAGCAGAGCAGTTTCAAGGAAACGTTTCTCCTGAGTTTTAGACGAAGTTTCCTGCGGTTTAGGACGTATGCCGGCATTGGGCTGGAAATCCCGGTTTTGGGATTCTGCACAGAAAGGGTTTGCAAACCGCTGAATCCACACGTGAGTTTAACTCTGTCAGTTGAATGCACACATTGACAACCATTTTGATAGACAGCTCCGTTTTTGTTTCAGAAGCAGATATTTCGCTGTACAGCCCATGGTCCCAATCATTCGGGAATATCCCAACGCAGCTCCTAGAAGAAACGTGTTTCTGACTCGCTGAATCTCAACATAGATTCAACTCTCTTAGGTGAACGAACGCACAGCAGAGCAGTTTCAAGGAAACGATTCTCCTGAGTTTTAGACCAAGTTTCCTGCGGTTTAGTACGTATGCCGGCATTGGGATGGAAATACCGGTTTTGGGATTCTGCACAGAAACGGTTTGCAAACCGCTGAATCCTCACGTGAGTTTAACTCTGTCAGTTGAATGCGCACATTGACAAGCATTCAGTTAGATAGCTCCGTTTTGGTTTTAGAAGCAGATATTTCTCTGTACAGCCTATGGTCCCATTCACTCGGGAATATTCCAACGCAGTTCCTAGAAGAAACGTGTTTCTGACTCGCTGAATCTCAACATAGATTCAACTCTCTTAGGTGAACGAACACACAGCAGAGCAGTTTCAAGGAAACGTTTCTCCTGAGTTTTAGACGAAGTTTCCGGCGGTTTAGTACGTATGCCGGCATTGGGCTGGAAATACCGGTATTGGGATTCTGCACAGAAAGGGTTTGCAAACCGCTGAATCCACAGGTGAGTTTTACTCTGTCAGTTGAATGCACACATTGACAACCATTCAGTTAGATTGCTCCGTTTTGGTTTTAAAACAGATATTTCTCTGTACAGCCTATGGTCCAATTCACTCGGGAATATCCCAACGCAGCTCCAAGAAGAAACGTGTTTCTGACTCGCTGAATCTCAACATAGATTCAACTCTCTTAGGTGAACGAAAGCACAGCAGAGCAGTTTCAAGGAAACGTTTCTCCTGAGTTTTAGACGAAGTTTCCTGAGGTTTAGTACGTATGCCGGCATTGGGATGGAAATACCGGTTTTGCGATTCTGCACAGAAAGGGTTTGCAAACCGCTGAATCCACACGTGAGTTTAACTCTGTCAGTTGAATGCACACATTGACAACTATTTTGTTAGACTGCTCCGTTTTTGTTTTAGAAGCAGATATTTCGCTGTACAGCCTATGGTCCCATTCACTCGGGAATAACCCAACGCAGCTCCTAGAAGAAACGTGTTTCAGACTCGCTGAATCTCAACATAGATTCAAATCTCTTAGGTGATCGAACGCACAGCAGAGCAGTTTCAGGGAAACGATTCGCCTGAGTTTTAGACCAAGTTTACTGCTGTTTAGTACGTATGCCGGCATTGGGATGGAAATACCGGTTTTGGGATTCTGCACAGAAACGGTTTGGAAACCACTGAATCCTCACGTGAGTTTATCTCTGTCAGTTGAATGCACACATTGACAAGCATTCAGTTAGATAGCACCGTTTTGGTTTTAGAAGCAGATATTTCTCTGTACAGCCTATGGTCCCATTCACTCGGGAATATCCCAAGGCAGCTCCTAGAAGAAACGTGTTTCTGACTCGCTGAATCTCAACATAGATTCAACTCTCTTAGGTGAACGAACGAACAGCAGAGCAATTTCAAGGAAACGTTTCTCCTAAGTTTTAGACGAAGTTTCCTGAGGTTTAGTACGTATGCCGGCATTGGGATGGAAATACCGGTTTTGCGATTCTGCACAGAAAGGGTTTGCAAACCGCTGAATCCACACGGGAGTTTAACTCTGTCAGTTGAATGCACACATTGACAACCATTTTGATAGACAGCTCCGTTTTGGTTTTAGAAGCAGATATTTCGCTGAACAGCCTAAGGTCCCATTCACTCCGGAATATCCCAACGCAGCTCCTAGAAGAAACGTGTTTCTGACTCGCTGAATCTCAACATATATTCAAATCTCTTAGGTGAACGAACGCACAGCAGAGCAGTTTCAGGGAAACGATTCGCCTGAGTTTTAGACCAAGTTTACTGCTGTTTAGTACGTATGCCGGCATTGGGATGGAAATACCGGTTTTGGGATTCTGCACAGAAACGGTTTGCAAACCGCTGAATCCTCACGTGAGTTTAGCTCTGTCAGTTGAATGCGCACGTTGACAAGCATTCAGTTAGATAGCTCCGTTTTGGTTTTAGAAGCAGATATTTCTCTGTAGAGACTATGGTCCCATTCACTCGGGAATATCCCAACGCAGCTCCTAGAAGAAACGTGTTTCTGACTCGCTGAATCTCAGCATATATTCAACTCCCTTAGGTGAACGAACGAAGAGCAGAGAAGTTTCAACGAAACGTTTCTCCTGAGTTTTAGACAAAGTTTCCTGCGGTTTAGTACGTATGCCGGCATTGGGCTGGAAATACCGGTTTTGGGATTCTGCAAAGAAAGGGTTTGCCAACCGCTGAATCCACACGTGAGTTTAACTCTGTCACTTGAATGCACACATTGACAACCATTCAGTTAGATAGCTCCGTTTTGGTTTTAGAAGCAGATATTTATCTGTACAGCCTATGGTCCCATTCACTCGGGAATATCCCAGCGCAGCTCCTAGAAGAAACGTGTTTCTGACTCGCTGAATCTCAACGTAGATTCAACTCTCTTAGGTGAACGAACGCACAGCACAGCAGTTTCAAGGAAACGATTCTCCTGTGTTTTAGACCAAGTTTACTGCTGTTTAGTACGTATGCCGGCATTGGGATGTAAATACCGGTTTTGGGATTCTGCACAGAAACGGTTTGCAAACCGCTGAATGCACACGTGAGTTTAACTCTGTCAGTTGAATGCGCCCATTGACAAGCATTCAGTTAGATAGCTCCGTTTTGGTTTTAGAAGCAGATATTTCTCTGTACAGCCTATGGTCACATTCACTCGGGAATATCCCAACGCAGCTCCTAGAAGAAACGTGTTTCTGACTCGCTGAATCTCAACATAGATTCAACTCTCTTAGGTGAACGAACGCAAAGCAGAGCAGTTTCAAGGAAACGTTTCTCCTGAGTTTTAGACGAAGTTACCGGCAGTTTAATACGTATGCTGGCATTGGGCTGGAAATACCGGTATTGGGATTCTGGACAGAAAGGGTTTGCAAACCCCTGAATCCACACGTCAGTTTAACTCTGTCAGTTGAATGCACACATTGACAACCATTCAGTTAGATAGCTCCCTTTTGGTTTTAGAAGCAGATATTTCTCTGTACAGCCTATGGTCCCATTCACTCGGGAATATCACAACGCAGCTCCTAGAAGAAAAGTGTTTCTGACTCGCTGAATCTCAACATAGATTCAACTCTCTTAGGTGAACGAATGCACAGCAGAGCAGTTTCAAGGAAACGTTTCTCCTGACTTTTAGACGAAGTTACCGGCTGTTTAGTACGTATGCTGGCATTGGGTTGGAAATACCGGTATTGGGATTCTGCACAGAAAGGGTTTGCAAACCGCTGAATCCACAGGTGAGTTTAACACTGTCAGTTGAATGCACACATTGACAACCATTCAGTTAGATAGCTACGTTTTTGTTTTAGAAGCAGATATTTCTCTGTACAGCCTATGGTCCCATTCACTCGGGAATATCCCAACGCAGCTCCTAGAAGAAACGTGTTTCTGACTCGCTGAATCTCAACATACATTCAACTCTCTTAGGTGAACGAATGCACAGCAGAGCATTTTCAAGGAAACGTTTCTCCTGAGTTTTAGACGAAGTTTCCGGCGGTTTAGTACGTATGCCGGCATTGGGCTGGAAATACCGGTATTGGGATTCTGCACAGAAAGGGTTTGCAAACCGCTGAATCCACACGTGAGTTTAACTCTGTCAGTTGAATGCACACATTGACAACCATTCAGTTAGATAGCTCCGTTTTGGTTTTAGAAGCAGATATTTCTCTGTACAGCCTATGGTCCCATTCACTCGGGAATATCCCAACACAGCTCCTAGAAGAAACGTGTTTCTGACTCGCTGAATCTCAACATAGATTCAACTCTCTTAGGTGAACGAACGCACAGCAGAGCAGCTTCAAGGAAACGATTCTCCTGAGTTTCAGACTAAGTTTACTGCTGTTTAGTACGTATGCCAGCATTGGGATGGAAATACCGGTTTTGGGATTCTGCACAGAAACGTTTTGCAAACCGCTGAATCCTCACGTGAGTTTAACTCTGTCAGTTGAATGCACACATTGACAAGCATTCAGTTAGATAGCTTCGTTTTTGTTTTAGAAGCAGATATTTCTCTGTACAGCCTATGGTCCCATTCACTCGGGAATATCACAACGCAGCTCCTAGAAGAAACGTGTTTCTGACTCGCTGAATCTCAACATAGATTCAACTCTCTTAGGTGAACGGAAGCACAGCAGAGCAGTTTCAAGGAAACGATTCTCCTGAGTTTTAGACGAAGTTACCGGCAGTTTAGTACGTATGCTGGCATTGGGCTGGAAATACCGGTATTGGGATTCTGCACAGAAAGGTTTTGCAAACCGCTGAATCCACACGTCAGTTTAACTCTGTCAGTTGAATGCACACATTGACAACCATTCAGTTAGATAGCTCCGTTTTCGTTTTAGAAGCAGATATTTCTCTGTACAGCCTATGGTCCCATTCACTCGGGAATATCACAACGCAGCTCCTAGAAGAAAAGTGTTTCTGACTCGCTGAATCTCAACATAGATTCAACTCTCTTAGGTGAACGAATGCACAGCAGAGCAGTTTCAAGGAAACGTTTCTCCTGAGTTTTAGACGAAGTTACCGGCTGTTTAGTACGTATGCTGGCATTGGGTTGGAAATACCGGTATTGGGATTCTGCACAGAAAGGGTTTGCAAACCGCTGAATCCACACGTGAGTTTAACACTGTCAGTTGAATGCACACATTGACAACCATTCAGTTAGATAGCTACGTTTTTGTTTTAGAAGCAGATATTTCTCTGTACAGCCTATGGTCCCATTCACTCGGGAATATCCCAACACAGCTCCTAGAAGAAACGTGTTTCTGACTCGCTGAATCTCAACATAGATTCAACTCTCTTAGGTGAACGAACGCACAGCAGAGCAGCTTCAAGGAAACGATTCTCCTGAGTTTCAGACCAAGTTTACTGCTGTTTAGTACGTATGCCAGCATTGGGATGGAAATACCGGTTTTGGGATTCTGCACAGAAACGTTTTGCAAACCGCTGAATCCTCACGTGAGTTTAACTCTGTCAGTTGAATGCACACATTGACAAGCATTCAGTTAGATAGCTTCGTTTTTGTTTTAGAAGCAGATATTTCTCTGTACAGCCTATGGTCCCATTCACTCGGGAATATCACAACGCAGCTCCTAGAAGAAACGTGTTTCTGACTCGCTGAATCTCAACATAGATTCAACTCTCTTAGGTGAACGGAAGCACAGCAGAGCAGTTTCAAGGAAACGATTCTCCTGAGTTTTGGACGAAGTTACCGGCAGTTTAGTACGTATGCTGGCATTGGGCTGGAAATACCGGTATTGGGATTCTGCACAGAAAGGTTTTGCAAACCGCTGAATCCACACGTCAGTTTAACTCTGTCAGTTGAATGCACACATTGACAACCATTCAGTTAGATAGCTCCGTTTTCGTTTTAGAAGCAGATATTTCTCTGTACAGCCTATGGTCCCATTCACTCGGGAATATCACAACGCAGCTCCTAGAAGAAAAGTGTTTCTGACTCGCTGAATCTCAACATAGATTCAACTCTCTTAGGTGAACGAATGCACAGCAGAGCAGTTTCAAGGAAACGTTTCTCCTGAGTTTTAGACGAAGTTACCGGCTGTTTAGTACGTATGCTGGCATTGGGTTGGAAATACCGGTATTGGGATTCTGCACAGAAAGGGTTTGCAAACCGCTGAATCCACACGTGAGTTTAACACTGTCAGTTGAATGCACACATTGACAACCATTCAGTTAGATAGCTACGTTTTTGTTTTAGAAGCAGATATTTCTCTGTACAGCCTATGGTCCCATTCACTCGGGAATATCCCAACGCGGCTCCTAGAAGAAACGTGTTTCTGACTCACTGAATCTCAACATACATTCAACTCTCTTAGGTGAACGAATGCACAGCAGAGCAGTTTCAAGGAAACGTTTCTCTTGAGTTTTAGACGAAGTTTCCGGCGGTTTAGTACGTATGCCGGCATTGGGCTGGAAATACCGGTATTGGGATTCTGCACAGAAAGGGTTTGCAAACCGCTGAATCCACACGTGAGTTTAACTCTGTCAGTTGAATGCACACATTGACAACCATTCAGTTAGATAGCTCCGTTTTGGATTTAGAAGCAGATATTTCTCTGTACAGCCTATGGTCCCATTCACTCGGGAATATCCCAACACAGCTCCTAGAAGAAACGTGTTTCTGACTCGCTGAATGTCAACATAGATTCAACTCTCTTAGGTGAACGAACGCACAGGAGAGCAGCTTCAAGGAAACGATTCTCCTGAGTTTCAGACCAAGTTTACTGCTGTTTAGTACGTATGCCGGCATTGGGATGGAAATACCGGTTTTGGGATTCTGCACAGAAACGTTTTGCAAACCGCTGAATCCTCACGTGAGTTTAACTCTGTCAGTTGAATGCACACATTGACAAGCATTCAGTTAGATAGCTCCGTTTTTGTTTTAGAAGCAGATATTTCTCTGTACAGCCTATGGTCCCATTCACTCGGGAATATCACAACGCAGCTCCTAGAAGAAACGTGTTTCTGACTCGCTGAATCTCAGCATAGATTCAACTCTCTTAGGTGAACGAAAGCACAGCAGAGCAGTTTCAAGGAAACGATTCTCCTGAGTTTTAGACGAAGTTACCGGGAGTTTAGTACGTATGCTGGCATAGGGCTGGAAATACCGGTATTTGGATTCTGCACAGAAAGGGTTTGCAAACCGCTGAATCCACACGTCAGTTTAACTCTGTCAGTTGAATGCGCACATTGACAACCATTCAGTTAGATAGCTCCGTTTTCGTTTTAGAAGCAGATATTTCTCTGTACAGCCTATGGTCCCATTCACTCGGGAATATCCCAACACAGCTCCTAGAAGAAACGTGTTTCTGACTCGCTGAATCTCAACATAGATTCAACTCTCTTAGGTGAACGAACGCACAGCAGAGCAGTTTCAAGGAAACGTTTAATCTGAGTTTTAGACGAAGTTTCCTGCGGTTTAGGACGTATGCCGGCATTGGGCTGGAAATCCCGGTTTTGGGATTCTGCACAGAAAGGGTTTGCAAACCGCTGAATCCTCACGTGAGCTTAACTCTGTCAGTTGAATGCACACATTGACAACCATTTTGATAGACAGCTCCGTTTTTGTTTCAGAAGCAGATATTTCGCTGTACAGCCCATGGTCCCATTCATTCGGGAATATCCCAACGCAGCTCCTAGAAGAAACGTGTCTCTGACTCGCTGAATCTCAACATAGATTCAACTCTCTTAGGTGAACGAACGCACAGCAGAGCAGTTTCAAGGAAACGATTCTCCTGAGTTTTAGACCAAGTTTACTGCTGTTTAGTACGTATGCCGGCATTGGGATGGAAATACCGGTTTTGGGATTCTGCACAGAAACGGTTTGCAAACCGCTGAATCCTCACGTGAGTTTAACTCTGTCAGTTGAATGCGCACATTGACAAGCATTCAGTTAGATAGCTCCGTTTTGGTTTTAGAAGCAGATATTTCTCTGTACAGCCTATGGTCCCATTCACTCGGGAATATCCCAACGCAGTTCCTAGAAGAAACGTGTTTCCGACTCGCTGAATCTCAACATAGATTCAAATCTCTTAGGTGAACGAACACACAGCAGAGCAGTTTCAAGGAAACTTTTCTCCTGAGTTTTAGACGAAATTTCCGGCGGTTTAGTACGTATGCCGGCATTGGGCTGGAAATACCGGTATTGGGATTCTGCACAGAAAGGGTTTGCAAACCGCTGAATCCACACGTCAGTTTAACTCTGTCAGTTGAATTCACACATTGACAACCATTCAGTTAGATAGCTCCGTTTTGGTTTTAGAAGCAGATATTTCTCTGTACAGCCTATGGTCCCATTCACTCGGGAATATCCGAACACAGCTCCTAGAAGAAACGTGTTTCTGACTCGCTGAATGTCAACATAGATTCAACTCTCTTAGTTGAACGAACGCACAGCAGAGCAGTTTCAGGGAAACGTTTCTCCTGAGTTTTAGACGAAGTTTCCTGAGGTTTAGTACGTATGCCGGCATTGGGATGGAAATACCGGTTTTGCGATTCTGCACAGAAAGGGTTTGCAAACCGCTGAATCCACACGTGAGTTTAACTCTGTCAGTTGAATGCACACACTGTCAACCATTTTGTTAGACAGCTCCGTTTTGATTTTAGAAGCAGATATTTCTCTGTACATCCTATGGTCCCATTCACTCGGGAATATCCCAACACAGCTCCTAGAAGAAACGTATTTCTGACTCGCTGAATCTCAACATAGATTCAACTCTCTTAGGTGAAAGAACCCACAGCAGAGCAGTTTCAAGGAAACGATTCTCCTGAGTTTTAAACCAAGTTTACTGCTGTTTAGTACGTATGCCGGCATTGGGATGGAAATACCGGTTTTGGGATTCTGCACAGAAACGGTTTGCAAACCGCTGAATGCACACGTGAGTTTAACTCTGTCAGTTGAATGCGCTCATTGATAATCATTCAGTTAGATAGCTCCGTTTTTCTTTTAGAAGCAGATATTTCTCTGTACAGCCTATGGTCCCATTCACTCGGGAATATCCCAACGCAGCTCCTAGAAGAAACGTGTTTCTGACTCGCTGAATCTCCACATAGATTCAACTCCCTTAGGTGAACGAATGCACAGCAGAGCAGTTTCAAGGAAACGTTTCTCCTGAGTTTTAGACGAAGTTTCCGGCGGTTTAGTACGTATGCCGACATTGGGCTGGAAATACCGGTATTTGGATTCTGCACAGAAAGGGTTTGCAAACCGCTGAATCCACACATGAGTTTAACTCTGTCAGTTGAATGCACACATTGACAACCATTCAGTTAGATTGCTCCGTTTTGGTTTTAGAAGCAGATATTTCTCTGTACAGCCTATGGTCCCATTCACTCGGGAATATCCCAACACAGCTCCTAGAAGAAACGTGTTTCTGACTCGCTGTATCTCAACATAGATTCAGCTCTCTTAGGTGAACGAACTCACAGCAGAGCAGTTTCAAGGAAACGTTTCTCCTGAGTTTTAGACGAAGTTTCCTGAGGTTTAGTACGTATGCCGGCATTGGGATGGAAATACCGGTTTTGCGATTCTGCACAGAAAGGGTTTGCAAACCGCTGAATCCACACGTGAGTTTTACTCTGTCAGTTGAATGCACACATTGACAACCATTTTGTTAGACAGCTCCGTTTTGGTTTTAGAAGCAGATATTTCTCTGTACAGCCTATGGACCCATTCACTCGGGAATATTCCAACGCGGCTCCTAGAAGAAACGTGTTTCTGACTCGCTGAATCTCAACATAGATTCAACTCTCTTAGATGAACGAACGCACAGCAGAGCAGTTTCAAGGAAACGATTCTGCTGAGTTTTAGACCAAGTTTACTGCTGTTTAGTACGTATGCCGGCATTGGGAAGGAAATACCGGTTTTGGGATTCTGCACAGAAACGGTTTGCAAACCGCTGAATCCTCACGTGAGTTTAACTCTGTCAGTTGAATGCGCACATTGACAAGCATTCAGTTAGATAGCTACGTTTAGGTTTTAAAAGCAGATATTTCTCTGTACAGCCTATGGTTCCATTCACTCGGGAATATCACAACGCAGCTCCTAGAAGAAACGTGTTTCTGACTCGATGAGTCTCAACATAGATTCAACTCCCTTAGGTGAACGAACGCACAGCAGAGCAGTTTCAAGGAAACGTTTCTCCTGAGTTTTAGACGAAGTTTCCGGCGGTTTAGTACGTATGCTGGCCTTGGGCTGGAAATACCGGTATTGGGATTCTGCACAGAAAGGGTTTGCAAACCGCTGAATCCACACGTGAGTTTAACTCTGTCAGTTGAATGCACACATTGACAACCATTCAGTTAGATAGCTCCGTTTTGGTTTTAGAAGCAGATATTTCTCTGTACAGCCTATGGTCCCATTCACTCGGGAATATCCCAACACAGCTCCTAGAAGAAACGTTTTTCTGACTCGCTGAATCTCAACATAGATTCAACTCTCTTAGGTGAACGAACGCACAGCAGAGCAGTTTCAAGGAAACGTTTCTCCTGAGTTTTAGACGAAGTTTCCTGCGGTTTAGGTCGTATGCCGGCATTGGGCTGGAAATACCGGTTTTGGGATTCTGCACAGAAAGGGTTTGCAAACCGCTGAATCCACACGTGAGTTTTACTCTGTCAGTTGAATGCACACATTGACAACCATTAAGTTAGATAGCTCCGTTTTGGTTTTAAAAGCAGATATTTCTCTGTACAGCCTATGGTCCCATTCACTCGGGAATATCCCAACGCAGCTCCAAGAAGAAACGTGTTTCAGACTCGCTGAATCTCAACATAGATTCAAGTCTCTTAGGTGAACGAACGCACAGCAGAGCAGTTTCAAGGAAACGTTTCTCCTGAGTTTTAGACGAAGTTACCGGCAATTTAGTACGTATGCTGGCATTGGGCTCGAAATACCGGTATTGGGATTCTGCACAGAAAGGGTTTGCAAACCGCTGAATCCACACGTCAGTTTAACTCTGTCAGTTGAATGCACACATTGACAACCATTCAGTTAGATAGCTCCGTTTTGGTTTTAGAAGTAGATATTTCTCTATACAGCCTATGGTCCCATTCACTCGGGAATATCACAACGCAGCTCCTAGAAGAAACGTGTTTCTGACTCGATGAATCTCAACATAGATTCAACTCTCTTAGGTGAACGAACGCACAGCAGAGCAGTTTCAAGGAAACGTTTCTCCTGAGTTTTAGACGAAGTTACCGGCAGTTTAGTACGTATGCTGGCATTGGGTTGGAAATACCGGTATTGGGATTCTGCACAGAAAGGATTTGCAAACCGCTGAATCCACACGTGAGTTTAACTCTGTCAGTTGAATGCCCACATTGTCAACCATTTTGTTAGACAGCTCCGTTTTGATTTTAGAAGCAGATATTTCGCTGCACAGCCTATGGTCCCATTCACTCGGGAATATCCCAACGCGGCTCCTAGAAGAAACGTGTTTCTGACTCGCTGAATCTCAACATAGATTCAACTCTCTTAGGTGAACGAACGCACAGCAGAGCACTTTCAAGGAAACGATTCTGCTGAGTTTTAGACCAAGTTTACTGCTGTTTAGTACGTATGCCGGCATTGGGATCGAAATACCGGTTTTGGGATTCTGCACAGAAACGGTTTGCAAACCGCTGAATCCACACGTCAGTTTAACTCTGTCAGTTGAATGCGCACATTGACAGGCATTCAGTTAGATAGCTCCGTTTAGGTTTTAGAAGCAGATATTTCTCTGTACAGCCTATGGTTCCATTCACTCGGGAATATCACAACGCAGTTCCTAGAAGAAACGTGTTTCTGACTCGATGAATCTCAAAATAGAATCAACTCTCTTAGGTGAACGAACGCACAGCAGAGCAGTTTCAAGGAAACGTTTCTCCTGAGTTTTAGACGAAGTTTCCGGCGGTTTAGTACGTATGCTGGCATTGGGCTGGAAATACCGGTATTGGGATTCTGCACATAAAGGGTTTGCAAACCGCTGAATCCACACGTGAGTTTAACTCTGTCAGTTGAATGCACACATTGACAACCATTCAGTTAGATAGCTCCGTTATGGTTTTAGAAGCAGATATTTCTCTGTACACCCTATGGTCCCATTCACTCGGGAATATCCCAACACAGCTCCTAGAAGAAACGTGTTTCTGACTCGCTGAATCTCAACATAGATTCAACTCTCTTAGGTGAACGAACGCACAGCAGAGCAGTTTCAAGGAAACGTTTCTCCTGAGTTTTAGACGAAGTTTCCTGCGGTTTAGGACGTATGCCGACATTGGGCTGGAAATACCGGTATTTGGATTCTGCACAGAAAGGGTTTGCAAACCGCTGAATCCACACATGAGTTTAACTCTGTCAGTTGAATGCACACATTGACAACCATTCAGTTAGATTGCTCCGTTTTGGTTTTAGAAGCAGATATTTCTCTGTACAGCCTATGGTCCCATTCACTCGGGAATATCCCAACACAGCTCCTAGAAGAAACGTGTTTCTGACTCGCTGTATCTCAACATAGATTCAGCTCTCTTAGGTGAACGAACTCACAGCAGAGCAGTTTCAAGGAAACGTTTCTCCTGAGTTTTAGACGAAGTTTCCTGAGGTTTAGTACGTATGCCGGCATTGGGATGGAAATACCGGTTTTGCGATTCTGCACAGAAAGGGTTTGCAAACCGCTGAATCCACACGTGAGTTTTACTCTGTCAGTTGAATGCACACATTGACAACCATTTTGTTAGACAGCTCCGTTTTGGTTTTAGAAGCAGATATTTCTCTGTACAGCCTATGGACCCATTCACTCGGGAATATTCCAACGCGGCTCCTAGAAGAAACGTGTTTCTGACTCGCTGAATCTCAACATAGATTCAACTCTCTTAGATGAACGAACGCACAGCAGAGCAGTTTCAAGGAAACGATTCTGCTGAGTTTTAGACCAAGTTTACTGCTGTTTAGTACGTATGCCGGCATTGGGAAGGAAATACCGGTTTTGGGATTCTGCACAGAAACGGTTTGCAAACCGCTGAATCCTCACGTGAGTTTAACTCTGTCAGTTGAATGCGCACATTGACAAGCATTCAGTTAGATAGCTACGTTTAGGTTTTAAAAGCAGATATTTCTCTGTACAGCCTATGGTTCCATTCACTCGGGAATATCACAACGCAGCTCCTAGAAGAAACGTGTTTCTGACTCGATGAGTCTCAACATAGATTCAACTCCCTTAGGTGAACGAACGCACAGCAGAGCAGTTTCAAGGAAACGTTTCTCCTGAGTTTTAGACGAAGTTTCCGGCGGTTTAGTACGTATGCTGGCCTTGGGCTGGAAATACCGGTATTGGGATTCTGCACAGAAAGGGTTTGCAAACCGCTGAATCCACACGTGAGTTTAACTCTGTCAGTTGAATGCACACATTGACAACCATTCAGTTAGATAGCTCCGTTTTGGTTTTAGAAGCAGATATTTCTCTGTACAGCCTATGGTCCCATTCACTCGGGAATATCCCAACACAGCTCCTAGAAGAAACGTTTTTCTGACTCGCTGAATCTCAACATAGATTCAACTCTCTTAGGTGAACGAACGCACAGCAGAGCAGTTTCAAGGAAACGTTTCTCCTGAGTTTTAGACGAAGTTTCCTGCGGTTTAGGTCGTATGCCGGCATTGGGCTGGAAATACCGGTTTTGGGATTCTGCACAGAAAGGGTTTGCAAACCGCTGAATCCACACGTGAGTTTTACTCTGTCAGTTGAATGCACACATTGACAACCATTAAGTTAGATAGCTCCGTTTTGGTTTTAAAAGCAGATATTTCTCTGTACAGCCTATGGTCCCATTCACTCGGGAATATCCCAACGCAGCTCCAAGAAGAAACGTGTTTCAGACTCGCTGAATCTCAACATAGATTCAAGTCTCTTAGGTGAACGAACGCACAGCAGAGCAGTTTCAAGGAAACGTTTCTCCTGAGTTTTAGACGAAGTTACCGGCAATTTAGTACGTATGCTGGCATTGGGCTCGAAATACCGGTATTGGGATTCTGCACAGAAAGGGTTTGCAAACCGCTGAATCCACACGTCAGTTTAACTCTGTCAGTTGAATGCACACATTGACAACCATTCAGTTAGATAGCTCCGTTTTGGTTTTAGAAGTAGATATTTCTCTATACAGCCTATGGTCCCATTCACTCGGGAATATCACAACGCAGCTCCTAGAAGAAACGTGTTTCTGACTCGATGAATCTCAACATAGATTCAACTCTCTTAGGTGAACGAACGCACAGCAGAGCAGTTTCAAGGAAACGTTTCTCCTGAGTTTTAGACGAAGTTACCGGCAGTTTAGTACGTATGCTGGCATTGGGTTGGAAATACCGGTATTGGGATTCTGCACAGAAAGGATTTGCAAACCGCTGAATCCACACGTGAGTTTAACTCTGTCAGTTGAATGCCCACATTGTCAACCATTTTGTTAGACAGCTCCGTTTTGATTTTAGAAGCAGATATTTCGCTGCACAGCCTATGGTCCCATTCACTCGGGAATATCCCAACGCGGCTCCTAGAAGAAACGTGTTTCTGACTCGCTGAATCTCAACATAGATTCAACTCTCTTAGGTGAACGAACGCACAGCAGAGCACTTTCAAGGAAACGATTCTGCTGAGTTTTAGACCAAGTTTACTGCTGTTTAGTACGTATGCCGGCATTGGGATCGAAATACCGGTTTTGGGATTCTGCACAGAAACGGTTTGCAAACCGCTGAATCCACACGTCAGTTTAACTCTGTCAGTTGAATGCGCACATTGACAGGCATTCAGTTAGATAGCTCCGTTTAGGTTTTAGAAGCAGATATTTCTCTGTACAGCCTATGGTTCCATTCACTCGGGAATATCACAACGCAGTTCCTAGAAGAAACGTGTTTCTGACTCGATGAATCTCAAAATAGAATCAACTCTCTTAGGTGAACGAACGCACAGCAGAGCAGTTTCAAGGAAACGTTTCTCCTGAGTTTTAGACGAAGTTTCCGGCGGTTTAGTACGTATGCTGGCATTGGGCTGGAAATACCGGTATTGGGATTCTGCACATAAAGGGTTTGCAAACCGCTGAATCCACACGTGAGTTTAACTCTGTCAGTTGAATGCACACATTGACAACCATTCAGTTAGATAGCTCCGTTATGGTTTTAGAAGCAGATATTTCTCTGTACACCCTATGGTCCCATTCACTCGGGAATATCCCAACACAGCTCCTAGAAGAAACGTGTTTCTGACTCGCTGAATCTCAACATAGATTCAACTCTCTTAGGTGAACGAACGCACAGCAGAGCAGTTTCAAGGAAACGTTTCTCCTGAGTTTTAGACGAAGTTTCCTGCGGTTTAGGACGTATGCCGGCATTGGGCTGGAAATACCGGTTTTGGGATTCTGCACAGAAAGGGTTTTGCAAACCGCTGAATCCACACGTGAGTTTTACTCTGTCAGTTGAATGCACACATTGACAACCATTAAGTTAGATAGCTCCGTTTTGGTTTTAAAAGCAGATATTTCTCTGTACAGCCTATGGTCCCATTCACTCGGGAATATCCCAACGCAGCTCCAAGAAAAAACGTGTTTCTGACTCGCTGAATCTCAACATAGATTCAACTCTCTTAGGTGAACGAACGCACAGCAGAGCAGTTTCAAGGAAACGTTTCTCCTGAGTTTTAGACGAAGTTTCCTGCGGTTTAGTACGTATGCCGTCATTGGGCTGGAAATACCGGTTTTGGGATTCTGCAAAGAAAGGGTTTGCCAACCGCTGATTCCACACGTGAGTTTAACTCTGTCACTTGAATGCACACATTGACAACCATTCAGTTAGATAGCTCCGTTTTGGTTTTAGAAGCAGATATTTCTCTGTACAGCCTATGGTCCCATTCACTCGGGAATATCCCAACGCAGCTCCTAGAAGAAACGTGTTTCTCACTCGCTGAATCTCAACATAGATTCAACTCTCTTAGGTGAACGAATGCACAGCAGAGCAGTTTCAAGGAATCGTTTCTCCTGAGTTTTAGACGAAGTTTCCGGCGGTTTAATACGTATGCCGGCATTGGGCTGGAAATACCGGGATTGGGATTCTGCACAGAAAGGGTTTGCAAACCGCTGAATCCACACGTGAGTTTAACTCTGTCAGTTGAATGCACACATTGACAACCATTCAGTTAGATAGCTCCATTTTGGTTTTAGAAGCAGATATTTCTTTGTACAGCCTTTGGTTCCATTCACTCGGGAATATCCCAACACACCTCCTAGAAGAAACGTGTTTCTGACTCGCTGAATCTCAACATAGATTCAACTCTCTTAGGTGAATGAACGCACAGCAGAGCAGTTTCAAGGAAACGATTCTCCTGAGTTTCAAACCAAGTTTACTGCTGTTTAGTACGTATGCCGGCATTGGGCTGGAAATACCGGTATTGGGATTCTGCACAGAAAGGGTTTGCAAACCGCTGAATCCACACGTGAGTTTAACTCTGTCAGTTGAATGCACACATTGACAACCATTCAGTTAGATAGCTCCGTTTTGGTTTTAGAAGCAGATATTTCTCTGTACAGCCTATGGTCCCATTCACTCGGGAATATCCCAACACAGCTCCTAGAAGAAACGTGTTTCTGACTCGCTGAATCTCAACATAGATTCAACTCTCTTAGGTGAACGAACGCACAGCAGAGCAGCTTCAAGGAAACGATTCTCCTGAGTTTCAGACCAAGTTTACTGCTGTTTAGTACGTATGCCGGCATTGGGATGGAAATACCGGTTTTGGGATTCTGCACAGAAACGGTTTGCAAACCGCTGAATCCTCACGTGAGTTTAACTCTGTCAGTTGAATGCACACATTGACAAGCATTCAGTTAGATAGCTCCGTTTTTGTTTTAGAAGCAGATATTTCTCTGTACAGCCTATGGTCCCATTCACTCGGGAATATCACAACGCAGCTCCTAGAAGAAACGTGTTTCTGACTCGCTGAATCTCAACATAGATTCAACTCTCTTAGGTGAACGAACGCACAGCAGAGCAGTTTCAAGGAAACGTTTCTCCTGAGTTTTAGACGAAGTTACCGGCAGTTTAGTACGTATGCTGGCATTGGGCTCGAAATACCGGTATTGGGATTCTGCACAGAAAGGGTTTGCAAACCGCTGAATCCACACGTCAGTTCAACTCTGTCAGTTGAATGCACACATTGACAACCATTCAGTTAGATAGCTCCCTTTTGGTTTTAGAAGTAGATATTTCTCTGTACAGCCTATGGTCCCATTCACTCGGGAATATCACAACGCAGCTCCTGGAAGAAACGTGTTTCTGACTCGATGAATCTAAACATAAATTCAACTCTCTTAGGTGAACGAACGCACAGCAGAGCAGTTTCAAGGAAACGTTTCTCCTGAGTTTTAGACGAAGTTTCCTGCGGTTTAGGACGTATGCCGGCATTGGGCTGGAAATACCGGTTTTGGGATTCTGCACAGAAAGGGTTTGCAAACCGCTGAATCCACACGTGAGTTTTACTCTGTCAGTTGAATGCACACATTGACAACCATTGTGTTAGACAGCTCCGTTTTTGTTTTAGAAGCAGATATTTCGCTGTTCAGCCTATGGTCCCATTCACTCGGGAATATCCCAATGCAGCTCCTAGAAGAAACGTGTTTCTGACTCGCTGAATTTCAACATAGATTCAACTCTCTTAGGTGAACGAACGCACAGCAGAGCAGTTTCAAGGAAACGATTCTGCTGAGTTTTAGACCAAGTTTACTGCTCTTTAGTACGTATGCCGGCATTGGGATGGAAATACCGGTTTTGGGATTCTGCACAGAAACAGTTTGCAAACCGCTGAATCCTCACGTGAGTTTAACTCTGTCAGTTGAATGCGCACATTGACAAGCATTCAGTTAGAGAGCTCCGTTTAGGTTTTAGAAGCAGATATTTCTCTGTACAGCCTATGGTTCCATTCACTCGGGAATATCACAACGCAGCTCCTAGACGAAACTTGTTTCTGACTCGATGAATCTCAACATAGATTCAACTCTCTTAGGTGACCGAATGCACAGCAGAGTAGTTTCAAGGAAACCTTTCTCCTGAGTTTTAGACGAAGTTTCCTGCGGTTTAGGACGTATGCCGGCATTGGGCTGGAAATACCGGTTTTGGGATTCTGCACAGAAAGGGTTTGCAAACCGCTGAATCCACACGTGAGTTTTACTCTGTCACTTGAATGCACACATTGACAACCATTCAGTTAGATAGCTCCCTTTTGGTTTAAGAAGCAGATATTTCTCTGTACAGCCTATGGTCCCATTCACTCGGGAATATCCCAACGCAGCTCCAAGAAGAAACGTGTTTCTGACTCGCTGAATCTCAACATAGATTCAACTCTCTTAGGTGAACGAACACACAGCAGAGCAGTTTCAAGGAAACGTTTCTCCTGAGATTTAGACGAAGTTTCCGGCGATTTAGTACGTATGCCGGCATTGGGATGGAAATACCGGTATTGGGATTCTGCACAGAAAGGGTTTGCAAACCGCTGAATCCACACGTCAGTTTAACTCTGTCACTTGAATGCACACATTGACAACCATTCAGTTAGATAGCTCCGTTTTGGTTTTAGAAGCAGATATTTCTCTGTACAGCCTATGGTCCCATTCACTCGGGAATATCCCAACACAGCTCCTAGAAGAAACGTGTTTCTGACTCGCTGAATCTCAACATAGATTCAACTCTCTTAGGTGAACGAACGCACAGCAGAGCAGTTTCAAGGAAACGTTTCTCCTGAGTTTTAGACGAAGTTTCCTGCGGTTTAGGACGTATGACAGCATTGGGCTGGAAATACCGGTTTTGGGATTCTGCACAGAAAGGGTTTGCAAACCGCTGAATCCACACGTGAGTTTTACTCTGTCACTTGAATGCACACATTGACAACCATTCAGTTAGATAGCTCCGTTTTGGTTTAAGAAGCAGATATTTCTCTGTACAGACTATGGTCCCATTCACTCGGGAATATCCCATCGCAGCTCCTAGAAGAAACGTGTTTCTGACTCGCTGAATCTCAACATGGATTCAACTCTCTTAGGTGAACGAATGCACAGCAGAGCAGTTTCAAGGAAACCTTTCTCCTGAGTTTTAGACGAAGTTTCCGGCGGTTTAGGACGTATGCTGGCATTGGGCTGGAAATACCGGTTTTGGGATTATGCACAGAAAGGGTTTGCAAACCGCTGAATCCACACGTGAGTTTAACTCTGTCAGTTGAATGCACACATTGACAACCATTCAGTTAGATAGCTCCGTTTAGGTTTTAGAAGAAGATATTTCTCTGTACAGCCTATAGTCCCATTCACTCGGGAATATCCCAACGCAGCTCCTAGAAGAAACGTGTTTCTGACTCGCTGAATCTCCACATAGATTCAACTCCCTTAGGTGAACGAATGCACAGCAGAGCAGTTTCAAGGAAACGTTTCTCCTGAGTTTTAGACGAAGTTTCCGGCGGTTTAGTACGTATGCCGACATTGGGCTGGAAATACTGGTATTGGGATTCTGCACAGAAAGGGTTTGCAAACCGCTGAATCCACACGTGAGTTTAACTCTGTCACTTGAATGCACACATTGACAACCATTCAGTTAGATAGCTCCGTTTTGGTTTTAGAAGCAGATATTTCTCTGTACAGCCTATGGTCCCATTCACTCGGGAATATCCCAACACAGCTCTTAGAAGAAACGTGTTTCTGACTCGCTGTATCTCAACCTAGATTCAACTCTCTTAGGTGAACGAACTCACAGCAGAGCAGTTTCAAGGAAACGTTTCTCCTGAGTTTTAGACGACGTTTCCTGAGGTTTAGTACGCATGCCGGCATTGGGATGGAAATACCGGTTTTGCGATTCTGCACAGAAAGGGTTTGCAAACCGCTGAATCCACACGTGAGTTTAACTCTGTCAGTTGAATGCACACATTGACAACCATTTTGTTAGACAGCTCCGTTTTGGTTTTAGAAGCAGATATTTCTCTGTACAGCCTATGGACTCATTCACTCGGGAATATCCCAACGCGGCTCCTAGAAGAAACGTGTTTCTGACTCGCTGAATCTCAACATAGATTCAACTCTCTTAGGTGAACGAACGCACAGCAGAGCAGTTTCAAGGAAACGATTCTGCTGAGTTTTATACCAAGTTTACTGCTCTTTAGTACGTATGCCGGCATTGGGATGGAAATACCGGTTTTGGGATTCTGCACAGAAACAGTTTGCAAACCGCTGAATCCTCACGTGAGTTTAACTCTGTCAGTTGAATGCGCACATTGACAAGCATTCAGTTAGAGAGCTCCGTTTAGGTTTTAGAAGCAGATATTTCTCTGTACAGCCTATGGTTCCATTCACTCGGGAATATCACAACGCAGCTCCTAGACGAAACTTGTTTCTGACTCGATGAATCTCAACATAGATTCAACTCTCTTAGGTGACCGAATGCACAGCAGAGCAGTTTCAAGGAAACCTTTCTCCTGAGTTTTAGACGAAGTTTCCTGCGGTTTAGGACGTATGCCGGCATTGGGCTGGAAATACCGGTTTTGGGATTCTGCACAGAAAGGGTTTGCAAACCGCTGAATCCACACGTGAGTTTTACTCTGTCACTTGAATGCACACATTGACAACCATTCAGTTAGATAGCTCCGTTTTGGTTTAAGAAGCAGATATTTCTCTGTACAGCCTATGGTCCCATTCACTCGGGAATATCCCAACGCAGCTCCAAGAAGAAACGTGTTTCTGACTCGCTGAATCTCAACATAGATTCAACTCTCTTAGGTGAACGAACGCACAGCAGAGCAGTTTCAAGGAAACGTTTCTCCTGAGTTTTAGGCGAAGTTTCCTGCGGTTTAGTACGTATGCCGTCATTGGGCTGGAAATACCGGTTTTGGGATTCTGCAAAGAAAGGGTTTGCCAACCGCTGAATCCACACGTGAGTTTAACTCTGTCACTTGAATGCACACATTGACAACCATTCAGTTAGATAGCTCCGTTTTGGTTTTAGAAGCAGATATTTCTCTGTACAGCCTATGGTCCCATTCACTCGGGAATATCCCAGCGCAGCTCCTAGAAGAAACGTGTTTCTGACTCGCTGAATCTCCACATAGATTCAACTCTCTTAGGTGAACGAATGCACAGCAGAGCAGTTTCAAGGAAACGTTTCTCCTGAGTTTTAGTCGAAGTTTTCGGCGATTTAGTACGTATGCCGGCATTGGGCTGGAAATACCGGTATTGGGATTCTGTACAGAAAGGGTTTGCACACCGCTGAATCCACACGTGAGTTTAACTCTGTCAGTTGAATGCACACATTGACAACCATTCAGTTAGATAGCTCCGTTTTGGTTTTAGAAGCAGATATTTCTCTGTACAGCCTATGGTCCCATTCACTCGGGAATATCCCAAGGCAGCTCCTAGAAGAAACGTATTTCTGACTCGCTGAATCTCAACATAGATTCAACTCTCTTAGGTGAACGAACGCACAGCAGAGCAGTTTCAAGGAAACGGTTCTCCTGAGTTTTAAACCAAGTTTACTGTTGTTTAGTACGTATGCCGGCATTGGGATGGAAATACCGGTTTTGGGATTCTGCACAGAAACGGTTTGCAAACCGCTGAATGCACACGTGAGTTTAACTCTGTCAGTTGAATGCGCACATTGATAATCATTCAGTTAGATAGCTCCGTTATGGTTTTAGAAGCAGATATTTCTCTTTACAGCCTATGGTGCCATTCACTCGGGAATATCCCAACGCAGCTCCTAGAAGAAACGTGTTTCTGACTCGCGGAATCTCAACATAGATTCAACTCTCTTAGGTGAACGAACGCACGGCAGAGCAGTTTCAAGGAAACGTTTCTCCTGAGTTTTAGACGAAGTTTCCGGCGGTTTAGTACGTATGCTGGCATTGGGCTGGAAATACCGGTATTGGGATTCTGCACAGAAAGGGTTTGCAAACCGCTGAATCCACACGTGAGTTTAAATCTGTCAGATGAATGCACACATTGACAACCATTCAGTTAGATAGCTCCGTTTTGCTTTTAGAAGCAGATATTTCTCTGTACAGCCTATGGTCCCATTCACTCGGGAATATCCCATCGCAGCTCCTAGAAGAAACGTGTTTCTGACTCGCTGAATCTCAACATAGATTCAACTCTCTTAGGTGCACGAATACACAGCAGAGCAGTTTCAAGGAAACCTTTCTCCTGAGTTTTAGACGAAGTTTCCTGCGGTTTAGGACGTATGCCGGCATTGGGCTGGAAATACCGGTTTTGGGATTCTGCACAGAAAGGGTTTGCAAACCGCTGAATCCACACGTGAGTTTTACTCTGTCACTTGAATGCACACATTGACAACCATTCAGTTAGATAGCTCCGTTTTGGTTTAAGAAGCAGATATTTCTCTGTACAGCCTATGGTCCCATTCACTCGGGAATATCCCAATGCAGCTCCAAGAAGAAACGTGTTTCTGACTCGCTGAATCTCAACATAGATTCAACTCTCTTAGGTGAACGAACACACAGCAGAGCAGTTACAAGGAAACGTTTCTCCTGAGATTTAGACGAAGTTTCCGGCGGTTTAGTACGTATGCCGGCATTGGGATGGAAATACCGGTATTGGGATTCTGCACAGAAAGGGTTTGCAAACCGCTGAATCCACACGTCAGTTTAACTCTGTCACTTGAATGAACACATTGTCAACCATTTTGTTAGACAGCTCCGTTTTGATTTTAGAAGCAGATATTTCGCTGTACAGCCTATGGTCCCATTCACTCGGGAATATCCCAACGCGGATCCTAGAAGAAACGTGTTTCTGACTCGCTGAATCTCAACATAGATTCAACTCTCTTAGGTGAACGAACGCACAGCAGAGCAGTTTCAAGGAAACGATTTTGCTGAGTTTTAGACCAAGTTTACTGCTGTTTAGTACGTATGCCGGCATTGGGATCGAAATACCGGTTTTGGGATTCTGCACAGAAACGGTTTGCAAACCGCTGAATCCTCACGTGAGTTTAACTCTGTCAGTTGAATGCGCACATTGACAAGCATTCAGTTAGATAGCTCCGTTTAGGTTTTAGAAGCAGATATTTCCTGTACAGCCTATGGTTCCATTCACTCGGGAATATCACAACGCAGCTCCTAGAAGAAACGTGTTTCTGACTCGATGAATCTCAACATAGATTCAACTCTCTTAGGTGAACGAACGCACAGCAGAGCACTTTCAAGGAAACGTTTCTCCTGAGTTTTAGACGAAGTTTCCGGCGGCTTAGTACGCATGCCGGCATTGGGCTGGAAATACCGGTATTGGGATTCTGCACAGAAAGGGTTGGAAACCGCTGAATCCACACGTGAGTTTAACTCTGTCAGTTGAATGCACACATTGACAACCATTCAGTTATATAGCTCCGTTTTGGATTTAGAAGCAGATATTTCTCTGTACAGCCTATGGTCCCATTCACTCGGGAATATCCCAACACAGCTCCTAGAAGAAACGTGTTTCTGACTCGCTGAATCTCAAAATAGATTCAACTCTCTTAGGTGAATGAACGCACAGCAGAGCAGTTTCAAGGAAACGATTCTCCTGAGTTTCAGACCAAGTTTACTGCTGTTTAGTACGTATGCCGGCATTGGGATGGAAATACCGGTATTGGGATTCTGCACAGAAACGGTTTGCAAACCGCTGAATCCACACGTGAGTTTAACTCTGTCAGTTGAATGCACACATTGTCAACCATTTTGTTAGACAGCTCCGTTTTGATTTTAGAAGCAGATATTTCGCTGTACAGCCTATGGACCCATTCACTTGGGAATATCCCAAAGCGGCTCCTAGAAGAATCGTGTTTCTGACTCGCTGAATCTCAACATAGATTCAACTCTCTTAGGTGAACGAACGCACAGCAGAGCAGTTTCAAGGAAACGATTCTGCTGAGTTTTAGATCAAGTTTACTGCTGTTTAGTACGTATGCCGGCATTGGGATCGAAGTACCGGTTTTGGGATTCTGCACAGAAACGGTTTGCAAACCGCTGAATCCTCACGTGAGTTTAACTCTGTCAGTTGAATGCGCACATTGACAAGCATTCAGTTAGATAGCTCCGTTTAGGTTTTAGAAGCAGATATTTCTCTGTACAGCCTATGGTCCCATTCACTCGGGAATATCCCAACGCAGCTCCTAGAAAAAACGTGTTTCTGACTCGCTGAATCTCAACATGGATTCAACTCTCTTAGGTGAACGAATGCACAGCAGAGCAGCTTCAAGGAAACCTTTCTCCTGAGTTTTAGACGAAGTTTCCGGCGGTTTAGGACGTATGCTGGCATTGGGCTGGAAATACCGGTATTGGGATTCTGCACAGAAAGGGTTTGCAAACCGCTGAATCCACACGTGAGTTTAACTCTGTCAGTTGAATGCACACATTGACAACCATTCAGTTAGATAGCTCCGTTTTGGTTTTAGAAGCAGATATTTCTCTGTACAGCCTATGGTCCCATTCACTCGGGAATATCCCAACGCAGCTCCTAGAAGAAACGTGTTTCTGACTCGCTGAATCTCCACATAGATTCAACTCCCTTAGGTGAACGAACGCACAGCAGAGCAGTTTCAAGGAAACGTTTCTCCTGAGTTTTAGACGAAGTTTCCTGCGGTTTAGGACGTATGCCGGCATTGGGCTGGAAATACCGGTTTTGGGATTCTGCACAGAAAGGGATTGCAAACCGCTGAATCCACACGTGAGTTTTACTCTGTCAGTTGAATGCAGACATTGACAACCATTAAGTTAGATAGCTCCGTTTTGGTTTTAAAAGCAGATATTTCGCTGTTCAGCCTATGGTCCCTTTCACTCGGGAATATCCCAACGCAGCTCCAAGAAGAAACGTGTTTCTGACTCGCTGAATCTCAACATAGATTCAACTCTCTTAGGTGAACGAACGCACAGCAGAGCAGTTTCAAGGAAACGTTTCTCCTGAGTTTTAGACGAAGTTTCCTGCGGTTTAGTACGTATGCCGTCATTGGGCTGGAAATACCGGTTTTGGGATTCTGCAAAGAAAGGGTTTGCCAACCGCTGAATCCACACGTGAGTTTAACTCTGTCACTTGAATGCACACATTGACAACCATTCAGTTAGATAGCTCCGTTTTGGTTTTAGAAGCAGATATTTCTATGTACAGCCTATGGTCCCATTCACTCGGGAATATCCCAACGCAGCTCGTAGAAGAAACGTGTTTCTGACTCGCTGAATCTCAACATAGATTCAACTCTCTTAGGTGAACGAATGCACAGCAGAGCAGTTTCAAGGAAACGTTTCTCCTGAATTTCAGACCAAGTTTACTGCTGTTTAGTACGTATGCCGGCTTTGGGATGGAAATACCGGGATTGGGATTCTGCACAGAAAGGGTTTGCAAACCGCTGAATCCACACGTGAGTTTAACTCTGTCAGTTGAATGCACACATTGACAACCATTTTGTTAGACAGCTCCGTTTTTGTTTTAGAAGCAGATATTTCGCTGCTCAGCCTATGTTCCCATTCACTCGGGAATATTCCAACGCAGCTCCTAGAAGAAACGTGTTTCTGACTCGCTGAATCTCAACATAGATTCAACTCTCTTAGGTGAATGAACGCACAGCAGAGCAGTTTCTAGGAAACGATTCTGCTGAGTTTTAGACCAAGTTTACTGCTGTTTAGTACGTATGCCGGCATTGGGATCGAAATACCGGTTTTGGGATTCTGCACAGAAACGGTTTGCAAACCGCTGAATCCTCACGTGAGTTTAACTCTGTCAGTTGAATGCGCACATTGACAAGCATTCAGTTAGATAGCTCCGTTTAGGTTTTAGAAGCAGATATTTCTCTGTACAGCCTATGGTTCCATTCACTAGGGAATATCACAACGCAGCTCCTAGAATAAACGTGTTTCTGACTCGATGAATCTCAACATAGATTCAACTCTCTTAGGTGAACGAACGCACAGCAGAGCAGTTTCAAGGAAACGTTTCTCCTGAGTTTTAGACGAAGTTTCCGGCGATTTAGTACGTATGCTGGCATTGGGCTGGAAATACCGGTATTGGGATTCTGCACAGAAAGGGTTTGCAAACCGCTGAATCCACACGTGAGTTTAACTCTGTCAGTTGAATGCACACATTGACAACCATTCAGTTCGATAGCTCCGTTTTGGTTTTAGAAGCAGATATTTCTCTGTACAGCCTATGGTCCCATTCACTCGGGAATATCCCAACACAGCTCCTAGAAGAAACGTGTTTCTGACTCGCTGAATCTCAACATAGATTCAACTCTCTTAGGTGAACGAACGCACAGCAGAGCAGTTTCAAGGAAACGTTTCTCCTGAGTTTTAGACGAAGTTTCCTGCGGTTTAGGACGTATGCCGGCATTGGGCTGGAAATACCGGTTTTGGGATTCTGCACAGAAAGTGTTTGCAAACCGCTGAATCCACACGTGAGTTTTACTCTGTTAGTTGAAAGCACACATTGACAACCATTAAGTTAGATAGCTCCGTTTTGGTTTAAAAACAGATATTTCGCTGTTCAGCCTATGGTCCCATTCACTCGGGAATATCCCAACGCAGCTCCAAGAAGAAACGTGTTTCTGACTCGCTGAATCTCAACATAGATACAACTCTCTTAGGTGAACGAACGCACAGCAGAGCAGTTTCAAGGAAACGTTTCTCCTGAGTTTTAGACGAAGTTTCCTGCGGTTTAGTACGTATGCCGTCATTGGGCTGGAAATACCGGTTTTGGGATTCTGCAAAGAAAGGGTTTGACAACCGCTGAATCCACACGTGAGTTTAACTCTGTCATTGAATGCACACATTGACAACCATTCAGTTAGATAGCTCCGTTTTGGTTTTAGAAGCAGATATTTCTCTGTACAGCCTATGGTCCCATTCTCTCGGGAATATCCCAACGCAGCTCCTAGAAGAAACGTGTTTCTGACTCGCTGAATCTCAACATAGATTCAACTCTCTTAGGTGAACGAATGCACAGCAGAGCAGTTTCAAGGAAACGTTTCTCCTGAGTTTTAGACGAAGTTTCCGGCGGTTTAGTACGTATGCCGGCATTGGGCTGGAAATACCGGGATTGGGATTCTGCACAGAAAGGGTTTGCAAACCGCTGAATCCACACGTGAGTTTAACTCTGTCAGTTGAATGCACACATTGACAACCATTCAGTTAGATAGCTCCGTTTTGGTTTTAGAAGCAGATATTTCTCTGTACAGCCTATGTTCCCATTCACTCGGGAATATCCCAACACAGCTCCTAGAAGAAACGTGTTTCTGACTCGCTGAATCTCAACACAGATTCAACTCTCTTAGGTGAATGAACGCACAGCAGAGCAGTTTCAAGGAAACGATTCTCCTGAGTTTCAGACCAAGTTTACTGCTGTTTAGTACGTATGCCGGCATTGGGATGGAAATACCGGTATTGGGATTCTGCACAGAAACGTTTTGCAAACCGCTGAATCCACACGTGAGTTTAACTCTGTCAGTTGAATGCACACATTGTCAACCATTTTGTTAGACAGCTCTGTTTTGATTTTAGAAGCAGATATTTCGCTATACAGCCTATGGACCCATTCACTCGGGAATATCCCAACGCAGCTCCTAGAAGAATCGTGTTTCTGACTCGCTGAATCTCAACATAGATTCAACTCTCTTAGGTGAACGAACGCACAGCAGAGCAGTTTCAAGGAAACGATTCTGCTGAGTTTTAGATCAAGTTTACTGCTGTTTAGTACGTATGCCGGCATTGGGATCGAAATACCGGTTTAGGGATTCTGCACAGAAACGGTTTGCAAACCGCTGAATCCTCACGTGAGTTTAACTCTGTCAGTTGAATGCGCACATTGACAAGCATTCAGTTAGATAGCTCCGTTTAGGTTTTAGAAGCAGATATTTCTCTGTACAGCCTATGGTTCCATTCACTCGGGAATATCACAACGCAGCTCCTAGAAGAAACGTGTTTCTGACTCGATGAATCTCAACATAGATTCAACTCTCTTAGGTGAACGAACGCACAGCAGAGCAGTTTCAAGGAAACGTTTCTCCTGAGTTTTAGACGAAGTTTCCGGCGGTTTAGTACGTATGCTGGCATTGGGCTGGAAATACTGGTATTGGGATTCTGCACAGAAAGGGTTTGCAAACTGCTGAATCCACACGTGAGTTTAACTCTGTCAGTTGAATGCACACATTGACAACCATTCAGTTAGATAGCTCCGTTTTGGTTTTAGAAGCAGATATTTCTCTGTACAGCCTATGGTCCCATTCACTCGGGAATATCCCAACACAGCTCCTAGAAGAAACGTGTTTCTGACTCGCTGAATCTCAACATAGATTCAACTCTCTTAGGTGAACGAACGCACAGCAGAGCAGTTTCAAGGAAACGTTTCTCCTGAGTTCTAGACGAAGTTTCCTGCGGTTTAGGACGTATGCCGGAATTGGGCTGGAAATACCGGTTTTGGGATTCTGCACAGAAAGGGTTTCCAAACCGCTGAATCCACACGTGAGTTTTACTCTGTCAGTTGAATGCACACATTGACAACCATTCAGTTCGATAGCTCCGTTTTGGTTTTAGAAGCAGATATTTCTCTGTACAGCCTATGGTCCCATTCACTCGGGAATATCCCAATGCAGCTCCTAGATGAAACGTGTTTCTGACTCGCTGAATCTCCACATAGATTCAACTCTCTTAGTTGAATGAACGCAAAGCAGAGCAGTTTCAAGGAAACGTTTCTCCTGAGTTTTAGACGAAGTTTCCTGCGGTTTAGGACGTATGCCGGCGTTGGGCTGGAAATACTGGTTTTGGGATTCTGCACAGAAAGGGTTTGCAAACCGCTGAATCCACACGTGAGTTTTACTCTGTCAGTTGAATGCACATATTGACAACCATTCAGTTAGATAGCTCCGTTTTGGTTTTAGAAGCAGATATTTCTCTGTACAGCCTATGGTCCCATTCACTCGGGAATATCCCAACGCAGCTCCTAGAAGAAACGTGTTTCTGACTCGCTGAATCTCAACATAGATTCAACTCTCTTAGGTGAACGAACTCGCAGCAGAGCAGTTTCAAGGAAACGTTTCTCCTGAGTTTTACACGAAGTTTCCTGAGGTTTAGTACGTATGCCGGCATTGGGCTGGAAATACCGGTATTGGGATTCTGCACAGAAAGGGTTTGCAAACCGCTGAATCCACACGTGAGTTTAACTCTGTCAGTTGAATGCACACATTGACAACCATTTTGTTAGACAGCTCCGTTTTTGTTTTAGAAGCAGATATTTCGCTGTTCAGCCTATGGTCCCATTCACTCGGGAATATCCCAATGCAGCTCCTAGAAGAAACGTGTTTCTGACTCGCTGAATTTCAACATAGATTCAACTCTCTTAGGTGAACGAACGCACAGCAGAGCAGTTTCAAGGAAACGATTCTGCTGAGTTTTAGACCAAGTTTACCGCTGTTTAGTACGTATGCCGGCATTAGGATGGAAATACCGGTTTTGGGATTCTGCACAGAAACGGTTTGCAAACCGCTGAATCCTCACGTGAGTTTAACTCTGTCAGTTGAATGCGCACATTGACAAGCATTCAGTTAGATAGCTCCGTTTAGGTTTTAGAAGCAGATATTTCTCTGTACAGCCTATGGTTCCATTCACTCGGGAATATCCCAGCGCAGCTCCTAGAAGAAACGTGTTTCTGACTCGCTGAATCTCCACATAGATTCAACTCCCATAGGTGAACGAATGCACAGCAGAGCAGTTTCAAGGAAACGTTTCTCCTGAGTTTTAGACGAAGTTTCCGGCGGTTTAGTACGTATGCCGACATTGGGCTGGAAATACCGGTATTGGGATTCTGCACAGAAAGGGTTTGCCAACCGCTGAATCCACACGTGAGTTTAACTCTGTCACTTGAATGCACACATTGACAACCATTCAGTTACAGAGCTCCGTTTTGGTTTTAGAAGCAGATATTTCTCTGTACAGCCTATGGACTCATTCACTCGGGAATATCCCAACGCGGCTCCTAGAAGAAACGTGTTTCTGACTCGCTGAATCTCAACATAGATTCAACTCTCTTAGGTGAACGAACGCACAGCAGAGCAGTTTCAAGGAAACGATTCTGCTGAGTTTTAGACCAAGTTTACTGCTGTTTAGTACGTATGCCGGCATTGGGATGGAAATACCGGTTTTGGGATTCTGCACAGAAACAGTTTGCAAACCGCTGAATCCTCACGTGAGTTTAACTCTGTCAGTTGAATGCGCACATTGACAAGCATTCAGATAGAGAGCTCCGTTTAGGTTTTAGAAGCAGATATTTCTCTGTACAGCCTATGGTTCCATTCACTCGGGAATATCACAACGGAGCTCCTAGACGAAACGTGTTTCTGACTCGATGAATCTCAACATAGATTCAACTCTCTTAGGTGAACGAACGCACAGCAGAGCAGTTTCAAGGAAACGTTTCTCCTGAGTTTTAGACGAAGTTTCCGGCGGTTTAGTACGTATGCTGGCATTGGGCTGGAAATACTGGTTTTGCGATTCTGCACAGAAAGGGTTTGCAAACTGCTGAATCCACACGTGAGTTTAACTCTGTCAGTTGAATGCACACATTGACAACCATTCAGTTAGATAGCTCCGTTTTGGTTTTAGAAGCAGATATTTCTCTGTACAGCCTATGGTCCCATTCACTCGGGAATATCCCAACACAGCTCCTAGAAGAAACGTGTTTCTGACTCGCTGAATCTCAACATAGATTCAACTCTCTTAGGTGAACGAACGCACAGCAGAGCAGTTTCAAGGAAACGTTTCTCCTGAGTTCTAGACGAAGTTTCCTGCGGTTTAGGACGTATGCCGGAATTGGGCTGGAAATACCGGTTTTGGGATTCTGCACAGAAAGGGTTTCCAAACCGCTGAATCCACACGTGAGTTTTACTCTGTCAGTTGAATGCACACATTGACAACCATTCAGTTCGATAGCTCCGTTTTGGTTTTAGAAGCAGATATTTCTCTGTACAGCCTATGGTCCCATTCACTCGGGAATATCCCAATGCAGCTCCTAGATGAAACGTGTTTCTGACTCGCTGAATCTCCACATAGATTCAACTCTCTTAGTTGAATGAACGCAAAGCAGAGCAGTTTCAAGGAAACGTTTCTCCTGAGTTTTAGACGAAGTTTCCTGCGGTTTAGGACGTATGCCGGCGTTGGGCTGGAAATACTGGTTTTGGGATTCTGCACAGAAAGGGTTTGCAAACCGCTGAATCCACACGTGAGTTTTACTCTGTCAGTTGAATGCACATATTGACAACCATTCAGTTAGATAGCTCCGTTTTGGTTTTAGAAGCAGATATTTCTCTGTACAGCCTATGGTCCCATTCACTCGGGAATATCCCAACGCAGCTCCTAGAAGAAACGTGTTTCTGACTCGCTGAATCTCAACATAGATTCAACTCTCTTAGGTGAACGAACTCGCAGCAGAGCAGTTTCAAGGAAACGTTTCTCCTGAGTTTTACACGAAGTTTCCTGAGGTTTAGTACGTATGCCGGCATTGGGCTGGAAATACCGGTATTGGGATTCTGCACAGAAAGGGTTTGCAAACCGCTGAATCCACACGTGAGTTTAACTCTGTCAGTTGAATGCACACATTGACAACCATTTTGTTAGACAGCTCCGTTTTTGTTTTAGAAGCAGATATTTCGCTGTTCAGCCTATGGTCCCATTCACTCGGGAATATCCCAATGCAGCTCCTAGAAGAAACGTGTTTCTGACTCGCTGAATTTCAACATAGATTCAACTCTCTTAGGTGAACGAACGCACAGCAGAGCAGTTTCAAGGAAACGATTCTGCTGAGTTTTAGACCAAGTTTACCGCTGTTTAGTACGTATGCCGGCATTAGGATGGAAATACCGGTTTTGGGATTCTGCACAGAAACGGTTTGCAAACCGCTGAATCCTCACGTGAGTTTAACTCTGTCAGTTGAATGCGCACATTGACAAGCATTCAGTTAGATAGCTCCGTTTAGGTTTTAGAAGCAGATATTTCTCTGTACAGCCTATGGTTCCATTCACTCGGGAATATCCCAGCGCAGCTCCTAGAAGAAACGTGTTTCTGACTCGCTGAATCTCCACATAGATTCAACTCCCATAGGTGAACGAATGCACAGCAGAGCAGTTTCAAGGAAACGTTTCTCCTGAGTTTTAGACGAAGTTTCCGGCGGTTTAGTACGTATGCCGACATTGGGCTGGAAATACCGGTATTGGGATTCTGCACAGAAAGGGTTTGCCAACCGCTGAATCCACACGTGAGTTTAACTCTGTCACTTGAATGCACACATTGACAACCATTCAGTTACAGAGCTCCGTTTTGGTTTTAGAAGCAGATATTTCTCTGTACAGCCTATGGACTCATTCACTCGGGAATATCCCAACGCGGCTCCTAGAAGAAACGTGTTTCTGACTCGCTGAATCTCAACATAGATTCAACTCTCTTAGGTGAACGAACGCACAGCAGAGCAGTTTCAAGGAAACGATTCTGCTGAGTTTTAGACCAAGTTTACTGCTGTTTAGTACGTATGCCGGCATTGGGATGGAAATACCGGTTTTGGGATTCTGCACAGAAACAGTTTGCAAACCGCTGAATCCTCACGTGAGTTTAACTCTGTCAGTTGAATGCGCACATTGACAAGCATTCAGATAGAGAGCTCCGTTTAGGTTTTAGAAGCAGATATTTCTCTGTACAGCCTATGGTTCCATTCACTCGGGAATATCACAACGGAGCTCCTAGACGAAACGTGTTTCTGACTCGATGAATCTCAACATAGATTCAACTCTCTTAGGTGAACGAACGCACAGCAGAGCAGTTTCAAGGAAACGTTTCTCCTGAGTTTTAGACGAAGTTTCCGGCGGTTTAGTACGTATGCTGGCATAGGGCTGGAAATACCGGTATTGGGATTCTGCACAGAAAGGGTTTGCAAACCGCTGAATCCACACGTGAGTTTAACTCTGTCAGTTGAATGCACACATTGACAACCATTCAGTTCGATAGCTCCGTTTTGGTTTTAGAAGCAGATATTTCTCTGTACAGCCTATGGTCCCATTCACTCGGGAATATCCCATCGCAGCTCCTAGAAGAAACGTGTTTCTGACTCGCTGAATCTCAACATAGATTCAACTCTCTTAGGTGAACGAATGCACAGCAGAGCAGTTTCAAGGAAACCTTTCTCCTGAGTTTTAGACGAAGTTTCCTGCGGTTTAGGACGTATGCCGGCATTGGGCTGGAAATACCGGTTTTGGGATTCTGCACAGAAAGGGTTTGCAAACCGCTGAATCCACACGTGAGTTTTACTCTGTCACTTGAATGCACACATTGACAACCATTCAGTTAGATAGCTCCGTTTTGGTTTAAGAAGCAGATATTTCTCTGTACAGACTATGGTCCCATTCACTCGGGAATATCCCAACGCAGCTCCAAGAAGAACCGTGTTTCTGACTCGCTGAATCTCAACATAGATTCAACTTTCTTAGGTGAACGAACACACAGCAGAGCAGTTTCAAGGAAACGTTTCTCCTGAGATTTAGACGAAGTTTCCGACGGTTTAGTACGAATGCCGGCATTGGGATGGAAATACCGGTATTGGAATTTTGCACAGAAAGGGTTTGCAAACCGCTGAATCCACACGTCAGTGTAACTCTGTCACTTGAATGCACACATTGACAACCATTCAGTTCGATAGCTCCCTTTTGGTTTTAGAAGCAGATATTTCTCTGTACAGCCTATGGTCCCATTCACTCGGGAATATCCCAACACAGCTCCTAGAAGAAACGTGTTTCTGACTCGCTGAATCTCAACATAGATTCAACTCTATTAGGTGAATGAACGCACAGCAGAGCAGTTTCAAGGAAACGTTTCTCCTGAGTTTTAGACGAAGTTTCCTGCGGTTTAGGACGTATGCCGACATTGGGCTGGAAATACTGGTTTTGGGATTCTGCACAGAAAGGGTTTGCAAACCGCTGAATCCACACGTGAGTTTTACTCTGTCAGTTGAATGCACACATTGACAACCATTCAGTTAGATAGCTCCGTTTTGGTTTTAAAAGCAGATATTTCGCTGTTCAGCCTATGGTCCCATTCACTCGGGAATATCCCAATGCAGCTCCTTGAAGAAACGTGTTTCTGACTCGCTAAATGTCAGCATAGATTCAACTCTCTTAGGTGAACGAACGCACAGCAGCGCAGTTTCAAGGAAACGATTCTCCTGAGTTTTAAACCAAGTTTATTGCTGTTTAGTACGTATGCCGGCATTGGGATGGAAATACCGGTTTTTGGGATTCTGCACAGAAACGGTTTGCAAACCGCTGAATGCACACGTGAGTTTAACTCTGTCAGTTGAATGCACACATTGACAACCATTCAGTTAGATAGATCCGTTTTTGTTTTAGAAGCAGATATTTCTCTGTACAGCCTATGGTACCATTCACTCGGGAATATCCCAACGCAGCTCCGAGAAGAAACGTGTTTCTGACTCTCTGAATCTCAACAAAGATTCAACTCTCTTAGGTGAACGAACTCACAGCAGAGCAGTTTCAAGGAAACGTTTCTCCTGAGTTTTAGACGAAGTTTCCTGCGGTTTAGTACGTATGCCGGCATTGGGCTGGAAATACCGGTATTGGGATTCTGCACAGAAAGGGTTTGCAAACCGATGAATCCAAACGTGAGTTTAACTCTGTCAGTTAAATGCACACATTGACAACCATTCAGTTAGATAGCTCCGTTTTGGTTTTAGAAGCAGATATTTCTCTGTACAGCCTATGGTCCCATTCACTCGGGAATATCCCAACACAGCTCCTAGAAGAAAAGTGTTTCTGACTCGCTGAATCTCAACATAGATTCAACTCTCTTAGGTGAACGAACGAACAGCAGAGCAGTTTCAAGGAAACGTTTCTCCTGAGATTTAGACGAAGTTTCCTGAGGTTTAGTACGTATGCCGGCATTCGGATGGAAATACCGGTTTTGCGATTCTGCACAGAAAGGGTTAGCAAACCGCTGAATCCACACGTGAGTTTAACTCTGTCAGTTGAATGCACACATTGAAAAGCATTCAGTTAGATTGCTCCGTTTTGGTTTTAGAAGCAGATATTTCTCTGTACAGCCTATGGTCCCATTCACTCGGGAATATCCCAACACAGCTCCTAGAAGAAACGTGTTTCTGACTCGCTGAATCTCAACATAGATTCAACTCTCTTAGGTGAACGAACGCACAGCAGAGCAGTTTCAAGGAAACGTTTCTCCTGAGTTTTAGACGAAGTTTCCTGCGGTTTAGTACGTATGCCGGCATTGGGCTGGAAATACCGGTTTTGGGATTCTGCAAAGAAAGGGTTTGACAACTGCTGAATCCACACGTGAGTTTAACTCTGTCACTTGAATGCACACATTGACAACCATTCAGTTAGATAGCTCCGTTTTGGTCTTGAAAGCAGATATATCTCTGTACAGCCTATGGTCCCATTCACTCGGGTATATCCCAACGCAGCTCCTAGAAGAAACGTGTTTCTGACTTGCTGAATCTCAACATAGATTCAACTCTCTTAGGTGAACGAACGCACAGCATTGCAGTTTCAAGGAAACGTTTCTCCTGAGTTTTAGACGAAGTTTCCTGCAGTTTAGGAAGTATGCCTGCATTGGGCTGGAAATACCGGTTTTGGGATTCTGCACAGAAAGGGTTTGCAAACCGCTGAATCCACACGTGAGTTTTACTCTGTCAGTTGAATGCACACATTGACAACCATTCAGTTAGATAGCTCCGTTTTGGTTTTAGAAGCAGATATTTCTCTGTACAGACTATGGTCCCATTCACTCGGGAATATCCCAACACAGCTCCTAGAAGAAACGTGTTTCTGACTCGCTGAATCTCAACATAGATTCAACTCTCTTAGGTGAACGAACGCACAGCAGAGCAGTTTCAAGGAAACGATTCTCCTGAGTTTTAGACCAAGTTTACTGCTGTTTAGTACGTATGCCGGCATTGGGATCAAATACCGGTTTTGGGATTCTGCACAGAAACGGTTTGCAAACCGCTGAATCCTCACGTGAGTTTAACTCTGTCAGTTGAATGCACACATTGACAAGCATTCAGTTAGATAGCTCCGTTTTGGTTTTAGAAGCAGATATTTCTCTGTACAGCCTATGGTCCCATTCACTCGGGAATATCCCAAGGCAGCTCCTAGAAAAAACGTGTTTCTGACTCGCTGAATCTCAACATAGATTCAACTCTCTTAGTTGAACGAATGCACAGCAGAGCAGTTTCAAGGAAACCTTTCTCCTGAGTTTTAGACGAAGTTTCCTGCGGTTTAGGACGTATGCCGGCATTGGGCTGGAAATACCGGTTTTGGGATTCTGCACAGAAAGGGTTTTCAATCCGCTGAATCCACACGTGAGTTTTACTCTGTCAGTTGAATGCACACATTGACAACCATTCAGTTAGATAGCTCCGTTTTGGTTTTAGAAGCAGATATTTCTCTGTACAGCCTATGGTCCCATTCATTCGGGAATATCCCAACACAGCTCCTAGAAGAAACGTGTTTCTGACTCGCTGAATCTCAACATAGATTCAACTCTCTTAGGTGAACGAACGCACAGCAGAGCAGTTTCAAGGAAACGTTTCTCCTGAGTTTTAGACGAAGTTTCCTGCGGTTTAGTACGTATGCCGGCATTGGGCTGGAAATACCGGTATTGGGATTCTGCACAGAAAGGGTTTGCAAACCGCTGAATCCACACGTCAGTTTAACTCTGTCAGTTGAATGCACACATTGACAACCATTCAGTTAGATAGCTCCGTTTTGGTTTTAGAAGCAGATATTTCTCTGTACAGCCTATGGTCCCATTCATTCGGGAATATCCCAGCACAGCTCCTAGAAGAAACGTGTTTCTGACTCGCTGAATCTCAACATAGATTCAACTCTCTTAGGTGAACGAACGCACAGCAGAGCAGTTTCAAGGAAACGTTTCTCCTGAGTTTTAGACGAAGTTTCCTGCGGTTTAGTACGTTTGCCGGCATTCGGATGGAAATACCGGTTTTGCGATTCTGCACAGAAAGGGTTTGCAAACCGCTGAATCCACACGTGAGTTTAACTGTGTCAGTTGAATGCACACATTGACAACCATTCAGTTAGATAGCTCCGTTTTGGTTTTAGAAGCAGATATTTCTCTGTACAGCCTATGGTCCCATTCACTCGGGAATATCCCAACACAGCTCCTAGAAGAAACGTGTTTCTGACTCGCTGAATCTCAACATAGATTCAACTCTCTTAGGTGAACAAACGAACAGCAGAGCCGTTTCAAGGAAACGTTTCTCCTGAGTTTTAGACGAAGTTTCCTGAGGTTTAGTACGTATGCCGGCATTCGGATGGAAATACCGGTTTTGCGATTCTGCACAGAAAGGGTTTGCAAACCGCTGAATCCACACGTGAGTTTAACTCTGTCAGTTGAATGCACACATTGACAACCATTCAGTTAGATAGCTCCGTTTTGGTTTTAGAAGCAGATATTTCTCTGTACAGCCTATGGTCCCATTCACTCGGGAATATCCCAACGCAGCTCCTAGAAGAAACGTGTTTCTGACTCGCTGAATGTCAACATAGATTCAACTCTCTTAGGTGAACGAACGCACAGCAGAGCAGTTTCAAGGAAACGATTCTCCTGAGTTTTAGACCAAGTTTACTGCTGTTTAGTATGTATGCCGGCATTGGGATCAAATACCGGTTTTGGGATTCTGCACAGAAACGGTTTGCAAACCGCTGAATCCTCACGTGAGTTTAACTCTGTCAGTTGAATGCGCACATTGACAAGCATTCAGTTAGATAGCTCCGTTTTGGTTTTAGAAGCAGATATTTCTCTGTACAGCCTATGGTCCCATTCACTCGGGAATATCCCAACACAGCTCCTAGAAGAAACGTGTTTCTGACTCGCTGAATCTCAACATAGATTCAACTCTCTTAGGTGAACAAACGAACAGCAGAGCCGTTTCAAGGAAACGTTTCTCCTGAGTTTTAGACGAAGTTTCCTGAGGTTTAGTACGTATGCCGGCATTCGGATGGAAATACCGGTTTTGCGATTCTGCACAGAAAGGGTTTGCAAACCGCTGAATCCACACGTGAGTTTAACTCTGTCAGTTGAATGCACACATTGACAACCATTCAGTTAGATAGCTCCGTTTTGGTTTTAGAAGCAGATATTTCTCTGTACAGCCTATGGTCCCATTCACTCGGGAATATCCCAACGCAGCTCCTAGAAGAAACGTGTTTCTGACTCGCTGAATGTCAACATAGATTCAACTCTCTTAGGTGAACGAACGCACAGCAGAGCAGTTTCAAGGAAACGATTCTCCTGAGTTTTAGACCAAGTTTACTGCTGTTTAGTACGTATGCCGGCATTGGGATCAAATACCGGTTTTGGGATTCTGCACAGAAACGGTTTGCAAACCGCTGAATCCTCACGTGAGTTTAACTCTGTCAGTTGAATGCACACATTGACAAGCATTCAGTTAGATAGCTCCGTTTTGGTTTTAGAAGCAGATATTTCTCTGTACAGCCTATTGTCCCATTCACTCGGGAATATCCCAAGGCAGCTCCTAGAAAAAACGTGTTTCTGACTCGCTGAATCTCCACATAGATTCAACTCCCTTAGGTGAACGAATGCACAGCAGAGCAGTTTCAAGGAAACGTTTCTCCTGAGTTTTAGACGAAGTTTCCGGCGGTTTAGTACGTATGCCGACATTGGGCTGGAAATACCGGTATTGGGATTCTGCACAGAAAGGGTTTGCCAACCGCTGAATCCACACGTGAGTTTAACTCTGTCACTTGAATGCACACATTGACAACCATTCAGTTACAGAGCTCCGTTTTGGTTTTAGAAGCAGATATTTCTCTGTACAGCCTATGGTCCCATTCACTCGGGAATATCCCAACACAGCTCCTAGAAGAAACGTGTTTCTGACTCGCTGTATCTCAACCTAGATTCAACTCTCTTAGGTGAACGAACTCACAGCAGAGCAGTTTCAAGGAAACGTTTCTCCTGAGTTTTAGACGAAGTTTCCTGAGGTTTAGTACGTATGCCGGCATTGGGATGGAAATACCGGTTTTGCGATTCTGCACAGAAAGGGTTTGCAAACTGCTGAATCCACACGTGAGTTTAACTCTGTCAGTTGAATGCACACATTGACAACCATTTTGTTAGACAGCTCCGTTTTGGTTTTAGAAGCAGATATTTCTCTGTACAGCCTATGGACTCATTCACTCGGGAATATCCCAACGCGGCTCCTAGAAGAAACGTGTTTCTGACTCGCTGAATCTCAACATAGATTCAACTCTCTTAGGTGAACGAACGCACAGCAGAGCAGTTTCAAGGAAACGATTCTGCTGAGTTTTAGACCAAGTTTACTGCTGTTTAGTACGTATGCCGGCATTGGGATGGAAATACCGGTTTTGGGATTCTGCACAGAAACAGTTTGCAAACCGCTGAATCCTCACGTGAGTTTAACTCTGTCAGGTGAATGCGCACATTGACAAGCATTCAGTTAGATAGCTCCGTTTTGGTTTTAGAAGCAGATATTTCTCTGTACAGCCTATGGTCCCATTCACTCGGGAATATCCCAACACAGCTCCTAGAAGAAACGTGTTTCTGACTCGCTGAATCTCAACATAGATTCAACTCTCTTTGGTGAACGAACGCACAGCAGAGCAGTTTCAAGGAAACGTTTCTCCTGAGTTTTAGACGAAGTTTCCTGCGGTTTAGTACGTATGCCGGCATTGGGCTGGAAATACCGGTATTGGGATTCTGCACAGAAAGGGTTTGCAAACCGCTGAATCCACACGTCAGTTTAACTCTGTCAGTTGAATGCACACATTGACAACCATTCAGTTAGATAGCTCCGTTTTGGTTTTAGAAGCAGATATTTCTCTGTACAGCCTATGGTCCCATTCATTCGGGAATATCCCAGCACAGCTCCTAGAAGAAACGTGTTTCTGACTCGCTGAATCTCAACATAGATTCAACTCTCTTAGGTGAACGAACGCCCAGCAGAGCAGTTTCAAGGAAACGTTTCTCCTGAGTTTTAGACGAAGTTTCCTGCGGTTTAGTACGTTTGCCGGCATTCGGATGGAAATACCGGTTTTGCGATTCTGCACAGAAAGGGTTTGCAAACCGCTGAATCCACACGTGAGTTTAACTGTGTCAGTTGAATGCACACATTGACAACCATTCAGTTAGATAGCTCCGTTTTGGTTTTAGAAGCAGATATTTCTCTGTACAGCCTATGGTCCCATTCACTCGGGAATATCCCAACACAGCTCCTAGAAGAAACGTGTTTCTGACTCGCTGAATCTCAACATAGATTCAACTCTCTTAGGTGAAAAAAGAACAGCAGAGCCGTTTCAAGGAAACGTTTCTCCTGAGTTTTAGACGAAGTTTCCTGAGGTTTAGTACGTATGCCGGCATTCGGATGGAAATACCGGTTTTGCGATTCTGCACAGAAAGGGTTTGCAAACCGCTGAATCCACACGTGAGTTTAACTCTGTCAGTTGAATGCACACATTGACAACCATTCAGTTAGATAGCTCCGTTTTGGTTTTAGAAGCAGATATTTCTCTGTACAGCCTATGGTCCCATTCACTCGGGAATATCCCAACGCAGCTCCTAGAAGAAACGTGTTTCTGACTCGCTGAATGTCAACATAGATTCAACTCTCTTAGGTGAACGAACGCACAGCAGAGCAGTTTCAAGGAAACGATTCTCCTGAGTTTTAGACCAAGTTTACTGCTGTTTAGTATGTATGCCGGCATTGGGATCAAATACCGGTTTTGGGATTCTGCACAGAAACGGTTTGCAAACCGCTGAATCCTCACGTGAGTTTAACTCTGTCAGTTGAATGCGCACATTGACAAGCATTCAGTTAGATAGCTCCGTTTTGGTTTTAGAAGCAGATATTTCTCTGTACAGCCTATGGACCCATTCACTCGGGAATATCCCAACACAGCTCCTAGAAGAAACGTGTTTCTGACTCGCTGAATCTCAACATAGATTCAACTCTCTTAGGTGAACAAACGAACAGCAGAGCCGTTTCAAGGAAACGTTTCTCCTGAGTTTTAGACGAAGTTTCCTGAGGTTTAGTACGTATGCCGGCATTCGGATGGAAATACCGGTTTTGCGATTCTGCACAGAAAGGGTTTGCAAACCGCTGAATCCACACGTGAGTTTAACTCTGTCAGTTGAATGCACACATTGACAACCATTCAGTTAGATAGCTCCGTTTTCGTTTTAGAAGCAGATATTTCTCTGTACAGCCTAAGGTCCCATTCACTCGGGAATATCCCAACGCAGCTCCTAGAAGAAACGTGTTTCTGACTCGCTGAATGTCAACATAGATTCAACTCTCTTAGGTGAACGAACGCACAGCAGAGCAGTTTCAAGGAAACGATTCTCCTGAGTTTTAGACCAAGTTTACTGCTGTTTAGTACGTATGCCGGCATTGGGATCAAATACCGGTTTTGGGATTCTGCACAGAAACGGTTTGCAAACCGCTGAATCCTCACGTGAGTTTAACTCTGTCAGTTGAATGCACACATTGACAAGCATTCAGTTAGATAGCTCCGTTTTGGTTTTAGAAGCAGATATTTCTCTGTACAGCCTATGGTCCCATTCACTCGGGAATATCCCAAGGCAGCTCCTAGAAAAAACGTGTTTCTGACTCGCTGAATCTCCACATAGATTCAACTCCCTTAGGTGAACGAATGCACAGCAGAGCAGTTTCAAGGAAACGTTTCTCCTGAGTTTTAGACGAAGTTTCCGGCGGTTTAGTACGTATGCCGACATTGGGCTGGAAATACCGGTATTGGGATTCTGCACAGAAAGGGTTTGCCAACCGCTGAATCCACACGTGAGTTTAACTCTGTCACTTGAATGCACACATTGACAACCATTCAGTTACAGAGCTCCGTTTTGGTTTTAGAAGCAGATATTTCTCTGTACAGCCTATGGTCCCATTCACTCGGGAATATCCCAACACAGCTCCTAGAAGAAACGTGTTTCTGACTCGCTGTATCTCAAACTAGATTCAACTCTCTTAGGTGAACGAACTCACAGCAGAGTAGTTTCAAGGAAACGTTTCTCCTGAGTTTTAGACGAAGTTTCCTGAGGTTTAGTACGTATGCCGGCATTGGGATGGAAATACCGGTTTTGCGATTCTGCACAGAAAGGGTTTGCAAACTGCTGAATCCACACGTGAGTTTAACTCTGTCAGTTGAATGCACACATTGACAACCATTTTGTTAGACAGCTCCGTTTTGGTTTTAGAAGCAGATATTTCTCTGTACAGCCTATGGACTCATTCACTCGGGAATATCCCAACGCGGCTCCTAGAAGAAACGTGTTTCTGACTCGCTGAATCTCAACATAGATTCAACTCTCTTAGGTGAACGAACGCACAGCAGAGCAGTTTCAAGGAAACGATTCTGCCGAGTTTTAGACCAAGTTTACTGCTGTTTAGTACGTATGCCGGCATTGGGATGGAAATACCGGTTTTGGGATTCTGCACAGAAACAGTTTGCAAACCGCTGAATCCTCACGTGAGTTTAACTCTGTCAGTTGAATGCGCACATTGACAAGCATTCAGTTAGAGAGCTCCGTTTAGGTTTTAGAAGCAGATATTTCTCTGTACAGCCAATGGTTCCATTCACTCGGGAATATCACAACGGAGCTCCTAGACGAAACGTGTTTCTGACTCGATGAATCTCAACATAGATTCAACTCTCTTAGGTGAACGAACGCACAGCAGAGCAGTTTCAAGGAAACGTTTCTCCTGAGTTTTAGACGAAGTTTCCGGCGGTTTAGTACGTATGCTGGCATAGGGCTGGAAATACCGGTATTGGGATTCTGCACAGAAAGGGTTTGCAAACCGCTGAATCCACACGTGAGTTTAACTCTGTCAGTTGAATGCACACATTGACAACCATTCAGTTAGACAGCTCCGTTTTGGTTTTAGAAGCAGATATTTCTCTGTACAGCCTATGGTCCCATTCACTCGGGAATATCCCATCGCAGCTCCTAGAAGAAACGTGTTTCTGACTCGCTGAATCTCAACATAGATTCAACTCTCTTAGGTGAACGAATGCACAGCAGAGCAGTTTCAAGGAAACCTTTCTCCTGAGTTTTAGACGAAGTTTCCTGCGGTTTAGGACGTATGCCGGCATTGGGCTGGAAATACCGGTTTTGGGATTCTGCACAGAAAGGGTTTGCAAACCGCTGAATCCACACGTGAGTTTTACTCTGTCACTTGAATGCACACATTGACAACCATTCAGTTAGATAGCTCCGTTTTGGTTTAAGAAGCAGATATTTCTCTGTACAGCCTATGGTCCCATTCACTCGGGAATATCCCAACGCAGCTCCAAGAAGAAACGTGTTTCTGACTCGCTGAATCTCAACATAGATTCAACTCTCTTAGGTGAACGAACACACAGCAGAGCAGTTTCAAGGAAACGTTTCTCCTGAGATTTAGACGAAGTTTCCGACGGTTTAGTACGAATGCCGGCATTGGGATGGAAATACCGGTATTGGAATTTTGCACAGAAAGGGTTTGCAAACCGCTGAATCCACACGTCAGTTAAACTCTGTCACTTGAATGCACACATTGACAACCATTCAGTTAGATAGCTCCGTTTTGGTTTTAGAAGCAGATATTTCTCTGTACAGCCTATGGTCCCATTCACTCGGGAATATCCCAACACAGCTCCTAGAAGAAACGTGTTTCTGACTTGCTGAATCTCAACATAGATTCAACTCTCTTAGGTGAACGAACGAACAGCAGAGCCGTTTCAAGGAAACGTTTCTCCTGAGTTTTAGACGAAGTTTCCTGAGGTTTAGTACGTTTGCCGGCATTCGGATGGAAATACCGGTTTTGCGATTCTGCACAGAAAGGGTTTGCAAACCGCTGAATCCACACGTGAGTTTAACTGAGTCAGTTGAAAGCACACATTGACAACCATTCAGTTAGATAGCTCCGTTTTGGTTTTAGAAGCAGATATTTCTCTGTACAGCCTATGGTCCCATTCACTCGGGAATATCCCAACGCAGCTCCTAGAAGAAACGTGTTTCTGACTCGCTGAATGTCAACATAGATTCAACTCTCTTAGGTGAACGAACGCTCAGCAGAGCAGTTTCAAGGAAACGATTCTCCTGAGTTTTAGACCAAGTTTACTGCTGTTTAGTACGTATGCCGGCATTGGGATCAAATACCGGTTTTGGGATTCTGCACAGAAACGGTTTGCAAACCGCTGAATCCTCACGTGAGTTTAACTCTGTCAGTTGAATGCACACATTGAAAAGCATTCAGTTAGATAGCTCCGTTTTGGTTTTAGAAGCAGATATTTCTCTGTACAGCCTATGGTCCCATTCACTCGGGAATATCCCAAGGCAGCTCCTAGAAAAAACGTGTTTCTGACTCGCTGAATCTCAACATAGATTCAACTCTCTTAGGTGAACGAATGCACAGCAGAGCAGTTTCAAGGAAACCTTTCTCCTGAGTTTTAGACGAAGTTTCCTGCGGTTTAGGACGTATGCCGGCATTGGGCTGGAAATACCGGTTTTGGGATTCTGCACAGAAAGGGTTTGCAATCCGCTGAATCCACACGTGAGTTTTACTCTGTCAGTTGAATGCACACATTGACAACCATTCAGTTAGATAGCTCCGTTTTGGTTTTAGAAGCAGATATTTCTCTGTACAGCCTATGGTCCCATTCATTCGGGAATATCCCAACACAGCTCCTAGAAGAAACGTGTTTCTGACTCGCTGAATCTCAACATAGATTCAACTCTCTTAGGTGAACGAACGCACAGCAGAGCAGTTTCAAGGAAACGTTTCTCCTGAGTTTTAGACGAAGTTTCCTGCGGTTTAGTACGTATGCCGGTATTGGGCTGGAAATACCGGTATTGGGATTCTGCACAGAAAGGGTTTGCAAACCGCTGAATCCACACGTGAGTTTTACTCTGTCACTTGAATGCACACATTGACAACCATTCAGTTAGATAGCTCCGTTTTGGTTTAAGAAGCAGATATTTCTCTGTACAGCCTATGGTCCCATTCACTCGGGAATATCCCAACGCAGCTCCAAGAAGAAACGTGTTTCTGACTCGCTGAATCTCAACATAGATTCAACTCTCTTAGGTGAACGAACGAACAGCAGAGCCGTTTCAAGGAAACGTTTCTCCTGAGTTTTAGACGAAGTTTCCTGAGGTTTAGTACGTTTGCCGGCATTCGGATGGAAATACCGGTTTTGCGATTCTGCACAGAAAGGGTTTGCAAACCGCTGAATCCACACGTGAGTTTAACTGAGTCAGTTGAATGCACACATTGACAACCATTCAGTTAGATAGCTCCGTTTTGGTTTTAGAAGCAGATATTTCTCTGTACAGCCTATGGTCCCATTCACTCGGGAATATCCCAACGCAGCTCCTAGAAGAAACGTGTTTCTGACTCGCTGAATGTCAACATAGATTCAACTCTCTTAGGTGAACGAACGCTCAGCAGAGCAGTTTCAAGGAAACGATTCTCCTGAGTTTTAGACCAAGTTTACTGCTGTTTAGTACGTATGCCGGCATTGGGATCAAATACCGGTTTTGGGATTCTGCACAGAAACGGTTTGCAAACCGCTGAATCCTCACGTGAGTTTAACTCTGTCAGTTGAATGCACACATTGAAAAGCATTCAGTTAGATAGCTCCGTTTTGGTTTTAGAAGCAGATATTTCTCTGTACAGCCTATGGTCCCATTCACTCGGGAATATCCCAAGGCAGCTCCTAGAAAAAACGTGTTTCTGACTCGCTGAATCTCAACATAGATTCAACTCTCTTAGTTGAACGAACGCACAGCAGAGCAGTTTCAAGGAAACGTTTCTCCTGAGTTTTAGACGAAGTTTCCTGCGGTTTAGTACGTATGCCGGCATTGGGCTGGAAATACCGGTATTGGGATTCTGCACAGAAAGGGTTTGCAAACCGATGAATCCAAACGTGAGTTTAACTCTGTCAGTTAAATGCACACATTGACAACCATTCAGTTAGATAGCTCCGTTTTGGTTTTAGAAGCAGATATTTCTCTGTACAGCCTATGGTCCCATTCACTCGGGAATATCCCAACACAGCTCCTAGAAGAAAAGTGTTTCTGACTCGCTGAATCTCAACATAGATTCAACTCTCTTAGGTGAACGAACGAACAGCAGAGCAGTTTCAAGGAAACGTTTCTCCTGAGATTTAGACGAAGTTTCCTGAGGTTTAGTACGTATGCCGGCATTCGGATGAAAATACCGGTTTTGCGATTCTGCACAGAAAGGGTTAGCAAACCGCTGAATCCACACGTGAGTTTAACTCTGTCAGTTGAATGCACACATTGGAAAGCATTCAGTTAGATTGCTCCGTTTTGGTTTTAGAAGCAGATATTTCTCTGTACAGCCTATGGTCCCATTCACTCGGGAATATCCCAACACAGCTCCTAGAAGAAACGTGCTTCTGACTCGCTGAATCTCAACATAGATTCAACTCTCTTAGGTGAACGAACGCACAGCAGAGCAGTTTCAAGGAAACGTTTCTCCTGAGTTTTAGACGAAGTTTCCTGCGGTTTAGTACGTATGCCGGCATTGGGCTGGAAATACCGGTTTTGGGATTCTGCAAAGAAAGGGTTTGACAACTGCTGAATCCACACGTGAGTTTAACTCTGTCACTTGAATGCACACATTGACAACCATTCAGTTAGATAGCTCCGTTTTGGTCTTGAAAGCAGATATATCTCTGTACAGCCTATGGTCCCATTCACTCGGGTATATCCCAACGCAGCTCCTAGAAGAAACGTGTTTCTGACTTGCTGAATCTCAACATAGATTCAACTCTCTTAGGTGAACGAACGCACAGCATTGCAGTTTCAAGGAAACGTTTCTCCTGAGTTTTAGACGAAGTTTCCTGCAGTTTAGGAAGTATGCCTGCATTGGGCTGGAAATAACGGTTTTGGGATTCTGCACAGAAAGGGTTTGCAAACCGCTGAATCCACACGTGAGTTTTACTCTGTCAGTTGAATGCACACATTGACAACCATTCAGTTAGATAGCTCCGTTTTGGTTTTAGAAGCATATATTTCTCTGTACAGCCTATGGTCCCATTCACTCGGGAATATCCCAACACAGCTCCTAGAAGAAACGTGTTTCTGACTCGCTGAATCTCAACATAGATTCAACTCTCTTTGGTGAACGAACGCACAGCAGAGCAGTTTCAAGGAAACGTTTCTCCTGAGTTTTAGACGAAGTTTCCTGCGGTTTAGGACGTATGCCGGCATTGGGCTGGAAATACCGGTTTTGGGATTCTGCACAGAAAGGGTTTGCAAACCGCTGAATCCACACGTGAGTTTTACTCTGTCAGTTGAATGCACACATTGACAACCATTCAGTTAGATAGCTCCGTTTTGGTTTTAGAAGCAGATATTTCTCTGTACAGCCTATGGTACCATTCACTCGGGAATATCCCAACGCAGCTCCAAGAAGAAACGTGTTTCTGACTCGCTGAATCTCAACAAAGATTCAACTCTCTTAGGTGAACGAACTCACAGCAGAGCAGTTTCAAGGAAACGTTTCTCCTGAGTTTTAGACGAAGTTTCCTCCGGTTTAGTACGTATGCCGGCATTGGGCTGGAAATACCGGTATTGGGATTCTGCACAGAAAGGGTTTGCAAACCGCTGAATCCACACGTCAGTTTAACTCTCTCAGTTGAATGCACACATTGACAACCATTCAGTTAGATAGCTCCGTTTTGGTTTTAGAAGCAGATATTTCTGTGTACAGCCTATGGTCCCATTCACTCGGGAATGTCCCAGCACAGCTCCTAGAAGAAACGTGTTTCTGACTCGCTGAATCTCAACATAGATTCAACTCTATTAGGTGAACGAACGCACAGCAGAGCAGTTTCAAGGAAACGTTTCTCCTGAGTTTTAGACGAAGTTTCCTGCGGTTTAGTACGTATGCCGGCATTCGGATGGAAATACCGGTTTTGCGATTCTGCACAGAAAGGGTTTGCAAACCGCTGAATCCACACGTGAGTTTAACTGTGTCAGTTGAATGCACACATTGACAACCATTCAGTTAGATAGCTCCGTTTTGGTTTTAGAAGCAGATATTTCTCTGTACAGCCTATGGTCCCATTCACTCGGGAATATCCCAACACAGCTCCTAGAAGAAACGTGTTTCTGAATCGCTGAATCTCAACATAGATTCAACTCTCTTAGGTGAACGAACGAACAGCAGAGCCGTTTCAAGGAAACGTTTCTCCTGAGTTTTAGACGAAGTTTCCTGAGGTTTAGTACGTTTGCCGGCATTCGGATGGAAATACCGGTTTTGCGATTCTGCACAGAAAGTGTTTGCAAACCGCTGAATCCACACGTGAGTTTAACTGTGTCAGTTGAATGCACACATTGACAACCATTCAGTTAGATAGCTCCGTTTTGGTTTTAGAAGCAGATATTTCTCTGTACAGCCTATGGTCCCATTCACTCGGGAATATCCCAACGCAGCTCCTAGAAGAAACGTGTTTCTGACTCGCTGAATGTCAACATAGATTCAACTCTCTTAGGTGAACGAACGCACAGCAGAGAAGTTTCAAGGAAACGATTCTCCTGAGTTTTAGACCAAGTTTACTGCTGTTTAGTACGTATGCCGGCATTGGGATCAAATACCGGTTTTGGGATTCTGCACAGAAACGGTTTGCAAACCGCTGAATCCTCACGTGAGTTTAACTCTGTCAGTTGAATGCACACATTGACAAGCATTCAGTTAGATAGCTCCGTTTTGGTTTTAGAAGCAGATATTTCTCTGTACAGCCTATGGTCCCATTCACTCGGGAATATCCCAAGGCAGCTCCTAGAAAAAACGTGTTTCTGACTCGCTGAATCTCAACATAGATTCAACTCTCTTAGTTGAACGAATGCACAGCAGAGCAGTTTCAAGGAAACCTTTCTCCTGAGTTTTAGACGAAGTTTCCTGCGGTTTAGGACGTATGCCGGCATTGGGCTGGAAATACCGGTTTTGGGATTCTGCACAGAAATGGTTTTCAATCCGCTGAATCCACACGTCAGTTTAACTCTGTCAGTTGAATGCACACATTGACAACCATTCAGTTAGATAGCTCCGTTTTGGTTTTAGAAGCAGATATTTCTCTGTACAGCCTATGGTCCCATTCACTCGGGAATATCCCAACACAGCTCCTAGAAGAGACGTGTTTCTGACTCGCTGAATCTCAACATAGATTCAACTCTCTTAGGTGAACGAACGCACAGCAGAGCAGTTTCAAGGAAACGTTTCTCCTGAGTTTTAGACGAAGTTTCCTGCGGTTTAGTACGTATGCCGGCATTGGGCTGGAAATACCGGTATTGGGATTCTGCACAGAAAGGGTTTGCAAACCGCTGAATCCACACGTCAGTTTAACTCTGTCAGTTGAATGCACACATTGACAACCATTCAGTTAGATAGCTCCGTTTTGGTTTTAGAAGCAGATATTTCTCTGTACAGCCTATGGTCCCATTCATTCGGGAATATCCCAGCACAGCTCCTAGAAGAAACGTGTTTCTGACTCGCTGAATCTCAACATAGATTCAACTCTCTTAGGTGAACGAACGCACAGCAGAGCAGTTTCAAGGAAACGTTTCTCCTGAGTTTTAGACGAAGTTTCCTGCGGTGTAGTACGTATGCCGGCATTCGGATGGAAATTCCGGTTTTGCGATTCTGCACAGAAAGGGTTTGCAAACCGCTGAATCCACACGTGAGTTTAACTGTGTCAGTTGAATGCACACATTGACAACCATTCAGTTAGATAGCTCCGTTTTGGTTTTAGAAGCAGATATTTCTCTGTACAGCCTATGGTCCCATTCACTCGGGAATATCCCAACACAGCTCCTAGAAGAAACGTGTTTCTGACTCGCTGAATCTCAACATAGATTCAACTCTCTTAGGTGAACAAACGAACAGCAGAGCCGTTTCAAGGAAACGTTTCTCCTGAGTTTTAGACGAAGTTTCCTGAGGTTTAGTACGTATGCCGGCATTCGGATGGAAATACCGGTTTTGCGATTCTGCACAGAAAGGGTTTGCAAACCGCTGAATCCACACGTGAGTTTAACTCTGTCAGTTGAATGCACACATTGACAACCATTCAGTTAGATAGCTCCGTTTTGGTTTTAGAAGCAGATATTTCTCTGTACAGCCTATGGTCCCATTCACTCGGGAATATCCCAACGCAGCTCCTAGAAGAAACGTGTTTCTGACTCGCTGAATGTCAACATAGATTCAACTCTCTTAGGTGAACGAACGCACAGCAGAGCAGTTTCAAGGAAACGATTCTCCTGAGTTTTAGACCAAGTTTACTGCTGTTTAGTATGTATGCCGGCATTGGGATCAAATACCGGTTTTGGGATTCTGCACAGAAACGGTTTGCAAACCGCTGAATCCTCACGTGAGTTTAACTCTGTCAGTTGAATGCACACATTGACAACCATTCAGTTACAGAGCTCCGTTTTGGTTTTAGAAGCAGATATTTCTCTGTACAGCCTATGGTCCCATTCACTCGGGAATATCCCAACACAGCTCCTAGAAGAAACGTGTTTCTGACTCGCTGTATCTCAACCTAGATTCAACTCTCTTAGGTGAACGAACGCACAGCAGAGCAGTTTCAAGGAAACGTTTCTCCTGAATTTTAGACGAAGTTTCCTGCGGTTTATTACGTATGCCGGCATTGGGCTGGAAATACCGGTTTTGGGATTCTGCAAAGAAAGGGTTTGCTAACCGCTGAATCCACACGTGAGTTTAACTCTGTCACTTGAATGCACACATTGACAAGCATTCAGTTAGATAGCTCCGTTTTGGTTTTAGAAGCAGATATTTCTCTGTACAGCCTATGGTCCCATTCACTCGGGAATATCCCAACGCAACTCCTAGAAGAAACGTGTTTCTGACTCGCTGAATTTCAACATAGATTCGACTCTCTTAGGTGAACGAATGCACAGCAGAGCGGTTTCAAGGAATCCTTTCTCCTGAGTTTTAGACGAAGTTTCCTGCGGTTTAGGACGTATGCCGGCATTGGGCTGGAAATACCGGTTTTGGGATTCTGCACAGAAATGGTTTGCAAACCGCTGAATCCACACGTGAGTTTAACTCTGTCAGTTGAATGCACACATTGACAACCATTCAGTTAGATAGCTCCGTTTTGGTTTTAGAAGCACATATTTCTCTGTACAGCCTATGGTCCCATTCACTCGGGAATATCCCAACACAGCTCCTAGAAGAAACGTGTTTCTGACTCGCTGAATCTCAATATAGATTCAACTCTCTTAGGTGAACGAACGCACAGCAGAGCAGTTTCAAGGAAACGTTTCTCCTGAGTTTTAGACGAAGTTTCCTGCGGTTTAGTACGTATGCCGGCATTGGGCTGGAAATACCGGTTTTGGGATTCTGCACAGAAAGGGTTTGCAAACCGCTGAATCCACACGTGAGTTTTACTCTGTCAGTTGAATGCACACATTGACAAGCATTCAGTTAGATAGCTCCGTTTTGGTTTTAGAAGCAGATATTTCTCTGTTCAGCCTATGGTAATATTCACTCGGGAATATCCCAACGCAGCTCCAAGAAGAAACGTGTTTCTGACTCGCTGAATCTCAACATAGATTCAACTCTCTTAGGTGAACGAACGCACAGCAGAGCAGTTTCAAGGAAACGTTTCTCCTGAGTTTTAGACGAAGTTTCCTGAGGTTTAGTACGTATGCCGGCATTGGGCTGGAAATACCGTTATTGGGATTCTGCACAGAAAGGGTTTGCAAACCGCTGAATCCACACGTCAGTTTAACTCTGTCAGTTGAATGCACACATTGACAAGCATTCAGTTAGATAGCTCCGTTTTGGTTTTAGAAGCAGATATTTCTCTGTACAGCCTATGGTCCCATTCATTCGGGAATATCCCAGCACAGCTCCTAGAAGAAACGTGTTTCTGACTCGCTGAATCTCAACATAGATTCAACTCTCTTAGGTGAACGAACGCACAGCAGAGCAGTTTCAAGGAAACGTTTCTCCTGAGTTTTAGACGAAGTTTCCTGCGGTTTAGTACGTATGCCGGCATTGGGCTGGAAATACCGGTTTTGGGATTCTGCACAGAAAGGGTTTGCAAACCGCTGAATCCACACGTGAGTTTAACTGTGTCAGTTGAATGCACACATTGACAACCATTCAGTTAGATAGCTCCGTTTTGGTTTTAGAAGCAGATATTTCTCTGTACAGCCTATGGTCCCATTCACTCGGGAATATCCCAACACAGCTCCTAGAAGAAACGTGTTTCTGACTCGCTGAATCTCAACATAGATTCAACTCTCTTAGGTGAACAAACGAACAGCAGAGCCGTTTCAAGGAAACGTTTCTCCTGAGTTTTAGACGAAGTTTCCTGAGGTTTAGTACGTATGCCGGCATTCGGATGGAAATACCGGTTTTGCGATTCTGCACAGAAAGGGTTTGCAAACCGCTGAATCCACACGTGAGTTTAACTCTGTCAGTTGAATGCACACATTGACAACCATACAGTTAGATAGCTCCGTTTTGGCTTTAGAAGCAGATATTTCTCTGTACAGCCTATGGTCCCATTCACTCGGGAATATCCCAACGCAGCTCCTAGAAGAAACGTGTTTCTGACTCGCTGAATGTCAACATAGATTCAACTCTCTTAGGTGAACGAACGCACAGCAGAGCAGTTTCAAGGAAACGATTCTCCTGAGTTTTAGACCAAGTTTACTGCTGTTTAGTACGTATGCCGGCATTGGGATCAAATACCGGTTTTGGGATTCTGCACAGAAACGGTTTGCAAACCGCTGAATCCTCACGTGAGTTTAACTCTGTCAGTTGAATGCACACATTGACAAGCATTCAGTTAGATAGCTCCGTTTTGGTTTTAGAAGCAGATATTTCTCTGTACAGCCTATGGTCCCATTCACTCGGGAATATCCCAACACAGCTCCTAGAAGAAACGTGTTTCTGACTCGCTGAATCTCAACATAGATTCAACTCTCTTAGGTGAACAAACGAACAGCAGAGCCGTTTCAAGGAAACGTTTCTCCTGAGTTTTAGACGAAGTTTCCTGAGGTTTAGTACGTATGCCGGCATTCGGATGGAAATACCGGTTTTGCGATTCTGCACAGAAAGGGTTTGCAAACCGCTGAATCCACACGTGAATTTAACTCTGTCAGTTGAATGCACACATTGACAAGCATTCAGTTAGATAGCTCCGTTTTGGTTTTAGAAGCAGATATTTCTCTGTACAGCCTATGGTCCCATTCACTCGGGAATATCCCAAGGCAGCTCCTAGAAGAAACGTGTTTCTGACTCGCTGAATGTCAACATAGATTCAACTCTCTTAGGTGAACGAACGCAAAGCAGAGCAGTTTCAAGGAAACGATTCTCCTGAGTTTTAGACCAAGTTTACTGCTGTTTAGTACGTATGCCGGCATTGGGATCAAATACAGGTTTTGGGATTCTGCACAGAAACGGTTTGCAAACCGCTGAATCCTCACGTGAGTTTAACTCTGTCAGTTGAATGCACACATTGACAAGCATTCAGTTAGATACCTCCGTTTTGGTTTTAGAAGCAGATATTTCTCTGTACAGCCTATGGTCCCATTCACTGGGGAATATCCCAAGGCAGCTCCTAGAAAAAACGTGTTTCTGACTCGCTGAATCTCCACATAGCTTCAACTCCCTTAGGTGAACGAATGCACAGCAGAGCAGTTTCAAGGAAACGTTTCTCCTGAGTTTTAGACGAAGTTTCCGGCGGTTTAGTACGTATGCCGACATTGGGCTGGAAATACCGGTATTGGGATTCTGCACAGAAAGGGTTTGCCAACCGCTGAATCCACACGTGAGTTTAACTCTGTCACTTGAATGCACACATTGACAACCATTCAGTTACAGAGCTCCGTTTTGGTTTTAGAAGCAGATATTTCTCTGTACAGCCTATGGTCCCATTCACTCGGGAATATCCCAACACAGCTCCTAGAAGAAACGTGTTTCTGACTCGCTGTATCTCAACCTAGATACAACTCTCTTAGGTGAACGAACTCACAGCAGAGCAGTTTCAAGGAAACGTTTCTCCTGAGTTTTAGACGAAGTTTCCTGAGGTTTAGTACGTATGCCGGCATTGGGATGGAAATACCGGTTTTGCGATTCTGCACAGAAAGGGTTTGCAAACTGCTGAATCCACACGTGAGTTTAACTCTGTCAGTTGAATGCACACATTGACAACCATTTTGTTAGATAGCTCCGTTTTGGTTTTAGAAGCAGATATTTCTCTGTACAGCCTATGGACTCATTCACTCGGGAATATCCCAACGCGGCTCCTAGAAGAAACGTGTTTCTGACTCGCTGAATCTCAACATAGATTCAACTCTCTTAGGTGAACGAACGCACAGCAGGGCAGTTTCAAGGAAACGATTCTGCTGAGTTTTAGACCAAGTTTACTGCTGTTTAGTACGTATGCCGGCATTGGGATGGAAATACCGGTTTTGGGATTCTGCACAGAAACAGTTTGCAAACCGCTGAATCCTCACGTGAGTTTAACTCTGTCAGTTGAATGCGCACATTGACAAGCATTCAGTTAGAGACCTCCGTTTAGGTTTTAGAAGCAGATATTTCTCTGTACAGCCTATGGTTCCATTCACTCGGGAATATCACAACGGAGCTCCTAGACGAAACGTGTTTCTGACTCGATGAATCTCAACATAGATTCAACTCTCTTAGGTGAACGAACGCACAGCAGAGCAGTTTCAAGGAAACGTTTCTCCTGAGTTTTAGACGAAGTTTCCGGCGGTTTAGTACGTATGCTGGCATAGGGCTGGAAATACCGGTATTGGGATTCTGCACAGAAAGGGTTTGCAAACCGCTGAATCCACACGTGAGTTTAACTCTGTCAGTTGAATGCACACATTGACAACCATTCAGTTAGATAGCTCCGTTTTGGTTTTAGAAGCAGATATTTCTCTGTACAGCCTATGGTCCCATTCACTCGGGAATATCCCATCGCAGCTCCTAGAAGAAACGTGTTTCTGACTCGCTGAATCTCAACATAGATTCAACTCTCTTAGGTGAACGAATGCACAGCAGAGCAGTTTCAAGGAAACCTTTCTCCTGAGTTTTAGACGAAGTTTCCTGCGGTTTAGGACGTATGCCGGCATTGGGCTGGAAATACCGGTTTTGGGATTCTGCACAGAAAGGGTTTGCAAACCGCTGAATCCACACGTGAGTTTTACTCTGTCAGTTGAATGCACACATTGACATTCAGTTAGATAGCTCCGTTTTGGTTTAAGAAGCAGATATTTCTCTGTACAGCCTATGGTCCCATTCACTCGGGAATATCCCAAAGCAGCTCCAAGAAGAAACGTGTTTCTGACTCGCTGAATCTCAACATAGATTCAACTCTCTTAGGTGAACGAACACACAGCAGAGCAGTTTCAGGGAAACGTTTCTCCTGAGATTTAGACGAAGTTTCCGACGGTTTAGTACGAATGCCGGCATTGGGATGGAAATACCGGTATTGGAATTTTGCACAGAAAGGGTTTGCAAACCGCTGAATCCACACGTCAGTTTAACTCTGTCACTTGAATGCACACATTGACAACCATTCAGTTCGATAGCTCCGTTTTGGTTTTAGAAGCAGATATTTCTCTGTACAGCCTATGGTCCCATTCACTCGGGAATATCCCAACACAGCTCCTAGAAGAAACGTGTTTCTGACTCGCTGAATCTCAACATAGATTCAACTCTCTTAGGTGAATGAACGCACAGCAGAGCAGTTTCAAGGAAACGTTTCTCCTGAGTTTTAGACGAAGTTTCCTGTGGTTTAGGACGTATGCCGACATTGGGCTGGAAATACTGGTTTTGGGATTCTGCACAGAAAGGGTTTGCAAACCGCTGAATCCACACGTGAGTTTTACTCTGTCAGTTGAATGCACACATTGACAACCATTCAGTTAGATAGCTCCGTTTTGGTTTTAAAAGCAGATATTTCTCTGTACAGCCTATGGTCCCATTCACTCGGGAATATCCCAACGCAGCTCCTAGAAGAAACGTGTTTCTGACTCGCTGAATCTCAACGTAGATTCAACTCTCTTAGGTGAACGAAAGCACAGCAGAGCAGTTTCAAGGAAACGTTTCTCCTGAGTTTTAGACGAAGTTTCCGGCGGTTTAGTACGTATGCCGGCATTGGGCTGGAAATACCGTTATTGGGATTCTGCACAGAAAGGGTTTGCAAACCGCTGAATCCACATGTGAGTTTTACTCTGTCAGTTGCATGCACACATTGACAACCATTTTGTTAGACAGCTCCGTTTTTGTTTTAGAAGCAGATATTTCGCTGTTCAGCCTATGGTCCCATTCACTCGGGAATATCCCAATGCAGCTCCTAGAAGAAACGTGTTTCTGACTCGCTGAATTTCAACATAGATTCGACTCTCTTAGGTGAACGAACGCACAGCAGAGCAGTTTCAAGGAAACGTTTCTCCTGAGTTTTAGACGAAGTTTACTTCGGTTTAGTACGTATGCCAGCATTGGGCTGGAAATACCGGTTTTGGGATTCTGCACAGAAAGGGTTTGCAAACCGCTGAATCCACACGTGAGTTTAACTCTGTCAGTTGAATGCACACATTGTCAACCATTTTGTTAGACAGCTCCGTTTTGATTTTAGAAGAAGATATTTCGCTGTACAGCCTATGGTCCCATTCACTCGGGAATATCCCAACGCAGCTCCTAGAAGAAACGTATTTCTGACTCGCTGAATGTCAACATAGATTCAACTCTCTTAGGTGAACGAACGCACAGCAGCGCAGTTTCAAGGAAACGATTCTCCTGAGTTTTAAACCAAGTTTATTGCTGTTTAGTACGTATGCCGGCATTGGGATGGAAATACCGGTTTTGGGATTCTGCACAGAAACGGTTTGCAAACCGCTGAATGCACACGTGAGTTTAACTCTGTCAGTTGAATGCGCACATTGATAATCATTCAGTTAGATAGCTCCGTTTTGGTTTTAGAAGCAGATATTTCTCTGTACAGCCTATGGTCCCATTCACTCGGGAATATCCCAGCGCAGCTCCTAGAAGAAACGTGTTTCTGACTCGCTGAATCTCAACATAGATTCAACTCTCTTAGGTGAACGAATGCACAGCAGAGCAGTTTGAAGGAAACTATTCTCCTGAGTTTTAGACGAAGTTTCCTGCGGTTTAGGACGTATGCCGGCATTGGGCTGGAAATACCGGTTTTGGGATTCTGCACAGAAAGGGTTTGCAAACCGCTGAATCCACACGTGAGTTTTACTCTGTCAGTTGAATGCACACATTGACAACCATTCAGTTAGATAGATCCGTTTTGGTTTTAGAAGCAGATATTTCTCTGTACAGCCTATGGTACCATTCACTCGGGAATATCCCAACGCAGCTCCGAGAAGAAACGTGTTTCTGACTCGCTGAATCTCAACAAAGATTCAACTCTCTTAGGTGAACGAACTCACAGCAGAGCCGTTTCAAGGAAACGTTTCTCCTGAGTTTTAGACGAAGTTTCCTGCGGTTTAGTACGTATGCCGGCATTGGGCTGGAAATACCGGTATTGGGATTCTGCACAGAAAGGGTTTGCAAACCGATGAATCCAAACGTGAGTTTAACTCTGTCAGTTAAATGCACACATTGACAACCATTCAGTTAGATATCTCCGTTTTGGTTTTAGAAGCAGATATTTCTCTGTACAGCCTATGGTCTCATTCACTCGGGAATATCCCAACACAGCTCCTAGAAGAAACGTGTTTCTGACTCGCTGAATCTCAACATAGATTCAACTCTCTTAGGTGAACGAACGAACAGCAGAGCAGTTTCAAGGAAACGTTTCTCCTGAGATTTAGACGAAGTTTCCTGAGGTTTAGTACGTATGCCGGCATTCAGATGGAAATACCGGTTTTGCGATTCTGCACAGAAAGGTTTAGCAAACCGCTGAATCCACACGTGAGTTTAACTCTGTCAGTTGAATGCACACATTGAAAATCATTCAGTTAGATTGCTCCGTTTTGGTTTTAGAAGCAGATATTTCTCTGTACAGCCTATGGTCCCATTCACTCGGGAATATCCCAACACAGCTCCTAGAAGAAACGTGTTTCTGACTCGCTGAATCTCAACATAGATTCAACTCTCTTAGGTGAACGAACGCACAGCAGAGCAGTTTCAAGGAAACGTTTCTCCTGAATTTTTAGACGAAGTTTCCTGCGGTTTAGTACGTATGCCGGCATTGGGATGGAAATACCGGTTTTGGGATTCTGCAAAGAAAGGGTTTGACAACCGCTGAATCCACACGTGAGTTTAACTCTGTCACTTGAATGCACACATTGACAACCATTCAGTTAGATAGCTCCGTTTTGGTCTTAGAAGCAGATATATCTCTGTACAGCCTATGGTCCCATTCACTCGGGTATATCCCAACGCAGCTCCTAGAAGAAACGTGTTTCTGACTTGCTGAATCTCAACATAGATTCAACTCTCTTAGGTGAACGAACGCACAGCATTGCAGTTTCAAGGAAACGTTTCTCCTGAGTTTTAGACGAAGTTTCCTGCAGTTTAGGAAGTATGCCTGCATTGGGCTGGAAATACCGGTTTTGGGATTCTGCACAGAAAGGGTTTGCAAACCGCTGAATCCACACGTGAGTTTTACTCTGTCAGTTGAATGCACACATTGACAACCATTCAGTTAGATAGCTCCGTTTTGGTTTTAGAAGCAGATATTTCTCTGTACAGCCTATGGTCCCATTCACTCGGGAATATCCCAACACAGCTCCTAGAAGAAACGTGTTTCTGACTCGCTGAATCTCAACATAGATTCAACTCTCTTAGGTGAACGATCGCACAGCAGAGCAGTTTCAAGGAAACGTTTCTCCTGAGTATTAGACGAAGTTTCCTGCGGTTTAGTACGTATGCCGGCATTGGGCTGGAAATACCGGTTTTGGGATTCTGCAAAGAAAGGGTTTGTAAACCGCTGAATCCACACGTGAGTTTTACTCTGTCAGTTGAATGCACACATTGACAACCATTCAGTTAGATAGCTCCGTTTTGGTTTTAGAAGCAGATATTTCTCTGTACAGCCTATGGTACCATTCACTCGGGAATATCCCAACGCAGCTCCAAGAAGAAACGTGTTTCTGACTCGCTGAATCTCAACAAAGATTCAACTCTCTTAGGTGAACGAACTCACAGCACAGCAGTTTCAAGGAAACGTTTCTCCTGAGTATTAGACGAAGTTTCCTGCGGTTTAGTACGTATGCCGGCATTGGGCTGGAAATACCGGTATTGGGATTCTGCACAGAAAGGGTTTGCAACCTGCTGAATCCACACGTCAGTTTAACTCTGTCAGTTGAATGCACACATTGACAACCATTCAGTTAGATAGCTCCGTTTTGGTTTTAGAAGCAGATATTTCTGTGTACAGCCTATGGTCCCATTCACTCGGGAATGTCCCAGCACAGCTCCTAGAAGAAACGTGTTTCTGACTCGCTGAATCTCAACATAGATTCAACTCTCTTAGGTGAACGGACGAACAGCAGAGCCGTTTCAAGGAAACGTTTCTCCTGAGTTTTAGACGAAGTTCCCTGAGGTTTAGTACGTTTGCCGTCATTCGGATGGAAATACCGGTTTTGCGATTCTGCACAGAAAGGGTTTGCAAACCGCTGAATCCACACGTGAGTTTAACTCTGTCAGTTGAATGCACACATTGACAACCATTCAGTTAGATAGCTCCGTTTTGGTTTTAGAAGCAGATATTTCTCTGTACAGCCTATGGTCCCATTCACTCGGGAATATCCCAACGCAGCTCCTAGAAGAAACGTGTTTCTGACTCGCTGAATGTCAACATAGATTCAACTCTCTTAGGTGAACGAACGCACAGCAGAGCAGTTTCAAGGAAACGATTCTCCTGAGTTTTAGACCAAGTTTACTGCTGTTTAGTATGTATGCCGGCATTGGGATCAAATACCGGTTTTGGGATTCTGCACAGAAACGGTTTGCAAACCGCTGAATCCTCACGTGAGTTTAACTCTGTCAGTTGAATGCACACATTGACAAGCATTCAGTTAGATAGCTCCGTTTTGGTTTTAGAAGCAGATATTTCTCTGTACAGCCTATGGTCCCATTCACTCGGGAATATCCCAAGGCAGCTCCTAGAAAAAACGTGTTTCTGACTCGCTGAATCTCAACATAGATTCAACTCTCTTAGTTGAACGAATGCACAGCAGAGCAGTTTCAAGGAAACCTTTCTCCTGAGTTTTAGACGAAGTTTCCTGCGGTTTAGGACGTATGCCGGCATTGGGCTGGAAATACCGGTTTTGGGATTCTGCACAGAAATGGTTTGCAAACCGCTGAATCCACACGTCAGTATAACTCTGTCAGTTGAATGCACACATTGACAACCATTCAGTTAGATAGCTCCGTTTTGGTTTTAGAAGCAGATATTTCTCTGTACAGCCTATGGTCCCATTCACTCGGGAATATCCCAACACAGCTCCTAGAAGAAACGTGTTTCTGACTCGCTGAATCTCAATATAGATTCAACTCTCTTAGGTGAACGAACGCACAGCAGAGCAGTTTCAAGGAAACGTTTCTCCTGAGTTTTAGACGAAGTTTCCTGCGGTTTAGTACGTATGCCGGCATTGGGCTGGAAATACCGGTTTTGGGATTCTGCACAGAAAGGGTTTGCAAACCGCTGAATCCACACGTGAGTTTTACTCTGTCAGTTGAATGCACACATTGACAAGCATTCAGTTAGATAGCTCCGTTTTGGTTTTAGAAGCAGATATTTCTCTGTACAGCCTATGGTACCATTCACTCGGGAATATCCCAACGCAGCTCCAAGAAGAAACGTGTTTCTGACTCGCTGAATCTCAACATAGATTCAACTCTCTTAGGTGAACGAACGCACAGCAGAGCAGTTTCAAGGAAACGTTTCTCCTGAGTTTTAGACGAAGTTTCCTGCGGTTTAGTACGTATGCCGGCATTGGGCTGGAAATACCGGTATTGGGATTCTGCACAGAAAGGGTTTGCAAACCGCTGAATCCACACGTCAGTTTAACTCTGTCAGTTGAATGCACACATTGACAACCTTTCAGTTAGATAGCTCCGTTTTGGTTTTAGAAGCAGATATTTCTCTGTACAGCCTATGGTCCCATTCACTCGGGAATATCCCAACACAGCTCCTAGAAGAAACGTGTTTCTGACTCGCTGAATCTCAACATAGATTGAACTCTCTTAGGTGAACAAACGAACTGCAGAGCCGTTTCAAGGAAACGTTTCTCCTGAGTTTTAGACGAAGTTTCCTGAAGTTTAGTACGTATGCCGGCATTCGGATGGAAATACCGGTTTTGCGATTCTGCACAGAAAGGGTTTGCAAACCGCTGAATCCACACGTGAGTTTAACTCTGTCAGTTGAATGCACACATTGACAACCTTTCAGTTAGATAGCTCCGTTTTGGTTTTAGAAGCAGATATTTCTCTGTACAGCCTATGGTCCCATTCACTCGGGAATATCCCAACGCAGCTCCTAGAAGAAACGTGTTTCTGACTCGCTGAATGTCAACATAGATTCAACTCTCTTAGGTGAACGAACGCACAGCAGAGCAGTTTCAAGTAAACGATTCTCCTGAGTTTTAGACCAAGTTTACTGCTGTTTAGTACGTATGCCGGCATTGGGATCAAATACCGGTTTTGGGATTCTGCACAGAAACGGTTTGCAAACCGCTGAATCCTCACGTGAGTTTAACTCTGTCAGTTGAATGCACACATTGACAACCATTCAGTTAGATAGCTCCGTTTTGGTTTTAGAAGCAGATATTTCTCTGTACAGCCTATGGTCCCATTCACTCGGGAATATCCCAAGGCAGCTCCTAGAAAAAACGTGTTTCTGACTCGCTGAATCTCAACATAGATTCAACTCTCTTAGTTGAACGAATGCACAGCAGAGCAGTTTCAAGGAAACCTTTCTCCTGAGTTTTAGACGAAGTTTCCTGAGGTTTAGTACGTATGCCGGCATTGGGCTGGAAATACCGGTTTTGGGATTCTGCACAGAAAGGGTTTGCAATCCGCTGAATCCACACGTGAGTTTTACTCTGTCAGTTGAATGCACACATTGACAACCATTCAGTTAGATAGCTCCGTTTTGGTTTTAGAAGCAGATATTTCTCTGTACAGCCTATGGTCCCATTCACTCGGGAATATCCCAACACAGCTCCTAGAAGAAACGTGTTTCTGACTCGCTGAATCTCAACATAGATTCAACACTCTTAGGTGAACGAACGCACAGCAGAGCAGTTTCAAGGAAACCTTTCTCCTGAGTTTTAGACGAAGTTTCCTGCGGTTTAGTACGTATGCCGGCATTGGGCTGGAAATACCGGTTTTGGGATTCTGCAAAGAAAGGGTTTGCAAACCGATGAATCCACACGTGAGTTTAACTCTGTCACTTGAATGCACACATTGACAAGCATTCAGTTAGATAGCTCCGTTTTGGTTTTAGAAGCAGATATTTCTCTGTACAGCCTATGGTCCCATTCACTCGGGAATATCCCAACGCAGCTCCTAGAAGAAACGTGTTTCTGACTCGCTGAATCTCCAGATAGATTCAACTCTCTTAGGTGAACGAATGCACAGCAGAGCGGTTTCAAGGAAACCTTTCTCCTGAGTTTTAGACGAAGTTTCCTGCGGTTTAGGACGTATGCCGGCATTGGGCTGGAAATACCGGTTTTGGGATTCTGCACAGAAATGGTTTGCAAACCGCTGAATCCACACGTGAGTTTAACTCTGTCAGTTGAATGCACACATTGACAACCATTCAGTTAGATAGCTCCGTTTTGGTTTTAGAAGCAGATATTTCTCTGTACAGCCTATGGTCCCATTCACTCGGGAATATCCCAACGCAGCTCCAAGAAGAAACGTGTTTCTGACTCGCTGAATCTCAATATAGATTCAACTCTCTTAGGTGAACGAACACACAGCAGAGCAGTTTCAAGGAAACGTTTCACCTGAGTTTTAGACGACGTTTACGGCGGTTTAGTACGTATGCCGGCATTGGGCTGGAAATACCGGTATTGGGATTCTGCACAGAAAGGGTTTGCAAACCGCTGAATCCACACGTCAGTTTAACTCTGTCAGTTGAATGCACACATTGACAAGCATTCAGTTAGATAGCTCCGTTTTGGTTTTAGAAGCAGATATTTCTCTGTACAGCCTATGGTCCCATTCACTCGGGAATATCCCAAGGCAGCTCCTAGAAAAAACGTGTTTCTGACTCGCTGAATCTCAACATAGATTCAACTCTCTTAGTTGAACGAATGCACAGCAGAGCAGTTTCAAGGAAACCTTTCTCCTGAGTTTTAGACGAAGTTTCCTGAGGTTTAGGACGTATGCCGGCATTGGGCTGGAAATACCGGTTTTGGGATTCTGCACAGAATGGGCTTGCAATCCGCTGAATCCACACGTGAGTATTACTCTGTCAGTTGAATGCACACATTGACAACCATTCAGTTAGATAGCTCCGTTTTGGTTTTAGAAGCAGATATTTCTCTGTACAGCCTATGGTCCCATTCAATCGGGAATATCCCAACACAGCTCCTAGAAGAAACGTGTTTCTGACTCGGTGAATCTCAACATAGATTCAACACTCTTAGGTGAACGAACGCACAGCAGAGCAGTTTCAAGGAAACGTTTCTCCTGAATTTTAGACGAAGTTTCCTGCGGTTTAGTACGTATGCCGGCATTGGGCTGGAAATACCGGTTTTGGGATTCTGCAAAGAAAGGGTTTGCTAACCGCTGAATCCACACGTGAGTTTAACTCTGTCACTTGAATGCACACATTGACAAGCATTCAGTTAGATAGCTCCGTTTTGGTTTTAGAAGCAGATATTTCTCTGTACAGCCTATGGTCCCATTCACTCGGGAATATCCCAACACAGCTCCTAGAAGAAACGTGTTTCTGACTCGCTGAATCTCAACATAGATTCAACTCTCTTAGGTGAACGAACGCACAGCAGAGCAGTTTCAAGGAAACGTTTCTCCTGAGTATTAGACGAAGTTTCCTGCGGTTTAGTACGTATGCCGGCATTGGGCTGGAAATACCGGTTTTGGGATTCTGCAAAGAAAGGGTTTGTAAACCGCTGAATCCACACGTGAGTTTTACTCTGTCAGTTGAATGCACACATTGACAACCATTCAGTTAGATAGCTCCGTTTTGGTTTTAGAAGCAGATATTTCTCTGTACAGCCTATGGTACCATTCACTCGGGAATATCCCAACGCAGCTCCAAGAAGAAACGTGTTTCTGACTCGCTGAATCTCAACAAAGATTCAACTCTCTTAGGTGAACGAACTCACAGCACAGCAGTTTCAAGGAAACGTTTCTCCTGAGTATTAGACGAAGTTTCCTGCGGTTTAGTACGTATGCCGGCATTGGGCTGGAAATACCGGTATTGGGATTCTGCACAGAAAGGGTTTGCAAACCGCTGAATCCACACGTCAGTTTACCTCTGTCAGTTGAATGCACACATTGACAACCATTCAGTTAGATAGCTCCGTTTTGGTTTTAGAAGCAGATATTTCTGTGTACAGCCTATGGTCCCATTCACTCGGGAATGTCCCAGCACAGCTCCTAGAAGAAACGTGTTTCTGACTCGCTGAATCTCAACATAGATTCAACTCTCTTAGGTGAACGGACGAACAGCAGAGCCGTTTCAAGGAAACGTTTCTCCTGAGTTTTAGACGAAGTTCCCTGAGGTTTAGTACGTTTGCCGTCATTCGGATGGAAATACCGGTTTTGCGATTCTGCACAGAAAGGGTTTGCAAACCGCTGAATCCACACGTGAGTTTAACTCTGTCAGTTGAATGCACACATTGACAACCATTCAGTTAGATAGCTCCGTTTTGGTTTTAGAAGCAGATATTTCTCTGTACAGCCTATGGTCCCATTCACTCGGGAATATCCCAACGCAGCTCCTAGAAGAAACGTGTTTCTGACTCGCTGAATGTCAACATAGATTCAACTCTCTTAGGTGAACGAACGCACAGCAGAGCAGTTTCAAGGAAACGATTCTCCTGAGTTTTAGACCAAGTTTACTGCTGTTTAGTATGTATGCCGGCATTGGGATCAAATACCGGTTTTGGGATTCTGCACAGAAACGGTTTGCAAACCGCTGAATCCTCACGTGAGTTTAACTCTGTCAGTTGAATGCACACATTGACAAGCATTCAGTTAGATAGCTCCGTTTTGGTTTTAGAAGCAGATATTTCTCTGTACAGCCTATGGTCCCATTCACTCGGGAATATCCCAAGGCAGCTCCTAGAAAAAACGTGTTTCTGACTCGCTGAATCTCAACATAGATTCAACTCTCTTAGTTGAACGAATGCACAGCAGAGCAGTTTCAAGGAAACCTTTCTCCTGAGTTTTAGACGAAGTTTCCTGCGGTTTAGGACGTATGCCGGCATTGGGCTGGAAATACCGGTTTTGGGATTCTGCACAGAAAGGGTTTTCAATCCGCTGAATCCACTCGTGAGTTTTACTCTGTCAGTTGAATGCACACATTGACAACCATTCAGTTAGATAGCTCCGTTTTGGTTTTAGAAGCAGATATTTCTCTGTACAGCCTATGGTCCCGTTCATTCGGGAATATCCCAACACAGCTCCTAGAAGAAACGTGTTTCTGACTCGCTGAATCTCAACATAGATTCAACTCTCTTAGGTGAACGAACGCACAGCAGAGCAGTTTCAAGGAAACGTTTCTCCTGAATTTTAGACGAAGTTTCCTGCAGTTTATTACATATGCCGGCATTGGGCTGGAAATACCGGTTTTGGGATTCTGCAAAGAAAGGGTTTGCTAACCGCTGAATCCACACGTGAGTTTAACTCTGTCACTTGAATGCACACATTGACAAGCATTCAGTTAGATAGCTCCGTTTTGGTTTTAGAAGCAGATATTTCTCTGTACAGCCTATGGTCCCATTCACTCGGGAATATCCCAACGCAGCTCCTAGAAGAAACGTGTTTCTGACTCGCTGAATCTCCAGATAGATTCAACTCTATTAGGTGAACGAATGCACAGCAGAGCGGTTTCAAGGAAACCTTTCTCCTGAGTTTTAGACGAAGTTTCCTGCGGTTTAGGACGTATGCCGGCATTGGGCTGGAAATACCGGTTTTGGGATTCTGCACAGAAATGGTTTGCAAACCGCTGAATCCACACGTCAGTATAACTCTGTCAGTTGAATGCACACATTGACAACCATTCAGTTAGATAGCTCCGTTTTGGTTTTAGAAGCAGATATTTCTCTGTACAGCCTATGGTCCCATTCACTCGGGAATATCCCAACACAGCTCCTAGAAGAAACGTGTTTCTGACTCGCTGAATCTCAATATAGATTCAACTCTCTTAGGTGAACGAACGCACAGCAGAGCAGTTTCAAGGAAACGTTTCTCCTGAGTTTTAGACGAAGTTTCCTGCGGTTTAGTACGTATGCCGGCATTGGGCTGGAAATACCGGTTTTGGGATTCTGCACAGAAAGGGTTTGCAAACCGCTGAATCCACACGTGAGTTTTACTCTGTCAGTTGAATGCACACATTGACAAGCATTCAGTTAGATAGCTCCGTTTTGGTTTTAGAAGCAGATATTTCTCTGTACAGCCTATGGTACCATTCACTCGGGAATATCCCAACGCAGCTCCAAGAAGAAACGTGTTTCTGACTCGCTGAATCTCAACATAGATTCAACTCTCTTAGGTGAACGAACGCACAGCAGAGCAGTTTCAAGGAAACGTTTCTCCTGAGTTTTAGACGAAGTTTCCTGCGGTTTAGTACGTATGCCGGCATTGGGCTGGAAATACCGGTATTGGGATTCTGCACAGAAAGGGTTTGCAAACCGCTGAATCCACACGTCAGTTTAACTCTGTCAGTTGAATGCACACATTGACAACCATTCAGTTAGATAGCTCCGTTTTGGTTTTAGAAGCAGATATTTCTCTGTACAGCCTATGGTCCCATTCATTCGGGAATATCCCAGCACAGCTCCTAGAAGAAACGTGTTTCTGACTCGCTGAATCTCAACATAGATTCAACTCTCTTAGGTGAACGAACGCACAGCAGAGCAGTTTCAAGGAAACGTTTCTCCTGAGTTTTAGACGAAGTTTCCTGCGGTTTAGTACGTATGCCGGCATTCGGATGGAAATACCGGCTTTGCGATTCTGCACAGAAAGGGTTTGCAAACCGCTGAATCCACACGTGAGTTTAACTGTGTCAGTTGAATGCACACATTGACAACCATTCAGTTAGATAGCTCCGTTTTGGTTTTAGAAGCAGATATTTCTCTGTACAGCCTATGGTCCCATTCACTCGGGAATATCCCAACACAGCTCCTAGAAGAAACGTGTTTCTGACTCGCTGAATCTCCACATAGATTGAACTCTCTTAGGTGAACAAACGAACTGCAGAGCCGTTTCAAGGAAACGTTTCTCCTGAGTTTTAGACGAAGTTTCCTGAGGTTTAGTACGTATGCCGGCATTCGGATGGAAATACCGGTTTTGCGATTCTGCACAGAAAGGGTTTGCAAACCGCTGAATCCACACGTGAGTTTAACTCTGTCAGTTGAATGCACACATTGACAACCTTTCAGTTAGATAGCTCCGTTTTGGTTTTAGAAGCAGATATTTCTCTGTACAGCCTATGGTCCCATTCACTCGGGAATATCCCAACGCAGCTCCTAGAAGAAACGTGTTTCTGACTCGCTGAATGTCAACATAGATTCAACTCTCTTAGGTGAACGAACGCACAGCAGAGCAGTTTCAAGGAAACGATTCTCCTGAGTTTTAGACCAAGTTTACTGCTGTTTAGTACGTATGCCGGCATTGGGATCAAATACCGGTTTTGGGATTCTGCACAGAAACGGTTTGCAAACCGCTGAATCCTCACGTGAGTTTAACTCTGTCAGTTGAATGCACACATTGACAAGCATTCAGTTAGATAGCTCCGTTTTGGTTTTAGAAGCAGATATTTCTCTGTACAGCCTATGGTCCCATTCACTCGGGAATATCCCAAGGCAGCTCCTAGAAAAAACGTGTTTCTGACTCGCTGAATCTCAACATAGATTCAACTCTCTTAGTTGAACGAATGCACAGCAGAGCAGTTTCAAGGAAACCTTTCTCCTGAGTTTTAGACGAAGTTTCCTGAGGTTTAGTACGTATGCCGGCATTGGGCTGGAAATACCGGTTTTGGGATTCTGCACAGAAAGGGTTTGCAATCCGCTGAATCCACACGTGAGTTTTACTCTGTCAGTTGAATGCACACATTGACAACCATTCAGTTAGATAGCTCCGTTTTGGTTTTAGAAGCAGATATTTCTCTGTACAGCCTATGGTCCCATTCACTCGGGAATATCCCAACACAGCTCCTAGAAGAAACGTGTTTCTGACTCGCTGAATCTCAACATAGATTCAACACTCTTAGGTGAACGAACGCACAGCAGAGCAGTTTCAAGGAAACCTTTCTCCTGAGTTTTAGACGAAGTTTCCTGCGGTTTAGTACGTATGCCGGCATTGGGCTGGAAATACCGGTTTTGGGATTCTGCAAAGAAAGGGTTTGCAAACCGATGAATCCACACGTGAGTTTAACTCTGTCACTTGAATGCACACATTGACAAGCATTCAGTTAGATAGCTCCGTTTTGGTTTTAGAAGCAGATATTTCTCTGTACAGCCTATGGTCCCATTCACTCGGGCATATCCCAACGCAGCTCCTAGAAGAAACGTGTTTCTGACTCGCTGAATCTCCAGATAGATTCAACTCTCTTAGGTGAACGAATGCACAGCAGAGCGGTTTCAAGGAAACCTTTCTCCTGAGTTTTAGACGAAGTTTCCTGAGGTTTAGGACGTATGCCGGCATTGGGCTGGAAATACCGGTTTTGGGATTCTGCACAGAAATGGTTTGCAAACCGCTGAATCCACACGTGAGTTTAACTCTGTCAGTTGAATGCACACATTGACAACCATTCAGTTAGATAGCTCCGTTTTGGTTTTAGAAGCAGATATTTCTCTGTACAGCCTATGGTCCCATTCACTCGGGAATATCCCAACGCAGCTCCAAGAAGAAACGTGTTTCTGACTCGCTGAATCTCAATATAGATTCAACTCTCTTAGGTGAACGAACACACAGCAGAGCAGTTTCAAGGAAACGTTTCACCTGAGTTTTAGACGACGTTTACGGCGGTTTAGTACGTATGCCGGCATTGGGCTGGAAATACCGGTATTGGGATTCTGCACAGAAAGGGTTTGCAAACCGCTGAATCCACACGTCAGTTTAACTCTGTCAGTTGAATGCACACATTGACAAGCATTCAGTTAGATAGCTCCGTTTTGGTTTTAGAAGCAGATATTTCTCTGTACAGCCTATGGTCCCATTCACTCGGGAATATCCCAACGCAGCTCCTAGAAGAAACGTGTTTCTGACTCGCTGAATCTCCAGATAGATTCAACTCTCTTAGGTGAACGAATGCACAGCAGAGCGGTTTCAAGGAAACCTTTCTCCTGAGTTTCAGACGAAGTTTCCTGCGGTTTAGGACGTATGCCGGCATTGGGCTGGAAATACCGGTTTTGGGATTCTGCACAGAAATGGTTTGCAAACCGCTGAATCCACACGTGAGTTTAACTCTGTCAGTTGAATGCACACATTGACAACCATTCACTTAGATAGCTCCGTTTTGGTTTTAGAAGCAGATATTTCTCTGTACAGCCTATGGTCCCATTCACTCGGGAATATCCCAACGCAGCTCCAAGAAGAAACGTGTTTCTGACTCGCTGAATCTCAATATAGATTCAACTCTCTTAGGTGAACGAACACACAGCAGAGCAGTTTCAAGGAAACGTTTCACCTGAGTTTTAGACGAAGTTTACGGCGGTTTAGTACGTATGCCGGCATTGGGCTGGAAATACCGGTATTGGGATTCTGCACAGAAAGGGTTTGCAAACCGCTGAATCCACACGTCAGTTTAACTCTGTCAGTTGAATGCACACATTGACAAGCATTCAGTTAGATAGCTCCGTTTTGGTTTTAGAAGCAGATATTTCTCTGTACAGCCTATGGTCCCATTCACTCGGGAATATCCCAAGGCAGCTCCTAGAAAAAACGTGTTTCTGACTCGCTGAATCTCAACATAGATTCAACTCTCTTAGTTGAACGAATGCACAGCAGAGCAGTTTCAAGGAAACCTTTCTCCTGAGTTTTAGACGAAGTTTCCTGAGGTTTAGGACGTATGCCGGCATTGGGCTGGAAATACCGGTTTTGGGATTCTGCACAGAATGGGCTTGCAATCCGCTGAATCCACACGTGAGTATTACTCTGTCAGTTGAATGCACACATTGACAACCATTCAGTTAGATAGCTCCGTTTTGGTTTTAGAAGCAGATATTTCTCTGTACAGCCTATGGTCCCATTCACTCGGGAATATCCCAACACAGCTCCTAGAAGAAACGTGTTTCTGACTCGGTGAATCTCAACATAGATTCAACACTCTTAGGTGAACGAACGCACAGCAGAGCAGTTTCAAGGAAACGTTTCTCCTGAATTTTAGACGAAGTTTCCTGCGGTTTAGTACGTATGCCGGCATTGGGCTGGAAATACCGGTTTTGGGATTCTGCAAAGAAAGGGTTTGCTAACCGCTGAATCCACACGTGAGTTTAACTCTGTCACTTGAATGCACACATTGACAAGCATTCAGTTAGATAGCTCCGTTTTGGTTTTAGAAGCAGATATTTCTCTGTACAGCCTATGGTCCCATTCACTCGGGAATATCCCAACGCAGCTCCTAGAAGAAACGTGTTTCTGACTCGCTGAATCTCCAGATAGATTCAACTCTCTTAGGTGAACGAATGCACAGCAGAGCGGTTTCAAGGAAACCTTTCTCCTGAGTTTTAGACGAAGTTTACTGCGGTTTAGGACGTATGCCGGCACTGGGCTGGAAATACCGGTTTTGGGATTCTGCACAGAAATGGTTTGCAAACCGCTGAATCCACACGTGAGTTTAACTCTGTCAGTTGAATGCACACATTGACAACCATTCAGTTAGATAGCTCCGTTTTGGTTTTAGAAGCAGATATTTCTCTGTACAGCCTATGGTCCCATTCACTCGGGAATATCCCAACGCAGCTCCAAGAAGAAACGTGTTTCTGACTCGATGAATCTCAATATAGATTCAACTCTCTTAGGTGAACGAACACACAGCAGAGCGGTTTCAAGGAAACGTTTCACCTGAGTTTTAGACGAAGTTTCCGGCGGTTTAGTACGTATGCCGGCATTGGGCTGGAAATACCGGTATTGGGATTCTGCACAGAAAGTTTTTGCAAACCGCTGAATCCACACGTCAGTTTAACTCTGTCAGTTGAATGCACACATTGACAACCATTCAGTTAGATAGCTCCGTTTTGGTTTTAGAAGCAGATATTTCTCTTTACAGCCTATGGTCCCATTCACTCGGGAATATCCCAACACAGCTCCTAGAAGAAACGTGTTTCTGACTCGCTGAATCTCAACATAGATTCAACTCTCTTAGGTGAACGAACGCACAGCAGAGCAGTTTCAAGGAAACGTTTCTCCTGAGTTTTAGACGAAGTTTCCTGCGGTTTAGTACGTATGCCGGCATTGGGCTGGAAATACCGGTTTTGGGATTCTGCAAAGAAAGGGTTTGCTAACCGCTGAATCCACACATGAGTTTAACTCTGTCACTTGAATGCACACATTGACAACCATTCAGTTAGATAGCTCCGTTTTGGTTTCAGAAGCAGATATTTCTCTTTACAGCCTATGGTCCCATTCACTCGGGAATATCCCAACGCAGCTCCAAGAAGAAACGTGTTTCTGACTCGCTGAATCTCAACATAGATTCAACTCTCTTAGGTGAACGAACACACAGCAGAGCAGTTTCAGGGAAACGTTTCTCCTGAGATTTAGACGAAGTTTCCGACGGTTTAGTACGAATGCCGGCATTGGGATGGAAATACCGGTATTGGGATTCTGCACAGAAAGGGTTTGCAAACCGATGAATCCAAACGTGAGTTTAACTCTGTCAGTTAAATGCACACATTGACAACCATTCAGTTAGATAGCTCCGTTTTGGTTTTAGAAGCAGATATTTCTCTGTACAGCCTATGGTCCCATTCACTCGGGAATATCCCAACACAGCTCCTAGAAGAAAAGTGTTTCTGACTCGCTGAATCTCAACATAGATTCAACTCTCTTAGGTGAACGAACGAACAGCAGAGCAGTTTCAAGGAAACGTTTCTCCTGAGATTTAGACGAAGTTTCCAGAGGTTTAGTACGTATGCCGGCATTCAGATGGAAATACCGGTTTTGCGATTCTGCACAGAAAGGTTTAGCAAACCGCTGAATCCACACGTGAGTTTAACTCTGTCAGTTGAATGCACACATTGAAAAGCATTCAGTTAGATTGCTCCGTTTTGGTTTTAGAAGCAGATATTTCTCTGTACAGCCTATGGTCCCATTCACTCGGGAATATCCCAACACAGCTCCTAGAAGAAACGTGTTTCTGACTCGCTGAATCTCAACATAGATTCAACTCTCTTAGGTGAACGAACGCACAGCAGAGCAGTTTCAAGGAAACGTTTCTCCTGAATTTTTAGACGAAGTTTCCTGCGGTTTAGTACGTATGCCGGCATTGGGATGGAAATACCGGTTTTGGGATTCTGCAAAGAAAGGGTTTGACAACCGCTGAATCCACACGTGAGTTTAACTCTGTCACTTGAATGCACACATTGACAACCATTCAGTTAGATAGCTCCGTTTTGGTCTTAGAAGCAGATATATCTCTGTACAGCCTATGATCCCATTCACTCGGGTATATCCCAACGCAGCTCCTAGAAGAAACGTGTTTCTGACTTGCTGAATCTCAACATAGATTCAACTCTCTTAGGTGAACGAACGCACAGCATTGCAGTTTCAAGGAAACGTTTCTCCTGAGTTTTAGACGAAGTTTCCTGCAGTTTAGGAAGTATGCCTGCATTGGGCTGGAAATACCGGTTTTGGGATTCTGCACAGAAAGGGTTTGCAAACCGCTGAATCCACACGTGAGTTTTACTCTGTCAGTTGAATGCACACATTGACAACCATTCAGTTAGATAGCTCCGTTTTGGTTTTAGAAGCAGATATTTCTCTGTACAGCCTATGGTCCCATTCACTCGGGAATATCCCAACACAGCTCCTAGAAGAAACGTGTTTCTGACTCGCTGAATCTCAACATAGATTCAACTCTCTTAGGTGAACGAACGCACAGCAGAGCAGTTTCAAGGAAACGTTTCTCCTGAGTATTAGACGAAGTTTCCTGCGGTTTAGTACGTATGCCGGCATTGGGCTGGAAATACCGGTTTTGGGATTCTGCAAAGAAAGGGTTTGTAAACCGCTGAATCCACACGTGAGTTTTACTCTGTCAGTTGAATGCACACATTGACAACCATTCAGTTAGATAGCTCCGTTTTGGTTTTAGAAGCAGATATTTCTCTGTACAGCCTATGGTACCATTCACTCGGGAATATCCCAACGCAGCTCCAAGAAGAAACGTGTTTCTGACTCGCTGAATCTCAACAAAGATTCAACTCTCTTAGGTGAACGAACTCACAGCACAGCAGTTTCAAGGAAACGTTTCTCCTGAGTTTTAGACGAAGTTTCCTGCGGTTTAGTACGTATGCCGGCATTGGGCTGGAAATACCGGTATTGGGATACTGCACAGAAAGGGTTTGCAAACCGCTGAATCCACACGTCAGTTTAACTCTGTCAGTTGAATGCACACATTGACAACCATTCAGTTAGATAGCTCCGTTTTGGTTTTAGAAGCAGATATTTCTGTGTACAGCCTATGGTCCCATTCACTCGGGAATGTCCCAGCACAGCTCCTAGAAGAAACGTGTTTCTGACTCGCTGAATCTCAACATAGATTCAACTCTCTTAGGTGAACGGACGAACAGCAGAGCCGTTTCAAGGAAACGTTTCTCCTGAGTTTTAGACGAAGTTTCCTGAGGTTTAGTACGTTTGCCGGCATTCGGATGGAAATACCGGTTTTGCGATTCTGCACAGAAAGGGTTTGCAAACCGCTGAATCCACACGTGGGTTTAACTCTGTCAGTTGAATGCACACATTGACAACCATTCAGTTAGATAGCTCCGTTTTGGTTTTAGAAGCAGATATTTCTCTGTACAGCCTATGGTCCCATTCACTCGGGAATATCCCAACGCAGCTCCTAGAAGAAACGTGTTTCTGACTCGCTGAATGTCAACATAGATTCAACTCTCTTAGGTGAACGAACGCACAGCAGAGCAGTTTCAAGGAAACGATTCTCCTGAGTTTTAGACCAAGTTTACTGCTGTTTAGTACGTATGCCGGCATTGGGATCAAATACCGGTTTTGGGATTCTGCACAGAAACGGTTTGCAAACCGCTGAATCCTCACGTGAGTTTAACTCTGTCAGTTGAATGCACACATTGACAAGCATTCAGTTAGATAGCTCCGTTTTGGTTTTAGAAGCAGATATTTCTCTGTACAGCCTATGGTCCCATTCACTCGGGAATATCCCAAGGCAGCTCCTAGAAAAAACGTGTTTCTGACTCGCTGAATCTCAACATAGATTCAACTCTCTTAGTTGAACGAATGCACAGCAGAGCAGTTTCAAGGAAACCTTTCTCCTGAGTTTTAGACGAAGTTTCCTGCGGTTTAGGACGTATGCCGGCATTGGGCTGGAAATACCGGTTTTGGGATTCTGCACAGAAAGGGTTTTCAATCCGCTGAATCCACACGTGAGTTTTACTCTGTCAGTTGAATGCACACATTGACAACCATTCAGTTAGATAGCTCCGTTTTGGTTTTAGAAGCAGATATTTCTCTGTACAGCCTATGGTCCCATTCATTCGGGAATATCCCAACACAGCTCCTAGAAGAAACGTGTTTCTGACTCGCTGAATCTCAACATAGATTCAACTCTCTTAGGTGAACGAACGCACAGCAGAGCAGTTTCAAGGAAACGTTTCTCCTGAATTTTAGACGAAGTTTCCTGCAGTTTATTACGTATGCCGGCATTGGGCTGGAAATACCGGTTTTGGGATTCTGCAAAGAAAGGGTTTGCTAACCGCTGAATCCACACGTGAGTTTAACTCTGTCACTTGAATGCACACATTGACAAGCATTCAGTTAGATAGCTCCGTTTTGGTTTTAGAAGCAGATATTTCTCTGTACAGCCTATGGTCCCATTCACTCGGGAATATCCCAACGCAGCTCCTAGAAGAAACGTGTTTCTGACTCGCTGAATCTCCAGATAGATTCAACTCTCTTAGGTGAACGAATGCACAGCAGAGCGGTTTCAAGGAAACCTTTCTCCTGAGTTTTAGACGAAGTTTCCTGCGGTTTAGGACGTATGCCGGCATTGGGCTGGAAATACCGGTTTTGGGATTCTGCACAGAAATGGTTTGCAAACCGCTGAATCCACACGTCAGTTTAACTCTGTCAGTTGAATGCACACATTGACAACCATTCAGTTAGATAGCTCCGTTTTGGTTTTAGAAGCAGATATTTATCTGTACAGCCTATGGTCCCATTCACTCGGGAATATCCCAACACAGCTCCTAGAAGAAACGTGTTTCTGACTCGCTGAATCTCAATATAGATTCAACTCTCTTAGGTGAACGAACGCACAGCAGAGCAGTTTCAAGGAAACGTTTCTCCTGAGTTTTAGACGAAGTTTCCTGCGGTTTAGTACGTATGCCGGCATTGGGCTGGAAATACCGGTTTTGGGATTCTGCACAGAAAGGGTTTGCAAACCGCTGAATCCACACGTGAGTTTTACTCTGTCAGTTGAATGCACACATTGACAACCATTCAGTTAGATAGCTCCGTTTTGGTTTTAGAAGCAGATATTTCTCTGTACAGCCTATGGTACCATTCACTCGGGAATATCCCAACGCAGCTCCAAGAAGAAACGTGTTTCTGACTCGCTGAATCTCAACATAGATTCAACTCTCTTAGGTGAACGAACGCACAGCAGAGCAGTTTCAAGGAAACGTTTCTCCTGAGTTTTAGACGAAGTTTCCTGCGGTTTAGTACGTATGCCGGCATTCGGATGGAAATACCGGTTTTGCGATTCTGCACAGAAAGGGTTTGCAAACCGCTGAATCCACACGTCAGTTTAACTCTGTCAGTTGAATGCACACATTGACAACCATTCAGTTAGATAGCTCCGTTTTGGTTTTAGAAGCAGATATTTCTCTGTACAGCCTATGGTCCCATTCACTCGGGAATATCCCAACACAGCTCCTAGAAGAATCGTGTTTCTGACTCGCTGAATCTCAACATAGATTCAACTCTCTTAGGTGAACAAACGAACAGCAGAGCCGTTTCAAGGAAACGTTTCTCCTGAGTTTTAGACGAAGTTTCCTGCGGTTTAGTACGTATGCCGGCATTCGGATGGAAATACCGGTTTTGCGATTCTGCACAGAAAGGGTTTGCAAACCGCTGAATCCACACGTGAGTTTAACTCTGTCAGTTGAAAGCACACATTGACAACCTTTCAGTTAGATAGCTCCGTTTTGGTTTTAGAAGCAGATATTTCTCTGTACAGCCTATGGTCCCATTCACTCGGGAATATCCCAACGCAGCTCCTAGAAGAAACGTGTTTCTGACTCGCTGAATGTCAACATAGATTCAACTCTCTTAGGTGAACGAACGCACAGCAGAGCAGTTTCAAGGAAACGATTCTCCTGAGTTTTAGACCAAGTTTACTGCTGTTTAGTACGTATGCCGGCATTGGGATCAAATACCGGTTTTGGGATTCTGCACAGAAACGGTTTGCAAACCGCTGAATCCTCACGTGAGTTTAACTCTGTCAGTTGAATGCACACATTGACAAGCATTCAGTTAGATAGCTCCGTTTTGGTTTTAGAAGCAGATATTTCTCTGTACAGCCTATGGTCCCATTCACTCGGGAATATCCCAAGGCAGCTCCTAGAAAAAACGTGTTTCTGACTCGCTGAATCTCAACATAGATTCAACTCTCTTAGTTGAACGAATGCACAGCAGAGCAGTTTCAAGGAAACCTTTCTCCTGAGTTTTAGACGAAGTTTCCTGAGGTTTAGTACGTATGCCGGCATTGGGCTGGAAATACCGGTTTTGGGATTCTGCACAGAAAGGGTTTGCAATCCGCTGAATCCACACGTGAGTTTTACTCTGTCAGTTGAATGCACACATTGACAACCATTCAGTTAGATAGCTCCGTTTTGGTTTTAGAAGCAGATATTTCTCTGTACAGCCTATGGTCCCATTCACTCGGGAATATCCCAACACAGCTCCTAGAAGAAACGTGTTTCTGACTCGCTGAATCTCAACATAGATTCAACACTCTTAGGTGAACGAACGCACAGCAGAGCAGTTTCAAGGAAACCTTTCTCCTGAGTTTTAGACGAAGTTTCCTGCGGTTTAGTACGTATGCCGGCATTGGGCTGGAAATACCGGTTTTGGGATTCTGCAAAGAAAGGGTTTGCTAACCGCTGAATCCACACGTGAGTTTAACTCTGTCACTTGAATGCACACATTGACAAGCATTCAGTTAGATACCTCCGTGTTGGTTTTAGAAGCAGATATTTCTCTGTACAGCCTATGGTCCCATTCACTCGGGAATATCCCAACGCAGCTCCTAGAAGAAACGTGTTTCTGACTCGCTGAATCTCCAGATAGATTCAACTCTCTTAGGTGAACGAATGCACAGCAGAGCGGTTTCAAGGAAACCTTTCTCCTGAGTTTTAGACGAAGTTTCCTGCGGTTTAGGACGTATGCCGGCATTGGGCTGGAAATACCGGTTTTGGGATTCTGCACAGAAATGGTTTGCAAACCGCTGAATCCACACGTGAGTTTAACTCTGTCAGTTGAATGCACACATTGACAACCATTCAGTTAGATAGCTCCGTTTTGGTTTTAGAAGCAGATATTTCTCTGTACAGCCTATGGTCCCATTCACTCGGGAATATCCCAACGCAGCTCCAAGAAGAAACGTGTTTCTGACTCGCTGAATCTCAATATAGATTCAACTCTCTTAGGTGAACGAACACACAGCAGAGCAGTTTCAAGGAAACGTTTCACCTGAGTTTTAGACGAAGTTTACGGCGGTTTAGTACGTATGCCGGCATTGGGCTGGAAATACCGGTATTGGGATTCTGCACAGAAAGGGTTTGCAAACCGCTGAATCCACACGTCAGTTTAACTCTGTCAGTTGAATGCACACATTGACAAGCATTCAGTTAGATAGCTCCGTTTTGGTTTTAGAAGCAGATATTTCTCTGTACAGCCTATGGTCCCATTCACTCGGGAATATCCCAAGGCAGCTCCTAGAAAAAACGTGTTTCTGACTCGCTGAATCTCAACATAGATTCAACTCTCTTAGTTGAACGAATGCACAGCAGAGCAGTTTCAAGGAAACCTTTCTCCTGAGTTTTAGACGAAGTTTCCTGAGGTTTAGGACGTATGCCGGCATTGGGCTGGAAATACCGGTTTTGGGATTCTGCACAGAATGGGCTTGCAATCCGCTGAATCCACACGTGAGTATTACTCTGTCAGTTGAATGCACACATTGACAACCATTCAGTTAGATAGCTCCGTTTTGGTTTTAGAAGCAGATATTTCTCTGTACAGCCTATGGTCCCATTCACTCGGGAATATCCCAACACAGCTCCTAGAAGAAACGTGTTTCTGACTCGGTGAATCTCAACATAGATTCAACACTCTTAGGTGAACGAACGCACAGCAGAGCAGTTTCAAGGAAACGTTTCTCCTGAATTTTAGACGAAGTTTCCTGCGGTTTAGTACGTATGCCGGCATTGGGCTGGAAATACCGGTTTTGGGATTCTGCAAAGAAAGGGTTTGCTAACCGCTGAATCCACACGTGAGTTTAACTCTGTCACTTGAATGCACACATTGACAAGCATTCAGTTAGATAGCTCCGTTTTGGTTTTAGAAGCAGATATTTCTCTGTACAGCCTATGGTCCCATTCACTCGGGAATATCCCAACGCAGCTCCTAGAAGAAACGTGTTTCTGACTCGCTGAATCTCCAGATAGATTCAACTCTCTTAGGTGAACGAATGCACAGCAGAGCGGTTTCAAGGAAACCTTTCTCCTGAGTTTTAGACGAAGTTTACTGCGGTTTAGGACGTATGCCGGCACTGGGCTGGAAATACCGGTTTTGGGATTCTGCACAGAAATGGTTTGCAAACCGCTGAATCCACACGTGAGTTTAACTCTGTCAGTTGAATGCACACATTGACAACCATTCAGTTAGATAGCTCCGTTTTGGTTTTAGAAGCAGATATTTCTCTGTACAGCCTATGGTCCCATTCACTCGGGAATATCCCAACGCAGCTCCAAGAAGAAACGTGTTTCTGACTCGCTGAATCTCAATAAAGATTCAACTCTCTTAGGTGAACGAACACACAGCAGAGCGGTTTCAAGGAAACGTTTCACCTGAGTTTTAGACGAAGTTTCCGGCGGTTTAGTACGTATGCCGGCATTGGGCTGGAAATACCGGTATTGGGATTCTGCACAGAAAGTTTTTGCAAACCGCTGAATCCACACGTCAGTTTAACTCTGTCAGTTGAATGCACACATTGACAACCATTCAGTTAGATAGCTCCGTTTTGGTTTTAGAAGCAGATATTTCTCTTTACAGCCTATGGTCCCATTCACTCGGGAATATCCCAACACAGCTCCTAGAAGAAACGTGTTTCTGACTCGCTGAATCTCAACATAGATTCAACTCTCTTAGGTGAACGAACGCACAGCAGAGCAGTTTCAAGGAAACGTTTCTCCTGAGTTTTAGACGAAGTTTCCTGCGGTTTAGTACGTATGCCGGCATTGGGCTGGAAATACCGGTTTTGGGATTCTGCAAAGAAAGGGTTTGCTAACCGCTGAATCCACACATGAGTTTAACTCTGTCACTTGAATGCACACATTGACAACCATTCAGTTAGAAAGCTCCGTTTTGGTTTTAGAAGCAGATATTTCTCTTTACAGCCTATGGTCCCATTCACTCGGGAATATCCCAACGCAGCTCCTAGAAGAAACGTGTTTCTGACTCGCTGAATCTCAACATAGATTCAACTCTCTTAGGTGAACGAACGCACAGCAGAGCAGTTTCAAGGAAACGTTTCTCCTGAGTTTTAGAGGAAGTTTCCTGAGGTTTAGTACGTATGCCGGCATTCGGATGGAAATACCGGTTTTGCGATTCTGCACAGAAAGGGTTTGCAAACCGCTGAATCCACACGTTAGTTTAACTCTGTCAGTTGAATGCACACATTGACAACCATTCAGTTAGATAGCTCCGTTTTGGTTTTAGAAGCAGATATTTCTCTGTACAGCCTATGGTCCCATTCACTCGGGAATATCCCAACGCAGCTCCTAGAAGAAACGTGTTTCTGACTCGCTGAATGTCAACATAGATTCAACTCTCTTAGGTGAACGAACGCACAGCAGAGCAGTTTCAAGGAAACGATTCTCCTGAGTTTTAGACCAAGTTTACTGCTGTTTAGTACGTATGCCGGCATTGGGATCAAATACCGGTTTTGGGATTCTGCACAGAAACGGTTTGCAAACCGCTGAATCCTCACGTGAGTTTAACTCTGTCAGTTGAATGCACACATTGACAAGCATTCAGTTAGATAGCTCCGTTTTGGTTTTAGAAGCAGATATTTCTCTGTACAGCCTATGGTCCCATTCACTCGGGAATATCCCAAGGCAGCTCCTAGAAAAAACGTGTTTCTGACTCGCTGAATCTCAACATAGATTCAACTCTCTTAGTTGAACGAATGCACAGCAGAGCAGTTTCAAGGTAACCTTTCTCCTGAGTTTTAGACGAAGTTTCCTGCGGTTTAGGACGTATGCCGGCATTGGGCTGGAAATACCGGTTTTGGGAATCTGCACAGAAAGGGTTTTCAATCCGCTGAATCCACACGTGAGTTTTACTCTGTCAGTTGAATGCACACATTGACAACCATTCAGTTAGATAGCTCCGTTTTGGTTTTAGAAGCAGATATTTCTCTGTACAGCCTATGGTCCCATTCATTCGGGAATATCCCAACACAGCTCCTAGAAGAAACGTGCTTCTGACTCGCTGAATCTCAACATAGATTCAACTCTCTTAGGTGAACGAACGCACAGCAGAGCAGTTTCAAGGAAACGTTTCTCCTGAATTTTAGACGAAGTTTCCTGCGGTTTATTACGTATGCCGGCATTGGGCTGGAAATACCGGTTTTGGGATTCTGCAAAGAAAGGGTTTGCTAACCGCTGAATCCACACGTGAGTTTAACTCTGTCACTTGAATGCACACATTGACAAGCATTCAGTTAGATAGCTCCGTTTTGGTTTTAGAAGCAGATATTTCTCTGTACAGCCTATGGTCCCATTCACTCGGGAATATCCCAACGCAGCTCCTAGAAGAAACGTGTTTCTGACTCGCTGAATCTCCAGATAGATTCAACTCTCTTAGGTGAACGAATGCACAGCAGAGCGGTTTCAAGGAAACCTTTCTCCTGAGTTTTAGACGAAGTTTCCTGCGGTTTAGGACGTATGCCGGCATTGGGCTGGAAATACCGGTTTTGGGATTCTGCACAGAAATGGTTTGCAAACCGCTGAATCCACACGTGAGTTTAACTCTGTCAGTTGAATGCACACATTGACAACCATTCAGTTAGATAGCTCCGTTTTGGTTTTAGAAGCAGATATTTCTCTGTACAGCCTATGGTCACATTCACTCGGGAATATCCCAACACAGCTCCTAGAAGAAACGTGTTTCTGACTCGCTGTATCTCAATATAGATTCAACTCTCTTAGGTGAACGAACGCACAGCAGAGCAGTTTCAAGGAAACGTTTCTCCTGAGTTTTAGACGAAGTTTCCTGCGGTTTAGTACGTATGCCGGCATTGGGCTGGAAATACCGGTTTTGGGATTCTGCACAGAAAGGGTTTGCAAACCGCTGAATCCACACGTGAGTTTTACTCTGTCAGTTGAATGCACACATTGACAACCATTCAGTTAGATAGCTCCGTGTTGGTTTTAGAAGCAGATATTTCTCTGTACAGCCTATGGTACCATTCACTCGGGAATATACCAACGCAGCTCCAAGAAGAAACGTGTTTCTGACTCGCTGAATCTCAACATAGATTCAACTCTCTTAGGTGAACGAACGCACAGCAGAGCAGTTTCAAGGAAACGTTTCTCCTGAGTTTTAGACGAAGTTTCCTGCGGTTTAGGACGTATGCCGGCATTGGCATGGAAATACCGGTTTTGGGATTCTGCACAGAAAGGGTTTGCAAACCGCTGAATCCACACGTCAGTTTAACTCTGTCAGTTGAATGCACACATTGACAACCATTCAGTTAGATAGCTCCGTTTTGGTTTTAGAAGCAGATATTTCTCTGTACAGCCTATGGTCCCATTCATTCGGGAATATCCCAGCACAGCTCCTAGAAGAAACGTGTTTCTGACTCGCTGAATCTCAACATAGATTCAACTCTCTTAGGTGAACGAACGCACAGCAGAGCAGTTTCAAGGAAACGTTTCTCCTGAGTTTTAGACGAAGTTTCCTGCGGTTTAGTACGTATGCCGGCATTCGGATGGAAATACCGGTTTTGCGATTCTGCACAGAAAGGGTTTGCAAACCGCTGAATCCACACGTGAGTTTAACTGTGTCAGTTGAATGCACACATTGACAACCATTCAGTTAGATAGCTCCGTTTTGGTTTTAGAAGCAGATATTTCTCTGTACAGCCTATCGTCCCATTCACTCGGGAATATCCCAACACAGCTCCTAGAAGAAACGTGTTTCTGACTCGCTGAATCTCAACATAGATTCAACTCTCTTAGGTGAACGAACGAACAGCAGAGCCGTTTCAAGGAAACGTTTCTCCTGAGTTTTAGACGAAGTTTCCTGAGGTTTAGTACGTATGCCGGCATTCGGATGGAAATACCGGTTTTGCGATTCTGCACAGAAAGGGTTTGCAAACCGCTGAATCCACACGTGAGTTTAACTCTGTCAGTTGAATGCACACATTGACAACCATTCAGTTAGATAGCTCCGTTTTGGTTTTAGAAGCAGATATTTCTCTGTACAGCCTATGGTCCCATTCACTCGGGAATATCCCAACGCAGCTCCTAGAAGAAACGTGTTTCTGACTCGCTGAATGTCAACATAGATTCAACTCTCTTAGGTGAACGAACGCACAGCAGAGCAGTTTCAAGGAAACGATTCTCCTGAGTTTTAGACCAAGTTTACTGCTGTTTAGTACGTATGCCGGCATTGGGATCAAATACCGGTTTTGGGATTCTGCACAGAAACGGTTTGCAAACCGCTGAATCCTCACGTGAGTTTAACTCTGTCAGTTGAATGCACACATTGACAAGCATTCAGTTAGATAGCTCCGTTTTGGTTTTAGAAGCAGATATTTCTCTGTACAGCCTATGGTCCCATTCACTCGGGAATATCCCAAGGCAGCTCCTAGAAAAAACGTGTTTCTGACTCGCTGAATCTCAACATAGATTCAACTCTCTTAGTTGAACGAATGCACAGCAGAAGAGTTTCAAGGAAACCTTTCTCCTGAGTTTTAGACGAAGGTTCCTGAGGTTTAGGACGTATGCCGGCATTGGGCTGGAAATACCGGTTTTGGGATTCTGCACAGAAAGGGTTTGCAATCCGCTGAATCCACACGTGAGTTTTACTCTGTCAGTTGAATGCACACATTGACAACCATTCAGTTAGATAGCTCCGTTTTGGTTTTAGAAGCAGATATTTCTCTGTACAGCCTATGGTCCCATTCACTCGGGAATATCCCAACACAGCTCCTAGAAGAAACGTGTTTCTGACTCGCTGAATCTCAACATAGATTCAACACTCTTAGGTGAACGAACGCACAGCAGAGCAGTTTCAAGGAAACGTTTCTCCTGAATTTTAGACGAAGTTTCCTGCGGTTTATTACGTATGCCGGCATTGGGCTGGAAATACCGGTTTTGGGATTCTGCAAAGAAAGGGTTTGCTAACCGCTGAATCCACACGTGAGTTTAACTCTGTCACTTGAATGCACACATTGACAAGCATTCAGTTAGATAGCTCCGTTTTGGTTTTAGAAGCAGATATTTCTCTGTACAGCCTATGGTCCCATTCACTCGGGAATATCCCAACGCAGCTCCTAGAAGAAACGTGTTTCTGACTCGCTGAATCTCCAGATAGATTCAACTCTCTTAGGTGAACGAATGCACAGCAGAGCGGTTTCAAGGAAACCTTTCTCCTGAGTTTTAGACGAAGTTTCCTGCGGTTTAGGACGTATGCCGGCATTGGGCTGGAAATACCGGTTTTGGGATTCTGCACAGAAATGGTTTGCAAACCGCTGAATCCACACGTGAGTTTAACTCTGTCAGTTGAATGCACACATTGACAACCATTCAGTTAGATAGCTCCGTTTTGGTTTTAGAAGCAGATATTTCTCTGTACAGCCTATGGTCACATTCACTCGGGAATATCCCAACACAGCTCCTAGAAGAAACGTGTTTCTGACTCGCTGTATCTCAATATAGATTCAACTCTCTTAGGTGAACGACCGCACAGCAGAGCAGTTTCAAGGAAACGTTTCTCCTGAGTTTTAGACGAAGTTTCCTGCGGTTTAGTACGTATGCCGGCATTGGGCTGGAAATACCGGTTTTGGGATTCTGCACAGAAAGGGTTTGCAAACCGCTGAATACACACGTGAGTTTTACTCTGTCAGTTGAATGCACACATTGACAACCATTCAGTTAGATAGCTCCGTGTTGGTTTTAGAAGCAGATATTTCTCTGTACAGCCTATGGTACCATTCACTCGGGAATATACCAACGCAGCTCCAAGAAGAAACGTGTTTCTGACTCGCTGAATCTCAACATAGATTCAACTCTCTTAGGTGAACGAACGCACAGCAGAGCAGTTTCAAGGAAACGTTTCTCCTGAGTTTTAGACGAAGTTTCCTGCGGTTTAGGACGTATGCCGGCATTGGCATGGAAATACCGGTTTTGGGATTCTGCACAGAAAGGGTTTGCAAACCGCTGAATCCACACGTCAGTTTAACTCTGTCAGTTGAATGCACACATTGACAACCATTCAGTTAGATAGCTCCGTTTTGGTTTTAGAAGCAGATATTTCTCTGTACAGCCTATGGTCCCATTCATTCGGGAATATCCCAGCACAGCTCCTAGAAGAAACGTGTTTCTGACTCGCTGAATCTCAACATAGATTCAACTCTCTTAGGTGAACGAACGCACAGCAGAGCAGTTTCAAGGAAACGTTTCTCCTGAGTTTTAGACGAAGTTTCCTGCGGTTTAGTACGTATGCCGGCATTCGGATGGAAATACCGGTTTTGCGATTCTGCACAGAAAGGGTTTGCAAACCGCTGAATCCACACGTGAGTTTAACTGTGTCAGTTGAATGCACACATTGACAACCATTCAGTTAGATAGCTCCGTTTTGGTTTTAGAAGCAGATATTTCTCTGTACAGCCTATCGTCCCATTCACTCGGGAATATCCCAACACAGCTCCTAGAAGAAACGTGTTTCTGACTCGCTGAATCTCAACATAGATTCAACTCTCTTAGGTGAACGAACGAACAGCAGAGCCGTTTCAAGGAAACGTTTCTCCTGAGTTTTAGACGAAGTTTCCTGAGGTTTAGTACGTATGCCGGCATTCGGATGGAAATACCGGTTTTGCGATTCTGCACAGAAAGGGTTTGCAAACCGCTGAATCCACACGTGAGTTTAACTCTGTCAGTTGAATGCACACATTGACAACCATTCAGTTAGATAGCTCCGTTTTGGTTTTAGAAGCAGATATTTCTCTGTACAGCCTATGGTCCCATTCACTCGGGAATATCCCAACGCAGCTCCTAGAAGAAACGTGTTTCTGACTCGCTGAATGTCAACATAGATTCAACTCTCTTAGGTGAACGAACGCACAGCAGAGCAGTTTCAAGGAAACGATTCTCCTGAGTTTTAGACCAAGTTTACTGCTGTTTAGTACGTATGCCGGCATTGGGATCAAATACCGGTTTTGGGATTCTGCACAGAAACGGTTTGCAAACCGCTGAATCCTCACGTGAGTTTAACTCTGTCAGTTGAATGCACACATTGACAAGCATTCAGTTAGATAGCTCCGTTTTGGTTTTAGAAGCAGATATTTCTCTGTACAGCCTATGGTCCCATTCACTCGGGAATATCCCAAGGCAGCTCCTAGAAAAAACGTGTTTCTGACTCGCTGAATCTCAACATAGATTCAACTCTCTTAGTTGAACGAATGCACAGCAGAAGAGTTTCAAGGAAACCTTTCTCCTGAGTTTTAGACGAAGGTTCCTGAGGTTTAGGACGTATGCCGGCATTGGGCTGGAAATACCGGTTTTGGGATTCTGCACAGAAAGGGTTTGCAATCCGCTGAATCCACACGTGAGTTTTACTCTGTCAGTTGAATGCACACATTGACAACCATTCAGTTAGATAGCTCCGTTTTGGTTTTAGAAGCAGATATTTCTCTGTACAGCCTATGGTCCCATTCACTCGGGAATATCCCAACACAGCTCCTAGAAGAAACGTGTTTCTGACTCGCTGAATCTCAACATAGATTCAACACTCTTAGGTGAACGAACGCACAGCAGAGCAGTTTCAAGGAAACGTTTCTCCTGAATTTTAGACGAAGTTTCCTGCGGTTTAGTACGTATGCCGGCATTGGGCTGGAAATACCGGTTTTGGGATTCTGCAAAGAAAGGGTTTGCTAACCGCTGAATCCACACGTGAGTTTAACTCTGTCACTTAAATGCACACATTGACAAGCATTCAGTTAGAAAGCTCCGTTTTGGTTTTAGAAGCAGATATTTCTCTTTACAGCCTATGGTCCCATTCACTCGGGAATATCCCAACGCAGCTCCTAGAAGAAACGTGTTTCTGACTCGCTGAATGTCAACATAGATTCAACTCTCTTAGGTGAACGAACGCACAGCAGAGCAGTTTCAAGGAAACGATTCTCCTGAGTTTTAGACCAAGTTTACTGCTGTTTAGTACGTATGCCGGCATTGGGATCAAATACCGGTTTTGGGATTCTGCACAGAAACGGTTTGCAAACCGCTGAATCCTCACGTGAGTTTAACTCTGTCAGTTGAATGCACACATTGACAAGCATTCAGTTAGATAGCTCCGTTTTGGTTTTAGAAGCAGATATTTCTCTGTACAGCCTATGGTCCCATTCACTCGGGAATATCCCAAGGCAGCTCCTAGAAAAAACGTGTTTCTGACTCGCTGAATCTCAAAATAGATTCAACTCTCTTAGTTGAACGAATGCACAGCAGAGCAGTTTCAAGGTAACCTTTCTCCTGAGTTTTAGACGAAGTTTCCTGCGGTTTAGGACGTATGCCGGCATTGGGCTGGAAATACCGGTTTTGGGAATCTGCACAGAAAGGGTTTTCAATCCGCTGAATCCACACGTGAGTTTTACTCTGTCAGTTGAATGCACACATTGACAACCATTCAGTTAGATAGCTCCGTTTTGGTTTTAGAAGCAGATATTTCTCTGTACAGCCTATGGTCCCATTCATTCGGGAATATCCCAACACAGCTCCTAGAAGAAACGTGCTTCTGACTCGCTGAATCTCAACATAGATTCAACTCTCTTAGGTGAACGAACGCACAGCAGAGCAGTTTCAAGGAAACGTTTCTCCTGAATTTTAGACGAAGTTTCCTGCGGTTTATTACGTATGCCGGCATTGGGCTGGAAATACCGGTTTTGGGATTCTGCAAAGAAAGGGTTTGCTAACCGCTGAATCCACACGTGAGTTTAACTCTGTCACTTGAATGCACACATTGACAAGCATTCAGTTAGATAGCTCCGTTTTGGTTTTAGAAGCAGATATTTCTCTGTACAGCCTATGGTCCCATTCACTCGGGAATATCCCAACGCAGCTCCTAGAAGAAACGTGTTTCTGACTCGCTGAATCTCCAGATAGATTCAACTCTCTTAGGTGAACGAATGCACAGCAGAGCGGTTTCAAGGAAACCCTTCTCCTGAGTTTTAGACGAAGTTTCCTGCGGTTTAGGACGTATGCCGGCATTGGGCTGGAAATACCGGTTTTGGGATTCTGCACAGAAATGGTTTGCAAACCGCTGAATCCACACGTGAGTTTAACTCTGTCAGTTGAATGCACACATTGACAACCATTCAGTTAGATAGCTCCGTTTTGGTTTTAGAAGCAGATATTTCTCTGTACAGCCTATGGTCCCATTCACTCGGGAATATCCCAACACAGCTCCTAGAAGAAACGTGTTTCTGACTCGCTGTATCTCAATATAGATTCAACTCTCTTAGGTGAACGAACGCACAGCAGAGCAGTTTCAAGGATACGTTTCTCCTGAGTTTTAGACGAAGTTTCCTGCGGTTTAGTACGTATGCCGGCATTGGGCTGGAAATACCGGTTTTGGGATTCTGCACAGAAAGGGTTTGCAAACCGCTGAATCCACACGTGAGTTTTACTCTGTCAGTTGAATGCACACATTGACAACCATTCAGTTAGATAGCTCCGTGTTGGTTTTAGAAGCAGATATTTCTCTGTACAGCCTATGGTACCATTCACTCGGGAATATACCAACGCAGCTCCAAGAAGAAACGTGTTTCTGACTCGCTGAATCTCAACATAGATTCAACTCTCTTAGGTGAACGAACGCACAGCAGAGCAGTTTCAAGGAAACGTTTCTCCTGAGTTTTAGACGAAGTTTCCTGCGGTTTAGGACGTATGCCGGCATTGGCATGGAAATACCGGTTTTGGGATTCTGCACAGAAAGGGTTTGCAAACCGCTGAATCCACACGTCAGTTTAACTCTGTCAGTTGAATGCACACATTGACAACCATTCAGTTAGATAGCTCCGTTTTGGTTTTAGAAGCAGATATTTCTCTGTACAGCCTATGGTCCCATTCATTCGGGAATATCCCAGCACAGCTCCTAGAAGAAACGTGTTTCTGACTCGCTGAATCTCAACATAGATTCAACTCTCTTAGGTGAACGAACGCACAGCAGAGCAGTTTCAAGGAAACGTTTCTCCTGAGTTTTAGACGAAGTTTCCTGCGGTTTAGTACGTATGCCGGCATTCGGATGGAAATACCGGTTTTGCGATTCTGCACAGAAAGGGTTTGCAAACCGCTGAATCCACACGTGAGTTTAACTGTGTCAGTTGAATGCACACATTGACAAGCATTCAGTTAGATAGCTCCGTTTTGGTTTTAGAAGCAGATATTTCTCTGTACAGCCTATCGTCCCATTCACTCGGGAATATCCCAACACAGCTCCTAGAAGAAACGTGTTTCTGACTCGCTGAATCTCAACATAGATTCAACTCTCTTAGGTGAACGAACGAACAGCAGAGCCGTTTCAAGGAAACGTTTCTCCTGAGTTTTAGACGAAGTTTCCTGAGGTTTAGTACGTATGCCGGCATTCGGATGGAAATACCGGTTTTGCGATTCTGCACAGAAAGGGTTTGCAAACCGCTGAATCCACACGTGAGTTTAACTCTGTCAGTTGAATGCACACATTGACAACCATTCAGTTAGATAGCTCCGTTTTGGTTTTAGAAGCAGATATTTCTCTGTACAGCCTATGGTCCCATTCACTCGGGAATATCCCAACGCAGCTCCTAGAAGAAACGTGTTTCTGACTCGCTGAATGTCAACATAGATTCAACTCTCTTAGGTGAACGAACGCACAGCATAGCAGTTTCAAGGAAACGATTCTCCTGAGTTTTAGACCAAGTTTACTGCTGTTTAGTACGTATGCCGGCATTGGGATCAAATACCGGTTTTGGGATTCTGCACAGAAACGGTTTGCAAACCGCTGAATCCTCACGTGAGTTTAACTCTGTCAGTTGAATGCACACATTGACAAGCATTCAGTTAGATAGCTCCGTTTTGGTTTTAGAAGCAGATATTTCTCTGTACAGCCTATGGTCCCATTCACTCGGGAATATCCCAAGGCAGCTCCTAGAAAAAACGTGTTTCTGACTCGCTGAATCTCAACATAGATTCAACTCTCTTAGTTGAACGAATGCACAGCAGAAGAGTTTCAAGGAAACCTTTCTCCTGAGTTTTAGACGAAGTTTCCTGAGGTTTAGGACGTATGCCGGCATTGGGCTGGAAATACCGGTTTTGGGATTCTGCACAGAAAGGGTTTGCAATCCGCTGAATCCACACGTGAGTTTTACTCTGTCAGTTGAATGCACACATTGACAACCATTCAGTTAGATAGCTCCGTTTTGGTTTTAGAAGCAGATATTTCTCTGTACAGCCTATGGTCCCATTCACTCGGGAATATCCCAACACAGCTCCTAGAAGAAACGTGTTTCTGACTCGCTGAATCTCAACATAGATTCAACACTCTTAGGTGAACGAACGCACAGCAGAGCAGTTTCAAGGAAACGTTTCTCCTGAATTTTAGACGAAGTTTCCTGCGGTTTAGTACGTATGCCGGCATTGGGCTGGAAATACCGGTTTTGGGATTCTGCAAAGAAAGGGTTTGCTAACCGCTGAATCCACACGTGAGTTTAACTCTGTCACTTGAATGCACACATTGACAAGCATTCAGTTAGATAGCTCCGTTTTGGTTTTAGAAGCAGATATTTCTCTGTACAGCCTATGGTCCCATTCACTCGGGAATATCCCAACGCAGCTCCTAGAAGAAACGTGTTTCTGACTCGCTGAATCTCCAGATAGATTCAACTCTCTTAGGTGAACGAATGCACAGCAGAGCGGTTTCAAGGAAACCTTTCTCCTGAGTTTTAGACGAAGTTTCCTGCGGTTTAGGACGTATGCCGGCATTGGGCTGGAAATACCGGTTTTGGGATACTGCACAGAAATGGTTTGCAAACCGCTGAATCCACACGTGAGTTTAACTCTGTCAGTTGAATGCACACATTGACAACCATTCAGTTAGATAGCTCCGTGTTGGTTTTAGAAGCAGATATTTCTCTGTACAGCCTATGGTACCATTCACTCGGGAATATACCAACGCAGCTCCAAGAAGAAACGTGTTTCTGACTCGCTGAATCTCAACATAGATTCTACTCTCTTAGGTGAACGAACGCACAGCAGAGCAGTTTCAAGGAAACGTTTCTCCTGAGTTTTAGACGAAGTTTCCTGCGGTTTAGGACGTATGCCGGCATTGGGCTGGAAATACCGGTTTTGGGATTCTGCACAGAAAGGGTTTGCAAACCGCTGAATCCACACGTCAGTTTAACTCTGTCAGTTGAATGCACACATTGACAACCATTCAGTTAGATAGCTCCGTTTTGGTTTTAGAAGCAGATATTTCTCTGTACAGCCTATGGTCCCATTCATTCGGGAATATCCCAGCACAGCTCCTAGAAGAAACGTGTTTCTGACTCGCTGAATCTCAACATAGATTCAAGTCTCTTAGGTGAACGAACGCACAGCAGAGCAGTTTCAAGGAAACGTTTCTCCTGAGTTTTAGACGAAGTTTCCTGCGGTTTAGTACGTATGCCGGCATTCGGATGGAAATACCGGTTTTGCGATTCTGCACAGAAAGGGTTTGCAAACCGCTGAATCCACACGTGAGTTTTACTGTGTCAGTTGAATGCACACATTGACAAGCATTCAGTTAGATAGCTCCGTTTTGGTTTTAGAAGCAGATATTTCTCTGTACAGCCTATCGTCCCATTCACTCGGGAATATCCCAACACAGCTCCTAGAAGAAACGTGTTTCTGACTCGCTGAATCTCAACATAGATTCAACTCTCTTAGGTGAACGAACGAACAGCAGAGCCGTTTCAAGGAAACGTTTCTCCTGAGTTTTAGACGAGGTTTCCTGAGGTTTAGTACGTATGCCGGCATTCGGATGGAAATACCGGTTTTGCGATTCTGCACAGAAAGGGTTTGCAAACCGCTGAATCCACACGTGAGTTTAACTCTGTCAGTTGAATGCACACATTGACAACCATTCAGTTAGATAGCTCCGTTTTGGTTTTAGAAGCCGATATTTCTCTGTACAGCCTATGGTCCCATTCACTCGGGAATATCCCAACGCAGCTCCTAGAAGAAACGTGTTTCTGACTCGCTGAATGTCAACATAGATTCAACTCTCTTAGGTGAACGAACGCACAGCATAGCAGTTTCAAGGAAACGATTCTCCTGAGTTTTAGACCAAGTTTACTGCTGTTTAGTACGTATGCCGGCATTGGGATCAAATACCGGTTTTGGGATTCTGCACAGAAACGGTTTGCAAACCGCTGAATCCTCACGTGAGTTTAACTCTGTCAGTTGAATGCACACATTGACAAGCATTCAGTTAGATAGCTCCGTTTTGGTTTTAGAAGCAGATATTTCTCTGTACAGCTTATGGTCCCATTCACTCGGGAATATCCCAAGGCAGCTCCTAGAAAAAACGTGTTTCTGACTCGCTGAATCTCAACATAGATTCAACTCTCTTAGTTGAACGAATGCACAGCAGAAGAGTTTCAAGGAAACCTTTCTCCTGAGTTTTAGACGAAGTTTCCTGAGGTTTAGGACGTATGCCGGCATTGGGCTGGAAATACCGGTTTTGGGATTCTGCACAGAAAGGGTTTGCAATCCGCTGAATCCACACGTGAGTTTTACTCTGTCAGTTGAATGCACACATTGACAACCATTCAGTTAGATAGCTCCGTTTTGGTTTTAGAAGCAGATATTTCTCTGTACAGCCTATGGTCCCATTCACTCGGGAATATCCCAACACAGCTCCTAGAAGAAACGTGTTTCTGACTCACTGAATCTCAACATAGATTCAACACTCTTAGGTGAACGAACGCACAGCAGAGCAGTTTCAAGGAAACGTTTCTCCTGAATTTTAGACCAAGTTTACTGCTGTTTAGTACGTATGCCGGCATTGGGATCAAATACCGGTTTTGGGATTCTGCACAGAAACGGTTTGCAAACCGCTGAATCCTCACGTGAGTTTAACTCTGTCAGTTGAATGCACACATTGACAAGCATTCAGTTAGATAGCTCCGTTTTGGTTTTAGAAGCAGATATTTCTCTGTACAGCCTATGGTCCCATTCACTCGGGAATATCCCAAGGCAGCTCCTAGAAAAAACGTGTTTCTGACTCGCTGAATCTCAACATAGATTCAACTCTCTTAGTTGAACGAATGCACAGCAGAGCAGTTTCAAGGTAACCTTTCTCCTGAGTTTTAGACGAAGTTTCCTGCGGTTTAGGACGTATGCCGGCATTGGGCTGGAAATACCGGTTTTGGGAATCTGCACAGAAAGGGTTTTCAATCCGCTGAATCCACACGTGAGTTTTACTCTGTCAGTTGAATGCACACATTGACAACCATTCAGTTAGATAGCTCCGTTTTGGTTTTAGAAGCAGATATTTCTCTGTACAGCCTATGGTCCCATTCATTCGGGAATATCCCAACACAGCTCCTAGAAGAAACGTGCTTCTGACTCGCTGAATCTCAACATAGATTCAACTCTCTTAGGTGAACGAACGCACAGCAGAGCAGTTTCAAGGAAACGTTTCTCCTGAATTTTAGACGAAGTTTCCTGCGGTTTATTACGTATGCCGGCATTGGGCTGGAAATACCGGTTTTGGGATTCTGCAAAGAAAGGGTTTGCTAACCGCTGAATCCACACGTGAGTTTAACTCTGTCACTTGAATGCACACATTGACAAGCATTCAGTTAGATAGCTCCGTTTTGGTTTTAGAAGCAGATATTTCTCTGTACAGCCTATGGTCCCATTCACTCGGGAATATCCCAACGCAGCTCCTAGAAGAAACGTGTTTCTGACTCGCTGAATCTCCAGATAGATTCAACTCTCTTAGGTGAACGAATGCACAGCAGAGCGGTTTCAAGGAAACCTTTCTCCTGAGTTTTAGACGAAGTTTCCTGCGGTTTAGGACGTATGCCGGCATTGGGCTGGAAATACCGGTTTTGGGATTCTGCACAGAAATGGTTTGCAAACCGCTGAATCCACACGTGAGTTTAACTCTGTCAGTTGAATGCACACATTGACAACCATTCAGTTAGATAGCTCCGTTTTGGTTTTAGAAGCAGATATTTCTCTGTACAGCCTATGGTCACATTCACTCGGGAATATCCCAACACAGCTCCTAGAAGAAACGTGTTTCTGACTCGCTGTATCTCAATATAGATTCAACTCTCTTAGGTGAACGAACGCACAGCAGAGCAGTTTCAAGGAAACGTTTCTCCTGAGTTTTAGACGAAGTTTCCTGCGGTTTAGTACGTATGCCGGCATTGGGCTGGAAATACCGGTTTTGGGATTCTGCACAGAAAGGGTTTGCAAACCGCTGAATCCACACGTGAGTTTTACTCTGTCAGTTGAATGCACACATTGACAACCATTCAGTTAGATAGCTCCGTGTTGGTTTTAGAAGCAGATATTTCTCTGTACAGCCTATGGTACCATTCACTCGGGAATATACCAACGCAGCTCCAAGAAGAAACGTGTTTCTGACTCGCTGAATCTCAACATAGATTCAACTCTCTTAGGTGAACGAACGCACAGCAGAGCAGTTTCAAGGAAACGTTTCTCCTGAGTTTTAGACGAAGTTTCCTGCGGTTTAGGACGTATGCCGGCATTGGCATGGAAATACCGGTTTTGGGATTCTGCACAGAAAGGGTTTGCAAACCGCTGAATCCACACGTCAGTTTAACTCTGTCAGTTGAATGCACACATTGACAACCATTCAGTTAGATAGCTCCGTTTTGGTTTTAGAAGCAGATATTTCTCTGTACAGCCTATGGTCCCATTCATTCGGGAATATCCCAGCACAGCTCCTAGAAGAAACGTGTTTCTGACTCGCTGAATCTCAACATAGATTCAACTCTCTTAGGTGAACGAACGCACAGCAGAGCAGTTTCAAGGAAACGTTTCTCCTGAGTTTTAGACGAAGTTTCCTGCGGTTTAGTACGTATGCCGGCATTCGGATGGAAATACCGGTTTTGCGATTCTGCACAGAAAGGGTTTGCAAACCGCTGAATCCACACGTGAGTTTAACTGTGTCAGTTGAATGCACACATTGACAACCATTCAGTTAGATAGCTCCGTTTTGGTTTTAGAAGCAGATATTTCTCTGTACAGCCTATCGTCCCATTCACTCGGGAATATCCCAACACAGCTCCTAGAAGAAACGTGTTTCTGACTCGCTGAATCTCAACATAGATTCAACTCTCTTAGGTGAACGAACGAACAGCAGAGCCGTTTCAAGGAAACGTTTCTCCTGAGTTTTAGACGAAGTTTCCTGAGGTTTAGTACGTATGCCGGCATTCGGATGGAAATACCGGTTTTGCGATTCTGCACAGAAAGGGTTTGCAAACCGCTGAATCCACACGTGAGTTTAACTCTGTCAGTTGAATGCACACATTGACAACCATTCAGTTAGATAGCTCCGTTTTGGTTTTAGAAGCAGATATTTCTCTGTACAGCCTATGGTCCCATTCACTCGGGAATATCCCAACGCAGCTCCTAGAAGAAACGTGTTTCTGACTCGCTGAATGTCAACATAGATTCAACTCTCTTAGGTGAACGAACGCACAGCAGAGCAGTTTCAAGGAAACGATTCTCCTGAGTTTTAGACCAAGTTTACTGCTGTTTAGTACGTATGCCGGCATTGGGATCAAATACCGGTTTTGGGATTCTGCACAGAAACGGTTTGCAAACCGCTGAATCCTCACGTGAGTTTAACTCTGTCAGTTGAATGCACACATTGACAAGCATTCAGTTAGATAGCTCCGTTTTGGTTTTAGAAGCAGATATTTCTCTGTACAGCCTATGGTCCCATTCACTCGGGAATATCCCAAGGCAGCTCCTAGAAAAAACGTGTTTCTGACTCGCTGAATCTCAACATAGATTCAACTCTCTTAGTTGAACGAATGCACAGCAGAAGAGTTTCAAGGAAACCTTTCTCCTGAGTTTTAGACGAAGGTTCCTGAGGTTTAGGACGTATGCCGGCATTGGGCTGGAAATACCGGTTTTGGGATTCTGCACAGAAAGGGTTTGCAATCCGCTGAATCCACACGTGAGTTTTACTCTGTCAGTTGAATGCACACATTGACAACCATTCAGTTAGATAGCTCCGTTTTGGTTTTAGAAGCAGATATTTCTCTGTACAGCCTATGGTCCCATTCACTCGGGAATATCCCAACACAGCTCCTAGAAGAAACGTGTTTCTGACTCGCTGAATCTCAACATAGATTCAACACTCTTAGGTGAACGAACGCACAGCAGAGCAGTTTCAAGGAAACGTTTCTCCTGAATTTTAGACGAAGTTTCCTGCGGTTTATTACGTATGCCGGCATTGGGCTGGAAATACCGGTTTTGGGATTCTGCAAAGAAAGGGTTTGCTAACCGCTGAATCCACACGTGAGTTTAACTCTGTCACTTGAATGCACACATTGACAAGCATTCAGTTAGATAGCTCCGTTTTGGTTTTAGAAGCAGATATTTCTCTGTACAGCCTATGGTCCCATTCACTCGGGAATATCCCAACGCAGCTCCTAGAAGAAACGTGTTTCTGACTCGCTGAATCTCCAGATAGATTCAACTCTCTTAGGTGAACGAATGCACAGCAGAGCGGTTTCAAGGAAACCTTTCTCCTGAGTTTTAGACGAAGTTTCCTGCGGTTTAGGACGTATGCCGGCATTGGGCTGGAAATACCGGTTTTGGGATTCTGCACAGAAATGGTTTGCAAACCGCTGAATCCACACGTGAGTTTAACTCTGTCAGTTGAATGCACACATTGACAACCATTCAGTTAGATAGCTCCGTTTTGGTTTTAGAAGCAGATATTTCTCTGTACAGCCTATGGTCACATTCACTCGGGAATATCCCAACACAGCTCCTAGAAGAAACGTGTTTCTGACTCGCTGTATCTCAATATAGATTCAACTCTCTTAGGTGAACGAACGCACAGCAGAGCAGTTTCAAGGAAACGTTTCTCCTGAGTTTTAGACGAAGTTTCCTGCGGTTTAGTACGTATGCCGGCATTGGGCTGGAAATACCGGTTTTGGGATTCTGCACAGAAAGGGTTTGCAAACCGCTGAATCCACACGTGAGTTTTACTCTGTCAGTTGAATGCACACATTGACAACCATTCAGTTAGATAGCTCCGTGTTGGTTTTAGAAGCAGATATTTCTCTGTACAGCCTATGGTACCATTCACTCGGGAATATACCAACGCAGCTCCAAGAAGAAACGTGTTTCTGACTCGCTGAATCTCAACATAGATTCAACTCTCTTAGGTGAACGAACGCACAGCAGAGCAGTTTCAAGGAAACGTTTCTCCTGAGTTTTAGACGAAGTTTCCTGCGGTTTAGGACGTATGCCGGCATTGGCATGGAAATACCGGTTTTGGGATTCTGCACAGAAAGGGTTTGCAAACCGCTGAATCCACACGTCAGTTTAACTCTGTCAGTTGAATGCACACATTGACAACCATTCAGTTAGATAGCTCCGTTTTGGTTTTAGAAGCAGATATTTCTCTGTACAGCCTATGGTCCCATTCATTCGGGAATATCCCAGCACAGCTCCTAGAAGAAACGTGTTTCTGACTCGCTGAATCTCAACATAGATTCAACTCTCTTAGGTGAACGAACGCACAGCAGAGCAGTTTCAAGGAAACGTTTCTCCTGAGTTTTAGACGAAGTTTCCTGCGGTTTAGTACGTATGCCGGCATTCGGATGGAAATACCGGTTTTGCGATTCTGCACAGAAAGGGTTTGCAAACCGCTGAATCCACACGTGAGTTTAACTGTGTCAGTTGAATGCACACATTGACAACCATTCAGTTAGATAGCTCCGTTTTGGTTTTAGAAGCAGATATTTCTCTGTACAGCCTATCGTCCCATTCACTCGGGAATATCCCAACACAGCTCCTAGAAGAAACGTGTTTCTGACTCGCTGAATCTCAACATAGATTCAACTCTCTTAGGTGAACGAACGAACAGCAGAGCCGTTTCAAGGAAACGTTTCTCCTGAGTTTTAGACGAAGTTTCCTGAGGTTTAGTACGTATGCCGGCATTCGGATGGAAATACCGGTTTTGCGATTCTGCACAGAAAGGGTTTGCAAACCGCTGAATCCACACGTGAGTTTAACTCTGTCAGTTGAATGCACACATTGACAACCATTCAGTTAGATAGCTCCGTTTTGGTTTTAGAAGCAGATATTTCTCTGTACAGCCTATGGTCCCATTCACTCGGGAATATCCCAACGCAGCTCCTAGAAGAAACGTGTTTCTGACTCGCTGAATGTCAACATAGATTCAACTCTCTTAGGTGAACGAACGCACAGCAGAGCAGTTTCAAGGAAACGATTCTCCTGAGTTTTAGACCAAGTTTACTGCTGTTTAGTACGTATGCCGGCATTGGGATCAAATACCGGTTTTGGGATTCTGCACAGAAACGGTTTGCAAACCGCTGAATCCTCACGTGAGTTTAACTCTGTCAGTTGAATGCACACATTGACAAGCATTCAGTTAGATAGCTCCGTTTTGGTTTTAGAAGCAGATATTTCTCTGTACAGCCTATGGTCCCATTCACTCGGGAATATCCCAAGGCAGCTCCTAGAAAAAACGTGTTTCTGACTCGCTGAATCTCAACATAGATTCAACTCTCTTAGTTGAACGAATGCACAGCAGAAGAGTTTCAAGGAAACCTTTCTCCTGAGTTTTAGACGAAGGTTCCTGAGGTTTAGGACGTATGCCGGCATTGGGCTGGAAATACCGGTTTTGGGATTCTGCACAGAAAGGGTTTGCAATCCGCTGAATCCACACGTGAGTTTTACTCTGTCAGTTGAATGCACACATTGACAACCATTCAGTTAGATAGCTCCGTTTTGGTTTTAGAAGCAGATATTTCTCTGTACAGCCTATGGTCCCATTCACTCGGGAATATCCCAACACAGCTCCTAGAAGAAACGTGTTTCTGACTCGCTGAATCTCAACATAGATTCAACACTCTTAGGTGAACGAACGCACAGCAGAGCAGTTTCAAGGAAACGTTTCTCCTGAATTTTAGACGAAGTTTCCTGCGGTTTAGTACGTATGCCGGCATTGGGCTGGAAATACCGGTTTTGGGATTCTGCAAAGAAAGGGTTTGCTAACCGCTGAATCCACACGTGAGTTTAACTCTGTCACTTAAATGCACACATTGACAAGCATTCAGTTAGAAAGCTCCGTTTTGGTTTTAGAAGCAGATATTTCTCTTTACAGCCTATGGTCCCATTCACTCGGGAATATCCCAACGCAGCTCCTAGAAGAAACGTGTTTCTGACTCGCTGAATGTCAACATAGATTCAACTCTCTTAGGTGAACGAACGCACAGCAGAGCAGTTTCAAGGAAACGATTCTCCTGAGTTTTAGACCAAGTTTACTGCTGTTTAGTACGTATGCCGGCATTGGGATCAAATACCGGTTTTGGGATTCTGCACAGAAACGGTTTGCAAACCGCTGAATCCTCACGTGAGTTTAACTCTGTCAGTTGAATGCACACATTGACAAGCATTCAGTTAGATAGCTCCGTTTTGGTTTTAGAAGCAGATATTTCTCTGTACAGCCTATGGTCCCATTCACTCGGGAATATCCCAAGGCAGCTCCTAGAAAAAACGTGTTTCTGACTCGCTGAATCTCAAAATAGATTCAACTCTCTTAGTTGAACGAATGCACAGCAGAGCAGTTTCAAGGTAACCTTTCTCCTGAGTTTTAGACGAAGTTTCCTGCGGTTTAGGACGTATGCCGGCATTGGGCTGGAAATACCGGTTTTGGGAATCTGCACAGAAAGGGTTTTCAATCCGCTGAATCCACACGTGAGTTTTACTCTGTCAGTTGAATGCACACATTGACAACCATTCAGTTAGATAGCTCCGTTTTGGTTTTAGAAGCAGATATTTCTCTGTACAGCCTATGGTCCCATTCATTCGGGAATATCCCAACACAGCTCCTAGAAGAAACGTGCTTCTGACTCGCTGAATCTCAACATAGATTCAACTCTCTTAGGTGAACGAACGCACAGCAGAGCAGTTTCAAGGAAACGTTTCTCCTGAATTTTAGACGAAGTTTCCTGCGGTTTATTACGTATGCCGGCATTGGGCTGGAAATACCGGTTTTGGGATTCTGCAAAGAAAGGGTTTGCTAACCGCTGAATCCACACGTGAGTTTAACTCTGTCACTTGAATGCACACATTGACAAGCATTCAGTTAGATAGCTCCGTTTTGGTTTTAGAAGCAGATATTTCTCTGTACAGCCTATGGTCCCATTCACTCGGGAATATCCCAACGCAGCTCCTAGAAGAAACGTGTTTCTGACTCGCTGAATCTCCAGATAGATTCAACTCTCTTAGGTGAACGAATGCACAGCAGAGCGGTTTCAAGGAAACCCTTCTCCTGAGTTTTAGACGAAGTTTCCTGCGGTTTAGGACGTATGCCGGCATTGGGCTGGAAATACCGGTTTTGGGATTCTGCACAGAAATGGTTTGCAAACCGCTGAATCCACACGTGAGTTTAACTCTGTCAGTTGAATGCACACATTGACAACCATTCAGTTAGATAGCTCCGTTTTGGTTTTAGAAGCAGATATTTCTCTGTACAGCCTATGGTCCCATTCACTCGGGAATATCCCAACACAGCTCCTAGAAGAAACGTGTTTCTGACTCGCTGTATCTCAATATAGATTCAACTCTCTTAGGTGAACGAACGCACAGCAGAGCAGTTTCAAGGATACGTTTCTCCTGAGTTTTAGACGAAGTTTCCTGCGGTTTAGTACGTATGCCGGCATTGGGCTGGAAATACCGGTTTTGGGATTCTGCACAGAAAGGGTTTGCAAACCGCTGAATCCACACGTGAGTTTTACTCTGTCAGTTGAATGCACACATTGACAACCATTCAGTTAGATAGCTCCGTGTTGGTTTTAGAAGCAGATATTTCTCTGTACAGCCTATGGTACCATTCACTCGGGAATATACCAACGCAGCTCCAAGAAGAAACGTGTTTCTGACTCGCTGAATCTCAACATAGATTCAACTCTCTTAGGTGAACGAACGCACAGCAGAGCAGTTTCAAGGAAACGTTTCTCCTGAGTTTTAGACGAAGTTTCCTGCGGTTTAGGACGTATGCCGGCATTGGCATGGAAATACCGGTTTTGGGATTCTGCACAGAAAGGGTTTGCAAACCGCTGAATCCACACGTCAGTTTAACTCTGTCAGTTGAATGCACACATTGACAACCATTCAGTTAGATAGCTCCGTTTTGGTTTTAGAAGCAGATATTTCTCTGTACAGCCTATGGTCCCATTCATTCGGGAATATCCCAGCACAGCTCCTAGAAGAAACGTGTTTCTGACTCGCTGAATCTCAACATAGATTCAACTCTCTTAGGTGAACGAACGCACAGCAGAGCAGTTTCAAGGAAACGTTTCTCCTGAGTTTTAGACGAAGTTTCCTGCGGTTTAGTACGTATGCCGGCATTCGGATGGAAATACCGGTTTTGCGATTCTGCACAGAAAGGGTTTGCAAACCGCTGAATCCACACGTGAGTTTAACTGTGTCAGTTGAATGCACACATTGACAAGCATTCAGTTAGATAGCTCCGTTTTGGTTTTAGAAGCAGATATTTCTCTGTACAGCCTATCGTCCCATTCACTCGGGAATATCCCAACACAGCTCCTAGAAGAAACGTGTTTCTGACTCGCTGAATCTCAACATAGATTCAACTCTCTTAGGTGAACGAACGAACAGCAGAGCCGTTTCAAGGAAACGTTTCTCCTGAGTTTTAGACGAAGTTTCCTGAGGTTTAGTACGTATGCCGGCATTGGGATCAAATACCGGTTTTGGGATTCTGCACAGAAACGGTTTGCAAACCGCTGAATCCTCACGTGAGTTTAACTCTGTCAGTTGAATGCACACATTGACAAGCATTCAGTTAGATAGCTCCGTTTTGGTTTTAGAAGCAGATATTTCTCTGTACAGCCTATGGTCCCATTCACTCGGGAATATCCCAAGGCAGCTCCTAGAAAAAACGTGTTTCTGACTCGCTGAATCTCAACATAGATTCAACTCTCTTAGTTGAACGAATGCACAGCAGAAGAGTTTCAAGGAAACCTTTCTCCTGAGTTTTAGACGAAGTTTCCTGAGGTTTAGGACGTATGCCGGCATTGGGCTGGAAATACCGGTTTTGGGATTCTGCACAGAAAGGGTTTGCAATCCGCTGAATCCACACGTGAGTTTTACTCTGTCAGTTGAATGCACACATTGACAACCATTCAGTTAGATAGCTCCGTTTTGGTTTTAGAAGCAGATATTTCTCTGTACAGCCTATGGTCCCATTCACTCGGGAATATCCCAACACAGCTCCTAGAAGAAACGTGTTTCTGACTCGCTGAATCTCAACATAGATTCAACACTCTTAGGTGAACGAACGCACAGCAGAGCAGTTTCAAGGAAACGTTTCTCCTGAATTTTAGACGAAGTTTCCTGCGGTTTAGTACGTATGCCGGCATTGGGCTGGAAATACCGGTTTTGGGATTCTGCAAAGAAAGGGTTTGCTAACCGCTGAATCCACACGTGAGTTTAACTCTGTCACTTGAATGCACACATTGACAAGCATTCAGTTAGATAGCTCCGTTTTGGTTTTAGAAGCAGATATTTCTCTGTACAGCCTATGGTCCCATTCACTCGGGAATATCCCAACGCAGCTCCTAGAAGAAACGTGTTTCTGACTCGCTGAATCTCCAGATAGATTCAACTCTCTTAGGTGAACGAATGCACAGCAGAGCGGTTTCAAGGAAACCTTTCTCCTGAGTTTTAGACGAAGTTTCCTGCGGTTTAGGACGTATGCCGGCATTGGGCTGGAAATACCGGTTTTGGGATACTGCACAGAAATGGTTTGCAAACCGCTGAATCCACACGTGAGTTTAACTCTGTCAGTTGAATGCACACATTGACAACCATTCAGTTAGATAGCTCCGTGTTGGTTTTAGAAGCAGATATTTCTCTGTACAGCCTATGGTACCATTCACTCGGGAATATACCAACGCAGCTCCAAGAAGAAACGTGTTTCTGACTCGCTGAATCTCAACATAGATTCTACTCTCTTAGGTGAACGAACGCACAGCAGAGCAGTTTCAAGGAAACGTTTCTCCTGAGTTTTAGACGAAGTTTCCTGCGGTTTAGGACGTATGCCGGCATTGGGCTGGAAATACCGGTTTTGGGATTCTGCACAGAAAGGGTTTGCAAACCGCTGAATCCACACGTCAGTTTAACTCTGTCAGTTGAATGCACACATTGACAACCATTCAGTTAGATAGCTCCGTTTTGGTTTTAGAAGCAGATATTTCTCTGTACAGCCTATGGTCCCATTCATTCGGGAATATCCCAGCACAGCTCCTAGAAGAAACGTGTTTCTGACTCGCTGAATCTCAACATAGATTCAAGTCTCTTAGGTGAACGAACGCACAGCAGAGCAGTTTCAAGGAAACGTTTCTCCTGAGTTTTAGACGAAGTTTCCTGCGGTTTAGTACGTATGCCGGCATTCGGATGGAAATACCGGTTTTGCGATTCTGCACAGAAAGGGTTTGCAAACCGCTGAATCCACACGTGAGTTTTACTGTGTCAGTTGAATGCACACATTGACAAGCATTCAGTTAGATAGCTCCGTTTTGGTTTTAGAAGCAGATATTTCTCTGTACAGCCTATCGTCCCATTCACTCGGGAATATCCCAACACAGCTCCTAGAAGAAACGTGTTTCTGACTCGCTGAATCTCAACATAGATTCAACTCTCTTAGGTGAACGAACGAACAGCAGAGCCGTTTCAAGGAAACGTTTCTCCTGAGTTTTAGACGAGGTTTCCTGAGGTTTAGTACGTATGCCGGCATTCGGATGGAAATACCGGTTTTGCGATTCTGCACAGAAAGGGTTTGCAAACCGCTGAATCCACACGTGAGTTTAACTCTGTCAGTTGAATGCACACATTGACAACCATTCAGTTAGATAGCTCCGTTTTGGTTTTAGAAGCCGATATTTCTCTGTACAGCCTATGGTCCCATTCACTCGGGAATATCCCAACGCAGCTCCTAGAAGAAACGTGTTTCTGACTCGCTGAATGTCAACATAGATTCAACTCTCTTAGGTGAACGAACGCACAGCATAGCAGTTTCAAGGAAACGATTCTCCTGAGTTTTAGACCAAGTTTACTGCTGTTTAGTACGTATGCCGGCATTGGGATCAAATACCGGTTTTGGGATTCTGCACAGAAACGGTTTGCAAACCGCTGAATCCTCACGTGAGTTTAACTCTGTCAGTTGAATGCACACATTGACAAGCATTCAGTTAGATAGCTCCGTTTTGGTTTTAGAAGCAGATATTTCTCTGTACAGCCTATGGTCCCATTCACTCGGGAATATCCCAAGGCAGCTCCTAGAAAAAACGTGTTTCTGACTCGCTGAATCTCAACATAGATTCAACTCTCTTAGTTGAACGAATGCACAGCAGAAGAGTTTCAAGGAAACCTTTCTCCTGAGTTTTAGACGAAGTTTCCTGAGGTTTAGGACGTATGCCGGCATTGGGCTGGAAATACCGGTTTTGGGATTCTGCACAGAAAGGGTTTGCAATCCGCTGAATCCACACGTGAGTTTTACTCTGTCAGTTGAATGCACACATTGACAACCATTCAGTTAGATAGCTCCGTTTTGGTTTTAGAAGCAGATATTTCTCTGTACAGCCTATGGTCCCATTCACTCGGGAATATCCCAACACAGCTCCTAGAAGAAACGTGTTTCTGACTCACTGAATCTCAACATAGATTCAACACTCTTAGGTGAACGAACGCACAGCAGAGCAGTTTCAAGGAAACGTTTCTCCTGAATTTTAGACGAAGTTTCCTGCGGTTTAGTACGTATGCCGGCATTGGGCTGGAAATACCGGTTTTGGGATTCTGCAAAGAAAGGGTTTGCTAACCGATGAATCCACACGTGAGTTTAACTCTGTCACTTGAATGCACACATTGACAAGCATTCAGTTAGATAGCTCCGTTTTGGTTTTAGAAGCAGATATTTCTCTGTACAGCCTATGGTCCCATTCACTCGGGAATATCCCAACGCAGCTCCTAGAAGAAACGTGTTTCTGACTCGCTGAATCTCCAGATAGATTCAACTCTCTTAGGTGAACGAATGCACAGCAGAGCGGTTTCAAGGAAACCTTTCTCCTGAGTTTTAGACGAAGTTTCCTGCGGTTTAGGACGTATGCCGGCATTGGGCTGGAAATACCGGTTTTGGGATTCTGCACAGAAATGGTTTGCAAACCGCTGAATCCACACGTGAGTTTAACTCTGTCAGTTGAATGCACACATTGACAACCATTCAGTTAGATAGCTCCGTTTTGGTTTTAGAAGCAGATATTTCTCTGTACAGCCTATGGTCCCATTCACTCGGGAATATCCCAACGCAGCTCCAAGAAGAAACGTGTTTCTGACTCGCTGAATCTCAATATAGATTCAACTCTCTTAGGTGAACGAACACACAGCAGAGCAGTTTCAAGGAAACGTTTCACCTGAGTTTTAGACGAAGTTTACGGCGGTTTAGTACGTATGCCGGCATTGGGGTGGAAATACCGGTATTGGGATTCTGCACAGAAAGGGTTTGCAAACCGCTGAATCCACACGTCAGTTTAACTCTGTCAGTTGAATGCACACATTGACAAGCATTCAGTTAGATAGCTCCGTTTTGGTTTTAGAAGCAGATATTTCTCTGTACAGCCTATGGTCCCATTCACTCGGGAATATCCCAAGGCAGCTCCTAGAAAAAACGTGTTTCTGACTCGCTGAATCTCAACATAGATTCAACTCTCTTAGTTGAACGAATGCACAGCAGAGCAGTTTCAAGGAAACCTTTCTCCTGAGTTTTAGACGAAGTTTCCTGAGGTTTAGGACGTATGCCGGCATTGGGCTGGAAATACCGGTTTTGGGATTCTGCACAGAAAGGGTTTGCAATCCGCTGAATCCACACGTGAGTATTACTCTGTCAGTTGAATGCACACATTGACAACCATTCAGTTAGATAGCTCCGTTTTGGTTTTAGAAGCAGATATTTGTCTCTACAGCCTATGGTCCCATTCACTCGGGAATATCCCAACACAGCTCCTAGAAGAAACGTGTTTCTGACTCGCTGAATCTCAACATAGATTCAACACTCTTAGGTGAACGAACGCACAGCAGAGCAGTTTCAAGGAAACGTTTCTCCTGAATTTTAGACGAAGTTTCCTGCGGTTTAGTACGTATGCCGGCATTGGGCTGGAAATACCGGTTTTGGGATTCTGCAAAGAAAGGGTTTGCTAACCGCTGAATCCACACGTGAGTTTAACTCTGTCACTTGAATGCACACATTGACAAGCATTCAGTTAGATAGCTCCGTTTTGGTTTTAGAAGCAGATATTTCTCTGTACAGCCTATGGTCCCATTCACTCGGGAATATCCCAACGCAGCTCCTAGAAGAAACGTGTTTCTGACTCGCTGAATCTCCAGATAGATTCAACTCTCTTAGGTGAACGAATGCACAGCAGAGCGGTTTCAAGGAAACCTTTCTCCTGAGTTTTAGACGAAGTTTACTGCGGTTTAGGACGTATGCCGGCATTGGGCTGGAAATACCGGTTTTGGGATTCTGCACAGAAATGGTTTGCAAACCGCTGAATCCACACGTGAGTTTAACTCTGTCAGTTGAATGCACACATTGACAACCATTCAGTTAGATAGCTCCGTTTTGCTTTTAGAAGCAGATATTTCTCTGTACAGCCTATGGTCCCATTCACTCGGGAATATCCCAACGCAGCTCCAAGAAGAAACGTGTTTCTGACTCGCTGAATCTCAATATAGATTCAACTCTCTTAGGTGAACGAACACACAGCAGAGCGGTTTCAAGGAAACGTTTCACCTGAGTTTTAGACGAAGTTTCCTGCGGTTTAGTACGTATGCCGGCATTGGGCTGGAAATACCGGTATTGGGATTCTGCACAGAAAGGGTTTGCAAACCGCTGAATCCACACGTCAGTTTAACTCTGTCAGTTGAATGCACACATTGACAACCATTCAGTTAGATAGCTCCGTTTTGGTTTTAGAAGCAGATATTTCTCTTTACAGCCTATGGTCCCATTCACTCGGGAATATCCCAACACAGCTCCTAGAAGAAACGTGTTTCTGACTCGCTGAATCTCAACATAGATTCAACTCTCTTAGGTGAACGAACGCACAGCAGAGCAGTTTCAAGGAAACGTTTCTCCTGAGTTTTAGACGAAGTTTCCTGCGGTTTAGTACGTATGCCGGCATTGGGCTGGAAATACCGGTTTTGGGATTCTGCAAAGAAAGGGTTTGCTAACCGCTGAATCCACACATGAGTTTAACTCTGTCACTTGAATGCACACATTGACAACCATTCAGTTAGAAAGCTCCGTTTTGGTTTTAGAAGCAGATATTTCTCTTTACAGCCTATGGTCCCATTCACTCGGGAATATCCCAACGCAGCTCCTAGAAGAAACGTGTTTCTGACTCGCTGAATCTCAACATAGATTCAACTCTCTTAGGTGAACGAACGCACAGCAGAGCAGTTTCAAGGAAACGTTTCTCCTGAGTTTTAGACGAAGTTTCCTGCGGTTTAGTACGTATGCCGGCATTCGGATGGAAATACCGGTTTTGCGATTCTGCACAGAAAGGGTTTGCAAACCGCTGAATCCACACGTGAGTTTAACTGTGTCAGTTGAATGCACACATTGACAACCATTCAGTTAGATAGCTCCGTTTTGGTTTTAGAAGCAGATATTTCTCTGCACAGCCTATGGTCCCATTCACTCGGGAATATCCCAACACAGCTCCTAGAAGAAACGTGTTTCTGACTCGCTGAATCTCAACATAGATTCAACTCTCTTAGGTGAACGAACGAACAGCAGAGCCGTTTCAAGGAAACGTTTCTCCTGAGTTTTAGACGAAGTTTCCTGAGGTTTAGTACGTATGCCGGCATTCGGAGGGAAATACCGGTTTTGCGATTCTGCACAGAAAGGGTTTGCAAACCGCTGAATCCACACGTGAGTTTAACTCTGTCAGTTGAATGCACACATTGACAACCATTCAGTTAGATAGCTCCGTTTTGGTTTTAGAAGCAGATATTTCTCTGTACAGCCTATGGTCCCATTCACTCGGGAATATCCCAACGCAGCTCCTAGAAGAAACGTGTTTCTGACTCGCTGAATCTCAACATACATTCAACACTCTTAGGTGAACGAACGCACAGCAGAGCAGTTTCAAGGAAACGTTTCTCCTGAATTTTTGACGAAGTTTCCTGCGGTTTAGTACGTATGCCGGCATTGGGCTGGAAATACCGGTTTTGGGATTCTGCAAAGAAAGGGTTTGCTAACCGCTGAATCCACACGTGAGTTTAACTCTGTCAGTTGAATGCACACATTGACAAGCATTCAGTTAGATAGCACCGTTTTGGTTTTAGAAGCAGATATTTCTCTGTACAGCCTATGGTCCCATTCACTCGGGAATATCCCAACGCAGCTCCTAGAAGAAACGTGTTTCTGACTCGCTGAATCTCCAGATAGATTCAACTCTCTTAGGTGAACGAATGCACAGCAGAGCGGTTTCAAGGAAACCTTTCTCCTGAGTTTTAGACGAAGTTTCCTGCGGTTTAGGACGTATGCCGGCATTGGGCTGGAAATACCGGTTTTGGGATTCTGCACAGAAATGGTTTGCAAACCGCTGAATCCACACGTGAGTTTAACTCTGTCAGTTGAATGCACACATTGACAAGCATTCAGTTAGATAGCTCCGTTTTGGTTTTAGAAGCAGATATTTCTCTGTACAGCCTATGGTCCCATTCACTCGGGAATATCCCAACACAGCTCCTAGAAGAAAAGTGATTCTGACTCGCTGAATCTCAACATAGATTCAACTCTCTTAGGTGAACGAACGAACAGCAGAGCAGTTTCAAGGAAACGTTTCTCCTGAGATTTAGACGAAGTTTCCTGAGGTTTAGTACGTATGCCGGCATGCGGATGGAAATACCGGTTTTGCGATTCTGCACAGAAAGGGTTAGCAAACCACTGAATCCACACGTGAGTTTAACTCTGTCAGTTGTATGCACACATTGAAAAGCATTCAGTTAGATTGCTCCGTTTTGGTTTTAGAAGCAGATATTTCTCTGTACAGCCTATGGTCCCATTCACTCGGGAATATCCCAACACAGCTCCTAGAAGAAACCTGTTTCTGACTCGCTGAATCTCAACATAGATTCAACTCTCTTAGGTGAACGAACGCACAGCAGAGCAGTTTCAAGGAAACGTTTCTCCTGAGTTTTAGACGAAGTTTCCTGCGGTTTAGTACGTATGCCGGCATTGGGATGGAAATACCGGTTTTGGGATTCTGCACAGAAAGGGTTTGCAAACCGCTGAATCCACACGTGAGTTTAACTCTGTCAGTTGAATGCACACATTGACAACCATTCAGTTAGATAGCTCCGTTTTGGTTTTAGAAGCAGATATTTCTCTGTACAGCCTATGGTCCCATTCACTCGGGAATATCCCAACACAGCTCCTAGAAGAAACGTGTTTCTGACTCGCTGAATCTCAACATAGATTCAACACTCTTAGGTGAACGAACGCACAGCAGAGCAGTTTCAAGGAAACGTTTCTCCTGAATTTTAGACGAAGTTTCCTGCGGTTTAGTACGTATGCCGGCATTAGGCTGGAAATACCGGTTTTGGGATTCTGCAAAGAAAGGGTTTGCTAACCGCTGAATCCACACGTGAGTTTAACTCTGTCACTTGAATGCACACATTGACAAGCATTCAGTTAGATAGCTCCGTTTTGGTTTTAGAAGCAGATATTTCTCTGTACAGCGTATGGTCCCATTCATTCGGGAATATCCCAACGCAGCTCCTAGAAGAAACATGTTTCTGACTCGCTGAATCTCCAGATAGATTCAACTCTCTTAGGTGAACGAATGCACAGCAGTGCGGTTTCAAGGAAACATTTCTCCTGAGTTTTAGACGAAGTTTCCTGCGGTTTAGGACGTATGCCGGCATTGGGCTGGAAATACCGGTTTTGGGATTCTGCACAGAAATGGTTTGCAAACCGCTGAATCCACACGTGAGTTTAACTCTGTCAGTTGAATGCACACATTGACAACCATTCAGTTAGATAGCTCCGTTTTGGTTTTAGAAGCAGATATTTCTCTGTACAGCCTATGGTCCCATTCACTCGGGAATATCCCAACACAGCTCCTAGAAGAAACGTGTTTCTGACTCGCTGTATCTCAATATAGATTCAACTCTCTTAGGTGAACGAACGCACAGCAGAGCAGTTTCAAGGAAACGTTTCTCCTGAGTTTTAGACGAAGTTTCCTGCGGTTTAGTACGTATGCCGGCATTGGGCTGGAAATACCGGTTTTGGGATTCTGCACAGAAAGGGTTTGCAAACCGCTGAATCCACACGTGAGTTTTACTCTGTCAGTTGAATGCACACATTGACAACCATTCAGTTAGATAGCTCCGTGTTGGTTTTAGAAGCAGATATTTCTCTGTACAGCCTATGGTACCATTCACTCGGGAATATACCAACGCAGCTCCAAGAAGAAACGTGTTTCTGACTCGCTGAATCTCAACATAGATTCAACTCTCTTAGGTGAACGAACGCACAGCAGAGCAGTTTCAAGGAAACGTTTCTCCTGAGTTTTAGACGAAGTTTCCTGCGGTTTAGGACGTATGCCGGCATTGGGCTGGAAATACCGGTTTTGGGATTCTGCACAGAAAGGGTTTGCAAACCGCTGAATCCACACGTCAGTTTAACTCTGTCAGTTGAATGCACACATTGACAACCATTCAGTTAGATAGCTCCGTTTTGGTTTTAGAAGCAGATATTTCTCTGTACAGCCTATGGTCCCATTCATTCGGGAATATCCCAGCACAGCTCCTAGAAGAAACGTGTTTCTGACTCGCTGAATCTCAACATAGATTCAACTCTCTTAGGTGAACGAACGCACAGCAGAGCAGTTTCAAGGAAACGTTTCTCCTGAGTTTTAGACGAAGTTTCCTGCGGTTTAGTACGTATGCCGGCATTCGGATGGAAATACCGGTTTTGCGATTCTGCACAGAAAGGGTTTGCAAACCGCTGAATCCACACGTGAGTTTAACTGTGTCAGTTGAATGCACACATTGACAACCGTTCAGTTAGATAGCTCCGTTTTGGTTTTAGAAGCAGATATTTCTCTGTACAGCCTATGGTCCCATTCACTCGGGAATATCCCAACACAGCTCCTAGAAGAAACGTGTTTCTGACTCGCTGAATCTCAACATAGATTCAACTCTCTTAGGTGAACGAACGAACAGCAGAGCCGTTTCAAGGAAACGTTTCTCCTGAGTTTTAGACGAAGTTTCCTGAGGTTTAGTACGTATGCCGGCATTCGGATGGAAATACCGGTTTTGCGATTCTGCACAGAAAGGGTTTGCAAACCGCTGAATCCACACGTGAGTTTAACTCTGTCAGTTGAATGCACACATTGACAACCATTCAGTTAGATAGCTCCGTTTTGGTTTTAGAAGCAGATATTTCTCTGTACAGCCTATGGTCCCATTCACTCGGGAATATCCCAACGCAGCTCCTAGAAGAAACGTGTTTCTGACTCGCTGAATGTCAACATAGATTCAACTCTCTTAGGTGAACGAACGCACAGCATAGCAGTTTCAAGGAAACGATTCTCCTGAGTTTTAGACCAAGTTTACTGCTGTTTAGTACGTATGCCGGCATTGGGATCAAATACCGGTTTTGGGATTCTGCACAGAAACGGTTTGCAAACCGCTGAATCCTCACGTGAGTTTAACTCTGTCAGTTGAATGCACACATTGACAAGCATTCAGTTAGATAGCTCCGTTTTGGTTTTAGAAGCAGATATTTCTCTGTACAGCCTATGGTCCCATTCACTCGGGAATATCCCAAGGCAGCTCCTAGAAAAAACGTGTTTCTGACTCGCTGAATCTCAACATAGATTCAACTCTCTTAGTTGAACGAATGCACAGCAGAAGAGTTTCAAGGAAACCTTTCTCCTGAGTTTTAGACGAAGTTTCCTGAGGTTTAGGACGTATGCCGGCATTGGGCTGGAAATACCGGTTTTGGGATTCTGCACAGAAAGGGTTTGCAATCCGCTGAATCCACACGTGAGTTTTACTCTGTCAGTTGAATGCACACATTGACAACCATTCAGTTAGATAGCTCCGTTTTGGTTTTAGAAGCAGATATTTCTCTGTACAGCCTATGGTCCCATTCACTCGGGAATATCCCAACACAGCTCCTAGAAGAAACGTGTTTCTGACTCGCTGAATCTCAACATAGATTCAACACTCTTAGGTGAACGAACGCACAGCAGAGCAGTTTCAAGGAAACGTTTCTCCTGAATTTTAGACGAAGTTTCCTGCGGTTTAGTACGTATGCCGGCATTGGGCTGGAAATACCGGTTTTGGGATTCTGCAAAGAAAGGGTTTGCTAACCGCTGAATCCACACGTGAGTTTAACTCTGTCACTTGAATGCACACATTGACAAGCATTCAGTTAGATAGCTCCGTTTTGGTTTTAGAAGCAGATATTTCTCTGTACAGCCTATGGTCCCATTCACTCGGGAATATCCCAACGCAGCTCCTAGAAGAAACGTGTTTCTGACTCGCTGAATCTCCAGATAGATTCAACTCTCTTAGGTGAACGAATGCACAGCAGAGCGGTTTCAAGGAAACCTTTCTCCTGAGTTTTAGACGAAGTTTCCTGCGGTTTAGGACGTATGCCGGCATTGGGCTGGAAATACCGGTTTTGGGATTCTGCACAGAAATGGTTTGCAAACCGCTGAATCCACACGTGAGTTTAACTCTGTCAGTTGAATGCACACATTGACAACCATTCAGTTAGATAGCTCCGTTTTGCTTTTAGAAGCAGATATTTCTCTGTACAGCCTATGGTCCCATTCACTCGGGAATATCCCAACGCAGCTCCAAGAAGAAACGTGTTTCTGACTCGCTGAATCTCAATATAGATTCAACTCTCTTAGGTGAACGAACACACAGCAGAGCAGTTTCAAGGAAACGTTTCACCTGAGTTTTAGGCGAAGTTTACGGCGGTTTAGTACGTATGCCGGCATTGGGCTGGAAATACCGGTATTGGGATTCTGCACAGAAAGGGTTTGCAAACCGCTGAATCCACACGTCAGTTTAACTCTGTCAGTTGAATGCACACATTGACAAGCATTCAGTTAGATAGCTCCGTTTTGGTTTTAGAAGCAGATATTTCTCTGTACAGCCTATGGTCCCATTCACTCGGGAATATCCCAAGGCAGCTCCTAGAAAAAACGTGTTTCTGACTCGCTGAATCTCAACATAGATTCAACTCTCTTAGTTGAACGAATGCACAGCAGAGCAGTTTCAAGGAAACCTTTCTCCTGAGTTTTAGACGAAGTTTCCTGAGGTTTAGGACGTATGCCGGCATTGGGCTGGAAATACCGGTTTTGGGATTCTGCACAGAAAGGGTTTGCAATCCGCTGAATCCACACGTGAGTATTACTCTGTCAGTTGAATGCACACATTGACAACCATTCAGTTAGATAGCTCCGTTTTGGTTTTAGAAGCAGATATTTGTCTCTACAGCCCATGGTCCCATTCACTCGGGAATATCCCAACACAGCTCCTAGAAGAAACGTGTTTCTGACTCGCTGAATCTCAACATAGATTCAACACTCTTAGGTGAACGAACGCACAGCAGAGCAGTTTCAAGGAAACGTTTCTCCTGAATTTTAGACGAAGTTTCCTGCGGTTTAGTACGTATGCCGGCATTGGGCTGGAAATACCGGTTTTGGGATTCTGCAAAGAAAGGGTTTGCTAACCGCTGAATCCACACGTGAGTTTAACTCTGTCACTTGAATGCACACATTGACAAGCATTCAGTTATATAGCTCCGTTTTGGTTTTAGAAGCAGATATTTCTCTGTACAGCCTATGGTCCCATTCACTCGGGAATATCCCAACGCAGCTCCTAGAAGAAACGTGTTTCTGACTCGCTGAATCTCCAGATAGATTCAACTCTCTTAGGTGAACGAATGCACAGCAGAGCGGTTTCAAGGAAACCTTTCTCCTGAGTTTTAGACGAAGTTTACTGCGGTTTAGGACGTATGCCGGCATTGGGCTGGAAATACCGGTTTTGGGATTCTGCACAGAAATGGTTTGCAAACCGCTGAATCCACACGTGAGTTTAACTGTGTCAGTTGAATGCACACATTGACAACCATTCAGTTAGATAGCTCCGTTTTGGTTTTAGAAGCAGATATTTCTCTGTACAGCCTATGGTCCCATTCACTCGGGAATATCCCAACACAGCTCCTAGAAGAAACGTGTTTCTGACTCGCTGAATCTCAACATAGATTCAACTCTCTTAGGTGAACGAACGAACAGCAGAGCCGTTTCAAGGAAACGTTTCTCCTGAGTTTTAGACGAAGTTTCCTGAGGTTTAGTACGTATGCCGGCATTCGGATGGAAATACCGGTTTTGCGATTCTGCACAGAAAGGGTTTGCAAACCGCTGAATCCACACGTGAGTTTAACTCTGTCAGTTGAATGCACACATTGACAACCATTCAGTTAGATAGCTCCGTTTTGGTTTTAGAAGCAGATATTTCTCTGTACAGCCTATGGTCCCATTCACTCGGGAATATCCCAACGCAGCTCCTAGAAGAAACGTGTTTCTGACTCGCTGAATCTCAACATACATTCAACACTCTTAGGTGAACGAACGCACAGCAGAGCAGTTTCAAGGAAACGTTTCTCCTGAATTTTAGACGAAGTTTCCTGCGGTTTAGTACGTATGCCGGCATTGGGCTGGAAATACCGGTTTTGGGATTCTGCAAAGAAAGGGTTTGCTAACCGCTGAATCCACACGTGAGTTTAACTCTGTCACTTGAATGCACACATTGACAAGCATTCAGTTAGATAGCTCCGTTTTGGTTTTAGAAGCAGATATTTCTCTGTACAGCCTATGGTCCCATTCACTCGGGAATATCCCAACGCAGCTCCTAGAAGAAACGTGTTTCTGACTCGCTGAATCTCCAGATAGATTCAACTCTCTTAGGTGAACGAATGCACAGCAGAGCGGTTTCAAGGAAACCTTTCTCCTGAGTTTTAGACGAAGTTTCCTGCTGTTTAGTACGTATGCCGGCATTGGGATCAAATACTGGTTTTGGGATTCTGCACAGAAACGGTTTGCAAACCGCTGAATCCTCACGTGAGTTTAACTCTGTCAGTTGAATGCACACATTGACAAGCATTCAGTTAGATAGCTCCGTTTTGGTTTTAGAAGCAGATATTTCTCTGTACAGCCTATGGTCCCATTCACTCGGGAATATCCCAAGGCAGCTCCTAGAAAAAACGTGTTTCTGACTCGCTGAATCTCAACATAGATTCAACTCTCTTAGTTGAACGAATGCACAGCAGAAGAGTTTCAAGGAAACCTTTCTCCTGAGTTTTAGACGAAGTTTCCTGAGGTTTAGGACGTATGCCGGCATTGGGCTGGAAATACCGGTTTTGGGATTCTGCACAGAAAGGGTTTGCAATCCGCTGAATCCACACGTGAGTTTTACTCTGTCAGTTGAATGCACACATTGACAACCATTCAGTTAGATAGCTCCGTTTTGGTTTTAGAAGCAGATATTTCTCTGTACAGCCTATGGTCCCATTCACTCGGGAATATCCCAACACAGCTCCTAGAAGAAACGTGTTTCTGACTCGCTGAATCTCAACATAGATTCAACACTCTTAGGTGAACGAACGCACAGCAGAGCAGTTTCAAGGAAACGTTTCTCCTGAATTTTAGACGAAGTTTCCTGCGGTTTAGTACGTATGCCGGCATTGGGCTGGAAATACCGGTTTTGGGATTCTGCAAAGAAAGGGTTTGCTAACCGATGAATCCACACGTGAGTTTAACTCTGTCACTTGAATGCACACATTGACAAGCATTCAGTTAGATAACTCCGTTTTGGTTTTAGAAGCAGATATTTCTCTGTACAGCCTATGGTCCCATTCACTCGGGAATATCCCAACGCAGCTCCTAGAAGAAACGTGTTTCTGACTCGCTGAATCTCCAGATAGATTCAACTCTCTTAGGTGAACGAATGCACAGCAGAGCGGTTTCAAGGAAACCTTTCTCCTGAGTTTTAGACGAAGTTTCCTGCGGTTTAGGACGTATGCCGGCATTGGGCTGGAAATACCGGTTTTGGGATTCTGCACAGAAATGGTTTGCAAACCGCTGAATCCACACGTGAGTTTAACTCTGTCAGTTGAATGCACACATTGACAACCATTCAGTTAGATAGCTCCGTTTTGGTTTTAGAAGCAGATATTTCTCTGTACAGCCTATGGTCCCATTCACTCGGGAATATCCCAACGCAGCTCCAAGAAGAAACGTGTTTCTGACTCGCTGAATCTCAATATAGATTCAACTCTCTTAGGTGAACGAACACACAGCAGAGCAGTTTCAAGGAAACGTTTCACCTGAGTTTTAGACGAAGTTTACGGCGGTTTAGTACGTATGCCGGCATTGGGCTGGAAATACCGGTATTGGGATTCTGCACAGAAAGGGTTTGCAAACCGCTGAATCCACACGTCAGTTTAACTCTGTCAGTTGAATGCACACATTGACAAGCATTCAGTTAGAGAGCTCCGTTTTGGTTTTAGAAGCAGATATTTCTCTGTACAGCCTATGGTCCCATTCACTCGGGAATATCCCAAGGCAGTTCCTAGAAAAAACGTGTTTCTGACTCGCTGAATCTCAACATAGATTCAACTCTCTTAGTTGAACGAATGCACAGCAGAGCAGTTTCAAGGAAACCTTTCTCCTGAGTTTTAGACGAAGTTTCCTGAGGTTTAGGACGTATGCCGGCATTGGGCTGGAAATACCGGTTTTGGGATTCTGCACAGAAAGGGTTTGCAATCCGCTGAATCCACACGTGAGTATTACTCTGTCAGTTGAATGCACACATTGACAACCATTCAGTTAGATAGCTCCGTTTTGGTTTTAGAAGCAGATATTTGTCTCTACAGCCTATGGTCCCATTCACTCGGGAATATCCCAACACAGCTCCTAGAAGAAACGTGTTTCTGACTCGCTGAATCTCAACATAGATTCAACACTCTTAGGTGAACGAACGCACAGCAGAGCAGTTTCAAGGAAACGTTTCTCCTGAATTTTAGACGAAGTTTCCTGCGGTTTAGTACGTATGCCGGCATTGGGCTGGAAATACCGGTTTTGGGATTCTGCAAAGAAAGGGTTTGCTAACCGCTGAATCCACAAGTGAGTTTAACTCTGTCACTTGAATGCACACATTGACAAGCATTCAGTTAGATAGCTCCGTTTTGGTTTTAGAAGCAGATATTTCTCTGTACAGCCTATGGTCCCATTCACTCGGGAATATCCCAACGCAGCTCCTAGAAGAAACGTGTTTCTGACTCGCTGAATCTCCAGATAGATTCAACTCTCTTAGGTGAACGAATGCACAGCAGAGCGGTTTCAAGGAAACCTTTCTCCTGAGTTTTAGACGAAGTTTACTGCGGTTTAGGACGTATGCCGGCATTGGGCTGGAAATACCGGTTTTGGGATTCTGCACAGAAATGGTTTGCAAACCGCTGAATCCACACGTGAGTTTAACTGTGTCAGTTGAATGCACACATTGACAACCATTCAGTTAGATAGCTCCGTTTTGGTTTTAGAAGCAGATATTTCTCTGTACAGCCTATGGTCCCATTCACTCGGGAATATCCCAACACAGCTCCTAGAAGAAACGTGTTTCTGACTCGCTGAATCTCAACATAGATTCAACTCTCTTAGGTGAACGAACGAACAGCAGAGCCGTTTCAAGGAAACGTTTCTCCTGAGTTTTAGACGAAGTTTCCTGAGGTTTAGTACGTATGCCGGCATTCGGATGGAAATACCGGTTTTGCGATTCTGCACAGAAAGGGTTTGCAAACCGCTGAATCCACACGTGAGTTTAACTCTGTCAGTTGAATGCACACATTGACAACCATTCAGTTAGATAGCTCCGTTTTGGTTTTAGAAGCAGATATTTCTCTGTACAGCCTATGGTCCCATTCACTCGGGAATATCCCAACGCAGCTCCTAGAAGAAACGTGTTTCTGACTCGCTGAATCTCAACATACATTCAATACTCTTAGGTGAACGAACGCACAGCAGAGCAGTTTCAAGGAAACGTTTCTCCTGAATTTTAGACGAAGTTTCCTGCGGTTTAGTACGTATGCCGGCATTGGGCTGGAAATACCGGTTTTGGGATTCTGCAAAGAAGGGGTTTGCTAACCGCTGAATCCACATGTGAGTTTAACTCTGTCACTTGAATGCACACATTGACAAGCATTCAGTTAGATAGCTCCGTTTTGGTTTTAGAAGCAGATATTTCTCTGTACAGCCTATGGTCCCATTCACTCGGGAATATCCCAACGCAGCTCCTAGAAGAAACGTGTTTCTGACTCGCTGAATCTCCAGATAGATTCAACTCTCTTAGGTGAACGAATGCACAGCAGAGCGGTTTCAAGGAAACCTTTCTCCTGAGTTTTAGACGAAGTTTCCTGCGGTTTAGGACGTATGCCGGCATTGGGCTGGAAATACCGGTTTTGGGATTCTGCACAGAAATGGTTTGCAAACCGCTGAATCCACACGTGAGTTTAACTCTGTCAGTTGAATGCACACATTGACAAGCATTCAGTTAGATAGCTCCGTTTTGGTTTTAGAAGCAGATATTTCTCTGTACAGCCTATGGTCCCATTCACTCGGGAATATCCCAACACAGCTCCTAGAAGAAAAGTGATTCTGACTCGCTGAATCTCAACATAGATTCAACTCTCTTAGTTGAACGAACGAACAGCAGAGCAGTTTCAAGGAAACGTTTCTCCTGAGATTTAGACGAAGTTTCCTGAGGTTTAGTACGTATGCCGGCATTCGGATGGAAATACCGGTTTTGCGATTCTGCACAGAAAGGGTTAGCAAACCACTGAATCCACACGTGAGTTTAACTCTGTCAGTTGTATGCACACATTGAAAAGCATTCAGTTAGATTGCTCCGTTTTGGTTTTAGAAGCAGATATTTCTCTGTACAGCCTATGGTCCCATTCACTCGGGAATATCCCAACACAGCTCCTAGAAGAAACGTGTTTCTGACTCGCTGAATCTCAACATAGATTCAACTCTCTTAGGTGAACGAACGCACAGCAGAGCAGTTTCAAGGAAACGTTTCTCCTGAGTTTTAGACGAAGTTTCCTGCGGTTTAGTACGTATGCCGGCATTGGGCTGGAAATACCGGTTTTGGGATTCTGCAAAGAAAGGGTTTGCCAACCGCTGAATCCACACGTGGGTTTAACTCTGTCACTTGAATGCACACATTGACAACCATTCAGTTAGATAGCTCCGTTTTGGTCTTAGAAACAGATATATCTCTGTACAGCCTATGGTCCCATTCACTCGGGTATATCCCAACGCAGCTCCTAGAAGAAACGTGTTTCTGACTTGCTGAATCTCAACATAGATTCAATTCTCTTAGGTGAACGAACGCACAGCATTGCAGTTTCAAGGAAACGTTTCTCCTGAGTTTTAGACGAAGTTTCCTGCAGTTTAGGAAGTATGCCTGACTTGGGCTGGAAATACCGGTTTTGGGATTCTGCACAGAAAGGGTTTGCAAACCGCTGAATCCACACGTGAGTTTTACTCTGTCAGGTGAATGCACACATTGACAACCATTCAGTTAGATAGGTCCGTTTTGGTTTTAGAAGCAGATATTTCTCTGTACAGCCTATGGTCCCATTCACTCGGGAATATCCCAACACAGCTCCTAGAAGAAACGTGTTTCTGACTCGCTGAATCTCAATATAGATTCAACTCTCTTAGGTGAACGAACGCACAGCAGAGCAGTTTCAAGGAAACGTTTCTCCTGAGTTTTAGACGAAGTTTCCTGCGGTTTAGTACGTATGCCGGCATTGGGCTGGAAATACCGGTTTTGGGATTCTGCACAGAAAGGGTTTGCAACCCGCTGAATCCACACGTGAGTTTTACTCTGTCAGTTGAATGCACACATTGACAACCATTCAGTTAGATAGCTCCGTGTTGGTTTTAGAAGCAGATATTTCTCTGTACAGCCTATGGTACCATTCACTCGGGAATATCCCAACGCAGCTCCAAGCAGAAACGTGTTTCTGACTCGCTGAATCTCAACAAAGATTCAACTCTCTTAGGTGAACGAACTCACAGCAGAGCAGTTTCAAGGAAACGTTTCTCCTGAGTTTTAGACGAAGTTTCCTGCGGTTTAGTACGTATGCTGGCATTGGGCTGGAAATACCGGTATTGGGATTCGGCACAGAAAGGGTTTGCAAACCGCTGAATCCACACGTCTGTTTAACTCTGTCAGTTGAATGCACACGTTGACAACCATTCAGTTAGAGAACTCCGTTTTGGTTTTAGAGGCAGATATTTCTCTGTACAGCCTATGGTCCCATTCATTCGGGAATATCCCAGCACAGCTCCTAGAAGAAACGTGTTTCTGACTCGCTGAATCTCAACATAGATTCAACTCTCTTAGGTGAACGAACGCACAGCAGAGCAGTTTCAAGGAAACGTTTCTCCTGAGTTTTAGACGAAGTTTCCTGCGGTTTAGTACGTATGCCGGCATTCGGATGGAAATACCGGTTTTGCGATTCTGCACAGAAAGGGTTTGCAAACCGCTGAATCCACACGTGAGTTTAACTGTGTCAGTTGAATGCACACATTGACAACCATTCAGTTAGATAGCTCCGTTTTGGTTTTAGAAGCAGATATTTCTCTGTACAGCCTATGGTCCCATTCACTCGGGAATATCCCAACACAGCTCCTAGAAGAAACGTGTTTCTGACTCGCTGAATCTCAACATAGATTCAACTCTCTTAGGTGAACGAACGAACAGCAGAGCCGTTTCAAAGAAACGTTTCTCCTGAGCTTTAGACGAAGTTTCCTGAGGTTTAGTACGTATGCCGGCATTCGGATGGAAATATCGGTTTTGCGATTCTGCACAGAAAGGGTTTGCAAACCGCTGAATCCACACGTGAGTTTAACTCTGTCAGTTGAATGCACACATTGACAACCATTCAGTTAGATAGCTCCGTTTTGGTTTTAGAAGCAGATATTTCTCTGTACAGCCTATGGTCCCATTCACTCGGGAATATCCCAACGCAGCTCCAAGAAGAAACGTGTTTCTGACTCGCTGAATCTCAATATAGATTCAACTCTCTTAGGTGAACGAACACACAGCAGAGCGGTTTCAAGGAAACGTTTCACCTGAGTTTTAGACGAAGTTTCCGGCGGTTTAGTACGTATGCCGGCATTGGGCTGGAAATACCGGTATTGGGATTCTGCACAGAAAGGGTTTGGAAACCGCTGAATCCACACGTCAGTTTAACTCTGTCAGTTGAATGCACACATTGACAACCATTCAGTTAGATAGCTCCGTTTTGGTTTTAGAAGCAGATATTTCTCTTTACAGCCTATGGTCCCATTCACTCGGGAATATCCCAACACAGCTCCTAGAAGAAACGTGTTTCTGACTCGCTGAATCTCAACATAGATTCAACTCTCTTAGGTGAACGAACGCACAGCAGAGCAATTTCAAGGAAACGTTTCTCCTGAGTTTTAGACGAAGTTTCCTGCGGTTTAGGACGTATGCCGGCATTGGGCTGGAAATACCGGTTTTGGGATTCTGCACAGAAAGGGTTTGCAAACCGCTGAATCCACACGTCAGTTTAACTCTGTCAGTTGAATGCACACATTGACAACCATTCAGTTAGATAGCTCCGTTTTGGTTTTAGAAGCAGATATTTCTCTGTACAGCCTATGGTCCCATTCATTCGGGAATATCCCAACGCAGCTCCTAGAAGAAACGTGTTTCTGACTCGCTGAATCTCCAGATAGATTCAACTCTCTTAGGTGAACGAATGCACAGCAGAGCGGTTTCAAGGAAACCTTTCTCCTGAGTTTTAGACGAAGTTTCCTGCGGTTTAGGACGTATGCCGGCATTGGGCTGGAAATACCGGTTTTGGGATTCTGCACAGAAATGGTTTGCAAACGGCTGAATCCACACGTGAGTTTAACTCTGTCAGTTGAATGCACACATTGACAACCATTCTGTTAGATAGCTCCGTTTTGGTTTTAGAAGCAGATATTTCTCTGTACAGCCTATGGTCCCATTCACTCGGGAATATCCCAACGCAGCTCCAAGAAGAAACGTGTTTCTGACTCGCTGAATCTCAATATAGATTCAACTCTCTTAGGTGAACGAACACACAGCAGAGCGGTTTCAAGGAAACGTTTCACCTGAGTTTTAGACAAAGTTTCCGGCGGTTTAGTACGTATGCCGGCATTGGGCTGAAAATACCGGTTTTGGGATTCTGCAAAGAAAGGGTTTGCTAACCGCTGAATCCACACATGAGTTTAACTCTGTCACTTGAATGCACACATTGACAACCATTCAGTTAGAAAGCTCCGTTTTGGTTTTAGAAGCAGATATTTCTCTTTACAGCCTATGGTCCCATTCACTCGGGAATATCCCAACGCAACTCCTAGAAGAAACGTGTTTCTGACTTGCTGAATCTCCACATAGATTCAACTCCCTTAGGTGAACGAATGCACAGCAGAGCAGTTTCAAGGAAACGTTTCTCCTGAGTTTTAGACGAAGTTTCTTGCGGTTTAGTACGTATGCCGACACTGGGCTGGAAATACCGGTATTGTGATTCTGCACAGAAAGGATTTGCAAACCGCTGAATCCACACGTGAGTTTAACTCTGTCAGTTGAATGCACACATTGACAACCATTCAGTTAGATAGCTCCGTTTTGGTTTTAGAAGCAGATATTTCTCTGTACAGCCTATGGTCCCATTCACTCGGGAATATCCCAACACAGCTCCTAGAAGAAACGTGTTTCTGACTCGCTGTATCTCAATATAGATTCAACTCTCTTAGGTGAACGAACGCACAGCAGAGCAGTTTCAAGGAAACGTTTCTCCTGAGTTTTAGACGAAGTTTCCTGCGGTTTAGTACGTATGCCGGCATTGGGCTGGAAATACCGGTTTTGGGATTCTGCACAGAAAGGGTTTGCAAACCGCTGAATCCACACGTGAGTTTTACTCTGTCAGTTGAATGCACACATTGACAACCATTCAGTTAGATAGCTCCGTGTTGGTTTTAGAAGCAGATATTTCTCTGTATAGCCTATGGTACCATTCACTCGGGAATATACCAACGCAGCTCCAAGAAGAAACGTGTTTCTGACTCGCTGAATCTCAACATAGATTCAACTCTCTTAGGTGAACGAACGCACAGCAGAGCAGTTTCAAGGAAACGTTTCTCCTGAGTTTTAGACGAAGTTTCCTGCGGTTTAGTACGTATGCCGGCATTGGGCTGGAAATACCGGTTTTGGGATTCTGCACAGAAAGGGTTTGCAAACCGCTGAATCCACACGTCAGTTTAACTCTGTCAGTTGAATGCACACATTGACAACCATTCAGTTAGATAGCTCCGTTTTGGTTTTAGAAGCAGATATTTCTCTGTACAGCCTATGGTCCCATTCATTCGGGAATATCCCAGCACAGCTCCTAGAAGAAACGTGTTTCTGACTCGCTGAATCTCAACATAGATTCAACTCTCTTAGGTGAACGAACGCACAGCAGAGCAGTTTCAAGGAAACGTTTCTCCTGAGTTTTAGACGAAGTTTCCTGCGGTTTAGTACGTATGCCGGCATTCGGATGGAAATACCGGTTTTGCGATTCTGCACAGAAAGGGTTTGCAAACCGCTGAATCCACACGTGAGTTTAACTGTGTCAGTTGAATGCACACATTGACAACCATTCAGTTAGATAGCTCCGTTTTGGTGTTAGAAGCAGATATTTCTCTGTACAGCCTATCGTCCCATTCACTCGGGAATATCCCAACACAGCTCCTAGAAGAAACGTGTTTCTGACTCGCTGAATCTCAACCTAGATTCAACTCTCTTTGGTGAACGAACTCACAGCAGAGCAGTTTCAAGGAAACGTTTCTCCTGAGTTTTAGACGAAGTTTCCTGAGGTTTAATACGTATGCCGGCATTGGGATGTAAATACCGGTTTTGCGATTCTGCACAGAAAGGGTTTGCAAACCGCTGAATCCACACGTGAGTTTAACTCTGTCAGTTGAATGCACACATTGACAACCATTCAGTTAGATAGCTCCGTTTTGGTTTTAGAAGCAGATATTTCTCTGTACAGCCTATGGTCCCATTCACTCGGGAATATCCCAACACAGCTCCTAGAAGAAACGTGTTTCTGACTCGCTGAATCTCAACATAGATTCAACTCTCTTAGGTGAACGAACGCACAGCAGAGCAGTTTCAAGGAAACGTTTCTCCTGAGTTTTAGACGAAGTTTACTGCGGTTTAGGACGTATGCCGGCATTGGGATGGAAATACCGGTTTTGGGATTCTGCACAGAAAGGGTTTTCAATCCGCTGAATCCACACGTGAGTTTTACTCTGTCAGTTGAATGCACACATTGACAAGCATTCAGTTAGATAGCTCCGTTTTGGTTTTAGAAGCAGATATTTCTCTGTACAGCCTATGGTCCCATTCACTCGGGAATATCCCAACACAGCTCCTAGAAGAAACGTGTTTCTGACTCGCTGAATCTCAACATGGATTCAACACTCTTAGGTGAACGAACGCACAGCAGAGCAGTTTCAAGGAAACGTTTCTCCTGAATTTTAGACGAAGTTTCCTGCGGTTTAGAACGTATGCCGGCATTGGGCTGGAAATACCGGTTTTGGGATTCTGCAAAGAAAGGGTTTGCTAACCGCTGAATCCACACGTGAGTTTAACTCTGTCACTTGAATGCACACATTGACAAGCATTCAGTTAGATAGCTCCGTTTTGGTTTTAGAAGCAGATATTTCTCTGTACAGCCTATGGTCCCATTCACTCGGGAATATCCCAACGCAGCTCCTAGAAGAAACGTGTTTCTGACTCGCTGAATCTCCAGATAGATTCAACTCTCTTAGGTGAACGAATGCACAGCAGAGCGGTTTCAAGGAAACCTTTCTCCTGAGTTTTAGACGAAGTTTCCTGCGGTTTAGGACGTATGCCGGCATTGGGCTGGAAATACCAGTTTTGGGATTCTGCACAGAAATGGTTTGCAAACCGCTGAATCCACACGTCAGTTTAACTCTGTCAGTTGAATGCACACATTGACAACCATTCAGTTAGATAGCTCCGTTTTGGTTTTAGAAGCAGATATTTCTCTGTACAGCCTATGGTCCCATTCACTCGGGAATATCCCAACACAGCTCCTAGAAGAAAAGTGATTCTGACTCGCTGAATCTCAACATAGATTCAACTCTCTTAGGTGAACGAACGAACAGCAGAGCAGTTTCAAGGAAACGTTTCTCCTGAGATTTAGACGAAGTTTCCTGAGGTTTAGTACGTATGCCGGCATTCGGATGGAAATACCGGTTTTGCGATTCTGCACAGAAAGGGTTAGCAAACCACTGAATCCACACGTGAGTTTAACTCTGTCAGTTGAATGCACACATTGAAAAGCATTCAGTTAGATTGCTCCGTTTTGGTTTTAGAAGCAGATATTTCTCTGTACAGCCTATGGTCCCATTCACTCGGGAATATCCCAACACAGCTCCTAGAAGAAACGTGTTTCTGACTCGCTGAATCTCAACATAGATTCAACTCTCTTAGGTGAACGAACGCACAGCAGAGCAGTTTCAAGGAAACGTTTCTCCTGAGTTTTAGACGAAGTTTCCTGCGGTTTAGTACGTATGCCGACATTGGGATCAAATACCGGTTTTGGGATTCTGCACAGAAACGGTTTGCAAACCGCTGAATCCTCACGTGAGTTTAACTCTGTCAGTTGAATGCACACATTGACAAGCATTCAGTTAGATAGCTCCGTTTTGGTTTTAGAAGCAGATATTTCTCTGTACAGCCTATGGTCCCATTCACTCGGGAATATCCCAAGGCAGCCCCTAGAAAAAACGTGTTTCTGACTCGCTGAATCTCAACATAGATTCAACTCTCTTAGTTGAACGAATGCACAGCAGAGCAGTTTCAAGGAAAACTTTCTCCTGAGTTTTAGACGAAGTTTCCTGAGGTTTAGGACGTATGCCGGCATTGGGCTGGAAATACCGGTTTTGGGATTCTGCACAGAAAGGGTTTGCAATCCGCTGAATCCACACGTGAGTTTTACTCTGTCAGTTGAATGCACACATTGACAACCATTCAGTTAGATAGCTCCGTTTTGGTTTTAGAAGCAGATATTTCTCTGTACAGCCTATGGTCCCATTCACTCGGGAATATCCCAACACAGCTCCTAGAAGAAACGTGTTTCTGACTCGCTGAATCTCAACATAGATTCAACACTCTTAGGTGAACGAACGCACAGCAGAGCAGTTTCAAGGAAACGTTTCTCCTGAATTTTAGACGAAGTTTCCTGCGGTTTAGTACGTATGCCGGCATTGGGCTGGAAATACCGGTTTTGGGATTCTGCACAGAAAGGGTTTGCAAACCGCTGAATCCACACGTGAGTTTTACTCTGTCAGTTGAATGCACACATTGACAACCATTCAGTTAGATAGCTCCGTGTTGGTTTTAGAAGCAGATATTTCTCTGTACAGCCTATGGTACCATTCACTCGGGAATATACCAACGCAGCTCCAAGAAGAAACGTGTTTCTGACTCGCTGAATCTCAACATAGATTCAACTCTCTTAGGTGAACGAACGCACAGCAGAGCAGTTTCAAGGAAACGTTTCTCCTGAGTTTTAGACGAAGTTTCCTGCGGTTTAGTACGTATGCCGGCATTGGGCTGGAAATACCGGTTTTGGGATTCTGCACAGAAAGGGTTTGCAAACCGCTGAATCCACACGTCAGTTTAACTCTGTCAGTTGAATGCACACATTGACAACCATTCAGTTAGATAGCTCCGTTTTGGTTTTAGAAGCAGATATTTCTCTGTACAGCCTATGGTCCCATTCATTCGGGAATATCCCAGCACAGCTCCTAGAAGAAACGTGTTTCTGACTCGCTGAATCTCAACATAGATTCAACTCTCTTAGGTGAACGAACGCACAGCAGAGCAGTTTCAAGGAAACGTTTCTCCTGAGTTTTAGACGAAGTTTCCTGCGGTTTAGTACGTATGCCGGCATTCGGATGGAAATACCGGTTTTGCGATTCTGCACAGAAAGGGTTTGCAAACCGCTGAATCCACACGTGAGTTTAACTGTGTCAGTTGAATGCACACATTGACAACCATTCAGTTAGATAGCTCCGTTTTGGTGTTAGAAGCAGATATTTCTCTGTACAGCCTATCGTCCCATTCACTCGGGAATATCCCAACACAGCTCCTAGAAGAAACGTGTTTCTGACTCGCTGAATCTCAACCTAGATTCAACTCTCTTAGGTGAACGAACTCACAGCAGAGCAGTTTCAAGGAAACGTTTCTCCTGAGTTTTAGACGAAGTTTCCTGAGGTTTAGTACGTATGCCGGCATTGGGATGTAAATACCGGTTTTGCGATTCTGCACAGAAAGGGTTTGCAAACCGCTGAATCCACACGTGAGTTTAACTCTGTCAGTTGAATGCACACATTGACAACCATTCAGTTAGATAGCTCCGTTTTGGTTTTAGAAGCAGATATTTCTCTGTACAGCCTATGGTCCCATTCACTCGGGAATATCCCAACACAGCTCCTAGAAGAAACGTGTTTCTGACTCGCTGAATCTCAACATAGATTCAACTCTCTTAGGTGAACGAACGCACAGCAGAGCAGTTTCAAGGAAACGTTTCTCCTGAGTTTTAGACGAAGTTTACTGCGGTTTAGGACGTATGCCGGCATTGGGATGGAAATACCGGTTTTGGGATTCTGCACAGAAAGGGTTTTCAATCCGCTGAATCCACACGTGAGTTTTACTCTGTCAGTTGAATGCACACATTGACAACCATTCAGTTAGATAGCTCCGTTTTGGTTTTAGAAGCAGATATTTCTCTGTACAGCCTATGGTCCCATTCACTCGGGAATATCCCAACACAGCTCCTAGAAGAAACGTGTTTCTGACTCGCTGAATCTCAACATAGATTCAACACTCTTAGGTGAACGAACGCACAGCAGAGCAGTTTCAAGGAAACGTTTCTCCTGAATTTTAGACGAAGTTTCCTGCGGTTTAGAACGTATGCCGGCATTGGGCTGGAAATACCGGTTTTGGGATTCTGCAAAGAAAGGGTTTGCTAACCGCTGAATCCACACGTGAGTTTAACTCTGTCACTTGAATGCACACATTGACAAGCATTCAGTTAGATAGCTCCGTTTTGGTTTTAGAAGCAGATATTTCTCTGTACAGCCTATGGTCCCATTCACTCGGGAATATCCCAACGCAGCTCCTAGAAGAAACGTGTTTCTGACTCGCTGAATCTCCAGATAGATTCAACTCTCTTAGGTGAACGAATGCACAGCAGAGCGGTTTCAAGGAAACCTTTCTCCTGAGTTTTAGACGAAGTTTCCTGCGGTTTAGTACGTATGCCGACATTGGGATCAAATACCGGTTTTGGGATTCTGCACAGAAACGGTTTGCAAACCGCTGAATCCTCACGTGAGTTTAACTCTGTCAGTTGAATGCACACATTGACAAGCATTCAGTTAGATAGCTCCGTTTTGGTTTTAGAAGCAGATATTTCTCTGTACAGCCTATGGTCCCATTCACTCGGGAATATCCCAAGGCAGCTCCTAGAAAAAACGTGTTTCTGACTCGCTGAATCTCAACATAGATTCAACTCTCTTAGTTGAACGAATGCACAGCAGAGCAGTTTCAAGGAAAACTTTCTCCTGAGTTTTAGACGAAGTTTCCTGAGGTTTAGGACGTATGCCGGCATTGGGCTGGAAATACCGGTTTTGGGATTCTGCACAGAAAGGGTTTGCAATCCGCTGAATCCACACGTGAGTTTTACTCTGTTAGTTGAATGCACACATTGACAACCATTCAGTTAGATAGCTCCGTTTTGGTTTTAGAAGCAGATATTTCTCTGTACAGCCTATGGTCCCATTCACTCGGGAATATCCCAACACAGCTCCTAGAAGAAACGTGTTTCTGACTCGCTGAATCTCAACATAGATTCAACACTCTTAGGTGAACGAACGCACAGCAGAGCAGTTTCAAGGAAACGTTTCTCCTGAATTTTAGACGAAGTTTCCTGCGGTTTAGTACGTATGCCGGCATTGGGCTGGAAATACCGGTTTTGGGATTCTGCAAAGAAAGGGTTTGCTAACCGCTGAATCCACACGTGAGTTTAACTCTGTCACTTGAATGCACACATTGACAAGCATTCAGTTAGATAGCTCCGTGTTGGTTTTAGAAGCAGATATTTCTCTGTACAGCCTATGGTCCCATTCACTCGGGAATATCCCAACACAGCTCCTAGAAGAAACGTGTTTCTGACTCGCTGAATCTCAACATAGATTCAACTCTCTTAGGTGAACGAACGAACAGCAGAGCCGTTTCAAAGAAACGTTTCTCCTGAGTTTTAGACGAAGTTTCCTGAGGTTTAGTACGTATGCCGGCATTCGGATGGAAATATCGGTTTTGCGATTCTGCACAGAAAGGGTTTGCAAACCGCTGAATCCACACGTGAGTTTAACTCTGTCAGTTGAATGCACACATTGACAACCATTCAGTTAGATAGCTCCGTTTTGGTTTTAGAAGCAGATATTTCTCTGTACAGCCTATGGTCCCATTCACTCGGGAATATCCCCACGCAGCTCCTAGAAGAAACGTGTTTCTGACTCGCTGAATGTCAACATAGATTCAACTCTCTTAGGTGAACGAACGCACAGCAGAGCAGTTTCAAGGAAACGATTCTCCTGAGTTTTAGACCAAGTTTACTGCTGTGTAGTACGTATGCCGGCATTGGGATCAAATACCGGTTTTGGGATTCTGCACAGAAACGGTTTGCAAACCGCTGAATCCTCACGTGAGTTTAACTCTGTCAGTTGAATGCACACATTGACAAGCATTCAGTTAGATAGCTCCGTTTTGGTTTTAGAAGCAGATATTTCTCTGTACAGCCTATGGTCCCATTCACTCGGGTATATCCCAAGGCAGCTCCTAGAAAAAACGTGTTTCTGACTCGCTGAATCTCAACATAGATTCAACTCTCTTAGTTGAACGAATGCACAGCAGAGCAGTTTCAAGGAAAACTTTCTAATGAGTTTTAGACGAAGTTTCCTGAGGTTTAGGACGTATGCCGGCATTGGGCTGGAAATACCGGTTTTGGGATTCTGCACAGAAAGGGTTTGCAATCCGCTGAATCCACACGTGAGTTTTACTCTGTCAGTTGAATGCACACATTGACAACCATTCAGTTAGATAGCTCCGTTTTGGTTTTAGAAGCAGATATTTCTCTGTACAGCCTATGGTCCCATTCACTCGGGAATATCCCAACACAGCTCCTAGAAGAAACGTGTTTCTGACTCGCTGAATCTCAACATAGATTCAACACTCTTAGGTGAACGAACGCACAGCAGAGCAGTTTCAAGGAAACTTTTCACCTGAGTTTTAGAGGAAGTTTCCGGCGGTTTAGTACGTATGCCGGCATTGGGCTGGAAATACCGGTATTGGGATTCTGCACAGAAAGGGTTTGCAATCCGCTGAATCCACACGTGAGTATTACTCTGTCACTTGAATGCACACATTGACAACCATTCAGTTAGATAGCTCCGTTTTGGTTTTAGAAGCAGATATTTCTCTGTACAGCCTATGGTCCCATTCACTCGGGAATATCCCAACGCAGCTCCTAGAAGAAACGTGTTTCTGACTCGCTGAATCTCCAGATAGATTCAACTCTCTTAGGTGAACGAATGCACAGCAGAGCGGTTTCAAGGAAACCTTTCTCCTGAGTTTTAGACGAAGTTTACTGCGGTTTAGGACGTCTGCCGGCATTGGGCTGGAAATACCGGTTTTGGGATTCTGCACAGAAATGGTTTGCAAACCGCTGAATCCACACGTGAGTTTAACTCTGTCAGTTGAATGCACACATTGACAACCATTCTGTTAGATAGCTCCGTTTTGGTTTTAGAAGCAGATATTTCTCTGTACAGCCTATGGTCCCATTCACTCGGGAATATCCCAACGCAGCTCCAAGAAGAAACGTGTTTCTGACTCGCTGAATCTCAATATAGATTCAACTCTCTTAGGTGAACGAACACACAGCAGAGCGGTTTCAAGGAAACGTTTCACCTGAGTTTTAGACGAAGTTTCCGGCGGTTTAGTACGTATGCCGGCATTGGGCTGGAAATACCGGTATTGGGATTCTGCACAGAAAGGGTTTGCAAACCGCTGAATCCACACGTCAGTTTAACTCTGTCAGTTGAATGCACACATTGACAACCATTCAGTTAGATAGCTCCGTTTTGGTTTTAGAAGCAGATATTTCTCTTTACAGCCTATGGTCCCATTCACTCGGGAATATCCCAACACAGCTCCTAGAAGAAACGTGTTTCTGACTCGCTGAATCTCAACATAGATTCAACTCTCTTAGGTGAACGAACGCACAGCAGAGCAGTTTCAAGGAAACGTTTCTCCTGAGTTTTAGACGAAGTTTCCTGCGGTTTAGGACGTATGCCGGCATTGGGCTGGAAATACCGGTTTTGGGATTCTGCACAGAAAGGGTTTGCAAACCGCTGAATCCACACGTCAGTTTAACTCTGTCAGTTGAATGCACACATTGACAACCATTCAGTTAGATAGCTCCGTTTTGGTTTTAGAAGCAGATATTTCTCTGTACAGCCTATGGTCCCATTCATTCGGGAATATCCCAACGCAGCTCCTAGAAGAAACGTGTTTCTGACTCGCTGAATCTCCAGATAGATTCAACTCTCTTAGGTGAACGAATGCACAGCAGAGCGGTTTCAAGGAAACCTTTCTCCTGAGTTTTAGACGAAGTTTCCTGCGGTTTAGGACGTATGCCGGCATTGGGCTGGAAATACCGGTTTTGGGATTCTGCACAGAAAGGGTTTGCAAACGGCTGAATCCACACGTGAGTTTAACTCTGTCAGTTGAATGCACACATTGACAACCATTCTGTTAGATAGCTCCGTTTTGGTTTTAGAAGCAGATATTTCTCTGTACAGCCTATGGTCCCATTCACTCGGGAATATCCCAACGCAACTCCTAGAAGAAACGTGTTTCTGACTTGCTGAATCTCCACATAGATTCAACTCCCTTAGGTGAACGAATGCACAGCAGAGCAGTTTCAAGGAAACGTTTCTCCTGAGTTTTAGACGAAGTTTCTTGCGGTTTAGTACGTATGCCGACACTGGGCTGGAAATACCGGTATTGTGATTCTGCACAGAAAGGATTTGCAAACCGCTGAATCCACACGTGAGTTTAACTCTGTCAGTTGAATGCACACATTGACAACCATTCAGTTAGATAGCTCCGTTTTGGTTTTAGAAGCAGATATTTCTCTGTACAGCCTATGGTCCCATTCACTCGGGAATATCCCAACACAGCTCCTAGAAGAAACGTGTTTCTGACTCGCTGTATCTCAATATAGATTCAACTCTCTTAGGTGAACGAACGCACAGCAGAGCAGTTTCAAGGAAACGTTTCTCCTGAGTTTTAGACGAAGTTTCCTGCGGTTTAGTACGTATGCCGGCATTGGGCTGGAAATACCGGTTTTGGGATTCTGCACAGAAAGGGTTTGCAAACCGCTGAATCCACACGTGAGTTTTACTCTGTCAGTTGAATGCACACATTGACAACCATTCAGTTAGATAGCTCCGTGTTGGTTTTAGAAGCAGATATTTCTCTGTATAGCCTATGGTACCATTCACTCGGGAATATACCAACGCAGCTCCAAGAAGAAACGTGTTTCTGACTCGCTGAATCTCAACATAGATTCAACTCTCTTAGGTGAACGAACGCACAGCAGAGCAGTTTCAAGGAAACGTTTCTCCTGAGTTTTAGACGAAGTTTCCTGCGGTTTAGTACGTATGCCGGCATTGGGCTGGAAATACCGGTTTTGGGATTCTGCACAGAAAGGGTTTGCAAACCGCTGAATCCACACGTCAGTTTAACTCTGTCAGTTGAATGCACACATTGACAACCATTCAGTTAGATAGCTCCGTTTTGGTTTTAGAAGCAGATATTTCTCTGTACAGCCTATGGTCCCATTCATTCGGGAATATCCCAGCACAGCTCCTAGAAGAAACGTGTTTCTGACTCGCTGAATCTCAACATAGATTCAACTCTCTTAGGTGAACGAACGCACAGCAGAGCAGTTTCAAGGAAACGTTTCTCCTGAGTTTTAGACGAAGTTTCCTGCGGTTTAGTACGTATGCCGGCATTCGGATGGAAATACCGGTTTTGCGATTCTGCACAGAAAGGGTTTGCAAACCGCTGAATCCACACGTGAGTTTAACTGTGTCAGTTGAATGCACACATTGACAACCATTCAGTTAGATAGCTCCGTTTTGGTGTTAGAAGCAGATATTTCTCTGTACAGCCTATCGTCCCATTCACTCGGGAATATCCCAACACAGCTCCTAGAAGAAACGTGTTTCTGACTCGCTGAATCTCAACCTAGATTCAACTCTCTTTGGTGAACGAACTCACAGCAGAGCAGTTTCAAGGAAACGTTTCTCCTGAGTTTTAGACGAAGTTTCCTGAGGTTTAATACGTATGCCGGCATTGGGATGTAAATACCGGTTTTGCGATTCTGCACAGAAAGGGTTTGCAAACCGCTGAATCCACACGTGAGTTTAACTCTGTCAGTTGAATGCACACATTGACAACCATTCAGTTAGATAGCTCCGTTTTGGTTTTAGAAGCAGATATTTCTCTGTACAGCCTATGGTCCCATTCACTCGGGAATATCCCAACACAGCTCCTAGAAGAAACGTGTTTCTGACTCGCTGAATCTCAACATAGATTCAACTCTCTTAGGTGAACGAACGCACAGCAGAGCAGTTTCAAGGAAACGTTTCTCCTGAGTTTTAGACGAAGTTTACTGCGGTTTAGGACGTATGCCGGCATTGGGATGGAAATACCGGTTTTGGGATTCTGCACAGAAAGGGTTTTCAATCCGCTGAATCCACACGTGAGTTTTACTCTGTCAGTTGAATGCACACATTGACAAGCATTCAGTTAGATAGCTCCGTTTTGGTTTTAGAAGCAGATATTTCTCTGTACAGCCTATGGTCCCATTCACTCGGGAATATCCCAACACAGCTCCTAGAAGAAACGTGTTTCTGACTCGCTGAATCTCAACATGGATTCAACACTCTTAGGTGAACGAACGCACAGCAGAGCAGTTTCAAGGAAACGTTTCTCCTGAATTTTAGACGAAGTTTCCTGCGGTTTAGAACGTATGCCGGCATTGGGCTGGAATTACCGGTTTTGGGATTCTGCAAAGAAAGGGTTTGCTAACCGCTGAATCCACACGTGAGTTTAACTCTGTCACTTGAATGCACACATTGACAAGCATTCAGTTAGATAGCTCCGTTTTGGTTTTAGAAGCAGATATTTCTCTGTACAGCCTATGGTCCCATTCACTCGGGAATATCCCAACGCAGCTCCTAGAAGAAACGTGTTTCTGACTCGCTGAATCTCCAGATAGATTCAACTCTCTTAGGTGAACGAATGCACAGCAGAGCGGTTTCAAGGAAACCTTTCTCCTGAGTTTTAGACGAAGTTTCCTGCGGTTTAGGACGTATGCCGGCATTGGGCTGGAAATACCAGTTTTGGGATTCTGCACAGAAATGGTTTGCAAACCGCTGAATCCACACGTCAGTTTAACTCTGTCAGTTGAATGCACACATTGACAACCATTCAGTTAGATAGCTCCGTTTTGGTTTTAGAAGCAGATATTTCTCTGTACAGCCTATGGTCCCATTCACTCGGGAATATCCCAACACAGCTCCTAGAAGAAAAGTGATTCTGACTCGCTGAATCTCAACATAGATTCAACTCTCTTAGGTGAACGAACGAACAGCAGAGCAGTTTCAAGGAAACGTTTCTCCTGAGATTTAGACGAAGTTTCCTGAGGTTTAGTACGTATGCCGGCATTCGGATGGAAATACCGGTTTTGCGATTCTGCACAGAAAGGGTTAGCAAACCACTGAATCCACACGTGAGTTTAACTCTGTCAGTTGAATGCACACATTGAAAAGCATTCAGTTAGATTGCTCCGTTTTGGTTTTAGAAGCAGATATTTCTCTGTACAGCCTATGGTCCCATTCACTCGGGAATATCCCAACACAGCTCCTAGAAGAAACGTGTTTCTGACTCGCTGAATCTCAACATAGATTCAACTCTCTTAGGTGAACGAACGCACAGCAGAGCAGTTTCAAGGAAACGTTTCTCCTGAGTTTTAGACGAAGTTTCCTGCGGTTTAGTACGTATGCCGACATTGGGATCAAATACCGGTTTTGGGATTCTGCACAGAAACGGTTTGCAAACCGCTGAATCCTCACGTGAGTTTAACTCTGTCAGTTGAATGCACACATTGACAAGCATTCAGTTAGATAGCTCCGTTTTGGTTTTAGAAGCAGATATTTCTCTGTACAGCCTATGGTCCCATTCACTCGGGAATATCCCAAGGCAGCCCCTAGAAAAAACGTGTTTCTGACTCGCTGAATCTCAACATAGATTCAACTCTCTTAGTTGAACGAATGCACAGCAGAGCAGTTTCAAGGAAAACTTTCTCCTGAGTTTTAGACGAAGTTTCCTGAGGTTTAGGACGTATGCCGGCATTGGGCTGGAAATACCGGTTTTGGGATTCTGCACAGAAAGGGTTTGCAATCCGCTGAATCCACACGTGAGTTTTACTCTGTCAGTTGAATGCACACATTGACAACCATTCAGTTAGATAGCTCCGTTTTGGTTTTAGAAGCAGATATTTCTCTGTACAGCCTATGGTCCCATTCACTCGGGAATATCCCAACACAGCTCCTAGAAGAAACGTGTTTCTGACTCGCTGAATCTCAACATAGATTCAACACTCTTAGGTGAACGAACGCACAGCAGAGCAGTTTCAAGGAAACGTTTCTCCTGAATTTTAGACGAAGTTTCCTGCGGTTTAGTACGTATGCCGGCATTGGGCTGGAAATACCGGTTTTGGGATTCTGCACAGAAAGGGTTTGCAAACCGCTGAATCCACACGTGAGTTTTACTCTGTCAGTTGAATGCACACATTGACAACCATTCAGTTAGATAGCTCCGTGTTGGTTTTAGAAGCAGATATTTCTCTGTACAGCCTATGGTACCATTCACTCGGGAATATACCAACGCAGCTCCAAGAAGAAACGTGTTTCTGACTCGCTGAATCTCAACATAGATTCAACTCTCTTAGGTGAACGAACGCACAGCAGAGCAGTTTCAAGGAAACGTTTCTCCTGAGTTTTAGACGAAGTTTCCTGCGGTTTAGTACGTATGCCGGCATTGGGCTGGAAATACCGGTTTTGGGATTCTGCACAGAAAGGGTTTGCAAACCGCTGAATCCACACGTCAGTTTAACTCTGTCAGTTGAATGCACACATTGACAACCATTCAGTTAGATAGCTCCGTTTTGGTTTTAGAAGCAGATATTTCTCTGTACAGCCTATGGTCCCATTCATTCGGGAATATCCCAGCACAGCTCCTAGAAGAAACGTGTTTCTGACTCGCTGAATCTCAACATAGATTCAACTCTCTTAGGTGAACGAACGCACAGCAGAGCAGTTTCAAGGAAACGTTTCTCCTGAGTTTTAGACGAAGTTTCCTGCGGTTTAGTACGTATGCCGGCATTCGGATGGAAATACCGGTTTTGCGATTCTGCACAGAAAGGGTTTGCAAACCGCTGAATCCACACGTGAGTTTAACTGTGTCAGTTGAATGCACACATTGACAACCATTCAGTTAGATAGCTCCGTTTTGGTGTTAGAAGCAGATATTTCTCTGTACAGCCTATCGTCCCATTCACTCGGGAATATCCCAACACAGCTCCTAGAAGAAACGTGTTTCTGACTCGCTGAATCTCAACCTAGATTCAACTCTCTTAGGTGAACGAACTCACAGCAGAGCAGTTTCAAGGAAACGTTTCTCCTGAGTTTTAGACGAAGTTTCCTGAGGTTTAGTACGTATGCCGGCATTGGGATGTAAATACCGGTTTTGCGATTCTGCACAGAAAGGGTTTGCAAACCGCTGAATCCACAAGTGAGTTTAACTCTGTCAGTTGAATGCACACATTGACAACCATTCAGTTAGATAGCTCCGTTTTGGTTTTAGAAGCAGATATTTCTCTGTACAGCCTATGGTCCCATTCACTCGGGAATATCCCAACACAGCTCCTAGAAGAAACGTGTTTCTGACTCGCTGAATCTCAACATAGATTCAACTCTCTTAGGTGAACGAACGCACAGCAGAGCAGTTTCAAGGAAACGTTTCTCCTGAGTTTTAGACGAAGTTTACTGCGGTTTAGGACGTATGCCGGCATTGGGATGGAAATACCGGTTTTGGGATTCTGCACAGAAAGGGTTTTCAATCCGCTGAATCCACACGTGAGTTTTACTCTGTCAGTTGAATGCACACATTGACAAGCATTCAGTTAGATAGCTCCGTTTTGGTTTTAGAAGCAGATATTTCTCTGTACAGCCTATGGTCCCATTCACTCGGGAATATCCCAACACAGCTCCTAGAAGAAACGTGTTTCTGACTCGCTGAATCTCAACATAGATTCAACACTCTTAGGTGAACGAACGCACAGCAGAGCAGTTTCAAGGAAACGTTTCTCCTGAATTTTAGACGAAGTTTCCTGCGGTTTAGTACGTATGCCGGCATTGGGCTGGAAATACCGGTTTTGGGATTCTGCAAAGAAAGGGTTTGCTAACCGCTGAATCCACACGTGAGTTTAACTCTGTCACTTGAATGCACACATTGACAAGCATTCAGTTAGATAGCTCCGTTTTGGTTTTAGAAGCAGATATTTCTCTGTACAGCCTATGGTCCCATTCACTCGGGAATATCCCAACGCAGCTCCTAGAAGAAACGTGTTTCTGACTCGCTGAATCTCCAGATAGATTCAACTCTCTTAGGTGAACGAATGCACAGCAGAGCGGTTTCAAGGAAACCTTTCTCCTGAGTTTTAGACGAAGTTTCCTGCGGTTTAGTACGTATGCCGGCATTGGGATCAAATACCGGTTTTGGGATTCTGCACAGAAACGGTTTGCAAACCGCTGAATCCTCACGTGAGTTTAACTCTGTCAGTTGAATGCACACATTGACAAGCATTCAGTTAGATAGCTCCGTTTTGGTTTTAGAAGCAGATATTTCTCTGTACAGCCTATGGTCCCATTCACTCGGGAATATCCCAAGGCAGCTCCTAGAAAAAACGTGTTTCTGACTCGCTGAATCTCAACATAGATTCAACTCTCTTAGTTGAACGAATGCACAGCAGAAGAGTTTCAAGGAAACCTTTCTCCTGAGTTTTAGACGAAGTTTCCTGAGGTTTAGGACGTATGCCGGCATTGGGCTGGAAATACCGGTTTTGGGATTCTGCACAGAAAGGGTTTGCAATCCGCTGAATCCACACGTGAGTTTTACTCTGTCAGTTGAATGCACACATTGACAACCATTCAGTTAGATAGCTCCGTTTTGGTTTTAGAAGCAGATATTTCTCTGTACAGCCTATGGTCCCATTCACTCGGGAATATCCCAACACAGCTCCTAGAAGAAACGTGTTTCTGACTCGCTGAATCTCAACATAGATTCAACACTCTTAGGTGAACGAACGCACAGCAGAGCAGTTTCAAGGAAACGTTTCTCCTGAATTTTAGACGAAGTTTCCTGCGGTTTAGTACGTATGCCGGCATTGGGCTGGAAATACCGGTTTTGGGATTCTGCAAAGAAAGGGTTTGCTAACCGATGAATCCACACGTGAGTTTAACTCTGTCACTTGAATGCACACATTGACAAGCATTCAGTTAGATAACTCCGTTTTGGTTTTAGAAGCAGATATTTCTCTGTACAGCCTATGGTCCCATTCACTCGGGAATATCCCAACGCAGCTCCTAGAAGAAACGTGTTTCTGACTCGCTGAATCTCCAGATAGATTCAACTCTCTTAGGTGAACGAATGCACAGCAGAGCGGTTTCAAGGAAACCTTTCTCCTGAGTTTTAGACGAAGTTTCCTGCGGTTTAGGACGTATGCCGGCATTGGGCTGGAAATACCGGTTTTGGGATTCTGCACAGAAATGGTTTGCAAACCGCTGAATCCACACGTGAGTTTAACTCTGTCAGTTGAATGCACACATTGACAACCATTCAGTTAGATAGCTCCGTTTTGGTTTTAGAAGCAGATATTTCTCTGTACAGCCTATGGTCCCATTCACTCGGGAATATCCCAAGGCAGCTCCAAGAAGAAACGTGTTTCTGACTCGCTGAATCTCAATATAGATTCAACTCTCTTAGGTGAACGAACACACAGCAGAGCAGTTTCAAGGAAACGTTTCACCTGAGTTTTAGACGAAGTTTACGGCGGTTTAGTACGTATGCCGGCATTGGGCTGGAAATACCGGTATTGGGATTCTGCACAGAAAGGGTTTGCAAACCGCTGAATCCACACGTCAGTTTAACTCTGTCAGTTGAATGCACACATTGACAAGCATTCAGTTAGAGAGCTCCGTTTTGGTTTTAGAAGCAGATATTTCTCTGTACAGCCTATGGTCCCATTCACTCGGGAATATCCCAAGGCAGCTCCTAGAAAAAACGTGTTTCTGACTCGCTGAATCTCAACATAGATTCAACTCTCTTAGTTGAACGAATGCACAGCAGAGCAGTTTCAAGGAAACCTTTCTCCTGAGTTTTAGACGAAGTTTCCTGAGGTTTAGGACGTATGCCGGCATTGGGCTGGAAATACCGGTTTTGGGATTCTGCACAGAAAGGGTTTGCAATCCGCTGAATCCACACGTGAGTATTACTCTGTCAGTTGAATGCACACATTGACAACCATTCAGTTAGATAGCTCCGTTTTGGTTTTAGAAGCAGATATTTGTCTCTACAGCCTATGGTCCCATTCACTCGGGAATATCCCAACACAGCTCCTAGAAGAAACGTGTTTCTGACTCGCTGAATCTCAACATAGATTCAACACTCTTAGGTGAACGAACGCACAGCAGAGCAGTTTCAAGGAAACGTTTCTCCTGAATTTTAGACGAAGTTTCCTGCGGTTTAGTACGTATGCCGGCATTGGGCTGGAAATACCGGTTTTGGGATTCTGCAAAGAAAGGGTTTGCTAACCGCTGAATCCACAAGTGAGTTTAACTCTGTCACTTGAATGCACACATTGACAAGCATTCAGTTAGATAGCTCCGTTTTGGTTTTAGAAGCAGATATTTCTCTGTACAGCCTATGGTCCCATTCACTCGGGAATATCCCAACGCAGCTCCTAGAAGAAACGTGTTTCTGACTCGCTGAATCTCCAGATAGATTCAACTCTCTTAGGTGAACGAATGCACAGCAGAGCGGTTTCAAGGAAACCTTTCTCCTGAGTTTTAGACGAAGTTTACTGCGGTTTAGGACGTATGCCGGCATTGGGCTGGAAATACCGGTTTTGGGATTCTGCACAGAAATGGTTTGCAAACCGCTGAATCCACACGTGAGTTTAACTGTGTCAGTTGAATGCACACATTGACAACCATTCAGTTAGATAGCTCCGTTTTGGTTTTAGAAGCAGATATTTCTCTGTACAGCCTATGGTCCCATTCACTCGGGAATATCCCAACACAGCTCCTAGAAGAAACGTGTTTCTGACTCGCTGAATCTCAACATAGATTCAACTCTCTTAGGTGAACGAACGAACAGCAGAGCCGTTTCAAGGAAACGTTTCTCCTGAGTTTTAGACGAAGTTTCCTGAGGTTTAGTACGTATGCCGGCATTCGGATGGAAATACCGGTTTTGCGATTCTGCACAGAAAGGGTTTGCAAACCGCTGAATCCACACGTGAGTTTAACTCTGTCAGTTGAATGCACACATTGACAACCATTCAGTTAGATAGCTCCGTTTTGGTTTTAGAAGCAGATATTTCTCTGTACAGCCTATGGTCCCATTCACTCGGGAATATCCCAACGCAGCTCCTAGAAGAAACGTGTTTCTGACTCGCTGAATCTCAACATACATTCAATACTCTTAGGTGAACGAACGCACAGCAGAGCAGTTTCAAGGAAACGTTTCTCCTGAATTTTAGACGAAGTTTCCTGCGGTTTAGTACGTATGCCGGCATTGGGCTGGAAATACCGGTTTTGGGATTCTGCAAAGAAGGGGTTTGCTAACCGCTGAATCCACATGTGAGTTTAACTCTGTCACTTGAATGCACACATTGACAAGCATTCAGTTAGATAGCTCCGTTTTGGTTTTAGAAGCAGATATTTCTCTGTACAGCCTATGGTCCCATTCACTCGGGAATATCCCAACGCAGCTCCTAGAAGAAACGTGTTTCTGACTCGCTGAATCTCCAGATAGATTCAACTCTCTTAGGTGAACGAATGCACAGCAGAGCGGTTTCAAGGAAACCTTTCTCCTGAGTTTTAGACGAAGTTTCCTGCGGTTTAGGACGTATGCCGGCATTGGGCTGGAAATACCGGTTTTGGGATTCTGCACAGAAATGGTTTGCAAACCGCTGAATCCACACGTGAGTTTAACTCTGTCAGTTGAATGCACACATTGACAAGCATTCAGTTAGATAGCTCCGTTTTGGTTTTAGAAGCAGATATTTCTCTGTACAGCCTATGGTCCCATTCACTCGGGAATATCCCAACACAGCTCCTAGAAGAAAAGTGATTCTGACTCGCTGAATCTCAACATAGATTCAACTCTCTTAGTTGAACGAACGAACAGCAGAGCAGTTTCAAGGAAACGTTTCTCCTGAGATTTAGACGAAGTTTCCTGAGGTTTAGTACGTATGCCGGCATTCGGATGGAAATACCGGTTTTGCGATTCTGCACAGAAAGGGTTAGCAAACCACTGAATCCACACGTGAGTTTAACTCTGTCAGTTGTATGCACACATTGAAAAGCATTCAGTTAGATTGCTCCGTTTTGGTTTTAGAAGCAGATATTTCTCTGTACAGCCTATGGTCCCATTCACTCGGGAATATCCCAACACAGCTCCTAGAAGAAACGTGTTTCTGACTCGCTGAATCTCAACATAGATTCAACTCTCTTAGGTGAACGAACGCACAGCAGAGCAGTTTCAAGGAAACGTTTCTCCTGAGTTTTAGACGAAGTTTCCTGCGGTTTAGTACGTATGCCGGCATTGGGCTGGAAATACCGGTTTTGGGATTCTGCAAAGAAAGGGTTTGCCAACCGCTGAATCCACACGTGGGTTTAACTCTGTCACTTGAATGCACACATTGACAACCATTCAGTTAGATAGCTCCGTTTTGGTCTTAGAAACAGATATATCTCTGTACAGCCTATGGTCCCATTCACTCGGGTATATCCCAACGCAGCTCCTAGAAGAAACGTGTTTCTGACTTGCTGAATCTCAACATAGATTCAATTCTCTTAGGTGAACGAACGCACAGCATTGCAGTTTCAAGGAAACGTTTCTCCTGAGTTTTAGACGAAGTTTCCTGCAGTTTAGGAAGTATGCCTGACTTGGGCTGGAAATACCGGTTTTGGGATTCTGCACAGAAAGGGTTTGCAAACCGCTGAATCCACACGTGAGTTTTACTCTGTCAGGTGAATGCACACATTGACAACCATTCAGTTAGATAGGTCCGTTTTGGTTTTAGAAGCAGATATTTCTCTGTACAGCCTATGGTCCCATTCACTCGGGAATATCCCAACACAGCTCCTAGAAGAAACGTGTTTCTGACTCGCTGAATCTCAATATAGATTCAACTCTCTTAGGTGAACGAACGCACAGCAGAGCAGTTTCAAGGAAACGTTTCTCCTGAGTTTTAGACGAAGTTTCCTGCGGTTTAGTACGTATGCCGGCATTGGGCTGGAAATACCGGTTTTGGGATTCTGCACAGAAAGGGTTTGCAACCCGCTGAATCCACACGTGAGTTTTACTCTGTCAGTTGAATGCACACATTGACAACCATTCAGTTAGATAGCTCCGTGTTGGTTTTAGAAGCAGATATTTCTCTGTACAGCCTATGGTACCATTCACTCGGGAATATCCCAACGCAGCTCCAAGCAGAAACGTGTTTCTGACTCGCTGAATCTCAACAAAGATTCAACTCTCTTAGGTGAACGAACTCACAGCAGAGCAGTTTCAAGGAAACGTTTCTCCTGAGTTTTAGACGAAGTTTCCTGCGGTTTAGTACGTATGCCGGCATTGGGCTGGAAATACCGGTATTGGGATTCTGCACAGAAAGGGTTTGCAAACCGCTGAATCCACACGTCTGTTTAACTCTGTCAGTTGAATGCACACGTTGACAACCATTCAGTTAGAGAACTCCGTTTTGGTTTTAGAGGCAGATATTTCTCTGTACAGCCTATGGTCCCATTCATTCGGGAATATCCCAGCACAGCTCCTAGAAGAAACGTGTTTCTGACTCGCTGAATCTCAACATAGATTCAACTCTCTTAGGTGAACGAACGCACAGCAGAGCAGTTTCAAGGAAACGTTTCTCCTGAGTTTTAGACGAAGTTTCCTGCGGTTTAGTACGTATGCCGGCATTCGGATGGAAATACCGGTTTTGCGATTCTGCACAGAAAGGGTTTGCAAACCGCTGAATCCACACGTGAGTTTAACTGTGTCAGTTGAATGCACACATTGACAACCATTCAGTTAGATAGCTCCGTTTTGGTTTTAGAAGCAGATATTTCTCTGTACAGCCTATGGTCCCATTCACTCGGGAATATCCCAACACAGCTCCTAGAAGAAACGTGTTTCTGACTCGCTGAATCTCAACATAGATTCAACTGTCTTAGGTGAACGAACGAACAGCAGAGCCGTTTCAAAGAAACGTTTCTCCTGAGTTTTAGACGAAGTTTCCTGAGGTTTAGTACGTATGCCGGCATTCGGATGGAAATATCGGTTTTGCGATTCTGCACAGAAAGGGTTTGCAAACCGCTGAATCCACACGTGAGTTTAACTCTGTCAGTTGAATGCACACATTGACAACCATTCAGTTAGATAGCTCCGTTTTGGTTTTAGAAGCAGATATTTCTCTGTACAGCCTATGGTCCCATTCACTCGGGAATATCCCAACGCAGCTCCTAGAAGAAACGTGTTTCTGACTCGCTGAATGTCAACATAGATTCAACTCTCTTAGGTGAACGAACGCACAGCAGAGCAGTTTCAAGGAAACGATTCTCCTGAGTTTTAGACCAAGTTTACTGCTGTGTAGTACGTATGCCGGCATTGGGATCAAATACCGGTTTTGGGATTCTGCACAGAAACGGTTTGCAAACCGCTGAATCCTCACGTGAGTTTAACTCTGTCAGTTGAATGCACACATTGACAAGCATTCAGTTAGATAGCTCCGTTTTGGTTTTAGAAGCAGATATTTCTCTGTACAGCCTATGGTCCCATTCACTCGGGTATATCCCAAGGCAGCTCCTAGAAAAAACGTGTTTCTGACTCGCTGAATCTCAACATAGATTCAACTCTCTTAGTTGAACGAATGCACAGCAGAGCAGTTTCAAGGAAAACTTTCTAATGAGTTTTAGACGAAGTTTCCTGAGGTTTAGGACGTATGCCGGCATTGGGCTGGAAATACCGGTTTTGGGATTCTGCACAGAAAGGGTTTGCAATCCGCTGAATCCACACGTGAGTTTTACTCTGTCAGTTGAATGCACACATTGACAACCATTCAGTTAGATAGCTCCGTTTTGGTTTTAGAAGCAGATATTTCTCTGTACAGCCTATGGTCCCATTCACTCGGGAATATCCCAACACAGCTCCTAGAAGAAACGTGTTTCTGACTCGCTGAATCTCAACATAGATTCAACACTCTTAGGTGAACGAACGCACAGCAGAGCAGTTTCAAGGAAACTTTTCACCTGAGTTTTAGACGAAGTTTCCGGCGGTTTAGTACGTATGCCGGCATTGGGCTGGAAATACCGGTATTGGGATTCTGCACAGAAAGGGTTTGCAATCCGCTGAATCCACACGTGAGTATTACTCTGTCACTTGAATGCACACATTGACAACCATTCAGTTAGATAGCTCCGTTTTGGTTTTAGAAGCAGATATTTCTCTGTACAGCCTATGGTCCCATTCACTCGGGAATATCCCAACGCAGCTCCTAGAAGAAACGTGTTTCTGACTCGCTGAATCTCCAGATAGATTCAACTCTCTTAGGTGAACGAATGCACAGCAGAGCGGTTTCAAGGAAACCTTTCTCCTGAGTTTTAGACGAAGTTTACTGCGGTTTAGGACGTCTGCCGGCATTGGGCTGGAAATACCGGTTTTGGGATTCTGCACAGAAATGGTTTGCAAACCGCTGAATCCACACGTGAGTTTAACTCTGTCAGTTGAATGCACACATTGACAACCATTCTGTTAGATAGCTCCGTTTTGGTTTTAGAAGCAGATATTTCTCTGTACAGCCTATGGTCCCATTCACTCGGGAATATCCCAACGCAGCTCCAAGAAGAAACGTGTTTCTGACTCGCTGAATCTCAATATAGATTCAACTCTCTTAGGTGAACGAACACACAGCAGAGCGGTTTCAAGGAAACGTTTCACCTGAGTTTTAGACGAAGTTTCCGGCGGTTTAGTACGTATGCCGGCATTGGGCTGGAAATACCGGTATTGGGATTCTGCACAGAAAGGGTTTGCAAACCGCTGAATCCACACGTCAGTTTAACTCTGTCAGTTGAATGCACACATTGACAACCATTCAGTTAGATAGCTCCGTTTTGGTTTTAGAAGCAGATATTTCTCTTTACAGCCTATGGTCCCATTCACTCGGGAATATCCCAACACAGCTCCTAGAAGAAACGTGTTTCTGACTCGCTGAATCTCAACATAGATTCAACTCTCTTAGGTGAACGAACGCACAGCAGAGCAGTTTCAAGGAAACGTTTCTCCTGAGTTTTAGACGAAGTTTCCTGCGGTTTAGGACGTATGCCGGCATTGGGCTGGAAATACCGGTTTTGGGATTCTGCACAGAAAGGGTTTGCAAACCGCTGAATCCACACGTCAGTTTAACTCTGTCAGTTGAATGCACACATTGACAACCATTCAGTTAGATAGCTCCGTTTTGGTTTTAGAAGCAGATATTTCTCTGTACAGCCTATGGTCCCATTCATTCGGGAATATCCCAACGCAGCTCCTAGAAGAAACGTGTTTCTGACTCGCTGAATCTCCAGATAGATTCAACTCTCTTAGGTGAACGAATGCACAGCAGAGCGGTTTCAAGGAAACCTTTCTCCTGAGTTTTAGACGAAGTTTCCTGCGGTTTAGGACGTATGCCGGCATTGGGCTGGAAATACCGGTTTTGGGATTCTGCACAGAAATGGTTTGCAAACGGCTGAATCCACACGTGAGTTTAACTCTGTCAGTTGAATGCACACATTGACAACCATTCTGTTAGATAGCTCCGTTTTGGTTTTAGAAGCAGATATTTCTCTGTACAGCCTATGGTCCCATTCACTCGGGAATATCCCAACGCAGCTCCAAGAAGAAACGTGTTTCTGACTCGCTGAATCTCAATATAGATTCAACTCTCTTAGGTGAACGAACACACAGCAGAGCGGTTTCAAGGAAACGTTTCACCTGAGTTTTAGACAAAGTTTCCGGCGGTTTAGTACGTATGCCGGCATTGGGCTGAAAATACCGGTTTTGGGATTCTGCAAAGAAAGGGTTTGCTAACCGCTGAATCCACACATGAGTTTAACTCTGTCACTTGAATGCACACATTGACAACCATTCAGTTAGAAAGCTCCGTTTTGGTTTTAGAAGCAGATATTTCTCTTTACAGCCTATGGTCCCATTCACTCGGGAATATCCCAACGCAACTCCTAGAAGAAACGTGTTTCTGACTTGCTGAATCTCCACATAGATTCAACTCCCTTAGGTGAACGAATGCACAGCAGAGCAGTTTCAAGGAAACGTTTCTCCTGAGTTTTAGACGAAGTTTCTTGCGGTTTAGTACGTATGCCGACACTGGGCTGGAAATACCGGTATTGTGATTCTGCACAGAAAGGATTTGCAAACCGCTGAATCCACACGTGAGTTTAACTCTGTCAGTTGAATGCACACATTGACAACCATTCAGTTAGATAGCTCCGTTTTGGTTTTAGAAGCAGATATTTCTCTGTACAGCCTATGGTCCCATTCACTCGGGAATATCCCAACACAGCTCCTAGAAGAAACGTGTTTCTGACTCGCTGTATCTCAATATAGATTCAACTCTCTTAGGTGAACGAACGCACAGCAGAGCAGTTTCAAGGAAACGTTTCTCCTGAGTTTTAGACGAAGTTTCCTGCGGTTTAGTACGTATGCCGGCATTGGGCTGGAAATACCGGTTTTGGGATTCTGCACAGAAAGGGTTTGCAAACCGCTGAATCCACACGTGAGTTTTACTCTGTCAGTTGAATGCACACATTGACAACCATTCAGTTAGATAGCTCCGTGTTGGTTTTAGAAGCAGATATTTCTCTGTATAGCCTATGGTACCATTCACTCGGGAATATACCAACGCAGCTCCAAGAAGAAACGTGTTTCTGACTCGCTGAATCTCAACATAGATTCAACTCTCTTAGGTGAACGAACGCACAGCAGAGCAGTTTCAAGGAAACGTTTCTCCTGAGTTTTAGACGAAGTTTCCTGCGGTTTAGTACGTATGCCGGCATTGGGCTGGAAATACCGGTTTTGGGATTCTGCACAGAAAGGGTTTGCAAACCGCTGAATCCACACGTCAGTTTAACTCTGTCAGTTGAATGCACACATTGACAACCATTCAGTTAGATAGCTCCGTTTTGGTTTTAGAAGCAGATATTTCTCTGTACAGCCTATGGTCCCATTCATTCGGGAATATCCCAGCACAGCTCCTAGAAGAAACGTGTTTCTGACTCGCTGAATCTCAACATAGATTCAACTCTCTTAGGTGAACGAACGCACAGCAGAGCAGTTTCAAGGAAACGTTTCTCCTGAGTTTTAGACGAAGTTTCCTGCGGTTTAGTACGTATGCCGGCATTCGGATGGAAATACCGGTTTTGCGATTCTGCACAGAAAGGGTTTGCAAACCGCTGAATCCACACGTGAGTTTAACTGTGTCAGTTGAATGCACACATTGACAACCATTCAGTTAGATAGCTCCGTTTTGGTGTTAGAAGCAGATATTTCTCTGTACAGCCTATCGTCCCATTCACTCGGGAATATCCCAACACAGCTCCTAGAAGAAACGTGTTTCTGACTCGCTGAATCTCAACCTAGATTCAACTCTCTTTGGTGAACGAACTCACAGCAGAGCAGTTTCAAGGAAACGTTTCTCCTGAGTTTTAGACGAAGTTTCCTGAGGTTTAATACGTATGCCGGCATTGGGATGTAAATACCGGTTTTGCGATTCTGCACAGAAAGGGTTTGCAAACCGCTGAATCCACACGTGAGTTTAACTCTGTCAGTTGAATGCACACATTGACAACCATTCAGTTAGATAGCTCCGTTTTGGTTTTAGAAGCAGATATTTCTCTGTACAGCCTATGGTCCCATTCACTCGGGAATATCCCAACACAGCTCCTAGAAGAAACGTGTTTCTGACTCGCTGAATCTCAACATAGATTCAACTCTCTTAGGTGAACGAACGCACAGCAGAGCAGTTTCAAGGAAACGTTTCTCCTGAGTTTTAGACGAAGTTTACTGCGGTTTAGGACGTATGCCGGCATTGGGATGGAAATACCGGTTTTGGGATTCTGCACAGAAAGGGTTTTCAATCCGCTGAATCCACACGTGAGTTTTACTCTGTCAGTTGAATGCACACATTGACAAGCATTCAGTTAGATAGCTCCGTTTTGGTTTTAGAAGCAGATATTTCTCTGTACAGCCTATGGTCCCATTCACTCGGGAATATCCCAACACAGCTCCTAGAAGAAACGTGTTTCTGACTCGCTGAATCTCAACATGGATTCAACACTCTTAGGTGAACGAACGCACAGCAGAGCAGTTTCAAGGAAACGTTTCTCCTGAATTTTAGACGAAGTTTCCTGCGGTTTAGAACGTATGCCGGCATTGGGCTGGAAATACCGGTTTTGGGATTCTGCAAAGAAAGGGTTTGCTAACCGCTGAATCCACACGTGAGTTTAACTCTGTCACTTGAATGCACACATTGACAAGCATTCAGTTAGATAGCTCCGTTTTGGTTTTAGAAGCAGATATTTCTCTGTACAGCCTATGGTCCCATTCACTCGGGAATATCCCAACGCAGCTCCTAGAAGAAACGTGTTTCTGACTCGCTGAATCTCCAGATAGATTCAACTCTCTTAGGTGAACGAATGCACAGCAGAGCGGTTTCAAGGAAACCTTTCTCCTGAGTTTTAGACGAAGTTTCCTGCGGTTTAGGACGTATGCCGGCATTGGGCTGGAAATACCAGTTTTGGGATTCTGCACAGAAATGGTTTGCAAACCGCTGAATCCACACGTCAGTTTAACTCTGTCAGTTGAATGCACACATTGACAACCATTCAGTTAGATAGCTCCGTTTTGGTTTTAGAAGCAGATATTTCTCTGTACAGCCTATGGTCCCATTCACTCGGGAATATCCCAACACAGCTCCTAGAAGAAAAGTGATTCTGACTCGCTGAATCTCAACATAGATTCAACTCTCTTAGGTGAACGAACGAACAGCAGAGCAGTTTCAAGGAAACGTTTCTCCTGAGATTTAGACGAAGTTTCCTGAGGTTTAGTACGTATGCCGGCATTCGGATGGAAATACCGGTTTTGCGATTCTGCACAGAAAGGGTTAGCAAACCACTGAATCCACACGTGAGTTTAACTCTGTCAGTTGAATGCACACATTGAAAAGCATTCAGTTAGATTGCTCCGTTTTGGTTTTAGAAGCAGATATTTCTCTGTACAGCCTATGGTCCCATTCACTCGGGAATATCCCAACACAGCTCCTAGAAGAAACGTGTTTCTGACTCGCTGAATCTCAACATAGATTCAACTCTCTTAGGTGAACGAACGCACAGCAGAGCAGTTTCAAGGAAACGTTTCTCCTGAGTTTTAGACGAAGTTTCCTGCGGTTTAGTACGTATGCCGACATTGGGATCAAATACCGGTTTTGGGATTCTGCACAGAAACGGTTTGCAAACCGCTGAATCCTCACGTGAGTTTAACTCTGTCAGTTGAATGCACACATTGACAAGCATTCAGTTAGATAGCTCCGTTTTGGTTTTAGAAGCAGATATTTCTCTGTACAGCCTATGGTCCCATTCACTCGGGAATATCCCAAGGCAGCCCCTAGAAAAAACGTGTTTCTGACTCGCTGAATCTCAACATAGATTCAACTCTCTTAGTTGAACGAATGCACAGCAGAGCAGTTTCAAGGAAAACTTTCTCCTGAGTTTTAGACGAAGTTTCCTGAGGTTTAGGACGTATGCCGGCATTGGGCTGGAAATACCGGTTTTGGGATTCTGCACAGAAAGGGTTTGCAATCCGCTGAATCCACACGTGAGTTTTACTCTGTCAGTTGAATGCACACATTGACAACCATTCAGTTAGATAGCTCCGTTTTGGTTTTAGAAGCAGATATTTCTCTGTACAGCCTATGGTCCCATTCACTCGGGAATATCCCAACACAGCTCCTAGAAGAAACGTGTTTCTGACTCGCTGAATCTCAACATAGATTCAACACTCTTAGGTGAACGAACGCACAGCAGAGCAGTTTCAAGGAAACGTTTCTCCTGAATTTTAGACGAAGTTTCCTGCGGTTTAGTACGTATGCCGGCATTGGGCTGGAAATACCGGTTTTGGGATTCTGCACAGAAAGGGTTTGCAAACCGCTGAATCCACACGTGAGTTTTACTCTGTCAGTTGAATGCACACATTGACAACCATTCAGTTAGATAGCTCCGTGTTGGTTTTAGAAGCAGATATTTCTCTGTACAGCCTATGGTACCATTCACTCGGGAATATACCAACGCAGCTCCAAGAAGAAACGTGTTTCTGACTCGCTGAATCTCAACATAGATTCAACTCTCTTAGGTGAACGAACGCACAGCAGAGCAGTTTCAAGGAAACGTTTCTCCTGAGTTTTAGACGAAGTTTCCTGCGGTTTAGTACGTATGCCGGCATTGGGCTGGAAATACCGGTTTTGGGATTCTGCACAGAAAGGGTTTGCAAACCGCTGAATCCACACGTCAGTTTAACTCTGTCAGTTGAATGCACACATTGACAACCATTCAGTTAGATAGCTCCGTTTTGGTTTTAGAAGCAGATATTTCTCTGTACAGCCTATGGTCCCATTCATTCGGGAATATCCCAGCACAGCTCCTAGAAGAAACGTGTTTCTGACTCGCTGAATCTCAACATAGATTCAACTCTCTTAGGTGAACGAACGCACAGCAGAGCAGTTTCAAGGAAACGTTTCTCCTGAGTTTTAGACGAAGTTTCCTGCGGTTTAGTACGTATGCCGGCATTCGGATGGAAATACCGGTTTTGCGATTCTGCACAGAAAGGGTTTGCAAACCGCTGAATCCACACGTGAGTTTAACTGTGTCAGTTGAATGCACACATTGACAACCATTCAGTTAGATAGCTCCGTTTTGGTGTTAGAAGCAGATATTTCTCTGTACAGCCTATCGTCCCATTCACTCGGGAATATCCCAACACAGCTCCTAGAAGAAACGTGTTTCTGACTCGCTGAATCTCAACCTAGATTCAACTCTCTTAGGTGAACGAACTCACAGCAGAGCAGTTTCAAGGAAACGTTTCTCCTGAGTTTTAGACGAAGTTTCCTGAGGTTTAGTACGTATGCCGGCATTGGGATGTAAATACCGGTTTTGCGATTCTGCACAGAAAGGGTTTGCAAACCGCTGAATCCACACGTGAGTTTAACTCTGTCAGTTGAATGCACACATTGACAACCATTCAGTTAGATAGCTCCGTTTTGGTTTTAGAAGCAGATATTTCTCTGTACAGCCTATGGTCCCATTCACTCGGGAATATCCCAACACAGCTCCTAGAAGAAACGTGTTTCTGACTCGCTGAATCTCAACATAGATTCAACTGTCTTAGGTGAACGAACGCACAGCAGAGCAGTTTCAAGGAAACGTTTCTCCTGAGTTTTAGACGAAGTTTACTGCGGTTTAGGACGTATGCCGGCATTGGGATGGAAATACCGGTTTTGGGATTCTGCACAGAAAGGGTTTTCAATCCGCTGAATCCACACGTGAGTTTTACTCTGTCAGTTGAATGCACACATTGACAAGCATTCAGTTAGATAGCTCCGTTTTGGTTTTAGAAGCAGATATTTCTCTGTACAGCCTATGGTCCCATTCACTCGGGAATATCCCAACACAGCTCCTAGAAGAAACGTGTTTCTGACTCGCTGAATCTCAACATAGATTCAACACTCTTAGGTGAACGAACGCACAGCAGAGCAGTTTCAAGGAAACGTTTCTCCTGAATTTTAGACGAAGTTTCCTGCGGTTTAGAACGTATGCCGGCATTGGGCTGGAAATACCGGTTTTGGGATTCTGCAAAGAAAGGGTTTGCTAACCGCTGAATCCACACGTGAGTTTAACTCTGTCACTTGAATGCACACATTGACAAGCATTCAGTTAGATAGCTCCGTTTTGGTTTTAGAAGCAGATATTTCTCTGTACAGCCTATGGTCCCATTCACTCGGGAATATCCCAACGCAGCTCCTAGAAGAAACGTGTTTCTGACTCGCTGAATCTCCAGATAGATTCAACTCTCTTAGGTGAACGAATGCACAGCAGAGCGGTTTCAAGGAAACCTTTCTCCTGAGTTTTAGACGAAGTTTCCTGCGGTTTAGTACGTATGCCGACATTGGGATCAAATACCGGTTTTGGGATTCTGCACAGAAACGGTTTGCAAACCGCTGAATCCTCACGTGAGTTTAACTCTGTCAGTTGAATGCACACATTGACAAGCATTCAGTTAGATAGCTCCGTTTTGGTTTTAGAAGCAGATATTTCTCTGTACAGCCTATAGTCCCATTCACTCGGGAATATCCCAAGGCAGCTCCTAGAAAAAACGTGTTTCTGACTCGCTGAATCTCAACATAGATTCAACTCTCTTAGTTGAACGAATGCACAGCAGAGCAGTTTCAAGGAAAACTTTCTCCTGAGTTTTAGACGAAGTTTCCTGAGGTTTAGGACGTATGCCGGCATTGGGCTGGAAATACCGGTTTTGGGATTCTGCACAGAAAGGGTTTGCAATCCGCTGAATCCACACGTGAGTTTTACTCTGTTAGTTGAATGCACACATTGACAACCATTCAGTTAGATAGCTCCGTTTTGGTTTTAGAAGCAGATATTTCTCTGTACAGCCTATGGTCCCATTCACTCGGGAATATCCCAACACAGCTCCTAGAAGAAACGTGTTTCTGACTCGCTGAATCTCAACATAGATTCAACACTCTTAGGTGAACGAACGCACAGCAGAGCAGTTTCAAGGAAACGTTTCTCCTGAATTTTAGACGAAGTTTCCTGCGGTTTAGTACGTATGCCGGCATTGGGCTGGAAATACCGGTTTTGGGATTCTGCAAAGAAAGGGTTTGCTAACCGCTGAATCCACACGTGAGTTTAACTCTGTCACTTGAATGCACACATTGACAAGCATTCAGTTAGATAGCTCCGTGTTGGTTTTAGAAGCAGATATTTCTCTGTACAGCCTATGGTCCCATTCACTCGGGAATATCCCAACACAGCTCCTAGAAGAAACGTGTTTCTGACTCGCTGAATCTCAACATAGATTCAACTCTCTTAGGTGAACGAACGAACAGCAGAGCCGTTTCAAAGAAACGTTTCTCCTGAGTTTTAGACGAAGTTTCCTGAGGTTTAGTACGTATGCCGGCATTCGGATGGAAATATCGGTTTTGCGATTCTGCACAGAAAGGGTTTGCAAACCGCTGAATCCACACGTGAGTTTAACTCTGTCAGTTGAATGCACACATTGACAACCATTCAGTTAGATAGCTCCGTTTTGGTTTTAGAAGCAGATATTTCTCTGTACAGCCTATGGTCCCATTCACTCGGGAATATCCCAACGCAGCTCCTAGAAGAAACGTGTTTCTGACTCGCTGAATGTCAACATAGATTCAACTCTCTTAGGTGAACGAACGCACAGCAGAGCAGTTTCAAGGAAACGATTCTCCTGAGTTTTAGACCAAGTTTACTGCTGTGTAGTACGTATGCCGGCATTGGGATCAAATACCGGTTTTGGGATTCTGCACAGAAACGGTTTGCAAACCGCTGAATCCTCACGTGAGTTTAACTCTGTCAGTTGAATGCACACATTGACAAGCATTCAGTTAGATAGCTCCGTTTTGGTTTTAGAAGCAGATATTTCTCTGTACAGCCTATGGTCCCATTCACTCGGGTATATCCCAAGGCAGCTCCTAGAAAAAACGTGTTTCTGACTCGCTGAATCTCAACATAGATTCAACTCTCTTAGTTGAACGAATGCACAGCAGAGCAGTTTCAAGGAAAACTTTCTAATGAGTTTTAGACGAAGTTTCCTGAGGTTTAGGACGTATGCCGGCATTGGGCTGGAAATACCGGTTTTGGGATTCTGCACAGAAAGGGTTTGCAATCCGCTGAATCCACACGTGAGTTTTACTCTGTCAGTTGAATGCACACATTGACAACCATTCAGTTAGATAGCTCCGTTTTGGTTTTAGAAGCAGATATTTCTCTGTACAGCCTATGGTCCCATTCACTCGGGAATATCCCAACACAGCTCCTAGAAGAAACGTGTTTCTGACTCGCTGAATCTCAACATAGATTCAACACTCTTAGGTGAACGAACGCACAGCAGAGCAGTTTCAAGGAAACTTTTCACCTGAGTTTTAGACGAAGTTTCCGGCGGTTTAGTACGTATGCCGGCATTGGGCTGGAAATACCGGTATTGGGATTCTGCACAGAAAGGGTTTGCAATCCGCTGAATCCACACGTGAGTATTACTCTGTCACTTGAATGCACACATTGACAACCATTCAGTTAGATAGCTCCGTTTTGGTTTTAGAAGCAGATATTTCTCTGTACAGCCTATGGTCCCATTCACTCGGGAATATCCCAACGCAGCTCCTAGAAGAAACGTGTTTCTGACTCGCTGAATCTCCAGATAGATTCAACTCTCTTAGGTGAACGAATGCACAGCAGAGCGGTTTCAAGGAAACCTTTCTCCTGAGTTTTAGACGAAGTTTACTGCGGTTTAGGACGTCTGCCGGCATTGGGCTGGAAATACCGGTTTTGGGATTCTGCACAGAAATGGTTTGCAAACCGCTGAATCCACACGTGAGTTTAACTCTGTCAGTTGAATGCACACATTGACAACCATTCTGTTAGATAGCTCCGTTTTGGTTTTAGAAGCAGATATTTCTCTGTACAGCCTATGGTCCCATTCACTCGGGAATATCCCAACGCAGCTCCAAGAAGAAACGTGTTTCTGACTCGCTGAATCTCAATATAGATTCAACTCTCTTAGGTGAACGAACACACAGCAGAGCGGTTTCAAGGAAACGTTTCACCTGAGTTTTAGACGAAGTTTCCGGCGGTTTAGTACGTATGCCGGCATTGGGCTGGAAATACCGGTATTGGGATTCTGCACAGAAAGGGTTTGCAAACCGCTGAATCCACACGTCAGTTTAACTCTGTCAGTTGAATGCACACATTGACAACCATTCAGTTAGATAGCTCCGTTTTGGTTTTAGAAGCAGATATTTCTCTTTACAGCCTATGGTCCCATTCACTCGGGAATATCCCAACACAGCTCCTAGAAGAAACGTGTTTCTGACTCGCTGAATCTCAACATAGATTCAACTCTCTTAGGTGAACGAACGCACAGCAGAGCAGTTTCAAGGAAACGTTTCTCCTGAGTTTTAGACGAAGTTTCCTGCGGTTTAGGACGTATGCCGGCATTGGGCTGGAAATACCGGTTTTGGGATTCTGCACAGAAAGGGTTTGCAAACCGCTGAATCCACACGTCAGTTTAACTCTGTCAGTTGAATGCACACATTGACAACCATTCAGTTAGATAGCTCCGTTTTGGTTTTAGAAGCAGATATTTCTCTGTACAGCCTATGGTCCCATTCATTCGGGAATATCCCAACGCAGCTCCTAGAAGAAACGTGTTTCTGACTCGCTGAATCTCCAGATAGATTCAACTCTCTTAGGTGAACGAATGCACAGCAGAGCGGTTTCAAGGAAACCTTTCTCCTGAGTTTTAGACGAAGTTTCCTGCGGTTTAGGACGTATGCCGGCATTGGGCTGGAAATACCGGTTTTGGGATTCTGCACAGAAATGGTTTGCAAACGGCTGAATCCACACGTGAGTTTAACTCTGTCAGTTGAATGCACACATTGACAACCATTCTGTTAGATAGCTCCGTTTTGGTTTTAGAAGCAGATATTTCTCTGTACAGCCTATGGTCCCATTCACTCGGGAATATCCCAACGCAGCTCCAAGAAGAAACGTGTTTCTGACTCGCTGAATCTCAATATAGATTCAACTCTCTTAGGTGAACGAACACACAGCAGAGCGGTTTCAAGGAAACGTTTCACCTGAGTTTTAGACAAAGTTTCCGGCGGTTTAGTACGTATGCCGGCATTGGGCTGAAAATACCGGTTTTGGGATTCTGCAAAGAAAGGGTTTGCTAACCGCTGAATCCACACATGAGTTTAACTCTGTCACTTGAATGCACACATTGACAACCATTCAGTTAGAAAGCTCCGTTTTGGTTTTAGAAGCAGATATTTCTCTTTACAGCCTATGGTCCCATTCACTCGGGAATATCCCAACGCAACTCCTAGAAGAAACGTGTTTCTGACTTGCTGAATCTCCACATAGATTCAACTCCCTTAGGTGAACGAATGCACAGCAGAGCAGTTTCAAGGAAACGTTTCTCCTGAGTTTTAGACGAAGTTTCTTGCGGTTTAGTACGTATGCCGACACTGGGCTGGAAATACCGGTATTGTGATTCTGCACAGAAAGGATTTGCAAACCGCTGAATCCACACGTGAGTTTAACTCTGTCAGTTGAATGCACACATTGACAACCATTCAGTTAGATAGCTCCGTTTTGGTTTTAGAAGCAGATATTTCTCTGTACAGCCTATGGTCCCATTCACTCGGGAATATCCCAACACAGCTCCTAGAAGAAACGTGTTTCTGACTCGCTGTATCTCAATATAGATTCAACTCTCTTAGGTGAACGAACGCACAGCAGAGCAGTTTCAAGGAAACGTTTCTCCTGAGTTTTAGACGAAGTTTCCTGCGGTTTAGTACGTATGCCGGCATTGGGCTGGAAATACCGGTTTTGGGATTCTGCACAGAAAGGGTTTGCAAACCGCTGAATCCACACGTGAGTTTTACTCTGTCAGTTGAATGCACACATTGACAACCATTCAGTTAGATAGCTCCGTGTTGGTTTTAGAAGCAGATATTTCTCTGTATAGCCTATGGTACCATTCACTCGGGAATATACCAACGCAGCTCCAAGAAGAAACGTGTTTCTGACTCGCTGAATCTCAACATAGATTCAACTCTCTTAGGTGAACGAACGCACAGCAGAGCAGTTTCAAGGAAACGTTTCTCCTGAGTTTTAGACGAAGTTTCCTGCGGTTTAGTACGTATGCCGGCATTGGGCTGGAAATACCGGTTTTGGGATTCTGCACAGAAAGGGTTTGCAAACCGCTGAATCCACACGTCAGTTTAACTCTGTCAGTTGAATGCACACATTGACAACCATTCAGTTAGAAAGCTCCGTTTTGGTTTTAGAAGCAGATATTTCTCTGTACAGCCTATGGTCCCATTCATTCGGGAATATCCCAGCACAGCTCCTAGAAGAAACGTGTTTCTGACTCGCTGAATCTCAACATAGATTCAACTCTCTTAGGTGAACGAACGCACAGCAGAGCAGTTTCAAGGAAACGTTTCTCCTGAGTTTTAGACGAAGTTTCCTGCGGTTTAGTACGTATGCCGGCATTGGGCTGGAAATACCGGTTTTGGGATTCTGCACAGAAAGGGTTTGCAAACCGCTGAATCCACACGTGAGTTTAACTGTGTCAGTTGAATGCACACATTGACAACCATTCAGTTAGATAGCTCCGTTTTGGTGTTAGAAGCAGATATTTCTCTGTACAGCCTATCGTCCCATTCACTCGGGAATATCCCAACACAGCTCCTAGAAGAAACGTGTTTCTGACTCGCTGAATCTCAACCTAGATTCAACTCTCTTTGGTGAACGAACTCACAGCAGAGCAGTTTCAAGGAAACGTTTCTCCTGAGTTTTAGACGAAGTTTCCTGAGGTTTAATACGTATGCCGGCATTGGGATGTAAATACCGGTTTTGCGATTCTGCACAGAAAGGGTTTGCAAACCGCTGAATCCACACGTGAGTTTAACTCTGTCAGTTGAATGCACACATTGACAACCATTCAGTTAGATAGCTCCGTTTTGGTTTTAGAAGCAGATATTTCTCTGTACAGCCTATGGTCCCATTCACTCGGGAATATCCCAACACAGCTCCTAGAAGAAACGTGTTTCTGACTCGCTGAATCTCAACATAGATTCAACTCTCTTAGGTGAACGAACGCACAGCAGAGCAGTTTCAAGGAAACGTTTCTCCTGAGTTTTAGACGAAGTTTACTGCGGTTTAGGACGTATGCCGGCATTGGGATGGAAATACCGGTTTTGGGATTCTGCACAGAAAGGGTTTTCAATCCGCTGAATCCACACGTGAGTTTTACTCTGTCAGTTGAATGCACACATTGACAAGCATTCAGTTAGATAGCTCCGTTTTGGTTTTAGAAGCAGATATTTCTCTGTACAGCCTATGGTCCCATTCACTCGGGAATATCCCAACACAGCTCCTAGAAGAAACGTGTTTCTGACTCGCTGAATCTCAACATGGATTCAACACTCTTAGGTGAACGAACGCACAGCAGAGCAGTTTCAAGGAAACGTTTCTCCTGAATTTTAGACGAAGTTTCCTGCGGTTTAGAACGTATGCCGGCATTGGGCTGGAAATACCGGTTTTGGGATTCTGCAAAGAAAGGGTTTGCTAACCGCTGAATCCACACGTGAGTTTAACTCTGTCACTTGAATGCACACATTGACAAGCATTCAGTTAGATAGCTCCGTTTTGGTTTTAGAAGCAGATATTTCTCTGTACAGCCTATGGTCCCATTCACTCGGGAATATCCCAACGCAGCTCCTAGAAGAAACGTGTTTCTGACTCGCTGAATCTCCAGATAGATTCAACTCTCTTAGGTGAACGAATGCACAGCAGAGCGGTTTCAAGGAAACCTTTCTCCTGAGTTTTAGACGAAGTTTCCTGCGGTTTAGGACGTATGCCGGCATTGGGCTGGAAATACCAGTTTTGGGATTCTGCACAGAAATGGTTTGCAAACCGCTGAATCCACACGTCAGTTTAACTCTGTCAGTTGAATGCACACATTGACAACCATTCAGTTAGATAGCTCCGTTTTGGTTTTAGAAGCAGATATTTCTCTGTACAGCCTATGGTCCCATTCACTCGGGAATATCCCAACACAGCTCCTAGAAGAAAAGTGATTCTGACTCGCTGAATCTCAACATAGATTCAACTCTCTTAGGTGAACGAACGAACAGCAGAGCAGTTTCAAGGAAACGTTTCTCCTGAGATTTAGACGAAGTTTCCTGAGGTTTAGTACGTATGCCGGCATTCGGATGGAAATACCGGTTTTGCGATTCTGCACAGAAAGGGTTAGCAAACCACTGAATCCACACGTGAGTTTAACTCTGTCAGTTGAATGCACACATTGAAAAGCATTCAGTTAGATTGCTCCGTTTTGGTTTTAGAAGCAGATATTTCTCTGTACAGCCTATGGTCCCATTCACTCGGGAATATCCCAACACAGCTCCTAGAAGAAACGTGTTTCTGACTCGCTGAATCTCAACATAGATTCAACTCTCTTAGGTGAACGAACGCACAGCAGAGCAGTTTCAAGGAAACGTTTCTCCTGAGTTTTAGACGAAGTTTCCTGCGGTTTAGTACGTATGCCGACATTGGGATCAAATACCGGTTTTGGGATTCTGCACAGAAACGGTTTGCAAACCGCTGAATCCTCACGTGAGTTTAACTCTGTCAGTTGAATGCACACATTGACAAGCATTCAGTTAGATAGCTCCGTTTTGGTTTTAGAAGCAGATATTTCTCTGTACAGCCTATGGTCCCATTCACTCGGGAATATCCCAAGGCAGCCCCTAGAAAAAACGTGTTTCTGACTCGCTGAATCTCAACATAGATTCAACTCTCTTAGTTGAACGAATGCACAGCAGAGCAGTTTCAAGGAAAACTTTCTCCTGAGTTTTAGACGAAGTTTCCTGAGGTTTAGGACGTATGCCGGCATTGGGCTGGAAATACCGGTTTTGGGATTCTGCACAGAAAGGGTTTGCAATCCGCTGAATCCACACGTGAGTTTTACTCTGTCAGTTGAATGCACACATTGACAACCATTCAGTTAGATAGCTCCGTTTTGGTTTTAGAAGCAGATATTTCTCTGTACAGCCTATGGTCCCATTCACTCGGGAATATCCCAACACAGCTCCTAGAAGAAACGTGTTTCTGACTCGCTGAATCTCAACATAGATTCAACACTCTTAGGTGAACGAACGCACAGCAGAGCAGTTTCAAGGAAACGTTTCTCCTGAATTTTAGACGAAGTTTCCTGCGGTTTAGTACGTATGCCGGCATTGGGCTGGAAATACCGGTTTTGGGATTCTGCACAGAAAGGGTTTGCAAACCGCTGAATCCACACGTGAGTTTTACTCTGTCAGTTGAATGCACACATTGACAACCATTCAGTTAGATAGCTCCGTGTTGGTTTTAGAAGCAGATATTTCTCTGTACAGCCTATGGTACCATTCACTCGGGAATATACCAACGCAGCTCCAAGAAGAAACGTGTTTCTGACTCGCTGAATCTCAACATAGATTCAACTCTCTTAGGTGAACGAACGCACAGCAGAGCAGTTTCAAGGAAACGTTTCTCCTGAGTTTTAGACGAAGTTTCCTGCGGTTTAGTACGTATGCCGGCATTGGGCTGGAAATACCGGTTTTGGGATTCTGCACAGAAAGGGTTTGCAAACCGCTGAATCCACACGTCAGTTTAACTCTGTCAGTTGAATGCACACATTGACAACCATTCAGTTAGATAGCTCCGTTTTGGTTTTAGAAGCAGATATTTCTCTGTACAGCCTATGGTCCCATTCATTCGGGAATATCCCAGCACAGCTCCTAGAAGAAACGTGTTTCTGACTCGCTGAATCTCAACATAGATTCAACTCTCTTAGGTGAACGAACGCACAGCAGAGCAGTTTCAAGGAAACGTTTCTCCTGAGTTTTAGACGAAGTTTCCTGCGGTTTAGTACGTATGCCGGCATTCGGATGGAAATACCGGTTTTGCGATTCTGCACAGAAAGGGTTTGCAAACCGCTGAATCCACACGTGAGTTTAACTGTGTCAGTTGAATGCACACATTGACAACCATTCAGTTAGATAGCTCCGTTTTGGTGTTAGAAGCAGATATTTCTCTGTACAGCCTATCGTCCCATTCACTCGGGAATATCCCAACACAGCTCCTAGAAGAAACGTGTTTCTGACTCGCTGAATCTCAACCTAGATTCAACTCTCTTAGGTGAACGAACTCACAGCAGAGCAGTTTCAAGGAAACGTTTCTCCTGAGTTTTAGACGAAGTTTCCTGAGGTTTAGTACGTATGCCGGCATTGGGATGTAAATACCGGTTTTGCGATTCTGCACAGAAAGGGTTTGCAAACCGCTGAATCCACACGTGAGTTTAACTCTGTCAGTTGAATGCACACATTGACAACCATTCAGTTAGATAGCTCCGTTTTGGTTTTAGAAGCAGATATTTCTCTGTACAGCCTATGGTCCCATTCACTCGGGAATATCCCAACACAGCTCCTAGAAGAAACGTGTTTCTGACTCGCTGAATCTCAACATAGATTCAACTCTCTTAGGTGAACGAACGCACAGCAGAGCAGTTTCAAGGAAACGTTTCTCCTGAGTTTTAGACGAAGTTTACTGCGGTTTAGGACGTATGCCGGCATTGGGATGGAAATACCGGTTTTGGGATTCTGCACAGAAAGGGTTTTCAATCCGCTGAATCCACACGTGAGTTTTACTCTGTCAGTTGAATGCACACATTGACAAGCATTCAGTTAGATAGCTCCGTTTTGGTTTTAGAAGCAGATATTTCTCTGTACAGCCTATGGTCCCATTCACTCGGGAATATCCCAACACAGCTCCTAGAAGAAACGTGTTTCTGACTCGCTGAATCTCAACATAGATTCAACACTCTTAGGTGAACGAACGCACAGCAGAGCAGTTTCAAGGAAACGTTTCTCCTGAATTTTAGACGAAGTTTCCTGCGGTTTAGAACGTATGCCGGCATTGGGCTGGAAATACCGGTTTTGGGATTCTGCAAAGAAAGGGTTTGCTAACCGCTGAATCCACACGTGAGTTTACCTCTGTCACTTGAATGCACACATTGACAAGCATTCAGTTAGATAGCTCCGTTTTGGTTTTAGAAGCAGATATTTCTCTGTACAGCCTATGGTCCCATTCACTCGGGAATATCCCAACGCAGCTCCTAGAAGAAACGTGTTTCTGACTCGCTGAATCTCCAGATAGATTCAACTCTCTTAGGTGAACGAATGCACAGCAGAGCGGTTTCAAGGAAACCTTTCTCCTGAGTTTTAGACGAAGTTTCCTGCGGTTTAGTACGTATGCCGACATTGGGATCAAATACCGGTTTTGGGATTCTGCACAGAAACGGTTTGCAAACCGCTGAATCCTCACGTGAGTTTAACTCTGTCAGTTGAATGCACACATTGACAAGCATTCAGTTAGATAGCTCCGTTTTGGTTTTAGAAGCAGATATTTCTCTGTACAGCCTATGGTCCCATTCACTCGGGAATATCCCAAGGCAGCTCCTAGAAAAAACGTGTTTCTGACTCGCTGAATCTCAACATAGATTCAACTCTCTTAGTTGAACGAATGCACAGCAGAGCAGTTTCAAGGAAAACTTTCTCCTGAGTTTTAGACGAAGTTTCCTGAGGTTTAGGACGTATGCCGGCATTGGGCTGGAAATACCGGTTTTGGGATTCTGCACAGAAAGGGTTTGCAATCCGCTGAATCCACACGTGAGTTTTACTCTGTTAGTTGAATGCACACATTGACAACCATTCAGTTAGATAGCTCCGTTTTGGTTTTAGAAGCAGATATTTCTCTGTACAGCCTATGGTCCCATTCACTCGGGAATATCCCAACACAGCTCCTAGAAGAAACGTGTTTCTGACTCGCTGAATCTCAACATAGATTCAACACTCTTAGGTGAACGAACGCACAGCAGAGCAGTTTCAAGGAAACGTTTCTCCTGAATTTTAGACGAAGTTTCCTGCGGTTTAGTACGTATGCCGGCATTGGGCTGGAAATACCGGTTTTGGGATTCTGCAAAGAAAGGGTTTGCTAACCGCTGAATCCACACGTGAGTTTAACTCTGTCACTTGAATGCACACATTGACAAGCATTCAGTTAGATAGCTCCGTGTTGGTTTTAGAAGCAGATATTTCTCTGTACAGCCTATGGTCCCATTCACTCGGGAATATCCCAACGCAGCTCCTAGAAGAAACGTGTTTCTGACTCGCTGAATCTCCAGATAGATTCAACTCTCTTAGGTGAACGAATGCACAGCAGAGCGGTTTCAAGGAAACCTTTCTCCTGAGTTTTAGACGAAGTTTCCTGCGGTTTAGGACGTATGCCGGCATTGGGCTGGAAATACCGGTTTTGGGATTCTGCACAGAAATGGTTTGCAAACCGCTGAATCCACACGTGAGTTTAACTCTGTCAGTTGAATGCACACATTGACAACCATTCAGTTAGATAGCTCCGTTTTGGTTTTAGAAGCAGATATTTCTCTGTACAGCCTATGGTCCCATTCACTCGGGAATATCCCAACGCAGCTCCAAGAAGAAACGTGTTTCTGACTCGCTGAATCTCAATATAGATTCAACTCTCTTAGGTGAACGAACACACAGCAGAGCAGTTTCAAGGAAACGTTTCACCTGAGTTTTAGACGAAGTTTCCGGCGGTTTAGTACGTATGCCGGCATTGGGCTGGAAATACCGGTATTGGGATTCTGCACAGAAAGGGTTTGCAAACCGCTGAATCCACACGTCAGTTTAACTCTGTCAGTTGAATGCACACATTGACAAGCATTCAGTTAGATAGCTCCGTTTTGGTTTTAGAAGCAGATATTTCTCTGTACAGCCTATGGTCCCATTCACTCGGGAATATCCCAAGGCAGCTCCTAGAAAAAACGTGTTTCTGACTCGCTGAATCTCAACATAGATTCAACTCTCTTAGTTGAACGAATGCACAGCAGAGCAGTTTGAAGGAAACCTTTCTCCTGAGTTTTAGACGAAGTTTCCTGAGGTTTAGGACGTATGCCGGCATTGGGCTGGAAATACCGGTTTTGGGATTCTGCACAGAAAGGGTTTGCAATCCGCTGAATCCACACGTGAGTATTACTCTGTCAGTTGAATGCACACATTGACAACCATTCAGTTAGATAGCTCCGTTTTGGTTTTAGAAGCAGATATTTCTCTGTACAGCCTATGGTCCCATTCACTCGGGAATATCCCAACACAGCTCCTAGAAGAAACGTGTTTCTGACTCGCTGAATCTCAACATAGATTCAACACTCTTAGGTGAACGAACGCACAGCAGAGCAGTTTCAAGGAAACGTTTCTCCTGAATTTTAGACGAAGTTTCCTGCGGTTTAGTACGTATGCCGGCATTGGGCTGGAAATACCGGTTTTGGGATTCTGCAAAGAAAGGGTTTGCTAACCGATGAATCCACACGTGAGTTTAACTCTGTCACTTGAATGCACACATTGACAAGCATTCAGTTAGATAGCTCCGTTTTGGTTTTAGAAGCAGATATTTCTCTGTACAGCCTATGGTCCCATTCACTCGGGAATATCCCAACGCAGCTCCTAGAAGAAACGTGTTTCTGACTCGCTGAATCTCCAGATAGATTCAACTCTCTTAGTTGAACGAATGCACAGCAGAGCGGTTTCAAGGAAACCTTTCTCCTGAGTTTTAGACGAAGTTTCCTGCGGTTTAGGACGTATGCCGGCATTGGGCTGGAAATACCGGTTTTGGGATTCTGCACAGAAATGGTTTGCAAACCGCTGAATCCACACGTGAGTTTAACTCTGTCAGTTGAATGCACACATTGACAACCATTCAGTTAGATAGCTCCGTTTTGGTTTTAGAAGCAGATATTTCTCTGTACAGCCTATGGTCCCATTCACTCTGGAATATCCCAACGCAGCTCCAAGAAGAAACGTGTTTCTGACTCGCTGAATCTCAATATAGATTCAACTCTCTTAGGTGAACGAACACACAGCAGAGCGGTTTCAAGGAAACGTTTCACCTGAGTTTTAGACGAAGTTTACTGCGGTTTAGTACGTATGCCGGCATTGGGCTGGAAATACCGGTTTTGGGATTCTGCACAGAAAGGGTTTGCAAACCGCTGAATCCACACGTGAGTTTTACTCTGTCAGTTGAATGCACACATTGACAACCATTCAGTTAGATAGCTCCGTTTTGGTTTTAGAAGCAGATATTTCTCTGTACAGCCTATGGTACCATTCACTCGGGAATATCCCAACGCAGCTCCAAGAAGAAACGTGTTTCTGACTCGGTGAATCTCAACAAAGATTCAACTCTCTTAGGTGAACGAACTCACAGCAGAGCAGTTTCAAGGAAACGTTTCTCCTGAGTTTCAGACGAAGTTTCCTGCGGTTTAGTACGTATGCCGGCATTCGGATGGAAATACCGGTTTTGCGATTCTGCACAGAAAGGGTTTGCAAACCGCTGAATCCACACGTCAGTTTAACTCTGTCAGTTGAATGCACACATTGACAACCATTCAGTTAGATAGCTCCGTTTTGGTTTTAGAAGCAGATATTTCTCTGTACAGCCTATGGTCCCATTCACTCGGGAATATCCCAACACAGCTCCTAGAAGAAACGTGTTTCTGACTCGCTGAATCTCAACATAGATTCAACTCTCTTAGGTGAACGAACGAACAGCAGAGCCGTTTCAAGGAAACGTTTCTCCTGAGTTTTAGACGAAGTTTCCTGAGGTTTAGTACGTATGCCGGCATTCGGATGGAAATACCGGTTTTGCGATTCTGCACAGAAAGGGTTTGCAAACCGCTGAATCCACACGTGAGTTTAACTCTGTCAGTTGAATGCACACATTGACAACCATTCAGTTAGATAGCTCCGTTTTGGTTTTAGAAGCAGATATTTCTCTGTACAGCCTATGGTCCCATTCACTCGGGAATATCCCAACGCAGCTCCTAGAAGAAACGTGTTTCTGACTCGCTGAATGTCAACATAGATTCAACTCTCTTAGGTGAACGAACGCACAGCAGAGCAGTTTCAAGTAAACGATTCTCCTGAGTTTTAGACCAAGTTTACTGCTGTTTAGTACGTATGCCGGCATTGGGATCAAATACCGGTTTTGGGATTCTGCACAGAAACGGTTTGCAAACCGCTGAATCCTCACGTGAGTTTAACTCTGTCAGTTGAATGCACACATTGACAAGCATTCAGTTAGATAGCTCCGTTTTGGTTTTAGAAGCAGATATTTCTCTGTACAGCCTATGGTCCCATTCACTCGGGAATATCCCAACACAGCTCCTAGAAGAAACGTGTTTCTGACTCGCTGAATCTCAACATAGATTCAACACTCTTAGGTGAACGAACGCACAGCAGAGCAGTTTCAAGGAAACGTTTCTCCTGAATTTTAGACGAAGTTTCCTGCGGTTTAGAACGTATGCCGGCATTGGGCTGGAAATACCGGTTTTGGGATTCTGCAAAGAAAGGGTTTGCTAACCGCTGAATCCACACGTGAGTTTAACTCTGTCACTTGAATGCACACATTGACAACCATTCAGTTAGATAGCTCCGTTTTGGTTTTAGAAGCAGATATTTCTCTGTACAGCCTATGGTCCCATTCACTCGGGAATATCCCAACGCAGCTCCTAGAAGAAACGTGTTTCTGACTCGCTGAATCTCCAGATAGATTCAACTCTCTTAGGTGAACGAATGCACAGCAGAGCGGTTTCAAGGAAACCTTTCTCCTGAGTTTTAGACGAAGTTTCCTGCGGTTTAGGACGTATGCCGGCATTGGGCTGGAAATACCAGTTTTGGGATTCTGCACAGAAATGGTTTGCAAACCGCTGAATCCACACGTCAGTTTAACTCTGTCAGTTGAATGCACACATTGACAACCATTCAGTTAGATAGCTCCGTTTTGGTTTTAGAAGCAGATATTTCTCTGTACAGCCTATGGTCCCATTCACTCGGGAATATCCCAACACAGCTCCTAGAAGAAAAGTGATTCTGACTCGCTGAATCTCAACATAGATTCAACTCTCTTAGGTGAACGAACGAACAGCAGAGCAGTTTCAAGGAAACGTTTCTCCTGAGATTTAGACGAAGTTTCCTGAGGTTTAGTACGTATGCCGGCATTCGGATGGAAATACCGGTTTTGCGATTCTGCACAGAAAGGGTTAGCAAACCACTGAATCCACACGTGAGTTTAACTCTGTCAGTTGAATGCACACATTGAAAAGCATTCAGTTAGATTGCTCCGTTTTGGTTTTAGAAGCAGATATTTCTCTGTACAGCCTATGGTCCCATTCACTCGGGAATATCCCAACACAGCTCCTAGAAGAAACGTGTTTCTGACTCGCTGAATCTCAACATAGATTCAACTCTCTTAGGTGAACGAACGCACAGCAGAGCAGTTTCAAGGAAACGTTTCTCCTGAGTTTTAGACGAAGTTTCCTGCGGTTTAGTACGTATGCCGACATTGGGATCAAATACCGGTTTTGGGATTCTGCACAGAAACGGTTTGCAAACCGCTGAATCCTCACGTGAGTTTAACTCTGTCAGTTGAATGCACACATTGACAAGCATTCAGTTAGATAGCTCCGTTTTGGTTTTAGAAGCAGATATTTCTCTGTACAGCCTATGGTCCCATTCACTCGGGAATATCCCAAGGCAGCTCCTAGAAAAAACGTGTTTCTGACTCGCTGAATCTCAACATAGATTCAACTCTCTTAGTTGAACGAATGCACAGCAGAGCAGTTTCAAGGAAAACTTTCTCCTGAGTTTTAGACGAAGTTTCCTGAGGTTTAGGACGTATGCCGGCATTGGGCTGGAAATACCGGTTTTGGGATTCTGCACAGAAAGGGTTTGCAATCCGCTGAATCCACACGTGAGTTTTACTCTGTCAGTTGAATGCACACATTGACAACCATTCAGTTAGATAGCTCCGTTTTGGTTTTAGAAGCAGATACTTCTCTGTACAGCCTATGGTCCCATTCACTCGGGAATATCCCAAGGCAGCTCCTAGAAAAAACGTGTTTCTGACTCGCTGAATCTCAACATAGATTCAACTCTCTTAGTTGAACGAATGCACAGCAGAGCAGTTTCAAGGAAACCTTTCTCCTGAGTTTTAGACGAAGTTTCCTGAGGTTTAGGACGTATGTCGGCATTGGGCTGGAAATACCGGTTTTGGGATTCTGCACAGAAAGGGTTTGCAATCCGCTGAATCCACACGTGAGTATTACTCTGTCAGTTGAATGCACACATTGACAAGCATTCAGTTAGATAGCTCCGTTTTGGTTTTAGAAGCAGATATTTCTCTGTACAGCCTATGGTCCCATTCACTCGGGAATATCCCAACACAGCTCCTAGAAGAAACGTGTTTCTGACTCGCTGAATCTCAACATAGATTCAACACTCTTAGGTGAACGAACGCACAGCAGAGCAGTTTCAAGGAAACGTTTCTCCTGAATTTTAGACGAAGTTTCCTGCGGTTTAGTACGTATGCCGGCATTGGGCTGGAAATACCGGTTTTGGGATTCTGCAAAGAAAGGGTTTGCTAACCGCTGAATCCACACGTGAGTTTAACTCTGTCACTTGAATGCACACATTGACAAGCATTCAGTTAGATAGCTCCGTTTTGGTTTTAGAAGCAGATATTTCTCTGTACAGCCTATGGTCCCATTCACTCGGGAATATCCCAACGCAGCTCCTAGAAGAAACGTGTTTCTGACTCGCTGAATCTCCAGATAGATTCAACTCTCTTAGGTGAACGAATGCACAGCAGAGCGGTTTCAAGGAAACCTTTCTCCTGAGTTTTAGACGAAGTTTCCTGCGGTTTAGGACGTATGCCGGCATTGGGCTGGAAATACCGGTTTTGGGATTCTGCACAGAAATGGTTTGCAAACCGCTGAATCCACACGTGAGTTTAACTCTGTCAGTTGAATGCACACATTGACAACCATTCAGTTAGATAGCTCCGTTTTGGTTTTAGAAGCAGATATTTCTCTGTACAGCCTATGGTCCCATTCACTCGGGAATATCCCAACGCAGCTCCAAGAAGAAACGTGTTTCTGACTCGCTGAATCTCAATATAGATTCAACTCTCTTAGGTGAACGAACACACAGCAGAGCGGTTTCAAGGAAACGTTTCACCTGAGTTTTAGACGAAGTTTCCTGCGGTTTAGTACGTATGCCGGCATTGGGCTGGAAATACCGGTTTTGGGATTCTGCACAGAAAGGGTTTGCAAACCGCTGAATCCACACGTGAGTTTTACTCTGTCAGTTGAATGCACACATTGACAACCATTCAGTTAGATAGCTCCGTTTTGGTTTTAGAAGCAGATATTTCTCTGTACAGCCTATGGTACCATTCACTCGGGAATATCCCAACGCAGCTCCAAGAAGAAACGTGTTTCTGACTCGGTGAATCTCAACAAAGATTCAACTCTCTTAGGTGAACGAACTCACAGCAGAGCAGTTTCAAGGAAACGTTTCTCCTGAGTTTCAGACGAAGTTTCCTGCGGTTTAGTACGTATGCCGGCATTCGGATGGAAATACCGGTTTTGCGATTCTGCACAGAAAGGGTTTGCAAACCGCTGAATCCACACGTGAGTTTAACTGTGTCAGTTGAATGCACACATTGACAAGCATTCAGTTAGATAGCTCCGTTTTGGTTTTAGAAGCAGATATTTCTCTGTACAGCCTATGGTCCCATTCACTCGGGAATATCCCAACACAGCTCCTAGAAGAAACGTGTTTCTGACTCGCTGAATCTCAACATAGATTCAACTCTCTTAGGTGAACGAACGAACAGCAGAGCCGTTTCAAGGAAACGTTTCTCCTGAGTTTTAGACGAAGTTTCCTGAGGTTTAGTACGTATGCCGGCATTCGGATGGAAATACCGGTTTTGCGATTCTGCACAGAAAGGGTTTGCAAACCGCTGAATCCACACGTGAGTTTAACTCTGTCAGTTGAATGCACACATTGACAACCATTCAGTTAGATAGCTCCGTTTTGGTTTTAGAAGCAGATATTTCTCTGTACAGCCTATGGTCCCATTCACTCGGGAATATCCCAACGCAGCTCCTAGAAGAAACGTGTTTCTGACTCGCTGAATGTCAACATAGATTCAACTCTCTTAGGTGAACGAACGCACAGCAGAGCAGTTTCAAGTAAACGATTCTCCTGAGTTTTAGACCAAGTTTACTGCTGTTTAGTACGTATGCCGGCATTGGGATCAAATACCGGTTTTGGGATTCTGCACAGAAACGGTTTGCAAACCGCTGAATCCTCACGTGAGTTTAACTCTGTCAGTTGAATGCACACATTGACAAGCATTCAGTTAGATAGCTCCGTTTTGGTTTTAGAAGCAGATATTTCTCTGTACAGCCTATGGTCCCATTCACTCGGGAATATCCCAAGGCAGCTCCTAGAAAAAACGTGTTTCTGACTCGCTGAATCTCAACATAGATTCAACTCTCTTAGTTGAACGAATGCACAGCAGAGCAGTTTCAAGGAAACCTTTCTCCTGAGTTTTAGACGAAGTTTCCTGAGGTTTAGGACGTATGTCGGCATTGGGCTGGAAATACCGGTTTTGGGATTCTGCACAGAAAGGGTTTGCAATCCGCTGAATCCACACGTGAGTATTACTCTGTCAGTTGAATGCACACATTGACAACCATTCAGTTAGATAGCTCCGTTTTGGTTTTAGAAGCAGATATTTCTCTGTACAGCCTATGGTCCCATTCACTCGGGAATATCCCAACACAGCTCCTAGAAGAAACGTGTTTCTGACTCGCTGAATCTCAACATAGATTCAACACTCTTAGGTGAACGAACGCACAGCAGAGCAGTTTCAAGGAAACGTTTCTCCTGAATTTTAGACGAAGTTTCCTGCGGTTTAGTACGTATGCCGGCATTGGGCTGGAAATACCGGTTTTGGGATTCTGCAAAGAAAGGGTTTGCTAACAGCTGAATCCACACGTGAGTTTAACTCTGTCACTTGAATGCACACATTGACAAGCATTCAGTTAGATAGCTCCGTTTTGGTTTTAGAAGCAGATATTTCTCTGTACAGCCTATGGTCCCATTCACTCGGGAATATCCCAACGCAGCTCCTAGAAGAAACGTGTTTCTGACTCGCTGAATCTCCAGATAGATTCAACTCTCTTAGTTGAACGAATGCACAGCAGAGCGGTTTCAAGGAAACCTTTCTCCTGAGTTTTAGACGAAGTTTCCTGCGGTTTAGGACGTATGCCGGCATTGGGCTGGAAATACCGGTTTTGGGATTCTGCACAGAAATGGTTTGCAAACCGCTGAATCCACACGTGAGTTTAACTCTGTCAGTTGAATGCACACATTGACAACCATTCAGTTAGATAGCTCCGTTTTGGTTTTAGAAGCAGATATTTCTCTGTACAGCCTATGGTCCCATTCACTCGGGAATATCCCAACGCAGCTCCAAGAAGAAACGTGTTTCTGACTCGCTGAATCTCAATATAGATTCAACTCTCTTAGGTGAACGAACACACAGCAGAGCGGTTTCAAGGAAACGTTTCACCTGAGTTTTAGACGAAGTTTCCTGCGGTTTAGTACGTATGCCGGCATTGGGCTGGAAATACCGGTTTTGGGATTCTGCACAGAAAGGGTTTGCAAACCGCTGAATCCACACGTGAGTTTTACTCTGTCAGTTGAATGCACACATTGACAACCATTCAGTTAGATAGCTCCGTTTTGGTTTTAGAAGCAGATATTTCTCTGTACAGCCTATGGTACCATTCACTCGGGAATATCCCAACGCAGCTCCAAGAAGAAACGTGTTTCTGACTCGCTGAATCTCAACATAGATTCAACTCTCTTAGTTGAACGAATGCACAGCAGAGCAGTTTCAAGGAAAACTTTCTCCTGAGTTTTAGACGAAGTTTCCTGAGGTTTAGGACGTATGCCGGCATTGGGCTGGAAATACCGGTTTTGGGATTCTGCACAGAAAGGGTTTGCAATCCGCTGAATCCACACGTGAGTTTTACTCTGTTAGTTGAATGCACACATTGACAACCATTCAGTTAGATAGCTCCGTTTTGGTTTTAGAAGCAGATATTTCTCTGTACAGCCTATGGTCCCATTCACTCGGGAATATCCCAACACAGCTCCTAGAAGAAACGTGTTTCTGACTCGCTGAATCTCAACATAGATTCAACACTCTTAGGTGAACGAACGCACAGCAGAGCAGTTTCAAGGAAACGTTTCTCCTGAATTTTAGACGAAGTTTCCTGCGGTTTAGTACGTATGCCGGCATTGGGCTGGAAATACCGGTTTTGGGATTCTGCAAAGAAAGGGTTTGCTAACCGCTGAATCCACACGTGAGTTTAACTCTGTCACTTGAATGCACACATTGACAAGCATTCAGTTAGATAGCTCCGTTTTGGTTTTAGAAGCAGATATTTCTCTGTACAGCCTATGGTCCCATTCACTCGGGAATATCCCAACGCAGCTCCTAGAAGAAACGTGTTTCTGACTCGCTGAATCTCCAGATAGATTCAACTCTCTTAGTTGAACGAATGCACAGCAGAGCGGTTTCAAGGAAACCTTTCTCCTGAGTTTTAGACGAAGTTTCCTGCGGTTTAGGACGTATGCCGGCATTGGGCTGGAAATACCGGTTTTGGGATTCTGCACAGAAATGGTTTGCAAACCGCTGAATCCACACGTGAGTTTAACTCTGTCAGTTGAATGCACACATTGACAACCATTCAGTTAGATAGCTCCGTTTTGGTTTTAGAAGCAGATATTTCTCTGTACAGCCTATGGTCCCATTCACTCGGGAATATCCCAACGCAGCTCCAAGAAGAAACGTGTTTCTGACTCGCTGAATCTCAATATAGATTCAACTCTCTTAGGTGAACGAACACACAGCAGAGCAGTTTCAAGGAAACGTTTCACCTGAGTTTTAGACGAAGTTTCCGGCGGTTTAGTACGTATGCCGGCATTGGGCTGGAAATACCGGTATTGGGATTCTGCACAGAAAGGGTTTGCAAACCGCTGAATCCACACGTCAGTTTAACTCTGTCAGTTGAATGCACACATTGACAAGCATTCAGTTAGATAGCTCCGTTTTGGTTTTAGAAGCAGATATTTCTCTGTACAGCCTATGGTCCCATTCACTCGGGAATATCCCAAGGCAGCTCCTAGAAAAAACGTGTTTCTGACTCGCTGAATCTCAACATAGATTCAACTCTCTTAGTTGAACGAATGCACAGCAGAGCAGTTTGAAGGAAACCTTTCTCCTGAGTTTTAGACGAAGTTTCCTGAGGTTTAGGACGTATGCCGGCATTGGGCTGGAAATACCGGTTTTGGGATTCTGCACAGAAAGGGTTTGCAATCCGCTGAATCCACACGTGAGTATTACTCTGTCAGTTGAATGCACACATTGACAACCATTCAGTTAGATAGCTCCGTTTTGGTTTTAGAAGCAGATATTTCTCTGTACAGCCTATGGTCCCATTCACTCGGGAATATCCCAACACAGCTCCTAGAAGAAACGTGTTTCTGACTCGCTGAATCTCAACATAGATTCAACACTCTTAGGTGAACGAACGCACAGCAGAGCAGTTTCAAGGAAACGTTTCTCCTGAATTTTAGACGAAGTTTCCTGCGGTTTAGTACGTATGCCGGCATTGGGCTGGAAATACCGGTTTTGGGATTCTGCAAAGAAAGGGTTTGCTAACCGCTGAATCCACACGTGAGTTTAACTCTGTCACTTGAATGCACACATTGACAAGCATTCAGTTAGATAGCTCCGTTTTGGTTTTAGAAGCAGATATTTCTCTGTACAGCCTATGGTCCCATTCACTCGGGAATATCCCAACGCAGCTCCTAGAAGAAACGTGTTTCTGACTCGCTGAATCTCCAGATAGATTCAACTCTCTTAGTTGAACGAATGCACAGCAGAGCGGTTTCAAGGAAACCTTTCTCCTGAGTTTTAGACGAAGTTTCCTGCGGTTTAGGACGTATGCCGGCATTGGGCTGGAAATACCGGTTTTGGGATTCTGCACAGAAATGGTTTGCAAACCGCTGAATCCACACGTGAGTTTAACTCTGTCAGTTGAATGCACACATTGACAACCATTCAGTTAGATAGCTCCGTTTTGGTTTTAGAAGCAGATATTTCTCTGTACAGCCTATGGTCCCATTCACTCGGGAATATCCCAACGCAGCTCCAAGAAGAAACGTGTTTCTGACTCGCTGAATCTCAATATAGATTCAACTCTCTTAGGTGAACGAACACACAGCAGAGCGGTTTCAAGGAAACGTTTCACCTGAGTTTTAGACGAAGTTTACTGCGGTTTAGTACGTATGCCGGCATTGGGCTGGAAATACCGGTTTTGGGATTCTGCACAGAAAGGGTTTGCAAACCGCTGAATCCACACGTGAGTTTTACTCTGTCAGTTGAATGCACACATTGACAACCATTCAGTTAGATAGCTCCGTTTTGGTTTTAGAAGCAGATATTTCTCTGTACAGCCTATGGTACCATTCACTCGGGAATATCCCAACGCAGCTCCAAGAAGAAACGTGTTTCTGACTCGGTGAATCTCAACAAAGATTCAACTCTCTTAGGTGAACGAACTCACAGCAGAGCAGTTTCAAGGAAACGTTTCTCCTGAGTTTCAGACGAAGTTTCCTGCGGTTTAGTACGTATGCCGGCATTCGGATGGAAATACCGGTTTTGCGATTCTGCACAGAAAGGGTTTGCAAACCGCTGAATCCACACGTCAGTTTAACTCTGTCAGTTGAATGCACACATTGACAACCATTCAGTTAGATAGCTCCGTTTTGGTTTTAGAAGCAGATATTTCTCTGTACAGCCTATGGTCCCATTCACTCGGGAATATCCCAACACAGCTCCTAGAAGAAACGTGTTTCTGACTCGCTGAATCTCAACATAGATTCAACTCTCTTAGGTGAACGAACGAACAGCAGAGCCGTTTCAAGGAAACGTTTCTCCTGAGTTTTAGACGAAGTTTCCTGAGGTTTAGTACGTATGCCGGCATTCGGATGGAAATACCGGTTTTGCGATTCTGCACAGAAAGGGTTTGCAAACCGCTGAATCCACACGTGAGTTTAACTCTGTCAGTTGAATGCACACATTGACAACCATTCAGTTAGATAGCTCCGTTTTGGTTTTAGAAGCAGATATTTCTCTGTACAGCCTATGGTCCCATTCACTCGGGAATATCCCAACGCAGCTCCTAGAAGAAACGTGTTTCTGACTCGCTGAATGTCAACATAGATTCAACTCTCTTAGGTGAACGAACGCACAGCAGAGCAGTTTCAAGTAAACGATTCTCCTGAGTTTTAGACCAAGTTTACTGCTGTTTAGTACGTATGCCGGCATTGGGATCAAATACCGGTTTTGGGATTCTGCACAGAAACGGTTTGCAAACCGCTGAATCCTCACGTGAGTTTAACTCTGTCAGTTGAATGCACACATTGACAAGCATTCAGTTAGATAGCTCCGTTTTGGTTTTAGAAGCAGATATTTCTCTGTACAGCCTATGGTCCCATTCACTCGGGAATATCCCAACACAGCTCCTAGAAGAAACGTGTTTCTGACTCGCTGAATCTCAACATAGATTCAACACTCTTAGGTGAACGAACGCACAGCAGAGCAGTTTCAAGGAAACGTTTCTCCTGAATTTTAGACGAAGTTTCCTGCGGTTTAGAACGTATGCCGGCATTGGGCTGGAAATACCGGTTTTGGGATTCTGCAAAGAAAGGGTTTGCTAACCGCTGAATCCACACGTGAGTTTAACTCTGTCACTTGAATGCACACATTGACAAGCATTCAGTTAGATAGCTCCGTTTTCGTTTTAGAAGCAGATATTTCTCTGTACAGCCTATGGTCCCATTCACTCGGGAATATCCCAACGCAGCTCCTAGAAGAAACGTGTTTCTGACTCGCTGAATCTCCAGATAGATTCAACTCTCTTAGGTGAACGAATGCACAGCAGAGCGGTTTCAAGGAAACCTTTCTCCTGAATTTTAGACGAAGTTTCCTGCGGTTTAGGACGTATGCCGGCATTGGGCTGGAAATACCAGTTTTGGGATTCTGCACAGAAATGGTTTGCAAACCGCTGAATCCACACGTCAGTTTAACTCTGTCAGTTGAATGCACACATTGACAACCATTCAGTTAGATAGCTCCGTTTTGGTTTTAGAAGCAGATATTTCTCTGTACAGCCTATGGTCCCATTCACTCGGGAATATCCCAACACAGCTCCTAGAAGAAAAGTGATTCTGACTCGCTGAATCTCAACATAGATTCAACTCTCTTAGGTGAACGAACGAACAGCAGAGCAGTTTCAAGGAAACGTTTCTCCTGAGATTTAGACGAAGTTTCCTGAGGTTTAGTACGTATGCCGGCATTCGGATGGAAATACCGGTTTTGCGATTCTGCACAGAAAGGGTTAGCAAACCACTGAATCCACACGTGAGTTTAACTCTGTCAGTTGAATGCACACATTGAAAAGCATTCAGTTAGATTGCTCCGTTTTGGTTTTAGAAGCAGATATTTCTCTGTACAGCCTATGGTCCCATTCACTCGGGAATATCCCAACACAGCTCCTAGAAGAAACGTGTTTCTGACTCGCTGAATCTCAACATAGATTCAACTCTCTTAGGTGAACGAACGCACAGCAGAGCAGTTTCAAGGAAACGTTTCTCCTGAGTTTTAGACGAAGTTTCCTGCGGTTTAGTACGTATGCCGACATTGGGATCAAATACCGGTTTTGGGATTCTGCACAGAAACGGTTTGCAAACCGCTGAATCCTCACGTGAGTTTAACTCTGTCAGTTGAATGCACACATTGACAAGCATTCAGTTAGATAGCTCCGTTTTGGTTTTAGAAGCAGATATTTCTCTGTACAGCCTATGGTCCCATTCACTCGGGAATATCCCAAGGCAGCTCCTAGAAAAAACGTGTTTCTGACTCGCTGAATCTCAACATAGATTCAACTCTCTTAGGTGAACGAATGAACAGCAGAGCGGTTTCAAGGAAACCTTTCTCCTGAGTTTTAGACGAAGTTTCCTGCGGTTTAGGACGTATGCCGGCATTGGGCTGGAAATACCGGTTTTGGGATTCTGCACAGAAATGGTTTGCAAACCGCTGAATCCACACGTGAGTTTAACTCTGTCAGTTGAATGCACACATTGACAACCATTCAGTTAGATAGCTCCGTTTTGGTTTTAGAAGCAGATATTTCTCTGTACAGCCTATGGTCCCATTCACTCGGGAATATCCCAACGCAGCTCCAAGAAGAAACGTGTTTCTGACTCGCTGAATCTCAATATAGATTCAACTCTCTTAGGTGAACGAACACACAGCAGAGCAGTTTCAAGGAAACGTTTCACCTGAGTTTTAGACGAAGTTTCCGGCGGTTTAGTACGTATGCCGGCATTGGGCTGGAAATACCGGTATTGGGATTCTGCACAGAAAGGGTTTGCAAACCGCTGAATCCACACGTCAGTTTAACTCTGTCAGTTGAATGCACACATTGACAAGCATTCAGTTAGATAGCTCCGTTTTGGTTTTAGAAGCAGATATTTCTCTGTACAGCCTATGGTCCCATTCACTCGGGAATATCCCAAGGCAGCTCCTAGAAAAAACGTGTTTCTGACTCGCTGAATCTCAACATAGATTCAACTCTCTTAGTTGAACGAATGCACAGCAGAGCAGTTTGAAGGAAACCTTTCTCCTGAGTTTTAGACGAAGTTTCCTGAGGTTTAGGACGTATGTCGGCATTGGGCTGGAAATACCGGTTTTGGGATTCTGCACAGAAAGGGTTTGCAATCCGCTGAATCCACACGTGAGTATTACTCTGTCAGTTGAATGCACACATTGACAACCATTCAGTTAGATAGCTCCGTTTTGGTTTTAGAAGCAGATATTTCTCTGTACAGCCTATGGTCCCATTCACTCGGGAATATCCCAACACAGCTCCTAGAAGAAACGTGTTTCTGACTCGCTGAATCTCAACATAGATTCAACACTCTTAGGTGAACGAACGCACAGCAGAGCAGTTTCAAGGAAACGTTTCTCCTGAATTTTAGACGAAGTTTCCTGCGGTTTAGTACGTATGCCGGCATTGGGCTGGAAATACCGGTTTTGGGATTCTGCAAAGAAAGGGTTTGCTAACCGCTGAATCCACACGTGAGTTTAACTCTGTCACTTGAATGCACACATTGACAAGCATTCAGTTAGATAGCTCCGTTTTGGTTTTAGAAGCAGATATTTCTCTGTACAGCCTATGGTCCCATTCACTCGGGAATATCCCAACGCAGCTCCTAGAAGAAACGTGTTTCTGACTCGCTGAATCTCCAGATAGATTCAACTCTCTTAGTTGAACGAATGCACAGCAGAGCGGTTTCAAGGAAACCTTTCTCCTGAGTTTTAGACGAAGTTTCCTGCGGTTTAGGACGTATGCCGGCATTGGGCTGGAAATACCGGTTTTGGGATTCTGCACAGAAATGGTTTGCAAACCGCTGAATCCACACGTGAGTTTAACTCTGTCAGTTGAATGCACACATTGACAACCATTCAGTTAGATAGCTCCGTTTTGGTTTTAGAAGCAGATATTTCTCTGTACAGCCTATGGTCCCATTCACTCGGGAATATCCCAACGCAGCTCCAAGAAGAAACGTGTTTCTGACTCGCTGAATCTCAATATAGATTCAACTCTCTTAGGTGAACGAACACACAGCAGAGCGGTTTCAAGGAAACGTTTCACCTGAGTTTTAGACGAAGTTTACTGCGGTTTAGTACGTATGCCGGCATTGGGCTGGAAATACCGGTTTTGGGATTCTGCACAGAAAGGGTTTGCAAACCGCTGAATCCACACGTGAGTTTTACTCTGTCAGTTGAATGCACACATTGACAACCATTCAGTTAGATAGCTCCGTTTTGGTTTTAGAAGCAGATATTTCTCTGTACAGCCTATGGTACCATTCACTCGGGAATATCCCAACGCAGCTCCAAGAAGAAACGTGTTTCTGACTCGGTGAATCTCAACAAAGATTCAACTCTCTTAGGTGAACGAACTCACAGCAGAGCAGTTTCAAGGAAACGTTTCTCCTGAGTTTCAGACGAAGTTTCCTGCGGTTTAGTACGTATGCCGGCATTCGGATGGAAATACCGGTTTTGCGATTCTGCACAGAAAGGGTTTGCAAACCGCTGAATCCACACGTCAGTTTAACTCTGTCAGTTGAATGCACACATTGACAACCATTCAGTTAGATAGCTCCGTTTTGGTTTTAGAAGCAGATATTTCTCTGTACAGCCTATGGTCCCATTCACTCGGGAATATCCCAACACAGCTCCTAGAAGAAACGTGTTTCTGACTCGCTGAATCTCAACATAGATTCAACTCTCTTAGGTGAACGAACGAACAGCAGAGCCGTTTCAAGGAAACGTTTCTCCTGAGTTTTAGACGAAGTTTCCTGAGGTTTAGTACGTATGCCGGCATTCGGATGGAAATACCGGTTTTGCGATTCTGCACAGAAAGGGTTTGCAAACCGCTGAATCCACACGTGAGTTTAACTCTGTCAGTTGAATGCACACATTGACAACCATTCAGTTAGATAGCTCCGTTTTGGTTTTAGAAGCAGATATTTCTCTGTACAGCCTATGGTCCCATTCACTCGGGAATATCCCAACGCAGCTCCTAGAAGAAACGTGTTTCTGACTCGCTGAATGTCAACATAGATTCAACTCTCTTAGGTGAACGAACGCACAGCAGAGCAGTTTCAAGTAAACGATTCTCCTGAGTTTTAGACCAAGTTTACTGCTGTTTAGTACGTATGCCGGCATTGGGATCAAATACCGGTTTTGGGATTCTGCACAGAAACGGTTTGCAAACCGCTGAATCCTCACGTGAGTTTAACTCTGTCAGTTGAATGCACACATTGACAAGCATTCAGTTAGATAGCTCCGTTTTGGTTTTAGAAGCAGATATTTCTCTGTACAGCCTATGGTCCCATTCACTCGGGAATATCCCAACACAGCTCCTAGAAGAAACGTGTTTCTGACTCGCTGAATCTCAACATAGATTCAACACTCTTAGGTGAACGAACGCACAGCAGAGCAGTTTCAAGGAAACGTTTGTCCTGAATTTTAGACGAAGTTTCCTGCGGTTTAGTACGTATGCCGGCATTGGGCTGGAAATACCGGTTTTGGGATTCTGCAAAGAAAGGGTTTGCTAACCGCTGAATCCACACGTGAGTTTAACTCTGTCACTTGAATGCACACATTGACAAGCATTCAGTTAGATAGCTCCGTTTTGGTTTTAGAAGCAGATATTTCTCTGTACAGCCTATGGTCCCATTCACTCGGGAATATCCCAACGCAGCTCCTAGAAGAAACGTGTTTCTGACTCGCTGAATCTCCAGATAGATTCAACTCTCTTAGGTGAACGAATGCACAGCAGAGCGGTTTCAAGGAAACCTTTCTCCTGAGTTTTAGACGAAGTTTCCTGCGGTTTAGGACGTATGCCGGCATTGGGCTGGAAATACCAGTTTTGGGATTCTGCACAGAAATGGTTTGCAAACCGCTGAATCCACACGTCAGTTTAACTCTGTCAGTTGAATGCACACATTGACAACCATTCAGTTAGATAGCTCCGTTTTGGTTTTAGAAGCAGATATTTCTCTGTACAGCCTATGGTCCCATTCACTCGGGAATATCCCAACACAGCTCCTAGAAGAAAAGTGATTCTGACTCGCTGAATCTCAACATAGATTCAACTCTCTTAGGTGAACGAACGAACAGCAGAGCAGTTTCAAGGAAACGTTTCTCCTGAGATTTAGACGAAGTTTCCTGAGGTTTAGTACGTATGCCGGCATTCGGATGGAAATACCGGTTTTGCGATTCTGCACAGAAAGGGTTAGCAAACCACTGAATCCACACGTGAGTTTAACTCTGTCAGTTGAATGCACACATTGAAAAGCATTCAGTTAGATTGCTCCGTTTTGGTTTTAGAAGCAGATATTTCTCTGTACAGCCTATGGTCCCATTCACTCGGGAATATCCCAACACAGCTCCTAGAAGAAACGTGTTTCTGACTCGCTGAATCTCAACATAGATTCAACTCTCTTAGGTGAACGAACGCACAGCAGAGCAGTTTCAAGGAAACGTTTCTCCTGAGTTTTAGACGAAGTTTCCTGCGGTTTAGTACGTATGCCGACATTGGGATCAAATACCGGTTTTGGGATTCTGCACAGAAACGGTTTGCAAACCGCTGAATCCTCACGTGAGTTTAACTCTGTCAGTTGAATGCACACATTGACAAGCATTCAGTTAGATAGCTCCGTTTTGGTTTTAGAAGCAGATATTTCTCTGTACAGCCTATGGTCCCATTCACTCGGGAATATCCCAAGGCAGCTCCTAGAAAAAACGTGTTTCTGACTCGCTGAATCTCAACATAGATTCAACTCTCTTAGTTGAACGAATGCACAGCAGAGCAGTTTCAAGGAAAACTTTCTCCTGAGTTTTAGACGAAGTTTCCTGAGGTTTAGGACGTATGCCGGCATTGGGCTGGAAATACCGGTTTTGGGATTCTGCACAGAAAGGGTTTGCAATCCGCTGAATCCACACGTGAGTTTTACTCTGTCAGTTGAATGCACACATTGACAACCATTCAGTTAGATAGCTCCGTTTTGGTTTTAGAAGCAGATATTTCTCTGTACAGCCTATGGTCCCATTCACTCGGGAATATCCCAACACAGCTCCTAGAAGAAACGTGTTTCTGACTCGCTGAATCTCAACATAGATTCAACACTCTTAGGTGAACGAACGCACAGCAGAGCAGTTTCAAGGAAACGTTTCTCCTGAATTTTAGACGAAGTTTCCTGCGGTTTAGTACGTATGCCGGCATTGGGCTGGAAATACCGGTTTTGGGATTCTGCAAAGAAAGGGTTTGCTAACCGCTGAATCCACACGTGAGTTTAACTCTGTCACTTGAATGCACACATTGACAAGCATTCAGTTAGATAGCTCCGTTTTGGTTTTAGAAGCAGATATTTCTCTGTACAGCCTATGGTCCCATTCACTCGGGAATATCCCAACGCAGCTCCTAGAAGAAACGTGTTTCTGACTCGCTGAATCTCCAGATAGATTCAACTCTCTTAGGTGAACGAATGCACAGCAGAGCGGTTTCAAGGAAACCTTTCTCCTGAGTTTTAGACGAAGTTTCCTGCGGTTTAGTACGTATGCCGGCATTGGGCTGGAAATACCGGTTTTGGGATTCTGCACAGAAATGGTTTGCAAACCGCTGAATCCACACGTGAGTTTAACTCTGTCAGTTGAATGCACACATTGACAACCATTCAGTTAGATAGCTCCGTTTTGGTTTTAGAAGCAGATATTTCTCTGTACAGCCTATGGTCCCATTCACTCGGGAATATCCCAACGCAGCTCCAAGAAGAAACGTGTTTCTGACTCGCTGAATCTCAATATAGATTCAACTCTCTAAGGTGAACGAACACACAGCAGAGCAGTTTCAAGGAAACGTTTCACCTGAGTTTTAGACGAAGTTTCCGGCGGTTTAGTACGTATGCCGGCATTGGGCTGGAAATACCGGTATTGGGATTCTGCACAGAAAGGGTTTGCAAACCGCTGAATCCACACGTCAGTTTAACTCTGTCAGTTGAATGCACACATTGACAAGCATTCAGTTAGATAGCTCCGTTTTGGTTTTAGAAGCAGATATTTCTCTGTACAGCCTATGGTCCCATTCACTCGGGAATATCCCAACGCAGCTCCTAGAAGAAACGTGTTTCTGACTCGCTGAATCTCCAGATAGATTCAACTCTCTTAGGTGAACGAATGCACAGCAGAGCGGTTTCAAGGAAACCTTTCTCCTGAGTTTTAGACGAAGTTTCCTGCGGTTTAGGACGTATGCCGGCATTGGGCTGGAAATACCAGTTTTGGGATTCTGCACAGAAATGGTTTGCAAACCGCTGAATCCACACGTCAGTTTAACTCTGTCAGTTGAATGCACACATTGACAACCATTCAGTTAGATAGCTCCGTTTTGGTTTTAGAAGCAGATATTTCTCTGTACAGCCTATGGTCCCATTCACTCGGGAATATCCCAACACAGCTCCTAGAAGAAAAGTGATTCTGACTCGCTGAATCTCAACATAGATTCAACTCTCTTAGGTGAACGAACGAACAGCAGAGCAGTTTCAAGGAAACGTTTCTCCTGAGATTTAGACGAAGTTTCCTGAGGTTTAGTACGTATGCCGGCATTCGGATGGAAATACCGGTTTTGCGATTCTGCACAGAAAGGGTTAGCAAACCACTGAATCCACACGTGAGTTTAACTCTGTCAGTTGAATGCACACATTGAAAAGCATTCAGTTAGATTGCTCCGTTTTGGTTTTAGAAGCAGATATTTCTCTGTACAGCCTATGGTCCCATTCACTCGGGAATATCCCAAGGCAGCTCCTAGAAAAAACGTGTTTCTGACTCGCTGAATCTCAACATAGATTCAACTCTCTTAGTTGAACGAATGCACAGCAGAGCAGTTTCAAGGAAAACTTTCTCCTGAGTTTTAGACGAAGTTTCCTGAGGTTTAGGACGTATGCCGGCATTGGGCTGGAAATACCGGTTTTGGGATTCTGCACAGAAAGGGTTTGCAATCCGCTGAATCCACACGTGAGTTTTACTCTGTCAGTTGAATGCACACATTGACAACCATTCAGTTAGATAGCTCCGTTTTGGTTTTAGAAGCAGATATTTCTCTGTACAGCCTATCGTCCCATTCACTCGGGAATATCCCAACACAGCTCCTAGAAGAAACGTGTTTCTGACTCGCTGAATCTCAACATAGATTCAACACTCTTAGGTGAACGAACGCACAGCAGAGCAGTTTCAAGGAAACGTTTCTCCTGAATTTTAGACGAAGTTTCCTGCGGTTTAGTACGTATGCCGGCATTGGGCTGGAAATACCGGTTTTGGGATTCTGCAAAGAAAGGGTTTGCTAACCGCTGAATCCACACGTGAGTTTAACTCTGTCACTTGAATGCACACTTTGACAAGCATTCAGTTAGATAGCTCCGTTTTGGTTTTAGAAGCAGATATTTCTCTGTACAGCCTATGGTCCCATTCACTCGGGAATATCCCAACGCAGCTCCTAGAAGAAACGTGTTTCTGACTCGCTGAATCTCAATATAGATTCAACTCTCTTAGGTGAACGAACACACAGCAGAGCAGTTTCAAGGAAACGTTTCACCTGAGTTTTAGACGAAGTTTCCGGCGGTTTAGTACGTATGCCGGCATTGGGCTGGAAATACCGGTTTTGGGATTCTGCAAAGAAAGGGTTTGCTAACCGCTGAATCCACACGTGAGTTTAACTCTGTCACTTGAATGCACACATTGACAAGCATTCAGTTAGATAGCTCCGTTTTGGTTTTAGAAGCAGATATTTCTCTGTACAGCCTATGGTCCCATTCACTCGGGAATATCCCAACACAGCTCCTAGAAGAAACGTGTTTCTGACTCGCTGAATCTCCAGATAGATTCAACTCTCTTAGTTGAACGAATGCACAGCAGAGCGGTTTCAAGGAAACCTTTCTCCTGAGTTTTAGACGAAGTTTCCTGCGGTTTAGGACGTATGCCGGCATTGGGCTGGAAATACCGGTTTTGGGATTCTGCACAGAAATGGTTTGCAAACCGCTGAATCCACACGTGAGTTTAACTCTGTCAGTTGAATGCACACATTGACAACCATTCAGTTAGATAGCTCCGTTTTGGTTTTAGAAGCAGATATTTCTCTGTACAGCCTATGGTCCCATTCACTCGGGAATATCCCAACGCAGCTCCAAGAAGAAACGTGTTTCTGACTCGCTGAATCTCAATATAGATTCAACTCTCTTAGGTGAACGAACACACAGCAGAGCGGTTTCAAGGAAACGTTTCACCTGAGTTTTAGACGAAGTTTACTGCGGTTTAGTACGTATGCCGGCATTGGGCTGGAAATACCGGTTTTGGGATTCTGCACAGAAAGGGTTTGCAAACCGCTGAATCCACACGTGAGTTTTACTCTGTCAGTTGAATGCACACATTGACAACCATTCAGTTAGATAGCTCCGTTTTGGTTTTAGAAGCAGATATTTCTCTGTACAGCCTATGGTACCATTCACTCGGGAATATCCCAACGCAGCTCCAAGAAGAAACGTGTTTCTGACTCGGTGAATCTCAACAAAGATTCAACTCTCTTAGGTGAACGAACTCACAGCAGAGCAGTTTCAAGGAAACGTTTCTCCTGAGTTTCAGACGAAGTTTCCTGCGGTTTAGTACGTATGCCGGCATTCGGATGGAAATACCGGTTTTGCGATTCTGCACAGAAAGGGTTTGCAAACCGCTGAATCCACACGTCAGTTTAACTCTGTCAGTTGAATGCACACATTGACAACCATTCAGTTAGATAGCTCCGTTTTGGTTTTAGAAGCAGATATTTCTCTGTACAGCCTATGGTCCCATTCACTCGGGAATATCCCAACACAGCTCCTAGAAGAAACGTGTTTCTGACTCGCTGAATCTCAACATAGATTCAACTCTCTTAGGTGAACGAACGAACAGCAGAGCCGTTTCAAGGAAACGTTTCTCCTGAGTTTTAGACGAAGTTTCCTGAGGTTTAGTACGTATGCCGGAATTCGGATGGAAATACCGGTTTTGCGATTCTGCACAGAAAGGGTTTGCAAACCGCTGAATCCACACGTGAGTTTAACTCTGTCAGTTGAATGCACACATTGACAACCATTCAGTTAGATAGCTCCGTTTTGGTTTTAGAAGCAGATATTTCTCTGTACAGCCTATGGTCCCATTCACTCGGGAATATCCCAACGCAGCTCCTAGAAGAAACGTGTTTCTGACTCGCTGAATGTCAACATAGATTCAACTCTCTTAGGTGAACGAACGCACAGCAGAGCAGTTTCAAGTAAACGATTCTCCTGAGTTTTAGACCAAGTTTACTGCTGTTTAGTACGTATGCCGGCATTGGGATCAAATACCGGTTTTGGGATTCTGCACAGAAACGGTTTGCAAACCGCTGAATCCTCACGTGAGTTTAACTCTGTCAGTTGAATGCACACATTGACAAGCATTCAGTTAGATAGCTCCGTTTTGGTTTTAGAAGCAGATATTTCTCTGTACAGCCTATGGTCCCATTCACTCGGGAATATCCCAACACAGCTCCTAGAAGAAACGTGTTTCTGACTCGCTGAATCTCAACATAGATTCAACACTCTTAGGTGAACGAACGCACAGCAGAGCAGTTTCAAGGAAACGTTTCTCCTGAATTTTAGACGAAGTTTCCTGCGGTTTAGAACGTATGCCGGCATTGGGCTGGAAATACCGGTTTTGGGATTCTGCAAAGAAAGGGTTTGCTAACCGCTGAATCCACACGTGAGTTTAACTCTGTCACTTGAATGCACACATTGACAAGCATTCAGTTAGATAGCTCCGTTTTGGTTTTAGAAGCAGATATTTCTCTGTACAGCCTATGGTCCCATTCACTCGGGAATATCCCAACGCAGCTCCTAGAAGAAACGTGTTTCTGACTCGCTGAATCTCCAGATAGATTCAACTCTCTTAGGTGAACGAATGCACAGCAGAGCGGTTTCAAGGAAACCTTTCTCCTGAGTTTTAGACGAAGTTTCCTGCGGTTTAGGACGTATGCCGGCATTGGGCTGGAAATACCAGTTTTGGGATTCTGCACAGAAATGGTTTGCAAACCGCTGAATCCACACGTCAGTTTAACTCTGTCAGTTGAATGCACACATTGACAACCATTCAGTTAGATAGCTCCGTTTTGGTTTTAGAAGCAGATATTTCTCTGTACAGCCTATGGTCCCATTCACTCGGGAATATCCCAACACAGCTCCTAGAAGAAAAGTGATTCTGACTCGCTGAATCTCAACATAGATTCAACTCTCTTAGGTGAACGAACGAACAGCAGAGCAGTTTCAAGGAAACGTTTCTCCTGAGATTTAGACGAAGTTTCCTGAGGTTTAGTACGTATGCCGGCATTCGGATGGAAATACCGGTTTTGCGATTCTGCACAGAAAGGGTTAGCAAACCACTGAATCCACACGTGAGTTTAACTCTGTCAGTTGAATGCACACATTGAAAAGCATTCAGTTAGATTGCTCCGTTTTGGTTTTAGAAGCAGATATTTCTCTGTACAGCCTATGGTCCCATTCACTCGGGAATATCCCAACACAGCTCCTAGAAGAAACGTGTTTCTGACTCGCTGAATCTCAACATAGATTCAACTCTCTTAGGTGAACGAACGCACAGCAGAGCAGTTTCAAGGAAACGTTTCTCCTGAGTTTTAGACGAAGTTTCCTGCGGTTTAGTACGTATGCCGACATTGGGATCAAATACCGGTTTTGGGATTCTGCACAGAAACGGTTTGCAAACCGCTGAATCCTCACGTGAGTTTAACTCTGTCAGTTGAATGCACACATTGACAAGCATTCAGTTAGATAGCTCCGTTTTGGTTTTAGAAGCAGATATTTCTCTGTACAGCCTATGGTCCCATTCACTCGGGAATATCCCAAGGCAGCTCCTAGAAAAAACGTGTTTCTGACTCGCTGAATCTCAACATAGATTCAACTCTCTTAGTTGAACGAATGCACAGCAGAGCAGTTTCAAGGAAAACTTTCTCCTGAGTTTTAGACGAAGTTTCCTGAGGTTTAGGACGTATGCCGGCATTGGGCTGGAAATACCGGTTTTGGGATTCTGCACAGAAAGGGTTTGCAATCCGCTGAATCCACACGTGAGTTTTACTCTGTCAGTTGAATGCACACATTGACAACCATTCAGTTAGATAGCTCCGTTTTGGTTTTAGAAGCAGATATTTCTCTGTACAGCCTATGGTCCCATTCACTCGGGAATATCCCAACACAGCTCCTAGAAGAAACGTGTTTCTGACTCGCTGAATCTCAACATAGATTCAACACTCTTAGGTGAACGAACGCACAGCAGAGCAGTTTCAAGGAAACGTTTCTCCTGAATTTTAGACGAAGTTTCCTGCGGTTTAGTACGTATGCCGGCATTGGGCTGGAAATACCGGTTTTGGGATTCTGCAAAGAAAGGGTTTGCTAACCGCTGAATCCACACGTGAGTTTAACTCTGTCACTTGAATGCACACATTGACAAGCATTCAGTTAGATAGCTCCGTTTTGGTTTTAGAAGCAGATATTTCTCTGTACAGCCTATGGTCCCATTCACTCGGGAATATCCCAACGCAGCTCCTAGAAGAAACGTGTTTCTGACTCGCTGAATCTCCAGATAGATTCAACTCTCTTAGGTGAACGAATGCACAGCAGAGCGGTTTCAAGGAAACCTTTCTCCTGAGTTTTAGACGAAGTTTCCTGCGGTTTAGTACGTATGCCGGCATTGGGCTGGAAATACCGATTTGGGATTCTGCACAGAAATGGTTTGCAAACCGCTGAATCCACACGTGAGTTTAACTCTGTCAGTTGAATGCACACATTGACAACCATTCAGTTAGATAGCTCCGTTTTGGTTTTAGAAGCAGATATTTCTCTGTACAGCCTATGGTCCCATTCACTCGGGAATATCCCAACGCAGCTCCAAGAAGAAACGTGTTTCTGACTCGCTGAATCTCAATATAGATTCAACTCTCTTAGGTGAACGAACACACAGCAGAGCAGTTTCAAGGAAACGTTTCACCTGAGTTTTAGACGAAGTTTCCGGCGGTTTAGTACGTATGCCGGCATTGGGCTGGAAATACCGGTATTGGGATTCTGCACAGAAAGGGTTTGCAAACCGCTGAATCCACACGTCAGTTTAACTCTGTCAGTTGAATGCACACATTGACAAGCATTCAGTTAGATAGCTCCGTTTTGGTTTTAGAAGCAGATATTTCTCTGTACAGCCTATGGTCCCATTCACTCGGGAATATCCCAAGGCAGCTCCTAGAAAAAACGTGTTTCTGACTCGCTGAATCTCAACATAGATTCAACTCTCTTAGTTGAACGAATGCACAGCAGAGCAGTTTGAAGGAAACCTTTCTCCTGAGTTTTAGACGAAGTTTCCTGAGGTTTAGGACGTATGTCGGCATTGGGCTGGAAATACCGGTTTTGGGATTCTGCACAGAAAGGGTTTGCAAACCGCTGAATCCACACGTGAGTTTAACTGTGTCAGTTGAATGCACACATTGACAACCATTCAGTTAGATAGCTCCGTTTTGGTGTTAGAAGCAGATATTTCTCTGTACAGCCTATGGTCCCATTCACTCGGGAATATCCCAACACAGCTCCTAGAAGAAACGTGTTTCTGACTCGCTGAATCTCAACATAGATTCAACACTCTTAGGTGAACGAACGCACAGCAGAGCAGTTTCAAGGAAACGTTTCTCCTGAATTTTAGACGAAGTTTCCTGCGGTTTAGTACGTATGCCGGCATTGGGCTGGAAATACCGGTTTTGGGATTCTGCAAAGAAAGGGTTTGCTAACCGCTGAATCCACACGTGAGTTTAACTCTGTCACTTGAATGCACACATTGACAAGCATTCAGTTAGATAGCTCCGTTTTGGTTTTAGAAGCAGATATTTCTCTGTACAGCCTATGGTCCCATTCACTCGGGAATATCCCAACGCAGCTCCTAGAAGAAACGTGTTTCTGACTCGCTGAATCTCCAGATAGATTCAACTCTCTTAGTTGAACGAATGCACAGCAGAGCGGTTTCAAGGAAACCTTTCTCCTGAGTTTTAGACGAAGTTTCCTGCGGTTTAGGACGTATGCCGGCATTGGGCTGGAAATACCGGTTTTGGGATTCTGCACAGAAATGGTTTGCAAACCGCTGAATCCACACGTGAGTTTAACTCTGTCAGTTGAATGCACACATTGACAACCATTCAGTTAGATAGCTCCGTTTTGGTTTTAGAAGCAGATATTTCTCTGTACAGCCTATGGTCCCATTCACTCGGGAATATCCCAACGCAGCTCCAAGAAGAAACGTGTTTCTGACTCGCTGAATCTCAATATAGATTCAACTCTCTTAGGTGAACGAACACACAGCAGAGCGGTTTCAAGGAAACGTTTCACCTGAGTTTTAGACGAAGTTTCCTGCGGTTTAGTACGTATGCCGGCATTGGGCTGGAAATACCGGTTTTGGGATTCTGCACAGAAAGGGTTTGCAAACCGCTGAATCCACACGTGAGTTTTACTCTGTCAGTTGAATGCACACATTGACAACCATTCAATTAGATAGCTCCGTTTTGGTTTTAGAAGCAGATATTTCTCTGTACAGCCTATGGTACCATTCACTCGGGAATATCCCAACGCAGCTCCAAGAAGAAACGTGTTTCTGACTCGGTGAATCTCAACAAAGATTCAACTCTCTTAGGTGAACGAACTCACAGCAGAGCAGTTTCAAGGAAACGTTTCTCCTGAGTTTCAGACGAAGTTTCCTGCGGTTTAGTACGTATGCCGGCATTCGGATGGAAATACCGGTTTTGCGATTCTGCACAGAAAGGGTTTGCAAACCGCTGAATCCACACGTGAGTTTAACTGTGTCAGTTGAATGCACACATTGACAACCATTCAGTTAGATAGCTCCGTTTTGGTTTTAGAAGCAGATATTTCTCTGTACAGCCTATGGTCCCATTCACTCGGGAATATCCCAACACAGCTCCTAGAAGAAACGTGTTTCTGACTCGCTGAATCTCAACATAGATTCAACTCTCTTAGGTGAACGAACGAACAGCAGAGCCGTTTCAAGGAAACGTTTCTCCTGAGTTTTAGACGAAGTTTCCTGAGGTTTAGTACGTATGCCGGCATTCGGATGGAAATACCGGTTTTGCGATTCTGCACAGAAAGGGTTTGCAAACCGCTGAATCCACACGTGAGTTTAACTCTGTCAGTTGAATGCACACATTGACAACCATTCAGTTAGATAGCTCCGTTTTGGTTTTAGAAGCAGATATTTCTCTGTACAGCCTATGGTCCCATTCACTCGGGAATATCCCAACGCAGCTCCTAGAAGAAACGTGTTTCTGACTCGCTGAATGTCAACATAGATTCAACTCTCTTAGGTGAACGAACGCACAGCAGAGCAGTTTCAAGTAAACGATTCTCCTGAGTTTTAGACCAAGTTTACTGCTGTTTAGTACGTATGCCGGCATTGGGATCAAATACCGGTTTTGGGATTCTGCACAGAAACGGTTTGCAAACCGCTGAATCCTCACGTGAGTTTAACTCTGTCAGTTGAATGCACACATTGACAAGCATTCAGTTAGATAGCTCCGTTTTGGTTTTAGAAGCAGATATTTCTCTGTACAGCCTATGGTCCCATTCACTCGGGAATATCCCAAGGCAGCTCCTAGAAAAAACGTGTTTCTGACTCGCTGAATCTCAACATAGATTCAACTCTCTTAGTTGAACGAATGCACAGCAGAGCAGTTTCAAGGAAACCTTTCTCCTGAGTTTTAGACGAAGTTTCCTGAGGTTTAGGACGTATGTCGGCATTGGGCTGGAAATACCGGTTTTGGGATTCTGCACAGAAAGGGTTTGCAATCCGCTGAATCCACACGTGAGTATTACTCTGTCAGTTGAATGCACACATTGACAACCATTCAGTTAGATACCTCCGTTTTGGTTTTAGAAGCAGATATTTCTCTGTACAGCCTATGGTCCCATTCACTCGGGAATATCCCAACACAGCTCCTAGAAGAAACGTGTTTCTGACTCGCTGAATCTCAACATAGATTCAACACTCTTAGGTGAACGAACGCACAGCAGAGCAGTTTCAAGGAAACGTTTCTCCTGAATTTTAGACGAAGTTTCCTGCGGTTTAGTACGTATGCCGGCATTGGGCTGGAAATACCGGTTTTGGGATTCTGCAAAGAAAGGGTTTGCTAACCGCTGAATCCACACGTGAGTTTAACTCTGTCACTTGAATGCACACATTGACAAGCATTCAGTTAGATAGCTCCGTTTTGGTTTTAGAAGCAGATATTTCTCTGTACAGCCTATGGTCCCATTCACTCGGGAATATCCCAACGCAGCTCCTAGAAGAAACGTGTTTCTGACTCGCTGAATCTCCAGATAGATTCAACTCTCTTAGTTGAACGAATGCACAGCAGAGCGGTTTCAAGGAAACCTTTCTCCTGAGTTTTAGACGAAGTTTCCTGCGGTTTAGGACGTATGCCGGCATTGGGCTGGAAATACCGGTTTTGGGATTCTGCACAGAAAGGGTTTGCAAACCGCTGAATCCACACGTGAGTTTAACTCTGTCAGTTGAATGCACACATTGACAACCATTCAGTTAGATAGCTCCGTTTTGGTTTTAGAAGCAGATATTTCTCTGTACAGCCTATGGTCCCATTCACTCGGGAATATCCCAACGCAGCTCCAAGAAGAAACGTGTTTCTGACTCGCTGAATCTCAATATAGATTCAACTCTCTTAGGTGAACGAACACACAGCAGAGCGGTTTCAAGGAAACGTTTCACCTGAGTTTTAGACGAAGTTTCCTGCGGTTTAGTACGTATGCCGGCATTGGGCTGGAAATACCGGTTTTGGGATTCTGCACAGAAAGGGTTTGCAAACCGCTGAATCCACACGTGAGTTTTACTCTGTCAGTTGAATGCACACATTGACAACCATTCAGTTAGATAGCTCCGTTTTGGTTTTAGAAGCAGATATTTCTCTGTACAGCCTATGGTACCATTCACTCGGGAATATCCCAACGCAGCTCCAAGAAGAAACGTGTTTCTGACTCGGTGAATCTCAACAAAGATTCAACTCTCTTAGGTGAACGAACTCACAGCAGAGCAGTTTCAAGGAAACGTTTCTCCTGAGTTTCAGACGAAGTTTCCTGCGGTTTAGTACGTATGCCGGCATTCGGATGGAAATACCGGTTTTGCGATTCTGCACAGAAAGGGTTTGCAAACCGCTGAATCCACACGTGAGTTTAACTGTGTCAGTTGAATGCACACATTGACAACCATTCAGTTAGATAGCTCCGTTTTGGTTTTAGAAGCAGATATTTCTCTGTACAGCCTATGGTCCCATTCACTCGGGAATATCCCAACACAGCTCCTAGAAGAAACGTGTTTCTGACTCGCTGAATCTCAACATAGATTCAACTCTCTTAGGTGAACGAACGAACAGCAGAGCCGTTTCAAGGAAACGTTTCTCCTGAGTTTTAGACGAAGTTTCCTGAGGTTTAGTACGTATGCCGGCATTCGGATGGAAATACCGGTTTTGCGATTCTGCACAGAAAGGGTTTGCAAACCGCTGAATCCACACGTGAGTTTAACTCTGTCAGTTGAATGCACACATTGACAACCATTCAGTTAGATAGCTCCGTTTTGGTTTTAGAAGCAGATATTTCTCTGTACAGCCTATGGTCCCATTCACTCGGGAATATCCCAACGCAGCTCCTAGAAGAAACGTGTTTCTGACTCGCTGAATGTCAACATAGATTCAACTCTCTTAGGTGAACGAACGCACAGCAGAGCAGTTTCAAGTAAACGATTCTCCTGAGTTTTAGACCAAGTTTACTGCTGTTTAGTACGTATGCCGGCATTGGGATCAAATACCGGTTTTGGGATTCTGCACAGAAACGGTTTGCAAACCGCTGAATCCTCACGTGAGTTTAACTCTGTCAGTTGAATGCACACATTGACAAGCATTCAGTTAGATAGCTCCGTTTTGGTTTTAGAAGCAGATATTTCTCTGTACAGCCTATGGTCCCATTCACTCGGGAATATCCCAACGCAGCTCCAAGAAGAAACGTGTTTCTGACTCGCTGAATCTCAATATAGATTCAACTCTCTTAGGTGAACCAACACACAGCAGAGCAGTTTCAAGGAAACGTTTCACCTGAGTTTTAGACGAAGTTTCCTGCGGTTTAGTACGTATGCCGGCATTGGGCTGGAAATACCGGTTTTGGGATTCTGCACAGAAAGGGTTTGCAAACCGCTGAATCCACACGTGAGTTTTACTCTGTCAGGTGAATGCACACATTGACAACCATTCAGTTAGATAGGTCCGTTTTGGTTTTAGAAGCAGATATTTCTCTGTACAGCCTATGGTCCCATTCACTCGGGAATATCCCAACACAGCTCCTAGAAGAAACGTGTTTCTGACTCGCTGAATCTCAATATAGATTCAACTCTCTTAGGTGAACGAACGCACAGCAGACCAGTTTCAAGGAAACGTTTCTCCTGAGTTTTAGACGAAGTTTCCTGCGGTTTAGTACGTATGCCGGCATTGGGCTGGAAATACCGGTTTTGGGATTCTGCACAGAAAGCGTTTGCAACCCGCTGAATGCACACGTGAGTTTTACTCTGTCAGTTGAATGCACACATTGACAACCATTCAGTTAGATAGCTCCGTGTTGGTTTTAGAAGCAGATATTTCTCTGTACAGCCTATGGTACCATTCACTCGGGAATATCCCAACGCAGCTCCAAGAAGAAACGTGTTTCTGACTCGCTGAATCTCAACAAAGATTCAACTCTCTTAGGTGAACGAACTCACAGCAGAGCAGTTTCAAGGAAACGTTTCTCCTTAGTTTTAGACGAAGTTTCCTGCGGTTTAGTACGTATGCCGGCATTGGGCTGGAAATACCGGTATTGGGATTCTGCACAGAAAGGGTTTGCAAACCGCTGAATCCACACGTCAGTTTAACTCTGTCAGTTGAATGCACACATTGACAAACATTCAGTTAGATAGCTCCGTTTTGGTTTTAGAAGCAGATATTTCTCTGTACAGCCTATGGTCCCATTCACTCGGGAATATCCCAACGCAGCTCCTAGAAGAAACGTGTTTCTGACTCGCTGAATGTCAACATAGATTCAACTCTCTTAGGTGAACGAACGCACAGCAGAGCAGTTTCAAGGAAACGATTCTCCTGAGTTTTAGACCAAGTTTACTGCTGTTTAGTACGTATGCCGGCATTGGGATCAAATACCGGGTTTGGGATTCTGCACAGAAACGGTTTGCAAACCGCTGAATCCTCACGTGAGTTTAACTCTGTCAGTTGAATGCACACATTGACAAGCATTCAGTTAGATAGCTCCGTTTTGGTTTTAGAAGCAGGTATTTCTCTGTACAGCCTATGGTCCCATTCACTCGGGAATATCCCAAGGCAGCTCCTAGAAGAAACGTGTTTCTGACTTGCTGAATCTCAACATAGATTCAATTCTCTTAGGTGAACGAACGCACAGCATTGCAGTTTCAAGGAAACGTTTCTCCTGAGTTTTAGACGAAGTTTCCTGCAGTTTAGGAAGTATGCCTGAATTGGGCTGGAAATACCGGTTTTGGGATTCTGCACAGAAAGGGTTTGCAAACCGCTGAATCCACACGTGAGTTTTACTCTGTCAGGTGAATGCACACATTGACAACCATTCAGTTAGATAGGTCCGTTTTGGTTTTAGAAGCAGATATTTCTCTGTACAGCCTATGGTCCCATTCACTCGGGAATATCCCAACACAGCTCCTAGAAGAAACATGTTTCTGACTCGCTGAATCTCAATATAGATTCAACTCTCTTAGGTGAACGAACGCACAGCAGAGCAGTTTCAAGGAAACGTTTCTCCTGAGTTTTAGACGAAGTTTCCTGCGGTTTAGTACGTATGCCGGCATTGGGCTGGAAATACCGGTTTTGGGATTCTGCACAGAAAGGGTTTGCAACCCGCTGAATCCACACGTGAGTTTTACTCTGTCAGTTGAATGCACACATTGACAACCATTCAGTTAGATAGCTCCGTGTTGGTTTTAGAAGCAGATATTTCTCTGTACAGCCTATGGTACCATTCACTCGGGAATATCCCAACGCAGCTCCAAGAAGAAACGTGTTTCTGACTCGCTGAATCTCAACAAAGATTCAACTCTCTTAGGTGAACGAACGCACAGCAGAGCAGTTTCAAGGAAACGTTTCTCCTGAGTTTTAGACGAAGTTTCCTGCGGTTTAGTACGTATGCCGGCATTCGGATGGAAATACCGGTTTTGCGATTCTGCACAGAAAGGGTTTGCAAACCGCTGAATCCACACGTGAGTTTAACTGTGTCAGTTGAATGCACACATTGACAACCATTCAGTTAGATAGCTCCGTTTTGGTTTTAGAAGCAGATATTTCTCTGTACAGCCTATGGTCCCATTCACTCGGGAATATCCCAACACAGCTCCTAGAAGAAACGTGTTTCTGACTCGCTGAATCTCAACATAGATTCAACTCTCTTAGGTGAACGAACGAACAGCAGAGCCGTTTCAAAGAAACGTTTCTCCTGAGTTTTAGACGAAGTTTCCTGAGGTTTAGTACGTATGCCGGCATTCGGATGGAAATATCGGTTTTGCGATTCTGCACAGAAAGGGTTTGCAAACCGCTGAATCCACACGTGAGTTTAACTCTGTCAGTTGAATGCACACATTGACAACCATTCAGTTAGATAGCTCCGTTTTGGTTTTAGAAGCAGATATTTCTCTGTACAGCCTATGGTCCCATTCACTCGGGAATATCCCAACGCAGCTCCTAGAAGAAACGTGTTTCTGACTCGCTGAATGTCAACATAGATTCAACTCTCTTAGGTGAACGAACGCACAGCAGAGCAGTTTCAAGGAAACGATTCTCCTGAGTTTTAGACCAAGTTTACTGCTGTTTAGTACGTATGCCGGCATTGGGATCAAATACCGGTTTTGGGATTCTGCACAGAAACGGTTTGCAAACCGCTGAATCCTCACGTGAGTTTAACTCTGTCAGTTGAATGCACACATTGACAAGCATTCAGTTAGATAGCTCCGTTTTGGTTTTAGAAGCAGATATTTCTCTGTACAACCTATGGTCCCATTCACTCGGGTATATCCCAAGGCAGCTCCTAGAAAAAACGTGTTTCTGACTCGCTGAATCTCAACATAGATTCAACTCTCTTAGTTGAACGAATGCACAGCAGAGCAGTTTCAAGGAAAACTTTCTAATGAGTTTTAGACGAAGTTTCCTGAGGTTTAGGACGTATGCCGGCATTGGGCTGGAAATACCGGTTTTGGGATTCTGCACAGAAATGGTTTGCAAACCGCTGAATCCACACGTGAGTTTAACTCTGTCACTTGAATGCACACATTGACAAGCATTCAGTTAGATAGCTCCATTTTGGTTTTAGAAGCAGATATTTCTCTGTACAGCCTATGGTCCCATTCACTCGGGAATATCCCAACGCAGCTCCTAGAAGAAACGTGTTTCTGACTCGCTGAGTCTCCAGATAGATTCAACTCTCTTAGGTGAACGAACGCACAGCAGAGCGGTTTCAAGGAAACCTTTCTCCTGAGTTTTAGACGAAGTTTCCTGCGGTTTAGGACGTATGCCGGCATTGGGCTGGAAATACCGGTTTTGGGATTCTGCACAGAAATGGTTTGCAAACCGCTGAATCCACACGTGAGTTTAACTCTGTCAGTTGAATGCACACATTGACAACCATTCAGTTAGATAGCTCCGTTTTGGTTTTAGAAGCAGATATTTCTCTGTACAGCCTATGGTCCCATTCACTCGGGAATATCCCAACGCAGCTCCAAGAAGAAACGTGTTTCTGACTCGCTGAATCTCAATATAGATTCAACTCTCTTAGGTGAACGAACACACAGCAGAGCAGTTTCAAGGAAACGTTTCACCTGAGTTTTAGACGAAGTTTCCTGCGGTTTAGTACGTATGCCGGCATTGGGCTGGAAATACCGGTATTGGGATTCTGCACAGAAAGGGTTTGCAAACCGCTGAATCCACACGTCAGTTTAACTCTGTCAGTTGAATGCACACATTGACAAGCATTCAGTTAGATAGCTCCGTTTTGGTTTTAGAAGCAGATATTTCTCTGTACAGCCTATGGTCCCATTCACTCGGGAATATCCCAAGGCAGCTCCTAGAAAAAACGTGTTTCTGACTCGCTGAATCTCAACATAGATTCAACTCTCTTAGTTGAACGAATGCACAGCAGAGCAGTTTCAAGGAAACCTTTCTCCTGAGTTTTAGACGAAGTTTCCTGAGGTTTAGGACGTATGCCGGCATTGGGCTGGAAATACCGGTTTTGGGATTCTGCACAGAAAGGGTTTGCAATCCGCTGAATCCACACGTGAGTATTACTCTGTCACTTGAATGCACACATTGACAACCATTCAGTTAGATAGCTCCGTTTTGGTTTTAGAAGCAGATATTTGTCTCTACAGCCTATGGTCCCATTCACTCGGGAATATCCCAACACAGCTCCTAGAAGAAACGTGTTTCTGACTCGCTGAATCTCAACATAGATTCAACACTCTTAGGTGAACGAACGCACAGCAGAGCAGTTTCAAGGAAACGTTTCTCCTGAATTTTAGACGAAGTTTCCTGCGGTTTAGTACGTATGCCGGCATTGGGCTGGAAATACCGGTTTTGGGATTCTGCAAAGAAAGGGTTTGCTAACCGCTGAATCCACACGTGAGTTTAACTCTGTCACTTGAATGCACACATTGACAAGCATTCAGTTAGATAGCTCCGTTTTGGTTTTAGAAGCAGATATTTCTCTGTACAGCCTATGGTCCCATTCACTCGGGAATATCCCAACGCAGCTCCTAGAAGAAACGTGTTTCTGACTCGCTGAATCTCCAGATAGATTCAACTCTCTTAGGAGAACGAATGCACAGCAGAGCGGTTTCAAGGAAACCTTTCTCCTGAGTTTTAGACGAAGTTTCCTGCGGTTTAGGACGTATGCCGGCATTGGGCTGGAAATACCGGTTTTGGGATTCTGCACAGAAATGGTTTGCAAACCGCTGAATCCACACGTGAGTTTAACTCTGTCAGTTGAATGCACACATTGACAACCATTCAGTTAGATAGCTCCGTTTTGGTTTTAGAAGCAGATATTTCTCTGTACAGACTATGGTCCCATTCACTCGGGAATATCCCAACGCAGCTCCAAGAAGAAACGTGTTTCTGACTCGCTGAATCTCAATATAGATTCAACTCTCTTAGGTGAACGAACACACAGCAGAGCGGTTTCAAGGAAACGTTTCACCTGAGTTTTAGACGAAGTTTCCGGCGGTTTAGTACGTATGCCGGCATTGGGCTGGAAATACCGGTATTGGGATTCTGCACAGAAAGGGTTTGCAATCCGCTGAATCCACACGTGAGTATTACTCTGTCACTTGAATGCACACATTGACAACCATTCAGTTAGATAGCTCCGTTTTGGTTTTAGAAGCAGATATTTCTCTGTACAGCCTATGGTCCCATTCACTCGGGAATATCCCAACACAGCTCCTAAAAGAAACGTGTTTCTGACTCGCTGAATCTCAACATAGATTCAACACTCTTAGGTGAACGAACGCACAGCAGAGCAGTTTCAAGGAAACGTTTCTCCTGAATTTTAGACGAAGTTTCCTGCGGTTTAGTACGTATGCCGGCATTTGGCTGGAAATACCGGTTTTGGGATTCTGCAAAGAAAGGGTTTGCTAACCGCTGAATCCACACGTGAGTTTAACTCTGTCACTTGAATGCACACATTGACAAGCATTCAGTTAGATAGCTCCGTTTTGGTTTTAGAAGCAGATATTTCTCTGTACAGCCTATGGTCCCATTCACTCGGGAATATCCCAACGCAGCTCCTAGAAGAAACGTGTTTCTGACTCGCTGAATCTCCAGATAGATTCAACTCTCTTAGGTGAACGAATGCACAGCAGAGCGGTTTCAAGGAAACCTTTCTCCTGAGTTTTAGACGAAGTTTACTGCGGTTTAGGACGTATGCCGGCATTGGGCTGGAAATACCGGTTTTGGGATTCTGCACAGAAATGGTTTGCAAACCGCTGAATCCACACGTGAGTTTAACTCTGTCAGTTGAATGCACACATTGACAACCATTCAGTTAGATAGGTCCGTTTTGGTTTTAGAAGCAGATATTTCTCTGTACAGCCTATGGTCCCATTCACTCGGGAATATCCCAACGCAGCTCCAAGAAGAAACGTGTTTCTGACTCGCTGAATCTCAATATAGATTCAACTCTCTTAGGTGAACGAACACACAGCAGAGCGGTTTCAAGGAAACGTTTCACCTGAGTTTTAGACGAAGTTTCCGGCGGTTTAGTACGTATGCCGGCATTGGGCTGGAAATACCGGTATTGGGATTCTGCACAGAAAGGGTTTGCAAACCGCTGAATCCACACGTCAGTTTAACTCTGTCAGTTGAATGCACACATTGAAAAGCATTCAGTTAGATTGCTCCGTTTTGGTTTTAGAAGCAGATATTTCTCTTTACAGCCTATGGTCCCATTCACTCGGGAATATCCCAACACAGCTCCTAGAAGAAACGTGTTTCTGACTCGCTGAATCTCAACATAGATTCAACTCTCTTAGGTGAACGAACGCACAGCAGAGCAGTTTCAAGGAAACGTTTCTCCTGAGTTTTAGACGAAGTTTCCTGCGGTTTAGGACGTATGCCGGCATTGGGCTGGAAATACCGGTTTTGGGATTCTGCACAGAAAGGGTTTGCAAACCGCTGAATCCACACGTCAGTTTAACTCTGTCAGTTGAATGCACACATTGACAACCATTCAGTTAGATAGCTCCGTTTTGGTTTTAGAAGCAGATATTTCTCTGTACAGCCTATGGTCCAATTCATTCGGGATATCCCAACGCAGCTCCTAGAAGAAACGTGTTTCTGACTCGCTGAATCTCCAGATAGATTCAACTCTCTTAGGTGAACGAATGCACAGCAGAGCGGTTTCAAGGAAACCTTTCTCCTGAGTTTTAGACGAAGTTTCCTGCGGTTTAGGACGTATGCCGGCATTGGGCTGGAAATACCGGTTTTGGGATTCTGCACAGAAATGGTTTGCAAACCGCTGAATCCACACGTGAGTTTAACTCTGTCAGTTGAATGCACACATTGACAACCATTCTGTTAGATAGCTCCGTTTTGGTTTTAGAAGCAGATATTTCTCTGTACAGCCTATGGTCGCATTCACTCGGGAATATCCCAACGCAGCTCCAAGAAGAAACGTGTTTCTGACTCGCTGAATCTCAATATAGATTCAACTCTCTTAGGTGAACGAACACACAGCAGAGCGGTTTCAAGGAAACGTTTCACCTGAGTTTTAGACAAAGTTTCCGGCGGTTTAGTACGTATGCCGGCATTGGGCTGGAAATACCGGTTTTGGGATTCTGCAAAGAAAGGGTTTGCTAACCGTTGAATCCACACATGAGTTTAACTCTGTCACTTGAATGCACACATTGACAACCATTCAGTTAGAAAGCTCCGTTTTGGTTTTAGAAGCAGATATTTCTCTTTACAGCCTATGGTCCCATTCACTCGGGAATATCCCAACGCAACTCCTAGAAGAAACGTGTTTCTGACTCGCTGAATCTCCACATAGATTCAACTCCCTTAGGTGAACGAATGCACAGCAGAGCAGTTTCAAGGAAACGTTTCTCCTGAGTTTTAGACGAAGTTTCTTGCGGTTTAGTACGTATGCCGACACTGGGCTGGAAATACCGGTATTGTGATTCTGCACAGAAAGGATTTGCAAACCGCTGAATCCACACGTGAGTTTAACTCTGTCAGTTGAATGCACACATTGACAACCATTCAGTTAGATAGCTCCGTTTTGGTTTTAGAAGCAGATATTTCTCTGTACAGCCTATGGTCCCATTCACTCGGGAATATCCCAACACAGCTCCTAGAAGAAACGTGTTTCTGACTCGCTGTATCTCAATATAGATTCAACTCTCTTAGGTGAACGAACGCACAGCAGAGCAGTTTCAAGGAAACGTTTCTCCTGAGTTTTAGACGAAGTTTCCTGCGGTTTAGTACGTATGCCGGCATTGGGCTGGAAATACCGGTTTTGGGATTCTGCACAGAAAGGGTTTGCAAACCGCTGAATCCACACGTGAGTTTTACTCTGTCAGTTGAATGCACACATTGACAACCATTCAGTTAGATAGCTCCGTGTTGGTTTTAGAAGCAGATATTTCTCTGTACAGCCTATGGTACCATTCACTCGGGAATATACCAACGCAGCTCCAAGAAGAAACGTGTTTCTGACTCGCTGAATCTCAACATAGATTCAACTCTCTTAGGTGAACGAACGCACAGCAGAGCAGTTTCAAGGAAACGTTTCTCCTGAGTTTTAGACGAAGTTTCCTGCGGTTTAGTACGTATGCCGGCATTGGGCTGGAAATACCGGTTTTGGGATTCTGCACAGAAAGGGTTTGCAAACCGCTGAATCCACACGTCAGTTTAACTCTGTCAGTTGAATGCACACATTGACAACCATTCAGTTAGATAGCTCCGTTTTGGTTTTAGAAGCAGATATTTCTCTGTACAGCCTATGGTCCCATTCATTCGGGAATATCCCAGCACAGCTCCTAGAAGAAACGTGTTTCTGACTCGCTGAATCTCAACATAGATTCAACTCTCTTAGGTGAACGAACGCACAGCAGAGCAGTTTCAAGGAAACGTTTCTCCTGAGTTTTAGACGAAGTTTCCTGCGGTTTAGTACGTATGCCGGCATTCGGATGGAAATACCGGTTTTGCGATTCTGCACAGAAAGGGTTTGCAAACCGCTGAATCCACACGTGAGTTTAACTGTGTCAGTTGAATGCACACATTGACAACCATTCAGTTAGATAGCTCCGTTTTGGTGTTAGAAGCAGATATTTCTCTGTACAGCCTATCGTCCCATTCTCTCGGGAATATCCCAACACAGCTCCTAGAAGAAACGTGTTTCTGACTCGCTGAATCTCAACCTAGATTCAACTCTCTTAGGTGAACGAACTCACAGCAGAGCAGTTTCAAGGAAACGTTTCTCCTGAGTTTTAGACGAAGTTTCCTGAGGTTTAGTACGTATGCCGGCATTGGGATGTAAATACCGGTTTTGCGATTCTGCACAGAAAGGGTTTGCAAACCGCTGAATCCACACGTGAGTTTAACTCTGTCAGTTGAATGCACACATTGACAACCATTCAGTTAGATAGCTCCGTTTTGGTTTTAGAAGCAGATATTTCTCTGTACAGCCTATGGTCCCATTCACTCGGGAATATCCCAACACAGCTCCTAGAAGAAACGTGTTTCTGACTCGCTGAATCTCAACATAGATTCAACTCTCTTAGGTGAACGAACGCACAGCAGAGCAGTTTCAAGGAAACGTTTCTCCTGAGTTTTAGACGAAGTTTACTGCGGTTTAGGACGTATGCCGGCATTGGGATGGAAATACCGGTTTTGGGATTCTGCACAGAAAGGGTTTTCAATCCGCTGAATCCACACGTGAGTTTTACTCTGTCAGTTGAATGCACACATTGACAAGCATTCAGTTAGATAGCTCCGTTTTGGTTTTAGAAGCAGATATTTCTCTGTACAGCCTATGGTCCCATTCACTCGGGAATATCCCAACACAGCTCCTAGAAGAAACGTGTTTCTGACTCGCTGAATCTCAACATAGATTCAACACTCTTAGGTGAACGAACGCACAGCAGAGCAGTTTCAAGGAAACGTTTCTCCTGAATTTTACACGAAGTTTCCTGCGGTTTAGAACGTATGCCGGCATTGGGCTGGAAATACCGGTTTTGGGATTCTGCAGAGAAATGGTATGCAAACCGCTGAATCCACACGTGAGATTAACTCTTTAAGTTGAATGCACACATTGACAACCATTCGGTTAGATAGATCCGTTTTGGTTTTAGAATCAGATATTTCTCTGTACATCCTATGGTCCCATTCACTCGGGAATATCCCAACTCAGCTCCTAGAAGAAACGTGTTTATGACTCGCTGAATCCCAGCATAGATTCAACTCTCTTAGGTGAACGAACGCACAGCAGAGCAGTTTCAAGGAAACGATTCTCCTGAGTTTTAGACGAAGTTTACTGCTGTTTCGTACGTATGCCGGCATTGGGCTGGAAATGCCGGTTTTGGGATACTGCAAAGAAAGGGTTTGCAAACCGCTGATTCCACACGTGAGTTTAACTCTGTCAGTTGAATGCACACATTGACAACCATTCAGTTAGATAGCTCCGTTTTGATTTTAGATGCAGATATTTCTCTGTACAGCCTATGGTCCCATTCACTCGGGAATAACCCAACGCAGCTCCTAGAAGAAAAGTGTTTCTGACACGCTGAATCTCAACATAGATTCAACTCTCTTAGTTGAACGAACGCACAGCAGAGCAGTTTCATGGAAACGTTTCTCCTGAGTTTTAGACGAAGTTTACTGCTGTTTAGTACCTATGCCGGCATTGGGATGGAAATACCGGTTTTGGGATTCTGCACAGAAATGGTTTGCAAACCGCTGATTCCACACGTGAGTTTAACTCTGTCAGTTGAATGCACACATTGATAACCATTCAGTTAGATCGCTCCGTTTTGGTTTTAGAAGCAGATATTTCTCTGTACAGCCTATGGTCCCATTCACTCGGGAATATCCCAGCGCAGCTCCTAGAAAATACGTGTTTATGACTCGCTGAATCCCAGCATAGATTCAACTCTCTTAGGTGAACGAACGCACAGCAGAGCACTTTCAAGGAAACGTTTCTCCTTAGGTTTAGACGAAGTGTACTGCTGTTTGGTACGTATGCTGTCATTGGGATGGAAATACCGGTTTTGGGATTCTGCACAGAAACGGTTTGCAAACCGCTGAATTCACACGTGAGTTTAACTCTGTCAGTTGAATGCACACATTGACAACCATTCAGTTAGATAGCTCCGTTTCGGTTTTAGAAGCAGATATTTCTCTGTACAGCCTATGGTCCCATTCACTCGGGAATATCCCAACGCAGCTCCTAGAAGGAACGTGTTTCTGACTCGCTGAATCTCAACATAGATTCAACTCTCTTAGGTGAACGAACGCACAGCAGAGCACTTTCAAGGAAACGTTCCTCCTGAATTTAGACGAAGTTTCCTGCGGTTTAGTACGTATGCCGGCATTGGGCTGGAAATACCGGTTTTGGGATTCTGCACAGAAGCGTTTTGCAAACCGCTGAATTCACACGTGAGTTTAACTCTGTCAGTTGAATGCACACATTGACAACCATTCAGTTAGATAGCTCCGTTTCGGTTTTAGAAGCAGATATTTCTCTGTACAGCCTATGGTCCCATTCACTCGGGAATATCCCAACGCAGCTCCTAGAAGAAACGGCTTCTGACTCGCTGAATCTCAACATAGATTCAACTCTCTTAGGTGAACGAACGCACAGCAGAGCAGTTGCAAGGAAACGTTTCTCTGGACATTTAGACGAAGTTTACTGCTGTTTCGTACGTATGCCGGCATTGGGCTGGAAATGTCGGTTTTGGGATACTGCAAAGAAAGGGTTTGAAAACCGCTGATTCCACACGTGAGTTTAGCTCTGTCAGTTGAATGCACACATTGACAACCATTCAGTTAGATAGCTCCGTTTTGATTTTAGATGCAGATATTTCTCTGTACAGCCTATGGTCCCATTCACTCGGGAATAACCCATCGCAGCTCCTAGAAGAAAAGTGTTTCTGACTCGCTGAATCTCAACATAGATTCAACTCTCTTAGTTGAACGAACGCACAGCAGAGCAGTTTCAAGGAAACGTTTCTCCTGAGTTTTAGACGAAGTTTACTGCTGTTTAGTACGTATGCCGGCATTGGGATGGAAATACCGGTTTTGGGATTCTGCACAGAAATGGTTTCCAAACCGCTGATTCCACACGTGAGTTTAACTCTGTCAGTTGAATGCACACAGTGATAACCATTCAGTTAGATCGCTCCGTTTTGGTTTTAGAAGCAGATATTTCTCTGTACAGCCTATTGTCCCATTCACTCGGGAATATCCCAACGCAGCTCCTAGAAGATACGTGTTTATGACTCGCTGAATCCCAGCATAGATTCAACTCTCTTAGGTGAACGAACGCACAGCAGAGCAGTTTCAAGGAAACGTTTCTCCTTAGGTTTAGACGAAGTGTACTGCTGTTTGGTACGTATGCCGGCATTGGGATGGATTTACCGGTTTTGGGATTCTGCACAGAAACGGTTTGCAAACCGCTGAATTCACACGTGAGTTTAACTCTGTCAGTTGAATGCACACATTGACAACCATTCAGTTAGATAGCTCCGTTTCGGTTTTAGAAGCAGATATTTCTCTGTACACTCTATGGTCCCATTCACTCGGGAATAAGCCATCGCAGCTCCTAGAAGAAAAGTGTTTCTGACTCGCTGAATACCAATATAGATTCAACTCTCTTAGCTGAAAAAACGCACAACAGAGCAGTTTCAAGGAAACGTTTCTCCTGAGTTTTAGACGAAGTTTACTGCTGTTTAGTACTTATGCCGTCTTTGGGATGGAAATACCGGTTTTGGGATTCTGCACAGAAATGGTTTGCACACCGCTGAATTCACACGTGAGTTTAACTCAGATAGTTGAATGCACACATTGACAACCATTCAGTTAGATAGCTCCGTTTTGGATTTAGAACCAGATATTTCTCTGTACAGCGTATATTCCCATTCACTCGGGAATATCCCAACGCAGCTCCTAGAAGAAACGTGTTTCTGACTCGCTGAATCTCAACATAGATTCAACTCTCTTAGGTGAACGAACGCACAGCAGAGCAGTTTCAAGGAAACGTTCCTCCTGAAATTAGACGAAGTTTCCTGCGGTTTAGTACGTATGCCGGCATTGGGATGGAAATACCGGTTTTGGGATTCTGCTCAGAAACGGTTTGCAAACCGCTGAATTCACACGTGAGTTTAACTCTGTCAGTTGAATGCACACATTGAAAACCATTCAGTTAGATAGCTCCGTTTCGGTTTTAGAAGCAGATATTTCTCTGTACAGCCTATGGTCCCATTCATTCGGGAATATCCCAACGCAGCTCTAGAAGAAACGTGTTTCTGACTCGCTGAATCTCAACAACGATTCAACTCTCTTAGGTGAACGATCACACAGCAGAGCAGTTCCAAGGAAACGTTTCTCCTGAGTTTTAGAGGAAGTTTCCTGCTGTTTAGTACGTATGCTGGCATTGGTCTAGAAATACCGGTTTTGGGATTCTGCACAGAATAGTTTTGCAAACCTCTGAATCCACACGTGAGTTTAACTCTGTCAGTTGAATGCACACATTGACAACCATTCAGTTAGAGAGCTCCGTTTTGGTTTTAGAAGCAGATATTTCTCTGTACAACCCATGGTCCCATTCACTCGGGAATATCCCAACGCAGCTCCTAGAAGAAACGTGTTTCTGACTCGCTGAATCCCAACATAGATTCAACTCTCTTAGGTGAACGAACGCACAGCAGAGCAGTTTCAAGGAAACGTTTCTCCTGAGTTTTAGACGATATTTCCTGCGGTTTAGGACGTATGCCGGCATTGGGCTGGAAATACCGGTTTTGGGATTCTGCACAGAAAGGGCTTGCAAACCGCTGAATCCACACGTGAGTTTAACTCTGTCAGTTGAATGCACACATTGACAACCATTCAGTTAGATAGCTCCGTTTTGGTTTTAGAAGCAGATATTTCTCTGTACAGCCTATGGTCCCATTCACTCGGGAATATCCCAACGCAGCTCCTAGAAGAAACGTGTTTCTGACTCGCTGAATCCCAACATAGATTCAACTCTCTTAGGTGAACGAACGCACAGCAGAGCAGTTTCAAGGAAACGTTTCTCCTGAGTTTTAGACGATGTTTCCTGCGGTTTAGGACGTATGCCGGCATTGGGCTGGAAATACCGGTTTTGGGATTCTGCACAGAAAGGGCTTGCAAACCGCTGAATCCACACGTGAGTTTAACTCTGTCAGTTGAATGCACACATTGACAACCATTCAGTTAGATAGCTCCGTTTTGGTTTTAGAAGCAGATATTTCTCTGTACAGCCTATGGTCCCATTCACTCGGGAATATCCCAACGCAGCTCCTAGAAGAAACGTGTTTCTGACTCGCTGAATCCCAACATAGATTCAACTCTCTTAGGTGAACGAACGCACAGCAGAGCAGTTTCAAGGAAACGTTTCTCCTGAGTTTTAGAAGAAGTTTCCTGCGGTTCAGTACGTATGCCGGCATTGGGCTGGAAATACCGGTTTTGGGATTCTGCACAGAAGGGGTTTGCAATCCGCTGATTCCACACATGAGTTTAACTCTGTCAATTGAATGAGCACATTGACGACCGTTCAGTTAGATAGCTCCGTTTTGGTTTTAGAAGCAGATATTTCTCTGTACAGCCTATGGTCCCATTCACTCGGGAATATCCCAACGCAGCTCCTAGAAGAAACGTGTTTCTGACTCGCTGAATCTCAACATAGATTCAACTCTCTTAGGTGAACGATCGCACAGCAGAGCAGTTTCAAGGAAACGTTCGTCCTGAGTTTTACACGAAGTTTCCTGCTGTTAAGTACGTATGCCAGCATTGGGCTGGAAATACCGGTTTTGGGATTCTGCACGGAAAGTGTTTGCTAACCGCTGAATCCACACGTGAGTTTAACTCTGTCAGTTGAATGCACACATTGACAACCATTCAGTTAGATAGCTCCGTTTTGGTTTTAGAAGCAGATATTTCTCTGTACAGCCTAGGGTCCCATTCACTCGGGAATATCCCAACGCAGCTCTAGAAGAAACGTGTTTCTGACTCGCTGAATCTCAACAACGATTCAACTCTCTTAGGTGAACGATCGCACAGCAGAGCAGTTCCAAGGAAACGTTTCTCCTGAGTTTTAGACGAAGTTTCCTGCTGTTTAGTACGTATGCCGGCATTGGTCTAGAAATACCGGTTTTGGGATTCTGCACAGAAAAGTTTTGCAAACCGCTGAATCCACACGTGAGTTTAACTCTGTCAGTTGAATGCACACATTGACAACCATTCAGTTAGATAGCTCCGTTTTGGTTTTAGAAGCAGATATTTCTCTGTACAGCCTATGGTCCCATTCACTCGGGAATATCCCAAGGCAGCTCCTAGAAAAAACGTGTTTCTGACTCGCTGAATCTCAACATAGATTCAACTCTCTTAGTTGAACGAATGCACAGCAGAGCAGTTTCAAGGAAAACTTTCTCCTGAGTTTTAGACGAAGTTTCCTGAGGTTTAGGACGTATGCCGGCATTGGGCTGGAAATACCGGTTTTGGGATTCTGCACAGAAAGGGTTTGCAATCCGCTGAATCCACACGTGAGTTTAACTCTGTCAGTTGAATGCACACATTGACAACCATTCAGTTAGATAGCTCCGTTTTGGTTTTAGAAGCAGATATTTCTCTGTACAGCCTATGGTCCCATTCACTCGGGAATATCCCAACACAGCTCCTAGAAGAAACGTGTTTCTGACTCGCTGAATCTCAACATAGATTCAACACTCTTAGGTGAACGAACGCACAGCAGAGCAGTTTCACGGAAACGTTTCTCCTGAGTTTTAGACGAAGTTTCCTGCGGTTTAGTACGTATGCCGGCATTGGGCTGGAAATACCGGTTTTGGGATTCTGCACAGAAAGGGTTTGCAAACCGCTGAATCCACACGTGAGTTTTACTCTGTCAGTTGAATGCACACATTGACAACCATTCAGTTAGATAGCTCCGTGTTGGTTTTAGAAGCAGATATTTCTCTGTACAGCCTATGGTACCATTCACTCGGGAATATACCAACGCAGCTCCAAGAAGAAACGTGTTTCTGACTCGCTGAATCTCAACATAGATTCAACTCTCTTAGGTGAACGAACGCACAGCAGAGCAGTTTCAAGGAAACGTTTCTCCTGAGTTTTAGACGAAGTTTCCTGCGGTTTAGTACGTATGCCGGCATTGGGCTGGAAATACCGGTTTTGGGATTCTGCACAGAAAGGGTTTGCAAACCGCTGAATGCACACGTCAGTTTAACTCTGTCAGTTGAATGCACACATTGACAACCATTCAGTTAGATAGCTCCGTTTTGGTTTTAGAAGCAGATATTTCTCTGTACAGCCTATGGTCCCATTCATTCGGGAATATCCCAGCACAGCTCCTAGAAGAAACGTGTTTCTGACTCGCTGAATCTCAACATAGATTCAACTCTCTTAGGTGAACGAACGCACAGCAGAGCAGTTTCAAGGAAACGTTTCTCCTGAGTTTTAGACGAAGTTTCCTGCGGTTTAGTACGTATGCCGGCATTCGGATGGAAATACCGGTTTTGCGATTCTGCACAGAAAGGGTTTGCAAACCGCTGAATCCACACGTGAGTTTAACTGTGTCAGTTGAATGCACACATTGACAACCATTCAGTTAGATAGCTCCGTTTTGGTGTTAGAAGCAGATATTTCTCTGTACAGCCTATCGTCCCATTCACTCGGGAATATCCCAACACAGCTCCTAGAAGAAACGTGTTTCTGACTCGCTGAATCTCAACCTAGATTCAACTCTCTTAGGTGAACGAACTCACAGCAGAGCAGTTTCAAGGAAACGTTTCTCCTGAGTTTTAGACGAAGTTTCCTGAGGTTTAGTACGTATGCCGGCATTGGGATGTAAATACCGGTTTTGCGATTCTGCACAGAAAGGGTTTGCAAACCGCTGAATCCACACGTGAGTTTAACTCTGTCAGTTGAATGCACACATTGACAACCATTCAGTTAGATAGCTCCGTTTTGGTTTTAGAAGCAGATATTTCTCTGTACAGCCTATGGTCCCATTCACTCGGGAATATCCCAACACAGCTCCTAGAAGAAACGTGTTTCTGACTCGCTGAATCTCAACATAGATTCAACTCTCTTAGGTGAACGAACGCACAGCAGAGCAGTTTCAAGGAAACGTTTCTCCTGAGTTTTAGACGAAGTTTACTGCGGTTTAGGACGTATGCCGGCATTGGGATGGAAATACCGGTTTTGGGATTCTGCACAGAAAGGGTTTTCAATCCGCTGAATCCACACGTGAGTTTTACTCTGTCAGTTGAATGCACACATTGACAAGCATTCAGTTAGATAGCTCCGTTTTGGTTTTAGAAGCAGATATTTCTCTGTACAGCCTATGGTCCCATTCACTCGGGAATATCCCAACACAGCTCCTAGAAGAAACGTGTTTCTGACTCGCTGAATCTCAACATAGATTCAACACTCTTAGGTGAACGAACGCACAGCAGAGCAGTTTCAAGGAAACGTTTCTCCTGAATTTTAGACGAAGTTTCCTGCGGTTTAGAACGTATGCCGGCATTGGGCTGGAAATACTGGTTTTGGGATTCTGCAGAGAAATGGTTTGCAAACCGCTGAATCCACACGTGAGATTAACTCTTTAAGTTGAATGCACACATTGACAACCATTCGGTTAGATAGATCCGTTTTGGTTTTAGAATCAGATATTTCTCTGTACATCCTATGGTCCCATTCACTCGGGAATATCCCAACTCAGCTCCTAGAAAAAACGTGTTTATGACTCGCTGAATCCCAGCATAGATTCAACTCTCTTAGGTGAACGAACGCACAGCAGAGCAGTTTCAAGGAAACGATTCTCCTGAGTTTTAGACGAAGTTTACTGCTGTTTCGTACGTATGCCGGCATTGGGCTGGAAATGCCGGTTTTGGGATACTGCAAAGAAAGGGTTTGCAAACCGCTGATTCCACACGTGAGTTTAACTCTGTCAGTTGAATGCACACATTGACAACCATTCAGTTAGATAGCTCCGTTTTGATTTTAGATGCAGATATTTCTCTGTACAGCCTATGGTCCCATTCACTCGGGAATAACCCAACGCAGCTCCTAGAAGAAAAGTGTTTCTGACACGCTGAATCTCAACATAGATTCAACTCTCTTAGTTGAACGAACGCACAGCAGAGCAGTTTCATGGAAACGTTTCTCCTGAGTTTATACGAAGTTTACTGCTGTTTAGTACCTATGCCGGCATTGGGATGGAAATACCGGTTTTGGGATTCTGCACAGAAATGGTTTGCAAACCGCTGATTCCACACGTGAGTTTAACTCTGTCAGTTGAATGCACACATTGATAACCATTCAGTTAGATCGCTCCGTTTTGGTTTTAGAAGCAGATATTTCTCTGTACAGCCTATGGTCCCATTCACTCGGGAATATCCCAGCGCAGCTCCTAGAAGATACGTGTTTATGACTCGCTGAATCCCAGCATAGATTCAACTCTCTTAGGTGAACGAACGCACAGCAGAGCACTTTCAAGGAAACGTTTCTCCTTAGGTTTAGACGAAGTGTACTGCTGTTTGGTACGTATGCTGTCATTGGGATGGAAATACCGGTTTTGGGATTCTGCACAGAAACGGTTTGCAAACCGCTGAATTCACACGTGAGTTTAACTCTGTCAGTTGAATGCACACATTGACAACCATTCAGTTAGATAGCTCCGTTTCGGTTTTAGAAGCAGATATTTCTCTGTACAGCCTATGGTCCCATTCACTCGGGAATATCCCAACGCAGCTCCTAGAAGAAACGGTTTCTGACTCGCTGAACCTCAACATAGATTCAACTCTCTTAGGTGAACGAACGCACAGCAGAGCAGTTTCAAGGAAACGTTTCTCCTGAGTTTTAGACGAAGTTTCCTGCAGTTTAGTACGTATGCCGGCATTGGGCTGGAAATGCCGGTTTTGGTATTCTGCAAAGAAAGGGTTTGCAAACCGCTGATTCCACACGTGAGTTTAACTCTGTCAGTTGAATGCACACATTGACAACCATTCAGTTAGATAGCTCCGTTTTGGTTTTAGAAGCAGATATTTCTCTGTACAGTCTATGGTCCCATTCACTCGGGAATAACCCATCGCAGCTCCTAGAAGAAAAGTGTTTCTGACTCGCTGAATCCCAATATAGATTCAACTATCTTAGGTGAAAAAACGCACAACAGAGCAGTTTCAAGGAAACGTTTCTCCTGAGTTTTAGACGAAGTTTACTGCTGTTTAGTACTTATGCCGTCTTTGGGATGGAAATACCGGTTTTGGGATTCTGCACAGAAATGGTTTGCAAACCGCTGAATTCACACGTGAGTTTAACTCAGATAGTTGAATGCACACATTGACAACCATTCAGTTAGATAGCTCCGTTTTGGATTTAGAACCAGATATTTCTCTGGACAGCCTATATTCCCATTCACTCGGGCATATCCCAACGCAGCTCCTAGAAGAAACGTGTTTCTGACTCGCTGAATCTCAACATAGATTCAACTCTCTTAGGTGAACGAACGCACAGCAGAGCAGTTTCAAGGAAACGTTCCTCCTGAGTTTTAGACGAAGTTTCCTGCGGTTTAGTACGTATGCCGGCATTGGGCTGGAAATACCGGTTTTGGGATTCTGCACAGAAATGGTTTGCAAACCGCTGAAAGCACATGTGAGATTAACTCTTTCAGTTGAATGCACACATTTACAACCTTTCGGTTAGATAGCTCCGTTTTGGTTTTAGAATCAGATATTTCTCTGTACAGCCTATGGTCCCATTCACTCGGGAATATCCCAACCCAGCTCCTAGAAGAAACGTGTTCATGACTCGCTGAATCCCAGCATAGATTCAACTCTCTTAGGTGAACGAACGCACAGCAGAGCAGTTGCAAGGAAACGTTTCTCTGGACTTTCAGACGAAGTTTACTGCTGTTTCGTACGTATGCCGGCATTGGGCTGGAAATGCCGGTTTTGGGATACTGGAAAGAAAGGGTTTGAAAACCGCTGATTCCACACGTGAGTTTAACTCTGTCAGTTGAATGCTCACATTGACAACCATTCAGTTAGATAGCTCCGTTTTGATTTTACAAGCAGATATTTCTCTGTACAGCCTATGGTCCCTTTCACTCGGGAATAACCCAACGTAGCTCCTAGAAAAAAAGTGTTTCTGACTCGCTGAATCTCAACATAGATTCAACTCTCTTAGGTGAACGAACGCACAGCAGAGCAGTTTCAAGGAAACGTTCCTCCTGAGGTTTAGATGCAGTTTACTGCTGTTTAGTACGTATGCCGGCATTGGGATGGAAATACCGGTTTTGGGATTCTGCACAGAAACGGTTTGCAAACCGCTGAATTCACACGTGAGTTTAACTCTGTCAGTTGAATGCACACATTGACAACCTTTCAGTTAGATAGCTCCGTTTCGGTTTTAGAAGCAGATATTTCTCTGTACAGCCTATGGTCCCATTCACTCGGGAATATCCCAACGCAGCTCCTAGAAGGAACGTGTTTCTGACTCGCTGAATCTCAACATAGATTCAACTCTCTTAGGTGAACGAACGCACAGCAGAGCACTTTCAAGGAAACGTTCCTCCTGAATTTAGACGAAGTTTCCTGCGGTTTAGTACGTATGCCGGCATTGGGCTGGAAATACCGGTTTTGGGATTCTGCACAGAAACGTTTTGCAAACCGCTGAATTCACACGTGAGTTTAACTCTGTCAGTTGAATGCACACATTGACAACCATTCAGTTAGATAGCTCCGTTTCGGTTTTAGAAGCAGATATTTCTCTGTACAGCCTATGGTCCCATTCACTCGGGAATATCCCAACGCAGCTCCTAGAAGAAACGGCTTCTGACTCGCTGAATCTCAACATAGATTCAACTCTCTTAGGTGAACGAACGCACAGCAGAGCAGTTTCAAGGAAACGTTTCTCCTGAGTTTTAGACGAAGTTTCCTGCGGTTTAGTACGTATGCCGGCATTGGGCTGGAAATGCCGGTTTTGGTATTCTACAAAGAAAGGGTTTGCAAACCGCTGATTCCATACGTGAGTTTAACTCTGTCAGTTGAATGCACACATTGACAACCATTCAGTTAGATAGCTCCGTTCTGGTTTTAGAAGCAGATATTTCTCTGTACAGTCTATGGTCCCATTCACTCGGGAATAACCCATCGCAGCTCCTAGAAGAAAAGTGTTTCTGACTCGCTGAATCCCAATATAGATTCAACTCTCTTAGCTGAAAAAACGCACAACAGAGCAGTTTCAAGGAAACGTTTCTCCTGAGTTTTAGACGAAGTTTACTGCTGTTTAGTACTTATGCCGTCTTTGGGATGGAAATACCGGTTTTGGGATTCTGCACAGAAATGGTTTGCAAACCGCTGAATTCACACGTGAGTTTAACTCAGATAGTTGAATGCACACATTGACAACCATTCAGTTAGATAGCTCCGTTTTGGATTTAGAACCAGATATTTCTCTGTACAGCCTATATTCCCATTCACTCGGGAATATCCCAACGCAGCTCCTAGAAGAAACGTGTTTCTGACTCGCTGAATCTCAACATAGATTCAACTCTCTTAGGTGAACGAACGCACAGCAGAGCAGTTTCAAGGAAACGTTCCTCCTGAGTTTTAGACGAAGTTTCCTGCGGTTTAGTACGTATGCCGGCATTGGGCTGGAAATACCGGTTTTGGGATTCTGCACAGAAATGGTTTGCAAACCGCTGAAAGCACACGTGAGATTAACTCTTTCAGTTGAATGCACACATTTACAACCTTTCGGTTAGATAGCTCCGTTTTGGTTTTAGAATCAGATATTTCTCTGTACAGCCTATGGTCCCATTCACTCGGGAATATCCCAACCCAGCTCCTAGAAGAAACGTGTTCATGACTCGCTGAATCCCAGCATAGATTCAACTCTCTTAGGTGAATGAACGCACAGCAGAGCAGTTGCAAGGAAACGTTTCTCTGGACATTTAGACGAAGTTTACTGCTGTTTCGTACGTATGCCGGCATTGGGCTGGAAATGTCGGTTTTGGGATACTGCAAAGAAAGGGTTTGAAAACCGCTGATTCCACACGTGAGTTTAGCTCTGTCAGTTGAATGCACACTTTGACAACCATTCAGTTAGATAGCTCCGTTTTGATTTTAGATGCAGATATTTCTCTGTACAGCCTATGGTCCCATTCACTCGGGAATAACCCAACGCAGCTCCTAGAAGAAAAGTGTTTCTGACTCGCTGAATCTCAACATAGATTCAACTCTCTTAGTTGAACGAACGCACAGCAGAGCAGTTTCAAGGAAACGTTTCTCCTGAGTTTTAGACGAAGTTTACTGCTGTTTAGTACGTATGCCGGCATTGGGATGGAAATACCGGTTTTGTGATTCTGCACAGAAATGGTTTGCAAACCGCTGATTCCACACGTGAGTTTTACTCTGTCAGTTGAATGCACACAGTGATAACCATTCAGTTAGATCGCTCCGTTTTGGTTTTAGAAGCAGATATTTCTCTGTACAGCCTATTGTCCCATTCACTCGGGAATATCCCAACGCACCTCCTAGAAGATACGTGTTTATGACTCGCTGAATCCCAGCATAGATTCAACTCTCTTAGGTGAACGAACGCACAGCAGAGCAGTTTCAAGGAAACGTTTCTCCTTAGGTTTAGACGAAGTGTACTGCTGTTTGGTACGTATGCCGGCATTGGGATGGATTTACCGGTTTTGGGATTCTGCACAGAAACGGTTTGCAAACCGCTGAATTCACACGTGAGTTTAACTCTGTCAGTTGAATGCACACATTGACAACCATTCAGTTAGATAGCTCCGTTTCGGTTTTAGAAGCAGATATTTCTCTGTACACTCTATGGTCCCATTCACTCGGGAATAAGCCATCGCAGCTCCTAGAAGAAAAGTGTTTCTGACTCGCTGAATCCCAATATAGATTCAACTCTCTTAGCTGAAAAAACGCACAACAGAGCAGTTTCAAGGAAACGTTTCTCCTGAGTTTTAGACGAAGTTTACTGCTGTTTAGTACTTATGCCGTCTTTGGGATGGAAATACCGGTTTTGGGATTCTGCACAGAAATGGTTTGCACACCGCTGAATTCACACGTGAGTTTAACTCAGATAGTTGAATGCACACATTGACAACCATTCAGTTAGATAGCTCCGTTTTGGATTTAGAACCAGATATTTCTCTGTACAGCGTATATTCCCATTCACTCGGGAATATCCCAACGCAGCTCCTAGAAGAAACGTGTTTCTGACTCGCTGAATCTCAACATAGATTCAACTCTCTTAGGTGAACGAACGCACAGCAGAGCAGTTTCAAGGAAACGTTCCTCCTGAAATTAGACGAAGTTTCCTGCGGTTTAGTACGTATGCCGGCATTGGGATGGAAATACCGGTTTTGGGATTCTGCTCAGAAACGGTTTGCAAACCGCTGAATTCACACGTGAGTTTAACTCTGTCAGTTGAATGCACACATTGAAAACCATTCAGTTAGATAGCTCCGTTTCGGTTTTAGAAGCAGATATTTCTCTGTACAGCCTATGGTCCCATTCACTCGGGAATATCCCAACGCAGCTCCAAGAAGAAACGTGTTTCTGACTCGCTGAATGTCAACATAGATTCAACTCTCTTAGGTGAACGAACGCACAGCTGAGCAGTTTCAAGGAAACGTTCCTCCTGAGTTTAGACGAAGTTTCCTGCGGTTTAGTACGTATGCCGGCATTGGGCTGGAAATACCGGTTTTGGGATTCTGCACAGAAATGGTTTGCAAACCGCTGAATCCACACGTGAGTGTAACTCTGTCAGTTGAATGCACACATTGACAACCATTCGGTTAGATAGCTCCGTTTTGGTTTTAGAATCAGATATTTCTCTGTACAGCCTATGGTCCCATTCACTCGGGAATATCCCAGCTCAGCTCCTAGAAGAAACGTTTTTATGACTCGCTGAATCCAAGCATAGATTCAACTCTCTTAGGTGAGCGAACGCACAGCAGAGCAGTTTCAAGGAAACGTTTCTCTGGAGTTTTAGACGAAGTTTACTGCTGTTTCGTACGTATGCCGGAATTGGGCTGGAAATGCCGGTTTTGGGATACTGCAAAGAAAGGGTTTGCAAACCGCTAATTCCACAAGTGAGTTTAACTCTGTCAGTTGAATGCACACATTGACAACCATTCAGTTAGATAGCTCCGTTTTGATTTTAGATGCAGACTTTTCTCTGTACAGCCTATGGTCCCATTCACTCGGGAATAACCCAACGCAGCTCCTAGAAGAAAAGTGTTTCTGACTCGCTGAATCTCAACATAGATTCAATTCTCTTAGGTGAACGATCGCACAGCAGAGCAGTTTCAAGGAAACGTTTCTCCTGAGTTTTAGAAGAAGTTTCCTGCGGTTCAGTACGTATGCCGGCATTGGGCTGGAAATACCGGTTTTGGGATTCTGCACAGAAGGGGTTTGCAATCCGCTGATTCCACACATGAGTTTAACTCTGTCAATTGAATGAGCACATTGACGACCGTTCAGTTAGATAGCTCCGTTTTGGTTTTAGAAGCAGATATTTCTCTGTACAGCCTACGGTACCATTCACTCGGGAATATCCCAACGCATCTCCTAGAAGAAACGTGTTTCTGACTCGCTGAATCTCAACATAGATTCAACTCTCTTAGGTGAACGAACGCACAGCAGAGCAGTTTCAAGGAAACGTTCGTCCTGAGTTTTAGACGAAGTTTCCTGCTGTTAAGTACGTATGCTAGCATTGGGCTGGAAATACCGGTTTTGGGATTCTGCACAGAAAGTGTTTGCAAACCGCTGAATCCACACGTGAGTTTTACTCTGTCAGTTGAATGCACACATTGACAACCATTCAGTTAGATAGCTCCGTTTTGGTTTTAGAAGCAGATATTTCTCTGTACAGCCTATGGTCCCATTCATTCGGGAATATCCCAACGCAGCTCTAGAAGAAACGTGTTTCTGACTCGCTGAATCTCAACAACGATTCAACTCTCTTAGGTGAACGATCACACAGCAGAGCAGTTCCAAGGAAACGTTTCTCCTGAGTTTTAGAGGAAGTTTCCTGCTGTTTAGTACGTATGCTGGCATTGGTCTAGAAATACCGGTTTTGGGATTCTGCACAGAATAGTTTTGCAAACCTCTGAATCCACACGTGAGTTTAACTCTGTCAGTTGAATGCACACATTGACAACCATTCAGTTAGAGAGCTCCGTTTTGGTTTTAGAAGCAGATATTTCTCTGTACAACCCATGGTCCCATTCACTCGGGAATATCCCAACGCAGCTCCTAGAAGAAACGTGTTTCTGACTCGCTGAATCCCAACATAGATTCAACTCTCTTAGGTGAACGAACGCACAGCAGAGCAGTTTCAAGGAAACGTTTCTCCTGAGTTTTAGACGATGTTTCCTGCGGTTTAGGACGTATGCCGGCATTGGGCTGGAAATACCGGTTTTGGGATTCTGCACAGAAAGGGCTTGCAAACCGCTGAATCCACACGTGAGTTTAACTCTGTCAGTTGAATGCACACATTGACAACCATTCAGTTAGATAGCTCCGTTTTGGTTTTAGAAGCAGATATTTCTCTGTACAGCCTATGGTCCCATTCACTCGGGAATATCCCAACGCAGCTCCTAGAAGAAACGTGTTTCTGACTCGCTGAATCCCAACATAGATTCAACTCTCTTAGGTGAACGAACGCACAGCAGAGCAGTTTCAAGGAAACGTTTCTCCTGAGTTTTAGACGATGTTTCCTGCGGTTTAGGACGTATGCCGGCATTGGGCTGGAAATACCGGTTTTGGGATTCTGCACAGAAAGGGCTTGCAAACCGCTGAATCCACACGTGAGTTTAACTCTGTCAGTTGAATGCACACATTGACAACCATTCAGTTAGATAGCTCCGTTTTGGTTTTAGAAGCAGATATTTCTCTGTACAGCCTATGGTCCCATTCACTCGGGAATATCCCAACGCAGCTCCTAGAAGAAACGTGTTTCTGACTCGCTGAATCCCAACATAGATTCAACTCTCTTAGGTGAACGAACGCACAGCAGAGCAGTTTCAAGGAAACGTTTCTCCTGAGTTTTAGAAGAAGTTTCCTGCGGTTCAGTACGTATGCCGGCATTGGGCTGGAAATACCGGTTTTGGGATTCTGCACAGAAGGGGTTTGCAATCCGCTGATTCCACACATGAGTTTAACTCTGTCAATTGAATGAGCACATTGACGACCGTTCAGTTAAATAGCTCCGTTTTGGTTTTAGAAGCAGATATTTCTCTGTACAGCCTATGGTCCCATTCACTCGGGAATATCCCAACGCAGCTCCTAGAAGAAACGTGTTTCTGACTCGCTGAATCTCAACATAGATTCAACTCTCTTAGGTGAACGATCGCACAGCAGAGCAGTTTCAAGGAAACGTTCGTCCTGAGTTTTAAACGAAGTTTCCTGCTGTTAAGTACGTATGCCAGCATTGGGCTGGAAATACCGGTTTTGGGATTCTGCACGGAAAGTGTTTGCTAACCGCTGAATCCACACGTGAGTTTAACTCTGTCAGTTGAATGCACACATTGACAACCATTCAGTTAGATAGCTCCGTTTTGGTTTTAGAAGCAGATATTTCTCTGTACAGCCTAGGGTCCCATTCACTCGGGAATATCCCAACGCAGCTCTAGAAGAAACGTGTTTCTGACTCGCTGAATTTCAACAACGATTCAACTCTCTTAGGGGAACGATCGCACAGCAGAGCAGTTCCAAGGAAACGTTTCTCCTGAGTTTTAGACGAAGTTTCCTGCTGTTTAGTACGTATGCCGGCATTGGTCTAGAAATACCGGTTTTGGGATTCTGCACAGAAAAGTTTTGCAAACCGCTGAATCCACACGTGAGTTTAACTCTGTCAGTTGAATGCACACATTGACAACCATTCAGTTAGATAGCTCCGTTTTGGTTTTAGAAGCAGATATTTCTCTGTACAGCCTATGGTCCCATTCATTCGGGAATATCCCAGCACAGCTCCTAGAAGAAACGTGTTTCTGACTCGCTGAATCTCAACATAGATTCAACTCTCTTAGGTGAACGAACGCACAGCAGAGCAGTTTCAAGGAAACGTTTCTCCTGAGTTTTAGACGAAGTTTCCTGCGGTTTAGTACGTATGCCGGCATTCGGATGGAAATACCGGTTTTGCGATTCTGCACAGAAAGGGTTTGCAAACCGCTGAATCCACACGTGAGTTTAACTGTGTCAGTTGAATGCACACATTGACAACCATTCAGTTAGATAGCTCCGTTTTGGTGTTAGAAGCAGATATTTCTCTGTACAGCCTATCGTCCCATTCACTCGGGAATATCCCAACACAGCTCCTAGAAGAAACGTGTTTCTGACTCGCTGAATCTCAACCTAGATTCAACTCTCTTAGGTGAACGAACTCACAGCAGAGCAGTTTCAAGGAAACGTTTCTCCTGAGTTTTAGACGAAGTTTCCTGAGGTTTAGTACGTATGCCGGCATTGGGATGTAAATACCGGTTTTGCGATTCTGCACAGAAAGGGTTTGCAAACCGCTGAATCCACACGTGAGTTTAACTCTGTCAGTTGAATGCACACATTGACAACCATTCAGTTAGATAGCTCCGTTTTGGTTTTAGAAGCAGATATTTCTCTGTACAGCCTATGGTCCCATTCACTCGGGAATATCCCAACACAGCTCCTAGAAGAAACGTGTTTCTGACTCGCTGAATCTCAACATAGATTCAACTCTCTTAGGTGAACGAACGCACAGCAGAGCAGTTTCAAGGAAACGTTTCTCCTGAGTTTTAGACGAAGTTTACTGCGGTTTAGGACGTATGCCGGCATTGGGATGGAAATACCGGTTTTGGGATTCTGCACAGAAAGGGTTTTCAATCCGCTGAATCCACACGTGAGTTTTACTCTGTCAGTTGAATGCACACATTGACAAGCATTCAGTTAGATAGCTCCGTTTTGGTTTTAGAAGCAGATATTTCTCTGTACAGCCTATGGTCCCATTCACTCGGGAATATCCCAACACAGCTCCTAGAAGAAACGTGTTTCTGACTCGCTGAATCTCAACATAGATTCAACACTCTTAGGTGAACGAACGCACAGCAGAGCAGTTTCAAGGAAACGTTTCTCCTGAATTTTAGACGAAGTTTCCTGCGGTTTAGAACGTATGCCGGCATTGGGCTGGAAATACTGGTTTTGGGATTCTGCAGAGAAATGGTTTGCAAACCGCTGAATCCACACGTGAGATTAACTCTTTAAGTTGAATGCACACATTGACAACCATTCGGTTAGATAGATCCGTTTTGGTTTTAGAATCAGATATTTCTCTGTACATCCTATGGTCCCATTCACTCGGGAATATCCCAACTCAGCTCCTAGAAAAAACGTGTTTATGACTCGCTGAATCCCAGCATAGATTCAACTCTCTTAGGTGAACGAACGCACAGCAGAGCAGTTTCAAGGAAACGATTCTCCTGAGTTTTAGACGAAGTTTACTGCTGTTTCGTACGTATGCCGGCATTGGGCTGGAAATGCCGGTTTTGGGATACTGCAAAGAAAGGGTTTGCAAACCGCTGATTCCACACGTGAGTTTAACTCTGTCAGTTGAATGCACACATTGACAACCATTCAGTTAGATAGCTCCGTTTTGATTTTAGATGCAGATATTTCTCTGTACAGCCTATGGTCCCATTCACTCGGGAATAACCCAACGCAGCTCCTAGAAGAAAAGTGTTTCTGACACGCTGAATCTCAACATAGATTCAACTCTCTTAGTTGAACGAACGCACAGCAGAGCAGTTTCATGGAAACGTTTCTCCTGAGTTTTAGACGAAGTTTACTGCTGTTTAGTACCTATGCCGGCATTGGGATGGAAATACCGGTTTTGGGATTCTGCACAGAAATGGTTTGCAAACCGCTGATTCCACACGTGAGTTTAACTCTGTCAGTTGAATGCACACATTGATAACCATTCAGTTAGATCGCTCCGTTTTGGTTTTAGAAGCAGATATTTCTCTGTACAGCCTATGGTCCCATTCACTCGGGAATATCCCAGCGCAGCTCCTAGAAGATACGTGTTTATGACTCGCTGAATCCCAGCATAGATTCAACTCTCTTAGGTGAACGAACGCACAGCAGAGCACTTTCAAGGAAACGTTTCTCCTTAGGTTTAGACGAAGTGTACTGCTGTTTGGTACGTAAGCTGTCATTGGGATGGAAATACCGGTTTTGGGATTCTGCACAGAAACGGTTTGCAAACCGCTGAATTCACACGTGAGTTTAACTCTGTCAGTTGAATGCACACATTGACAACCATTCAGTTAGATAGCTCCGTTTCGGTTTTAGAAGCAGATATTTCTCTGTACAGCCTATGGTCCCATTCACTCGGGAATATCCCAACGCAGCTCCTAGAAGAAACGGGTTCTGACTCGCTGAACCTCAACATAGATTCAACTCTCTTAGGTGAACGAACGCACAGCAGAGCAGTTTCAAGGAAACGTTTCTCCTGAGTTTTAGACGAAGTTTCCTGCAGTTTAGTACGTATGCCGGCATTGGGCTGGAAATGCCGGTTTTGGTATTCTGCAAAGAAAGGGTTTGCAAACCGCTGATTCCACACGTGAGTTTAACTCTGTCAGTTGAATGCACACATTGACAACCATTCAGTTAGATAGCTCCGTTTTGGTTTTAGAAGCAGATATTTCTCTGTACAGTCTATGGTCCCATTCACTCGGGAATAACCCATCGCAGCTCCTAGAAGAAAAGTGTTTCTGACTCGCTGAATCCCAATATAGATTCAACTATCTTAGGTGAAAAAACGCACAACAGAGCAGTTTCCAGGAAACGTTTCTCCTGAGTTTTAGACGAAGTTTACTGCTGTTTAGTACTTATGCCGTCTTTGGGATGGAAATACCGGTTTTGGGATTCTGCACAGAAATGGTTTGCAAACCGCTGAATTCACACGTGAGTTTAACTCAGATAGTTGAATGCACACATTGACAACCATTCAGTTAGATAGCTCCGTTTTGGATTTAGAACCAGATATTTCTCTGGACAGCCTATATTCCCATTCACTCGGGCATATCCCAACGCAGCTCCTAGAAGAAACGTGTTTCTGACTCGCTGAATCTCAACATAGATTCAACTCTCTTAGGTGAACGAACGCACAGCAGAGCAGTTTCAAGGAAACGTTCCTCCTGAGTTTTAGACGAAGTTTCCTGCGGTTTAGTACGTATGCCGGCATTGGGCTGGAAATACCGGTTTTGGGATTCTGCACAGAAATGGTTTGCAAACCGCTGAAAGCACATGTGAGATTAACTCTTTCAGTTGAATGCACACATTTACAACCTTTCGGTTAGATAGCTCCGTTTTGGTTTTAGAATCAGATATTTCTCTGTACAGCCTATGGTCCCATTCACTCGGGAATATCCCAACCCAGCTCCTAGAAGAAACGTGTTCATGACTCGCTGAATCCCAGCATAGATTCAACTCTCTTAGGTGAACGAACGCACAGCAGAGCAGTTGCAAGGAAACGTTTCTCTGGGCTTTCAGACGAAGTTTACTGCTGTTTCGTACGTATGCCGGCATTGGGCTGGAAATGCCGGTTTTGGGATACTGGAAAGAAAGGGTTTGAAAACCGCTGATTCCACACGTGAGTTTAACTCTGTCAGTTGAATGCTCACATTGACAACCATTCAGTTAGATAGCTCCGTTTTGATTTTACAAGCAGATATTTCTCTGTACAGCCTATGGTCCCTTTCACTCGGGAATAACCCAACGTAGCTCCTAGAAAAAAAGTGTTTCTGACTCGCTGAATCTCAACATAGATTCAACTCTCTTAGGTGAACGAACGCACAGCAGAGCAGTTTCAAGGAAACGTTCCTCCTGAGGTTTAGATGCAGTTTACTGCTGTTTAGTACGTATGCCGGCATTGGGATGGAAATACCGGTTTTGGGATTCTGCACAGAAACGGTTTGCAAACCGCTGAATTCACACGTGAGTTTAACTCTGTCAGTTGAATGCACACATTGACAACCTTTCAGTTAGATAGCTCCGTTTCGGTTTTAGAAGCAGATATTTCTCTGTACAGCCTATGGTCCCATTCACTCGGGAATATCCCAACGCAGCTCCTAGAAGGAACGTGTTTCTGACTCGCTGAATCTCAACATAGATTCAACTCTCTTAGGTGAACGAACGCACAGCAGAGCACTTTCAAGGAAACGTTCCTCCTGAATTTAGACGAAGTTTCCTGCGGTTTAGTACGTATGCCGGCATTGGGCTGGAAATACCGGTTTTGGGATTCTGCACAGAAACGTTTTGCAAACCGCTGAATTCACACGTGAGTTTAACTCTGTCAGTTGAATGCACACATTGACAACCATTCAGTTAGATAGCTCCGTTTCGGTTTTAGAAGCAGATATTTCTCTGTACAGCCTATGGTCCCATTCACTCGGGAATATCCCAACGCAGCTCCTAGAAGAAACGGCTTCTGACTCGCTGAATCTCAACATAGATTCAACTCTCTTAGGTGAACGAACGCACAGCAGAGCAGTTTCAAGGAAACGTTTCTCCTGAGTTTTAGACGAAGTTTCCTGCGGTTTAGTACGTATGCCGGCATTGGGATGGAAATACCGGTTTTGGGATTCTGCACAGAAAGGGTTTTCAATCCGCTGAATCCACACGTGAGTTTTACTCTGTCAGTTGAATGCACACATTGACAAGCATTCAGTTAGATAGCTCCGTTTTGGTTTTAGAAGCAGATATTTCTCTGTACAGCCTATGGTCCCATTCACTCGGGAATATCCCAACACAGCTCCTAGAAGAAACGTGTTTCTGACTCGCTGAATCTCAACATAGATTCAACACTCTTAGGTGAACGAACGCACAGCAGAGCAGTTTCAAGGAAACGTTTCTCCTGAATTTTAGACGAAGTTTCCTGCGGTTTAGAACGTATGCCGGCATTGGGCTGGAAATACTGGTTTTGGGATTCTGCAGAGAAATGGTTTGCAAACCGCTGAATCCACACGTGAGATTAACTCTTTAAGTTGAATGCACACATTGACAACCATTCGGTTAGATAGATCCGTTTTGGTTTTAGAATCAGATATTTCTCTGTACATCCTATGGTCCCATTCACTCGGGAATATCCCAACTCAGCTCCTAGAAAAAACGTGTTTATGACTCGCTGAATCCCAGCATAGATTCAACTCTCTTAGGTGAACGAACGCACAGCAGAGCAGTTTCAAGGAAACGATTCTCCTGAGTTTTAGACGAAGTTTACTGCTGTTTCGTACGTATGCCGGCATTGGGCTGGAAATGCCGGTTTTGGGATACTGCAAAGAAAGGGTTTGCAAACCGCTGATTCCACACGTGAGTTTAACTCTGTCAGTTGAATGCACACATTGACAACCATTCAGTTAGATAGCTCCGTTTTGATTTTAGATGCAGATATTTCTCTGTACAGCCTATGGTCCCATTCACTCGGGAATAACCCAACGCAGCTCCTAGAAGAAAAGTGTTTCTGACACGCTGAATCTCAACATAGATTCAACTCTCTTAGTTGAACGAACGCACAGCAGAGCAGTTTCATGGAAACGTTTCTCCTGAGTTTTAGACGAAGTTTACTGCTGTTTAGTACCTATGACGGCATTGGGATGGAAATACCGGTTTTGGGATTCTGCACAGAAATGGTTTGCAAACCGCTGATTCCACACGTGAGTTTAACTCTGTCAGTTGAATGCACACATTGATAACCATTCAGTTAGATCGCTCCGTTTTGGTTTTAGAAGCAGATATTTCTCTGTACAGCCTATGGTCCCATTCACTCGGGAATATCCCAGCGCAGCTCCTAGAAGATACGTGTTTATGACTCGCTGAATCCCAGCATAGATTCAACTCTCTTAGGTGAACGAACGCACAGCAGAGCACTTTCAAGGAAACGTTTCTCCTTAGGTTTAGACGAAGTGTACTGCTGTTTGGTACGTATGCTGTCATTGGGATGGAAATACCGGTTTTGGGATTCTGCACAGAAACGGTTTGCAAACCGCTGAATTCACACGTGAGTTTAACTCTGTCAGTTGAATGCACACATTGACAACCATTCAGTTAGATAGCTCCGTTTCGGTTTTAGAAGCAGATATTTCTCTGTACAGCCTATGGTCCCATTCACTCGGGAATATCCCAACGCAGCTCCTAGAAGAAACGGTTTCTGACTCGCTGAACCTCAACATAGATTCAACTCTCTTAGGTGAACGAACGCACAGCAGAGCAGTTTCAAGGAAACGTTTCTCCTGAGTTTTAGACGAAGTTTCCTGCAGTTTAGTACGTATGCCGGCATTGGGCTGGAAATGCCGGTTTTGGTATTCTGCAAAGAAAGGGTTTGCAAACCGCTGATTCCACACGTGAGTTTAACTCTGTCAGTTGAATGCACACATTGACAACCATTCAGTTAGATAGCTCCGTTTTGGTTTTAGAAGCAGATATTTCTCTGTACAGTCTATGGTCCCATTCACTCGGGAATAACCCATCGCAGCTCCTAGAAGAAAAGTGTTTCTGACTCGCTGAATCCCAATATAGATTCAACTATCTTAGGTGAAAAAACGCACAACAGAGCAGTTTCAAGGAAACGTTTCTCCTGAGTTTTAGACGAAGTTTACTGCTGTTTAGTACTTATGCCGTCTTTGGGATGGAAATACCGGTTTTGGGATTCTGCACAGAAATGGTTTGCAAACCGCTGAATTCACACGTGAGTTTAACTCAGATAGTTGAATGCACACATTGACAACCATTCAGTTAGATAGCTCCGTTTTGGATTTAGAACCAGATATTTCTCTGGACAGCCTATATTCCCATTCACTCGGGCATATCCCAACGCAGCTCCTAGAAGAAACGTGTTTCTGACTCGCTGAATCTCAACATAGATTCAACTCTCTTAGGTGAACGAACGCACAGCAGAGCAGTTTCAAGGAAACGTTCCTCCTGAGTTTTAGACGAAGTTTCCTGCGGTTTAGTACGTATGCCGGCATTGGGCTGGAAATACCGGTTTTGGGATTCTGCACAGAAATGGTTTGCAAACCGCTGAAAGCACATGTGAGATTAACTCTTTCAGTTGAATGCACACATTTACAACCTTTCGGTTAGATAGCTCCGTTTTGGTTTTAGAATCAGATATTTCTCTGTACAGCCTATGGTCCCATTCACTCGGGAATATCCCAACCCAGCTCCTAGAAGAAACGTGTTCATGACTCGCTGAATCCCAGCATAGATTCAACTCTCTTAGGTGAACGAACGCACAGCAGAGCAGTTGCAAGGAAACGTTTCTCTGGACTTTCAGACGAAGTTTACTGCTGTTTCGTACGTATGCCGGCATTGGGCTGGAAATGCCGGTTTTGGGATACTGGAAAGAAAGGGTTTGAAAACCCCTGATTCCACACGTGAGTTTAACTCTGTCAGTTGAATGCTCACATTGACAACCATTCAGTTAGATAGCTCCGTTTTGATTTTACAAGCAGATATTTCTCTGTACAGCCTATGGTCCCTTTCACTCGGGAATAACCCAACGTAGCTCCTAGAAAAAAAGTGTTTCTGACTCGCTGAATCTCAACATAGATTCAACTCTCTTAGGTGAACGAACGCACAGCAGAGCAGTTTCAAGGAAACGTTCCTCCTGAGGTTTAGATGCAGTTTACTGCTGTTTAGTACGTATGCCGGCATTGGGATGGAAATACCGGTTTTGGGATTCTGCACAGAAACGGTTTGCAAACCGCTGAATTCACACGTGAGTTTAACTCTGTCAGTTGAATGCACACATTGACAACCTTTCAGTTAGATAGCTCCGTTTCGGTTTTAGAAGCAGATATTTCTCTGTACAGCCTATGGTCCCATTCACTCGGGAATATCCCAACGCAGCTCCTAGAAGGAACGTGTTTCTGACTCGCTGAATCTCAACATAGATTCAACTCTCTTAGGTGAACGAACGCACAGCAGAGCACTTTCAAGGAAACGTTCCTCCTGAATTTAGACGAAGTTTCCTGCGGTTTAGTACGTATGCCGGCATTGGGCTGGAAATACCGGTTTTGGGATTCTGCACAGAAACGTTTTGCAAACCGCTGAATTCACACGTGAGTTTAACTCTGTCAGTTGAATGCACACATTGACAACCATTCAGTTAGATAGCTCCGTTTCGGTTTTAGAAGCAGATATTTTTCTGTACAGCCTATGGTCCCATTCACTCGGGAATATCCCAACGCAGCTCCTAGAAGAAACGGCTTCTGACTCGCTGAATCTCAACATAGATTCAACTCTCTTAGGTGAACGAACGCACAGCAGAGCAGTTTCAAGGAAACGTTTCTCCTGAGTTTTAGACGAAGTTTCCTGCGGTTTAGTACGTATGCCGGCATTGGGCTGGAAATGCCGGTTTTGGTATTCTGCAAAGAAAGGGTTTGCAAACCGCTGATTCCATACGTGAGTTTAACTCTGTCAGTTGAATGCACACATTGACAACCATTCAGTTAGATAGCTCCGTTCTGGTTTTAGAAGCAGATATTTCTCTGTACAGTCTATGGTCCCATTCACTCGGGAATAACCCATCGCAGCTCCTAGAAGAAAAGTGTTTCTGACTCGCTGAATCCCAATATAGATTCAACTCTCTTAGCTGAAAAAACGCACAACAGAGCAGTTTCAAGGAAACGTTTCTCCTGAGTTTTAGACGAAGTATACTGCTGTTTAGTACTTATGCCGTCTTTGGGATGGAAATACCGGTTTTGGGATTCTGCACAGAAATGGTTTGCAAACCGCTGAATTCACACGTGAGTTTAACTCAGATAGTTGAATGCACACATTGACAACCATTCAGTTAGATAGCTCCGTTTTGGATTTAGAACCAGATATTTCTCTGTACAGCCTATATTCCCATTCACTCGGGAATATCCCAACGCAGCTCCTAGAAGAAACGTGTTTCTGACTCGCTGAATCTCAACATAGATTCAACTCTCTTAGGTGAACGAACGCACAGCAGAGCAGTTTCAAGGAAACGTTCCTCCTGAGTTTTAGACGAAGTTTCCTGCGGTTTAGTACGTATGCCGGCATTGGGCTGGAAATACCGGTTTTGGGATTCTGCACAGAAATGGTTTGCAAACCGCTGAAAGCACACGTGAGATTAACTCTTTCAGTTGAATGCACACATTTACAACCTTTCGGTTAGATAGCTCCGTTTTGGTTTTAGAATCAGATATTTCTCTGTACAGCCTATGGTCCCATTCACTCGGGAATATCCCAACCCAGCTCCTAGAAGAAACGTGTTCATGACTCGCTGAATCCCAGCATAGATTCAACTCTCTTAGGTGAACGAACGCACAGCAGAGCAGTTGCAAGGAAACGTTTCTCTGGACATTTAGACGAAGTTTACTGCTGTTTCGTACGTATGCCGGCATTGGGCTGGAAATGTCGGTTTTGGGATACTGCAAAGAAAGGGTTTGAAAACCGCTGATTCCACACGTGAGTTTAGCTCTGTCAGTTGAATGCACACATTGACAACCATTCAGTTAGATAGCTCCGTTTTGATTTTAGATGCAGATATTTCTCTGTACAGCCTATGGTCCCATTCACTCGGGAATAACCCAACGCAGCTCCTAGAAGAAAAGTGTTTCTGACTCGCTGAATCTCAACATAGATTCAACTCTCTTAGTTGAACGAACGCACAGCAGAGCAGTTTCAAGGAAACGTTTCTCCTGAGTTTTAGACGAAGTTTACTGCTGTTTAGTACGTATGCCGGCATTGGGATGGAAATACCGGTTTTGGGATTCTGCACAGAAATGGTTTGCAAACCGCTGATTCCACACGTGAGTTTAACTCTGTCAGTTGAATGCACACAGTGATAACCATTCAGTTAGATCGCTCCGTTTTGGTTTTAGAAGCAGATATTTCTCTGTACAGCCTATTGTCCCATTCACTCGGGAATATCCCAACGCAGCTCCTAGAAGATACGTGTTTATGACTCGCTGAATCCCAGCATAGATTCAACTCTCTTAGGTGAACGAACGCACAGCAGAGCAGTTTCAAGGAAACGTTTCTCCTTAGGTTTAGACGAAGTGTACTGCTGTTTGGTACGTATGCCGGCATTGGGATGGATTTACCGGTTTTGGGATTCTGCACAGAAACGGTTTGCAAACCGCTGAATTCACACGTGAGTTTAACTCTGTCAGTTGAATGCACACATTGACAACCATTCAGTTAGATAGCTCCGTTTCGGTTTTAGAAGCAGATATTTCTCTGTACACTCTATGGTCCCATTCACTCGGGAATAACCCATCGCAGCTCCTAGAAGAAAAGTGTTTCTGACTCGCTGAATCCCAATATAGATTCACCTCTCTTAGCTGAAAAAACGCACAACAGAGCAGTTTCAAGGAAACGTTTCTCCTGAGTTTTAGACGAAGTTTACTGCTGTTTAGTACTTATGCCGTCTTTGGGATGGAAATACCGGTTTTGGGATTCTGCACAGAAATGGTTTGCACACCGCTGAATTCACACGTGAGTTTAACTCAGATAGTTGAATGCACACATTGACAACCATTCAGTTAGATAGCTCCGTTTTGGATTTAGAACCAGATATTTCTCTGTACAGCGTATATTCCCATTCACTCGGGAATATCCCAACGCAGCTCCTAGAAGAAACGTGTTTCTGACTCGCTGAATCTCAACATAGATTCAACTCTCTTAGGTGAACGAACGCACAGCAGAGCAGTTTCAAGGAAACGTTCCTCCTGAATTTAGACGAAGTTTCCTGCGGTTTAGTACGTATGCCGGCATTGGGATGGAAATACCGGTTTTGGGATTCTGCTCAGAAACGGTTTGCAAACCGCTGAATTCACACGTGAGTTTAACTCTGTCAGTTGAATGCACACATTGAAAACCATTCAGTTAGATAGCTCCGTTTCGGTTTTAGAAGCAGATATTTCTCTGTACAGCCTATGGTCCCATTCACTCGGGAATATCCCAACGCAGCTCCAAGAAGAAACGTGTTTCTGACTCGCTGAATGTCAACATAGATTCAACTCTCTTAGGTGAACGAACGCACAGCTGAGCAGTTTCAAGGAAACGTTCCTCCTGAGTTTAGACGAAGTTTCCTGCGGTTTAGTACGTATGCCGGCATTGGGCTGGAAATACCGGTTTTGGGATTCTGCACAGAAATGGTTTGCAAACCGCTGAATCCACACGTGAGTGTAACTCTGTCAGTTGAATGCACACATTGACAACCATTCGGTTAGATAGCTCCGTTTTGGTTTTAGAATCAGATATTTCTCTGTACAGCCTATGGTCCCATTCACTCGGGAATATCCCAGCTCAGCTCCTAGAAGAAACGTTTTTATGACTCGCTGAATCCAAGCATAGATTCAACTCTCTTAGGTGAGCGAACGCACAGCAGAGCAGTTTCAAGGAAACGTTTCTCTGGAGTTTTAGACGAAGTTTACTGCTGTTTCGTACGTATGCCGGAATTGGGCTGGAAATGCCGGTTTTGGGATACTGCAAAGAAAGGGTTTGCAAACCGCTAATTCCACACGTGAGTTTAACTCTGTCAGTTGAATGCACACATTGACAACCATTCAGTTAGATAGCTCCGTTTTGATTTTAGATGCAGACTTTTCTCTGTACAGCCTATGGTCCCATTCACTCGGGAATAACCCAACGCAGCTCCTAGAAGAAAAGTGTTTCTGACTCGCTGAATCTCAACATAGATTCAATTCTCTTAGGTGAACGATCGCACATCAGAGCAGTTTCAAGGAAACGTTTCTCCTGAGTTTTAGAAGAAGTTTCCTGCGGTTCAGTACGTATGCCGGCATTGGGCTGGAAATACCGGTTTTGGGATTCTGCACAGAAGGGGTTTGCAATCCGCTGATTCCACACATGAGTTTAACTCTGTCAATTGAATGAGCACATTGACGACCGTTCAGTTAGATAGCTCCGTTTTGGTTTTAGAAGCAGATATTTCTCTGTACAGCCTACGGTACCATTCACTCGGGAATATCCCAACGCATCTCCTAGAAGAAACGTGTTTCTGACTCGCTGAATCTCAACATAGATTCAACTCTCTTAGGTGAACGAACGCACAGCAGAGCAGTTTCAAGGAAACGTTCGTCCTGAGTTTTAGACGAAGTTTCCTGCTGTTAAGTACGTATGCTAGCATTGGGCTGGAAATACCGGTTTTGGGATTCTGCACAGAAAGTGTTTGCAAACCGCTGAATCCACACGTGAGTTTTACTCTGTCAGTTGAATGCACACATTGACAACCATTCAGTTAGATAGCTCCGTTTTGGTTTTAGAAGCAGATATTTCTCTGTATAGCCTATGGTCCCATTCATTCGGGAATGTCCCAACGCAGCTCTAGAAGAAACGTGTTTCTGACTCGCTGAATCTCAACAACGATTCAACTCTCTTAGGTGAACGATCACACAGCAGAGCAGTTCCAAGGAAACGTTTCTCCTGAGTTTTAGAGGAAGTTTCCTGCTGTTTAGTACGTATGCTGGCATTGGTCTAGAAATACCGGTTTTGGGATTCTGCACAGAATAGTTTTGCAAACCGCTGAATCCACACGTGAATTTAACTCTGTCAGTTGAATGCACACATTGACAACCATTCAGTTAGAGAGCTCCGTTTTGGTTTTAGAAGCAGATATTTCTCTGTACAACCCATGGTCCCATTCACTCGGGAATATCCCAACGCAGCTCCTAGAAGAAACGTGTTTCTGACTCGCTGAATCCCAACATAGATTCAACTCTCTTAGGTGAACGAACGCACAGCAGAGCAGTTTCATGGAAACGTTTCTCCTGAGTTTTAGACGATGTTTCCTGCGGTTTAGGACGTATGCCGGCATTGGGTTGGAAATACCGGTTTTGGGATTCTGCACAGAAAGGGCTTGCAAACCGCTGAATCCACACGTGAGTTTAACTCTGTCAGTTGAATGCACACATTGACAACCATTCAGTTAGATAGCTCCGTTTTGGTTTTAGAAGCAGATATTTCTCTGTACAGCCTATGGTCCCATTCACTCGGGAATATCCCAACGCAGCTCCTAGAAGAAACGTGTTTCTGACTCGCTGAATCCCAACATAGATTCAACTCTCTTAGGTGAACGAACGCACAGCAGAGCAGTTTCAAGGAAACGTTTCTCCTGAGTTTTAGACGATGTTTCCTGCGGTTTAGGACGTATGCCGGCATTGGGCTGGAAATACCGGTTTTGGGATTCTGCACAGAAAGGGCTTGCAAACCGCTGAATCCACACGTGAGTTTAACTCTGTCAGTTGAATGCACACATTGACAACCATTCAGTTAGATAGCTCCGTTTTGGTTTTAGAAGCAGATATTTCTCTGTACAGCCTATGGTCCCATTCACTCGGGAATATCCCAACGCAGCTCCTAGAAGAAACGTGTTTCTGACTCGCTGAATCCCAACATAGATTCAACTCTCTTAGGTGAACGAACGCACAGCAGAGCAGTTTCAAGGAAACGTTTCTCCTGAGTTTTAGAAGAAGTTTCCTGCGGTTCAGTACGTATGCCGGCATTGGGCTGGAAATACCGGTTTTGGGATTCTGCACAGAAGGGGTTTGGAATCCGCTGATTCCACACATGAGTTTAACTCTGTCAATTGAATGAGCACATTGACGACCGTTCAGTTAGATAGCTCCGTTTTGGTTTTAGAAGCAGATATTTCTCTGTACAGCCTATGGTCCCATTCACTCGGGAATATCCCAACGCAGCTCCTAGAAGAAACGTGTTTCTGACTCGCTGAATCCCAACATAGATTCAACTCTCTTAGGTGAACGAACGCACAGCAGAGCAGTTTCAAGGAAACGTTTCTCCTGAGTTTTACACGAAGTTTCCTGCTGTTAAGTACGTATGCCAGCATTGGGCTGGAAATACCGGTTTTGGGATTCTGCACGGAAAGTGTTTGCTAACCGCTGAATCCACACGTGAGTTTAACTCTGTCAGTTGAATGCACACATTGACAACCATTCAGTTAGATAGCTCCGTTTTGGTTTTAGAAGCAGATATTTCTCTGTACAGCCTAGGGTCCCATTCACTCGGGAATATCCCAACGCAGCTCTAGAAGAAACGTGTTTCTGACTCGCTGAATCTCAACAACGATTCAACTCTCTTAGGTGAACGATCGCACAGCAGAGCAGTTCCAAGGAAACGTTTCTCCTGAGTTTTAGACGAAGTTTCCTGCTGTTTAGTACGTATGCCGGCATTGGTCTAGAAATACCGGTTTTGGGATTCTGCACAGAAAAGTTTTGCAAACCGCTGAATCCACACGTGAGTTTAACTCTGTCAGTTGAATGCACACATTGACAACCATTCAGTTAGATAGCTCCGTTTTGGTTTTAGAAGCAGATATTTCTCTGTACAGCCTATGGTCCCATTCACTCGGGAATATCCCAAGGCAGCTCCTAGAAAAAACGTGTTTCTGACTCGCTGAATCTCAACATAGATTCAACTCTCTTAGTTGAACGAATGCACAGCAGAGCAGTTTCAAGGAAAACTTTCTCCTGAGTTTTAGACGAAGTTTCCTGAGGTTTAGGACGTATGCCGACATTGGGCTGGAAATACCGGTTTTGGGATTCTGCACAGAAAGGGTTTGCAATCCGCTGAATCCACACGTGAGTTTAACTCTGCCAGTTGAATGCACACATTGACAACCATTCAGTTAGATAGCTCCGTTTTGGTTTTAGAAGCAGATATTTCTCTGTACAGCCTATGGTCCCATTCACTCGGGAATATCCCAACACAGCTCCTAGAAGAAACGTGTTTCTGACTCGCTGAATCTCAACATAGATTCAACACTCTTAGGTGAACGAACGCACAGCAGAGCAGTTTCAAGGAAACGTTTCTCCTGAATTTTAGACGAAGTTTCCTGCGGTTTAGTACGTATGCCGGCATTGGGCTGGAAATACCGGTTTTGGGATTCTGCAAAGAAAGGGTTTGCTAACCGCTGAATCCACACGTGAGTTTAACTCTGTCACTTGAATGCACACATTGACAAGCATTCAGTTAGATAGCTCCGTTTTGGTTTTAGAAGCAGATATTTCTCTGTACAGCCTATGGTCCCATTCACTCGGGAATATCCCAACGCAGCTCCTAGAAGAAACGTGTTTCTGACTCGCTGAATCTCCAGATAGATTCAACTCTCTTAGGTGAACGAATGCACAGCAGAGCGGTTTCAAGGAAACCTTTCTCCTGAGTTTTAGACGAAGTTTCCTGCGGTTTAGGACGTATGCCGGCATTGGGCTGGAAATACCGGTTTTGGGATTCTGCACAGAAATGTTTTGCAAACCGCTGAATCCACACGTGAGTTTAACTCTGTCAGTTGAATGCACACATTGACAACCATTCAGTTAGATAGCTCCGTTTTGGTTTTAGAAGCAGATATTTCTCTGTACAGCCTATGGTCCCATTCACTCGGGAATATCCCAACGCAGCTCCAAGAAGAAACGTGTTTCTGACTCGCTGAATCTCAATATAGATTCAACTCTCTTAGGTGAACGAACACACAGCAGAGCAGTTTCAAGGAAACGTTTCACCTGAGTTTTAGACGAAGTTTCCGGCGGTTTAGTACGTATGCCGGCATTGGGCTGGAAATACCGGTATTGGGATTCTGCACAGAAAGGGTTTGCAAACCGCTGAATCCACACGTCAGTTTAACTCTGTCAGTTGAATGCACACATTGACAAGCATTCAGTTAGATAGCTCCGTTTTGGTTTTAGAAGCAGATATTTCTCTTTACAGCCTATGGTCCCATTCACTCGGGAATATCCCAAGGCAGCTCCTAGAAAAAACGTGTTTCTGACTCGCTGAATCTCAACATAGATTCAACTCTCTTAGTTGAACGAATGCACAGCAGAGCAGTTTGAAGGAAACCTTTCTCCTGAGTTTTAGACGAAGTTTCCTGAGGTTTAGGACGTATGCCGGCATTGGGCTGGAAATACCGGTTTTGGGATTCTGCACAGAAAGGGTTTGCAATCCGCTGAATCCACACGTGAGTATTACTCTGTCAGTTGAATGCACACATTGACAACCATTCAGTTAGATAGCTCCGTTTTGGTTTTAGAAGCAGATATTTCTCTGTACAGCCTATGGTCCCATTCACTCGGGAATATTCCAACACAGCTCCTAGAAGAAACGTGTTTCTGACTCGCTGAATCTCAACATAGATTCAACACTCTTAGGTGAACGAACGCACAGCAGAGCAGTTTCAAGGAAACGTTTCTCCTGAATTTTAGACGAAGTTTCCTGCGGTTTAGTACGTATGCCGGCATTGGGCTGGAAATACCGGTTTTGGGATTCTGCAAAGAAAGGGTTTGCTAACCGCTGAATCCACACGTGAGTTTAACTCTGTCACTTGAATGCACACATTGACAAGCATTCAGTTAGATAGCTCCGTTTTGGTTTTAGAAGCAGATATTTCTCTGTACAGCCTATGGTCCCATTCACTCGGGAATATCCCAACGCAGCTCCTAGAAGAAACGTGTTTCTGACTCGCTGAATCTCCAGATAGATTCAACTCTCTTAGTTGAACGAATGCACAGCAGAGCGGTTTCAAGGAAACCTTTCTCCTGAGTTTTAGACGAAGTTTCCTGCGGTTTAGGACGTATGCCGGCATTGGGCTGGAAATACCGGTTTTGGGATTCTGCACAGAAATGGTTTGCAAACCGCTGAATCCACACGTGAGTTTAACTCTGTCAGTTGAATGCACACATTGACAACCATTCAGTTAGATAGCTCCGTTTTGGTTTTAGAAGCAGATATTTCTCTGTACAGCCTATGGTCCCATTCACTCGGGAATATCCCAACGCAGCTCCAAGAAGAAACGTGTTTCTGACTCGCTGAATCTCAATATAGATTCAACTCTCTTAGGTGAACGAACACACAGCAGAGCGGTTTCAAGGAAACGTTTCACCTGAGTTTTAGACGAAGTTTCCTGCGGTTTAGTACGTATGCCGGCATTCGGATGGAAATACCGGTTTTGCGATTCTGCACAGAAAGGGTTTGCAAACCGCTGAATCCACACGTGAGTTTAACTGTGTCAGTTGAATGCACACATTGACAACCATTCAGTTAGATAGCTCCGTTTTGGTTTTAGAAGCAGATATTTCTCTGTACAGCCTATGGTCCCATTCACTCGGGAATATCCCAACACAGCTCCTAGAAGAAACGTGTTTCTGACTCGCTGAATCTCAACATAGATTCAACTCTCTTAGGTGAACGAACGAACAGCAGGCCGTTTCAAGGAAACGTTTCTCCTGAGTTTCAGACGAAGTTTCCTGAGGTTTAGTACGTATGCCGGCATTCGGATGGAAATACCGGTTTTGCGATTCTGCACAGAAATGGTTTGCAAACCGCTGAATCCACACGTGAGTTTAACTCTGTCAGTTGAATGCACACATTGACAACCATTCAGTTAGATAGCTCCGTTTTGGTTTTAGAAGCAGATATTTCTCTGTACAGCCTATGGTCCCATTCACTCGGGAATATCCCAACGCAGCTCCTAGAAGAAACGTGTTTCTGACTCGCTGAATGTCAACATAGATTCAACTCTCTTAGGTGAACGAACGCACAGCAGAGCAGTTTCAAGGAAACGATTCTCCTGAGTTTTAGACCAAGTTTACTGCTGTTTAGTACGTATGCCGGCATTGGGATCAAATACCGGTTTTGGGATTCTGCACAGAAACGGTTTGCAAACCGCTGAATCCTCACGTGAGTTTAACTCTGTCAGTTGAATGCACACATTGACAAGCATTCAGTTAGATAGCTCCGTTTTGGTTTTAGAAGCAGATGTTTCTCTGTACAGCCTATGGTCCCATTCACTCGGGAATATCCCAAGGCAGCTCCTAGAAAAAACGTGTTTCTGACTCGCTGAATCTCAACATAGATTCAACTCTCTTAGTTGAACGAAAGCACAGCAGAGCAGTTTCAAGGAAACCTTTCTCCTGAGTTTTAGACGAAGTTTCCTGCGGTTTAGGACGTATGCCGGCATTGGGCTGGAAATACCGGTATTGGGATTCTGCACAGAAAGGGTTTGCAATCCGCTGAATCCGCACGTGAGTTTTACTCTGTCAGTTGAATGCACACATTGACAACCATTCAGTTAGACAGCTCCGTTTTTGTTTTAGAAGCAGATATTTCTCTGTACAGCCTATGGTCCCATTCACTCGGGAATATCCCAACACAGCTCCTAGAAGAAACGTGTTTCTGACTCGCTGTATCTCAACATAGATTCAACACTCTTAGGTGAACGAACTCACAGCAGAGCAGTTTCAAGGAAACGTTTCTCCTGAGTTTTAGACGAAGTTTCTTGCGGTTTAGTACGTATGCCGACACTGGGCTGGAAATACCGGTATTGGGATTCTGCACAGAAAGGATTTGCAAACCGCTGAATCCACACGTGAGTTTAACTCTGTCAGTTGAATGCACACATTGACAACCATTCAGTTAGATAGCTCCGTTTTGGTTTTAGAAGCAGATATTTTTCTGTACAGCCTATGGTCCCATTCACTCGGGAATATCCCAACACAGCTCCTAGAAGAAACGTGTTTCTGACTCGCTGTATCTCAACATAGATTCAACTCTCTTAGGTGAACGAACTCACAGCAGAGCAGTTTCAAGGAAACGTTTCTCCTGAGTTTTAGACGAAGTTTCCTGAGGTTTAGTACGTATGCCGGCATTGGGATGGAAATACCGGTATTGGGATTCTGCACAGAAAGGGTTTGCAAACCGCTGAATCCACACGTGAGTTTAACTCTGTCAGTTGAATGCACACATTGACAACCATTTTGTTAGACAGCTCCGTTTTGGTTTTAGAAGCAGATATTTCTCTGTACAGCCTATGGACCCATTCACTCGGGAATATCCCAACGCGGCTCCTAGAAGAAACGTGTTTCTGACTCGCTGAATCTCAACATAGATTCAACTCTCTTAGGTGAACGAACGCACAGCAGAGCAGTTTCAAGGAAACGATTCTGCTGAGTTTTAGACCAAGTTTACTGCTCTTTAGTACGTATGCCGGCATTGGGATGGAAATACCTGTTTTGGGATTCTGCACAGAAACGGTTTGCAAACCGCTGAATCCTCATGTGAGTATAACTCTGTCAGTTGAATGCGCACATTGACAAGCATTCAGTTAGATAGCTCCGTTTTGGTTTTAGAAGCAGATATTTCTCTGTACAGCCTATGGTCCCATTCACTCGGGAATATCACAACGCAGCTCCTGGAAGAAACGTGTTTCTGACTCGATGAATCTCAACATAGATTCAACTCTCTTAGGTGAACGAACGCACAGCAGAGCAGTTTCAAGGAAACGTTTCTCCTGAGTTTTAGACGAAGTTTCCTGCGGTTTAGGACGTATGCCGGCATTGGGCTGGAAATACCGGTTTTGGGATTCTGCACAGAAAGGGTTTGCAATCCGCTGAATCCACACGTGAGTTTTACTCTGTCAGTTGAATGCACACATTGACAACCATTCAGTTAGATAGCTCCGCTTTGGTTTTAGAAGCAGATATTTCTCTGCACAGCCTATGGTCCCATTCACTCGGGAATATCCCAACACAGCTCCTAGAAGAAACGTGTTTCTGACTCGCTGAATCTCAACATAGATTCAACTCTCTTAGGTGAATGAACGCACAGCAGAGCAGTTTCAAGGAAACGTTTCTCCTCAGTTTTAGACGAAGTTTCCTGCAGTTTAGGAAGTATGCCTGCATTGGGCTGGAAATACCGGTTTTGGGATTCTGCACAGAAAGGGTTTGCAAACCGCTGAATCCACACGTGAGTTTAACTGTGTCAGTTGAATGCACACATTGACAACCATTCAGTTAGATAGCTCCGTTTTGGTTTTAGAAGCAGATATTTCTCTGTACAGCCTATGGTCCCATTCACTCGGGAATATCCCAACACAGCTCCTAGAAGAAACGTGTTTCTGACTCGCTGAATCTCAACATAGATTCAACTCTCTTAGGTGAACGAACGAACAGCAGAGCCGTTTCAAGGAAACGTTTCTCCTGAGTTTTAGACGAAGTTTCCTGAGGTTTAGTACGTATGCCGGCATTCGGATGGAAATACCGGTTTTGCGATTCTGCACAGAAAGGGTTTGCAAACCGCTGAATCCACACGTGAGTTTAACTCTGTCAGTTGAATGCACACATTGACAACCATTCAGTTAGATAGCTCCGTTTTGGTTTTAGAAGCAGATATTTCTCTGTACAGCCTATGGTCCCATTCACTCGGGAATATCCCAACGCAGCTCCTAGAAGAAACGTGTTTCTGACTCGCTGAATCTCAACATAGATTCAACTCTCTTAGGTGAACGAACGCACAGCAGAGCAGTTTCAAGGAAACGTTTCTCCTGAGTTTTAGACGAAGTTTCCTGCGGTTTAGGACGTATGCCGGCATTGGGCTGGAAATACCGGTTTTGGGATTCTGCACAGAAAGGGTTTGCTAACCGCTGAATCCACACATGAGTTTAACTCTGTCACTTGAATGCACACATTGACAACCATTCAGTTAGAAAGCTCCGTTTTGGTTTTAGAAGCAGATATTTCTCTTTACAGCCTATGGTCCCATTCACTCGGGAATATCCCAACGCAGCTCCTAGAAGAAACGTGTTTCTGACTCGCTGAATCTCCACATAGATTCAACTCCCTTGGGTGAACGAATGCACAGCAGAGCAGTTTCAAGGAAACGTTTCTCCTGAGTTTTAGACGAAGTTTCCTGAGGTTTAGTACGTATGCCGGCATTGGGATGGAAATACCGGTATTGGGATTCTGCACAGAAAGGGTTTGCAAACCGCTGAATCCACACGTGAGTTTAACTCTGTCAGTTGAATGCACACATTGACAACCATTTTGTTAGACAGCTCCGTTTTGGTTTTAGAAGCAGATATTTCTCTGTACAGCCTATGGACCCATTCACTCGGGAATATCCCAACGCGGCTCCTAGAAGAAACGTGTTTCTGACTCGCTGAATCTCAACATAGATTCAACTCTCTTAGGTGAACGAACGCACAGCAGAGCAGTTTCAAGGAAACGATTCTGCTGAGTTTTAGACCAAGTTTACTGCTCTTTAGTACGTATGCCGGCATTGGGATGGAAATACCTGTTTTGGGATTCTGCACAGAAACGGTTTGCAAACCGCTGAATCCTCATGTGAGTATAACTCTGTCAGTTGAATGCGCACATTGACAAGCATTCAGTTAGATAGCTCCGTTTTGGTTTTAGAAGCAGATATTTCTCTGTACAGCCTATGGTCCCATTCACTCGGGAATATCACAATGCAGCTCCTGGAAGAAACGTGTTTCTGACTCGATGAATCTCAACATAGATTCAACTCTCTTAGGTGAACGAACGCACGGCAGAGCAGTTTCAAGGAAACGTTTCTCCTGAGTTTTAGACGAAGTTTCCTGCGGTTTAGGACGTATGCCGGCATTGGGCTGGAAATACCGGTTTTGGGATTCTGCACAGAAAGGGTTTGCAAACCGCTGAATCCACAAGTGAGTTTTACTCTGTCAGTTGAATGCACACATTGACAACCATTCAGTTAGATACCTCCGTTTTGGTTTTAGAAGCAGATATTTCTCTGTACAGCCTATGGTCCCATTCACTCGGGAATATCCCAACGCAGCTCCTAGAAGAAACGTGTTTCTGACTCGATGAATCTCAACATAGATTCAACTCTCTTAGGTGAACGAATGCACAGCAGAGCAGTTTCAAGGAAACGTTTCTCCTGAGTTTTAGACGAAATTTCCTGCGGTTTAATACGTATGCCGGCATTGGGCTGGAAATACCGGTATTGGGATTCTGCACAGAAAGGGTTTGCAAACCGCTGAATCCACACGTGAGTTTAACTCTGTCACTTGAATGCACACATTGACAAGCATTCAGTTAGATAGCTCCGTTTTGGTTTTAGAAGCAGATATTTCTCTGTACAGCCTATGGTCCCATTCACTCGGGTATATCCCAACACAGCTCCTAGAAGAAACGTGTTTCTGACTCGCTGAATCTCAACATAGATTCAACTCTCTTAGATGAACGAACGCACTGCAGAGCAGTTTCAAGGAAACGATTCTCCTGAGTTTCAGACCAAGTATACTGCTGTTTAGTATGTATGCCGGCATTGGGCTGGAAATACCGGTTTTGGGATTCTGCACAGAAATGGTTTGCAAACCGCTGAATCCTCACGTGAGTTTAACTCTGTCAGTTGAATGCGCACATTGACAAGCATTCAGTTAGATAGCTCCGTTTTGGTTTTAGAAGCAGATATTTCTCTGGACAGCCTATGGTCCCATTCACTCGGGAATATCACAACGCAGCTCCTAGAAGAAACGTGTTTCTGACTCGATGAATCTCAACATAGATTCAACTCTATTAGGTGAACGAACTCACAGAAGAGCAGTTTCAAGTAAACGTTTCTCCTGAGTTTTAGACGATGTTTCCGGCGGTTTAGTACGTATGCTGGCATTGGTCTGGATATACCGGTATTGGGATTCTGCACAGAAAGGGTTTGCAAACCGCTGAATCCACACGTGAGTTTAACTCTGTCAGTTGAATGCACACATTGACAACCATTCAGTTAGATAGCTCCGTTTTGGTTTTAGAAGCAGATATTTCTCTGTACAGCCTATGGTCCCATTCACTCGGGAATATCCCAACACAGCTCCTAGAAGAAACGTGTTTCTGACTCGCTGAATCTCAACATAGATTAAACTCTCTTAGGTGAACGAACGCACAGCAGAGCAGTTTCAAGGAAACGTTTCTCCTGAGTTTTAGACGAAGTTTCCTGAGATTTAGTACGCTTGCCCGCATTGGGATGGAAATACCGGTTTTGCGATTCTGCACAGAAAGGGTTTGCAAACCGCTGAATCCACACGTGAGTTTAACTCTGTCAGTTGAATGCACACATTGTCAACCATTTTGTTAGACAGCTCCGTTTTGATTTTAGAAGCAGATATTTCGCTGTACAGCCTATGGTCCCATTCACTCGGGAATATCCCAACGCAGCTCCTAGAAGAAACGTGTTTCTGACTCGCTGAATCTCAACATAGATTCAACTCTCTTACGTGAACGAACGCACAGCAGAGCAGTTACAAGGAAACGTTTCTCCTGAGTTTTAGACGAAGTTACCGGCCGTTCAGTACGTATGCCGGCTTTGGGCTGGAAATACCGGTTTTGGGATTCTGCACAGAAAGGGTTTGCAAACCGCTGAATCCACACGTCAGTTTAACTCTGTCAGTTGAATGCACACATTGACAACCATTCAGTTAGATAGCTCCGTTTTGGTTTTAGAAGCAGATATTTCTCTGTACAGCCTATGGTCCCATTCACTCGGGAATATCCCAACATAGCTCCTAGAAGAAACGTGTTTCTGACTCGCTGAATCTGAACATAGATTCAACTCTCTTAGGTGAACGAATGCACAGCAGAGCAGTTTCAAGGAAACGTTTCTCCTGAGTTTTAGTCGAAGTTTTCGGCGGTTTAGTACGTATGCCGGCATTGGGCTGGAAATACCGGTATTGGGATTCTGCACAGAAAGGGTTTGCAAACCGCTGAATCCACACGTGATATTAACTCTGTCAGTTGAAAGCACACATTGACAACCATTCAGTTAGATAGCTCCGTTTTGGTTTTAGAAGCAGATATTTCTCTGTACAGCCTATGATCCCATTCACTCGGGAATATCCCAACACAGCTCCTAGAAGAAACGTGTTTCTGAATCGCTGAATCTCAACATAGATTCAACTCTCTTAGGTGAACGAAAGAACAGCAGAGCAATTTCAAGGAAACGTTTCTCCTGAGTTTTAGACGAAGTTTCCTGAGGTTTAGCACGTATGTCGGCATTGGGATGGAAGTACCGGTTGTGCGATTCTGCACAGAAAGGGTTTGCAAACCGCTGAATCCACACGGGAGTTTAACTCTGTCAGTTGAATGCACACATTGACAACCATTTTGATAGACAGCTCCGTTTTGGTTTTAGAAGCAGATATTTCGCTGTACAGCCTATGGTCCCATTCACTCGGGAATATCCCAACGCAGCTCCTAGAAGAAACGTGTTTCTGACTCGCTGAATCTCAACATAGATTCAACTGTCTTAGGTGAACGAACGCACAGCAGAGCAGTTTCAGGGAAACGATTCTGCTGAGTTTTAGACCAAGTTTACTGCTGTTTAGTACGTATGTCGGCATTGGGATGGAAATACCGGTTTTGGGATTCTGCACAGAAACGGTTTGCAAACCGCTGAATCCTCACTTGAGTTTAGCTCTGTCAGTTGAATGCACACATTGACAACCATTCAGTTAGATAGCTCCGTTTTGGTTTTAGAAGCAGATATTTCTCTGTACAGCCTATGGTCCCATTCACTCGGGAATATCCCAGCGCAGCTCCTAGAAGAAACGTGTTTCTGACTCGCTGAATCTCAACATAGATTCAACTCTCTTAGGTGAACGAACGCACAGCAGAGCAGTTTCTAGGAAACGTTTCTCCTGAGTTTTAGACGAAGTTTCCTGAGGTTTAGTACGTATGCCGGCATTGGGCTGGAAATACCGGTATTGGGATTCTGCACAGAAAGGGTTTGCAAACCGCTGAATCCACACGTGAGTTTAACTCTGTCAGTTGAATGCACACATTGACAACCATTCAGGTAGATAGCTACGTTTTTGTTTTAGAAGTAGATATTTCTCTGTACAGCCTATGGTCCCATTCACTCGGGAATATCCCAACGCAGCTCCTAGAAGAAACGTGTTTCTGACTCGCTGAATCTCAACATAGATTCAACTCTCTTAGGTGAACGAATGCACAGCAGAGCAGTTTCAAGGAAACGTTTCTCCTGAGTTTTAGACGAAGTTTCCGGCGGTTTAGTACGTATGCCGGCATTGGGCTGGAAATACCGGTATTGGGATTCTGCACAGAAAGGGTTTGCAAACCGCTGAATCCACACGTGAGTTTAACTCTGTCAGTTGAATGCACACATTGACAACCATTCTGTTAGATAGCTCCGTTTTGGTTTTAGAAGCAGATATTTCTCTGTACAGCCTATGGTCCCATTCACTCGGGAATATCCCAACACAGCTCCTAGAAGAAACGTGTTTCTGACTCGCTGAATCTCAACATAGATTCAACTCTCTTAGGTGAACGAACGCACAGCAGAGCAGCTTCAAGGAAACGATTCTCCTGAGTTTCAGACCAAGTTTACTGCTGTTTAGTACGTATGCCGGCATTGGGATGGAAATACCGGTTTTGGGATTCTGCACAGAAACGGTTTGCAAACCGCTGAATCCTCACGTGAGTTTAACTCTGTCAGTTGAATGCACACATTGACAAGCATTAGGTTAGATAGCTCCGTTTTTGTTTTAGAAGCAGATATTTCTCTGTACAGCCTATGGTCCCATTCACTCGGGAATATCCCAACGCAGCTCCTAGAAGAAACGTGTTTCTGACTCGCTGAATCTCAACATAGATTCAACTCTCTTAGGTGAACGAAAGCACAGCAGAGCAGTTTCAAGGAAACGATTCTCCTGAGTTTTAGACGAAGTTACCGGCAGTTTAGTACGTATGCTGGCATTGGGCTGGAAATACCGGTATTCGATTCTGCACATAAAGGGTTTGCAAACCGCTGAATCCACACGTGAGTTTAACTCTGTCAGTTGAATGCACACATTGACAACCATTCAGTTACATAGCTCCGTTTTGGTTTTAGAAGCAGATATTTCTCTGTACATCCTATGGTCCCATTCACTCGGGAATATCCCAACACAGCTCCTAGAAGAAACGTGTTTCTGACTCGCTGAATCTGAACATAGATTCAACTCTCCTAGGTGAACGAACGCACAGCAGAGCAGTTTCAAGGAAACGTTTCTCCTGAGTTTTAGACGAAGTTTCCTGCGGTTTAGGACGTATGCCGGCATTGGGCTGGAAATCCCGGTTTTGGGAATCTGCACAGAAAGGGTTTGCAAACCGCTGAATCCACACGTGAGTTTAACTCTGTCAGTTGAATGCACACATTGACAACCATTTTGATAGACAGCTCCGTTTTTGTTTCAGAAGCAGATATTTCGCTGTACAGCCCATGGTCCCATTCATTCGGGAATATCCCAACGCAGCTCCTAGAAGAAACGTGTTTCTGACTCGCTGAATCTCAACATAGATTCAACTCTCTTAGGTGAACGAACGCACAGTAGAGCAGTTTCAAGGAAACGATTCTCCTGAGTTTTAGACCAAGTTTACTGCTGTTTAGTACGTATGCCGGCATTGGGATGGAAATACCGGTTTTGGGATTCTGCACAGAAACGGTTTGCAAACCGCTGAATCCTCACGTGAGTTTAACTCTGTCAGTTGAATGCGCACATTGACAAGCATTCAGTTAGATAGCTCCGTTTAGGTTTTAGAAGGAGATATTTCTCTGTACAGCCTATGGTCCCATTCACTTGGGAATATCCCAACGCAGTTCCTAGAAGAAACGTGTTTCTGACTCGCTGAATCTCAACATAGATTCAACTCTCTTAGGTGAACGAACGCACAGCAGAGCAGTTTCAAGGAAAAGTTTCTCCTGAGTTTTAGACGAAGTTTCCGGCGGTTTAGTACGTATGCCGGCATTGGGCTGGAAATACCAGTATTGGGATTCTGCACAGAAAGGGTTTGCAAACCGCTGAATCCACACCTCTGTTTAACTCTGTCAGTTGAATTCACACATTGACAACCATTCAGTTAGATAGCTCCGTTTTGGTTTTAGAAGCAGATATTTCTCTGTACAGCCTATGGTCCCATTCACTCGGGAATATCCGAACACAGCTCCTAGAAGAAACGTGTTTCTGACTCGCTGAATGTCAACATAGATTCAACTCTCTTAGTTGAACGAACGCACAGCAGAGCAGTTTCAGGGAAACGTTTCTCCTGAGTTTTAGACGAAGTTTCCTGCGGTTTAGGACGTATGCCGGCATTGGGCTGGAAATCCCGGTTTTGGGATTCTGCACAGAAAGGGTTTGCAAACCGCTGAATCCACAGGTGAGTTTTACTCTGTCAGTTGAATGCACACATTGACAACCATTCAGTTAGATAGCTCCGTTTTGGTTTTAAAAGCAGATATTTCTCTGTACAGCCTATGGTCCAATTCACTCCGGAATATCCCAACGCAGCTCCAAGAAGAAACGTGTTTCTGACTCGCTGAATCTCAACATAGATTTAACTCTCTTAGGTGAACGAAAGCACAGCAGAGCAGTTTCAAGGAAACGTTTCTCCTGAGTTTTAGACGAAGTTTCCTGAGGTTTAGTACGTATGCCGGCATTGGGATGGAAATACCGGTTTTGCGATTCTGCACAGAAAGGGTTTGCAAACCGCTGAATCCACACGGGAGTTTAACTCTGTCAGTTGAATGCACACATTGACAACCATTTTGATAGACAGCTCCGCTTTGGTTTTAGAAGCAGATATTTCGCTGAACAGCCTATGGTCCCATTCACTCCGGAATATCCCAACGCAGCTCCTAGAAGAAACGTGTTTCTGACTCGCTGAATCTCAACATAGATTCAAATCTCTTAGGTGAACGAACGCACAGCAGAGCAGTTTCAGGGAAACGATTCGCCTGAGTTTTAGACCAAGTTTACTGCTGTTTAGTACGTATGCCGGCATTGGGATGGAAATACCGGTTTTGGGATTCTGCACAGAAACGGTTTGCAAACCGCTGAATCCTCACGTGAGTTTAGCTCTGTCAGTTGAATGCGCACATTGACAAGCATTCAGTTAGATAGCTCCGTTTTGGTTTTAGAAGCAGATATTTCTCTGTAGAGACTATGGTCCCATTCACTCGGGAATATCCCAACGCAGCTCCTAGAAGAAACGTGTTTCTGACTCGCTGAATCTCAACATATATTCAACTCTCTTAGGTGAACGAACGAACAGCAGAGCAGTTTCAACGAAACGTTTCTCCTGAGTTTTAGACAAAGTTTCCTGCGGTTTAGTACGTATGCCGGCGTTGGGCTGGAAATACCGGTTTTAGGATTCTGCAAAGAAAGGGTTTGCAAACCGCTGAATCCACACGTGAGTTTAACTCTGTCACTTGAATGCACACATTGACAACCATTCAGTTAGATAGCTCCGTTTTGGTTTTAGAAGCAGATATTTATCTGTACAGCCTATGGTCCCATTCACTCGGGAATATCCCAGCGCAGCTCCTAGAAGAAACGAGTTTCTGACTCGCTGTATTTCAACATAGATTCAACTCTCTTAGGTGAACGAACTCACAGCAGAGCAGTTTCAAGGAAACGTTTCTCCTGAGTTTTAGACGAAGTTTCCTGAGGTTTAGTACGTATGCCGGCATTGGGATGGAAATACCGGTTTTGCGATTCTGCACAGAAAGGGTTTGCAAACCGCTGAATCCACACGTGAGTTTAACTCTGTCAGTTGAATGCACACATTGACAACCATTTTGTTAGACAGCTCCGTTTTGGTTTTAGAAGCAGATATTTCTCTGTACAGCCTATGGACCCATTCACTCGGGAATATTCCAACGCGGCTCCTAGAAGAAACGTGTTTCTGACTCGCTGAATCTCAACATAGATTCAACTCTCTTAGGTGAACGAACGCACAGCAGAGCAGTTTCAAGGAAACGTTTCTCCTGAGTTTTAGACGAAGTTTCCCGCGGTTTAGTATGTATGCTGGCATTGGGATGTAAATACCGGTATTGGGATTCTGCACAGAAAGGGTTTGCAAACCGCTGAATCCACACGTCAGTTTAGCTCTGTCAGTTGAATGCACACATTGACAACCATTCAGTTAGATAGCTCCGTTTTCGTTTTAGAAGCAGATATTTCTCTGTACAGACTATGGTCCCATTCACTCGGGAATATCCCAACCCAGCTCCTAGAAGAAACGTGTTTCTGACTCGCTGAATCTCAACATAGATTCAACTCTCTTAGGTGAACGAAGGCACAGCAGAACAGTTTCAAGGAAACGTTTCTCCTGAGTTTTAGACGAAGTTTCCTGCGGTTTAGTACGTATGCCGGCATTGGGCTGGAAATACCGGTTTTGGGATTCTGCAAAGAAAGGGATTCCCAACCGCTGAATCCACACGTGAGTTTAACTCTGTCACTTGAATGCACACATTGACAACCATTCAGTTAGATAGCTCCGTTTTGGTTTTAGAAGCAGATATTTATCTGTACAGCCTGTGGTCCCATTCACTCGGGAATATCCCAGCGCAGCTCCTAGAAGAAAGGTGTTTCTGACTCGCTGAATCTCAACGTAGATTCAACTCTCTTAGGTGAACGAACCCACAGCAGAGCAGTTTCAAGGAAACGATTCTCCTGAGTTTTAAACCAAGTTTACTGCTGTTTAGTACGTATGCCGGCATTGGGATGGAAATACTGGTTTTGGGATTCTGCACAGAAACGGTTTGCAAACCGCTGAATCCTCACGTGAGTTTAACTCTGTCAGTTGAATGCACACATTGACAAGCATTCAGTTAGATAGCTCCGTTTTGGTTTTAAAAGCAGATATTTCTCTGTACAGCCTATGGTCCCATTCACTCGGGAATATCCCAACGCAGCTCCAAGAAGAAACGTGTTTCTGACTCGCTGAATCCCAACATAGATTCAACTCTCTTAGGTGAACGAACGCACAGCAGAGCAGTTTCAAGGAAACGTTTCTCCTGAGTTTTAGACGAAGTTTCCTGCGGTTTAGTACGTATGCCGTCATTGGGCTGGAAATACCGGTTTTGGGATTCTGCAAAGAAAGGGTTTGCCAACCGCTGAATCCACACGTGAGTTTAACTCTGTCACTTGAATGCACACATTGACAACCATTCAGTTAGAGAGCTCCGTTTTGGTTTTAGAAGCAGATATTTCTCTGTACAGCCTATGGTCCCATTCACTCGGGAATATCCCAGCGCAGCTCCTAGAAGAAACGTGTTTCTGACTCGCTGAATCTCAACATAGATTCAACTCTCTTAGGTGAACGAACGCACAGCAGAGCAGTTTCAAGGAAACGTTTCTCCTGAGTTTTAGACGAAGTTTCGTGAGGTTTAGTACGTATGCCGGCATTGGGCTGGAAATACCGGTATTGGGATTCTGCACAGAAAGGGTTTGCAAACCGCTGAATCCACACGTGAGTTTAACTCTGTCAGTTGAATGCACACATTGACAACCATTCAGTTAGATAGCTACGTTTTTGTTTTAGAAGCAGATATTTCTCTGTACAGCCTATGGTCCCATTCACTCGGGAATATCCCAACGCAGCTCCTAGAAGAAACGTGTTTCTGACTCGCTGAATCTCAACATAGATTCAACTCTCTTAGGTGAACGAATGCACCGCAGAGCAGTTTCAAGGAAACGTTTCTCCTGAGTTTTAGACGAAGTTTACTGCTGTTTAGGACGTATGCCGGCATTGGGTTGGAAATACCGGTTTTGGGATTCTGCACAGAAATGGTTTGCAAACCGCTGAATCCACACGTGAGTTTAACTCTGTCAGTTGAATGCACACATTGACAACCATTCAGTTAGATAGCTCCGTTTTGGTTTTAGAAGCAGATATTTCTCTTTACAGCCTATGGTCCCATTCACTCGGGAATATCCCAACACAGCTCCGAGAAGAAACGTGTTTCTGACTCGCTGAATCTCAACATAGATTCAACTCTCTTAGGTGAACGAACGCACAGCAGAGCAGTTTCAAGGAAACGTTTCTCCTGAGTTTTAGACGAAGTTTCCTGCGGTTTAGGACGTATGCCGGCATTGGGCTGGAAATACCGGTTTTGGGATTCTGCACAGAAAGGGTTTGCTAACCGCTGAATCCACACATGAGTTTAACTCTGTCACTTGAATGCACACATTGACAACCATTCAGTTAGAAAGCTCCGTTTTGGTTTTAGAAGCAGATATTTCTCTTTACAGCCTATGGTCCCATTCACTCGGGAATATCCCAACGCAGCTCCTAGAAGAAACGTGTTTCTGACTCGCTGAATCTCCACATAGATTCAACTCCCTTGGGTGAACGAATGCACAGCAGAGCAGTTTCAAGGAAACGTTTCTCCTGAGTTTTAGACGAAGTTTCCTGAGGTTTAGTACGTATGCCGGCATTGGGATGGAAATACCGGTATTGGAATTCTGCACAGAAAGGGTTTGCAAACCGCTGAATCCACACGTGAGTTTAACTCTGTCAGTTGAATGCACACATTGACAACCATTTTGTTAGACAGCTCCGTTTTGGTTTTAGAAGCAGATATTTCTCTGTACAGCCTATGGACCCATTCACTCGGGAATATCCCAACGCGGCTCCTAGAAGAAACGTGTTTCTGACTCGCTGAATCTCAACATAGATTCAACTCTCTTAGGTGAACGAACGCACAGCAGAGCAGTTTCAAGGAAACGATTCTGCTGAGTTTTAGACCAAGTTTACTGCTCTTTAGTACGTATGCCGGCATTGGGATGGAAATACCTGTTTTGGGATTCTGCACAGAAACGGTTTGCAAACCGCTGAATCCTCATGTGAGTATAACTCTGTCAGTTGAATGCGCACATTGACAAGCATTCAGTTAGATAGCTCCGTTTTGGTTTTAGAAGCAGATATTTCTCTGTACAGCCTATGGTCCCATTCACTCGGGAATATCACAACGCAGCTCCTGGAAGAAACGTGTTTCTGACTCGCTGAATCTCAACATAGATTCAACTCTCTTAGATGAACGAACGCACTGCAGAGCAGTTTCAAGGAAACGATTCTCCTGAGTTTCAGACCAAGTATGCTGCTGTTTAGTATGTATGCCGGCATTGGGCTGGAAATACCGGTTTTGGGATTCTGCACAGAAATGGTTTGCAAACCGCTGAATCCTCACGTGAGTTTAACTCTGTCAGTTGAATGCGCACATTGACAAGCATTCAGTTAGATAGCTCCGTTTTGGTTTTAGAAGCAGATATTTCTCTGTACAGCCTATGGTCCCATTCACTCGGGAATATCACAACGCAGCTCCTAGAAGAAACGTGTTTCTGACTCGATGAATCTCAACATAGATTCAACTCTATTAGGTGAACGAACTCACAGAAGAGCAGTTTCAAGTAAACGTTTCTCCTGAGTTTTAGACGATGTTTCCGGCGGTTTAGTACGTATGCTGGCATTGGTCTGGATATACCGGTATTGGGATTCTGCACAGAAAGGGTTTGCAAACCGCTGAATCCACACGTGAGTTTAACTCTGTCAGTTGAATGCACACATTGACAACCATTCAGTTAGATAGCTCCGTTTTGGTTTTAGAAGCAGATATTTCTCTGTACAGCCTATGGTCCCATTCACTCGGGAATATCCCAACACAGCTCCTAGAAGAAACGTGTTTCTGACTCGCTGAATCTCAACATAGATTAAACTCTCTTAGGTGAACGAACGCACAGCAGAGCAGTTTCAAGGAAACGTTTCTCCTGAGTTTTAGACGAAGTTTCCTGAGATTTAGTACGCATGCCCGCATTGGGATGGAAATACCGGTTTTGCGATTCTGCACAGAAAGGGTTTGCAAACCGCTGAATCCACACGTGAGTTTAACTCTGTCAGTTGAATGCACACATTGTCAACCATTTTGTTAGACAGCTCCGTTTTGATTTTAGAAGCAGATATTTCGCTGTACAGCCTATGGTCCCATTCACTCGGGAATATCCCAACGCAGCTCCTAGAAGAAACGTGTTTCTGACTCGCTGAATCTCAACAAAGATTCAACTCTCTTACGTGAACGAACGCACAGCAGAGCAGTTACAAGGAAACGTTTCTCCTGAGTTTTAGACGAAGTTACCAGCCGTTCAGTACGTATGCCGGCTTTGGGCTGGAAATACCGGTTTTGGGATTCTGCACAGAAAGGGTTTGCAAACCGCTGAATCCACACGTCAGTTTAACTCTGTCAGTTGAATGCACACATTGACAACCATTCAGTTAGATAGCTCCGTTTTGGTTTTAGAAGCAGATATTTCTCTGTACAGCCTATGGTCCCATTCACTCGGGAATATCCCAACATAGCTCCTAGAAGAAACGTGTTTCTGACTCGCTGAATCTGAACATAGATTCAACTCTCTTAGGTGAACGAATGCACAGCAGAGCAGTTTCAAGGAAACGTTTCTCCTGAGTTTTAGTCGAAGTTTTCGGCGGTTTAGTACGTATGCCGGCATTGGGCTGGAAATACCGGTATTGGGATTCTGCACAGAAAGGGTTTGCAAACCGCTGAATCCACACGTGATATTAACTCTGTCAGTTGAAAGCACACATTGACAACCATTCAGTTAGATAGCTCCGTTTTGGTTTTAGAAGCAGATATTTCTCTGTACAGCCTATGGTCCCATTCACTCGGGAATATCCCAACACAGCTCCTAGAAGAAACGTGTTTCTGAATCGCTGAATCTCAACATAGATTCAACTCTCTTAGGTGAACGAAAGAACAGCAGAGCAATTTCAAGGAAACGTTTCTCCTGAGTTTTAGACGAAGTTTCCTGAGGTTTAGCACGTATGTCGGCATTGGGATGGAAGTACCGGTTGTGCGATTCTGCACAGAAAGGGTTTGCAAACCGCTGAATCCACACGGGAGTTTAACTCTGTCAGTTGAATGCACACATTGACAACCATTTTGATAGACAGCTCCGTTTTGGTTTTAGAAGCAGATATTTCGCTGTACAGCCTATGGTCCCATTCACTCGGGAATATCCCAACGCAGCTCCTAGAAGAAACGTGTTTCTGACTCGCTGAATCTCAACATAGATTCAACTGTCTTAGGTGAACGAACGCACAGCAGAGCAGTTTCAGGGAAACGATTCTGCTGAGTTTTAGACCAAGTTTACTGCTGTTTAGTACGTATGTCGGCATTGGGATGGAAATACCGGTTTTGGGATTCTGCACAGAAACGGTTTGCAAACCGCTGAATCCTCACGTGAGTTTAGCTCTGTCAGTTGAATGCACACATTGACAACCATTCAGTTAGATAGCTCCGTTTTGGTTTTAGAAGCAGATATTTCTCTGTACAGCCTATGGTCCCATTCACTCGGGAATATCCCAGCGCAGCTCCTAGAAGAAACGTGTTTCTGACTCGCTGAATCTCAACATAGATTCAACTCTCTTAGGTGAACGAACGCACAGCAGAGCAGTTTCTAGGAAACGTTTCTCCTGAGTTTTAGACGAAGTTTCCTGAGGTTTAGTACGTATGCCGGCATTGGGCTGGAAATACCGGTATTGGGATTCTGCACAGAAAGGGTTTGCAAACCGCTGAATCCACACGTGAGTTTAACTCTGTCAGTTGAATGCACACATTGACAACCATTCAGGTAGATAGCTACGTTTTTGTTTTAGAAGTAGATATTTCTCTGTACAGCCTATGGTCCCATTCACTCGGGAATATCCCAACGCAGCTCCTAGAAGAAACGTGTTTCTGACTCGCTGAATCTCAACATAGATTCAACTCTCTTAGGTGAACGAATGCACAGCAGAGCAGTTTCAAGGAAACGTTTCTCCTGAGTTTTAGACGAAGTTTCCGGCGGTTTAGTACGTATGCCGGCATTGGGCTGGAAATACCGGTATTGGGATTCTGCACAGAAAGGGTTTGCAAACCGCTGAATCCACACGTGAGTTTAACTCTGTCAGTTGAATGCACACATTGACAACCATTCTGTTAGATAGCTCCGTTTTGGTTTTAGAAGCAGATATTTCTCTGTACAGCCTATGGTCCCATTCACTCGGGAATATCCCAACACAGCTCCTAGAAGAAACGTGTTTCTGACTCGCTGAATCTCAACATAGATTCAACTCTCTTAGGTGAACGAACGCACAGCAGAGCAGCTTCAAGGAAACGATTCTCCTGAGTTTCAGACCAAGTTTACTGCTGTTTAGTACGTATGCCGGCATTGGGATGGAAATACCGGTTTTGGGATTCTGCACAGAAACGGTTTGCAAACCGCTGAATCCTCACGTGAGTTTAACTCTGTCAGTTGAATGCACACATTGACAAGCATTCGGTTAGATAGCTCCGTTTTTGTTTTAGAAGCAGATATTTCTCTGTACAGCCTATGGTCCCATTCACTCGGGAATATCCCAACGCAGCTCCTAGAAGAAACGTGTTTCTGACTCGCTGAATCTCAACATAGATTCAACTCTCTTAGGTGAACGAAAGCACAGCAGAGCAGTTTCAAGGAAACGATTCTCCTGAGTTTTAGACGAAGTTACCGGCAGTTTAGTACGTATGCTGGCATTGGGCTGGAAATACCGGTATTCGATTCTGCACATAAAGGGTTTGCAAACCGCTGAATCCACACGTGAGTTTAACTCTGTCAGTTGAATGCACACATTGACAACCATTCAGTTAGATAGCTCCGTTTTGGTTTTAGAAGCAGATATTTCTCTGTACATCCTATGGTCCCATTCACTCGGGAATATCCCAACACAGCTCCTAGAAGAAACGTGTTTCTGACTCGCTGAATCTCAACATAGATTCAACTCTCCTAGGTGAACGAACGCACAGCAGAGCAGTTTCAAGGAAACGTTTCTCCTGAGTTTTAGACGAAGTTTCCTGCGGTTTAGGACGTATGCCGGCATTGGGCTGGAAATCCCGGTTTTGGGAATCTGCACAGAAAGGGTTTGCAAACCGCTGAATCCACACGTGAGTTTAACTCTGTCAGTTGAATGCACACATTGACAACCATTTTGATAGACAGCTCCGTTTTTGTTTCAGAAGCAGATATTTCGCTGTACAGCCCATGGTCCCATTCATTCGGGAATATCCCAACGCAGCTCCTAGAAGAAACGTGTTTCTGACTCGCTGAATCTCAACATAGATTCAACTCTCTTAGGTGAACGAACGCACAGTAGAGCAGTTTCAAGGAAACGATTCTCCTGAGTTTTAGACCAAGTTTACTGCTGTTTAGTACGTATGCCGGCATTGGGATGGAAATACCGGTTTTGGGATTCTGCACAGAAACGGTTTGCAAACCGCTGAATCCTCACGTGAGTTTAACTCTGTCAGTTGAATGCGCACATTGACAAGCATTCAGTTAGATAGCTCCGTTTAGGTTTTAGAAGGAGATATTTCTCTGTACAGCCTATGGTCCCATTCACTTGGGAATATCCCAACGCAGTTCCTAGAAGAAACGTGTTTCTGACTCGCTGAATCTCAACATAGATTCAACTCTCTTAGGTGAACGAACGCACAGCAGAGCAGTTTCAAGGAAAAGTTTCTCCTGAGTTTTAGACGAAGTTTCCGGCGGTTTAGTACGTATGCCGGCATTGGGCTGGAAATACCAGTATTGGGATTCTGCACAGAAAGGGTTTGCAAACCGCTGAATCCACACCTCTGTTTAACTCTGTCAGTTGAATTCACACATTGACAACCATTCAGTTAGATAGCTCCGTTTTGGTTTTAGAAGCAGATATTTCTCTGTACAGCCTATGGTCCCATTCACTCGGGAATATCCGAACACAGCTCCTAGAAGAAACGTGTTTCTGACTCGCTGAATGTCAACATAGATTCAACTCTCCTAGGTGAACGAACGCACAGCAGAGCAGTTTCAAGGAAACGTTTCTCCTGAGTTTTAGACGAAGTTTCCTGCGGTTTAGGACGTATGCCGGCATTGGGCTGGAAATCCCGGTTTTGGGATTCTGCACAGAAAGGGTTTGCAAACCGCTGAATCCACAGGTGAGTTTTACTCTGTCAGTTGAATGCACACATTGACAACCATTCAGTTAGATAGCTCCGTTTTGGTTTTAAAAGCAGATATTTCTCTGTACAGCCTATGGTCCAATTCACTCCGGAATATCCCAACGCAGCTCCAAGAAGAAACGTGTTTCTGACTCGCTGAATCTCAACATAGATTTAACTCTCTTAGGTGAACGAAAGCACAGCAGAGCAGTTTAAAGGAAACGTTTCTCCTGAGTTTTAGACGAAGTTTCCTGAGGTTTAGTACGTATGCCGGCATTGGGATGGAAATACCGGTTTTGCGATTCTGCACAGAAAGGGTTTGCAAACCGCTGAATCCACACGGGAGTTTAACTCTGTCAGTTGAATGCACACATTGACAACCATTTTGATAGACAGCTCCGCTTTGGTTTTAGAAGCAGATATTTCGCTGAACAGCCTATGGTCCCATTCACTCCGGAATATCCCAACGCAGCTCCTAGAAGAAACGTGTTTCTGACTCGCTGAATCTCAACATAGATTCAAATCTCTTAGGTGAACGAACGCACAGCAGAGCAGTTTCAGGGAAACGATTCGCCTGAGTTTTAGACCAAGTTTACTGCTGTTTAGTACGTATGCCGGCATTGGGATGGAAATACCGGTTTTGGGATTCTGCACAGAAACGGTTTGCAAACCGCTGAATCCTCACGTGAGTTTAGCTCTGTCAGTTGAATGCGCACATTGACAAGCATTCAGTTAGATAGCTCCGTTTTGGTTTTAGAAGCAGATATTTCTCTGTAGAGACTATGGTCCCATTCACTCGGGAATATCCCAACGCAGCTCCTAGAAGAAACGTGTTTCTGACTCGCTGAATCTCAACATAGATTCAACTCTCTTAGGTGAACGAACGAACAGCAGAGCAGTTTCAACGAAACGTTTCTCCTGAGTTTTAGACAAAGTTTCCTGCGGTTTAGTACGTATGCCGGCGTTGGGCTGGAAATACCGGTTTTAGGATTCTGCAAAGAAAGGGTTTGCAAACCGCTGAATCCACACGTGAGTTTAACTCTGTCACTTGAATGCACACATTGACAACCATTCAGTTAGATAGCTCCGTTTTGGTTTTAGAAGCAGATATTTATCTGTACAGCCTATGGTCCCATTCACTCGGGAATATCCCAGCGCAGCTCCTAGAAGAAACGAGTTTCTGACTCGCTGTATTTCAACATAGATTCAACTCTCTTAGGTGAACGAACTCACAGCAGAGCAGTTTCAAGGAAACGTTTCTCCTGAGTTTTAGACGAAGTTTCCTGAGGTTTAGTACGTATGCCGGCATTGGGATGGAAATACCGGTTTTGCGATTCTGCACAGAAAGGGTTTGCAAACCGCTGAATCCACACGTGAGTTTAACTCTGTCAGTTGAATGCACACATTGACAACCATTTTGTTAGACAGCTCCGTTTTGGTTTTAGAAGCAGATATTTCTCTGTACAGCCTATGGACCCATTCACTCGGGAATATTCCAACGCGGCTCCTAGAAGAAACGTGTTTCTGACTCGCTGAATCTCAACATAGATTCAACTCTCTTAGGTGAACGAACGCACAGCAGAGCAGTTTCAAGGAAACGTTTCTCCTGAGTTTTAGACGAAGTTTCCCGCGGTTTAGTATGTATGCTGGCATTGGGATGTAAATACCGGTATTGGGATTCTGCACAGAAAGGGTTTGCAAACCGCTGAATCCACACGTCAGTTTAGCTCTGTCAGTTGAATGCACACATTGACAACCATTCAGTTAGATAGCTCCGTTTTCGTTTTAGAAGCAGATATTTCTCTGTACAGACTATGGTCCCATTCACTCGGGAATATCCCAACCCAGCTCCTAGAAGAAACGTGTTTCTGACTCGCTGAATCTCAACATAGATTCAACTCTCTTAGGTGAACGAAGGCACAGCAGAACAGTTTCAAGGAAACGTTTCTCCTGAGTTTTAGACGAAGTTTCCTGCGGTTTAGTACGTATGCCGGCATTGGGCTGGAAATACCGGTTTTGGGATTCTGCAAAGAAAGGGATTCCCAACCGCTGAATCCACACGTGAGTTTAACTCTGTCACTTGAATGCACACATTGACAACCATTCAGTTAGATAGCTCCGTTTTGGTTTTAGAAGCAGATATTTATCTGTACAGCCTGTGGTCCCATTCACTCGGGAATATCCCAGCGCAGCTCCTAGAAGAAAGGTGTTTCTGACTCGCTGAATCTCAACGTAGATTCAACTCTCTTAGGTGAACGAACCCACAGCAGAGCAGTTTCAAGGAAACGATTCTCCTGAGTTTTAAACCAAGTTTACTGCTGTTTAGTACGTATGCCGGCATTGGGATGGAAATACTGGTTTTGGGATTCTGCACAGAAACGGTTTGCAAACCGCTGAATCCTCACGTGAGTTTAACTCTGTCAGTTGAATGCACACATTGACAAGCATTCAGTTAGATAGCTCCGTTTTGGTTTTAAAAGCAGATATTTCTCTGTACAGCCTATGGTCCCATTCACTCGGGAATATCCCAACGCAGCTCCAAGAAGAAACGTGTTTCTGACTCGCTGAATCCCAACATAGATTCAACTCTCTTAGGTGAACGAACGCACAGCAGAGCAGTTTCAAGGAAACGTTTCTCCTGAGTTTTAGACGAAGTTTCCTGCGGTTTAGTACGTATGCCGTCATTGGGCTGGAAATACCGGTTTTGGGATTCTGCAAAGAAAGGGTTTGCCAACCGCTGAATCCACACGTGAGTTTAACTCTGTCACTTGAATGCACACATTGACAACCATTCAGTTAGAGAGCTCCGTTTTGGTTTTAGAAGCAGATATTTCTCTGTACAGCCTATGGTCCCCTTCACCCGGGAATATCCCAGCGCAGCTCCTAGAAGAAACGTGTTTCTGACTCGCTGAATCTCAACATAGATTCAACTCTCTTAGGTGAACGAACGCACAGCAGAGCAGTTTCAAGGAAACGTTTCTCCTGAGTTTTAGACGAAGTTTCGTGAGGTTTAGTACGTATGCCGGCATTGGGCTGGAAATACCGGTATTGGGATTCTGCACAGAAAGGGTTTGCAAACCGCTGAATCCACACGTGAGTTTAACTCTGTCAGTTGAATGCACACATTGACAACCATTCAGTTAGATAGCTACGTTTTTGTTTTAGAAGCAGATATTTCTCTGTACAGCCTATGGTCCCATTCACTCGGGAATATCCCAACGCAGCTCCTAGAAGAAACGTGTTTCTGACTCGCTGAATCTCAACATAGATTCAACTCTCTTAGGTGAACGAATGCACCGCAGAGCAGTTTCAAGGAAACGTTTCTCCTGAGTTTTAGACGAAGTTTACTGCTGTTTAGGACGTATGCCGGCATTGGGTTGGAAATACCGGTTTTGGGATTCTGCACAGAAATGGTTTGCAAACCGCTGAATCCACACGTGAGTTTAACTCTGTCAGTTGAATGCACACATTGACAACCATTCAGTTAGATAGCTCCGTTTTGGTTTTAGAAGCAGATATTTCTCTTTACAGCCTATGGTCCCATTCACTCGGGAATATCCCAACACAGCTCCGAGAAGAAACGTGTTTCTGACTCGCTGAATCTCAACATAGATTCAACTCTCTTAGGTGAACGAACGCACAGCAGAGCAGTTTCAAGGAAACGTTTCTCCTGAGTTTTAGACGAAGTTTCCTGCGGTTTAGGACGTATGCCGGCATTGGGCTGGAAATACCGGTTTTGGGATTCTGCACAGAAAGGGTTTGCTAACCGCTGAATCCACACATGAGTTTAACTCTGTCACTTGAATGCACACATTGACAACCATTCAGTTAGAAAGCTCCGTTTTGGTTTTAGAAGCAGATATTTCTCTTTACAGCCTATGGTCCCATTCACTCGGGAATATCCCAACGCAGCTCCTAGAAGAAACGTGTTTCTGACTCGCTGAATCTCCACATAGATTCAACTCCCTTGGGTGAACGAATGCACAGCAGAGCAGTTTCAAGGAAACGTTTCTCCTGAGTTTTAGACGAAGTTTCCTGAGGTTTAGTACGTATGCCGGCATTGGGATGGAAATACCGGTATTGGGATTCTGCACAGAAAGGGTTTGCAAACCGCTGAATCCACACGTGAGTTTAACTCTGTCAGTTGAATGCACACATTGACAACCATTTTGTTAGACAGCTCCGTTTTGGTTTTAGAAGCAGATATTTCTCTGTACAGCCTATGGACCCATTCACTCGGGAATATCCCAACGCGGCTCCTAGAAGAAACGTGTTTCTGACTCGCTGAATCTCAACATAGATTCAACTCTCTTAGGTGAACGAACGCACAGCAGAGCAGTTTCAAGGAAACGATTCTGCTGAGTTTTAGACCAAGTTTACTGCTCTTTAGTACGTATGCCGGCATTGGGATGGAAATACCTGTTTTGGGATTCTGCACAGAAACGGTTTGCAAACCGCTGAATCCTCATGTGAGTATAACTCTGTCAGTTGAATGCGCACATTGACAAGCATTCAGTTAGATAGCTCCGTTTTGGTTTTAGAAGCAGATATTTCTCTGTACAGCCTATGGTCCCATTCACTCGGGAATATCACAACGCAGCTCCTGGAAGAAACGTGTTTCTGACTCGCTGAATCTCAACATAGATTCAACTCTCTTAGATGAACGAACGCACTGCAGAGCAGTTTCAAGGAAACGATTCTCCTGAGTTTCAGACCAAGTATGCTGCTGTTTAGTATGTATGCCGGCATTGGGCTGGAAATACCGGTTTTGGGATTCTGCACAGAAATGGTTTGCAAACCGCTGAATCCTCACGTGAGTTTAACTCTGTCAGTTGAATGCGCACATTGACAAGCATTCAGTTAGATAGCTCCGTTTTGGTTTTAGAAGCAGATATTTCTCTGTACAGCCTATGGTCCCATTCACTCGGGAATATCACAACGCAGCTCCTAGAAGAAACGTGTTTCTGACTCGATGAATCTCAACATAGATTCAACTCTATTAGGTGAACGAACTCACAGAAGAGCAGTTTCAAGTAAACGTTTCTCCTGAGTTTTAGACGATGTTTCCGGCGGTTTAGTACGTATGCTGGCATTGGTCTGGATATACCGGTATTGGGATTCTGCACAGAAAGGGTTTGCAAACCGCTGAATCCACACGTGAGTTTAACTCTGTCAGTTGAATGCACACATTGACAACCATTCAGTTAGATAGCTCCGTTTTGGTTTTAGAAGCAGATATTTCTCTGTACAGCCTATGGTCCCATTCACTCGGGAATATCCCAACACAGCTCCTAGAAGAAACGTGTTTCTGACTCGCTGAATCTCAACATAGATTAAACTCTCTTAGGTGAACGAACGCACAGCAGAGCAGTTTCAAGGAAACGTTTCTCCTGAGTTTTAGACGAAGTTTCCTGAGATTTAGTACGCATGCCCGCATTGGGATGGAAATACCGGTTTTGCGATTCTGCACAGAAAGGGTTTGCAAACCGCTGAATCCACACGTGAGTTTAACTCTGTCAGTTGAATGCACACATTGTCAACCATTTTGTTAGACAGCTCCGTTTTGATTTTAGAAGCAGATATTTCGCTGTACAGCCTATGGTCCCATTCACTCGGGAATATCCCAACGCAGCTCCTAGAAGAAACGTGTTTCTGACTCGCTGAATCTCAACAAAGATTCAACTCTCTTACGTGAACGAACGCACAGCAGAGCAGTTACAAGGAAACGTTTCTCCTGAGTTTTAGACGAAGTTACCAGCCGTTCAGTACGTATGCCGGCTTTGGGCTGGAAATACCGGTTTTGGGATTCTGCACAGAAAGGGTTTGCAAACCGCTGAATCCACACGTCAGTTTAACTCTGTCAGTTGAATGCACACATTGACAACCATTCAGTTAGATAGCTCCGTTTTGGTTTTAGAAGCAGATATTTCTCTGTACAGCCTATGGTCCCATTCACTCGGGAATATCCCAACATAGCTCCTAGAAGAAACGTGTTTCTGACTCGCTGAATCTGAACATAGATTCAACTCTCTTAGGTGAACGAATGCACAGCAGAGCAGTTTCAAGGAAACGTTTCTCCTGAGTTTTAGTCGAAGTTTTCGGCGGTTTAGTACGTATGCCGGCATTGGGCTGGAAATACCGGTATTGGGATTCTGCACAGAAAGGGTTTGCAAACCGCTGAATCCACACGTGATATTAACTCTGTCAGTTGAAAGCACACATTGACAACCATTCAGTTAGATAGCTCCGTTTTGGTTTTAGAAGCAGATATTTCTCTGTACAGCCTATGGTCCCATTCACTCGGGAATATCCCAACACAGCTCCTAGAAGAAACGTGTTTCTGAATCGCTGAATCTCAACATAGATTCAACTCTCTTAGGTGAACGAAAGAACAGCAGAGCAATTTCAAGGAAACGTTTCTCCTGAGTTTTAGACGAAGTTTCCTGAGGTTTAGCACGTATGTCGGCATTGGGATGGAAGTACCGGTTGTGCGATTCTGCACAGAAAGGGTTTGCAAACCGCTGAATCCACACGGGAGTTTAACTCTGTCAGTTGAATGCACACATTGACAACCATTTTGATAGACAGCTCCGTTTTGGTTTTAGAAGCAGATATTTCGCTGTACAGCCTATGGTCCCATTCACTCGGGAATATCCCAACGCAGCTCCTAGAAGAAACGTGTTTCTGACTCGCTGAATCTCAACATAGATTCAACTGTCTTAGGTGAACGAACGCACAGCAGAGCAGTTTCAGGGAAACGATTCTGCTGAGTTTTAGACCAAGTTTACTGCTGTTTAGTACGTATGTCGGCATTGGGATGGAAATACCGGTTTTGGGATTCTGCACAGAAACGGTTTGCAAACCGCTGAATCCTCACGTGAGTTTAGCTCTGTCAGTTGAATGCGCACATTGACAAGCATTCAGTTAGATAGCTCCGTTTTGGTTTTAGAAGCAGATATTTCTCTGTAGAGACTATGGTCCCATTTTCTCGGGAAGATCCCAACGCAGCTCCTAGAAGAAACGTGTTTCTGACTCGCTGAATCTCAACATAGATTAAACTCTCTTAGGTGAACGAACGCACAGCAGAGCAGTTTCAAGGAAACGTTTCTCCTGAGTTTTAGACGAAGTTTCCCGCGGTTTAGTACGTATGCTGGCATTGGGATGTAAATACCGGTATTGGGATTCTGCACAGAAAGGGTTTGCAAACCGCTGAATCCACACGTCAGTTTAGCTCTGTCAGTTGAATGCACACATTGACAACCATTCAGTTAGATAGCTCCGTTTTCGTTTTAGAAGCAGATATTTCTCTGTACAGACTATGGTCCCATTCACTCGGGAATATCCCAACCCAGCTCCTAGAAGAAACGTGTTTCTGACTCGCTGAATCTCAACATAGATTCAACTCTCTTAGGTGAACGAAGGCACAGCAGAACAGTTTCAAGGAAACGTTTCTCCTGAGTTTTAGACGAAGTTTCCTGCGGTTTAGTACGTATGCCGGCATTGGGCTGGAAATACCGGTTTTGGGATTCTGCAAAGAAAGGGATTCCCAACCGCTGAATCCACACGTGAGTTTAACTCTGTCACTTGAATGCACACATTGACAACCATTCAGTTAGATAGCTCCGTTTTGGTTTTAGAAGCAGATATTTATCTGTACAGCCTATGGTCCCATTCACTCGGGAATATACCAGCGCAGCTCCTAGAAGAAAGGTGTTTCTGACTCGCTGAATCTCAACATAGATTCAACTCTCTTAGGTGAACGAACCCACAGCAGAGCAGTTTCAAGGAAACGATTCTCCTGAGTTTTAAACCAAGTTTACTGCTGTTTAGTACGTATGCCGGCATTGGGATGGAAATACTGGTTTTGGGATTCTGCACAGAAACGGTTTGCAAACCGCTGAATCCTCACGTGAGTTTAACTCTGTCAGTTGAATGCACACATTGACAAGCATTCAGTTAGATAGCTCCGTTTTGGTTTTAAAAGCAGATATTTCTCTGTACAGCCTATGGTCCCATTCACTCGGGAATATCCCAACGCAGCTCCAAGAAGAAACGTGTTTCTGACTCGGTGAATCTCAACATAGATTCAACTCTCTTAGGTGAACGAACGCACAGCAGAGCAGTTTCAAGGAAACGTTTCTCCTGAGTTTTAGACGAAGTTTCCTGCGGTTTAGTACGTATGCCGTCATTGGGATGGAAATACCGGTTTTGGGATTCTGCAAAGAAAGGGTTTGCCAACCGCTGAATCCACACGTGAGTTTAACTCTGTCACTTGAATGCACACATTGACAACCATTCAGTTAGATAGCTCCGTTTTGGTTTTAGAAGCAGATATTTCTCTGTACAGCCTATGGTCCCATTCACTCGGGAATATCCCAGCGCAGCTCCTAGAAGAAACGTGTTTCTGACTCGCTGAATCTCAACATAGATTCAACTCTCTTAGGTGAACGAACGCACAGCAGAGCAGTTTCTAGGAAACGTTTCTCCTGAGTTTTAGACGAAGTTTCCTGAGGTTTAGTACGTATGCCGGCATTGGGCTGGAAATACCGGTATGGGGATTCTGCACAGAAAGGGTTTGCAAACCGCTGAATCCACACGTGAGTTTAACTCTGTCAGTTGAATGCACACATTGACAACCATTCAGGTAGATAGCTACGTTTTTGTTTTAGAAGTAGATATTTCTCTGTACAGCCTATGGTCCCATTCACTCGGGAATATCCCAACGCAGCTCCTAGAAGAAACGTGTTTCTGACTCGCTGAATCTCAACATAGATTCAACTCTCTTAGGTGAACGAATGCACAGCAGAGCAGTTTCAAGGAAACGTTTCTCCTGAGTTTTAGACGAAGTTTCCGGCGGTTTAGTACGTATGCCGGCATTGGGCTGGAAATACCGGTATTGGGATTCTGCACAGAAAGGGTTTGCAAACCGCTGAATCCACACGTGAGTTTAACTCTGTCAGTTGAATGCACACATTGACAACCATTCTGTTAGATAGCTCCGTTTTGGTTTTAGAAGCAGATATTTCTCTGTACAGCCTATGGTCCCATTCACTCGGGAATATCCCAACACAGCTCCTAGAAGAAACGTGTTTCTGACTCGCTGAATCTCAACATAGATTCAACTCTCTTAGGTGAACGAACGCACAGCAGAGCAGTTTCAACGAAACGTTTCTCCTGAGTTTTAGACAAAGTTTCCTGCGGTTTAGTACGTATGCCGGCGTTGGGCTGGAAATACCGGTTTTAGGATTCTGCAAAGAAAGGGTTTGCAAACCGCTGAATCCACACGTGAGTTTAACTCTGTCACTTGAATGCACACATTGACAACCATTCAGTTAGATAGCTCCGTTTTGGTTTTAGAAGCAGATATTTATCTGTACAGCCTATGGTCCCATTCACTCGGGAATATCCCAGCGCAGCTCCTAGAAGAAACGAGTTTCTGACTCCCTGAATCTCAACGTAGATTCATCTCTCTTAGGTGAACGAACGCACAGCACAGCAGTTTCAAGGAAACGATTCTCCTGTGTTTTAGACCAAGTTTACTGCTGTTTAGTACGTATGCCGGCATTGGGATGGAAATACCGGTTTTGGGATTCTGCACAGAAACGGTTTGCAAACCGCTGAATGCACACGTGAGTTTAACTCTGTCAGTTGAATGCGCCCATTGACAAGCATTCAGTTAGATAGCTCCGTTTTGGTTTTAGAAGCAGATATTTCTCTGTACAGCCTATGGTCCCATTCACTCGGGAATATCACAACGCAGCTCCTAGAAGAAACGTGTTTCTGACTCGCTGAATCTCAACATAGATTCAACTCTCTTAGGTGAACGAACGCACATCAGAGCAGTTTCTAGGAAACGTTTCTCCTGAGTTTTAGACGAAGTTACCGGCTGTTTAGTACGTATGCTGGCATTGGGTTGGAAATACCGGTATTGGGATTCTGCACAGAAAGGGTTTGCAAACCGCTGAATCCACACGTCAGTTTAACTCTGTCAGTTGAATGCACACATTGTCAACCATTTTGTTAGACAGCTCCGTTTTGATTTTAGAAGCAGATATTTCGCTGTACATCCTATGGTCCCATTCACTCGGGAATATCCCAACACAGCTCCTAGAAGAAACGTATTTCTGACTCGCTGAATCTCAACATAGATTCAACTCTCTTAGGTGAAAGAACCCACAGCAGAGCAGTTTCAAGGAAACGATTCTCCTGAGTTTTAAACCAAGTTTCCTGCTGTTTAGTACGTATGCCGGCATTGGGATGGAAATACCGGTTTTGGGATTCTGCACAGAAACGGTTTGCAAACCGCTGAATGCACACGTGAGTTTAGCTCTGTCAGTTGAATGCGCACATTGATAATCATTCAGTTAGATAGCTCCGTTTTTCTTTTAGAAGCAGATATTTCTCTGTACAGCCTATGGTCCCATTCACTCGGGAATATCCCAACGCAGCTCCTAGAAGAAACGTGTTTCTGACTCGATGAATATCCACATAGATTCAACTCCCTTAGGTGAACGAATGCACAGCAGAGCAGTTTCAAGGAAACGTTTCTCCTGAGTTTTAGACGAAGTTTCCGGCGGTTTAGTACGTATGCCGACATTGGGCTGGAAATACCGGTATTGGGATTCTGCACAGAAAGGGTTTGCAAACCGCTGAATCCACACGTGAGTTTAACTCTGTCACTTGAATGCACACATTGACAACCATTCAGTTAGGTAGCTCCGTTTTGGTTTTAGAAGCAGATATTTCTCTGTACAGCCTATGGTCCCATTCACTCGGGAATATCCCAACACAGCTCCTAGAAGAAACGTGTTTCTGACTCGCTGTATTTCAACATAGATTCAACTCTCTTAGGTGAACGAACTCACAGCAGAGCAGTTTCAAGGAAACGTTTCTCCTGAGTTTTAGACGAAGTTTCCTGAGGTTTAGTACGTATGCCGGCATTGGGATGGAAATACCGGTTTTGCGATTCTGCACAGAAAGGGTTTGCAAACCGCTGAATCCACACGTGAGTTTAACTCTGTCAGTTGAATGCACACATTGACAACCATTTTGTTAGACAGCTCCGTTTTGGTTTTAGAAGCAGATATTTCTCTGTACAGCCTATGGACCCATTCACTCGGGAATATTCCAACGCGGCTCCTAGAAGAAACGTGTTTCTGACTCGCTGAATCTCAACATAGATTCAACTCTCTTAGGTGAACGAACGCACAGCAGAGCAGTTTCAAGGAAACGTTTCTCCTGAGTTTTAGACGAAGTTTCCCGCGGTTTAGTATGTATGCTGGCATTGGGATGTAAATACCGGTATTGGGATTCTGCACAGAAAGGGTTTGCAAACCGCTGAATCCACACGTCAGTTTAGCTCTGTCAGTTGAATGCACACATTGACAACCATTCAGTTAGATAGCTCCGTTTTCGTTTTAGAAGCAGATATTTCTCTGTACAGACTATGGTCCCATTCACTCGGGAATATCCCAACCCAGCTCATAGAAGAAACGTGTTTCTGACTCGCTGAATCTCAACATAGATTCAACTCTCTTAGGTGAACGAAGGCACAGCAGAACAGTTTCAAGGAAACGTTTCTCCTGAGTTTTAGACGAAGTTTCCTGCGGTTTAGTACGTATGCCGGCATTGGGCTGGAAATACCGGTTTTGGGATTCTGCAAAGAAAGGGATTCCCAACCGCTGAATCCACACGTGAGTTTAACTCTGTCACTTGAATGCACACATTGACAACCATTCAGTTAGATAGCTCCGTTTTGGTTTTAGAAGCAGATATTTATCTGTACAGCCTGTGGTCCCATTCACTCGGGAATATCCCAGCGCAGCTCCTAGAAGAAAGGTGTTTCTGACTCGCTGAATCTCAACATAGATTCAACTCTCTTAGGTGAACGAACCCACAGCAGAGCAGTTTCAAGGAAACGATTCTCCTGAGTTTTAAACCAAGTTTACTGCTGTTTAGTACGTATGCCGGCATTGGGATGGAAATACTGGTTTTGGGATTCTGCACAGAAACGGTTTGCAAACCGCTGAATCCTCACGTGAGTTTAACTCTGTCAGTTGAATGCACACATTGACAAGCATTCAGTTAGATAGCTCCGTTTTGGTTTTAAAAGCAGATATTTCTCTGTACAGCCTATGGTCCCATTCACTCGGGAATATCCCAACGCAGCTCCAAGAAGAAACGTGTTTCTGACTCGCTGAATCCCAACATAGATTCAACTCTCTTAGGTGAACGAACGCACAGCAGAGCAGTTTCAAGGAAACGTTTCTCCTGAGTTTTAGACGAAGTTTCCTGCGGTTTAGTACGTATGCCGTCATTGGGCTGGAAATACCGGTTTTGGGATTCTGCAAAGAAAGGGTTTGCCAACCGCTGAATCCACACGTGAGTTTAACTCTGTCACTTGAATGCACACATTGACAACCATTCAGTTAGAGAGCTCCGTTTTGGTTTTAGAAGCAGATATTTCTCTGTACAGCCTATGGCCCCATTCACTCGGGAATATCCCAGCGCAGCTCCTAGAAGAAACGTGTTTCTGACTCGCTGAATCTCAACATAGATTCAACTCTCTTAGGTGAACGAACGCACAGCAGAGCAGTTTCAAGGAAACGTTTCTCCTGAGTTTTAGACGAAGTTTCGTGAGGTTTAGTACGTATGCCGGCATTGGGCTGGAAATACCGGTATTGGGATTCTGCACAGAAAGGGTTTGCAAACCGCTGAATCCACACGTGAGTTTAACTCTCTCAGTTGAATGCACACATTGACAACCATTCAGTTAGATAGCTACGTTTTTGTTTTAGAAGCAGATATTTCTCTGTACAGCCTATGGTCCCATTCACTCGGGAATATCCCAACGCAGCTCCTAGAAGAAACGTGTTTCTGACTCGCTGAATCTCAACATAGATTCAACTCTCTTAGGTGAACGAATGCACCGCAGAGCAGTTTCAAGGAAACGTTTCTCCTGAGTTTTAGACGAAGTTTCCGGCGGTTTAGTACGTATGCCGGCATTGGGCTGGAAATACCGGTATTGGGATTCTGCACAGAAAGGGTTTGCAAACCGCTGAATCCACACGTGAGTTTAACTCTGTCAGTTGAATGCACACATTGACAACCATTCAGTTAGATAGCTCCGTTTTGGTTTTAGAAGCAGATATTTCTCTGTACAGCCTATGGTCCCATTCACTCGGGAATATCCCAACACAGCTCCTAGAAGAAACGTGTTTCTGACTCGCTGAATCTCAACATAGATTCAACTCTCTTAGGTGAACGAACGCACAGCAGAGCAGCTTCAAGGAAACGATTCTCCTGAGTTTCAGACCAAGTTTACTGCTGTTTAGTACGTATGCCGGCATTGGGATGGAAATACCGGTTTTGGGATTCTGCACAGAAACGGTTTGCAAACCGCTGAATCCTCACGTGAGTTTAACTCTGTCAGTTGAATGCACACATTGACAAGCATTCGGTTAGATAGCTCCGTTTTTGTTTTAGAAGCAGATATTTCTCTGTACAGCCTATGGTCCCATTCACTCGGGAATATCCCAACGCAGCTCCTAGAAGAAACGTGTTTCTGACTCGCTGAATCTCAACATAGATTCAACTCTCTTAGGTGAACGAAAGCACAGCAGAGCAGTTTCAAGGAAACGATTCTCCTGAGTTTTAGACGAAGTTACCGGCAGTTTAGTACGTATGCTGGCATTGGGCTGGAAATACCGGTATTCGATTCTGCACATAAAGGGTTTGCAAACCGCTGAATCCACACGTGACTTTTAACTCTGTCAGTTGAATGCACACATTGACAACCATTCAGTTAGATAGCTCCGTTTTGGTTTTAGAAGCAGATATTTCTCTGTACATCCTATGGTCCCGTTCACTCGGGAATATCCCAACACAGCTCCTAGAAGAAACGTGTTTCTGACTCGCTGAATTTCAACATAGATTCAACTCTCCTAGGTGAACGAACGCACAGCAGAGCAGTTTCAAGGAAACGTTTCTCCTGAGTTTTAGACGAAGTTTCCTGCGGTTTAGGACGTATGCCGGCATTGGGCTGGAAATCCCGGTTTTGGGATTCTGCACAGAAAGGGTTTGCAAACCGCTGAATCCACACGTGAGTTTAACTCTGTCAGTTGAATGCACACATTGACAACCATTTTGATAGACAGCTCCGCTTTGGTTTTAGAAGCAGATATTTCGCTGAACAGCCTATGGTCCCATTCACTCTGGAATATCCCAACGCAGCTCCTAGAAGAAACGTGTTTCTGACTCGCTGAATCTCAACATAGATTCAAATCTCTTAGGTGAACGAACGCACAGCAGAGCAGTTTCAGGGAAACGATTCGCCTGAGTTTTAGACCAAGTTTACTGCTGTTTAGTACGTATGCCGGCATTGGGATGGAAATACCGGTTTTGGGATTCTGCACAGAAACGGTTTGCAAACCGCTGAATCCTCACGTGAGTTTAACTCTGTCAGTTGAATGCGCACATTGACAAGCATTCAGTTAGATAGCTCCGTTTAGGTTTTAAAAGCAGATATTTCTCTGTACAGCCTATGGTTCCATTCACTCGGGAATATCACAACGCAGCTCCTAGAAGAAACGTGTTTCTGACTCGATGAGTCTCAACATAGATTCAACTCTCTTAGGTGAACGAACGCACAGCAGAGCAGTTTCAAGGAAACGTTTCTCCTGAGTTTTAGACGAAGTTTCCTGCGGTTTAGTACGTATGCTGGCATTGGGCTGGAAATACCGGTATTGGGATTCTGCACAGAAAGGGTTTGCAAACCGCTGAATCCACACGTCAGTTTAACTCTGTCAGTTGAATGCACACATTGACAACCATTCAGTTAGATAGCTCCGTTTTGGTTTTAGAAGCAGATATTTCTCTGTACAGCCTATGGTCCCATTCACTCGGGAATATCCCAACACAGCTCCTAGAAGAAACGTGTTTCTGACTCGCTGAATCTCAACATAGATTCAACTCTCTTAGGTGAACGAAGGCACAGCAGAGCAGTTTCAAGGAAACGTTTCTCCTGAGTTTTAGACGAAGTTTCCTGCGGTTTAGGACGTATGCCGGCATTGGGCTGGAAATACCGGTTTTGGGATTCTGCACAGAAAGGGTTTGCAAACCGCTGAATCCACACGTGAGTTTTACTCTGTCAGTTGAATGCACACATTGACAACCATTAAGTTAGATAGCTCCGTTTTGGTTTTAAAAGCAGATATTTCTCTGTACAGCCTATGGTCCCATTCACTCGGGAATATCCCAACGCAGCTCCAAGAAGAAACGTGTTTCAGACTCGCTGAATCTCAACATAGATTCAACTCTCTTAGGTGAACGAACGCACAGCAGAGCAGTTTCAAGGAAACGTTTCTCCTGAGTTTTAGACGAAGTTACCGGCAGTTTAGTACGTATGCTGGCATTGGGCTGGAAATACCGGTATTGGGATTCTGCACAGAAAGGGTTTGCAAACCGCTGAATCCACACGTCAGTTTAACTCTGTCAGTTGAATGCACACATTGACAACCATTCAGTTAGATAGCTCCGTTTTGGTTTTAGAAGTAGATATTTCTCTGTACAGCCTATGGTCCCATTCACTCGGGAATATCACAACGCAGCTCCTAGAAGAAACGTGTTTCTGACTCGATGAATCTCAACATAGATTCAACTCTCTTAGGTGAACGAACGCACAGCAGAGGAGTTTCAAGGAAACGTTTCTCCTGAGTTTTAGACGAAGTTTCCGGCGGTTTAGTACGTATGCCGGCATTGGGCTGGAAATACCGGGATTGGGATTCTGCACAGAAAGGGTTTGCAAACCGCTGAATCCACACGTGAGTTTAACTCTGTCAGTTGAATGCACACATTGACAACCATTAAGTTAGATAGCTCCGTTTTGGTTTTAGAAGCAGATATTTCTCTGTACAGCCTATGGTCCCATTCACTCGGGAATATCCCAGCGCAGCTCCTAGAAGAAACGTGTTTCTGACTCGCTGAATCTCAACATAGATTCAACTCTCTTACGTGAACGAACGCACAACAGAGAAGTTTCAAGGAAACGTTTCTCCTGAGTTTTAGACGAAGTTTCGTGAGGTTTAGTACGTATGCCGGCATTGGGCTGGAAATACCGGTATTGGGATTCTTCACAGAAAGGGTTTGCAAACCGCTGAATCCACACGTGAGTTTAACTCTGTCAGTTGAATGCACACATTGACAACCATTCAGTTAGATAGCTACGTTTTTGTTTTAGAAGCAGATATTTATCTGTACAGCCTATGGTCCCATTCACTCGGGAATATCCCAACGCAGCTCCTAGAAGAAACGTGTTTCTGACTCGCTGAATCTCAACATAGATTCAACTCTCTTAGGTGAACGAATGCACAGCAGAGCAGTTTCAAGGAAACGTTTCTCCTGAGTTTTAGACGAAGTTTCCGGCGGTTTAGTACGTATGCCGGCATTGGGCTGGAAATACCGGTATTGGGATTCTGCACAGAAAGGGTTTGCAAACCGCTGAATCCACACGTGAGTTTAACTCTGTCAGTTGAATGCACACATTGACAACCATTCTGTTAGATAGCTCCGTTTTGGTTTTAGAAGCAGATATTTCTCTGTACAGCCTATGGTCCCATTCACTCGGGAATATCCCAACACAGCTCCTAGAAGAAACGTGTTTCTGACTCGCTGAATCTCAACATAGATTCAACTCTCTTAGGTGAACGAACGCACAGCAGAGCAGCTTCAAGGAAACGATTCTCCTGAGTTTCAGACCAAGTTTACTGCTGTTTAGTACGTATGCCGGCATTGGGATGGAAATACCGGTTTTGGGATTCTGCACAGAAACGGTTTGCAAACCGCTGAATCCTCACGTGAGTTTAACTCTGTCAGTTGAATGCACACATTGACAAGCATTCGGTTAGATAGCTCCGTTTTTGTTTTAGAAGCAGATATTTCTCTGTACAGCCTATGGTCCCATTCACTCGGGAATATCCCAACGCAGCTCCTAGAAGAAACGTGTTTCTGACTCGCTGAATCTCAACATAGATTCAACTCTCTTAGGTGAACGAAAGCACAGCAGAGCAGTTTCAAGGAAACGATTCTCCTGAGTTTTAGACGAAGTTACCGGCAGTTTAGTACGTATGCTGGCATTGGGCTGGAAATACCGGTATTCGATTCTGCACATAAAGGGTTTGCAAACGGCTGAATCCACACGTGAGTTTAACTCTGTCAGTTGAATGCACACATTGACAACCATTCAGTTAGATAGCTCCGTTTTGGTTTTAGAAGCAGATATTTCTCTGTACATCCTATGGTCCCATTCACTCGGGAATATCCCAACACAGCTCCTAGAAGAAACGTGTTTCTGACTCGCTGAATCTCAACATAGATTCAACTCTCCTAGGTGAACGAACGCACAGCAGAGCAGTTTCAAGGAAACGTTTCTCCTGAGTTTTAGACGAAGTTTCCTGCGGTTTAGGACGTATGCCGGCATTGGGCTGGAAATCCCGGTTTTGGGATTCTGCACAGAAAGGGTTTGCAAACCGCTGAATCCACACGTGAGTTTAACTCTGTCAGTTGAATGCACACATTGACAACCATTTTGATAGACAGCTCCGTTTTTGTTTCAGAAGCAGATATTTCGCTGTACAGCCCATGGTCCCATTCATTCGGGAATATCCCAACGCAGCTCCTAGAAGAAACGTGTTTCTGACTCGCTGAATCTCAACATAGATTCAACTCTCTTAGGTGAACGAACGCACAGTAGAGCAGTTTCAAGGAAACGATTCTCCTGAGTTTTAGACCAAGTTTACTGCTGTTTAGTACGTATGCCGGCATTGGGATGGAAATACCGGTTTTGGGATTCTGCACAGAAACGGTTTGCAAACCGCTGAATCCTCACGTGAGTTTAACTCTGTCAGTTGAATGCGCACATTGACAAGCATTCAGTTAGATAGCTCCGTTTAGGTTTTAGAAGGAGATATTTCTCTGTACAGCCTATGGTCCCATTCACTCGGGAATATCCCAACGCAGTTCCTAGAAGAAACGTGTTTCTGACTCGCTGAATCTCAACATAGATTCAACTCTCTTAGGTGAACGAACGCACAGCAGAGCAGTTTCAAGGAAAAGTTTCTCCTGAGTTTTAGACGAAGTTTCCTGAGGTTTAGTACGTATGCCGGCATTGGGATGGAAATACCGGTTTTGCGATTCTGCACAGAAAGGGTTTGCAAACCGCTGAATCCACACGGGAGTTTAACTCTGTCAGTTGAATGCACACATTGACAACCATTTTGATAGACAGCTCCGCTTTGGTTTTAGAAGCAGATATTTCGCTGAACAGCCTATGGTCCCATTCACTCCGGAATATCCCAACGCAGCTCCTAGAAGAAACGTGTTTCTGACTCGCTGAATCTCAACATAGATTCAAATCTCTTAGGTGAACGAACGCACAGCAGAGCAGTTTCAGGGAAACGATTCGCCTGAGTTTTAGACCAAGTTTACTGCTGTTTAGTACGTATGCCGGCATTGGGAAGGAAATACCGGTTTTGGGATTCTGCACAGAAACGGTTTGCAAACCGCTGAATCCTCACGTGAGTTTAACTCTGTCAGTTGAATGCGCACATTGACAAGCATTCAGTTAGATAGCTCCGTTTAGGTTTTAGAAGCAGGTATTTCTCTGTACAGCCTATGGTTCCATTCACTCGGGAATATCACAACGCAGCTCCTAGAAGAAACGTGTTTCTGACTCGCTGAATCTCCACATAGATTCAACTCCCTTAGGTGAACGAATGCACAGCAGAGCAGTTTCAAGGAAACGTTTCTCCTGAGTTTTAGACGAAGTTTCCGGCGGTTTAGTACGTATGCCGACATTGGGCTGGAAATACCGGTATTGGGATTCTGCACAGAAAGGGTTTGCAAACCGCTGAATCCACACGTGAGTTTAACTGTGTCACTTGAAAGCACACATTGACAACCATTCAGTTAGATAGCTCTGTTTTGGTTTTAGAAGCAGATATTTCTCTGTACAGCCTATGGTCCCATTCACTCGGGAATATCCCAACACAGCTCCTAGAAGAAACGTGTTTCTGACTCGCTGTATCTCAACCTAGATTCAACTCTCTTAGGTGAACGAACTCACAGCAGAGCAGTTTCAAGGAAACGTTTCTCCTGAGTTTTAGACGAAGTTTCCTGAGGTTTAGTACGTATGCCGGCATTGGGATGGAAATACCGGTTTTGCGATTCTGCACAGAAAGGGTTTGCAAACCGCTGAATCCACACGTGAGTTTAACTCTGTCAGTTGAATGCACACATTGACAACCATTTTGTTAGACAGCTCCGTTTTGGTTTTAGAAGCAGATATTTCTCTGTACAGCCTATGGACTCATTCACTCGGGAATATCCCAACGCGGCTCCTAGAAGAAACGTGTTTCTGACTCGCTGAATCTCAACATAGATTCAACTCTCTTAGGTGAACGAACGCACAGCAGAGCAGTTGCAAGGAAACGATTCTGCTGAGTTTTAGACCAAGTTTACTGCTGTTTAGTACGTATGCCAGCATTGGGATGGAAATACCGGTTTTGGGATTCTGCACAGAAACAGTTTGCAAACCGCTGAATCCTCACGTGAGTTTAACTCTGTCAGTTGAATGCGCACATTGACAACCATTCAGTTAGATAGCTCCGTTTTGGTTTTAGAAGCAGATATTTCTCTGTACAGCCTATGGTCCCATTCACTCGGGAATATCCCATCGCAGCTCCTAGAAGAAACGTGTTTCTGACTCGCTGAATCTCAACATAGATTCAACTCTCTTAGTTGAACGAATGCACAGCAGAGCAGTTTCAAGGAAACGTTTCTCCTGAGTTTTAGACGAAGTTTCCTGCGGTTTAGGACGTATGCCGGCATTGGGCTGGAAATACCGGTTTTGGGATTCTGCACAGAAAGGGTTTGCAAACCGCTGAATCCACACGTGAGTTTTACTCTGTCACTTGAATGCACACATTGACAACCATTCAGTTAGATAGCTCCGTTTTGGTTTAAGAAGCAGATATTTCTCTGTACAGCCTATGGTCCCATTCACTCGGGAATATCCCAACACAGCTCCTAGAAGAAACGTGTTTCTGACTCGCTAAATCTCAACATAGATTCAACTCTCTTAGGTGAATGAACGCACAGCAGAGCAGTTTCAAGGAAACGTTTCTCCTGAGTTTTAGACGAAGTTTCCTGCGGTTTAGGACGTATGCCGGCATTGGGCTGGAAATACTGGTTTTGGGATTCTGCACAGAAAGGGTTTGCAAACCGCTGAATCCACACGTGAGTTTTACTCTGTCAGTTGAATGCACACATTGACAACCATTCAATTAGATAGCTCCGTTTTGGTTTTAGAATCAGATATTTCTCTGTACAGCCTATGGTCCCATTCACTCGGGAATATCCCAATGCAGCTCCTAGAAGAAACGTGTTTCTGACTCGCTGAATCTCAACATAGATTCAACTCTCTTAGGTGAACGAAAGCACAGCAGAGCAGTTTCAAGGAAACGTTTCTCCTGAGTTTTAGACGAAGTTTCCTGAGGTTTAGTACGTATGCCGGCATTGGGCTGGAAATACCGGTTTTGGGATTCTGCACAGAAAGGGTTTGCAAACCGCTGAATCCACACGTGAGTTTAACTCTGTCAGTTGAATGCACACATTGACAACCATTTTGTTAGACAGCTCCGTTTTTGTTTTAGAAGCAGATATTTCGCTGTTCAGCCTATGGTCCCATTCACTCGGGAATATCCCAATGCAGCTCCTAGAAGAAACGTGTTTCTGACTCGCTGAATTTCAACATAGATTCAACTCTCTTAGGTGAACGAACGCACAGCAGAGCAGTTTCAAGCAAACGATTCTCCTGAGTTTTAGACCAAGTTTACTGCTGTTTAGTACGTATGCCGGCATTGGGATGGCAATACCGGTTTTGGGATTCTGCACAGAAACGGTTTGCAAACCGCTGAATCCTCACGTGAGTTTAACTCTGTCAGTTGAATGCGCACATTGACAAGCATTCAGTTAGATAGCTCTGTTTTGGTTTTAGTAGCAGATATATCTCTGTACAGCCTATGGTCCCATTCACTCGGGAATATCCCAACGCAGCTCCAAGAAGAAACGTGTTTCTGACTCGCTGAATCTCAACATGGATTCAACTCTCTTAGGTGATCGAATGCACAGCAGAGCAGTTTCAAGGAAACCTTTCTCCTGAGTTTTAGACGAAGTTTCCGGCGGTTTAGGACGTATGCTGACATTGGGCTGAAAATACCGGTTTTGGGATTCTGCACAGAAAGGGTTTGCAAACCGCTGAATCCACACGTGAGTTTAACTCTGTCAGTTGAATGCACACATTGACAACCATTCAGTTAGATAGCTCCGTTTTGGTTTTAGAAGCAGATATTTCTCTGTACAGCCTATGGTCCCATTCACTCGGGAATATCCCAACGCAGCTCCTAGAAGAAACGTGTTTCTGACTCGCTGAATCTCCACATAGATTCAACTCCCTTAGGTGAACGAATGCACAGCAGAGCAGTTTCAAGGAAACGTTTCTCCTGAGTTTTAGACGAAGTTTCCCGCGGTTTAGTACGTATGCCGGCATTGGGCAGGAAATACCGGTTTTGGGATTCTGCACAGAAAGGGTTTGCAAACCGCTGAATCCACACGTGAGTTTAACTGTGTCACTTGAATGCACACATTGACAACCATTCAGTTAGATAGCTCCGTTTTGGTTTTAGAAGCAGATATTTCTCTGTAGAGCCTATGGTCCCATTCACTCGGGAATATCCCAACACAGCTCCTAGAAGAAACGTGTTTCTAACTCGCTGTATCTCAACCTAGATTCAACTCTCTTAGGTGAACGAACTCACAGCAGAGCAGTTTCAAGGAAACGTTTCTCCTGAGTTTTAGACGAAGTTTCCTGAGGTTTAGTACGTATGCCGGCATTGGGATGTAAATACCGGTTTTGCGATTCTGCACAGAAAGGGTTTGCAAACCGCTGAATCCACACGTGAGTTTAACTCTGTCAGTTGAATGCACACATTGACAACCATTTTGTTAGACAGCTCCGTTTTGGTTTTAGAAGCAGATATTTCTCTGTACAGCCTATGGACTCATTCACTCGGGAATATCCCAACGCGGCTCCTAGAAGAAACGTGTTTCTGACTCGCTGAATCTCAACATAGATTCAACTCTCTTAGGTGAACGAACGCACAGCAGAGCAGTTTCAAGGAAACGATTCTGCTGAGTTTTAGACCAAGTTAACTGCTGTTTCGTACGTATGCCGGCATTGGGATGGAAATGCCGGTTTTGGGATTCTGCACAGAAACAGTTTGCAAACCGCTGAATCCTCACGTGAGTTTAACTCTGTCAGTTGAATGCGCACATTGACAAGCATTCAGTTAGAGAGCTCCGTTTAGGTTTTAGAAGCAGATATTTCTCTGTACAGCCTATGGTTCCATTCACTCGGGAATATCACAACGCAGCTCCTAGACGAAACGTGTTTCTGACTCGATGAATCTCAACATAGATTCAACTCTCTTAGGTGAACGAACGCACAGCAGAGCAGTTTCAAGGAAACGTTTCTCCTGAGTTTTAGACGAACTTTCCGGCGGTTTAGTACGTATGCTGGCATTGGGCTGGAAATATCGGTATTGGGATTCTGCACAGAAAGGGTTTGCAAACCGCTGAATCCACACGTGAGTTTAACTCTGTCAGTTGAATGCACACATTGACAACCATTCAGTTAGATAGCTCCGTTTTGGTTTTAGAAGCAGATATTTCTCTGTACAGCCTATGGTCCCATTCACTCGGGAATATCCCATCGCAGCTCCTAGAAGAAACCTGTTTCTGACTCGCTGAATCTCAACATAGATTCAACTCTCTTAGGTGAACGAATGCACAGCAGAGCAGTTTCAAGGAAACGTTTCTCCTGAGTTTTAGACGAAGTTTCCTGCGGTTTAGGACGTATGCCGGCATTGGGCTGGAAATACCGGTTTTGGGATTCTGCACAGAAAGTGTTTGCAAACCGCTGAATCCACACGTGAGTTTTACTCTGTCACTTGAATGCACACATTGACAACCATTCAGTTAGATAGCTCCGTTTTGGTTTAAGAAGCAGATATTTCTCTGTACAGCCTATGGTCCCATTCACTCGGGAATATCCCAACGCAGCTCCAAGAAGAAACGTGTTTCTGACTCGCTGAATCTCAACATAGATTCAACTCTCTTAGGTGAACGAACACACAGCAGAGCAGTTTCAAGGAAACGTTTCTCCTGAGATTTAGACGAAGTTTCCGGCGGTTTAGTACGTATGCCGGCATTGGGATGGAAATACCGGTATTGGGATTCTGCACAGAAAGGGTTTGCAAACCGCTGAATCCTCACGTGAGTTTAACTCTGTCAGTTGAATGCGCACATTGACAAGCATTCAGTTAGAGAGCTCCGTTTAGGTTTTAGAAGCAGATATTTCTCTGTACAGCCTATGGTTCCATTCACTCGGGAATATCACAACGCAGCTCCTAGACGAAACGTGTTTCTAACTCGATGAATCTCAACATAGATTCAACTCTCTTAGGTGAACGAACGCACAGCAGAGCAGTTTCAAGGAAACGTTTCTCCTGAGTTTTAGACGAAGTTTCCGGCGGTTTAGTACGTATGCTGGCATTGGGCTGGAAATACCGGTATTGGGATTCTGCACAGAAAGGGTTTGCAAACCGCTGAATCCCCACGTGAGTTTAACTCTGTCAGTTGAATGCACACATTGACAACCATTCAGTTAGATAGCTCCGTTTTGGTTTTAGAAGCAGATATTTCTCTGTACAGCGTATGGTCCCATTCACTCGGGAATATCCCATCGCAGCTCCTAGAAGAAACGTGTTTCTGACTCGCTGAATCTCAACATAGATTCAACTCTCTTTGGTGAACGAATGCACAGCAGAGCAGTTTCAAGGAAACGTTTCTCCTGAGTTTTAGACGAAGTTTCCTGCGGTTTAGGACGTATGCCGGCATTGGGCTGGAAATACCGGTTTTGGGATTCTGCACAGAAAGGGTTTGCAAACCGCTGAATCCACACGTGAGTTTAACTCTGTCAGTTGAATGCACACATTGACAACCATTCAGTTAGATAGCTCCGTTTTGGTTTTAGAAGCAGATATTTCTCTGTACAGCCTATGGTCCCATTCACTCGGGAATATCCCAACACAGCTCCTAGAAGAAACGTGTTTCTGACTCGCTGAATCTCAACATAGATTCAACTCTCTTAGGTGAACGAACGCACAGCAGAGCAGCTTCAAGGAAACGATTCTCCTGAGTTTCAGACCAAGTTTACTGCTGTTTAGTACGTATGCCGGCATTGGGATGGAAATACCGGTTTTGGGATTCTGCACAGAAACGGTTTGCAAACCGCTGAATCCTCACGTGAGTTTAACTCTGTCAGTTGAATGCACACATTGACAACCATTCGGTTAGATAGCTCCGTTTTTGTTTTAGAAGCAGATATTTCTCTGTACAGCCTATGGTCCCATTCACTCGGGAATATCCCAACGCAGCTCCTAGAAGAAACGTGTTTCTGACTCGCTGAATCTCAACATAGATTCAACTCTCTTAGGTGAACGAAAGCACAGCAGAGCAGTTTCAAGGAAACGATTCTCCTGAGTTTTAGACGAAGTTACCGGCAGTTTAGTACGTATGCTGGCATTGGGCTGGAAATACCGGTATTCGATTCTGCACATAAAGGGTTTGCAAACGGCTGAATCCACACGTGAGTTTAACTCTGTCAGTTGAATGCACACATTGACAACCATTCAGTTAGATAGCTCCGTTTTGGTTTTAGAAGCAGATATTTCTCTGTACATCCTATGGTCCCATTCACTCGGGAATATCCCAACACAGCTCCTAGAAGAAACGTGTTTCTGACTCGCTGAATCTCAACATAGATTCAACTCTCCTAGGTGAACGAACGCACAGCAGAGCAGTTTCAAGGAAACGTTTCTCCTGAGTTTTAGACGAAGTTTCCTGCGGTTTAGGACGTATGCCGGCATTGGGCTGGAAATCCCGGTTTTGGGATTCTGCACAGAAAGGGTTTGCAAACCGCTGAATCCACACGTGAGTTTAACTCTGTCAGTTGAATGCACACATTGACAACCATTTTGATAGACAGCTCCGTTTTTGTTTCAGAAGCAGATATTTCGCTGTACAGCCCATGGTCCCATTCATTCGGGAATATCACAACGCAGCTCCTAGAAGAAACGTGTTTCTGACTCGCTGAATCTCAACATAGATTCAACTCTCTTAGGTGAACGAACGCACAGTAGAGCAGTTTCAAGGAAACGATTCTCCTGAGTTTTAGACCAAGTTTACTGCTGTTTAGTACGTATGCCGGCATTGGGATGGAAATACCGGTTTTGGGATTCTGCACAGAAACGGTTTGCAAACCGCTGAATCCTCACGTGAGTTTAACTCTGTCAGTTGAATGCGCACATTGACAAGCATTCAGTTAGATAGCTCCGTTTAGGTTTTAGAAGGAGATATTTCTCTGTACAGCCTATGGTCCCATTCACTCGGGAATATCCCAACGCAGTTCCTAGAAGAAACGTGTTTCTGACTCGCTGAATCTCAACATAGATTCAACTCTCTTAGGTGAACGAACGCACAGCAGAGCAGTTTCAAGGAAAAGTTTCTCCTGAGTTTTAGACGAAGTTTCCTGAGGTTTAGTACGTATGCCGGCATTGGGATGGAAATACCGGTTTTGCGATTCTGCACAGAAAGGGTTTGCAAACCGCTGAATCCACACGGGAGTTTAACTCTGTCAGTTGAATGCACACATTGACAACCATTTTGATAGACAGCTCCGCTTTGGTTTTAGAAGCAGATATTTCGCTGAACAGCCTATGGTCCCATTCACTCCGGAATATCCCAACGCAGCTCCTAGAAGAAACGTGTTTCTGACTCGCTGAATCTCAACATAGATTCAAATCTCTTAGGTGAACGAACGCACAGCAGAGCAGTTTCAGGGAAACGATTCGCCTGAGTTTTAGACCAAGTTTACTGCTGTTTAGTACGTATGCCGGCATTGGGATGGAAATACCGGTTTTGGGATTCTGCACAGAAACGGTTTGCAAACCGCTGAATCCTCACGTGAGTTTAACTCTGTCAGTTGAATGCGCACATTGACAAGCATTCAGTTAGATAGCTCCGTTTAGGTTTTAAAAGCAGATATTTCTCTGTACAGCCTATGGTCCCATTCACTCGGGAATATCACAACGCAGCTCCTAGAAGAAACGTGTTTCTGACTCGATGAGTCTCAACATAGATTCAACTCTCTTAGGTGAACGAACGCACAGCAGAGCAGTTTCAAGGAAACGTTTCTCCTGAGTTTTAGACGAAGTTTCCGGCGGTTTAGTACGTATGCTGGCATTGGGCTGGAAATACCGGTATTGGGATTCTGCACAGAAAGGGTTTGCAAACCGCTGAATCCACACGTCAGTTTAACTCTGTCAGTTGAATGCACACATTGACAACCATTCAGTTAGATAGCTCCGTTTTGGTTTTAGAAGCAGATATTTCTCTGTACAGCCTATGGTCCCATTCACTCGGGAATATCCCAACACAGCTCCTAGAAGAAACGTGTTTCTGACTCGCTGAATCTCAACATAGATTCAACTCTCTTAGGTGAACGAAGGCACAGCAGAGCAGTTTCAAGGAAACGTTTCTCCTGAGTTTTAGACGAAGTTTCCTGCGGTTTAGGACGTATGCCGGCATTGGGCTGGAAATACCGGTTTTGGGATTCTGCACAGAAAGGGTTTGCAAACCGCTGAATCCACACGTGAGTTTTACTCTGTCAGTTGAATGCACACATTGACAACCATTAAGTTAGATAGCTCCGTTTTGGTTTTAAAAGCAGATATTTCTCTGTACAGCCTATGGTCCCATTCACTCGGGAATATCCCAACGCAGCTCCAAGAAGAAACGTGTTTCAGACTCGCTGAATCTCAACATAGATTCAACTCTCTTAGGTGAACGAACGCACAGCAGAGCAGTTTCAAGGAAACGTTTCTCCTGAGTTTTAGACGAAGTTACCGGCAGTTTAGTACGTATGCTGGCATTGGGCTGGAAATACCGGTATTGGGATTCTGCACAGAAAGGGTTTGCAAACCGCTGAATCCACACGTCAGTTTAACTCTGTCAGTTGAATGCACACATTGACAACCATTCAGTTAGATAGCTCCGTTTTGGTTTTAGAAGTAGATATTTCTCTGTACAGCCTATGGTCCCATTCACTCGGGAATATCACAACGCAGCTCCTAGAAGAAACGTGTTTCTGACTCGATGAATCTCAACATAGATTCAACTCTCTTAGGTGAACGAACGCACAGCAGAGGAGTTTCAAGGAAACGTTTCTCCTGAGTTTTAGACGAAGTTTCCGGCGGTTTAGTACGTATGCCGGCATTGGGCTGGAAATACCGGGATTGGGATTCTGCACAGAAAGGGTTTGCAAACCGCTGAATCCACACGTGAGTTTAACTCTGTCAGTTGAATGCACACATTGACAACCATTAAGTTAGATAGCTCCGTTTTGGTTTTAGAAGCAGATATTTCTCTGTACAGCCTATGGTCCCATTCACTCGGGAATATCCCAGCGCAGCTCCTAGAAGAAACGTGTTTCTGACTCGCTGAATCTCAACATAGATTCAACTCTCTTACGTGAACGAACGCACAGCAGAGAAGTTTCAAGGAAACGTTTCTCCTGAGTTTTAGACGAAGTTTCGTGAGGTTTAGTACGTATGCCGGCATTGGGCTGGAAATACCGGTATTGGGATTCTTCACAGAAAGGGTTTGCAAACCGCTGAATCCACACGTGAGTTTAACTCTGTCAGTTGAATGCACACATTGACAACCATTCAGTTAGATAGCTACGTTTTTGTTTTAGAAGCAGATATTTATCTGTACAGTCTATGGTCCCATTCACTCGGGAATATCCCAACGCAGCTCCTAGAAGAAACGTGTTTCTGACTCGCTGAATCTCAACATAGATTCAACTCTCTTAGGTGAACGAATGCACAGCAGAGCAGTTTCAAGGAAACGTTTCTCCTGAGTTTTAGACGTAGTTTCCGGCGGTTTAGTACGTATGCCGGCATTGGGCTGGAAATACCGGTATTGGGATTCTGCACAGAAAGGGTTTGCAAACCGCTGAATCCACACGTGAGTTTAACTCTGTCAGTTGAATGCACACATTGACAACCATTCTGTTAGATAGCTCCGTTTTGGTTTTAGAAGCAGATATTTCTCTGTACAGCCTATGGTCCCATTCACTCGGGAATATCCCAACACAGCTCCTAGAAGAAACGTGTTTCTGACTCGCTGAATCTCAACATAGATTCAACTCTCTTAGGTGAACGAACGCACAGCAGAGCAGCTTCAAGGAAACGATTCTCCTGAGTTTCAGACCAAGTTTACTGCTGTTTAGTACGTATGCCGGCATTGGGATGGAAATACCGGTTTTGGGATTCTGCACAGAAACGGTTTGCAAACCGCTGAATCCTCACGTGAGTTTAACTCTGTCAGTTGAATGCACACATTGACAAGCATTCGGTTAGATAGCTCCGTTTTTGTTTTAGAAGCAGATATTTCTCTGTACAGCCTATGGTCCCATTCACTCGGGAATATCCCAACGCAGCTCCTAGAAGAAACGTGTTTCTGACTCGCTGAATCTCAACATAGATTCAACTCTCTTAGGTGAACGAAAGCACAGCAGAGCAGTTTCAAGGAAACGATTCTCCTGAGTTTTAGACGAAGTTACCGGCAGTTTAGTACGTATGCTGGCATTGGGCTGGAAATACCGGTATTCGATTCTGCACATAAAGGGTTTGCAAACGGCTGAATCCACACGTGAGTTTAACTCTGTCAGTTGAATGCACACATTGACAACCATTCAGTTAGATAGCTCCGTTTTGGTTTTAGAAGCAGATATTTCTCTGTACATCCTATGGTCCCATTCACTCGGGAATATCCCAACACAGCTCCTAGAAGAAACGTGTTTCTGACTCGCTGAATCTCAACATAGATTCAACTCTCCTAGGTGAACGAACGCACAGCAGAGCAGTTTCAAGGAAACGTTTCTCCTGAGTTTTAGACGAAGTTTCCTGCGGTTTAGGACGTATGCCGGCATTGGGCTGGAAATCCCGGTTTTGGGATTCTGCACAGAAAGGGTTTGCAAACCGCTGAATCCACACGTGAGTTTAACTCTGTCAGTTGAATGCACACATTGACAACCATTTTGATAGACAGCTCCGTTTTTGTTTCAGAAGCAGATATTTTGCTGTACAGCCCATGGTCCCATTCATTCGGGAATATCCCAACGCAGCTCCTAGAAGAAACGTGTTTCTGACTCGCTGAATCTCAACATAGATTCAACTCTCTTAGGTGAACGAACGCACAGTAGAGCAGTTTCAAGGAAACGATTCTCCTGAGTTTTAGACCAAGTTTACTGCTGTTTAGTACGTATGCCGGCATTGGGATGGAAATACCGGTTTTGGGATTCTGCACAGAAACGGTTTGCAAACCGCTGAATCCTCACGTGAGTTTAACTCTGTCAGTTGAATGCGCACATTGACAAGCATTCAGTTAGATAGCTCCGTTTAGGTTTTAGAAGGAGATATTTCTCTGTACAGCCTATGGTCCCATTCACTCGGGAATATCCCAACGCAGTTCCTAGAAGAAACGTGTTTCTGACTCGCTGAATCTCAACATAGATTCAACTCTCTTAGGTGAACGAACGCACAGCAGAGCAGTTTCAAGGAAAAGTTTCTCCTGAGTTTTAGACGAAGTTTCCTGAGGTTTAGTACGTATGCCGGCATTGGGATGGAAATACCGGTTTTGCGATTCTGCACAGAAAGGGTTTGCAAACCGCTGAATCCACACGGGAGTTTAACTCTGTCAGTTGAATGCACACATTGACAACCATTTTGATAGACAGCTCCGCTTTGGTTTTAGAAGCAGATATTTCGCTGAACAGCCTATGGTCCCATTCACTCCGGAATATCCCAACGCAGCTCCTAGAAGAAACGTGTTTCTGACTCGCTGAATCTCAACATAGATTCAAATCTCTTAGGTGAACGAACGCACAGCAGAGCAGTTTCAGGGAAACGATTCGCCTGAGTTTTAGACCAAGTTTACTGCTGTTTAGTACGTATGCCGGCATTGGGATGGAAATACCGGTTTTGGGATTCTGCACAGAAACGGTTTGCAAACCGCTGAATCCTCACGTGAGTTTAACTCTGTCAGTTGAATGCGCACATTGACAAGCATTCAGTTAGATAGCTCCGTTTAGGTTTTAAAAGCAGATATTTCTCTGTACAGCCTATGGTTCCATTCACTCGGGAATATCACAACGCAGCTCCTAGAAGAAACGTGTTTCTGACTCGATGAGTCTCAACATAGATTCAACTCTCTTAGGTGAACGAACGCACAGCAGAGCAGTTTCAAGGAAACGTTTCTCCTGAGTTTTAGACGAAGTTTCCTGCGGTTTAGGACGTATGCCGGCATTGGGCTGGAAATCCCGGTTTTGGGATTCTGCACAGAAAGGGTTTGCAAACCGCTGAATCCACACGTGAGTTTAACTCTGTCAGTTGAATGCACACATTGACAACCATTTTGATAGACAGCTCCGTTTTTGTTTCAGAAGCAGATATTTCGCTGTACAGCCCATGGTCCCATTCATTCGGGAATATCCCAACGCAGCTCCTAGAAGAAACGTGTTTCTGACTCGCTGAATCTCAACATAGATTCAACTCTCTTAGGTGAACGAACGCATAGTAGAGCAGTTTCAAGGAAACGATTCTCCTGAGTTTTAGACCAAGTTTACTGCTGTTTAGTACGTATGCCGGCATTGGGATGGAAATACCGGTTTTGGGATTCTGCACAGAAACGGTTTGCAAACCGCTGAATCCTCACGTGAGTTTAACTCTGTCAGTTGAATGCGCACATTGACAAGCATTCAGTTAGATAGCTCCGTTTAGGTTTTAGAAGGAGATATTTCTCTGTACAGCCTATGGTCCCATTCACTCGGGAATATCCCAACGCAGTTCCTAGAAGAAACGTGTTTCTGACTCGCTGAATCTCAACATAGATTCAACTCTCTTAGGTGAACGAACGCACAGCAGAGCAGTTTCAAGGAAAAGTTTCTCCTGAGTTTTAGACGAAGTTTCCTGAGGTTTAGTACGTATGCCGGCATTGGGATGGAAATACCGGTTTTGCGATTCTGCACAGAAAGGGTTTGCAAACCGCTGAATCCACACGGGAGTTTAACTCTGTCAGTTGAATGCACACATTGACAACCATTCAGTTAGATAGCTACGTTTTTGTTTTAGAAGCAGATATTTATCTGTACAGCCTATGGTCCCATTCACTCGGGAATATCCCAACGCAGCTCCTAGAAGAAACGTGTTTCTGACTCGCTGAATCTCAACATAGATTCAACTCTCTTAGGTGAACGAATGCACAGCAGAGCAGTTTCAAGGAAACGTTTCTCCTGAGTTTTAGACGAAGTTTCCGGCGGTTTAGTACGTATGCCGGCATTGGGCTGGAAATACCGGTATTGGGATTCTGCACAGAAAGGGTTTGCAAACCGCTGAATCCACACGTGAGTTTAACTCTGTCAGTTGAATGCACACATTGACAACCATTCTGTTAGATAGCTCCGTTTTGGTTTTAGAAGCAGATATTTCTCTGTACAGCCTATGGTCCCATTCACTCGGGAATATCCCAACACAGCTCCTAGAAGAAACGTGTTTCTGACTCGCTGAATCTCAACATAGATTCAACTCTCTTAGGTGAACGAACGCACAGCAGAGCAGCTTCAAGGAAACGATTCTCCTGAGTTTCAGACCAAGTTTACTGCTGTTTAGTACGTATGCCGGCATTGGGATGGAAATACCGGTTTTGGGATTCTGCACAGAAACGGTTTGCAAACCGCTGAATCCTCACGTGAGTTTAACTCTGTCAGTTGAATGCACACATTGACAAGCATTCGGTTAGATAGCTCCGTTTTTGTTTTAGAAGCAGATATTTCTCTGTACAGCCTATGGTCCCATTCACTCGGGAATATCCCAACGCAGCTCCTAGAAGAAACGTGTTTCTGACTCGCTGAATCTCAACATAGATTCAACTCTCTTAGGTGAACGAAAGCACAGCAGAGCAGTTTCAAGGAAACGATTCTCCTGAGTTTTAGACGAAGTTACCGGCAGTTTAGTACGTATGCTGGCATTGGGCTGGAAATACCGGTATTCGATTCTGCACATAAAGGGTTTGCAAACGGCTGAATCCACACGTGAGTTTAACTCTGTCAGTTGAATGCACACATTGACAACCATTCAGTTAGATAGCTCCGTTTTGGTTTTAGAAGCAGGTATTTCTCTGTACATCCTATGGTCCCATTCACTCGGGAATATCCCAACACAGCTCCTAGAAGAAACGTGTTTCTGACTCGCTGAATCTCAACATAGATTCAACTCTCCTAGGTGAACGAACGCACAGCAGAGCAGTTTCAAGGAAACGTTTCTCCTGAGTTTTAGACGAAGTTTCCTGCGGTTTAGGACGTATGCCGGCATTGGGCTGGAAATCCCGGTTTTGGGATTCTGCACAGAAAGGGTTTGCAAACCGCTGAATCCACACGTGAGTTTAACTCTGTCAGTTGAATGCACACATTGACAACCATTTTGATAGACAGCTCCGTTTTTGTTTCAGAAGCAGATATTTCGCTGTACAGCCCATGGTCCCATTCATTCGGGAATATCCCAACGCAGCTCCTAGAAGAAACGTGTTTCTGACTCGCTGAATCTCAACATAGATTCAACTCTCTTAGGTGAACGAACGCACAGTAGAGCAGTTTCAAGGAAACGATTCTCCTGAGTTTTAGACCAAGTTTACTGCTGTTTAGTACGTATGCCGGCATTGGGATGGAAATACCGGTTTTGGGATTCTGCACAGAAACGGTTTGCAAACCGCTGAATCCTCACGTGAGTTTAACTCTGTCAGTTGAATGCGCACATTGACAAGCATTCAGTTAGATAGCTCCGTTTAGGTTTTAGAAGGAGATATTTCTCTGTACAGCCTATGGTCCCATTCACTCGGGAATATCCCAACACAGTTCCTAGAAGAAACGTGTTTCTGACTCGCTGAATCTCAACATAGATTCAACTCTCTTAGGTGAACGAACGCACAGCAGAGCAGTTTCAAGGAAAAGTTTCTCCTGAGTTTTAGACGAAGTTTCCTGAGGTTTAGTACGTATGCCGGCATTGGGATGGAAATACCGGTTTTGCGATTCTGCACAGAAAGGGTTTGCAAACCGCTGAATCCACACGGGAGTTTAACTCTGTCAGTTGAATGCACACATTGACAACCATTTTGATAGACAGCTCCGCTTTGGTTTTAGAAGCAGATATTTCGCTGAACAGCCTATGGTCCCATTCACTCCGGAATATCCCAACGCAGCTCCTAGAAGAAACGTGTTTCTGACTCGCTGAATCTCAACATAGATTCAAATCTCTTAGGTGAACGAACGCACAGCAGAGCAGTTTCAGGGAAACGATTCGCCTGTGTTTTAGACCAAGTTTACTGCTGTTTAGTACGTATGCCGGCATTGGGATGGAAATACCGGTTTTGGGATTCTGCACAGAAACGGTTTGCAAACCGCTGAATCCTCACGTGAGTTTAACTCTGTCAGTTGAATGCGCACATTGACAAGCATTCAGTTAGATAGCTCCGTTTAGGTTTTAAAAGCAGATATTTCTCTGTACAGCCTATGGTTCCATTCACTCGGGAATATCACAACGCAGCTCCTAGAAGAAACGTGTTTCTGACTCGATGAGTCTCAACATAGATTCAACTCTCTTAGGTGAACGAACGCACAGCAGAGCAGTTTCAAGGAAACGTTTCTCCTGAGTTTTAGACGAAGTTTCCGGCGGTTTAGTACGTATGCTGGCATTGGGCTGGAAATACCGGTATTGGGATTCTGCACAGAAAGGGTTTGCAAACCGCTGAATCCACACGTCAGTTTAACTCTGTCACTTGAATGCACACATTGACAACCATTCAGTTAGATAGCTCCGTTTTGGTTTTAGAAGCAGATATTTCTCTGTACAGCCTATGGTCCCATTCACTCGGGAATATTCCAACACAGCTCCTAGAAGAAACGTGTTTCTGACTCGCTGAATCTCAACATAGATTCAACTCTCTTAGGTGAACGAAGGCACAGCAGAGCAGTTTCAAGGAAACGTCTCTCCTGAGTTTTAGACGAAGTTTCCTGCGGTTTAGGACGTATGCCGGCATTGGGCTGGAAATACCGGTTTTGGGATTCTGCACAGAAAGGGTTTGCAAACCGCTGAATCCACACGTGAGTTTTACTCTGTCAGTTGAATGCACACATTGACAACCATTAAGTTAGATAGCTCCGTTTTGGTTTTAAAAGCAGATATTTCTCTGTACAGCCTATGGTCCCATTCACTCGGGAATATCCCAACGCAGCTCCAAGAAGAAACGTGTTTCAGACTCGCTGAATCTCAACATAGATTCAACTCTCTTAGGTGAACGAACGCACAGCAGAGCAGTTTCAAGGAAACGTTTCTCCTGAGTTTTAGACGAAGTTACCGGCAGTTTAGTACGTATGCTGGCATTGGGCTGGAAATACCGGTATTGGGATTCTGCACAGAAAGGGTTTGCAAACCGCTGAATCCACACGTCAGTTTAACTCTGTCAGTTGAATGCACACATTGACAACCAATCAGTTAGATAGCTCCGTTTTGGTTTTAGAAGTAGATATTTCTCTGTACAGCCTATGGTCCCATTCACTCGGGAATATCACAACGCAGCTCCTAGAAGAAACGTGTTTCTGACTCGATGAATCTCAACATAGATTCAACTCTCTTAGGTGAACGAACGCACAGCAGAGCAGTTTCAAGGAAACGTTTCTCCTGAGTTTTAGACGAAGTTTCCGGCGGTTTAGTACGTATGCCGGCATTGGGCTGGAAATACCGGGATTGGGATTCTGCACAGAAAGGGTTTGCAAACCGCTGAATCCACACGTGAGTTTAACTCTGTCAGTTGAATGCACACATTGACAACCATTCAGTTAGATAACTCCATTTTGGTTTTAGAAGCAGATATTTCTATGTACAGCCTATGATTCCATTCACTCGGGAATATCCCAACACACCTCCTAGAAGAAACGTGTTTCTGACTCGCTGAATCTCAACATAGATTCAACTCTCTTAGGTGAACGAACGAACAGCAGAGCAATTTCAAGGAAACGTTTCTCCTGAGTTTTAGACGAAGTTTCCTGAGGTTTAGTACGTATGCCGGCATTGGGATGGAAATACCGGTTTTGCGATTCTGCACAGAAAGGGTTTGCAAACCGCCGAATCCACACGGGAGTTTAACTCTGTCAGTTGAATGCACACATTGACAACCATTTTGATAGACAGCTCCGTTTTGGTTTTAGAAGCAGATATTTCGCTGAACAGCCTATGGTCCCATTCACTACGGAATATCCCAACGCAGCTCCTAGAAGAAACGTGTTTCTGACTCGCTGAATCTCAACATAGATTCAAATCTCTTAGGTGAACGAACGCACAGCAGAGCAGTTTCAGGGAAACGATTCGCCTGTGTTTTAGACCAAGTTTACTGCTCTTTAGTACGTATGCCGGCATTGGGATGGAAATACCGGTTTTGGGATTCTGCACAGAAACGGTTTGCAAACCGCTGAATGCACACGTCAGTTTAACTCTGTCATTTGAATGCACACATTGACAACCATTTTGTTAGACAGCTCCGTTTTTCTTTTAGAAGCAGATATTTCTCTGTACAGCCTATGGTCCCATTCACTCGGGAATATCCCAACGCAGCTCCTAGAAGAAACGTGTTTCTGACTCGCTGAATCTCAACATAGATTCAAATCTCTTAGGTAAACGAACTCACAGCAGAGCAGTTTCAAGGAAACGTTTCTCCTGAGTTTTAGACGACGTTTCCTGAGGTTTAGTACGTATGCCGGCATTGGGATGGAAATACCGGTTTTGCGAATCTGCACAGAAAGGGTTTGCAAACCGCTGAATCCACAAGTGAGTTTAACTCTGTCAGTTGAATGCACACATTGACAACCATTCAGTTAGATATCTCCGTTTTGGTTTTAGAAGCAGATATTTCTCTGTACAGCCTATGGACCCATTCACTCGGGAATATTCCAACGCGGGTCCTAGAAGAAACGTGTTTCTGACTCGCTGAATCTCAACATAGATTCAACTCTCTTAGGTGAACGAACGCACAGCAGAGCAGTTTCAAGGAAACGATTCTGCTGAGTTTTAGACCAAGTTTACTGCTGTTTAGTACGTATGCCGGCATTGGGAAGGAAATACCGGTTTTGGGATTCTGCACAGAAACGGTTTGCAAACCGCTGAATCCTCACGTGAGTTTAACTCTGTCAGTTGAATGCGCACATTGACAAGCATTCAGTTAGATAGCTCCGTTTAGGTTTTAAAAGCAGATATTTCTCTGTACAGCCTATGGTTCCATTCACTCGGGAATATCACAACGCAGCTCCTAGAAGAAACGTCTTTCTGACTCGATGAGTCTCAACATAGATTCAACTCTCTTAGGTGAACGAACGCACAGCAGAGCAGTTTCAAGGAAACGTTTCTCCTGAGTTTTAGACGAAGTTTCCGGCGGTTTAGTATGTATGCCGGCATTGGGCTGGAAATACCGGTATTGGGATTCTGCACAGAAAGGGTTTGCAAACCGCTGAATCCACACGTGAGTTTAACTCTGTCAGTTGAATGCACACATTGACAACCATTCAGTTAGATAGCTCCGTTTTGGTTTTAGAAGCAGATATTTCTCTGTACAGCCTATGGTCCCATTCACTCGGGAATATCCCAACACAGCTCCTAGAAGAAACGTGTTTCTGACTCGCTGAATCTCAACATAGATTCAACTCTCTTAGGTGAACGAACGCACAGCAGAGCAGTTTCAAGGAAACGTTTCTCCTGAGTTTTAGACGAAGTTTCCTGCGGTTTAGGACGTATGCCGGCATTGGGCTGGAAATACCGGTTTTGGGATTCTGCACAGAAAGGGTTTGCAAACCGCTGAATCCACACGTGAGTTTTACTCTGTCAGTTGAATGCACACATTGACAACCATTAAGTTAGATAGCTCCGTTTTGGTTTTAAAAGCAGATATTTCTCTGTACAGCCTATGGTCCCATTCACTCGGGAATATCCCAACGCAGCTCCAAGAAGAAACGTGTTTCAGACTCGCTGAATCTCAACATAGATTCAACTCTCTTAGGTGAACGAACGCACAGCAGAGCAGTTTCAAGGAAACGTTTCTCCTGAGTTTTAGACGAAGTTACCGGCAGTTTAGTACGTATGCTGGCATTGGGCTCGAAATACCGGTATTGGGATTCTGCACAGAAAGGGTTTGCAAACCGCTGAATCCACACGTCAGTTTAACTCTGTCAGTTGAATGCACACATTGACAACCATTCAGTTAGATAGCTCCGTTTTGGTTTTAGAAGTAGATATTTCTCTGTACAGCCTATGGTCCCATTCACTCGGGAATATCACAACGCAGCTCCTAGAAGAAACGTGTTTCTGACTCGATGAATCTCAACATAGATTCAACTCTCTTAGGTGAACGAATGCACAGCAGAGCAGTTTCAAGGAAACGTTTCTCCTGAGTTTTAGACGAAGTTACCGGCAGTTTAGTACGTATGCTGGCATTGGGTTGGAAATACCGGTATTGGGATTCTGCACAGAAAGGATTTGCAAACCGCTGAATCCACACGTGAGTTTAACTCTGTCAGTTGAATACACACATTGTCAACCATTTTGTTAGACAGCTCCGTTTTGATTTTAGAAGCAGATATTTCGCTACACAGCCTATGGTCCCATTCACTCGGGAATATCCCAACGCGGCTCCTAGAAGAAACGTGTTTCTGACTCGCTGAATCTCAACATAGATTCAACTCTCTTAGGTGAACGAACGCACAGCAGAGCAGTTTCAAGGAAACGATTCTGCTGAGTTTTAGACCAAGTTTACTGCTGTTTAGTACGTATGCCGGCATTGGGATCGAAATACCGGTATTGGGATTCTGCACAGAAAGGGTTTGCAAACCGCTGAATCCACACGTGAGTTTAACTGTGTCACTTGAATGCACACATTGACAACCATTCAGTTAGATAGCTCCGTTTTGGTTTTAGAAGCAGATATTTCTCTGTACAGCCTATGGTCCCATTCACTCGGGAATATCCCAACACAGCTCCTAGAAGAAACGTGTTTCTGACTCGCTGTATCTCAACCTAGATTCAACTCTCTTAGGTGAACGAACTCACAGCAGAGCAGTTTCAAGGAAACGTTTCTCCTGAGTTTTAGACGAAGTTTCCTGAGGTTTAGTACGTATGCCGGCATTGGGATGGAAATACCGGTTTTGCGATTCTGCACAGAAAGGGTTTGCAAACCGCTGAATCCACACGTGAGTTTAACTCTGTCAGTTGAATGCACACATTGACAACCATTTTGTTAGACAGCTCCGTTTTGGTTTTAGAAGCAGATATTTCTCTGTACAGTCTATGGACTCATTCACTCGGGAATATCCCAACGCGGCTCCTAGAAGAAACGTGTTTCTGACTCGCTGAATCTCAACATAGATTCAACTCTCTTAGGTGAACGAATGCACAGCAGAGCAGTTTCAAGGAAACGATTCTGCTGAGTTTTAGACCAAGTTTACTGCTGTTTAGTACGTATGCCGGCATTAGGATGGAAATACCGGTTTTGGGATTCTGCACAGAAACGGTTTGCAAACCGCTGAATCCTCACGTGAGTTTAACTCTGTCAGTTGAATGCGCACATTGACAAGCATTCAGTTAGATAGCTCCGTTTAGGTTTTAGAAGCAGGTATTTCTCTGTACAGCCTATGGTTCCATTCACTCGGGAATATCACAACGCAGCTCCTAGAAGAAACGTGTTTCTGACTCGCTGAATCTCCACATAGATTCAACTCCCTTAGGTGAACGAATGCACAGCAGAGCAGTTTCAAGGAAACGTTTCTCCTGAGTTTTAGACGAAGTTTCCGGCGGTTTAGTACGTATGCCGACATTGGTCTGGAAATACCTGTATTGGGATTCTGCACAGAAAGGGTTTGCAAACCGCTGAATCCACACGTGAGTTTAACTGTGTCACTTGAATGCACACATTGACAACCATTCAGTTAGATAGCTCTGTTTTGGTTTTAGAAGCAGATATTTCTCTGTACAGCCTATGGTCCCATTCACTCGGGAATATCCCAACACAGCTCCTAGAAGAAACGTGTTTCTGACTCGCTGTATCTCAACCTAGATTCAACTCTCTTAGGTGAACGAACTCACAGCAGAGCAGTTTCAAGGAAACGTTTCTCCTGAGTTTTAGACGAAGTTTCCTGAGGTTTAGTACGTATGCCGGCATTGGGATGGAAATACCGGTTTTGCGATTCTGCACAGAAAGGGTTTGCAAACCGCTGAATCCACACGTGAGTTTAACTCTGTCAGTTGAATGCACACATTGACAACCATTTTGTTAGACAGCTCCGTTTTGGTTTTAGTAGCAGATATTTCTCTGTACAGCCTATGGACTCATTCACTCGGGAATATCCCAACGCGGCTCCTAGAAGAAACGTGTTTCTGACTCGCTGAATCTCAACATAGATTCAACTCTCTTAGGTGAACGAACGCACAGCAGAGCAGTTGCAAGGAAACGATTCTGCTGAGTTTTAGACCAAGTTTACTGCTGTTTAGTACGTATGCCAGCATTGGGATGGAAATACCGGTTTTGGGATTCTGCACAGAAACAGTTTGCAAACCGCTGAATCCTCACGTGAGTTTAACTCTGTCAGTTGAATGCGCACATTGACAAGCATTCAGTTAGAGAGCTCCGTTTGGTTTTTAGAAGCAGATATTTCTCTGTACAGCCTATGGTTCCATTCACTCGGGAATATCACAACGCAGCTCCTAGACGAAACGTGTTTCTGACTCGATGAATCTCAACATAGATTCAACTCTCTTAGGTGAACGAACGCACAGCAGAGCAGTTTCAAGGAAACGTTTCTCCTGAGTTTTAGACGAAGTTTCCGGCGGTTTAGTACGTATGCTGGCATTGGGCTGGAAATACCGGTATTGGGATTCTGCACAGAAAGGGTTTGCAAACCGCTGAATCCACACGTGAGTTTAACTCTGTCAGTTGAATGCACACATTGACAACCATTCAGTTAGATAGCTCCGTTTTGGTTTTAGAAGCAGATATTTCTCTGTACAGCCTATGGTCCCATTCACTCGGGAATATCCCATCGCAGCTCCTAGAAGAAACGTGTTTCTGACTCGCTGAATCTCAACATAGATTCAACTCTCTTAGTTGAACGAATGCACAGCAGAGCAGTTTCAAGGAAACGTTTCTCCTGAGTTTTAGACGAAGTTTCCTGCGGTTTAGGACGTATGCCGGCATTGGGCTGGAAATACCGGTTTTGGGATTCTGCACAGAAAGGGTTTGCAAACCGCTGAATCCACACGTGAGTTTTACTCTGTCACTTGAATGCACACATTGACAACCATTCAGTTAGATAGCTCCGTTTTGGTTTAAGAAGCAGATATTTCTCTGTACAGCCTATGGTCCCATTCACTCGGGAATATCCCAACACAGCTCCTAGAAGAAACGTGTTTCTGACTCGCTAAATCTCAACATAGATTCAACTCTCTTAGGTGAACGAACGCACAGCAGAGCAGTTTCAAGGAAACGTTTCTCCTGAGTTTTAGACGAAGTTTCCTGCGGTTTAGGACGTATGCCGGCATTGGGCTGGAAATACTGGTTTTGGGATTCTGCACAGAAAGGGTTTGCAAACCGCTGAATCCACACGTGAGTTTTACTCTGTCAGTTGAATGCACACATTGACAACCATTCAATTAGATAGCTCCGTTTTGGTTTTAGAATCAGATATTTCTCTGTACAGCCTATGGTCCCATTCACTCGGGAATATCCCAACGCAGCTCCTAGAAGAAACGTGTTTCTGACTCGCTGAATCTCAACATAGATTCAACTCTCTTAGGTGAACGAAAGCACAGCAGAGCAGTTTCAAGGAAACGTTTCTCCTGAGTTTTAGACGAAGTTTCCTGAGGTTTAGTACGTATGCCGGCATTGGGCTGGAAATACCGGTTTTGGGATTCTGCACAGAAAGGGTTTGCAAACCGCTGAATCCACACGTGAGTTTAACTCTGTCAGTTGAATGCACACATTGACAACCATTTTGTTAGACAGCTCCGTTTTTGTTTTAGAAGCAGATATTTCGCTGTTCAGCCTATGGTCCCATTCACTCGGGAATATCCCAATGCAGCTCCTAGAAGAAACGTGTTTCTGACTCGCTGAATTTCAACATAGATTCAACTCTCTTAGGTGAACGAACTCACAGCAGAGCAGTTTCAAGCAAACGATTCTCCTGAGTTTTAGACCAAGTTTACTGCTGTTTAGTACGTATGCCGGCATTGGGATGGCAATACCGGTTTTCGGATTCTGCACAGAAACGGTTTGCAAACCGCTGAATCCTCACGTGAGTTTAACTCTGTCAGTTGAATGCGCACATTGACAAGCATTCAGTTAGATAGCTCTGTTTTGGTTTTAGTAGCAGATATTTCTCTGTACAGCCTATGGTCCCATTCACTCGGGAATATCCCAACGCAGCTCCTAGAAGAAACGTGTTTCTGACTCGCTGAATCTCAACATAGATTCAACTCTCTTAGGTGAACGAATGCACAGCAGAGCAGTTTCAAGGAAACGTTTCTCCTGAGTTTTAGACGAAGTTTCCCGCGGTTTAGTACGTATGCCGGCATTGGGCAGGAAATACCGGTTTTGGGATTCTGCACAGAAAGGGTTTGCAAACCGCTGAATCCACACGTGAGTTTAACTGTGTCACTTGAATGCACACATTGACAACCATTCAGTTAGATAGCTCCGTTTTGGTTTTAGAAACAGATATTTCTCTGTAGAGCCTATGGTCCCATTCACTCGGGAATATCCCAACACAGCTCCTAGAAGAAACGTGTTTCTAACTCGCTGTATCTCAACCTAGATTCAACTCTCTTAGGTGAACGAACTCACAGCAGAGCAGTTTCAAGGAAACGTTTCTCCTGAGTTTTAGACGAAGTTTCCTGAGGTTTAGTACGTATGCCGGCATTGGGATGTAAATACCGGTTTTGCGATTCTGCACAGAAAGGGTTTGCAAACCGCTGAATCCACACGTGAGTTTAACTCTGTCAGTTGAATGCACACATTGACAACCATTTTGTTAGACAGCTCCGTTTTGGTTTTAGAAGCAGATATTTCTCTGTACAGCCTATGGACTCATTCACTCGGGAATATCCCAACGCGGCTCCTAGAAGAAACGTGTTTCTGACTCGCTGAATCTCAACATAGATTCAACTCTCTTCGGTGAACGAACGCACAGCAGAGCAGTTTCAAGTAAACGATTCTGCTGAGTTTTAGACCAAGTTTACTGCTGTTTAGTACGTATGCCAGCATTGGGATGGAAATACCGGTTTTGGGATTCTGCACAGAAACAGTTTGCAAACCGCTGAATCCTCACGTGAGTTTAACTCTGTCAGTTGAATGCGCACATTGACAAGCATTCAGTTAGAGAGCTCCGTTTGGTTTTTAGAAGCAGATATTTCTCTGTACAGACTATGGTTCCATTCACTCGGGAATATCACAACGCAGCTCCTAGACGAAACGTGTTTCTGACTCGATGAATCTCAACATAGATTCAACTCTCTTAGGTGAACGAACGCACAGCAGAGCAGTTTCAAGGAAACGTTTCTCCTGAGTTTTAGACGAAGTTTCCGGCGGTTTAGTACGTATGCTGGCATTGGGCTGGAAATACCGGTATTGGGATTCTGCACAGAAAGGGTTTGCAAACCGCTGAATCCACACGTGAGTTTAACTCTGTCAGTTGAATGCACACATTGACAACCATTCAGTTAGATAGCTCCGTTTTGGTTTTAGAAGCAGATATTTCTCTGTACAGCCTATGGTCCCATTCACTCGGGAATATCCCATCGCAGCTCCTAGAAGAAACGTGTTTCTGACTCGCTGAATCTCAACATAGATTCAACTCTCTTAGTTGAACGAATGCACAGCAGAGCAGTTTCAAGGAAACGTTTCTCCTGAGTTTTAGACGAAGTTTCCTGCGGTTTAGGACGTATGCCGGCATTGGGCTGGAAATACCGGTTTTGGGATTCTGCACAGAAAGGGTTTGCAAACCGCTGAATCCACACGTGAGTTTTACTCTGTCACTTGAATGCACACATTGACAACCATTCAGTTAGATAGCTCCGTTTTGGTTTAAGAAGCAGATATTTCTCTGTACAGCCTATGGTCCCATTCACTCGGGAATATCCCAACACAGCTCCTAGAAGAAACGTGTTTCTGACTCGCTAAATCTCAACATAGATTCAACTCTCTTAGGTGAACGAACGCACAGCAGAGCAGTTTCAAGGAAACGTTTCTCCTGAGTTTTAGACGAAGTTTCCTGCGGTTTAGGACGTATGCCGGCATTGGGCTGGAAATACTGGTTTTGGGATTCTGCACAGAAAGGGTTTGCAAACCGCTGAATCCACACGTGAGTTTTACTCTGTCAGTTGAATGCACACATTGACAACCATTCAATTAGATAGCTCCGTTTTGGTTTTAGAATCAGATATTTCTCTGTACAGCCTATGGTCCCATTCACTCGGGAATATCCCAACGCAGCTCCTAGAAGAAACGTGTTTCTGACTCGCTGAATCTCAACATAGATTCAACTCTCTTAGGTGAACGAAAGCACAGCAGAGCAGTTTCAAGGAAACGTTTCTCCTGAGTTTTAGACGAAGTTTCCTGAGGTTTAGTACGTATGCCGGCATTGGGCTGGAAATACCGGTTTTGGGATTCTGCACAGAAAGGGTTTGCAAACCGCTGAATCCACACGTGAGTTTAACTCTGTCAGTTGAATGCACACATTGACAACCATTTTGTTAGACAGCTCCGTTTTTGTTTTAGAAGCAGATATTTCGCTGTTCAGCCTATGGTCCCATTCACTCGGGAATATCCCAATGCAGCTCCTAGAAGAAACGTGTTTCTGACTCGCTGAATTTCAACATAGATTCAACTCTCTTAGGTGAACGAACTCACAGCAGAGCAGTTTCAAGCAAACGATTCTCCTGAGTTTTAGACCAAGTTTACTGCTGTTTAGTACGTATGCCGGCATTGGGATGGCAATACCGGTTTTCGGATTCTGCACAGAAACGGTTTGCAAACCGCTGAATCCTCACGTGAGTTTAACTCTGTCAGTTGAATGCGCACATTGACAAGCATTCAGTTAGATAGCTCTGTTTTGGTTTTAGTAGCAGATATTTCTCTGTACAGCCTATGGTCCCATTCACTCGGGAATATCCCAACGCAGCTCCTAGAAGAAACGTGTTTCTGACTCGCTGAATCTCAACATAGATTCAACTCTCTTAGGTGAACGAATGCACAGCAGAGCAGTTTCAAGGAAACGTTTCTCCTGAGTTTTAGACGAAGTTTCCCGCGGTTTAGTACGTATGCCGGCATTGGGCAGGAAATACCGGTTTTGGGATTCTGCACAGAAAGGGTTTGCAAACCGCTGAATCCACACGTGAGTTTAACTGTGTCACTTGAATGCACACATTGACAACCATTCAGTTAGATAGCTCCGTTTTGGTTTTAGAAACAGATATTTCTCTGTAGAGCCTATGGTCCCATTCACTCGGGAATATCCCAACACAGCTCCTAGAAGAAACGTGTTTCTAACTCGCTGTATCTCAACCTAGATTCAACTCTCTTAGGTGAACGAACTCACAGCAGAGCAGTTTCAAGGAAACGTTTCTCCTGAGTTTTAGACGAAGTTTCCTGAGGTTTAGTACGTATGCCGGCATTGGGATGTAAATACCGGTTTTGCGATTCTGCACAGAAAGGGTTTGCAAACCGCTGAATCCACACGTGAGTTTAACTCTGTCAGTTGAATGCACACATTGACAACCATTTTGTTAGACAGCTCCGTTTTGGTTTTAGAAGCAGATATTTCTCTGTACAGCCTATGGACTCATTCACTCGGGAATATCCCAACGCGGCTCCTAGAAGAAACGTGTTTCTGACTCGCTGAATCTCAACATAGATTCAACTCTCTTCGGTGAACGAACGCACAGCAGAGCAGTTTCAAGTAAACGATTCTGCTGAGTTTTAGACCAAGTTTACTGCTGTTTAGTACGTATGCCGGCATTGGGATGGAAATACCGGTTTTGGGATTCTGCACAGAAACAGTTTGCAAACCGCTGAATCCTCACGTGAGTTTAACTCTGTCAGTTGAATGCGCACATTGACAAGCATTCAGTTAGAGAGCTCCGTTTAGATTTAAGAAGCAGATATTTCTCTGTACAGCCTATGGTTCCATTCACTCGGGAATATCACAACGCAGCTCCTAGACGAAACGTGTTTCTGACTCGATGAATCTCAACATAGATTCAACTCTCTTAGGTGAACGAACGCACAGCAGAGCAGTTTCAAGGAAACGTTTCTCCTGAGTTTTAGACGAACTTTCCGGCGGTTTAGTACGTATGCTGGCATTGGGCTGGAAATACCGGTATTGGGATTCTGCACAGAAAGGGTTTGCAAACCGCTGAATCCACACGTGAGTTTAACTCTGTCAGTTGAATGCACACATTGACAACCATTCAGTTAGATAGCTCCGTTTTGGTTTTAGAAGCAGATATTTCTCTGTACAGCCTATGGTCCCATTCACTCGGGAATATCCCATCGCAGCTCCTAGAAGAAACCTGTTTCTGACTCGCTGAATCTCAACATAGATTCAACTCTCTTAGGTGAACGAATGCACAGCAGAACAGTTTCAAGGAAACGTTTCTCCTGAGTTTTAGACGAAGTTTCCTGCGGTTTAGGACGTATGCCGGCATTGGGCTGGAAGTACCGGTTTTGGGATTCTGCACAGAAAGGGTTTGCAAACCGCTGAATCCACACGTGAGTTTTACTCTGTCACTTGAATGCACACATTGACAACCATTCAGTTAGATAGCTCCGTTTTGGTTTAAGAAGCAGATATTTCTCTGTACAGCCTATGGTCCCATTCACTCGGGAATATCCCAACGCAGCTCCAAGAAGAAACGTGTTTCTGACTCGCTGAATCTCAACATAGACTCAACTCTCTTAGGTGAACGAACACACAGCAGAGCAGTTTCAAGGAAACGTTTCTCCTGAGATTTAGACGAAGTTTCCGGCGGTTTAGTACGTATGCCGGCATTGGGATGGAAATACCGGTTTTGGGATTCTGCACAGAAACAGTTTGCAAACCGCTGAATCCTCACGTGAGTTTAACTCTGTCAGTTGAATGCGCACATTGACAAGCATTCAGTTAGAGAGCTCCGTTTAGGTTTTAGAAGCAGATATTTCTCTGTACAGCCTATGGTTCCATTCACTCGGGAATATCACAACGCAGCTCCTAGACGAAACGTGTTTCTGACTCGATGAATCTCAACATAGATTCAACTCTCTTAGGTGAACGAACGCACAGCAGAGCAGTTTCAAGGAAACGTTTCTCCTGAGTTTTAGACGAAGTTTCCGGCGGTTTAGTACGTATGCTGGCATTGGGCTGGAAATACCGGTATTGGGATTCTGCACAGAAAGGGTTTGCAAACCGCTGAATCCACACGTGAGTTTAACTCTGTCAGTTGAATGCACACATTGACAACCATTTTGTTAGACAGCTCCGTTTTGGTTTTAGAAGCAGATATTTCTCTGTACAGCCTATGGACTCATTCACTCGGGAATATCCCAACGCGGCTCCTAGAAGAAACGTGTTTCTGACTCGCTGAATCTCAACATAGATTCAACTCTCTTAGGTGAACGAACGCACAGCAGAGCAGTTTCAGGGAAACGATTCTGCTGAGTTTTAGACCAAGTTTACTGCTGTTTAGTACGTATGCCGGCATTGGGATGGAAATACCGGTTTTGGGATTCTGCACAGAAACAGTTTGCAAACCGCTGAATCCTCACGTGAGTTTAACTCTGTCAGTTGAATGCGCACATTGACAAGCATTCAGTTAGAGAGCTCCGTTTAGGTTTTAGAAGCAGATATTTCTCTGTACAGCCTATGGTTCCATTCACTCGGGAATATCACAACGCAGCTCCTAGACGAAACGTGTTTCTGACTCGATGAATCTCAACATAGATTCAACTCTCTTAGGTGAACGAACGCACAGCAGAGCAGTTTCAAGGAAACGTTTCTCCTGAGTTTTAGACGAAGTTTCCGGCGGTTTAGTACGTATGCTGGCATTGGGCTGGAAATACCGGTATTGGGATTCTGCACAGAAAGGGTTTGCAAACCGCTGAATCCACACGTGAGTTTAACTCTGTCAGTTGAATGCACACATTGACAACCATTCAGTTAGATAGCTCCGTTTTGGTTTTAGAAGCAGATATTTCTCTGTACAGCCTATGGTCCCATTCACTCGGGAATATCCCATCGCAGCTCCTAGAAGAAACGTGTTTCTGACTCGCTGAATCTCAACATAGATTCAACTCTCTTAGGTGAACGAATGCACAGCAGAGCAGTTTCAAGGAAACGTTTCTCCTGAGTTTTAGACGAAGTTTCCTGCGGTTTAGGACGTATGCCGGCATTGGGCTGGAAATACCGGTTTTGGGATTCTGCACAGAAAGGGTTTGCAAACCGCTGAATCCACACGTGAGTTTTACTCTGTCACTTGAATGCACACATTGACAACCATTCAGTTAGATAGCTCCGTTTTGGTTTAAGAAGCAGATATTTCTCTGTACAGCCTATGGTCCCATTCACTCGGGAATATCCCAACACAGCTCCTAGAAGAAACGTGTTTCTGACTCGCTAAATCTCAACATAGATTCAACTCTCTTAGGTGAATGAACGCACAGCAGAGCAGTTTCAAGGAAACGTTTCTCCTGAGTTTTAGACGAAGTTTCCTGCGGTTTAGTACGTATGCCGGCATTGGGCTGGAAATACTGGTTTTGGGATTCTGCACAGAAAGGGTTTGCAAACCGCTGAATCCACACGTGAGTTTTACTCTGTCAGTTGAATGGACACATTGACAACCATTCAGTTAGATAGCTCCGTTTTGGTTTTAGAAGCAGATATTTCTCTGTACAGCCTATGGTCCCATTCACTCGGGAATATCCCAACGCAGCTCCTAGAAGAAACGTGTTTCTGACTCGCTGAATCTCAACATAGATTCAACTCTCTTAGGTGAACGATAGCACAGCAGAGCAGTTTGAAGGAAACGTTTCTCCTGAGTTTTAGACGAAGTTTCCTGAGGTTTAGTACGTATGCCGGCATTGGGCTGGAAATACCGGTTTTGGGATTCTGCACAGAAAGGGTTTGCAAACCGCTGAATCCACACGTGAGTTTAACTCTGTCAGTTGAATGCACACATTGACAACCATTTTGTTAGACAGCTCCGTTTTTGTTTTAGAAGCAGATATTTCGCTGTTCAGCCTATGGTCCCATTCACTCGGGAATATCCCAATGCAGCTCTTAGAAGAAACGTGTTTCTGACTCGCTGAATTTCAACATAGATTCAACTCTCTTAGGTGAACGAACGCACAGCAGAGCAGTTTCAAGCAAACGATTCTCCTGAGTTTTAGAACCAAGTTTACTGCTGTTTAGTACGTATGCCGGCATTGGGATGGCAATACCGGTTTTCGGATTCTGCACAGAAACGGTTTGCAAACCGCTGAATCCTCACGTGAGTTTAACTCTGTCAGTTGAATGCGCACATTGACAAGCATTCAGTTAGATAGCTCTGTTTTGGTCTTAGTAGCAGATATATCTCTGTACAGCCTATGGTCCCATTCACTCGGGAATATCCCAACGCAGCTCCAAGAAGAAACGTGTTTCTGACTCGCTGAATCTCAACATGGATTCAACTCTCTTAGGTGAACGAATGCACAGCAGAGCAGTTTCAAGGAAATCTTTCTCCTGAGTTTTAGACGAAGTTTCCGGCGGTTTAGTACGTATGCTGGCATTGGGCTGGAAATACCGGTATTGGGATTCTGCACAGAAAGGGTTTGCAAACCGCTGAATCCACACGTGAGTTTAACTCTGTCAGTTGAATGCACACATTGACAACCATTTTGTTAGACAGCTCCGTTTTGGTTTTAGAAGCAGATATTTCTCTGTACAGCCTATGGACTCATTCACTCGGGAATATCCCAACGCGGCTCCTAGAAGAAACGTGTTTCTGACTCGCTGAATCTCAACATAGATTCAACTCTCTTAGGTGAACGAACGCACAGCAGAGCAGTTTCAAGAAACGATTCTGCTGAGTTTTAGACCAAGTTTACTGCTGTTTAGTACGTATGCCGGCATTGGGATGGAAATACCGGTTTTGGGATTCTGCACAGAAACAGTTTGCAAACCGCTGAATCCTCACGTGAGTTTAACTCTGTCAGTTGAATGCGCACATTGACAAGCATTCAGTTAGAGAGCTCCGTTTAGGTTTTAGAAGCAGATATTTCTCTGTACAGCCTATGGTTCCATTCACTCGGGAATATCACAACGCAGCTCCTAGACGAAACGTGTTTCTGACTCGATGAATCTCAACATAGATTCAACTCTCTTAGGTGAACGAACGCACAGCAGAGCAGTTTCAAGGAAACGTTTCTCCTGAGTTTTAGACGAAGTTTCCGGCGGTTTAGTACGTATGCTGGCATTGGGCTGGAAATACCGGTATTGGGATTCTGCACAGAAAGGGTTTGCAAACCGCTGAATCCACACGTGAGTTTACCTCTGTCAGTTGAATGCACACATTGACAACCATTCAGTTAGATAGCTCCGTTTTGGTTTTAGAAGCAGATATTTCTCTGTACAGCCTATGGTCCCATTCACTCGGGAATATCCCATCGCAGCTCCTAGAAGAAACGTGTTTCTGACTCGCTGAATCTCAACATAGATTCAACTCTCTTAGGTGAACGAATGCACAGCAGAGCAGTTTCAAGGAAACGTTTCTCCTGAGTTTTAGACGAAGTTTCCTGCGGTTTAGGACGTATGCCGGCATTGGGCTGGAAATACCGGTTTTGGGATTCTGCACAGAAAGGGTTTGCAAACCGCTGAATCCACACGTGAGTTTTACTCTGTCACTTGAATGCACACATTGACAACCATTCAGTTAGATAGCTCCGTTTTGGTTTAAGAAGCAGATATTTCTCTGTACAGCCTATGGTCCCATTCACTCGGGAATATCCCAACACAGCTCCTAGAAGAAACGTGTTTCTGACTCGCTAAATCTCAACATAGATTCAACTCTCTTAGGTGAATGAACGCACAGCAGAGCAGTTTCAAGGAAACGTTTCTCCTGAGTTTTAGACGAAGTTTCCTGCGGTTTAGTACGTATGCCGGCATTGGGCTGGAAATACTGGTTTTGGGATTCTGCACAGAAAGGGTTTGCAAACCGCTGAATCCACACGTGACTTTTACTCTGTCAGTTGAATGGACACATTGACAACCATTCAGTTAGATAGCTCCGTTTTGGTTTTAGAAGCAGATATTTCTCTGTACAGCCTATGGTCCCATTCACTCGGGAATATCCCAACGCAGCTCCTAGAAGAAACGTGTTTCTGACTCGCTGAATCTCAACATAGATTCAACTCTCTTAGGTGAACGAAAGCACAGCAGAGCAGTTTCAAGGAAACGTTTCTCCTGAGTTTTAGACGAAGTTTCCTGAGGTTTAGTACGTATGCCGGCATTGGGCTGGAAATACCGGTTTTGGGATTCTGCACAGAAAGGGTTTGCCAACCGCTGAATCCACAGGTGAGTTTAACTCTGTCAGTTGAATGCACACATTGACAACCATTTTGTTAGACAGCTCCGTTTTTGTTTTAGAAGCAGATATTTCGCTGTTCAGCCTATGGTCCCATTCACTCGGGAATATCCCAATGCAGCTCTTAGAAGAAACGTGTTTCTGACTCGCTGAATTTCAACATAGATTCAACTCTCTTAGGTGAACGAACGCACAGCAGAGCAGTTTCAAGCAAACGATTCTCCTGAGTTTTAGACCAAGTTTACTGCTGTTTAGTACGTATGCCGGCATTGGGATGGCAATACCGGTTTTCGGATTCTGCACAGTAACGGTTTGCAAACCGCTGAATCCTCACGTGAGTTTAACTCTGTCAGTTGAATGCGCACATTGACAAGCATTCAGTTAGATAGCTCTGTTTTGGTTTTAGTAGCAGATATATCTCTGTACAGCCTATGGTCCCATTCACTCGGGAATATCCCAACGCAGCTCCAAGAAGAAACGTGTTTCTGACTCGCTGAATCTCAACATGGATTCAACTCTCTTAGGTGAACGAATGCACAGCAGAGCAGTTTCAAGGAAATCTTTCTCCTGAGTTTTAGACGAAGTTTCCGGCGGTTTAGGACGTATGCTGGCATTGGGCTGGAAATACCGGTTTTGGGATTCTGCACAGAAAGGGTTTGCAAACCGCTGAATCCACACGTGAGTTTAACTCTGTCAGTTAAATGCACACATTGACAACCATTCAGTTAGATAGCTCCGTTTTGGTTTTAGAAGCAGATATTTCTCTGTACAGCCTATGGTCCCATTCACTCGGGAATATCCCAAGACAGCTCCTAGAAGAAACGTGTTTCTAACTCGCTGTATCTCAACCTAGATTCAACTCTCTTAGGTGAACGAACTCACAGCAGAGCAGTTTCAAGGAAACGTTTCTCCTGAGTTTTAGACGAAGTTTCCTGAGGTTTAGTACGTATGCCGGCATTGGGATGGAAATACCGGTTTTGCGATTCTGCACAGAAAGGGTTTGCAAACCACTGAATCCACACGTGAGTTTAACTCTGTCAGTTGAATGCACACATTGACAACCATTTTGTTAGACAGCTCCGTTTTGGTTTTAGAAGCAGATATTTCTCTGTACAGCCTATGGACTCATTCACTCGGGAATATCCCAACGCGGCTCCTAGAAGAAACGTGTTTCTGACTCGCTGAATCTCAACATAGATTCAACTCTCTTAGGTGAACGAACGCACAGCAGAGCAGTTTCAAGGAAACGATTCTGCTGAGTTTTAGACCAAGTTTACTGCTGTTTCGTACGTATGCCGGCATTGGGATGGAAATACCGGTTTTGGGATTCTGCACAGAAACAGTTTGCAAACCGCTGAATCCTCACGTGAGTTTAACTCTGTCAGTTGAATGCGCACATTGACAAGCATTCAGTTAGAGAGCTCCGTTTAGGTTTTAGAAGCAGATATTTCTCTGTACAGCCTATGGTTCCATTCACTCGGGAATATCACAACGCAGCTCCTAGACGAAACGTGTTTCTGACTCGATGAATCTCAACATAGATTCAACTCTCTTAGGTGAACGAACGCACAGCAGAGCAGTTTCAAGGAAACGTTTCTCCTGAGTTTTAGACGAACTTTCCGGCGGTTTAGTACGTATGCTGGCATTGGGCTGGAAATATCGGTATTGGGATTCTGCACAGAAAGGGTTTGCAAACCGCTGAATCCACACGTGAGTTTAACTCTGTCAGTTGAATGCACACATTGACAACCATTCAGTTAGATAGCTCCGTTTTGGTTTTAGAAGCAGATATTTCTCTGTACAGCCTATGGTCCCATTCACTCGGGAATATCCCATCGCAGCTCCTAGAAGAAACGTGTTTCTGACTCGCTGAATCTCAACATAGATTCAACTCTCTTTGGTGAACGAATGCACAGCAGAGCAGTTTCAAGGAAACGTTTCTCCTGAGTTTTAGACGAAGTTTCCTGCGGTTTAGGACGTATGCCGGCATTGGGCTGGAAATACCGGTTTTGGGATTCTGCACAGAAAGGGTTTGCAAACCGCTGAATCCACACGTGAGTTTTACTCTGTCACTTGAATGCACACATTGACAACCATTCAGTTAGATAGCTCCGTTTTGGTTTAAGAAGCAGATATTTCTCTGTACAGCCTATGGTCCCATTCACTCGGGAATATCCCAACGCAGCTCCAAGAAGAAACGTGTTTCTGACTCGCTGAATCTCAACATAGATTCAACTCTCTTAGGTGAACGAACACACAGCAGAGCAGTTTCAAGGAAACGTTTCTCCTGAGATTTAGACGAAGTTTCCGGCGGTTTAGTACGTATGCCGGCATTGGGATGGAAATACCGGTATTGGGATTCTGCACAGAAAGGGTTTGCAAACCGCTGAATCCACACGTCAGTTTAATTCTGTCACTTGAATGCACACATTGACAACGATTCAGTTCGATAGCTCCGTTTTGGTTTTAGAAGCAGATATTTCTCTTTACAGTCTATGGTCCCATTCACTCGGGAATATCCCAACACAGCTCCTAGAAGAAACGTGTTTCTGAATCGCTGAATCTCAACATAGATTCAACTCTCTTAGGTGAATGAACGCACAGCAGAGCAGTTTCAAGGAAACGTTTCTCCTGAGTTTTAGACGAAGTTTCGTGCGGTTTAGGACGTATGCCGGCATTGGGCTGGAAATACTTGTTTTGGGATTCTGCACAGAAAGGATTTGCAAACCGCTGAATCCACACGTGAGTTTTACTCTGTCAGTTGAATGCACACATTGACAACCATTCAGTTAGATAGCTCCGTTTTGGTTTTAGAAGCAGATATTTCTCTGTACAGCCTATGGTCCCATTCACTCGGGAATATCCCAACGCAGCTCCTAGAAGAAAGGTGTTTCTGACTCGCTGAATCTCAACATAGATTCAACTCTCTTAGGTGAACGAAAGCACAGCAGAGCAGTTTCAAGGAAACGTTTCTCCTGAGTTTTAGACGAAGTTTCCTGAGGTTTAGTACGTATGCCGGCATTGGGATGGAAATACCGGTTTTGCGATTCTGCACAGAAAGGGTTTGCAAACCGCTGAATCCACACGTGAGTTTAACTCTGTCAGTTGAATGCACACATTGACAACCATTTTGTTAGACAGCTCCGTTTTGGTTTTAGAAGCAGATATTTCTCTGTACAGCCTATGGACTCATTCACTCGGGAATATCCCAACGCGGCTCCTAGAAGAAACGTGTTTCTGACTCGCTGAATCTCAACATAGATTCAACTCTCTTAGGTGAACGAACGCACAGCAGAGCAGTTTCAAGGAAACGATTCTGCTGAGTTTTAGACCAACTTTACTGCTGTTTAGTACGTATGCCGGCATTGGGATGGAAATACCGGTTTTGGAATTCTGCACAGAAACAGTTTGCAAACCGCTGAATCCTCACGTGAGTTTAACTCTGTCAGTTGAATGCGCACATTGACAAGCATTCAGTTAGAGAGCTCCGTTTAGGTTTTAGAAGCAGATATTTCTCTGTACAGCCTATGGTTCCATTCACTCGGGAATATCACAACGCAGCTCCTAGACGAAACGTGTTTCTGACTCGATGAATCTCAACATAGATTCAACTCTCTTAGGTGCACGAACGCACAGCAGAGCAGTTTCAAGGAAACGTTTCTCCTGAGTTTTAGACGAAGTTTCCGGCGGTTTAGTACGTATGCTGGCATTGGGCTGGAAATACCGGTATTGGGATTCTGCACAGAAAGGCTTTGCAAACCGCTGAATCCACACGTCAGTTTAACTCTGTCAGTTGAATGCACACATTGACAACCATTCAGTTAGATAGCTCCGTTTTGGTTTTAGAAGCAGATATTTCTCTGTGCAGCCTATGGTCCCATTCACTCGGGAATATCCCAACACAGCTCCTAGAAGAAACGTGTTTCTGACTCGCTGAATCTCAACATAGATTCAACTCTCTTAGGTGAACGAACACACAGCAGAGCAGTTTCAAGGAAACGTTTCTCCTGAGATTTAGACGAAGTTTCCGGCGGTTTAGTACGTATGCCGGCATTGGGATGGAAATACCGGTATTGGGATTCTGCACAGAAAGGGTTTGCAAACCCCTGAATTCACACGTCACTTTAATTCTGTCACTTGAATGCACACATTGACAACCATTCAGTTCGATAGCTCCGTTTTGGTTTTAGAAGCAGATATTTCTCTTTACAGCCTATGGTCCCATTCACTCGGGAATATCCCAACACAGCTCCTAGAAGAAACGTGTTTCTGACTCGCTAAATCTCAACATAGATTCAACTCTCTTAGGTGAACGAAAGCACAGCAGAGCAGTTTTAAGGAAACGTTTCTCCTGAGTTTTAGACGAAGTTTCCTGAGGTTTAGTACGTATGCCGGCATTGGGCTGGAGATACCGGTTTTGGGATTCTGCACAGAAAGGGTTTGCAAACCGCTGAATCCACACGTGAGTTTAACTCTGTCAGTTGAATGCACACATTGACAACCATTTTGTTAGACAGCTCCGTTTTTGTTTTAGAAGCAGATATTTCGCTGTTCAGCCTATGGTCCCATTCACTCGGGAATATCCCAATGCAGCTCCTAGAAGAAACGTGTTTCTGACTCGCTGAATTTCAACATAGATTCAACTCTCTTAGGTGAACGAACGCACAGCAGAGCAGTTTCAAGCAAACGATTCTCCTGAGTTTTAGAAGAAGTTTACTGCTGTTTAGTACGTATGCCGGCATTGGGATGGCAATACCGGTTTTCGGATTCTGCACAGAAACGGTTTGCAAACCGCTGAATCCTCACGTGAGTTTAACTCTGTCAGTTGAATGCTCACATTGACAAGCATTCAGTTAGATAGCTCTGTTTTGGTTTTAGTAGCAGATATATCTCTGTACAGCCTATGGTCTCATTCACTCGGGAATATCCCAACGCAGCTCCAAGAAGAAACGTGTTTCTGACTCGCTGAATCTCAACATGGATTCAACTCTCTTAGGTGAACGAATGCACAGCAGAGCAGTTTCAAGGAAACCTTTCTCCTGAGTTTTAGACGATGTTTCCTGCGGTTTAGGACGTATGCCGGCATTGGGCTGGAAATACCGGTTTTGGGATTCTGCACAGAAAGGGTTTGCAAACCGCTGAATCCACACGTGAGTTTAACTCTCTCAGTTGAATGCACACATTGACAACCATTCAGTTAGATAGCTCCGTTTTGGTTTTAGAAGCAGATATTTCTCTGTACAGCCTATGGTCCCATTCACTCGGGAATATCCCAACACAGCTCCTAGAAGAAACGTGTTTCTGACTCGCTGAATATCAACATAGATTCAACTCTCTTAGTTGAACGAAAGCACAGCAGAGCAGTTTCAAGGAAACGTTTCTCCTGAGTTTTAGTCGAAGTTTTCGGCGATTTAGTACGGATGCCGGCATTGGGCTGGAAATACCGGTATTGGGATTCTGTACAGAAAGGGTTTGCAAACCGCTGAATCCACACGTGAGTTTAACTCTGTCAGTTGAATGCACACATTGACAACCATTTTGTTAGACAGCTCCGTTTTGGTTTTAGAAGCAGATATTTCTCTGTACAGCCTATGGTCCCATTCACTCGGGAATATCCCAAGGCAGCTCCTAGAAGAAACGTATTTCTGACTCGCTGAATCTCAACATAGATTCAACTCTCTTAGGTGAACGAACGCACAGCAGAGCAGTTTCAAGGAAACGGTTCTCCTGAGTTTTAAACCAAGTTTACTGCTGTTTAGTACGTATGCCGGCATTGGGATGGAAATACCGGTTTTGGGATTCTGCACAGAAACGGTTTGCAAACCGCTGAATGCACACGAGAGTTTAACTCTGTCAGTTGAATGCACACATTGACAACCATTCAGTTAGATAGCTCCGTTTTGGTTTTAGAAGCAGATATTTCTCTGTACAGCCTATGGTCCCATTCACTCGGGAATATCCCATCGCAGCTCCTAGAAGAAACGTGTTTCTGACTCGCTGAATCTCAACATAGATTCAACTCTACTAGGTGAACGAATGCACAGCAGAGCAGTTTCAAGGAAACCTTTCTCCTGAGTTTTAGACGAAGTTTCCTGCGGTTTAGGACGTATGCCGGCATTGGGCTGGAAATACCGGTTTTGGGATTCTGCACAGAAAGGGTTTGCAAACCGCTGAATCCACACGTGAGTTTTACTCTGTCACTTGAATGCACACATTGACAACCATTCAGTTAGATAGCTCCGTTTTGGTTTAAGAAGCAGATATTTCTCTGTACAGCCTATGGTCCCATTCACTCGGGAATATCACAACGCAGCTCCAAGAAGAAACGTGTTTCTGACTCGCTGAATCTCAACATAGATTCAACTCTCTTAGGTGAACGAACACACAGCAGAGCAGTTTCAAGGAAACGTTTCTCCTGAGATTTAGACGAAGTTTCCGGCGGTTTAGTACGTATGCCGGCATTGGGATGGAAATACCGGTATTGGGATTCTGCACAGAAAGGGTTTGCAAACCGCTGAATCCACACGTCAGTTTAACTCTGTCACTTGAATGCACACATTGTCAACCATTTTGTTAGACAGCTCCGTTTTGATTTTAGAAGCAGATATTTCGCTGTACAGCCTATGGTCCCATTCACTCGGGAATATCCCAACGCGGGTCCTAGAAGAAACGTGTTTCTGACTCGCTGAATCTCAACATAGATTCAACTCTCTTAGGTGAACGAACGCACAGCAGAGCAGTTTCAAGGAAACGATTCTGCTGAGTTTTAGACCAAGTTTACTGCTGTTTAGTAGGTATGCCGGCATTGGGATGGAAATACCGGTATTGGGATTCTGCACAGAAACGGTGTGCAAACCGCTGAATCCTCACGTGAGTTTAACTCTGTCAGTTGAATGCGCACATTGACAAGCATTCAGTTAGATAGCTCCGTTTAGGTTTTAGAAGCAGATATTTCTCTGTACAGCCTATGGTTCCATTCACTCGGGAATATCACAACGCAGCTCCTAGACGAAACGTGTTTCTGACTCGATGAATCTCAACATAGATTCAACTCTCTTAGGTGAACGAACGCACAGCAGAGCAGTTTCAAGGAAACGTTTCTCCTGAGTTTTAGACGAAGTTTCCGGCGGTTTAGTACGTATGCCGGCATTGCGCTGGAAATACCGGTATTGGGATTCTGCACAGAAAGGGTTTGCAAACCGCTGAATCCACACGTGAGTTTAACTCTGTCAGTTGAATGCACACATTGACAACCATTCAGTTATATAGCTCCGTTTTGGTTTTAGAAGCAGATATTTCTCTGTACAGCCTATGGTCCCATTCACTCGGGAATATCCCAACACAGCTCCTAGAAGAAACGTGTTTCTGACTCGCTGAATCTCAACATAAATTCAACTCTCTTAGTTGAATGAACGCACAGCAGAGCAGTTTCAAGGAAACGATTCTCCTGAGTTTCAGACCAAGTTTACTGCTGTTTAGTACGTATGCCGGCATTGGGCTGGAAATACCGGTATTGGGATTCTGCACAGAAAGGGTTTGCAAACCGCTGAATCCACACGTGAGTTTAACTCTGTCAGTTGAATGCGCACATTGACAAGCATTCAGTTAGATAGCTCCGTTTAGGTTTTAAAAGCAGATATTTCTCTGTACAGCCTATGGTTCCATTCACTCGGGAATATCACAACGCAGCTCCTAGAAGAAACGTGTTTCTGACTCGATGAGTCTCAACATAGATTCAACTCTCTTAGGTGAACGAACGCACAGCAGAGCAGTTTCAAGGAAACGTTTCTCCTGAGTTTTAGACGAAGTTTCCGGCGGTTTAGTACGTATGACGGCATTGGGCTGGAAATACCGGTATTGGGATTCTTCACAGAAAGGGTTTGCAAACCGCGGAATCCACACGTGAATTTAACTCTGTCAGTTGAATGCACACATTGACAACCATTCAGTTAGATAGCTCCGTTTTGGTTTTAGAAGCAGATATTTCTCTGTACAGCCTATGGTCCCATTCACTCGGGAATATCCCAACACAGCTCCTAGAAGAAACGTGTTTCTGACTCGCTGAATCTCAACATAGATTCAACTCTCTTAGGTAAATGAATGCACAGCAGAGCAGTTTCAAGGAAACGATTCTCCTGAGTTTCAGACCAAGTTTACTGCTGTTTAGTACGTATGCCGGCATTGGGATGGAAATACCGGTATTGGGATTCTGCACAGAAACGGTTTGCAAACCGCTGAATCCACACGTGAGTTTAACTCTGTCAGTTGAATGCACACATTGACAACCATTCAGTTAGATAGCTCCGTTTTGGTTTTAGAAGCACATATTTCTCTGTACAGCCTATGGTCCCATTCACTCGGGAATATCCCAACACAGCTCCTAGAAGAAACGTGTTTCTGACTCGCTGAATCTCAACATAGATTCAACTCTCTTAGGTGAACGAACGCACCGCAGAGCAGTTTCAAGGAAACGTTTCTCCTGAGTTCTAGACGAAGTTTCCTGCGGTTTAGGACGTATGCCGGCATTGGGCTGGAAATACCGGTTTTGGTATTCTGCACAAAAAGGGTTTCCAAACCGCTGAATCCACACGTGAGTTTTACTCTGTCAGTTGAATGCACACATTGACAACCATTCAGTTCGATAGCTCCGTTTTGGTTTTAGAAGCAGATATTTCTCTGTACAGCCTATGTTCCCATTCACTCGGGAATATCCCAACACAGCTCCTAGAAGAAACGTGTTTCTGACTCGCTGAATCTCAACATAGATTCAACTCTCTTAGGTGAACGAAAGCACAGCAGAGCAGTTTCAAGGAAACGTTTCTCCTGAGTTTTAGACCAAGTTTCCTGAGGTTTAGTACGTATGCCGGCATTGGGCTGGAAATACCGGTATTGGGATTCTGCACAGAAAGGGTTTGCAAACCGCTGAATCCACACGTGAGTTTAACTCTGTCAGTTGAATGCACACATTGACAACCATTTTGTTAGACAGCTCCGTTTTGGTTTTAGAAGCAGATATTTCTCTGTACAGCCTATGGTCCCATTCACTCGGGAATATCCCAAGGCAGCTCCTAGAAGAAACGTATTTCTGACTCGCTGAATCTCAACATAGATTCAACTCTCTTAGGTGAACGAACGCACAGCAGAGCAGTTTCAAGGAAACGGTTCTCCTGAGTTTTAAACCAAGTTTACTGCTGTTTAGTACGTATGCCGGCATTGGGATGGAAATACCGATTTTGGGATTCTGCACAGAAACGGTTTGCAAACCGCTGAATGCACACGTGAGTTTAACTCTGTCAGTTGAATGCACACATTGACAACCATTCAGTTAGATAGCTCCGTTTTGGTTTTAGAAGCAGATATTTCTCTGTACAGCCTATGGTCCCATTCACTCGGGAATATCCCAACACAGCTCCTAGAAGAAACGTGTTTCTGAATCGCTGAATCTCAACATAGATTCAACTCTCTTAGGTGAACGAACGCACAGCAGAGCAGTTTCAAGGAAACGTTTCTCCTGAGTTTTAGACGAAGTTTCCTGCGGTTTAGGACCTATGCCGGCATTGGGCTGGAAATACCGGTTTTGGGATTCTGCACAGAAAGGGTTTGCAAACCGCTGAATCCACACGTGAGTTTTACTCTGTCAGTTGAATGCACACATTGACAACCATTCAGTTCGATAGCTCCGTTTTGGTTTTAAAAGCAGATATTTCTCTGTACAGCCTATGGTCCCATTCACTCGGGAATATCCCAACGCAGCTCCTAGAAGAAACGTGTTTCTGACTCGATGAATCTCAACATAGATTCAACTCTCTTAGGTGAACGAACGCACAGCAGAGCAGTTTCAAGGAAACGTTTCTCCTGAGTTTTAGACGAAGTTACCGGCAGTTTAGTACGTATGCTGGCATTGGGTTGGAAATACCGGTATTGGGATTCTGCACAGAAAGGATTTGCAAACCGCTGAATCCACACCTGAGTTTAACTCTGTCAGTTGAATGCACACATTGTCAACCATTTTGTTAGACAGCTCCGTTTTGATTTTAGAAGCAGATATTTCGCTGCACAGCCTATGGTCCCATTCACTCGGGAATATCCCAACGCGGCTCCTAGAAGGAACGTGTTTCTGACTCGCTGAATCTCAACATAGATTCAACTCTCTTAGGTGAACGAACGCACAGCAGAGCAGTTTCAAGGAAACGATTCTGCTGAGTTTTAGACCAAGTTTACTGCTGTTTAGTACGTATGCCGGCATTGGGATCGAAATACCGGTTTTGGGATTCTGCACAGAAACGGTTTGCAAACCGCTGAATCCTCACGTGAGTTTAACTCTGTCAGTTGAATGCGCACATTGACAAGCATTCAGTTAGATAGCTCCGTTTAGGTTTTAGAAGCAGATATTTCTCTGTACAGCCTATGGTTCCATTCACTCGGGAATATCACAACGCAGCTCCTAGAAGAAACGTGTTTCTGACTCGCTGAATATCAACATAGATTCAACTCTCTTAGGTGAACGAATGCACAGCAGAGCAGTTTCAAGGAAACGTTTCTCCTGAGTTTTAGTCGAAGTTTTCGGCGATTTAGTACGGATGCCGGCATTGGGCTGGAAATACCGGTATTGGGATTCTGTACAGAAAGGGTTTGCAAACCGCTGAATCCACACGTGAGTTTAACTCTGTCAGTTGAATGCACACATTGACAACCATTTTGTTAGACAGCTCCGTTTTGGTTTTAGAAGCAGATATTTCTCTGTACAGCCTATGGTCCCATTCACTCGGGAATATCCCAAGGCAGCTCCTAGAAGAAACGTATTTCTGACACGCTGAATCTCAACATAGATTCAACTCTCTTAGGTGAACGAACGCACAGCAGAGCAGTTTCAAGGAAACGGTTCTCCTGAGTTTTAAACCAAGTTTACTGCTGTTTAGTACGTATGCCGGCATTGGGATGGAAATACCGGTTTTGGGATTCTGCACAGAAACGGTTTGCAAACCGCTGAATGCACACGAGAGTTTAACTCTGTCAGTTGAATGCACACATTGACAACCATTCAGTTAGATAGCTCCGTTTTGGTTTTAGAAGCAGATATTTCTCTGTACAGCCTATGGTCCCATTCACTCGGGAATATCCCATCGCAGCTCCTAGAAGAAACGTGTTTCTGACTCGCTGAATCTCAACATAGATTCAACTCTCTTAGGTGAACGAATGCACAGCAGAGCAGTTTCAAGGAAACCTTTCTCCTGAGTTTTAGACGAAGTTTCCTGCGGTTTAGGACGTATGCCGGCATTGGGATGGAAATACCGGTTTTGGGATTCTGCACAGAAAGGGTTTGCAAACCGCTGAATCCACACGTGAGTTTTACTCTGTCACTTGAATGCACACATTGACAACCATTCAGTTAGATAGCTCCGTTTTGGTTTAAGAAGCAGATATTTCTCTGTACAGCCTATGGTCCCATTCACTCGGGAATATCACAACGCAGCTCCAAGAAGAAACGTGTTTCTGACTCGCTGAATCTCAACATAGATTCAACTCTCTTAGGTGAACGAACACACAGCAGAGCAGTTTCAAGGAAACGTTTCTCCTGAGATTTAGACGAAGTTTCCGGCGGTTTAGTACGTATGCCGGCATTGGGATGGAAATACCGGTATTGGGATTCTGTACAGAAAGGGTTTGCAAACCGCTGAATCCACACGTGAGTTTAACTCTGTCAGTTGAATGCACACATTGACAACCATTTTGTTAGACAGCTCCGTTTTGGTTTTAGAAGCAGATATTTCTCTGTACAGCCTATGGTCCCATTCACTCGGGAATATCCCAAGGCAGCTCCTAGAAGAAACGTATTTCTGACTCGCTGAATCTCAACATAGATTCAACTCTCTTAGGTGAACGAACGCACAGCAGAGCAGTTTCAAGGAAACGGTTCTCCTGAGTTTTAAACCAAGTTTACTGCTGTTTAGTACGTATGCCGGCATTGGGATGGAAATACCGGTTTTGGGATTCTGCACAGAAACGGTTTGCAAACCGCTGAATGCACACGAGAGTTTAACTCTGTCAGTTGAATGCACACATTGACAACCATTCAGTTAGATAGCTCCGTTTTGGTTTTAGAAGCAGATATTTCTCTGTACAGCCTATGGTCCCATTCACTCGGGAATATCCCATCGCAGCTCCTAGAAGAAACGTGTTTCTGACTCGCTGAATCTCAACATAGATTCAACTCTCTTAGGTGAACGAATGCACAGCAGAGCAGTTTCAAGGAAACCTTTCTCCTGAGTTTTAGACGAAGTTTCCTGCGGTTTAGGACGTATGCCGGCATTGGGCTGGAAATACCGGTTTTGGGATTCTGCACAGAAAGGGTTTGCAAACCGCTGAATCCACACGTGAGTTTTACTCTGTCACTTGAATGCACACATTGACAACCATTCAGTTAGATAGCTCCGTTTTGGTTTAAGAAGCAGATATTTCTCTGTACAGCCTATGGTCCCATTCACTCGGGAATATCACAACGCAGCTCCAAGAAGAAACGTGTTTCTGACTCGCTGAATCTCAACATAGATTCAACTCTCTTAGGTGAACGAACACACAGCAGAGCAGTTTCAAGGAAACGTTTCTCCTGAGATTTAGACGAAGTTTCCGGCGGTTTAGTACGTATGCCGGCATTGGGATGGAAATACCGGTATTGGGATTCTGCACAGAAAGGGTTTGCAAACCGCTGAATCCACACGTCAGTTTAACTCTGTCACTTGAATGCACACATTGTCAACCATTTTGTTAGACAGCTCCGTTTTGATTTTAGAAGCAGATATTTCGCTGTACAGCCTATGGTCCCATTCACTCGGGAATATCCCAACGCGGGTCCTAGAAGAAACGTGTTTCTGACTCGCTGAATCTCAACATAGATTCAACTCTCTTAGGTGAACGAACGCACAGCAGAGCAGTTTCAAGGAAACGATTCTGCTGAGTTTTAGACCAAGTTTACTGCTGTTTAGTAGGTATGCCGGCATTGGGATGGAAATACCGGTATTGGGATTCTGCACAGAAACGGTGTGCAAACCGCTGAATCCTCACGTGAGTTTAACTCTGTCAGTTGAATGCGCACATTGACAAGCATTCAGTTAGATAGCTCCGTTTAGGTTTTAGAAGCAGATATTTCTCTGTACAGCCTATGGTTCCATTCACTCGGGAATATCACAACGCAGCTCCTAGAAGAAACGTGTTTCTGACTCGATGAATCTCAACATAGATTCAACTCTCTTAGGTGAACGAACGCACAGCAGAGCAGTTTCAAGGAAACGTTTCTCCTGAGTTTTAGACGAAGTTTCCGGCGGTTTAGTACGTATGCCGGCATTGCGCTGGAAATACCGGTATTGGGATTCTGCACAGAAAGGGTTTGCAAACCGCTGAATCCACACGTGAGTTTAACTCTGTCAGTTGAATGCACACATTGACAACCATTCAGTTATATAGCTCCGTTTTGGTTTTAGAAGCAGATATTTCTCTGTACAGCCTATGGTCCCATTCACTCGGGAATATCCCAACACAGCTCCTAGAAGAAACGTGTTTCTGACTCGCTGAATCTCAACATAAATTCAACTCTCTTAGTTGAATGAACGCACAGCAGAGCAGTTTCAAGGAAACGATTCTCCTGAGTTTCAGACCAAGTTTACTGCTGTTTAGTACGTATGCCGGCATTGGGCTGGAAATACCGGTATTGGGATTCTGCACAGAAAGGGTTTGCAAACCGCTGAATCCACACGTGAGTTTAACTCTGTCAGTTGAATGCGCACATTGACAAGCATTCAGTTAGATAGCTCCGTTTAGGTTTTAAAAGCAGATATTTCTCTGTACAGCCTATGGTTCCATTCACTCGGGAATATCACAACGCAGCTCCTAGAAGAAACGTGTTTCTGACTCGATGAGTCTCAACATAGATTCAACTCTCTTAGGTGAACGAACGCACAGCAGAGCAGTTTCAAGGAAACGTTTCTCCTGAGTTTTAGACGAAGTTTCCGGCGGTTTAGTACGTATGCTGGCATTGGGCTGGAAATACCGGTATTGGGATTCTTCACAGAAAGGGTTTGCAAACCGCGGAATCCACACGTGAATTTAACTCTGTCAGTTGAATGCACACATTGACAACCATTCAGTTAGATAGCTCCGTTTTGGTTTTAGAAGCAGATATTTCTCTGTACAGCCTATGGTCCCATTCACTCGGGAATATCCCAACACAGCTCCTAGAAGAAACGTGTTTCTGACTCGCTGAATCTCAACATAGATTCAACTCTCTTAGGTGAATGAATGCACAGCAGAGCAGTTTCAAGGAAACGATTCTCCTGAGTTTCAGACCAAGTTTACTGCTGTTTAGTACGTATGCCGGCATTGGGATGGAAATACCGGTATTGGGATTCTGCACAGAAACGGTTTGCAAACCGCTGAATCCACACGTGAGTTTAACTCTGTCAGTTGAATGCACACATTGACAACCATTCAGTTAGATAGCTCCGTTTTGGTTTTAGAAGCACATATTTCTCTGTACAGCCTATGGTCCCATTCACTCGGGAATATCCCAACACAGCTCCTAGAAGAAACGTGTTTCTGACTCGCTGAATCTCAACATAGATTCAACTCTCTTAGGTGAACGAACGCACCGCAGAGCAGTTTCAAGGAAACGTTTCTCCTGAGTTCTAGACGAAGTTTCCTGCGGTTTAGGACGTATGCCGGCATTGGGCTGGAAATACCGGTTTTGGTATTCTGCACAAAAAGGGTTTCCAAACCGCTGAATCCACACGTGAGTTTTAGTCTGTCAGTTGAATGCACACATTGACAACCATTCAGTTCGATAGCTCCGTTTTGGTTTTAGAAGCAGATATTTCTCTGTACAGCCTATGTTCCCATTCCCTCGGGAATATCCCAACACAGCTCCTAGAAGAAACGTGTTTCTGACTCGCTGAATCTCAACATAGATTCAACTCTCTTAGGTGAACGAAAGCACAGCAGAGCAGTTTCAAGGAAACGTTTCTCCTGAGTTTTAGACCAAGTTTCCTGAGGTTTAGTACGTATGCCGGCATTGGGCTGGAAATACCGGTATTGGGATTCTGCACAGAAAGGGTTTGCAAACCGCTGAATCCACACGTGAGTTTAACTCTGTCAGTTGAATGCACACATTGACAACCATTTTGTTAGACAGCTCCGTTTTGGTTTTAGAAGCAGATATTTCTCTGTACAGCCTATGGTCCCATTCACTCGGGAATATCCCAAGGCAGCTCCTAGAAGAAACGTATTTCTGACTCGCTGAATCTCAACATAGATTCAACTCTCTTAGGTGAACGAACGCACAGCAGAGCAGTTTCAAGGAAACGGTTCTCCTGAGTTTTAAACCAAGTTTACTGCTGTTTAGTACGTATGCCGGCATTGGGATGGAAATACCGATTTTGGGATTCTGCACAGAAACGGTTTGCAAACCGCTGAATGCACACGTGAGTTTAACTCTGTCAGTTGAATGCACACATTGACAACCATTCAGTTAGATAGCTCCGTTTTGGTTTTAGAAGCAGATATTTCTCTGTACAGCCTATGGTCCCATTCACTCGGGAATATCCCAACACAGCTCCTAGAAGAAACGTGTTTCTGAATCGCTGAATCTCAACATAGATTCAACTCTCTTAGGTGAACGAACGCACAGCAGAGCAGTTTCAAGGAAACGTTTCTCCTGAGTTTTAGACGAAGTTTCCTGCGGTTTAGGACCTATGCCGGCATTGGGCTGGAAATACCGGTTTTGGGATTCTGCACAGAAAGGGTTTGCAAACCGCTGAATCCACACGTGAGTTTTACTCTGTCAGTTGAATGCACACATTGACAACCATTCAGTTCGATAGCTCCGTTTTGGTTTTAAAAGCAGATATTTCTCTGTACAGCCTATGGTCCCATTCACTCGGGAATATCCCAACGCAGCTCCTAGAAGAAACGTGTTTCTGACTCGATGAATCTCAACATAGATTCAACTCTCTTAGGTGAACGAACGCACAGCAGAGCAGTTTCAAGGAAACGTTTCTCCTGAGTTTTAGACGAAGTTACCGGCAGTTTAGTACGTATGCTGGCATTGGGTTGGAAATACCGGTATTGGGATTCTGCACAGAAAGGATTTGCAAACCGCTGAATCCACACCTGAGTTTAACTCTGTCAGTTGAATGCACACATTGTCAACCATTTTGTTAGACAGCTCCGTTTTGATTTTAGAAGCAGATATTTCGCTGCACAGCCTATGGTCCCATTCACTCGGGAATATCCCAACGCGGCTCCTAGAAGGAACGTGTTTCTGACTCGCTGAATCTCAACATAGATTCAACTCTCTTAGGTGAACGAACGCACAGCAGAGCAGTTTCAAGGAAACGATTCTGCTGAGTTTTAGACCAAGTTTACTGCTGTTTAGTACGTATGCCGGCATTGGGATCGAAATACCGGTTTTGGGATTCTGCACAGAAACGGTTTGCAAACCGCTGAATCCTCACGTGAGTTTAACTCTGTCAGTTGAATGCGCACATTGACAAGCATTCAGTTAGATAGCTCCGTTTAGGTTTTAGAAGCAGATATTTCTCTGTACAGCCTATGGTTCCATTCACTCGGGAATATCACAACGCAGCTCCTAGAAGAAACGTGTTTCTGACTCGCTGAATCTCAACATAGATTCAACTCTCTTAGGTGAACGAACGCACAGCAGAGCAGTTTCAAGGAAACGTTTCTCCTGAGTTTTAGACGAAGTTTCCGGCGGTTTAGTACGTATGCTGGCATTGGGCTGGAAATACCGGTATTGGGATTCTGCACATAAAGGGTTTGCAAACCGCTGAATCCACACGTGAGTTTAACTCTGTCAGTTGAATGCACACATTGACAACCATTCAGTTAGATAGCTCCGTTATGGTTTTAGAAGCAGATATTTCTCTGTACAGCCTATGGTCCCATTCACTCGGGAATATCCCAACACAGCTCCTAAAAGAAACGTGTTTCTGACTCGCTGAATCTCAACATAGATTCAACTCTCTTAGGTGAACGAACGCACAGCAGAGCAGTTTCAAGGAAACGTTTCTCCTGAGTTTTAGACGAAGTTTCCTGCGGTTTAGGACGTATGCCGGCATTGGGCTGGAAATACCGGTTTTGGGATTCTGCACAGAAAGGGTTTGCAAACCGCTGAATCCACACGTGAGTTTTACTCGGTCAGTTGAATGCACACATTGACAACCATTAAGTTAGATAGCTCCGTTTTGGTTTTAAAAGCAGATATTTCGCTGTACAGCCTATGGTCCCATTCACTCGGGAATATCTCAACCCAGCTCCAAGAAGAAACGTGTTTCTGACTCGCTGAATCTCCACATAGATTCAACTCCCTTAGGTGAACGAATGCACAGCAGAGCAGTTTCAAGGAAACGTTTCTCCTGAGTTTTAGACGAAGTTTCCGGTGTTTTAGTACGTATGCCGACATTGGGCTGGAAATACCGGTATTGGGATTCTGCACAGAAAGGGTTTGCAAACCGCTGAATCCACACGTGAGTTTAACTCTGTCACTTGAATGCACACATTGACAACCATTCAGTTAGATAGCTCCGTTTTGGTTTTAGAAGCAGATATTTCTCTGTACAGCCTATGGTCCCATTCACTCGGGAATATCCCAACACAGCTCCTAGAAGAAACGTGTTTCTGACTCGCTGTATCTGAACCTAGATTCAACTCTCTTAGGTGAACGAACTCACAGCAGAGCAGTTTCAAGGAAACGTTTCTCCTGAGTTTTAGACGAAGTATCCTGAGGTTTAGTCCGTATGCCGGCATTGGGATGGAAATACCGGTTTTGCGATTCTGCACAGAAAGGGTTTGCAAACCGCTGAATCCACACGTGAGTTTAACTCTGTCAGTTGAATGCACACATTGACAACCATTTTGTTAGACAGCTCCGTTTTGGTTTTAGAAGCAGATATTTCTCTGTACAGCCTATGGACTCATTCACTCGGGAATATCCCAACGCGGCTCCTAGAAGAAACGTGTTTCTGACTCGCTGAATCTCAACATAGATTCAACTCTCTTAGGTGAACGAACGCACAGCAGAGCAGTTTCAAGGAAACGATTCTGCTGAGTTTTAGACCAAGTTTACTGCTGTTTAGTACGTATGCCGGCATTGGGATGGAAATACCGGTTTTGGGATTCTGCACAGAAAGGGTTTGCAAACCGCTGAATCCACACGTGAGTTTTACTCTGTCACTTGAATGCACACATTGACAACCATTCAGTTAGATAGCTCCGTTTTGGTTTAAGAAGCAGATATTTCTCTGTACAGCCTATGGTCCCATTCACTCGGGAATATCACAACGCAGCTCCAAGAAGAAACGTGTTTCTGACTCGCTGAATCTCAACATAGATTCAACTCTCTTAGGTGAACGAACACACAGCAGAGCAGTTTCAAGGAAACGTTTCTCCTGAGATTTAGACGAAGTTTCCGGCGGTTTAGTACGTATGCCGGCATTGGGATGGAAATACCGGTATTGGGATTCTGTACAGAAAGGGTTTGCAAACCGCTGAATCCACACGTGAGTTTAACTCTGTCAGTTGAATGCACACATTGACAACCATTTTGTTAGACAGCTCCGTTTTGGTTTTAGAAGCAGATATTTCTCTGTACAGCCTATGGTCCCATTCACTCGGGAATATCCCAAGGCAGCTCCTAGAAGAAACGTATTTCTGACTCGCTGAATCTCAACATAGATTCAACTCTCTTAGGTGAACGAACGCACAGCAGAGCAGTTTCAAGGAAACGGTTCTCCTGAGTTTTAAACCAAGTTTACTGCTGTTTAGTACGTATGCCGGCATTGGGATGGAAATACCGGTTTTGGGATTCTGCACAGAAACGGTTTGCAAACCGCTGAATGCACACGAGAGTTTAACTCTGTCAGTTGAATGCACACATTGACAACCATTCAGTTAGATAGCTCCGTTTTGGTTTTAGAAGCAGATATTTCTCTGTACAGCCTATGGTCCCATTCACTCGGGAATATCCCATCGCAGCTCCTAGAAGAAACGTGTTTCTGACTCGCTGAATCTCAACATAGATTCAACTCTCTTAGGTGAACGAATGCACAGCAGAGCAGTTTCAAGGAAACCTTTCTCCTGAGTTTTAGACGAAGTTTCCTGCGGTTTAGGACGTATGCCGGCATTGGGCTGGAAATACCGGTTTTGGGATTCTGCACAGAAAGGGTTTGCAAACCGCTGAATCCACACGTGAGTTTTACTCTGTCACTTGAATGCACACATTGACAACCATTCAGTTAGATAGCTCCGTTTTGGTTTAAGAAGCAGATATTTCTCTGTACAGCCTATGGTCCCATTCACTCGGGAATATCACAACGCAGCTCCAAGAAGAAACGTGTTTCTGACTCGCTGAATCTCAACATAGATTCAACTCTCTTAGGTGAACGAACACACAGCAGAGCAGTTTCAAGGAAACGTTTCTCCTGAGATTTAGACGAAGTTTCCGGCGGTTTAGTACGTATGCCGGCATTGGGATGGAAATACCGGTATTGGGATTCTGCACAGAAAGGGTTTGCAAACCGCTGAATCCACACGTCAGTTTAACTCTGTCACTTGAATGCACACATTGTCAACCATTTTGTTAGACAGCTCCGTTTTGATTTTAGAAGCAGATATTTCGCTGTACAGCCTATGGTCCCATTCACTCGGGAATATCCCAACGCGGGTCCTAGAAGAAACGTGTTTCTGACTCGCTGAATCTCAACATAGATTCAACTCTCTTAGGTGAACGAACGCACAGCAGAGCAGTTTCAAGGAAACGATTCTGCTGAGTTTTAGACCAAGTTTACTGCTGTTTAGTAGGTATGCCGGCATTGGGATGGAAATACCGGTATTGGGATTCTGCACAGAAACGGTGTGCAAACCGCTGAATCCTCACGTGAGTTTAACTCTGTCAGTTGAATGCGCACATTGACAAGCATTCAGTTAGATAGCTCCGTTTAGGTTTTAGAAGCAGATATTTCTCTGTACAGCCTATGGTTCCATTCACTCGGGAATATCACAACGCAGCTCCTAGAAGAAACGTGTTTCTGACTCGATGAATCTCAACATAGATTCAACTCTCTTAGGTGAACGAACGCACAGCAGAGCAGTTTCAAGGAAACGTTTCTCCTGAGTTTTAGACGAAGTTTCCGGCGGTTTAGTACGTATGCCGGCATTGCGCTGGAAATACCGGTATTGGGATTCTGCACAGAAAGGGTTTGCAAACCGCTGAATCCACACGTGAGTTTAACTCTGTCAGTTGAATGCACACATTGACAACCATTCAGTTATATAGCTCCGTTTTGGTTTTAGAAGCAGATATTTCTCTGTACAGCCTATGGTCCCATTCACTCGGGAATATCCCAACACAGCTCCTAGAAGAAACGTGTTTCTGACTCGCTGAATCTCAACATAAATTCAACTCTCTTAGTTGAATGAACGCACAGCAGAGCAGTTTCAAGGAAACGATTCTCCTGAGTTTCAGACCAAGTTTACTGCTGTTTAGTACGTATGCCGGCATTGGGCTGGAAATACCGGTATTGGGATTCTGCACAGAAAGGGTTTGCAAACCGCTGAATCCACACGTGAGTTTAACTCTGTCAGTTGAATGCGCACATTGACAAGCATTCAGTTAGATAGCTCCGTTTAGGTTTTAAAAGCAGATATTTCTCTGTACAGCCTATGGTTCCATTCACTCGGGAATATCACAACGCAGCTCCTAGAAGAAACGTGTTTCTGACTCGATGAGTCTCAACATAGATTCAACTCTCTTAGGTGAACGAACGCACAGCAGAGCAGTTTCAAGGAAACGTTTCTCCTGAGTTTTAGACGAAGTTTCCGGCGGTTTAGTACGTATGCTGGCATTGGGCTGGAAATACCGGTATTGGGATTCTTCACAGAAAGGGTTTGCAAACCGCGGAATCCACACGTGAATTTAACTCTGTCAGTTGAATGCACACATTGACAACCATTCAGTTAGATAGCTCCGTTTTGGTTTTAGAAGCAGATATTTCTCTGTACAGCCTATGGTCCCATTCACTCGGGAATATCCCAACACAGCTCCTAGAAGAAACGTGTTTCTGACTCGCTGAATCTCAACATAGATTCAACTCTCTTAGGTGAATGAATGCACAGCAGAGCAGTTTCAAGGAAACGATTCTCCTGAGTTTCAGACCAAGTTTACTGCTGTTTAGTACGTATGCCGGCATTGGGATGGAAATACCGGTATTGGGATTCTGCACAGAAACGGTTTGCAAACCGCTGAATCCACACGTGAGTTTAACTCTGTCAGTTGAATGCACACATTGACAACCATTCAGTTAGATAGCTCCGTTTTGGTTTTAGAAGCACATATTTCTCTGTACAGCCTATGGTCCCATTCACTCGGGAATATCCCAACACAGCTCCTAGAAGAAACGTGTTTCTGACTCGCTGAATCTCAACATAGATTCAACTCTCTTAGGTGAACGAACGCACCGCAGAGCAGTTTCAAGGAAACGTTTCTCCTGAGTTCTAGACGAAGTTTCCTGCGGTTTAGGACGTATGCCGGCATTGGGCTGGAAATACCGGTTTTGGTATTCTGCACAAAAAGGGTTTCCAAACCGCTGAATCCACACGTGAGTTTTACTCTGTCAGTTGAATGCACACATTGACAACCATTCAGTTCGATAGCTCCGTTTTGGTTTTAGAAGCAGATATTTCTCTGTACAGCCTATGTTCCCATTCACTCGGGAATATCCCAACACAGCTCCTAGAAGAAACGTGTTTCTGACTCGCTGAATCTCAACATAGATTCAACTCTCTTAGGTGAACGAAAGCACAGCAGAGCAGTTTCAAGGAAACGTTTCTCCTGAGTTTTAGACCAAGTTTCCTGAGGTTTAGTACGTATGCCGGCATTGGGCTGGAAATACCGGTATTGGGATTCTGCACAGAAAGGGTTTGCAAACCGCTGAATCCACACGTGAGTTTAACTCTGTCAGTTGAATGCACACATTGACAACCATTTTGTTAGACAGCTCCGTTTTGGTTTTAGAAGCAGATATTTCTCTGTACAGCCTATGGTCCCATTCACTCGGGAATATCCCAAGGCAGCTCCTAGAAGAAACGTATTTCTGACTCGCTGAATCTCAACATAGATTCAACTCTCTTAGGTGAACGAACGCACAGCAGAGCAGTTTCAAGGAAACGGTTCTCCTGAGTTTTAAACCAAGTTTACTGCTGTTTAGTACGTATGCCGGCATTGGGATGGAAATACCGATTTTGGGATTCTGCACAGAAACGGTTTGCAAACCGCTGAATGCACACGTGAGTTTAACTCTGTCAGTTGAATGCACACATTGACAACCATTCAGTTAGATAGCTCCGTTTTGGTTTTAGAAGCAGATATTTCTCTGTACAGCCTATGGTCCCATTCACTCGGGAATATCCCAACACAGCTCCTAGAAGAAACGTGTTTCTGAATCGCTGAATCTCAACATAGATTCAACTCTCTTAGGTGAACGAACGCACAGCAGAGCAGTTTCAAGGAAACGTTTCTCCTGAGTTTTAGACGAAGTTTCCTGCGGTTTAGGACCTATGCCGGCATTGGGCTGGAAATACCGGTTTTGGGATTCTGCACAGAAAGGGTTTGCAAACCGCTGAATCCACACGTGAGTTTTACTCTGTCAGTTGAATGCACACATTGACAACCATTCAGTTCGATAGCTCCGTTTTGGTTTTAAAAGCAGATATTTCTCTGTACAGCCTATGGTCCCATTCACTCGGGAATATCCCAACGCAGCTCCTAGAAGAAACGTGTTTCTGACTCGATGAATCTCAACATAGATTCAACTCTCTTAGGTGAACGAACGCACAGCAGAGCAGTTTCAAGGAAACGTTTCTCCTGAGTTTTAGACGAAGTTACCGGCAGTTTAGTACGTATGCTGGCATTGGGTTGGAAATACCGGTATTGGGATTCTGCACAGAAAGGATTTGCAAACCGCTGAATCCACACCTGAGTTTAACTCTGTCAGTTGAATGCACACATTGTCAACCATTTTGTTAGACAGCTCCGTTTTGATTTTAGAAGCAGATATTTCGCTGCACAGCCTATGGTCCCATTCACTCGGGAATATCCCAACGCGGCTCCTAGAAGGAACGTGTTTCTGACTCGCTGAATCTCAACATAGATTCAACTCTCTTAGGTGAACGAACGCACAGCAGAGCAGTTTCAAGGAAACGATTCTGCTGAGTTTTAGACCAAGTTTACTGCTGTTTAGTACGTATGCCGGCATTGGGATCGAAATACCGGTTTTGGGATTCTGCACAGAAACGGTTTGCAAACCGCTGAATCCTCACGTGAGTTTAACTCTGTCAGTTGAATGCGCACATTGACAAGCATTCAGTTAGATAGCTCCGTTTAGGTTTTAGAAGCAGATATTTCTCTGTACAGCCTATGGTTCCATTCACTCGGGAATATCACAACGCAGCTCCTAGAAGAAACGTGTTTCTGACTCGCTGAATCTCAACATAGATTCAACTCTCTTAGGTGAACGAACGCACAGCAGAGCAGTTTCAAGGAAACGTTTCTCCTGAGTTTTAGACGAAGTTTCCGGCGGTTTAGTACGTATGCTGGCATTGGGCTGGAAATACCGGTATTGGGATTCTGCACATAAAGGGTGTGCAAACCGCTGAATCCACACGTGAGTTTAACTCTGTCAGTTGAATGCACACATTGACAACCATTCAGTTAGATAGCTCCGTTATGGTTTTAGAAGCAGATATTTCTCTGTACAGCCTATGGTCCCATTCACTCGGGAATATCCCAACACAGCTCCTAAAAGAAACGTGTTTCTGACTCGCTGAATCTCAACATAGATTCAACTCTCTTAGGTGAACGAACGCACAGCAGAGCAGTTTCAAGGAAACGTTTCTCCTGAGTTTTAGACGAAGTTTCCTGCGGTTTAGGACGTATGCCGGCATTGGGCTGGAAATACCGGTTTTGGGATTCTGCACAGAAAGGGTTTGCAAACCGCTGAATCCACACGTGAGTTTTACTCGGTCAGTTGAATGCACACATTGACAACCATTAAGTTAGATAGCTCCGTTTTGGTTTTAAAAGCAGATATTTCGCTGTACAGCCTATGGTCCCATTCACTCGGGAATATCTCAACCCAGCTCCAAGAAGAAACGTGTTTCTGACTCGCTGAATCTCCACATAGATTCAACTCCCTTAGGTGAACGAATGCACAGCAGAGCAGTTTCAAGGAAACGTTTCTCCTGAGTTTTAGACGAAGTTTCCGGTGTTTTAGTACGTATGCCGACATTGGGCTGGAAATACCGGTATTGGGATTCTGCACAGAAAGGGTTTGCAAACCGCTGAATCCACACGTGAGTTTAACTCTGTCACTTGAATGCACACATTGACAACCATTCAGTTAGATAGCTCCGTTTTGGTTTTAGAAGCAGATATTTCTCTGTACAGCCTATGGTCCCATTCACTCGGGAATATCCCAACACAGCTCCTAGAAGAAACGTGTTTCTGACTCGCTGTATCTGAACCTAGATTCAACTCTCTTAGGTGAACGAACTCACAGCAGAGCAGTTTCAAGGAAACGTTTCTCCTGAGTTTTAGACGAAGTATCCTGAGGTTTAGTCCGTATGCCGGCATTGGGATGGAAATACCGGTTTTGCGATTCTGCACAGAAAGGGTTTGCAAACCGCTGAATCCACACGTGAGTTTAACTCTGTCAGTTGAATGCACACATTGACAACCATTTTGTTAGACAGCTCCGTTTTGGTTTTAGAAGCAGATATTTCTCTGTACAGCCTGTGGACTCATTCACTCGGGAATATCCCAACGCGGCTCCTAGAAGAAACGTGTTTCTGACTCGCTGAATCTCAACATAGATTCAACTCTCTTAGGTGAACGAACGCACAGCAGAGCAGTTTCAAGGAAACGATTCTGCTGAGTTTTAGACCAAGTTTACTGCTGTTTAGTACGTATGCCGGCATTGGGATGGAAATACCGGTTTTGGGATTCTGCACAGAAACAGTTTGCAAACCGCTGAATCCTCACGTGAGTTTAACTCTGTCAGTTGAATGCGCACATTGACAAGCATTCAGTTAGAGCGCTCCGTTTAGGTTTTAGAAGCAGATATTTCTCTGTACAGCCTATGGTTCCATTCACTCGGGAATATCACAACGCAGCTCCTAGACGAAACGTGTTTCTCACTCGATGAATCTCAACATAGATTCAACTCTCTTAGGTGAACGAACGCACAGCAGAGCAGTTTCAAGGAAACGTTTCTCCTGAGTTTTAGACGAAGTTTCCGGCGGTTTAGTACGTATGCTGGCATTGGGCTGGAAATACCGGTATTGGGATTCTTCACAGAAAGGGTTTGCAAACCGCTGAATCCACACGTGAGTTTAACTCTGTCAGTTGAATGCACACATTGACAACCATTCAGTTAGATAGCTCCGTTTTGGTTTTAGAAGCAGATATTTCTCTGTACAGCCTATGGTCCCATTCACTCGGGAATATCCCATCGCAGCTCCTAGAAGAAACGTGTTTCTGACTCGCTGAATCTCAACATAGATTCAACTCTCTTAGGTGAACGAACGCACAGCAGAGCAGTTTCAAGGAAACGTTTCTCCTCAGTTTTAGACGAAGTTTCCTGCGGTTTAGGACGTATGCCGGCATTGGGCTGGAAATACCGGTTTTGGGATTCTGCACAGAAAGGGTTTGCAAACCGCTGAATCCACACGTGAGTTTTACTCTGTCAGTTGAATGCACACATTGACAACCATTCAGTTAGATAGCTCCGTTTTGGTTTAAGAAGCAGATATTTCTCTGTACAGCCAATGGTCCCATTCACTCGGGAATATCCCAACGCAGCTCCAAGAAGAAACGTGTTTCTGACTCGCTGAATCTCAACATAGATTCAACTCTCTTAGGTGAACGAACACACAGCAGAGCAGTTTCAAGGAAACGTTTCTCCTGAGATTTAGACGAAGTTTCCGGCGGTTTAGTACGTATGCCGGCATTGGGATGGAAATACCGGTATTGGGATTCTGCACAGAAAGGGTTTGCAAACCGCTGAATCCACACGTCAGTTTAATTCTGTCACTTGAATGCACACATTGACAACCATTCAGTTCGATAGCTCCGTTTTGGTTTTAGAAGCAGATGTTTCTCTTTACAGCCTATGGTCCCATTCACTCGGGAATATCCCAACACAGCTCCTAGAAGAAACGTGTTTCTGACTCGCTGAATTTCAACATAGATTCAACTCTCTTAGGTGAATGAACGCACAGCAGAGCAGTTTCAAGGAAACGTTTCTCCTGAGTTTTAGACGAAGTTTCCTGCGGTTTAGGACGTATGCCGGCATTGGGCTGGAAATACTGGTTTTGGGATTCTGCACAGAAAGGGTTTGCAAACCGCTGAATCCACACGTGAGTTTTACTCTGTCAGTTGAATGCACACATTGACAACCATTCAGTTAGATAGCTCCGTTTTGGTTTTAGAAGCAGATATTTCTCTGTACAGCCTATGGTCCCATTCACTCGGGAATATCCCAACGCGGCTCCTAGAAGAAACGTGTTTCTGACTCGCTGAATCTCAACATAGATTCAACTCTCTTAGGTGAACGAAAGCACAGCAGAGCAGTTTCAAGGAAACGTTTCTCCTGAGTTTTAGACGAAGTTTCCTGAGGTTTAGTACGTATGCCGGCATTGGGCTGGAGATACCGGTTTTGGGATTCTGCACAGAAAGGGTTTGCAAACCGCTGACTCCACACGTGAGTTTAACTCTATCAGTTGAATGCACACATTGACAACCATTTTGTTAGAGAGCTCCGTTTTTGTTTTAGAAGCAGATATTTCGCTGTTCAGCCTATGGTCCCATTCACTCGGGAATATCCCAATGCAGCTCCTAGAAGAAACGTGTTTCTGACTCGCTGAATTTCAACATAGATTCAACTCTCTTAGGTGAACGAACGCACAGCAGAGCAGTTTCAAGCAAACGATTCTCCTGAGTTTTAGACCAAGTTTACTGCTGTTTAGTACGAATGCCGGCATTGGGATGGCAATACCGGTTTTGGGATTCTGCACAGAAACGGTTTGCAAACCGCTGAATCCTCACGTGAGTTTAACTCTGTCAGTTGAATGCGCACATTGACAAGCATTCAGTTAGATAGCTCTGTTTTGGTTTTAGTAGCAGATATACCTCTGTACAGCCTATGGTCCCATTCACTCGGGAATATCCCAACGCAGCTCCAAGAAGAAACGTGTTTCTGACTCGCTGAATCTCAACATGGATTCAACTCTCTTAGGTGAACGAATGCACAGCAGAGCAGTTTCAAGGAAACCTTTCTCCTGAGTTTTAGACGAAGTTTCCGGCGGTTTAGGACGTATGCTGGCATTGGGCTGGAAATACCGGTTTTGGGATTCTGCACAGAAAGGGTTTGCAAACCGCTGAATCCACACGTGAGTTTAACTCTGTCAGTTGAATGCACACATTGACAACCATTCAGTTAGATAGCTCCGTTTTGGTTTTAGAAGCAGATATTTCTCTGTACAGCCTATGGTCCCATTCACTCGGGAATATCCCAACGCAACTCCTAGAAGAAACGTGTTTCTGACTCGCTGAATCTCCACATAGATTCAACTCCCTTTGGTGAACGAATGCTCAGCAGAGCAGTTTCAAGGAAACGTTTCTCCTGAGTTTTAGACGAAGTTTCCGGCGGTTTAGTACGTATGCCGACATTGGGCTGGAAATACCGGTATTGGGATTCTGCACAGAAAGGGTTTGCAAACCGCTGAATCCACACGTGAGTTTAACTGTGTCAGTTGAATGCACACATTGACAACCATTCAGTTAGATAGCTCCGTTTTGGTTTTAGAAGCAGATATTTCTCTGTACAGCCTATGGTCCCATTCACTCGGGATTATCCCAACACAGCTCCTAGAAGAAACGTGTTTCTGACTCGCTGTATCTCAACCTAGATTCAACTCTCTTAGGTGAACGAACTCACAGCAGAGCAGTTTCAAGGAAACGTTTCTCCTGAGTTTTAGACGAAGTTTCCTGAGGTTTAGTACGTATGCCGGCATTGGGATGTAAATACTGGTTTTGCGATTCTGCACAGAAAGGGTTTGCAAACCGCTGAATCCACACGTGAGTTTAACTCTGTCAGTTGAATGCACACATTGACAACCATTTTGTTAGACAGCTCCATTTTGGTTTTAGAAGCAGATATTTCTCTGTACAGCCTATGGACTCATTCACTCGGGAATATCCCAACGCGGCTCCTAGAAGAAACGTGTTTCTGACTCGCTGAATCTCAACATAGATTCAACTCTCTTAGGTGAACGAACGCACAGCAGAGCATGTTTCAAGGAAACGATTCTGCTGAGTTTTAGACCAAGTTTACTGCTGTTTAGTACGTATGCCGGCATTAGGATGGAAATACCGGTTTTGGGATTCTGCACAGAAACGGTTTGCAAACCGCTGAATCCTCACGTGAGTTTAACTCTGTCAGTTGAATGCGCACATTGACAAGCATTCAGTTAGATAGCTCCGTTTAGGTTTTAGAAGCAGATATTTCTCTGTACAGACTATAGTTCCATTCACTCGGGAATATAACAACGCAGCTCCTAGAAGAAACGTGTTTCTGACTCGCTTAATCTCCACATAGATTCAACTCCCTTAGGTGAACGAATGCACAGCAGATCAGTTTCAAGGAAACGTTTCTCCTGAGTTTTAGACGATGTTTCCGGCGGTTTAGTACGTATGCCGACATTGGGCTGGAAATACCGGTATTGGGATTCTGCACAGAAAGGGTTTGCAAACCGCTGAATCCACACGTGAGTTTAACTCTGTCAGTTGAATGCACACATTGACAACCATTCAGTTAGATAGCTCCGTTTTGGTTTTAGAAGCAGATATTTCTCTGTACAGCCTATGGTCCCATTCACTCGGGAATATCCCATCGCAGCTCCTAGAAGAAACGTGTTTCTCACTCGCTGAATCTCAACATAGATTCAACTCTCTTAGGTGAACGAATGCACAGCAGAGCAGTTTCAAGGAAACCTTTCTCCTGAGTTTTAGACGAAGTTTCCTGCGGTTTAGGACGTATGCCGGCATTGGGCTGGAAATACCGGTTTTGGGATTCTGCACAGAAAGGGTTTGCAAACCGCTGAATCCACACGTGAGTTTTACTCTGTCACTTGAATGCACACATTGACAACCATTCAGTTATATAGCTCCGTTTTGGTTTTAGAAGCAGATATTTCTCTGTACATCCTATGGTCCCATTCACTCGGGAATATCCCAACGCAGCTCCAAGAAGAAACGTGTTTCTGACTCGCTGAATCTCAACATAGATTCAACTCTCTTAGGTGAACGAACACACAGCAGAGCAGTTTCAAGGAAACGTTTCTCCTGAGATTTAGACGAAGTTTCCGGCGGTTTAGTACGTATGCCGTCATTGGGCTGGAAATACCGGTTTTGGGATTCTGCAACGAAAGGGTTTGCCAACCGCTGAATCCACACGTGAGTTTAACTCTGTCACTTGAATGCACACATTGACAACCATTCAGTTAGATAGCTCCGTTTTGGTTTTAGAAGCAGATATTTCTCTGTACAGCCTATGGTCCCATTCACTCGGGAATATCCCAACACAGCTCCTAGAAGAAACGTGTTTCTGACTCGCTGAATCTCAACATAGATTCAACTCTCTTAGGTGAATGAACGCACAGCAGAGCAGTTTCAAGGAAACGTTTCTCCTGAGTTTTAGACGAAGTTTCCTGCAGTTTAGGACGTATGCCGGCATTGGGCTGGAAATACTGGTTTTGGGATTCTGCACAGAAAGGGTTTGCAAACCGCTGAATCCACACGTGAGTTTTACTCTGTCAGTTGAATGCACACATTGACAACCATTCAGTTAGATAGCTCCGTTTTGGTTTTAAAAGCAGATATTTCTCTGTACAGCCTATGGTCCCATTCACTCGGGAATATCCCAACGCAGCTCCAAGAAGAAACGTGTTTCTGACTCGCTGAATCTCAACATAGATTCAACTCTCTTAGGTGAACGAAAGCACAGCAGAGCAGTTTCAAGGAAACGTTTCTCCTGAGTTTTAGACGAAGTTTCCTGAGGTTTAGTACGTATGCCGGCATTGGGCTGGAAATACCGGTATTGGGATTCTGCACAGAAAGTGTTTGCAAACCGCTGAATCCACACGTGAGTTTAACTCTGTCAGTTGAATGCACACATTGACAACCATTTTGTTAGACAGCTCCGTTTTTGTTTTAGAAGCAGATATTTCGCTGTTCTGCCTATGGTCCCATTCACTCGGGAATATCCCAATGCAGCTCCTAGAAGAAACGTGTTTCTGACTCGCTGAATCTCAACATAGATTCAACTCTCTTAGGTGAACGAACGCACAGCAGAGCAGTTTCAAGGAAACGATTCTCCTGAGTTTTAGACCAAGTTTACTGCTGTTTACTACGTACGCCGTCATTGGGATGGAAATACCGGTTTTGGGATTCTGCACAGAAACGGTTTGCAAACCGCTGAATCCTCACGTGAGTTTAACTCTGTCAGTTGAATGCGCACATTGACAAGCATTCAGTTAGATAGCTCTGTTTGGTTTTAGTAGCAGATATATCTCTGTACAGCCTATGGTCCCATTCACTCGAGAATATCCCAACGCAGCTCCTAGAAGAAACGTGTTTCTGACTCGCTGAATCTCAACATGGATTCAACTCTCTTAGGTGAACGAATGCACAGCAGAGCAGTTTCAAGGAAACCTTTCTCCTGAGTTTTAGACGAAGTTTCCGGCGGTTTAGGACGTATGCTGGCATTGGGCTGGAAATACCGGTTTTGGGATTCTGCACAGAAAGGGTTTGCAAACCGCTGAATCCACACGTGAGTTTAACTCTGTCAGTTGAATGCACACATTGACAAACATTCAGTTAGATAGCTCCGTTTTGGTTTTAGAAGCAGATATTTCTCTGTACAGCCTATAGTCCCATTCACTCGGGAATATCCCAACGCAGCTCCTAGAAGAAACGTGTTTCTGACTCGCTGAATCTCAACATAGATTCAACTCTCTTAGGTGAACGAACGCACAGCAGAGCAGTTTCAAGGAAACGATTCTGCTGAGTTTTAGATCAAGTTTACTGCTGTTTAGTACGTATGCCGGCATTGGGATCGAAATACCGGTTTTGGGATTCTGCACAGAAACGGTTTGCAAACCGCTGAATCCTCACTTGAGTTTAACTCTGTCAGTTGAATGTGCACATTGACAAGCATTCAGTTAGATAGCTCCGTTTAGGTTTTAGAAGCAGATATTTCTCTGTACAGCCTATGGTTCCATTCACTCGGGAATATCACAACGCAGCTCCTAGAAGAAACGTGTTTCTGACTCGATGAATCTCAACATAGATTCAACTCTCTTAGGTGAACGAACGCACAGCAGAGCAGTTTCAAGGAAACGTTTCTCCTGAGTTCTAGACGAAGTTTCCTGCGGTTTAGGACGTATGCCGGCATTGGGCTGGAAATACCGGTTTTGGGATTCTGCACAGAAAGGGTTTCCAAACCGCTGAATCCACACGTGAGTTTTACTCTGTCAGTTGAATGCACACATTGACAACCATTCAGTTCGATAGCTCCGTTTTGGTTTTAGAAGCAGATATTTCTCTGTACAGCCTATGGTCCCATTCACTCGGGAATATCCCAACGCAGCTCCTAGAAGAAACGTGTTTCTGACTCTCTGAATCTCAACATAGATTCAACTCTCTTAGGTGAACGAATGCACAGCAGAGCAGTTTCAAGGAAACGTTTCTCCTGAGTTTTAGTCGAAGTTTTCGTCGATTTAGTACGTATGCCGGCATTGGGCTGGAAATACCGGTATTGGGATTCTGTACAGAAAGGGTTTGCAAACCGCTGAATCCACACGTGAGTTTAACTCTGTCAGTTGAATGCACACATTGACAACCATTTTGTTAGACAGCTCCGTTTTGGTTTTAGAAGCAGATATTTCTCTGTACAGCCTATGGTCCCATTCACTCGGGAATATCCCAAGGCAGCTCCTAGAAGAAACGTATTTCTGACTCGCTGCATCTCAACATAGATTCAACTCTCTTAGGTGAATGAACGCACAGCAGAGCAGTTTCAAGGAAACGGTTCTCCTGAGTTTTAAACCAAGTTTACTGCTGTTTAGTACGTATGCCGGCATTGGGATGGAAATACCGGTTTTGGGATTCTGCACAGAAACGGTTTGCAAACCGCTGAATGCACACGTGAGTTTAACTCTGTGAGTTGAATGCGCACATTGATAATCATTCAGTTAGATAGCTCCGTTATGGTTTTAGAAGCAGATATTTCTCTTTACAGCCTATGGTCCCATTCACTCGCGTATATCCCAACGCAGCTCCTAGAAGAAACGTGTTTCTGACTCTATGAATGTCAACATAGATTCAACTCTCTTAGGTGAACGAACGCACAGCAGAGCAGTTTCAAGGAAACGTTTCTCCTGAGTTTTAGACGAAGTTTCCGGCGGTTTAGTACGTATGCTGGCATTGGGCTGGAAATACCGGTATTGGGATTCTGCACAGAAAGGGTTTGCAAACCGCTGAATCCACACGTGAGTTTAACTCTGTCAGTTGAATGCACACATTGACAGCCATTCAGTTAGATAGCTCCGTTTTGGTTTTAGAAGCAAATATTTCTCTGTACAGCCTATGGTCCCATTCACTCGGGAATATCCCATCGCAGCTCCTAGAAGAAACGTGTTTCTGACTCGCTGAATCTCAACATAGATTCAACTCTCTTAGGTGAACGAATGCACAGCAGAGCAGTTTCAAGGAAACCTTTCTCCTGAGTTTTAGACGAAGTTTCCTGCGGTTTAGAACGTATGCCGGCATTGGGCTGGAAACACCGGTTTTGGGATTCTGCACAGAAAGGGTTTGCAAACCGCTGAATCCACACGTGAGTTTTACTCTGTCAGTTGAATGCACACATTGACAACCATTCAGTTAGATAGCTCCGTTTTGGTTTTAGAAGCAGATATTTCTCTGTACAGCCTATGGTCCCATTAACTCGGGAATATCCCAACGCAGCTCCAAGAAGAAACGTGTTTCTGACTCGCTGAATCTCAACATAGATTCAACTCTCTTAGGTGAACGAACACACAGCAGAGCAGTTTCAAGGAAACGTTTCTCCTGAGATTTAGACGAAGTTTCCGGCGGTTTAGTACGTATGCCGGCATTGGGATGGAAATACCGGTATTGGGATTCTGCACAGAAAGGGTTTGCAAACCGCTGAATCCACACGTCAGTTTAACTCTGTCACTTGAATGCACACATTGTCAACCATTTTGTTAGACAGCTCCGTTTTGATTTTAGAAGCAGATATTTCGCTGTACAGCCTATGGTCCCATTCACTCGGGAATATCCCAACGCGGATCCTAGAAGAAACGTGTTTCTGACTCGCTGAATCTCAACATAGATTCAACTCTCTTAGGTGAACGAACGCACAGCAGATCAGTTTCAAGGAAACGATTCTGCTGAGTTTTAGACCAAGTTTACTGCTGTTTAGTACGTGTGCCGGCATTGGGATCGAAATACCGATTTTGGGATTCTGCACAGAAACGGTTTGCAAACCGCTGAATCCTCACGTGAGTTTAACTCTGTCAGTTGAATGCGCACATTGACAAGCATTCAGTTAGATAGCTCCGTTTAGGTTTTAGAAGCAGATATTTCTCTGTACAGCCTATGGTTCCATTCACTCGGGAATATCACAACGCAGCTCCTAGAAGAAACGTGTTTCTGACTCGATGAATCTCAACATAGATTCAACTCTCTTAGGTGAACGAACGCACAGCAGAGCAGTTTCAAGGAAACGTTTCTCCTGAGTTTTAGACGAAGTTTCCGGCGGTTTAGTACGTATGCCGGCATTGGGCTGGAAATACCGGTATTGGGATTCTGCACAGAAAGGGTTTGCAAACCGCTGAATCCACACGTGAGTTTAACTCTGTCAGTTGAATGCACACATTGACTACCATTCAGTTATATAGCTCCGTTTTGGTTTTAGAAGCACATATTTCTCTGTACAGCCTATGGTCCCATTCACTCGGGAATATCCCAACACAGCTCCTAGAAGAAACGTGTTTCTGACTCGCTGAATCTCAACATAGATTCAACTCTCTTAGGTGAACGAACGCACAGCAGAGCAGTTTCAAGGAAACGATTCTGCTGAGTTTTAGACCAAGTTTACTGCTGTTTAGTACGTATGCCGGCATTGGGATGGAAATACCGGTATTGGGATTCTGCACAGAAACGGTTTGCAAACCGCTGAATCCACACGTGAGTTTAACTCTGTCAGTTGAATGCACACATTGTCAACCATTTTGTTAGACAGCTCCGTTTTGATTTTAGAAGCAGATATTTCGCTGTACAGCCTATGGACCCATTCACTTGGGAATATCCCAACGCGGCTCCTAGAAGAATCGTGTTTCTGACTCGCTGAATCTCAACATAGATTCAACTCTCTTAGGTGAACGAACGCACAGCAGAGCAGTTTCAAGGAAACGATTCTGCTGAGTTTTAGATCAAGTATACTGCTGTTTAGTACGTATGCCGGCATTGGGATCGAAATACCGGTTTTGGGATTCTGCACAGAAACGGTTTGCAAACCGCTGAATCCTCACGTGAGTTTAACTCTGTCAGTTGAATGCGCACATTGACAAGCATTCAGTTAGATAGCTCCGTTTAGGTTTTAGAAGCAGATATTTCTCTGTACAGCCTATGGTTCCATTCACTCGGGAATATCACGACGCAGCTCCTAGAAGAAACGTGTTTCTGACTCGATGAATCTCAACATAGATTCAACTCTCTTAGGTGAACGAACGCACAGCAGAGCAGTTTCAAGGAAACGTTTCTCCTGAGTTTTAGACAAAGTTTCCGGCGGTTTAGTACGTATGCTGGCATTGGGCTGGAAATACCGGTATTGGGATTCTGCACAGAAAGGGTTTGCAAACCGCTGAACCCACACGTGAGTTTAACTCTGTCAGTTGAATGCACACATTGACAACCATTCAGTTAGATAGCTCCGTTTTGGTTTTAGAAGCAGATATTTCTCTGTACAGCCTATGGTCCCATTCACTCGGGAATATCCCAACACAGCTCCTAGAAGAAACGTGTTTCTGACTCGCTGAATCTCAACATAGATTCAACTCTCTTAGGTGAACGAACGCACAGCAGAGCAGTTTCAAGGAAACGTTTCTCCTGAGTTCTAGACGAAGTTTCCTGCGGTTTAGGACGTATGCCGGCATTGGGCTGGAAATACCGGTATTGGGATTCTGCACAGAAAGGGTTTCGAAACCGCTGAATCCACACGTGAGTTTTACTCTGTCAGTTGAATGCACACATTGACAACCATTCAGTTCGATAGCTCCGTTTTGGTTTTAGAAGCAGATATTTCTCTGTACAGCCTATGGTCCCATTCACTCGGGAATATCCCAACACAGCTCCTAGAAGAAACGTGTTTCTGACTCGCTGAATCTCAACATAGATTCAACTCTCTTAGGTGAATGAACGCACAGCAGAGCAGTTTCAAGGAAACGTTTCTCCTGAGTTTTAGACGAAGTTTCCTGCGGTTTAGGACGTATGCCGGCATTGGGCTGGAAATACTGGTTTTGGGATTCTGCACAGAAAGGGTTTGCAAACCGCTGAATCCACACGTGAGTTTTACTCTGTCAGTTGAATGCACACATTGACAACCATTCAGTTAGATAGCTCCGTTTTGGTTTTAAAAGCAGATATTTCTCTGTACAGCCTATGGTCCCATTCACTCGGGAATATCCCAACGCAGCTCCTAGAAGAAACGTGTTTCTGACTCGCTGAATCTCAACATAGATTCAACTCTCTTAGGTGAACGAAAGCACAGCAGAGCAGTTTCAAGGAAACGTTTCTCCTGAGTTTTAGACCAAGTTTCCTGAGGTTTAGTACGTATGCCGGCATTGGGTTGGAAATACCGGTATTGGGATTCTGCACAGAAAGGGTTTGCAAACCGCTGAATCCACACGTGAGTTTAACTCTGTCAGTTGAATGCACACATTGACAACCATTTTGTTAGACAGCTCCGTTTTTGTTTTAGAAGCAGATATTTCGCTGTTCAGCCTATGGTCCCATTCACTCGGGAATAACCCAATGCAGCTCCTAGAAGAAACGTGTTTCTGACTCGCTGAATTTCAACATAGATTCAACTCTCTTAGGTGAACGAACGCACAGCAGAGCAGTTTCAAGGAAACGATTCTCCTGAGTTTTAGACCAAGTTTACTGCTGTTTAGTACGTATGCCGGCATTGGGATGGAAATACCGGTTTTGGGATTCTGCACAGAAACGGTTTGCAAACCGCTGAATCCACACGTGAGTTTAACTCTGTCAGTTGAATGCGCACATTGACAAGCATTCAGTTAGATAGCTCTGTTTTGGTTTTAGTAGCAGATATTTCTCTGTACAGCCTATGGTCCCATTCACTCGGGAATATCCCAACGCAGCTCCTAGAAGAAACGTGTTTCTGACTCGCTGAATCTCAACATGGATTCAACTCTCTTAGGTGAACGAATGCACAGCAGAGCAGTTTCAAGGAAACCTTTCTCCTGAGTTTTAGACGAAGTTTCCGGCGGTTTAGGACGTATGCCGGCATTGGGCTGGAAATACCGGTATTGGGATTCTGCACAGAAAGGGTTTGCAAACCGCTGAATCCACACGTGAGTTTAACTCTGTCAGTTGAATGCACACATTGACAACCATTCAGTTAGATAGCTCCGTTTTGGTTTTAGAAGCAGATATTTCTCTGTACAGCCTATGGTCCCATTCACTCGGGAATATCCCAACGCAGCTCCTAGAAGAAACGTGTTTCTGACTCGCTGAATCTCAACATAGATTCAACTCTCTTAGGTGACTGAATGCACAGCAGAGCAGTTTCAAGGAAACGATTCTCCTGAGTTTCAGACCAAGTTTACTGCTGTTTAGTACGTATGCCGGCATTGGGATGGAAATACCGGTATTGGGATTCTGCACAGAAACGGTTTGCAAACCGCTGAATCCACACGTGAGTTTAACTCTGTCAGTTGAATGCACATTTTGACAACCATTCAGTTAGATAGCTCCGTTTTGGTTTTAGAAGCAGATATTTCTCTGTACAGCCTATGGTCCCATTCACTCGGGAATATCCCAACACAGCTCCTAGAAGAAACGTGTTTCTGACTCGCTGAATCTCAACATAGATTCAACTCTCTTAGGTGAACGAAGGCACAGCAGAGCAGTTTCAAGGAAACGTTTCTCCTGAGTTCTAGACGAAGTTTCCTGCGGTTTAGGACGTATGCCGGCATTGGGCTGGAAATACTGGTTTTGGGATTCTGCACAGAAAGGGTTTGCAAACCGCTGAATCCACACGTGAGTTTTACTCTGTCAGTTGAATGCACACATTGACAACCATTCAGTTAGATAGCTCCGTTTTGGTTTTAAAAGCAGATATTTCTCTGTACAGCCTATGGTCCCATTCACTCGGGAATATCCCAACGCAGCTCCAAGAAGAAACGTGTTTCTGACTCGCTGAATCTCAACATAGATTCAACTCTCTTAGGTGAACGAAAGCACAGCAGAGCAGTTTCAAGGAAACGTTTCTCCTGAGTTTTAGACGAAGTTTCCTGAGGTTTAGTACGTATGCCGGCATTGGGCTGGAAATACCGGTATTGGGATTCTGCACAGAAAGTGTTTGCAAACCGCTGAATCCACACGTGAGTTTAACTCTGTCAGTTGAATGCACACATTGACAACCATTTTGTTAGACAGCTCCGTTTTTGTTTTAGAAGCAGATATTTCGCTGTTCTGCCTATGGTCCCATTCACTCGGGAATATCCCAATGCAGCTCCTAGAAGAAACGTGTTTCTGACTCGCTGAATTTCAACATAGATTCAACTCTCTTAGGTGAACGAACGCACAGCAGAGCAGTTTCAAGGAAACGATTCTCCTGAGTTTTAGACCAAGTTTACTGCTGTTTACTACGTACGCCGTCATTGGGATGGAAATACCGGTTTTGGGATTCTGCACAGAAACGGTTTGCAAACCGCTGAATCCTCACGTGAGTTTAACTCTGTCAGTTGAATGCGCACATTGACAAGCATTCAGTTAGATAGCTCTGTTTTGGTTTTAGTAGCAGATATATCTCTGTACAGCCTATGGTCCCATTCACTCGAGAATATCCCAACGCAGCTCCTAGAAGAAACGTGTTTCTGACTCGCTGAATCTCAACATGGATTCAACTCTCTTAGGTGAACGAATGCACAGCAGAGCAGTTTCAAGGAAACCTTTCTCCTGAGTTTTAGACGAAGTTTCCGGCGGTTTAGGACGTATGCTGGCATTAGGCTGGAAATACCGGTTTTGGTATTCTGCACAGAAAGGGTTTGCAAACCGCTGAATCCACACGTGAGTTTAACTCTGTCAGTTGAATGCACACATTGACAAACATTCAGTTAGATAGCTCCGTTTTGGTTTTAGAAGCAGATATTTCTCTGTACAGCCTATAGTCCCATTCACTCGGGAATATCCCAAGGCAGCTCCTAGAAGAAACGTGTTTCTGACTTGCTGAATCTCAACATAGATTCAACTCTCTTAGGTGAACGAACGCACAGCAGAGCAGTTTCAAGGAAACGATTCTGCTGAGTTTTAGATCAAGTTTACTGCTGTTTAGTACGTATGCCGGCATTGGGATCGAAATACCGGTTTTGGGATTCTGCACAGAAACGGTTTGCAAACCGCTGAATCCTCACTTGAGTTTAACTCTGTCAGTTGAATGCGCACATTGACAAGCATTCAGTTAGATAGCTCCGTTTAGGTTTTAGAAGCAGATATTTCTCTGTACAGCCTATGGTTCCATTCACTCGGGAATATCACAACGCAGCTCCTAGAAGAAACGTGTTTCTGACTCGATGAATCTCAACATAGATTCAACTCTCTTAGGTGAACGAACGCACAGCAGAGCAGTTTCAAGGAAACGTTTCTCCTGAGTTCTAGACGAAGTTTCCTGCGGTTTAGGACGTATGCCGGCATTGGGCTGGAAATACCGGTTTTGGGATTCTGCACAGAAAGGGTTTCCAAACCGCTGAATCCACACGTGAGTTTTACTCTGTCAGTTGAATGCACACATTGACAACCATTCAGTTCGATAGCTCCGTTTTGGTTTTAGAAGCAGATATTTCTCTGTACAGCCTATGGTCCCATTCACTCGGGAATATCCCAACACAGCTCCTAGAAGAAACGTGTTTCTGACTCTCTGAATCTCAACATAGATTCAACTCTCTTAGGTGAACGAATGCACAGCAGAGCAGTTTCAAGGAAACGTTTCTCCTGAGTTTTAGTCGAAGTTTTCGTCGATTTAGTACGTATGCCGGCATTGGGCTGGAAATACCGGTATTGGGATTCTGTACAGAAAGGGTTTGCAAACCGCTGAATCCACACGTGAGTTTAACTCTGTCAGTTGAATGCACACATTGACAACCATTTTGTTAGACAGCTCCGTTTTGGTTTTAGAAGCAGATATTTCTCTGTACAGCCTATGGTCCCATTCACTCGGGAATATCCCAAGGCAGCTCCTAGAAGAAACGTATTTCTGACTCGCTGCATCTCAACATAGATTCAACTCTCTTAGGTGAATGAACGCACAGCAGAGCAGTTTCAAGGAAACGGTTCTCCTGAGTTTTAAACCAAGTTTACTGCTGTTTAGTACGTATGCCGGCATTGGGATGGAAATACCGGTTTTGGGATTCTGCACAGAAACGGTTTGCAAACCGCTGAATGCACACGTGAGTTTAACTCTGTCAGTTGAATGCGCACATTGATAATCATTCAGTTAGATAGCTCCGTTATGGTTTTAGAAGCAGATATTTCTCTTTACAGCCTATGGTCCCATTCACTCGCGTATATCCCAACGCAGCTCCTAGAAGAAACGTGTTTCTGACTCTATGAATCTCAACATAGATTCAACTCTCTTAGGTGAACGAACGCACAGCAGAGCAGTTTCAAGGAAACGTTTCTCCTGAGTTTTAGACGAAGTTTCCGGCGGTTTAGTACGTATGCTGGCATTGGGCTGGAAATACCGGTATTGGGATTCTGCACAGAAAGGGTTTGCAAACCGCTGAATCCACACGTGAGTTTAACTCTGTCAGTTGAATGCACACATTGACAGCCATTCAGTTAGATAGCTCCGTTTTGGTTTTAGAAGCAAATATTTCTCTGTACAGCCTATGGTCCCATTCACTCGGGAATATCCCATCGCAGCTCCTAGAAGAAACGTGTTTCTGACTCGCTGAATCTCAACATAGATTCAACTCTCTTAGGTGAACGAATGCACAGCAGAGCAGTTTCAAGGAAACCTTTCTCCTGAGTTTTAGACGAAGTTTCCTGCGGTTTAGGACGTATGCCGGCATTGGGCTGGAAATACCGGTTTTGGGATTCTGCACAGAAAGGGTTTGCAAACCGCTGAATCCACACGTGAGTTTTACTCTGTCACTTGAATGCACACATTGACAAACATTCAGTTAGATAGCTCCGTTTTGGTTTTAGAAGCAGATATTTCTCTGTACAGCCTATGGTCCCATTAACTCGGGAATATCCCAACGCAGCTCCAAGAAGAAACGTGTTTCTGACTCGCTGAATCTCAACATAGATTCAACTCTCTTAGGTGAACGAACACACAGCAGAGCAGTTTCAAGGAAACGTTTCTCCTGAGATTTAGACGAAGTTTCCGGCGGTTTAGTACGTATGCCGGCATTGGGATGGAAATACCGGTATTGGGATTCTGCACAGAAAGGGTTTGCAAACCGCTGAATCCACACGTCAGTTTAACTCTGTCACTTGAATGCACACATTGTCAACCATTTTGTTAGACAGCTCCGTTTTGATTTTAGAAGCAGATATTTCGCTGTACAGCCTATGGTCCCATTCACTCGGGAATATCCCAACGCGGATCCTAGAAGAAACGTGTTTCTGACTCGATGAATCTCAACATAGATTCAACTCTCTTAGGTGAACGAACGCACAGCAGAGCAGTTTCAAGGAAACGTTTCTCCTGAGTTTTAGACGAAGTTTCCGGCGGTTTAGTACGTATGCCGGCATTGGGCTGGAAATACCGGTATTGGGATTCTGCACAGAAAGGGTTTGCAAACCGCTGAATCCACACGTGAGTTTAACTCTGTCAGTTGAATGCACACATTGACTACCATTCAGTTATATAGCTCCGTTTTGGTTTTAGAAGCACATATTTCTCTGTACAGCCTATGGTCCCATTCACTCGGGAATATCCCAACACAGCTCCTAGAAGAAACGTGTTTCTGACTCGCTGAATCTCAACATAGATTCAACTCTCTTAGGTGAACGAACGCACAGCAGAGCAGTTTCAAGGAAACGATTCTGCTGAGTTTTAGACCAAGTTTACTGCTGTTTAGTACGTATGCCAGCATTGGGATCGAAATACCGATTTTGGGATTCTGCACAGAAACGGTTTGCAAACCGCTGAATCCTCACGTGAGTTTAACTCTGTCAGTTGAATGCGCACATTGACAAGCATTCAGTTAGATAGCTCCGTTTAGGTTTTAGAAGCAGATATTTCTCTGTACAGCCTATGGTTCCATTCACTCGGGAATATCACAACGCAGCTCCTAGAAGAAACGTGTTTCTGACTCGATGAATCTCAACATAGATTCAACTCTCTTAGGTGAACGAACGCACAGCAGAGCAGTTTCAAGGAAACGTTTCTCCTGAGTTTTAGACGAAGTTTCCGGCGGTTTAGTACGTATGCCGGCATTGGGCTGGAAATACCGGTATTGGGATTCTGCACAGAAAGGGTTTGCAAACCGCTGAATCCACACGTGAGTTTAACTCTGTCAGTTGAATGCACACATTGACAACCATTCAGTTATATAGCTCCGTTTTGGTTTTAGAAGCACATATTTCTCTGTACAGCCTATGGTCCCATTCACTCGGGAATATCCCAACACAGCTCCTAGAAGAAACGTGTTTCTGACTCGCTGAATCTCAACATAGATTCAACTCTCTTAGGTGAATGAACGCACAGCAGAGCAGTTTCAAGGAAACGATTCTCCTGAGTTTCAGACCAAGTTTACTGCTGTTTAGTACGTATGCCGGCATTGGGATGGAAATACCGGTATTGGGATTCTGCACAGAAACGGTTTGCAAACCGCTGAATCCACACGTGAGTTTAACTCTGTCAGTTGAATGCACACATTGTCAACCATTTTGTTAGACAGCTCCGTTTTGATTTTAGAAGCAGATATTTCGCTGTACAGCCTATGGACCCATTCACTTGGGAATATCCCAACGCGGCTCCTAGAAGAATCGTGTTTCTGACTCGCTGAATCTCAACATAGATTCAACTCTCTTAGGTGAACGAACGCACAGCAGAGCAGTTTCAAGGAAACGATTCTGCTGAGTTTTAGATCAAGTATACTGCTGTTTAGTATGTATGCCGGCATTGGGATCGAAATACCGGTTTTGGGATTCTGCACAGAAACGGTTTGCAAACCGCTGAATCCACACGTGAGTTTTACTCTGTCAGTTGAATGCACACATTGACAACCATTCAGTTAGATAGCTCCGTTTTGGTTTTAAAAGCAGATATTTCTCTGTACAGCCTATGGTCCCATTCACTCGGGAATATCCCAACGCAGCTCCTAGAAGAAACGTGTTTCTGACTCGCTGAATCTCAACATAGATTCAACTCTCTTAGGTGAACGAAAGCACAGCAGAGCAGTTTCAAGGAAACGTTTCTCCTGAGTTTTAGACCAAGTTTCCTGAGGTTTAGTACGTATGCCGGCATTGGGCTGGAAATACCGGTATTGGGATTCTGCACAGAAAGGGTTTGCAAACCGCTGAATCCACACGTGAGTTTAACTCTGTCAGTTGAATGCACACATTGACAACCATTTTGTTAGACAGCTCCGTTTTTGTTTTAGAAGCAGATATTTCGCTGTTCAGCCTATGGTCCCATTCACTCGGGAATAACCCAATGCAGCTCCTAGAAGAAACGTGTTTCTGACTCGCTGAATTTCAACATAGATTCATCTCTCTTAGGTGAACGAACGCACAGCAGAGCAGTTTCAAGGAAACGATTCTCCTGAGTTTTAGACGAAGTTTCCTGCGCTTTAGGACGTATGCCGGCATTGGGATGGAAATACCGGTTTTGGGATTCTGCACAGAAACGGTTTGCAAACCGCTGAATCCACACGTGAGTTTAACTCTGTCAGTTGAATGCGCACATTGACAAGCATTCAGTTAGATAGCTCTGTTTTGGTTTTAGTAGCAGATATTTCTCTGTACAGCCTATGGTCCCATTCACTCGGGAATATCCCAGCGCAGCTCCTAGAAGAAACGTGTTTCTGACTCGCTGAATCTCAACATGGATTCAACTCTCTTAGGTGAACGAATGCACAGCAGAGCAGTTTCAAGGAAACCTTTCTCCTGAGTTTTAGACGAAGTTTCCGGCGGTTTAGGACGTATGCCGGCATTGGGCTGGAAATACCAGTATTGGGATTCTGCACAGAAAGGGTTTGCAAACCGCTGAATCCACACGTGAGTTTAACTCTGTCAGTTGAATGCACACATTGACAACCATTCAGTTAGATAGCTCCGTTTTGGTTTTAGAAGCAGATATTTCTCTGTACAGCCTATGGTCCCATTCACTCGGGAATATCCCAACGCAGCTCCTAGAAGAAACGTGTTTCTGACTCGCTGAATCTCAACATAGATTCAACTCTCTTAGGTGACTGAATGCACAGCAGAGCAGTTTCAAGGAAACGATTCTCCTGAGTTTCAGACCAAGTTTACTGCTGTTTAGTACGTATGCCGGCATTGGGATGGAAATACCGGTATTGGGATTCTGCACAGAAACGGTTTGCAAACCGCTGAATCCACACGTGAGTTTAACTCTGTCAGTTGAATGCACACTTTGACAACCATTCAGTTAGATAGCTCCGTTTTGGTTTTAGAAGCAGATATTTCTCTGTACAGCCTATGGTCCCATTCACTCGGGAATATCCCAACACAGCTCCTAGAAGAAACGTGTTTCTGACTCGCTGAATCTCAACATAGATTCAACTCTCTTAGTTGAACGAAGGCACAGCAGAGCAGTTTCAAGGAAACGTTTCTCCTGAGTTCTAGACGAAGTTTCCTGCGGTTTAGGACGTATGCCGGCATTGGGCTGGAAATACCGGTTTTGGGATTCTGCACAGAAAGGGTTTCCAAACCGCTGAATCCACACGTGAGTTTTACTCTGTCAGTTGAATGCACACATTGACAACCATTCAGTTAGATAGCTCCATTTTGGTTTTAGAAGCAGATATTTCTCTGTACATCCTATGGTCCCATTCACTCGGGAATATCCCAACACAGCTCCTAGAAGAAACGTGTTTCTGACTCGCTGAATCTCAACATAGATTCAACTCTCTTAGGTGAATGAACGCACAGCAGAGCAGTTTCAAGGAAACGTTTCTCCTGAGTTTTAGACGAAGTTTCCTGCGGTTTAGGACGTATGCCGGCATTGGGCTGGAAATACTGGTTTTGGGATTCTGCACAGAAAGGGTTTGCAAACCGCTGAATCCACACGTGAGTTTTACTCTGTCAGTTGAATGCACACATTGACAACCATTCAGTTAGATAGCTCCGTTTTGGTTTTAAAAGCAGATATTTCTCTGTACAGCCTATGGTCCCATTAACTCGGGAATATCCCAACACAGCTCCTAGAAGAAACGTGTTTCTGACTCGCTGAATCTCAACATAGATTCAACTCTCTTAGGTGAACGAAAGCACAGCAGAGCAGTTTCAAGGAAACGTTTCTCCTGAGTTTTAGACGAAGTTTCCTGAGGTTTAGTACGTATGCCGGCATTGGACTGGAAATACCGGTATTGGGATTCTGCACAGAAAGGGTTTGCAAACCGCTGAATCCACACGTGAGTTTAACTCTGTCAGTTGAATGCACACATTGACAACCATTTTGTTAGACAGCTCCGTTTTTGTTTTAGAAGCAGATATTTCGCTGTTCAGCCTATGGTCCCATTCACTCGGGAATATCCCAATGCAGCTCCTAGAAGAAACGTGTTTCTGACTCGCTGAATTTCAACATAGATTCAACTCTCTTAGGTGAACGAACGCACAGCAGAGCAGTTTCAAGGAAACGATTCTCCTGAGTTTTAGACCAAGTTTACTGCTGTTTAGTACGTATGCCGGCATTGGGATGGAAATACCGGTTTTGGGATTCTGCACAGAAACGGTTTGCAAACCGCTGAATCCACACGTGAGTTTAACTCTGTCAGTTGAATGCGCACATTGACCAGCATTCAGTTAGATAGCTCTGTTTTGGTTTTAGTAGCAGATATTTCTCTGTACAGCCTATGGTCCCATTCACTCGGGAATATCCCAACGCAGCTCCTAGAAGAAACGTGTTTCTGACTCGCTGAATCTCAACATGGATTCAACTCTCTTAGGTGAACGATTGCACAGCAGAGCAGTTTCAAGGAAACCTTTCTCCTGAGTTTTAGACGAAGTTTCCGGCGGTTTAGTACGTATGCTGGCATTGGGCTGGAAATACCGGTATTGGGATTTTGCGCAGAAAGGGTTTGCAAACCGCTGAATCCACACGTGAGTTTAACTCTGTCAGTTGAATGCACACATTGACAACCATTCAGTTAGATAGCTCCGTTTTGGTTTTAGAAGCAGATATTTCTCTGTACAGCCTATGGTCCCATTCACTCGGGAATATCCCAACGCAGCTCCTAGAAGAAACGTGTTTCTGACTCGCTGAATCTCCACATAGATTCAACTCCCTTAGGTGAACGAATGCACAGCAGAGCAGTTTCAAGGAAACGTTTCTCCTGAGTTTCAGACGAAGTTTCCGGCGGTTTAGTACGTATGCCGACATTGGGCTGGAAATACCGGTATTGGGATTCTGCACAGAAAGGGTTTACAAACCGCTGAATCCACACGTGAGTTTAACTCTGTCACTTGAATGCACACATTGTCAACCATTTTGTTAGACAGCTCCGTTTTGATTTTAGAAGCAGATATTTCGCTGTACAGCCTATGGTCCCATTCACTCGGGAATATCCCAACGCGGCTCCTAGAAGAAACGTGTTTCTGACTCGCTGAATCTCAACATAGATTCAACTCTCTTAGGTGAACGAACGCACAGCAGAGCAGTTTCAAGGAAACGATTCTCCTGAGTTTTATACCAAGTTTACTGCTGTTTAGTACGTATGCCGGCATTGGGATCGAAATACCGGTTTTGGGATTCTGCACAGAAACGGTTTGCAAACCGCTGAATCCTCACGTGAGTTTAACTCTGTCAGTTGAATGCGCACATTGACAAGCATTCAGTTAGATAGCTCCGTTTAGGTTTTAGAAGCAGATATTTCTCTGTACAGCCTATGGTTCCATTCACTCGGGAATATCACAACGCAGCTCCTAGAAGAAACGTGTTTCTGACTCGATGAATCTCAACATAGATTCAACTCTCTTAGGTGAGTGAACGCACAGCAGAGCAGTTTCAAGGAAACGTTTCTCCTGAGTTTTAGACGAAGTTTCCAGCGATTTAGTACGTATGCTGCCATTGGGCTGGAAATACCGGTATTGGGATTCCGCACATAAAGGGTTTGCAAACCGCTGAATCCACACGTGAGTTTAACTCTGTCAGTTGAATGCACACATTGACAACCATTCAGTTAGATAGCTCCGTTTTGGTTTTAGAAGCAGATAATTCTCTGTACAGCCTATGGTCCCATTCACTCGGGAATATCCCAACACAGCTCATAGAAGAAACGTGTTTCTGACTCGCTGAATCTCAACATAGATTCAACTCTCTTAGGTGAATGAACGCACAGCAGAGCAGTTTCAAGGAAACGATTCTCCTGAGTTTCAGACCAAGTTTACTGCTGTTTAGTACGTATGCCGGCATTGGGATGGAAATACCGGTATTGGGATTCTGCACAGAAACGGTTTGCAAACCGCTGAATCCACACGTGAGTTTAACTCTGTCACTTGAATGCACACATTGTCAACCATTTTGTTAGACAGCTCCGTTTTGATTTTAGAAGCAGATATTTCGCTGTACAGCCTATGGACCCATTCACTTGGGAATATCCCAACGCGGCTCCTAGAAGAATCGTGTTTCTGACTCGCTGAATCTCAACATAGATTCAACTCTCTTAGGTGAACGAACGCACAGCAGAGCAGTTTCAAGGAAACGATTCTGCTGAGTTTTAGATCAAGTTTACTGCTGTTTAGTACGTATGCCGGCATTGGGATCGAAATACCGGTTCAGGGATTCTGCGCAGAAACGGTTTGCAAAACGCTGAATCCTCACGTGAGTTTAATTCTGTCAGTTGAATGCGCACATTGACAAGCATTCAGTTAGATAGCTCCGTTTAGGTTTTAGAAGCAGATATTTCTCTGTACAGCCTATGGTTCCATTCACTCGGGAATATCACAACGCAGCTCCTAGAAGAAACGTGTTTCTGACTCGCTGAATCTCAACATAGATTCAACTCTCTTAGGTGAACGAACGCACAGCAGAGCAGTTTCAAGGAAAGGTTTCTCCTGAGTTCTAGACGAAGTTTCCTGCGGTTTAGGACGTATGCCGGCATTGGGCTGGAAATACCGGTTTTGGGATTCTGCACAGAAAGGGTTTCCAAACCGCTGAATCCACACCTGAGTTTTACTCTGTCAGTTGAATGCACACATTGACAACCATTCAGTTCGATAGCTCCGTTTTGGTTTTAGAAGCAGATATTTCTCTGTACAGCCTATGGTCCCATTCACTCGGGAATATCCCAACACAGCTCCTAGAAGAAACGTGTTTCTGACTCGCTGAATCTCAACATAAATTCAACTCTCTTAGGTGAATGAACGCACAGCAGAGCAGTTTCAAGGAAACGTTTCTCCTGAGTTTTAGACGAAGTTTCCTGAGGTTTAGTACGTATGCCGGCATTGGGATGTAAATACCGGTTTTGCGATTCTGCACAGAAAGGGTTTGCAAACCGCTGAATCCACACGTGAGTTTATCTCTGTCAGTTGAATGCACACATTGACAACCATTTTGTTAGACAGCTCCGTTTTGGTTTTAGAAGCAGATATTTCTCTGTACAGCCTATGGACTCATTCACTCGGGAATATCCCAACGCGGCTCCTAGAAGAAACGTGTTTCTGACTCGCTGAATCTCAACATAGATTCAACTCTCTTAGGTGAACGAACGCACAGCAGAGCAGTTTCAAGGAAACGATTCTGCAGAGTTTTATACCAAGTTTACTGCTGTTTAGTACGTATGCCGGCATTGGGATCGAAATACCGGTTTTGGGATTCTGCACAGAAACGGTTTGCAAACCGCTGAATCCTCACGTGAGTTTAACTCTGTCAGTTGAATGCGCATATTGACAAGCATTCAGTTAGATAGCTCCGTTTAGGTTTTAGAAGCAGATATTTCTCTGTACAGCCTATGGTTCCATTCACTCGGGAATATCACAACGCAGCTCCTAGAAGAAACGTGTTTCTGACTCGATGAATCTCAACATAGATTCAACTCTCTTAGGTGAGCGAACGCACAGCAGAGCAGTTTCAAGGAAACGTTTCTCCTGAGTTTTAGACGAAGTTTCCAGCGATTTAGTACGTATGCTGCCATTGGGCTGGAAATACCGGTATTGGGATTCCGCACATAAAGGGTTTGCAAACCGCTGAATCCACACGTGAGTTTAACTCTGTCAGTTGAATGCACACATTGACAACCATTCAGTTAGATAGCTCCGTTTTGGTTTTAGAAGCAGATAATTCTCTGTACAGCCTATGGTCCCATTCACTCGGGAATATCCCAACACAGCTCATAGAAGAAACGTGTTTCTGACTCGCTGAATCTCAACATAGATTCAACTCTCTTAGGTGAATGAACGCACAGCAGAGCAGTTTCAAGGAAACGATTCTCCTGAGTTTCAGACCAAGTTTACTGCTGTTTAGTACGTATGCCGGCATTGGGATGGAAATACCGGTATTGGGATTCTGCACAGAAACGGTTTGCAAACCGCTGAATCCACACGTGAGTTTAACTCTGTCACTTGAATGCACACATTGTCAACCATTTTGTTAGACAGCTCCGTTTTGATTTTAGAAGCAGATATTTCGCTGTACAGCCTATGGACCCATTCACTTGGGAATATCCCAACGCGGCTCCTAGAAGAATCGTGTTTCTGACTCGCTGAATCTCAACATAGATTCAACTCTCTTAGGTGAACGAACGCACAGCAGAGCAGTTTCAAGGAAACGATTCTGCTGAGTTTTAGATCAAGTTTACTGCTGTTTAGTACGTATGCCGGCATTGGGATCGAAATACCGGTTTAGGGATTCTGCGCAGAAACGGTTTGCAAAACGCTGAATCCTCACGTGAGTTTAACTCTGTCAGTTGAATGCGCACATTGACAAGCATTCAGTTAGATAGCTCCGTTTAGGTTTTAGAAGCAGATATTTCTCTGTACAGCCTATGGTTCCATTCACTCGGGAATATCACAACGCAGCTCCTAGAAGAAACGTGTTTCTGACTCGCTGAATCTCAACATAGATTCAACTCTCTTAGGTGAACGAACGCACAGCAGAGCAGTTTCAAGGAAACGTTTCTCCTGAGTTCTAGACGAAGTTTCCTGCGGTTTAGGACGTATGCCGGCATTGGGCTGGAAATACCGGTTTTGGGATTCTGCACAGAAAGGGTTTCCAAACCGCTGAATCCACACCTGAGTTTTACTCTGTCAGTTGAATGCACACATTGACAACCATTCAGTTCGATAGCTCCGTTTTGGTTTTAGAAGCAGATATTTCTCTGTACAGCCTATGGACTCATTCACTCGGGAATATCCCAACGCGGCTCCTAGAAGAAACGTGTTTCTGACTCGCTGAATCTCAACATAGATTCAACTCTCTTAGGTGAACGAACGCTCAGCAGAGCAGTTTCAAGGAAACGATTCTGCTGAGTTTTAGACCAAGTTTACTGCTGTTTAGTACGTATGCCGGCATTGGGATGGAAATAGCGGTTTTGGGATTCTGCACAGAAACAGTTTGCAAACCGCTGAATCCTCACGTTAGTTTAACTCTGTCAGTTGAATGCGCACATTGACAAGCATTCAGTTAGAGAGCTCCGTTTAGGTTTTAGAAGCAGATATTTCTCTGTACAGCCTATGGTTCCATTCACTCGGGAATATCACAACGCAGCTCCTAGACGAAACGTGTTTCTGACTCGATGAATCTCAACATAGATTCAACTCTCTTAGGTGAACCAACGCACAGCAGAGCAGTTTCAAGGAAACGTTTCTCCTGAGTTTTAGACGAAGTTACCGGCGGTTTAGTACATATGCTGGCATTGGGCTGGAAATACCGGTATTGGGATTCTGCACAGAAAGGGTTTGCAAACCGCTGAATCCACACGTGAGATTAACTCCATCAGTTGAATGCACACATTGACAACCATTTTGTTAGACAGCTCCGTTTTTGTTTTAGAAGCAGATATTTCGCTGTTCAGCCTATGGTCCCATTCACTCGGGAATATCCCAATGCAGCTCCTAGAAGAAACGTGTTTCTGACTCGCTGAATTTCAACATAGATTCAACTCTCTTAGGTGAACGAACGCACAGCAGAGCAGTTTCAAGGAAACGATTCTCCTGAGTTTTAGACCAAGTTTACTGCTGTTTAGTACGTACGCCGTCATTGGGATGGAAATACCGGTTTTGGGATTCTGCACAGAAACGGTTTGCAAACCGCTGAATCCTCACGTGAGTTTAACTCTGTCAGTTGAATGCGCACATTGACAAGCATTCAGTTAGATAGCTCTGTTTTGGTTTTAGTAGCAGATATATCTCTGTACAGCCTATGGTCCCATTCACTCGGGAATATCCCAACGCAGCTCCTAGAAGAAACGTGTTTCTGACTCGATGAATCTCAACATGGATTCAACTCTCTTAGGTGAACGAATGCACAGCAGAGCAGTTTCAAGGAAACCTTTCTCCTGAGTTTTAGACGAAGTTTCCGGCGGTTTGGGACGTATGCTGGCATTGGGCTGGAAATACCGGTTTTGGGATTCTGCACAGAAAGGGTTTGCAAACCGCTGAATCCACACGTGAGTTTAACTCTGTCAGTTGAATGCACACATTGACAACCATTCAGTTAGATAGCTCCGTTTTGGTTTTAGAAGCAGATATTTCTCTGTACAGCCTATGGTCCCATTCACTCGGGAATATCCCAACGCAGCTCCTAGAAGAAACGTGTTTCTGACTCGCTGAATCTCCACATAGATTCAACTCCCTTAGGTGAACGAATGCACAGCAGAGCAGTTTCAAGTAAACGTTTCTCCTGAGTTTTAGACGAGGTTTCCGGCGGTTTAGTACGTATGCCGACATTGGGCTGGAAATACCGGTATTGGGATTCTGCACAGAAAGGGTTTGCAAACCGCTGAATCCACACGTGAGTTTAACTCTGTCACTTGAATGCACACATTGACAACCATTCAGTTAGATAGCTCCGTTTTGGTTTTAGAAGCAGATATTTCTCTGTACAGCCTATGGTCCCATTCACTCGGGAATATCCCAACACACCTCCTAGAAGAAACGTGTTTCTGACTCGCTGTATCTCAACCTAGATTCAACTCTCTTAGGTGAACGAACTCACAGCAGAGCAGTTTCAAGGAAACGTTTCTCCTGAGTTTTAGACGAAGTATCCTGAGGTTTAGTACATATGCCGGCATTGGCATGTAAATACCGGTTTTGCGATTCTGCACAGAAAGGGTTTGCAAACCGCTGAATCCACACGTGAGTTTAACTCTGTCAGTTGAATGCACACATTGACAACCATTTTGTTAGACAGCTCCGTTTTGGTTTTAGAAGCAGATATTTTTCTGTACAGCCTATGGACTCATTCACTCGGGAATATCCCAACGCGGCTCCTAGAAGAAACGTGTTTCTGACTCGCTGAATCTCAACATAGATTCAACTCTCTTAGGTGAACGAACGCACAGCAGAGCAGTTTCAAGGAAACGATTCTGCTGAGTTTTAGACCAAGTTTACTGCTGTTTAGTACGTATGCCGGCATTAGGATGGAAATACCGGTTTTCGGATTCTGAACAGAAACGGTTTGCAAACCGCTGAATCCTCACGTGAGTTTAACTCTGTCAGTTGAATGCGCACATTGACAAGCATTCAGTTAGATAGCTCCGTTTAGGTTTTAGAAGCAGATATTTCTCTGTACAGCCTATGGTTCCATTCACTCGGGAATATCACAACGCAGCTCTTGGAAGAAACGTATTTCTGACTCGCTGAATCTCCACATAGATTCAACTCCCTTAGGTGAACGAATGCACAGCAGAGCAGTTTCAAGGAAACGTTTCTCCTGAGTTTTAGACGAAGTATCCTGAGGTTTAGTACATATGCCGGCATTGGCATGTAAATACCGGTTTTGCGATTCTGCACAGAAAGGGTTTGCAAACCGCTGAATCCACACGTGAGTTTAACTCTGTCAGTTGAATGCACACATTGACAACCATTTTGTTAGACAGCTCCGTTTTGGTTTTAGAAGCAGATATTTTTCTGTACAGCCTATGGACTCATTCACTCGGGAATATCCCAACGCGGCTCCTAGAAGAAACGTGTTTCTGACTCGCTGAATCTCAACATAGATTCAACTCTCTTAGGTGAACGAACGCACAGCAGAGCAGTTTCAAGGAAACGATTCTGCTGAGTTTTAGACCAAGTTTACTGCTGTTTAGTACGTATGCCGGCATTAGGATGGAAATACCGGTATTGGGATTCTGCACAGAAAGGGTTTGCAAACCGCTGAATCCACACGTGAGTTTAACTCTGTCAGTTGAATGCACACATTGACAACCATTTTGTTAGACAGCTCCGTTTTGGTTTTAGAAGCAGATATTTCTCTGTACAGCCTATGGACTCATTCACTCGGGAATATCCCAACGCAGCTCCTAGAAGAAACGTGTTTCTGACTCGCTGAATCTCAACATAGATTCAACTCTCTTAGGTGAACGAACGCACAGCAGAGCAGTTTCAAGGAAACGATTCTGCTGAGTTTTAGACCAAGTTTACTGCTGTTTAGTACGTATGCCGGCATTGGGATGGAAATACCGGTTTTGGGATTCTGCACAGAAACAGTTTGCAAACCGCTGAATCCTCACGTGAGTTTAACTCTGTCAGTTGAATGCGCACATTGACAAGCATTCAGTTAGAGAGCTCCGTTTAGGTTTTAGAAGCAGATATTTCTCTGTACAGCCTATGGTTCCATTCACTCGGGAATATCACAACGCAGCTCCTAGACGAAACGTGTTTCTGACTCGATGAATCTCAACATAGATTCAACTCTCTTAGGTGAACCAACGCACAGCAGAGCAGTTTCAAGGAAACGTTTCTCCTGAGTTTTAGACGAAGTTACCGGCGGTTTAGTATGTATGCTGGCATTGGGCTGGAAATACCGGTATTGGGATTCTGCACAGAAAGGGTTTGCAAACCGCTGAATCCACACGTGAGTTTAACTCTGTCAGTTGAATGCACACATTGAGAACCATTCAGTTAGATAGCTCCGTTTTGGTTTTAGAAGCAGATATTTCTCTGTACAGCCTATGGTCCCATTCACTCGGGAATATCCCATCGCAGCTCCTAGAAGAAACGTGTTTCTGACTCGCTGAATCTCAACATAGATTCAACTCTCTTAGGTGAACGAATGCACAGCAGAGCAGTTTCAAGGAAACCTTTCTCCTGAGTTTTAGACGAAGTTTCCTGCGGTTTAGGACGTATGCCGGCATTGGGCTGGAAATACCGGTATTGGGATTCTGCACAGAAAGGGTTTGCAAACCGCTGAATCCACACGTGAGTTTAACTGTGTCACTTGAATGCACACATTGAAAACCATTAAGTTAGATAGCTCCGTTTTGGTTTTAGAAGCAGATATTTCTCTGTACAGCCTATGGTCCCATTCACTCGGGATTATCCCAACACAGCTCCTAGAAGAAACGTGTTTCTGACTCGCTGTATCTCTACCTAGATTCAACTCTCTTAGGTGAACGAACTCACAGCAGAGCAGTTTCAAGGAAACGTTTCTCCTGAGTCTTAGACGAAGTTTCCTGAGGTTTAGTACGTATGCCGGCATTGGGATGTAAATACCGGTTTTGCGATTCTGCACAGAAAGGGTTTGCAAACCGCTGAATCCACACGTGAGTTTAACTCTGTCAGTTGAATGCACACATTGACAACCATTTTGTTAGACAGCTCCGTTTTGGTTTTAGAAGCAGATATTTCTCTGTACAGCGTATGGACTCATTCACTCGGGAATATCCCAACGCGGCTCCTAGAAGAAACGTGTTTCTGACTCGCTGAATCTCAACATAGATTCAACTCTCTTAGGTGAACGAACGCACAGCAGAGCAGTTTCAAGGAAACGATTCTGCTGAGTTTTAGACCAAGTTTACTGCTGTTTAGTACGTATGCCGGCATTAGGATGGAAATACCGGTTTTGGGATTCTGAACAGAAACGGTTTGCAAACCGCTGAATCCTCACGTGAGTTTAACTCTGTCAGTTGAATGCGCACATTGACAAGCATTCAGTTAGATAGCTCCGTTTAGGTTTTAGAAGGAGATATTTCTCTGTACAGCCTATGGTTCCATTCACTCGGGAATATCACAACGCAGCTCCCAGAAGAAACGTATTTCTGACTCGCTGAATCTCCACATAGATTCAACTCCCTTAGGTGAACGAATGCACAGCAGATCAGTTTCAAGGAAACGTTTCTCCTGAGTTTTAGACGAAGTTTCCTGAGGTTTAGTACGTATGCCGGCATTGGGATGGAAATACCGGTTTTGCGATTCTGCACAGAAAGGGTTTGCAAACCGCTGAATCCACACGTGAGTTTAACTCTGTCAGTTGAATGCACACATTGACAACCATTTTGTTAGACAGCTCCGTTTTGGTTTTAGAAGCAGATATTTCTCTGTACAGCCTATGGACTCATTCACTCGGGAATATCCCAACGCGGCTCCTAGAAGAAACGTGTTTCTGACTCGCTGAATCTCAACATAGATTCAACTCTCTTAGGTGAACGAACGCACAGCAGAGCAGTTTCAAGGAAACGATTCTGCTGAGTTTTAGACCAAGTTTACTGCTGTTTAGTACGTATGCCGGCATTGGGATGGAAATACCGGTTTTGGGATTCTGCACAGAAACAGTTTGCAAACCGCTGAATCCTCACGTTAGTTTAACTCTGTCAGTTGAATGCGCACATTGACAAGCATTCAGTTAGAGAGCTCCGTTTAGGTTTTAGAAGCAGATATTTCTCTGTACAGCCTATGGTTCCATTCACTCGGGAATATCACAACGCAGCTCCTAGACGAAACGTGTTTCTGACTCGATGAATCTCAACATAGATTCAACTCTCTTAGGTGAACCAACGCACAGCAGAGCAGTTTCAAGGAAACGTTTCTCCTGAGTTTTAGACGAAGTTACCGGCGGTTTAGTACGTATGCTGGCATTGGGCTGGAAATACCGGTATTGGGATTCTGCACAGAAAGGGTTTGCAAACCGCTGAATCCACACGTGAGTTTAACTCTGTCAGTTGAATGCACACATTGAAAACCATTCAGTTAGATAGCTCCGTTTTGGTTTTAGAAGCAGATATTTCTCTCTACAGCCTATGGTCCCATTCACTCGGGAATATCCCATCGCAGCTATTAGAAGAAACGTGTTTCTGACTCGCTGAATCTCAACATAGATTCAACTCTCTTAGGTGAACGAATGCACAGCAGAGCAGTTTCAAGGAAACCTTTCTCCTGAGTTTTAGACGAAGTTTCCTGCGGTTTAGGACGTATGCCGGCATTGGGCTGGAAATACCGGTTTTGGGATTCTGCACAGAAAGGGTTTGCAAACCGCTGAATCCACACGTGAGTTTTACTCTGTCACTTGAATGCACACATTGACAACCATTCAGTTAGATAGCTCCGTTTTGGTTTAAGAAACAGATATTTCTCTGTACAGCCTATGGTCCCATTCACTCGGGAATATCCCAACGCAGCTCCAAGAAGAAACGTGTTTCTGACTCGCTGAATCTCAACATAGATTCAACTCTCTTAGGTGAACGAACACACAGCAGAGCAGTTTCAAGGAAACGTTTCTCCTGAGATTTAGACGAAGTTTCCGGCGGTTTAGTACGTATGCCGGCATTGGGATGGAAATACCGGTATTGGGATTCTGCACAGAAAGGGTTTGCAAACCGCTGAATCCACACGTCAGTTTAACTCTGTCACTTGAATGCACATTGACAACCATTCAGTTAGATAGCTCCGTTTTGGTTTTAGAAGCAGATATTTCTCTGTACAGCCTGTGGTCCCATTTCCTCGGGAATATCCCAACACAGCTCCTAGAAGAAACGTGTTTCTGACTCGCTGAATGTCAACATAGATTCAACTCTCTTAGGTGAACGAACGCACAGCAGAGCAGTTTCTAGGAAACGTTTCTCCTGAGTTTTAGGCGAAGTTTCCTGCGGTTTAGTACGTATGCCGTCATTGGGCTGGAAATACCGGTTTTGGGATTCTGCAAAGAAAGGGTTTGCCAACCGCTGAATCCACACGTGAGTTTAACTCTGTCACTTGAATGCACACATTGACAACCATTCAGTTAGATAGCTCCGTTTTGGTTTTAGATGCAGATATTTCTCTGTACAGCCTATGGTCCCATTCACTCGGGAATATCCCAACACAGCTCGTAGAAGAAACGTGTTTCTGACTCGCTGAATCTCAACATAGATTCAACTCTCTTAGGTGAATGAACGCACAGCAGAGCAGTTTCAAGGAAACGTTTCTCCTGAGTTTTAGACGAAGTTTCCTGCGGTTTAGGACGTATGCCGGCATTGGGCTGGAAATACTGGTTTTGGGATTCTGCACAGAAAGGGTTTGCAAACCGCTGAATCCACACGTAAGTTTTACTCTGTCAGTTGAATGCACTCATTGACATCCATTCAGTTAGATAGCTCCGTTTTGGTTTTAAAAGCAGATATTTCTCTGTACAGCCTATGGTCCCATTCACTCGGGAATATCCCAACGCAGCTCCTAGAAGAAACGTGTTTCTGACTCGCTGAATCTCAACATAGATTCAACTCTCTTAGGTGAACGAACGCACAGCAGAGCAGTTTCAAGGAAACGTTTCTCCTGAGTTTTAGACGAAGTTCCCTGAGGTTTAGTACGTATGCCGGCATTGGGCTGGAAATACCGGTTTTGGGATTCTGCACAGAAAGGGTTTGCAAACCGCTGAATCCACACGTGAGATTAACTCCATCAGTTGAATGCACACATTGACAACCATTTTGTTAGACAGCTCCGTTTTTGTTTTAGAAGCAGATATTTCGCTGTTCAGCCTATGGTCCCATTCACTCGGGAATATCCCAATGCAGCTCCTAGAAGAAACGTGTTTCTGACTCGCTGAATTTCAACATAGATTCAACTCTCTTAGGTGAACGAACGCACAGCAGAGCAGTTTCAAGGAAACGATTCTCCTGAGTTTTAGACCAAGTTTACTCCTGTTTAGTACGTACGCCGTCATTGGGATGGAAATACCGGTTTTGGGATTCTGCACAGAAACGGTTTGCAAACCGCTGAATCCTCACGTGAGTTTAACTCTGTCAGTTGAATGCGCACATTGACAAGCATTCAGTTAGATAGCTCTGTTTTGGTTTTAGTAGCAGATATATCTCTGTACAGCCTATGGTCCCATTCACTCGGGAATATCCCAACGCAGCTCCTAGAAGAAACGTGTTTCTGACTCGCTGAATCTCAACATGGATTCAACTCTCTTAGGTGAACGAATGCACAGCAGAGCAGTTTCAAGGAAACCTTTCTCCTGAGTTTTAGACGAAGTTTCCGGCGGTTTGGGACGTATGCTGGCATTGGGCTGGAAATACCGGTTTTGGGATTCTGCACAGAAAGGGTTTGCAAACCGCTGAATCCACACGTGAGTTTAACTCTGTCAGTTGAATGCACACATTGACAACCATTTTGTTAGACAGCTCCGTTTTGGTTTTAGAAGCAGATATTTCTCTGTACAGCCTATGGACTCATTCACTCGGGAATATCCCAACGTGGCTCCTAGAAGAAACGTGTTTCTGACTCGCTGAATCTCAACATATATTCAACTCTCTTAGGTGAACGAACGCACAGCAGAGCAGTTTCAAGGAAACGATTCTGCTGAGTTTTAGACCAAGTTTACTGCTGTTTAGTACGTATGCCGGCATTAGGATGGAAATACCGGTTTTGGGATTCTGAACAGAAACGGTTTGCAAACCGCTGAATCCTCACGTGAGTTTAACTCTGTCAGTTGAATGCGCACATTGACAAGCATTCAGTTAGATAGCTCCGTTTAGGTTTTAGAAGGAGATATTTCTCTGTACAGCCTATGGTTCCATTCACTCGGGAATATCACAACGCAGCTCCCAGAAGAAACGTATTTCTGACTCGCTGAATCTCCACATAGATTCAACTCCCTTAGGTGAACGAATGCACAGCAGAGCAGTTTCAAGGAAACGTTTCTCCTGAGTTTTAGACGAAGTTTCCTGAGGTTTAGTACGTATGCCGGCATTGGGATGGAAATACCGGTTTTGCGATTCTGCACAGAAAGGGTTTGCAAACCGCTGAATCCACACGTGAGTTTAACTCTGTCAGTTGAATGCACACATTGACAACCATTTTGTTAGACAGCTCCGTTTTGGTTTTAGAAGCAGATATTTCTCTGTACAGCCTATGGACTCATTCACTCGGGAATATCCCAACGCGGCTCCTAGAAGAAACGTGTTTCTGACTCGCTGAATCTCAACATAGATTCAACTCTCTTAGGTGAACGAACGCACAGCAGAGCACTTTCAAGGAAACGATTCTGCTGAGTTTTAGACCAAGTTTACTGCTGTTTAGAACGTATGCCGGCATTGGGATGGAAATACCGGTTTTGGGATTCTGCACAGAAACAGTTTGCAAACCGCTGAATCCTCACGTTAGTTTAACTCTGTCAGTTGAATGCGCACATTGACAAGCATTCAGTTAGAGAGCTCCGTTTAGGTTTTAGAAGCAGATATTTCTCTGTACAGCCTATGGTTCCATTCACTCGGGAATATCACAACGCAGCTCCTAGACGAAACGTGTTTCTGACTCGATGAATCTCAACATAGATTCAACTCTCTTAGGTGAACCAACGCACAGCAGAGCAGTTTCAAGGAAACGTTTCTCCTGAGTTTTAGACGAAGTTACCGGCGGTTTAGTACGTATGCTGGCATTGGGCTGGAAATACCGGTATTGGGATTCTGCACAGAAAGGGTTTGCAAACCGCTGAATCCACACGTGAGTTTAACTCTGTCAGTTGAATGCACACATTGAAAACCATTCAGTTAGATAGCTCCGTTTTGGTTTTAGAAGCAGATATTTCTCTGTACAGCCTATGGTCCCATTCACTCGGGAATATCCCATCGCAGCTCCTAGAAGAAACGTGTTTCTGACTCGCTGAATCTCAACATAGATTCAACTCTCTTAGGTGAACGAATGCACAGCAGAGCAGTTTCAAGGAAACCTTTCTCCTGAGTTTTAGACGAAGTTTCCTGCGGTTTAGGACGTATGCCGGCATTGGGCTGGAAATACCGGTTTTGGGATTCTGCACAGAAAGGGTTTGCAAACCGCTGAATCCACACGTGAGTTTTACTCTGTCACTTGAATGCACACATTGACAACCATTCAGTTAGATAGCTCCGTTTTGGTTTAAGAAACAGATATTTCTCTGTACAGCCTATGGTCCCATTCACTCGGGAATATCCCAACGCAGCTCCAAGAAGAAACGTGTTTCTGACTCGCTGAATCTCAACAGAGATTCAACTCTCTTAGGTGAACGAACACACAGCAGAGCAGTTTCAAGAAAACGTTTCTCCTGAGATTTAGACGAAGTTTCCGGCGGTTTAGTACGTATGCCGGCATTGGGATGGAAATACCGGTATTGGGATTCTGCACAGAAAGGGTTTGCAAACCGCTGAATCCACACGTCAGTTTAACTCTGTCACTTGAATGCACATTGACAACCATTCAGTTAGATAGCTCCGTTTTGGTTTTAGAAGCAGATATTTCTCTGTACAGCCTGTGGTCCCATTTCCTAGGGAATATCCCAACACAGCTCCTAGAAGAAACGTGTTTCTGACTCGCTGAATGTCAACAAAAATCAACTCTCTTAGGTGAACGAACGCACAGCAGAGCAGTTTCAAGGAAACGTTTCTCCTGAGTTTTAGGCGAAGTTTCCTGCGGTTTAGTACGTATGCCGTCATTGGGCTGGAAATACCGGTTTTGGGATTCTGCAAAGAAAGGGTTTGCCAACCGCTGAATCCACACGTGAGTTTATCTCTGTCACTTGAATGCACACATTGACAACCATTCAGTTAGATAGCTCCGTTTTGGTTTTAGAAGCAGATATTTCTCTGTACAGCCTATGGTCCCATTCACTCGGGAATATCCCAACACAGCTCGTAGAAGAAACGTGTTTCTGACTCGCTGAATCTCAACATAGATTCAACTCTCTTAGGTGAATGAACGCACAGCAGAGCAGTTTCAAGGAAACGTTTCTCCTGAGTTTTAGACAAAGTTTCCTGCGGTTTAGGACGTATGCCGGCATTGGGCTGGAAATACTGGTTTTGGGATTCTGCACAGAAAGGGTTTGCAAACCGCTGAATCCACACGTGAGTTTTACTCTGTCAGTTGAATGCACTCATTGACAACCATTCAGTTAGATAGCTCCGTTTTGGTTTTAAAAGCAGATATTTCTCTGTACAGCCTATGGTCCCATTCACTCGGGAATATCCCAACGCAGCTCCTAGAAGAAACGTGTTTCTGACTCGCTGAATCTCAACATAGATTCAACTCTCTTAGGTGAACGAAAGCACAGCAGAGCAGTTTCAAGGAAACGTTTCTCCTGAGTTTTAGACGAAGTTCCCTGAGGTTTAGTACGTATGCCGGCATTGGGCTGGAAATACCGGTTTTGGGATTCTGCACAGAAAGGGTTTGCAAACCGCTGAATCCACACGTGAGATTAACTCCATCAGTTGAATGCACACATTGACAACCATTTTGTTAGACAGCTCCGTTTTTGTTTTAGAAGCAGATATTTCGCTGTTCAGCCTATGGTCCCATTCACTCGGGAATATCCCAATGCAGCTCCTAGAAGAAACGTGTTTCTGACTCGCTGAATCTCAACATAGATTCAACTCTCTTAGGTGAACGAACGCACAGCAGAGCAGTTTCAAGGAAACGATTCTGCTGAGTTTTAGACCAAGTTTACTGCTGTTTAGTACGTATGCCGGCATTGGGATGGAAATACCGGTTTTGGGATTCTGCACAGAAACGGTTTGCAAACCGCTGAATCCTCACGTGAGTTTAACTCTGTCAGTTGAATGCGCACATTGACAAGCATTCAGTTAGATAGCTCTGTTTTGGTTTTAGTAGCAGATATATCTCTGTACAGCCTATGGTCCCATTCACTCGGGAATATCCCAACGGAGCTCCTAGAAGAAACGTGTATCTGACTCGCTGAATCTCAACATGGATTCAACTCTCTTAGGTGAACGAATGCACAGCAGAGCAGTTTCAAGGAAACCTTTCTCCTGAGTTTTAGACGAAGTTTCCGGCGGTTTGGGACGTATGCTGGCATTGGGCTGGAAATACCGGTTTTGGGATTCTGCACAGAAAGGGTTTGCAAACCGCTGAATCCACACGTGAGTTTAACTCTGTCAGTTGAATGCACACATTGGCAACCATTCAGTTAGATAGCTCCGTTTTGGTTTTAGAAGCAGATATTTCTCTGTACAGCCTATGGTCCCATTCACTCGGGAATATCCCAACGCAGCTCCTAGAAGAAACGTGTTTCTGACTCGCTGAATCTCCACATAGATTCAACTCCCTTAGGTGAACGAATGCACAGCAGAGCAGTTTCAAGTAAGCGTTTCTCCTGAGTTTTAGACGAAGTTTCCGGCGGTTTAGTACATATGCCGACATTGGGCTGGAAATACCGTTATTGGGATTCTGCACAGAAAGGGTTTGCAAACCGCTGAATCCACACGTGAGTTTAACTCTGTCACTTGAATGCACACATTGACAACCATTCAGTTAGATAGCTCCGTTTTGGTTTTAGAAGCAGATATTTCTCTGTACAGCCTATGGTTCCATTCACTCGGGAATATCACAACGCAGATCCCAGAAGAAACGTATTTCTGACTCGCTGAATCTCCACATAGATTCAACTCCCTTAGGTGAACGAATGCACAGCAGAGCAGTTTCAAGGAAACGTTTCTCCTGAGTTTTAGACGAAGTTTCCTGAGGTTTAGTACGTATGCCGGCATTGGGATGGAAATACCGGTTTTGCGATTCTGCACAGAAAGGGTTTGCAATCCGCTGAATCCACACGTGAGTTTAACTCTGTCAGTTGAATGCACACATTGACAACCATTTTGTTAGACAGCTCCGTTTTGGTTTTAGAAGCAGATATTTCTCTGTACAGCCTATGGACTCATTCACTCGGGAATATCCCAACGCGGCTCCTAGAAGAAACGTGTTTCTGACTCGCTGAATCTCAACATAGATTCAACTCTCTTAGGTGAACGAACGCACAGCAGAGCAGTTTCAAGGAAACGATTCTGCTGAGTTTTAGACCAAGTTTACTGCTGTTTAGTACGTATGCCGGCATTGGGATGGAAATACCGGTTTTGGGATTCTGCACAGAAACAGTTTGCAAACCGCTGAATCCTCACGTTAGTTTAACTCTGTCAGTTAAATGCGCACATTGACAAGCATTCAGTTAGAGAGCTCCGTTTAGGTTTTAGAAGCAGATATTTCTCTGTACAGCCTATGGTTCCATTCACTCGGGAATATCACAACGCAGCTCCTAGACGAAACGTGTTTCTGACTCGATGAATCTCAACATAGATTCAACTCTCTTAGGTGAACCAACGCACAGCAGAGCAGTTTCAAGGAAACGTTTCTCCTGAGTTTTAGACGAAGTTACCGGCGGTTTAGTACGTATGCTGGCATTGGGCTGGAAATACCGGTATTGGGATTCTGCACAGAAAGGGTTTGCAAACCGCTGAATCCACACGTGAGTTTAACTCTGTCAGTTGAATGCACACATTGACAACCATTCAGTTAGATAGCTCCGTTTTGGTTTTAGAAGCAGATGTTTCTCTGTACAGACTATGGTCCCATTCACTCGGGAATATCCCATCGCAGCTCCTAGAAGAAACGTGTTTCTGACTCGCTGAATCTCAACATAGATTCAACTCCCTTAGGTGAACGAATGCACAGCAGAGCAGTTTCAAGGAAACGTTTCTCCTGAGTTTTAGATGAAGTTTCCGGCGGTTTAGTACGTATGCTGACATTGGGCTGGAAATACCGGTATTGGGATTCTGCACAGAAAGGGTTTGCAAACCGCTGAATCCACACGTGAGTTTAACTGTGTCACTTGAATGCACACATTGACAAGCATTCAGTTAGATAGCTCCGTTTTGGTTATAGAAGCAGATATTTCTCTGTACAGCCTATGGTCCCATTCACTCGGGAATATCCCAACACAGCTCCTAGAAGAAACGTGTTTCTGACTCGCTGTATCTCTACCTAGATTCAACTCTCTTAGGTGAACGAACTCACAGCAGAGCAGTTTCAAGGAAACGTTTCTCCTGAGTTTTAGACGAAGTTTCCTGAGGTTTAGTACGTATGCCGGCATTGGGATGGAAATACCGGTTTTGCGATTCTGCACAGAAAGGGTTTGCAAACCGCTGAATCCACACGTGAGTTTAACTCTGTCAGTTGAATGCACACATTGACAACCATTTTGTTAGACAGCTCCGTTTTGGTTTTAGAAGCAGATATTTCTCTGTACAGCCTATGGACTCATTCACTCGGGAATATCCCAACGCGGCTCCTAGAAGAAACGTGTTTCTGACTCGCTGAATCTCAACATAGATTCAACTCTCTTAGGTGAACGAACGCACAGCAGAGCAGTTTCAAGGAAACGATTCTCCTGAGTTTTAGACCAAGTTTACTGCTGTTTAGTACGTATGCCGGCATTAGGATGGAAATACCGGTTTTGGGATTCTGAACAGAAACGGTTTGCAAACCGCTGAATCCTCACGTGAGTTTAACTCTGTCAGTTGAATGCGCACATTGACAAGCATTCAGTTAGATAGCTCCGTTTAGGTTTTAGAAGGAGATATTTCTCTGTACAGCCTATGGTTCCATTCACTCGGGAATATCACAACGCAGCTCCCAGAAGAAACGTATTTCTGACTCGCTGAATCTCCACATAGATTCAACTCCCTTAGGTGAACGAATGCACAGCAGAGCAGTTTCAAGGAAACGTTTCTCCTGAGTTTTAGACGAAGTTTCCTGAGGTTTAGTACGTATGCCGGCATTGGGATGGAAATACCGGTTTTGCGATTCTGCACAGAAAGGGTTTGGAAACCGCTGAATCCACACGTGAGTTTAACTCTGTCAGTTGAATGCACACATTGACAACCATTTTGTTAGACAGCTCCGTTTTGGTTTTAGAAGCAGATATTTCTCTGTACAGCCTATGGACTCATTCACTCGGGAATATCCCAACGCGGCTCCTAGAAGAAACGTGTTTCTGACTCGCTGAATCTCAACATAGATTCAACTCTCTTAGGTGAACGAACGCACAGCAGAGCACTTTCAAGGAAACGATTCTGCTGAGTTTTAGACCAAGTTTACTGCTGTTTAGAACGTATGCCGGCATTGGGATGGAAATACCGGTTTTGGGATTCTGCACAGAAACAGTTTGCAAACCGCTGAATCCTCACGTTAGTTTAACTCTGTCAGTTGAATGCGCACATTGACAAGCATTCAGTTAGAGAGCTCCGTTTAGGTTTTAGAAGCAGATATTTCTCTGTACAGCCTATGGTTCCATTCACTCGGGAATATCACAACGCAGCTCCTAGACGAAACGTGTTTCTGACTCGATGAATCTCAACATAGATTCAACTCTCTTAGGTGAACCAACGCACAGCAGAGCAGTTTCAAGGAAACGTTTCTCCTGAGTTTTAGACGAAGTTACCGGCGGTTTAGTACGTATGCTGGCATTGGGCTGGAAATACCGGTATTGGGATTCTGCACAGAAAGGGTTTGCAAACCGCTGAATCCACACGTGAGTTTAACTCTGTCAGTTGAATGCACACATTGAAAACCATTCAGTTAGATAGCTCCGTTTTGGTTTTAGAAGCAGATATTTCTCTGTACAACCTATGGTCCCATTCACTCGGGAATATCCCATCGCAGCTCCTAGAAGAAACGTGTTTCTGACTCGCTGAATCTCAACATAGATTCAACTCTCTTAGGTGAACGAATGCACAGCAGAGCAGTTTCAAGGAAACCTTTCTCCTGAGTTTTAGACGAAGTTTCCTGCGGTTTAGGACGTATGCCGGCATTGGGCTGGAAATACCGGTTTTGGGATTCTGCACAGAAAGGGTTTGCAAACCGCTGAATCCACACGTGAGTTTTACTCTGTCACTTGAATGCACACATTGACAACCATTCAGTTAGATAGCTCCGTTTTGGTTTAAGAAACAGATATTTCTCTGTACAGCCTATGGTCCCATTCACTCGGGAATATCCCAACGCAGCTCCAAGAAGAAACGTGTTTCTGACTCGCTGAATCTCAACATAGATTCAACTCTCTTAGGTGAACGAACACACAGCAGAGCAGTTTCAAGGAAACGTTTCTCCTGAGATTTAGACGAAGTTTCCGGCGGTTTAGTACGTATGCCGGCATTGGGATGGAAATACCGGTATTGGGATTCTGCACAGAAAGGGTTTGCAAACCGCTGAATCCACACGTCAGTTTAACTCTGTCACTTGAATGCACATTGACAACCATTCAGTTAGATAGCTCCGTTTTGGTTTTAGAAGCAGATATTTCTCTGTACAGCCTGTGGTCCCATTTCCTCGGGAATATCCCAACACAGCTCCTAGAAGAAACGTGTTTCTGACTCGCTGAATGTCAACATAGATTCAACTCTCTTAGGTGAACGAACGCACAGCAGAGCAGTTTCAAGGAAACGTTTCTCCTGAGTTTTAGGCGAAGTTTCCTGCGGTTTAGTACGTATGCCGTCATTGGGCTGGAAATACCGGTTTTGGGATTCTGCAAAGAAAGGGTTTGCCAACCGCTGAATCCACACGTGAGTTTAACTCTGTCACTTGAATGCACACATTGACAACCATTCAGTTAGATAGCTCCGTTTTGGTTTTAGAAGCAGATATTTCTCTGTACAGCCTATGGTCCCATTCACTCGGGAATATCCCAACACAGCTCGTAGAAGAAACGTGTTTCTGACTCGCTGAATCTCAACATAGATTCAACTCTCTTAGGTGAATGAACGCACAGCAGAGCAGTTTCAAGGAAACGTTTCTCCTGAGTTTTAGACAAAGTTTCCTGCGGTTTAGGACGTATGCCGGCATTGGGCTGGAAATACTGGTTTTGGGATTCTGCACAGAAAGGGTTTGCAAACCGCTGAATCCACACGTGAGTTTTACTCTGTCAGTTGAATGCACTCATTGACAACCATTCAGTTAGATAGCTCCGTTTTGGTTTTAAAAGCAGATATTTCTCTGTACAGCCTATGGTCCCATTCACTCGGGAATATCCCAACGCAGCTCCTAGAAGAAACGTGTTTCTGACTCGCTGAATCTCAACATAGATTCAACTCTCTTAGGTGAACGAAAGCACAGCAGAGCAGTTTCAAGGAAACGTTTCTCCTGAGTTTTAGACGAAGTTCCCTGAGGTTTAGTACGTATGCCGGCATTGGGCTGGAAATACCGGTTTTGGGATTCTGCACAGAAAGGGTTTGCAAACCGCTGAATCCACACGTGAGATTAACTCCATCAGTTGAATGCACACATTGACAACCATTTTGTTAGACAGCTCCGTTTTTGTTTTAGAAGCAGATATTTCGCTGTTCAGCCTATGGTCCCATTCACTCGGGAATATCCCAATGCAGCTCCTAGAAGAAACGTGTTTCTGACTCGCTGAATTTCAACATAGATTCAACTCTCTTAGGTGAACGAACGCACAGCAGAGCAGTTTCAAGGAAACGATTCTCCTGAGTTTTAGACCAAGTTTACTGCTGTTTAGTACGTACGCCGTCATTGGGATGGAAATACCGGTTTTGGGATTCTGCACAGAAACGTTTTGCAAACCGGTGAATCCTCACGTGAGTTTAACTCTGTCAGTTGAATGCGCACATTGACAAGCATTCAGTTAGATAGCTCTGTTTTGGTTTTAGTAGCAGATATATCTCTGTACAGCCTATGGTCCCATTCACTCGGGAATATCCCAACGCAGCTCCTAGAAGAAACGTGTTTCTGACTCGATGAATCTCAACATGGATTCAACTCTCTTAGGTGAACGAATGCACAGCAGAGCAGTTTCAAGGAAACCTTTCTCCTGAGTTTTAGACGAAGTTTCCGGCGGTTTGGGACGTATGCTGGCATTGGGCTGGAAATACCGGTTTTGGGATTCTGCACAGAAAGGGTTTGCAAACCGCTGAATCCACACGTGAGTTTAACTCTGTCAGTTGAATGCACACATTGACAACCATTCAGTTAGATAGCTCCGTTTTGGTTTTAGAAGCAGATATTTCTCTGTACAGCCTATGATCCCATTCACTCGGGAATATCCCAACGCAGCTCCTAGAAGAAACGTGTTTCTGACTCGCTGAATCTCCACATAGATTCAACTCCCTTAGGTGAACGAATGCACAGCAGAGCAGTTTCAAGTAAACGTTTCTCCTGAGTTTTAGACGAAGTTTCCGGCGGTTTAGTACGTATGCCGACATTGGGCTGGAAATACCGGTATTGGGATTCTGCACAGAAAGGGTTTGCAAACCGCTGAATCCACACGTGAGTTTAACTCTGTCACTTGAATGCACACATTGACAACCATTCAGTTAGATAGCTCCGTTTTGGTTTTAGAAGCAGATATTTCTCTGTACAGCCTATGGTCCCATTCACTCGGGAATATCCCAACACAGCTCCTAGAAGAAACGTGTTTCTGACTCGCTGTATCTCAACCTAGATTCAACTCTCTTAGGTGAACGAACTCACAGCAGAGCAGTTTCAAGGAAACGTTTCTCCTGAGTTTTAGACGAAGTATCCTGAGGTTTAGTACATATGACGGCATTGGCATGTAAATACCGGTTTTGCGATTCTGCACAGAAAGGGTTTGCAAACCGCTGAATCCACACGTGAGTTTAACTCTGTCAGTTGAATGCACACATTGACAACCATTTTGTTAGACAGCTCCGTTTTGGTTTTAGAAGCAGATATTTTTCTGTACAGCCTATGGACTCATTCACTCGGGAATATCCCAACGCGGCTCCTAGAAGAAACGTGTTTCTGACTCGCTGAATCTCAACATAGATTCAACTCTCTTAGGTGAACGAACGCACAGCAGAGCAGTTTCAAGGAAACGATTCTGCTGAGTTTTAGACCAAGTTTACTGCTGTTTAGTACGTATGCCGGCATTAGGATGGAAATACCGGTTTTGGGATTCTGAACAGAAACGGTTTGCAAACCGCTGAATCCTCACGTGAGTTTAACTCTGTCAGTTGAATGCGCACATTGACAAGCATTCAGTTAGATAGCTCCGTTTAGGTTTTAGAAGCAGATATTTCTCTGTACAGCCTATGGTTCCATTCACTCGGGAATATCACAACGCAGCTCTTGGAAGAAACGTATTTCTGACTCGCTGAATCTCCACATAGATTCAACTCCCTTAGGTGAACGAATGCACAGCAGAGCAGTTTCAAGGAAACGTTTCTCCTGAGTTTTAGACGAAGTTTCCGGAGGTTTAGTACGTATTCCGGCATTGGGATGGAAATACCGGTATTGGGATTCTGCACAGAAAGGGTTTGCAAACCGCTGAATCCACACGTGAGTTTAACTCTGTCAGTTGAATGCACACATTGACAACCATTTTGTTAGACAGCTCCGTTTTGGTTTTAGAAGCAGATATTTCTCTGTACAGCCTATGGACTCATTCACTCGGGAATATCCCAACGCAGCTCCTAGAAGAAACGTGTTTCTGACTCGCTGAATCTCAACATAGATTCAACTCTCTTAGGTGAACGAACGCACAGCAGAGCAGTTTCAAGGAAACGATTCTGCTGAGTTTTAGACCAAGTTTACTGCTGTTTAGTACGTATGCCGGCATTGGGATGGAAATACCGGTTTTGGGATTCTGCACAGAAACAGTTTGCAAACCGCTGAATCCTCACGTGAGTTTAACTCTGTCAGTTGAATGCGCACATTGACAAGCATTCAGTTAGAGAGCTCCGTTTAGGTTTTAGAAGCAGATATTTCTCTGTACAGCCTATGGTTCCATTCACTCGGGAATATCACAACGCAGCTCCTAGACGAAACGTGTTTCTGACTCGATGAATCTCAACATAGATTCAACTCTCTTAGGTGAACCAACGCACAGCAGAGCAGTTTCAAGGAAACGTTTCTCCTGAGATTTAGACGAAGTTACCGGCGGTTTAGTATGTATGCTGGCATTGGGCTGGAAATACCGGTATTGGGATTCTGCACAGAAAGGGTTTGCAAACCGCTGAATCCACACGTGAGTTTAACTCTGTCAGTTGAATGCACACATTGAGAACCATTCAGTTAGATAGCTCCGTTTTGGTTTTAGAAGCAGATATTTCTCTGTACAGCCTATGGTCCCATTCACTCGGGAATATCCCATCGCAGCTCCTAGAAGAAACGTGTTTCTGACTCGCTGAATCTCAACATAGATTCAACTCTCTTAGGTGAACTAATGCACAGCAGAGCAGTTTCAAGGAAACCTTTCTCCTGAGTTTTAGACCAAGTTTACTGCTGTTTAGTACGTATGCCGGCATTGGGATCAAATACCGGTTTTGGGATTCTGCACAGAAACGGTTTGCAAACCGCTGAATCCACACGTGAGTTTAACTGTGTCACTTGAATGCACACATTGAAAACCATTAAGTTAGATAGCTCCGTTTTGGTTTTAGAAGCAGATATTTCTCTGTACAGCCTATGGTCCCATTCACTCGGGATTATCCCAACACAGCTCCTAGAAGAAACGTGTTTCTGACTCGCTGTATCTCTACCTAGATTCAACTCTCTTAGGTGAACCAACGCACAGCAGAGCAGTTTCAAGGAAACGTTTCTCCTGAGTTTTAGACGAAGTTACCGGCGGTTTAGTACGTATGCTGGCATTGGGCTGGAAATACCGGTATTGGGATTCTGCACAGAAAGGGTTTGCAAACCGCTGAATCCACACGTGAGTTTAACTCTGTCAGTTGAATGCACACATTGACAACCATTCAGTTAGATAGCTCCGTTTTGGTTTTAGAAGCAGATATTTCTCTGTACAGACTATGGTCCCATTCACTCGGGAATATCCCATCGCAGCTCCTAGAAGAAACGTGTTTCTGACTCGCTGAATCTCAACATAGATTCAACTCCCTTAGGTGAACGAATGCACAGCAGAGCAGTTTCAAGGAAACGTTTCTCCTGAGTTTTAGATGAAGTTTCCGGCGGTTTAGTACGTATGCTGACATTGGGCTGGAAATACCGGTATTGGGATTCTGCACAGAAAGGGTTTGCAAACCGCTGAATCCACACGTGAGTTTAACTGTGTCACTTGAATGCACACATTGACAACCATTCAGTTAGATAGCTCCGTTTTGGTTTTAGAAGCAGATATTTCTCTGTACAGCCTATGGTCCCATTCACTCGGGAATATCCCAACACAGCTCCTAGAAGAAACGTGTTTCTGACTCGCTGTATCTCTACCTAGATTCAACTCTCTTAGGTGAACGAACTCACAGCAGAGCAGTTTCAAGGAAACGTTTCTCCTGAGTTTTAGACGAAGTTTCCTGAGGTTTAGTACGTATGCCGGCATTGGGATGGAAATACCGGTTTTGCGATTCTGCACAGAAAGGGTTTGCAAACCGCTGAATCCACACGTGAGTTTAACTCTGTCAGTTGAATGCACACATTGACAACCATTTTGTTAGACAGCTCCGTTTTGGTTTTAGAAGCAGATATTTCTCTGTACAGCCTATGGACTCATTCACTCGGGAATATCCCAACGCGGCTCCTAGAAGAAACGTGTTTCTGACTCGCTGAATCTCAACATAGATTCAACTCTCTTAGGTGAACGAACGCACAGCAGAGCAGTTTCAAGGAAACGATTCTGCTGAGTTTTAGACCAAGTTTACTGCTGTTTAGTACGTATGCCGGCATTAGGATGGAAATACCGGTTTTGGGATTCTGAACAGAAACGGTTTGCAAACCGCTGAATCCTCACGTGAGTTTAACTCTGTCAGTTGAATGCGCACATTGACAAGCATTCAGTTAGATAGCTCCGTTTAGGTTTTAGAAGGAGATATTTCTCTGTACAGCCTATGGTTCCATTCACTCGGGAATATCACAACGCAGCTCCCAGAAGAAACGTATTTCTGACTCGCTGAATCTCCACATAGATTCAACTCCCTTAGGTGAACGAATGCACAGCAGAGCAGTTTCAAGGAAACGTTTCTCCTGAGTTTCAGACGAAGTTTCCTGATGTTTAGTACGTATGCCGGCATTGGGATGGAAATACCGGTTTTGCGATTCTGCACAGAAAGGGTTTGCAAACCGCTGAATCCACACGTGAGTTTAACTCTGTCAGTTGAATGCACACATTGACAACCATTTTGTTAGACAGCTCCGTTTTGGTTTTAGAAGCAGATATTTCTCTGTACAGCCTATGGACTCATTCACTCGGGAATATCCCAACACGGCTCCTAGAAGAAACGTGTTTCTGACTCGCTGAATCTCAACATAGATTCAACTCTCTTAGGTGAACGAACGCACAGCAGAGCAGTTTCAAGGAAACGATTCTGCTGAGTTTTAGACCAAGTTTACTGCTGTTTAGTACGTATGCTGGCATTGGGCTGGAAATACCGGTATTGGGATTCTGCACAGAAAGGGTTTGCAAACCGCTGAATCCACACGTGAGTTTAACTCTGTCAGTTGAATGCACACATTGAAAACCATTCAGTTAGATAGCTCCGTTTTGGTTTTAGAAGCAGATATTTCTCTGTACAGCCTATGGTCCCATTCACTCGGGAATATCCCATCGCAGCTCCTAGAAGAAACGTGTTTCTGACTCGCTGAATCTCAACATAGATTCAACTCTCTTAGGTGAACGAATGCACAGCAGAGCAGTTTCAAGGAAACCTTTCTCCTGAGTTTTAGACGAAGTTTCCTGCGGTTTAGGACGTATGCCGGCATTGGGATGGAAATACCGGTATTGGGATTCTGCACAGAAAGGGTTTGCAAACCGCTGAATCCACACGTCAGTTTAACTCTGTCACTTGAATGCACATTGACAACCATTCAGTTAGATAGCTCCGTTTTGGTTTTAGAAGCAGATATTTCTCTGTACAGCCTGTGGTCCCATTTTCTCGGGAATATCCCAACACAGCTCCTAGAAGAAACGTGTTTCTGACTCGCTGAATGTCAACATAGATTCAACTCTCTTAGGTGAACCAACGCACAGCAGAGCAGTTTCAAGGAAACGTTTCTCCTGAGTTTTAGGCGAAGTTTCCTGCGGTTTAGTACGTATGCCGTCATTGGGCTGGAAATACCGGTTTTGGAATTCTGCAAAGAAAGGATTTGCCAACCGCTGAATCCACACGTGAGTTTAACTCTGTCACTTGAATGCACACATTGACAACCATTCAGTTAGATAGCTCCGTTTTGGTTTTAGAAGCAGATATTTCTCTGTACAGCCTATGGTGCCATTCACTCGGGAATATCCCAACACAGCTCGTAGAAGAAACGTGTTTCTGACTCGCTGAATCTCAACATAGATTCAACTCTCTTAGGTGAATGAACGCACAGCAGAGCAGTTTCAAGGAAACGTTTCTCCTGAGTTTTAGACAAAGTTTCCTGCGGTTTAGGACGTATGCCGGCATTGGGCTGGAAATACTGGTTTTGGGATTCTGCACAGAAAGGGTTTGCAAACCGCTGAATCCACACGTGAGTTTTACTCTGTCAGTTGAATGCACTCATTGACAACCATTCCGTTAGATAGCTCCGTTTTGGTTTTAAAAGCAGATATTTCTCTGTACAGACTATGGTCCCATTCACTCGGGAATATCCCAACGCAGCTCCTAGAAGAAACGTGTTTCTGACTCGCTGAATCTCAACATAGATTCAACTCTCTTAGGTGAACGAAAGCACAGCAGAGCAGTTTCAAGGAAACGTTTCTCCTGAGTTTTAGACGAAGTTTCCTGAGGTTTAGTACGTATGCCGGCATTGGGCTGGAAATACCGGTTTTGGGATTCTGCACAGAAAGGGTTTGCAAACCGCTGAATCCACACGTGAGATTAACTCCATCAGTTGAATGCACACATTGACAACCATTTTGTTAGACAGCTCCGTTTTTGTTTTAGAAGCAGATATTTCGCTGTTCAGCCTATGGTCCCATTCACTCGGGAATATCCCAATGCAGCTCCTAGAAGAAACGTGTTTCTGACTCGCTGAATTTCAACATAGATTCAACTCTCTTAGGTGAACGAACGCACAGCAGAGCAGTTTCAAGGAAACGATTCTCCTGAGTTTTAGACGAAGTATACTGCTGTTTAGTACGTACGCCGTCATTGGGATGGAAATACCGGGTTTGGGATTCTGCACAGAAACGGTTTGCAAACCGCTGAATCCTCACGTGAGTTTAACTCTGTCAGTTGAATGCGCACATTGACAAGCATTCAGTTAGATAGCTCTGTTTTGGTTTTAGTAGCAGATATATCTCTGTACAGCCTATGGTCCCATTCACTCGGGAATATCCCAACGCAGCTCCTAGAAGAAACGTGTTTCAGACTCGCTGAATCTCAACATGGATTCAACTCCCTTAGGTGAACGAATGCACAGCAGAGCAGTTTCAAGGAAACGTTTCTCCTGAGTTTTAGACGAAGTTTCCTGAGGTTTAGTACGTATGCCGGCATTGGAATGTAAATACCGGTTTTGCGATTCTGCACAGAAAGGGTTTGCAAACCGCTGAATCCACACGTGAGTTTAACTCTGTCAGTTGAATGCACACATTGACAACCATTTTGTTAGACAGCTCCGTTTTGGTTTTAGAAGCAGATATTTCTCTGTACAGCCTATGGACTCATTCACTCGGGAATATCCCAACGCGGCTCCTAGAAGAAACGTGTTTCTCACTCGCTGAATCTCAACATAGATTCAACTCTCTTAGGTGAACGAACGCACAGCAGAGCAGTTTCAAGGAAACGATTCTGCTGAGTTTTAGACCAAGTTTACTGCTGTTTAGTACGTATGCCGGCATTAGGATGGAAATACCGGTTTTGGGATTCTGAACAGAAACGGTTTGCAAACCGCTGAATCCTCACGTGAGTTTAACTCTGTCAGTTGAATGCGCACATTGACAAGCATTCAGTTAGATAGCTCCGTTTAGGTTTTAGAAGGAGATATTTCTCTGTACAGCCTATGGTTCCATTCACTCGGGAATATCACAACGCAGCTCCCAGAAGAAACGTATTTCTGACTCGCTGAATCTCCACATAGATTCAACTCCCTTAGGTGAACGAATGCACAGCAGAGCAGTTTCAAGGAAACGTTTCTCCTGAGTTTTAGACGAAGTTTCCTGAGGTTTAGTACGTATGCCGGCATTGGGATGGAAATACCGGTTTTGCGATTCTGCACAGAAAGGGTTTGCAAACCGCTGAATCCACACGTGAGTTTAACTCTGTCAGTTGAATGCACACATTGACAACCATTTTGTTAGACAGCTCCGTTTTGGTTTTAGAAGCAGATATTTCTCTGTACAGCCTATGGACTCATTCACTCGGGAATATCCCAACACGGCTCCTAGAAGAAACGTGTTTCTGACTCGCTGAATCTCAACATAGATTCAACTCTCTTAGGTGAACGAACGCACAGCAGAGCAGTTTCAAGGAAACGATTCTGCTGAGTTTTAGACCAAGTTTACTGCTGTTTAGTACGTATGCCGGCATTGGGATGGAAATACCGGTTTTGGGATTCTGCACAGAAACCGTTTGCAAACCGCTGAATCCTCACGTTAGTTTAACTCTGTCAGTTGAATGCGCACATTGACAAGCATTCAGTTAGAGAGCTCCGTTTAGGTTTTAGAAGCAGATATTTCTCTGTACAGCCTATGGTTCCATTCACTCGGGAATATCACAACGCAGCTCCTAGACGAAACGTGTTTCTGACTCGATGAATCTCAACATAGATTCAACTCTCTTAGGTGAACCAACGCACAGCAGAGCAGTTTCAAGGAAACGTTTCTCCTGAGTTTTAGACGAAGTTACCGGCGGTTTAGTACGTATGCTGGCATTGGGCTGGAAATACCGGTATTGGGATTCTGCACAGAAAGGGTTTGCAAACCGCTGAATCCACACGTCACTTTAACTCTGTCAGTTGAATGCACACATTGACAACCATTCAGTTAGATAGCTCCGTTTTGGTTTTAGAAGCAGATATTTCTCTGTACAGCCTATGGTCCCATTCACTCGGGAATATCCCAACACAGCTCCTAGAAGAAACGTGTTTCTGACTCGCTGAATCTCAACATAGATTCAACTCTCTTAGGTGAACGAATGCACAGCAGAGCAGTTTCAAGGAAACCTTTCTCCTGAGTTTTAGACGAAGTTTCCTGCGGTTTAGGACGTATGCCGGCATTGGGCTGGAAATACCGGTTTTGGGATTCTGCACAGAAAGGGTTTGCAAACCGCTGAATCCACACGTGAGTTTTACTCTGTCACTTGAATGCACACATTGACAACCATTCAGTTAGATAGCTCCGTTTTGGTTTAAGAAACAGATATTTCTCTGTACAGCCTAAGGTCCCATTCACTCGGGAATATCCCAACGCAGCTCCAAGAAGAAACGTGTTTCTGACTCGCTGAATCCCAACATAGATTCAACTCTCTTAGGTGAACGAACACACAGCAGAGCAGTTTCAAGGAAACGTTTCTCCTGAGATTTAGACGAAGTTTCCGGCGGTTTAGTACGTATGCCGGCATTGGGATGGAAATACCGGTATTGGGATTCTGCACAGAAAGGGTTTGCAAACCGCTGAATCCACACGTCAGTTTAACTCTGTCACTTGAATGCACATTGACAACCATTCAGTTAGATAGCTCCGTTTTGGTTTTAGAAGCAGATATTTCTCTGTACAGCCTGTGGTCCCATTTCCTAGGGAATATCCCAACACAGCTCCTAGAAGAAACGTGTTTCTGACTCGCTGAATGTCAACATAGATTCAACTCTCTTAGGTGAACGAACGCACAGCAGAGCAGTTTCAAGGAAACGTTTCTCCTGAGTTTTAGGCGAGGTTTCCTGCGGTTTAGTACGTATGCCGTCATTGGGCTGGAAATACCGGTTTTGGAATTCTGCAAAGAAAGGGTTTGCCAACCGCTGAATCCACACGTGAGTTTAACTCTGTCACTTGTATGCACACATTGACAACCATTCAGTTAGATAGCTCCGTTTTGGTTTTAGAAGCAGATATTTCTCTGTACAGCCTATGGTCCCATTCACTCGGGAATATCCCAACACAGCTCGTAGAAGAAACGTGTTTCTGACTCGCTGAATCTCAACATAGATTCAACTCTCTTAGGTGAATGAACGCACAGCAGAGCAGTTTCAAGGAAACGTTTCTCCTGAGTTTTAGACAAAGTTTCCTGCGGTTTAGGACGTATGCCGGCATTGGGCTGGAAATACTGGTTTTGGGATTCTGCACAGAAAGGGTTTGCAAACCGCTGAATCCACACGTGAGTTTTACTCTGTCAGTTGAATGCACTCATTGACAACCATTCCGTTAGATAGCTCCGTTTTGGTTTTAAAAGCAGATATTTCTCTGTACAGCCTATGGTCCCATTCACTCGGGAATATCCCAACGCAGCTCCTAGAAGAAACGTGTTTCTGACTCGCTGAATCTCAACATAGATTCAACTCTCTTAGGTGAACGAAAGCACAGCAGAGCAGTTTCAAGGAAACGTTTCTCCTGAGTTTTAGACGAAGTTTCCTGAGGTTTAGTACGTATGCCGGCATTGGGCTGGAAATACCGGTTTTGGGATTCTGCACAGAAAGGGTTTGCAAACCGCTGAATCCACACGTGAGATTAACTCCATCAGTTGAATGCACACATTGACAACCATTTTGTTAGACAGCTCCGTTTTGGTTTTAGAAGCAGATATTTCGCTGTTCAGCCTATGGTCCCATTCACTCGGGAATATCCCAATGCAGCTCCTAGAAGAAACGTGTTTCTGACGCGCTGAATTTCAACATAGATTCAACTCTCTTAGGTGAACGAACGCACAGCAGAGCAGTTTCAAGGAAACCATTCTCCTGAGTTTTAGACCAAGTTTACTGCTGTTTAGTACGTACGCCGTCATTGGGATGGAATTACCGGATTTGGGATTCTGCACAGAAACGGTTTGCAAACCGCTGAATCCTCACGTGAGTTTAACTCTGTCAGTTGAATGCGCACATTGACAAGCATTCAGTTAGATAGCTCTGTTTTGGTTTTAGTAGCAGATATATCTCTGTACAGCCTATGGTCCCATTCACTCGGGAATATCCCAACGCAGCTCCTAGAAGAAACGTGTTTCTGACTCGCTGAATCTCAACATGGATTCAACTCTCTTAGGTGAACGAATGCACAGCAGAGCAGTTTCAAGGAAACCTTTCTCCTGAGTTTTAGACGAAGTTTCCGGCGGTTTAGGACGTATGCTGGCATTGGGCTGGAAATACCGGTTTTGGGATTCTGCACAGAAAGGGTTTGCAAACCGCTGAATCCACACGTGAGTTTAACTCTGTCAGTTGAATGCACACATTGACAACCATTCAGTTAGATAGCTCCGTTTTGGTTTTAGAAGCAGATATTTCTCTGTACAGCCTATGGTCCCATTCACTCGGGAATATCCCAACACAGCTCCTAGAAGAAACGTGTTTCTGACTCGCTGAATCTCCACATAGATTCAACTCCCTTAGGTGAACGAATGCACAGCAGAGCAGTTTCAAGGAAACGTTTCTCCTGAGTTTTAGACGAAGTTTCCGGCGGTTTAGTACGTATGCCGACATTGGGCTGGAAATACCGGTATTGGGATTCTGCACAGAAAGGGTTTGCAAACCGCTGAATCCACACGTGAGTTTAACTCTGTCACTTGAATGCACACATTGACAACCATTCAGTTAGATAGCTCCGTTTTGGTTTTAGAAGCAGATATTTCTCTGTACAGCCTATGGTCCCATTCACTCGGGAATATCCCAACACAGCTCCTAGAAGAAACGTGTTTCTGACTCGCTGTATCTCAACCTAGATTCACCTCTCTTAGGTGAACGAACTCACAGCAGAGCAGTTTCAAGGAAACGTTTCTCCTGAGTTTTAGACGAAGTTTCCTGAGGTTTAGTACGTATGCCGGCATTGGGATGGAAATACCGGTTTTGCGATTCTGCACAGAAAGTGTTTGCAAACCGCTGAATCCACACGTGAGTTTTACTCTGTCACTTGAATGCACACATTGACAACCATTCAGTTAGATAGCTCCGTTTTGGTTTAAGAAGCAGATATTTCTCTGTACAGCCTATGGTCCCATTCACTCGGGAATATCCCAACACAGCTCCTAGAAGAAACGTGTTTCTGACTCGCTGAATCTCAACATAGATTCAACTCCCTTAGGTGAACGAACGCACAGCAGAGCAGTTTCAAGGAAACGTTTCTCCTGAGTTTTAGGCGAAGTTTCCTGCGGTTTAGTACGTATGCCGTCATTGGGCTGGAAATACCGGTTTTGGGATTCTGCAAAGAAAGGGTTTGCCAACCGCTGAATCCACACGTGAGTTTAACTCTGTCACTTGAATGCACACATTGACAACCATTCAGTTAGATAGCTCCGTTTTGGTTTTAGAAGCAGATATTTCTCTGTACAACCTATGGTCCCATTCACTCGGGAATATCCCAGCGCAGCTCCTAGAAGAAACGTGTTTCTTATTCGCTGAATCTCCACATAGATTCAACTCTCTTAGGTGAACGAATGCACAGCAGAGCAGTTTCAAGGAAACGTTTCTCCTGAGTTTTAGTCGAAGATTTCGGCGATTTAGTACGTATGCCGGCATTGGGCTGGAAATACCGGTATTGGGATTCTGTACAGAAAGGGTTTGCAAACGGCTGAATCCACACGTGAGTTTAACTCTGTCAGTTGAATGCACACATTGACAACCATTCAGTTAGATAGCTCCGTTTTGGTTTTAGAAGCAGATATTTCTCTGTACAGCCTATGGTCCCATTCACTCGGGAATATCCCAAGGCAGCTCCTAGAAGAAACGTATTTCTGACTCGCTGAATCTCAACATTGATTCAACTCTCTTAGGTGAACGAACGCACAGCAGAGCAGTTTCAAGGAAACGATTCTCCTGAGTTTTAAACCAAGTTTACTGCTGTTTAGTACGTATGCCGGCATTGGGCTGGAAATACCGGTATTGGGATTCTGTACAGAAAGGGTTTGCAAACGGCTGAATCCACACGTGAGTTTAACTCTGTCAGTTGAATGCACACATTGACAACCATTCAGTTAGATAGCTCCGTTTTGATTTTAGAAGCAGATATTTCTCTGTACAACCTATGGTCCCATTCACTCGGGAATATCCCATCGCAGCTCCTAGAAGAAACGTGATTCTGACTCGCTGAATCTCAACATAGATTCAACTCTCTTAGGTGAACGAATGCACAGCAGAGCAGTTTCAAGGAAACCTTTCTCCTGAGTGTTAGACGAAGTTTCCTGCGGTTTAGGACGTATGCCGGCATTGGGCTGGAAATACCGGTTTTGGGATTCTGCACAGAAAGGGTTTGCAAACCGCTGAATCCACACGTGAGTTTTACTCTGTCACTTAAATGCACACATTGACAACCATTCAGTTAGATAGCTCCGTTTTGGTTTAAGAAGCAGATATTTCTCTGTACAGCCTATGGTCCCATTCACTCGGGAATATCCCAACGCAGCTCCAAGAAGAAACGTGTTTCTGACTCGCTGAATCTCAACATAGATTGAACTCTCTTAGGTGAACGAACACACAGCAGAGCAGTTTCAAGGAAACGTTTCTCCTGAGATTTAGACGAAGTTTCCGGCGGTTTAGTACGTATGCCGGCATTGGGATGGAAATACCGGTATTGGGATTCTGCACAGAAAGGGTTTGCAAACCGCTGAATCCACACGTCAGTTTAACTCTGTCACTTGAATGCACACATTGACAACCATTCAGTTAGATAGCTCCGTTTTGGTTTTAGAAGCAGATATTTCTCTGTACAGCCTATGGTCCCATTCACTCGGGAATATCCCAACACAGCTCCTAGAAGAAACGTGTTTCTGACTCGCTGAATCTCAACATAGATTCAACTCTCTTAGGTGAACGAACGCACAGCAGAGCAGTTTCAAGGAAACGTTTCTCCTGAGTTTTAGGCAAAGTTTCCTGCGGTTTAGTACGTATGCCGTCATTGGGCTGGAAATACCGGTTTTGGGATTCTGCAAAGAAAGGGTTTGCCAACCGCTGAATCCACACGTGAGTTTAACTCTGTCACTTGAATGCACACATTGACAACCATTCAGTTAGATAGCTCCGTTTTGGTTTTAGAAGCAGATATTTCTCTGTACAGCCTATGGTCCCATTCACTCGGGAATATCCCAGCGCAGCTCATAGAAGAAACGTGTTTCTGACTCACTGAATCTCCACATAGATTCAACTCTCTTAGGTGATCGAATGCACAGCAGAGCAGTGTCAAGGAAACGTTTCTCCTGAGTTTTAGTCGAAGTTTTCGGCGATTTAGTACGTATGCCGGCATTGGGCTGGAAATACCGGTATTGGGATTCTGTACAGAAAGGGTTTGCAAACCGCTGAATCCACAAGTGAGTTTAACTCTGTCAGTTGAATGCCCACATTGACAACCATTCAGTTAGATAGCTCCGTTTTGGTTTTAGAAGCAGATATTTCTCTGTACAGCCTATGGTCCCATTCACTCGGGAATATCCCAAGGCAGCTCCTAGAAGAAACGTATTTCTGACTCGCTGAATCTCAACATAGATTCAACTCTCTTAGGTGAACGAACGCACAGCAGAGCAGTTTCAAGGAAACGATTCTCCTGAGTTTTAAACCAAGTTTACTGCTGTTTAGTGCGTATGCCGGCATTGGGATGGAAATACCGGTTTTGGGATTCTGCACAGAAACGGTTTGCAAACCGCTGAATGCACACGTGAGTTTAACTGTGTCAGTTGAATGCGCACATTGATAATCATTCAGTTAGATAGCTCCGTTATGGTTTTAGAAGCAGATATTTCTCTGTACAGCCTATGGTCCCATTCACTCGGGAATATCCCAACGCAGCTCCTAGAAGAAACGTGTTTCTGACTCGCGGAATCTCAACATAGATTCAACTCTCTTAGGTGAACGAACGCACAGCAGAGCAGTTTCAAGGAAACGTTTCTCCTGAGTTTTAGACGAAGTTTCCGGCGGTTTAGTACGTATGCTGGCATTGGGCTGGAAATACCGGTATTTTGATTCTGCACAGAAAGGGTTTGCAAACCGCTGAATCCACACGGGAGTTTAACTCTGTCAGTTGAATGCACACATTGACAACCATTCAGTTAGATAGCTCCGTTTTGGTTTTAGAAGCAGATATTTCTCTGTACAGCCTATGGTCCCATTCACTCGGGAATATCCCAACGCAGCTCCTAGAAGAAACGTGTTTCTGACTCGCTGAATCTCAACATAGATTCAACTCTCTTAGGTGAACGAACGCACAGCAGAGCAGTTTCAAGGAAACGTTTCTCCTGAGTTTTAGGCGAAGTTTCCTGCGGTTTAGTACGTATGCCGTCATTGGGCTGGAAATACCGGTTTTGGGATTCTGCACAGAAAGGGTTTGCAAACCGCTGAATCCACACGTGAGTTTTACTCTGTCACTTGAATGCACACATTGACAACCATTCAGTTAGATAGCTCCGTTTTGGTTTTAGAAGCAGATATTTCTCTGTACAGCCTATGGTCCCATTCACTCGGGAATATCCCAACACAGCTCCTAGAAGAAACGTGTTTCTGACTCGCTGAATCTCAACATAGATTCAACTCCCTTAGGTGAACGAACGCACAGCCGAGCAGTTTCAAGGAAACGTTTCTCCTGAGTTTTAGGCGAAGTTTCCTGCGGTTTAGTACGTATGCCGTCATTGGGCTGGAAATACCGGTTTTGGGATTCTGCAAAGAAAGGGTTTGCCAACCGCTGAATCCACACGTGAGTTTAACTCTGTCACTTGACTGCACACATTGACAACCATTCAGTTAGATAGCTCCGTTTTGGTTTTAGAAGCAGATATTTCTCTGTACAACCTATGGTCCCATTCACTCGGGAATATCCCAGCGCAGCTCCTAGAAGAAACGTGTTTCTTATTCGCTGAATCTCCACATAGATTCAACTCTCTTAGGTGAACGAATGCACAGCAGAGCAGTTTCAAGGAAACGTTTCTCCTGAGTTTTAGTCGAAGTTTTCGGCGATTTAGTACGTATGCCGGCATTGGGCTGGAAATACCGGTATTGGGATTCTGTACAGAAAGGGTTCGCAAACGGCTGAATCCACACGTGAGTTTAACTCTGTCAGTTGAATGCACACATTGACAACCATTCAGTTAGATAGCTCCGTTTTGGTTTTAGAAGCAGATATTTCTCTGTCCAACCTATGGTCCCATTCACTCGGGAATATCCCAAGGCAGCTCCTAGAAGAAACGTATTTCTCACTCGCTGAATCTCAACATAGATTCAACTCTCTTAGGTGAACGAACGCACAGCAGAGCAGTTTCAAGGAAACGATTCTCCTGAGTTTTAAACCAAGTTTACTGCTGTTTAGTACGTATGCCGGCATTGGGATGGAAATACCGGTTTTGGGATTCTGCACAGAAAGGGTTTGCAAACCGCTGAATCCACACGTGAGTTTAACTCTGTCAGTTGAATGCACACATTAACAACCATTCAGTTAGATAGCTCCGTTTTGGTTTTAGAAGCATTTATTTCTCTGTACAACCTATGGTCCCATTCACTCGGGAATATCCCATCGCAGCTCCTAGAAGAAACGTGTTTCTGACTCGCTGAATCTCAACATAGATTCAACTCTCTTAGGTGAACGAATGCACAGCAGAGCAGTTTCAAGGAAACGTTTCTCCTGAGTTTTAGACGAAGTTTCCTGCGGTTTAGGACGTATGCCGGCATTGGGCTGGAAATACCGGTTTTGGGATTCTGCACAGAAAGGGTTTGCAAACCGCTGAATCCACACGTGAGTTTTACTCTGTCACTTGAATGCACACATTGACAACCATTCAGTTAGATAGCTCCGTTTTGGTTTAAGAAGCAGATATTTCTCTGTACAGCCTATGGTCCCATTCACTCGGGAATATCCCAACGCAGCTCCAAGAAGAAACGTGTTTCTGACTCGCTGAATCTCAACATAGATTGAACTCTCTTAGGTGAACGAACACACAGCAGAGCAGTTTCAAGGAAACGTTTCTCCTGAGATTTAGACGAAGTCTCCGGCGGTTTAGTACGTATGCCGGCATTGGGATGGAAATACCGGTATTGGGATTCTGCACAGAAAGGGTTTGCAAACCGCTGAATCCACACGTCAGTTTAACTCTGTCACTTGAATGCACACATTGACAACCATTCAGTTAGATAGCTCCGTTTTGGTTTTAGAAGCAGATATTTCTCTGTACAGCCTATGGTCCCATTCACTCGGGAATATCCCAACACAGCTCCTAGAAGAAACGTGTTTCTGACTCGCTGAATCTCAACATAGATTCAACTCCCTTAGATGAACGAACGCACAGCAGAGCAGTTTCAAGGAAACGTTTCTCCTGAGTTTTAGGCGAAGTTTCCTGCGGTTTAGTACGTATGCCGTCATTGGGCTGGAAATACCGGTTTTGGGATTCTGCAAAGAAAGGGATTGCCAACCGCTGAATCCACACGTGAGTTTAACTCTGTCACTTGAATGCACACATTGACAACCATTCAGTTAGATAGCTCCGTTTTGGTTTTAGAAGCAGATATTTCTCTGTACAACCTATGGTCCCATTCACTCGGGAATATCCCAGCGCAGCTCCTAGAAGAAACGTGTTTCTTATTCGCTGAATCTCCACATAGATTCAACTCTCTTAGGTGAACGAATGCACAGCAGAGCAGTTTCAAGGAAACGTTTCTCCTGAGTTTTAGTCGAAGTTTTCGGCGATTTAGTACGTATGCCGGCATTGGGCTGGAAATACCGGTATTGGGATTCTGTACAGAAAGGGTTTGCAAACGGCTGAATCCACACGTGAGTTTAACTCTGTCAGTTGAATGCACACATTGACAACCATTCAGTTAGATAGCTCCGTTTTGGTTTTAGAAGCAGATATTTCTCTGTACAGCCTATGGTCCCATTCACTCGGGAATATCCCAAGGCAGCTCCTAGAAGAAACGTATTTCTGACTCGCTGAATCTCAACATAGATTCAACTCTCTTAGGTGAACGAACGCACAGCAGAGCAGTTTCAAGGAAACGATTCTCCTGAGTTTTAAACCAAGTTTACTGCTGTTTAGTACGTATGCCGGCATTGGGATGGAAATACCGGTTTTGGGATTCTGCACAGAAAGGGTTTGCAAACCGCTGAATCCACACGTGAGTTTAACTCTGTCAGTTGAATGCACACATTGACAACCATTCAGTTAGATAGCTCCGTTTTGGTTTTAGAAGCAGATATTTCTCTGTACAACCTAAGGTCCCATTCACTCGGGAATATCCCATCGCAGCTCCTAGAAGAAACGTGTTTCTGACTCGCGGAATCTCAACATAGATTCAACTCTCTTAGGTGAACGAACGCACAGCAGAGCAGTTTCAAGGAAACGTTTCTCCTGAGTTTTAGACGAAGTTTCCGGCGGTTTAGTACGTATGCTGGCATTGGGCTGGAAATACCGGTATTGGGATTCTGCACAGAAAGGGTTTGCAAACCGCTGAATCCACACGGGAGTTTAACTCTGTCAGTTGAATGCACACATTGACAACCATTCAGTTAGATAGCTCCGTTTTGGTTTTAGAAGCAGATATTTCTCTGTACAGCCTATGGTCCCATTCACTCGGGAATATCCCAACGCAGCTCCTAGAAGAAACGTGTTTCTGACTCGCTGCATCTCCACATAGATTCAACTCCCTTAGGTGAACGAATGCACAGCAGAGCAGTTTCAAGGAAACGTTTCTCCTGAGTTTTAGACGAAGTTTCCGGCGGTTTAGTACGTATGCCGACATTGGGCTGGAAATACCGGTATTGGGATTCTGCACAGAAAGGGTTTGCAAACCGCTGAATCCACACGTGAGTTTAACTCTGTCACTTGAATGCATACATTGACAACCATTCAGTTAGATAGCTCCGTTTTGGTTTTAGAAGCCGATATTTCTCTGTACAGCCTATGGTCCCATTCACTCGGGAATATCCCAACACAGCTCCTAGAAGAAACTTGTTTCTGACTCGCTGTATCTCAACCTAGATTCAACTCTCTGAGGTGAACGAACTCACAGCAGAGCAGTTTCAAGGAAACGTTTCTCCTGAGTTTTAGACGAAGTTTCCTGAGGTCTAGTACGTATGCCGGCATTGGGATGGAAATACCGGTTTTGCGATTCTGCACAGAAAGGGTTTTGCAATCCGCTGAATCCACACGTGAGTTTAACTCTGTCACTTGAATGCACACATTGACAACCATTCAGTTAGATAGCTCCGTTTTGGTTTTAGAAGCAGATATTTCTCTGTACAGCCTATGATCCCATTCACTCGGGAATATCCCAACACAGCTCCTAGAAGAAACGTGTTTCTGACTCGCTGTATCTCAACCTAGATTCAACTCTCTTAGGTGAACGAACTCACAGCAGAGCAGTTTCAAGGAAACGTTTCTCCTGAGTTTTAGACGAAGTTTCCTGAGGTTTAGTACGTATGCCGGCATTGGGATGGAAATACCGGTTTTGCGATTCTGCACAGAAAGGGTTTTGCAAACCGCTGAATCCACACGTGAGTTTAACTCTGTCAGTTGAATGCACACATTGACAACCATTTTGTTAGACAGCTCCGTTTTGGTTTTAGAAGCAGATATTTCTCTGTACAGCCTATGGACCCATTCACTCGGGAATATCCCAACGCGGCTCCTAGAAGAAACGTGTTTCTGACTCGCTGAATCTCAACATAGATTCAACTCTCTTAGGTGAACGAACGCACAGCAGAGCAGTTTCAAGGAAACGTTTCTCCTGAGTTTTAGACGAAGTTTCCTGCGGTTTAGGACGTATGCCGGCATTGGGCTGGAAATACCGGTTTTGGGATTCTGCACAGAAAGGGTTTGCAAACCGCTGAATCAACACGTGAGTTTAACTCTGTCACTTGAATGCACACATTGACAACCATTCAGTTAGATAGCTCCGTTTTGGTTTTAGAAGCAGATATTTCTCTGTACAGCCTATGGTCCCATTCACTCGGGAATATCCCAAGGCAGCTCCTAGAAGAAACGTGTTTCTGTCTCGCTGAATCTCAACATAGATTCAACTCTCTTAGGTGAACGAATGCACAGCAGAGCAGTTTCAAGGAAACGTTTCTCCTGAGTTTTAGACGAAGTTTCCGGCGGTTTAGTACGTATGCCGGCATTGGGCTGGAAATACCGGTATTGGGATTCTGCACAGAAAGGGTTTGCAAACCGCTAAATTCACACGTGAGTTTAACTCTGTCAGTTGAATGCACACATTGACAACCATTCCGTTAGATAGCTCCGTTTTGGTTTTGGAATCAGATATTTCTCTGTACAGCCTATGGTCCCATTCACTCGGGAATATCCCAACACAGCTCCTAGAAGAAACGTGTTTCTGACTCTCTGAATCTCAACATAGATTCAACTCTCTTAGGTGAACGAACGCACAGCAGAGCAGTTTCAAGGAAACGATTCTACTGAGTTTCAGACCAAGTTTACTGCTGTTTAGTATGTATGCCGGCATTGGGATGGAAATACTGGTTTTGGGATTCTGCACAGAAACGGTTTGCAAACCGCTGAATCCTCACGTGAGTTTAACTCTGTCACTTGAATGCACACATTGACAACCATTCAGTTAGATAGCTCCGTTTTGGTTTTAGAAGCAGATATTTCTCTGTACAGCCTATGGTCCCATTCACTCGGGAATATCACAACGCAGCTCCTAGAAGAAACGTGTTTCTGACTCGCTGAATCTAACATAGATTCAACTCTCTTAGGTGAACGAACGCACAGCAGAGCAGTTTCAAGGAAACGCTTCTCCTGAGTTTTAGACGAAGTTACCGGCAGTTTAGTACGTATGCTGGCATTGGTCTGGAAATACCGGTATTGGGATTCTGCACAGAAAAGGTTTGCAAACCGCTGAATCCACACGTGAGTTTAACTCTGTCAGTTGAAGGCACACTTTGACAAGCATTCAGTTAGATAGCTCCGTTTTGGTTTTAGAAGCAGATATTTCTCTGTACAGCCTATGGTCCCATTCACTCGGGAATATCACAACGCAGCTCCTAGAAGAAACGTGTTTCTGACTCGCTGAATTTCAACATAGATTCAACTCTCTTAGGTGAACGAACGCACAGCAGAGCAGTTTCAAGGAAACGCTTCTCCTGTGTTTTAGACGAAGTTACCGGCAGTTTAGTACGTATGCTGGGATTGGTCTGGAAATACCGGTATTGGGATTCTGCACAGAAAAGGTTTGCCAACCGCTGAATCCACACGTGAGTTTTACTCTGTCACTTGAATGCACATATTGACAACCATTCAGTTAGATAGCTCCGTTTTGGTTTAAGAAGCAGATATTTCTCTGTACAGCCTATGGTCCCATTCACTCGGGAATATCCCAACGCAGCTCCAAGAAGAAACGTGTTTCTGACTCGCTGAATCTCAACATAGATTCAACTCTCTTAGGTGAACGAACACACAGCAGAGCAGTTTCAAGGAAACGTTTCTCCTGAGATTTAGACGAAGTTTCCGGCGGTTTAGTACGTATGCCGGCATTGGGATGGAAATACCGGTATTGGGATTCTGCACAGAAAGGGTTTGTAAACCGCTGAATCCACACGGGAGTTTAACTCTGTCAGTTGAATGCACACATTGACAACCATTCAGTTAGATAGCTCCGTTTTGGTTTTAGAAGCAGATATTTCTCTGTACAGCCTATGGTCCCATTCACTCGGGAATATCCCAACGCAGCTCCTAGAAGAAACGTGTTTCTGACTCGCTGAATCTCAACATAGATTCAACTCTCTTAGGTGAACGAACGCACAGCAGAGCAGTTTCAAGGAAACGTTTCTCCTGAGTTTTAGGCGAAGTTTCCTGCGGTTTAGTAGGTATGCCGTCATTGGGCTGGAAATACCGGTTTTGGGATTCTGCACAGAAAGGGTTTGCAAACCGCTGAATCCACACGTGAGTTTAACTCTGTCACATGAATGCACACATTGACAACCATTCAGTTAGATAGCTCCGTTTTGGTTTTAGAAGCAGATATTTCTCTGTACAGCCTATGGTCCCATTCACTCGGGAATATCCCAACACAGCTCCTAGAAGAAACGTGTTTCTGACTCGCTGAATATCAACATAGATTCAACTCCCTTAGGTGAACGAACGCACAGCAGAGCAGTTTCAAGGAAACGTTTCTCCTGAGTTTTAGGCGAAGTTTCCTGCGGTTTAGTACGTATGCCGTCATTGGGCTGGAAATACCGGTTTTGGGATTCTGCAAAGAAAGGGTTTGCCAACCGCTGAATCCACACGTGAGTTTAACTCTGTCACTTGAATGCACACATTGACAACCATTCAGTTAGATAGCTCCGTTTTGGTTTTAGAAGCAGATATTTCTCTGTACAACCTATGGTCCCATTCACTCGGGAATATCCCAGCGCAGCTCCTAGAAGAAACGTGTTTCTTATTCGCTGAATCTCCACATAGATTCAACTCTCTTAGGTGAACGAATGCACAGCAGAGCAGTTTCAAGGAAACGTTTCTCCTGAGTTTTAGTCGAAGTTTTCGGCGATTTGGTACGTATGCCGGCATTGGGCTGGAAATACCGGTATTGGGATTCTGTACAGAAAGGGTTTGCAAACGGCTGAATCCACACGTGAGTTTAACTCTGTCAGTTGAATGCACACATTGACAACCATTCAGTTAGATAGCTCCGTTTTGGTTTTAGAAGCAGATATTTCTCTGTCCAAACTATGGTCCCATTCACTCGGGAATATCCCAAGGCAGCTCCTAGAAGAAACGTATTTCTGACTCGCTGAATCTCAACATAGATTCAACTCTCTTAGGTGAACGAACGCACAGCAGAGCAGTTTCAAGGAAACGATTCTCCTGAGTTTTAAACCAAGTTTACTGCTGTTTAGTACGTATGCCGGCATTGGGATGGAAATACCGGTTTTGGGATTCTGCACAGAAAGGGTTTGCAAACCGCTGAATCCACACGTGAGTTTAACTCTGTCAGTTGAATGCACACATTGACAACCATTCAGTTAGATAGCTCCGTTTTGGTTTTAGAAGCAGATATTTCTCTGTACAACCTATGGTCCCATTCACTCGGGAATATCCCATCGCAGCTCCTAGAAGAAACGTGTTTCTGACTCGCTGAATCTCAACATAGATTCAACTCTCTTAGGTGAACGAATGCACAGCAGAGTAGTTTCAAGGAAAGCTTTCTCCTGAGTTTTAGACGAAGTTTACTGCGGTTTAGGACGTATGCCGGCATTGGGCTGGAAATACCGGTTTTGGGATTCTGCACAGAAAGGGTTTGCAAACCGCTGAATCCACACGTGAGTTTTACTCTGTCACTTGAATGCACACATTGACAACCATTCAGTTAGATAACTCCGTTTTGGTTTAAGAAGCAGATATTTCTCTGTACAGCCTATGGTCCCATTCACTCGGGAATATCCCAACGCAGCTCCAAGAAGAAACGTGTTTCTGACTCGCTGAATCTCAACATAGATTGAACTCTCTTAGGTGAACGAACACACAGCAGAGCAGTTTCAAGGAAACGTTTCTCCTGAGATTTAGACGAAGTTTCCGGCGGTTTAGTACATATGCCGGCATTGGGATGGAAATACCGGTATTGGGATTCTGCACAGAAAGGGTTTGCAAACCGCTGAATCCACACGTCAGTTTAACTCTGTCACTTGAATGCACACATTGACAACCATTCAGTTAGATAGCTCCGTTTTGGTTTTAGAAGCAGATATTTCTCTGTACAGCCTATGGTCCCATTCACTCGGGAATATCCCAACACAGCTCCTAGAAGAAACGTGTTTCTGACTCGCTGAATCTCAACATAGATTCAACTCTCTTAGGTGAACGAACGCACAGCAGAGCAGTTTCAAGGAAACGTTTCTCCTGAGTTTTAGGCAAAGTTTCCTGCGGTTTAGTACGTATGCCGTCATTGGGCTGGAAATACCGGTTTTGGGATTCTGCAAAGAAAGGGTTTGCCAACCGCTGAATCCACACGTGAGTTTAACTCTGTCACTTGAATGCACACATTGACAACCATTCAGTTAGATATCTCCGTTTTGGTTTTAGAAGCAGATATTTCTCTGTACAGCCTATGGTCCCATTCACTCGGGAATATCCCAGCGCAGCTCCTAGAAGAAACGTTTTTCTGACTCGCTGAATCTCCACATAGATTCAACTCTCTTAGGTGAACGAATGCACAGCAGAGCAGTTTCAAGGAAACGTTTCTCCTGAGTTTTAGTCGAAGTTTTCGGCGATTTAGTACGTATGCCGGCATTGGGCTGGAAATACCGGTATTGGGATTCTGTACAGAAAGGGTTTGCAAACCGCTGAATCCACACGTGAGTTTAACTCTGTCAGTTGAATGCACACATTGACAACCATTCAGTTAGATAGCTCCGTTTTGGTTTTAGAAGCAGATATTTCTCTGTACAGCCTATGGTCCCATTCACTCGGGAATAGCCCAAGGCAGCTCCTAGAAGAAACGTATTTCTGACTCGCTGAATCTCAACATAGATTCAACTCTCTTAGGTGAACGAACGCACAGCAGAGCAGTTTCAAGGAAACGATTCTCCTGAGTTTTAAACCAAGTTTACTGCTGTTTAGTACGTATGCCGGCATTGGGATGGAAATACCGGTTTTGGGATTCTGCACAGAAACGGTTTGCAAACCGCTGAATGCACACGTGAGTTTAACTCTGTCAGTTGAATGCGCACATTGATAATCATTCAGTTAGATAGCTCCGTTATGGTTTTAGAAGCAGATATTTCTCTGTACAGCCTATGGTCCCATTCACTCGGGAATATCCCAACGCAGCTCCTAGAAGAAACGTGTTTCTGACTCGCGGAATCTCAACATAGATTCATCTCTCTTAGGTGAACGAACGCACAGCAGAGCAGTTTCAAGGAAACGTTTCTCCTGAGTTTTAGACGAAGTTTCCGGCGGTTTAGTACGTATGCTGGCATTGGGCTGGAAATACCGGTATTGGGATTCTGCACAGAAAGGGTTTGCAAACCGCTGAATCCACACGTGAGTTTAACTCTGTCAGTTGAATGCACACATTGACAACCATTCAGTTAGATAGCTCCGTTTTGGTTTTAGAAGCAGATATTTCTCTGTACAGCCTATGGTCCCATTCACTCGGGAATATCCCAACGCAGCTCCTAGAAGAAACGTGTTTCTGACTCGCTGAATCTCCACATAGATTCAACTCCCTTAGGTGAACGAATGCACAGCAGAGCAGTTTCAAGGAAACGTTTCTCCTGAGTTTTAGACGAAGTTTCCGGCGGTTTAGTACGTATGCCGACATTGGGCTGGAAATACCGGTATTGGGATTCTGCACAGAAAGGGTTTGCAAACCGCTGAATCCACACGTGAGTTTAACTCTGTCACTTGAATGCATACATTGACAACCATTCAGTTAGATAGCTCCGTTTTGGTTTTAGAAGCAGATATTTCTCTGTACAGCCTATGGTCCCATTCACTCGGGAATATCCCAACACAGCTCCTAGAAGAAACGTGTTTCTGACTCGCTGTATCTCAACCTAGATTCAACTCTCTTAGGTGAACGAACTCACAGCAGAGCAGTTTCAAGGAAACGTTTCTCCTGAGTTTTAGACGAAGTTTCCTGAGGTTTAGTACGTATGCCGGCATTGGGATGGAAATACCGGTTTTGCGATTCTGCACAGAAAGGGTTTTGCAAACCGCTGAATCCACACGTGAGTTTAACTCTGTCACTTGAATGCACACATTGACAACCATTCAGTTAGATAGCTCCGTTTTGGTTTTAGAAGCAGATATTTCTCTGTACAGCCTATGGTCCCATTCACTCGGGAATATCCCAACACAGCTCCTAGAAGAAACGTGTTTCTGACTCGCTGTATCTCAACCTAGATTCAACTCTCTTAGGTGAACGAACTCACAGCAGAGCAGTTTCAAGGAAACGTTTCTCCTGAGTTTTAGACGAAGTTTCCTGAGGTTTAGTACGTATGCCGGCATTGGGATGGAAATACCGGTTTTGCGATTCTGCACAGAAAGGGTTTTGCAAACCGCTGAATCCACACGTGAGTTTAACTCTGTCACTTGAATGCACACATTGACAACCATTTTGTTAGACAGCTACGTTTTGGTTTTAGAAGCAGATATTTCTCTGTACAGCCTATGGACCCATTCACTCGGGAATATCCCAACGCGGCTCCTAGAAGAAACGTGTTTCTGACTCGCTGAATCTCAACATAGATTCAACTCTCTTAGGTGAACGAACGCACAGCAGAGCAGTTTCAAGGAAACGTTTCTCCTGAGTTTTAGACGAAGTTTCCTGCGGTTTAGGACGTATGCCGGCATTGGGCTGGAAATACCGGTTTTGTGATTCTGCACAGAAAGGGATTGCAAACCGCTGAATCAACACGTGAGTTTAACTCTGTCACTTGAATGCACACATTGACAACCATTCAGTTAGATAGCTCCGTTTTGGTTTTAGAAGCAGATATTTCTCTGTACAGCCTATGGTCCCATTCACTCGGGAATATCCCACCGCAGCTCCTAGAAGAAACGTGTTTCTGACTCGCTGAATCTCCACATAGATTCAACTCTCTTAGGTGAACGAATGCACAGCAGAGCAGTTTCAAGGAAACGTTTCTCCTGAGTTTTAGTCGAAGTTTTCGGCGATTTAGTACGTATGCCGGCATTGGGCTGGAAATACCGGTATTGGGATTCTGTACAGAAAGGGTTTGCAAACCGCTGAATCCACACGTGAGTTTAACTCTGTCAGTTGAATGCACACATTGACAACCATTCAGTTAGATAGCTCCGTTTTGGTTTTAGAAGCAGATATTTCTCTGTACAGCCTATGGTCCCATTCACTCGGGAATAGCCCAAGGCAGCTCCTAGAAGAAACGTATTTCTGACTCGCTGAATCTCAACATAGATTCAACTCTCTTAGGTGAACGAACGCACAGCAGAGCAGTTTCAAGGAAACGATTCTCCTGAGTTTTAAACCAAGTTTACTGCTGTTTAGTACGTATGCCGGCATTGGGATGGAAATACCGGTTTTGGGATTCTGCACAGAAACGGTTTGCAAACCGCTGAATGCACACGTGAGTTTAACTCTGTCAGTTGAATGCGCACATTGATAATCATTCAGTTAGATAGCTCCGTTATGGTTTTAGAAGCAGATATTTCTCTGTACAGCCTATGGTCCCATTCACTCGGGAATATCCCAACGCAGCTCCTAGAAGAAACGTGTTTCTGACTCGCGGAATCTCAACATAGATTCATCTCTCTTAGGTGAACGAACGCACAGCAGAGCAGTTTCAAGGAAACGTTTCTCCTGAGTTTTAGACGAAGTTTCCGGCGGTTTAGTACGTATGCTGGCATTGGGCTGGAAATACCGGTATTGGGATTCTGCACAGAAAGGGTTTGCAAACCGCTGAATCCACACGGGAGTTTAACTCTGTCAGTTGAATGCACACATTGACAACCATTCAGTTAGATACCTCCGTTTTGGTTTTAGAAGCAGATATTTCTCTGTACAGCCTATGGTCCCATTCACTCGGGAATATCCCAACGCAGCTCCTAGAAGAAACGTGTTTCTGACTCGCTGAATCTCCACATAGATTCAACTCCCTTAGGTGAACGAATGCACAGCAGAGCAGTTTCAAGGAAACGTTTCTCCTGAGTTTTAGACGAAGTTTCCGGCGGTTTAGTACGTATGCCGACATTGGGCTGGAAATACCGGTATTGGGATTCTGCACAGAAAGGGTTTGCAAACCGCTGAATCCACACGTGAGTTTAACTCTGTCACTTGAATGCATACATTGACAACCATTCAGTTAGATAGCTCCGTTTTGGTTTTAGAAGCAGATATTTCTCTGTACAGCCTATGGTCCCATTCACTCGGGAATATCCCAACACAGCTCCTAGAAGAAACGTGTTTCTGACTCGCTGTATCTCAACCTAGATTCAACTCTCTTAGGTGAACGAACTCACAGCAGAGCAGTTTCAAGGAAACGTTTCTCCTGAGTTTTAGACGAAGTTTCCTGAGGTTTAGTACGTATGCCGGCATTGGGATGGAAATACCGGTTTTGCGATTCTGCACAGAAAGGGTTTTGCAAACCGCTGAATCCACACGTGAGTTTAACTCTGTCACTTGAATGCACACATTGACAACCATTCAGTTAGATAGCTCCGTTTTGGTTTTAGAAGCAGATATTTCTCTGTACAGCCTATGGTCCCATTCACTCGGGAATATCCCAACACAGCTCCTAGAAGAAACGTGTTTCTGACTCGCTGTATCTCAACCTAGATTCAACTCTCTTAGGTGAACGAACTCACAGCAGAGCAGTTTCAAGGAAACGTTTCTCCTGAGTTTTAGACGAAGTTTCCTGAGGTTTAGTACGTATGCCGGCATTGGGATGGAAATACCGGTTTTGCGATTCTGCACAGAAAGGGTTTTGCAAACCGCTGAATCCACACGTGAGTTTAACTCTGTCAGTTGAATGCACACATTGACAACCATTTTGTTAGACAGCTCCGTTTTGGTTTTAGAAGCAGATATTTCTCTGTACAGCCTATGGACCCATTCACTCGGGAATATCCCAACGCGGCTCCTAGAAGAAACGTGTTTCTGACTCGCTGAATCTCAACATAGATTCAACTCTCTTAGGTGAACGAACGCACAGCAGAGCAGTTTCAAGGAAACGTTTCTCCTGAGTTTTAGACGAAGTTTCCTGCGGTTTAGGACGTATGCCGGCATTGGGCTGGAAATACCGGTTTTGTGATTCTGCACAGAAAGGGATTGCAAACCGCTGAATCAACACGTGAGTTTAACTCTGTCACTTGAATGCACACATTGACAACCATTCAGTTAGATAGCTCCGTTTTGGTTTTAGAAGCAGATATTTCTCTGTACAGCCTATGGTCCCATTCACTCGGGAATATCCCAACGCAGCTCCTAGAAGAAACGTGTTTCTGACTCGCTGAATCTCAACATAGATTCAACTCTCTTAGGTGAACGAATGCACAGCAGAGCAGTTTCAAGGAAACGTTTCTCCTGAGTTTTAGACGAAGTTTCCTGCGGTTTAGTACGTATGCCGGCATTGGGCTGGAAATACCGGTATTGGGATTCTGCACAGAAAGGGTTTGCAAACCGCTAAATCCACACGTGAGTTTAACTCTGTCAGGTGAATGCACACATTGACAACCATTCCGTTAGATAGCTCCGTTTTGGTTTTAGAATCAGATATTTCTCTGTACAGCCTATGGTCCCATTCACTCGGGAATATCCCAACACAGCTCCTAGAAGAAACGTGTTTCTGACTCTCTGAATCTCAACATAGATTCAACTCTCTTAGGTGAACGAACGCCCAGCAGAGCAGTTTCAAGGAAACGATTCTCCTGAGTTTCAGACCAAGTTTACTGCTGTTTAGTACGTATGCCGGCATTGGGATGGAAATGCTGGTTTTGGGATTCTGCACAGAAACGGTTTGCAAACCGCTGAATCCTCACGTGAGTTTAACTCTGTCACTTGAATGCACACATTGACAACCATTCAGTTAGATAGCTCCGTTTTGGTTTTAGAAGCAGATATTTCTCTGTACAGCCTATGGTCCCATTCACTCGGGAATATCACAACGCAGCTCCTAGAAGAAACGTGTTTCTGACTCGCTGAATCTCAACATAGATTCAACTCTCTTAGGTGAACGAACGCACAGCAGAGCAGTTTCAAGGAAACGCTTCTCCTGAGTTTTAGACGAAGTTACCGGCAGTTTAGTACGTATGCTGGCATTGGTCTGGAAATACCGGTATTGGGATTCTGCACAGAAAGGGTTTGCAAACCGCTGAATCCACACGTGAGTTTAACTCTGTCAGTTGAATGCACACTTTGACAAGCATTCAGTTAGATATCTCCGTTTTGGTTTTAGAAGCAGATATTTCTCTGTACAGCCTATGGTCCCATTCACTCGGGAATATCACAACGCAGCTCCTAGAAGAAACGTGTTTCTGACTCGCTGAATCTCAACATAGATTCAACTCTCTTAGGTGAACGAACGCACAGCAGAGCAGTTTCAAGGAAACGCTTCTCCTGAGTTTTAGACGAAGTTACCGGCAGTTTAGTACGTATGCTGGCATTGGTCTGGAAATACCGGTATTGGGATTCTGCACAGAAAAGGTTTGCCAACCGCTGAATCCACACGTCAGTTTAACTGTGTCAGTTGAATACACACATTGACAACCATTCAGTTAGATAGCTCCGTTTTGGTTTTAGAAGCAGATATTTCTCTGTACAGCCTATGGTCCCATTCACTCGGGAATATCCCAACGCAGCTCCTAGAAGAAACGTGTTTCTGACTCGCTGAATCTCAACATAGATTCAACTCTCTTAGGTGAACGAATGCACAGCAGAACAGTTTCAAGGAAACGTTTCTCCTGAGTTTTAAACGAAGTTTCCGGCGGTTTAGTGCGTATGCCGGCATTGGGCTGGAAATACCGGTATTGGGATTCTGCACAGAAAGGGTTTGCAAACCGCTGAATCCACACGTGAGTTTAACTCTGTCAGTTGAATGCACACATTGACAACCATTCAGTTAGATAGCTCCGTTTTGGTTTTAGAAGCAGATATTTCTCTGTACAGCCTATGGTCCCATTCACTCGGGAATAGCCCAAGGCAGCTCCTAGAAGAAACGTATTTCTGACTCGCTGAATCTCAACATAGATTCAACTCTCTTAGGTGAACGAACGCACAGCAGAGCAGTTTCAAGGAAACGATTCTCCTGAGTTTTAAACCAAGTTTACTGCTGTTTAGTACGTATGCCGGCATTGGGATGGAAATACCGGTTTTGGGATTCTGCACAGAAACGGTTTGCAAACCGCTGAATGCACACGTGAGTTTAACTCTGTCAGTTGAATGCGCACATTGATAATCATTCAGTTAGATAGCTCCGTTATGGTTTTAGAAGCAGATATTTCTCTGTACAGCCTATGGTCCCATTCACTCGGGAATATCCCAACGCAGCTCCTAGAAGAAACGTGTTTCTGACTCGCGGAATCTCAACATAGATTCATCTCTCTTAGGTGAACGAACGCACAGCAGAGCAGTTTCAAGGAAACGTTTCTCCTGAGTTTTAGACGAAGTTTCCGGCGGTTTAGTACGTATGCTGGCATTGGGCTGGAAATACCGGTATTGGGATTCTGCACAGAAAGGGTTTGCAAACCGCTGAATCCACACGGGAGTTTAACTCTGTCAGTTGAATGCACACATTGACAACCATTCAGTTAGATACCTCCGTTTTGGTTTTAGAAGCAGATATTTCTCTGTACAGCCTATGGTCCCATTCACTCGGGAATATCCCAACGCAGCTCCTAGAAGAAACGTGTTTCTGACTCGCTGAATCTCCACATAGATTCAACTCCCTTAGGTGAACGAATGCACAGCAGAGCAGTTTCAAGGAAACGTTTCTCCTGAGTTTTAGACGAAGTTTCCGGCGGTTTAGTACGTATGCCGACATTGGGCTGGAAATACCGGTATTGGGATTCTGCACAGAAAGGGTTTGCAAACCGCTGAATCCACACGTGAGTTTAACTCTGTCACTTGAATGCATACATTGACAACCATTCAGTTAGATAGCTCCGTTTTGGTTTTAGAAGCAGATATTTCTCTGTACAGCCTATGGTCCCATTCACTCGGGAATATCCCAACACAGCTCCTAGAAGAAACGTGTTTCTGACTCGCTGTATCTCAACCTAGATTCAACTCTCTTAGGTGAACGAACTCACAGCAGAGCAGTTTCAAGGAAACGTTTCTCCTGAGTTTTAGACGAAGTTTCCTGAGGTTTAGTACGTATGCCGGCATTGGGATGGAAATACCGGTTTTGCGATTCTGCACAGAAAGGGTTTTGCAAACCGCTGAATCCACACGTGAGTTTAACTCTGTCACTTGAATGCACACATTGACAACCATTCAGTTAGATAGCTCCGTTTTGGTTTTAGAAGCAGATATTTCTCTGTACAGCCTATGGTCCCATTCACTCGGGAATATCCCAACACAGCTCCTAGAAGAAACGCGTTTCTGACTCGCTGTATCTCAACCTAGATTCAACTCTCTTAGGTGAACGAACTCACAGCAGAGCAGTTTCAAGGAAACGTTTCTCCTGAGTTTTAGACGAAGTTTCCTGAGGTTTAGTACGTATGCCGGCATTGGGATGGAAATACCGGTTTTGCGATTCTGCACAGAAAGGGTTTTGCAAACCGCTGAATCCACACGTGAGTTTAACTCTGTCAGTTGAATGCACACATTGACAACCATTTTGTTAGACAGCTCCGTTTTGGTTTTAGAAGCAGATATTTCTCTGTACAGCCTATGGACCCATTCACTCGGGAATATCCCAACGCGGCTCCTAGAAGAAACGTGTTTCTGACTCGCTGAATCTCAACATAGATTCAACTCTCTTAGGTGAACGAACGCACAGCAGAGCAGTTTCAAGGAAACGTTTCTCCTGAGTTTTAGACGAAGTTTCCTGCGGTTTAGGACGTATGCCGGCATTGGGCTGGAAATACCGGTTTTGTGATTCTGCACAGAAAGGGATTGCAAACCGCTGAATCAACACGTGAGTTTAACTCTGTCACTTGAATGCACACATTGACAACCATTCAGTTAGATAGCTCCGTTTTGGTTTTAGAAGCAGATATTTCTCTTTACAGCCTATGGTCCCATTCACTCGGGAATATCCCAACGCAGCTCCTAGAAGAAACGTGTTTCTGACTCGCTGAATCTCAACATAGATTCAACTCTCTTAGGTGAACGAATGCACAGCAGAGCAGTTTCAAGGAAACGATTCTCCTGAGTTTTAGACGAAGTTTCCTGCGGTTTAGTACGTATGCCGGCATTGGGCTGGAAATACCGGTATTGGGATTCTGCACAGAAAGGGTTTGCAAACCGCTAAATCCACACGTGAGTTTAACTCTGTCAGGTGAATGCACACATTGACAACCATTCCGTTAGATAGCTCCGTTTTGGTTTTAGAATCAGATATTTCTCTGTACAGCCTATGGTCCCATTCACTCGGGAATATCCCAACACAGCTCCTAGAAGAAACGTGTTTCTGACTCTCTGAATCTCAACATAGATTCAACTCTCTTAGGTGAACGAACGCACAGCAGAGCAGTTTCAAGGAAACGATTCTCCTGAGTTTCAGACCAAGTTTACTGCTGTTTAGTACGTATGCCGGCATTGGGATGGAAATGCTGGTTTTGGGATTCTGCACAGAAACGGTTTGCAAACCGCTGAATCCTCACGTGAGTTTAACTCTGTCACTTGAATGCACACATTGACAACCATTCAGTTAGATAGCTCCGTTTTGGTTTTAGAAGCAGATATTTCTCTGTACAGCCTATGGTCCCATTCACTCGGGAATATCACAACGCAGCTCCTAGAAGAAACGTGTTTCTGACTCGCTGAATCTCAACATAGATTCAACTCTCTTAGGTGAACGAACGCACAGCAGAGCAGTTTCAAGGAAACGCTTCTCCTGAGTTTTAGACGAAGTTACCGGCAGTTTAGTACGTATGCTGGCATTGGTCTGGAAATACCGGTATTGGGATTCTGCACAGAAAGGGTTTGCAAACCGCTGAATCCACACGTGAGTTTAACTCTGTCAGTTGAATGCACACTTTGACAAGCATTCAGTTAGATAGCTCCGTTTTGGTTTTAGAAGCAGATATTTCTCTGTACAGCCTATGGTCCCATTCACTCGGGAATATCACAACGCAGCTCCTAGAAGAAACGTGTTTCTGACTCGCTGAATGTCAACATAGATTCAACTCTCTTAGGTGAACGAACGCACAGCAGAGCAGTTTCAAGGAAACGCTTCTCCTGAGTTTTAGACGAAGTTACCGGCAGTTTAGTACGTATGCTGGCATTGGTCTGGAAATACCGGTATTGGGATTCTGCACAGAAAAGGTTTGCCAACCGCTGAATCCACACGTCAGTTTAACTGTGTCAGTTGAATACACACATTGACAACCATTCAGTTAGATAGCTCCGTTTTGGTTTTAGAAGCAGATATTTCTCTGTACAGCCTATGGTCCCATTCACTCGGGAATATCCCAACGCAGCTCCTAGAAGAAACGTGTTTCTGACTCGCTGAATCTCAACATAGATTCAACTCTCTTAGGTGAACGAATGCACAGCAGAACAGTTTCAAGGAAACGTTTCTCCTGAGTTTTAAACGAAGTTTCCGGCGGTTTAGTGCGTATGCCGGCATTGGGCTGGAAATACCGGTATTGGGATTCTGCACAGAAAGGGTTTGCACACCGCTAAATCCACACGTGAGTTTAACTCTGTCAGTTGAATGCACACATTGACAACCATTCCGTTAGATAGCTCCGTTTTGGTTTGAGAAGCAGATATTTCTCTGTACAGCCTATGGTCCCATTCACTCGGGAATATCCCAACGCAGCTCCTAGAAGAAACGTGTTTCTGACTCGCTGAATCTCCACATAGATTCAACTCCCTTAGGTGAACGAATGCACAGCAGAGCAGTTTCAAGGAAACGTTTCTCCTGAGTTTTAGACGAAGTTTCCTGCGGTTTAGGACGTATGCCGACATTGGGCTGGAAATACCGGTATTGGGATTCTGCACAGAAAGGGTTTGCAAACCGCTGAATCCACACGTGAGTTTAACTCTGTCACTTGAATGCACACATTGACAACCATTCAGTTAGATAGCTCCGTTTTGGTTTTAGAAGCAGATATTTCTTGTACAGCCTATTGTCCCATTCACTCGGGAATATCCCAACACAGCTCTTAGAAGAAACGTGTTTCTGACTCGCTGTATCTCAACCTAGATTCAACTCTCTTAGGTGAACGAACTCACAGCAGAGCAGTTTCAAGGAAACGTTTCTCCTGAGTTTTAGACGAAGTTTCCTGAGGTTTAGTACGTATGCCGGCATAGGGATGGAAATACCGGTTTTGCGATTCTGCACAGAAAGGGTTTTGCAAACCGCTGAATCCACACGTGAGTTTAACTCTGTCAATTGAATGCACACATTGACAACCATTTTGTTAGACAGCTCCGTTTTGGTTTTAGAAGCAGATATTTCTCTGTACAGCCTATGGACCCATTCACTCGGGAATATCCCAACGCGGCTCCTAGAAGAAACGTGTTTCTGACTCGCTGAATCTCAACATAGATTCAACTCTCTTAGGTGAACGAACGCACAGCAGAGCAGTTTCAAGGAAACGTTTCTCCTGAGTTTTAGACGAAGTTTCCTGCGGTTTAGGACGTATGCCGGCATTGGGCTGGAAATACCGGTATTGGGATTCTGCAAAGAAAGGGTTTGCCAACCGCTGAATCAACACGTGAGTTTAACTCTGTCACTTGAATGCACACATTGACAACCATTCAGTTAGATAGCTCCGTTTTGGTTTTAGAAGCAGATATTTCTCTGTACAGCCTATGGTCCCATTCACTCGGGAATATCCCAAGGCAGCTCCTAGAAGAAACGTGTTTCTGACTCGCTGAATCTCACCATAGATTCAACTCTCTTAGGTGAACGAACGCACAGCAGAGCACTTTCAAGGAAACGCTTCTCCTGAGTTTTAGACGAAGTTACCGGCAGTTTAGTACGTATGCTGGCATTGGTCTGGAAATACCGGTATTGGGATTCTGCACAGAAAAGGTTTCCCAACCGCTGAATCCACACGTCAGTTTAACTCTGTCAGTTGAATACACACATTGACAACCATTCAGTTAGATAGCTCCGTTTTGGTTTTAGAAGCAGATATTTCTCTGTACAGCCTATGGTCCCATTCACTCGGGAATATCCCAACGCGGCTCCTAGAAGAAACGTGTTTCTGACTCGCTGAATCTCAACATAGATTCAACTCTCTTAGGTGAACGAACGCACAGCAGAGCAGTTTCAAGGAAACGATTCTGCTGAGTTTTAGACCAAGTTTACTGCTGTTTAGTACGTATGCCGGCATTGGGATGGAAATACCGGTTTTGGGATTCTGCACAGAAACAGTTTGCAAACCGCTGAATCCTCACGTGAGTTTAACTCTGTCAGTTGAATGCGCACATTGACAAGCATTCAGTTAGAGAGCTCCGTTTAGGTTTTAGAAGCAGATATTTCTCTGTACAACCTATGGTTCCATTCACTCGGGAATATCACAACGCAGCTCCTAGACGAAACTTGTTTCTGACTCGATGAATCTCAACATAGATTCAACTCTCTTAGGTGAACGAACGCACAGCAGAGCAGTTTCAAGGAAACGCTTCTCCTGAGTTTTAGACGAAGTTACCGGCAGTTTAGTACGTATGCTGGCATTGGTCTGGAAATACCGGTATTGGGATTCTGCACAGAAAAGGTTTGCCAAGCGCTGAATCCACACGTCAGTTTAACTGTGTCAGTTGAATAGACACATTGACAACCATTCAGTTAGATAGCTCCGTTTTGGTTTTAGAAGCAGATATTTCTCTGTACAGCCTATGGTCCCATTCACTCGGGAATATCCCAACGCAGCTCCTAGAAGAAACGTGTTTCTGACTCGCTGAATCTCAACATAGATTCAACTCTCTTAGGTGAACGAATGCACAGCAGAGCAGTTTCAAGGAAACGTTTCTCCTGAGTTTTAAACGAAGTTTCCGGCGGTTTAGTACGTATGCCGGCATTGGGCTGGAAATACCGGTATTGGGATTCTGCACAGAAAGGGTTTGCACACCGCTACATCCACACGTGAGTTTAACTCTGTCAGTTGAATGCACACATTGACAACCATTCCGTTAGATAGCTCCGTTTTGGTTTTAGAAGCAGATATTTCTCTGTACAGCCTATGGTCCCATTCACTCGGGAATATCCCAACGCAGCTCCTAGAAGAAACGTGTTTCTGACTCGCTGAATCTCCACATAGATTCAACTCCCTTAGGTGAACGAATGCACAGCAGAGCAGTTTCAAGGAAACGTTTCTCCTGAGTTTTAGACGAAGTTTCCGGCGGTTTAGTACGTATGCCGACATTGGGCTGGAAATACCGGTATTGGGATTCTGCACAGAAAGCGTTTGCAAACCGCTGAATCCACACGTGAATTTAACTCTGTCACTTGAATGCACACATTGACAACCATTCAGTTAGATAGCTCCGTTTTGGTTATAGAAGCAGATATTTCTTGTACATCCTATGGTCCCATTCACTCGGGAATATCCCAACACAGCTCTTAGAAGAAACGTGTTTCTGACTCGCTGTATCTCAACCTAGATTCAACTCTCTTAGGTGAACGAAATCACAGCAGAGCAGTTTCAAGGAAACGTTTCTCCTGAGTTTTAGACGAAGTTTCCTGAGGTTTAGTACGTATGCCGGCATTGGGATGGAAATACCGGTTTTGCGATTCTGCACAGAAAGGGTTTTGTAAACCGCTGAATCCACACGTGAGTTTAACTCTGTCAGTTGAATGCACACATTGACAACCATTTTCTTAGACAGCTCCGTTTTGGTTTTAGAAGCAGATATTTCTCTGTACAGCCTATGGACCCATTCACTCGGGAATATCCCAACGCGGCTCCTAGAAGAAACGTGTTTCTGACTCGCTGAATCTCAACATAGATTCAACTCTCTTAGGTGAACGAACGCACAGCAGAGCAGTTTCAAGGAAACGTTTCTCCTGAGTTTTAGACGAAGTTTCCAGCGGTTTAGGACGTATGCCGGCATTGGGCTGGAAATACCGGTTTTGGGATTCTGCAAAGAAAGAGTTTGCCAACCGCTGAATCAACACGTGAGTTTAACTCTGTCACTTGAATGCACACATTGACAACCATTCAGTTAGATAGCTCCGTTTTGGTTTTAGAAGCAGATATTTCTCTGTACAGCCTATGGTCCCATTCACTCGGGAATATCCGAAGGCAGCTCCTAGAAGAAACGTGTTTCTGACTCGCTGAATCTCAACATAGATTCAACTCTCTTCGGTGAACGAATGCAGAGCAGAGCAGTTTCAAGGAAACGTTTCTCCTGAGTTTTAGACGAAGTTTCCTGCGGTTTAGTACGTATGCCGGCATTGGGCTGGAAATACCGGTATTGGGATTCTGCACAGAAAGGGTTTGCAAACCGCTAAATCCACACGTGAGTTTAACTCTGTCAGTTGAATGCACACATTGACAACCATTCCGTTAGATAGCTCCGTTTTGGTTTTAGAAGCAGATATTTCTCTGTACAGCCTATGGTCCCATTCACTCGGGAATATCCCAGCACAGCTCCTAGAAGAAACGTGTTTCTGACTCGCTGAATCTCAACATAGATTCAACTCTCTTAGGTGAACGAACGCACAGCAGAGCAGTTTCAAGGAAACGATTCTCCTGAGTTTCAGACCAAGTTTACTGCTGTTTAGTACGTATGCCGGCATTGGGATGGAAATACTGGTTTTGGGATTCTGCACAGAAACGGTTTGTAAACCGCTGAATCCTCACGTGAGTTTAACTCTGTCAGTTGAATGCACACATTGACAACCATTCAGTTAGATAGCTCCGTTTTGGTTTTAGAAGCAGATATTTCTCTGTACAGCCTATGGTCCCATTCACTCGGGAATATCACAACGCAGCTCCTAGAAGAAACGTGTTTCTGACTCGCTGAATCTCAACATAGATTCAACTCTCTTAGGTGAACGAACGCACAGCAGAGCAGTTTCAAGGAATCGCTTCTCCTGAGTTTTAGGCGAAGTTACCGGCAGTTTAGTACGTATGCTGGCATTGGTCTGGAAATACCGGTATTGGGATTCTGCACAGAAAGGGTTTGCAAACCGCTGAATCCACACGTGAGTTTAACTCTGTCAGTTGAATGCACACTTTGACAAGCATTCAGTTAGATAGCTCCGTTTTGGTTTTAGAAGCAGATATTTCTCTGTACAGCCTATGGTCCCATTCACTCGGGAATATCACAACGCAGCTCCTAGAAGAAACGTGTTTCTGACTCGCTGAATCTCAACATAGATTCAACTCTCTTAGGTGAACGAACGCACAGCAGAGCAGTTTCAAGGAAACGCTTCTCCTGAGTTTTAGACGAAGTTACCGGCAGTTTAGTACGTATGCTGGCATTGGTCTTAAAATACCGGTATTGGGATTCTGCACAGAAAAGGTTTGCCAACCGCTGAATCCACACGTCAGTTTAACTCTGTCAGTTGAATACACACATTGACAACCATTCAGTTAGATAGCTCCGTTTTGGTTTGAGAAGCAGATATTTCTCTGTACAGCCTATGGTCCCATTCACTCGGGAATATCCCAACGCAGCTCCTAGAAGAAACGTGTTTCTGACTCGCTGAATCTCCACATAGATTCAACTCCCTTAGGTGAACGAATGCACAGCAGAGCAGTTTCAAGGAAACGTTTCTCCTGAGTTTTAGACGAAGTTTCCTGCGGTTTAGTACGTATGCCGACATTGGGCTGGAAATACCGGTATTGGGATTCTGCACAGAAAGGGTTTGCAAACCGCTGAATCCACACGTGAGTTTAACTCTGTCACTTGAATGCACACATTGACAACCATTCAGTTAGATAGCTCCGTTTTGGTTTTAGAAGCAGATATTTCTTGTACAGCCTATTGTCCCATTCACTCGGGAATATCCCAACACAGCTCTTAGAAGAAACGTGTTTCTGACTCGCTGTATCTCAACCTAGATTCAACTCTCTTAGGTGAACGAACTCACAGCAGAGCAGTTTCAAGGAAACGTTTCTCCTGAGTTTTAGACGAAGTTTCCTGAGGTTTAGTACGTATGCCGGCATAGGGATGGAAATACCGGTTTTGCGATTCTGCACAGAAAGGGTTTTGCAAACCGCTGAATCCACACGTGAGTTTAACTCTGTCAATTGAATGCACACATTGACAACCATTCAGTTAGATAGCTCCGTTTTGGTTTTAGAAGCAGATATTTCTCTGTACAGCCTATGGACCCATTCACTCGGGAATATCCCAACGCGGCTCCTAGAAGAAACGTGTTTCTGACTCGCTGAATCTCAACATAGATTCAACTCTCTTAGGTGAACGAACGCACAGCAGAGCAGTTTCAAGGAAACGTTTCTCCTGAGTTTTAGACGAAGTTTCCTGCGGTTTAGGACGTATGCCGGCATTGGGCTGGAAATACCGGTTTTGGGATTCTGCAAAGAAAGGGTTTGCCAACCGCTGAATCAACACGTGAGTTTAACTCTGTCACTTGAATGCACACATTGACAACCATTCAGTTAGATAGCTCCGTTTTGGTTTTAGAAGCAGATATTTCTCTGTACAGCCTATGGTCCCATTCACTCGGGAATATCCCAAGGCAGCTCCTAGAAGAAACGTGTTTCTGACTCGCTGAATCTCACCATAGATTCAACTCTCTTAGGTGAACGAATGCACAGCAGAGCAGTTTCAAGGAAACGTTTCTCCTGAGTTTTAGACGAAGTTTCCGGCGGTTTAGTACGTATGCCGGCATTGGGCTGGAAATACCGGTATTGGGATTCTGCACAGAAAGGGTTTGCAAACCGCTAAATCCACACGTGAGTTTAACTCTGTCAGTTGAATGCACACATTGACAACCATTCCGTTAGATAGCTCCGTTTTGGTTTTAGAAGCAGATATTTCTCTGTACAGCCTATGGTCCCATTCACTCGGGAATATCCCAACACAGCTCCTAGAAGAAACGTGTTTCTGACTCGCTGAATCTTTCATAGATTCAACTCTCTTAGGTGAACGAACGCACAGCAGAGCAGTTTCAAGGAAACGATTCTCCTGAGTTTCAGACCAAGTTTACTGCTGTTTAGTACGTATACCGGCATTGGGATGGAAATACTGGTTTTGGGATTCTGCACAGAAACGGTTTCCAAACCGCTGAATCCTCACGTGAGTTTAACTCTGTCAGTTGAATGCACACGTTGACAACCATTCAGTTAGATAGCTCCGTTTTGGTTTTAGAAGCAGATATTTCTCTGTACAGCCTATGGTCCCATTCACTCGCGAATATCACAACGCAGCTCCTAGAAGAAACGTGTTTCTGACTCGCTGAATCTCAACATAGATTCAACTCTCTTAGGTGAATGAACGCACAGCAGAGCAGTTTCAAGGAAACGCTTCTCCTGAGTTTTAGACGAAGTTACCGGCAGTTTAGTACGTATGCTGGCATTGGTCTGGAAATACCGGTATTGGGATTCTGCACAGAAAGGGTTTGCAAACCGCTGAATCCACACGTGAGTTTAACTCTGTCAGTTGAATGCACACTTTGACAAGCATTCAGTTAGATAGCTCCGTTTTGGTTTTAGAAGCAGATATTTCTCTGTACAGCCTATGGTCCCATTCACTCGGGAATATCACAACGCAGCTCCTAGAAGAAACGTGTTTCTGACTCGCTGAATCTCAACATAGATTCAACTCTCTTAGGTGAACAAACGCACAGCAGAGCAGTTTCAAGGAAACGCTTCTCCTGAGTTTTAGACGAAGTTACCGGCAGTTTACTACGTATGCTGGCATTGGTCTGGAAATACCGGTATTGGGATTCTGCACAGAAAAGGTTTCCCAACCGCTGAATCCACACGTCAGTTTAACTCTGTCAGTTGAATACACACATTGACAGCCATTCAGTTAGATAGCTCCGTTTTGGTTTTAGAAGCAGATATTTCTCTGTACAGCCTATGGTCCCATTCACTCGGGAATATCCCAACGCGGCTCCTAGAAGAAACGTGTTTCTGACTCGCTGAATCTCAACATAGATTCAACTCTCTTAGGTGAACGAACGCACAGCAGAGCAGTTTCAAGGAAACGATTCTGCTGAGTTTTAGACCAAGTTTACTGCTGTTTAGTACGTATGCCGGCATTGGGATGGAAATACCGGTTTTGGGATTCTGCACAGAAACAGTTTGCAAACCGCTGAATCCTCACGTGAGTTTAACTCTGTCAGTTGAATGCGCACATTGACAAGCATTCAGTTAGAGAGCTCCGTTTAGGTTTTAGAAGCAGATATTTCTCTGTACAACCTATGGTTCCATTCACTCGGGAATATCACAACGCAGCTCCTAGACGAAACTTGTTTCTGACTCGATGAATCTCAACATAGATTCAACTCTCTTAGGTGAACGAACGCACAGCAGAGCAGTTTCAAGGAAACGCTTCTCCTGAGTTTTAGACGAAGTTACCGGCAGTTTAGTACGTATGCTGGCATTGGTCTGGAAATACCGGTATTGGGATTCTGCACAGAAAAGGTTTGCCAAGCGCTGAATCCACACGTCAGTTTAACTGTGTCAGTTGAATAGACACATTGACAACCATTCAGTTAGATAGCTCCGTTTTGGTTTTAGAAGCAGATATTTCTCTGTACAGCCTAAGGTCCCATTCACTCGGGAATATCCCAACGCAGCTCCTAGAAGAAACGTGTTTCTGACTCGCTGAATCTCAACATAGATTCAACTCTCTTAGGTGAACGAATGCACAGCAGAGCAGTTTCAAGGAAACGTTTCTCCTGAGTTTTAAACGAAGTTTCCGGCGGTTTAGTACGTATGCCGGCATTGGGCTGGAAATACCGGTATTGGGATTCTGCACAGAAAGGGTTTGCACACCGCTACATCCACACGTGAGTTTAACTCTGTCAGTTGAATGCACACATTGACAACCATTCCGTTAGATAGCTCCGTTTTGGTTTTAGAAGCAGATATTTCTCTGTACAGCCTATGGTCCCATTCACTCGGGAATATCCCAACGCAGCTCCTAGAAGAAACGTGTTTCTGACTCGCTGAATCTCCACATAGATTCAACTCCCTTAGGTGAACGAATGCACAGCAGAGCAGTTTCAAGGAAACGTTTCTCCTGAGTTTTAGACGAAGTTTCCGGCGGTTTAGTACGTATGCCGACATTGGGCTGGAAATACCGGTATTGGGATTCTGCACAGAAAGGGTTTGCAAACCGCTGAATCCACACGTGAGTTTAACTCTGTCACTTGAATGCACACATTGACAACCATTCAGTTAGATAGCTCCGTTTTGGTTATAGAAGCAGATATTTCTTGTACAGCCTATGGTCCCATTCACTCGGGAATATCCCAACACAGCTCTTAGAAGAAACGTGTTTCTGACTCGCTGTATCTCAACCTAGATTCAACTCTCTTAGGTGAACGAAATCACAGCAGAGCAGTTTCAAGGAAACGTTTCTCCTGAGTTTTAGACGAAGTTTCCTGAGGTTTAGTACGTATGCCGGCATTGGGATGGAAATACCGGTTTTGCGATTCTGCACAGAAAGGGTTTTGTAAACCGCTGAATCCACACGTGAGTTTAACTCTGTCAGTTGAATGCACACATTGACAACCATTTTGTTAGACAGCTCCGTTTTGGTTTTAGAAGCAGATATTTCTCTGTACAGCCTATGGACCCATTCACTCGGGAATATCCCAACGCGGCTCCTAGAAGAAACGTGTTTCTGACTCGCTGAATCTCAACATAGATTCAACTCTCTTAGGTGAACGAACGCACAGCAGAGCAGTTTCAAGGAAACGTTTCTCCTGAGTTTTAGACGAAGTTTCCTGCGGTTTAGGACGTATGCCGGCATTGGGCTGGAAATACCGGTTTTGGGATTCTGCAAAGAAAGGGTTTGCCAACCGCTGAATCAACACGTGAGTTTAACTCTGTCACTTGAATGCACACATTGACAACCATTCAGTTAGATAGCTCCGTTTTGGTTTTAGAAGCAGATATTTCTCTGTACAGCCTATGGTCCCATTCACTCGGGAATATCCCAAGGCAGCTCCTAGAAGAAACGTGTTTCTGACTCGCTGAATCTCAACATAGATTCAACTCTCTTCGGTGAACGAATGCAGAGCAGAGCAGTTTCAAGGAAACGTTTCTCCTGAGTTTTAGACGAAGTTTCCGGCGGTTTAGTACGTATGCCGGCATTGGGCTGGAAATACCGGTATTGGGATTCTGCACAGAAAGGGTTTGCAAACCGCTAAATCCACACGTGAGTTTAACTCTGTCAGTTGAATGCACACATTGACAACCATTCCGTTAGATAGCTCCGTTTTGGTTATAGAAGCAGATATTTCTCTGTACAGCCTATGGTCCCATTCACTCGGGAATATCCCAACACAGCTCCTAGAAGAAACGTGTTTCTGACTCGCTGAATCTCAACATAGATTCAACTCTCTTAGGTGAACGAACGCACAGCAGAGCAGTTTCAAGGAAACGATTCTCCTGAGTTTCAGACCAAGTTTACTGCTGTTTAGTACGTATGCCGGCATTGGGATGGAAATACTGGTTTTGGGATTCTGCACAGAAACGGTTTGCAAACCGCTGAATCCTCACGTGAGTTTAACTCTGTCAGTTGAATGCACACATTGACAACCATTCAGTTAGATAGCTCCGTTTTGGTTTTAGAAGCAGATATTTCTCTGTACAGCCTATGGTCCCATTCACTCGCGAATATCACAACGCAGCTCCTAGAAGAAACGTGTTTCTGACTCGCTGAATCTCAACATAGATTCAACTCTCTTAGGTGAATGAACGCACAGCAGAGCAGTTTCAAGGAAACGCTTCTCCTGAGTTTTAGACGAAGTTACCGGCAGTTTAGTACGTATGCTGGCATTGGTCTGGAAATACCGGTATTGGGATTCTGCACAGAAAGGGTTTGAAAACCGCTGAATCCACACGTGAGTTTAACTCTGTCAGTTGAATGCACACTTTGACAAGCATTCAGTTAGATAGCTCCGTTTTGGTTTTAGAAGCAGATATTTCTCTGTACAGCCTATGGTCCCATTCACTCGGGAATATCACAACGCAGCTCCTAGAAGAAACGTGTTTCTGACTCGCTGAATCTCAACATAGATTCAACTCTCTTAGGTGAACGAACGCACAGCAGAGCAGTTTCAAGGAAACGCTTCTCCTGAGTTTTAGACGAAGTTACCGGCAGTTTAGTACGTATGCTGGCATTGGTCTGGAAATACCGGTATTGGGATTCTGCACAGAAAAGGTTTCCCAACCGCTGAATCCACACGTCAGTTTAACTCTGTCAGTTGAATACACACATTGACAACCATTCAGTTAGATAGCTCCGTTTTGGTTTTAGAAGCAGATATTTCTCTGTACAGCCTATGGTCCCATTCACTCGGGAATATCCCAACGCGGCTCCTAGAAGAAACGTGTTTCTGACTCGCTGAATCTCAACATAGATTCAACTCTCTTAGGTGAACGAACGCACAGCAGAGCAGTTTCAAGGAAACGATTCTGCTGAGTTTTAGACCAAGTTTACTGCTGTTTAGTACGTATGCCGGCATTGGGATGGAAATACTGGTTTTGGGATTCTGCACAGAAAGGGTTTGCAAACCGCTGAATCCACACGTGAGTTTTACTCTGTCACTTGAATGCACACATTGACAACCATTCAGTTAGATAGCTCCGTTTTGGTTTAAGAAGCAGATATTTCTCTGTACAGCCTATGGTCCCATTCACTCGGGAATATCCCAACGCAGCTCCAAGAAGAAACGTGTTTCTGACTCGCTGCATCTCAACATAGATTCAACTCTCTTAGGTGAACGAACACACAGCAGAGCAGTTTCAAGGAAACGTTTCTCCTGAGATTTAGACGAAGTTTCCTGCGGTTTAGTACGTATGCCGGCATTGGGATGGAAATACCGGTATTGGGATTCTGCACAGAAAGGGTTTGCAAACCGCTGAATCCACACGTCAGTTTAACTCTGTCACTTGAATGCACACATTGACAACCATTCAGTTAGATAGCTCCGTTTTGGTTTTAGAAGCAGATATTTCTCTGTACAGCCTGTGGTCCCATTTACTCGGGAATATCCCAACACAGCTCCTAGAAGAAACGTGTTTCTGACTCGCTGAATGTCAACATAGATTCAACTCTCTTAGGTGAACGAACGCACAGCAGAGCAGTTTCAAGTAAACGTTTCTCCTGAGTTTTAGGCGAAGTTTCCTGCGGTTTAGTACGTATGCCGTCATTGGGCTGGAAATACCGGTTTTGGGATTCTGCAAAGAAATGGTTTGCCAACCGCTGAATCCACACGTGAGTTTAACTCTGTCACTTGAATGCACACATTGACAACCATTCAGTTAGATAGCTCCGTTTTGGTTTTAGAAGCAGATATTTCTCTGTACAGCCTATGGTCCCATTCACTCGGGAATATCCCAACACAGCTCCTAGAAGAAACGTGTTTCTGACTCGCTGAATCTCAACATAGATTCAACTCTCTTAGGTGAATGAACGCACAGCAGAGCTGTCTCAAGGAAACGTTTCTCCTGAGTTTTAGACGAAGTTTCCTGCGGTTTAGGACGTATGCCGGCATTGGGCTGGAAATACTGGTTTTGGGATTCTGCACAGAAAGGGTTTGCAAACCGCTGAATCCACACGTGAGTTTAACTCTGTCACTTGAATGCACACATTGACAACCATTCAGTTAGATAGCTCCGTTTTGGTTATAGAAGCAGATATTTCTCTGTACAGCCTATGGTCCCATTCACTCGGGAATATCCCAACGCAGCTCCTAGAAGAAACGTGTTTCTGACTCGCTGAATCTCAACATAGATTCAACTCTCTTAGGTGAACGAAAGCACAGCAGAGAAGTTTCAAGGAAACGTTTCTCCTGAGTTTTAGACGAAGTTTCCTGAGGTTTAGTACGTATGCCGGCATTGGGCTGGAAATACCGGTATTGGGATTCTGCACAGAAAGGGTTTGCAAACCGTTGAATCCACACGTGAGATTAACTCTGTCAGTTGAATGCACACATTGACAACCATTTTGTTAGACAGCTCCGTTTTTGTTTTAGAAGCAGATATTTCGCTGTTCAGCCTATGGTCCCATTCACTCGGGAATATCCCAACGCAGCTCCATCAAGAAACGTGTTTCTCACTCGCTGAATCTCAACATAGATTCAACTCTCTTAGGTGAACGAACGCACAGCAGAGCAGTTTCAAGGAAACGTTTCTCCTGAGATTTAGACGAAGTTTCCGGCGGTTTAGTACGTATGCCGGCATTTGGATGGAAATACCGGTATTGGGATTTTCCACAGAAAGGGTTTGCAAACCGCTGAATCCACACGTCAGTTTAACTCTGTCAGTTGAATTCACACTTTGACAACCATTCAGTTAGATAGCTCCGTTTTGGTTTTAGAAGCAGATATTTCTCTGTACAGCCTATGGTCCCATTCACTCGGGAATATCCCAACACAGCTCCTAGAAGAAACGTGTTTCTGACTCGCTGAATGTCAACATAGATTCAACTCTCTTAGGTGAACGAACGCACAGCAGAGCAGTTTCAAGGAAACGTTTCTCCTGAGATTTAGACGAAGTTTCCTGCGGTTTAGTACGTATGCCGTCATTGGGCTGGAAATACCGGTTTTGGGATTCTGCAAAGAAAGGGTTTGCCAACCGCTGAATCCACACGTGAGTTTAACTCTGTCACTTGAATGCACACATTGACAACCACTCAGTTAGATAGCTCCGTTTTGGTTTTAGAAGCAGATATTTCTCTGTACAGCCTATGTTCCCATTCACTCGGGAATATCCCAGCGCAGCTCCTAGAAGAAACGTGTTTCTGACTCGCTGAATCTCCACATAGATTCAACTCTCTTAGGTGAACGAACGCACAGCAGAGCAGTTTCAAGGAAACGATTCTCCTGAGTTTTAAACCAAGTTTACTGCTGTTTAGTACATATGCCAGCATTGGGATGGAAATACCGGTTTTGGGATTCTGCACAGAAACGGTTTGCAAACCGCTGAATGCACACGTGAGTTTAACTCTGTCAGTTGAATGCGCACATTGATAATCATTCAGTTAGATTGCTCCGTTATGGTTTTAGAAGCAGATATTTCTCTGTACAGCCTATGGTCCCATTCACTCGGGAATATCCCAACGCAGCTCCTAGAAGAAACGTGTTTCTGACTCGCTGAATCTCAACATAGATTCAACTCTCTTAGGTGAACGAACGCACAGCAGAGCAGTTTCAAGGAAACGTTTCTCCTGAGTTTTAGACGAAGTTTCCGGCGGTTTAGTACGTATGCCGACATTGGGCTAAAAATACCGGTATTGGGATTCTGCACAGAAAGGGTTTGCAAACCGCTGAATCCACACGTGAGTTTAACTCTGTCAGTTGAATGCACACATTGACAACCATTCATTTAGATAGCTCCGTTTTGGTTTTAGAAGCAGATATTTCTCTGTACAGCCTATGGTCCCATTCACTCGGGAATATCCCAACACAGCTCCTAGAAGAAACGTGTTTCTGACTCGCTGTATCTCAACCTAGATTCAACTCTCTTAGGTGAACGAACGCACAGCAGAGCAGTTTCAGGGAAACGTTTCTGCTGAGTTTTAGACCAAGTTTACTGCTGTTTAGTACGTATGCGGGCATTGGGATGGAAATACCGGTTTTGGGATTCTGCACAGAAACGGTTTGCAAACGGCTGAATCCTCACGTGAGTTTAACTCTGTCAGTTGAATGCGCACATTGACAACCATTCAGTTAGATAGCTCCGTTTTGGTTTTAGAAGCAGATATTTCTCTGTACAGCCTATGGTCCCATTCACTCGGGAATATCCCAACACAGCTCCTAGAAGAAACGTGTTTCTGACTCGATGAATCTCAACATAGATTCAACTCTCTTAGTTGAACGACCGCACAGCAGAGCAGTTTCAGGGAAACGTTTCTCCTGAGTTTTAGACGAAGTTTCCTGTGGTTTAGGACGTATGCCGGCATTGGGCTGGAAATACCGGTATTGGGATTCTGCACAGAAAGGGTTTGCAAACCGCTGAATCCACACGTGAGTTTAACTCTGTCACTTGAATGCACACATTGACAACCATTCAGTTAGATAGCTCCGTTTTGGTTATAGAAGCAGATATTTCTTGTACAGCCTATGGTCCCATTCACTCGGGAATATCCCAACACAGCTCTTAGAAGAAACGTGTTTCTGACTCGCTGTATCTCAACCTAGATTCAACTCTCTTAGGTGAACGAAATCACAGCAGAGCAGTTTCAAGGAAACGTTTCTCCTGAGTTTTAGACGAAGTTTCCTGAGGTTTAGTACGTATGCCGGCATTGGGATGGAAATACCGGTTTTGCGATTCTGCACAGAAAGGGTTTTGTAAACCGCTGAATCCACACGTGAGTTTAACTCTGTCAGTTGAATGCACACATTGACAACCATTTTGTTAGACAGCTCCGTTTTGGTTTTAGAAGCAGATATTTCTCTGTACAGCCTATGGACCCATTCACTCGGGAATATCCCAACGCGGCTCCTAGAAGAAACGTGTTTCTGACTCGCTGAATCTCAACATAGATTCAACTCTCTTAGGTGAACGAACGCACAGCAGAGCAGTTTCAAGGAAACGTTTCTCCTGAGTTTTAGACGAAGTTTCCTGCGGTTTAGGACGTATGCCGGCATTGGGCTGGAAATACCGGTTTTGGGATTCTGCAAAGAAAGGGTTTGCCAACCGCTGAATCAACACGTGAGTTTAACTCTGTCACTTGAATGCACACATTGACAACCATTCAGTTAGATAGCTCCGTTTTGGTTTTAGAAGCAGATATTTCTCTGTACAGCCTATGGTCCCATTCACTCGGGAATATCCCAAGGCAGCTCCTAGAAGAAACGTGTTTCTGACTCGCTGAATCTCAACATAGATTCAACTCTCTTCGGTGAACGAATGCAGAGCAGAGCAGTTTCAAGGAAACGTTTCTCCTGAGTTTTAGACGAAGTTTCCGGCGGTTTAGTACGTATGCCGGCATTGGGCTGGAAATACCGGTATTGGGATTCTGCACAGAAAGGGTTTGCAAACCGCTAAATCCACACGTGAGTTTAACTCTGTCAGTTGAATGCACACATTGACAACCATTCCGTTAGATAGCTCCGTTTTGGTTTTAGAAGCAGATATTTCTCTGTACAGCCTATGGTCCCATTCACTCGGGAATATCCCAACACAGCTCCTAGAAGAAACGTGTTTCTGACTCGCTGAATCTCAACATAGATTCAACTCTCTTAGGTGAACGAACGCACAGCAGAGCAGTTTCAAGGAAACGATTCTCCTGAGTTTCAGACCAAGTTTACTGCTGTTTAGTACGTATGCCGGCATTGGGATGGAAATACTGGTTTTGGGATTCTGCACAGAAACGGTTTGCAAACCGCTGAATCCTCACGTGAGTTTAACTCTGTCAGTTGAATGCACACATTGACAACCATTCAGTTAGATAGCTCCGTTTTGGTTTTAGAAGCAGATATTTCTCTGTACAGCCTATGGTCCCATTCACTCGCGAATATCACAACGCAGCTCCTAGAAGAAACGTGTTTCTGACTCGCTGAATCTCAACATAGATTCAACTCTCTTAGGTGAATGAACGCACAGCAGAGCAGTTTCAAGGAAACGCTTCTCCTGAGTTTTAGACGAAGTTACCGGCAGTTTAGTACGTATGCTGGCATTGGTCTGGAAATACCGGTATTGGGATTCTGCACAGAAAGGGTTTGCAAACCGCTGAATCCACACGTGAGTTTAACTCTGTCAGTTGAATGCACACTTTGACAAGCATTCAGTTAGATAGCTCCGTTTTGGTTTTAGAAGCAGATATTTCTCTGTACAGCCTATGGTCCCATTCACTCGGGAATATCACAACGCAGCTCCTAGAAGAAACGTGTTTCTGACTCGCTGAATCTCAACATAGATTCAACTCTCTTAGGTGAACGAACGCACAGCAGAGCAGTTTCAAGGAAACGCTTCTCCTGAGTTTTAGACGAAGTTACCGGCAGTTTAGTACGTATGCTGGCATTGGTCTGGAAATACCGGTATTGGGATTCTGCACAGAAAAGGTTTCCCAACCGCTGAATCCACACGTCAGTTTAACTCTGTCAGTTGAATACACACATTGACAACCATTCAGTTAGATAGCTCCGTTTTGGTTTTAGAAGCAGATATTTCTCTGTACAGCCTATGGTCCCATTCACTCGGGAATATCCCAACGCGGCTCCTAGAAGAAACGTGTTTCTGACTCGCTGAATCTCAACATAGATTCAACTCTCTTAGGTGAACGAACGCACAGCAGAGCAGTTTCAAGGAAACGATTCTGCTGAGTTTTAGACCAAGTTTACTGCTGTTTAGTACGTATGCCGGCATTGGGATGGAAATACTGGTTTTGGGATTCTGCACAGAAAGGGTTTGCAAACCGCTGAATCCACACGTGAGTTTTACTCTGTCACTTGAATGCACACATTGACAACCATTCAGTTAGATAGCTCCGTTTTGGTTTAAGAAGCAGATATTTCTCTGTACAGCCTATGGTCCCATTCACTCGGGAATATCCCAACGCAGCTCCAAGAAGAAACGTGTTTCTGACTCGCTGCATCTCAACATAGATTCAACTCTCTTAGGTGAACGAACACACAGCAGAGCAGTTTCAAGGAAACGTTTCTCCTGAGATTTAGACGAAGTTTCCTGCGGTTTAGTACGTATGCCGGCATTGGGATGGAAATACCGGTATTGGGATTCTGCACAGAAAGGGTTTGCAAACCGCTGAATCCACACGTCAGTTTAACTCTGTCACTTGAATGCACACATTGACAACCATTCAGTTAGATAGCTCCGTTTTGGTTTTAGAAGCAGATATTTCTCTGTACAGCCTGTGGTCCCATTTACTCGGGAATATCCCAACACAGCTCCTAGAAGAAACGTGTTTCTGACTCGCTGAATGTCAACATAGATTCAACTCTCTTAGGTGAACGAACGCACAGCAGAGCAGTTTCAAGTAAACGTTTCTCCTGAGTTTTAGGCGAAGTTTCCTGCGGTTTAGTACGTATGCCGTCATTGGGCTGGAAATACCGGTTTTGGGATTCTGCAAAGAAATGGTTTGCCAACCGCTGAATCCACACGTGAGTTTAACTCTGTCACTTGAATGCACACATTGACAACCATTCAGTTAGATAGCTCCGTTTTGGTTTTAGAAGCAGATATTTCTCTGTACAGCCTATGGTCCCATTCACTCGGGAATATCCCAACACAGCTCCTAGAAGAAACGTGTTTCTGACTCGCTGAATCTCAACATAGATTCAACTCTCTTAGGTGAATGAACGCACAGCAGAGCAGTCTCAAGGAAACGTTTCTCCTGAGTTTTAGACGAAGTTTCCTGCGGTTTAGGACGTATGCCGGCATTGGGCTGGAAATACTGGTTTTGGGATTCTGCACAGAAAGGGTTTGCAAACCGCTGAATCCACACGTGAGTTTAACTCTGTCACTTGAATGCACACATTGACAACCATTCAGTTAGATAGCTCCGTTTTGGTTATAGAAGCAGATATTTCTCTGTACAGCCTATGGTCCCATTCACTCGGGAATATCCCAACGCAGCTCCTAGAAGAAACGTGTTTCTGACTCGCTGAATCTCAACATAGATTCAACTCTCTTAGGTGAACGAAAGCACAGCAGAGAAGTTTCAAGGAAACGTTTCTCCTGAGTTTTAGACGAAGTTTCCTGAGGTTTAGTACGTATGCCGGCATTGGGCTGGAAATACCGGTATTGGGATTCTGCACAGAAAGGGTTTGCAAACCGTTGAATCCACACGTGAGATTAACTCTGTCAGTTGAATGCACACATTGACAACCATTTTGTTAGACAGCTCCGTTTTTGTTTTAGAAGCAGATATTTCGCTGTTCAGCCTATGGTCCCATTCACTCGGGAATATCCCAACGCAGCTCCATCAAGAAACGTGTTTCTCACTCGCTGAATCTCAACATAGATTCAACTCTCTTAGGTGAACGAACGCACAGCAGAGCAGTTTCAAGGAAACGTTTCTCCTGAGATTTAGACGAAGTTTCCGGCGGTTTAGTACGTATGCCGGCATTTGGATGGAAATACCGGTATTGGGATTTTCCACAGAAAGGGTTTGCAAACCGCTGAATCCACACGTCAGTTTAACTCTGTCAGTTGAATTCACACTTTGACAACCATTCAGTTAGATAGCTCCGTTTTGGTTTTAGAAGCAGATATTTCTCTGTACAGCCTATGGTCCCATTCACTCGGGAATATCCCAACACAGCTCCTAGAAGAAACGTGTTTCTGACTCGCTGAATGTCAACATAGATTCAACTCTCTTAGGTGAACGAACGCACAGCAGAGCAGTTTCAAGGAAACGTTTCTCCTGAGTTTTAGACGAAGTTTCCGGCGGTTTAGTACGTATGCCGACATTGGGCTAAAAATACCGGTATTGGGATTCTGCACAGAAAGGGTTTGCAAACCGCTGAATCCACACGTGAGTTTAACTCTGTCAGTTGAATGCACACATTGACAACCATTCATTTAGATAGCTCCGTTTTGGTTTTAGAAGCAGATATTTCTCTGTACAGCCTATGGTCCCATTCACTCGGGAATATCCCAACACAGCTCCTAGAAGAAACGTGTTTCTGACTCGCTGTATCTCAACCTAGATTCAACTCTCTTAGGTGAACGAACGCACAGCAGAGCAGTTTCAGGGAAACGTTTCTGCTGAGTTTTAGACCAAGTTTACTGCTGTTTAGTACGTATGCGGGCATTGGGATGGAAATACCGGTTTTGGGATTCTGCACAGAAACGGTTTGCAAACGGCTGAATCCTCACGTGAGTTTAACTCTGTCAGTTGAATGCGCACATTGACAACCATTCAGTTAGATAGCTCCGTTTTGGTTTTAGAAGCAGATATTTCTCTGTACAGCCTATGGTCCCATTCACTCGGGAATATCCCAACACAGCTCCTAGAAGAAACGTGTTTCTGACTCGATGAATCTCAACATAGATTCAACTCTCTTAGTTGAACGACCGCACAGCAGAGCAGTTTCAGGGAAACGTTTCTCCTGAGTTTTAGACGAAGTTTCCTGTGGTTTAGGACGTATGCCGGCATTGGGCTGGAAATACCGGTATTGGGATTCTGCACAGAAAGGGTTTGCAAACCGCTGAATCCACACGTGAGTTTAACTCTGTCAGTTGAATGCACACATTGACAACCATTCAGTTAGATAGCTCCGTTTTGGTTTTAGAAGCAGATATTTCTCTGTACAGCCTATGGTCCCATTCACTCGGGAATATCCCAACGCAGCTCCAAGAAGAAACGTGTTTCTGACTCGCTGAATCTCAACATAGATTCAACTCTCTTAGGTGAACGAACGCACAGCAGAGCAGTTTCAAGGAAACGTTTCTCCTGAGTTTTAGACGAAGTTTCCTGAGGTTTAGTACGTACGCCGGCATTGGGATGCAAATACCGGTTTTGCGATTCTGCACAGAAAGGGTTTGCAAACCGCTGAATCCACACGTCAGTTTATCTCTGTCAGTTGAATGCACACATTGTCAACCATTTTGTTAGACAGCTCCGTTTTGATTTTAGAAGCAGATATTTCGCTGTACAGACTATGGTCCCATTCACTCGGGAATATCCCAACACAGCTCCTAGAAGAAACGTGTTTCTGACTCGCTGAATCTCAACATAGAGTCAACACTCTTAGGTGAACGAACGCACAGCAGAGCAGTTTCAAGGAAACGTTTCTCCTGAGTTTTAGGCGAAGTTTCCTGAGGTTTAGTACGTATGCCGGCATTGGGATGGAAATACCGATTTTGCGATTCTGCACAGAAAGAGTTTGCAAACCCCTGAATCCACACGTGAGTTTTACTCTGTCAGTTGAATGCACACATTGACAACCATTTTGTTAGACAGCTCCGTTTTGGTTTTAGAAGCAGATATTTCTCTGTACAGCCTATGGACCCATTCACTCGGGAATATCCCAACACAGCTCCTAGAAGAAACGTGTTTCTGACTCGCTGAATCTCAACATAGATTCAACTCTCTTAGTTGAAAGAACGCACAGCAGAGCAGTTTCAAGGAAACCTTTCTCCTGAGTTTTAGACGAAGTTTCCTGCGGTTTAGGACGTATGTCGGCATTGGGATGGAAATACCGGTTTTGGGATTCTGCACAGAAAGGGTTTGCAAACCGCTGAATCCACACGTGAGTTTTACTCTGTCAGTTGAATGCACACATTGACAACCATTCAGTTAGATAGCTCCGTTTTGGTTTTAGAAGCAGATATTTCTCTGTACAGCCTATGGTCCCATTCACTCGGGAATATCCCAACACAGCTCCTAGAAGAAACGTGTTTCTGACTCGCTGTATCTCAACATAGATTCAACTCTCTTAGGTGAACGAACTCACAGCAGAGCAGTTTCAAGGAAACGTTTCTCCTGAGTTTTAGACGAAGTTTCCTGAGGTTTAGTACGTATGCCGGCATTAGGATGGAAATACCGGTTTTGCGATTCTGCACAGAAAGGGTTTGCAAACCGCTGAATCCACACGTGAGTTTAACTCTGTCAGTTGAATGCACACATTGACAACCGTTTTGTTAGACAGCTCCGTTTTGGTTTTAGAAGCAGATATTTCTCTGTACAGCCTATGGACCCTTTCACTCGGGAATATGCCAACGAGGCTCCAAGAAGAAACGTGTTTCTGACTCGCTGAATCTCAACATAGATTCAACTCTCTTAGGTGAACGAACGCACAGCAGAGCAGTTTCAAGGAAACGTTTCTCCTGAGTTTTAGACGAAGTTTCCTGAGGTTTAGTACGTATGCCGGCATTGGGATGGAAATACCGGTTTTGCGATTCTGCACAGAAAGGGTTTGTAAACCGCTGAATCCACACGTGAGTTTAACTCTGTCAGTTGAATGCACACATTGACAACCATTTTGTTAGACAGCTCCGTTTCGGTTTTAGAAGCAGATATTTCGCTGTACAGCCTATGGTCCCATTCACTCGGGAATATCCCAACGCAGCTCCTAGAAGAAACGTGTTTCTGACTCGCTGAATCTCAACATAGATTCAACTCTCTTAGGTGAACGAACGCACAGCAGAGCGGTTTCAAGGATACGATTCTCCTGAGTATTAGACCAAGTTTACTGCTGTTTAGTACGTATGCCGGCATTGGGATGGAAATACCGGTTTTGGGATTCTGCACAGAAACGGTTTCCAAACCGCTGAATGCACACGTGAGTTTAACTCTGTCACTTGAATGCACACATTGACAACCATTCAGTTAGATAGCTCCGTTTTGGATTTAGAAGCAGATATTTCTCTGTACAGCCTATGGTCCCATTCACTCGGGAATATCCCAACGCAGCACCAAGAAGAAACGTGTTTCTGACTCGCTGAATCTCAACAAAGTTTCAACTCTCTTAGGTGAACGAACTCACAGCAGAGCAGTTTCAAGGAAACGTTTCTCCTGAGTTTTAGACGAAGTTTCCTGCGGTTTAGTACGTATGCCGGCATTGGGCTGGAAATACTGGTATTGGGATTCTGCACAGAAAGGGTTTGCAAACCGCTGAATCCACACGTCAGTTTAACTCTGTAAGTTGAATGCACACATTGACAACCATTCAGTTAGATAGCTCCGTTTTGGTTTTAGAAGCAGATATTTCTCTGTACAGCCTATGGTACCATTCACTCGGGAATATCCCAACGCAGCTCCTAGAAGAAACGTGTTTCTGACTCGCTGTATCTCAACATAGATTCAACTCTCTTAGGTGAACGAAGGCACAGCAGAGCAGTTTCAAGGAAACGTTTCTCCTGAGTTTTAGACGAAGTTTCCTGCGGTTTAGGACGTATGCCGGCATTGGGCTGGAAATACCGGTTTTGGGATTCTGCACAGAAAGGGTTTGCAAACCGCTGAATCCACACGTGAGTTTAACTCTGTCAGTTGAATGCACACATTGTCAACCATTTTGTTAGACAGCTCCGTTTTGATTTTAGAAGCAGATATTTCGCTGTACAGCCTATGGTCCCATTCACTCGGGAATATCCCAACGCAGCTCCTAGAAGAAACGTATTTCTGACTCGCTGAATCTCAACATAGATTCAACTCTCTTAGGTGAAAGAACGCACAGCAGAGCAGTTTCAAGGAAACGTTTCTCCTGAGTTTTAGACGAAGTTTCCTGCGGTTTAGTACGTATGCCGGCATTGGGCTGGAAATACCGGTTTTGGGATTCTGCAAAGAAAGGGTTTGCAAACCGCTGAATCCACACGTGAGTTTTACTCTGTCAGTTGAATGCACACATTGACAACCATTCAGTTAGATAGCTCCGTTTTGGTTTTAGAAGCAGATATTTCTCTGTACAGCCTATGGTCCCATTCACTCGGGAATATCCGAACACAGCTCCTAGAAGATACGTGTTTCTGACTCGTTGAATCTCAACATAGATTCAACTCTCTTAGGTGAACGAACGCACAGCAGAGCAGTTTCAAGGAAACGTTTCTCCTGAGTTTTAGACGAAGTTTCCTGAGGTTTAGTACGTATGCCGACATTGGCATGGAAATACCGGTTTTGCGATTCTGCACAGAAAGGGTTTGCAAACCGCTGAATCCACACGTGAGTTTAACTCTCTCAGTTGAATGCACACATTGATAATCATTCAGTTAGATAGCTCCGTTTTGGTTTTAGAAGCAGATATTTCTCTGTACAGCCTATGGTCCCATTCACTCGGGAATATCCCAACGCAGCTCCTAGAAGAAACGTGTTTCTGACTCGCTGAATCTCAACATAGATTCAACTATCTTAGGTGAACGAAGGCACAGCAGAGCAGTTTCAAGGAAACGTTTCTCCTGAGTTTTAGACGAAGTTTCCTGCGGTTTAGGACGTATGCCGGCATTGGGCTGGAAATACCGGTTTTGGGATTCTGCACAGAAAGGGTTTGCAAACCGCTGAATCCACACGTGAGTTTTACTCTGTCAGTTGAATGCACACATTGACAACCATTCAGTTAGATAGCTCCGTTTTGGTTTTAGAAGCAGATATTTCTCTGTACGGCCTATGGTACCATTCACTCGGAAATATCCCAACGCAGCTCCAAGAAGAAACGTGTTTCTGACTCGCTGAATCTCAACAAAGATTCAACTCTCTTAGGTGAACGAACTCACAGCAGAGCAGTTTCAAGGAAACGTTTCTCCTGAGTTTTAGACGAAGTTTCCTGCAGTTTAGGAAGTATGCCTGCATTGGGCTGGAAATACCGGTTTTGGGATTCTGCACAGAAAGGGTTTGCAAACCGCTGAATCCACACGTGGGTTTTACTCTGTCAGTTGAATGCACACATTGACAACCATTCAGATAGATAGCTCCGTTTTGGTTTTAGAAGCAGATATTTCTCTGTACAGCCTATGGTCCCATTCACTCGGGAATATCCCAACGCAGCTCCAAGAAGAAACGTGTTTCTGACTCGCTGAATCTCAATATAGATTCAACTCTCTTAGGTGAACGAACACACAGCAGAGCAGTTTCAAGGAAACGTTTCACCTGAGTTTTAGATGAAGTTTCCGGCGGTTTAGTACGTATGCCGGCATTGGGCTGGAAATACCGATATTGGGATTCTGCACAGAAAGGGTTTGCAAACCGCTGAATCCACACGTCAGTTTAACTCTGTCAGTTGAATGCACACATTGACAACCATTCAGTTAGATAGCTCCGATTTGGTTTTAGAAGCATATATTTCTCTTTACAGCCTATGGACTCATTCACTCGGGAATATCCCAACACAGCTCCTAGAAGAAACGTGTTTCTGACTCGCTGAATCTCAACATAGATTCAACTCTCTTAGGTGAACGAACGCACAGCAGAGCAGTTTCAAGGAAACGTTTCTCCTGAGTTTTAGACGAAGTTTCCTGCGGTTTAGTACGTATGCCGGCATTGGGCTGGAAATACCGGTATTGGGATTCTGAACAGAAAGGGTTTGCAAACCGCTGAATCCACACGTGAGTTTAACTCTGTCAGTTGAATGCACACATTGACAACCATTTTGTTAGACAGCTCCTTTTTTGTTTTAGAAGCAGATATTTCTCTGTACAGCCTATGGTCCCATTCACTCGGGAATATCCCAACGCAGCTCCTAGAAGAAACGTGTTTCTGACTCGCTGAATCTCAACATAGATTCAACTCTCTTAGGTGAACGAATGCACAGCAGAGCAGTTTCAAGGAAACGATTCTGCTGTGTTTTAGACCAAGTTTACTGCTGTTTAGTACGTATGCCGGCATTGGGATGGAAATACCGGTTTTGGGATTCTGCACAGAAACGGTTTGCAAACCGCTGAATCCTCTCGTGAGTTTACCTCTGTCAGTTGAATGCGCACATTGACAAGCATTCAGTTAGATAGCTCCGTTTTGGTTTTAGAAGCAGATATTTCTCTGTAAAGCCTATGGTCCCATTCACTCGGGAATATCCCAGCGCAGCTCCCAGAAGAAACGTGTTTCTGACTCGCTAAATCTCAACATAGATTCAACTCTCTTAGTTGAACGAACGCACAGCAGAGCAGTTTCAAGGACACGTTTCTCCTGAGTTTTAGACGAAGTTTCCTGTGGTTTACGACGTATGCCGGCATTGGGCTGGAAATACCGGTTTTGGGATTCTGCACAGAAAGGGTTTGCAAACCGCTGAATCCACACGTGAGTTTTACTCTGTCAGTTGAATGCACACATTGACAACCATTCAGTTAGATAGCTCCGTTTTGGTTTTAGAAGCAGATATTTCTCTGTACAGCCTATGGTCCCATTCACTCGGGAATATCCCAACGCAGCTCCAAGAAGAAACGTGTTTCTGACTCGCTGTATCTCAACATAGATTCAACTCTCTTAGGTGAACGAACGCACAGCAGAGCAGTTTCAAGGAAACGTTTCTCCTGAGTTTTAGACGAAGTTTCCTGAGGTTTAGTACGTACGCCGGCATTGGGATGCAAATACCGGTTTTGCGATTCTGCACAGAAAGGGTTTGCAAACCGCTGAATCCACACGTCAGTTTAACTCTGTCAGTTGAATGCACACATTGTCAACCATTTTGTTAGACAGCTCCGTTTTGATTTTAGAAGCAGATATTTCGCTGTACAGACTATGGTCCCATTCACTCGGGAATATTCCAACACAGCTCCTAGAAGAAACGTGTTTCTGACTCGCTGAATCTCAACATAGATTCAACTCTCTTAGGTGAACGAATGCACAGCAGAGCAGTTTCAAGGAAACGTTTCTCCTGAGTTTTAGACGAAGTTTCCTGAGGTTTAGTACGTATGCCGGCATTGGGATGGAAATACCGGTTTTGCGATTCTGCACAGAAAGAGTTTGCAAACCCCTGAATCCACACGTGAGTTTTACTCTGTCAGTTGAATGCACACATTGACAACCATTTTGTTAGACAGCTCCGTTTTGGTTTTAGAAGCAGATATTTCTCTGTACAGCCTATGGACCCATTCACTCGGGAATATCCCAACGCGGCTCGTAGAATAAACGTGTTTCTGACTCGCTGAATCTCAACATAGATTCAACTCTCTTAGGTGAACGAACGCACAGCAGAGCAGTTTCAAGGAAACGATTCTGCTGAGTTTTAGACCAAGTTTACTGCTGTTTAGTACGTATGCCGGCATTGGGATGGAAATACCGGTTTTGGGATTCTGCACAGAAACGGTTTGCAAACCGCTGAATCCTCACGTGAGTTTACCTCTGTCAGTTGAATGCGCACATTGACAAGCATTCAGTTAGATAGCTCCGTTTTGGTTTTAGAAGCAGATATTTCTCTGTACAGCCTATGGTCCCATTCACTCGGGAATATCACAACGCAGCTCCTAGAAGAAACGTGTTTCTGACTCGATGAATCTCAACATAGATTCAACTCTCTTAGGTGAACGAACGCACAGCAGAGCAGTTTCAAGGAAACGTTTCTCCTGAGTTTTAGACGAAGTTTCCGGTGGTTTAGTACGTATGCTGGCATTGGGCTGGAAATACCGGTATTGGGATTCTGCACAGAAAGGGTTTGCAAACCGTTGAATCCACACGTGAGTTTAACTCTGTCAGTTGAATGCACACATTGACAACCATTTTGTTAGACAGCTCCTTTTTTGTTTTAGAAGCAGATATTTCTCTGTACAGCCTATGGTCCCATTCACTCGGGAATATCCCAACGCAGCTCCTAGAAGAAACGTGTTTCTGACTCGCTGAATCTCAACATAGATTCAACTCTCTTAGGTGAACGAATGCACAGCAGAGCAGTTTCCAGGAAACCTTTCTCCTGAGTTTTAGACGAAGTTTCCTGCGGTTTAGGACGTATGCCGGCATTGGGATGGAAATACCGGTTTTGGGATTCTGCACAGAAAGGTTTTGCAAAACGCTGAATCAACACGTGAGTTTTACTCTGTCAGTTGAATGCACACATTGACAACCATTCAGTTAGATAGCTCCGTTTTGGTTTTAGAAGCAGATATTTCTCTGTACAGCCTATGGTCCCATTCACTCGGGAATATCCCAACCCAGCTCCTAGAACAAACATGTTTCTGACTCGATGAATCTCCACATAGATTCAATTCTCTTAGGTGAACGAACGCACAGCAGAGCAGTTTCAAGGAAACGTTTCTCCTGAGTTTTAGACGAAGTTTTCTGCGGTTTAGTACGTATGCCGGCATTGGGCTGAAAATACCGGTTTTGGGATTCTGCAAAGAAAGGGTTTGCAAACCGCTGAATCCACACGTGAGTTTAACTCTGTCAGTTGAATGCGCACATTGACAACCATTCAGTTAGATAGCTCCGTTTTGGTTTTAGAAGCTGATATTTCTCTGTACAGCCTATGGTCCCATTCACTCGGGAATATCCCAACACAGCTCCTAGAAGAAACGTGTTTCTGACTCGCTGTATCTCAACATAGATTCAACTCTCTTAGGTGAACGAACTCACAGCAGAGGAGTTTCAAGGAAACGTTTCTCCTGAGTTTTAGACGAAGTTTCCTGAGGTTTAGTACGTATGCCGGCATTGGGATGGAAATACCGGTTTTGCGATTCTGCACAGAAAGGGTTTGCAAACCGCTGAATCCACACGTGAGTTTAACTCTGTCAGTTGAATGCACACATTGACAACCATTTTGTTAGACAGCTCCGTTTCGGTTTTAGAAGCAGATATTTCGCTGTACAGCCTATGGTCCCATTCACTCGGGAATATCCCAACGCAGCTCCTAGAAGAAACGTGTTTCTGACTCGCTGAATCTCAACATAGATTCAACTCTCTTAGGTGAACGAATGCACAGCAGAGCGGTTTCAAGGATACGATTCTCCTGAGTATTAGACCAAGTTTACTGCTGTTTAGTACGTATGCCGGCATTGGGATGGAAATACCGGTTTTGGGATTCTGCACAGAAACGGTTTGCAAACCGCTAAATGCACACGTGAGTTTAACTCTGTCACTTGAATGCACACATTGACAACCATTCAGTTAGATAGCTCCGTTTTGGATTTAGAAGCAGATATTTCTCTGTACAGCCTATGGTCCCATTCACTCGGGAATATCCCAACGCAGCTCCTAGAGGAAAGGTGTTTCTGACTCGAGGAGTCTCAACATCGATTCAACTCTCTTAGGTGAACGTACTCACAGCAGAGCAGTTTCAAGGAAACGTTTCTGCTGAGTTTTAGATGAAGTTTCTGGCGTTTTACTACGTATGCCGGCATTGGGCTGGAAATGCCGGTATTGGGATTCTGCACAGAAAGGGTTTGCAAACCGCTGAATCCACACGTGAGTTTAACTCTGTCAGTTGAATGCACACATTGACAACCATTCAGTTAGATAGCTCCGTTTTGGTTTTAGGAGCAGATATTTCTCTATACAGTCTATGGTCCCATTCACTCGGGAATATCCCAACGCAGCTCCTAGAAGAAACGTGTTTCTGACTCGCTGAATCTCAACATAGATTCAACTCTCTTAGGTGAAAGAACGCACAGCAGAGCAGTTTCAAGGAAACGTTTCTCCTGAGTTTTAGACGAACTTTCCTGCGGTTTAGTACGTATGCCGGCATTGGGCTGGAAATACCGGTTTTGGGATTCTGCAAAGAAAGGGTTTGCAAACCGCTGAATCCACACGTGAGTTTTACTCTGTCACTTGAATGCACACATTGACAACCATTCAGTTAGATAGCTCCGTTTTGGTTTTAGAAGCAGATATTTCTCTGTACAGCCTATGGTCCCATTCACTCGGGAATATCCCAACACAGCTCCTAGAAGAAACGTGTTTCTGACTCGTTGAATCTCAACATAGATTCAACTCTCTTAGGTGAACGAACGCACAGCAGAGCAGTTTCAAGGAAACGTTTCTCCTGAGTTTTAGCCGAAGTTTCCTGAGGTTTAGTACGTATGCCGACATTGGCATGGAAATACCGGTTTTGCGATTCTGCACAGAAAGTGTTTGCAAACCGCTGAATCCACACGTGAGTTCAACTCTGTCAGTTGAATGCACACATTGTCAACCATTTTGTTAGACAGCTCCGTTTTGATTTTAGAAGCAGATATTTCGCTGTACAACCTATGGTCCCATTCACTCGGGAATATCCCAACGCAGCTCCTAGAAGAAACGTGTTTCTGACTCGCTGAATCTCAACATAGATTCAGCTCTCTTAGGTGAACGAATGCACAGCAGAGCAGTTTCAAGGAAACCTTTCTCCTGAGTTTTAGACGAAGTTTCCTGCGGTTTAGGACGTATGCCGGCATTGGGCTGGAAATACCGGTTTTGGGATTCTGCACAGAAAGGGTTTGCAAACTGCTGAATCCACACGTGAGTTTTACTCTGTCAGTTGAATGCACACATTGACAACCATTCAGTTAGATAGCTCCGTTTTGGTTTTAGAAGCAGATATTTCTCTGTACGGCCTATGGAACCATTCACTCGGGAATATCCCAACGCAGCTCCAAGAAGAAACGTGTTTCTGACTCGCTGAATCTCAACAAAGATTCAACTCTCTTAGGTGAACGAACTCACAGCAGAGCAGTTTCAAGGAAACGTTTCTCCTGAGTTTTAGACGAAGTTTCCTGCGGTTTAGGACGTATGCCGGCATTGGGCTGGAAATACCGGTATTGGGATTCTGCACAGAAAGGGTTTGCAAACCGCTGAAACCACACGTCAGTTTAACTCTGTCAGTTGAATGCACACATTGACAACCATTCAGTTAGATAGCTCCGTTTTGGTTTTAGAAGCAGATATTTCTCTGTACAGCCTATGGTCCCATTCACTCGGGAATATCCCAGCACAGCTCCTAGAAGAAACGTGTTTCTGACTCGCTGAATCTCAACATAGATTCAACTCTCTTAGGTGAACGAACGCACAGCAGAGTAGTTTCAAGGAAACGTTTCTCCTGAGTTTTAGACGAAGTTTACTGCGGTTTAGTACGTATGCCAGCATTGGGCTGGAAATACCGGTTTTGGAATTCTGCACAGAAAGGGTTTGCAAACCGCTGAATCCACACGTGAGTTTAACTCTGTCAGTTGAATGCACACATTGTCAACCATTTTGTTAGACAGCTCCGTTTTGATTTTAGAAGCAGATATTTCGCTGAACAGCCTATGGTCCCATTCACTCGGGAATATCCCAACGCAGCTCCTAGAAGAAACGTATTTCTGACTCGCTGAATCTCAACATAAATTCAACTCTCTTAGGTGAAAGAACGCACAGCAGAGCAGTTTCAAGGAAACGTTTCTCCTGAGTTTTAGACGAAGTTTCCTGCGGTTTAGTACGTATGCCGGCATTGGGCTGGAAATACCGGTTTTGGGATTCTGCAAAGAAAGGGTTTGCAAACCGCTGAATCCACACGTGAGATTTACTCTGTCAGTTGAATGCACACATTGACAACCATTCAGTTAGATAGCTCCGTTTTGGTTTTAGAAGCAGATATTTCTCTGTACAGCCTATGGTCCCATTCACTCGGGAATATCCGAACACAGCTCCTAGAAGAAACGTGTTTCTGACTCGTTGAATCTCAACATAGATTCAACTCTCTTAGGTGAACGAACGCACAGCAGAGCAGTTTCAAGGAAACGTTTCTCCTGAGTTTTAGACGAAGTTTCCTGAGGTTTAGTACGTATGCCGACATTGGCATGGAAATACCGGTTTTGCGATTCTGCACAGAAAGGGTTTGCAAACCGCTGAATCCACACGTGAGTTTAACTCTCTCAGTTGAATGCACACATTGTCAACCATTTTGTTAGACAGCTCCGTTTTGATTTTAGAAGCAGATATTTCGCTGTACAACCTATGGTCCCATTCACTCGGGAATATCCCAACGCAGCTCCTAGAATAAACGTATTTCTGACTCGCTGAATCTCAACATAGATTCAACTCTCTTAGGTGAACGAACGCACAGCAGAGCAGTTTCAAGGAAACGTTTCTCCTGAGTTTTAGACGAAGTTTCCTGCGGTTTAGAACGTATGCCGGCATTGGGCTCGAAATACTGGTATTGGGATTCTGCACAGAAAGGGTTTGCAAACCGCTGAATCCACACGTCAGTTTAACTCTGTAAGTTGAATGCACACATTGACAACCATTCAGTTAGATAGCTCCGTTTTGGTTTTAGAAGCAGATATTTCTCTGTACAGCCTATGGTACCATTCACTCGGGAATATCCCAACGCAGCTCCTAGAAGAAACGTGTTTCTGACTCGCTGAATCTCAACATAGATTCAACTCTCTTAGGTGAACGAAGGCACAGCAGAGCAGTTTCAAGGAAACGTTTCTCCTGAGTTTTAGACGAAGTTTCCTGCGGTTTAGGACGTATGCCGGCATTGGGCTGGAAATACCGGTTTTGGGATTCGGCACAGAAAGGGTTTGCAAACCGCTGAATCCACACGTGAGTTTTACTCTGTCAGTTGAATGCACACATTGACAACCATTCAGTTAGATAGCTCCGTTTTGGTTTTAGAAGCAGATATTTCTCTGTACGGCCTATGGTACCATTCACTCGGGAATATCCCAACGCAGCTCCAAGAAGAAACGTGTTTCTGACTCGCTGAATCTCAACAAAGATTCAACTCTCTTAGGTGAACGAACTCACAGCAGAGCAGTTTCAAGGAAACGTTTCTCCTGAGTTTTAGACGAAGTTTCCTGCGGTTTAGGACGTATGCCGGCATTGGGCTGGAAATACCGGTATTGGGATTCTGCACAGAAAGGGTTTGCAAACCGCTGAATCCACACGTCAGTTTAACTCTGTCAGTTGAATGCACACATTGACAACCATTCAGTTAGATAGCTCCGTTTTGGTTTTAGAAGCAGATATTTCTCTGTACAGCCTATGGTCCCATTCACTCGGGAATATCCCAGCACAGCTCCTAGAAGAAACGTGTTTCTGACTCGCTGAATCTCAACATAGATTCAACTCTCTTAGGTGAACGAACGCACAGCAGAGCAGTTTCAAGGAAACGTTTCTCCTGAGTTTTAGACGAAGTTTCCTGAGGTTTAGTACGTATGCCGACATTGGCATGGAAATACCGGTTTTGCGATTCTGCACAGAAAGGGTTTGCAAACCGCTGAATCCACACGTGAGTTTAACTCTGTCAGTTGAATGCACACATTGTCAACCATTTTGTTAGACAGCTCCGTTTTGATTTTAGAAGCAGATATTTCGCTGTACAACCTATGGTCCCATTCACTCGGGAATATCCCAACGCAGCTCCTAGAATAAACGTATTTCTGACTCGCTGAATCTCAAAATAGATTCAACTCTCTTAGGTGAACGAACGCACAGCCGAGCAGTTTCAAGGAAACGATTCTCCTGAGTTTTAAACCAAGTTTACTGCTGTTTAGCACGTATGCCGGCATTGGGATGGAAATACCGGTTTTGGGATTCTGCACAGAAACGGTTTGCAAACCGCTGAATGCACAAGTGAGTTTAACTCTGTCAGTTGAATGCGCACATTGATAATCATTCAGTTAGGTAGCTCCGTTTTGGTTTTAGAAGCAGATATTTCTCTGTACAGCCTATGGTCCCATTCACTCGGGAATATCCCAACGCAGCTCCTAGAAGAAACGTGTTTCTGACTCGCTGAATCTCAACATAGATTCAACTATCTTAGGTGAACGAAGGCACAGCAGAGCAGTTTCAAGGAAACGTTTCTCCTGAGTTTTAGACGAAGTTTCCTGCGGTTTAGGACGTATGCCGGCATTGGGCTGGAAATACCGGTTTTGGGATTCTGCACAGAAAGGGTTTGCAAACCGCTGAATCCACACGTGAGTTTTACTCTGTCAGTTGAATGCACACATTGACAACCATTCAGTTAGATAGCTCCGTTTTGGTTTTAGAAGCAGATATTTCTCTGTACGGCCTATGGTACCATTCACTCGGAAATATCCCAACGCAGCTCCAAGAAGAAACGTGTTTCTGACTCGCTGAATCTCAACAAAGATTCAACTCTCTTAGGTGAACGAACTCACAGCAGAGCAGTTTCAAGGAAACGTTTCTCCTGAGTTTTAGACGAAGTTTCCTGCAGTTTAGGAAGTATGCCTGCATTCGGCTGGAAATACCGGGTTTGGGATTCTGCACAGAAAGCGTTTGCAAACCGCTGAATCCACACGTGGGTTTTACTCTGTCAGTTGAATGCACACATTGACAACCATTCAGATAGATAGCTCCGTTTTGGTTTTAGAAGCAGATATTTCTCTGTACAGCCTATGGTCCCATTCACTCGGGAATATCCCAACGCAGCTCCAAGAAGAAACGTGTTTCTGACTCGCTGAATCTCAATATAGATTCAACTCTCTTAGGTGAACGAACACACAGCAGAGCAGTTTCAAGGAAACGTTTCACCTGAGTTTTAGACGAAGTTTCCGGCGGTTTAGTACGTATGCCGGCATTGGGCTGGAAATACCGATATTGGGATTCTGCACAGAAAGGGTTTGCAAACCGCTGAATCCACACGTCAGTTTAACTCTGTCAGTTGAATGCACACATTGACAACCATTCAGTTAGATAGCTCCGTTTTGGTTTTAGAAGCATATATTTCTCTTTACAGCCTATGGACTCATTCACTCGGGAATATCCCAACACAGCTCCTAGAAGAAACGTGTTTCTAACTCGCTGAATCTCAACATAGATTCAACTCTCTTAGGTGAACGAACGCACAGCAGAGCAGTTTCAAGGAAACGTTTCTCCTGAGTTTTAGACGAAGTTTCCTGCGGTTTAGTACGTATGCCGGCATTGGGCTGGAAATACCGGTTTTGCGATTCTGCACAGAAAGGGTTTGCAAACCGCTGAATCCACACGTCAGTTTAACTCTGTCAGTTGAATGCACACATTGTCAACCATTTTGTTAGACAGCTCCGTTTTGATTTTAGAAGCAGATATTTCGCTGTACAGACTATGGTCCCATTCACTCGGGAATATCCCAACACAGCTCCTAGAAGAAACGTGTTTCTGACTCGCTGAATCTCAACATAGATTCAACTCTCTTAGGTGAACGAAGGCACAGCAGAGCAGTTTCAAGGAAACGTTTCTCCTGAGTTTTAGACGAAGTTTCCTGAGGTTTAGTACGTATGCCGGCATTGGGATGGAAATACCGGTTTTGCGATTCTGCACAGAAAGAGTTTGCAAACCCCTGAATCCACACGTGAGTTTTACTCTGTCAGTTGAATGCACACATTGACAACCATTTTGTTAGACAGCTCCGTTTTGGTTTTAGAAGCAGATATTTCTCTGTACAGCCTATGGACCCATTCACTCGGGAATATCCCAACGCGGCTCGTAGAATAAACGTGTTTCTGACTCGCTGAATCTCAACATAGATTCAACTCTCTTAGGTGAACGAACGCACAGCAGAGCAGTTTCAAGGAAACGATTCTGCTGAGTTTTAGACCAAGTTTACTGCTGTTTAGTACGTATGCCGGCATTGGGATGGAAATACCGGTTTTGGGATTCTGCACAGAAACGGTTTGCAAACCGCTGAATCCTCACGTGAGTTTACCTCTGTCAGTTGAATGCGCACATTGACAAGCATTCAGTTAGATAGCTCCGTTTTGGTTTTAGAAGCAGATATTTCTCTGTACAGCCTATGGTCCCATTCACTCGGGAATATCACAACGCAGCTCCTAGAAGAAACGTGTTTCTGACTCGATGAATCTCAACATAGATTCAACTCTCTTAGGTGAACGAACGCACAGCAGAGCAGTTTCAAGGAAACGTTTCTCCTGAGTTTTAGACGAAGTTTCCGGTGGTTTAGTACGTATGCTGGCATTGGGCTGGAAATACCGGTATTGGGATTCTGCACAGAAAGGGTTTGCAAACCGTTGAATCCACACGTGAGTTTAACTCTGTCAGTTGAATGCACACATTGACAACCATTTTGTTAGACAGCTCCTTTTTTGTTTTAGAAGCAGATATTTCTCTGTACAGCCTATGGTCCCATTCACTCGGGAATATCCCAACGCAGCTCCTAGAAGAAACGTGTTTCTGACTCGCTGAATCTCAACATAGATTCAACTCTCTTAGGTGAACGAATGCACAGCAGAGCAGTTTCCAGGAAACCTTTCTCCTGAGTTTTAGACGAAGTTTCCTGCGGTTTAGGACGTATGCCGGCATTGGGATGGAAATACCGGTTTTGGGATTCTGCACAGAAAGGGTTTGCAAAACGCTGAATCCACACGTGAGTTTTACTCTGTCAGTTGAATGCACACATTGACAACCATTCAGTTAGATAGCTCCGTTTTGGTTTTAGAAGCAGATATTTCTCTGTACAGCCTATGGTCCCATTCACTCGGGAATATCCCAACCCAGCTCCTAGAACAAACATGTTTCTGACTCGATGAATCTCCACATAGATTCAATTCTCTTAGGTGAACGAATGCACAGCAGAGCAGTTTCAAGGAAACGTTTCTCCTGAGTTTTAGACGAAGTTTTCTGCGGTTTAGTACGTATGCCGGCATTGGGCTGAAAATACCGGTTTTGGGATTCTGCAAAGAAAGGGTTTGCAAACCGCTGAATCCACACGTGAGTTTAACTCTGTCAGTTGAATGCGCACATTGACAACCATTCAGTTAGATAGCTCCGTTTTGGTTTTAGAAGCTGATATTTCTCTGTACAGCCTATGGTCCCATTCACTCGGGAATATCCCAACACAGCTCCTAGAAGAAACGTGTTTCTGACTCGCTGTATCTCAACATAGATTCAACTCTCTTAGGTGAACGAACTCACAGCAGAGGAGTTTCAAGGAAACGTTTCTCCTGAGTTTTAGACGAAGTTTCCTGAGGTTTAGTACGTATGCCGGCATTGGGATGGAAATACCGGTTTTGCGATTCTGCACAGAAAGGGTTTGCAAACCGCTGAATCCACACGTGAGTTTAACTCTGTCAGTTGAATGCACACATTGACAACCATTTTGTTAGACAGCTCCTTTTTTGTTTTAGAAGCAGATATTTCTCTGTACAGCCTATGGTCCCATTCACTCGGGAATATCCCAACGCAGCTCCTAGAAGAAACGTGTTTCTGACTCGCTGAATCTCAACATAGATTCAACTCTCTTAGGTGAACGAATGCACAGCAGAGCGGTTTCAAGGATACGATTCTCCTGAGTATTAGACCAAGTTTACTGCTGTTTAGTACGTATGCCGGCATTGGGATGGAAATACCGGTTTTGGGATTCTGCACAGAAACGGTTTGCAAACCGCTAAATGCACACGTGAGTTTAACTCTGTCACTTGAATGCACACATTGACAACCATTCAGTTAGATAGCTCCGTTTTGGATTTAGAAGCAGATATTTCTCTGTACAGCCTATGGTCCCATTCACTCGGGAATATCCCAACGCAGCTCCTAGAGGAAAGGTGTTTCTGACTCGAGGAGTCTCAACATCGATTCAACTCTCTTAGGTGAACGTACTCACAGCAGAGCAGTTTCAAGGAAACGTTTCTGCTGAGTTTTAGATGAAGTTTCTGGCGTTTTACTACGTATGCCGGCATTGGGCTGGAAATGCCGGTATTGGGATTCTGCACAGAAAGGGTTTGCAAACCGCTGAATCCACACGTGAGTTTAACTCTGTCAGTTGAATGCACACATTGACAACCATTCAGTTAGATAGCTCCGTTTTGGTTTTAGAAGCAGATATTTCTCTATACAGTCTATGGTCCCATTCACTCGGGAATATCCCAACGCAGCTCCTAGAAGAAACGTGTTTCTGACTCGCTGAATCTCAACATAGATTCAACTCTCTTAGGTGAAAGAACGCACAGCAGAGCAGTTTCAAGGAAACGTTTCTCCTGAGTTTTAGACGAACTTTCCTGCGGTTTAGTACGTATGCCGGCATTGGGCTGGAAATACCGGTTTTGGGATTCTGCAAAGAAAGGGTTTGCAAACCGCTGAATCCACACGTGAGTTTTACTCTGTCAGTTGAATGCACACATTGACAACCATTCAGTTAGATAGCTCCGTTTTGGTTTTAGAAGCAGATATTTCTCTGTACAGCCTATGGTCCCATTCACTCGGGAATATCCCAACACAGCTCCTAGAAGAAACGTGTTTCTGACTCGTTGAATCTCAACATAGATTCAACTCTCTTAGGTGAACGAACGCACAGCAGAGCAGTTTCAAGGAAACGTTTCTCCTGAGTTTTAGCCGAAGTTTCCTGAGGTTTAGTACGTATGCCGACATTGGCATGGAAATACCGGTTTTGCGATTCTGCACAGAAAGTGTTTGCAAACCGCTGAATCCACACGTGAGTTCAACTCTGTCAGTTGAATGCACACATTGTCAACCATTTTGTTAGACAGCTCCGTTTTGATTTTAGAAGCAGATATTTCGCTGTACAACCTATGGTCCCATTCACTCGGGAATATCCCAACGCAGCTCCTAGAAGAAACGTGTTTCTGACTCGCTGAATCTCAACATAGATTCAACTCTCTTAGGTGAACGAATGCACAGCAGAGCAGTTTCAAGGAAACCTTTCTCCTGAGTTTTAGACGAAGTTTCCTGCGGTTTAGGACGTATGCCGGCATTGGGCTGGAAATACCGGTTTTCGGATTCTGCACAGAAAGGGTTTGCAAACCGCTGAATCCACACGTGAGTTTTACTCTGTCAGTTGAATGCACACATTGACAACCATTCAGTTAGATAGCTCCGTTTTGGTTTTAGAAGCAGATATTTCTCTGAACAGCCTATGGTCCCATTCACTCGGGAATATCCCAGCACAGCTCCTAGAAGAAACGTGTTTCTGACTCGCTGAATCTCAACATAGATTCAACTCTCTTAGGTGAACGAACGCACAGCAGAGTAGTTTCAAGGAAACGTTTCTCCTGAGTTTTAGACGAAGTTTACTGCGGTTTAGTACGTATGCCAGCATTGGGCTGGAAATACCGGTTTTGGAATTCTGCACAGAAAGGGTTTGCAAACCGCTGAATCCACACGTGAGTTTAACTCTGTCAGTTGAATGCACACATTGTCAACCATTTTGTTAGACAGCTCCGTTTTGATTTTAGAAGCAGATATTTCGCTGTACAGCCTATGGTCCCATTCACTCGGGAATATCCGAACACAGCTCCTAGAAGAAACGTGTTTCTGACTCGTTGAATCTCAACATAGATTCAACTCTCTTAGGTGAATGAACGCACAGCAGAGCAGTTTCAAGGAAACGTTTCTCCTGAGTTTTAGACGAAGTTTCCTGAGGTTTAGTACGTATGCCGACATTGGCATGGAAATACCGGTTTTGCGATTCTGCACAGAAAGGGTTTGCAAACCGCTGAATCCACACGTGAGTTTAACTCTGTCAGTTGAATGCACACATTGTCAACCATTTTGTTAGACAGCTCCGTTTTGATTTTAGAAGCAGATATTTCGCTGTACAACCTATGGTCCCATTCACTCGGGAATATCCCAACGCAGCTCCTAGAATAAACGTATTTCTGACTCGCTGAATCTCAACATAGATTCAACTCTCTTAGGTGAACGAACGCACAGCAGAACAGTTTCAAGGAAACGATTCTCCTGAGTTTTAAACCAAGTTTACTGCTGTTTAGTACGTATGCCGGCATTGGGATGGAAATACCGGTTTTGGGATTCTGCACAGAAACGGTTTGCAAACCGCTGAATGCACAAGTGAGTTTAACTCTGTCAGTTGAATGCGCACATTGATAATCATTCAGTTAGATAGCTCCGTTTTGGTTTTAGAAGCAGATATTTCTCTGTACAGCCTATGGTCCCATTCACTCGGGAATATCGCAACGCAGCTCCTAGAAGAAACGTGTTTCTGACTCGCTGAATCTCAACATAGATTCAACTCTCTTAGGTGAACGAATGCACAGCAGAGCAGTTTCAAGGAAACCTTTCTCCTGAGTTTTAGACGAAGTTTCCTGCGGTTTAGGACGTATGCCGGCATTGGGCTGGAAATACCGGTTTTGGGATTCTGCACAGAAAGGGTTTGCAAACCGCTGAATCCACACGTGAGTTTTACTCTGTCAGTTGAATGCACACATTGACAACCATTCAGTTAGATAGCTCCGTTTTGGTTTTAGAAGCAGATATTTCTCTGTACAGCCTATGGTCCCATTCACTCGGGAATATCCCAACGCAGCTCCAAGAAGAAACGTGTTTCTGACTCGCTGAATCTCAACAAAGTTTCAACTCTCTTAGGTGAACGAACTCACAGCAGAGCAGTTTCAAGGAAACGTTTCTCCTGAGTTTTAGACGAAGTTTCCTGCGGTTTAGTACGTATGCCGGCATTGGGCTGGAAATACTGGTATTGGGATTCTGCACAGAAAGGGTTTGCAAACCGCTGAATCCACACGTCAGTTTAACTCTGTAAGTTGAATGCACACATTGACAACCATTCAGTTAGATAGCTCCGTTTTTGTTTTAGAAGCAGATATTTCTCTGTACAGCCTATGGTACCATTCAATCGGGAATATCCCAACGCAGCTCCTAGAAGAAACGTGTTTCTGACTCGCTGTATCTCAACATAGATTCAACTCTCTTAGGTGAACGAAGGCACAGCAGAGCAGTTTCAAGGAAACGTTTCTCCTGAGTTTTAGACGAAGTTTCCTGCGGTTTAGGACGTATATCGGCATTGGGCTGGAAATACCGGTTTTGGGATTCTGCACAGAAAGGGTTTGCAAACCGCTGAATCCACACGTGAGTTTTACTCTGTCAGTTGAATGCACACATTGACAACCATTCAGTTAGATAGCTCCGTTTTGGTTTTAGAAGCAGATATTTCTCTGTACGGCCTATGGTACCATTCACTCGGGAATATCCCAACGCAGCTCCAAGAAGAAACGTGTTTCTGACTCGCTGAATCTCAACAAAGATTCAACTCTCTTAGGTGAACGAAGTCACAGCAGAGCAGTTTCAAGGAAACGTTTCTCCTGAGTTTTAGACGAAGTTTCCTGCGGTTTAGTACGTATGCCGGCATTGGGCTGGAAATACCGGTATTGGGATTCTGCACAGAAAGGGTTTGCAAACCGCTGAATCCACACGTCAGTTTAACTCTGTCAGTTGAATGCACACGTTGACAACCATTCAGTTAGATAGCTCCGTTTTGGTTTTAGAAGCAGATATTTCTCTGTACAGTCTATGGTCCCATTCACTCGGGAATATCCCAACACAGCTCCTAGAAGAAACGTGTTTCTGACTCGCTGAATCTCAACATAGATTCAACTCTCTTAGGTGAAAGAACGCACAGCAGAGCAGTTTCAAGGAAACGATTCTCCTGAGTTTTAGACGAAGTTTCCTGCGGTTTAGTACGTATGCCGGCATTGGGCTGGAAATACCGGTTTTGGGATTCTGCAAAGAAAGGGTTTGCAAACCGCTGAATCCACACGTGAGTTTTACTCTGTCAGTTGAATGCACACATTGACGACCATTCAGTTAGATAGCTCCGTTTTGGTTTTAGAAGCAGATATTTCTCTGTACAGCCTATGGTCCCATTCACTCGGGAATATCCCAACACAGCTCCTAGAAGAAACGTGTTTCTGACTCGTTGAATCTCAACATAGATTCAACTCTCTTAGGTGAACGAACGCACAGCAGAGCAGTTTCAAGGAAACGTTTCTCCTGAGTTTTAGACGAAGTTTCCTGAGGTTTAGTACGTATGCCGACATTGGCATGGAAATACCGGTTTTGCGATTCTGCACAGAAAGGGTTTGCAAACCGCTGAATCCACACGTCTGTTTAACTCTGTCAGTTGAATGCACACATTGACAACCATTCAGTTAGATAGCTCCGTTTTGGTTTTAGAAGCAGATATTTCTCTGTACAGCCTATGGTCCCATTCACTCGGGAATATCCCAAGGCACCTCCTAGAAAAAACGTGTTTCTGACTCGCTGAATCTCAACATAGATTCAACTCTCTTAGTTGAACGAATGCACAGCAGAGCAGTTTCAAGGAAACCTTTCTCCTGAGTTTTAGACGAAGTTTCCTGCGGTTTAGGACGTATGCCGGCATTGGGCTGGAAATACCGGTTTTGGGATTCTGCACAGAAAGGGTTTGCAATCCGCTGAATCCACACGTGAGTTTTACTCTGTCAGTTGAATGCACACATTGACAACCATTCAGTTAGATAGCTCCGTTTTGGTTTTAGAAGCAGATATTTCTCTGTACAGCCTAGGGTCCCATTCACTCGGGAATATCCCAACACAGCTACTAGAAGAAACGTGTTTCTGACGCGCTGAATCTCAACATAGATTCAACTCTCTTAGGTGAACGAACGCACAGCAGAGCAGTTTCAAGGAAACGTTTCTCCTGAATTTTAGACGAAGTTTCCTGCGGTTTAGTACGTATGCCGGCATTGGGCTGGAAATACCGGTTTTGGGATTCTGCAAAGAAAGGGTTTGCTAACCGCTGAATCCACACGTGAGTTTAACTCTGTCACTTGAATGCACACATTGACAAGCATTCAGTTAGATAGCTCCGTTTTGGTTTTAGAAGCAGATATTTCTCTGTACAGCCTATGGTCCCATTCACTCGGGAATATCCCAACGCAGCTCCTAGAAGAAACGTGTTTCTGACTCGCTGAATCTCCACATAGATTCAACTCCCTTAGGTGAACGAATGCACAGCAGAGCAGTTTCAAGGAAACATTTCTCCTGAGTTTTAGACGAAGTTTCCGGCAGTTTAGTACGTATGCTGGCATTGGGCTGGAAATACCGGTATTGGGATTCTGCACAGAAAGGGTTTGCAAACCGCTGAATCCACACGTGAGTTTAACTCTGTCACTTGAATGCACACATTGACAACAATTCAGTTAGATAGCTCCGTTTTGGTTTTAGAAGCAGATATTTCTCTGTACAGCCTATGGTCCCATTCACTCGGGAATATCCCAACACAGCTCCTAGAAGAAACGTGTTTCTGACTCGCTGTATCTCAACATAGATTCAACTCTCTTAGTTGAACGAACTCACAGCAGAGCAGTTTCAAGGAAACGTTTCTCCTGAGTTTTAGACGAAGTTTCCTGAGGTTTAGTACGTATGCCGGCATTGGGATAGAAATACCGGTTTTGCGCTTCTGCACAGAAAGGGTTTGCAAACCGCTGAATCCACACGTGAGTTTAACTCTGTCTGTTGAATGCACACACTGACAACCATTTTGTTAGACAGCTCCGTTTTGGTTTTAGAAGCAGATATTTCTCTGTACAGCCTATGGACCCATTCACTCGGGAATATCCCAACGCGGCTCCTAGAAGAAACGTGTTTCTGACTCGCTGAATCTCAACATAGATTCAACTCTCTTAGGTGAACGAACGCACAGCAGAGCAGTTTCAAGGAAACGATTCTGCTGAGTTTTAGACCAAGTTTCCTGCTGTTTAGTACGTATGCCGGCATTGGGATGGAAATACCGGTTTTGGGATTCTGCACAGAAACGGTTTGCAAACCGCTGAATCCTCACGTGAGTTTAACTCTGTCAGTTGAATGCGCACATTGACAAGCATTCAGTTAGATAGCTCCGTTTTGGTTTTAGAAGCAGATATTTCTCTGTACAGCCTATGGTCCCATTCACTCGGGAATATCACAACGCAGCTCCTAGAAGAAACGTGTTTCTGACTCGATGAATCTCAACATAGACTCAACTCTATTAGGTGAACGAACGCACAGCAGAGCAGTTTCAAGGAAACGTTTCTCCTGAGTTTTCAACGATGTTTCCTGCGGTTTAGTACATATGCTGGCATTGGTCTGAATATACCGGTATTGGGATTCTGCACAGAAAGGGTTTGCAAACCGCTGAATCCACACGTGAGTTTACCTCTGTCAGTTGAATGCACACATTGACAACCATTCAGTTAGATAGCTCCGTTTTGGTTTTAGAAGCAGATATTTCTCTGTACAGCCTATGGTCCCATTCACTCGGGAATATCCCAACACAGCTGCTAGAAGAAACGTGTTTCTGACTCGCTGAATTTCAACATAGATTAAACTCTCTTAGGTGAACGAACGCACAGCAGAGCAGTTTCAAGGAAACGTTTCTCCTGAGTTTTAGACGAAGTTTCCTGAGATTTAGTACGTATGCCGGCATTGGGATGGAAATACCGGTTTTGCGATTCTGCACAGAAAGGGTTTGCAAACCACTGAATCCACACGTGAGTTTAACTCTGTCAGTTGAATGCACACATTGTCAACCATTTTGTTAGACAGCTCCGTTTTGATTTTAGAAGCAGATATTTCGCTGTATAGCCTATCGTCCCATTCACTCGGGAATATCCCAACGCAGCTCCTAGAAGAAACGTGTTTCTGACTCGCTGAATCTCAACATAGATTCAACTCTCTTAGGTGAAAGAACGCACAGCAGAGCAGTTACAAGGAAACGTTTCTCCTGAGTTTTAGACGAAGTTACCGGCAGTTCAGTACGTATGCCGGCTTTGGGCTGGAAATACCGGTATTGGGATTCTGCACAGAAAGGGTTTGCAAACCGCTGAATCCACACGTCAGTTTAACTCTGTCAGTTGAATGCACACATTGACAACCATTCAGTTAGACAGCTCCCTTTTGGTTTTAGAAGCAGATATTTCTCTGTACAGACTATGGTCCCATTCACTCGGGAATATCCCAACACAGCTCCTAGAAGAAACGTGTTTCTGACTCGCTGAATCTCAACATAGATCCAACTCTCTTAGGTGAACGAACGCACAGCAGAGCAGTTTCAAGGAAACGTTTCTCCTGAGTTTTAGACGAAGTTTCCTGCGGTTTACTACGTATGCCGGCATTGGGCTGGAAATACCGGTTTTGGGATTCTGCACAGAAAGGGTTTGAAAACCGCTGAATCCACACGTGAGTTTAACTCTGTCAGTTGAATGCACACATTGACAACCATTTTGTTAGACAGCTCCGTTTTTGTTTTAGAAGCAGATATTTCTCTGTACAGCCTATGGTCCCATTCACTCGGGAATATCCCAACGCAGCTCCTAGAAGAAACGTGTTTCTGACTCTCTGAATGTCAACATAGATTCAACTCTCTTAGGTGAACGAACGCACAGCAGAGCAGTTTCAAGGAAACGTTTCTCCTGAGTTTTAGGCAAAGTTTCCTGCGGTTTAGTACGTATGCCGTCATTGGGCTGGAAATACCGGTTTTGGGATTCTGCAAAGAAAGGGTTTGCCAACCGCTGAATCCACACGTGAGTTTAACTCTGTCACTTGAATGCACACATTGACAACCATTCAGTTAGATAGCTCCGTTTTGGTTTTAGAAGCAGATATTTCTCTGTACAGCCTATGGTCCCATTCACTCGGGAATATCCCAAAACAGCTCCTAGAAGAAACGTGTTTCTGACTCGCTGAATCTCAACATAGATTCAACTCTCTTAGGTGAACGAACGCACAGCAGAGCAGTTTCAAGGAAACGTTTCTCCTGAGTTTTAGACGAAGTTTCCTGCGGTTTAGTACGTATGCCGGCATTGGGCTGGAAATACCGGTATTGGGATTCTGCACAGAAAGGGTTTGCAAACCGCTGAATCCACACGTGATTTTAACTCTGTCAGTTGAATGCACACATTGACAACCATTCAGTTAGATAGTTCCGTTTTGGTTTTAGAAGCAGATATTTCTCTGTACAGCCTATGGTCCCATTCACTCGGGAATATCCCAACACAGCTCCTAGAAGAAACGTGTTTCTGAATCGCTGAATCTCAACATAGATTCAACTCTCTTAGGTGAACGAAGGAACAGCAGAGCAATTTCAAGGAAACGTTTCTCCTGAGTTTTAGACGAAGTTTCCTGAGGTTTAGCACGTATGCCGGCATTGGGATGGAAGTACCGGTTTTGCGATTCTGCACAGAAAGGGTTTGCAAACCGCTGAATCCACACGGGAGTTTAACTCTGTCAGTTGAATGCACACATTGACAACCATTTTGATAGACATCTCCGTTTTGGTTTTAGAAGCAGATATTTCGCTGTACAGCCTATGGTCCCATTCACTCGGGAATATCCCAATGCAGCTCCTAGAAGAAACGTGTTTCTGACTCGCTGAATCTCAACATAGATTCAACTCTCTTAGGTGAACGAACCCACAGCAGAGCAGTTTCAAGGAAACGATTCTCCTGAGTTTTAAACCAAGTTTACTGCTGTTTAGTACGTATGCCGGCATTGGGATGGAAATACTGGTTTTGGGATTCTGCACAGGAACGGATTGCAAACCGCTGAATCCTCACGTGAGTTTAACTCTGTCAGTTGAATGCACACATTGACAAGCATTCAGTTAGATAGCTCCGTTTTGGTTTTAAAGGCAGATATTTCTCTGTACAGCCTATGGTCCCATTCACTCGGGAATATCCCAACGCAGCTCCAAGAAGAAACGTGTTTCTGACTCGATGAATCTCAACATAGATTCAACTCTCTTAGGTGAACGAACGCACAGCAGAGCAGTTTCAAGGAAACGTTTCTCCTGAGTTTTAGACGAAGTTTCCTGCAGTTTAGTACGTATGACGTCATTGGGCTGGAAATACCGGTTTTGGGATTCTGCAAAGAAAGGGTTTGCCAACCGCTGAATCCACACGTGAGTTTAACTCTGTCAGTTGAATGCACACATTGACAACCATTCAGTTAGATAGCTCCGTTTTGGTTTTAGAAGCAGATATTTCTCTCTAGAGCCTATGGTCCCATTCACTCGGGAATATCCCAACGCAGCTCCTAGAAGAAACGTGTTTCTGACTCGCTGAATCTCAACATAGATTCAACTCTCTTAGGTGAACGAATGCACAGCAGAGCAGTTTCAAGGAAACGTTTCTCCTGAGTTTTAGACGAAGTTTCCGGCGGTTTAGTACGTATGCCGGCATTGGGCTGGAAATACCGGTATTGGGATTCTGCACAGAAAGGGTTTGCAAACCGCTGAATCCACACGTGAGTTTAACTCTGTCAGTTGAATGCACACATTGACAACCATTCAGTTAGATAGCTACGTTTTTGTTTTAGAAGCAGATATTTCTCTGTACAGCCTATGGTCCCATTCACTCGGGAATATCCCAACGCAGCTCCTAGAAGAAACGTGTTTCTGACTCGCTGAATCTCAACATAGATTCAACTCTCTTAGGTGAACGAATGCACAGCAGAGCAGTTTCAAGGAAACGTTTCTCCTGAGTTTTAGACGAAGTTTCCGGCGGTTTAGTACGTATGCCGGCATTGGGCTGGAAATACCGGTATTGGGATTCTGCACAGAAAGGGTTTGCAAACCGCTGAATCCACACGTGAGTTTAACTCTGTCAGTTGAATGCACACATTGACAACCATTCAGTTAGATAGCTCCGTTTTTGTTTTAGAAGCAAATATTTCTCGGTACAGCCTATGGTCCCATTCACTCGGGAATATCCCAAAACAGCTCCTAGAAGAAACGTGTTTCTGACTCGCTGAATCTCAACATAGATTCAACTCTCTTAGGTGAACGAACGCACAGCAGAGCAGCTTCAAGGAAACGATTCTCCTGAGTTTCAGACCAAGTTTACTGCTGTTTAGTACGTATGCCGGCATGGGGATGGAAATACCGGTTTTGGGATTCTGCACAGAAACGGTTTGCAAACCGCTGAATCCTCACGTGAGTTTAACTCTGTCAGTTGAATGCACACATTGCCAAGCATTCAGTTAGATAGCTCCGTTTTTCTTTTAGAAGCAGATATTTCTCTGTACAGCTTATGGTCCCATTCACTCGGGAATATCCCAACGCAGCTCCTAGAAGAAACGTGTTTCTGACTCGATGAATCTCAACATAGATTCAACTCTCTTAGGTGAACGAACGCACAGCAGAGCAGTTTCAAGGAAACGATTATCCTGAGTTTTAGACCAAGTTTACTGCTGTTTAGTACGTATGCCGGCATTGGGATGGAAATACCGGTTTTGGGATTCTGCACAGAAACGGTTTACAAACCGCTGAATCCTCACGTGAGTTTAACTCTGTCAGTTGAACGCGCACATTGACAAGCATTCAGTTAGATAGCTCCGTTTTGGTTTTAGAAGCAGATATTTCTCTGTACAGCCTATGGTCCCATTCACTCGGGAATATCCCAACGCAATTTCTAGAAGAAACGTGTTTCTGACTCGCTGAATCTCAACATAGATTCAACTCTCTTAGGTGAACGAACACACAGCAGAGCAGTTTCAAGGAAACGTTTCTCCTGAGTTTTAGACGAAGTTTCCGGCGGTTTAGTACGTATGCCGGCATTGGGCTGGAAATACCGGTATTGGGATTCTGCACAGAAAGGGTTTGCAAACCGCTGAATCCACACGTCAGTTTAACTCTGTCAGTTGAATTCACACATTGACAACCATTCAGTTAGATAGCTCCGTTTTGGTTTTAGAAGCAGATATTTCTCTGTACAGCCTATGGTCCCATTCACTCGGGAATATCCCAAAACAGCTCCTAGAAGAAACGTGTTTCTGACTCGCTGAATCTCAACATAGATTCAACTCTCTTAGGTGAACGAACGCACAGCAGAGCAGTTTCAAGGAAACGTTTCTCCTGAGTTTTAGACGAAGTTTCCTGCGGTTTAGTACGTATGCCGGCATTGGGCTGGAAATACCGGTATTGGGATTCTGCACAGAAAGGGTTTGCAAACCGCTGAATCCACACGTGATTTTAACTCTGTCAGTTGAATGCACACATTGACAACCATTCAGTTAGATAGTTCCGTTTTGGTTTTAGAAGCAGATATTTCTCTGTACAGCCTATGGTCCCATTCACTCGGGAATATCCCAACACAGCTCCTAGAAGAAACGTGTTTCTGAATCGCTGAATCTCAACATAGATTCAACTCTCTTAGGTGAACGAAGGAACAGCAGAGCAATTTCAAGGAAACGTTTCTCCTGAGTTTTAGACGAAGTTTCCTGAGGTTTAGCACGTATGCCGGCATTGGGATGGAAGTACCGGTTTTGCGATTCTGCACAGAAAGGGTTTGCAAACCGCTGAATCCACACGGGAGTTTAACTCTGTCAGTTGAATGCACACATTGACAACCATTTTGATAGACATCTCCGTTTTGGTTTTAGAAGCAGATATTTCGCTGTACAGCCTATGGTCCCATTCACTCGGGAATATCCCAATGCAGCTCCTAGAAGAAACGTGTTTCTGACTCGCTGAATCTCAACATAGATTCAACTCTCTTAGGTGAACGAACCCACAGCAGAGCAGTTTCAAGGAAACGATTCTCCTGAGTTTTAAACCAAGTTTACTGCTGTTTAGTACGTATGCCGGCATTGGGATGGAAATACTGGTTTTGGGATTCTGCACAGGAACGGATTGCAAACCGCTGAATCCTCACGTGAGTTTAACTCTGTCAGTTGAATGCACACATTGACAAGCATTCAGTTAGATAGCTCCGTTTTGGTTTTAAAGGCAGATATTTCTCTGTACAGCCTATGGTCCCATTCACTCGGGAATATCCCAACGCAGCTCCAAGAAGAAACGTGTTTCTGACTCGATGAATCTCAACATAGATTCAACTCTCTTAGGTGAACGAACGCACAGCAGAGCAGTTTCAAGGAAACGTTTCTCCTGAGTTTTAGACGAAGTTTCCTGCAGTTTAGTACGTATGACGTCATTGGGCTGGAAATACCGGTTTTGGGATTCTGCAAAGAAAGGGTTTGCCAACCGCTGAATCCACACGTGAGTTTAACTCTGTCAGTTGAATGCACACATTGACAACCATTCAGTTAGATAGCTCCGTTTTGGTTTTAGAAGCAGATATTTCTCTCTAGAGCCTATGGTCCCATTCACTCGGGAATATCCCAACGCAGCTCCTAGAAGAAACGTGTTTCTGACTCGCTGAATCTCAACATAGATTCAACTCTCTTAGGTGAACGAATGCACAGCAGAGCAGTTTCAAGGAAACGTTTCTCCTGAGTTTTAGACGAAGTTTCCGGCGGTTTAGTACGTATGCCGGCATTGGGCTGGAAATACCGGTATTGGGATTCTGCACAGAAAGGGTTTGCAAACCGCTGAATCCACACGTGAGTTTAACTCTGTCAGTTGAATGCACACATTGACAACCATTCAGTTAGATAGCTACGTTTTTGTTTTAGAAGCAGATATTTCTCTGTACAGCCTATGGTCCCATTCACTCGGGAATATCCCAACGCAGCTCCTAGAAGAAACGTGATTCTGACTCGCTGAATCTCAACATAGATTCAACTCTCTTAGGTGAACGAATGCACAGCAGAGCAGTTTCAAGGAAACGTTTCTCCTGAGTTTTAGACGAAGTTTCCGGCGGTTTAGTACGTATGCCGGCATTGGGCTGGAAATACCGGTATTGGGATTCTGCACAGAAAGGGTTTGCAAACCGCTGAATCCACACGTGAGTTTAACTCTGTCAGTTGAATGCACACATTGACAACCATTCAGTTAGATAGCTCCGTTTTTGTTTTAGAAGCAAATATTTCTCGGTACAGCCTATGGTCCCATTCACTCGGGAATATCCCAAAACAGCTCCTAGAAGAAACGTGTTTCTGACTCGCTGAATCTCAACATAGATTCAACTCTCTTAGGTGAACGAACGCACAGCAGAGCAGCTTCAAGGAAACGATTCTCCTGAGTTTCAGACCAAGTTTATTGCTGTTTAGTACGTATGCCGGCATTGGGATGGAAATACCGGTTTTGGGATTCTGCACAGAAACGGTTTGCAAACCGCTGAATCCTCACGTGAGTTTAACTCTGTCAGTTGAATGCACACATTGACAAGCATTCAGTTAGATAGCTCCGTTTTTCTTTTAGAAGCAGATATTTCTCTGTACAGCTTATGGTCCCATTCACTCGGGAATATCCCAACGCAGCTCCTAGAAGAAACGTGTTTCTGACTCGATGAATCTCAACATAGATTCAACTCTCTTAGGTGAACGAACGCACAGCAGAGCAGTTTCAAGGAAACGATTCTCCTGAGTTTTAGACGAAGTTTCCGGCGGTTTAGTACGTATGCCGGCATTGGGCTGGAAATACCGGTATTGGGATTCTGCACAGAAAGGGTTTGCAAACCGCTGAATCCACACGTCAGTTTAACTCTGTCAGTTGAATTCACACATTGACAACCATTCAGTTAGATAGCTCCGTTTTGGTTTTAGAAGCAGATATTTCTCTGTACAGCCTATGGTCCCATTCACTCGGGAATATCCGAACACAGCTCCTAGAAGAAACGTGTTTCTGACTCGCTGAATGTCAACATAGATTCAACTCTCTTAGTTGAACGAACACACAGCAGAGCAGTTTCAGGGAAACGTTTCTCCTGAGTTTTAGACGAAGTTTCCTGCGGTTTAGGACGTATGACGGCATTGGGCTGGAAATACCGGTTTTGGGATTCTGCACAGAAAGGGTTTGCAAACCGCTGAATCCAGAGGTGAGTTTTACTCTGTCAGTTGAATGCACACATTGACAACCATTCAGTTAGATAGCTCCGTTTTGGTTTTAAAAGCAGATATTTCTCTGTACAGCCTATGGTCCCATTCACTCGGGAATATCCCAACGCAGCTCCAAGAAGAAACGTGTTTCTGACTCGCTGAATCTCAACATAGATTCAACTCTCTTAGGTGAACGAAAGCACAGCAGAGCAGTTTCAAGGAAACGTTTCTCCTGAGTTTTAGACGAAGTTTCCTGAGGTTTAGTACGTATGCCGGCATTGGGATGGAAATACCGGTTTTGCGATTCTGCACAGAAAGGGTTTGCAAACCGCTGAATCCACACGTGAGTTTAACTCTGTCAGTTGAATGCACACATTGACAACCATTTTGTTAGACAGCTCCGTTTTTGTTTTAGAAGCAGATATTTCGCTGAACAGCCTATGGTCCCATTCACTCCGGAATATCCCAACGCAGCTCCTAGAAGAAACGTGTTTCTGACTCGCTGAATCTCAACATAGATTCAAATCTCTTAGGTGAACGAACGCACAGCAGAGCAGTTTCAGGGAAACGATTCGCCTGAGTTTTTGACCAAGTTTACTGCTGTTTAGTACGTATGCCGGCATTGGGATGGAAATACAGATTTTGGGATTCTGCACAGGAACGGTTTACAAACCGCTGAATCCTCACGTGAGTTTAGCTCTGTCAGTTGAATGCGCACATTGACAAGCATTCAGTTAGATAGCTCCGTTTTGGTTTTAGAAGCAGATATTTCTCTATAGAGACTATGGTCCCATTCACTCGGGAATATCCCAACGCAGCTCCTAGAAGAAACGTGTTTCTGACTCGGTGAATCTCAACATATATTCAACTCTCTTAGGTGAACGAACGAACAGCAGAGCAGTTTCAACGAAACGTTTCTCCTGAGTTTTAGACAAAGTTTCCTGCGGTTTAGTACGTATGCCGGCATTGGGCTGCAAATACCGGTTTTGGGATTCTGCAAAGAAAGCGTTTGCCAACCGCTGAATCCACACGTGAGTTTAACTCTGTCACTTGAATGCACACATTGACAATCATTCAGTTAGATAGCTCCGTTTTGGTTTTAGAAGCAGATATTTATCTGTACAGCCTATGGTCCCATTCACTCGGGAATATCCCAGCGCAGCTCCTAGAAGAAACGTGTTTCTGACTCGCTGAATCTCAACATAGATTCAACTCTCTTAGGTGAACGAACGCACAGCACAGCAGTTTCAAGGAAACGATTCTCCTGTGTTTTAGACCAAGTTTACTGCTGTTTCGTACATATGCCGTCATTGGGATGGAAATACCGGTTTTGGGATTCTGCACAGAAACGGTTTGCAAACCGCTGAATGCACACGTGAGTTTAACTCTGTCAGTTGAATGCGCCCATTGACAAGCATTCAGTTAGATAGCTCCGTTTTGGTTTTAGAAGCAGATATTTCTCTATACAGCCTATGGTCCCATTCACTCGGTAATATCCAAACGCAGCTCCTAGAAGAAACGTGTTTCTGACTCGCTGAATCTCAACATAGATTCAACTCTCTTAGGTGAAGGAACGCAAAGCAGAGCAGTTTCAAGGAAACGTTTCTCCTGAGTTTTAGACGAAGTTACCGGCAGTTTAGTACGTATGCTGGCATTGGGCTGGAAATACCGGTATTGGGATTCTGGACAGAAAGGGTTTGCAAACCGCTGAATCCACACGTCAGTTTAACTCTGTCAGTTGAATGCACACATTGACAACCATTCAGTTAGATAGCTCCGTTTTGGTTTTAGAAGCAGATATTTCTCTGTAAAGCCTATGGTCCCATTCACTCAGGAATATCACAACGCAGCTCCTAGAAGAAACGTGTTTCTGACTCGCTGAATCTCAACATAGATTCAACTCTCTTAGGTGAACGAACGCACAGCAGAGCAGTTTCAAGGAAACGTTTCTCCTGAGTTTTAGACGAAGTTACCGGCTGTTTAGTACGTATGCTGGCATTGGGTTGGAAATACCGGTATTGAGATTCTGCACAGAAAGGGTTTGCAAACCGCTGAATCCACACGTGAGTTTAACTCTGTCAGTTGAATGCACACATTGTCAACCATTTTGTTAGACAGCTCCGTTTTGATTTTAGAAGCGGATATTTCGCTGTACATCCTAGGGTCCAATTCACTCGGGAATATCCCAACACAGCTCCTAGAAGAAACGTATTTCTGACTCGCTGAATCTCAACATAGATTCAACTCTCTTAGGTGAAAGAACCCACAGCAGAGCAGTTTCAAGGAAACGATTCTCCTGAGTTTTAAACCAAGTTTACTGCTGTTTAGTACGTATGCCGGCATTGGGATGGAAATACCGGTTTTGGGATTCTGCACAGAAACGGTTTGCAAACCGCTGAATGCACACGTGAGTTTAACTCTGTCAGTTGAATGCGCACATTGATAATCATTCAGTTAGATAACTCCGTTTTTCTTTTAGAAGCAGATATTTCTCTGTACAGCCTATGGTCCCATTCACTCGGGAATATCCCAACGCAGCTCCTAGAAGAAACGTGTTTCTGACTCGCTGAATCTCCACATAGATTCAACTCCCTTAGGTGAACGAATGCACAGCAGAGCAGTTTCAAGGAAACGTTTCTCCTGAGTTTTAGACGAAGTTTCCGGCGGTTTAGTACGTATGCCGACATTGGGCTGGAAATACCGGTATTTGGATTCTGCACAGAAAGGGTTTGCAAACCGCTGAATCCACACGTGAGTTTAACTCTGTCAGTTGAATGCACACATTGACAACCATTCAGTTAGATAGCTCCGTTTTGGTTTTAGAAGCAGATATTTCTCTGTACAGCCTATGGTCCCATTCACTCGGGAATATCCCAACACAGCTCCTAGAAGAAACGTGTTTCTGACTCGCTGTATCTCAACATAGATTGAACTCTCTTAGGTGAACGAACTCACAGCAGAGCAGTTTCAAGGAAACGTTTCTCCTGAGTTTTAGACGAAGTTTCCTGAGGTTTAGTACGTATGCCGGCATTGGGATGGAAATACCGGTTTTGCGATTCTGCACAGAAAGGGTTTGCAAACCGCTGAATCCACACGGGAGTTTAACTCTGTCAGTTGAATGCACACATTGACAACCATTTTGATAGACAGCTCCGTTTTGGTTTTAGAAGCAGATATTTCGCTGTACAGCCTATGGTCCCATTCACTCGGGAATATCCCAATGCAGCTCCTAGAAGAAACGTGTTTCTGACTCGCTGAATCTCAACATAGATTCAACTCTCTTAGGTGAACGAACGCACAGCAGAGCAGTTTCAGGGAAACGATTCGCCTGAATTTTAGACCAAGTTTACTGCTGTTTAGTACGTATGTCGGCATTGGGATGGAAATACCGGTTTTGGGATTCTGCACAGAAACGGTTTGCAAACCGCTGAATCCTCACGTGAGTTTAGCTCTGTCAGTTGAATGCGCACATTGACAAGCATTCAGTTAGAGAGCTCCGTTTTGGTTTTAGAAGCAGATATTTGTCTGTAGAGACTATGGTCCCATTCACTCGGGAATATCCCAACGCAGCTCCTAGAAGAAACGTGTTTCTGACTCGCTGAATCTCAACATAGATTCAACTCTCTTAGGTGAACGAACGCACAGCAGAGCAGTTTCAAGGAAACGTTTCTCCTGAGTTTTAGACGAAGTTACCGGCAGTTTAGTACGTATGCTGGCATTGGGCTGGAAATACCGGTATTGGGATTCTGCACATAAAGGGTTTGCAAACCGCTGAATCCACAGGTGAGTTTAACTCTGTCAGTTGAATGCACACATTGTCAACCATTTTGTTAGACAGCTCCGTTTTGATTTTAGAAGCAGATATTTCGCTGTAGAGCCTATGGTCCCATTCACTCGGGAATATCCCAACGCAGCTCCTAGAAGAAACGTATTTCTGACTCGCTGCATCTCAACATAGATTCAACTCTCTTAGGTGAACGAACCCACAGCAGAGCAGTTTCAAGGAAACGATTCTCCTGAGTTTTAAACCAAGTTTACTGCTGTTTAGTACGTATGCCGGCATTGGGATGGAAATACTGGTTTTGGGATTCTGCACAGAAACGGTTTGCAAACCGCTGAATCCTCACGTGAGTTTAACTCTGTCAGTTGAATGCACACATTGGCAAGCATTCAGTTAGATAGCTCCGTTTTGGTTTTAAAAGCAGATATTTCTCTGTACAGCCTATGGTCCCATTCACTCGGGAATATCCCAACGCAGCTCCAAGAAGAAACGTGTTTCTGACTCGCTGAATCTCAACATAGATTCAACTCTCTTAGGTGAACGAACGCACAGCAGAGCAGTTTCAAGGAAACGTTTCTCCTGAGTTTTAGACGAAGTTTCCTGCAGTTTAGTACGTATGCCGGCATTGGGCTGGAAATACCGGTATTGCGATTCTGCACAGAAAGGGTTTGCAAACGGCTGAATCCACACGTCAGTTTAACTCTGTCAGTTGAATTCACACATTGACAACCATTCAGTTAGATAGCTCCGTTTTGGTTTTAGAAGCAGATATTTCTCTGTACAGCCTATGGTCCCATTCACTCGGGAATATCCGAACACAGCTCCTAGAAGAAACGTGTTTCTGACTCGCTGAATGTCAACATAGATTCAACTCTCTTAGTTGAACGAACGCACAGCAGAGCAGTTTCAGGGAAACGTTTCTCCTGAGTTTTAGACGAAGTTTCCTGCGGTTTAGGACGTATGACGGCATTGGGCTGGAAATACCGGTTTTGGGATTCTGCACAGAAAGGGTTTGCAAACCGCTGAATCCACAGGTGAGTTTTACTCTGTCAGTTGAATGCACACATTGACAACCATTCAGTTAGATAGCTCCGTTTTGGTTTTAAAAGCAGATATTTCTCTGTACAGCCTATGGTCCCATTCACTCGGGAATATCCCAACGCAGCTCCAAGAAGAAACGTGTTTCTGACTCGCTGAATCTCAACATAGATTCAACTCTCTTAGGTGAACGAAAGCACAGCAGAGCAGTTTCAAGGAAACGTTTCTCCTGAGTTTTAGACGAAGTTTCCTGAGGTTTAGTACGTATGCCGGCATTGGGATGGAAATACCGGTTTTGCGATTCTGCACAGAAAGGGTTTGCAAACCGCTGAATCCACACGTGAGTTTAACTCTGTCAGTTGAATGCACACATTGACAACCATTTTGTTAGACAGCTCCGTTTTTGTTTTAGAAGCAGATATTTCGCTGAACAGCCTATGGTCCCATTCACTCCGGAATATCCCAACGCAGCTCCTAGAAGAAACGTGTTTCTGACTCGCTGAATCTCAACATAGATTCAACTCTCTTAGGTGAACGAACGAACAGCAGAGCAGTTTCAACGATACGTTTCTCCTGAATTTTAGACAAAGTTTCCTGCGGTTTAGTACGTATGCCGGCATTGGGCTGGAAATACCGGTTTTGGGATTCTGCAAAGAAAGGGTTTGCCAACCGCTGAATCCACACGTGAATTTAACTCTGTCACTTGAATGCACACATTGACAACCATTCAGTTAGATAGCTCCGTTTTGGTTTTAGAAGCAGATATTTATCTGTACAGCCTATGGTCCCATTCACTCGGGAATATCCCAGCGCAGCTCCTAGAAGAAACGTGTTTCTGACTCGCTGAATCTCAACATAGATTCAACTCTCTTAGGTGAACGAACGCACAGCACAGCAGTTTCAAGGAAACGATTCTCCTGTGTTTTAGACCAAGTTTACTGCTGTTTCGTACATATGCCGGCATTGGGATGGAAATACCGGTTTTGGGATTCTGCACAGAAACGGTTTGCAAACCGCTGAATGCACACGTGAGTTTAACTCTGTCAGTTGAATGCGCCCATTGACAAGCATTCAGTTAGATAGCTCCGTTTTGGTTTTAGAAGCAGATATTTCTCTGTACAGCCTATGGTCCAATTCACTCGGGAATATCCAAACGCAGCTCCTAGAAGAAACGTGTTTCTGACTCGCTGAATCTCAACATAGATTCAACTCTCTTAGGTGAACGAACGCAAAGCAGAGCAGTTTCAAGGAAACGTTTCTCCTGAGTTTTAGACGAAATTACCGGCAGTTTAGTATGTATGCTGGCATTGGGCTGGAAATACCGGTATTGGGATTCTGGACAGAAAGGGTTTGCAAACCGCTGAATCCACACGTCAGTTTAACTCTGTCAGTTGAATGCACACATTGACAACCATTCAGTTAGATAGCTCCGTTTTGGTTTTAGAAGCAGATATTTCTCTGTACAGCCTATGGTCCCATTCACTCGGGAATATCACAACGCAGCTCCTAGAAGAAACGTGTTTCTGACTCGCTGAATCTCTACATAGATTCAACTCTCTTAGGTGAACGAACGCACAGCAGAGCAGTTTCAAGGAAACGTTTCTCCTGAGTTTTAGACGAAGTTACCGGCTGTTTAGTACGTATGCTGGCATTGGGTTGGAAATACCGGTATTGAGATTCTGCACAGAAAGGGTTTGCAAACCGCTGAATCCACACGTGAGTTTAACTCTGTCAGTTGAATGCACACATTGTCAACCATTTTGTTAGACAGCTCCGTTTTGATTTTAGAAGCAGATATTTCGCTGTACATCCTATGGTCCCATTCACTCGGGAATATCCCAACACAGCTCCTAGAAGAAACGTATTTCTGACTCGCTGAATCTCAACATAGATTCAACTCTCTTAGGTGAAAGAACCCACAGCAGAGCAGTTTCAAGGAAACGATTCTCCTGAGTTTTAAACCAAGTTTACTGCTGTTTAGTACGTATGGCGGCATTGGGATGGAAATACCGGTTTTGGGATTCTGCACAGAAACGGTTTGCAAACCGCTGAATGCACACGTGAGTTTAACTCTGTCAGTTGAATGCGCACATTGATAATCATTCAGTTAGATAGCTCCGTTTTTCTTTTAGAAGCAGATATTTCTCTGTACAGCCTATGGTCCCATTCACTCGGGAATATCCCAACACAGCTCCTAGAAGAAACGTGTTTCTGACTCGCTGTATCTCAACATAGATTCAACTCTCTTAGGTGAACGAACTCACAGCAGAGCAGTTTCAAGGAAACGTTTCTCCTGAGTTTTAGACGAAGTTTCCTGAAGTTTAGTACGTATGCCGGCATTGGGATGGAAATACCGGTTTTGCGATTCTGCACAGAAAGGGTTTGCAAACCGCTGAATACACACGTGAGTTTAACTCTGTCAGTTGAATGCACACATTGACAACCATTTTGTTAGACAGCTCCGTTTTGGTTTTAGAAGCAGATATTTCTCTGTACAGCCTATGGACCCATTCACTTGGGAATATCCCAACGCGGCTCCTAGAAGAAACGTGTTTCTGACTCGCTGAATCTCAACATAGATTCAACTCTCTTAGGTGAACGAACGCACAGCAGAGCAGTTTCAAGGAAACGATTCTGCTGAGTTTTAGACCAAGTTTACTGCTGTTTAGTACGTATGCCGGCATTGGGAAGGAAATACCGGTTTTGGGATTCTGCACAGAAACGGTTTGCAAACCGCTGAATCCTCACGTGAGTTTAACTCTGTCAGTTGAATGCGCACATTGACAAGCATTCAGTTAGAAAGCTCCGTTTAGGTTTTAAAAGCAGATATTTCTCTGTACAGCCTATTGTTCCATTCACTCGGGAATATCACAACGCAGCTCCTAGAAGAAACGTGTTTCTGACTCGATGAGTCTCAACATAGATTCAACTCTCTTAGGTGAACGAACGCACAGCAGAGCAGTTTCAAGGAAACGTTTCTCCTGAGTTTTAGACGAAGTTTCCGGCGGTTTAGTACGTATGCTGGCATTGGGCTGGAAATACCGGTATTGGGATTCTGCACAGAAAGGGTTTGCAAACCGCTGAATCCACACGTGAGTTTAACTCTGTCAGTTGAATGCACACATTGACAACCATTCAGTTAGATAGCTCCGTTTTGGTTTTAGAAGCAGATATTTATCTGTACAGCCTATGGTCCCATTCACTCGGGAATATCCCAACACAGTTCCTAGAAGAAACGTGTTTCTGACTCGCTGAATCTCAACATAGATTCAACTCTCTTAGGTGAACGAACGCACAGCAGAGCAGTTTCAAGGAAACGATTCTCCTGAGTTTTAGACCAAGTTTACTGCTGTTTAGTACGTATGCCGGCATTGGGATGGAAATACCGGTTTTGGGATTCTGCACAGAAACGGTTTACAAACCGCTGAATCCTCACGTGAGTTTAACTCTGTCAGTTGAACGCGCACATTGACAAGCATTCAGTTAGATAGCTCCGTTTTGGTTTTAGAAGCAGATATTTCTCTGTACAGCCTATGGTCCCATTCACTCGGGAATATCCCAATGCAATTTCTAGAAGAAACGTGTTTCTGACTCGCTGAATCTCAACATAGATTCAACTCTCTTAGGTGAACGAACACACAGCAGAGCAGTTTCAAGGAAACGTTTCTCCTGAGTTTTAGACGAAGTTTCCGGCGGTTTAGTACGTATGCCGGCATTGGGCTGGAAATACCGGTATTGCGATTCTGCACAGAAAGGGTTTGCAAACCGCTGAATCCACACGTCAGTTTAACTCTGTCAGTTGAATTCACACATTGACAACCATTCAGTTAGATAGCTCCGTTTTGGTTTTAGAAGCAGATATTTCTCTGTACAGCCTATGGTCCCATTCACTCGGGAATATCCGAACACAGCTCCTAGAAGAAACGTGTTTCTGACTCGCTGAATGTCAACATAGATTCAACTCTCTTAGTTGAACGAACGCACAGCAGAGCAGTTTCAGGGAAACGTTTCTCCTGAGTTTTAGACGAAGTTTCCTGCGGTTTAGGACGTATGACGGCATTGGGCTGGAAATACCGGTTTTGGGATTCTGCACAGAAAGGGTTTGCAAACCGCTGAATCCACAGGTGAGTTTTACTCTGTCAGTTGAATGCACACATTGACAACCATTCAGTTAGATAGCTCCGTTTTGGTTTTAAAAGCAGATATTTCTCTGTACAGCCTATGGTCCCATTCACTCGGGAATATCCCAACGCAGCTCCAAGAAGAAACGTGTTTCTGACTCGCTGAATCTCAACATAGATTCAACTCTCTTAGGTGAACGAAAGCACAGCAGAGCAGTTTCAAGGAAACGTTTCTCCTGAGTTTTAGACGAAGTTTCCTGAGGTTTAGTACGTATGCCGGCATTGGGATGGAAATACCGGTTTTGCGATTCTGCACAGAAAGGGTTTGCAAACCGCTGAATCCACACGTGAGTTTAACTCTGTCAGTTGAATGCACACATTGACAACCATTTTGTTAGACAGCTCCGTTTTTGTTTTAGAAGCAGATATTTCGCTGAACAGCCTATGGTCCCATTCACTCCGGAATATCCCAACGCAGCTCCTAGAAGAAACGTGTTTCTGACTCGCTGAATCTCAACATAGATTCAACTCTCTTAGGTGAACGATCGAACAGCAGAGCAGTTTCAACGAAACGTTTCTCCTGAATTTTAGACAAAGTTTCCTGCGGTTTAGTACGTATGCCGGCATTGGGCTGGAAATACCGGTTTTGGGATTCTGCAAAGAAAGGGTTTGCCAACCGCTGAATCCACACGTGAGTTTAACTCTGTCACTTGAATGCACACATTGACAACCATTCAGTTAGATAGCTCCGTTTTGGTTTTAGAAGCAGATATTTATCTGTACAGCCTATGGTCCCATTCACTCGGGAATATCCCAGCGCAGCTCCTAGAAGAAACGTGTTTCTGACTCGCTGAATCTCAACATAGATTCAACTCTCTTAGGTGAACGAACGCACAGCACAGCAGTTTCAAGGAAACGATTCTCCTGTGTTTTAGACCAAGTTTACTGCTGTTTCGTACATATGCCGGCATTGGGATGGAAATACCGGTTTTGGGATTCTGCACAGAATCGGTTTGCAAACCGCTGAATGCACACGTGAGTTTAACTCTGTCAGTTGAATGCGCCCATTGACAAGCATTCAGTTAGATAGCTCCGTTTTGGTTTTAGAAGCAGATATTTCTCTGTACAGCCTATGGTCCAATTCACTCGGGAATATCCAAACGCAGCTCCTAGAAGAAACGTGTTTCTGACTCGCTGAATCTCAACATAGATTCAACTCTCTTAGGTGAACGAACGCAAAGCAGAGCAGTTTCAAGGAAACGTTTCTCCTGAGTTTTAGACGAAATTACCGGCAGTTTAGTACGTATGCTGGCATTGGGCTGGAAATACCGGTATTGGGATTCTGGACAGAAAGGGTTTGCAAACCGCTGAATCCACACGTCAGTTTAACTCTGTCAGTTGAATGCACACATTGACAACCATTCAGTTAGATAGCTCCGTTTTGGTTTTAGAAGCAGATATTTCTCTGTACAGCCTATGGTCCCATTCACTTGGGAATATCCCAACGCGGCTCCTAGAAGAAACGTGTTTCTGACTCGCTGAATCTCAACATAGATTCAACTCTCTTAGGTGAACGAACGCACAGCAGAGCAGTTTCAAGGAAACGATTCTCCTGAGTTTTAGACCAAGTTTACTGCTGTTTAGTACGTATGCCGGCATTGGGATCGAAATACCGGTTTTGGGATTCTGCACAGAAACGGTTTGCAAACCGCTGAATCCTCACGTGAGTTTAACTCTGTCAGTTGAATGCGCACATTGACAAGCATTCAGTTAGATAGCTCCGTTTAGGTTTTAGAAGCAGATATTTCTCTGCAGCCTATGGTTCCATTCACTCGGGAATATCTCAACGCAGCTCCTAGAAGAAACGTGTTTCTGACTCGATGAATCTCAACATAGATTAAACTCTCTTAGGTGAACGAACGCACAGCAGAGCAGTTTCAAGGAAACGTTTCTCCTGAGTTTTAGACGAAGTTTCCGGCGGTTTAGTACGTATGCTGGCATTGGGCTGGAAATACCGGTATTGGGATTCTGCACAGAAAGGGTTTGCAAACCGCTGAATCCACACGTGAGTTTAACTCTGTCACTTGAATGCACACATTGACAACCATTCAGTTAGATAGCTCCGTTTTGGTTTTAGAAGCAGATATTTCTCTGTACAGCCTATGGTCCCATTCACTCGGGAATATCCCAACACAGCTCCTAGAAGAAACGTGTTTCTGACTCGCTGAATCTCAACATAGATTCAACTCTCTTAGGTGAACGAACGCACAGCAGAGCAGTTTCAAGGAAACGTTTCTCCTGAGTTCTAGACGAAGTTTCCTGCGGTTTAGGAGGTATGCCGGCATTGGGCTGGAAATACCGGTTTTGGGATTCTGCACAGAAAGGGTTTCCAAACCGCTGCATCCACACGTGAGTTTTACTCTGTCAGTTGAATGCACACATTGACAACCATTTTGTTACACAGCTCCTTTTTTGTTTTAGAAGCAGATATTTCGCTGTTCAGCCTATGGTCCCATTCACTCGGGAATATCCCAATGTAGCTCCAAGAAGAAACGTGTTTCTGACTCGCTGAATCTCAACATAGATTCAACTCTCTTAGGTGAACGAAAGCACAGCAGAGCAGTTTCAAGGAAACGTTTCTCCTGAGTTTTAGACGAAGTTTCCTGAGGTTTAGTACGTATGCCGGCATTGGGATGGAAATACCGGTTTTGCGATTCTGCACAGAAAGGGTTTGCAAACCGCTGAATCCACACGTGAGTTTAACTCTGTCAGTTGAATGCACACATTGACAACCATTTTGTTAGACAGCTCCGTTTTTGTTTTAGAAGCAGATATTTCGCTGAACAGCCTATGGTCCCATTCACTCCGGAATATCCCAACGCAGCTCCTAGAAGAAACGTGTTTCTGACTCGCTGAATCTCAACATAGATTCAACTCTCTTAGGTGAACGAACGAACAGCAGAGCAGTTTCAACGAAACGTTTCTCCTGAATTTTAGACAAAGTTTCCTGCGGTTTAGTACGTATGCCGGCATTGGGCTGGAAATACCGGTTTTGGGATTCTGCAAAGAAAGGGTTTGCCAACCGCTGAATCCACACGTGAGTTTAACTCTGTCACTTGAATGCACACATTGACAACCATTCAGTTAGATAGCTCCGTTTTGGTTTTAGAAGCAGATATTTATCTGTACAGCCTATGGTCCCATTCACTCGGGAATATCCCAGCGCAGCTCCTAGAAGAAACGTGTTTCTGACTCGCTGAATCTCAACATAGATTCAACTCTCTTAGGTGAACGAACGCACAGCACAGCAGTTTCAAGGAAACGATTCTCCTGTGTTTTAGACCAAGTTTACTGCTGTTTCGTACATATGCCGGCATTGGGATGGAAATACCGGTTTTGGGATTCTGCACAGAAACGGTTTGCAAACCGCTGAATGCACACGTGAGTTTAACTCTGTCAGTTGAATGCGCCCATTGACAAGCATTCAGTTAGATAGCTCCGTTTTGGTTTTAGAAGCAGATATTTCTCTGTACAGCCTATGGTCCAATTCACTCGGGAATATCCAAACGCAGCTCCTAGAAGAAACGTGTTTCTGACTCGCTGAATCTCAACATAGATTCAACTCTCTTAGGTGAACGAACGCAAAGCAGAGCAGTTTCAAGGAAACGTTTCTCCTGAGTTTTAGACGAAATTACCGGCAGTTTAGTATGTATGCTGGCATTGGGCTGGAAATACCGGTATTGGGATTCTGGACAGAAAGGGTTTGCAAACCGCTGAATCCACACGTCAGTTTAACTCTGTCAGTTGAATGCACACATTGACAACCATTCAGTTAGATAGCTCCGTTTTGGTTTTAGAAGCAGATATTTCTCTGTACAGCCTATGGTCCCATTCACTCGGGAATATCACAACGCAGCTCCTAGAAGAAACGTGTTTCTGACTCGCTGAATCTCTACATAGATTCAACTCTCTTAGGTGAACGAACGCACAGCAGAGCAGTTTCAAGGAAACGTTTCTCCTGAGTTTTAGACGAAGTTACCGGCTGTTTAGTACGTATGCTGGCATTGGGTTGGAAATACCGGTATTGAGATTCTGCACAGAAAGGGTTTGCAAACCGCTGAATCCACACGTGAGTTTAACTCTGTCAGTTGAATGCACACATTGTCAACCATTTTGTTAGACAGCTCCGTTTTGATTTTAGAAGCAGATATTTCGCTGTACATCCTATGGTCCCATTCACTCGGGAATATCCCAACACAGCTCCTAGAAGAAACGTATTTCTGACTCGCTGAATCTCAACATAGATTCAACTCTCTTAGCTGAAAGAACCCACAGCAGAGCAGTTTCAAGGAAACGATTCTCCTGAGTTTTAAACCAAGTTTACTGCTGTTTAGTACGTATGGCGGCATTGGGATGGAAATACCGGTTTTGGGATTCTGCACAGAAACGGTTTGCAAACCGCTGAATGCACACGTGAGTTTAACTCTGTCAGTTGAATGCGCACATTGATAATCATTCAGTTAGATAGCTCCGTTTTTCTTTTAGAAGCAGATATTTCTCTGTACAGCCTATGGTCCCATTCACTCGGGAATATCCCAACACAGCTCCTAGAAGAAACGTGTTTCTGACTCGCTGTATCTCAACATAGATTCAACTCTCTTAGGTGAACGAACTCACAGCAGAGCAGTTTCAAGGAAACGTTTCTCCTGAGTTTTAGACGAAGTTTCCTGAGGTTTAGTACGTATGCCGGCATTGGGATGGAAATACCGGTTTTGCGATTCTGCACAGAAAGGGTTTGCAAACCGCTGAATACACACGTGAGTTTAACTCTGTCAGTTGAATGCACACATTGACAACCATTTTGTTAGACAGCTCCGTTTTGGTTTTAGAAGCAGATATTTCTCTGTACAGCCTATGGACCCATTCACTTGGGAATATCCCAACGCGGCTCCTAGAAGAAACGTGTTTCTGACTCGCTGAATCTCAACATAGATTCAACTCTCTTAGGTGAACGAACGCACAGCAGAGCAGTTTCAAGGAAACGATTCTGCTGAGTTTTAGACCAAGTTTACTGCTGTTTAGTACGTATGCCGGCATTGGGAAGGAAATACCGGTTTTGGGATTCTGCACAGAAACGGTTTGCAAACCGCTGAATCCTCACGTGAGTTTAACTCTGTCAGTTGAATGCGCACATTGACAAGCATTCAGTTAGAAAGCTCCGTTTAGGTTTTAAAAGCAGATATTTCTCTGTACAGCCTAATGTTCCATTCACTCGGGAATATCACAACGCAGCTCCTAGAAGAAACGTGTTTCTGACTCGATGAGTCTCAACATAGATTCAACTCTCTTAGGTGAACGAACGCACAGCAGAGCAGTTTCAAGGAAACGTTTCTCCTGAGTTTTAGACGAAGTTTCCGGCGGTTTAGTACGTATGCTGGCATTGGGCTGGAAATACCGGTATTGGGATTCTGCACAGAAAGGGTTTGCAAACCGCTGAATCCACACGTGAGTTTAACTCTGTCAGTTGAATGCACACATTGACAACCATTCAGTTAGATAGCTCCGTTTTGGTTTTAGAAGCAGATATTTATCTGTACAGCCTATGGTCCCATTCACTCGGGAATATCCCAATGCAATTTCTAGAAGAAACGTGTTTCTGACTCGCTGAATCTCAACATAGATTCAACTCTCTTAGGTGAACGAACACACAGCAGAGCAGTTTCAAGGAAACGATTCTCCTGAGTTTTAGACGAAGTTTCCGGCGGTTTAGTACGTATGCCGGCATTGGGCTGGAAATACCGGTATTGGGATTCTGCACAGAAAGGGTTTGCAAACCGCTGAATCCACACGTCAGTTTAACTCTGTCAGTTGAATTCACACATTGACAACCATTCAGTTAGATAGCTCCGTTTTGGTTTTAGAAGCAGATATTTCTCTGTACAGCCTATGGTCCCATTCACTCGGGAATATCCGAACACAGCTCCTAGAAGAAACGTGTTTCTGACTCGCTGAATGTCAACATAGATTCAACTCTCTTAGTTGAACGAACGCACAGCAGAGCAGTTTCAGGGAAACGTTTCTCCTGAGTTTTAGACGAAGTTTCCTGCGGTTTAGGACGTATGACGGCATTGGGCTGGAAATACCGGTTTTGGGATTCTGCACAGAAAGGGTTTGCAAACCGCTGAATCCACAGGTGAGTTTTACTCTGTCAGTTGAATGCACACATTGACAACCATTCAGTTAGATAGCTCCGTTTTGGTTTTAAAAGCAGATATTTCTCTGTACAGCCTATGGTCCCATTCACTCGGGAATATCCCAACGCAGCTCCAAGAAGAAACGTGTTTCTGACTCGCTGAATCTCAACATAGATTCAACTCTCTTAGGTGAACGAAAGCACAGCAGAGCAGTTTCAAGGAAACGTTTCTCCTGAGTTTTAGACGAAGTTTCCTGAGGTTTAGTACGTATGCCGGCATTGGGATGGAAATACCGGTTTTGCGATTCTGCACAGAAAGGGTTTGCAAACCGCTGAATCCACACGTGAGTTTAACTCTGTCAGTTGAATGCACACATTGACAACCATTTTGTTAGACAGCTCCGTTTTTGTTTTAGAAGCAGATATTTCGCTGAACAGCCTATGGTCCCATTCACTCCGGAATATCCCAACGCAGCTCCTAGAAGAAACGTGTTTCTGACTCGCTGAATCTCAACATAGATTCAACTCTCTTAGGTGAACGAACGAACAGCAGAGCAGTTTCAACGATACGTTTCTCCTGAATTTTAGACAAAGTTTCCTGCGGTTTAGTACGTATGCCGGCATTGGGCTGGAAATACCGGTTTTGGGATTCTGCAAAGAAAGGGTTTGCCAACCGCTGAATCCACACGTGAATTTAACTCTGTCACTTGAATGCACACATTGACAACCATTCAGTTAGATAGCTCCGTTTTGGTTTTAGAAGCAGATATTTATCTGTACAGCCTATGGTCCCATTCACTCGGGAATATCCCAGCGCAGCTCCTAGAAGAAACGTGTTTCTGACTCGCTGAATCTCAACATAGATTCAACTCTCTTAGGTGAACGAACGAACAGCAGAGCAGTTTCAACGAAACGTTTCTCCTGAATTTTAGACAAAGTTTCCTGCGGTTTAGTACGTATGCCGGCATTGGGCTGGAAATACCGGTTTTGGGATTCTGCAAAGAAAGGGTTTGCCAACCGCTGAATCCACACGTGAGTTTAACTCTGTCACTTGAATGCACACATTGACAACCATTCAGTTAGATAGCTCCGTTTTGGTTTTAGAAGCAGATATTTATCTGTACAGCCTATGGTCCCATTCACTCGGGAATATCCCAGCGCAGCTCCTAGAAGAAACGTGTTTCTGACTCGCTGAATCTCAACATAGATTCAACTCTCTTAGGTGAACGAACGCACAGCACAGCAGTTTCAAGGAAACGATTCTCCTGTGTTTTAGACCAAGTTTACTGCTGTTTCGTACATATGCCGGCATTGGGATGGAAATACCGGTTTTGGGATTCTGCACAGAAACGGTTTGCAAACCGCTGAATGCACACGTGAGTTTAACTCTGTCAGTTGAATGCGCCCATTGACAAGCATTCAGTTAGATAGCTCCGTTTTGGTTTTAGAAGCAGATATTTCTCTGTACAGCCTATGGTCCAATTCACTCGGAAATATCCAAACGCAGCTCCTAGAAGAAACGTGTTTCTGACTCGCTGAATCTCAACATAGATTCAACTCTCTTAGGTGAACGAACGCAAAGCAGAGCTGTTTCAAGGAAACGTTTCTCCTGAGTTTTAGACGAAATTACCGGCAGTTTAGTACGTATGCTGGCATTGGGCTGGAAATACCGGTATTGGGATTCTGGACAGAAAGGGTTTGCAAACCGCTGAATCCACACGTCAGTTTAACTCTCTCAGTTGAATGCACACATTGACAACCATTCAGTTAGATAGCTCCGTTTTGGTTTTAGAAGCAGATATTTCTCTGTACAGCCTATGGTCCCATTCACTTGGGAATATCCCAACGCGGCTCCTAGAAGAAACGTGTTTCTGACTCGCTGAATCTCAACATAGATTCAACTCTCTTAGGTGAACGAACGCACAGCAGAGCAGTTTCAAGGAAACGATTCTCCTGAGTTTTAGACCAAGTTTACTGCTGTTTAGTACGTATGCCGGCATTGGGATCGAAATACCGGTTTTGGGATTCTGCACAGAAACGGTTTGCAAACCGCTGAATCCTCACGTGAGTTTAACTCTGTCAGTTGAATGCGCACATTGACAAGCATTCAGTTAGATAGCTCCGTTTAGGTTTTAGAAGCAGATATTTCTCTGCAGCCTATGGTTCCATTCACTCGGGAATATCTCAACGCAGCTCCTAGAAGAAACGTGTTTCTGACTCGATGAATCTCAACATAGATTCAACTCTCTTAGGTGAACGAACGCACAGCAGAGCAGTTTCAAGGAAACGTTTCTCCTGAGTTTTAGACGAAATTTCCGGCGGTTTAGTACGTATGCTGGCATTGGGCTGGAAATACCGGTATTGGGATTCTGCACAGAAAGGGTTTGCAAACCGCTGAATCCACACGTGAGTTTAACTCTGTCACTTGAATGCACACATTGACAACCATTCAGTTAGATAGCTCCGTTTTGGTTTTAGAAGCAGATATTTCTCTGTACAGCCTATGGTCCCATTCACTCGGGAATATCCCAACACAGCTCCTAGAAGAAACGTGTTTCTGACTCGCTGAATCTCAACATAGATTCAACTCTCTTAGGTGAACGAACGCACAGCAGAGCAGTTTCAAGGAAACGTTTCTCCTGAGTTCTAGACGAAGTTTCCTGCGGTTTAGGAGGTATGCCGGCATTGGGCTGGAAATACCGGTTTTGGGATTCTGCACAGAAAGGGTTTCCAAACCGCTGCATCCACACGTGAGTTTTACTCTGTCAGTTGAATGCACACATTGACAACCATTTTGTTACACAGCTCCTTTTTTGTTTTAGAAGCAGATATTTCGCTGTTCAGCCTATGGTCCCATTCACTCGGGAATATCCCAATGTAGCTCCTAGAAGAAACGTGTTTCTGACTCGCTGAATTTCAACATAGATTCAACTCTCTTAGGTGAACGAACGCACAGCAGAGCAGTTTCAAGGAAACGATTCTGCTGAGTTTTAGACCAAGTTTACTGCTGTTTAGTACGTATGCCGGCAATGGGATGGAAATACCGGTTTTGGGATTCTGCACAGAAACAGTTTGCAAACCGCTGAATCCTCACGTAAGTTTAACTCTGTCAGTTGAATGCGCACATTGACAAGCATTCAGTTAGATAGCTCCGTTTTGGTTTTAGAAGCAGATATTTCTCTGTACAGCCTATGGTCCAATTCACTCGGAAATATCCAAACGCAGCTCCTAGAAGAAACGTGTTTCTGACTCGCTGAATCTCAACATAGATTCAACTCTCTTAGGTGAACGAACGCAAAGCAGAGCTGTTTCAAGGAAACGTTTCTCCTGAGTTTTAGACGAAATTACCGGCAGTTTAGTACGTATGCTGGCATTGGGCTGGAAATACCGGTATTGGGATTCTGGACAGAAAGGGTTTGCAAACCGCTGAATCCACACGTCAGTTTAACTCTCTCAGTTGAATGCACACATTGACAACCATTCAGTTAGATAGCTCCGTTTTGGTTTTAGAAGCAGATATTTCTCTGTACAGCCTATGGTCCCATTCACTTGGGAATATCCCAACGCGGCTCCTAGAAGAAACGTGTTTCTGACTCGCTGAATCTCAACATAGATTCAACTCTCTTAGGTGAACGAACGCACAGCAGAGCAGTTTCAAGGAAACGATTCTCCTGAGTTTTAGACCAAGTTTACTGCTGTTTAGTACGTATGCCGGCATTGGGATCGAAATACCGGTTTTGGGATTCTGCACAGAAACGGTTTGCAAACCGCTGAATCCTCACGTGAGTTTAACTCTGTCAGTTGAATGCGCACATTGACAAGCATTCAGTTAGATAGCTCCGTTTAGGTTTTAGAAGCAGATATTTCTCTGCAGCCTATGGTTCCATTCACTCGGGAATATCTCAACGCAGCTCCTAGAAGAAACGTGTTTCTGACTCGATGAATCTCAACATAGATTCAACTCTCTTAGGTGAACGAACGCACAGCAGAGCAGTTTCAAGGAAACGTTTCTCCTGAGTTTTAGACGAAATTTCCGGCGGTTTAGTACGTATGCTGGCATTGGGCTGGAAATACCGGTATTGGGATTCTGCACAGAAAGGGTTTGCAAACCGCTGAATCCACACGTGAGTTTAACTCTGTCACTTGAATGCACACATTGACAACCATTCAGTTAGATAGCTCCGTTTTGGTTTTAGAAGCAGATATTTCTCTGTACAGCCTATGGTCCCATTCACTCGGGAATATCCCAACACAGCTCCTAGAAGAAACGTGTTTCTGACTCGCTGAATCTCAACATAGATTCAACTCTCTTAGGTGAACGAACGCACAGCAGAGCAGTTTCAAGGAAACGTTTCTCCTGAGTTCTAGACGAAGTTTCCTGCGGTTTAGGAGGTATGCCGGCATTGGGCTGGAAATACCGGTTTTGGGATTCTGCACAGAAAGGGTTTCCAAACCGCTGCATCCACACGTGAGTTTTACTCTGTCAGTTGAATGCACACATTGACAACCATTTTGTTACACAGCTCCTTTTTTGTTTTAGAAGCAGATATTTCGCTGTTCAGCCTATGGTCCCATTCACTCGGGAATATCCCAATGTAGCTCCTAGAAGAAACGTGTTTCTGACTCGCTGAATTTCAACATAGATTCAACTCTCTTAGGTGAACGAACGCACAGCAGAGCAGTTTCAAGGAAACGATTCTGCTGAGTTTTAGACCAAGTTTACTGCTGTTTAGTACGTATGCCGGCAATGGGATGGAAATACCGGTTTTGGGATTCTGCACAGAAACAGTTTGCAAACCGCTGAATCCTCACGTAAGTTTAACTCTGTCAGTTGAATGCGCACATTGACAAGCATTCAGTTAGAGAGCTCCGTTTAGGTTTTAGAAGCAGATATTTCTCTGTACAGCCTATGGTCCCATTCACTCGGGAATATCCCAACGCAGCTCCTAGAAGAAACGTGTTTCTGACTCGCTGAATCTCCACATAGATTCAACTCCCTTAGGTGAACGAATGCACAGCAGAGCAGTTTCAAGGAAACGTTTCTCCTGAGTTTTAGACGAATTTTCCGGCGGTTTAGTACGTATGCCGACATTGGGCTGGAAATACCGGTATTTGGATTCTGCACAGAAAGGGTTTGCAAACCGCTGAATCCACACGTGAGTTTAACTCTGTCAGTTGAATGCACACATTGACAACCATTCAGTTAGATAGCTCCGTTTTGGTTTTAGAAGCAGAAATTTCTCTGTACAGCCTATGGTCCCATTCACTCGGAAATATCCCAACACAGCTCCCAGAAGAAACGTGTTTCTGACTCGCTGTATCTCAACATAGATTCAACTCTCTTAGGTGAACGAACTCACAGCAGAGCAGTTTCAAGGAAACGTTTCTCCTGAGTTTTAGACGAAGTTTCCTGAGGTTTAGTACGTATGCCGGCATTGGGATGGAAATACCGGTTTTGCGATTCTGCACAGAAAGGGTTTGCAAACCGCTGAATACACACGTGAGTTTAACTCTGTCAGTTGAATGCACACATTGACAACCATTTTGTTAGACAGCTCCGTTTTGGTTTTAGAAGCAGATATTTCTCTGTACAGCCTATGGACCCATTCACTCGGGAATACCCAACGCGGCTCCTAGAAGAAACGTGTTTCTGACTCGATGAATCTCAACATAGATTCAACTCTCTTAGGTGAACGAACGCACAGCAGAGCAGTTTCAAGGAAACGTTTCTCCTGAGGTTTAGACGAAGTTACCGGCTGTTTAGTACGTATGCTGGCATTGGGTTGGAAATACCGGTATTGAGATTCTGCACAGAAAGGGTTTGCAAACCGCTGAATCCACACGTGAGTTTAACTCTGTCAGTTGAAAGCACACATTGTCAACCATTTTGTTAGACAGCTCCGTTTTGATTTTAGAAGCAGATATTTCGCTGTACATCCTATGGTCCCATTCACTCGGGAATATCCCAACACAGCTCCTAGAAGAAACGTATTTCTGACTCGCTGAATCTCAACATAGATTCAACTCTCTTAGGTGAAAGAACCCACAGCAGAGCGGTTTCAAGGAAACGATTCTCCTGAGTTTTAAACCAAGTTTACTGCTGTTTAGTACGTATGCCGGCATTGGGATGGAAATACCGGTTTTGGGATTCTGCACAGAAACGGTTTGCAAACCGCTGAATGCACACGTGAGTTTAACTCTGTCAGTTGAATGCGCACATTGATAATCATTCAGTTAGATAGCTCCGTTTTTCTTTTAGAAGCAGATATTTCTCTGTACAGCCTATGGTCCCATTCACTCGGGAATATCCCAACGCAGCTCCTAGAAGAAACGTGTTTCTGACTCGCTGAATCTCCACATAGATTCAACTCCCTTAGGTGAACGAATGCACAGCAGAGCAGTTTCAAGGAAACGTTTCTCCTGATTTTTAGACGAAGTTTCCGGCGGTTTAGTACGTATGCCGACATTGGGCTGGAAATACCGGTATTTGGATTCTGCACAGAAAGGGTTTGCAAACCGCTGAATCCACACGTGAGTTTAACTCTGTCAGTTGAATGCACACATTGACAACCATTCAGTTAGATAGCTCCGTTTTGGTTTTAGAAGCAGAAATTTCTCTGTACAGCCTATGGTCCCATTCACTCGGGAATATCCCAACACAGCTCCTAGAAGAAACGTGTTTCTGACTCGCTGTATCTCAACATAGATTCAACTCTCTTAGGTGAACGAACTCACAGCAGAGCAGTTTCAAGGAAACGTTTCTCCTGAGTTTTAGACGAAGTTTCCTGAGGTTTAGTACGTATGCCGGCATTGGGATGGAAATACCGGTTTTGCGATTCTGCACAGAAAGGGTTTGCAAACCGCTGAATACACACGTGAGTTTAACTCTGTCAGTTGAATGCACACATTGACAACCATTTTGTTAGACAGCTCCGTTTTGGTTTTAGAAGTAGATATTTCTCTGTACAGCCTATGGACCCATTCACTTGGGAATATCCCAACGCGGCTCCTAGAAGAAACGTATTTCTGACTCGCTGAATCTCAACATAGATTCAACTCTCTTAGGTGAACGAACGCACAGCAGAGCAGTTTCAAGGAAACGATTCTGCTGAGTTTTAGACCAAGTTTACTGCTGTTTAGTACGTATGCCGGCATTGGGAAGGAAATACCGGGTTTGGGAATCTGCACAGAAACGGTTTGCAAACCGCTGAATCCTCACGTGAGTTTAACTCTGTCAGTTGAATGCGCACATTGACAAGCATTCAGTTAGAAAGCTCCATTTAGGTTTTAAAAGCAGATATTTCTCTGTACAGCCTATTGTTCCATTCACTCGGGAATATCACAACGCAGCTCCTAGAAGAAACGTGTTTCTGACTCGATGAGTCTCAACATAGATTCAACTCTCTTAGGTGAACGAACGCACAGCAGAGCAGTTTCAAGGAAACGTTTCTCCTGAGTTTTAGACGAAGTTTCCGGCGGTTTAGTACGTATGCTGGCATTGGGCTGGAAATACCGGTATTGGGATTCTGCACAGAAAGGGTTTGCAAACCGCTGAATCCACACGTGACTTTAACTCTGTCAGTTGAATGCACACATTGACAACCATTCAGTTAGATAGCTCCGTTTTGGTTTTAGAAGCAGATATTTCTCTGTACAGCCTATGGTCCCATTCACTCGGGAATATCCCAACGCAGCTCCAAGAAGAAACGTGTTTCAGACTCGCTGAATCTCAACATAGATTCAACTCTCTTAGGTGAACGAACGCACAGCAGAGCAGTTTCAAGGAAACGTTTCTCCTGAGTTTTAGACGAAGTTACCGGCAGTTTAGTACGTATGCTGGCATTGGGCTGGAAATACCGGTATTGGGATTCTGCACAGAAAGGGTTTGCAAACCGCTGAATCCACACGTCAGTTTAACTCTGTCAGTTGAATGCACACATTGTCAACCATTTTGTTAGACAGCTCCGTTTTGATTTTAGAAGCAGATATTTCGCTGCAGAGCCTATGGTCCCATTCACTCGGGAATATCCGAACGCGGCTCCTAGAAGAAACGTGTTTCTGACTCGCTGAATCTCAACATAGATTCAACTCCCTTAGGTGAACGAACGCACAGCAGAGCAGTTTCAAGGAAACGATTCTCCTGAGTTTTAGACCAAGTTTACTGCTGTTTAGTACGTATGCCGGCATTGGGCTGGAAATACCGGTTTTGGGATTCTGCACAGAAAGTGTTTGCAAACCGCTGAATCCACACGTGAGTTTAACTCTGTCAGTTGAATGCACACATTGACAACCATTCAGTTAGATAGCTCCGTTTTGGTTTTAGAAGCAGATATTTCTCTGTACAGCCTATGGTCCCATTCACTCGGGAATATCCCAACACAGCTCCTAGAAGAAACGTGTTTCTGACTCGCTGAATCTCAACATAGATTCAACTCTCTTAGGTGAACGAAAGCACAGCAGAGCAGTTTCAAGGAAACGTTTCTCCTGAGTTCTAGACGAAGTTTCCTGCGGTTTAGGACGTATGCCGGCATTGGGCTGGAAATACCGGTTTTGGGATTCTGCACAGAAAGGGTTTCCAAACCGCTGAATCCACAGGTGAGTTTTACTCTGTCAGTTGAATGCACACATTGACAACCATTTTGTTACACAGCTCCTTTTTTGTTTTAGAAGCAGATATTTCGCTGTTCAGCCTATGGTCCCATTCACTCGGGAATATCCCAATGTAGCTCCTAGAAGAAACGTGTTTCTGACTCGCTGAATTTCAACATAGATTCAACTCTCTTAGGTGAACGAACGCACAGCAGAGCAGTTTCAAGGAAACGATTCTGCTGAGTTTTAGACCAAGTTTACTGCTGTTTAGTACGTATGCCGGCATTGGGATGAAAATACCGGTTTTGGGATTCTGCACAGAAACAGTTTGCAAACCGCTGAATCCTCACGTAAGTTTAACTCTGTCAGTTGAATGCGCACATTGACAAGCATTCAGTTAGAGAGCTCCGTTTAGGTTTTAGAAGCAGATATTTCTCTGTACAGCCTATGGTCCCATTCACTCGGGAATATCCCAACGCAGCTCCTAGAAGAAACGTGTTTCTGACTCGCTGAATCTCCACATAGATTCAACTCCCTTAGGTGAACGAATGCACAGCAGAGCAGTTTCAAGGAAACGTTTCTCCTGAGTTTTAGACGAAGTTTCCGGCGGTTTAGTACGTATGCCGACATTGGGCTGGAAATACCGGTATTTGGATTCTGCACAGAAAGGGTTTGCAAACCGCTGAATCCACACGTGAGTTTAACACTGTCAGTTGAATGCACACATTGACAACCATTCAGTTAGATAGCTCCGTTTTGGTTTTAGAAGCAGATATTTCTCTGTACAGCCTATGGTCCCATTCACTCGGGAATATCCCAACACAGCTCCCAGAAGAAACGTGTTTCTGACTCGCTGTATCTCAACATAGATTCAACTCTCTTAGGTGAACGAACTCACAGCAGAGCAGTTTCAAGGAAACGTTTCTCCTGAGTTTTAGACGAAGTTTCCTGAGGTTTAGTACGTATGCCGGCATTGGGATGGAAATACCAGTTTTGCGATTCTGCACAGAAAGGGTTTGCAAACCGCTGAATACACACGTGAGTTTAACTCTGTCAGTTGAATGCACACATTGACAACCATTTTGTTAGACAGCTCCGTTTTGGTTTTAGAAGCAGATATTTCTCTGTACAGCCTATGGACCCATTCACTCGGGAATACCCAATGCGGCTCCTAGAAGAAACGTGTTTCTGACTCGATGAATCTCAACATAGATTCAACTCTCTTAGGTGAACGAACGCACAGCAGAGCAGTTTCAAGGAAACGTTTCTCCTGAGTTTTAGACGAAGTTACCGGCTGTTTAGTACGTATGCTGGCATTGGGTTGGAAATACCGGTATTGAGATTCTGCACAGAAAGGGTTTGCAAACCGCTGAATCCACACGTGAGTTTAACTCTGTCAGTTGAAAGCACACATTGTCAACCATTTTGTTAGACAGCTCCGTTTTGATTTTAGAAGCAGATATTTCGCTGTACATCCTATGGTCCCATTCACTCGGGAATATCCCAACACAGCTCCTAGAAGAAACGTATTTCTGACTCGCTGAATCTCAACATAGATTCAACTCTCTTAGGTGAAAGAACCCACAGCAGAGCGGTTTCAAGGAAACGATTCTCCTGAGTTTTAAACCAAGTTTACTGCTGTTTAGTACGTATGCCGGCATTGGGATGGAAATACCGGTTTTGGGATTCTGCACAGAAACGGTTTGCAAACCGCTGAATGCACACGTGAGTTTAACTCTGTCAGTTGAATGCGCACATTGATAATCATTCAGTTAGATAGCTCCGTTTTTCTTTTAGAAGCAGATATTTCTCTGTACATCCTATGGTCCCATTCACTCGGGAATATCCCAACACAGCTCCTAGAAGAAACGTGTTTCTGACTCGCTGTATCTCAACATAGATTCAACTCTCTTAGGTGAACGAACTCACAGCAGAGCAGTTTCAAGGAAACGTTTCTCCTGAGTTTTAGACGAAGTTTCCTGAGGTTTAGTACGTATGCCGGCATTGGGATGGAAATACCGGTTTTGCGATTCTGCACAGAAAGGGTTTGCAAACCGCTGAATACACACGTGAGTTTAACTCTGTCAGTTGAATGCACACATTGACAACCATTTTGTTAGACAGCTCCGTTTTGGTTTTAGAAGTAGATATTTCTCTGTACAGCCTATGGACCCATTCACTTGGGAATATCCCAACGCGGCTCCTAGAAGAAACGTATTTCTGACTCGCTGAATCTCAACATAGATTCAACTCTCTGAGGTGAACGAACGCACAGCAGAGCAGTTTCAAGGAAACGATTCTGCTGAGTTTTAGACCAAGTTTACTGCTGTTTAGTACGTATGCCGGCATTGGGAAGGAAATACCGGTTTTGGGAATCTGCACAGAAACGGTTTGCAAACCGCTGAATCCTCACGTGAGTTTAACTCTGTCAGTTGAATGCGCACATTGACAAGCATTCAGTTAGAAAGCTCCGTTTAGGTTTTAAAAGCAGATATTTCTCTGTACAGCCTATTGTTCCATTCACTCGGGAATATCACAACGCAGCTCCTAGAAGAAACGTGTTTCTGACTCGATGAGTCTCAACATAGATTCAACTCTCTTAGGTGAACGAACGCACAGCAGAGCAGTTTCAAGGAAACGTTTCTCCTGAGTTTTAGACGAAGTTTCCGGCGGTTTAGTACGTATGCTGGCATTGGGCTGGAAATACCGGTATTGGGATTCTGCACAGAAAGGGTTTGCAAACCGCTGAATCCACACGTGACTTTAACTCTGTCAGTTGAATGCACACATTGACAACCATTCAGTTAGATAGCTCCGTTTTGGTTTTAGAAGCAGATATTTCTCTGTACAGCCTATGGTCCCATTCACTCGGGAATATCCCAACGCAGCTCCAAGAAGAAACGTGTTTCAGACTCGCTGAATCTCAACATAGATTCAACTCTCTTAGGTGAACGAACGCACAGCAGAGCAGTTTCAAGGAAACGTTTCTCCTGAGTTTTAGACGAAGTTACCGGCAGTTTAGTACGTATGCTGGCATTGGGCTGGAAATACCGGTATTGGGATTCTGCACAGAAAGGGTTTGCAAACCGCTGAATCCACACGTCAGTTTAACTCTGTCAGTTGAATGCACACATTGTCAACCATTTTGTTAGACAGCTCCGTTTTGATTTTAGAAGCAGATATTTCGCTGCAGAGCCTATGGTCCCATTCACTCGGGAATATCAGAACGCGGCTCCTAGAAGAAACGTGTTTCTGACTCGCTGAATCTCAACATAGATTCAACTCCCTTAGGTGAACGAACGCACAGCAGAGCAGTTTCAAGGAAACGATTCTCCTGAGTTTTAGACCAAGTTTACTGCTGTTTAGTACGTATGCCGGCATTGGGCTGGAAATACCGGTTTTGGGATTCTGCACAGAAAGGGTTTGCAAACCGCTGAATCCACACGTGAGTTTAACTCTGTCACTTGAATGCACACATTGACAACCATTCAGTTAGATAGCTCCGTTTTGGTTTTAGAAGCAGATATTTCTCTGTACAGCCTATGGTCCCATTCACTCGGGAATATCCCAACACAGCTCCTAGAAGAAACGTGTTTCTGACTCGCTGAATCTCAACATAGATTCAACTCTCTTAGGTGAACGAAAGCACAGCAGAGCAGTTTCAAGGAAACGTTTCTCCTGAGTTCTAGACGAAGTTTCCTGCGGTTTAGGACGTATGCCGGCATTGGGCTGGAAATACCGGTTTTGGGATTCTGCACAGAAAGGGTTTCCAAACCGCTGAATCCACAGGTGAGTTTTACTCTGTCAGTTGAATGCACACATTGACAACCATTTTGTTACACAGCTCCTTTTTTGTTTTAGAAGCAGATATTTCGCTGTTCAGCCTATGGTCCCATTCACTCGGGAATATCCCAATGTAGCTCCTAGAAGAAACGTGTTTCTGACTCGCTGAATTTCAACATAGATTCAACTCTCTTAGGTGAACGAACGCACAGCAGAGCAGTTTCAAGGAAACGATTCTGCTGAGTTTTAGACCAAGTTTACTGCTGTTTAGTACGTATGCCGGCATTGGGATGAAAATACCGGTTTTGGGATTCTGCACAGAAACAGTTTGCAAACCGCTGAATCCTCACGTAAGTTTAACTCTGTCAGTTGAATGCGCACATTGACAAGCATTCAGTTAGAGAGCTCCGTTTAGGTTTTAGAAGCAGATATTTCTCTGTACAGCCTATGGTCCCATTCACTCGGGAATATCCCAACGCAGCTCCTAGAAGAAACGTGTTTCTGACTCGCTGAATCTCCACATAGATTCAACTCCCTTAGGTGAACGAATGCACAGCAGAGCAGTTTCAAGGAAACGTTTCTCCTGAGTTTTAGACGAAGTTTCCGGCGGTTTAGTACGTATGCCGACATTGGGCTGGAAATACCGGTATTTGGATTCTGCACAGAAAGGGTTTGCAAACCGCTGAATCCACACGTGAGTTTAACACTGTCAGTTGAATGCACACATTGACAACCATTCAGTTAGATAGCTCCGTTTTGGTTTTAGAAGCAGATATTTCTCTGTACAGCCTATGGTCCCATTCACTCGGGAATATCCCAACACAGCTCCCAGAAGAAACGTGTTTCTGACTCGCTGTATCTCAACATAGATTCAACTCTCTTAGGTGAACGAACTCACAGCAGAGCAGTTTCAAGGAAACGTTTCTCCTGAGTTTTAGACGAAGTTTCCTGAGGTTTAGTACGTATGCCGGCATTGGGATGGAAATACCGGTTTTGCGATTCTGCACAGAAAGGGTTTGCAAACCGCTGAATACACACGTGAGTTTAACTCTGTCAGTTGAATGCACACATTGACAACCATTTTGTTAGACAGCTCCGTTTTGGTTTTAGAAGCAGATATTTCTCTGTACAGCCTATGGACCCATTCACTCGGGAATATCCCAACGCGGCTCCTAGAAGAAACGTGTTTCTGACTCGATGAATCTCAACATAGATTCAACTCTCTTAGGTGAACGAACGCACAGCAGAGCAGTTTCAAGGAAACGTTTCTCCTGAGTTTTAGACGAAGTTACCGGCTGTTTAGTACGTATGCTGGCATTGGGTTGGAAATACCGGTATTGAGATTCTGCACAGAAAGGGTTTGCAAACCGCTGAATCCACACGTGAGTTTAACTCTGTCAGTTGAAAGCACACATTGCCAACCATTTTGTTAGACAGCTCCGTTTTGATTTTAGAAGCAGATATTTCGCTGTACATCCTATGGTCCCATTCACTCGGGAATATCCCAACACAGCTCCTAGAAGAAACGTATTTCTGACTCGCTGAATCTCAACATAGATTCAGCTCTCTTAGGTGAAAGAACCCACAGCAGAGCAGTTTCAAGGAAACGATTCTCCTGAGTTTTAAACCAAGTTTACTGTTGTTTAGTACGTATGCCGGCATTGGGATGGAAATACCGGTTTTGGGATTCTGCACAGAAACGGTTTGCAAACCGCTGAATGCACACGTGAGTTTAACTCTGTCAGTTGAATGCGCACATTGATAATCATTCAGTTAGATAGCTCCGTTTTTCTTTTAGAAGCAGATATTTCTCTGAACAGCCTATGGTCACATTCACTCGGGAATATCCCAACGCAGCTCCTAGAAGAAACGTGTTTCTGACTCGCTGAATCTCCACATAGATTCAACTCCCTTAGGTGAACGAATGCACAGCAGAGCAGTTTCAAGGAAACGTTTCTCCTGAGTTTTAGACGAAGTTTCCGGCGGTTTAGTACGTATGCCGACATTGGGCTGGAAATACCGGTATTTGGATTCTGCACAGAAAGGGTTTGCAAACCGCTGAATCCACAAGTGAGTTTAACTCTGTCAGTTGAATGCACACATTGACAACCATTCAGTTAGATAGCTCCGTTTTGGTTTTAGAAGCAGATATTTCTCTGTACAGCCTATGGTCCCATTCACTCGGGAATATCCCAATGCAGCTCCAAGAAGAAACGTGTTTCAGACTCGCTGAATCTCAACATAGATTCAACTCTCTTAGGTGAACGAACGCACAGCAGAGCAGTTTCAAGGAAACGTTTCTCCTGAGTTTTAGACGAAGTTACCGGCAGTTTAGTACGTATGCTGGCATTGGGCTGGAAATACCGGTATTGGGATTCTGCACAGAAAGGGTTTGCAAACCGCTGAATCCACACGTCAGTTTAACTCTGTCAGTTGAATCCACACATTGTCAACCATTTTGTTAGACAGCTCCGTTTTGATTTTAGAAGCAGATATTTCGCTGCAGAGCCTATGGTCCCATTCACTCGGGAATATCCGAACGCGGCTCCTAGAAGAAACGTGTTTCTGACTCGCTGAATCTCAACATAGATTCAACTCTCTTAGGTGAACGAACGCACAGCAGAGCAGTTTCAAGGAAACGATTCTCCTGAGTTTTAGACCAAGTTTACTGCTGTTTAGTACGTATGCCGGCATTGGGATCGAAATACCGGTTTTGGGATTCTGCACAGAAACGGTTTGCAAACCGCTGAATCCTCACGTGAGTTTAACTTTGTCAGTTGAATGCGCACATTGACAAGCATTCAGTTAGATAGCTCCGTTTAGTTTTTAGAAGCAGATATTTCTCTGTACAGCCTATGGTTCCATTCACTCGGGAATATCACAACGCAGCTCCTAGAAGAAACGTGTTTCTGACTCGATGAATCTCAACATAGATTCAACTCTCTTAGGTGAACGAACGCACAGCAGAGCAGTTTCAAGGAAACGTTTCTCCTGAGTTTTAGACGAAGTTTCCGGCGGTTTAGTACGTATGCTGGCATTGGACTGGAAATACCGGTATTGGGATTCTGCACAGAAAGGGTTTGCAAACCGCTGAATCCACACGTGAGTTTAACTCTGTCACTTGAATGCACACATTGACAACCATTCAGTTAGATAGCTCCGTTTTGGTTTTAGAAGCAGATATTTCTCTGTACAGCCTATGGTCCCATTCATTCGGGAATATCCCAACACAGCTCCTAGAAGAAACGTGTTTCTGACTCGCTGAATCTCAACATAGATTCAACTCTCTTAGGTGAACGAAAGCACAGCAGAGCAGTTTCAAGGAAACGTTTCTCCTGAGTTCTAGACGAAGTTTCCTGCGGTTTAGGACGTATGCCGGCATTGGGCTGGAAATACCGGTTTTGGGATTCTGCACAGAAAGGGTTTCCAAACCGCTGAATCCACACGTGAGTTTTACTCTGTCAGTTGAATGCACACATTGACAACCATTTTGTTACACAGCTCCTTTTTTGTTTTAGAAGCAGATATTTCGCTGTTCAGCCTATGGTCCCATTCACTCGGGAATATCCCAATGTAGCTCCTAGAAGAAACGTGTTTCTGACTCGCTGAATTTCAACATAGACTCAACTCTCTTAGGTGAACGAATGCACAGCAGAGCAGTTTCAAGGAAACGTTTCTCCTGAGTTTTAGACGAAGTTTCCGGCGGTTTAGTACGTATGCCGGCATTGGGCTGGAAATACCGGTATTGGGATTCTGCACAGAAAGGGTTTGCAAACCGCTGAATCCACACGTGAGTTTAACTCTGTCAGTTGAATGCACACATTGACAACCATTCAGTTAGATAGCTCCGTTTTGGTTTTAGAAGCAGATATTTCTCTGTACAGCCTATGGTCCCATTCACTCGGGAATATCCCAACGCAGCTCCTAGAAGAAACGTGTTTCTGACTCGCTGAATCTCAACATAGATTCAACTCTCTTAGGTGAACGAATGCACAGCAGAGCAGTTTCAAGGAAACGTTTCTCCTGAGTTTTAGACGAAGTTTCCGGCGGTTTAGTACGTATGCCGGCATTGGGCTGGAAATACCGGTATTGGGATTCTGCACAGAAAGGGTTTGCAAACCGCTGAATCCACACGTGAGTTTAACTCTGTCAGTTGAATGCACACATTGACAACCATTCAGTTAGATAGCTCCGTTTTTGTTTTAGAAGCAAATATTTCTCGGTACAGCCTATGGTCCCATTCACTCGGGAATATCCCAAAACAGCTCCTAGAAGAAACGTGTTTCTGACTCGCTGAATCTCAACATAGATTCAACTCTCTTAGGTGAACGAACGCACAGCAGAGCAGCTTCAAGGAAACGATTCTCCTGAGTTTCAGACCAAGTTTACTGCTGTTTAGTACGTATGCCGGCATTGGGATGGAAATACCGGTTTTGGGATTCTGCACAGAAACGGTTTGCAAACCGCTGAATCCTCACGTGAGTTTAACTCTGTCAGTTGAATGCACACATTGACAAGCATTCAGTTAGATAGCTCCGTTTTTCTTTTAGGAGCAGATATTTCTCTGTACAGCTTATGGTCCCATTCACTCGGGAATATCCCAACGCAGCTCCTAGAAGAAACGTGTTTCTGACTCGATGAATCTCAACATAGATTCAACTCTCTTAGGTGAACGAACGCACAGCAGAGCAGTTTCAAGGAAACGATTCTCCTGAGTTTTAGACCAAGTTTACTGCTGTTTAGTACGTATGCCGGCATTGGGATGGAAATACCGGTTTTGGGATTCTGCACAGAAACGGTTTACAAACCGCTGAATCCTCACGTGAGTTTAACTCTGTCAGTTGAACGCGCACATTGACAAGCATTCAGTTAGATAGCTCCGTTTTGGTTTTAGAAGCAGATATTTCTCTGTACAGCCTATGGTCCCATTCACTCGGGAATATCCCAACGCAATTTCTAGAAGAAACGTGTTTCTGACTCGCTGAATCTCAACATAGATTCAACTCTCTTAGGTGAACGAACACACAGCAGAGCAGTTTCAAGGAAACGTTTCTCCTGAGTTTTAGACGAAGTTTCCGGCGGTTTAGTACGTATGCCGGCATTGGGCTGGAAATACCGGTATTGGGATTCTGCACAGAAAGGGTTTGCAAACCGCTGAATCCACACGTCAGTTTAACTCTGTCAGTTGAATTCACACATTGACAACCATTCAGTTAGATAGCTCCGTTTTGGTTTTAGAAGCAGATATTTCTCTGTACAGCCTATGGTCCCATTCACTCGGGAATATCCGAACACAGCTCCTAGAAGAAACGTGTTTCTGACTCGCTGAATGTCAACATAGATTCAACTCTCTTAGTTGAACGAACACACAGCAGAGCAGTTTCAGGGAAACGTTTCTCCTGAGTTTTAGACGAAGTTTCCTGCGGTTTAGGACGTATGACGGCATTGGGCTGGAAATACCGGTTTTGGGATTCTGCACAGAAAGGGTTTGCAAACCGCTGAATCCACAGGTGAGTTTTACTCTGTCAGTTGAATGCACACATTGACAACCATTCAGTTAGATAGCTCCGTTTTGGTTTTAAAAGCAGATATTTCTCTGTACAGCCTATGGTCCCATTCACTAGGGAATATCCCAACGCAGCTCCAAGAAGAAACGTGTTTCTGACTCGCTGAATCTCAACATAGATTCAACTCTCTTAGGTGAACGAAAGCACAGCAGAGCAGTTTCAAGGAAACGTTTCTCCTGAGTTTTAGACGAAGTTTCCTGAGGTTTAGTACGTATGCCGGCATTGGGATGGAAATACCGGTTTTGCGATTCTGCACAGAAAGGGTTTGCAAACCGCTGAATCCACACGTGAGTTTAACTCTGTCAGTTGAATGCACACATTGACAACCATTTTGTTAGACAGCTCCGTTTTTGTTTTAGAAGCAGATATTTCGCTGAACAGCCTATGGTCCCATTCACTCCGGAATATCCCAACGCAGCTCCTAGAAGAAACGTGTTTCTGACTCGCTGAATCTCAACATAGATTCAAATCTCTTAGGTGAACGAACGCACAGCAGAGCAGTTTCAGGGAAACGATTCGCCTGAGTTTTAGACCAAGTTTACTACTGTTTAGTACGTATGCCGGCATTGGGATGGAAATACAGATTTTGGGATTCTGCACAGGAACGGTTTACAAACCGCTGAATCCTCACGTGAGTTTAGCTCTGTCAGTTGAATGCGCACATTGACAAGCATTCAGTTAGATAGCTCCGTTTTGGTTTTAGAAGCAGATATTTCTCTATAGAGACTATGGTCCCATTCACTCGGGAATATCCCAACGCAGCTCCTAGAAGAAACGTGTTTCTGACTCGGTGAATCTCAACATATATTCAACTCTCTTAGGTGAACGAACGAACAGCAGAGCAGTTTCAACGAAACGTTTCTCCTGAGTTTTAGACAAAGTTTCCTGCGGTTTAGTACGTATGCCGGCATTGGGCTGCAAATACCGGTTTTGGGATTCTGCAAAGAAAGCGTTTGCCAACCGCTGAATCCACACGTGAGTTTAACTCTGTCACTTGAATGCACACATTGACAATCATTCAGTTAGATAGCTCCGTTTTGGTTTTAGAAGCAGATATTTATCTGTACAGCCTATGGTCCCATTCACTCGGGAATATCCCAGCGCAGCTCCTAGAAGAAACGTGTTTCTGACTCGCTGAATCTCAACATAGATTCAACTCTCTTAGGTGAACGAACGCAAAGCAGAGCAGTTTCAAGGAAACGTTTCTCCTGAGTTTTAGACGAAGTTACCGGCAGTTTAGTACGTATGCTGGCATTGGGCTGGAAATACCGGTATTGGGATTCTGGACAGAAAGGGTTTGCAAACCGCTGAATCCACACGTCAGTTTAACTCTGTCAGTTGAATGCACACATTGACAACCATTCAGTTAGATAGCTCCGTTTTGGTTTTAGAAGCAGATATTTCTCTGTAAAGCCTATGGTCCCATTCACTCAGGAATATCACAACGCAGCTCCTAGAAGAAACGTGTTTCTGACTCGCTGAATCTCAACATAGATTCAACTCTCTTAGGTGAACGAACGCACAGCAGAGCAGTTTCAAGGAAACGTTTCTCCTGAGTTTTAGACGAAGTTACCGGCTGTTTAGTACGTATGCTGGCATTGGGTTGGAAATACCGGTATTGAGATTCTGCACAGAAAGGGTTTGCAAACCGCTGAATCCACACGTGAGTTTAACTCTGTCAGTTGAATGCACACATTGTCAACCATTTTGTTAGACAGCTCCGTTTTGATTTTAGAAGCGGATATTTCGCTGTACATCCTAGGGTCCCATTCACTCGGGAATATCCCAACACAGCTCCTAGAAGAAACGTATTTCTGACTCGCTGAATCTCAACATAGATTCAACTCTCTTAGGTGAAAGAACCCACAGCAGAGCAGTTTCAAGGAAACGATTCTCCTGAGTTTTAAACCAAGTTTACTGCTGTTTAGTACGTATGCCGGCATTGGGATGGAAATACCGGTTTTGGGATTCTGCACAGAAACGGTTTGCAAACCGCTGAATGCACACGTGAGTTTAACTCTGTCAGTTGAATGCGCACATTGATAATCATTCAGTTAGATAACTCCGTTTTTCTTTTAGAAGCAGATATTTCTCTGTACAGCCTATGGTCCCATTCACTCGGGAATATCCCAACGCAGCTCCTAGAAGAAACGTGTTTCTGACTCGCTGAATCTCCACATAGATTCAACTCCCTTAGGTGAACGAATGCACAGCAGAGCAGTTTCAAGGAAACGTTTCTCCTGAGTTTTAGACGAAGTTTCCGGCGGTTTAGTACGTATGCCGACATTGGGCTGGAAATACCGGTATTTGGATTCTGCACAGAAAGGGTTTGCAAACCGCTGAATCCACACGTGAGTTTAACTCTGTCAGTTGAATGCACACATTGACAACCATTCAGTTAGATAGCTCCGTTTTGGTTTTAGAAGCAGATATTTCTCTGTACAGCCTATGGTCCCATTCACTCGGGAATATCCCAACACAGCTCCTAGAAGAAACGTGTTTCTGACTCGCTGTATCTCAACATAGATTGAACTCTCTTAGGTGAACGAACTCACAGCAGAGCAGTTTCAAGGAAACGTTTCTCCTGAGTTTTAGACGAAGTTTCCTGAGGTTTAGTACGTATGCCGGCATTGGGATGGAAATACCGGTTTTGCGATTCTGCACAGAAAGGGTTTGCAAACCGCTGAATCCACACGGGAGTTTAACTCTGTCAGTTGAATGCACACATTGACAACCATTTTGATAGACAGCTCCGTTTTGGTTTTAGAAGCAGATATTTCGCTGTACAGCCTATGGTCCCATTCACTCGGGAATATCCCAATGCAGCTCCTAGAAGAAACGTGTTTCTGACTCGCTGAATCTCAACATAGATTCAACTCTCTTAGGTGAACGAACGCACAGCAGAGCAGTTTCAGGGAAACGATTCGCCTGAGTTTTAGACCAAGTTTACTGCTGTTTAGTACGTATGTCGGCATTGGGATGGAAATACCGGTTTTGGGATTCTGCACAGAAACGGTTTGCAAACCGCTGAATCCTCACGTGAGTTTAGCTCTGTCAGTTGAATGCGCACATTGACAAGCATTCAGTTAGAGAGCTCCGTTTTGGTTTTAGAAGCAGATATTTGTCTGTAGAGACTATGGTCCCATTCACTCGGGAATATCCCAACGCAGCTCCTAGAAGAAACGAGTTTCTGACTCGCTGAATCTCAACATAGATTCAACTCTCTTAGGTGAACGAACGCACAGCAGAGCAGTTTCAAGGAAACGTTTCTCCTGAGTTTTAGACGAAGTTACCGGCAGTTTAGTACGTATGCTGGCATTGGGCTGGAAATACCGGTATTGGGATTCTGCACATAAAGGGTTTGCAAACCGCTGAATCCACAGGTGAGTTTAACTCTGTCAGTTGAATGCACACATTGTCAACCATTTTGTTAGACAGCTCCGTTTTGATTTTAGAAGCAGATATTTCGCTGTACAGCCTATGGTCCCATTCACTCGGGAATATCCCAACGCAGCTCCTAGAAGAAACGTATTTCTGACTCGCTGCATCTCAACATAGATTCAACTCTCTTAGGTGAACGAACCCACAGCAGAGCAGTTTCAAGGAAACGATTCTCCTGAGTTTTAAACCAAGTTTACTGCTGTTTAGTACGTATGCCGGCATTGGGAGGGAAATACTGGTTTTGGGATTCTGCACAGAAACGGTTTGCAAACCGCTGAATCCTCACGTGAGTTTAACTCTGTCAGTTGAATGCACACATTGGCAAGCATTCAGTTAGATAGCTCCGTTTTGGTTTTAAAAGCAGATATTTCTCTGTACAGCCTATGGTCCCATTCACTCGGGAATATCCCAACGCAGCTCCAAGAAGAAACGTGTTTCTGACTCGCTGAATCTCAACATAGATTCAACTCTCTTAGGTGAACGAACGCACAGCAGAGCAGTTTCAAGGAAACGTTTCTCCTGAGTTTTAGACGAAGTTTCCTGCAGTTTAGTACGTATGACGTCATTGGGCTGGAAATACCGGTTTTGGAATTCTGCAAAGAAAGGGTTTGCCAACCGCTGAATCCACACGTGAGTTTAACTCTGTCAGTTGAATGCACACATTGACAAGCATTCAGTTAGATAGCTCCGTTTTGGTTTTAGAAGCAGATATTTCTCTGTACAGCCTATGGTCCCATTCACTCGGGAATATCCCAACGCAGCTCCTAGAAGAAACGTGTTTCTGACTCGCTGAATCTCAACATAGATTCAACTCTCTTAGGTGAACGAATGCACAGCGGAGCAGTTTCAAGGAAACGTTTCTCCTGAGTTTTAGACGAAGTTTCCGGCGGTTTAGTACGTATGCCGGCATTGGGCTGGAAATACCGGTATTGGGATTCTGCACAGAAAGGGTTTGCAAACCGCTGAATCCACACGTGAGTTTAACTCTGTCAGTTGAATGCACACATTGACAACCATTCAGTTAGATAGCTCCGTTTTTGTTTTAGAAGCAGATATTTCTCTGTACAGCCTATGGTCCCATTCACTCGGGAATATCACAACGCAGCTCCTAGAAGAAACGTGTTTCTGACTCGCTGAATCTCAACATAGATTCAACTCTCTTAGGTGAACGAACGCACAGCAGAGCAGTTTCACGGAAACGTTTCTCCTGAGTTTTAGAAGAAGTTTCCTGCGGTTTAGGACGTATGCTGGCATTGGGATGGAAATCCCGGTTTTGGGATTCTGCACAGAAAGGGTTTGCAAACCGCTGAATCCACACGTGAGTTTAACTCTGTCAGTTGAATGCACACATTTACAACCATTTTGATAGACAGCTCCGTTTTTGTTTCAGAAGCAGATATTTCGCTGTACAGCCCATGGTCCCATTCATTCGGGAATATCCCAACGCAGCTCCTAGAAGAAACGTGTTTCTGACTTGCTGAATCTCAACATAGATTCAACTCTCTTAGGTGAACGAACGCACAGCAGAGCAGTTTCAAGGAAACGATTCTCCTGAGTTTTAGACCAAGTTTACTGCTGCTTAGTACGTATGCCGGCATTGGGATGGAAATACCGGTTTTGGGATTCTGCACAGAAACGGTTTACAAACCGCTGAATCCTCACGTGAGTTTAACTCTGTCAGTTGAACGCGCACATTGACAAGCATTCAGTTAGAGAGCTCCGTTTTGGTTTTAGAAGCAGATATTTCTCTGTACAGCCTATGGTCCCATTCACTCGGGAATATCCCAACGCAATTTCTAGAAGAAACGTGTTTCTGACTCTCTGAATCTCAACATAGATTCAACTCTCTTAGGTGAACGAACACACAGCAGAGCAGTTTCAAGGAAACGTTTCTCCTGAGTTTTAGACGAAGTTTCCGGCGGTTTAGTACGTATGCCGGCATTGGGCTGGAAATACCGGTATTGGGATTCTGCACAGAAAGGGTTTGCAAACCGCTGAATCCACACGTCAGTTTAACTCTGTCAGTTGAATTCACACATTGACAACCATTCAGTTAGATAGCTCCGTTTTGGTTTTAGAAGCAGATATTTCTCTGTACAGCCTATGGTCCCATTCACTCGGGAATATCCGAACACAGCTCCTAGAAGAAACGTGTTTCTGACTCGCTGAATGTCAACATAGATTCAACTCTCTTAGTTGAACGAACGCACAGCAGAGCAGTTTCAGGGAAACGTTTCTCCTGAGTTTTAGACGAAGTTTCCTGCGGTTTAGGACGTATGACGGCATTGGGCTGGAAATACCGGTTTTGGGATTCTGCACAGAAAGGGTTTGCAAACCGCTGAATCCACAGGTGAGTTTTACTCTGTCAGTTGAATGCACACATTGACAACCATTCAGTAAGATAGCTCCGTTTTGGTTTTAAAAGCAGATATTTCTCTGTACAGCCTATGGTCCCATTCACTCGGGAATATCCCAACGCAGCTCCAAGAAGAAACGTGTTTCTGACTCGCTGAATCTCAACATAGATTCAACTCTCTTAGGTGAACGAAAGCACAGCAGAGCAGTTTCAAGGAAACGTTTCTCCTGAGTTTTAGACGAAGTTTCCTGAGGTTTAGTACGTATGCCGGCATTGGGATGGAAATACCGGTTTTGCGATTCTGCACAGAAAGGGTTTGCAAACCGCTGAATCCACACGTGAGTTTAACTCTGTCAGTTGAATGCACACATTGACAACCATTTTGTTAGACAGCTCCGTTTTTGTTTTAGAAGCAGATATTTCGCTGAACAGCCTATGGTCCCATTCACTCCGGAATATCCCAACGCAGCTCCTAGAAGAAACGTGTTTCTGACTCGCTGAATCTCAACATAGATTCAACTCTCTTAGGTGAACGAACGAACAGCAGAGCAGTTTCAACGATACGTTTCTCCTGAATTTTAGACAAAGTTTCCTGCGGTTTAGTACGTATGCCGGCATTGGGCTGGAAATACCGGTTTTGGGATTCTGCAAAGAAAGGGTTTGCCAACCGCTGAATCCACACGTGAGTTTAACTCTGTCACTTGAATGCACACATTGACAACCATTCAGTTAGATAGCTCCGTTTTGGTTTTAGAAGCAGATATTTATCTGTACAGCCTATGGTCCCATTCACTCGGGAATATCCCAGCGCAGCTCCTAGAAGAAACGTGTTTCTGACTCGCTGAATCTCAACATAGATTCAACTCTCTTAGGTGAACGAACGCACAGCACAGCAGTTTCAAGGAAACGATTCTCCTGTGTTTTAGACCAAGTTTACTGCTGTTTCGTACATATGCCGGCATTGGGATGGAAATACCGGTTTTGGGATTCTGCACAGAAACGGTTTGCAAACCGCTGAATGCACACGTGAGTTTAACTCTGTCAGTTGAATGCGCCCATTGACAAGCATTCAGTTAGATAGCTCCGTTTTGGTTTTAGAAGCAGATATTTCTCTGTACAGCCTATGGTCCAATTCACTCGGGAATATCCAAACGCAGCTCCTAGAAGAAACGTGTTTCTGACTCGCTGAATCTCAACATAGATTCAACTCTCTTAGGTGAACGAACGCAAAGCAGAGCAGTTTCAAGGAAACGTTTCTCCTGAGTTTTAGACGAAATTACCGGCAGTTTAGTATGTATGCTGGCATTGGGCTGGAAATACCGGTATTGGGATTCTGGACAGAAAGGGTTTGCAAACCGCTGAATCCACACGTCAGTTTAACTCTGTCAGTTGAATGCACACATTGACAACCATTCAGCTAGATAGCTCCGTTTTGGTTTTAGAAGCAGATATTTCTCTGTACAGCCTATGGTCCCATTCACTCGGGAATATCACAACGCAGCTCCTAGAAGAAACGTGTTTCTGACTCGCTGAATCTCTACATAGATTCAACTCTCTTAGGTGAACGAACGCACAGCAGAGCAGTTTCAAGGAAACGTTTCTCCTGAGTTTTAGACGAAGTTACCGGCTGTTTAGTACGTATGCTGGCATTGGGTTGGAAATACCGGTATTGAGATTCTGCACAGAAAGGGTTTGCAAACCGCTGAATCCACACGTGAGTTTAACTCTGTCAGTTGAATGCACACGTTGTCAACCATTTTGTTAGACAGCTCCGTTTTGATTTTAGAAGCAGATATTTCGCTGTACATCCTATGGTCCCATTCACTCGGGAATATCCCAACACAGCTCCTAGAAGAAACGTATTTCTGACTCGCTGAATCTCAACATAGATTCAACTCTCTTAGGTGAAAGAACCCACAGCAGAGCAGTTTCAAGGAAACGATTCTCCTGAGTTTTAAACCAAGTTTACTGTTGTTTAGTACGTATGGCGGCATTGGGATGGAAATACCGGTTTTGGGATTCTGCACAGAAACGGTTTGCAAACCGCTGAATGCACACGTGAGTTTAACTCTGTCAGTTGAATGCGCACATTGATAATCATTCAGTTAGATAGCTCCGTTTTTCTTTTAGAAGCAGATATTTCTCTGTACAGCCTATGGTCCCATTCACTCGGGAATATCCCAACACAGCTCCTAGAAGAAACGTGTTTCTGACTCGCTGTATCTCAACATAGATTCAACTCTCTTAGGTGAACGAACTCACAGCAGAGCAGTTTCAAGGAAACGTTTCTCCTGAGTTTTAGACGAAGTTTCCTGAGGTTTAGTACGTATGCCGGCATTGGGATGGAAATACCGGTTTTGCGATTCTGCACAGAAAGGGTTTGCAAACCGCTGAATACACACGTGAGTTTAACTCTGTCAGTTGAATGCACACATTGACAACCATTTTGTTAGACAGCTCCGTTTTGGTTTTAGAAGCAGATATTTCTCTGTACAGCCTATGGACCCATTCACTTGGGAATATCCCAACGCGGCTCCTAGAAGAAACGTGTTTCTGACTCGCTGAATCTCAACATAGATTCAACTCTCTTAGGTGAACGAACGCACAGCAGAGCAGTTTCAAGGAAACGATTCTGCTGAGTTTTAGACCAAGTTTACTGCTGTTTAGTACGTATGCCGGCATTGGGAAGGAAATACCGGTTTTGGGATTCTGCACAGAAACGGTTTGCAAACCGCTGAATCCTCACGTGAGTTTAACTCTGTCAGTTGAATGCGCACATTGACAAGCATTCAGTTAGAAAGCTCCGTTTAGGTTTTAAAAGCAGATATTTCTCTGTACAGCCTATTGTTCCATTCACTCGGGAATATCACAACGCAGCTCCTAGAAGAAACGTGTTTCTGACTCGATGAGTCTCAACATAGATTCAACTCTCTTAGGTGAACGAACGCACAGCAGAGCAGTTTCAAGGAAACGTTTCTCCTGAGTTTTAGACGAAGTTTCCGGCGGTTTAGTACGTATGCTGGCATTGGGCTGGAAATACCGGTATTGGGATTCTGCACAGAAAGGGTTTGCAAACCGCTGAATCCACACGTGAGTTTAACTCTGTCAGTTGAATGCACACATTGACAACCATTCAGTTAGATAGCTCCGTTTTGGTTTTAGAAGCAGATATTTATCTGTACAGCCTATGGTCCCATTCACTCGGGAATATCCCAACACAGTTCCTAGAAGAAACGTGTTTCTGACTCGCTGAATCTCAACATAGATTCAACTCTCTTTGGTGAACGAACGCACAGCAGAGCAGTTTCAAGGAAACGTTTCTCCTGAGTTTTAGACGAAGTTTCCTGCGGTTTAGGACGTATGCCGGCATTGGGATGGAAATACCGGTTTTGGGATTCTGCACAGAAAGGGTTTGCAAACCGCTGAATCCACACGTGAGTTTTACTCTGTCAGTTGAATGCACACATTGACAACCATTTTGTTAGACAGCTCCGTTTTGGTTTTAGAAGCAGATATTTCTCTGTACAGCCTATGGTCCCATTCACTCGGGAATATCCGAACACAGCTCCTAGAAGAAACGTGTTTCTGACTCGCTGAATGTCAACATAGATTCAACTCTCTTAGTTGAACGAACGCACAGCAGAGCAGTTTCAGGGAAACGTTTCTCCTGAGTTTTAGACGAAGTTTCCTGCGGTTTAGGACGTATGACGGCATTGGGCTGGAAATACCGGTTTTGGGATTCTGCACAGAAAGGGTTTGCAAACCGCTGAATCCACAGGTGAGTTTTACTCTGTCAGTTGAATGCACACATTGACAACCATTCAGTTAGATAGCTCCGTTTTGGTTTTAAAAGCAGATATTTCTCTGTACAGCCTATGGTCCCATTCACTCGGGAATATCCCAACGCAGCTCCAAGAAGAAACGTGTTTCTGACTCGCTGAATCTCAACATAGATTCAACTCTCTTAGGTGAACGAAAGCACAGCAGAGCAGTTTCAAGGAAACGATTCTCCTGAGTTTTAGACCAAGTTTACTGCTGTTTAGTACGTATGCCGGCATTGGGATCGAAATACCGGTTTTGGGATTCTGCACAGAAACGGTTTGCAAACCGCTGAATCCTCACGTGAGTTTAACTCTGTCAGTTGAATGCGCACATTGCCAAGCATTCAGTTAGATAGCTCCGTTTAGGTTTTAGAAGCAGATATTTCTCTGCAGCCTATGGTTCCATTCACTCGGGAATATCTCAACGCAGCTCCTAGAAGAAACGTGTTTCTGACTCGATGAATCTCAACATAGATTCAACTCTCTTAGGTGAACGAACGCACAGCAGAGCAGTTTCAAGGAAACGTTTCTCCTGAGTTTTAGACGAAGTTTCCGGCGGTTTAGTACGTATGCTGGCATTGGGCTGGAAATACCGGTATTGGGATTCTGCCCAGAAAGGGTTTGCAAACCGCTGAATCCACACGTGAGTTTAACTCTGTCACTTGAATGCACACATTGACAACCATTCAGTTAGATAGCTCCGTTTTGGTTTTAGAAGCAGATATTTCTCTGTACAGCCTATGGTCCCATTCACTCGGGAATATCCCAACACAGCTCCTAGAAGAAACGTGTTTCTGACTCGCTGAATCTCAACATAGATTCAACTCTCTTAGGTGAACGAACGCACAGCAGAGCAGTTTCAAGGAAACGTTTCTCCTGTGTTCTAGACGAAGTTTCCTGCGGTTTAGGAGGTATGCCGGCATTGGGCTGGAAATACCGGTTTTGGGATTCTGCACAGAAAGGGTTTCCAAACCGCTGCATCCACACGTGAGTTTTACTCTGTCAGTTGAATGCACACATTGACAACCATTTTGTTACACAGCTCCTTTTTTGTTTTAGAAGCAGATATTTCGCTGTTCAGCCTATGGTCCCATTCACTCGGGAATATCCCAATGTAGCTCCTAGAAGAAACGTGTTTCTGACTCGCTGAATTTCAACATAGATTCAACTCTCTTAGGTGAACGAACGCACAGCAGAGCAGTTTCAAGGAAACGATTCTGCTGAGTTTTAGACCAAGTTTACTGCTGTTTAGTACGTATGCCGGCATTGGGATGGAAATACCGGTTTTGGGATTCTGCACAGAAACAGTTTGCAAACCGCTGAATCCTCACGTAAGTTTAACTCTGTCAGTTGAATGCGCACATTGACAAGCATTCAGTTAGAGAGCTCCGTTTAGGTTTTAGAAGCAGATATTTCTCTGTACAGCCTATGGTCCCATTCACTCGGGAATATCCCAACGCAGCTCCTAGAAGAAACGTGTTTCTGACTCGCTGAATCTCCACATAGATTCAACTCCCTTAGGTGAACGAATGCACAGCAGAGCAGTTTCAAGGAAACGTTTCTCCTGAGTTTTAGACGAATTTTCCGGCGGTTTAGTACGTATGCCGACATTGGGCTGGAAATACCGGTATTTGGATTCTGCACAGAAAGGGTTTGCAAACCGCTGCATCCACACGTGAGTTTAACTCTGTCAGTTGAATGCACACATTGACAACCATTCAGTTAGATAGCTCCGTTTTGGTTTTAGAAGCAGAAATTTCTCTGTACAGCCTATGGTCCCATTCACTCGGAAATATCCCAACACAGCTCCCAGAAGAAACGTGTTTCTGACTCGCTGTATCTCAACATAGATTCAACTCTCTTAGGTGAACGAACTCACAGCAGAGCAGTTTCAAGGAAACGTTTCTCCTGAGTTTTAGACGAAGTTTCCTGAGGTTTAGTACGTATGCCGGCATTGGGATGGAAATACCGGTTTTGCGATTCTGCACAGAAAGGGTTTGCAAACCGCTGAATACACACGTGAGTTTAACTCTGTCAGTTGAATGCACACATTGACAACCATTTTGTTAGACAGCTCCGTTTTGGTTTTAGAAGCAGATATTTCTCTGTACAGCCTATGGACCCATTCACTCGGGAATACCCAACGCGGCTCCTAGAAGAAACGTGTTTCTGACTCGATGAATCTCAACATAGATTCAACTCTCTTAGGTGAACGAACGCACAGCAGAGCAGTTTCAAGGAAACGTTTCTCCTGAGTTTTAGACGAAGTTACCGGCTGTTTAGTACGTATGCTGGCATTGGGTTGGAAATACCGGTTTTGCGATTCTGCACAGAAAGGGTTTGCAAACCGCTGAATCCACACGTGAGTTTAACTCTGTCAGTTGAATGCACACATTGACAACCATTTTGTTAGACAGCTCCGTTTTTGTTTTAGAAGCAGATATTTCGCTGAACAGCCTATGGTCCCATTCACTCCGGAATATCCCAACGCAGCTCCTAGAAGAAACGTGTTTCTGACTCGCTGAATCTCAACATAGATTCAACTCTCTTAGGTGAACGAACGAACAGCAGAGCAGTTTCAACGAAACGTTTCTCCTGAATTTTAGACAAAGTTTCCTGCGGTTTAGTACGTATGCCGGCATTGGGCTGGAAATACCGGTTTTGGGATTCTGCAAAGAAAGGGTTTGCCAACCGCTGAATCCACACGTGAGTTTAACTCTGTCACTTGAATGCACACATTGACAACCATTCAGTTAGATAGCTCCGTTTTGGTTTTAGAAGCAGATATTTATCTGTACAGCCTATGGTCCCATTCACTCGGGAATATCCCAGCGCAGCTCCTAGAAGAAACGTGTTTCTGACTCGCTGAATCTCAACATAGATTCAACTCTCTTAGGTGAACGAACGCACAGCACAGCAGTTTCAAGGAAACGATTCTCCTGTGTTTTAGACCAAGTTTACTGCTGTTTCGTACATATGCCGGCATTGGGATGGAAATACCGGTTTTGGGATTCTGCACAGAAACGGTTTGCAAACCGCTGAATGCACACGTGAGTTTAACTCTGTCAGTTGAATGCGCCCATTGACAAGCATTCAGTTAGATAGCTCCGTTTTGGTTTTAGAAGCAGATATTTCTCTGTACAGCCTATGGTCCAATTCACTCGGGAATATCCAAACGCAGCTCCTAGAAGAAACGTGTTTCTGACTCGCTGAATCTCAACATAGATTCAACTCTCTTAGGTGAACGAACGCAAAGCAGAGCAGTTTCAAGGAAACGTTTCTCCTGAGTTTTAGACGAAATTACCGGCAGTTTAGTACGTATGCTGGCATTGGGCTGGAAATACCGGTATTGGGATTCTGGACAGAAAGGGTTTGCAAACCGCTGAATCCACACGTCAGTTTAACTCTCTCAGTTGAATGCACACATTGACAACCATTCAGTTAGATAGCTCCGTTTTGGTTTTAGAATCAGATATTTCTCTGTACAGCCTATGGTCCCATTCACTTGGGAATATCCCAACGCGGCTCCTAGAAGAAACGTGTTTCTGACTCGCTGAATCTCAACATAGATTCAACTCTCTTAGGTGAACGAACGCACAGCAGAGCAGTTTCAAGGAAACGATTCTCCTGAGTTTTAGACCAAGTTTACTGCTGTTTAGTACGTATGCCGGCATTGGGATCGAAATACCGGTTTTGGGATTCTGCACAGAAACGGTTTGCAAACCGCTGAATCCTCACGTGAGTTTAACTCTGTCAGTTGAATGCGCACATTGACAAGCATTCAGTTAGATAGCTCCGTTTAGGTTTTAGAAGCAGATATTTCTCTGCAGCCTATGGTTCCATTCACTCGGGAATATCTCAACGCAGCTCCTAGAAGAAACGTGTTTCTGACTCGATGAATCTCAACATAGATTCAACTCTCTTAGGTGAACGAACGCACAGCAGAGCAGTTTCAAGGAAACGTTTCTCCTGAGTTTTAGACGAAGTTTCCGGCGGTTTAGTACGTATGCTGGCATTGGGCTGGAAATACCGGTATTGGGATTCTGCACAGAAAGGGTTTGCAAACCGCTGAATCCACACGTGAGTTTAACTCTGTCACTTGAATGCACACATTGACAACCATTCAGTTAGATAGCTCCGTTTTGGTTTTAGAAGCAGATATTTCTCTGTACAGCCTATGGTCCCATTCACTCGGGAATATCCCAACACAGCTCCTAGAAGAAACGTGTTTCTGACTCGCTGAATCTCAACATAGATTCAACTCTCTTAGGTGAACGAACGCACAGCAGAGCAGTTTCAAGGAAACGTTTCTCCTGTGTTCTAGACGAAGTTTCCTGCGGTTTAGGAGGTATGCCGGCATTGGGCTGGAAATACCGGTTTTGGGATTCTGCACAGAAAGGGTTTCCAAACCGCTGCATCCACACGTGAGTTTTACTCTGTCAGTTGAATGCACACATTGACAACCATTTTGTTACACAGCTCCTTTTTTGTTTTAGAAGCAGATATTTCGCTGTTCAGCCTATGGTCCCATTCACTCGGGAATATCCCAATGTAGCTCCTAGAAGAAACGTGTTTCTGACTCGCTGAATTTCAACATAGATTCAACTCTCTTAGGTGAACGAACGCACAGCAGAGCAGTTTCAAGGAAACGATTCTGCTGAGTTTTAGACCAAGTTTACTGCTGTTTAGTACGTATGCCGGCATTGGGATGGAAATACCGGTTTTGGGATTCTGCACAGAAACAGTTTGCAAACCGCTGAATCCTCACGTAAGTTTAACTCTGTCAGTTGAATGCGCACATTGACAAGCATTCAGTTAGAGAGCTCCGTTTAGGTTTTAGAAGCAGATATTTCTCTGTACAGCCTATGGTCCCATTCACTCGGGAATATCCCAACGCAGCTCCTAGAAGAAACGTGTTTCTGACTCGCTGAATCTCCACATAGATTCAACTCCCTTAGGTGAACGAATGCACAGCAGAGCAGTTTCAAGGAAACGTTTCTCCTGAGTTTTAGACGAATTTTCCGGCGGTTTAGTACGTATGCCGACATTGGGCTGGAAATACCGGTATTTGGATTCTGCACAGAAAGGGTTTGCAAACCGCTGCATCCACACGTGAGTTTAACTCTGTCAGTTGAATGCACACATTGACAACCATTCAGTTAGATAGCTCCGTTTTGGTTTTAGAAGCAGAAATTTCTCTGTACAGCCTATGGTCCCATTCACTCGGAAATATCCCAACACAGCTCCCAGAAGAAACGTGTTTCTGACTCGCTGTATCTCAACATAGATTCAACTCTCTTAGGTGAACGAACTCACAGCAGAGCAGTTTCAAGGAAACGTTTCTCCTGAGTTTTAGACGAAGTTTCCTGAGGTTTAGTACGTATGCCGGCATTGGGATGGAAATACCGGTTTTGCGATTCTGCACAGAAAGGGTTTGCAAACCGCTGAATACACACGTGAGTTTAACTCTGTCAGTTGAATGCACACATTGACAACCATTTTGTTAGACAGCTCCGTTTTGGTTTTAGAAGCAGATATTTCTCTGTACAGCCTATGGACCCATTCACTCGGGAATACCCAACGCGGCTCCTAGAAGAAACGTGTTTCTGACCCGATGAATCTCAACATAGATTCAACTCTCTTAGGTGAACGAACGCACAGCAGAGCAGTTTCAAGGAAACGTTTCTCCTGAGTTTTAGACGAAGTTACCGGCTGTTTAGTACGTATGCTGGCATTGGGTTGGAAATACCGGTATTGAGATTCTGCACAGAAAGGGTTTGCAAACCGCTGAATCCACACGTGAGTTTAACTCTGTCAGTTGAAAGCACACATTGTCAACCATTTTGTTAGACAGCTCCGTTTTGATTTTAGAAGCAGATATTTCGCTGTACATCCTATGGTCCCATTCACTCGGGAATATCCCAACACAGCTCCTAGAAGAAACGTATTTCTGACTCGCTGAATCTCAACATAGATTCAACTCTCTTAGGTGAAAGAACCCACAGCAGAGCAGTTTCAAGGAAACGATTCTCCTGAGTTTTAAACCAAGTTTACTGCTGTTTAGTACGTATGCCGGCATTGGGATGGAAATACCGGTTTTGGGATTCTGCACAGAAACGGTTTGCAAACCGCTGAATGCACACGTGAGTTTAACTCTGTCAGTTGAATGCGCACATTGATAATCATTCAGTTAGATAGCTCCGTTTTTCTTTTAGAAGCAGATATTTCTCTGTACAGCCTATGGTCCCATTCACTCGGGAATATCCCAACGCAGCTCCTAGAAGAAACGTGTTTCTGACTCGCTGAATCTCCACATAGATTCAACTCCCTTAGGTGAACGAATGCACAGCAGAGCAGTTTCAAGGAAACGTTTCTCCTGATTTTTAGACGAAGTTTCCGGCGGTTTAGTACGTATGCCGACATTGGGCTGGAAATACCGGTATTTGGATTCTGCACAGAAAGGGTTTGCAAACCGCTGAATCCACACGTGAGTTTAACTCTGTCAGTTGAATGCACACATTGACAACCATTCAGTTAGATAGCTCCGTTTTGGTTTTAGAAGCAGATATTTCTCTGTACAGCCTATGGTCCCATTCACTCGGGAATATCCCAACACAGCTCCTAGAAGAAACGTGTTTCTGACTCGCTGTATCTCAACATAGATTCAACTCTCTTAGGTGAACGAACTCACAGCAGAGCAGTTTCAAGGAAACGTTTCTCCTGAGTTTTAGACGAAGTTTCCTGAGGTTTAGTACGTATGCCGGCATTGGGATGGAAATACCGGTTTTGCGATTCTGCACAGAAAGGGTTTGCAAACCGCTGAATACACACGTGAGTTTAACTCTGTCAGTTGAATGCACACATTGACAACCATTTTGTTAGACAGCTCCGTTTTGGTTTTAGAAGTAGATATTTCTCTGTACAGCCTATGGACCCATTCACTTGGGAATATCCCAACGCGGCTCCTAGAAGAAACGTATTTCTGACTCGCTGAATCTCAACATAGATTCAACTCTCTTAGGTGAACGAACGCACAGCAGAGCAGTTTCAAGGAAACGATTCTGCTGAGTTTTAGACCAAGTTTACTGCTGTTTAGTACGTATGCCGGCATTGGGAAGGAAATACCGGTTTTGGGAATCTGCACAGAAACGGTTTGCAAACCGCTGAATCCTCACGTGAGTTTAACTCTGTCAGTTGAATGCGCACATTGACAAGCATTCAGTTAGAAAGCTCCGTTTAGGTTTTAAAAGCAGATATTTCTCTGTACAGCCTATTGTTCCATTCACTCGGGAATATCACAACGCAGCTCCTAGAAGAAACGTGTTTCTGACTCGATGAGTCTCAACATAGATTCAACTCTCTTAGGTGAACGAACGCACAGCAGAGCAGTTTCAAGGAAACGTTTCTCCTGAGTTTTAGACGAAGTTTCCGGCGGTTTAGTACGTATGCTGGCATTGGGCTGGAAATACCGGTATTGGGATTCTGCACAGAAAGGGTTTGCAAACCGCTGAATCCACACGTGACTTTAACTCTGTCAGTTGAATGCACACATTGACAACCATTCAGTTAGATAGCTCCGTTTTGGTTTTAGAAGCAGATATTTCTCTGTACAGCCTATGGTCCCATTCACTCGGGAATATCCCAACGCAGCTCCAAGAAGAAACGTGTTTCAGACTCGCTGAATCTCAACATAGATTCAACTCTCTTAGGTGAACGAACGCACAGCAGAGCAGTTTCAAGGAAACGTTTCTCCTGAGTTTTAGACGAAGTTACCGGCAGTTTAGTACGTATGCTGGCATTGGGCTGGAAATACCGGTATTGGGATTCTGCACAGAAAGGGTTTGCAAACCGCTGAATCCACACGTCAGTTTAACTCTGTCAGTTGAATGCACACATTGTCAACCATTTTGTTAGACAGCTCCGTTTTGATTTTAGAAGCAGATATTTCGCTGCAGAGCCTATGGTCCCATTCACTCGGGAATATCCGAACGCGGCTCCTAGAAGAAACGTGTTTCTGACTCGCTGAATCTCAACATAGATTCAACTCCCTTAGGTGAACGAACGCACAGCAGAGCAGTTTCAAGGAAACGATTCTCCTGAGTTTTAGACCAAGTTTACTGCTGTTTAGTACGTATGCCGGCATTGGGCTGGAAATACCGGTTTTGGGATTCTGCACAGAAAGGGTTTGCAAACCGCTGAATCCACACGTGAGTTTAACTCTGTCAGTTGAATGCACACATTGACAACCATTCAGTTAGATAGCTCCGTTTTGGTTTTAGAAGCAGATATTTCTCTGTACAGCCTATGGTCCCATTCACTCGGGAATATCCCAACACAGCTCCTAGAAGAAACGTGTTTCTGACTCGCTGAATCTCAACATAGATTCAACTCTCTTAGGTGAACGAACGCACAGCAGAGCAGTTTCAAGGAAACGTTTCTCCTGAGTTCTAGACGAAGTTTCCTGCGGTTTAGGACGTATGCCGGCATTGGGCTGGAAATACCGGTTTTGGGATTCTGCACAGAAAGGGTTTCCAAACCGCTGAATCCACAGGTGAGTTTTACTCTGTCAGTTGAATGCACACATTGACAACCATTTTGTTACACAGCTCCTTTTTTGTTTTAGAAGCAGATATTTCGCTGTTCAGCCTATGGTCCCATTCACTCGGGAATATCCCAATGTAGCTCCTAGAAGAAACGTGTTTCTGACTCGCTGAATTTCAACATAGATTCAACTCTCTTAGGTGAACGAACGCACAGCAGAGCAGTTTCAAGGAAACGATTCTGCTGAGTTTTAGACCAAGTTTACTGCTGTTTAGTACGTATGCCGGCATTGGGATGAAAATACCGGTTTTGGGATTCTGCACAGAAACAGTTTGCAAACCGCTGAATCCTCACGTAAGTTTAACTCTGTCAGTTGAATGCGCACATTGACAAGCATTCAGTTAGAGAGCTCCGTTTAGGTTTTAGAAGCAGATATTTCTCTGTACAGCCTATGGTCCCATTCACTCGGGAATCTCCCAACGCAGCTCCTAGAAGAAACGTGTTTCTGACTCGCTGAATCTCCACATAGATTCAACTCCCTTAGGTGAACGAATGCACAGCAGAGCAGTTTCAAGGAAACGTTTCTCCTGAGTTTTAGACGAAGTTTCCGGCGGTTTAGTACGTATGCCGACATTGGGCTGGAAATACCGGTATTTGGATTCTGCACAGAAAGGGTTTGCAAACCGCTGAATCCACACGTGAGTTTAACACTGTCAGTTGAATGCACATATTGACAACCATTCAGTTAGATAGCTCCGTTTTGGTTTTAGAAGCAGATATTTCTCTGTACAGCCTATGGTCCCATTCACTCGGGAATATCCCAACACAGCTCCCAGAAGAAACGTGTTTCTGACTCGCTGTATCTCAACATAGATTCAACTCTCTTAGGTGAGCGAACTCACAGCAGAGCAGTTTCAAGGAAACGTTTCTCCTGAGTTTTAGACGAAGTTTCCTGAGGTTTAGTACGTATGCCGGCATTGGGATGGAAATACCGGTTTTGCGATTCTGCACAGAAAGGGTTTGCAAACCGCTGAATACACACGTGAGTTTAACTCTGTCAGTTGAATGCACACATTGACAACCATTTTGTTAGACAGCTCCGTTTTGGTTTTAGAAGCAGATATTTCTCTGTACAGCCTATGGACCCATTCACTCGGGAATACCCAACGCGGCTCCTAGAAGAAACGTGTTTCTGACTCGATGAATCTCAACATAGATTCAACTCTCTTAGGTGAACGAACGCACAGCAGAGCAGTTTCAAGGAAACGTTTCTCCTGAGTTTTAGACGAAGTTACCGGCTGTTTAGTACGTATGCTGGCATTGGGTTGGAAATACCGGTATTGAGATTCTGCACAGAAAGGGTTTGCAAACCGCTGAATCCACACGTGAGTTTAACTCTGTCAGTTGAAAGCACACATTGTCAACCATTTTGTTAGACAGCTCCGTTTTGATTTTAGAAGCAGATATTTCGCTGTACATCCTATGGTCCCATTCACTCGGGAATATCCCAACACAGCTCCTAGAAGAAACGTATTTCTGACTCGCTGAATCTCAACATAGATTCAACTCTCTTAGGTGAAAGAACCCACAGCAGAGCGGTTTCAAGGAAACGATTCTCCTGAGTTTTAAACCAAGTTTACTGCTGTTTAGTACGTATGCCGGCATTGGGATGGAAATACCGGTTTTGGGATTCTGCACAGAAACGGTTTGCAAACCGCTGAATGCACACGTGAGTTTAACTCTGTCAGTTGAATGCGCACATTGATAATCATTCAGTTAGATAGCTCCGTTTTTCTTTTAGAAGCAGATATTTCTCTGTACAGCCTATGGTCCCATTCACTCGGGAATATCCCAACGCAGCTCCTAGAAGAAACGTGTTTCTGACTCGCTGAATCTCCACATAGATTCAACTCCCTTAGGTGAACGAATGCACAGCAGAGCAGTTTCAAGGAAACGTTTCTCCTGATTTTTAGACGAAGTTTCCGGCGGTTTAGTACGTATGCCGACATTGGGCTGGAAATACCGGTATTTGGATTCTGCACAGAAAGGGTTTGCAAACCGCTGAATCCACACGTGAGTTTAACTCTGTCAGTTGAATGCACACATTGACAACCATTCAGTTAGATAGCTCCGTTTTGGTTTTAGAAGCAGATATTTCTCTGTACAGCCTATGGTCCCATTCACTCGGGAATATCCCAACACAGCTCCTAGAAGAAACGTGTTTCTGACTCGCTGTATCTCAACATAGATTCAACTCTCTTAGGTGAACGAACTCACAGCAGAGCAGTTTCAAGGAAACGTTTCTCCTGAGTTTTAGACGAAGTTTCCTGAGGTTTAGTACGTATGCCGGCATTGGGATGGAAATACCGGTTTTGCGATTCTGCACAGAAAGGGTTTGCAAACCGCTGAATACACACGTGAGTTTAACTCTGTCAGTTGAATGCACACATTGACAACCATTTTGTTAGACAGCTCCGTTTTGGTTTTAGAAGTAGATATTTCTCTGTACAGCCTATGGACCCATTCACTTGGGAATATCCCAACGCGGCTCCTAGAAGAAACGTATTTCTGACTCGCTGAATCTCAACATAGATTCAACTCTCTTAGGTGAACGAACGCACAGCAGAGCAGTTTCAAGGAAACGATTCTGCTGAGTTTTAGACCAAGTTTACTGCTGTTTAGTACGTATGCCGGCATTGGGAAGGAAATACCGGTTTTGGGAATCTGCACAGAAACGGTTTGCAAACCGCTGAATCCTCACGTGAGTTTAACTCTGTCAGTTGAATGCGCACATTGACAAGCATTCAGTTAGAAAGCTCCGTTTAGGTTTTAAAAGCAGATATTTCTCTGTACAGCCTATTGTTCCATTCACTCGGGAATATCACAACGCAGCTCCTAGAAGAAACGTGTTTCTGACTCGATGAGTCTCAACATAGATTCAACTCTCTTAGGTGAACGAACGCACAGCAGAGCAGTTTCAAGGAAACGTTTCTCCTGGGTTTTAGACGAAGTTTCCGGCGGTTTAGTACGTATGCTGGCATTGGGCTGGAAATACCGGTATTGGGATTCTGCACAGAAAGGGTTTGCAAACCGCTGAATCCACACGTGACTTTAACTCTGTCAGTTGAATGCACACATTGACAACCATTCAGTTAGATAGCTCCGTTTTGGTTTTAGAAGCAGATATTTCTCTGTACAGCCTATGGTCCCATTCACTCGGGAATATCCCAACGCAGCTCCAAGAAGAAACGTGTTTCAGACTCGCTGAATCTCAACATAGATTCAACTCTCTTAGGTGAACGAACGCACAGCAGAGCAGTTTCAAGGAAACGTTTCTCCTGAGTTTTAGACGAAGTTACCGGCAGTTTAGTACGTATGCTGGCATTGGGCTGGAAATACCGGTATTGGGATTCTGCACAGAAAGGGTTTGCAAACCGCTGAATCCACACGTCAGTTTAACTCTGTCAGTTGAATGCACACATTGTCAACCATTTTGTTAGACAGCTCCGTTTTGGTTTTAGAAGCAGATATTTCGCTGCAGAGCCTATGGTCCCATTCACTCGGGAATATCCGAACGCGGCTCCTAGAAGAAACGTGTTTCTGACTCGCTGAATCTCAACATAGATTCAACTCCCTTAGGTGAACGAACGCACAGCAGAGCAGTTTCAAGGAAACGATTCTCCTGAGTTTTAGACCAAGTTTACTGCTGTTTAGTACGTATGCCGGCATTGGGCTGGAAATACCGGTTTTGGGATTCTGCACAGAAAGGGTTTGCAAACCGCTGAATCCACACGTGAGTTTAACTCTGTCAGTTGAATGCACACATTGACAACCATTCAGTTAGATAGCTCCGTTTTGGTTTTAGAAGCAGATATTTCTCTGTACAGCCTATGGTCCCATTCACTCGGGAATATCCCAACACAGCTCCTAGAAGAAACGTGTTTCTGACTCGCTGAATCTCAACATAGATTCAACTCTCTTAGGTGAACGAAAGCACAGCAGAGCAGTTTCAAGGAAACGTTTCTCCTGAGTTCTAGACGAAGTTTCCTGCGGTTTAGGACGTATGCCGGCATTGGGCTGGAAATACCGGTTTTGGGATTCTGCACAGAAAGGGTTTCCAAACCGCTGAATCCACAGGTGAGTTTTACTCTGTCAGTTGAATGCACACATTGACAACCATTTTGTTACACAGCTCCTTTTTTGTTTTAGAAGCAGATATTTCGCTGTTCAGCCTATGGTCCCATTCACTCGGGAATATCCCAATGTAGCTCCTAGAAGAAACGTGTTTCTGACTCGCTGAATTTCAACATAGATTCAACTCTCTTAGGTGAACGAACGCACAGCAGAGCAGTTTCAAGGAAACGATTCTGCTGAGTTTTAGACCAAGTTTACTGCTGTTTAGTACGTATGCCGGCATTGGGATGAAAATACCGGTTTTGGGATTCTGCACAGAAACAGTTTGCAAACCGCTGAATCCTCACGTAAGTTTAACTCTGTCAGTTGAATGCGCACATTGACAAGCATTCAGTTAGAGAGCTCCGTTTAGGTTTTAGAAGCAGATATTTCTCTGTACAGCCTATGGTCCCATTCACTCGGGAATATCCCAACGCAGCTCCTAGAAGAAACGTGTTTCTGACTCGCTGAATCTACACATAGATTCAACTCCCTTAGGTGAACGAATGCACAGCAGAGCAGTTTCAAGGAAACGTTTCTCCTGAGTTTTAGACGAAGTTTCCGGCGGTTTAGTACGTATGCCGACATTGGGCTGGAAATACCGGTATTTGGATTCTGCACAGAAAGGGTTTGCAAACCGCTGAATCCACACGTGAGTTTAACACTGTCAGTTGAATGCACACATTGACAACCATTCAGTTAGATAGCTCCGTTTTGGTTTTAGAAGCAGATATTTCTCTGTACAGCCTAAGGTCCCATTCACTCGGGAATATCCCAACACAGCTCCCAGAAGAAACGTGTTTCTGACTCGCTGTATCTCAACATAGATTCAACTCTCTTAGGTGAACGAACTCACAGCAGAGCAGTTTCAAGGAAACGTTTCTCCTGAGTTTTAGACGAAGTTTCCTGAGGTTTAGTACGTATGCCGGCATTGGGATGGAAATACCGGTTTTGCGATTCTGCACAGAAAGGGTTTGCAAACCGCTGAATACACACGTGAGTTTAACTCTGTCAGTTGAATGCACACATTGACAACCATTTTGTTAGACAGCTCCGTTTTGGTTTTAGAAGCAGATATTTCTCTGTACAGCCTATGGACCCATTCACTCGGGAATATCCCAACGCGGCTCCTAGAAGAAACGTGTTTCTGACTCGATGAATCTCAACATAGATTCAACTCTCTTAGGTGAACGAACGCACAGCAGAGCAGTTTCAAGGAAACGTTTCTCCTGAGTTTTAGACGAAGTTACCGGCTGTTTAGTACGTATGCTGGCATTGGGTTGGAAATACCGGTATTGAGATTCTGCACAGAAAGGGTTTGCAAACCGCTGAATCCACACGTGAGTTTAACTCTGTCAGTTGAAAGCACACATTGTCAACCATTTTGTTAGACAGCTCCGTTTTGATTTTAGAAGCAGATATTTCGCTGTACATCCTATGGTCCCATTCACTCGGGAATATCCCAACACAGCTCCTAGAAGAAACGTATTTCTGACTCGCTGAATCTCAACATAGATTCAGCTCTCTTAGGTGAAAGAACCCACAGCAGAGCAGTTTCAAGGAAACGATTCTCCTGAGTTTTAAACCAAGTTTACTGTTGTTTAGTACGTATGCCGGCATTGGGCTGGAAATACCGGGATTGGGATTCTGCACAGAAAGGGTTTGCTAACCGCTGAATCCACACGTGAGTTTAACTCTGTCAGTTGAATGCACACATTGACAACCATTCAGTTAGATAGCTCCGTTTTGGTTTTAGAAGCAGATATTTCTCTGTACAGCCTATGTTCCCATTCACTCGGGTATATCCCAACACAGCTCCTAGAAGAAACGTGTTTCTGACTCGCTGAATCTCAACATAGATTCAACTCTCTTAGGTGAATGAACGCACAGCAGAGCAGTTTCAAGGAAACGATTCTCCTGAGTTTCAGACCAAGTTTACTGCTGTTTAGTACGTATGCCGGCATTGGGATGGAAATACCGGTATTGGGATTCTGCACAGAAACGGTTTGCAAACCGCTGAATCCACAAGTGAGTTTAACTCTGTCAGTTGAATGCACACATTGTCAACCATTTTGTTAGACAGCTCCGTTTTGATTTTAGAAGCAGATATTTCGCTGTACAGCCTATGGACCCATTCACTTGGGAATATCCCAACGCGGCTCCTAGAAGAATCGTGTTTCTGACTCGCTGAATCTCAACATAGATTCAACTCTCTTAGGTGAACGAACGCACAGCAGAGCAGTTTCAAGGAAACGATTCTGCTGAGTTTTAGATCAAGTTTACTGCTGTTTAGTACGTATGCCGGCATTGGGATCGAAATACCGGTTTTGGGATTCTGCACAGAAACGGTTTGCAAACCGCTGAATCCTCACGTGAGTTTAACTCTGTCAGTTGAATGCGCACATTGACAAGCATTCAGTTAGATAGGTCCGTTTAGGTTTTAGAAGCAGATATTTCTCTGTACAGCCTGTGGTCCCATTCACTCGGGAATATCACAACGCAGCTCCTAGAAGAAACGTGTTTCTGACTCGATGAATCTCAACATAGATTCAACTCTCTTAGGTGAACGAACGCACAGCAGAGCAGTTTCAAGGAAACGTTTCTCCTGAGTTCTAGACGAAGTTTCCTGCGGTTTAGGACGTATGCCGGCATTGGGCTTTAAATACCGGTTTTGGGATTCTGCACAGAAATGGTTTCCAAACCGCTGAATCCACACGTGAGTTTTACTCTGTCAGTTGAATGCACACATTGACAACCATTCAGTTCGATAGCTCCGTTTTGGTTTTAGAAGCAGATATTTCTCTGTACAGCCTATGGTCCCATTCACTCGGGAATATCCCAACACAGCTCCTAGAAGAAACGTGTTTCTGACTCGCTGAATCTCAACATAGATTCAATTCTCTTAGGTGAATGAACGCACAGCAGACCAGTTTCAAGGAAACGTTTCTCCTGAGTTTTAGACGAAGTTTCCTGCGGTTTAGGACGTATGCCGGCATTGGGCTGGAAATACTGGTTTTCGGATTCTGCACAGAAAGGGTTTGCAAACCGCTGAATCCACACGTGAGTTTTACTCTGTCAGTTGAATGCACACATTGACAACCATTCAGTTAGATAGCTCCGTTTTGGTTTTAGAAGCAGATATTTCTCTGTACAGCCTATGGTCCCATTCACTCGGGAATATCCCAACACAGCTCTTAGAAGAAACGTGTTTCTGACTCGCTGTATCTCAACCTAGATTCAACTCTCTTAGGTGAACGAACTCACTGCAGAGCAGTTTCAAGGAAACGTTTCTCCTGTGTTTTAGACGAAGTTTCCTGAGGTTTAGTACGTATGCCGGCATTGCGATGGAAATACCGGTTTTGGGATTCTGCACAGAAAGGGTTTGCAAACCGCTGAATCCACACGTGAGTTTAACTCTGTCAGTTGAATGCACACATTGAAAACCATTTTGTTAGACAGCTCCGTTTTGGTTTTAGAAGCAGATATTTCTCTGTACAGCCTATGGACTCATTCACTCGGGAATATCCCAACGCGGCTCCTAGAAGAAACGTGTTTCTGACTCGCTGAATCTCAACATAGATTCAACTCTCTTAGGTGAACGAACGCACAGCAGAGCAGTTTCAAGGAAACGATTCTGCTGAGTTTTAGACCAAGTTTACTGCTGTTTAGTACGTATGCCGGCATTGGGATGGAAATACCGGTTTTGGGATTCTGCACAGAAACAGTTTGCAAACCGCTGAATCCTCACGTGAGTTTAACTCTGTCAGTTGAATGCGCACATTGACAAGCATTCAGTTAGAGAGCTCCGTTTAGGTTTTAGAAGCAGATATTTCTCTGTACATCCTATGGTTCCATTCACTCGGGAATATCACAACGCAGCTCCTAGACGAAACTTGTTTCTGACTCGATGAATCTCAACATAGATTCAACTCTCTTAGGTGAACGAACGCACAGCAGAGCAGTTTCAAGGAAACGTTTCTCCTGAGTTTTAGACGAAGTTTCCAGCGGTTTACTACGTATGCTGGCATTGGGCTGGAAATACCGGTATTGGGATTCTGCACAGAAAGGGTTTGCAAACCGCTGAATCCACACGTGAGTTTAACTCTGTCAGTTGAATGCACACATTGACAACCATTCAGTTAGATAGCTCCGTTTTGGTTTTAGAAGCAGATATTTCTCTGTACAGCCTATGGTCCCATTCACTCGGGAATATCCCATCGCAGCTCCTAGAAGAAACGTGTTTCTGACTCGCTGAATCTCAACATAGATTCAACTCTCTTAGGTGAACGAACGCACAGCAGAGCAGTTTCAAGGAAACCTTTCTCCTGAGTTTTAGACGAAGTTTCCTGCGGTTTAGGACGTATGCCGGCATTGGGCTGGAAATACCGGTTTTGGGATTCTGCACAGAAAGGGTTTGCAAACCGCTGAATCCACACGTGAGTTTTACTCTGTCACTTGAATGCCCACATTGACAACCATTCAGTTAGATAGCTCCGTTTTGGTTTAAGAAGCAGATATTTCTCTGTACAGCCTATGGTCCCATTCACTCGGGAATATCCCAACGCAGCTCCAAGAAGAAACGTGTTTCTGACTCGCTGAATCTCAACATAGATTCAACTCTCTTAGCTGAACGAACACACAGCAGAGAAGTTTCAAGGCAACGTTTCTCCTGAGATTTAGACGAAGTTTTCTGCGGTTTAGTACGTATGCCGGCATTGGGATGGAAATACCGGTATTGGGATTCTGCACAGAAAGGGTTTGCAAACCGCTGAATCCACACGTCAGTTTAACTCCGTCACTTGAATGCACACATTGACAACCATTCACTTAGATAGCTCCGTTTTGGTTTTAGAAGCAGATATTTCTCTGTACAGCCTATGGTCCCATTCACTCGGGAATATCCCAACACAGCTCCTAGAAGAAACGTGTTTCTGACTCGCTGAATCTCAACATAGATTCAACTCTCTTAGGTGAACGAACACACAGCAGAGCCGTTTCAAGGAAACGTTTCTCCTGAGTTTTAGGCGAAGTTTCCTGCGGTTTAGTACGTATGCCGTCATTGGGCTGGAAATACCGGTTTTGGGATTCTGCAAAGAAAGGGTTTGCCAACCGCTGAATCCACACGTGAGTTTAACTCTGTCACTTGAATGCACACATTGACAACCATTCAGTTAGATAGCTCCGTTTAGGTTTTAAAAGCAGATATTTCTCTGTACAGCCTATGGTCCCATTCACTCTGGAATATCCCAGCGCAGCTCCTAGAACAAACGTGTTTCTGACTCGCTGAATCTCCACATAGATTCAACTCTCTTAGGTGAGCGAATGCACAGCAGAGCAGTTTCAAGGAAACGTTTCTCCTGAGTTTTAGTCGAAGTTTTCGGCGATTTAGTACGTATGCCGGCATTGGGCTGGAAATACCGGTATTGGGAATCTGTACAGAAAGGGTTTGCAAACCGCTGAATCCACACGTGAGTTTAACTCTGTCAGTTGAATGCACACATTGACAACCATTCAGTTAGATAGCTCCGTTTTGGTTTTAGAAGCAGATATTTCTCTGTACAGCCTATGTTCCCATTCACTCGGGAATATCCCAACACAGCTCCTAGAAGAAACGTGTTTCTGACTCGCTGAATCTCAACATAGATTCAACTCTCTTAGGTGAATGAACGCACAGCAGAGCAGTTTCAAGGAAACGATTCTCCTGAGTTTCAGACCAAGTTTACTGCTGTTTAGTACGTATGCCGGCATTGGGATGGAAATACCGGTATTGGGATTCTGCACAGAAACGGTTTGCAAACCGCTGAATCCACAAGTGAGTTTAACTCTGTCAGTTGAATGCACACATTGTCAACCATTTTGTTAGACAGCTCCGTTTTGATTTTAGAAGCAGATATTTCGCTGTACAGCCTATGGACCCATTCACTTGGGAATATCCCAACGCGGCTCCTAGAAGAATCGTGTTTCTGACTCGCTGAATCTCAACATAGATTCAACTCTCTTAGGTGAACGAACGCACAGCAGAGCAGTTTCAAGGAAACGATTCTGCTGAGTTTTAGATCAAGTTTACTGCTGTTTAGTACGTATGCCGGCATTGGGATCGAAATACCGGTTTTGGGATTCTGCACAGAAACGGTTTGCAAACCGCTGAATCCTCACGTGAGTTTAACTCTGTCAGTTGAATGCGCACATTGACAAGCATTCAGTTAGATAGGTCCGTTTAGGTTTTAGAAGCAGATATTTCTCTGTACAGCCTATGGTCCCATTCACTCGGGAATATCACAACGCAGCTCCTAGAAGAAACGTGTTTCTGACTCGATGAATCTCAACATAGATTCAACTCTCTTAGGTGAACGAACGCACAGCAGAGCAGTTTCAAGGAAACGTTTCTCCTGAGTTCTAGACGAAGTTTCCTGCGGTTTAGGACGTATGCCGGCATTGGGCTTTAAATACCGGTTTTGGGATTCTGCACAGAAAGGGTTTCCAAACCGCTGAATCCACACGTGAGTTTTACTCTGTCAGTTGAATGCACACATTGACAACCATTCAGTTCGATAGCTCCGTTTTGGTTTTAGAAGCAGATATTTCTCTGTACAGCCTATGGTCCCATTCACTCGGGAATATCCCAACACAGCTCCTAGAAGAAACGTGTTTCTGACTCGCTGAATCTCAACATAGATTCAATTCTCTTAGGTGAATGAACGCACAGCAGACCAGTTTCAAGGAAACGTTTCTCCTGAGTTTTACACGAAGTTTCCTGCGGTTTAGGACGTATGCCGGCATTGGGCTGGAAATACTGGTTTTGGGATTCTGCACAGAAAGGGTTTGCAAACCGCTGAATCCACACGTGAGTTTTACTCTGTCAGTTGAATGCACACATTGACAACCATTCAGTTAGATAGCTCCTTTTTGGTTTTAAAAGCAGATATTTCTCTGTACAGCCTATGGTCCCATTCACTCGGGAATATCCCAACGCAGCTCCTAGAAGAAACGTGGTTCTGACTCGCTGAATCTCAACATAGATTCAACTCTCTTAGGTGAACGAATGCACAGCAGAGCAGTTTCAAGGAAACGTTTCTCCTGAGTTTTAGACGAAGTTTCCTGAGGTTTAGTACGTATGCCGGCATTGGGCTGGAAATACCGGTATTGGGATTCTGCACAGAAAGGGTTTGCAAACCGCTGAATCCACACGTGAGTTTAACTCTGTCAGTTGAATGCACACATTGACAACCATTTTGTTAGACAGCTCCGTTTTTGTATTAGAAGCAGATATTTCGCGGTTAAGCCTATGGTCCCATTCACTCGGGAATATCCCAATGCAGCTCCTAGAAGAAACGTGTTTCTGACTCGCTGTATTTCAACATAGATTCAACTCTCTTAGGTGAACGAACACACAGCAGAGCAGTTTCAAGGAAACGATTCTCCTGAGTTTTAGACCAAGTTTACTGCTGTTTAGTACGTATGCCGGCATTGGGATGGAAATACCGGTTTTGGGATTCTGCACAGAAACGGTTTGCAAACCGCTGAATCCACACGTGAGTTTAACTCTGTCAGTTGAATGCGCACATTGACAAGCATTCAGTTGGATAGCTCTGTTTTGGTTTTAGTAGCAGATATTTCTCTGTACAGCCTATGGTCCCATTCACTTGGGAATATCCCAACGCAGCTCCTAGAAGAAACGTGTTTCTGACTCGCTGAATCTCAACATGGATTCAACTCTCTTAGGTGAACGAATGCACAGCAGAGCAGTTTCAAGGAAATCTTTCTCCTGAGTTTTAGACGAAGTTTCCGGCGGTTTAGGACGTATGCCGACATTTGGCTGGAAATACCGGTATTGGGATTCTGCACAGAAAGGGTTTGCAAACCGCGGAATCCACACGTGAGTTTAACTCTGTCACTTGAATGCACACATTGACAACCATTCAGTTAGATAGCTCCGTTTTGGTTTTAGAAGCAGATATTTCTCTGTACAGCCTATGGTCCCATTCACTCGGGAATATCCCAACACAGCTCCTAGAAGAAACGTGTTTCTGACTCGCTGTTTCTCAACCTAGATTCAACTCTCTTAGGTGAACGAACTCACAGCAGAGCAGTTTCAAGGAAACGATTCTGCTGAGTTTTAGACGAAGTTTACTGCTGTTTAGTACGTATGCCGGCATTGGGATGGAAATACCGGTTTTGGGATTCTGAACAGAAACGGTTTGCAAACCGCTGAATCCTCACGTGAGTTTAACTCTGTCAGTTGAATGCGCACATTGACAAGCATTCAGTTAGAGAGCTCCGTTTAGGTTTTAGAAGCAGATATTTCTCTGTACAGCCTATGGTTCCATTCACTCGGGAATATCACAACGCAGCTCCTAGACGAAACTTGTTTCTGACTCGATGAATCTCAACATAGATTCAACTCTCTTAGGTGAACGAACGCACAGCAGAGCAGTTTCAAGGAAACGTTTCTCCTGAGTTTTAGACGAAGTTTCCGGCGGTTTAGTACGTATGCTGGCATTGGGCTGGAAATACCGGTATTGGAATTCTGCACAGAAAGGGTTTGCAAACCGCTGAATCCACACGTGAGTTTAACTCTGTCAGTTGAATGCACACATTGACAACCATTCAGTTAGATAGCTCCGTTTTGGTTTTAGAAGCAGATATTTATCTGTACAGCCTATGGTCCCATTCACTCGGGAATATCCCATCGCAGCTCCTAGAAGAAACGTGTTTCTGACTCGCTGAATCTCCACATAGATTCAACTCCCTTAGGTGAACGAATGCACAGCAGAGCAGTTTCAAGGAAACGTTTCTCCTGAGTTTTAGACGAAGTTTCCGGCGGTTTAGTACGTATGCCGACATTGGGCTGGAAATACCGGTATTGGGATTCTGCACAGAAAGGGTTTGCAAACCGCTGAATCCACACGTGAGTTTAACTCTGTCAGTTGAATGCACACATTGACAACCATTTTGTTAGACAGCTCCGTTTTGGTTTTAGAAGCAGATATTTCTCTGTACAGCCTATGGACTCATTCACTCGGGAATATCCCAACGCGGCTCCTAGAAGAAACGTGTTTCTGACTCGCTGAATCTCAACATAGATTCAACTCTCTTAGGTGAACGAACGCACAGCAGAGCAGTTTCAAGGAAACGTTTCTCCTGAGTTTTAGACGAAGTTTCCGGCGGTTTAGTACGTATGCTGGCATTGGGCTGGAAATACCGGTATTGGAATTCTGCACAGAAAGGGTTTGCCAACCGCTGAATCCACACGTGAGTTTAACTCTGTCAGTTGAATGCACACATTGACAACCATTCAGTTAGATAGCTCCGTTTTGGTTTTTGAAGCAGATATTTCTCTGTACAGCCTATGGTCACATTCACTCGGGAATATCCCAACGCAGCTCCTAGAAGAAACGTGTTTCTGACTCGCGGAATCTCAACATAGATTCAACTCTCTTAGGTGAACGAACGCACAGCAGAGCAGTTTCAAGGAAACGTTTCTCCTGAGTTTTAGGCGAAGTTTCCTGCGGTTTAGTACGTATGCCGTCATTGGGCTGGAAATACCGGTTTTGGGATTCTGCAAAGAAAGGGTTTGCCAACCGCTGAATCCACACGTGAGTTTAACTCTGTCACTTGAATGCACACATTGACAACCATTCATTTAGATAGCTCCGTTTTGGTTTTAGAAGCAGATATTTCTCTGTACAGCCTATGGTCCCATTCACTCGGGAATATCCCAGCGCAGCTCCTAGAAGAAACGTGTTTCTGACTCGCTGAATCTCCACATAGATTCAACTCTCTTAGGTGAACGAATGCACAGCAGAGCAGTTTCAAGGAAACGTTTCTCCTGAGTTTTAGTCGAAGTTTTCGGCGATTTAGTACGTATGCCGGCATTGGGCTGGAAATACCGGTATTGGGATTCTGTACAGAAAGGGTTTGCAAACCGCTGAATCCACACGTGAGTTTAACTCTGTCAGTTGAATGCACACATTGACAACCATTCAGTTAGATAGCTCCGTTTTGGTTTTGGAAGCAGATATTTCTCTGTACAGCCTATGGTCCCATTCACTCGGGAATATCCCAAGGCAGCTCCTAGAAGAAACGTATTTCTGACTCGCTGAATCTCAACATAGATTCAACTCTCTTAGGTGAACGAACGCACAGCAGAGCAGTTTCAAGGAAACGATTCTCCTGAGTTTTAAACCAAGTTTACTGCTGTTTAGTACGTATGCCGGCATTGGGATGGAAATACCGGTTTTGGGATTCTGCACAGAAACGGTTTGCAAACCGCTGAATGCACACGTGAGTTTAACTCTGTCAGTTGAATGCGCACATTGATAATCATTCAGTTAGATAGCTCCATTATGGTTTTAGAAGCAGATATTTCTCTGTACAGCCTATGGTCCCATTCACTCGGGAATATCCCAACGCAGCTCCTAGAAGAAACGTGTTTCTGACTCGCTGAATCTCCACATAGATTCAACTCTCTTAGGTGAACGAACGCACAGCAGAGCAGTTTCAAGGAAACGTTTCTCCTGAGTTTTAGACGAAGTTTCCGGCGGTTTAGTACGTATGCCGGCATTGGGATGGAAATACCGGTATTGGGATTCTGCACAGAAAGGGTTTGCAAACCGCTGAATCCACACGGGAGTTTAACTCTGTCAGTTGAATGCACACATTGACAACCATTCAGTTAGATAGCTCCGTTTTGGTTTTAGAAGCAGATATTTCTCTGTACAGCCTATGGTCCCATTCACTCGGTAATATCCCAACGCAGCTCCTAGAAGAAACGTGTTTCTGACTCGCTGAATCTCCACATAGATTCAACTCCCTTAGGTGAACGAATGCACAGCAGAGCAGTTTCAAGGAAACGTTTCTCCTGAGTTTTCGACGAAGTTTCCGGCGGTTTAGTACGTATGCCGACATTGGCCTGGAAATACCGGTATTGGAATTCTGCACAGAAAGGGTTTGCAAACCGCTGAATCCACACGTGAGTTTAACTCTGTCACTTGAATGCACACATTGACAAGCATTCAGTTAGATAGCTCCGTTTTGGTTTTAGAAGCAGATATTTCTCTGTACAGCCTATGGTCCCATTCACTCGGGAATATCCCAACACAGCTCTTAGAAGAAGAAACGTGTCTCTGACTCGCTGTATCTCAACCTAGATTCAACTCTCTTAGGTGAACGAACTCTCAGCAGAGCAGTTTCAAGGAAACGTTTCTCCTGAGTTTTAGACGAAGTTTCCTGAGGTTTAGTACGTATGCCGGCATTGGGATGGAAATACCGGTTTTGCGATTCTGCACAGAAAGGGTTTTGCAAACCGCTGAATCCACACGTGAGTTTAACTCTGTCAGTTGAATGCACACATTGACAACCATTTTGTTAGACAGCTCCGTTTTGGTTTTAGAAGCAGATATTTCTCTGTACAGCCTATGGTCCCATTCACTCGGGAATATCCCAACACAGCTCCTAGAAGAAACGTGTTTCTGACTCACTGAATCTCAACATAGATTCAACTCTCTTAGGTGAACGAACGCACAGCAGAGCAGTTTCAAGGAAACGATTCTCCTGAGTTTCAGACCAAGTTTACTGCTGTTTAGTACGTATGCCGGCATTGGGATGGAAATACTGGTTTTGGGATTCTGCACAGAAACGGTTTGCAAACCGCTGAATCCTCACGTGAGTTTAACTCTGTCAGTTGAATGCACACATTGACAAGCATTCAGTTAGATAGCTCCGTTTTTGTTTTAGAAGCAGATATTTCTCTGTACAGCCTATGGTCCCATTCACTCGGGAATATCCCAAGGCAGCTCCTAGAAGAAACGTATTTCTGACTCGCTGAATCTCAACATAGATTCAACTCTCTTAGGTGAACGAACGCACAGCAGAGCAGTTTCAAGGAAACGATTCTCCTGAGTTATAAACCAAGTTTACTGCTGTTTAGTACGTATGCCGGCATTGGGATGGAAATACCGGTTTTGGGATTCTGCACAGAAACGGTTTGCAAACCGCAGAATGCACACGTGAGTTTAACTCTGTCAGTTGAATGCGCACATTGATAATCATTCAGTTAGATAGCTCCGGTATGGTTTTAGAAGCAGATATTTCTCTGTACAGCCTATGGTCCCATTCACTCGGGAATATCCCATCTCAGCTCCAAGAAGAAACGTGTTTCTGACTCGCTGAATCTCAACATAGATTCAACTCTCTTAGGTGAACGAACGCACAGCAGAGCAGTTTCAAGGAAACGTTTCTCCTGAGTTTTAGACGAAGTTTCCGGCGGTTTAGTATGTATGCTGGCATTGGGCTGGAAATACCGGTATTGGGATTCTGCACAGAAAGGGTTTGCAAACCGCTGAATACACACGTGAGTTTAACTCTGTCAGTTGAATGCACACATTGACAACCATTCAGTTAGATAGCTCCGTTTTGGTTTTAGAAGCAGATATTTCTCTGTACAGCCTATGGTCCCATTCACTCGGGAATATCCCATCGCAGCTCCTAGAAGAAACGTGTTTCTGTCTCGCTGAATCTCAACATAGATTCAACTCTCTTAGGTGAACGAATGCACAGCAGAGCAGTTTCAAGGAAACCTTTCTCCTGAGTTTTAGACGAAGTTTCCGGCGGTTTAGTACGTATGCCGGCATTGGGCTGGAAATACCGGGATTGGGATTCTGCACAGAAAGGGTTTGCTAACCGCTGAATCCACACGTGAGTTTAACTCTGTCAGTTGAATGCACACATTGACAACCATTCAGTTAGATAGCTCCGTTTTGGTTTTAGAAGCAGATATTTCTCTGTACAGCCTATGTTCCCATTCACTCGGGAATATCCCAACACAGCTCCTAGAAGAAACGTGTTTCTGACTCGCTGAATCTCAACATAGATTCAACTCTCTTAGGTGAATGAACGCACAGCAGAGCAGTTTCAAGGAAACGATTCTCCTGAGTTTCAGACCAAGTTTACTGCTGTTTAGTACGTATGCCGGCATTGGGATGGAAATACCGGTATTGGGATTCTGCACAGAAACGGTTTGCAAACCGCTGAATCCACAAGTGAGTTTAACTCTGTCAGTTGAATGCACACATTGTCAACCATTTTGTTAGACGGCTCCGTTTTGATTTTAGAAGCAGATATTTCGCTGTACAGCCTATGGATCCATTCACTTGGGAATATCCCAACGCGGCTCCTAGAAGAATCGTGTTTCTGACTCGCTGAATCTCAACATAGATTCAACTCTCTTAGGTGAACGAACGCACAGCAGAGCAGTTTCAAGGAAACGATTCTGCTGAGTTTTAGATCAAGTTTACTGCTGTTTAGTACGTATGCCGGCATTGGGATCGAAATACCGGTTTTGGGATTCTGCACAGAAACGGTTTGCAAACCGCTGAATCCTCACGTGAGTTTAACTCTGTCAGTTGAATGCGCACATTGACAAGCATTCAGTTAGATAGGTCCGTTTAGGTTTTAGAAGCAGATATTTCTCTGTACAGCCTATGGTCCCATTCACTCGGGAATATCACAACGCAGCTCCTAGAAGAAACGTGTTTCTGACTCGATGAATCTCAACATAGATTCAACTCTCTTAGGTGAACGAACGCACAGCAGAGCAGTTTCAAGGAAACGTTTCTCCTGAGTTCTAGACGAAGTTTCCTGCGGTTTAGGACGTATGCCGGCATTGGGCTTTAAATACCGGTTTTGGGATTCTGCACAGAAAGGGTTTCCAAACCGCTGAATCCACACGTGAGTTTTACTCTGTCAGTTGAATGCTCACATTGACAACCATTCAGTTCGATAGCTCCGTTTTGGTTTTAGAAGCAGATATTTCTCTGTACAGCCTATGGTCCCATTCACTCGGGAATATCCCAACACAGCTCCTAGAAGAAACGTGTTTCTGACTCGCTGAATCTCAACATAGATTCAATTCTCTTAGGTGAATGAACGCACAGCAGACCAGTTTCAAGGAAACGTTTCTCCTGAGTTTTAGACGAAGTTTCCTGCGGTTTAGGACGTATGCCGGCATTGGGCTGGAAATACTGGTTTTGGGATTCTGCACAGAAAGGGTTTGCAAACCGCTGAATCCACACGTGAGTTTTACTCTGTCAGTTGAATGCACACATTGACAACCATTCAGTTAGATAGCTCCGTTTTGGTTTTAGAAGCAGATATTTCTCTGTACAGCCTATGGTCCCATTCACTCGGGAATATCCCAACACAGCTCTTAGAAGAAACGTGTTTCTGACTCGCTGTATCTCAACCTAGATTCAACTCTCTTAGGTGAACGAACTCACTGCAGAGCAGTTTCAAGGAAACGTTTCTCCTGTGTTTTAGACGAAGTTTCCTGAGGTTTAGTACGTATGCCGGCATTGGGATGGAAATACCGGTTTTGGGATTCTGCACAGAAAGGGTTTGCAAACCGCTGAATCCACACGTGAGTTTAACTCTGTCAGTTGAATGCACACATTGAAAACCATTTTGTTAGACAGCTCCGTTTTGGTTTTAGAAGCAGATATTTCTCTGTACAGCCTATGGACTCATTCACTCGGGAATATCCCAACGCGGCTCCTAGAAGAAACGTGTTTCTGACTCGCTGAATCTCAACATAGATTCAACTCTCTTAGGTGAACGAACGCACAGCAGAGCAGTTTCAAGGAAACGATTCTGCTGAGTTTTAGACCAAGTTTACTGCTGTTTAGTACGTATGCCGGCATTGGGATGGAAATACCGGTTTTGGGATTCTGCACAGAAACAGTTTGCAAACCGCTGAATCCTCACGTGAGTTTAACTCTGTCAGTTGAATGCGCACATTGACAAGCATTCAGTTAGAGAGCTCCGTTTAGGTTTTATAAGCAGATATTTCTCTGTACATCCTATGGTTCCATTCACTCGGGAATATCACAACGCAGCTCCTAGACGAAACTTGTTTCTGACTCGATGAATCTCAACATAGATTCAACTCTCTTAGGTGAACGAACGCACAGCAGAGCAGTTTCAAGGAAACGTTTCTCCTGAGTTTTAGACGAAGTTTCCAGCGGTTTAGTACGTATGCTGGCATTGGGCTGGAAATACCGGTATTGGGATTCTGCACAGAAAGGGTTTGCAAACCGCTGAATCCACACGTGAGTTTAACTCTGTCAGTTGAATGCACACATTGACAACCATTCAGTTAGATAGCTCCGTTTTGGTTTTAGAAGCAGATATTTCTCTGTACAGCCTATGGTCCCATTCACTCGGGAATATCCCATCGCAGCTCCTAGAAGAAACGTGTTTCTGACTCGCTGAATCTCAACATAGATTCAACTCTCTTAGGTGAACGAACGCACAGCAGAGCAGTTTCAAGGAAACCTTTCTCCTGAGTTTTAGACGAAGTTTCCTGCGGTTTAGGACGTATGCCGGCATTGGGCTGGAAATACCGGTTTTGGGATTCTGCACAGAAAGGGTTTCCAAACCGCTGAATCCACACGTGAGTTTTACTCTGTCAGTTGAATGCTCACATTGACAACCATTCAGTTCGATAGCTCCGTTTTGGTTTTAGAAGCAGATATTTCTCTGTACAGCCTATGGTCCCATTCACTCGGGAATATCCCAACACAGCTCCTAGAAGAAACGTGTTTCTGACTCGCTGAATCTCAACATAGATTCAATTCTCTTAGGTGAATGAACGCACAGCAGACCAGTTTCAAGGAAACGTTTCTCCTGAGTTTTAGACGAAGTTTCCTGCGGTTTAGGACGTATGCCGGCATTGGGCTGGAAATACTGGTTTTGGGATTCTGCACAGAAAGGGTTTGCAAACCGCTGAATCCACACGTGAGTTTTACTCTGTCAGTTGAATGCACACATTGACAACCATTCAGTTAGATAGCTCCGTTTTGGTTTTAGAAGCAGATATTTCTCTGTACAGCCTATGGTCCCATTCACTCGGGAATATCCCAACACAGCTCTTAGAAGAAACGTGTTTCTGACTCGCTGTATCTCAACCTAGATTCAACTCTCTTAGGTGAACGAACTCACTGCAGAGCAGTTTCAAGGAAACGTTTCTCCTGTGTTTTAGACGAAGTTTCCTGAGGTTTAGTACGTATGCCGGCATTGGGATGGAAATACCGGTTTTGGGATTCTGCACAGAAAGGGTTTGCAAACCGCTGAATCCACACGTGAGTTTAACTCTGTCAGTTGAATGCACACATTGAAAACCATTTTGTTAGACAGCTCCGTTTTGGTTTTAGAAGCAGATATTTCTCTGTACAGCCTATGGACTCATTCACTCGGGAATATCCCAACGCGGCTCCTAGAAGAAACGTGTTTCTGACTCGCTGAATCTCAACATAGATTCAACTCTCTTAGGTGAACGAACGCACAGCAGAGCAGTTTCAAGGAAACGATTCTGCTGAGTTTTAGACCAAGTTTACTGCTGTTTAGTACGTATGCCGGCATTGGGATGGAAATACCGGTTTTGGGATTCTGCACAGAAACAGTTTGCAAACCGCTGAATCCTCACGTGAGTTTAACTCTGTCAGTTGAATGCGCACATTGACAAGCATTCAGTTAGAGAGCTCCGTTTAGGTTTTATAAGCAGATATTTCTCTGTACATCCTATGGTTCCATTCACTCGGGAATATCACAACGCAGCTCCTAGACGAAACTTGTTTCTGACTCGATGAATCTCAACATAGATTCAACTCTCTTAGGTGAACGAACGCACAGCAGAGCAGTTTCAAGGAAACGTTTCTCCTGAGTTTTAGACGAAGTTTCCAGCGGTTTAGTACGTATGCTGGCATTGGGCTGGAAATACCGGTATTGGGATTCTGCACAGAAAGGGTTTGCAAACCGCTGAATCCACACGTGAGTTTAACTCTGTCAGTTGAATGCACACATTGACAACCATTCAGTTAGATAGCTCCGTTTTGGTTTTAGAAGCAGATATTTCTCTGTACAGCCTATGGTCCCATTCACTCGGGAATATCCCATCGCAGCTCCTAGAAGAAACGTGTTTCTGACTCGCTGAATCTCAACATAGATTCAACTCTCTTAGGTGAACGAACGCACAGCAGAGCAGTTTCAAGGAAACCTTTCTCCTGAGTTTTAGACGAAGTTTCCTGCGGTTTAGGACGTATGCCGGCATTGGGCTGGAAATACCGGTTTTGGGATTCTGCACAGAAAGGGTTTGCAAACCGCTGAATCCACACGTGAGTTTTACTCTGTCACTTGAATGCCCACATTGACAACCATTCAGTTAGATAGCTCCGTTTTGGTTTAAGAAGCAGATATTTCTCTGTACAGCCTATGGTCCCATTCACTCGGGAATATCCCAACGCAGCTCCAAGAAGAAACGTGTTTCTGACTCGCTGAATCTCAACATAGATTCAACTCTCTTAGCTGAACGAACACACAGCAGAGAAGTTTCAAGGCAACGTTTCTCCTGAGATTTAGACGAAGTTTCCTGCGGTTTACTACGTATGCCGGCATTGGGATGGAAATACCGGTATTGGGATTCTGCACAGAAAGGGTTTGCAAACCGCTGAATCCACACGTCAGTTTAACTCTGTCACTTGAATGCACACATTGACAACCATTCACTTAGATAGCTCCGTTTTGGTTTTAGAAGCAGATATTTCTCTGTACAGCCTATGGTCCCATTCACTCGGGAATATCCCAACACAGCTCCTAGAAGAAACGTGTTTCTGACTCGCTGAATCTCAACATAGATTCAACTCTCTTAGGTGAACGAACACACAGCAGAGCCGTTTCAAGGAAACGTTTCTCCTGAGTTTTAGGCGAAGTTTCCTGCGGTTTAGTACGTATGCCGTCATTGGGCTGGAAATACCGGTTTTGGGATTCTGCAAAGAAAGGGTTTGCCAACCGCTGAATCCACACGTGAGTTTAACTCTGTCACTTGAATGCACACATTGACAACCATTCAGTTAGATAGCTCCGTTTAGGTTTTAAAAGCAGATATTTCTCTGTACAGCCTATGGTCCCATTCACTCTGGAATATCCCAGCGCAGCTCCTAGAACAAACGTGTTTCTGACTCGCTGAATCTCCACATAGATTCAACTCTCTTAGGTGAGCGAATGCACAGCAGAGCAGTTTCAAGGAAACGTTTCTCCTGAGTTTTAGTCGAAGTTTTCGGCGATTTAGTACGTATGCCGGCATTGGGCTGGAAATACCGGTATTGGGAATCTGTACAGAAAGGGTTTGCAAACCGCTGAATCCACACGTGAGTTTAACTCTGTCAGTTGAATGCACACATTGACAACCATTCAGTTAGATAGCTCCGTTTTGGTTTTAGAAGCAGATATTTCTCTGTACAGCCTATGTTCCCATTCACTCGGGAATATCCCAACACAGCTCCTAGAAGAAACGTGTTTCTGACTCGCTGAATCTCAACATAGATTCAACTCTCTTAGGTGAATGAACGCACAGCAGAGCAGTTTCAAGGAAACGATTCTCCTGAGTTTCAGACCAAGTTTACTGCTGTTTAGTACGTATGCCGGCATTGGGATGGAAATACCGGTATTGGGATTCTGTACAGAAAGGGTTTGCAAACCGCTGAATCCACAAGTGAGTTTAACTCTGTCAGTTGAATGCACACATTGTCAACCATTTTGTTAGACAGCTCCGTTTTGATTTTAGAAGCAGATATTTCGCTGTACAGACTATGGACCCATTCACTTGGGAATATCCCAACGCGGCTCCTAGAAGAATCGTGTTTCTGACTCGCTGAATCTCAACATAGATTCAACTCTCTTAGGTGAACGAACGCACAGCAGAGCAGTTTCAAGGAAACGATTCTGCTGAGTTTTAGATCAAGTTTACTGCTGTTTAGTACGTATGCCGGCATTGGGATCGAAATACCGGTTTTGGGATTCTGCACAGAAACGGTTTGCAAACCGCTGAATCCTCACGTGAGTTTAACTCTGTCAGTTGAATGCGCACATTGACAAGCATTCAGTTAGATAGGTCCGTTTAGGTTTTAGAAGCAGATATTTCTCTGTACAGCCTATGGTCCCATTCACTCGGGAATATCACAACGCAGCTCCTAGAAGAAACGTGTTTCTGACTCGATGAATCTCAACATAGATTCAACTCTCTTAGGTGAACGAACGCACAGCAGAGCAGTTTCAAGGAAACGTTTCTCCTGAGTTCTAGACGAAGTTTCCTGCGGTTTAGGACGTATGCCGGCATTGGGCTTTAAATACCGGTTTTGGGATTCTGCACAGAAAGGGTTTCCAAACCGCTGAATCCACACGTGAGTTTTACTCTGTCAGTTGAATGCACACATTGACAACCATTCAGTTCGATAGCTCCGTTTTGGTTTTAGAAGCAGATATTTCTCTGTACAGCCTATGGTCCCATTCACTCGGGAATATCCCAACACAGCTCCTAGAAGAAACGTGTATCTGACTCGCTGAATCTCAACATAGATTCAATTCTCTTAGGTGAATGAACGCACAGCAGACCAGTTTCAAGGAAACGTTTCTCCTGAGTTTTAGACGAAGTTTCCTGCGGTTTAGGACGTATGCCGGCATTGGGCTGGAAATACTGGTTTTGGGATTCTGCACAGAAAGGGTTTGCAAACCGCTGAATCCACACGTGAGTTTTACTCTGTCAGTTGAATGCACACATTGACAACCATTCAGTTAGATAGCTCCGTTTTGGTTTTAAAAGCAGATATTTCTCTGTACAGCCTATGGTCCCATTCACTCGGGAATATCCCAACGCAGCTCCTAGAAGAAACGTGGTTCTGACTCGCTGAATCTCAACATAGATTCAACTCTCTTAGGTGAACGAATGCACAGCAGAGCAGTTTCAAGGAAACGTTTCTCCTGAGTTTTAGACGAAGTTTCCTAAGGTTTAGTACGTATGCCGGCATTGGGCTGGAAATACCGGTATTGGGATTCTGCACAGAAAGGGTTTGCAAACCGCTGAATCCACACGTGAGTTTAACTCTGTCAGTTGAATGCACACATTGACAACCATTTTGTTAGACAGCTCCGTTTTTGTATTAGAAGCAGATATTTCGCGGTTAAGCCTATGGTCCCATTCACTCGGGAATATCCCAATGCAGCTCCTAGAAGAAACGTGTTTCTGACTCGCTGTATTTCAACATAGATTCAACTCTCTTAGGTGAACGAACACACAGCAGAGCAGTTTCAAGGAAACGATTCTCCTGAGTTTTAGACCAAGTTTACTGCTGTTTAGTACGTATGCCGGCATTGGGATGGAAATACCGGTTTTGGGATTCTGCACAGAAACGGTTTGCAAACCGCTGAATCCACACGTGAGTTTAACTCTGTCAGTTGAATGCGCACATTGACAAGCATTCAGTTAGATAGCTCTGTTTTGGTTTTAGTAGCAGATATTTCTCTGTACAGCCTATGGTCCCATTCACTTGGGAATATCCCAACGCAGCTCCTAGAAGAAACGTGTTTCTGACTCGCTGAATCTCAACATGGATTCAACTCTCTTAGGTGAACGAATGCACAGCAGAGCAGTTTCAAGGAAATCTTTCTCCTGAGTTTTAGACGAAGTTTCCGGCGGTTTAGGACGTATGCCGACATTGGGCTGGAAATACCGGTATTGGGATTCTGCACAGAAAGGGTTTGCAAACCGCGGAATCCACACGTGAGTTTAACTCTGTCACTTGAATGCACACATTGACAACCATTCAGTTAGATAGCTCCGTTTTGGTTTTAGAAGCAGATATTTCTCTGTACAGCCTATGGTCCCATTCACTCGGGAATATCCCAACACAGCTCCTAGAAGAAACGTGTTTCTGACTCGCTGTTTCTCAACCTAGATTCAACTCTCTTAGGTGAACGAACTCACAGCAGAGCAGTTTCAAGGAAACGATTCTGCTGAGTTTTAGACGAAGTTTACTGCTGTTTAGTACGTATGCCGGCATTGGGATGGAAATACCGGTTTTGGGATTCTGCACAGAAACGGTTTGCAAACCGCTGAATCCTCACGTGAGTTTAACTCTGTCAGTTGAATGCGCACATTGACAAGCATTCAGTTAGAGAGCTCCGTTTAGGTTTTAGAAGCAGATATTTCTCTGTACAGCCTATGGTTCCATTCACTCGGGAATATCACAACGCAGCTCCTAGACGAAACTTGTTTCTGACTCGATGAATCTCAACATAGATTCAACTCTCTTAGGTGAACGAACGCACAGCAGAGCAGTTTCAAGGAAACGTTTCTCCTGAGTTTTAGACGAAGTTTCCGGCGGCTTAGTACGTATGCTGGCATTGGGCTGGAAATACCGGTATTGGAATTCTGCACAGAAAGGGTTTGCAAACCGCTGAATCCACACGTGAGTTTAACTCTGTCAGTTGAATGCACACATTGACAACCATTCAGTTAGATAGCTCCGTTTTGGTTTTAGAAGCAGATATTTCTCTGTACAGCCTATGGTCCCATTCACTCGGGAATATCCCATCGCAGCTCCTAGAAGAAACGTGTTTCTGACTCGCTGAATCTCCACATAGATTCAACTCCCTTAGGTGAACGAATGCACAGCAGAGTAGTTTCAAGGAAACGTTTCTCCTGAGTTTTAGACGAAGTTTCCGGCGGTTTAGTACGTATGCCGACATTGGGCTGGAAATACCGGTATTGGGATTCTGCACAGAAAGGGTTTGCAAACCGCTGAATCCACACGTGAGTTTAACTCTGTCAGTTGAATGCACACATTGACAACCATTTTGTTAGACAGCTCCGTTTTGGTTTTAGAAGCAGATATTTCTCTGTACAGCCTATGGACTCATTCACTCGGGAATATCCCAACGCGGCTCCTAGAAGAAACGTGTTTCTGACTCGCTGAATCTCAACATAGATTCAACTCTCTTAGGTGAACGAACGCACAGCAGAGCAGTTTCAAGGAAACGTTTCTCCTGAGTTTTAGACGAAGTTTCCGGCGGTTTAGTACGTATGCTGGCATTGGGCTGGAAATACCGGTATTGGAATTCTGCACAGAAAGGGTTTGCCAACCGCTGAATCCACACGTGAGTTTAACTCTGTCAGTTGAATGCACACATTGACAACCATTCAGTTAGATAGCTCCGTTTTGGTTTTTGAAGCAGATATTTCTCTGTACAGCCTATGGTCACATTCACTCGGGAATATCCCAACGCAGCTCCTAGAAGAAACGTGTTTCTGACTCGCGGAATCTCAACATAGATTCAACTCTCTTAGGTGAACGAACGCACAGCAGAGCAGTTTCAAGGAAACGTTTCTCCTGAGTTTTAGGCGAAGTTTCCTGCGGTTTAGTACGTATGCCGTCATTGGGCTGGAAATACCGGTTTTGGGATTCTGCAAAGAAAGGGTTTGCCAACCGCTGAATCCACACGTGAGTTTAACTCTGTCACTTGAATGCACACATTGACAACCATTCATTTAGATAGCTCCGTTTTGGTTTTAGAAGCAGATATTTCTCTGTACAGCCTATGGTCCCATTCACTCGGGAATATCCCAGCGCAGCTCCTAGAAGAAACGTGTTTCTGACTCGCTGAATCTCCACATAGATTCAACTCTCTTAGGTGAACGAATGCACAGCAGAGCAGTTTCAAGGAAACGTTTCTCCTGAGTTTTAGTCGAAGTTTTCGGCGATTTAGTACGTATGCCGGCATTGGGCTGGAAATACCGGTATTGGGATTCTGTACAGAAAGGGTTTGCAAACCGCTGAATCCACACGTGAGTTTAACTCTGTCAGTTGAATGCACACATTGACAACCATTCAGTTAGATAGCTCCGTTTTGGTTTTGGAAGCAGATATTTCTCTGTACAGCCTATGGTCCCATTCACTCGGGAATATCCCAAGGCAGCTCCTAGAAGAAACGTATTTCTGACTCGCTGAATCTCAACATAGATTCAACTCTCTTAGGTGAAGGAACGCACAGCAGAGCAGTTTCAAGGAAACGATTCTCCTGAGTTTTAAACCAAGTTTACTGCTGTTTAGTACGTATGCCGGCATTGGGATGGAAATACCGGTTTTGGGATTCTGCACAGAAACGGTTTGCAAACCGCTGAATGCACACGTGAGTTTAACTCTGTCAGTTGAATGCGCACATTGATAATCATTCAGTTAGATAGCTCCATTATGGTTTTAGAAGCAGATATTTCTCTGTACAGCCTATGGTCCCATTCACTCGGGAATATCCCAACGCAGCTCCTAGAAGAAACGTGTTTCTGACTCGCTGAATCTCCACATAGATTCAACTCTCTTAGGTGAACGAACGCACAGCAGAGCAGTTTCAAGGAAACGTTTCTCCTGAGTTTTAGACGAAGTTTCCGGCGGTTTAGTACGTATGCCGGCATTGGGATGGAAATACCGGTATTGGGATTCTGCACAGAAAGGGTTTGCAAACCGCTGAATCCACACGGGAGTTTAACTCTGTCAGTTGAATGCACACATTGACAACCATTCAGTTAGATAGCTCCGTTTTGGTTTTAGAAGCAGATATTTCTCTGTACAGCCTATGGTCCCATTCACTCGGTAATATCCCAACGCAGCTCCTAGAAGAAACGTGTTTCTGACTCGCTGAATCTCCACATAGATTCAACTCCCTTAGGTGAACGAATGCACAGCAGAGCAGTTTCAAGGAAACGTTTCTCCTGAGTTTTAGACGAAGTTTCCGGCGGTTTAGTACGTATGCCGACATTGGCCTGGAAATACCGGTATTGGAATTCTGCACAGAAAGGGTTTGCAAACCGCTGAATCCACACGTGAGTTTAACTCTGTCACTTGAATGCACACATTGACAAGCATTCAGTTAGATAGCTCCGTTTTGGTTTTAGAAGCAGATATTTCTCTGTACAGCCTATGGTCCCATTCACTCGGGAATATCCCAACACAGCTCTTAGAAGAAGAAACGTGTTTCTGACTCGCTGTATCTCAACCTAGATTCAACTCTCTTAGGTGAACGAACTCTCAGCAGAGCAGTTTCAAGGAAACGTTTCTCCTGAGTTTTAGACGAAGTTTCCTGAGGTTTAGTACGTATGCCGGCATTGGGATGGAAATACCGGTTTTGCGATTCTGCACAGAAAGGGTTTTGCAAACCGCTGAATCCACACGTGAGTTTAACTCTGTCAGTTGAATGCACACATTGACAACCATTTTGTTAGACAGCTCCGTTTTGGTTTTAGAAGCAGATATTTCTCTGTACAGCCTATGGTCCCATTCACTCGGGAATATCCCAACACAGCTCCTAGAAGAAACGTGTTTCTGACTCACTGAATCTCAACATAGATTCAACTCTCTTAGGTGAACGAACGCACAGCAGAGCAGTTTCAAGGAAACGATTCTCCTGAGTTTCAGACCAAGTTTACTGCTGTTTAGTACGTATGCCGGCATTGGGATGGAAATACTGGTTTTGGGATTCTGCACAGAAACGGTTTGCAAACCGCTGAATCCTCACGTGAGTTTAACTCTGTCAGTTGAATGCACACATTGACAAGCATTCAGTTAGATAGCTCCGTTTTTGTTTTAGAAGCAGATATTTCTCTGTACAGCCTATGGTCCCATTCACTCGGGAATATCCCAAGGCAGCTCCTAGAAGAAACGTATTTCTGACTCGCTGAATCTCAACATAGATTCAACTCTCTTAGGTGAACGAACGCACAGCAGAGCAGTTTCAAGGAAACGATTCTCCTGAGTTTTAAACCAAGTTTACTGCTGTTTAGTACGTATGCCGGCATTGGGATGGAAATACCGGTTTTGGGATTCTGCACAGAAACGGTTTGCAAACCGCAGAATGCACACGTGAGTTTAACTCTGTCAGTTGAATGCGCACATTGATAATCATTCAGTTAGATAGCTCCGTTATGGTTTTAGAAGCAGATATTTCTCTGTACAGCCTATGGTCCCATTCACTCGGGAATATCCCATCTCAGCTCCAAGAAGAAACGTGTTTCTGACTCGCTGAATCTCAACATAGATTCAACTCTCTTAGGTGAACGAACGCACAGCAGAGCAGTTTCAAGGAAACGTTTCTCCTGAGTTTTAGACGAAGTTTCCGGCGGTTTAGTATGTATGCTGGCATTGGGCTGGAAATACCGGTATTGGGATTCTGCACAGAAAGGGTTTGCAAACCGCTGAATACACACGTGAGTTTAACTCTGTCAGTTGAATGCACACATTGACAACCATTCAGTTAGATAGCTCCGTTTTGGTTTTAGAAGCAGATATTTCTCTGTACAGCCTATGTTCCCATTCACTCGGGAATATCCCAACACAGCTCCTAGAAGAAACGTGTTTCTGACTCGCTGAATCTCAACATAGATTCAACTCTCTTAGGTGAATGAACGCACAGCAGAGCAGTTTCAAGGAAACGATTCTCCTGAGTTTCAGACCAAGTTTACTGCTGTTTAGTACGTATGCCGGCATTGGGATGGAAATACCGGTATTGGGATTCTGCACAGAAACGGTTTGCAAACCGCTGAATCCACAAGTGAGTTTAACTCTGTCAGTTGAATGCACACATTGTCAACCATTTTGTTAGACAGCTCCGTTTTGATTTTAGAAGCAGATATTTCGCTGTACAGCCTATGGACCCATTCACTTGGGAATATCCCAACGCGGCTCCTAGAAGAATCGTGTTTCTGACTCGCTGAATCTCAACATAGATTCAACTCTCTTAGGTGAACGAACGCACAGCAGAGCAGTTTCAAGGAAACGATTCTGCTGAGTTTTAGATCAAGTTTACTGCTGTTTAGTACGTATGCCGGCATTGGGATCGAAATACCGGTTTTGGGATTCTGCACAGAAACGGTTTGCAAACCGCTGAATCCTCACGTGAGTTTAACTCTGTCAGTTGAATGCGCACATTGACAAGCATTCAGTTAGATAGGTCCGTTTAGGTTTTAGAAGCAGATATTTCTCTGTACAGCCTATGGTCCCATTCACTCGGGAATATCACAACGCAGCTCCTAGAAGAAACGTGTTTCTGACTCGATGAATCTCAACATAGATTCAACTCTCTTAGGTGAACGAACGCACAGCAGAGCAGTTTCAAGGAAACGTTTCTCCTGAGTTCTAGACGAAGTTTCCTGCGGTTTAGGACGTATGCCGGCATTGGGCTTTAAATACCGGTTTTGGGATTCTGCACAGAAAGGGTTTCCAAACCGCTGAATCCACACGTGAGTTTTACTCTGTCAGTTGAATGCACACATTGACAACCATTCAGTTCGATAGCTCCGTTTTGGTTTTAGAAGCAGATATTTCTCTGTACAGCCTATGGTCCCATTCACTCGGGAATATCCCAACACAGCTCCTAGAAGAAACGTGTTTCTGACTCGCTGAATCTCAACATAGATTCAATTCTCTTAGGTGAATGAACGCACAGCAGACCAGTTTCAAGGAAACGTTTCTCCTGAGTTTTAGACGAAGTTTCCTGCGGTTTAGGACGTATGCCGGCATTGGGCTGGAAATACTGGTTTTGGGATTCTGCACAGAAAGGGTTTGCAAACCGCTGAATCCACACGTGAGTTTTACTCTGTCAGTTGAATGCACACATTGACAACCATTCAGTTAGATAGCTCCGTTTTGGTTTTAGAAGCAGATATTTCTCTGTACAGCCTATGGTCCCATTCACTCGGGAATATCCCAACACAGCTCTTAGAAGAAACGTGTTTCTGACTCGCTGTATCTCAACCTAGATTCAACTCTCTTAGGTGAACGAACTCACTGCAGAGCAGTTTCAAGGAAACGTTTCTCCTGTGTTTTAGACGAAGTTTCCTGAGGTTTAGTACGTATGCCGGCATTGGGATGGAAATACCGGTTTTGGGATTCTGCACAGAAAGGGTTTGCAAACCGCTGAATCCACACGTGAGTTTAACTCTGTCAGTTGAATGCACACATTGAAAACCATTTTGTTAGACAGCTCCGTTTTGGTTTTAGAAGCAGATATTTCTCTGTACAGCCTATGGACTCATTCACTCGGGAATATCCCAACGCGGCTCCTAGAAGAAACGTGTTTCTGACTCGCTGAATCTCAACATAGATTCAACTCTCTTAGGTGAACGAACGCACAGCAGAGCAGTTTCAAGGAAACGATTCTGCTGAGTTTTAGACCAAGTTTACTGCTGTTTAGTACGTATGCCGGCATTGGGATGGAAATACCGGTTTTGGGATTCTGCACAGAAACAGTTTGCAAACCGCTGAATCCTCACGTGAGTTTAACTCTGTCAGTTGAATGCGCACATTGACAAGCATTCAGTTAGAGAGCTCCGTTTAGGTTTTATAAGCAGATATTTCTCTGTACATCCTATGGTTCCATTCACTCGGGAATATCACAACGCAGCTCCTAGACGAAACTTGTTTCTGACTCGATGAATCTCAACATAGATTCAACTCTCTTAGGTGAACGAACGCACAGCAGAGCAGTTTCAAGGAAACGTTTCTCCTGAGTTTTAGACGAAGTTTCCAGCGGTTTAGTACGTATGCTGGCATTGGGCTGGAAATACCGGTATTGGGATTCTGCACAGAAAGGGTTTGCAAACCGCTGAATCCACACGTGAGTTTAACTCTGTCAGTTGAATGCACACATTGACAACCATTCAGTTAGATAGCTCCGTTTTGGTTTTAGAAGCAGATATTTCTCTGTACAGCCTATGGTCCCATTCACTCGGGAATATCCCATCGCAGCTCCTAGAAGAAACGTGTTTCTGACTCGCTGAATCTCAACATAGATTCAACTCTCTTAGGTGAACGAACGCACAGCAGAGCAGTTTCAAGGAAACCTTTCTCCTGAGTTTTAGACGAAGTTTCCTGCGGTTTAGGACGTATGCCGGCATTGGGCTGGAAATACCGGTTTTGGGATTCTGCACAGAAAGGGTTTGCAAACCGCTGAATCCACACGTGAGTTTTACTCTGTCACTTGAATGCCCACATTGACAACCATTCAGTTAGATAGCTCCGTTTTGGTTTAAGAAGCAGATATTTCTCTGTACAGCCTATGGTCCCATTCACTCGGGAATATCCCAACGCAGCTCCAAGAAGAAACGTGTTTCTGACTCGCTGAATCTCAACATAGATTCAACTCTCTTAGCTGAACGAACACACAGCAGAGAAGTTTCAAGGCAACGTTTCTCCTGAGATTTAGACGAAGTTTCCTGCGGTTTACTACGTATGCCGGCATTGGGATGGAAATACAGGTATTGGGATTCTGCACAGAAAGGGTTTGCAAACCGCTGAATCCACACGTCAGTTTAACTCTGTCACTTGAATGCACACATTGACAACCATTCACTTAGATAGCTCCGTTTTGGTTTTAGAAGCAGATATTTCTCTGTACAGCCTATGGTCCCATTCACTCGGGAATATCCCAACACAGCTCCTAGAAGAAACGTGTTTCTGACTCGCTGAATCTCAACATAGATTCAACTCTCTTAGGTGAACGAACACACAGCAGAGCCGTTTCAAGGAAACGTTTCTCCTGAGTTTTAGGCGAAGTTTCCTGCGGTTTAGTACGTATGCCGTCATTGGGCTGGAAATACCGGTTTTGGGATTCTGCAAAGAAAGGGTTTGCCAACCGCTGAATCCACACGTGAGTTTAACTCTGTCACTTGAATGCACACATTGACAACCATTCAGTTAGATAGCTCCGTTTAGGTTTTAAAAGCAGATATTTCTCTGTACAGCCTATGGTCCCATTCACTCTGGAATATCCCAGCGCAGCTCCTAGAACAAACGTGTTTCTGACTCGCTGAATCTCCACATAGATTCAACTCTCTTAGGTGAGCGAATGCACAGCAGAGCAGTTTCAAGGAAACGTTTCTCCTGAGTTTTAGTCGAAGTTTTCGGCGATTTAGTACGTATGCCGGCATTGGGCTGGAAATACCGGTATTGGGAATCTGTACAGAAAGGGTTTGCAAACCGCTGAATCCACACGTGAGTTTAACTCTGTCAGTTGAATGCACACATTGACAACCATTCAGTTAGATAGCTCCGTTTTGGTTTTAGAAGCAGATATTTCTCTGTACAGCCTATGTTCCCATTCACTCGGGAATATCCCAACACAGCTCCTAGAAGAAACGTGTTTCTGACTCGCTGAATCTCAACATAGATTCAACTCTCTTAGGTGAATGAACGCACAGCAGAGCAGTTTCAAGGAAACGATTCTCCTGAGTTTCAGACCAAGTTTACTGCTGTTTAGTACGTATGCCGGCATTGGGATGGAAATACCGGTATTGGGATTCTGCACAGAAACGGTTTGCAAACCGCTGAATCCACAAGTGAGTTTAACTCTGTCAGTTGAATGCACACATTGTCAACCATTTTGTTAGACAGCTCCGTTTTGATTTTAGAAGCAGATATTTCGCTGTACAGCCTATGGACCCATTCACTTGGGAATATCCCAACGCGGCTCCTAGAAGAATCGTGTTTCTGACTCGCTGAATCACAACATAGATTCAACTCTCTTAGGTGAACGAACGCACAGCAGAGCAGTTTCAAGGAAACGATTCTGCTGAGTTTTAGATCAAGTTTACTGCTGTTTAGTACGTATGCCGGCATTGGGATCGAAATACCGGTTTTGGGATTCTGCACAGAAACGGTTTGCAAACCGCTGAATCCTCACGTGAGTTTAACTCTGTCAGTTGAATGCGCACATTGACAAGCATTCAGTTAGATAGGTCCGTTTAGGTTTTAGAAGCAAATATTTCTCTGTACAGCCTATGGTCCCATTCACTCGGGAATATCACAACGCAGCTCCTAGAAGAAACGTGTTTCTGACTCGATGAATCTCAACATAGATTCAACTCTCTTAGGTGAACGAACGCACAGCAGAGCAGTTTCAAGGAAACGTTTCTCCTGAGTTCTAGACGAAGTTTCCTGCGGTTTAGGACGTATGCCGGCATTGGGCTTTAAATACCGGTTTTGGGATTCTGCACAGAAAGGGTTTCCAAACCGCTGAATCCACACGTGAGTTTTACTCTGTCAGTTGAATGCACACATTGACAACCATTCAGTTCCAAAGCTCCGTTTTGGTTTTAGAAGCAGATATTTCTCTGTACAGCCTATGGTCCCATTCACTCGGGAATATCCCAACACAGCTCCTAGAAGAAACGTGTTTCTGACTCGCTGAATCTCAACATAGATTCAATTCTCTTAGGTGAATGAACGCACAGCAGACCAGTTTCAAGGAAACGTTTCTCCTGAGTTTTAGACGAAGTTTCCTGCGGTTTAGGACGTATGCCGGCATTGGGCTGGAAATACTGGTTTTGGGATTCTGCACAGAAAGGGTTTGCAAACCGCTGAATCCACACGTGAGTTTTACTCTGTCAGTTGAATGCACACATTGACAACCATTCAGTTAGATAGCTCCGTTTTGGTTTTAAAAGCAGATATTTCTCTGTACAGCCTATGGTCCCATTCACTCGGGAATATCCCAACGCAGCTCCTAGAAGAAACGTGGTTCTGACTCGCTGAATCTCAACATAGATTCAACTCTCTTAGGTGAACGAATGCACAGCAGAGCAGTTTCAAGGAAACGTTTCTCCTGAGTTTTAGACGAAGTTTCCTGAGGTTTAGTACGTATGCCGGCATTGGGCTGGAAATACCGGTATTGGGATTCTGCACAGAAAGGGTTTGCAAACCGCTGAATCCACACGTGAGTTTAACTCTGTCAGTTGAATGCACACATTGACAACCATTTTGTTAGACAGCTCCGTTTTTGTATTAGAAGCAGATATTTCGCGGTTAAGCCTATGGTCCCATTCACTCGGGAATATCCCAATGCAGCTCCTAGAAGAAACGTGTTTCTGACTCGCTGTATTTCAACATAGATTCAACTCTCTTAGGTGAACGAACACACAGCAGAGCAGTTTCAAGGAAACGATTCTCCTGAGTTTTAGACCAAGTTTACTGCTGTTTAGTACGTATGCCGGCATTGGGATGGAAATACCGGTTTTGGGATTCTGCACAGAAACGGTTTGCAAACCGCTGAATCCACACGTGAGTTTAACTCTGTCAGTTGAATGCGCACATTGACAAGCATTCAGTTAGATAGCTCTGTTTTGGTTTTAGTAGCAGATATTTCTCTGTACAGCCTATGGTCCCATTCACTTGGGAATATCCCAACGCAGCTCCTAGAAGAAACGTGTTTCTGACTCGCTGAATCTCAACATGGATTCAACTCTCTTAGGTGAACGAATGCACAGCAGAGCAGTTTCAAGGAAATCTTTCTCCTGAGTTTTAGACGAAGTTTCCGGCGGTTTAGGACGTATGCCGACATTGGGCTGGAAATACCGGTATTGGGATTCTGCACAGAAAGGGTTTGCAAACCGCGGAATCCACACGTGAGTTTAACTCTGTCACTTGAATGCACACATTGACAACCATTCAGTTAGATAGCTCCGTTTTGGTTTTAGAAGCAGATATTTCTCTGTACAGCCTATGGTCCCATTCACTCGGGAATATCCCAACACAGCTCCTAGAAGAAACGTGTTTCTGACTCGCTGTTTCTCAACCTAGATTCAACTCTCTTAGGTGAACGAACTCACAGCAGAGCAGTTTCAAGGAAACGATTCTGCTGAGTTTTAGACGAAGTTTACTGCTGTTTAGTACGTATGCCGGCATTGGGATGGAAATACCGGTTTTGGGATTCTGCACAGAAACGGTTTGCAAACCGCTGAATCCTCACGTGAGTTTAACTCTGTCAGTTGAATGCGCACATTGACAAGCATTCAGTTAGAGAGCTCCGTTTAGGTTTTAGAAGCAGATATTTCTCTGTACAGCCTATGGTTCCATTCACTCGGGAATATCACAACGCAGCTCCTAGACGAAACTTGTTTCTGACTCGATGAATCTCAACATAGATTCAACTCTCTTAGGTGAACGAACGCACAGCAGAGCAGTTTCAAGGAAACGTTTCTCCTGAGTTTTAGACGAAGTTTCCGGCGGTTTAGTACGTATGCTGGCATTGGGCTGGAAATACCGGTATTGGAATTCTGCACAGAAAGGGTTTGCAAACCGCTGAATCCACACGTGAGTTTAACTCTGTCAGTTGAATGCACACATTGACAACCATTCAGTTAGATAGCTCCGTTTTGGTTTTAGAAGCAGATATTTCTCTGTACAGCCTATGGTCCCATTCACTCGGGAATATCCCATCGCAGCTCCTAGAAGAAACGTGTTTCTGACTCACTGAATCTCAACATAGATTCAACTCTCTTAGGTGAACGAACGCACAGCAGAGCAGTTTCAAGGAAACGATTCTCCTGAGTTTCAGACCAAGTTTACTGCTGTTTAGTACGTATGCCGGCATTGGGATGGAAATACTGGTTTTGGGATTCTGCACAGAAACGGTTTGCAAACCGCTGAATCCTCACGTGAGTTTAACTCTGTCAGTTGAATGCACACATTGACAAGCATTCAGTTAGATAGCTCCGTTTTTGTTTTAGAAGCAGATATTTCTCTGTACAGCCTATGGTCCCATTCACTCGGGAATATCCCAAGGCAGCTCCTAGAAGAAACGTATTTCTGACTCGCTGAATCTCAACATAGATTCAACTCTCTTAGGTGAACGAACGCACAGCAGAGCAGTTTCAAGGAAACGATTCTCCTGAGTTTTAAACCAAGTTTACTGCTGTTTAGTACGTATGCCGGCATTGGGATGGAAATACCGGTTTTGGGATTCTGCACAGAAACGGTTTGCAAACCGCTGAATGCACACGTGAGTTTAACTCTGTCAGTTGAATGCGCACATTGATAATCATTCAGTTAGATAGCTCCGTTATGGTTTTAGAAGCAGATATTTCTCTGTACAGCCTATGGTCCCATTCACTCGGGAATATCCCAACGCAGCTCCTAGAAGAAACGTGTTTCTGACTCGCTGAATCTCCACATAGATTCAACTCCCTTAGGTGAACGAACGCACAGCAGAGCAGTTTCAAGGAAACGTTTCTCCTGAGTTTTAGACGAAGTTTCCCGCGGTTTAGTACGTATGCCGACATTGGGCTGGAAATACCAGTATTGGAATTTTGCACAGAAAGGGTTTGCAAACCGCTGAATCCACACGTGAGTTTAACTCTGTCACTTGAATGCACACATTGACAACCATTCAGTTAGATAGCTCCGTTTTGGTTTTAGAAGCAGATATTTCTCTGTACAGCCTATGGTCCCATTCACTCGGGAATACCCCAACGCAGCTCCTAGAAGAAACGTGTTTCTGACTCGCTGAATCTCCACATAGATTCAACTCCCTTAGGTGAACGAATGCACAGCAGAGCAGTTTCCAGGAAACGTTTCTCCTGAGTTTTAGACGAAGTTTCCGGCGGTTTAGTACGTATGCCGACATTGGGCTGGAAATACCGGTATTGGGATTCTGCACAGAAAGGGTTTGCAAACCGCTGAATCCACACGTGAGTTTAACTCTGTCACTTGAATGCACACATTGACAAGCATTCAGTTGGATAGCTCCGTTTTGGTTTTAGAAGCAGATATTTCTCTGTACAGCCTATGGTCCCATTCACTCGGGAATATCCCAACACAGCTCCTAGAAGAAACGTGTTTCTGACTCGCTGTATCTCAACCTAGATTCAACTCTCTTAGGTGAACGAACTCACAGCAGAGCAGTTTCAAGGAAACGTTTCTCCTGAGTTTTAGACGAAGTTTCCTGAGGTTTAGTACGTATGCCGGCATTGGGATGGAAATACGGGTTTTGCGATTCTGCACAGAAAGGGTTTTGCAAACCGCTGAATCCACACGTGAGTTTAACTCTGTCAGTTGAATGCACACATTGACAACCATTTTGTTAGACAGCTCCGTTTTAGTTTTAGAAGCAGATATTTCTCTGTACAGCCTATGGTCCCATTCACTCGGGAATATCCCAACGCGGCTCCTAGAAGAAACGTGTTTCTGACTCGCTGAATCTCAACATAGATTCAACTCTCTTAGGTGAACGAACGCACAGCAGAGCAGTTTCAAGGAAACGATTCTGCTGAGTTTTAGACCAAGTTTACTGCTGTTTAGTACGTATGCCGGCATTGGGATGGAAATACCGGTTTGGGATTCTGCACAGAAACAGTTTGCAAACCGCTGAATCCTCACGTGAGTTTAACTCTGTCAGTTGAATGCGCACATTGACAAGCATTCAGTTAGAGAGCTCCGTTTAGGTTTTAGAAGCAGATATTTCTCTGTACAGCCTATGGTTCCATTCACTCGGGAATATCACAACGCAGCTCCTAGACGAAACTTGTTTCTGACTCGATGAATCTCAACATAGATTCAACTCTCTTAGGTGAACGAACGCACAGCAGAGCAGTTTCAAGGAAACGTTTCTCCTGAGTTTTAGACGAAGTTTCCGGCGGTTTAGTACGTATGCCGTCATTGGGCTGGAAATACCGGTTTTGGGATTCTGCAAAGAAAGGGTTTGCCAACCGCTGAATCCACACGTGAGTTTAACTCTGTCACTTGAATGCACACATTGACAACCATTCAGGTAGATAGCTCCGTTTAGGTTTTAAAAGCAGATATTTCTCTGTACAGCCTATGGTCCCATTCACTCTGGAATATCCCAGCGCAGCTCCTAGAACAAACGTGTTTCTGACTCGCTGAATCTCCACATAGATTCAACTCTCTTAGGTGAGCGAATGCACAGCAGAGCAGTTTCAAGGAAACGTTTCTCCTGAGTTTTAGTCGAAGTTTTCGGCGATTTAGTACGTATGCCGGCATTGGGCTGGAAATACCGGTATTGGGAATCTGTACAGAAAGGGTTTGCAAACCGCTGAATCCACACGTGAGTTTAACTCTGTCAGTTGAATGCACACATTGACAACCATTCAGTTAGATGGCTCCGTTTTGGTTTTAGAAGCAGATATTTCTCTGTACAGCCTATGTTCCCATTCACTCGGGAATATCCCAACACAGCTCCTAGAAGAAACGTGTTTCTGACTCGCTGAATCTCAACATAGATTCAACTCTCTTAGGTGAATGAACGCACAGCAGAGCAGTTTCAAGGAAACGATTCTCCTGAGTTTCAGACCAAGTTTACTGCTGTTTAGTACGTATGCCGGCATTGGGATGGAAATACCGGTATTGGGATTCTGCACAGAAACGGTTTGCAAACCGCTGAATCCACAAGTGAGTTTAACTCTGTCAGTTGAATGCACACATTGTCAACCATTTTGTTAGACAGCTCCGTTTTGATTTTAGAAGCAGATATTTCGCTGTACAGCCTATGGACCCATTCACTTGGGAATATCCCAACGCGGCTCCTAGAAGAATCGTGTTTCTGACTCGCTGAATCACAACATAGATTCAACTCTCTTAGGTGAACGAACGCACAGCAGAGCAGTTTCAAGGAAACGATTCTGCTGAGTTTTAGATCAAGTTTACTGCTGTTTAGTACGTATGCCGGCATTGGGATCGAAATACCGGTTTTGGGATTCTGCACAGAAACGGTTTGCAAACCGCTGAATCCTCACGTGAGTTTAACTCTGTCAGTTGAATGCGCACATTGACAAGCATTCAGTTAGATAGGTCCGTTTAGGTTTTAGAAGCAAATATTTCTCTGTACAGCCTATGGTCCCATTCACTCGGGAATATCACAACGCAGCTCCTAGAAGAAACGTGTTTCTGACTCGATGAATCTCAACATAGATTCAACTCTCTTAGGTGAACGAACGCACAGCAGAGCAGTTTCAAGGAAACGTTTCTCCTGAGTTCTAGACGAAGTTTCCTGCGGTTTAGGACGTATGCCGGCATTGGGCTTTAAATACCGGTTTTGGGATTCTGCACAGAAAGGGTTTCCAAACCGCTGAATCCACACGTGAGTTTTACTCTGTCAGTTGAATGCACACATTGACAACCATTCAGTTCGATAGCTCCGTTTTGGTTTTAGAAGCAGATATTTCTCTGTACAGCCTATGGTCCCATTCACTCGGGAATATCCCAACACAGCTCCTAGAAGAAACGTGTTTCTGACTCGCTGAATCTCAACATAGATTCAATTCTCTTAGGTGAATGAACGCACAGCAGACCAGTTTCAAGGAAACGTTTCTCCTGAGTTTTAGACGAAGTTTCCTGCGGTTTAGGACGTATGCCGGCATTGGGCTGGAAATACTGGTTTTGGGATTCTGCACAGAAAGGGTTTGCAAACCGCTGAATCCACACGTGAGTTTTACTCTGTCAGTTGAATGCACACATTGACAACCATTCAGTTAGATAGCTCCGTTTTGGTTTTAAAAGCAGATATTTCTCTGTACAGCCTATGGTCCCATTCACTCGGGAATATCCCAACGCAGCTCCTAGAAGAAACGTGGTTCTGACTCGCTGAATCTCAACATAGATTCAACTCTCTTAGGTGAACGAATGCACAGCAGAGCAGTTTCAAGGAAACGTTTCTCCTGAGTTTTAGACGAAGTTTCCTGAGGTTTAGTACGTATGCCGGCATTGGGCTGGAAATACCGGTATTGGGATTCTGCACAGAAAGGGTTTGCAAACCGCTGAATCCACACGTGAGTTTAACTCTGTCAGTTGAATGCACACATTGACAACCATTTTGTTAGACAGCTCCGTTTTTGTATTAGAAGCAGATATTTCGCGGTTAAGCCTATGGTCCCATTCACTCGGGAATATCCCAATGCAGCTCCTAGAAGAAACGTGTTTCTGACTCGCTGTATTTCAACATAGATTCAACTCTCTTAGGTGAACGAACACACAGCAGAGCAGTTTCAAGGAAACGATTCTCCTGAGTTTTAGACCAAGTTTACTGCTGTTTAGTACGTATGCCGGCATTGGGATGGAAATACCGGTTTTGGGATTCTGCACAGAAACGGTTTGCAAACCGCTGAATCCACACGTGAGTTTAACTCTGTCAGTTGAATGCGCACATTGACAAGCATTCAGTTAGATAGCTCTGTTTTGGTTTTAGTAGCAGATATTTCTCTGTACAGCCTATGGTCCCATTCACTTGGGAATATCCCAACGCAGCTCCTAGAAGAAACGTGTTTCTGACTCGCTGAATCTCAACATGGATTCAACTCTCTTAGGTGAACGAATGCACAGCAGAGCAGTTTCAAGGAAATCTTTCTCCTGAGTTTTAGACGAAGTTTCCGGCGGTTTAGGACGTATGCCGACATTGGGCTGGAAATACCGGTATTGGGATTCTGCACAGAAAGGGTTTGCAAACCGCGGAATCCACACGTGAGTTTAACTCTGTCACTTGAATGCACACATTGACAACCATTCAGTTAGATAGCTCCGTTTTGGTTTTAGAAGCAGATATTTCTCTGTACAGCCTATGGTCCCATTCACTCGGGAATATCCCAACACAGCTCCTAGAAGAAACGTGTTTCTGACTCGCTGTTTCTCAACCTAGATTCAACTCTCTTAGGTGAACGAACTCACAGCAGAGCAGTTTCAAGGAAACGATTCTGCTGAGTTTTAGACGAAGTTTACTGCTGTTTAGTACGTATGCCGGCATTGGGATGGAAATACCGGTTTTGGGATTCTGCACAGAAACGGTTTGCAAACCGCTGAATCCTCACGTGAGTTTAACTCTGTCAGTTGAATGCGCACATTGACAAGCATTCAGTTAGAGAGCTCCGTTTAGGTTTTAGAAGCAGATATTTCTCTGTACAGCCTATGGTTCCATTCACTCGGGAATATCACAACGCAGCTCCTAGACGAAACTTGTTTCTGACTCGATGAATCTCAACATAGATTCAACTCTCTTAGGTGAACGAACGCACAGCAGAGCAGTTTCAAGGAAACGTTTCTCCTGAGTTTTAGACGAAGTTTCCGGCGGTTTAGTACGTATGCTGGCATTGGGCTGGAAATACCGGTATTGGAATTCTGCACAGAAAGGGTTTGCAAACCGCTGAATCCACACGTGAGTTTAACTCTGTCAGTTGAATGCACACATTGACAACCATTCAGTTAGATAGCTCCGTTTTGGTTTTAGAAGCAGATATTTCTCTGTACAGCCTATGGTCCCATTCACTCGGGAATATCCCATCGCAGCTCCTAGAAGAAACGTGTTTCTGACTCGCTGAATCTCCACATAGATTCAACTCCCTTAGGTGAACGAATGCACAGCAGAGCAGTTTCAAGGAAACGTTTCTCCTGAGTTTTAGACGAAGTTTCCGGCGGTTTAGTACGTATGCCGACATTGGGCTGGAAATACCGGTATTGGGATTCTGCACAGAAAGGGTTTGTAAACCGCTGAATCCACACGTGAGTTTAACTCTGTCAGTTGAATGCACACATTGACAACCATTTTGTTAGACAGCTCCGTTTTGGTTTTAGAAGCAGATATTTCTCTGTACAGCCTATGGACTCATTCACTCGGGAATATCCCAACGCGGCTCCTAGAAGAAACGTGTTTCTGACTCGCTGAATCTCAACATAGATTCAACTCTCTTAGGTGAACGAACGCACAGCAGAGCAGTTTCAAGGAAACGTTTCTCCTGAGTTTTAGACGAAGTTTCCGGCGGTTTAGTACGTATGCTGGCATTGGGCTGGAAATACCGGTATTGGAATTCTGCACAGAAAGGGTTTGCCAACCGCTGAATCCACACGTGAGTTTAACTCTGTCAGTTGAATGCACACATTGACAACCATTCAGTTAGATAGCTCCGTTTTGGTTTTTGAAGCAGATATTTCTCTGTACAGCCTATGGTCACATTCACTCGGGAATATCCCAACGCAGCTCCTAGAAGAAACGTGTTTCTGACTCGCGGAATCTCAACATAGATTCAACTCTCTTAGGTGAACGAACGCACAGCAGAGCAGTTTCAAGGAAACGTTTCTCCTGAGTTTTAGGCGAAGTTTCCTGCGGTTTAGTACGTATGCCGTCATTGGGCTGGAAATACCGGTTTTGGGATTCTGCAAAGAAAGGGTTTGCCAACCGCTGAATCCACACGTGAGTTTAACTCTGTCACTTGAATGCACACATTGACAACCATTCATTTAGATAGCTCCGTTTTGGTTTTAGAAGCAGATATTTCTCTGTACAGCCTATGGTCCCATTCACTCGGGAATATCCCAGCGCAGCTCCTAGAAGAAACGTGTTTCTGACTCGCTGAATCTCCACATAGATTCAACTCTCTTAGGTGAACGAATGCACAGCAGAGCAGTTTCAAGGAAACGTTTCTCCTGAGTTTTAGTCGAAGTTTTCGGCGATTTAGTACGTATGCCGGCATTGGGCTGGAAATACCGGTATTGGGATTCTGTACAGAAAGGGTTTGCAAACCGCTGAATCCACACGTGAGTTTAACTCTGTCAGTTGAATGCACACATTGACAACCATTCAGTTAGATAGCTCCGTTTTGGTTTTGGAAGCAGATATTTCTCTGTACAGCCTATGGTCCCATTCACTCGGGAATATCCCAAGGCAGCTCCTAGAAGAAACGTATTTCTGACTCGCTGAATCTCAACATAGATTCAACTCTCTTAGGTGAACGAACGCACAGCAGAGCAGTTTCAAGGAAACGATTCTCCTGAGTTTTAAACCAAGTTTACTGCTGTTTAGTACGTATGCCGGCATTGGGATGGAAATACCGGTTTTGGGATTCTGCACAGAAACGGTTTGCAAACCGCTGAATGCACACGTGAGTTTAACTCTGTCAGTTGAATGCGCACATTGATAATCATTCAGTTAGATAGCTCCATTATGGTTTTAGAAGCAGATATTTCTCTGTACAGCCTATGGTCCCATTCACTCGGTAATATCCCAACGCAGCTCCTAGAAGAAACGTGTTTCTGACTCGCTGAATCTCCACATAGATTCAACTCCCTTAGGTGAACGAATGCACAGCAGAGCAGTTTCAAGGAAACGTTTCTCCTGAGTTTTAGACGAAGTTTCCGGCGGTTTAGTACGTATGCCGACATTGGCCTGGAAATACCGGTATTGGAATTCTGCACAGAAAGGGTTTGCAAACCGCTGAATCCACACGTGAGTTTAACTCTGTCACTTGAATGCACACATTGACAAGCATTCAGTTAGATAGCTCCGTTTTGGTTTTAGAAGCAGATATTTCTCTGTACAGCCTATGGTCCCATTCACTCGGGAATATCCCAACACAGCTCTTAGAAGTAGAAACGTGTTTCTGACTCGCTGTATCTCAACCTAGATTCAACTCTCTTAGGTGAACGAACTCTCAGCAGAGCAGTTTCAAGGAAACGTTTCTCCTGAGTTTTAGACGAAGTTTCCTGAGGTTTAGTACGTATGCCGGCATTGCGATGGAAATACCGGTTTTGCGATTCTGCACAGAAAGGGTTTTGCAAACCGCTGAATCCACACGTGAGTTTAACTCTGTCAGTTGAATGCACACATTGACAACCATTTTGTTAGACAGCTCCGTTTTGGTTTTAGAAGCAGATATTTCTCTGTACAGCCTATGGTCCCATTCACTCGGGAATATCCCAACACAGCTCCTAGAAGAAACGTGTTTCTGACTCACTGAATCTCAACATAGATTCAACTCTCTTAGGTGAACGAACGCACAGCAGAGCAGTTTCAAGGAAACGATTCTCCTGAGTTTCAGACCAAGTTTACTGCTGTTTAGTACGTATGCCGGCATTGGGATGGAAATACTGGTTTTGGGATTCTGCACAGAAACGGTTTGCAAACCGCTGAATCCTCACGTGAGTTTAACTCTGTCAGTTGAATGCACACATTGACAAGCATTCAGTTAGATAGCTCCGTTTTTGTTTTAGAAGCAGATATTTCTCTGTACAGCCTATGGTCCCATTCACTCGGGAATATCCCAAGGCAGCTCCTAGAAGAAACGTATTTCTGACTCGCTGAATCTCAACATAGATTCAACTCTCTTAGGTGAACGAACGCACAGCAGAGCAGTTTCAAGGAAACGATTCTCCTGAGTTTTAAACCAAGTTTACTGCTGTTTAGTACGTATGCCGGCATTGGGATGGAAATACCGGTTTTGGGATTCTGCACAGAAACGGTTTGCAAACCGCTGAATGCACACGTGAGTTTAACTCTGTCAGTTGAATGCGCACATTGATAATCATTCAGTTAGATAGCTCCGTTATGGTTTTAGAAGCAGATATTTCTCTGTACAGCCTATGGTCCCATTCACTCGGGAATATCCCAACGCAGCTCCTAGAAGAAACGTGTTTCTGACTCGCTGAATCTCCACATAGATTCAACTCCCTTAGGTGAACGAACGCACAGCAGAGCAGTTTCAAGGAAACGTTTCTCCTGAGTTTTAGACGAAGTTTCCCGCGGTTTAGTACGTATGCCGACATTGGGCTGGAAATACCAGTATTGGAATTTTGCACAGAAAGGGTTTGCAAACCGCTGAATCCACACGTGAGTTTAACTCTGTCACTTGAATGCACACATTGACAACCATTCAGTTAGATAGCTCCGTTTTGGTTTTAGAAGCAGATATTTCTCTGTGCAGCCTATGGTCCCATTCACTCGGGAATACCCCAACGCAGCTCCTAGAAGAAACGTGTTTCTGACTCGCTGAATCTCCACATAGATTCAACTCCCTTAGGTGAACGAATGCACAGCAGAGCAGTTTCCAGGAAACGTTTCTCCTGAGTTTTAGACGAAGTTTCCGGCGGTTTAGTACGTATGCCGACATTGGGCTGGAAATACCGGTATTGGGATTCTGCACAGAAAGGGTTTGCAAACCGCTGAATCCACACGTGAGTTTAACTCTGTCACTTGAATGCACACATTGACAAGCATTCAGTTGGATAGCTCCGTTTTGGTTTTAGAAGCAGATATTTCTCTGTACAGCCTATGGTCCCATTCACTCGGGAATATCCCAACACAGCTCCTAGAAGAAACGTGTTTCTGACTCGCTGTATCTCAACCTAGATTCAACTCTCTTAGGTGAACGAACTCACAGCAGAGCAGTTTCAAGGAAACGTTTCTCCTGAGTTTTAGACGAAGTTTCCTGAGGTTTAGTACGTATGCCGGCATTGGGATGGAAATACGGGTTTTGCGATTCTGCACAGAAAGGGTTTTGCAAACCGCTGAATCCACACGTGAGTTTAACTCTGTCAGTTGAATGCACACATTGACAACCATTTTGTTAGACAGCTCCGTTTTAGTTTTAGAAGCAGATATTTCTCTGTACAGCCTATGGTCCCATTCACTCGGGAATATCCCAACGCGGCTCCTAGAAGAAACGTGTTTCTGACTCGCTGAATCTCAACATAGATTCAACTCTCTTAGGTGAACGAACGCACAGCAGAGCAGTTTCAAGGAAACGATTCTGCTGAGTTTTAGACCAAGTTTACTGCTGTTTAGTACGTATGCCGGCATTGGGATGGAAATACCGGTTTGGGATTCTGCACAGAAACAGTTTGCAAACCGCTGAATCCTCACGTGAGTTTAACTCTGTCAGTTGAATGCGCACATTGACAAGCATTCAGTTAGAGAGCTCCGTTTAGGTTTTAGAAGCAGATATTTCTCTGTACAGCCTATGGTTCCATTCACTCGGGAATATCACAACGCAGCTCCTAGACGAAACTTGTTTCTGACTCGATGAATCTCAACATAGATTCAACTCTCTTAGGTGAACGAACGCACAGCAGAGCAGTTTCAAGGAAACGTTTCTCCTGAGTTTTAGACGAAGTTTCCGGCGGTTTAGTACGTATGCTGGCATTGGGCTGGAAATACCGGTATTGGGATTCTGCACAGAAAGGGTTTGCAAACCGCTGAATCCACACGTGAGTTTAACTCTGTCAGTTGAATGCACACATTGACAACCATTCAGTTAGATAGCTCCGTTTTGGTTTTAGAAGCAGATATTTCTCTGTACAGCCTATGGTCCCATTCACTCGGGAATATCCCATCGCAGCTCCTAGAAGAAACGTGTTTCTGACTCGCTGAATCTCAACATAGATTCAACTCTCTTAGGTGAACGAATGCACAGCAGAGCAGTTTCAAGGAAACCTTTCTCCTGAGTTTTAGACGAAGTTTCCTGCGGTTTAGGACGTATGCCGGCATTGGGCTGGAAATACCGGTTTTGGGATTCTGCACAGAAAGGGTTTGCAAACCGCTGAATCCACACGTGAGTTTTACTCTGTCACTTGAATGAACACATTGACAACCAATCAGTTAGATAGCTCCGTTTTGGTTTAAGAAGCAGATATTTCTCTGTACAGCCTATGGTCCCATTCACTCGGGAATATCCCAACGCAGCTCCAAGAAGAAACATGTTTCAGACTCGCTGAATCTCAACATAGATTCAACTCTCTTAGGTGAACGAACACAGAGCAGAGCAGTTTCAAGGAAACGTTTCTCCTGAGATTTAGACGAAGTTTCCGGCGGTTTAGTACGTATGCCGGCATTGGGATGGAAATACCGGTATTGGGATTCTGCACAGAAAGGGTTTGCAAACCGCTGAATCCACACGTGAGTTTAACTCTGTCAGTTGAATGCACACATTGACAACCATTCAGTTAGATAGCTCCGTTTTGGTTTTAGAAGCAGATATTTCTCTGTACAGCCTATGGTCCCATTTACTCGGGAATATCCCAACACAGCTCCTAGAAGAAACGTGTTTCTGACTCGCTGAATGTCAACATAGATTCAACTCTCTTAGGTGAACGAACGCACAGCAGAGCAGTTTCAAGGAAACGTTTCTCCTGAGTTTTAGGCGAAGTTTCCTGCGGTTTAGTACGTATGCCGTCATTGGGCTGGAAATACCGGTTTTGCGATTCTGCAAAGAAAGGGTTTGCCAACCGCTGAATCCACACGTGAGTTTAACTCTGTCACTTGAATGCACACATTGACAACCATTCAGTTAGATAGCTCCGTTTTGGTTTTAGAAGCACATATTTCTCTGTACTGCCTATGGTCCCATTCACTCGGGAATATCCCAAAACAGCTCCTAGAAGAAACGTGTTTCTGACTCGATGAATCTCAACATAGATTCAACTCTCTTAGGTGAATGAACGCACAGCAGAGCAGTTTCAAGGAAACGTTTCTCCTGAGTTTTAGACGAAGTTTCCTGCGGTTTAGGACGTATGCCGGCATTGGGCTGGAAATACTGGTTTTGGGATTCTGCACAGAAAGGGTTTGCAAACCGCTGAATCCACACGTGAGTTTTACTCTGTCAGTTGAATGCACACATTGACAACCATTCAGTTAGATAGCTCCGTTTTGGTTTTAAAAGCAGATATTTCTCTGTACAGCCTATGGCCCCATTCACTCGGGAATATCCCAACGCAGCTCCTAGAAGAAACGTGTTTCTGACTGGCTGAATCGCAACATAGATTCAACTCTCTTAGGTGAACGAAAGCACAGCAGAGCAGTTTCAAGGAAACGTTTCTCCTGAGTTTTAGACGAAGTTTCCTGAGGTTTAGTACGTATGCCGGCATTGGGCTGGAAATACCGGTATTGGGATTCTGCACATAAAGGGTTTGCAAACCGCTGAATCCACACGTGAGATTAACTCTGTCAGTTGAATGCACACATTGACAACCATTTTGTTAGACAGCTCCGTTTTTGTTTTAGAAGCAGATATTTCGCTGTTCAGGCTATGGTCCCATTCACTCGGGAATATCCCAATGCAGCTCCTAGAAGAAACATGTTTCTGACTCGCTGAATTTCAACATAGATTCAACTCTCTTAGGTGAACGAACGCACAGCAGAGCAGTTTCAAGGAAACGATTCTCCTGAGTTTTAGACCAAGTTTACTGCTGTTTAGTACGTACGCCGTCATTGGGATGGAAATACCGGTTTTGGGATTCTGCACAGAAACGGTTTGCAAACCGCTGAATCCTCACGTGAGTTTAACTCTGTCAGTTGAATGCGCATATTGACAAGCATTCAGTTAGATAGCTCTCTTTTGGTTTTAGTAGCAGATATATCTCTGTACAGCCTATGGTCCCATTCACTCGGGAATATCCCAAAGCAGCTCCTAGAAGAAACGTGTTTCTGACTCGCTGAATCTCAACATGGATTCAACTCTCTTAGGTGAACGAATGCACAGCAGAGCAGTTTCAAGTTAACCTTTCTCCTGAGTTTTAGACGAAGTTTCCGGCGGTTTAGGACGTATGCTGGCATTGGGCTGGAAATACCGGTTTTGGGATTCTGCACAGAAACGTTTTGCAAACCGCTGAATCCACACGTGAGTTTTACTCTGTCAGTTGTATGCACACATTGACAAGCATTCAGTTAGATAGCTCCGTTTTGGTTTTAGAAGCAGATATTTCTCTGTACAGCCTATGGTCCCATTCACTCGGGAATATCCCAAGGCAGCTCCTAGAAGAAACGTATTTCTGACTCGCTGAATCTCAACATAGATTCAACTCTCTTAGGTGAACGAACGCACAGCAGAGCAGTTTCAAGGAAACGATTCTCCTGAGTTTTAAACCAAGTTTACTGCTGTTTAGTACGTATGCCGGCATTGGGATGGAAATACCGGTTTTGGGATTCTGCACAGAAAGGGTTTGCAAACCGCTGAATCCACACGTGAGTTTAACTCTGTCAGTTGAATGCACACATTGACAACCATTCAGTTAGATAGCTCCGTTTTGGTTTTAGAAGCAGATATTTCTCTATACAGCCTATGGTCCCATTCACTCGGGAATATCCCATCGCAGCTCCAAGAAGAAACGTGTTTCTGACTCGCTGAATCTCAACATAGATTCAACTCTCTTAGGTGAACGAATGCACAGCAGAGCAGTTTCAAGGAAACCTTTCTCCTGAGTTTTAGACGAAGTTTCCTGCGGTTTAGGACGTATGCCGGCATTGGGCTGGAAATACCGGTTTTGGGATTCTGCACAGAAAGGGTTTGCAAACCGCTGAATCCACACGTGAGTTTAACTCTGTCACTTGAATGCACACATTGACAACCATTCAGTTAGATAGCTCCGTTTTGGTTTAAGAAGCAGATATTTCTCTGCACAGCCTATGGTCCCATTCACTCGGGAATATCCCAACGCAGCTCCAAGAAGAAACGTGTTTCTGACTCGCTGAATCTCAACATAGATTCAACTCTCTTAGGTGAACGAACACACAGCAGAGCAGTTTCAAGGAAACGTTTCTCCTGAGATTTAGACGAAGTTTCCGGCGGTTTAGTACGTATGCCGGCATTGGGATGGAAATACCGGTATTGGGATTCTGCACAGAAAGGGTTTGCAAACCGCTGAATCCACACGTCAGTTTAACTCTGTCACTTGAATGCACACATTGACAACCATTCAGTTAGATAGCTCCGTTTTGGTTTTAGAAGCAGATATTTCTCTGTACAGCCTATGGTCCCATTCACTCGGGAATATCCCAACGCAGCTCCTAGAAGAAACGTGTTTCTGACTCGCTGAATCTCCACATAGATTCAACTCCCTTAGGTGAACGAATGCACAGCAGAGCAGTTTCAAGGAAACGTTTCTCCTGAGTTTTAGACGAAGTTTCCGGCGGTTTAGTACGTATGCCGACATTTGGCTGGAAATACCGGTATTGGGATTCTGCACAGAAAGGTTTTGCAAACCGCTGAATCCACACGTGAGTTTAACTCTGTCACTTGAATGCACACATTGACAAGCATTCAGTTAGATAGCTCCGTTTAGGTTTTAGAAGCAGATATTTCTCTGTACAGCCTATGGTCCCATTCACTCGGGAATATCCCAACACGGCTCCTAGAAGAAACGTGTTTCTGACTCGCTGAATCTCAACATAGATTCAACTCTCTTAGGTGAACGAACGCACAGCAGAGCAGTTTCAAGGAAACGATTCTCCTGAGTTTCAGACTAAGTTTACTGCTGTTTAGTACGTATGCCGGCATTGGGATGGAAATACTGGTTTTGGGATTCTGCACAGAAACGGTTTGCAAACCGCTGAATCCTCACGTGAGTTTAACTCTGTCAGTTGAATGCACACATTGACAAGCATTCAGTTAGATAGCTCCGTTTTGGTTTTAGAAGCAGATATTTCTCTGTACAGCCTATGGTCCCATTCACTCGGGAATATCACAACGCAGCTCCTAGAAGAAACGTGTTTCTGACTCGCTGAATCTCAACATAGATTCAACTCTCTTAGGTGAACGAACGCACAGCAGAGCAGTTTCAAGGAAACGTTTCTCCTGAGTTTTAGACGAAATTTCCTGAGGTTTAGTACGTATGCCGGCATTGGGATGGAAATACCGGTTTTGCGATTCTGCACAGAAAGGGTTTGCAAACCGCTGAATCCACACGTGAGTTTAACTCTGTCAGTTGAATGCACACATTGACAACCATTTTGTTAGACAGCTCCGTTTTGGTTTTAGAAGCAGATATTTCTCTGTACAGCCTATGGACTCATTCACTCGGGAATATCCCAACGCGGCTCCTAGAAGAAACTTGTTTCTGACTCGCTGAATCTCAACATAGATTCAACTCTCTTAGGTGAACGAACGCACAGCAGAGCAGTTTCAAGGAAACGATTCTGCTGAGTTTTAGACCAAGTTTACTGCTGTTTAGTACGTATGCCGGCATTGGGATGGAAATACCGGTTTTGGGATTCTGCACAGAAACAGTTTGCAAACCGCTGAATCCTCACGTGAGTTTAACTCTGTCAGTTGAATGCGCACATTGACAAGCATTCAGTTAGAGAGCTCCGTTTAGGTTTTAGAAGCAGATATTTCTCTGTACAGCCTATGGTTCCATTCACTCGGGAATATCACAACGCAGCTCCTAGACGAAACTTGTTTCTGACACGATGAATCTCAACATAGATTCATCTCTCTTAGGTGAACGAACGCACAGCAGAGCAGTTTCAAGGAAACGTTTCTCCTGAGTTTTAGACGAAGTTTCCGGCGGTTTGGTACGTATGCTGGCATTGGGCTGGAAATACCGGTATTGGGATTCTGCACAGAAAGGGTTTGCAAACCGCTGAATCCACACGTGAGTTTTACTCTGTCAGTTGAATGCACACATTGACAACCATTCAGTTAGATAGCTCCGTTTTGGTTTTAGAAGCAGATATTTCTCTGTACAGCCTATGGTCCCATTCACTCGGGAATATCCCATCGCAGCTCCTAGAAGAAACGTGTTTCTGACTCGCTGAATATCAACATAGATTCAACTCTCTTAGGTGAACGAATGCACAGCAGAGCAGTTTCAAGGAAACCTTTCTCCTGAATTTTAGACCAAGTTTCCTGCGGTTTAGGACGTATGCCGGCATTGGGCTGGAAATACCGGTTTTGGGATTCTGCACAGAAAGGGTTTGCAAACCGCTGAATCCACACGTGAGTTTTACTCTGTCACTTGAATGCACACATTGACAACCATTCAGTTAGATAGCTCCGTTTTGGTTTAAGAAGCAGATATTTCTCTGTACAGCCTACGGTCCCATTCACTCGGGAATATCCCAACGCAGCTCCAAGAAGAAACGTGTTTCTGACTCGCTGAATCTCAACATAGATTCAACTCTCTTAGGTGAACGAACTCACAGCAGAGCAGTTTCAAGGAAACGTTTCTCCTGAGTTTTAGACGAAGTTTCCTGAGGTTTAGTACGTATGCCGGCATTGGGATGGAAATACCGGTTTTGCGATTCTGCACAGAAAGGGTTTTGCAAACCGCTGAATCCACACGTGAGTTTAACTCTGTCAGTTGAATGCACACATTGACAACCATTTTGTTAGACAGCTCCGTTTTGGTTTTAGAAGCAGATATTTCTCTGTACAGCCTATGGTCCCATTCACTCGGGAATATCCCAACACGGCTCCTAGAAGAAACGTGTTTCTGACTCGCTGAATCTCAACATAGATTCAACTCTCTTAGGTGAACTAACGCACAGCAGAGCAGTTTCAAGGAAACGATTCTGCTGAGTTTTAGACCAAGTTTACTGCTGTTTAGTACGTATGCCGGCATTGGGATGGAAATACCGGTTTTGGGATTCTGCACAGAAACAGTTTGCAAACCGCTGAATCCTCACGTGAGTTTAACTCTGTCAGTTGAATGCGCACATTGACAAGCATTCAGTTAGAGAGCTCCGTTTAGGTTTTAGAAGCAGATATTTCTCTGTACAGCCTATGGTTCCATTCACTCGGGAATATCACAACGCAGCTCCTAGAAGAAACTTGTTTCTGACTCGATGAATCTCAACATAGATTCATCTCTCTTAGGTGAACGAACGCACAGCAGAGCAGTTTCAAGGAAACGTTTCTCCTGAGTTTTAGACGAAGTTTCCGGCGGTTTGGTACGTATGCTGGCATTGGGCTGGAAATACCGGTATTGGGATTCTGCACAGAAAGGGTTTGCAAACCGCTGAATCCACACGTGAGTTTTACTCTGTCAGTTGAATGCACACATTGACAACCATTCAGTTAGATAGCTCCGTTTTGGTTTTAGAAGCAGATATTTCTCTGTACAGCCTATGGTCCCATTCACTCGGGAATATCCCATCGCAGCTCCTAGAAGAAACGTGTTTCTGACTCGCTGAATCTCAACATAGATTCAACTCTCTTAGGTGAACGAATGCACAGCAGAGCAGTTTCAAGGAAACCTTTCTCCTGAGTTTTAGACGAAGTTTCCTGCGGTTTAGGACGTATGCCGGCATTGGGCTGGAAATACCGGTTTTGGGATTCTGCACAGAAAGGGTTTGCCAACCGCTGAATCCACACGTGAGTTTAACTCTGTCAGTTGAATGCACACATTGACAACCATTCAGTTAGATAGCTCCGTTTTGGTTTTAGAAGCAGATATTTCTCTGTACAGCCTATGGTCCCATTCACTCGGGAATATCCCAAGGCAGATCCTAGAAGAAACGTATTTCTGACTCGCTGAATCTCAACATAGATTCAACTCTCTTAGGTGAACGAACGCACAGCAGAGCAGTTTCAAGGAAACGATTCTCCTGAGTTTTAAACCAAGTTTACTGCTGTTTAGTACGTATGCCGGCATTGGGATGGAAATACCGGTTTTGGGATTCTGCACAGAAACGGTTTGCAAACCGCTGAATGCACACGTGAGTTTAACTCTGTCAGTTGAATGCGCACATTGATAATCATTCAGTTAGATAGCTCCGTTATGGTTTTAGAAGCAGATATTTCTCTGTACAGCCTATGGTCCCATTCACTCGGGAATATCCCAACGCAGATCCTAGAAGAAACGTGTTTCTGACTCGCGGAATCTCAACATAGATTCAACTCTCTTAGGTGAACGAACGCACAGCAGAGCAGTTTCAAGGAAACGTTTCTCCTGAGTTTTAGACGAAGTTTCCTGCGGTTTAGGACGTATGCCGGCATTGAGCTGGAAATACCGGTTTTGGGATTCTGCACAGAAAGGGTTTGCAAACCGCTGAATCCACACGTGAGTTTTACTCTGTCACTTGAATGCACACATTGACAACCATTCAGTTAGATAGCTCCGTTTAGGTTTAAGAAGCAGATATTTCTCTGTACAGCCTATGGTACAATTCACTCGGGAATATCCCAACGCAGCTCCAAGAAGAAACGTGTTTCTGACTCGCTGAATCTCAACATAGATTCAACTCTCTTAGGTGAACGAACACACAGCAGAGCAGTTTCAAGGAAACGTTTCTCCTGAGATTTAGACGAAGTTTCCGGCGGTTTAGTACGTATGCCGGCATTGGGATGGAAATACCGGTATTGGGATTCTGCACAGAAAGGGTTTGCAAACCGCTGAATCCACACGTCAGTTTAACTCTGTCACTTGAATGCACACATTGACAACCATTCAGTTAGATAGCTCCGTTATGGTTTTAGAAGCAGATATTTCTCTGTACAGCCTATGGTCCCATTCACTCGGGAATATCCCAACACAGCTCCTAGAAGAAACGTGTTTCTGACTCGCTGAATCTCAACATAGATTCAACTCTCTTAGGTGAACGAACGCACAGCAGAGCAGTTTCAAGGAAACGTTTCTCCTGAGTTTTAGGCGAAGTTTCCTGCGGTTTAGTACGTATGCCGTCATTGGGCTGGAAATACCGGTTTTGGGATTCTGCAAAGAAAGGGTTTGCCAACCGCTGAATCCACACGTGAGTTTAACTCTGTCACTTGAATGCACACATTGACAACCATTCAGTTAGATAGCTCCGTTTTGGTTTTAGAAGCAGATATTTCTCTGTACAGCCTATGGTCCCAATCACTCGGGAATATCCCAGCGCAGCTCCTAGAAGAAACGTGTTTCTGACTCGCTGAATCTCCACATAGATTCAACTCTCTTAGGTGAACGAATGCACAGCAGAGCAGTTTCAAGGAAACGTTTCTCCTGAGTTTTAGTCGAAGTTTTCGGCGATTTAGTACGTATGCCGGCATTGGGCTGGAAATACCGGTATTGGGATTCTGTACAGAAAGGGTTTGCAAACCGCTGAATCCACACGTGAGTTTAACTCTGTCAGTTGAATGCACACATTGACAACCATTCAGTTAGATAGCTCCGTTTTGGTTTTAGAAGCAGATATTTCTCTGTACAGCCTATGGTCCCATTCACTCGGGAATATCCCAAGGCAGCTCCTAGAAGAAACGTATTTCTGACTCGCTGAATCTCAACATAGATTCAACTCTCTTAGGTGAACGAACGCACAGCAGAGCAGTTTCAAGGAAACGATTCTCCTGAGTTTTAAACCAAGTTTACTGCTGTTTAGTACGTATGCCAGCATTGGGATGGAAATACCGGTTTTGGGATTCTGCACAGAAACGGTTTGCAAACCGCTGAATGCACACGTGAGTTTAACTCTGTCAGTTGAATGCGCACATTGATAATCATTCAGTTAGATAGCTCCGTTATGGTTTTAGAAGCAGATATTTCTCTGTACAGCCTATGGTCACATTCACTCGGGAATATCCCAACGCAGCTCCTAGAAGAAACGTGTTTCTGACTCGCTGAATCTCCACATAGATTCAACTCTCATAGGTGAACGAACGCACAGCAGAGCAGTTTCAAGGAAACGTTTCTCCTGAGTTTTAGACGAAGTTTCCGGCGGTTTAGTACGTATGCTGGCATTGGGCTGGAAATACCGGTTTTGGGATTCTGCACAGAAACAGTTTGCAAACCGCTGAATCCTCACGTGAGTTTAACTCTGTCAGTTGAATGCGCACATTGACAAGCAGTCAGTTAGAGAGCTCCGTTTATGTTTTAGAAGCAGATATTTCTCTGTACAGCCTATGGTTCCATTCACTCGGGAATATCACAACGCAGCTCCTAGACGAAACTTGTTTCTGACTCGATGAATCTCAACATAGATTCAACTCTCTTAGGTGAACGAACGCACAGCAGAGCAGTTTCAAGGAAACGTTTCTCCTGAGTTTTAGGCGAAGTTTCCTGCGGTTTAGTACGTATGCCATCATTGGGCTGGAAATACCGGTTTTGGGATTCTGCAAAGAAAGGGTTTGCCAACCGCTGAATCCACACGTGAGTTTAACTCTTTCACTTGAATGCACACATTGACACCCATTCAGTTAGATAGCTCCGTTTTGGTTTTAGAAGCAGATATTTCTCTGTACAACCTATGGTCCCATTCACTCGGGAATATCCCAGCGCAGCTCCTAGAAGAAACGTGTTTCTGGCTCGCTAAATCTCCACATAGATTCAACTCTCTTAGGTGAACGAATGCACAGCAGAGCAGTTTCAAGGAAACGTTTCTCCTGAGTTTTAGTCGAAGTTTTCGGCGATTTAGTACGTATGCCGGCATTGGGCTGGAAATACCGGTATTGGGATTCTGTACAGAAAGGGTTAGCAAACGGCTGAATCCACACGTGAGTTTAACTCTGTCAGTTGAATGCACACATTGACAACCATTCAGTTAGATAGCTCCGTTTTGGTTTTAGAAGCGGATATTTCTCTGTACAGCCCATGGTCCCATTCACTCGGGAATATCCCAAGGCAGCTCCTAGAAGAAACGTATTTCTGACTCGCTGAATCTCAACATAGATTCAACTCTCTTAGGTGAACGAACGCACAGCAGAGCAGTTTCAAGGAAACGATTCTCCTGAGTTTTAAACCAAGTTTACTGCTGTTTAGTACGTATGCCGGCATTGGGATGGAAATACCGGTTTTGGGATTCTGCACAGAAAGGGTTTGCAAACCGCTGAATCCACACGTGAGTTTAACTCTGTCAGTTGAATGCACACATTGACAACCATTCAGTTAGATAGCTCCGTTTTGGTTTTAGAAGCAGATATTTCTCTGTACAGCCTATGGTCCCATTCACTCGGGAATATCCCATCGCAGCTCCTAGAAGAAACGTGTTTCTGACTCGCTGAATATCAACATAGATTCAACTCTCTTAGGTGAACGAATGCACAGCAGAGCAGTTTCAAGGAAACCTTTCTCCTGAATTTTAGACCAAGTTTCCTGCGGTTTAGGACGTATGCCGGTATTGAGCTGGAAATACCGGTTTTGGGATTCTGCACAGAAAGGGTTTGCAAACCGCTGAATCCACACGTGAGTTTTACTCTGTCACTTGAATGCACACATTGACAACCATTCAGTTAGATAGCTCCGTTATGGTTTAAGAAGCAGATATTTCTCTGTACAGCCTATGGTACAATTCACTCGGGAATATCCCAACGCAGCTCCAAGAAGAAACGTGTTTCTGACTCGCTGAATCTCAACATAGATTCAACTCTCTTAGGTGAACGAACACACAGCAGAGCAGTTTCAAGGAAACGTTTCTCCTGAGATTTAGACGAAGTTTCCGGCGGTTTAGTACGTATGCCGGCATTGGGATGGAAATACCGGTATTGGGATTCTGCACAGAAAGGGTTTGCAAACCGCTGAATCCACACGTCAGTTTAACTCTGTCACTTGAATGCACACATTGACAACCATTCAGTTAGATAGCTCCGTTATGGTTTTAGAAGCAGATATTTCTCTGTACAGCCTATGGTCCCATTCACTCGGGAATATCCCAACACAGCTCCTAGAAGAAACGTGTTTCTGACTCGCTGAATCTCAACATAGATTCAACTCTCTTAGGTGAACGAACGCACAGCAGAGCAGTTTCAAGGAAACGTTTCTCCTGAGTTTTAGGCGAAGTTTCCTGCGGTTTAGTACGTATGCCGTCATTGGGCTGGAAATACCGGTTTTGGGATTCTGCAAAGAAAGGGTTTGCCAACCGCTGAATCCACACGTGAGTTTAACTCTGTCACTTGAATGCACACATTGACAACCATTCAGTTAGATAGCTCCGTTTTGGTTTTAGAAGCAGATATTTCTCTGTACAGCCTATGGTCCCATTCACTCGGGAATATCCCAGCGCAGCTCCTAGAAGAAACATGTTTCTGACTCGCTGAATCTCCACATAGATTCAACTCTCTTAGGTGAACGAATGCACAGCAGAGCAGTTTCAAGGAAACGTTTCTCCTGAGTTTTAGTCGAAGTTTTCGGCGATTTAGTACGTATGCCGGCATTGGGCTGGAAATACCGGTATTGGGATTCTGTACAGAAAGGGTTTGCAAACCGCTGAATCCACACGTGAGTTTAACTCTGTCAGTTGAATGCACACATTGACAACCATTCAGTTAGATAGCTCCGTTTTGGTTTTAGAAGCAGATATTTCTCTGTACAGCCTATGGTCCCATTCACTCGGGAATATCCCAAGGCAGCTCCTAGAAGAAACGTATTTCTGACTCGCTGAATCTCAACATAGATTCAACTCTCTTAGGTGAACGAACGCACAGCAGAGCAGTTTCAAGGAAACGATTCTCCTGAGTTTTAAACCAAGTTTACTGCTGTTTAGTACGTATGCCAGCATTGGGATGGAAATACCGGTTTTGGGATTCTGCACAGAAACGGTTTGCAAACCGCTGAATGCACACGTGAGTTTAACTCTGTCAGTTGAATGCGCACATTGATAATCATTCAGTTAGATAGCTCCGTTATGGTTTTAGAAGCAGATATTTCTCTGTACAGCCTATGGTCACATTCACTCGGGAATATCCCAACGCAGCTCTTAGAAGAAACGTGTTTCTGACTCGCTGAATCTCCACATAGATTCAACTCTCATAGGTGAACGAACGCACAGCAGAGCAGTTTCAAGGAAACGTTTCTCCTGAGTTTTAGACGAAGTTTCCGGCGGTTTAGTACGTATGCTGGCATTGGGCTGGAAATACCGGTTTTGGGATTCTGCACAGAAACAGTTTGCAAACCGCTGAATCCTCACGTGAGTTTAACTCTGTCAGTTGAATGCGCACATTGACAAGCAGTCAGTTAGAGAGCTCCGTTTATGTTTTAGAAGCAGATATTTCTCTGTACAGCCTATGGTTCCATTCACTCGGGAATATCACAACGCAGCTCCTAGACGAAACTTGTTTCTGACTCGATGAATCTCAACATAGATTCAACTCTCTTAGGTGAACGAACGCACAGCAGAGCAGTTTCAAGGAAACGTTTCTCCTGAGTTTTAGACGAAGTTTCCGGCGGTTTAGTACGTATGCTGGCATTGGGCTGGAAATACCGGTATTGGAATTCTGCACAGAAAGGGTTTGCAAACCGCTGAATCCACACGTGAGTTTAACTCTGTCAGTTGAATGCACACATTGACACTCATTCAGTTAGATAGCTCCGTTTTGGTTTTTGAAGCAGATATTTCTCTGTACAGCCTATGGTCCCATTCACTCGGGAATATCCCAACGCAGCTCCTAGAAGAAACGTGTTTCTGACTCGCGGAATCTCAACATAGATTCAACTCTCTTAGGTGAACGAACGCACAGCAGAGCAGTTTCAAGGAAACGTTTCTCCTGAGTTTTAGGCGAAGTTTCCTGCGGTTTAGTACGTATGCCGTCATTGGGCTGGAAATACCGGTTTTGGGATTCTGCAAAGAAAGGGTTTGCCAACCGCTGAATCCACACGTGAGTTTAACTCTGTCACTTGAATGCACACATTGACAACCATTCATTTAGATAGCTCCGTTTTGGTTTTAGAAGCAGATATTTCTCTGTACAGCCTATGGTCCCATTCACTCGGGAATATCCCAGCGCAGCTCCTAGAAGAAACGTGTTTCTGACTCGCTGAATCTCCACATAGATTCAACTCTCTTAGGTGAACGAATGCACAGCAGAGCAGTTTCAAGGAAACGTTTCTCCTGAGTTTTAGTCGAAGTTTTCGGCGATTTAGTACGTATGCCGGCATTGGGCTGGAAATACCGGTATTGGGATTCTGTACAGAAAGGGTTTGCAAACCGCTGAATCCACACGTGAGTTTAACTCTGTCAGTTGAATGCACACATTGACAACCATTCAGTTAGATAGCTCCGTTTTGGTTTTGGAAGCAGATATTTCTCTGTACAGCCTATGGTCCCATTCACTCGGGAATATCCCAACACAGCTCCTAGAAGAAACGTGTTTCTGACTCGCTGTATCTCAACCTAGATTCAACTCTCTTAGGTGAACGAACTCTCAGCAGAGCAGTTTCAAGGAAACGTTTCTCCTGAGTTTTAGACGAAGTTTCCTGAGGTTTAGTACGTATGCCGGCATTGGGATGGAAATACCGGTTTTGCGATTCTGCACAGAAAGGGTTTTGCAAACCGCTGAATCCACACGTGAGTTTAACTCTGTCAGTTGAATGCACACATTGACAACCATTTTGTTAGACAGCTCCGTTTTGGTTTTAGAAGCAGATATTTCTCTGTACAGCCTATGGTCCCATTCACTCGGGAATATCCCAACACAGCTCCTAGAAGAAACGTGTTTCTGACTCACTGAATCTCAACATAGATTCAACTCTCTTAGGTGAACGAACGCACAGCAGAGCAGTTTCAAGGAAACGATTCTCCTGAGTTTCAGACCAAGTTTACTGCTGTTTAGTACGTATGCCGGCATTGGGATGGAAATACTGGTTTTGGGATTCTGCACAGAAACGGTTTGCAAACCGCTGAATCCTCACGTGAGTTTAACTCTGTCAGTTGAATGCACACATTGACAAGCATTCAGTTAGATAGCTCCGTTTTGGTTTTAGAAGCAGATATTTCTCTGTACAGCCTATGGTCCCATTCACTCGGGAATATCCCAAGGCAGCTCCTAGAAGAAACGTATTTCTGACTCGCTGAATCTCAACATAGATTCAACTCTCTTAGGTGAACGAACGCACAGCAGAGCAGTTTCAAGGAAACGATTCTCCTGAGTTTTAAACCAAGTTTACTGCTGTTTAGTACGTATGCCGGCATTGGGATGGAAATACCGGTTTTGGGATTCTGCACAGAAACGGTTTGCAAACCGCAGAATGCACACATGAGTTTAACTCTGTCAGTTGAATGCGCACATTGATAATCATTCAGTTAGATAGCTCCGTTATGGTTTTAGAAGCAGATATTTCTCTGTACAGCCTATGGTCCCATTCACTCGGGAATATCCCATCGCAGCTCCAAGAAGAAACGTGTTTCTGACTCGCTGAATCTCAACCTAGATTCAACTCTCTTAGGTGAACGAACGCACAGCAGAGCAGTTTCAAGGAAACGTTTCTCCTGAGTTTTAGACGAAGTTTCCGGCGGTTTAGTACGTATGCTGGCATTGGGCTGGAAATACCGGTATTGGGATTCTGCACAGAAAGGGTTTGCAAACCGCTGAATCCACACGGGAGTTTAACTCTGTCAGTTGAATGCACACATTGACAACCATTCAGTTAGATAGCTCCGTTTTGGTTTTAGAAGCAGATATTTCTCTGTACAGCCTATGGTCCCATTCACTCGGGAATATCCCAACGCAGCTCCTAGAAGAAACGTGTTTCTGACTCGCTGAATCTCCACATAGATTCAACTCCCTTAGGTGAACGAATGCACAGCAGAGCAGTTTCAAGGAAACGTTTCTCCTGAGTTTTAGACGAAGTTTCCCGCGGTTTAGTACGTATGCCGACATTGGGCTGGAAATACCGGTATTGGAATTCTGCACAGAAAGGGTTTGTAAACCGCTGAATCCACACGTGAGTTTAACTCTGTCACTTGAATGCACACATTGACAAGCATTCAGTTAGATAGCTCCGTTTTGGTTTTAGAAGCAGATATTTCTCTGTACAGCCTATGGTCCCATTCACTCGGGAATATCCCAACACAGCTCCTAGAAGAAACGTGTTTCTGACTCGCTGTATCTCAACCTAGATCCAACTCTCTTAGGTGAACTAACTCACAGCAGAGCAGTTTCAAGGAAACGTTTCTCCTGAGTTTTAGACGAAGTTTCCTGAGGTTTAGTACGTATGCCGGCATTGGGATGGAAATACCGGTTTTGCGATTCTGCACAGAAAGGGTTTTGCAAACCGCTGAATCCACACGTGAGTTTAACTCTGTCAGTTGAATGCACACATTGACAACCATTTTGTTAGACAGCTCCGTTTTGGTTTTAGAAGCAGATATTTCTCTGTACAGCCTATGGTCCCATTCACTCGGGAATATCCCAACACAGCTCCTAGAAGAAACGTGTTTCTGACGCACTGAATCTCAACATAGATTCATCTTTCTTAGGTGAACGAACGCGCAGCAGAGCAGTTTCAAGGAAACGATTCTCCTGAGTTTCAGACCAAGTTTACTGCTGTTTAGTACGTATGCCGGCATTGGGATGGAAATACTGGTTTTGGGATTCTGCACAGAAACGGTTTGCAAACCGCTGAATCCTCACGTGAGTTTAACTCTGTCAGTTGAATGCACACATTGACAAGCATTCAGTTAGATAGCTCCGTTTTGGTTTTAGAAGCAGATATTTCTCTGTACAGCCTATGGTCCCATTCACTCGGGAATATCCCAACGCAGCTCCTAGAAGAAACGTGTTTCTGACTCGCTGAATCTCAACATAGATTCAACTCTCTTAGGTGAACGAACGCACAGCAGAGCAGTTTCAAGGAAACGTTTCTCCTGAGTTTTAGACGAAGTTTCCTGAGGTTTAGTACGTATGCCGGCATTGGGATGGAAATACCGGTTTTGCGATTCTGCACAGAAAGGGTTTGCAAACCGCTGAATCCACACGTGAGTTTATCTCTGTCAGTTGAATGCACACATTGACAACCATTTTGTTAGACAGCTCCGTTTTGGTTTTAGAAGCAGATATTTCTCTGTACAGCCTATGGACTCATTCACTCAGGAATATCCCAACGCGGCTCCTAGAAGAAACGTGTTTCTGACTTGCTGAATCTCAACATAGATTCAACTCTCTTAGGTGAACGAACGCACAGCAGAGCAGTTTCAAGGAAACGTTTCTCCTGAGTTTAAGATGAAGTTTCCGGCGGTTTAGTACGTATGCCGGCATTGGGCTGGAAATACCGGTATTGGGATTCTGTACAGAAAGGGTTTGCAAACCGCTGAATCCACACGTGAGTTTAACTCTGTCAGTTGAATGCACACATTGACAACCATTCAGTTAGATAGCTCCGTTTTGGTTTTAGAAGCAGATATTTCTCTGTACAGCCTATGGTCCCATTCACTCGGGAATATCCCAACACAGCTCCTAGAAGAAACGTGTTTCTGACTCACTGAATCTCAACATAGATTCAACTCTCTTAGGTGAACGAACGCACAGCAGAGCAGTTTCAAGGAAACGATTCTCCTGAGTTTCAGACCAAGTTTACTGCTGTTTAGTACGTATGCCGGCATTGGGATGGAAATACTGGTTTTGGGATTCTGCACAGAAACGGTTTGCAAACCGCTGAATCCTCACGTGAGTTTAACTCTGTCAGTTGAATGCACACATTGACAAGCATTCAGTTAGATAGCTCCGTTTTGGTTTTAGAAGCAGATATTTCTCTGTACAGCCTATGGTCCCATTCACTCGGGAATATCACAACGCAGTTCCTAGAAGAAACGTATTTCTGACTCGCTGAATCTCAACATAGATTCAACTCTCTTAGGTGAACGAACGCACAGCAGAGCAGTTTCAAGGAAACGATTCTCCTGAGTTTTAAACCAAGTTTACTGCTGTTTAGTACGTATGCCGGCATTGGGATGGAAATACCGGTTTTGGGATTCTGCACAGAAACGGTTTGCAAACCGCTGAATGCACACGTGAGTTTAACTCTGTCAGTTGAATGCGCACATTGATAATCATTCAGTTAGATAGCTCCGTTATGGTTTTAGAAGCAGATATTTCTCTGTACAGCCTATGGTCCCATTCACTCGGGAATATCCCAACGCAGCTCCTAGAAGAAACGTGTTTCTGACTCGCTGAATCTCCACATAGATTCAACTCCCTTAGGTGAACGAACGCACAGCAGAGCAGTTTCAAGGAAACGTTTCTCCTGAGTTTTAGACGAAGTTTCCCGCGGTTTAGTACGTATGCCGACATTGGGCTGGAAATACCGGTATTGGAATTCTGCACAGAAAGGGTTTGCAAACCGCTGAATCCACACGTGAGTTTAACTCTGTCACTTGAATGCACACATTGACAAGCATTCAGTTAGATAGCTCCGTTTTGGTTTTAGAAGCAGATATTTCTCTGTACAGCCTATGGTCCCATTCACTCGGGAATACCCCAACACAGCTCCTAGAAGAAACGTGTTTCTGACTCGCTGTATCTCAACCTGGATTCAACTCTCTTAGGTGAACTAACTCACAGCAGAGCAGTTTCAAGGAAACGTTTCTCCTGAGTTTTAGACGAAGTTTCCTGAGGTTTAGTACGTATGCCGGCATTGGGATGGAAATACCGGTTTTGCGATTCTGCACAGAAAGGGTTTTGCAAACCGCTGAATCCACACGTGAGTTTAACTCTGTCAGTTGAATAGACACATTGACAACCATTTTGTTAGAGAGCTCCGTTTTGGTTTTAGAAGCAGATATTTCTCTGTACAGCCTATGGTCCCATTCACTCGGGAATATCCCAACACAGCTCCTAGAAGAAACGTGTTTCTGACTCACTGAATCTCAACATAGATTCAACTTTCTTAGGTGAACGAACGCACAGCAGAGCAGTTTCAAGAAAACGATTCTCCTGAGTTTCAGACCAAGTTTACTACTGTTTAGTACGTATGCCGGCATTGGGATGGAAATACTGGTTTTGGGATTCTGCACAGAAACGGTTTGCAAACCTCTGAATCCTCACGTGAGTTTAACTCTGTCAGTTGAATGCCCACATTGACAAGCATTCAGTTAGATAGCTCCGTTTTGGTTTTAGAAGCAGATATTTCTCTGTACAGCCTATGGTCCCATTCACTCGGGAATATCCCAACGCAGCTCCTAGAAGCAACGTGTTTCTGACTCGCTGAATCTCAACATAGATTCGACTCTCTTAGGTGAACGAACGCACAGCAGAGCAGTTTCAAGGAAACGTTTCTCCTGAGTTTTAGACGAAGTTTCCGGCGGTTTAGTACGTATGCTGGCATTGGGCTGGAAATACCGGTATTGGGATTCTGCACAGAAAGGGTTTGCAAACCGCTGAATCCACACGTGAGTTTAACTCTGTCACTTGAATGCACACATTGACAAGCATTCATTTGGATAGCTCCGTTTTGGTTTTAGAAGCAGATATTTCTCTGTACAGCCTATGGTCCCATTCACTCGGGAATATCCCAACACAGCTCCTAGAAGAAACGTGTTTCTGACTCGCTGTATCTCAACCTAGATTCAACTCTCTTAGGTGAACGAACTCACAGCAGAGCAGTTTCAAGGAAACGTTTCTCCTGAGTTTTAGACGAAGTTTCCTGAGGTTTAGTACGTATGCCGGCATTGGGATGGAAATACGGGTTTTGCGATTCTGCACAGAAAGGGTTTTGCAAACCGCTGAATCCACACGTGAGTTTAACTCTGTCAGTTGAATGCACACATTGACAACCATTTTGTTAGACAGCTCCGTTTTGGTTTTAGAAGCAGATATTTCTCTGTACAGCCTATGGTCCCATTCACTCGGGAATATCCCAACGCGGCTCCTAGAAGAAACGTGTTTCTGACTCGCTGAATCTCAACATAGATTCAACTCTCTTAGGTGAACGAACGCACAGCAGAGCAGTTTCAAGGAAACGATTCTGCTGTGTTTTAGACCAAGTTTACTGCTGTTTAGTACGTATGCCGGCATTGGGATGGAAATACCGGTTAGGGATTCTGCACAGAAACAGTTTGCAAACCGCTGAATCCTCACGTGAGTTTAACTCTGTCAGTTGAATGCGCACATTGACAAGCATTCAGTTAGAGAGCTCCGTTTAGGTTTTAGAAGCAGATATTTCTCTGTACAGCCTATGGTTCCATTCACTCGGAAATATCACAACGCAGCTCCTAGACGAAACTTGTTTCTGACTCGATGAATCTCAACATAGATTCAACTCTCTTAGGTGAACGAACGCACAGCAGAGCAGTTTCAAGGAAACGTTTCTCCTGAGTTTTAGACGAAGTTTCCGGCGGTTTAGTACGTATTCTGGCATTGGGCTGGAAATACCGGTATTGGGATTCTGCACAGAAAGGGTTTGCAAACCGCTGAATCCACACGTGAGTTTAACTCTGTCAGTTGAATGCACACATTGACAACCATTCAGTTAGATAGCTCCGTTTTGGTTTTAGAAGCAGATATTTCTCTGTACAGCCTATGGTCCCATTCACTCGGGAATATCCCATCGCAGCTCCTAGAAGAAACGTGTTTATGACTCGCTGAATCTCAACATAGATTCAACTCTCTTAGGTGAACGAATGCACAGCAGAGCAGTTTCAAGGAAACCTTTCTCCTGAGTTTTAGACGAAGTTTCCTGCGGTTTAGGACGTATGCCGGCATTGGGCTGGAAATACCGGTTTTGGGATTCTGCACAGAAAGGGTTTGCAAACCGCTGAATCCACACGTGAGTTTTACTCTGTCACTTGAATGCACACATTGACAACCATTCAGTTAGATAGCTCCGTTTTGGTTTAAGAAGCAGATATTTCTCTGTACAGCCTATGGTCCCATTCACTCGGGAATATCCCAACGCAGCTCCAAGAAGAAACATGTTTCAGACTCGCTGAATCTCAACATAGATTCAACTCTCTTAGGTGAACGAACACAGAGCAGAGCAGTTTCAAGGAAACGTTTCTCCTGAGATTTAGACGAAGTTTCCGGCGGTTTAGTACGTATGCCGGCATTGGGATGGAAATACCGGTATTGGGATTCTGCACAGAAAGGGTTTGCAAACCGCTGAATCCACACGTGAGTTTAACTCTGTCAGTTGAATGCACACATTGACAACCATTCAGTTAGATAGCTCCGTTTTGGTTTTAGAAGCAGATATTTCTCTGTACAGCCTATGGTCCCATTTACTCGGGAATATCCCAACACAGCTCCTAGAAGAAACGTGTTTCTGACTCGCTGAATGTCAACATAGATTCAACTCTCTTAGGTGAACGAACGCACAGCAGAGCAGTTTCAAGGAAACGTTTCTCCTGAGTTTTAGGCGAAGTTTCCTGCGGTTTAGTACGTATGCCGTCATTGGGCTGGAAATACCGGTTTTGCGATTCTGCAAAGAAAGGGTTTGCCAACCGCTGAATCCACACGTGAGTTTAACTCTGTCACTTGAATGCACACATTGACAACCATTCAGTTAGATAGCTCCGTTTTGGTTTTAGAAGCACATATTTCTCTGTACTGCCTATGGTCCCATTCACTCGGGAATATCCCAACACAGCTCCTAGAAGAAACGTGTTTCTGACTCGCTGAATCTCAACATAGATTCAACTCTCTTAGGTGAATGAACGCACAGCAGAGCAGTTTCAAGGAAACGTTTCTCCTGAGTTTTAGACGAAGTTTCCTGCGGTTTAGGACGCATGCCGGCATTGGGCTGGAAATACTGGTTTTGGGATTCTGCACAGAAAGGGTTTGCAAACCGCTGAATCCACACGTGAGTTTTACTCTGTCAGTTGAATGCACACATTGACAACCATTCAGTTAGATAGCTCCGTTTTGGTTTTAAAAGCAGATATTTCTCTGTACAGCCTATGGCCCCATTCACTCGGGAATATCCCAACGCAGCTCCTAGATGAAACGTGTTTCTGACTCGCTGAATCGCAACATAGATTCAACTCTCTTAGGTGAACGAAAGCACAGCAGAGCAGTTTCAAGGAAACGTTTCTCCTGAGTTTTAGACGAAGTTTCCTGAGGTTTAGTACGTATGCCGGCATTGGGCTGGAAATACCGGTATTGGGATTCTGCACATAAAGGGTTTGCAAACCGCTGAATCCACACGTGAGATTAACTCTGTCAGTTTAATGCACACATTGACAACCATTTTGTTAGACAGCTCCGTTTTTGTTTTAGAAGCAGATATTTCGCTGTTCAGCCTATGGTCCCATTCACTCGGGAATATCCCAATGCAGCTCCTTGAAGAAACATGTTTCTGACTCGCTGAATTTCAACATAGATTCAACTCTCTTAGGTGAACGAACGCACAGCAGAGCAGTTTCAAGGAAACGATTCTCCTGAGTTTTAGACCAAGTTTACTGCTGTTTAGTACGTACGCCATCATTGGGATGGAAATACCGGTTTTGGAATTCTGCACAGAAACGGTTTGCAAACCGCTGAATCCTCACGTGAGTTTAACTCTGTCAGTTGAATGCGCATATTGACAAGCATTCAGTTAGATAGCTCTCTTTTGGTTTTAGTAGCAGATATATCTCTGTACAGCCTATGGTCCCATTCACTCGGGAATATCCCAACGCAGCTCCTAGAAGAAACGTGTTTCTGACTCGCTGAATCTCAACATGGATTCAACTCTCTTAGGTGAACGAATGCACAGCAGAGCAGTTTCAAAGAAACCTTTCTCCTGAGTTTTAGACGAAGTTTCCGGCGGTTTAGGACGTATTCTGGCATTGGGCTGGAAATACCGGTTTTGGGATTCTGCACAGAAACGGTTTGCAAACCGCTGAATCCACACGTGAGTTTTACTCTGTCAGTTGTATGCACACATTGACAAGCATTCAGTTAGATAGCTCCGTTTTGGTTTTAGAAGCAGATATTTCTCTGTACAGCCTTTGGTCCCATTCACTCGGGAATATCCCAAGGCAGCTCCTAGAAGAAACGTATTTCTGACTCGCTGAATCTCAACATAGATTCAACTCTCTTAGGTGAAGGAACGCACAGCAGAGCAGTTTCAAGGAAACGATTCTCCTGAGTTTTAAACCAAGTTTACTGCTGTTTAGTACGTATGCCGGCATTGGGATGGAAATACCGGTTTTGGGATTCTGCACAGAAAGGGTTTGCAAACCGCTGAATCCACACGTGAGTTTAACTCTGTCAGTGGAATGCACACATTGACAACCATTCAGTTAGATAGCTCCGTTTTGGTTTTAGAAGCAGATATTTCTCTATACAGCCTATGGTCCCATTCACTCGGGAATATCCCATCGCAGCTCCAAGAAGAAACGTGTTTCTGACTCGCTGAATCTCAACATAGATTCAACTCTCTTAGGTGAACGAATGCACAGCAGAGCAGTTTCAAGGAAACCTTTCTCCTGAGTTTTAGACGAAGTTTCCTGCGGTTTAGGACGTATGTCGGCATTGGGCTGGAAATACCGGTTTTGGGATTCTGCACAGAAAGGGTTTGCAAACCGCTGAATCCACACGTGAGTTTTACTCTGTCTCTTGAATGCACACATTGACAACCATTCAGTTAGATAGCTCCGTTTTGGTTTAAGAAGCAGATATTTCTCTGTACAGCCTATGGTCCCATTCACTCGGGAATGTCCCAACGCAGCTCCAAGAAGAAACGTGTTTCTGACTCGCTGAATCTCAACATAGATTCAACTCTCTTAGGTGAACGAACACACAGCAGAGCAGTTTCAAGGAAACGTTTCTCCTGAGATTTAGACGAAGTTTCCGGCGGTTTAGTACGTATGCCGGCATTGGGATGGAAATACCGGTATTGGGATTCTGCACAGAAAGGGTTTGCAAACCGCTGAATCCACACGTCAGTTTAACTCTGTCACTTGAATGCACACATTGACAACCATTCAGTTAGATAGCTCCGTTTTGGTTTTAGAAGCAGATATTTCTCTGTACAGCCTATGGTCCCATTCACTCGGGAATATCCCAACGCAGCTCCTAGAAGAAACGTGTTTCTGACTCGCTGAATCTCCACATAGATTCAACTCCCTTAGGTGAACGAATGCACAGCAGAGCAGTTTCAAGGAAACGTTTCTCCTGAGTTTTAGACGAAGTTTCCGGCGGTTTAGTACGTATGCCGACATTTGGCTGGAAATACCGGTATTGGGATTCTGCACAGAAAGGGTTTGCAAACCGCTGAATCCACACGTGAGTTTAACTCTGTCACTTGAATGCACACATTGACAAGCATTCAGTTAGATAGCTCCGTTTAGGTTTTAGAAGCAGATATTTCTCTGTACAGCCTATGGTCCCATTCACTCGGGAATATCCCAACACGGCTCCTAGAAGAAACGTGTTTCTGACTCGCTGAATCTCAACATAGATTCAACTCTCTTAGGTGAACGAACGCACAGCAGAGCAGTTTCAAGGAAACGATTCTCCTGAGTTTCAGACCAAGTTTACTGCTGTTTAGTACGTATGCCGGCATTGGGATGGAAATACTGGTTTTGGGATTCTGCACGGAAACGGTTTGCAAACCGCTGAATCCTCACGTGAGTTTAACTCTGTCAGTTGAATGCACACATTGACAAGCATTCAGTTAGATAGCTCCGTTTTGGTTTTAGAAGCAGATATTTCTCTGTACAGCCTATGGTCCCATTCACTCGGGAATATCACAACGCAGGTCCTAGAAGAAACGTGTTTCTGACTCGCTGAATCTCAACATAGATTCAACTCTCTTAGGTGAACGAACGCACAGCAGAGCAGTTTCAAGGAAACGTTTCTCCTGAGTTTTAGTCGAAGTTTTCGGCGATTTAGTACGTATGCCGGCATTGGGCTGGAAATACCGGTATTGGGATTCTGTACAGAAAGGGTTTGCAAACCGCTGAATCCACACGTGAGTTTAACTCTGTCAGTTGAATGCACACATTGACAACCATTCAGTTAGATAGCTCCGTTTTGGTTTTAGAAGCAGATATTTCTCTGTACAGCCTATGGTCCCATTCACTCGGGAATATCCCAAGGCAGCTCCTAGAAGAAACGTATTTCTGACTCGCTGAATCTCAACATAGATTCAACTCTCTTAGGTGAACGAACGCACAGCAGAGCAGTTTCAAGGAAACGATTCTGCTGAGTTTTAGACCAAGTTTACTGCTGTTTAGTACGTATGCCGGCATTGGGATGGAAAGACCGGTTTTGGGATTCTGCACAGAAACAGTTTGCAAACCGCTGAATCCTCACGTGAGTTTAACTCTGTCAGTTGAATGCGCACATTGACAAGTATTCAGTTAGAGAGCTCCGTTTAGGTTTTAGAAGCAGATATTTCTCTGTACAGCCTATGGTTCCATTCACTCGGGAATATCACAACGCAGCTCCTAGACGAAACTTGTTTCTGACACGATGAATCTCAACATAGATTCATCTCTCTTAGGTGAACGAACGCACAGCAGAGCAGTTTCAAGGAAACGTTTCTCCTGAGTTTTAGACGAAGTTTCCAGCGGTTAGGTACGTATGCTGGCATTGGGCTGGAAATACCGGTATTGGGATTCTGCACAGAAAGGGTTTGCAAACCGCTGAATCCACACGTGAGTTTTACTCTGTCAGTTGAATGCACACATTGACAACCATTCAGTTAGATAGCTCCGTTTTGGTTTTAGAAGCAGATATTTCTCTGTACAGCCTATGGTCCCATTCACTCGGGAATATCCCATCGCAGCTCCTAGAAGAAACGTGTTTCTGACTCGCTGAATATCAACATAGATTCAACTCTCTTAGGTGAACGAATGCACAGCAGAGCAGTTTCAAGGAAACCTTTCTCCTGAGTTTTAGACCAAGTTTCCTGCGGTTAAGGACGTATGCCGGCATTGGGCTGGAAATACCGGTTTTGGGATTCTGCACAGAAAGGGTTTGCAAACCGCTGAATCCACACGTGAGTTTTACTCTGTCACTTGAATGCACACATTGACAACCATTCAGTTAGATAGCTCCGTTTTGGTTTAAGAAGCAGATATTTCTCTGTACAGCCTACGGTCCCATTCACTCGGGAATATCCCAACGCAGCTCCAAGAAGAAACGTGTTTCTGACTCGCTGAATCTCAACATAGATTCAACTCTCTTAGGTGAACGAACTCACAGCAGAGCAGTTTCAAGGAAACGTTTCTCCTGAGTTTTAGACGAAGTTTCCTGAGGTTTAGTACGTATGCCGGCATTGGGATGGAAATACCGGTTTTGGGATTCTGCACAGAAACGGTTTGCAAACCTCTGAATCCTCACGTGAGTTTAACTCTGTCAGTTGAATGCACACATTGACAAGCATTCAGTTAGATAGCTCCGTTTTGGTTTTAGAAGCAGATATTTCTCTGTACAGCCTATGGTCCCATTCACTCGGGAATATCCCAACGCAGCTCCTAGAAGCAACGTGTTTCTGACTCGCTGAATCTCAACATAGATTCGACTCTCTTAGGTGAACGAACGCACAGCAGAGCAGTTTCAAGGAAACGTTTCTCCTGAGTTTTAGACGAAGTTTCCGGCGGTTTAGTACGTATGCTGGCATTGGGCTGGAAATACCGGTATTGGGATTCTGCACAGAAAGGGTTTGCAAACCGCTGAATCCTCACGTGAGTTTAACTCTGTCAGTTGAATGCACACATTGAGAAGCATTCAGTTAGATAGCTCCGTTTTGATTTTAGAAGCAGATATTTCTCTGTACAGCCTATGGTCCCATTCACTCGGGAATATCCCAGCGCAGCTCCTAGAAGAAACGTGTTTCTGACTCGCTGAATCTCCACATAGATTCAACTCTCTTAGGTGAACGAATGCACAGCAGAGCAGTTTCAAGGAAACGTTTCTCCTGAGTTTTAGTCGAAGTTTTCGGCGATTTAGTACGTATGCCGGCATTGGGCTGGAAATACCGGTATTGGGATTCTGTACAGAAAGGGTTTGCAAACCGCTGAATCCACACGTGAGTTTAACTCTGTCAGTTGAATGCACACATTGACAACCATTCAGTTAGATAGCTCCGTTTTGGTTTTAGAAGCAGATATTTCTCTGTACAGCCTATGGTCCCATTCACTCGGGAATATCCCAAGGCAGCTCCTAGAAGAAACGTATTTCTGACTCGCTGAATCTCAACATAGATTCAACTCTCTTAGGTGAACGAACGCACAGCAGAGCAGTTTCAAGGAAACGATTCTCCTGAGTTTTAAACCAAGTTTACTGCTGTTTAGTACGTATGCCGGCATTGGGATGGAAATACCGGTTTTGGGATTCTGCACAAAAACGGTTTGCAAACCGCTGAATGCACACGTGAGTTTAACTCTGTCAGTTGAATGCGCACATTGATAATCATTCAGTTAGATAGCTCCGTTATGGTTTTAGAAGCAGATATTTCTCTGTACAGCCTATGGTCCCATTCACTCGGGAATATCCCAACGCAGCTCCTAGAAGAAACGTGTTTCTGACTCGCGGAATCTCAACATAGATTCAACTCTCTTAGGTGAACGAACGCACAGCAGAGCAGTTTCAAGGAAACGTTTCTCCTGAGTTTTAGACGAAGTTTCCTGAGGTTTAGTACGTATGCCGGCATTGGGATGGAAATACCGGTTTTGCGATTCTGCACAGAAAGGGTTTTGCAAACCGCTGAATCCACACGTGAGTTTAACTCTGTCAGTTGAATGCACACATTGACAACCATTTTGTTAGACAGCTCCGTTTTGGTTTTAGAAGCAGATATTTCTCTGTACAGCCTATGGTCCCATTCAGTCGGTAATATCCCAACACGGCTCCTAGAAGAAACGTGTTTCTGACTCGCTGAATCTCAACATAGATTCAACTCTCTTAGGTGAACGAACGCACAGCAGAGCAGTTTCAAGGAAACGATTCTCCTGAGTTTCAGACCAAGTTTACTGCTGTTTAGTACGTATGCCGGCATTGGGATGGAAATACTGGTTTTGGGATTCTGCACAGAAACGGTTTGCAAACCTCTGAATCCTCACGTGAGTTTAACTCTGTCAGTTGAATGCACACATTGACAAGCATTCAGTTAGATAGCTCCGTTTTGGTTTTAGAAGCAGATATTTCTCTGTACAGCCTATGGTCCCATTCACTCGGGAATATCCCAACGCAGCTCCTAGAAGCAACGTGTTTCTGACTCGCTGAATCTCAACATAGATTCGACTCTCTTAGGTGAACGAACGCACAGCAGAGCAGTTTCAAGGAAACGTTTCTCCTGAGTTTTAGACGAAGTTTCCGGCGGTTTAGTACGTATGCTGGCATTGGGCTGGAAATACCGGTATTGGGATTCTGCACAGAAAGGGTTTGCAAACCGCTGAATCCTCACGTGAGTTTAACTCTGTCAGTTGAATGCACACATTGAGAAGCATTCAGTTAGATAGCTCCGTTTTGATTTTAGAAGCAGATATTTCTCTGTACAGCCTATGGTCCCATTCACTCGGGAATATCCCAGCGCAGCTCCTAGAAGAAACGTGTTTCTGACTCGCTGAATCTCCACATAGATTCAACTCTCTTAGGTGAACGAATGCACAGCAGAGCAGTTTCAAGGAAACGTTTCTCCTGAGTTTTAGTCGAAGTTTTCGGCGATTTAGTACGTATGCCGGCATTGGGCTGGAAATACCGGTATTGGGATTCTGTACAGAAAGGGTTTGCAAACCGCTGAATCCACACGTGAGTTTAACTCTGTCAGTTGAATGCACACATTGACAACCATTCAGTTAGATAGCTCCGTTTTGGTTTTAGAAGCAGATATTTCTCTGTACAGCCTATGGTCCCATTCACTCGGGAATATCCCAAGGCAGCTCCTAGAAGAAACGTATTTCTGACTCGCTGAATCTCAACATAGATTCAACTCTCTTAGGTGAACGAACGCACAGCAGAGCAGTTTCAAGGAAACGATTCTCCTGAGTTTTAAACCAAGTTTACTGCTGTTTAGTACGTATGCCGGCATTGGGATGGAAATACCGGTTTTGGGATTCTGCACAGAAACGGTTTGCAAACCGCTGAATGCACACGTGAGTTTAACTCTGTCAGTTGAATGCGCACATTGATAATCATTCAGTTAGATAGCTCCGTTATGGTTTTAGAAGCAGATATTTCTCTGTACAGCCTATGGTCCCATTCACTCGGGAATATCCCAACGCAGCTCCTAGAAGAAACGTGTTTCTGACTCGCGGAATCTCCACATAGATTCAACTCTCTTAGGTGAACGAACGCACAGCAGAGCAGTTTCAAGGAAACGTTTCTCCTGAGTTTTAGGCGAAGTTTCCTGCGGTTTAGTACGTATGCCGTCATTGGGCTGGAAATACCGGTTTTGGGATTCTGCAAAGAAAGTGTTTGCCAACCGCTGAATCCACACGTGAGTTTAACTCTGTCACTTGAATGCACACATTGACAACTATTCAGTTAGATAGCTCCGTTTTGGTTTTAGAAGCAGATATTTCTCTGTACAGCCTATGGTCCCATTCACTCCGGAATATCCCAGCGCAGCTCCTAGAAGAAACGTGTTTCTGACTCGCTGAATCTCCACATAGATTCAACTCTCTTAGGTGAACGAATGCACTGCAGAGCAGTTTCAAGGAAACGTTTCTCCTGAGTTTTAGTCGAAGTTTTCGGCGATTTAGTACGTATGCCGGCATTGGGCTGGAAATACCGGTATTGGGATTCTGTACAGAAAGGGTTTGCAAACCGCTGAATCCACACGTGAGTTTAACTCTGTCAGTTGAATGCACACATTGACAACCATTCAGTTAGATAGCTCCGTTTTGGTTTTAGAAGCAGATATTTCTCTGTACAGCCTATGGTCCCATTCACTCGGGAATATCCCAAGGCAGCTCCTAGAAGAAACGTATTTCTGACTCGCTGAATCTCAACATAGATTCAACTCTCTTAGGTGAACGAACGCACAGCAGAGCAGTTTCAAGGAAACGATTCTCCTGAGTTTTAAACCAAGTTTACTGCTGTTTAGTACGTATGCCAGCATTGGGATGGAAATACCGGTTTTGGGATTCTGCACAGAAACGGTTTGCAAACCGCTGAATGCACAAGTGAGTTTAACTCTGTCAGTTGAATGCGCACATTGATAATCATTCAGTTAGATAACTCCGTTATGGTTTTAGAAGCAGATATTTCTCTGTACAGCCTATGGTCCCATTCACTCGGGAATATCCCAACGCAGCTCCTAGAAGAAACGTGTTTCTGACTCGCGGAATCTCCACATAGATTCAACTCTCTTAGGTGAACGAACGCACAGCAGAGCAGTTTCAAGGAAACGTTTCTCCTGAGTTTTAGACGAAGTTTCCGGCGGTTTAGTACGTATGCTGGCATTGGGCTGGAAATACCGGTATTGGGATTCTGCACAGAAAGGGTTTGCAAACCGCTGAATCCACACGGGAATTTAACTCTGTCAGTTTAATGCACACATTGACAACCATTCAGTTAGATAGCTCCGTTTTGGTTTTAGAAGCAGATATTTCTCTGTACAGCCTATGGTCCCATTCACTCGGGAATATCCCAACGCAGCTCCTAGAAGAAACGTGTTTCTGACTCGCTGAATCTCCACATAGATTCAACTCCCTTAGGTGAACGAATGCACAGCAGAGCAGTTTCAAGGAAACGTTTCTCCTGAGTTTTAGACGAAGTTTCCGGCGGTTTAGTACGTATGCCGACATTGGGCTGGAAATACCGGTATTGGGATTCTGCACAGAAAGGGTTTGCAAACCGCTGAATCCACACGTGAGTTTAACTCTGTCACTTGAATGCACACATTGACAAGCATTCAGTTGGATAGCTCCGTTTTGGTTTTAGAAGCAGATATTTCTCTGTACAGCCTATGGTCCCATTCACTCGGGAATATCCCAAGGCAGCTCCTAGAAGAAACGTATTTCTGACTCGCTGAATCTCAACATAGATTCAACTCTCTTAGGTGAACGAACGCACAGCAGAGCAGTTTCAAGGAAACGATTCTCCTGAGTTTTAGACCAAGTTTACTGCTGTTTAGTACGTACGCCGTCATTGGGATGGAAATACCGGTTTTGGGATTCTGCACAGAAACGGTTTGCAAACCGCTGAATCCTCACGTGAGTTTAACTCTGTCAGTTGAATGCGCATATTGACAAGCATTCAGTTAGATAGCTCTCTTTTGGTTTTAGTAGCAGATATATCTCTGTACAGCCTATGGTCCCAATCACTCGGGAATATCCCAACGCAGCTCCTAGAAGAAACGTGTTTCTGACTCGCTGAATCTCAACATGGATTCAACTCTCTTAGGTGAACGAATGCACAGCAGAGCAGTTTCAAGTTAACCTTTCTCCTGAGTTTTAGACGAAGTTTCCGGCGGTTTAGGACGTATGCTGGCATTGGGCTGGAAATACCGGTTTTGGGATTCTGCACAGAAACGGTTTGCAAACCGCTGAATCCACACGTGAGTTTTACTCTGTCAGTTGTATGCACACATTGACAAGCATTCAGTTAGATAGCTCCGTTTTGGTTTTAGAAGCAGATATTTCTCTGTACAGCCTATGGTCCCATTCACTCGGGAATATCCCAAGGCAGCTCCTAGAAGAAACGTATTTCTGACTCGCTGAATCTCAACATAGATTCAACTCTCTTAGGTGAACGAACGCACAGCAGAGCAGTTTCAAGGAAACGATTCTCCTGAGTTTTAAACCAAGTTTACTGCTGTTTAGTACGTATGCCGGCATTGGGATGGAAATACCGGTTTTGGGATTCTGCACAGAAAGGGTTTGCAAACCGCTGAATCCACACGTGAGTTTAACTCTGTCAGTTGAATGCACACATTGACAACCATTCAGTTAGATAGCTCCGTTTTGGTTTTAGAAGCAGATATTTCTCTATACAGCCTATGGTCCCATTCACTCGGGAATATCCCATCGCAGCTCCAAGAAGAAACGTGTTTCTGACTCGCTGAATATCAACATAGATTCAACTCTCTTAGGTGAACGAATGCACAGCAGAGCAGTTTCAAGGAAACCTTTCTCCTGAGTTTTAGACCAAGTTTCCTGCGGTTTAGGACGTATGCCGGCATTGGGCTGGAAATACCGGTTTTGGGATTCTGCACAGAAAGGGTTTGCAAACCGCTGAATCCACACGTGAGTTTTACTCTGTCACTTGAATGCACACATTGACAACCATTCAGTTAGATAGCTCCGTTTTGGTTTAAGAAGCAGATATTTCTCTGTACAGCCTACGGTCCCATTCACTCGGGAATATCCCAACGCAGCTCCAAGAAGAAACGTGTTTCTGACTCTCTGAATCTCAACATAGATTCAACTCTCTTAGGTGAACGAACTCACAGCAGAGCAGTTTCAAGGAAACGTTTCTCCTGAGTTTTAGACGAAGTTTCCTGAGGTTTAGTACGTATGCCGGCATTGGGATGGAAATACCGGTTTTGCGATTCTGCACAGAAAGGGTTTTGCAAACCGCTGAATCCACACGTGAGTTTAACTCTGTCAGTTGAATGCACACATTGACAACCATTTTGTTAGACAGCTCCGTTTTGGTTTTAGAAGCAGATATTTCTCTGTACAGCCTATGGTCCCATTCACTCGGGAATATCCCAACACGGCTCCTAGAAGAAACGTGTTTCTGACTCGCTGAATCTCAACATAGATTCAACTCTCTTAGGTGAACTAACGCACAGCAGAGCAGTTTCAAGGAAACGATTCTCCTGAGTTTCAGACCAAGTTTACTGCTGTTTAGTACGTATGCCGGCATTGGGTTGGAAATACTGGTTTTGGGATTCTGCACAGAAACGGTTTGCAAACCGCTGAATCCTCACGTGAGTTTAACTCTGTCAGTTGAATGCACACATTGACAAGCATTCAGTTAGATAGCTCCGTTTTGGTTTTAGAAGCAGATATTTCTCTGTACAGCCTATGGTCCCATTCACTCGGGAATATCACAACGCAGCTCCTAGAAGAAACGTGTTTCTGACTCGCTGAATCTCAACATAGATTCAACTCTCTTAGGTGAACGAACGCACAGCAGAGCAGTTTCAAGGAAACGTTTCTCCTGAGTTTTAGACGAAATTTCCTGAGGTTTAGTACGTAAGCCGGCATTGGGATGGAAATACCGGCTTTGCGATTCTGCACAGAAAGGGTTTGCAAACCGCTGAATCCTCACGTGAGTTTAACTCTGTCAGTTGAATGCACACATTGAGAAGCATTCAGTTAGATAGCTCCGTTTTGATTTTAGAAGCAGATATTTCTCTGTACAGCCTATGGTCCCATTCACTCCGGAATATCCCAGCGCAGCTCCTAGAAGAAACGTGTTTCTGACTCGCTGAATCTCCACATCGATTCAACTCTCTTAGGTGAACGAATGCACAGCAGAGCAGTTTCAAGGAAACGTTTCTCCTGAGTTTTAGTCGAAGTTTTCGGCGATTTAGTACGTATGCCGGCATTGGGCTGGAAATACCGGTATTGGGATTCTGTACAGAAAGGGTTTGCAAACCGCTGAATCCACACGTGAGTTTAACTCTGTCACTTGAATGCACACATTGACAACCATTCAGTTAGATAGCTCCGTTTTGGTTTTAGAAGCAGATATTTCTCTGTACAGCCTATGGTCCCATTCACTCGGGAATATCCCAAGGCAGCTCCTAGAAGAAACGTATTTCTGACTCGCTGAATCTCAACATAGATTCAACTCTCTTAGGTGAACGAACGCACAGCAGAGCAGTTTCAAGGAAACGATTCTCCTGAGTTTTAAACCAAGTTTACTGCTGTTTAGTACGTATGCCGGCATTGGGATGGAAATACCGGTTTTGGGATTCTGCACAGAAACGGTTTGCAAACCGCTGAATGCACACGTGAGTTTAACTCTGTCAGTTGAATGCGCACATTGATAATCATTCAGTTAGATAGCTCCGTTATGGTTTTAGAAGCAGATATTTCTCTGTACAGCCTATGGTCCCATTCACTCGGGAATATCCCAACGCAGCTCCTAGAAGAAACGTGTTTCTGACTCGCGGAATCTCCACATAGATTCAACTCTCTTAGGTGAACGAACGCACAGCAGAGCAGTTTCAAGGAAACGTTTCTCCTGAGTTTTAGACGAAGTTTCCGGCGGTTTAGTACGTATGCTGGCATTGGGCTGGAAATACCGGTATTGGGATTCTGCACAGAAAGGGTTTGCAAACCGCTGAATCCACACGTGAGTTTAACTCTGTCAGTTGAATGCACACATTGACAACCATTCAGTTAGATAGCTCCGTTTTGGTTTTAGAAGCAGATATTTCTCTGTACAGCCTATGGTCCCATTCACTCGGGAATATCCCAACGCAGCTCCTAGAAGAAACGTGTTTCTGACTCGCTGAATTTCCACATAGATTCAACTCCCTTAGGTGAACGAATGCACAGCAGAGCAGTTTCAAGGAAACGTTTCTCCTGAGTTTTAGACGAAGTTTCCGGCGGTTTAGTACGTATGCCGACATTGGGCTGGAAATACCGGTATTGGGATTCTGCACAGAAAGGGTTTGCAAACCGCTGAATCCACACGTGAGTTTAACTCTGTCACTTGAATGCACACATTGACAAGCATTCAGTTGAATAGCTCCGTTTTGGTTTTAGAAGCAGATATTTCTCTGTACAGCCTATGGTCCCATTCACTCGGGAATATCCCAACACAGCTCCTAGAAGAAACGTGTTTCTGACTCGCTGTATCGCAACCTAGATTCAACTCTCTTAGGTGAACGAACTCACAGCAGAGCAGTTTCAAGGAAACGTTTCTCCTGAGTTTTAGACGAAGTTTCCTGAGGTTTAGTACGTATGCCGGCATTGGGATGGAAATACGGGTTTTGCGATTCTGCACAGAAAGGGTTTTGCAAACCGCTGAATCCACACGTGAGTTTAACTCTGTCAGTTGAATGCACACATTGACAACCATTTTGTTAGACAGCTCCGTTTTGGTTTTAGAAGCAGATATTTCTCTGTACAGCCTATGGTCCCATTCACTCGGGAATATCCCAACGCGGCTCCTAGAAGAAACGTGTTTCTGACTCGCTGAATCTCAACATAGATTCAACTCTCTTAGGTGAACGAACGCACAGCAGAGCAGTTTCAAGGAAACGATTCTGCTGAGTTTTAGACCAAGTTTACTGCTGTTTAGTACGTATGCCGGCATTGGGATGGAAATACCGGTTTGGGATTCTGCACAGAAACAGTTTGCAAACCGCTGAATCCTCACGTGAGTTTAACTCTGTCAGTTGAATGCGCACATTGACAAGCATTCAGTTAGAGAGCTCCGTTTAGGTTTTAGAAGCAGATATTTCTCTGTACAGCCTATGGTTCCATTCACTCGGGAATATCACAACGCAGCTCCTAGACGAAACTTGTTTCTGACTCGATGAATCTCAACATAGATTCAACTCTCTTAGGTGAACGAACGCACAGCAGAGCAGTTTCAAGGAAACGATTCTCCTGAGTTTTAAACCAAGTTTACTGCTGTTTAGTACGTATGCCGGCATTGGGATGGAAATACCGGTTTTGGGATTCTGCACAGAAACGGTTTGCAAACCGCTGAATGCACACGTGAGTTTAACTCTGTCAGTTGAATGCGCACATTGATAATCATTCAGTTAGATAGCTCCGTTATGGTTTTAGAAGCAGATATTTCTCTGTACAGCCTATGGTCCCATTCACTCGGGAATATCCCAACGCAGCTCCTAGAAGAAACGTGTTTCTGACTCGCGGAATCTCCACATAGATTCAACTCTCTTAGGTGAACGAACGCACAGCAGAGCAGTTTCAAGGAAACGTTTCTCCTGAGTTTTAGACGAAGTTTCCGGCGGTTTAGTACGTATGCTGGCATTGGGCTGGAAATACCGGTATTGGGATTCTGCACAGAAAGGGTTTGCAAACCGCTGAATCCACACGTGAGTTTAACTCTGTCAGTTGAATGCACACATTGACAACCATTCAGTTAGATAGCTCCGTTTTGGTTTTAGAAGCAGATATTTCTCTGTACAGCCTATGGTCCCATTCACTCGGGAATATCCCAACGCAGCTCCTAGAAGAAACGTGTTTCTGACTCGCTGAATTTCCACATAGATTCAACTCCCTTAGGTGAACGAATGCACAGCAGAGCAGTTTCAAGGAAACGTTTCTCCTGAGTTTTAGACGAAGTTTCCGGCGGTTTAGTACGTATGCCGACATTGGGCTGGAAATACCGGTATTGGGATTCTGCACAGAAAGGGTTTGCAAACCGCTGAATCCACACGTGAGTTTAACTCTGTCACTTGAATGCACACATTGACAAGCATTCAGTTGAATAGCTCCGTTTTGGTTTTAGAAGCAGATATTTCTCTGTACAGCCTATGGTCCCATTCACTCGGGAATATCCCAACACAGCTCCTAGAAGAAACGTGTTTCTGACTCGCTGTATCGCAACCTAGATTCAACTCTCTTAGGTGAACGAACTCACAGCAGAGCAGTTTCAAGGAAACGTTTCTCCTGAGTTTTAGACGAAGTTTCCTGAGGTTTAGTACGTATGCCGGCATTGGGATGGAAATACGGGTTTTGCGATTCTGCACAGAAAGGGTTTTGCAAACCGCTGAATCCACACGTGAGTTTAACTCTGTCAGTTGAATGCACACATTGACAACCATTTTGTTAGACAGCTCCGTTTTGGTTTTAGAAGCAGATATTTATCTGTACAGCCAATGGTCCCATTCACTCGGGAATATCCCAACGCGGCTCCTAGAAGAAACGTGTTTCTGACTCGCTGAATCTCAACATAGATTCAACTCTCTTAGGTGAACGAACGCACAGCAGAGCAGTTTCAAGGAAACGATTCTGCTGAGTTTTAGACCAAGTTTACTGCTGTTTAGTACGTATGCCGGCATTGGGATGGAAATACCGGTTTGGGATTCTGCACAGAAACAGTTTGCAAACCGCTGAATCCTCACGTGAGTTTAACTCTGTCAGTTGAATGCGCACATTGACAAGCATTCAGTTAGAGAGCTCCGTTTAGGTTTTAGAAGCAGATATTTCTCTGTACAGCCTATGGTTCCATTCACTCGGGAATATCACAACGCAGCTCCTAGACGAAACTTGTTTCTGACTCGATGAATCTCAACATAGATTCAACTCTCTTAGGTGAACGAACGCACAGCAGAGCAGTTTCAAGGAAACGTTTCTCCTGAGTTTTAGACGAAGTTTCCGGCGGTTTAGTACGTATGCTGGCATTGGGCTGGAAATACCGGTATTGGGATTCTGCACAGAAAGGGTTTGCAAACCGCTGAATCCACACGTGAGTTTAACTCTGTCAGTTGAATGCACACATTGACAACCATTCAGTTAGATAGCTCCGTTTTGGTTTTAGAAGCAGATATTTCTCTGTACAGCCTATGGTCCCATTCACTCGGGAATATCCCATCGCAGCTCCTAGAAGAAACGTGTTTCTGACTCGCTGAATCTCAACATAGATTCAACTCTCTTAGGTGAACGAATGCACAGCAGAGCAGCTTCAAGGAATCCTTTCTCCTGAGTTTTAGACGAAGTTTCCTGCGGTTTAGGACGTATGCCGGCATTGGGCTGGAAATACCGGTTTTGGGATTCTGCACAGAAAGGGTTTGCAAACCGCTGAATCCACACGTGAGTTTTACTCTGTGACTTGAATGAACACATTGACAACCATTCAGTTAGATAGCTCCGTTTTGGTTTAAGAAGCAGATATTTCTCTGTACAGCCTATGGTCCCATTCACTCGGGAATATCCCAACGCAGCTCCAAGAAGAAACATGTTTCAGACTCGCTGAATCTCAACATAGATTCAACTCTCTTAGGTGAACGAACACAGAGCAGAGCAGTTTCATGGAAACGTTTCTCCTGAGATTTAGACGAAGTTTCCGGCGGTTTAGTACGTATGCCGGCATTGGGATGGAAATACCGGTATTGGGATTCTGCACAGAAAGGGTTTGCAAACCGCTGAATCCACACGTGAGTTTAACTCTGTCAGTTGAATGCACACATTGACAACCATTCAGTTAGATAGCTCCGTTTTGGTTTTAGAAGCAGATATTTCTCTGTACAGCCTATGGCCCCATTCACTCGGGAATATCCCAACGCAGCTCCTAGAAGAAACGTGTTTCTGACTGGCTGAATCGCAACATAGATTCAACTCTCTTAGGTGAACGAAAGCACAGCAGAGCAGTTTCAAGGAAACGTTTCTCCTGAGTTTTAGACGAAGTTTCCTGAGGTTTAGTACGTATGCCGGCATTGGGCTGGAAATACCGGTATTGGGATTCTGCACATAAAGGGTTTGCAAACCGCTGAATCCACACGTGAGATTAACTCTGTCAGTTGAATGCACACATTGAAAACCATTTTGTTAGACAGCTCCGTTTTTGTTTTAGAAGCAGATATTTCGCTGTTCAGGCTATGGTCCCATTCACTCGGGAATATCCCAATGCAGCTCCTAGAAGAAACATGTTTCTGACTCGCTGAATTTCAACATAGATTCAACTCTCTTAGGTGAACGAACGCACAGCAGAGCAGTTTCAAGGAAACGATTCTCCTGAGTTTTAGACCAAGTTTACTGCTGTTTAGTACGTACGCCGTCATTGGGATGGAAATACCGGTTTTGGGATTCTGCACAGAAACGGTTTGCAAACCGCTGAATCCTCACGTGAGTTTAACTCTGTCAGTTAAATGCGCATATTGACAAGCATTCAGTTAGATAGCTCTCTTTTGGTTTTAGTAGCAGATATATCTCTGTACAGCCTATGGTCCCATTCACTCGGGAATATCCCAACGCAGCTCCTAGAAGAAACGTGTTTCTGACTTGCTGAATCTCAACATGGATTCAACTCTCTTAGGTGAACGAATGCACAGCAGAGCAGTTTCAAGTTAACCTTTCTCCTGAGTTTTAGACGAAGTTTCCGGCGGTTTAGGACGTAAGCTGGCATTGGGCTGGAAATACCGGTTTTGGGATTCTGCACAGAAACGGTTTGCAAACCGCTGAATCCACACGTGAGTTTTACTCTGTCAGTTGTATGCACACATTGACAAGCATTCAGTTAGATAGCTCCGTTTTGGTTTTAGAAGCAGATATTTCTCTGTACAGCCTATGGTCCCATTCACTCGGGAATATCCCAAGGCAGCTCCTAGAAGAAACGTATTTCTGACTCGCTGAATCTCAACATAGATTCAACTCTCTTAGGTGAACGTACGCACAGCAGAGCAGTTTCAAGGAAACGATTCTCCTGAGTTTTAAACCAAGTTTACTGCTGTTTAGTACGTATGCCGGCATTGGGATGGAAATACCGGTTTTGGGATTCTGCACAGAAAGGGTTTGCAAACCGCTGAATCCACACGTGAGTTTAACTCTGTCAGTTGAATGCACACATTGACAACCATTCAGTTAGATAGCTCCGTTTTAGTTTTAGAAGCAGATATTTCTCTATACAGCCTATGGTCCCATTCACTCGGGAATATCCCATCGCAGCTCCAAGAAGAAACGTGTTTCTGACTCGCTGAATCTCAACATAGATTCAACTCTCTTAGGTGAACGAATGCACAGCAGAGCAGTTTCAAGGAAACCTTTCTCCTGAGTTTTAGACGAAGTTTCCTGCGGTTTAGGACGTATGCCGGCATTGGGCTGGAAATACCGGTTTTGGGATTCTGCACAGAAAGGGTTTGCAAACCGCTGAATCCACACGTGAGTTTAACTCTGTCACTTGAATGCACACATTGACAACCATTCAGTTAGATAGCTCCGTTTTGGTTTAAGAAGCAGATATTTCTCTGTACAGCCTATGGTCCCATTCACTCGGGAATATCCCAACGCAGCTCCAAGAAGAAACGTGTTTCTGACTCGCTGAATCTCAACATAGATTCAACTCTCTTAGGTGAACGAACACACAGCAGAGCAGTTTCAAGGAAACGTTTCTCCTGAGATTTAGACGAAGTTTCCGGCGGTTTAGTACGTATGCCGGCATTGGGATGGAAATACCGGTATTGGGATTCTGCACAGAAAGGGTTTGCAAACCGCTGAATCCACACGTCAGTTTAACTCTGTCACTTGAATGCACACATTGACAACCATTCAGTTAGATAGCTCCGTTTTGGTTTTAGAAGCAGATATTTCTCTGTACAGCCTATGGTCCCATTCACTCGGGAATATCCCAACGCAGCTCCTAGAAGAAACGTGTTTCTGACTCGCTGAATCTCCACATAGATTCAACTCCCTTAGGTGAACGAATGCACAGCAGAGCAGTTTCAAGGAAACGTTTCTCCTGAGTTTTAGACGAAGTTTCCGGCGGTTTAGTACGTATGCCGACATTTGGCTGGAAATACCGGTATTGGGATTCTGCACAGAAAGGGTTTGCAAACCGCTGAATCCACACGTGAGTTTAACTCTGTCACTTGAATGCACACATTGACAAGCATTCAGTTAGATAGCTCCGTTTAGGTTTTAGAAGCAGATATTTCTCTGTACAGCCTATGGTCCCATTCACTCGGGAATATCCCAACACGGCTCCTAGAAGAAACGTGTTTCTGACTCGCTGAATCTCAACATAGATTCAACTCTCTTAGGTGAACGAACGCACAGCAGAGCAGTTTCAAGGAAACGATTCTCCTGAGTTTCAGACCAAGTTTACTGCTGTTTAGTACGTATGCCGGCATTGGGATGGAAATACTGGTTTTGGGATTCTGCACAGAAACGGTTTGCAAACCGCTGAATCCTCACGTGAGTTTAACTCTGTCAGTTGAATGCACACATTGACAAGCATTCAGTTAGATAGCTCCGTTTTGGTTTTAGAAGCAGATATTTCTCTGTACAGCCTATGGTCCCATTCACTCGGGAATATCACAACGCAGCTCCTAGAAGAAACGTGTTTCTGACTCGCTGAATCTCAACATAGATTCAACTCTCTTAGGTGAACGAACGCACAGCAGAGCAGTTTCAAGGAAACGTTTCTCCTGAGTTTTAGACGAAATTTCCTGAGGTTTAGTACGTATGCCGGCATTGGGATGGAAATACCGGTTTTGCGATTCTGCACAGAAAGGGTTTGCAAACCGCTGAATCCACACGTGAGTTTAACTCTGTCAGTTGAATGCACACATTGACAACCATTTTGTTAGACAGCTCCGTTTTGGTTTAAGAAGCAGATATTTCTCTGTACAGCCTATGGACTCATTCACTCGGGAATATCCCAACGCGGCTCCTAGAAGAAACTTGTTTCTGACTCGCTGAATCTCAACATAGATTCAACTCTCTTAGGTGAACGAACGCACAGCAGAGCAGTTTCAAGGAAACGATTCTGCTGAGTTTTAGACCAAGTTTACTGCTGTTTAGTACGTATGCCGGCATTGGGATGGAAATACCGGTTTTGGGATTCTGCACAGAAACAGTTTGCAAACCGCTGAATCCTCACGTGAGTTTAACTCTGTCAGTTGAATGCGCACATTGACAAGCATTCAGTTAGAGAGCTCCGTTTAGGTTTTAGAAGCAGATATTTCTCTGTACAGCCTATGGTTCCATTCACTCGGGAATATCACAACGCAGCTCCTAGACGAAACTTGCTTCTGACACGATGAATCTCAACATAGATTCATCTCTCTTAGCTGAACGAACGCACAGCAGAGCAGTTTCAAGGAAACGTTTCTCCTGAGTTTTAGACGAAGTTTCCGGCGGTTTGGTACGTATGCTGGCATTGGGCTGGAAATACCGGTATTGGGATTCTGCACAGAAAGGGTTTGCAAACCGCTGAATCCACACGTGAGTTTTACTCTGTCAGTTGAATGCACACATTGACAACCATTCAGTTAGATAGCTCCGTTTTGGTTTTAGAAGCAGATATTTCTCTGTACAGCCTATGGTCCCATTCACTCGGGAATATCCCATCGCAGCTCCTAGAAGAAACGTGTTTCTGACTCGCTGAATATCAACATAGATTCAACTCTCTTAGGTGAACGAATGCACAGCAGAGCAGTTTCAAGGAAACCTTTCTCCTGAGTTTTAGACCAAGTTTCCTGCGGTTTAGGACGTATGCCGGCATTGGGCTGGAAATACCGGTTTTTGGATTCTGCACAGAAAGGGTTTGCAAACCGCTGAATCCACACGTGAGTTTTACTCTGTCACTTGAATGCACACATTGACAACCATTCAGTTAGATAGCTCCGTTTTGGTTTAAGAAGCAGATATTTCTGTGTACAGCCTACGGTCCCATTCACTCGGGAATATCCCAACGCAGCTCCAAGAAGAAACGTGTTTCTGACTCGCTGAATCTCAACATAGATTCAACTCTCTTAGGTGAACGAACGCACAGCAGAGCAGTTTCAAGGAAACGTTTCTCCTGAGTTTTAGACGAAATTTCCTGATGTTTAGTACGTATGCCGGCATTGGGATGGAAATACCGGTTTTGCGATTCTGCACAGAAAGGGTTTGCAAACCGCTGAATCCACACGTGAGTTTAACTCTGTCAGTTGAATGCACACATTGACAACCATTTTGTTAGACAGCTCCGTTTTGATTTTAGAAGCAGATATTTCTCTGTACAGCCTATGGACTCATTCACTCGGTAATATCCCATCGCGGCTCCTAGAAGAAACTTGTTTCTGACTCGCTGAATCTCAACATAGATTCAACTCTCTTAGGTGAACGAACGCACAGCAGAGCAGTTTCAAGGAAACGATTCTGCTGAGTTTTAGACCAAGTTTACTGCTGTTTAGTACGTATGCCGGCATTGGGATGGAAATACCGGTTTTGGGATTCTGCACAGAAACAGTTTGCAAACCGCTGAATCCTCACGTGAGTTTAACTCTGTCAGTTGAATGCGCACATTGACAAGCATTCAGTTAGAGAGCTCCGTTTAGGTTTTAGAAGCAGATATTTCTCTGTACAGCCTATGGTTCCATTCACTCGGGAATATCACAACGCAGCTCCTAGAAGAAACTTGTTTCTGACTCGATGAATCTCAACATAGATTCATCTCTCTTAGGTGAACGAACGCACAGCAGAGCAGTTTCAAGGAAACGTTTCTCCTGAGTTTTATACGAAGTTTCCGGCGGTTTGGTACGTATGCTGGCATTGGGCTGGAAATACCGGTATTGGGATTCTGCACAGAAAGGGTTTGCAAACCGCTGAATCCACACGTGAGTTTTACTCTGTCAGTTGAATGCACACATTGACAACCATTCAGTTAGATAGCTCCGTTTTGGTTTTAGAAGCAGATATTTCTCTGTACAGCCTATGGTCCCATTCACTCGGGAATATCCCATCGCAGCTCCTAGAAGAAACGTGTTTCTGACTCGCTGAATCTCAACATAGATTCAACTCTCTTAGGTGAACGAATGCACAGCAGAGCAGTTTCAAGGAAACCTTTCTCCTGAGTTTTAGACGAAGTTTCCTGCGGTTTAGGACGTATGCCGGCATTGGGCTGGAAATACCGGTTTTGGGATTCTGCACAGAAAGGGTTTGCACACCGCTGAATCCACACGTGAGTTTTACTCTGTCACTTCAATGCACACATTGACAACCATTCAGTTAGATAGCTCCGTTTTGGTTTAAGAAGCAGATATTTCTCTGTACAGCCTACGGTCCCATTCACTCGGGAATATCCCAACGCAGCTCCAAGAAGAAACGTGTTTCTGACTCACTGAATCTCAACATAGATTCAACTCTCTTAGGTGAACGAACACACAGCAGAGCAGTTTCAAGGAAACGTTTCTCCTGAGTTTTAGACGAAGTTTCCGGCGGTTTAGTACGTATGCCGGCATTGGGATGGAAATACCGGTATTGGGATTCTGCACAGAAAGGGTTTGCCAACCGCTGAATCCACACGTGAGTTTAACTCTGTCAGTTGAATGCACACATTGACAACCATTCAGTTAGATAGCTCCGTTTTGGTTTTAGAAGCAGATATTTCTCTGTACAGCCTATGGTCCCATTCACTCGGGAATATCCCAAGGCAGCTCCTAGAAGAAACGTATTTCTGACTCGCTGAATCTCAACATAGATTCAACTCTCTTAGGTGAACGAACGCACAGCAGAGCAGTTTCAAGGAAACGATTCTCCTGAGTTTTAAACCAAGTTTACTGCTGTTTAGTACGTATGCCGGCATTGGGATGGAAATACCGGTTTTGGGATTCTGCACAGAAACGGTTTGCAAACCGCTGAATGCACACGTGAGTTTAACTCTGTCAGTTGAATGCGCACATTGATAATCATTCAGTTAGATAGCTCCGTTATGGTTTTAGAAGCAGATATTTCTCTGTACATCCTATGGTCCCATTCACTCGGGAATATCCCAACGCAGCTCCTAGAAGAAACGTGTTTCTGACTCGCGGAATCTCAACATAGATTCAACTCTCTTAGGTGAACGAACGCACAGCAGAGCAGTTTCAAGGAAACGTTTCTCCTGAGTTTTAGGCGAAGTTCCCTGCGGTTTAGTACGTATGCCGTCATTGGGCTGGAAATACCGGTTTTGGGATTCTTCAAAGAAAGGGTTTGCCAACCGCTGAATCCACACGTGAGTTTAACTCTGTCACTTGAATGCACACATTGACAACCATTCAGTTAGATAGCTCCGTTTTGGTTTTAGAAGCAGATATTTCTCTGTACAGCCTATGGTCCCATTCACTCGGGAATATCCCAGCGAAGCTCTTAGAAGAAACGTGTTTCTGACTCGCTGAATCTCCACATAGTTTCAACTCTCTTAGGTGAACGAATGCACAGCAGAGCAGTTTCAAGGAAACGTTTCTCCTGAGTTTTAGTCGAAGTTTTCGGCGATTTAGTACGTATGCCGGCATTGGACTGGAAATACCGGTATTGGGATTCTGTACAGAAAGGGTTTGCAAACCGCTGAATCCACACGTGAGTTTAACTCTGTCAGTTGAATGCACACATTGACAACCATTCTGTTAGATAGCTCCGTTTTGGTTTTAGAAGCAGATATTTCTCTGTACAGCCTATGGTCCCATTCACTCGGGAATATCCCAAGGCAGCTCCTAGAAGATACGTATTTCTGACTCGCTGAATCTCAACATAGATTCAACTCTCTTAGGTGAACGAACGCACAGCAGAGCAGTTTCAAGGAAACGATTCTCCTGAGTTTTAAACCAAGTTTACTGCTGTTTAGTACGTATGCCGGCATTGGGATGGAAATACCGGTTTTGGGATTCTGCACAGAAACGGTTTGCAAACCGCTGAATGCACACGTGAGTTTAACTCTGTCAGTTGAATGCGCACATTGATAATCATTCAGTTAGATAGCTCCGTTATGGTTTTAGAAGCAGATATTTCTCTGTACAGCCTATGGTCCCATTCACTCGGGAATATCCCAACGCAGCTCCTAGAAGAAACGTGTTTCTGACTCGCGGAATCTCAACATAGATTCAACTCTCTTAGGTGAACGAACGCACAGCAGAGCAGTTTCAAGGAAACGTTTCTCCTGAGTTTTAGGCGAAATTTCCTGCGGTTTAGTACGTATGCCGTCATTGGGCTGGAAATACCGGTTTTGGGATTCTGCAAAGAAAGGGTTTGCCAACCGCTGAATCCACACGTGAGTTTAACTCTGTCACTTGAATGCACACAATGACAACCATTCAGTTAGATAGCTCCGTTTTGGTTTAAGAAGCAGATATTTCTCTGTACAGCCTATGGTCCCATTCACTCGGGAATATCCCAGCGCAGCTCTTAGAAGAAACGTGTTTCTGACTCGCTGAATCTCAACATAAATTCAACTCTCTTAGGTGAACGAATGCACAGCAGAGCAGTTTCAAGGAAACGTTTCTCCTGAGTTTTAGTCGAAGTTTTCTGCGATTTAGTACGTATGCCGGCATTGGGCTGGAAATACCGGTATTGGGATTCTGTACAGAAAGGGTTTGCAAACCGCTGAATCCACACGTGACTTTAACTCTGTCAGTTGAATGCACACATTGACAACCATTCAGTTAGATAGCTCCGTTTTGGTTTTAGAAGCAGATATTTCTCTGTACAGCCTATGGTCCCATTCACTCGGGAATATCCCAAGGCAGCTCCTAGAAGAAACGTATTTCTGACTCGCTGAATCTCAACATAGATTCAACTCTCTTAGGTGAACGAACGCACAGCAGAGCAGTTTCAAGGAAACGATTCTCCTGAGTTTTAAACCAAGTTTACTGCTGTTTAGTACGTATGCCAGCATTGGGATGGAAATACCGGTTTTGGGATTCTGCACAGAAACGGTTTGCAAACCGCTGAATGCACACGTGAGTTTAACTCTGTCAGTTGAATGCGCACATTGATAATCATTCAGTTAGATAGCTCCGTTATGGTTTTAGAAGCAGATATTTCTCTGTACAGCCTATGGTCACATTCACTCGGGAATATCCCAACGCAGCTACTAGAAGAAACGTGTTTCTGACTCGCTGAATCTCCACATAGATTCAACTCTCATAGGTGAACGAACGCACAGCAGAGCAGTTTCAAGGAAACGTTTCTCCTGAGTTTTAGACGAAGTTTCCGGCGGTTTAGTACGTATGCTGGCATTGGGCTGGAAATACCGGTATTGGGATTCTGCACAGAAAGGGTTTGCAAACCGCTGAATCCACACGGGATTTTAACTCTGTCAGTTGAATGCACACATTGACAACCATTCAGTTAGATAGCTCCGTTTTGGTTTTAGAAGCAGATATTTCTCTGTACAGCCTATGGTCCCATTCACTCGGGAATATCCCAACGCAGCTCCTAGAAGAAACGTGTTTCTGACTCGCTGAATCTCCACATAGATTCAACTCCCTTAGGTGAACGAATGCACAGCAGAGCAGTTTCAAGGAAACGTTTCTCCTGAGTTTTAGACGAAGTTTCCGGCGGTTTAGTACGTATGCCGACATTGGGCTGGAAATACCGGTATTGGAATTCTGCACAGAAAGGGTTTGCAAACCGCTGAATCCACACGTGAGTTTAACTCTGTCAGTTGAATGCACACATTGACAACCATTTTGTTAGACAGCTCCGTTTTGGTTTTAGAAGCAGATATTTCTCTGTACAGCCTATGGACTCATTCACTCGGGAATATCCCAACGCGGCTCCTAGAAGAAACGTGTTTCTGACTCGCTGAATCTCAACATAGATTCAACTCTCTTAGGTGAACGAACGCACAGCAGAGCAGTTTCAAGGAAACGATTCTACTGAGTTTTAGACCAAGTTTACTGCTGTTTAGTACGTATGCCGGCATTGGGATGGAAATACCGGTTTTGGGATTCTGCACAGAAACAGTTTGCAAACCGCTGAATCCTCACGTGAGTTTAACTCTGTCAGTTGAATGCGCACATTGACAAGCAGTCAGTTAGAGAGCTCCGTTTATGTTTTAGAAGCAGATATTTCTCTGTACAGACTATGGTTCCATTCACTCGGGAATATCACAACGCAGCTCCTAGACGAAACTTGTTTCTGACTCGATGAATCTCAACATAGATTCAACTCTCTTAGGTGAACGAACGCACAGCAGAGCAGTTTCAAGGAAACGTTTCTCCTGAGTTTTAGACGAAGTTTCCGGCGGTTTAGTACGTATGCTGGCATTGGGCTGGAAATACCGGTATTGGAATTCTGCACAGAAAGGGTTTGCAAACCGCTGAATCCACACGTGAGTTTAACTCTGTCAGTTGAATGCACACATTGACAACCATTCAGTTAGATAGCTCCGTTTTGGTTTTTGAAGCAGATATTTCTCTGTACAGCCTATGGTCCCATTCACTCGGGAATATCCCATCGCAGCTCCTAGAAGAAACGTGTTTCTGACTCGCTGAATCTCAACATAGATTCAACTCTCTTAGGTGAACGAATGCACAGCAGAGCAGTTTCAAGGAAACCTTTCTCCTGAGTTTTAGACGAAGTTTCCTGCGGTTTAGGACGTATGCCGGCATTGGGCTGGAAATACCGGTTTTGGGATTCTGCACAGAAAGGGTTTGCAAACCGCTGAATCCACACGTGAGTTTTACTCTGTCACTTGAATGCACACATTGACAACCAATCAGTTAGATAGCTCCGTTTTGGTTTAAGAAGCAGATATTTCTCTGTACAGCCTATGGTCCCATTCACTCGGGAATATCCCAACGCAGCTCCAAGAAGAAACGTGTTTCTGACTCGCTGAATCTCAACATAGATTCAACTCTCTTAGGTGAACGAACACACAGCAGAGCAGTTTCAAGGAAACGTTTCTCCTGAGATTTAGACGAAGTTTCCGGCGGTTTAGTACGTATGCCGGCATTGCGATGGAAATACCGGTTTTGGGATTCTGCACAGAAAGGGTTCGCAAACCGCTAAATACACGTCAGTTTAACTCTGTCACTTGAATGCACACATTGACAACCATTCAGTTAGATAGCTCCGTTTTGGTTTTAAAAGCAGATATTTCTCTGTACAGCCTATGGTCCCATTCACTCGGGAATATCCCAACACAGCTCCTAGAAGAAACGTGTTTCTCACTCGCTGAATCTCAACATAGATTCAACTCTCTTAGGTGAACGAACGCACAGCAGAGCAGTTTCAAGGAAACGTTTCTCCTTAGTTTTAGGCGAAGTTTCCTGCGGTTTAGTACGTATGCCGTCATTGGGCTGGAAATACCGGTTTTGGGATTCTGCAAAGAAAGGGTTTGCCAACCGCTGAATACACACGTGAGTTTAACTCTGTCACTTGAATGCACACATTGACAACCATGCAGTTAGATAGCTCCGTTTTGGTTTTAGAAGCAGATATTTCTCTATACAACCTATGGTCCCATTCACTCGGGAATATCCCAGCGCAGCTCCTAGAAGAAACGTGTTTCTGACTCGCTGAATCTCCACATAGATTCAACTCTCTTAGGTGAACGAACGCACAGCAGAGCAGTTTCAAGGAAACGTTTCTCCTGAGTTTTAGTCGAAGTTTTCGGCGATTTAGTACGTATGCCGGCATTGGGCTGGAAATACCGGTATTGGGATTCTGTACAGAAAGGGTTTGCAAACGGCTGAATCCACACGTCAGTTTAACTCTGTCAGTTGAATGCACACATTGACAACCATTCAGTTAGATAGCTCCGTTTTGGTTTTAGAAGCAGATATTTCTCTGTACAGCCTATGGTCCCATTCACTCGGGAATATCCCAAGGCAGCTCCTACAAGAAACGTATTTCTGACTCGCTGAATCTCAACATAGATTCAACTCTCTTAGGTGAACGAACGCACAGCAGAGCAGTTTCAAGGAAACGATTCTCCTGAGTTTTAAACCAAGTTTACTGCTGTTTAGTACGTATGCCGGCATTGGGATGGAAATACCGGTTTTGGGATTCTGCACAGAAACGGTTTGCAAACCGGTGAATGCACACGTGAGTTTAACTCTGTCAGTTGAATGCGCACATTGATAATCATTCAGTTAGATAGCTCCGTTTTGGTTTTAGAAGCAGATATTTCTCTGTACAGCCTATGTTCCCATTCACTCGGGAATATCCCAACGCAGCTCCTAGAAGAAACGTGTTTCTGACTCGCGGAATCTCAACATAGATTCAACTCTCTTAGGTGAACGAACGCACGGCAGAGCAGTTTCAAGGAAACGTTTCTCCTGAGTTTTAGGCGAAGTTTCCTGCGGTTTAGTACGTATGCCGTCATTGGGCTGGAAATTCCGGTTTTGGGACTCTTCAAAGAAAGGGTTTGCCAACCGCTGAATCCACATGTGAGTTTAACTCTGTCACTTGAATGCACACATTGACAACCATTCAGTTAGATAGCTCCGTTTTGGTTTTAGAAGCAGATATTTCTCTGTACAGCCTATGGTCCCATTCACTCGGGAATATCCCAGCGCAGCTCTTAGAAGAAACGTGTTTCTGACTCGCTGAATCTCCACATAGATTCAACTCTCTTAGGTGAACGAATGCACAGCAGAGCAGTTTCAAGGAAACGTTTCTCCTGAGTTTTAGTCGAAGTTTTCGGCGATTTAGTACGTACGCCGGCATTGGGCTGGAAATACCGGTATTGGGATTCTGTACAGAAAGGGTTTGCAAACCGCTGAATCCACACGTGAGTTTAACTCTGTCAGTTGAATGCACACATTGACAACCATTCAGTTAGATAGCTCCGTTTTGGTTTTAGAAGCAGATATTTCTCTGTACAGCCTATGGTCCCATTCACTCGGGAATATCCCAAGGCAGCTCCTAGAAGAAACGTATTTCTGACTCGCTGAATCTCAACATAGATTCAACTCTCTTAGGTGAAAGAACGCACAGCAGAGCAGTTTCAAGGAAACGATTCTCCTGAGTTTTAAACCAAGTTTACTGCTGTTTAGGACGTATGCCGGCATTGGGATGGAAATACCGGTTTTGGGATTCTGCACAGAAACGGTTTGCAAACCGCTGAATGCACACGTGAGTTTAACTCTGTCAGTTGAATGCGCACATTGATAATCATTCAGTTAGATAGCTCCGTTATGGTTTTAGAAGCAGATATTTCTCTGTACAGCCTATGGTCCCATTCACTCGGGAATATCCCAACGCAGCTCCTAGAAGAAACGTGTTTCTGACTCGCGGAATCTCAACATAGATTCAACTCTCTTAGGTGAACGAACGCACAGCAGAACAGTTTCAAGGAAACGTTTCTCCTGAGTTTTAGACGAAGTTTCCTGCGGTTTAGTACGTATGCTGGCATTGGGCTGGAAATACCGGTATTGGGATTCTGCACAGAAAGGGTTTGCAAACCGCTGAATCCACACGGGAGTTTAACTCTGTCAGTTGAATGCACACATTGACAACCATTCAGTTAGATAGCTCCGTTTTGGTTTTAGAAGCAGATATTTCTCTGTACAGCCTATGGTCCCATTCACTCGGGAATATCCCAACGCAGCTCCTAGAAGAAACGTGTTTCTGACTCGCTGAATCTCCACATAGATTCAACTCCCTTAGGTGAACGAATGCACAGCAGAGCAGTTTCAAGGAAACGTTTCTCCTGAGTTTTAGACGAAGTTTCCGGCGGTTTAGTACGTATGCCGACATTGGGCTGGAAATACCGGTATTGGGATTCTGCACAGAAAGGGTTTGCAAACCGCTGAATCCACACGTGAGTTTAACTCTGTCAGTTGAATGCACACATTGACAACCATTTTGTTAGACAGCTCCGTTTTGGTTTTAGAAGCAGATATTTCTCTGTACAGCCTATGGACTCATTCACTCGGGAATATCCCAACGCGGCTCCTAGAAGAAACGTGTTTCTGACTCGGTGAATCTCAACATAGATTCAACTGTCTTAGGTGAACGAACGCACAGCAGAGCAGTTTCAAGGAAACGATTCTACTGAGTTTTAGACCAAGTTTACTGCTGTTTAGTACGTATGCCGGCATTGGGATGGAAATACCGGTTTTGGGATTCTGCACAGAAACAGTTTGCAAACCGCTGAATCCTCACGTGAGTTTAACTCTGTCAGTTGAATGCGCACATTGACAAGCAGTCAGTAAGAGAGCTCCGTTTATGTTTTAGAAGCAGTTATTTCTCTGTACAGCCTATGGTTCCATTCACTCGGGAATATCACAACGCAGCTCCTAGACGAAACTTGTTTCTGACTCGATGAATCTCAACATAGATTCAACTCTCTTAGGTGAACGAACGCACAGCAGAGCAGTTTCAAGGAAACGTTTCTCCTGAGTTTTAGACGAAGTTTCCGGCGGTTTAGTACGTATGCTGGCATTGGGCTGGAAATACCGGTATTGGAATTCTGCACAGAAAGGGTTTGCAAACCGCTGAATCCACACGTGAGTTTAACTCTGTCAGTTGAATGCACACATTGACAACCATTCAGTTAGATAGCTCCGTTTTGGTTTTTGAAGCAGATATTTCTCTGTACAGCCTATGGTCCCATTCACTCGGGAATATCCCATCGCAGCTCCTAGAAGAAACGTGTTTCTGATTCGCTGAATCTCAACATAGATTCAACTCTCTTAGGTGAACGAATGCACAGCAGAGCAGTTTCAAGGAAACCTTTCTCCTGAGTTTTAGACGAAGTTTCCTGCGGTTTAGGACGTATGCCGGCATTGGGCTGGAAATACCGGTTTTGGGATTCTGCACAGAAAGGGTTTGCAAACCGCTGAATCCACACGTGAGTTTTACTCTGTCACTTGAATGCACACATTGACAACCATTCAGTTAGATAGCTCCGTTTTGGTTTAAGAAGCAGATATTTCTCTGTACAGCCTATGGTCCCATTCACTCGGGAATATCCCAACGCAGCTCCAAGAAGAAACGTGTTTCTGACTCGCTGAATCTCAACATAGATTCAACTCTCTTAGGTGAACGAACACACAGCAGAGCAGTTTCAAGGAAACGTTTCTCCTGAGATTTAGACGAAGTTTCCGGCGGTTTAGTACGTATGCCGGCATTGCGATGGAAATACCGGTTTTGGGATTCTGCACAGAAAGGGTTTGCAAACCGCTAAATACACGTCAGTTTAACTCTGTCACTTGAATGCACACATTGACAACCATTCAGTTAGATAGCTCCGTTTTGGTTTTAAAAGCAGATATTTCTCTGTACAGCCTATGGTCCCATTCACTCGGGAATATCCCAACACAGCTCCTAGAAGAAACGTGTTTCTCACTCGCTGAATCTCAACATAGATTCAACTCTCTTAGGTGAACGAACGCACAGCAGAGCAGTTTCAAGGAAACGTTTCTCCTTAGTTTTAGGCGAAGTTTCCTGCGGTTTAGTACGTATGCCGTCATTGGGCTGGAAATACCGGTTTTGGGATTCTGCAAAGAAAGGGTTTGCCAACCGCTGAATACACACGTGAGTTTAACTCTGTCACTTGAATGCACACATTGACAACCATTCAGTTAGATAGCTCCGTTTTGGTTTTAGAAGCAGATATTTCTCTGTACAACCTATGGTCCCATTCACTCGGGAATATCCCAGCGCAGCTCCTAGAAGAAACGTGTTTCTGACTCGCTGAATCTCCACATAGATTCAACTCTCTTAGGTGAACGAATGCACAGCAGAGAAGTTTCAAGGAAACGTTTCTCCTGAGTTTTAGTCGAAGTTTTCGGCGATTTAGTACGTATGCCGACATTGGGCTGGAAATACCGGTATTGGGATTCTGTACAGAAAGGGTTTGCAAACGGCTGAATCCACACGTCAGTTTAACTCTGTCAGTTGAATGCACACATTGACAACCATTCAGTTAGATAGCTCCGTTTTGGTTTTAGAAGCAGATATTTCTCTGTACAGCCTATGGTCCCATTCACTCGGGAATATCCCAAGGCAGCTCCTACAAGAAACGTATTTCTGACTCGCTGAATCTCAACATAGATTCAACTCTCTTAGGTGAACGAACGCACAGCAGAGCAGTTTCAAGGAAACGATTCTCCTGAGTTTTAAACCAAGTTTACTGCTGTTTAGTACGTATGCCGGCATTGGGATGGAAATACCGGTTTTGGGATTCTGCACAGAAACGGTTTGCAAACCGCTGAATGCACACGTGAGTTTAACTCTGTCAGTTGAATGCGCACATTGATAATCATTCAGTTAGATAGCTCCGTTATGGTTTTAGAAGCAGATATTTCTCTGTACAGCCTATGGTCCCATTCACTCGGGAATATCCCAACGCAGCTCCTAGAAGAAACGTGTTTCTGACTCGCGGAATCTCAACATAGTTTCAACTCTCTTAGGTGAACGAACGCACAGCAGAGCAGTTTCAAGGAAACGTTTCTCCTGAGTTTTAGGCGAAGTTTCCTGCGGTTTAGTACGTATGCCGTCATTGGGCTGGAAATTCCGGTTTTGGGATTCTTCAAAGAAAGGGTTTGCCAACCGCTGAATCCACATGTGAGTTTAACTCTGTCACTTGAATGCACACATTGACAACCATTCAGTTAGATAGCTCCGTTTTGGTTTTAGAAGCAAATATTTCTCTGTACAGCCTATGGTCCCATTCACTCGGGAATATCCCAGCGCAGCTCCTAGAAGAAACGTGTTTCTGACTCGCTGAATCTCCACATAGATTCAACTCTCTTAGGTGAACGAATGCACAGCAGAGCAGTTTCAAGGAAACGTTTCTCCTGAGTTTTAGTCGAAGTTTTCGGCGATTTAGTACGTATGCCGGCATTGGGCTGGAAATACCGGTATTGGGATTCTGTACAGAAAGGGTTTGCAAACCGCTGAATCCACACGTGAGTTTAACTCTGTCAGTTGAATGCACACATTGACAACCATTCAGTTAGATTGCTCCGTTTTGGTTTTAGAAGCAGATATTTCTCTGTACAGCCTATGGTCCCATTCACTCGGGAATATCCCAAGGCAGCTCCTAGAAGAAACGTATTTCTGACTCGCTGAATCTCAACATAGATTCAACTCTCTTAGGTGAACGAACGCACAGCAGAGCAGTTTCAAGGAAACGATTCTCCTGAGTTTTAAACCAAGTTTACTGCTGTTTAGTACGTATGCCGGCATTGGGATGGAAATACCGGTTTTGGGATTCTGCACAGAAACGGTTTGCAAACCGCTGAATGCACACGTGAGTTTAACTCTGTCAGTTGAATGCGCACATTGATAATCATTCAGTTAGATAGCCCCGTTATGGTTTTAGAAGCAGATATTTCTCTGTACAGCCTATGGTCCCATTCACTCGGGAATATCCCAACGCAGCTCCTAGAAGAAACGTGTTTCTGACTCGCTGAATCTCCACATAGATTCAACTCCCTTAGGTGAACGAATGCACAGCAGAGCAGTTTCAAGGAAACGTTTCTCCTGAGTTTTAGACGAAGCTTCCGGCGGTTTAGTACGTATGCCGACATTGGGCTGGAAATACCGGTATTGGGATTCTGCACAGAAAGGGTTTGCAAACCGCTGAATCCACACGTGAGTTTAACTATGTCAGTTGAATGCACACATTGACAACCATTTTGTTAGACAGCTCCGTTTTGGTTTTAGAAGCAGATATTTCTCTGTACAGCCTATGGACTCATTCACTCGGGAATATCCCAACGCGGCTCCTAGAAGAAACGTGTTTCTGACTCGCTGAATCTCAACATAGATTCAACTCTCTTAGGTGAACGAACGCACAGCAGAGCAGTTTCAAGGAAACGATTCTACTGAGTTTTAGACCAAGTTTACTGCTGTTTAGTACGTATGCCGGCATTGGGATGGAAATACCGGTTTTGGGATTCTGCGCAGAAACAGTTTGCAAACCGCTGAATCCTCACGTGAGTTTAACTCTGTCAGTTGAATGCGCACATTGACAAGCAGTCAGTTAGAGAGCTCCGTTTATGTTTTAGAAGCAGATATTTCTCTGTACAGCCTATGGTTCCATTCACTCGGGAATATCACAACGCAGCTCCTAGACGAAACTTGTTTCTGACTCGATGAATCTCAACATAGATTCAACTCTCTTAGGTGAACGAACGCACAGCAGAGCAGTTTCAAGGAAACGTTTCTCCTGAGTTTTAGACGAAGTTTCCGGCGGTTTAGTACGTATGCTGGCATTGGGCTGGAAATACCGGTATTGGAATTCTGCACAGAAAGGGTTTGCAAACCGCTGAATCCACACGTGAGTTTAACTCTGTCACTTGAATGCACACATTGACAACCATTCAGTTAGATAGCTCCGTTTTGGTTTAAGAAGCAGATATTTCTCTGTACAGCCTATGGTCCCATTCACTCGGGAATATCCCAACGCAGCTCCAAGAAGAAACGTGTTTCTGACTCGCTGAATCTCAACATAGATTCAACTCTCTTAGGTGAACGAACACACAGCAGAGCAGTTTCAAGGAAACGTTTCTCCTGAGATTTAGACGAAGTTTCCGGCGGTTTAGTACGTATGCCGGCATTGGGATGGAAATACCGGTATTGGGATTCTGCACAGAAAGGGTTTGCAAACCGCGAAATACACGTCAGTTTAACTCTGTCACTTGAATGCACACATTGACAACCATTCAGTTAGATAGCTCCGTTTTGGTTTTAGAAGCAGATATTTCTCTGTACAGCCTATGGTCCCATTCACTCGGGAATATCCCAACACAGCTCCTAGAAGAAACGTGTTTCTCACTCGCTGAATCTCAACATAGATTCAACTCTCTTAGGTGAACGAACGCACAGCAGAGCAGTTTCAAGGAAACGTTTCTCCTTAGTTTTAGGCGAAGTTTCCTGCGGTTTAGTACGTATGCCGTCTTTGGGCTGGAAATACCGGTTTTGGGATTCTGCAAAGAAAGGGTTTGCCAACCGCTGAATACACACGTGAGTTTAACTCTGTCACTTGAATGCACACATTGACAACCATTCAGTTAGATAGCTCCGTTTTGGTTTTAGAAGCAGATATTTCTCTGTACAACCTATGGTCCCATTCACTCGGGAATATCCCAGCGCAGCTCCTAGAAGAAACGTGTTTCTGACTCGCTGAATCTCCACATAGATTCAACTCTCTTAGTTGAACGAATGCACAGCAGAGCAGTTTCAAGGAAACGTTTCTCCTGAGTTTTAGTCGAAGTTTTCGGCGATTTAGTACGTATGCCGGCATTGGGCTGGAAATACCGGTATTGGGATTCGGTACAGAAAGGGTTTGCAAACGGCTGAATCCACACGTCAGTTTAACTCTGTCAGTTGAATGCACACATTGACAACCATTCAGTTAGATAGCTCCGTTTTGGTTTTAGAAGCAGATATTTCTCTGTACAGCCTATGGTCCCATTCACTCGGGAATATCCCAAGGCAGCTCCTAGAAGAAACGTATTTCTGACTCGCTGAATCTCAACATAGATTCAACTCTCTTAGGTGAACGAAAGCACAGCAGAACAGTTTCAAGGAAACGATTCTCCTGAGTTTTAAACCAAGTTTCCTGAGGTTTAGTACGTGTGCCGGCATTGGGATGGAAATACCGGTTTTGGGATTCTGCACAGAAAGGGTTTGCAAACCGCTGAATCCACACGTGAGTTTAACTCTGTCAGTTGAATGCACACATTGACAACCATTCAGTTAGATAGCTCCATTTTGGTTTTAGAAGCAGATATTTCTCTGTACAGCCTATGGTCCCATTCACTCGGGAATATCCCATCGCAGCTCCTAGAAGAAACGTGTTTCTGACTCGCTGAATCTCAACATAGATTCAACTCTCTTAGGTGAACGAATGCACAGCAGAGCAGTTTCAAGGAAACCTTTCTCCTGAGTTTTAGACCAAGTTTCCTGCGGTTTAGGACGTATGCCGGCATTGGGCTGGAAATACCGGTTTTGGGATTCTGCACAGAAAGGGTTTGCAAACCGCTGAATCCACACGTGAGTTTTACTCTGTCACTTGAATGCACACATTGACAACCATTCAGTTAGATAGCTCCGTTTTGGTTTAAGAAGCAGATATTTCTCTGTACAGCCTATGGTCCCATTCACTCGGGAATATCCCAATGCAGCTCCAAGAAGAAACGTGTTTCTGACTCGCTGAATCTCAACATAGATTCAACTCTCTTAGGTGAACGAACACACAGCAGAGCAGTTTCAAGGAAACGTTTATCCTGAGATTTAGACGAAGTTTCCGGCGGTTTAGTACGTATGCCCGCATTGGGATGGAAATACCGGTATTGGGATTCTGCACAGAAAGGGTTTGCAAACCGCTGAATCCACACGTCAGTTTAACTCTGTCACTTGAATGCACACATTGACAACCATTCAGTTAGATAGCTCCGTTTTGGTTTCAGAAGCAGATATTTCTCTGTACAGCCTATGGTCCCATTCACTCGGGAATATCCCAACACAGCTCCTAGAAGAAACGTGTTTCTGACTCGCTGAATCTCAACATAGATTCAACTCTCTTAGGTGAACGAACGCACAGCAGAGCAGTTTCAAGGAAACGTTTCTCCTTAGTTTTAGGCGAAGTTTCCTGCGGTTTAGTACGTATGCCGTCATTGGGCTGGAAATACCGGTTTTGGGATTCTGCAAAGAAAGGGTTTGCCAACCGCTGAATACACACGTGAGTTTAACTCTGTCACTTGAATGCACACATTGACAACCATGCAGTTAGATAGCTCCGTTTTGGTTTTAGAAGCAGATATTTCTCTATACAACCTATGGTCCCATTCACTCGGGAATATCCCAGCGCAGCTCCTAGAAGAAACGTGTTTCTGACTCGCTGAATCTCCACATAGATTCAACTCTCTTAGGTGAACGAATGCACAGCAGAGCAGTTTCAAGGAAACGTTTCTCCTGAGTTTTAGTCGAAGTTTTCGGCGATTTAGTACGTATGCCGGCATTGGGCTGGAAATACCGGTATTGGGATTCTGTACAGAAAGGGTTTGCAAACGGCTGAATCCACACGTCAGTTTAACTCTGTCAGTTGAATGCACACATTGACAACCATTCAGTTAGATAGCTCCGTTTTGGTTTTAGAAGCAGATATTTCTCTGTACAGCCTATGGTCCCATTCACTCGGGAATATCCCAAGGCAGCTCCTAGAAGAAACGTATTTCTGACTCGCTGAATCTCAACATAGATTCAACTCTCTTAGGTGAACGAACGCACAGCAGAGCAGTTTCAAGGAAACGATTCTCCTGAGTTTTAAACCAAGTTTACTGCTGTTTAGTACGTATGCCGGCATTGGGATGGAAATACCGGTTTTGGGATTCTGCACAGAAACGGTTTGCAAACCGGTGAATACACACGTGAGTTTAACTCTGTCAGTTGAATGCGCACATTGATAATCATTCAGTTAGATAGCTCCGTTTTGGTTTTAGAAGCAGATATTTCTCTGTACAGCCTATGTTCCCATTCACTCGGGAATATCCCAACGCAGCTCCTAGAAGAAACGTGTTTCTGACTCGCGGAATCTCAACATAGATTCAACTCTCTTAGGTGAACGAACGCACAGCAGAGCAGTTTCAAGGAAACGTTTCTCCTGAGTTTTAGGCGAAGTTTCCTGCGGTTTAGTACGTATGCCGTCATTGGGCTGGAAATTCCGGTTTTGGGATTCTTCAAAGAAAGGGTTTGCCAACCGCTGAATCCACATGTGAGTTTAACTCTGTCACTTGAATGCACACATTGACAACCATTCAGTTAGATAGCTCCGTTTTGGTTTTAGAAGCAGATATTTCTCTGTACAGCCTATGGTCCCATTCACTCGGGAATATCCCAGCGCAGCTCTTAGAAGAAACGTGTTTCTGACTCGCTGAATCTCCACATAGATTCAACTCTCTTAGGTGAACGAATGCACAGCAGAGCAGTTTCAAGGAAACGTTTCTCCTGAGTTTTAGTCGAAGTTTTCGGCGATTTAGTACGTATGCCGGCATTGGGCTGGAAATACCGGTATTGGGATTCTGTACAGAAAGGGTTTGCAAACCGCTGAATCCACACGTGAGTTTAACTCTGTCAGTTGAATGCACACATTGACAACCATTCAGTTAGATAGCTCCGTTTTGGTTTTAGAAGCAGATATTTCTCTGTACAGCCTATGGTCCCATTCACTCGGGAATATCCCAAGGCAGCTCCTAGAAGAAACGTATTTCTGACTCGCTGAATCTCAACATAGATTCAACTCTCTTAGGTGAACGAACGCACAGCAGAGCAGTTTCAAGGAAACGATTCTCCTGAGTTTTAAACCAAGTTTACTGCTGTTTAGGACGTATGCCGGCATTGGGATGGAAATACCGGTTTTGGGATTCTGCACAGAAACGGTTTGCAAACCGCTGAATGCACACGTGAGTTTAACTCTGTCAGTTGAATGCGCACATTGATAATCATTCAGTTAGATAGCTCCGTTATGGTTTTAGAAGCAGATATTTCTCTGTACAGCCTATGGTCCCATTCACTCGGGAATATCCCAACGCAGCTCCTAGAAGAAACGTGTTTCTGACTCGCGGAATCTCAACATAGATTCAACTCTCTTAGGTGAACGAACGCACAGCAGAGCAGTTTCAAGGAAACGTTTCTCCTGAGTTTTAGACGAAGTTTCCTGCGGTTTAGTACGTATGTCGTCATTGCGCTGGAAATACCGGTTTTGGGATTCTGCAAAGAAAGGGTTTGCCAACCGCTGAATCCACACGTGAGTTTAACTCTGTCACTTGAATGCACACATTGACAACCATTCAGTTAGATAGCTCCGTTTTGGTTTAAGAAGCAGATATTTCTCTGTACAGCCTATGGTCCCATTCACTCGGGAATATCCCAACGCAGCTCCTAGAAGAAACGTGTTTCTGACTCGCTGAATCTCAACATAGATTCAACTCTCTTAGGTGAACGAACGCACAGCAGAGCAGTTTCAAGGAAACGTTTCTCCTGAGTTTTAGACGAAGTTTCCGGCGGTTTAGTACGTATGCTGGCATTGGGCTGGAAATACCGGTATTGGGATTCTGCACAGAAAGGGTTTGCAAACCGCTGAATCCACACGGGAGTTTAACTCTGTCAGTTGAATGCACACATTGACAACCATTCAGTTAGATAGCTCCGTTTTGGTTTTAGAAGCAGATATTTCTCTGTACAGCCTATGGTCCCATTCACTCGGGAATATCCCAACGCAGCTCCTAGAAGAAACGTGTTTCTGACTCGCTGAATCTCCACATAGATTCAACTCCCTTAGGTGAACGAATGCACAGCAGAGCAGTTTCAAGGAAACGTTTCTCCTGAGTTTTAGACGAAGCTTCCGGCGGTTTAGTACGTATGCCAACATTGGGCTGGAAATACCGGTATTGGGATTCTGCACAGAAAGGGTTTGCAAACCGCTGAATCCACACGTGAGTTTAACTCTGTCAGTTGAATGCACACATTGACAACCATTTTGTTAGACAGCTCCGTTTTGGTTTTAGAAGCAGATATTTCTCTGTACAGCCTATGGACTCATTCACTCGGGAATATCCCAACGCGGCTCCTAGAAGAAACGTGTTTCTGACTCGCTGAATCTCAACATAGATTCAACTCTCTTAGGTGAACGAACGCACAGCAGAGCAGTTTCAAGGAAACGATTCTACTGAGTTTTAGACCAAGTTTACTGCTGTTTAGTACGTATGCCGGCATTGGGATGGAAATACCGGTTTTGGGATTCTGCGCAGAAACAGTTTGCAAACCGCTGAATCCTCACGTGAGTTTAACTCTGTCAGTTGAATGCGCACATTGACAAGCAGTCAGTTAGAGAGCTCCGTTTATGTTTTAGAAGCAGATATTTCTCTGTACAGCCTATGGTTCCATTCACTCGGGAATATCACAACGCAGCTCCTAGACGAAACTTGTTTCTGACTCGATGAATCTCAACATAGATTCAACTCTCTTAGGTGAACGAACGCACAGCAGAGCAGTTTCAAGGAAACGTTTCTCCTGAGTTTTAGACGAAGTTTCCGGCGGTTTAGTACGTATGCTGGCATTGGGCTGGAAATACCGGTATTGGAATTCTGCACAGAAAGGGTTTGCAAACCGCTGAATCCACACGTGAGTTTAACTCTGTCAGTTGAATGCACACATTGACAACCATTCAGTTAGATAGCTCCGTTTTGGTTTTTGAAGCAGATATTTCTCTGTACAGCCTATGGTCCCATTCACTCGGGAATATCCCATCGCAGCTCCTAGAAGAAACGTGTTTCTGACTCGCTGAATCTCAACATAGATTCAACTCTCTTAGGTGAACGAATGCACAGCAGAGCAGTTTCAAGGAAACCTTTCTCCTGAGTTTTAGACGAAGTTTCCTGCGGTTTAGGACGTATGCCGGCATTGGGCTGGAAATACCGGTTTTGGGATTCTGCACAGAAAGGGTTTGCAAACCGCTGAATCCACACGTGAGTTTTACTCTGTCACTTGAATGCACACATTGACAACCATTCAGTTAGATAGCTCCGTTTTGGTTTAAGAAGCAGATATTTCTCTGTACAGCCTATGGTCCCATTCACTCGGGAATATCCCAACGCAGCTCCAAGAAGAAACGTGTTTCTGACTCGCTGAATCTCAACATAGATTCAACTCTCTTAGGTGAACGAACACACAGCAGAGCAGTTTCAAGGAAACGTTTCTCCTGAGATTTAGACGAAGTTTCCGGCGGTTTAGTACGTATGCCGGCATTGGGATGGAAATACCGGTATTGGGATTCTGCACAGAAAGGGTTTGCAAACCGCGAAATACACGTCAGTTTAACTCTGTCACTTGAATGCACACATTGACAACCATTCAGTTAGATAGCTCCGTTTTGGTTTTAGAAGCAGATATTTCTCTGTACAGCCTATGGTCCCATTCACTCGGGAATATCCCAACACAGCTCCTAGAAGAAACGTGTTTCTCACTCGCTGAATCTCAACATAGATTCAACTCTCTTAGGTGAACGAACGCACAGCAGAGCAGTTTCAAGGAAACGTTTCTCCTTAGTTTTAGGCGAAGTTTCCTGCGGTTTAGTACGTATGCCGTCTTTGGGCTGGAAATACCGGTTTTGGGATTCTGCAAAGAAAGGGTTTGCCAACCGCTGAATACACACGTGAGTTTAACTCTGTCACTTGAATGCACACATTGACAACCATTCAGTTAGATAGCTCCGTTTTGGTTTTAGAAGCAGATATTTCTCTGTACAACCTATGGTCCCATTCACTCGGGAATATCCCAGCGCAGCTCCTAGAAGAAACGTGTTTCTGACTCGCTGAATCTCCACATAGATTCAACTCTCTTAGTTGAACGAATGCACAGCAGAGCAGTTTCAAGGAAACGTTTCTCCTGAGTTTTAGTCGAAGTTTTCGGCGATTTAGTACGTATGCCGGCATTGGGCTGGAAATACCGGTATTGGGATTCGGTACAGAAAGGGTTTGCAAACGGCTGAATCCACACGTCAGTTTAACTCTGTCAGTTGAATGCACACATTGACAACCATTCAGTTAGATAGCTCCGTTTTGGTTTTAGAAGCAGATATTTCTCTGTACAGCCTATGGTCCCATTCACTCGGGAATATCCCAAGGCAGCTCCTAGAAGAAACGTATTTCTGACTCGCTGAATCTCAACATAGATTCAACTCTCTTAGGTGAACGAAAGCACAGCAGAACAGTTTCAAGGAAACGATTCTCCTGAGTTTTAAACCAAGTTTCCTGAGGTTTAGTACGTGTGCCGGCATTGGGATGGAAATACCGGTTTTGGGATTCTGCACAGAAAGGGTTTGCAAACCGCTGAATCCACACGTGAGTTTAACTCTGTCAGTTGAATGCACACATTGACAACCATTCAGTTAGATAGCTCCATTTTGGTTTTAGAAGCAGATATTTCTCTGTACAGCCTATGGTCCCATTCACTCGGGAATATCCCATCGCAGCTCCTAGAAGAAACGTGTTTCTGACTCGCTGAATCTCAACATAGATTCAACTCTCTTAGGTGAACGAATGCACAGCAGAGCAGTTTCAAGGAAACCTTTCTCCTGAGTTTTAGACCAAGTTTCCTGCGGTTTAGGACGTATGCCGGCATTGGGCTGGAAATACCGGTTTTGGGATTCTGCACAGAAAGGGTTTGCAAACCGCTGAATCCACACGTGAGTTTTACTCTGTCACTTGAATGCACACATTGACAACCATTCAGTTAGATAGCTCCGTTTTGGTTTAAGAAGCAGATATTTCTCTGTACAGCCTATGGTCCCATTCACTCGGGAATATCCCAATGCAGCTCCAAGAAGAAACGTGTTTCTGACTCGCTGAATCTCAACATAGATTCAACTCTCTTAGGTGAACGAACACACAGCAGAGCAGTTTCAAGGAAACGTTTCTCCTGAGATTTAGACGAAGTTTCCGGCGGTTTAGTACGTATGCCCGCATTGGGATGGAAATACCGGTATTGGGATTCTGCACAGAAAGGGTTTGCAAACCGCTGAATCCACACGTCAGTTTAACTCTGTCACTTGAATGCACACATTGACAACCATTCAGTTAGATAGCTCCGTTTTGGTTTCAGAAGCAGATATTTCTCTGTACAGCCTATGGTCCCATTCACTCGGGAATATCCCAACACAGCTCCTAGAAGAAACGTGTTTCTGACTCGCTGAATCTCAACATAGATTCAACTCTCTTAGGTGAACGAACGCACAGCAGAGCAGTTTCAAGGAAACGTTTCTCCTGAGTTTTAGGCGAAGTTTCCTGCGGTTTAGTACGTATGCCGGCATTGGGCTGGAAATACCGGTTTTGGGATTCTGCAAAGAAAGGGTTTGCCAACCGCTGAATCCACACGTGAGTTTAACTCTGTCACTTGAATGCACACATTGACAACCATTCAGTTAGATAGCTCCGTTTTGGTTTTAGAAGCAGATATTTCTCTGTACAGCCTATGGTCCCATTCACTCGGGAATATCCCAGCGCAGCTCCTAGAAGAAAGGTGTTTCTGACTCGCTGAATCTCCACATAGATTCAACTCTCTTAGGTGAACGAATGCACAGCAGAGCAGTTTCAAGGAAACGTTTCTCCTGAGTTTTAGTCGAAGTTTTCGGCGATTTAGTATGTATGCCGGCATTGGGCTGGAAATACCGGTATTGGGATTCTGTACAGAAAGGGTTTGCAAACCGCTGAATCCACACGTGAGTTTAACTCTGTCAGTTGAATTCACACATTGACAACCATTCAGTTAGATAGCTCCGTTATGGTTTTAGAAGCAGATATTTCTCTGTACAGCCTATGGTCCCATTCACTCGGGAATATCCCAAGGCAGCTCCTAGAAGAAACGTATTTCTGACTCGCTGAATCTCAACAAAGATTCAACTCTCTTAGTTGAACGAACGCACAGCAGAGCAGTTTCAAGGAAACGATTCTCCTGAGTTTTAAACCAAGTTTACTGCTGTTTAGTACGTATGCCGGCATTGGGATGGAAATACCGGTTTTGGGATTCTGCACAGAAACGGTTTGCAAACCGCTGAATGCACACGTGAGTTTAACTCTGTCAGTTGAATGCGCACATTGATAATCATTCAGTTAGATAGCTCCGTTATGGTTTTAGAAGCAGATATTTCTCTGTACAGCCTATGGTCCCATTCACTCGGGAATATCCCAACGCAGCTCCTAGAAGAAACGTGTTTCTGACTCGCGGAATCTCAACATAGATTCAACTCTCTTAGGTGAACGAACGCACAGCAGAGCAGTTTCAAGGAAACGTTTCTCCTGAGTTTTAGGCGAAGTTTCCTGCGGTTTAGTACGTATGCCGTCATTGGGCTGGAAATACCGGTTTTGGGATTCTGCAAAGAAAGGGTTTGCCAACCGCTGAATCCACACGTGAGTTTAACTCTGTCACTTGTATGCACACATTGACAACCATTCAGTTAGATAGCTCCGTTTTGGTTTTAGAAGCAGATATTTCTCTGTACAGCCTATGGTCCCATTCACTCGGGAATATCCCAGCGCAGCTCTTAGAAGAAACGTGTTTCTGACTCGCTGAATCTCCACATAGATTCAACTCTCTTAGGTGAACGAATGCACAGCAGAGCAGTTTCAAGGAAACGTTTCTCCTGAGTTTTAGTCGAAGTTTTCGGCGATTTAGTACGTATGCCGGCATTGGGCTGGAAATACCGGTATTGGGATTCTGTACAGAAAGGGTTTGCAAACCGCTGAATCCACACGTGAGTTTAACTCTGTCAGTTGAATGCACACATTGACAACCATTCAGTTAGATTGCTCCGTTTTGGTTTTAGAAGCAGATATTTCTCTGTACAGCCTATGGTCCCATTCACTCGGGAATATCCCAAGGCAGCTCCTAGAAGAAACGTATTTCTGACTCGCTGAATCTCAACATAGATTCAACTCTCTTAGGTGAACGAACGCACAGCAGAGCAGTTTCAAGGAAACGATTCTCCTGAGTTTTAAACCAAGTTTACTGCTGTTTAGTACGTATGCCGGCATTGGGATGGAAATACCGGTTTTGGGATTCTGCACAGAAACGGTTTGCAAACCGCTGAATGCACACGTGAGTTTAACTCTGTCAGTTGAATGCGCACATTGATAATCATTCAGTTAGATAGCCCCGTTATGGTTTTAGAAGCAGATATTTCTCTGTACAGCCTATGGTCCCATTCACTCGGGAATATCCCAACGCAGCTCCTAGAAGAAACGTGTTTCTGACTCGCTGAATCTCCACATAGATTCAACTCCCTTAGGTGAACGAATGCACAGCAGAGCAGTTTCAAGGAAACGTTTCTCCTGAGTTTTAGACGAAGCTTCCGGCGGTTTAGTACGTATGCCGACATTGGGCTGGAAATACCGGTATTGGGATTCTGCACAGAAAGGGTTTGCAAACCGCTGAATCCACACGTGAGTTTAACTCTGTCAGTTGAATGCACACATTGACAACCATTTTGTTAGACAGCTCCGTTTTGGTTTTAGAAGCAGATATTTCTCTGTACAGCCTATGGACTCATTCACTCGGGAATATCCCAACGCGGCTCCTAGAAGAAACGTGTTTCTGACTCGCTGAATCTCAACATAGATTCAACTCTCTTAGGTGAACGAACGCACAGCAGAGCAGTTTCAAGGAAACGATTCTACTGAGTTTTAGACCAAGTTTACTGCTGTTTAGTACGTATGCCGGCATTGGGATGGAAATACCGGTTTTGGGATTCTGCGCAGAAACAGTTTGCAAACCGCTGAATCCTCACGTGAGTTTAACTCTGTCAGTTGAATGCGCACATTGACAAGCAGTCAGTTAGAGAGCTCCGTTTATGTTTTAGAAGCAGATATTTCTCTGTACAGCCTATGGTTCCATTCACTCGGGAATATCACAACGCAGCTCCTAGACGAAACTTGTTTCTGACTCGATGAATCTCAACATAGATTCAACTCTCTTAGGTGAACGAACGCACAGCAGAGCAGTTTCAAGGAAACGTTTCTCCTGAGTTTTAGACGAAGTTTCCGGCGGTTTAGTACGTATGCTGGCATTGGGCTGGAAATACCGGTATTGGAATTCTGCACAGAAAGGGTTTGCAAACCGCTGAATCCACACGTGAGTTTAACTCTGTCACTTGAATGCACACATTGACAACCATTCAGTTAGATAGCTCCGTTTTGGTTTAAGAAGCAGATATTTCTCTGTACAGCCTATGGTCCCATTCACTCGGGAATATCCCAACGCAGCTCCAAGAAGAAACGTGTTTCTGACTCGCTGAATCTCAACATAGATTCAACTCTCTTAGGTGAACGAACACACAGCAGAGCAGTTTCAAGGAAACGTTTCTCCTGAGATTTAGACGAAGTTTCCGGCGGTTTAGTACGTATGCCGGCATTGGGATGGAAATACCGGTATTGGGATTCTGCACAGAAAGGGTTTGCAAACCGCGAAATACACGTCAGTTTAACTCTGTCACTTGAATGCACACATTGACAACCATTCAGTTAGATAGCTCCGTTTTGGTTTTAGAAGCAGATATTTCTCTGTACAGCCTATGGTCCCATTCACTCGGGAATATCCCAACACAGCTCCTAGAAGAAACGTGTTTCTCACTCGCTGAATCTCAACATAGATTCAACTCTCTTAGGTGAACGAACGCACAGCAGAGCAGTTTCAAGGAAACGTTTCTCCTTAGTTTTAGGCGAAGTTTCCTGCGGTTTAGTACGTATGCCGTCTTTGGGCTGGAAATACCGGTTTTGGGATTCTGCAAAGAAAGGGTTTGCCAACCGCTGAATACACACGTGAGTTTAACTCTGTCACTTGAATGCACACATTGACAACCATTCAGTTAGATAGCTCCGTTTTGGTTTTAGAAGCAGATATTTCTCTGTACAACCTATGGTCCCATTCACTCGGGAATATCCCAGCGCAGCTCCTAGAAGAAACGTGTTTCTGACTCGCTGAATCTCCACATAGATTCAACTCTCTTAGTTGAACGAATGCACAGCAGAGCAGTTTCAAGGAAACGTTTCTCCTGAGTTTTAGTCGAAGTTTTCGGCGATTTAGTACGTATGCCGGCATTGGGCTGGAAATACCGGTATTGGGATTCGGTACAGAAAGGGTTTGCAAACGGCTGAATCCACACGTCAGTTTAACTCTGTCAGTTGAATGCACACATTGACAACCATTCAGTTAGATAGCTCCGTTTTGGTTTTAGAAGCAGATATTTCTCTGTACAGCCTATGGTCCCATTCACTCGGGAATATCCCAAGGCAGCTCCTAGAAGAAACGTATTTCTGACTCGCTGAATCTCAACATAGATTCAACTCTCTTAGGTGAACGAAAGCACAGCAGAACAGTTTCAAGGAAACGATTCTCCTGAGTTTTAAACCAAGTTTCCTGAGGTTTAGTACGTGTGCCGGCATTGGGATGGAAATACCGGTTTTGGGATTCTGCACAGAAAGGGTTTGCAAACCGCTGAATCCACACGTGAGTTTAACTCTGTCAGTTGAATGCACACATTGACAACCATTCAGTTAGATAGCTCCATTTTGGTTTTAGAAGCAGATATTTCTCTGTACAGCCTATGGTCCCATTCACTCGGGAATATCCCATCGCAGCTCCTAGAAGAAACGTGTTTCTGACTCGCTGAATCTCAACATAGATTCAACTCTCTTAGGTGAACGAATGCACAGCAGAGCAGTTTCAAGGAAACCTTTCTCCTGAGTTTTAGACCAAGTTTCCTGCGGTTTAGGACGTATGCCGGCATTGGGCTGGAAATACCGGTTTTGGGATTCTGCACAGAAAGGGTTTGCAAACCGCTGAATCCACACGTGAGTTTTACTCTGTCACTTGAATGCACACATTGACAACCATTCAGTTAGATAGCTCCGTTTTGGTTTAAGAAGCAGATATTTCTCTGTACAGCCTATGGTCCCATTCACTCGGGAATATCCCAATGCAGCTCCAAGAAGAAACGTGTTTCTGACTCGCTGAATCTCAACATAGATTCAACTCTCTTAGGTGAACGAACACACAGCAGAGCAGTTTCAAGGAAACGTTTATCCTGAGATTTAGACGAAGTTTCCGGCGGTTTAGTACGTATGCCCGCATTGGGATGGAAATACCGGTATTGGGATTCTGCACAGAAAGGGTTTGCAAACCGCTGAATCCACACGTCAGTTTAACTCTGTCACTTGAATGCACACATTGACAACCATTCAGTTAGATAGCTCCGTTTTGGTTTCAGAAGCAGATATTTCTCTGTACAGCCTATGGTCCCATTCACTCGGGAATATCCCAACACAGCTCCTAGAAGAAACGTGTTTCTGACTCGCTGAATCTCAACATAGATTCAACTCTCTTAGGTGAACGAACGCACAGCAGAGCAGTTTCAAGGAAACGTTTCTCCTTAGTTTTAGGCGAAGTTTCCTGCGGTTTAGTACGTATGCCGTCATTGGGCTGGAAATACCGGTTTTGGGATTCTGCAAAGAAAGGGTTTGCCAACCGCTGAATACACACGTGAGTTTAACTCTGTCACTTGAATGCACACATTGACAACCATGCAGTTAGATAGCTCCGTTTTGGTTTTAGAAGCAGATATTTCTCTATACAACCTATGGTCCCATTCACTCGGGAATATCCCAGCGCAGCTCCTAGAAGAAACGTGTTTCTGACTCGCTGAATCTCCACATAGATTCAACTCTCTTAGGTGAACGAATGCACAGCAGAGCAGTTTCAAGGAAACGTTTCTCCTGAGTTTTAGTCGAAGTTTTCGGCGATTTAGTACGTATGCCGGCATTGGGCTGGAAATACCGGTATTGGGATTCTGTACAGAAAGGGTTTGCAAACGGCTGAATCCACACGTCAGTTTAACTCTGTCAGTTGAATGCACACATTGACAACCATTCAGTTAGATAGCTCCGTTTTGGTTTTAGAAGCAGATATTTCTCTGTACAGCCTATGGTCCCATTCACTCGGGAATATCCCAAGGCAGCTCCTAGAAGAAACGTATTTCTGACTCGCTGAATCTCAACATAGATTCAACTCTCTTAGGTGAACGAACGCACAGCAGAGCAGTTTCAAGGAAACGATTCTCCTGAGTTTTAAACCAAGTTTACTGCTGTTTAGTACGTATGCCGGCATTGGGATGGAAATACCGGTTTTGGGATTCTGCACAGAAACGGTTTGCAAACCGGTGAATACACACGTGAGTTTAACTCTGTCAGTTGAATGCGCACATTGATAATCATTCAGTTAGATAGCTCCGTTTTGGTTTTAGAAGCAGATATTTCTCTGTACAGCCTATGTTCCCATTCACTCGGGAATATCCCAACGCAGCTCCTAGAAGAAACGTGTTTCTGACTCGCGGAATCTCAACATAGATTCAACTCTCTTAGGTGAACGAACGCACAGCAGAGCAGTTTCAAGGAAACGTTTCTCCTGAGTTTTAGGCGAAGTTTCCTGCGGTTTAGTACGTATGCCGTCATTGGGCTGGAAATTCCGGTTTTGGGATTCTTCAAAGAAAGGGTTTGCCAACCGCTGAATCCACATGTGAGTTTAACTCTGTCACTTGAATGCACACATTGACAACCATTCAGTTAGATAGCTCCGTTTTGGTTTTAGAAGCAGATATTTCTCTGTACAGCCTATGGTCCCATTCACTCGGGAATATCCCAGCGCAGCTCTTAGAAGAAACGTGTTTCTGACTCGCTGAATCTCCACATAGATTCAACTCTCTTAGGTGAACGAATGCACAGCAGAGCAGTTTCAAGGAAACGTTTCTCCTGAGTTTTAGTCGAAGTTTTCGGCGATTTAGTACGTATGCCGGCATTGGGCTGGAAATACCGGTATTGGGATTCTGTACAGAAAGGGTTTGCAAACCGCTGAATCCACACGTGAGTTTAACTCTGTCAGTTGAATGCACACATTGACAACCATTCAGTTAGATAGCTCCGTTTTGGTTTTAGAAGCAGATATTTCTCTGTACAGCCTATGGTCCCATTCACTCGGGAATATCCCAAGGCAGCTCCTAGAAGAAACGTATTTCTGACTCGCTGAATCTCAACATAGATTCAACTCTCTTAGGTGAACGAACGCACAGCAGAGCAGTTTCAAGGAAACGATTCTCCTGAGTTTTAAACCAAGTTTACTGCTGTTTAGGACGTATGCCGGCATTGGGATGGAAATACCGGTTTTGGGATTCTGCACAGAAACGGTTTGCAAACCGCTGAATGCACACGTGAGTTTAACTCTGTCAGTTGAATGCGCACATTGATAATCATTCAGTTAGATAGCTCCGTTATGGTTTTAGAAGCAGATATTTCTCTGTACAGCCTATGGTCCCATTCACTCGGGAATATCCCAACGCAGCTCCTAGAAGAAACGTGTTTCTGACTCGCGGAATCTCAACATAGATTCAACTCTCTTAGGTGAACGAACGCACAGCAGAGCAGTTTCAAGGAAACGTTTCTCCTGAGTTTTAGACGAAGTTTCCTGCGGTTTAGTACGTATGTCGTCATTGCGCTGGAAATACCGGTTTTGGGATTCTGCAAAGAAAGGGTTTGCCAACCGCTGAATCCACACGTGAGTTTAACTCTGTCACTTGAATGCACACATTGACAACCATTCAGTTAGATAGCTCCGTTTTGGTTTAAGAAGCAGATATTTCTCTGTACAGCCTATGGTCCCATTCACTCGGGAATATCCCAACGCAGCTCCTAGAAGAAACGTGTTTCTGACTCGCTGAATCTCAACATAGATTCAACTCTCTTAGGTGAACGAACGCACAGCAGAGCAGTTTCAAGGAAACGTTTCTCCTGAGTTTTAGACGAAGTTTCCGGCGGTTTAGTACGTATGCTGGCATTGGGCTGGAAATACCGGTATTGGGATTCTGCACAGAAAGGGTTTGCAAACCGCTGAATCCACACGGGAGTTTAACTCTGTCAGTTGAATGCACACATTGACAACCATTCAGTTAGATAGCTCCGTTTTGGTTTTAGAAGCAGATATTTCTCTGTACAGCCTATGGTCCCATTCACTCGGGAATATCCCAACGCAGCTCCTAGAAGAAACGTGTTTCTGACTCGCTGAATCTCCACATAGATTCAACTCCCTTAGGTGAACGAATGCACAGCAGAGCAGTTTCAAGGAAACGTTTCTCCTGAGTTTTAGACGAAGCTTCCGGCGGTTTAGTACGTATGCCAACATTGGGCTGGAAATACCGGTATTGGGATTCTGCACAGAAAGGGTTTGCAAACCGCTGAATCCACACGTGAGTTTAACTCTGTCAGTTGAATGCACACATTGACAACCATTTTGTTAGACAGCTCCGTTTTGGTTTTAGAAGCAGATATTTCTCTGTACAGCCTATGGACTCATTCACTCGGGAATATCCCAACGCGGCTCCTAGATGAAACGTGTTTCTGACTCGCTGAATCTCAACATAGATTCAACTCTCTTAGGTGAACGAACGCACAGCAGAGCAGTTTCAAGGAAACGATTCTACTGAGTTTTAGACCAAGTTTACTGCTGTTTAGTACGTATGCCGGCATTGGGATGGAAATACCGGTTTTGGGATTCTGCGCAGAAACAGTTTGCAAACCGCTGAATCCTCACGTGAGTTTAACTCTGTCAGTTGAATGCGCACATTGACAAGCAGTCAGTTAGAGAGCTCCGTTTATGTTTTAGAAGCAGATATTTCTCTGTACAGCCTATGGTTCCATTCACTCGGGAATATCACAACGCAGCTCCTAGACGAAACTTGTTTCTGACTCGATGAATCTCAACATAGATTCAACTCTCTTAGGTGAACGAACGCACAGCAGAGCAGTTTCAAGGAAACGTTTCTCCTGAGTTTTAGACGAAGTTTCCGGCGGTTTAGTACGTATGCTGGCATTGGGCTGGAAATACCGGTATTGGAATTCTGCACAGAAAGGGTTTGCAAACCGCTGAATCCACACGTGAGTTTAACTCTGTCAGTTGAATGCACACATTGACAACCATTCAGTTAGATAGCTCCGTTTTGGTTTTTGAAGCAGATATTTCTCTGTACAGCCTATGGTCCCATTCACTCGGGAATATCCCATCGCAGCTCCTAGAAGAAACGTGTTTCTGACTCGCTGAATCTCAACATAGATTCAACTCTCTTAGGTGAACGAATGCACAGCAGAGCAGTTTCAAGGAAACCTTTCTCCTGAGTTTTAGACGAAGTTTCCTGCGGTTTAGGACGTATGCCGGCATTGGGCTGGAAATACCGGTTTTGGGATTCTGCACAGAAAGGGTTTGCAAACCGCTGAATCCACACGTGAGTTTTACTCTGTCACTTGAATGCACACATTGACAACCATTCAGTTAGATAGCTCCGTTTTGGTTTAAGAAGCAGATATTTCTCTGTACAGCCTATGGTCCCATTCACTCGGGAATATCCCAACGCAGCTCCAAGAAGAAACGTGTTTCTGACTCGCTGAATCTCAACATAGATTCAACTCTCTTAGGTGAACGAACACACAGCAGAGCAGTTTCAAGGAAACGTTTCTCCTGAGATTTAGACGAAGTTTCCGGCGGTTTAGTACGTATGCCGGCATTGGGATGGAAATACCGGTATTGGGATTCTGCACAGAAAGGGTTTGCAAACCGCGAAATACACGTCAGTTTAACTCTGTCACTTGAATGCACACATTGACAACCATTCAGTTAGATAGCTCCGTTTTGGTTTTAGAAGCAGATATTTCTCTGTACAGCCTATGGTCCCATTCACTCGGGAATATCCCAACACAGCTCCTAGAAGAAACGTGTTTCTCACTCGCTGAATCTCAACATAGATTCAACTCTCTTAGGTGAACGAACGCACAGCAGAGCAGTTTCAAGGAAACGTTTCTCCTTAGTTTTAGGCGAAGTTTCCTGCGGTTTAGTACGTATGCCGTCTTTGGGCTGGAAATACCGGTTTTGGGATTCTGCAAAGAAAGGGTTTGCCAACCGCTGAATACACACGTGAGTTTAACTCTGTCACTTGAATGCACACATTGACAACCATTCAGTTAGATAGCTCCGTTTTGGTTTTAGAAGCAGATATTTCTCTGTACAACCTATGGTCCCATTCACTCGGGAATATCCCAGCGCAGCTCCTAGAAGAAACGTGTTTCTGACTCGCTGAATCTCCACATAGATTCAACTCTCTTAGTTGAACGAATGCACAGCAGAGCAGTTTCAAGGAAACGTTTCTCCTGAGTTTTAGTCGAAGTTTTCGGCGATTTAGTACGTATGCCGGCATTGGGCTGGAAATACCGGTATTGGGATTCGGTACAGAAAGGGTTTGCAAACGGCTGAATCCACACGTCAGTTTAACTCTGTCAGTTGAATGCACACATTGACAACCATTCAGTTAGATAGCTCCGTTTTGGTTTTAGAAGCAGATATTTCTCTGTACAGCCTATGGTCCCATTCACTCGGGAATATCCCAAGGCAGCTCCTAGAAGAAACGTATTTCTGACTCGCTGAATCTCAACATAGATTCAACTCTCTTAGGTGAACGAAAGCACAGCAGAACAGTTTCAAGGAAACGATTCTCCTGAGTTTTAAACCAAGTTTCCTGAGGTTTAGTACGTGTGCCGGCATTGGGATGGAAATACCGGTTTTGGGATTCTGCACAGAAAGGGTTTGCAAACCGCTGAATCCACACGTGAGTTTAACTCTGTCAGTTGAATGCACACATTGACAACCATTCAGTTAGATAGCTCCATTTTGGTTTTAGAAGCAGATATTTCTCTGTACAGCCTATGGTCCCATTCACTCGGGAATATCCCATCGCAGCTCCTAGAAGAAACGTGTTTCTGACTCGCTGAATCTCAACATAGATTCAACTCTCTTAGGTGAACGAATGCACAGCAGAGCAGTTTCAAGGAAACCTTTCTCCTGAGTTTTAGACCAAGTTTCCTGCGGTTTAGGACGTATGCCGGCATTGGGCTGGAAATACCGGTTTTGGGATTCTGCACAGAAAGGGTTTGCAAACCGCTGAATCCACACGTGAGTTTTACTCTGTCACTTGAATGCACACATTGACAACCATTCAGTTAGATAGCTCCGTTTTGGTTTAAGAAGCAGATATTTCTCTGTACAGCCTATGGTCCCATTCACTCGGGAATATCCCAATGCAGCTCCAAGAAGAAACGTGTTTCTGACTCGCTGAATCTCAACATAGATTCAACTCTCTTAGGTGAACGAACACACAGCAGAGCAGTTTCAAGGAAACGTTTCTCCTGAGATTTAGACGAAGTTTCCGGCGGTTTAGTACGTATGCCCGCATTGGGATGGAAATACCGGTATTGGGATTCTGCACAGAAAGGGTTTGCAAACCGCTGAATCCACACGTCAGTTTAACTCTGTCACTTGAATGCACACATTGACAACCATTCAGTTAGATAGCTCCGTTTTGGTTTCAGAAGCAGATATTTCTCTGTACAGCCTATGGTCCCATTCACTCGGGAATATCCCAACACAGCTCCTAGAAGAAACGTGTTTCTGACTCGCTGAATCTCAACATAGATTCAACTCTCTTAGGTGAACGAACGCACAGCAGAGCAGTTTCAAGGAAACGTTTCTCCTGAGTTTTAGGCGAAGTTTCCTGCGGTTTAGTACGTATGCCGGCATTGGGCTGGAAATACCGGTTTTGGGATTCTGCAAAGAAAGGGTTTGCCAACCGCTGAATCCACACGTGAGTTTAACTCTGTCACTTGAATGCACACATTGACAACCATTCAGTTAGATAGCTCCGTTTTGGTTTTAGAAGCAGATATTTCTCTGTACAGCCTATGGTCCCATTCACTCGGGAATATCCCAGCGCAGCTCCTAGAAGAAAGGTGTTTCTGACTCGCTGAATCTCCACATAGATTCAACTCTCTTAGGTGAACGAATGCACAGCAGAGCAGTTTCAAGGAAACGTTTCTCCTGAGTTTTAGTCGAAGTTTTCGGCGATTTAGTATGTATGCCGGCATTGGGCTGGAAATACCGGTATTGGGATTCTGTACAGAAAGGGTTTGCAAACCGCTGAATCCACACGTGAGTTTAACTCTGTCAGTTGAATTCACACATTGACAACCATTCAGTTAGATAGCTCCGTTATGGTTTTAGAAGCAGATATTTCTCTGTACAGCCTATGGTCCCATTCACTCGGGAATATCCCAAGGCAGCTCCTAGAAGAAACGTATTTCTGACTCGCTGAATCTCAACAAAGATTCAACTCTCTTAGTTGAACGAACGCACAGCAGAGCAGTTTCAAGGAAACGATTCTCCTGAGTTTTAAACCAAGTTTACTGCTGTTTAGTACGTATGCCGGCATTGGGATGGAAATACCGGTTTTGGGATTCTGCACAGAAACGGTTTGCAAACCGCTGAATGCACACGTGAGTTTAACTCTGTCAGTTGAATGCGCACATTGATAATCATTCAGTTAGATAGCTCCGTTATGGTTTTAGAAGCAGATATTTCTCTGTACAGCCTATGGTCCCATTCACTCGGGAATATCCCAACGCAGCTCCTAGAAGAAACGTGTTTCTGACTCGCGGAATCTCAACATAGATTCAACTCTCTTAGGTGAACGAACGCACAGCAGAGCAGTTTCAAGGAAACGTTTCTCCTGAGTTTTAGGCGAAGTTTCCTGCGGTTTAGTACGTATGCCGTCATTGGGCTGGAAATACCGGTTTTGGGATTCTGCAAAGAAAGGGTTTGCCAACCGCTGAATCCACACGTGAGTTTAACTCTGTCACTTGTATGCACACATTGACAACCATTCAGTTAGATAGCTCCGTTTTGGTTTTAGAAGCAGATATTTCTCTGTACAGCCTATGGTCCCATTCACTCGGGAATATCCCAGCGCAGCTCTTAGAAGAAACGTGTTTCTGACTCGCTGAATCTCCACATAGATTCAACTCTCTTAGGTGAACGAATGCACAGCAGAGCAGTTTCAAGGAAACGTTTCTCCTGAGTTTTAGTCGAAGTTTTCGGCGATTTAGTACGTATGCCGGCATTGGGCTGGAAATACCGGTATTGGGATTCTGTACAGAAAGGGTTTGCAAACCGCTGAATCCACACGTGAGTTTAACTCTGTCAGTTGAATGCACACATTGACAACCATTCAGTTAGATAGCTCCGTTTTGGTTTTAGAAGCAGATATTTCTCTGTACAGCCTATGGTCCCATTCACTCGGGAATATCCCAAGGCAGCTCCTAGAAGAAACGTATTTCTGACTCGCTGAATCTCAACATAGATTCAACTCTCTTAGGTGAACGAACGCACAGCAGAGCAGTTTCAAGGAAACGATTCTCCTGAGTTTTAAACCAAGTTTATTGCTGTTTAGTACGTATGCCGGCATTGGGATGGAAATACCGGTATTGGGATTCTGCACAGAAACGGTTTGCAAACCGCTGAATGCACACGTGAGTTTAACTCTGTAAGTTGAATGCGCACATTGATAATCATTCAGTTAGATAGCTCCGTTATGGTTTTAGAAGCAGATATTTCTCTGTACAGCCTATGGCCCCATTCACTCGGGAATATCCCAACGCAGCTCCTAGAAGAAACGTGTTTCTGACTCGCTGAATCTCCACATAGATTCAACTCTCTTAGATGAACGAACGCACAGCAGAGCAGTTTCAAGGAAACGTTTCTCCCGAGTTTTAGACGAAGTTTCCGGCGGTTTAGTACGTATGCCGGCATTGGGCTGGAAATACCGGTATTGGGATTCTGCACAGAAAGGGTTTGCAAACCGCTGAATCCACACGTCAGTTTAACTCTGTCAGTTGAATACACACATTGACAACCAATCAGTTAGATAGCTCCGTTTTGGTTTTAGAAGCAGATATTTCTCTGTACAGCCTATGGTCCCATTCACTCGGGAATATCCCAACGCAGCTCCAAGAAGAAACGTGTTTCTGACTCGCTGAATCTCAACATAGATTCAACTCTCTTAGGTGAACGAACACACAGCAGAGCAGTTTCAAGGAAACGTTTCTCCTGAGATTTAGACGAAGTTTCCGGCGGTTTAGTACGTATGCCGGCATTTGGATGGAAATACCGGTATTGGGATTCTGCACAGAAAGGGTTTGCAAAACGCTGAATCCACACGTCAGTTTAACTCTGTCAGTTGAATTCACACTTTGACAACCATTCAGTTAGATAGCTCCGTTTTGGTTTTAGAAGCAGATATTTCTCTGTACAGCCTATGGTCCCATTCACTCGGGAATATCCCAACACAGCTCCTAGAAGAAACGTGTTTCTGACTCGCTGAATGTCAACATAGATTCAACTCTCTTAGGTGAACGAACGCACAGCAGAGCAGTTTCAAGGAAACGTTTCTCCTGAGTTTTAGGCAAGTTTCCTGCGGTTTAGTACGTATGCCGTCATTGGGCTGGAAATACCGGTTTTGGGATTCTGCAAAGAAAGGGTTTGCCAACCGCTGAATCCACACGTGAGTTTAACTCTGTCACTTGAATGCACACATTGACAACCATTCAGTTAGATAGCTCCGTTATGGTTTTAGAAGCAGATATTTCTCTGTACAGCCTATGGTCCCATTCACTCGGGAATATCCCAGCGCAGCTCCTAGAAGAAACGTGTTTCTGACTCGCTGAATCTCCACATAGATTCAACTCTCTTAGGTGAACGAATGCACAGCAGAGCAGTTTCAAGGAAACGTTTCTCCTGAGTTTTAGTCGAAGTTTTCGGCGATTTAGTACGTATGCCGGCATTGGGCTGGAAATACCGGTATTGGGATTCTGTACAGAAAGTGTTTGCAAACCGCTGAATCCACACGTGAGTTTAACTCTGTCAGTTGAATGCACACATTGACAACCATTCAGTTAGATAGCTCCGTTTTGGTTTTATAAGCAGATATTTCTCTGTACAGCGTATGGTCCCATTCACTCGGGAATATCCCAAGGCAGCTCCTAGAAGAAACGTATTTCTGACTCGCTGAATCTCAACATAGATTCAACTCTCTTAGGTGAACGAACACACAGCAGAGCAGTTTCAAGGAAACGATTCTCCTGAGTTTTAAACCAAGTTTACTGCTATTTAGTACGTATGCCGGCACTGGGATGGAAATACCGGTTTTGGGATTCTGCACAGAAACGGTTTGCAAACCGCTGAATGCACACGTGAGTTTAACTCTGTCAGTTGAATGCGCACATTGATAATCATTCAGTTAGATAGCTCCGTTATGGTTTTAGAAACAGATATTTCTCTGTACAGCCTATGGTCCCATTCACTCGGGAATGTCCCAACGCAGCTCCTAGAAGAAACGTGTTTCTGACTCGCTGAATCTCAACATAGATTCAACTCTCTTAGGTGAACGAACGCACAGCAGAGCAGTTTCAAGGAAACGTTTCTCCTGAGTTTTAGACGAAGTTTCCGGCGGTTTAGTACGCATGCTGGCATTGGGCTGGAAATACCGGTATTGGGATTCTGCACAGAAAGGGTTTGCAAACCGCTGAATCCACACGTGAGTTTAACTCTGTCAGTTGAATGCACACATTGACAACCATTCAGTTAGATAGCTCCGTTTTGGTTTTAGAAGCAGATATTTCTCTGTACAGCCTATGGTCCCATTCACTCGGGAATATCCCAACGCAGCTCCTAGAAGAAACGTGTTTCTGACTCGCTGAATCTCCACATAGATTCAACTCCCTTAGGTGAACGAATGCACAGCAGAGCAGTTTCAAGGAAACGTTTCTCCTGAGTTTTAGACGAAGTTTCCGGCGGTTTAGTACGTATGCCGACATTGGGCTGGAAATACCGGTATTGGGATTCTGCACAGAAAGGGTTTGCAAAACGCTGAATACACACGTGAGTTTTACTCTGTCAATTGAATGCACACATTGACAACCATTCAGTTAGATAGCTCCGTTTTGGTTTTTGAAGCAGATATTTCTCTGTACAGCCTATGGTCCCATTCACTCGGGAATATCCCAACGCAGCTCCGAGAAGAAACGTGTTTCTGACTCGCTGAATCTCAGCATAGATTCAACTCTCTTAGGTGAACGAACGCACAGCAGAACGGTTTCAAGGAAACGTTTCTCCTGAGTTTTAGACGACGTTTCCTGAGGTTTAGTACGTATGCCGACATTGGGATGGAAATACCGGTTTTGCGATTCTGCACAGAAAGGGTTTGCAAACCGCTGAATCCACACGTGAGTTTAACTCTGTCAGTTGAATGCACACATTGACAACCATTTTGTTAGACAGCTCCGTTTTGGTTTCAGAAGCAGATATTTCTCTGTACAGCCTATGGACTCATTCACTCGGGAATATCCCAACGCGGCTCCTAGAAGAAACGTGTTTCTGACTCGCTGAATCTCAACATAGATTCAACTCTCTTAGGTGAACGAACGCACAGCAGAGCAGTTTCAAGGAAACGTTTCTCCTGAGTTTTAGACGAAGTTTCCGGCGGTTTAGTACGTATGCTGGCATTGGGCTGGAAATACCGGTATTGGGATTCTGCACAGAAAGGGTTTGCAAACCGCTGAATCCACACGTGAGTTTAACTCTGTCAGTTGAATGCACACATTGACAACCATTCAGTTAGATAGCTCCGTTTTGGTTTTAGAAGCAGATATTTCTCTGTACAGCCTATGGTCCCATTCACTCGGGAATATCCCAACGCAGCTCCTAGAAGAAACGTGTTTCTGACTCGCTGAATCTCCACATAGATTCAACTCCCTTAGGTGAACGAATGCACAGCACAGCAGTTTCAAGGAAACGTTTCTCCTGAGTTTTAGACGAAGTTTCCGGCGGTTTAGTACGTATGCCGACATTGGGCTGGAAATACCGGTATTGGGATTCTGCACAGAAAGGGTTTGCAAACCGCTGAATCCACTCGTGAGTTTAACTCTGTCACTTGAATGCACACATTGACAACCATTCAGTTAGATAGCTCCGTTTTGGTTTTAGAAGCAGATATTTCTCTGTACAGCCTATGGTCCCATTCACTCGGGAATATCACAACGCAGCTCCTAGAAGAAACGTGTTTCTGACTCGAGGAATCTCAACATAGATTCAACTCTCTTAGGTGAACGAACGCACAGCAGAGCAGTTTCAAGGAAACGTTTCTCCTGAGTTTTAGACGAAATTTCCTGAGGTTTAGTACGTATGCCGGCATTGGGATGGAAATACCGGTTTTGCGATTCTGCACAGAAAGGGTTTGCAAACCGCTGAATCCACACGTGAGTTTAACTCTGTCAGTTGAATGCACACATAGACAACCATTTTGTTAGACAGCTCCGTTTTGGTTTTAGAAGCAGATATTTCTCTGTACAGCCTATGGACTCATTCACTCGGGAATATCCCAACGCGGCTCCTAGAAGAAACGTGTTTCTGACTCGCTGAATCTCAACATAGATTCAACTCTCTTAGGTGAACGAACGCACAGCAGAGCAGTTTCAAGGAAACGATTCTGCTGAGTTTTAGACCAAGTTTACTGCTGTTTAGTACGTATGCCGGCATTGGGATGGAAATACCGGTTTTGGGATTCTGCACAGAAACAGTTTGCAAACCGCTGAATCCTCACGTGAGTTTAACTCTGTCAGTTGAATGCGCACATTGACAAGCATTCAGTTAGAGAGCTCCGTTTAGGTTTTAGAAGCAGATATTTCTCTGTACAGCCTATGGTTCCATTCACTCGGGAATATCACAACGCAGCTCCTAGAAGAAACTTGTTTCTGACTCGATGAGTCTCAACATAGATTCATCTCTCTTAGGTGAACGAACGCACAGCAGAGCTGTTTCAAGGAAACGTTTCTCCTGAGTTTTAGACGAAGTTTCCGGCGGTTTGGTACGTATGCTGGCATTGGGCTGGAAATACCGGTATTGGGATTCTGCACAGAAAGGGTTTGCAAACCGCTGAATCCACACGTGAGTTTTACTCTGTCAGTTGAATGCACACATTGACAACCATTCAGTTAGATAGCTCCGTTTTGGTTTTAGAAGCAGATATTTCTCTGTACAGCCTATGGTCCCATTCACTCGGGAATATCCCATCGCAGCTCCTAGAAGAAACGTGTTTCTGACTCGCTGAATCTCAACATAGATTCAACTCTCTTAGGTGAACGAATGCACAGCAGAGCAGTTTCAAGGAAACCTTTCTCCTGAGTTTTAGACGAAGTTTCCTGCGGTTTAGGACGTATGCCGGCATTGGGCTGGAAATACCGGTATTGGGATTCTGCACAGAAAGGGTTTGCAAACCGCTGAATCCACTCGTGAGTTTAACTCTGTCACTTGAATGCACACATTGACAACCATTCAGTTAGATAGCTCCGTTTTGGTTTTAGAAGCAGATATTTCTCTGTACAGCCTATGGTCCCATTCACTCGGGAATATCACAACGCAGCTCCTAGAAGAAACGTGTTTCTGACTCGCTGAATCTCAACATAGATTCAACTCTCTTAGGTGAACGAACGCACAGCAGAGCAGTTTCAAGGAAACGTTTCTCCTGAGTTTTAGACGAAATTTCCTGAGGTTTAGTACGTATGCCGGCATTGGGATGGAAATACCGGTTTTGCGATTCTGCACAGAAAGGGTTTGCAAACCGCTGAATCCACACGTGAGTTTAACTCTGTCAGTTGAATGCACACATTGACAACCATTTTGTTAGACAGCTCCGTTTTGGTTTTAGAAGCAGATATTTCTCTGTACAGCCTATGGACTCATTCACTCGGGAATATCCCAACGCGGCACCTAGAAGAAACGTGTTTCTGACTCGCTGAATCTCAACATAGATTCAACTCTCTTAGGTGAACGAACGCACAGCAGAGCAGTTTCAAGGAAACGATTCTGCTGAGTTTTAGACCAAGTTTACTGCTGTTTAGTACGTATGCCGGCATTGGGATGGAAATACCGGTTTTGGGATTCTGCACAGAAACAGTTTGCAAACCGCTGAATCCTCACGTGAGTTTAACTCTGTCAGTTGAATGCGCACATTGACAAGCATTCAGTTAGAGAGCTCCGTTTAGGTTTTAGAAGCAGATATTTCTCTGTACAGCCTATGGTTCCATTCACTCGGGAATATCACAACGCAGCTCCTAGAAGAAACTTGTTTCTGACTCGATGAGTCTCAACATAGATTCATCTCTCTTAGGTGAACGAACGCACAGCAGAGCAGTTTCAAGGAAACGTTTCTCCTGAGTTTTAGACGAAGTTTCCGGCGGTTTGGTACGTATGCTGGCATTGGGCTGGAAATACCGGTATTGGGATTCTGCACAGAAAGGGTTTGCAAACCGCTGAATCCACACGTGAGTTTTACTCTGTCACTTGAATGCACACATTGACAACCATTCAGTTAGATAGCTCCGTTTTGGTTTAAGAAGCAGATATTTCTCTGTACAGCCTACGGTCCCATTCACTCGGGAATATCCCAACGCAGCTCCAAGAAGAAACGTGTTTCTGACTCGCTGAATCTCAACATAGATTCAACTCTCTTAGGTGAACGAACACACAGCAGATCAGTTTCAAGGAATCGTTTCTCCTGAGTTTTAGACGAAGTTTCCGGCGGTTTAGTACGTATGCCGGCATTGGGATGGAAATACCGGTATTGGGATTCTGCACAGAAAGGCTTTGCCAACCGCTGAATCCACACGTGAGTTTAACTCTGTCAGTTGAATGCACACATTGACAACCATTCAGTTAGATAGCTCCGTTTTGGTTTTAGAAGCAGATATTTCTCTGTACAGCGTATGGTCCCATTCACTCGGGAATATCCCAAGGCAGCTCCTAGAAGAAACGTATTTCTGACTCGCTGAATCTCAACAGATTCAACTCTCTTAGGTGAACGAACGCACAGCAGAGCAGTTTCAAGGAAACGATTCTCCTGAGTTTTAAACCAATTTTACTGCTGTTTAGTACGTATGCCGGCACTGGGATGGAAATACCGGTTTTGGGATTCTGCACAGAAACGGTTTGCAAACCGCTGAATGCACACGTGAGTTTAACTCTGTCAGTTGAATGCGCACATTGATAATCATTCAGTTAGATAGCTCCGTTATGGTTTTAGAAGCAGATATTTCTCTGTACAGCCTATGGTCCCATTCACTCGGGAATATCCCAACGCAGCTCCTAGAAGAAACGTGTTTCTGACTCGCTGAATCTCCACATAGATTCAACTCTCTTAGGTGAACGAACGCACAGCAGAGCAGTTTCAAGGAAACGTTTCTCCTGAGTTTTAGACGAAGTTTCCGGCGGTTTAGTACGTATGCTGGCATTGGGCTGGAAATACCGGTATTGGGATTCTGCACAGAAAGGGTTTGCAAACTGCTGAATCCACACGGGAGTTTAACTCTGTCAGTTGAATGCACACATTGACAACCATTCAGTTAGATAGCTCCGTTTTGGTTTTAGAAGCAGATATTTCTCTGTACAGCCTATGGTCCCATTCACTCGGGAATATCCCAACGCAGCTCCTAGAAGAAACGTGTTTCTGACTCGCTGAATCTCCACATAGATTCAACTCCCTTAGGTGAACGAATGCACAGCAGAGCAGTTTCAAGGAAACGTTTCTCCTGAGTTTTAGACGAAGTTTCCGGCGGTTTAGTACGTATGCCGACATTGGGCTGGAAATACCGGTATTGGGATTCTGCACAGAAAGGGTTTGCAAACCGCTGAATCCACACGTGAGTTTAACTCTGTCGGTTGAATGCACACATTGACAACCATTTTGTTAGACAGCTCCGTTTTGGTTTTAGAAGCAGATATTTCTCTGTACAGCCTATGGACTCATTCACTCGGGAATATCCCAACGCGGCTCCTAGAAGAAACGTGTTTCTGACTCGCTGAATCTCAACATAGATTCAACTCTCTTAGGTGAACGAACGCACAGCAGAGCAGTTTCAAGGAAACGATTCTACTGAGTTTTAGACCAAGTTTACTGCTGTTTAGTACGTATGCCGGCATTGGGATGGAAATACTGGTTTTGGGATTCTGCACAGAAACAGTTTGCAAACCGCTGAATCCTCACGTGAGTTTAACTCTGTCAGTTGAATGCGCACATTGACAAGCATTCAGTTAGAGAGCTCCGTTTATGTTTTAGAAGCAGATATTTCTCTGTACAGCCTATGGTTCCATTCACTCGGGAATATCACAACGCAGCTCCTAGACGAAACTTGTTTCTGACTCGATGAATCTCAACATAGATTCAACTCTCTTAGTTGAACGAACGCACAGCAGAGCAGTTTCAAGGAAACGTTTCTCCTGAGTTTTAGACGAAGTTTCCGGCGGTTTAGTACGTATGCTGGCATTGGGCTGGAAATACCGGTATTGGAATTCTGCACAGAAAGGGTTTGCAAACCGCTGAATCCACACGTGAGTTTAACTCTGTCAGTTGAATGCAAACATTGACAACCATTCAGTTAGATAGCTCCGTTTTGGTTTTTGAAGCAGATATTTCTCTGTACAGCCTATGGTCCCATTCACTCGGGAATATCCCATCGCAGCTCCTAGAAGAAACGTGTTTCTGACTCGCTGAATCTCAACATAGATTCAACTCTCTTAGGTGAACGAATGCACAGCAGAGCAGTTTCAAGGAAACCTTTCTCCTGAGTTTTAGACGAAGTTTCCTGCGGTTTAGGACGTATGCCGGCATTGGGCTGGAAATACCGGTTTTGGGATTCTGCACAGAAAGGGTTTGCAAACCGCTACATACACGTCAGTTTAACTCTGTCAGTTGAATGCACACATTGACAACCATTCAGTTAGATAGCTCCGTTTTGGTTTTAGAAGCAGATATTTCTCTGTACAGCCTATGGTCCCATTCACTCGGGAATATCCCAACACAGCTCCTAGAAGAAACGTGTTTCTGACTCGCTGAATCTCAACATAGATTCAACTCTCTTAGGTGAACGAACACACAGCAGAGCAGTTTCAAGGAAACGTTTCTCCTGAGATTTAGACGAAGTTTCCGGCGGTTTAGTACGTATGCCGGCATTTGGATGGAAATACCGGTATTGGGATTCTGCACAGAAAGGGTTTGCAAACCGCTGAATCCACACGTCAGTTTAACTCTGTCAGTTGAATTCACACTTTGACAACCATTCAGTTAGATAGCTCCGTTTTGGTTTTAGAAGCAGATATTTCTCTGTACAGCCTATGGTCCCATTCACTCGGGAATATCCCAACACAGCTCCTAGAAGAAACGTGTTTCTGACTCGCTGAATGTCAACATAGATTCAACTCTCTTAGGTGAACGAACGCACAGCAGAGCAGTTTCAAGGAAACGTTTCTCCTGAGTTTTAGACGAAGTTTCCTGCGGTGTAGTACGTATGCCGTCATTGGGCTGGAAATACCGGTTTTGGGATTCTTCAAAGAAAGGGTTTGCCAACCGCTGAGTCCACACGTGAGTTTAACTCTGTCACTTGAATGCACACATTGACAACCATTCAGTTAGATAGCTCCGTTTTGGTTTTAGGAGCAGATATTTCTCTGTACAGCCTATGTTCCCATTCACTCGGGAATATCCCAGCGCAGCTCCTAGAAGAAACGTGTTTCTGACTCGCTGAATCTCCACATAGATTCACCTCTCTTAGGTGAACGAATGCACAGCAGAGCAGTTTCAAGGAAACGTTTCTCCTGAGTTTTAGTCGAAGTTTTCGGCGATTTAGTACGTATGCCGGCATTGGGCTGGAAATACCGGTATTGGAATTCTGTACAGAAAGGGTTTGCAAACCGCTGAATCCACACGTGAGTTTAACTCTGTCAGTTGAATGCACACATTGACAACCATTCAGTTAGATAGCTCCGTTTTGGTTTTAGAAGCAGATATTTCTCTGTACAGCCTATGGTCCCATTCACTCGGGAATATCCCAAGGCAGCTCCTAGAAGAAACGTATTTCTGACTCGCTGAATCTCAACATAGATTCAACTCTCTTAGGTGAACGAACGCACAGCAGAGCAGTTTCAAGGAAACGATTCTCCTGAGTTTTAAACCAAGTTTACTGCTGTTTAGTACGTATGCCGGCATTGGGATGGAAATACCGGTTTTGGGATTCTGCACAGAAACGGTTTGCAAACCGCTGAATGCACACGTGAGTTTAACTCTGTCAGTTGAATGCGCACATTGATAATCATTCAGTTAGATAGCTCCGTTATGGTTTTAGAAGCAGATATTTCTCTGTACAGCCTATGGTCCCATTCACTCGGGAATATCACAACGCAGCTCCTAGAAGAAACGTGTTTCTGACTCGCTGAATCTCAACATAGATTCAACTCTCTTAGGTGAACGAACGCACAGCAGAGCAGTTTCAAGGAAACGTTTCTCCTGAGTTTTAGACGAAGTTTCCGGCGGTTTAGTACGTATGCTGGCATTGGGCTGGAAATACCGGTATTGGGATTCTGCACAGAAAGGGTTTGCAAACCGCTGAATCCACACGTGAGTTTAACTCTGTCAGTTGAATGCACACATTGACAACCATTCAGTTACATAGCTCCGTTTTGGTTTTAGAAGCAGATATTTCTCTGTACAGCCTATGGTCCCATTCACTCCGGAATATCCCAGCGCAGCTCCTAGAAGAAACGTGTTTCTGACTCGCTGAATCTCAACATAGATTCAACTCTCTTAGTTGAATGAACGCACAGCAGAGCAGTTTCAAGGAAACGATTCTCCTGAGTTTCAGACCAAGTTTACTGCTGTTTAGTACGTATGCCGGCATTGGGATGGAAATACCGGTTTTGGGATTCTGCACAGAAACGGTTTGCAAACCGCTGAATGCACACGTGAGTTTAACTCTGTCAGTTGAATGCGCACATTGATAATCATTCAGTTAGATAGCTCCGTTATGGTTTTAGAAGCAGATATTTCTCTGTACAGCCTATGGTCCCATTCACTCGGGAATATCACAACGCAGCTGCTAGAAGAAACGTGTTTCTGACTCGCTGAATCTCAACATAGATTCAACTCTCTTAGGTGAACGAACGCACAGCAGAGCAGTTTCAAGGAAACGCTTCTCCTGAGTTTTAGACGAAGTTACCGGCGGTTTAGTACGTATGCTGGCATTGGGCTGGAAATACCGGTATTGGGATTCTGCAGAGAAAGGGTTTGCAAACCGCTGAATCCACACGTCAGTTTAACTCTGTCAGTTGAATACACACATTGACAACCATTCAGTTAGATAGCTCCGTTTTGGTTTTAGAAGCAGATATTTCTCTGTACAGCCTATGGTCCCATTCACTCCGGAATATCACAACGCAGCTCCAAGAAGAAACGTGTTTATGACTCGCTGAATCTCAACATAGATTCAACTCTCTTAGGTGAACGAACACACAGCAGAGCAGTTTCAAGGAAACGTTTCTCCTGAGATTTAGACGAAGTTTCCGGCGGTTTAGTACGTATGCCGGCATTTGGATGGAAATACCGGTATTGGGATTCTGCACAGAAAGGGTTTGCAAACCGCTGAATCCACACGTCAGTTTAACTCTGTCAGTTGAATTCACACTTTGACAACCATTCAGTTAGATAGCTCCGTTTTGGTTTTAGAAGCAGATATTTCTCTGTACAGCCTATGGTCCCATTCACTCGGGAATATCCCAACACAGCTCCTAGAAGAAACGTGTTTCTGACTCGCTGAATGTCAACATAGATTCAACTCTCTTAGGTGAACGAACGCACAGCAGAGCAGTTTCAAGGAAACGTTTCTCCTGAGTTTTAGACGAAGTTTCCTGCGGTTTAGTACGTATGCCGTCATTGGGCTGGAAATACCGGTTTTGGGATTCTTCAAAGAAAGGGTTTGCCAACCGCTGAATCCACACGTGAGTTTAACTCTATCACTTGAATGCACACATTGACAACCATTCAGTTAGATAGCTCCGTTTTGGTTTTAGGAGCAGATATTTCTCTGTACAGCCTATGTTCCCATTCACTCGGGAATATCCCAGCGCAGCTCCTAGAAGAAACGTGTTTCTGACTCGCTGAATCTCCACATAGATTCACCTCTCTTAGGTGAACGAATGCACAGCAGAGCAGTTTCAAGGAAACGTTTCTCCTGAGTTTTAGTCGAAGTTTTCGGCGATTTAGTACGTATGCCGGCATTGGGCTGGAAATACCGGTATTGGAATTCTGTACAGAAAGGGTTTGCAAACCGCTGAATCCACACGTGAGTTTAACTCTGTCAGTTGAATGCACACATTGACAACCATTCAGTTAGATAGCTCCGTTTTGGTTTTAGAAGCAGATATTTCTCTGTACAGCCTATGGTCCCATTCACTCGGGAATATCCCAAGGCAGCTCCTAGAAGAAACGTATTTCTGACTCGCTGAATCTCAACATAGATTCAACTCTCTTAGGTGAACTAACGCACAGCAGAGCAGTTTCAAGGAAACGATTCTCCTGAGTTTTAAACCAAGTTTACTGCTGTTTAGTACGTATGCCGGCATTGGGATGGAAATACCGGTTTTGGGATTCTGCACAGAAACGGTTTGCAAACCGCTGAATGCACACGTGAGTTTAACTCTGTCAGTTGAATGCGCACATTGATAATCATTCAGTTAGATAGCTCCGTTATGGTTTTAGAAGCAGATATTTCTCTGTACAGCCTATGGTCCCATTCACTCGGGAATATCACAACGCAGCTCCTAGAAGAAACGTGTTTCTGACTCGCTGAATCTCAACATAGATTCAACTCTCTTAGGTGAACGAACGCACAGCAGAGCAGTTTCAAGGAAACGTTTCTCCTGAGTTTTAGACGAAGTTTCCGGCGGTTTAGTACGTATGCCGGCATTGGGCTGGAAATACCGGTATTGGGATTCTGCACAGAAAGGGTTTGCAAACCGCTGAATGCACACGTGAGTTTAACTCTGTCAGTTGAATGCGCACATTGATAATCATTCAGTTAGATAGCTCCGTTTTGGTTTTAGAAGCAGATATTTCTCTGTACAGCGTATGGTCCCATTCACTCGGGAATATCCCAAGGCAGCTCCTAGAAGAAACGTATTTCTGACTCGCTGAATCTCAACATAGATTCAACTCTCCTAGGTGAACGAACGCACAGCAGAGCAGTTTCAAGGAAACGATTCTCCTGAGTTTTAAACCAAGTTTACTGCTGTTTAGTACGTATGCCGGCACTGGGATGGAAATACCGGTTTTGGGATTCTGCACAGAAACGGTTTGCAAACCGCTGAATGCACACGTGAGTTTAACTCTGTCAGTTGAATGCGCACATTGATAATCATTCAGTTAGATAGCTCCGTTATGGTTGTAGAAACAGATATTTCTCTGTACAGCCTATGGTCCCATTCACTCGGGAATATCCCAACACAGCTCCTAGAAGAAACGTGTTTCTGACTCGCTGAATGTCAACATAGATTCAACTCTCTTAGGTGAACGAACGCACAGCAGAGCAGTTTCAAGGAAACGTTTCTCCTGAGTTTTAGACGAAGTTTCCTGCGGTTTAGTACGTATGCCGTCATTGGGCTGGAAATACCGGTTTTGGGATTCTTCAAAGAAAGGGTTTGCCAACCGCTGAATCCACACGTGAGTTTAACTCTGTCACTTGAATGCACACATTGACAACCATTCATTTAGATAGCTCCGTTTTGGTTTTAGGAGCAGATATTTCTCTGTACAGCCTATGGTCCCATTCACTCGGGAATATCCCAGCGCAGCTCCTAGAAGAAACGTGTTTCTGACTCGCTGAATCTCCACATAGTTTCAACTCTCTTAGGTGAACGAATGCACAGCAGAGCAGTTTCAAGGAAACGTTTCTCCTGAGTTTTAGTCGAAGTTTTCGGCGATTTAGTACGTATGCCGGCATTGGGCTGGAAATACCGGTATTGGAATTCTGTACAGAAAGGGTTTGCAAACCGCTGAATCCACACGTGAGTTTAACTCTGTCAGTTGAATGCACACATTGACAACCATTCAGTTAGATAGCTCCGTTTTGGTTTTAGAAGCAGATATTTCTCTGTACAGCCTATGGTCCCATTCACTCGGGAATATCCCAAGGCAGCTCCTAGAAGAAACGTATTTCTGACTCGCTGAATCTCAACATAGATTCAACTCTCTTAGGTGAACGAACGCACAGCAGAGCAGTTTCAAGGAAACGTTTCTCCTGAGTTTTAGACGAAGTTTCCGGCGGTTTAGTACGTATGCCGACATTGGGCTGGAAATACCGGTATTGGGATTCTGCACAGAAAGGGTTTGCAAACCGCTGCATCCACACGTGAGTTTAACTCTGTCACTTGAATGCACACATTGACAACCATTCAGTTAGATAGCTCTGTTTTGGTTTTAGAAGCAGATATTTCTCTGTACAGCCTATGGTCCCATTCACTCGGGAATATCACAAAACGGCTCCTAGAAGAAACGTGTTTCTGACTCGCTGTATCTCAACCTAGATTCAACTCTCTTAGGTGAACGAACTCACAGCATAGCAGTTTCAAGGAAACGTTTCTCCTGAGTTTTAGACGAAGTTTCCGGCGGTTTAGTACGTATGCCGGCATTGGGCTGGAAATACCGGTATTGGGATTCTGCACAGAAAGGGTTTGCAAACCGCTGAATCCACACGTGAGTTTAACTCTGTCAGTTGAATGAACACATTGACAACCATTCAGTTAGATAGCTCCGTTTTGGTTTTAGAAGCAGATATTTCTCTGTACAGCCTATGGTCCCATTCACTCCGGAATATCCCAGCGCAGCTCCTAGAAGAAACGTGTTTCTGACTCGCTGAATCTCAACATAGATTCAACTCTCTTAGTTGAATGAACGCACAGCAGAGCAGTTTCAAGGAAACGATTCTCCTGAGTTTCAGACCAAGTTTACTGCTGTTTAGTACGTATGCCGGCATTGGGATGGAAATACCGGTTTTGGGATTCTGCACAGAAACGGTTTGCAAACCGCTGAATCCTCACGTGAGTTTAACTCTGTCAGTTGAATGCGCACATTGACAAGCATTCAGTTAGATAGCTCCGTTTTGGTTTTAGAAGCAGATATTTCTCTGTACAGCCTATGGTCCCATTCACTCGGGAATATCACAACGCAGCTGCTAGAAGAAACGTGTTTCTGACTCGCTGAATCTCAACATAGATTCAACTCTCTTAGGTGAACGAACGCACAGCAGAGCAGTTTCAAGGAAACGCTTCTCCTGAGTTTTAGACGAAGTTACCGGCGGTTTAGTACGTATGCTGGCATTGGGCTGGAAATACCGGTATTGGGATTCTGCAGAGAAAGGGTTTGCAAACCGCTGAATCCACACGTCAGTTTAACTCTGTCAGTTGAATACACACATTGACAACCATTCAGTTAGATAGCTCCGTTTTGGTTTTAGAAGGAGATATTTCTCTGTACAGCCTATGGTCCCATTCAGTCGGGAATATCCCAACACAGCTCCTAGAAGAAACGTGTTTCTGACTCGCTGAATGTCAACATAGATTCAACTCTCTTAGGTGAACGAACGCACAGCAGAGCAGTTTCAAGGAAACGTTTCTCCTGAGTTTTAGGCAAGTTTCCTGCGGTTTAGTACGTATGCCGTCATTGGGCTGGAAATACCGGTTTTGGGATTCTGCAAAGAAAGGGTTTGCCAACCGCTGAATCCACACGTGAGTTTAACTCTGTCACTTGAATGCACACATTGACAACCATTCAGTTAGATAGCTCCGTTTTGGTTTTAGAAGCAGATATTTCTCTGTACAGCCTATGGTCCCATTCACTCGGGAATATCACAACGCAGCTGCTAGAAGAAACGTGTTTCTGACTCGCTGAATCTCCACATAGATTCAACTCTCTTAGGTGAACGAATGCACAGCAGAGCAGTTTCAAGGAAACGTTTCTCCTGAGTTTTAGTCGAAGTTTTCGGCGATTTAGTACGTATGCCGGCATTGGGCTGGAAATACCGGTATTGGGATTCTGTACAGAAAGTGTTTGCAAACCGCTGAATCCACACGTGAGTTTAACTCTGTCAGTTGAATGCACACATTGACAACCATTCAGTTAGATAGCTCCGTTTTGGTTTTAGAAGCAGATATTTCTCTGTACAGCGTATGGTCCCATTCACTCGGGAATATCCCAAGGCAGCTCCTAGAAGAAACGTATTTCTGACTCGCTGAATCTCAACATAGATTCAACTCTCCTAGGTGAACGAACGCACAGCAGAGCAGTTTCAAGGAAACGATTCTCCTGAGTTTTAAACCAAGTTTACTGCTGTTTAGTACGTATGCCGGCACTGGGATGGAAATACCGGTTTTGGGATTCTGCACAGAAACGGTTTGCAAACCGCTGAATGCACACGTGAGTTTAACTCTGTCAGTTGAATGCGCACATTGATAATCATTCAGTTAGATAGCTCCGTTATGGTTGTAGAAACAGATATTTCTCTGTACAGCCTATGGTCCCATTCACTCGGGAATATCCCAACACAGCTCCTAGAAGAAACGTGTTTCTGACTCGCTGAATGTCAACATAGATTCAACTCTCTTAGGTGAACGAACGCACAGCAGAGCAGTTTCAAGGAAACGTTTCTCCTGAGTTTTAGACGAAGTTTCCTGCGGTTTAGTACGTATGCCGTCATTGGGCTGGAAATACCGGTTTTGGGATTCTTCAAAGAAAGGGTTTGCCAACCGCTGAATCCACACGTGAGTTTAACTCTGTCACTTGAATGCACACATTGACAACCATTCATTTAGATAGCTCCGTTTTGGTTTTAGGAGCAGATATTTCTCTGTACAGCCTATGGTCCCATTCACTCGGGAATATCCCAGCGCAGCTCCTAGAAGAAACGTGTTTCTGACTCGCTGAATCTCCACATAGTTTCAACTCTCTTAGGTGAACGAATGCACAGCAGAGCAGTTTCAAGGAAACGTTTCTCCTGAGTTTTAGTCGAAGTTTTCGGCGATTTAGTACGTATGCCGGCATTGGGCTGGAAATACCGGTATTGGAATTCTGTACAGAAAGGGTTTGCAAACCGCTGAATCCACACGTGAGTTTAACTCTGTCAGTTGAATGCACACATTGACAACCATTCAGTTAGATAGCTCCGTTTTGGTTTTAGAAGCAGATATTTCTCTGTACAGCCTATGGTCCCATTCACTCGGGAATATCCCAAGGCAGCTCCTAGAAGAAACGTATTTCTGACTCGCTGAATCTCAACATAGATTCAACTCTCTTAGGTGAACGAACGCACAGCAGAGCAGTTTCAAGGAAACGATTCTCCTGAGTTTTAAACCAAGTTTACTGCTGTTTAGTACGTATGCCGGCATTGGGATGGAAATACCGGTTTTGGGATTCTGCACAGAAACGGTTTGCAAACCGCTGAATGCACACGTGAGTTTAACTCTGTCAGTTGAATGCGCACATTGATAATCATTCAGTTAGATAGCTCCGTTATGGTTTTAGAAGCAGATATTTCTCTGTACAGCCTATGGTCCCATTCACTCGGGAATATCACAACGCAGCTCCTAGAAGAAACGTGTTTCTGACTCGCTGAATCTCAACATAGATTCAACTCTCTTAGGTGAACGAACGCACAGCAGAGCAGTTTCAAGGAAACGTTTCTCCTGAGTTTTAGACGAAGTTTCCGGCGGTTTAGTACGTATGCCGACATTGGGCTGGAAATACCGGTATTGGGATTCTGCACAGAAAGGGTTTGCAAACCGCTGCATCCACACGTGAGTTTAACTCTGTCACTTGAATGCACACATTGACAACCATTCAGTTAGATAGCTCTGTTTTGGTTTTAGAAGCAGATATTTCTCTGTACAGCCTATGGTCCCATTCACTCGGGAATATCACAAAACGGCTCCTAGAAGAAACGTGTTTCTGACTCGCTGTATCTCAACCTAGATTCAACTCTCTTAGGTGAACGAACTCACAGCATAGCAGTTTCAAGGAAACGTTTCTCCTGAGTTTTAGACGAAGTTTCCGGCGGTTTAGTACGTATGCCGGCATTGGGCTGGAAATACCGGTATTGGGATTCTGCACAGAAAGGGTTTGCAAACCGCTGAATCCACACGTGAGTTTAACTCTGTCAGTTGAATGAACACATTGACAACCATTCAGTTAGATAGCTCCGTTTTGGTTTTAGAAGCAGATATTTCTCTGTACAGCCTATGGTCCCATTCACTCCGGAATATCCCAGCGCAGCTAATAGAAGAAACGTGTTTCTGACTCGCTGAATCTCAACATAGATTCAACTCTCTTAGTTGAATGAACGCACAGCAGAGCAGTTTCAAGGAAACGATTCTCCTGAGTTTCAGACCAAGTTTACTGCTGTTTAGTACGTATGCCGGCATTGGGATGGAAATACCGGTTTTGGGATTCTGCACAGAAACGGTTTGCAAACCGCTGAATCCTCACGTGAGTTTAACTCTGTCAGTTGAATGCGCACATTGACAAGCATTCAGTTAGATAGCTCCGTTTTGGTTTTAGAAGCAGATATTTCTCTGTACAGCCTATGGTCCCATTCACTCGGGAATATCACAACGCAGCTGCTAGAAGAAACGTGTTTCTGACTCGCTGAATCTCAACATAGATTCAACTCTCTTAGGTGAACGAACGCACAGCAGAGCAGTTTCAAGGAAACGCTTCTCCTGAGTTTTAGACGAAGTTACCGGCGGTTTAGTACGTATGCTGGCATTGGGATGGAAATACCGGTTTTGGGATTCTGCAGAGAAAGGGTTTGCAAACCGCTGAATCCACACGTCAGTTTAACTCTGTCAGTTGAATACACACATTGACAACCATTCAGTTAGATAGCTCCGTTTTGGTTTTAGAAGGAGATATTTCTCTGTACAGCCTATGGTCCCATTCAGTCGGGAATATCCCAACACAGCTCCTAGAAGAAACGTGTTTCTGACTCGCTGAATGTCAACATAGATTCAACTCTCTTAGGTGAACGAACGCACAGCAGAGCAGTTTCAAGGAAACGTTTCTCCTGAGTTTTAGGCAAGTTTCCTGCGGTTTAGTACGTATGCCGTCATTGGGCTGGAAATACCGGTTTTGGGATTCTGCAAAGAAAGGGTTTGCCAACCGCTGAATCCACACGTGAGTTTAACTCTGTCACTTGAATGCACACATTGACAACCATTCAGTTAGATAGCTCCGTTTTGGTTTTAGAAGCAGATATTTCTCTGTACAGCCTATGGTCCCATTCACTCGGGAATATCACAACGCAGCTGCTAGAAGAAACGTGTTTCTGACTCGCTGAATCTCCACATAGATTCAACTCTCTTAGGTGAACGAATGCACAGCAGAGCAGTTTCAAGGAAACGTTTCTCCTGAGTTTTAGTCGAAGTTTTCGGCGATTTAGTACGTATGCCGGCATTGGGCTGGAAATACCGGTATTGGGATTCTGTACAGAAAGTGTTTGCAAACCGCTGAATCCACACGTGAGTTTAACTCTGTCAGTTGAATGCACACATTGACAACCATTCAGTTAGATAGCTCCGTTTTGGTTTTAGAAGCAGATATTTCTCTGTACAGCGTATGGTCCCATTCACTCGGGAATATCCCAAGGCAGCTCCTAGAAGAAACGTATTTCTGACTCGCTGAATCTCAACATAGATTCAACTCTCCTAGGTGAACGAACGCACAGCAGAGCAGTTTCAAGGAAACGATTCTCCTGAGTTTTAAACCAAGTTTACTGCTGTTTAGTACGTATGCCGGCACTGGGATGGAAATACCGGTTTTGGGATTCTGCACAGAAACGGTTTGCAAACCGCTGAATGCACACGTGAGTTTAACTCTGTCAGTTGAATGCGCACATTGATAATCATTCAGTTAGATAGCTCCGTTATGGTTGTAGAAACAGATATTTCTCTGTACAGCCTATGGTCCCATTCACTCGGGAATATCCCAACACAGCTCCTAGAAGAAACGTGTTTCTGACTCGCTGAATGTCAACATAGATTCAACTCTCTTAGGTGAACGAACGCACAGCAGAGCAGTTTCAAGGAAACGTTTCTCCTGAGTTTTAGACGAAGTTTCCTGCGGTTTAGTACGTATGCCGTCATTGGGCTGGAAATACCGGTTTTGGGATTCTTCAAAGAAAGGGTTTGCCAACCGCTGAATCCACACGTGAGTTTAACTCTGTCACTTGAATGCACACATTGACAACCATTCAGTTAGATAGCTCCGTTTTGGTTTTAGGAGCAGATATTTCTCTGTACAGCCTATGGTCCCATTCACTCGGGAATATCCCAGCGCAGCTCCTAGAAGAAACGTGTTTCTGACTCGCTGAATCTCCACATAGTTTCAACTCTCTTAGGTGAACGAATGCACAGCAGAGCAGTTTCAAGGAAACGTTTCTCCTGAGTTTTAGTCGAAGTTTTCGGCGATTTAGTACGTATGCCGGCATTGGGCTGGAAATACCGGTATTGGAATTCTGTACAGAAAGGGTTTGCAAACCGCTGAATCCACACGTGAGTTTAACTCTGTCAGTTGAATGCACACATTGACAACCATTCAGTTAGATAGCTCCGTTTTGGTTTTAGAAGCAGATATTTCTCTGTACAGCGTATGGTCCCATTCACTCGGGAATATCCCAAGGCAGCTCCTAGAAGAAACGTATTTCTGACTCGCTGAATCTCAACATAGATTCAACTCTCCTAGGTGAACGAACGCACAGCAGAGCAGTTTCAAGGAAACGATTCTCCTGAGTTTTAAACCAAGTTTACTGCTGTTTAGTACGTATGCCGGCACTGGGATGGAAATACCGGTTTTGGGATTCTGCACAGAAACGGTTTGCAAACCGCTGAATGCACACGTGAGTTTAACTCTGTCAGTTGAATGCGCACATTGATAATCATTCAGTTAGATAGCTCCGTTATGGTTGTAGAAACAGATATTTCTCTGTACAGCCTATGGTCCCATTCACTCGGGAATATCCCAACACAGCTCCTAGAAGAAACGTGTTTCTGACTCGCTGAATGTCAACATAGATTCAACTCTCTTAGGTGAACGAACGCACAGCAGAGCAGTTTCAAGGAAACGTTTCTCCTGAGTTTTAGACGAAGTTTCCTGCGGTTTAGTACGTATGCCGTCATTGGGCTGGAAATACCGGTTTTGGGATTCTTCAAAGAAAGGGTTTGCCAACCGCTGAATCCACACGTGAGTTTAACTCTGTCACTTGAATGCACACATTGACAACCATTCAGTTAGATAGCTCCGTTTTGGTTTTAGGAGCAGATATTTCTCTGTACAGCCTATGGTCCCATTCACTCGGGAATATCCCAGCGCAGCTCCTAGAAGAAACGTGTTTCTGACTCGCTGAATCTCCACATAGTTTCAACTCTCTTAGGTGAACGAATGCACAGCAGAGCAGTTTCAAGGAAACGTTTCTCCTGAGTTTTAGTCGAAGTTTTCGGCGATTTAGTACGTATGCCGGCATTGGGCTGGAAATACCGGTATTGGAATTCTGTACAGAAAGGGTTTGCAAACCGCTGAATCCACACGTGAGTTTAACTCTGTCAGTTGAATGCACACATTGACAACCATTCAGTTAGATAGCTCCGTTTTGGTTTTAGAAGCAGATATTTCTCTGTACAGCCTATGGTCCCATTCACTCGGGAATATCCCAAGGCAGCTCCTAGAAGAAACGTATTTCTGACTCGCTGAATCTCAACATAGATTCAACTCTCTTAGGTGAACGAACGCACAGCAGAGCAGTTTCAAGGAAACGATTCTCCTGAGTTTTAAACCAAGTTTACTGCTGTTTAGTACGTATGCCGGCATTGGGATGGAAATACCGGTTTTGGGATTCTGCACAGAAACGGTTTGCAAACCGCTGAATGCACACGTGAGTTTAACTCTGTCAGTTGAATGCGCACATTGATAATCATTCAGTTAGATAGCTCCGTTATGGTTTTAGAAGCAGATATTTCTCTGTACAGCCTATGGTCCCATTCACTCGGGAATATCACAACGCAGCTCGTAGAAGAAACGTGTTTCTGACTCGCTGAATCTCAACATAGATTCAACTCTCTTAGGTGAACGAACGCACAGCAGAGCAGTTTCAAGGAAACGTTTCTCCTGAGTTTTAGACGAAGTTTCCGGCGGTTTAGTACGTATGCCGACATTGGGCTGGAAATACCGGTATTGGGATTCTGCACAGAAAGGGTTTGCAAACCGCTGCATCCACACGTGAGTTTAACTCTGTCACTTGAATGCACACATTGACAACCATTCAGTTAGATAGCTCTGTTTTGGTTTTAGAAGCAGATATTTCTCTGTACAGCCTATGGTCCCATTCACTCGGGAATATCACAAAACGGCTCCTAGAAGAAACGTGTTTCTGACTCGCTGTATCTCAACCTAGATTCAACTCTCTTAGGTGAACGAACTCACAGCATAGCAGTTTCAAGGAAACGTTTCTCCTGAGTTTTAGACGAAGTTTCCGGCGGTTTAGTACGTATGCCGGCATTGGGCTGGAAATACCGGTATTGGGATTCTGCACAGAAAGGGTTTGCAAACCGCTGAATCCACACGTGAGTTTAACTCTGTCAGTTGAATGCACACATTGACAACCATTCAGTTAGATAGCTCCGTTTTGGTTTTAGAAGCAGATATTTCTCTGTACAGCCTATGGTCCCATTCACTCCGGAATATCCCAGCGCAGCTCCTAGAAGAAACGTGTTTCTGACTCGCTGAATCTCAACATAGATTCAACTCTCTTAGGTGAATGAACGCACAGCAGAGCAGTTTCAAGGAAACGATTCTCCTGAGTTTCAGACCAAGTTTACTGCTGTTTAGTACGTATGCCGGCATTGGGATGGAAATACCGGTTTTGGGATTCTGCACAGAAACGGTTTGCAAACCGCTGAATCCTCACGTGAGTTTAACTCTGTCAGTTGAATGCGCACATTGACAAGCATTCAGTTAGATAGCTCCGTTTTGGTTTTAGAAGCAGATATTTCTCTGTACAGCCTATGGTCCCATTCACTCGGGAATATCACAACGCAGCTGCTAGAAGAAACGTGTTTCTGACTCGCTGAATCTCAACATAGATTCAACTCTCTTAGGTGAACGAACGCACAGCAGAGCAGTTTCAAGGAAACGCTTCTCCTGAGTTTTAGACGAAGTTACCGGCGGTTTAGTACGTATGCTGGCATTGGGCTGGAAATACCGGTATTGGGATTCTGCAGAGAAAGGGTTTGCAAACCGCTGAATCCACACGTCAGTTTAACTCTGTCAGTTGAATACACACATTGACAACCATTCAGTTAGATAGCTCCGTTTTGGTTTTAGAAGGAGATATTTCTCTGTACAGCCTATGGTCCCATTCAGTCGGGAATATCCCAACACAGCTCCTAGAAGAAACGTGTTTCTGACTCGCTGAATGTCAACATAGATTCAACTCTCTTAGGTGAACGAACGCACAGCAGAGCAGTTTCAAGGAAACGTTTCTCCTGAGTTTTAGGCAAGTTTCCTGCGGTTTAGTACGTATGCCGTCATTGGGCTGGAAATACCGGTTTTGGGATTCTTCAAAGAAAGGGTTTGCCAACCGCTGAATCCACACGTGAGTTTAACTCTGTCACTTGAATGCACACATTGACAACCATTCAGTTAGATAGCTCCGTTTTGGTTTTAGAAGCAGATATTTCTCTGTACAGCCTATGGTCCCATTCACTCGGGAATATCCCAGCGCAGCTCCTAGAAGAAACGTGTTTCTGACTCGCTGAATCTCCACATAGATTCAACTCTCTTAGGTGAACGAATGCACAGCAGAGCAGTTTCAAGGAAACGTTTCTCCTGAGTTTTAGTCGAAGTTTTCGGCGATTTAGTACGTATGCCGGCATTGGGCTGGAAATACCGGTATTGGGATTCTGTACTGAAAGTGTTTGCAAACCGCTGAATCCACACGTGAGTTTAACTCTGTCAGTTGAATGCGCACATTGACAACCATTCAGTTAGATAGCTCCGTTTTGGTTTTAGAAGCAGATATTTCTCTGTACAGCGTATGGTCCCATTCACTCGGGAATATCCCAAGGCAGCTCCTAGAAGAAACGTATTTCTGACCCGCTGAATCTCAACATAGATTCAACTCTCTTAGGTGAACGAACGCACAGCAGAGCAGTTTCAAGGAAACGCTTCTCCTGAGTTTTAGACGAAGTTACCGGCGGTTTAGTACGTATGCTGGCATTGGGCTGGAAATACCGGTATTGGGATTCTGCAGAGAAAGGGTTTGCAAACCGCTGAATCCACACGTCAGTTTAACTCTGTCAGTTGAATACACACATTGACAACCATTCAGTTAGATAGCTCCGTTTTGGTTTTAGAAGGAGATATTTCTCTGTACAGCCTATGGTCCCATTCAGTCGGGAATATCCCAACACAGCTCCTAGAAGAAACGTGTTTCTGACTCGCTGAATGTCAACATAGATTCAACTCTCTTAGGTGAACGAACGCACAGCAGAGCAGTTTCAAGGAAACGTTTCTCCTGAGTTTTAGGCAAGTTTCCTGCGGTTTAGTACGTATGCCGTCATTGGGCTGGAAATACCGGTTTTGGGATTCTTCAAAGAAAGGGTTTGCCAACCGCTGAATCCACACGTGAGTTTAACTCTGTCACTTGAATGCACACATTGACAACCATTCAGTTAGATAGCTCCGTTTTGGTTTTAGAAGCAGATATTTCTCTGTACAGCCTATGGTCCCATTCACTCGGGAATATCCCAGCGCAGCTCCTAGAAGAAACGTGTTTCTGACTCGCTGAATCTCCACATAGATTCAACTCTCTTAGGTGAACGAATGCACAGCAGAGCAGTTTCAAGGAAACGTTTCTCCTGAGTTTTAGTCGAAGTTTTCGGCGATTTAGTACGTATGCCGGCATTGGGCTGGAAATACCGGTATAGGGATTCTGTACTGAAAGTGTTTGCAAACCGCTGAATCCACACGTGAGTTTAACTCTGTCAGTTGAATGCGCACATTGACAACCATTCAGTTAGATAGCTCCGTTTTGGTTTTAGAAGCAGATATTTCTCTGTACAGCGTATGGTCCCATTCACTCGGGAATATCCCAAGGCAGCTCCTAGAAGAAACGTATTTCTGACCCGCTGAATCTCAACATAGATTCAACTCTCTTAGGTGAACGAACGCACAGCAGAGCAGTTTCAAGGAAACGATTCTCCTGAGTTTTAAACCAAGTTTACTGCTGTTTAGTATGTATGCCGGCACTGGGATGGAAATACCGGTTTTGGGATTCTGCACAGAAACGGTTTGCAAACCGCTGAATGCACACGTGAGTTTAACTCTGTCAGTTGAATGCGCACATTGATAATCATTCAGTTAGATAGCTCCGTTATGGTTTTAGAAGCAGATATTTCTCTGTACAGCCTATGGTCCCATTCACTCGGGAATATCCCAACGCAGCTCCTAGAAGAAACGTGTTTCTGACTCGCTGAATCTCCACATAGATTCAACTCTCTTAGGTGAACGAACGCACAGCAGAGCAGTTTCAAGGAAACGTTTCTCCTGAGTTTTAGACGAAGTTTCCGGCGGTTTAGTACGTATGCTGGCATTGGGCTGGAAATACCGGTATTGGGATTCTGCACAGAAAGGGTTTGCAAACCGCTGAATCCACACGGGAGTTTAACTCTGTCAGCTGAATGCACACATTGACAACCATTCAGTTAGATAGCTCCGTTTTGGTTTTAGAAGCAGATATTTCTCTGTACAGCCTATGGTCCCATTCACTCGGGAATATCCCAACGCAGCTCCTAGAAGAAACGTGTTTCTGACTCGCTGAATCTCCACATAGATTCAACTCCCTTAGGTGAACGAATGCACAGCAGAGCAGTTTCAAGGAAACGTTTCTCCTGAGTTTTAGACGAAGTTTTCGGCGGTTTAGTACGTATGCCGACATTGGGCTGGAAATACCGGTATTGGGATTCTGCACAGAAAGGGTTTGCAAACCGCTGAATCCACACGTGAGTTTAACAATGTCAGTTGAATGCACACATTGACAACCATTTTGTTAGACAGCTCCGTTTTGGTTTTAGAAGCAGATATTTCTCTGTACAGCCTATGGACTCATTCACTCGGGAATATCCCAACGCGGCTCCTAGAAGAAACGTGTTTCTGACTCGCTGAATCTCAACATAGATTCAACTCTCTTAGGTGAACGAACGCACAGCAGAGCAGTTTCAAGGAAACGATTCTACTGAGTTTTAGACCAAGTTTACTGCTGTTTAGTACGTATGCCGGCATTGGGATGGAAATACCGGTTTTGGGATTCTGCACAGAAACAGTTTGCAAACCGCTGAATCCTCACGTGAGTTTAACTCTGTCAGTTGAATGCGCACATTGACAAGCATTCAGTTAGAGAGCTCCCTTTATGTTTTAGAAGCAGATATTTCTCTGTACAGCCTATGGTTACATTCACTCGGGAATATCACAACGCAGCTCCTAGACGAAACTTGTTTCTGACTCGATGAATCTCAACATAGATTCAACTCTCTTAGGTGAACGAACGCACAGCAGAGCAGTTTCAAGGAAACGTTTCTCCTGAGTTTTAGACGAAGTTTCCGGCGGTTTAGTACGTATGCTAGCATTGGGCTGGAAATACCGGTATTGTAATTCTGCACAGAAAGGGTTTGCAAACCGCTGAATCCACACGTGAGTTTAACTCTGTCAGTTGAATGCACACATTGACAATCATTCAGTTAGATAGCTCCGTTTTGGTTTTAGAAGCAGATATTTCTCTGTACAGCCTATGGTCCCATTCACTCGGGAATATCCCATCGCAGCTCCTAGAAGAAACGTGTTTCTGACTCGCTGAATCTCAACATAGATTCAAATCTCTTAGGTGAACGAATGCACAGCAGAGCAGTTTCAAGGAAACCTTTCTCCTGAGTTTTAGACGAAGTTTCCTGCGGTTTAGGACGTATGCCGGCATTGGGCTGGAAATACCGGTTTTGGGATTCTGCACAGAAAGTGTTTGCAAACCGCTGAATCCACACGTGAGTTTTACTCTGTCACTTGAATGCACACATTGACAACCATTCAGTTAGATAGCTCCGTTTTGGTTTTAGAAGCAGATATTTCTCTGTACAGCCTATGGTCCCATTCACTCGGGAATATCCCAACGCAGCTCCTAGAAGAAACGTGTTTCTGACTCGCTGAATCTCAACATAGATTCAACTCTCTTAGGTGAACGAACGCACAGCAGAGCAGTTTCAAGGAAACGTTTCTCCTTAGTTTTAGGCGAAGTTTCCTGCGGTTTAGTACGTATGTCGTCATTGGGATGGAAATACCGGTTTTGGGATTCTGCAAAGAAAGGGTTTGCCAACCGCTGAATCCACACGTGAGTTTAACTCTGTCACTTGAATGCACACATTGACAACCATTCAGTTAGATAGCTCCGTTTTGGTTTTAGAAGCAGATATTTCTCTGTACAACCTATGGTCCCATTCACTCGGGAATATCCCAGCGCAGCTCCTAGAAGAAACGTGTTTCTGACTCGCTGAGTCTCCACATAGATTCAACTCTCTTAGGTGAACGAATGCACAGCAGAGCAGTTTCAAGGAAACGTTTCTCCTGAGTTTTAGTCGAAGTTTTCGGCAATTTAGTACGTATGCCGGCATTGGGCTGGAAATACCGGTATTGGTATTCTGTACAGAAAGGGTTTGCAAACGGCTGAATCCACACGTCAGTTTAACTCTGTCAGTTGAATGCACACATTGACAACCATTTTGTTAGACAGCTCCGTTTTGGTTTTAGAAGCAGATATTTCTCTGTACAGCGTATGGTCCCATTCACTCGGGAATATCCCAAGGCAGCTCCTAGAAGAAACGTATTTCTGACTCGCTGAATCTCAACATAGATTCAACTCTCTTAGGTGAACGAACGCACAGCAGAGCAGTTTCAAGGAAACGATTCTCCTGAGTTTTAAACCAAGTTTACTGCTGTTTAGTACGTATGCCGGCACTGGGATGGAAATACCGGTTTTGGGATTCTGCACAGAAACGGTTTGCAAACCGCTGAATGCACACGTGAGTTTAACTCTGTCAGTTGAATGCGCACATTGATAATCATTCAGTTAGATAGCTCCGTTATGGTTTTAGAAGCAGATATTTCTCTGTACAGCCTATGGTCCCATTCACTCGGGAATATCCCAACGCAGCTCCTAGAAGAAACGTGTTTCTGACTCGCTGAATCTCCACATAGATTCAACTCTCTTAGGTGAACGAACGCACAGCAGAGCAGTTTCAAGGAAACGTTTCTCCTGAGTTTTAGACGAAGTTTCCGGCGGTTTAGTACGTATGCTGGCATTGGGCTGGAAATACCGGTATTGGGATTCTGCACAGAAAGGGTTTGCAAACCGCTGAATCCACACGGGAGTTTAACTCTGTCAGCTGAATGCACACATTGACAACCATTCAGTTAGATAGCTCCGTTTTGGTTTTAGAAGCAGATATTTCTCTGTACAGCCTATGGTCCCATTCACTCGGGAATATCCCAACGCAGCTCCTAGAAGAAACGTGTTTCTGACTCGCTGAATCTCCACATAGATTCAACTCCCTTAGGTGAACGAATGCACAGCAGAGCAGTTTCAAGGAAACGTTTCTCCTGAGTTTTAGACGAAGTTTTCGGCGGTTTAGTACGTATGCCGACATTGGGCTGGAAATACCGGTATTGGGATTCTGCACAGAAAGGGTTTGCAAACCGCTGAATCCACACGTGAGTTTAACTCTGTCAGTTGAATGCACACATTGACAACCATTTTGTTAGACAGCTCCGTTTTGGTTTTAGAAGCAGATATTTCTCTGTACAGCCTATGGACTCATTCACTCGGGAATATCCCAACGCGGCTCCTAGAAGAAACGTGTTTCTGACTCGCTGAATCTCAACATAGATTCAACTCTCTTAGGTGAACGAACGCACAGCAGAGCAGTTTCAAGGAAACGATTCTACTGAGTTTTAGACCAAGTTTACTGCTGTTTAGTACGTATGCCGGCATTGGGATGGAAATACCGGTTTTGGGATTCTGCACAGAAACAGTTTGCAAACCGCTGAATCCTCACGTGAGTTTAACTCTGTCAGTTGAATGCGCACATTGACAAGCATTCAGTTAGAGAGCTCCCTTTATGTTTTAGAAGCAGATATTTCTCTGTACAGCCTATGGTTACATTCACTCGGGAATATCACAACGCAGCTCCTAGACGAAACTTGTTTCTGACTCGATGAATCTCAACATAGATTCAACTCTCTTAGGTGAACGAACGCACAGCCGAGCAGTTTCTAGGAAACGTTTCTCCTGAGTTTTGGACGAAGTTTCCGGCGGTTTAGTACGTATGCTAGCATTGGGCTGGAAATACCGGTATTGGAATTCTGCACAGAAAGGGTTTGCAAACCGCTGAATCCACACGTGAGTTTAACTCTGTCAGTTGAATGCACACATTGACAACCATTCAGTTAGATAGCTCCGTTTTGGTTTTAGAAGCAGATATTTCTCTGTACAGCCTATGGTCCCATTCACTCGGGAATATCCCATCGCAGCTCCTAGAAGAAACGTGTTTCTGACTCGCTGAATCTCAACATAGATTCAACTCTCTTAGGTGAACGAATGCACAGCAGAGCAGTTTCAAGGAAACCTTTCTCCTGAGTTTTAGACGAAGTTTCCTGCGGTTTAGGACGTATGCCGGCATTGGGCTGGAAATACCGGTTTTGGGATTCTGCACAGAAAGTGTTTGCAAACCGCTGAATCCACACGTGAGTTTTACTCTGTCACTTGAATGCACACATTGACAACCATTCAGTTAGATAGCTCCGTTTTGGTTTTAGAAGCAGATATTTCTCTGTACAGCCTATGGTCCCATTCACTCGGGAATATCCCAACGCAGCTCCAAGAAGAAACGTGTTTCTGACTCGCTGAATCTCAACATAGATTCAACTCTCTTAGGTGAACGAACACACAGCAGAGCAGTTTCAAGGAAACGTTTCTCCTGAGATTTAGACGAAGTTTCCGGCGGTTTAGTACGTATGCCGGCATTGGTATGGAAATACCGGTATTGGGATTCTGCACAGAAAGGGTTTGCAAACCGCTAAATCCACACGTCAGTTTAACTCTGTCACTTGAATGCACACATTGACAACCATTCAGTTAGATAGCTCCGTTTTGGTTTTAGAAGCAGATATTTCTCTGTACAGCCTATGGTCCCATTCACTCGGGAATATCCCAACACAGCTCCTAGAAGAAACGTGTTTCTGACTCGCTGAATCTCAACATAGATTCAACTCTCTTAGGTGAACGAACGCACAGCAGAGCAGTTTCAAGGAAACGTTTCTCCTTAGTTTTAGGCGAAGTTTCCTGCGGTTTAGTACGTATGTCGTCATTGGGATGGAAATACCGGTTTTGGGATTCTGCAAAGAAAGGGTTTGCCAACCGCTGAATCCACACGTGAGTTTAACTCTGTCACTTGAATGCACACATTGACAACCATTCAGTTAGATAGCTCCGTTTTGGTTTTAGAAGCAGATATTTCTCTGTACAACCTATGGTCCCATTCACTCGGGAATATCCCAGCGCAGCTCCTAGAAGAAACGTGTTTCTGACTCGCTGAGTCTCCACATAGATTCAACTCTCTTAGGTGAACGAATGCACAGCAGAGCAGTTTCAAGGAAACGTTTCTCCTGAGTTTTAGTCGAAGTTTTCGGCGATTTAGTACGTATGCCGGCATTGGGCTGGAAATACCGGTATTGGTATTCTGTACAGAAAGGGTTTGCAAACGGCTGAATCCACACGTCAGTTTAACTCTGTCAGTTGAATGCACACATTGACAACCATTTTGTTAGACAGGTCCGTTTTGGTTTTAGAAGCAGATATTTCTCTGTACAGCGTATGGTCCCATTCACTCGGGAATATCCCAAGGCAGCTCCTAGAAGAAACGTATTTCTGACTCGCTGAATCTCAACATAGATTCAACTCTCTTAGGTGAACGAACGCACAGCAGAGCAGTTTCAAGGAAACGATTCTCCTGAGTTTTAAACCAAGTTTACTGCTGTTTAGTACGTATGCCGGCACTGGGATGGAAATACCGGTTTTGGGATTCTGCACAGAAATGGTTTGCAAACCGCTGAATGCACACGTGAGTTTAACTCTGTCAGTTGAATGCGCACATTGATAATCATTCAGTTAGATAGCTCCGTTATGGTTTTAGAAGCAGATATTTCTCTGTACAGCCTATGGTCCCATTCACTCGGGAATATCCCAACGCAGCTCCTAGAAGAAACGTGTTTCTGACTCGCTGAATCTCCACATAGATTCAACTCTCTTAGGTGAACGAACGCACAGCAGAGCAGTTTCAAGGAAACGTTTCTCCTGAGTTTTAGACGAAGTTTCCGGCGGTTTAGTACGTATGCTGGCATTGGGCTGGAAATACCGGTATTGGGATTCTGCACAGAAAGGGTTTGCAAACCGCTGAATCCACACGGGAGTTTAACTCTGTCAGCTGAATGCACACATTGACAACCATTCAGTTAGATAGCTCCGTTTTGGTTTTAGAAGCAGATATTTCTCTGTACAGCCTATGGTCCCATTCACTCGGGAATATCCCAACGCAGCTCCTAGAAGAAACGTGTTTCTGACTCGCTGAATCTCCACATAGATTCAACTCCCTTAGGTGAACGAATGCACAGCAGAGCAGTTTCAAGGAAACGTTTCTCCTGAGTTTTAGACGAAGTTTTCGGCGGTTTAGTACGTATGCCGACATTGGGCTGGAAATACCGGTATTGGGATTCTGCACAGAAAGGGTTTGCAAACCGCTGAATCCACACGTGAGTTTAACTCTGTCAGTTGAATGCACACATTGACAACCATTTTGTTAGACAGCTCCGTTTTGGTTTTAGAAGCAGATATTTCTCTGTACAGCCTATGGACTCATGCACTCGGGAATATCCCAACGCGGCTCCTAGAAGAAACGTGTTTCTGACTCGCTGAATCTCAACATAGATTCAACTCTCTTAGGTGAACGAACGCACAGCAGAGCAGTTTCAAGGAAACGATTCTACTGAGTTTTAGACCAAGTTTACTGCTGTTTAGTACGTATGCCGGCATTGGGATGGAAATACCGGTTTTGGGATTCTGCACAGAAACAGTTTGCAAACCGCTGAATCCTCACGTGAGTTTAACTCTGTCAGTTGAATGCGCACATTGACAAGCATTCAGTTAGAGAGCTCCCTTTATGTTTTAGAAGCAGATATTTCTCTGTACAGCCTATGGTTACATTCACTCGGGAATATCACAACGCAGCTCCTAGACGAAACTTGTTTCTGACTCGATGAATCTCAACATAGATTCAACTCTCTTAGGTGAACGAACGCACAGCAGAGCAGTTTCAAGGAAACGTTTCTCCTGAGTTTTAGACGAAGTTTCCGGCGGTTTAGTACGTATGCTAGCATTGGGCTGGAAATACCGGTATTGGAATTCTGCACAGAAAGGGTTTGCAAACCGCTGAATCCACACGTGAGTTTAACTCTGTCAGTTGAATGCACACATTGACAACCATTCAGTTAGATAGCTCCGTTTTGGTTTTAGAAGCAGATATTTCTCTGTACAGCCTATGGTCCCATTCACTCGGGAATATCCCATCGCAGCTCCTAGAAGAAACGTGTTTCTGACTCGCTGAATCTCAACATAGATTCAACTCTCTTAGGTGAACGAATGCACAGCAGAGCAGTTTCAAGGAAACCTTTCTCCTGAGTTTTAGACGAAGTTTCCTGCGGTTTAGGACGTATGCCGGCATTGGGCTGGAAATACCGGTTTTGGGATTCTGCACAGAAAGTGTTTGCAAACCGCTGAATCCACACGTGAGTTTTACTCTGTCACTTGAATGCACACATTGACAACCATTCAGTTAGATAGCTCCGTTTTGGTTTTAGAAGCAGATATTTCTCTGTACAGCCTATGGTCCCATTCACTCGGGAATATCCCAACGCAGCTCCAAGAAGAAACGTGTTTCTGACTCGCTGAATCTCAACATAGATTCAACTCTCTTAGGTGAACGAACACACAGCAGAGCAGTTTCAAGGAAACGTTTCTCCTGAGATTTAGACGAAGTTTCCGGCGGTTTAGTACGTATGCCGGCATTGGGATGGAAATACCGGTATTGGGATTCTGCACAGAAAGGGTTTGCAAACCGCTAAATCCACACGTCAGTTTAACTCTGTCACTTGAATGCACACATTGACAACCATTCAGTTAGATAGCTCCGTTTTGGTTTTAGAAGCAGATATTTCTCTGTACAGCCTATGGTCCCATTCACTCGGGAATATCCCAACACAGCTCCTAGAAGAAACGTGTTTCTGACTCGCTGAATCTCAACATAGATTCAACTCTCTTAGGTGAACGAACGCACAGCAGAGCAGTTTCAAGGAAACGTTTCTCCTTAGTTTTAGGCGAAGTTTCCTGCGGTTTAGTACGTATGTCGTCATTGGGATGGAAATACCGGTTTTGGGATTCTGCAAAGAAAGGGTTTGCCAACCGCTGAATCCACACGTGAGTTTAACTCTGTCACTTGAATGCACACATTGACAACCATTCAGTTAGATAGCTCCGTTTTGGTTTTAGAAGCAGATATTTCTCTGTACAACCTATGGTCCCATTCACTCGGGAATATCCCAGCGCAGCTCCTAGAAGAAACGTGTTTCTGACTCGCTGTGTCTCCACATAGATTCAACTCTCTTAGGTGAACGAATGCACAGCAGAGCAGTTTCAAGGAAACGTTTCTCCTGAGTTTTAGTCGAAGTTTTCGGCGATTTAGTACGTATGCCGGCATTGGGCTGGAAATACCGGTATTGGTATTCTGTACAGAAAGGGTTTGCAAACGGCTGAATCCACACGTCAGTTTAACTCTGTCAGTTGAATGCACACATTGACAACCATTTTGTTAGACAGCTCCGTTTTGGTTTTAGAAGCAGATATTTCTCTGTACAGCGTATGGTCCCATTCACTCGGGAATATCCCAAGGCAGCTCCTAGAAGAAACGTATTTCTGACTCGCTGAATCTCAACATAGATTCAACTCTCTTAGGTGAACGAACGCACAGCAGAGCAGTTTCAAGGAAACGATTCTCCTGAGTTTCAAACCAAGTTTACTGCTGTTTAGTACGTATGCCGGCACTGGGATGGAAATACCGGTTTTGGGATTCTGCACAGAAACGGTTTGCAAACCGCTGAATGCACACGTGAGTTTAACTCTGTCAGTTGAATGCGCACATTGATAATCATTCAGTTAGATAGCTCCGTTATGGTTTTAGAAACAGATATTTCTCTGTACAGCCTATGGTCCCATTCACTCGGGAATATCCCAACGCAGCTCCTAGAAGAAACGTGTTTCTGACTCGCTGAATCTCAACATAGATTCAACTCTCTTAGGTGAACGAACGCACAGCAGAGCAGTTTCAAGGAAACGTTTCTCCTGAGTTTTAGACGAAGTTTCCGGCGGTTTAGTACGCATGCTGGCATTGGGCTGGAAATACCGGTATTGGGATTCTGCACAGAAAGGGTTTGCAAACCGCTGAATCCACACGTGAGTTTAACTCTGTCAGTTGAATGCACACATTGACAACCATTCAGTTAGATAGCTCCGTTTTGGTTTTAGAAGCAGATATTTCTCTGTACAGCCTATGGTCCCATTCACTCCGGAATATCCCAGCGCAGCTCCTAGAAGAAACGTGTTTCTGACTCGCTGAATCTCAACATAGATTCAACTCTCTTAGGTGAATGAACGCACAGCAGAGCAGTTTCAAGGAAACGATTCTCCTGAGTTTCAGACCAAGTTTACTGCTGTTTAGTACGTATGCCGGCATTGGGATGGAAAAACCGGTTTTGGGATTCTGCACAGAAACGGTTTGCAAACCGCTGAATCCTCACGTGAGTTTAACTCTGTCAGTTGAATGCGCACATTGACAAGCATTCAGTTAGATAGCTCCGTTTTGGTTTTAGAAGCAGATATTTCTCTGTACAGCCTATGGTCCCATTCACTCGGGAATATCACAACGCAGCTGCTAGAAGAAACGTGTTTCTGACTCGCTGAATCTCAACATAGATTCAACTCTCTTAGGTGAACGAACGCACAGCAGAGCAGTTTCAAGGAAACGCTTCTCCTGAGTTTTAGACGAAGTTACCGGCGGTTTAGTACGTATGCTGGCATTGGGCTGGAAATACCGGTATTGGAATTCTGCACAGAAAGGGTTTGCAAACCGCTGAATCCACACGTGAGTTTAACTCTGTCAGTTGAATGCACACATTGACAACCATTCATTTAGATAGCTCCGTTTTGGTTTTAGAAGCAGATATTTCTCTGTACAGCCTATGGTCCCATTCACTCGGGAATATCCCATCGCAGCTCCTAGAAGAAACGTGTTTCTGACTCGCTGAATCTCAACATAGATTCAACTCTCTTAGGTGAACGAATGCACAGCAGAGCAGTTTCAAGGAAACCTTTCTCCTGAGTTTTAGACGAAGTTTCCTGCGGTTTAGGACGTATGCCGGCATTGGGCTGGAAATACCGGTTTTGGGATTCTGCACAGAAAGTGTTTGCAAACCGCTGAATCCACACGTGAGTTTTACTCTGTCACTTGAATGCACACATTGACAACCATTCAGTTAGATAGCTCCGTTTTGGTTTAAGAAGCAGATATTTCTCTGTACAGCCTATGGTCCCATTCACTCGGGAATATCCCAACGCAGCTCCAAGAAGAAACGTGTTTCTGACTCGCTGAATCTCAACATAGATTCAACTCTCTTAGGTGAACGAACACACAGCAGAGCAGTTTCAAGGAAACGTTTCTCCTGAGATTTAGACGAAGTTTCCGGCGGTTTAGTACGTATGCCGGCATTGGGATGGAAATACCGGTATTGGGATTCTGCACAGAAAGGGTTTGCAAACCGCTAAATCCACACGTCAGTTTAACTCTGTCCCTTGAATGCACACATTGACAACCATTCAGTTAGATAGCTCCGTTTTGGTTTTAGAAGCAGATATTTCTCTGTACAGCCTATGGTCCCATTCACTCGGGAATATCCCAACACAGCTCCTAGAAGAAACGTGTTTCTGACTCGCTGAATCTCAACATAGATTCAACTCTCTTAGGTGAACGAACGCACAGCAGAGCAGTTTCAAGGAAACGTTTCTCCTTAGTTTTAGGCGAAGTTTCCTGCGGTTTAGTACGTATGTCGTCATTGGGCTGGAAATACCGGTTTTGGGATTCTGCAAAGAAAGGGTTTGCCAACCGCTGAATCCACACGTGAGTTTAACTCTGTCACTTGAATGCACACATTGACAACCATTCAGTTAGATAGCTCCGTTTTGGTTTTAGAAGCAGATATTTCTCTGTACAACCTATGGTCCCATTCACTCGGGAATATCCCAGCGCAGCTCCTAGAAGAAACGTGTTTCTGACTCGCTGAGTCTCCACATAGATTCAACTCTCTTAGGTGAACGAATGCACAGCAGAGCAGTTTCAAGGAAACGTTTCTCCTGAGTTTTAGTCGAAGTTTTCGGCGATTTAGTACGTATGCCGGCATTGGGCTGGAAATACCGGTATTGGTATTCTGTACAGAAAGGGTTTGCAAACGGCTGAATCCACACGTCAGTTTAACTCTGTCAGTTGAATGCACACATAGACAACCATTTTGTTAGACAGCTCCGTTTTGGTTTTAGAAGCAGATATTTCTCTGTACAGCGTATGGTCCCATTCACTCGGGAATATCCCAAGGCAGCTCCTAGAAGAAACGTATTTCTGACTCGCTGAATCTCAACATAGATTCAACTCTCTTAGGTGAACGAACGCACAGCAGAGCAGTTTCAAGGAAACGATTCTCCTGAGTTTTAAACCAAGTTTACTGCTGTTTAGTATGTATGCCGGCACTGGGATGGAAATACCGGTTTTGGGATTCTGCACAGAAACGGTTTGCAAACCGCTGAATGCACACGTGAGTTTAACTCTGTCAGTTGAATGCGCACATTGATAATCATTCAGTTAGATAGCTCCGTTATGGTTTTAGAAGCAGATATTTCTCTGTACAGCCTATGGTCCCATTCACTCGGGAATATCCCAACGCAGCTCCTAGAAGAAACGTGTTTCTGACTCGCTGAATCTCCACATAGATTCAACTCTCTTAGGTGAACGAACGCACAGCAGAGCAGTTTCAAGGAAACGTTTCTCCTGAGTTTTAGACGAAGTTTCCGGCGGTTTAGTACGTATGCTGGCATTGGGCTGGAAATACCGGTATTGGGATTCTGCACAGAAAGGGTTTGCAAACCGCTGAATCCACACGTCAGTTTAACTCTGTCAGCTGAATGCACACATTGACAACCATTCAGTTAGATAGCTCCGTTTTGGTTTTAGAAGCAGATATTTCTCTGTACAGCCTATGGTCCCATTCACTCGGGAATATCCCAACGCAGCTCCTAGAAGAAACGTGTTTCTGACTCGCTGAATCTCCACATAGATTCAACTCCCTTAGGTGAACGAATGCACAGCAGAGCAGTTTCAAGGAAACGTTTCTCCTGAGTTTTAGACGAAGTTTCCGGCGGTTTAGTACGTATGCCGACATTGGGCTGGAAATACCGGTATTGGGATTCTGCACAGAAAGGGTTTGCCAACCGAAGAATCCACACGTTAGTTGAACTCTGTCACTTGAATGCACACATTGACAACCATTTTGTTAGACAGCTCCGTTTTGGTTTTAGAAGCAGATATTTCTCTGTACAGTCTATGGTCCCATTCACTCGGGAATATCCCAACGCAGCTCCAAGAAGAAACGTGTTTCTGACTCGCTGAATCTCAACATAGATTCAACTTTCTTAGGTGAACGAACACACAGCAGAGCAGTTTCAAGGAAACGTTTCTCCTGAGTTTTAGACGAAGTTTCCGGCGGTTTAGAACGTATGCCGGCATTGGGCTGGAAATACCGGTATTGGGATTCTGCACAGAAAGGTTTTGCAAACCGCTGAATCCACACGTCAGTTTAACTCTGTCAGTTGAATGCACACATTGACAAGCATTCAGTTAGATAGCTCCGTTTTGGTTTTAGAAGCAGATATTTCTCTTTACAGCCTATGGTCCCATTCACTCGGGAATATCCCAACACAGTTCCTAGAAGAAAAGTGTTTCTGACTCGCTGAATCTCAACATAGATTCAACTCTCTTAGGTGAACGAACGCACAGCAGAGCAGCTTCAAGGAAACGTTTCTCCTGAGTTTTAGACGATGTTTCCTGCGGTTTAGTACGTATGCCGGCATTGGGCTGGAAATACCGGTTTTGGGATTCTGCAACGAAAGGGTTTGCTAACCGCTGAATCCACACGTGAGTTTAACTCTGTCACTTGAATGCACACATTGACAACCATTCAGTTAGATAGCTCCGTTTTGGTTTTAGAAGCAGATATTTCTCTGTACAGCCTATGGTCCCATTCACTCGGGAATATCCCATCGCAGCTCCTAGAAGAAACGTGTTTCTGACTCGCTGAATCTCAACATAGATTCAACTCTCTTAGGTGAACGAATGCACAGCAGAGCAGTTTCAAGGAAACCTTTCTCCTGAGTTTTAGACGAAGTTTCCTGCGGTTTAGGACGTATGCCGGCATTGGGCTGGAAATACCGGTTTTGGGATTCTGCACAGAAAGTGTTTGCAAACCGCTGAATCCACACGTGAGTTTTACTCTGTCACTTGAATGCACACATTGACAACCATTCAGTTAGATAGCTCCGTTTTGGTTTAAGAAGCAGATATTTCTCTGTACAGCCTATGGTCCCATTCACTCGGGAATATCCCAACGCAGCTCCAAGAAGAAACGTGTTTCTGACTCGCTGAATCTCAACATAGATTCAACTCTCTTAGGTGAACGAACACACAGCAGAGCAGTTTCAAGGAAACGTTTCTCCTGAGATTTAGACGAAGTTTCCGGCGGTTTAGTACGTATGCCGGCATTGGGATGGAAATACCGGTATTGGGATTCTGCACAGAAAGGGTTTGCAAACCGCTAAATCCACACGTCAGTTTAACTCTGTCCCTTGAATGCACACATTGACAACCATTCAGTTAGATAGCTCCGTTTTGGTTTTAGAAGCAGATATTTCTCTGTACAGCCTATGGTCCCATTCACTCGGGAATATCCCAACACAGCTCCTAGAAGAAACGTGTTTCTGACTCGCTGAATCTCAACATAGATTCAACTCTCTTAGGTGAACGAACGCACAGCAGAGCAGTTTCAAGGAAACGTTTCTCCTTAGTTTTAGGCGAAGTTTCCTGCGGTTTAGTACGTATGTCGTCATTGGGCTGGAAATACCGGTTTTGGGATTCTGCAAAGAAAGGGTTTGCCAACCGCTGAATCCACACGTGAGTTTAACTCTGTCACTTGAATGCACACATTGACAACCATTCAGTTAGATAGCTCCGTTTTGGTTTTAGAAGCAGATATTTCTCTGTACAACCTATGGTCCCATTCACTCGGGAATATCCCAGCGCAGCTCCTAGAAGAAACGTGTTTCTGACTCGCTGAGTCTCCACATAGATTCAACTCTCTTAGGTGAACGAATGCACAGCAGAGCAGTTTCAAGGAAACGTTTCTCCTGAGTTTTAGTCGAAGTTTTCGGCGATTTAGTACGTATGCCGGCATTGGGCTGGAAATACCGGTATTGGTATTCTGTACAGAAAGGGTTTGCAAACGGCTGAATCCACACGTCAGTTTAACTCTGTCAGTTGAATGCACACATTGACAAGCATTCAGTTAGATAGCTCTGTTGTGGTTTTAGTAGCAGATATTTCTCTGTACATCCTATGGTCCCATTCACTCGGGAATATCCCAAGGCAGCTCCTAGAAGGAACGTGTTTCTGACTCGCTGAATCTCAACATAGATTCAACTCTCTTAGGTGAACGAATGCACAGCAGAGCAGTTTCAAGGAAACCTTTTTCCTGAGTTTTAGACGAAGTTTCCTGCGGTTTAGGACGTATGCCGGCATTGGGCTGGAAATACCGGTTTTGGGATTCTGCACAGAAAGGGTTTGCAAACCGCTGAATCCCCACGTGAGTTTTACTCTGTCACTTGAATGCACACATTGACAACCATTCAGTTAGATAGCTCCGTTTTGGTTTTAGAAGCAGATATTTCTCTGTACAGCCTATGGTCCCATTCACTCGGGAATATCCCAACGCAGCTCCAAGAAGAAACGTGTTTCTGACTCGCTGAATCTCAACATAGATTCAACTCTCTTAGGTGATCGAACACACAGCAGAGCAGTTTCAAGGAAACGTTTCTCTTGAGATTTAGACGAAGTTTCCGGCGGTTTAGTACGTATGCCGGCATTGAGCTGGAAATACCGGTATTGGGATTCTGCACAGAAAGGGTTTGCAAACCGCTGAATCCACACGTCAGTTTAACTCTGTCAGTTGAATTCACACATTGACAACCATTCAGTTAGATAGCTCCGTTTTGGTTTTAGAAGCAGATATTTCTCTGTACAGCCTATGGTCCCATTCACTCGGGAATATCTCAACACAGCTCCTAGAAGAAACGTGTTTCTGACTCGCTGAATGTCAACATAGATTCAACTCTCTTAGGTGAACGAACGCACAGCAGAGCAGTTTTATGGAAACGTTTCTCCTGAGTTCTAGGCGAAGTTTCCTGCGGTTTAGTACGTATTCCGTCATTGGGCTGGAAATACCGGTTTTGGGATTCTGCAAAGAAAGGGTTTGCCAACTGCTGAATCCACACGTGAGTTTAACACTGTCACTTGAATGCACACATTGACAACCATTCAGTTAGATAGCTCCGTTTAGGTTTTAGAAGCAGATATTTCTCTGTACAGCCTATGGTCCCATTCACTCGGGAATATCCCAGCGCAGCTCCTAGAAGAAACGTGTTTCTGACTCGCTGAATCTCCACATAGATTCAACTCTCTTAGGTGAACGAATGCACAGCAGAGCAGTTTCAAGGAAACGTTTCTCCTGAGTTTTAGTCGAAGTTTTCGGCGGTTTAGTACGTATGCCGGCATTGGGCTGGAAATATCGGTTTTGGGATTCTGCACAGAAATGGTTTGCAAAACGCTGAATACACACGTGAGTTTTGCTCTGTCAATTGAATGCACACATTGACAACCATTCAGTTAGATAGCTCCGTTTTGGTTTTAGAAGCAGATATTTCTCTGTACAGCCTATGGTCCCATTCACTCGGGAATATCACAACACAGCTCCAAGAAGAAACGTGTTTCTGACTCGCTGAATCTCAGCATAGATTCAACTCTCTTATTTGAACGAACGCACAGCAGAACGGTTTCAAGGAAACGTTTCTCCTGAGTTTTAGACGAAGTTTCCTGCGGTTTAGTATGTATGCCGGCATTGGGCTGGAAATACCGGTATTGGGATTCTGCACAGAAAGGGTTTGCAAACCGCTGAATCCACACGTGAGTTTAACTCTGTCAGTTGAATGCACACATTGACAACCATTTTGTTAGACAGCTCCGTTTTTGTTTTAGAAGCAGATACTTCGCTGTACAGCCTATGGTCCCATTCACTCGGGAATATCCCAACGCAGCTCCTAGAAGAAACGTGTTTCTGACTAGCTGAATCTCAACATAGATTCAACTCTCTTAGGTGAACGAATGCACAGCAGAGCAGTTTCAAGGAAACCTTTCTCCTGAGTTTTAGACGAAGTTTCCTGCGGTTTAGGACGTATGCCGGCATTGGGCTGGAAATACCGGTTTTGGGATTCTGCACAGAAAGGGTTTGCAAACCGCTGAATCCACACGTGAGTTTTACTCTGTCACTTGAATGCACACATTGACAACCATTCAGTTAGATAGCTCCGTTTTGGTTTTAGAAGCAGATATTTCTCTGTACAGCCTATGGTCCCATTCACTCGGGAATATCCCAACGCAGCTCCAAGAAGAAACGTGTTTCTGACTCGCTGAATCTCAACATAGATACAACTCTCTTAGGTGATCGAACACACAGCAGAGCAGTTTCAAGGAAACGTTTCTCTTGAGATTTAGACGAAGTTTCCGGCGGTTTAGTACGTATGCCGGCATTGGGCTGGAAATACCGGTATTGGGATTCTGCACAGAAAGGGTTTGCAAACCGCTGAATCCACACGTCAGTTTAACTCTGTCAGTTGAATTCACACATTGACAACCATTCAGTTAGATAGCTCCGTTTTGGTTTTAGAAGCAGATATTTCTCTGTACAGCCTATGGTCCCATTCACTCGGGAATATCTCAACACAGCTCCTAGAAGAAACGTGTTTCTGACTCGCTGAATGTCAACATAGATTCAACTCTCTTAGGTGAACGAACGCACAGCAGAGCAGTTTCATGGAAACGTTTCTCCTGAGTTTTAGGCGAAGTTTCCTGCGGTTTAGTACGTATGCCGTCATTGGGCTGGAAATACCGGTTTTGGGATTCTGCAAAGAAAGGGTTTGCCAACCGCTGAATCCACACGTGAGTTTAACACTGTCACTTGAATGCACACATTGACAACCATTCAGTTAGATAGCTCCGTTTTGGTTTTAGAAGCAGATATTTCTCTGTACAGCCTACGGTCCCATTCACTCGGGAATATCCCAGCGCAGCTCCTAGAAGAAACGTGTTTCTGACTCGCTGAATCTCCACATAGATTCAACTCTCTTAGGTGAACGAATGCACAGCAGAGCAGTTTCAAGGAAACGTTTCTCCTGAGTTTTAGTCGAAGTTTTCGGCGGTTTAGTACGTATGCCGGCATTGGGCTGGAAATATCGGTTTTGGGATTCTGCACAGAAATGGTTTGCAAAACGCTGAATACACACGTGAGTTTTGCTCTGTCAATTGAATGCACACATTGACAACCATTCGGTTAGATAGCTCCGTTTTGGTTTTAGAAGCAGATATTTCTCTGTACAGCCTATGGTCCCATTCACTCGGGAATATCACAACACAGCTCCTAGAAGAAACGTGTTTCTGACTCGCTGAATCTCAGCATAGATTCAACTCTCTTATTTGAACGAACGCACAGCAGAACGGTTTCAAGGAAACGTTTCTCCTGAGTTTTAGACGAAGTTTCCTGCGGTTTAGTACGTATGCCGGCATTGGGCTGGAAATACCGGTATTGGGATTCTGCACAGAAAGGGTTTGCAAACCGCTGAATCCACACGTCAGTTTAACTCTGTCAGTTGAATGCACACATTGACAACCATTCAGTTAAATAGCTCCGTTTTGGTTTTAGAAGCAGATATTTCTCTGTACAGCCTATGGTCCCATTCACTCGGGAATATCTCAACACAGCTCCTAGAAGAAACGTGTTTCTGACTCGCTGAATCTCAACATAGATTCAACTCCCTTAGGTGAACGAAAGCACTGCAGAGCAGTTTCAAGGAAACGTTTCTCCTGAATTTTAGACGAAGTTACCGGCAGTTTAGTACGTATGCTGGCATTGGGCTGGAAATACCGGTATTGGGATTCTGCACAGAAAGGGTTTACAAACCGCTGAATCCACACGTCAGTTTAACTCTGTCACTTGAATGCACACATTGACAACCATTCAGTTAGATAGCTCCGTTTTGGTTTTAGAAGCAGATATTTCTCTGTACAGCCTATGGTCCCATTCACTCGGGAATATCACATCGCAGCTCCTAGAAGAAAAGTGTTTCTGACTCGCTGAATCTCAACATAGATTCAACTCTCTTAGGTGAACGAACGCACAGCAGAGCAGTTTCAAGGAAACGTTTCTCCTGAGTTTCAGACGAAGTTTCCTGCGGTTTAGGACGTATGCCGGCATTGGGCTGGAAATACCGGTTTTGGGATTCTGCACAGAAAGGGTTTGCAAACCGCTGAATCCACACGTGAGTTTTACTCTGCCAGTTGAATGCACACATTGACAACCATTCAGTTAGATAGCTCCGTTTTGGTTTTAAAAGCAGATATTTCTCTGTACAGCCTATTGTCCCATTCACTCGGGAATATCCCAACGCAGCTCCAAGAAGAAACGTGTTTCTGACTCGCTGAATCTCAACATAGATTCAACTCTCTTAGGTGAACGAACTCACAGCAGAGCAGTTTCAAGGAAACGTTTCTCCTGAGTTTTAGACGAAGTTTCCTGCGGTTTAGTACGTATGCCGGCATTGGGCTGGAAATACCGGTATTGGGATTCTGCACAGAAAGGGTTTGCAAACCGCTGAATCCACACGTGAGTTTAACTCTGTCAGTTGAATGCACAAATTGACAACCATTTTGTTAGACAGCTCCGTTTTTGTTTTAGAAGCAGATATTTCGCTGTACAGCCTATGGTCCCATTCACTCTGGAATATCCCAACGCAGCTCCTAGAAGAAACGTATTTCTGACTCGCTGAATTTCAACATAGATTCAACTCTCCTAGGTGAACGAACGCACAGCAGAGCAGTTTCAAGGAAACGATTCTCCTGAGTTTTAGACCAAGTTTACTGCTGTTTAGTACGTATGCCGGCATTGGGATGGAAATACCGGTTTTGGGATTCTGCACAGAAACGGTTTGCAATCCGCTGAATCCTCACGTGAGTTTAACTCTGTCAGTTGAATGCGCACATTGACAAGCATTCAGTTAGATAGCTCTGTTGTGGTTTTAGTTGCAGATATTTCTCTGTACATCCTATGGTCCCATTCACTCGGGAATATCCCAACGCAGCTCCTAGAAGAAACGTGTTTCTGACTCGCTGAATCTCAACATAGATTCAACTCTCTTAGGTGAACGAATGCACAGCAGAGCAGTTTCAAGGAAACCTTTCTCCTGAGTTTTAGACGAAGTTTCCTGCGGTTTAGGACGTATGCCGGCATTGGGCTGGAAATACCGGTTTTGGGATTCTGCACAGAAAGGGTTTGCAAACCGCTGAATCCACACGTGAGTTTTACTCTGACACTTGAATTCACACATTGACAACCATTCAGTTAGATAGCTCCGTTTTGGTTTTAGAAGCAGATATTTCTCTGTACAGCCTATGGTCCCATTCACTCGGGAATATCCCAGCGCAAGTCCTAGAAGAAACGTGTTTCTGACTCGCTGAATCTCAACATAGATTCAACTCTCTTAGGTGATCGAACACACAGCAGAGCAGTTTCAAGGAAACGTTTCTCTTGAGATTTAGACGAAGTTTCCGGCGGTTTAGTACGTATGCCGGCATTGGGCTGGAAATACCGGTTTTGGGATTCTGCAAAGAAAGGGTTTTCCAACCGCTGAATCCACACGTGAGTTTAACTCTGTCACTTGAATGCACACATTGACAACCATTCATTTAGATAGCTCCGTTTTGGTTTTAGAAGCAGATATTTCTCTGTACAGCCTATGGTCCCATTCACTCGGGAATATCTCAACACAGCTCCTAGAAGAAACGTGTTTCGGACTCGCTGAATGTCAACATAGATTCAACTCTCTTAGGTGAACGAACGCACAGCAGAGCAGTTTCCAGGAAACGTTTCTCCTGAGTTTTAGGCGAAGTTTCCTGCGGTTTAGTACGTATGCCGTCATTGGGCTGGAAATACCGGTTTTGGGATTCTGCAAAGAAAGGGTTTTCCAACCGCTGAATCCACACGTGAGTTTAACTCTGTCACTTGAATGCACACATTGACAACCATTCATTTAGATAGCTCCGTTTTGGTTTTAGAAGCAGATATTTCTCTGTACAGCCTATGGTCACATTCACTCGGGAATATCCCAGCGCAGCTCCTAGAAGAAACGTGTTTCTGACTCGCTGAATCTCCACATAGATTCAACTCTCTTAGGTGAACGAATGCACAGCAGAGCAGTTTCAAGAAACGTTTCTCCTGAGTTTTAGTCGAAGTTTTCGGCGGTTTAGTACGTATGCCGGCATTGGGCTGGAAATATCGGTTTTGGGATTCTGCACAGAAATGGTTTGCAAAACGCTGAATACACACGTGAGTTTTACTCTGTCAATTGAATGCACACATTGACAACCATTCAGTTAGATAGCTCCGTTTTGGTTTTAAAAGCAGATATTTCTCTGTACAGCCTATGGTCCCATTCACTCGGGAATATCCCAACGCAGCTCCAAGAAGAAACGTGTTTCTGACTCGCTGAATCTCAACATAGATTCATCTCTCTTAGGTGAACGAAAGCACAGCAGAGCAGTTTCAAGGAAACGTTTCTCCTGAGTTTTAGACGAAGTTTCCTGAGGTTTAGTTCGTATGCCGGCATTGGGCTGTAAATACCGGTATTGGTATTCTGCACAGAAAGGGTTTGCAAACCGCTGAATCCACACGTGAGTTTAACTCTGTCAGTTGAATGCACACATTGACAACCATTTTGTTAGACAGCTCCGTTTTTGTTTTAGAAGCAGATATTTCGCTGTACAGCCTATGGTCACATTCACTCGGGAATATCCCAACGCAGCTCCTAGAAGAAACGTGTTTCTGACTCGCTGAATGTCAACATAGATTCAACTCTCTTAGGTGAACGAACGCACAGCAGAGCAGTTTCAAGGAAACGTTTCTCCTGAGTTTTAGGCGAAGTTTCCTGCGGTTTAGTACGTATGCCGTCAATGGGCTGGAAATACCGGTTTTGGGATTCTGCAGAGAAAGGGTTTGCCAACCGCTGAATCCACACGTGAGTTTAACTCTGTCACTTGAATGCCCACATTGACAACCATTCAGTTAGATAGCTCCGTTTTGGTTTTAGAAGCAGATATTTCTCTGTACAGCCGATGGTCCCATTCACTCGGGAATATCCCAACACAACTCCTAGAAGACACGTGTTTCTGAATCGCTGAATCTCAACATAGATTCAACTCTCTTAGGTGAACGAACGAACAGCAGAGCAATTTCAAGGAAACGTTTCTCCTGAGTTTTAGACTAAGTTTCCTGAGGTTTAGTACGTATGCCGTCATTGGGATGGAAATACCGGTTTTGCGATTCTGCACAGAAAGGGTGTGCAAACCGCTGAATCCACACGGGAGTTTAACTCTGTCAGTTGAATGCACTCATTGTCAACCATTTTGATAGACAGCTCCGTTTTGGTTTTAGAAGCCGATATTTCGCTGTACAGCCTATGGTCCCATTCACTCGGGAATATCCCAACGCAGCTCCTAGAAGAAACGTGTTTCTGACTCGCTGAATTTCAACGTAGATTCAACTCTCTTAGGTGAACGAACGCACAGCAGAGCAGTTTCAAGGAAACGTTTCTCCTGATTTTTAGACGAAGTTTCCGGCGGTTTAGTACGTATGCTGGCATTGGGATGGAAATACCGGTCTTAGGATTCTGCACAGAAAGAGTTTGCAAACCGCTGAATCCACACGTCAGTTTAACTCTGTCAGTTGAATGCACACATTGGCAACCATTCAGTTAGATAGCTCCGTTTTGGTTTTAGAAGCAGATATTTCTCTGTACAGTCTATGGTCCCATTCACTCGGGAATATCCCAACCCAGCTCCTAGAAGAAACGTGTTTCTGACTCGCTGAATCTCAACATAGATTCAACTCTCTTAGGTGAACCATGGCACAGCAGAGCAGTTTCAAGTAAACGTTTCTCCTGAGTTTTAGACGAAGTTTCCTGCGGTTTAGTACGTATGCCGGCATTTGGCTGGAAATACCGGTTTTGGGATTCTGCAAAGAAAGGGATTGCCAACCTCTGAATCCACACGTGAGTTTAACTCTGTCACTTGAATGCACACATTGACAACCATTCAGTTAGATAGCTCCGTTTTGGTTTTAGAAGCAGATATTTATCTGTACAGCCTATGGTCCCATTCACTCGGGAATATCCCAGCGCAGGTCCTAGAAGAAACGTGTTTCTGACTCGCTGAATCTCAACATAGATTCAACTCTCTTAGGTGAACGAACGCACAGCACAGCAGTTTCAAGGAAACGATTCTCCTGAGTTTTAGACCAAGTTTACTGCTGTTTAGTACGTATGCCGGCATTGGGATGGAAATACCGGTTTTGGGATTCTGCACAGAAACGGTTTGCAAACCGCTGAATGCACACGTGAGTTTAACTCTGTCAGTTGAATGCGCACATTGACAAGCATTCAGTTAGATAGCTCCGTTTTGGTTTTTGAAGCAGATATTCAGATATTTCTCTGTACAGCCTATGGTCCCATTCACTCGGGAATATCCCAACGCAGCTTCTAGAAGAGACGTGTTTCTGACTCGCTGAATCTCAACATAGATTCAACTCTCTTAGGTGAACGAATGCACAGCAGAGTAGTTTCAAGGAAACCTTTCTCCTGTGTTTTAGACGACGTTTCCTGCGGTTTAGGACGTATGCCGGCATTGGGCTGGAAATACCGGTTTTGGGATTCTGCACAGAAAGGGTTTGCAAACCGCTGAATCCACACGTGAGTTTTACTCTGTCAGTTGAAGGCACACATTGTCAACCATTTTGTTAGACAGCTCCCTTTTGATTTTAGAAGCAGATATTTCGCTGTACAGCCTATTTTCCCTTTCACTCGGGAATATCCTAACGCAGCTCCTAGAAGAAACGTGTTTCTGACTCGCTGAATCTCAACATAGATTCAACTCTCTTAGGTGAACGAATGCACAGCAGAGCAGTTTCAAGGAAACCTTTCTCCTGAGTTTTAGACGAAGTTTCCTGCGGTTTAGGACGTATGCCGGCATTGGACTGGAAATACCGGTATTGGGATTCTGCACAGAAAGGGTTTGCAAACCGCTGAATCCACACGTCAGTTTAACTCTGTCAGTTGAATGCACACATTGACAACCATTCAGTTAGATAGCTCCGTTTTGGTTTTAGAAGCAGATGTTTCTCTGTACAGCCTATGGTCCCATTCACTCCGGAATATCCCAGCAGTGCTCCTAGAAGAAACGTGTTTCTGACTCGCTGAATCTCAACATAGATTCAACTCTCTTAGGTGAACGAACGCACAGCAGAGCAGTTTCAAGGAAACGTTTCTCCTGAGTTTTAGACGAAGTTTCCTACCGTTTAGTACGTATGCCGGCATTGGGCTGGAAATACCGGTTTTGGGATTCTGCAAAGAAAGGATTTGCCAACCGAAGAATCCACACGTTAGTTGAACTCTGTCACTTGAATGCACACATTGACAACCATTCAGTTAGAGAGCTCCGTTTTGGTTTTAGAAGCAGATATTTCTCTGTACAGCCTATGGTCCCATTCACTCGGGAATATCCCAACGCAGCTCCTAGAAGAAACGTGTTTCTGACTCGCTGAATCTCAACATAGATTCAACTCTCTTAGGTGAACGAACGAACAGCAGAGCAGTTTCAAGGAAACGTTTCTCCTGAGTTTTAGACGAAGTTTCCTGAGGTTTAGTACGTATGCCGGCATTCGGATGGAAATACCGGTTTTGCGATTCTGCACAGAAAGGGTTTGCAAACCGCTGAATCCACACGTGAGTTTAACTCTGTCAGTTGAATGCACACATTGACAACCATTTTGTTAGACAGCTCCGTTTTGGTTTTAGAAGCAGATATTTCGCTGTACAGACTATGGTCCCATTCACTCGGGAATAACCCTACGCAGCTCCTAGAAGAAACGTGTTTCTGACTCGCTGAATCTCAACATAGATTCAACTCTCTTAGGTGAACGAACACACAGCAGAGCAGTTTCAAGGAAACGTTTCTCCTGAGTTTTAGACGAAGTTTCCGGCAGTTTAGTACGTATGCCGGCATTGGGCTGGAAATACCGGTATTGGGATTCTGCACAGAAAGGGTTTTCAAACCGCTGAATCCACACGTGAGTTTAACTCTGTCAGTTGAATGCACACATTGACAACCATTCAGTTAGATAGCTCCGTTTTGGTTTTAGAAGCAGATATTTCTCTGTACAGCCTATGGTCCCATTCACTCGGGAATATCCCAACGCAGCTTCTAGAAGAAACGTGTTTCTGACTCGCTGAATCTCAACATAGATTCAACTCCCTTAGGTGAACGAATGCACAGCAGAGCAGTTTCAAGTAAACGTTTCTCCTGAGTTTTAGACGAAGTTTCCTGCGGTTTAGGACGTATGCCGGCATTGGGCTGGAAATACCGGTTTTGGGATTCTGCAAAGAAAGGGATTGCCAACCTCTGAATCCACACGTGAGTTTAACTCTGTCACTTGAATGCACACATTGACAACCATTCAGTTAGATAGCTCCGTTTTGGTTTTAGAAGCAGATATTTATCTGTACAGCCTATGGTCCCATTCACTCGGGAATATCCCAGCGCAGCTCCCAGAAGAAACGTGTTTCTGACTCGCTGAATCTCAACATAGATTCAACTCTCTTAGGTGAACGAAGGCACAGCACAGCAGTTTCAAGGAAACGATTCTCCTGAGTTTTAGACCAAGTTTACTGCTGTTTAGTACGTATGCCGGCATTGGGATGGAAATACCGGTTTTGGGATTCTGCACAAAAACGGTTTGCAAACCGCTGAATGCACACGTGAGTTTAACTCTGTCAGTTGAATGCGCACATTGACAAGCATTCAGTTAGATAGCTCCGTTTTGGTTTTTGAAGCAGATATTCAGATATTTCTCTGTACAGCCTATGGTCCCATTCACTCGGGAATATCCCAACGCAGCTTCTAGAAGAAACGTGTTTCTGACTCGCTGAATCTCAACATAGATTCAACTCTCTTAGGTGAACGAATGCACAGCAGAGTAGTTTCAAGGAAACCTTTCTCCTGTGTTTTAGACGACGTTTCCTGCGGTTTAGGACGTATGCCGGCATTGGGCTGGAAATACCGGTTTTGGGATTCTGCACAGAAACGGTTTGCAAATCGCTGAATCCACACGTGAGCTTTACTCTGTCAATTGAATGCATAAATTGACAACCATTCAGTAAGATAGCTCCGTTTTGGTTTTAGAAGCAGATATTTCTCTGTACAGCATATGGTCCCATTCACTCGGGAATATCACAACGCAGCTCCTAGATGAAACGTCTTTCTGACTCGCTGAATCTCAACATAGATTCAACTCTCTTAGGTGAACGAACGCACAGCAGAGCAGTTTCAAGGAAACGTTTCTCCTGAGTTTTAGACGAAGTTACCGGCAGTTTAGTACGTATGCTGGCATTGGGCTGGAAATACCGGTATTGGGATTCTGCACAGAAAGGGTTTGCAAACCGCTGAATCCACACGTGAGTTTAACTCTGTCAGTTGAATGCACACATTGACAATCATTCAGTTAGATAGCTCCGTTTTGGTTTTAGAAGCAGATATTTCTCTGTACAGCCTATGGTCCCATTCACTCGGGAATATCCCAACGCAGCTCCTAGAAGAAACGTGTTTCTGACTCGCTGAATCTCCACATAGATTCAACTCCCTTAGGGGAACGAATACACAGCAGAGCAGTTTCAAGGAAACGTTTCTCCTGAGTTTTAGACGAAGTTTCCGGCGGTTTAGGACGTATGCCGACATTGGGCTGGAAATACCGGTATTGGGATTCTGCACAGAAAGGGTTTCAAACCGCTGAATCCACACGTGAGTTTAACTCTGTCACTTGAATGCACACATTGACAACCATTCGGTTAGATAGCTCCGTTTTGGTTTTAGAAGCAGATATTTATCTGTACAGCCTATGGTCCCATTCACTCGGGAATATCCCAGCGCAGCTCCTAGAAGAAACGTGTTTCTGACTCGCTGAATCTCAACATAGATTCAACTCTCTTAGGTGAACGAACGCACAGCAGAGCAGTTTCAAGGAAACGATTCTCCTGAGTTTTAAACCAAGTTTACTGCTGTTTACTACGCATGCCGGCATTGGGCTGGAAATACCGGTATTGGGATTCTGCACAGAAAGGGTTTGCAAACCGCTGAATGCACACGTGAGTTTAACTCTGTCAGTTGAATGCGCACATTGATAATCATTCAGTTAGATAGCTCCGTTTTGGTTTTAGAAGCAGATATTTCTCTGTACAGCCTATGGTCCCATTCACTCGGGAATATCCCAACGCAGCTTCTAGAAGAAACGTGTTTCTGACTCGCTGAATCTCAACATAGATTCAACTCTCTTAGGTGAACGAATGCACAGCAGAGTAGTTTCAAGGAAACCTTTCTCCTGTGTTTTAGACGACGTTTCCTGCGGTTTAGGACGTATGCCGGCATTGGGCTGGAAATACCGGTTTTGGGATTCTGCACAGAAACGGTTTGCAAATCGCTGAATCCACACGTGAGCTTTACTCTGTCAATTGAATGCATAAATTGACAACCATTCAGTAAGATAGCTCCGTTTTGGTTTTAGAAGCAGATATTTCTCTGTACAGCATATGGTCCCATTCACTCGGGAATATCACAACGCAGCTCCTAGATGAAACGTCTTTCTGACTCGCTGAATCTCAGCATAGATTCAACTCTCTTAGGTGAACGAACGCACAGCAGAGCAGTTTCAAGGAAACGTTTCTCCTGAGTTTTAGACGAAGTTACCGGCAGTTTAGTACGTATGCTGGCATTGGGCTGGAAATACCAGTATTGGGATTCTGCACAGAAAGGGTTTGCAAACCGCTGAATCCACACGTGAGTTTAACTCTGTCAGTTGAATGCACACATTGACAACCATTCAGTTAGATAGCTCCGTTTTGGTTTTAGAAGCAGATATTTATCTGTACAGCCTATGGTCCCATTCACTCGGGAATATCCCAGCGCAGCTCCTAGAAGAAACGTGTTTCTGACTCGCTGAATCTCAACATAGATTCAACTCTCTTAGGTGAACGAACGCACAGCACAGCAGTTTCAAGGAAACGATTCTCCTGAGTTTTAGACCAAGTTTACTGCTGTTTAGAACGTATGCCGGCATTGGGATGGAAATACCGGTTTTGGGATTCTGCACAGAAACGGTTTGCAAACCGCTGAATGCACACGTGAGTTTAACTCTGTCAGTTGAATGCGCACATTGACAAGCATTCAGTTAGAAAGCTCCGTTTTGGTTTTAGAAGCAGATATTTCTCTGTACAGCCTATGGTCCCATTCACTCGGGAATATCCCAAGGCAGCTTCTAGAAGAAACGTGTTTCTGATTCTCCGAATCTCAACATAGATTCAACTCTCTTAGGTGAACGAATGCACAGCAGAGCAGTTTCAAGGAAACCTTTCTCCTGTGTTTTAGACGAAGTTTCCTGCGGTTTAGGACGTATGCCGGCATTGGGCTGGAAATACCGGTTTTGGGATTCTGCACAGAAACGGTTTGCAAATCGCTGAATCCACACGTGAGTTTTACTCTGTCAATTGAATGCACAAATTGACAACCATTCAGTTAGATAGCTCCGTTTTGGTTTTAGAAGCAGATATTTCTCTGTACAGCCTATGGTCCCATTCACTCGGGAATATCCCAACGCAGCTCCTAGAAGAAACGTGTTTCTTACTCGCTGAATCTCAACATAGATTCAGCTCTCTTAGGTGAACGAACGCACAGCAGAGCAGTTTCAAGGAAACGTTTCTCCTGAGTTTTAGACGAAGTTACCGGCAGTTTAGTACGTATGCTGGCATTGGGCTGGAAATACCGGTATTGGGATTCTGCACAGAAAGGGTTTGCAAACCGCTGAATCCACACGTGAGTTTTACTCTGTCAGTTGAAGGCACACATTGTCAACCATTTTGTTAGACAGCTCCCTTTTGATTTTAGAAGCAGATATTTCGCTGTACAGCCTATGGTCCCATTCACTCGGGAATATCCCAACGCAGCTCCTAGAAGAAACGTATTTCTGACTCGCTGAATCTCAACATAGATTCAACTCTCTTAGGTGAACGAACGCACAGCAGAGCAGTTTCAAGGAAACGATTCTCCTGAGTTTTAAACCAAGTTTACTGCTGTTTACTACGCATGCCGGCATTGGGATGGAAATACCGGGTTTGGGATTCTGCACAGAAACGGTTTGCAAACCGCTGAATGCACACGTGAGTTTAACTCTCTCAGTTGAATGCGCACATTGATAATCATTCAGTTAGATAGCTCCGTTTTGGTTTTAGAAGCAGATATTTCTCTGTACAGCCTATGGTCCCATTCACTCGGGAATATCCCAACGCAGCTCCTAGAAGAATCGTGTTTCTGACTCGCTGAATCTCAACATAGATTCAACTCTCTTAGGTGAACGAATGCACAGCAGAGCAGTTTCAAGGAAACCTTTCTCCTGAGTTTTAGACGAAGGTTCCTGCGGTTTAGGACGTATGCCGGCATTGGGCTGGAAATACCGGTATTGGGATTCTGCACAGAAAGGGTTTGCAAACCGCTGAATACACACGTCAGTTTAACTCTGTCAGTTGAATGCACACATTGACAACCATTCAGTTAGATAGCTCCGTTTTGGTTTTAGAAGCAGATATTTCTCTGTACAGCCTATGGTCCCATTCACTCCGGAATATCCCAGCACAGCTCCTAGAAGAAACGTGTTTCTGACTCGCTGAATCTCAACATAGATTCAACTCTCTTAGGTGAACGAACGCACAGCAGAGCAGTTTCAAGGAAACGTTTCTCCTGAGTTTTAGACGAAGTTTCCTACCGTTTAGTACGTATGCCGGCATTGGGTTGGAAATACCGGTTTTGCGATTCTGCAAAGAAAGGGTTTGCCAACCGCTGAATCCACACGTTAGTTGAACTCTGTCACTTGAATGCACACATTGACAACCATTCAGGTAGATAGCTCCGTTTTGGTTTTAGAAGCAGATATGTCTCTGTACAGCCTTTGGCACCATTCACTCGGGAATATCCCTACGCAGCTCCTAGAAGAAACGTGTTTCTGACTCGCTGAATCTCAACATAGATTCAACTCTCTTAGGTGAACGAACGAACAGCAGAGCAGTTTCAAGGAAACGTTTCTCCTGAGTTTTAGACGAAGTTTCCTGAGGTTTAGTACGTATGCCGGCATTCGGATGGAAATGCCGGTTTTGCGATTCTGCACAGAAAGGGTTTGCAAACCGCTGAATCCACACGTGAGTTTAACTCTGTCAGTTGAATGCACACATTGACAACCATTCAGTTAGATAGCTCCGTTTTGGTTTTAGAAGCAGATATTTCTCTGTACAGCCTATGGTCCCATTCCCTCGGGAATATACCAACGCAGCTCCTAGAAGAAACGTGTTTCTGACTCGCTGAATCTCAACATAGATTCAACTCTCTTAGGTGAACGAACGCACAGCACAGCAGTTTCAAGGAAATGATTCTCCTGAGTTTTAGACCAAGTTTACTGCTGTTTAGGACGTATGCCGGCATTGGGATGGAAATACCGGTTTTGGGATCCTGCACAGAAAGGGTTTGCAAACCGCTGAATCCACACGTGTGTTTAACTCTGTCAGTTGAATGCACACAATGTCAACCATTTTGTTAGACAGCTCGGTTTTGATTTTAGAAGCAGATATTTCGCTGTACAGCCTATGGTCCCATTCACTCGGGAATATCCCAACGCACCTCCTAGAAGAAACGTATTTCTGACGCGCTGAATCTCAACATAGATTCAACTCTCTTAGGTTAACGAACGCACAGCAGAACAGTTTCAAGGAAACGATTCTCCTGAGTTTTAAACCAAGTTTACTGAGGTTTAGTACGTATGCCGGCATTGGGATGGAAATACTGGTTTTGGGATTCTGCACAGAAACGGTTTGCAAACGGCTGAATGCACACGTGAGTTTAACTCTGTCAGTTGAATGCGCACATTGATAATCATTCAGTTAGATAGATCCGTTTTGGTTTTAGAAGCAGATATTTCTCTGTACAGCCTATGGTCCCATTCACTCGGGAATATCCCAACGCAGCTCCTAGAAGAAACGTGTTTCTGACTCGCTGAATCTCAACATAGATTCAACTCCCTTAGGTGAACGAATGCACAGCAGAGCAGTTTCAAGTAAACGTTTCTCCTGAGTTTTAGACGAAGTTTCCTGCGGTTTAGGACGTATGCCGGCATTGGGCTGGAAATACCGGTTTTGGGATTCTGCAAAGAAAGGGATTGCCAACCTCTGAATCCACACGTGAGTTTAACTCTGTCACTTGAATGCACACATTGACAACCATTCAGTTAGATAGCTCCGTTTTGGTTTTAGAAGCAGATATTTATCTGTACAGCCTATGGTCCCATTCACTCGGGAATATCCCAGCGCAGCTCCCAGAAGAAACGTGTTTCTGACACGCTGAATCTCAACATAGATTCAACTCTCTTAGGTGAACGAAGGCACAGCACAGCAGTTTCAAGGAAACGATTCTCCTGAGTTTTAGACCAAGTTTACTGCTGTTTAGTACGTATGCCGGCATTGGGATGGAAATACCGGTTTTGGGATTCTGCACAAAAACGGTTTGCAAACCGCTGAATGCACACGTGAGTTTAACTCTGTCAGTTGAATGCGCACATTGACAAGCATTCAGTTAGATAGCTCCGTTTTGGTTTTTGAAGCAGATATTCAGATATTTCTCTGTACAGCCTATGGTCCCATTCACTCGGGAATATCCCAACGCAGCTTCTAGAAGAAACGTGTTTCTGACTCGCTGAATCTCAACATAGATTCAACTCTCTTAGGTGAACGAATGCACAGCAGAGTAGTTTCAAGGAAACCTTTCTCCTGTGTTTTAGACGACGTTTCCTGCGGTTTAGGACGTATGCCGGCATTGGGCTGGAAATACCGGTTTTGGGATTCTGCACAGAAACGGTTTGCAAATCGCTGAATCCACACGTGAGCTTTACTCTGTCAATTGAATGCATAAATTGACAACCATTCAGTAAGATAGCTCCGTTTTGGTTTTAGAAGCAGATATTTATCTGTACAGCCTATGGTCCCATTCACTCGGGAATATCACAACGCAGCTCCTAGATGAAACGTCTTTCTGACTCGCTGAATCTCAACATAGATTCAACTCTCTTAGGTGAACGAACGCACAGCAGAGCAGTTTCAAGGAAACGTTTCTCCTGAGTTTTAGACGAAGTTACCGGCAGTTTAGTACGTATGCTGGCATTGGGCTGGAAATACCGGTATTGGGATTCTGCACAGAAAGGGTTTGCAAACCGCTGAATCCACACGTGAGTTTACCTCTGTCAGTTGAATGCACACATTGACAACCATTCAGTTAGATAGCTCCGTTTTGGTTTTAGAAGCAGATATTTCTCTGTACAGCCTATGGTCCCATTCACTCGGGAATATCCCAACGCAGCTCCTAGAAGAAACGTGTTTCTGACTCGCTGAATCTCCACATAGATTCAACTCCCTTAGGGGAACGAATACACAGCAGAGCAGTTTCAAGGAAACGTTTCTCCTGAGTTTTAGACGAAGTTTCCGGCGGTTTAGTACGTATGCCGACATTGGGCTGGAAATACCGGTATTGGGATTCTGCACAGAAAGGGTTTGCAAACCGCTGAATCCACACGTGAGTTTAACTCTGTCACTTGAATGCACACATTGACAACCATTCGGTTAGATAGCTCCGTTTTGGTTTTAGAAGCAGATATTTATCTGTACAGCCTATGGTCCCATTCACTCGGGAATATCCCAGCGCAGCTCCTAGAAGAAACGTGTTTCTGACTCGCTGAATCTCAACATAGATTCAACTCTCTTAGGTGAACGAACGCACAGCAGAGCAGTTTCAAGGAAACGATTCTCCTGAGTTTTAAACCAAGTTTACTGCTGTTTACTACGCATGCCGGCATTGGGCTGGAAATACCGGTATTGGGATTCTGCACAGAAAGGGTTTGCAAACCGCTGAATGCACACGTGAGTTTAACTCTGTCAGTTGAATGCGCACATTGATAATCATTCAGTTAGATAGCTCCGTTTTGGTTTTAGAAGCAGATATTTCTCTGTACAGCATATGGTCCCATTCACTCGGGAATATCACAACGCAGCTCCTAGATGAAACGTCTTTCTGACTCGCTGAATCTCAACATAGATTCAACTCTCTTAGGTGAACGAACGCACAGCAGAGCAGTTTCAAGGAAACGTTTCTCCTGAGTTTTAGACGAAGTTACCGGCAGTTTAGTACGTATGCTGGCATTGGGCTGGAAATACCGGTATTGGGATTCTGCACAGAAAGGGTTTGCAAACCGCTGAATCCACACGTGAGTTTAACTCTGTCAGTTGAATGCACACATTGACAACCATTCAGTTAGATAGCTCCGTTTTGGTTTTAGAAGCAGATATTTATCTGTACAGCCTATGGTCCCATTCACTCGGGAATATCCCAGCGCAGCTCCTAGAAGAAACGTGTTTCTGACTCGCTGAATCTCAACATAGATTCAACTCTCTTAGGTGAACGAACGCACAGCACAGCAGTTTCAAGGAAACGATTCTCCTGAGTTTTAGACCAAGTTTACTGCTGTTTAGAACGTATGCCGGCATTGGGATGGAAATACCGGTTTTGGGATTCTGCACAGAAACGGTTTGCAAACCGCTGAATGCACACGTGAGTTTAACTCTGTCAGTTGAATGCGCACATTGACAAGCATTCAGTTAGAAAGCTCCGTTTTGGTTTTAGAAGCAGATATTTCTCTGTACAGCCTATGGTCCCATTCACTCGGGAATATCCCAAGGCAGCTTCTAGAAGAAACGTGTTTCTGATTCTCTGAATCTCAACATAGATTCAACTCTCTTAGGTGAACGAATGCACAGCAGAGCAGTTTCAAGGAAACCTTTCTCCTGTGTTTTAGACGAAGTTTCCTGCGGTTTAGGACGTATGCCGGCATTGGGCTGGAAATACCGGTTTTGGGATTCTGCACAGAAACGGTTTGCAAATCGCTGAATCCACACGTGAGTTTTACTCTGTCAATTGAATGCACAAATTGACAACCATTCAGTTAGATAGCTCCGTTTTGGTTTTAGAAGCAGATATTTCTCTGTACAGCCTATGGTCCCATTCACTCGGGAATATCACAACGCAGCTCCTAGAAGAAACGTGTTTCTTACTCGCTGAATCTCAACATAGATTCAGCTCTCTTAGGTGAACGAACGCACAGCAGAGCAGTTTCAAGGAAACGTTTCTCCTGAGTTTTAGACGAAGTTACCGGCAGTTTAGTACGTATGCTGGCATTGGGCTGGAAATACCGGTATTGGGATTCTGCACAGAAAGGGTTTGCAAACCGCTGAATCCACACGTGAGTTTTACTCTGTCAGTTGAAGGCACACATTGTCAACCATTTTGTTAGACAGCTCCCTTTTGATTTTAGAAGCAGATATTTCGCTGTACAGCCTATGGTCCCATTCACTCGGGAATATCCCAACGCAGCTCCTAGAAGAAACGTATTTCTGACTCGCTGAATCTCAACATAGATTCAACTCTCTTAGGTGAACGAACGCACAGCAGAGCAGTTTCAAGGAAACGATTCTCCTGAGTTTTAAACCAAGTTTACTGCTGTTTACTACGCATGCCGGCATTGGGATGGAAATACCGGGTTTGGGATTCTGCACAGAAACGGTTTGCAAACCGCTGAATGCACACGTGAGTTTAACTCTCTCAGTTGAATGCGCACATTGATAATCATTCAGTTAGATAGCTCCGTTTTGGTTTTAGAAGCAGATATTTCTCTGTACAGCCTATGGTCCCATTCACTCGGGAATATCCCAACGCAGCTCCTAGAAGAATCGTGTTTCTGACTCGCTGAATCTCAACATAGATTCAACTCTCTTAGGTGAACGAATGCACAGCAGAGCAGTTTCAAGGAAACCTTTCTCCTGAGTTTTAGACGAAGTTTCCTGCGGTTTAGGACGTATGCCGGCATTGGGCTGGAAATACCGGTATTGGGATTCTGCACAGAAAGGGTTTGCAAACCGCTGAATACACACGTCAGTTTAACTCTGTCAGTTGAATGCACACATTGACAACCATTCAGTTAGATAGCTCCGTTTTGGTTTTAGAAGCAGATATTTCTCTGTACAGCCTATGGTCCCATTCACTCCGGAATATCCCAGCACAGCTCCTAGAAGAAACGTGTTTCTGACTCGCTGAATCTCAACATAGATTCAACTCTCTTAGGTGAACGAACGCACAGCAGAGCAGTTTCAAGGAAACGTTTCTCCTGAGTTTTAGACGAAGTTTCCTACCGTTTAGTACGTATGCCGGCATTGGGTTGGAAATACCGGTTTTGCGATTCTGCAAAGAAAGGGTTTGCCAAAAGCTGAATCCACACGTTAGTTGAACTCTGTCACTTGAATGCACACATTGACAACCATTCAGGTAGATAGCTCCGTTTTGGTTTTAGAAGCAGATATGTCTCTGTACAGCCTTTGGCACCATTCACTCGGGAATATCCCTACGCAGCTCCTAGAAGAAACGTGTTTCTGACTCGCTGAATCTCAACATAGATTCAACTCTCTTAGGTGAACGAACGAACAGCAGAGCAGTTTCAAGGAAACGTTTCTCCTGAGTTTTAGACGAAGTTTCCTGAGGTTTAGTACGTATGCCGGCATTCGGATGGAAATGCCGGTTTTGCGATTCTGCACAGAAAGGGTTTGCAAACCGCTGAATCCACACGTGAGTTTAACTCTGTCAGTTGAATGCACACATTGACAACCATTCAGTTAGATAGCTCCGTTTTGGTTTTAGAAGCAGATATTTCTCTGTACAGCCTATGGTCCCATTCCCTCGGGAATATACCAACGCAGCTCCTAGAAGAAACGTGTTTCTGACTCGCTGAATCTCAACATAGATTCAACTCTCTTAGGTGAACGAACGCACAGCACAGCAGTTTCAAGGAAATGATTCTCCTGAGTTTTAGACCAAGTTTACTGCTGTTTAGGACGTATGCCGGCATTGGGATGGAAATACCGGTTTTGGGATCCTGCACAGAAAGGGTTTGCAAACCGCTGAATCCACACGTGTGTTTAACTCTGTCAGTTGAATGCACACAATGTCAACCATTTTGTTAGACAGCTCCGTTTTGATTTTAGAAGCAGATATTTCGCTGTACAGCCTATGGTCCCATTCACTCGGGAATATCCCAACGCACCTCCTAGAAGAAACGTATTTCTGACGCGCTGAATCTCAACATAGATTCAACTCTCTTAGGTTAACGAACGCACAGCAGAACAGTTTCAAGGAAACGATTCTCCTGAGTTTTAAACCAAGTTTACTGAGGTTTAGTACGTATGCCGGCATTGGGATGGAAATACTGGTTTTGGGATTCTGCACAGAAACGGTTTGCAAACGGCTGAATGCACACGTGAGTTTAACTCTGTCAGTTGAATGCGCACATTGATAATCATTCAGTTAGATAGATCCGTTTTGGTTTTAGAAGCAGATATTTCTCTGTACAGCCTATGGTCCCATTCACTCGGGAATATCCCAACGCAGCTCCTAGAAGAAACGTGTTTCTGACTCGCTGAATCTCAACATAGATTCAACTCCCTTAGGTGAACGAATGCACAGCAGAGCAGTTTCAAGTAAACGTTTCTCCTGAGTTTTAGACGAAGTTTCCTGCGGTTTAGGACGTATGCCGGCATTGGGCTGGAAATACCGGTTTTGGGATTCTGCAAAGAAAGGGATTGCCAACCTCTGAATCCACACGTGAGTTTAACTCTGTCACTTGAATGCACACATTGACAACCATTCAGTTAGATAGCTCCGTTTTGGTTTTAGAAGCAGATATTTATCTGTACAGCCTATGGTCCCATTCACTCGGGAATATCCCAGCGCAGCTCCCAGAAGAAACGTGTTTCTGACTCGCTGAATCTCAACATAGATTCAACTCTCTTAGGTGAACGAACGCACAGCACAGCAGTTTCAAGGAAACGATTCTCCTGAGTTTTAGACCAAGTTTACTGCTGTTTAGTACGTATGCCGGCATTGGGATGGAAATACCGGTTTTGGGATTCTGCACAAAAACGGTTTGCAAACCGCTGAATGCACACGTGAGTTTAACTCTGTCAGTTGAATGCGCACATTGACAAGCATTCAGTTAGATAGCTCCGTTTTGGTTTTTGAAGCAGATATTCAGATATTTCTCTGTACAGCCTATGGTCCCATTCACTCGGGAATATCCCAACGCAGCTTCTAGAAGAAACGTGTTTCTGACTCGCTGAATCTCAACATAGATTCAACTCTCTTAGGTGAACGAATGCACAGCAGAGTAGTTTCAAGGAAACCTTTCTCCTGTGTTTTAGACGACGTTTCCTGCGGTTTAGGACGTATGCCGGCATTGGGCTGGAAATACCGGTTTTGGGATTCTGCACAGAAACGGTTTGCAAATCGCTGAATCCACACGTGAGCTTTACTCTGTCAATTGAATGCATAAATTGACAACCATTCAGTAAGATAGCTCCGTTTTGGTTTTAGAAGCAGATATTTCTCTGTACAGCCTATGGTCCCATTCACTCGGGAATATCCCAACGCAGCTCCTAGAAGAAACGTGTTTCTGACTCGCTGAATCTCCACATAGATTCAACTCCCTTAGGGGAACGAATGCAGAGCAGAGCAGTTTCAAGGAAACGTTTCTCCTGAGTTTTAGACGAAGTTTCCGGCGGTTTAGTACGTATGCCGACATTGGGCTGGAAATACCGGTATTGGGATTCTGCACAGAAAGGGTTTGCAAACCGCTGAATCCACACGTGAGTTTAACTCTGTCACTTGAATGCACACATTGACAACCATTCAGTTAGATAGCTCCGTTTTGGTTTTAGAAGCAGATATTTATCTGTACAGCCTATGGTCCCATTCACTCGGGAATATCCCAGCGCAGCTCCTAGAAGAAACGTGTTTCTGACTCGCTGAATCTCAACATAGATTCAACTCTCTTAGGTGAACGAACGCACAGCACAGCAGTTTCAAGGAAACGATTCTCCTGAGTTTTAGACCAAGTTTACTGCTGTTTAGAACGTATGCCGGCATTGGGATGGAAATACCGGTATTGGGATTCTGCACAGAAAGGGTTTGCAAACCGCTGAATGCACACGTGAGTTTAACTCTGTCAGTTGAATGCGCACATTGACAAGCATTCAGTTAGAAAGCTCCGTTTTGGTTTTAGAAGCAGATATTTCTCTGTACAGCCTATGGTCCCATTCACTCGGGAATATCCCAAGGCAGCTTGTAGAAGAAACGTGTTTCTGATTCTCTGAATCTCAACATAGATTCAACTCTCTTAGGTGAACGAATGCACAGCAGAGCAGTTTCAAGGAAACCTTTCTCCTGTGTTTTAGACGAAGTTTCCTGCGGTTTAGGACGTATGCCGGCATTGGGCTGGAAATACCGGTTTTGGGATTCTGCACAGAAACGGTTTGCAAATCGCTGAATCCACACGTGAGTTTTACTCTGTCAATTGAATGCACAAATTGACAACCATTCAGTTAGATAGCTCCGTTTTGGTTTTAGAAGCAGATATTTCTCTGTACAGCCTATGGTCCCATTCACTCGGGAATATCACAACGCAGCTCCTAGAAGAAACGTGTTTCTGACTCGCTGAATCTCAACATAGATTCAGCTCTCTTAGGTGAACGAACGCACAGCAGAGCAGTTTCAAGGAAACGTTTCTCCTGAGTTTTAGACGAAGTTACCGGCAGTTTAGTACGTATGCTGGCATTGGGCTGGAAATACCGGTATTGGGATTCTGCACAGAAAGGGTTTGCAAACCGCTGAATCCACACGTGAGTTTTACTCTGTCATTTGAAGGCACACATTGTCAACCATTTTGTTAGACAGCTCCCTTTTGATTTTAGAAGCAGATATTTCGCTGTACAGCCTATGGTCCCATTCACTCGGGAATATCCCAACGCAGCTCCTAGAAGAAACGTGTTTCTGACTCGCTGAATCTCAACATAGATTCAACTCTCTTAGGTGAACGAACGCACAGCAGAGCAGTTTCAAGGAAACGATTCTCCTGAGTTTTAGACCAAGTTTACTGCTGTTTAGTACGTATGCCGGCATTGGGATGGAAATACCGGTTTTGGGATTCTGCACAGAAACGGTTTGCAAACCGCTGAATCCTCACGTGACTTTATCTCTGTCAGTTGAATGCGCACATTGACAAGCATTCAGTTAGATAGCTCCGTTTTGGTTTTAGAAGCAGATATTTCTCTGTACAGCCTATGGTCCCATTCACTCGGGAATATCCCAACGCAGCTCCTAGAAGAAACGTGTTTCTGACTTGCTGAATCTCAACATAGATTCAACTCTCTTAGGTGAACGAATGCACAGCAGAGCAGTTTCAAGGAAACCTTTCTCCTGAGTTTTAGACGAAGTTTCCTGCGGTTTAGGACGTATGCCGGCATTGGGCTGGAAATACCGGTATTGGGATTCTGCACAGAAAGGGTTTGCAAACCGCTGAATCCACACGTGAGTTTTACTCTGTCACTTGAATGCACACATTGACAACCATTCAGTTAGATAGCTACGTTTTGGTTTTAGAAGCAGATATTTCTCTGTACAGCCTATGGTCCCATTCACTCGGGAATATCCCAACGCAGCTCCAAGAAGAAAAGTGTTTCTGACTCGCTGAATCTCAACATAGATTCAACTCTCTTAGGTGAACGAACACACAGCAGAGCAGTTTCAAGGAAACGTTTCTCCTGAGTTTTAGACGAAGTTACCGGCGGTTTAGTACGTATGCTGGCATTGGGCTGGAAATACCGGTATTGGGATTCTGCACAGAAAGGGTTTGCAAACCGCTGAATGCACACGTCAGTTTAACTCTGTCAGTTGAATTCACACATTGACAACCATTCAGATAGATAGCTCCGTTTTGGTTTTAGAAGCAGATATTTCTCTGTACAGCCTATGGTCCCATTCACTCGGGAATATCCCAACACAGCTCCTTGAAGAAACGTGTTTCTGACTCGCTAAACATCAACATATATTCAACTCTCTTAGGTGAACGAACGCACAGCAGAGCAGTTTCAAGGAAACGTTTCTCCTGAGTTTTAGGCGAAGTTTCCTGCGGTTTAGTACGTATGCCGTCATTGGGTTGGAAATCCCGGTTTTGGGATTCTGCAAAGAAAGAGTTTGCCAACCGCTGAATCCACACGTGAGTTTAACTCTGTCACTTGAATGCACACATTGACAACCATTCAGTTAGATAGCTCCGTTTTGGTTTTAGAAGCAGATATTTCTCTGTACAGCCTATGGTCCCATTCACTCGGGAATATCCCAGCGCAGCTCCTAGAAGAAACGTGTTTCTGACTCGCTGAATCTCCACATAGATTCAACTCTCTTAGGTGAACGAATGCACAGCAGAGCAGTTTCAAGGAAACGTTTCTCCTGAGTTTTAGTCGAAGTTTTCGGCGGTTTAGTACGTATGCCGGCATTGGGCTGGAAATACCGGTATTGGGATTCTGCACAGAAAGGGTTTGCAAACCGCTGAATCCACACGTGAGTTTAACTCTGTCAGTTGAATGCACACATTGACAACCATTCAGTTAGATAGCTCCGTTTTGGTTTTAGAAGCAGATATTTCTCTGTACAGCCTATGGTCCCATTCACTCGGGAATATCCCAAGGCAGCTCCTAGAAGAAACGTGTTTCTGACTCGCTGAATGTCAACATAGATTCAACTCTCTTAGGTGAACGAACGCACAGCAGAGCAGTTTCAAGGAAACGATTTTCCTGAGTTTTAGACCAAGTTTACTGCTGTTTAGTACATATGCCGGCATTGGGATGGAAATACCGGTTTTGGGATTCTGCACAGAAACGGTTTGCAAACTGCTGAATCCTCACGTGAGTTTAACTCTGTCAGTGGAATGCACACATTGACAAGCATTCAGTTAGATAGCTCCGTTTTGGTTTTAGAAGCAGATATTTCTCTGTACAGCCTATGGTCCCATTCACTCGGGAATATCCCAAGGCAGCTCCTAGAAGAAACGTGTTACTGACTCGCTGAATCTCAACATAGATTCAACTCTCTTAGGTGAACGAATGCACAGCAGAGCAGTTTCAAGGAAACCTTTCTCCTGAGTTTTAGACGAAGTTTCCTGTGGTTTATTACGTATGCCGGCATTGGACCGGAAATACCGGTTTTGGGATTCTGCACAGAAAGGTTTTGCACACCGCTGAATCCACACGTCAGTTTAACTCTGTCAGTTGAATGCACACATTGACAAGCATTCAGTTAGATAGCTCCGTTTTGGTTTTAGAAGCAGATATTTCTCTTTACAGCCTATGGTCCCATTCACTCGGGAATATCCCAACGCAGCTCCTAGAAGAAATGTGTTTCTGACTCGCTGAATCTCCACATAGATGCAACTCCCTTAGGTGAACGAATGCACAGCAGAGCAGTTTCAAGGAAACGTTTCTCCTGAGTTTTAGACGAAGTTACCGGCAGTTTAGTACGTATGCTGGCATTGGGCTGGAAATACCGGTATTGGGATTCTGCACAGAAAGGGTTTGCAAACCGCTGAATCCACACGTCAGTTTAACTCTGTCAGTTGAATGCACACATTGACAACCATTCAGTTAGATAGCTCCGTTTTGGTTTTAGAAGCAGATATTTCTCTGTACAGCCTATGGTCCCATTCACTCGGGAATATCCCAACACAGCTCCTAGAAGAAACGTGTTTCTGACTCGCTGAATGTCAACATAGATTCAACTCTCTTAGGTGAACGAACGCACAGCAGAGCAGTTTCAAGGAAACGTTTCTCCTGAGTTTTAGACGAAGTTTCCTGCGGTTTAGGACGTATGCCGACATTGGGCTGGAAATACCGGTTTTGGGATTCTGCACAGAAAGGGTTTGCAAACCGCTGAATCCACACGTGAGTTTTACTATGTCAGTTGAATGCACACATTGACAAGCATTCAGTTAGATAGCTCTGTTTTGGTTTTAGTAGCAGATATTTCTCTGTACATCCTATGGTCCCATTCACTCGGGAATATCCCAAGGCAGCTCCTAGAAGAAACGTGTTTCTGACACGCTGAATCTCAACATAGATTCAGCTCTCTTAGGTGACCGAATGCACAGCAGAGCAGTTTCAAGGAAACCTTTCTCCTGAGTTTTAGACGAAGTTTCCTGCGGTTTAGGACGTATGCCGGCATTGGACTGGAAATACCGGTTTTGGGATTCTGCAAAGAAAGGTTTTGCAAACCGCGGAATCCACACGTGAGTTTTACTCTGTCACTTGAATGCACACATTGACAACCATTTAGTTAGATAGCTCCGTTTTGGTTTTAGAAGCAGATATTTCTCTGTACAGGCTATGGTCCCATTCACTCGGGAATATCCCAACGCAGCTCCAAGAAGAAACGTGTTTCTGACTCGCTGAATCTCAACATAGATTCAACTCTCTTAGGTGAACGAACACACAGCAGAGCAGTTTCAAGGAAACGTTTCTCCTGTGATTTAGACGAAGTTTCCGGCGGTTTAGTACGTATGCCGGCATTGGGCTGGAAATACCGGTATTGGGATTCTGCACAGAAAGGGTTTGCAAACCGCTGAATCCACACGTCAGTTTAACTCTGTCAGTTGAATTCACACTTTGACAACCATTCAGTTAGATAGCTCCGTTTTGGTTTTAGAAGCAGATATTTCTCTGTACAGCCTATGGTCCCATTCACTCGGGAATATCCCAACACAGCTCCGAGAAGAAACGTGTTTCTGACTCGCTGAATGTCAACATAGATTCAACTCTCTTATGTGAACGAACGCACAGCAGAGCAGTTTCAAGGAAACGTTTCTCCTGAGTTTTAGACGAAGTTTCCTGCGGTTTAGGACGCATGCCGGCATTGGGCTGGAAATACCGGTTTTGGGATTCTGCACAGAAAGGGTTTGCAAACCGCTGAATCCACACGTGAGTTTTACTCTGTCAGTTGAAGGCACACATTGTCAACCATTTTGTTAGACAGCTCCCTTTTGATTTTAAAAGCAGATATTTCGCTGTACAGCCTATGGTCCCATTCACTCGGGAATATCCCAACGCAGCTCCTAGAAGAAACGTGTTTCTGACTCGCTGAATCTCAACATAGATTCAACTCTCTTAGGTGAACGAATGCACAGCAGAGCAGTTTCAAGGAAACCTTTCTCCTGAGTTTTAGACGAAGTTTCCTGCGGTTTAGGACGTATGCCGGCATTGGGCTGGAAATACCGGTATTGGGATTCTGCACAGAAAGGGTTTGCAAACGGCTGAATCCACACGTCAGTTTAACTCTGTCAGTTGAATGCACACATTGACAACCATTCAGTTAGATAGCTCCGTTTTGGTTTTAGAAGCAGATATTTCTCTGTACAGCCTATGGTCCCATTCACTCCGGAATATCCCAGCAGTGCTCCTAGAAGAAACGTGTTTCTGACTCGCTGAATCTCAACATAGATTCAACTCTCTTAGGTGAACGAACGCACAGCAGAGCAGTTTCAAGGAAACGTTTTTCCTGAGTTTTAGACGAAGTTTCCTACCGTTTAGTACGTATGCCGGCATTGGGCTGGAAATACCGGTTTTGGGATTCTGCAAAGAAAGGATTTGCCAACCGCTGAATCCACACGTTAGTTGAACTCTGTCACTTGAATGCACACATTGACAACCATTCAGTTACATAGCTCCGTTTTGGTTTTAGAAGCAGATATTTCTCTGTACAGCCTATGGTCCCATTCACTCGGGAATATCCCAACGCAGCTCCTAGAAGAAACGTGTTTCTGACTCGCTGAATCTCAACATAGATTCAACTCTCTTAGTTGAACGAACGAACAGCAGAGCAGTTTCAAGGAAACGTTTCTCCTGAGTTTTAGACGAAGTTTCCTGAGGTTTAGTACGTATGCCGGCATTCGGATGGAAATACCGGTTTTGCGATTCTGCACAGAAAGGGTTTGCAAACCGCTGAATCCACACGTGAGTTTAACTGTCAGTTGAATGCACACATTGACAACCATTTTGTTAGACAGCTCCGTTTTGGTTTTAGAAGCAGATATTTCGCTGTACAGACTATGGTCCCATTCACTCGGGAATAACCCTACGCAGCTCCTAGAAGAAACGTGTTTCTGACTCGCTGAATCTCAACATAGATTCAACTCTCTTAGGTGAACGAACACACAGCAGAGCAGTTTCAAGGAAACGTTTCTCCTGAGTTTCAGACGAAGTTTCCGGCAGTTTAGTACGTATGCCGGCATTGGGCTGGAAATACCGGTATTGGTTTTCTGCACAGAAAGGGATTGCAAACCGCTGAATCCACACGTGAGTTTAACTCTGTCAGTTGAATGCACACATTGACAACCATTCAGTTAGATAGCTCCGTTTTGGTTTTAGAAGCAGATATTTCTCTCTACAGCCTATGGTCCCATTCACTCGGGAATATCCCAACGCAGCTTCTAGAAGAAACGTGTTTCTGACTCGCTGAATCTCAACATAGATTCAACTCCCTTAGGTGAACGAATGCACAGCAGAGCAGTTTCAAGTAAACGTTTCTCCTGAGTTTTAGACGAAGTTTCCTGCGGTTTAGGACGTATGCCGGCATTGGGCTGGAAATACCGGTTTTGGGATTCTGCAAAGAAAGGGATTGCCAACCTCTGAATCCACACGTGAGTTTAACTCTGTCACTTGAATGCACACATTGACAACCATTCAGTTAGATAGCTCCGTTTTGGTTTTAGAAGCAGATATTTATCTGTACAGCCTATGGTCCCATTCACTCGGGAATATCCCAGCGCAGCTCCCAGAAGAAACGTGTTTCTGACTCGCTGAATCTCAACATAGATTCAACTCTCTTAGGTGAACGAAGGCACAGCACAGCAGTTTCAAGGAAACGATTCTCCTGAGTTTTAGACCAAGTTTACTGCTGTTTAGTACGTATGCCGGCATTGGGATGGAAATACCGGTTTTGGGATTCTGCACAAAAACTGTTTGCAAACCGCTGAATACACACGTGAGTTTAACACTGTCAGTTGAATGCGCACATTGACAAGCATTCAGTTAGATAGCTCCGTTTTGGTTTTTGAAGCAGATATTCAGATATTTCTCTGTACAGCCTATGGTCCCATTCACTCGGGAATATCCCAACGCAGCTTCTAGAAGAAACGTGTTTCTGACTCGCTGAATGTCAACATAGATTCAACTCTCTTAGGTGAACGAATGCACAGCAGAGTAGTTTCAAGGAAACCTTTCTCCTGTGTTTTAGACGACGTTTCCTGCGGTTTAGGACGTATGCCGGCATTGGGCTGGAAATACCGGTTTTGGGATTCTGCACAGAAACGGTTTGCAAATCGCTGAATCCACACGTGAGCTTTACTCTGTCAATTGAATGCATAAATTGACAACCATTCAGTAAGATAGCTCCGTTTTGGTTTTAGAAGCAGATATTTCTCTGTACAGCATATGGTCCCATTCACTCGGGAATATCACAACGCAGCTCCTAGATGAAACGTCTTTCTGACTCGCTGAATCTCAACATAGATTCAACTCTCTTAGGTGAACGAACGCACAGCAGAGCAGTTTCAAGGAAACGTTTCTCCTGAGTTTTAGACGAAGTTACCGGCAGTTTAGTACGTATGCTGGCATTGGGCTGGAAATACCGGTATTGGGATTCTGCACAGAAAGGGTTTGCAAACCGCTGAATCCACACGTGAGTTTAACTCTGTCAGTTGAATGCACACATTGACAACCATTCAGTTAGATAGCTCCGTTTTGGTTTTAGAAGCAGATATTTCTCTGTACAGCCTATGGTCCCATTCACTCGGGAATATCCCAACGCAGCTCCTAGAAGAAACGTGTTTCTGACTCGCTGAATCTCCACATAGATTCAACTCCCTTAGGGGAACGAATGCACAGCAGAGCAGTTTCAAGGAAACGTTTCTCCTGAGTTTTAGACGAAGTTTCCGGCGGTTTAGTACGTATGCCGACATTGGGCTGGAAATACCGGTATTGGGATTCTGCACAGAAAGGGTTTGCAAACCGCTGAATCCACACGTGAGTTTAACTCTGTCACTTGAATGCACACATTGACAACCATTCGGTTAGATAGCTCCGTTTTGGTTTTAGAAGCAGATATTTATCTGTACAGCCTATGGTCCCATTCACTCGGGAATATCCCAGCGCAGCTCCTAGAAGAAACGTGTTTCTGACTCGCTGAATCTCAACATAGATTCAACTCTCTTAGGTGAACGAACGCACAGCAGAGCAGTTTCAAGGAAACGATTCTCCTGAGTTTTAAACCAAGTTTACTGCTGTTTACTACGCATGCCGGCATTGGGCTGGAAATACCGGTATTGGGATTCTGCACAGAAAGGGTTTGCAAACCGCTGAATGCACACGTGAGTTTAACTCTGTCAGTTGAATGCGCACATTGATAATCATTCAGTTAGATAGCTCCGTTTTGGTTTTAGAAGCAGATATTTCTCTGTACAGCCTATGGTCCCATTCACTCGGGAATATCCCAACACAGCTCCTAGAAGAAACGTGTTTCTGACTCGCTAAACATCAACATAGATTCAATTCTCTTAGGTGAACGAACGCACAGCAGAGCAGTTTCAAGGAAACGTTTCTCCTGAATTTTAGGCGAAGTTTCCTGCGGTTTAGTACGTATGCCGTCATTGGGTTGGAAATCCCGGTTTTCGGATTCTGCAAAGAAAGACTTTGCCAACCGCTGAATCCACACGTGAGTTTAACTCTGTCACTTGAATGCACACATTGACAACCATTCAGTTAGATAGCTCCGTTTTGGTTTTAGAAGCAGATATTTCTCTGCACAGCCTATGGTCCCATTCACTCGGGAATATCCCAGCGCAGCTCCTAGAAGAAACGTGTTTCTGACTCGCTGAATCTCCACATAGATTCCACTCTCTTAGGTGAACGAATGCACAGCAGAGCAGTTTCAAGGAAACGTTTCTCCTGAGTTTTAGTCGAAGTTTTCGGCGGTTTAGTACGTATGCCGGCATTGGGCTGGAAATACCGGTATTGGGATTCTGCACAGAAAGGGTTTGCAAACCGCTGAATCCACACGTGAGTTTAACTCTGTCAGTTGAATGCACACATTGACAACCATTCAGTTAGATAGCTCCGTTTTGGTTTTAGAAGCAGATATTTCTCTGTACAGCCCATGGTCCCATTCACTCGGGAATATCCCAAGGCAGCTCCTAGAAGAAACGAGTTTCTGACTCGCTGAATCTCAACATAGATTCAACTCTATTAGGTGAACGAATGCACAGCAGAGCAGTTTCAAGGAAACCTTTCTCCTGAGTTTTAGACGAAGTTTCCTACGGTTTAGGACGTATGCCGGCATTGGGCTGGAAATATCGGTTTTGGGATTCTACAAAGAAAGGGTTTGCCAACCGCTGAATCCACACGTGAGTTTAACTCTGTCACTTGAATGCACACATTGACAACCATTCAGTTAGATAGCTCCGTTTTGGTTTTAGAAGCAGATATTTATCTGTACAGCCTATGGTCCCATTCACTCGGGAATATCCCAGCTCAGCTACAAGAAGAAACGTGTTTCTGACTCGCTGAATCTCAACATAGATTCAACTCTCTTAGGTGAACGAACGCACAGCACAGCAGTTTCAAGGAAATGATTCTCCTGAGTTTTAGACCAAGTTTACTGCTGTTTAGTACGTATGCCGGCATTGGGATGGAAATACCGGTTTTGGGATCCTGCACAGAAAGGGTTTGCAAACCGCTGAATCCACACGTGTGTTTAACTCTGTCAGTTGAATGCACACAATGTCAACCATTTTGTTAGACAGCTCCGTTTTGATTTTAGAAGCAGATATTTCGCTGTACAGCCTATGGTCCCATTCACTCGGGAATATCCCAACGCACCTCCTAGAAGAAACGTATTTCTGACTCGCTGAATCTCAACATAGATTCATCTCTCTTAGGTTAAGGAACGCACAGCAGAACAGTTTCAAGGAAACGATTCTCCTGAGTTTTAAACCAAGTTTACTGAGGTTTAGTACGTATGCCGGCATTGGGATGGAAATACTGGTTTTGGGATTCTGCACAGAAACGGTTTGCAACGGCTGAATGCACACGTGAGTTTAACTCTGTCAGTTGAATGCGCACATTGATAATCATTCAGTTAGATAGCTCCGTTTTGGTTTTAGAAGCAGATATTTCTCTGTACATCCTATGGTCCCATTCACTCGGGAATATCCCAACGCAGCTCCTAGAAGAAACGTGTTTCTGACTCGCTGAATCTCAACATAGATTCAACTCCCTTAGGTGAACGAACGCACAGCAGAGCAGTTTCAAGTAAACGTTTCTCCTGAGTTTTAGACGAAGTTTCCTGCGGTTTAGGACGTATGCCGGCATTGGGCTGGAAATACCGGTTTTGGGATTCTGCAAAGAAAGGGATTGCCAACCTCTGAATCCACACGTGAGTTTAACTCTGTCACTTGAATGCACACATTGACAACCATTCAGTTAGATAGCTCCGTTTTGGTTTTAGAAGCAGATATTTCTCTGTACAGCCTATGGTCCCATTCACTCGGGAATATCCCAGCGCAGCTCCCAGAAGAAACGTGTTTCTGACTCGCTGAATCTCAACATAGATTCAACTCTCTTAGGTGAACGAACGCACAGCACAGCAGTTTCAAGGAAACGATTCTCCTGAGTTTTAGACCAAGTTTACTGCTGTTTAGTACGTATGCCGGCATTGGGATGGAAATACCGGTTTTGGGATTCTGCACAAAAACGGTTTGCAAACCGCTGAATGCACACGTGAGTTTAACTCTGTCAGTTGAATGCGCACATTGACAAGCATTCAGTTAGATAGCTCCGTTTTGGTTTTTGAAGCAGATATTCAGATATTTCTCTGTACAGCCTATGGTCCCATTCACTCGGGAATATCCCAACGCAGCTTCTAGAAGAAACGTGTTTCTGACTCGCTGAATCTCAACATAGATTCAACTCTCTTAGGTGAACGAATGCACAGCAGAGTAGTTTCAAGGAAACCTTTCTCCTGTGTTTTAGACGACGTTTCCTGCGGTTTAGGACGTATGCCGGCATTGGGCTGGAAATACCGGTTTTGGGATTCTGCACAGAAACGGTTTGCAAATCGCTGAATACACACGTGAGCTTTACTCTGTCAATTGAATGCATAAATTGACAACCATTCAGTAAGATAGCTCCGTTTTGGTTTTAGAAGCAGATATTTCTCTGTACAGCATATGGTCCCATTCACTCGGGAATATCACAACGCAGCTCCTAGATGAAACGTCTTTCTGACTCGCTGAATCTCAACATAGATTCAACTCTCTTAGGTGAACGAACGCACAGCAGAGCAGTTTCAAGGAAACGTTTCTCCTGAGTTTTAGACGAAGTTACCGGCAGTTTAGTACGTATGCTGGCATTGGGCTGGAAATACCGGTATTGGGATTCTGCACAGAAAGGGTTTGCAAACCGCTGAATCCACACGTGAGTTTAACTCTCTCAGTTGAATGCACACATTGACAACCATTCAGTTAGATAGCTCCGTTTTGGTTTTAGAAGCAGATATTTCTCTGTACAGCCTATGGTCCCATTCACTCGGGAATATCCCAACGCAGCTCCTAGAAGAAACGTATTTCTGACTCGCTGAATCTCAACATAGATTCAACTCTCTTAGGTGAACGAACGCACAGCAGAGCAGTTTCAAGGAAACGATTCTCCTGAGTTTTAAACCAAGTTTACTGCTGTTTACTACGCATGCCGGCATTGGGATGGAAATACCGGGTTTGGGATTCTGCACAGAAACGGTTTGCAAACCGCTGAATGCACACGTGAGTTTAACTCTCTCAGTTGAATGCGCACATTGATAATCATTCAGTTAGATAGCTCCGTTTTGGTTTTAGAAGCAGATATTTCTCTGTACAGCCTATGGTCCCATTCACTCGGGAATATCCCAACGCAGCTCCTAGAAGAATCGTGTTTCTGACTCGCTGAATCTCAACATAGATTCAACTCTCTTAGGTGAACGAATGCACAGCAGAGCAGTTTCAAGGAAACCTTTCTCCTGAGTTTTAGACGAAGTTTCCTGCGGTTTAGGACGTATGCCGGCATTGGGCTGGAAATACCGGTATTGGGATTCTGCACAGAAAGGGTTTGCAAACCGCTGAATACACACGTCAGTTTAACTCTGTCAGTTGAATGCACACATTGACAACCATTCAGTTAGATAGCTCCGTTTTGGTTTTAGAAGCAGATATTTCTCTGTACAGCCTATGGTCCCATTCACTCCGGAATATCCCAGCACAGCTCCTAGAAGAAACGTGTTTCTGATTCGCTGAATCTCAACATAGATTCAACTCTCTTAGGTGAACGAACGCACAGCAGAGCAGTTTCAAGGAAACGTTTCTCCTGAGTTTTAGACGAAGTTTCCTACCGTTTAGTACGTATGCCGGCATTGGGTTGGAAATACCGGTTTTGCGATTCTGCAAAGAAAGGGTTTGCCAACCGCTGAATCCACACGTTAGTTGAACTCTGTCACTTGAATGCACACATTGACAACCATTCAGGTAGATAGCTCCGTTTTGGTTTTAGAAGCAGATATGTCTCTGTACAGCCTTTGGCACCTTTCACTCGGGAATATCCCTACGCAGCTCCTAGAAGAAACGTGTTTCTGACTCGCTGAATCTCAACATGGATTCAACTCTCTTAGGTGAACGAACGAACAGCAGAGCAGTTTCAAGGAAACGTTTCTCCTGAGTTTTAGACGAAGTTTCCTGAGGTTTAGTACGTATGCCGGCATTCGGATGGAAATGCCGGTTTTGCGATTCTGCACAGAAAGGGTTTGCAAACCGCTGAATCCACACGTGAGTTTAACTCTGTCAGTTGAATGCACACATTGACAACCATTCAGTTAGATAGCTCCGTTTTGGTTTTAGAAGCAGATATTTCTCTGTACAGCCTATGGTCCCATTCCCTCGGGAATATACCAACGCAGCTCCTAGAAGAAACGTGTTTCTGACTCTCTGAATCTCAACATAGATTCAACTCTCTTAGGTGAACGAACGCACAGCACAGCAGTTTCAAGGAAATGATTCTCCTGAGTTTTAGACCAAGTTTACTGCTGTTTAGTACGTATGCCGGCATTGGGATGGAAATACCGGTTTTGGGATCCTGCACAGAAAGGGTTTGCAAACCGCTGAATCCACACGTGTGTTTAACTCTGTCAGTTGAATGCACACAATGTCAACCATTTTGTTAGACAGCTCCGTTTTGATTTTAGAAGCAGATATTTCGCTGTACAGCCTATGGTCCCATTCACTCGGGAATATCCCAACGCACCTCCTAGAAGAAACGTATTTCTGACGCGCTGAATCTCAACATAGATTCAACTCTCTTAGGTTAACGAACGCACAGCAGAACAGTTTCAAGGAAACGATTCTCCTGAGTTTTAAACCAAGTTTACTGAGGTTTAGTACGTATGCCGGCATTGGGATGGAAATACTGGTTTTGGGATTCTGCACAGAAACGGTTTGCAAACGGCTGAATGCACACGTGAGTTTTACTCTGTCAGTTGAATGCGCACATTGATAATCATTCAGTTAGATAGCTCCGTTTTGGTTTTAGAAGCAGATATTTCTCTGTACATCCTATGGTCCCATTCACTCGGGAATATCCCAACGCAGCTCCTAGAAGAAACGTGTTTCTGACTCGCTGAATCTCAACATAGATTCAACTCCCTTAGGTGAACGAATGCACAGCAGAGCAGTTTCAAGTAAACGTATCTCCTGAGTTTTAGACGAAGTTTCCTGCGGTTTAGGACGTATGCCGGCATTGGGCTGGAAATACCGGTTTTGGGATTCTGCAAAGAAAGGGATTGCCAACCTCTGAATCCACACGTGAGTTTAACTCTGTCACTTGAATGCACACATTGACAACCATTCAGTTAGATAGCTCCGTTTTGGTTTTAGAAGCAGATATTTCTCTGTACAGCCTATGATCCCATTCACTCGGGAATATCCCAGCGCAGCTCCCAGAAGAAACGTGTTTCTGACTCGCTGAATCTCAACATAGATTCAACTCTCTTAGGTGAACGAACGCACAGCACAGCAGTTTCAAGGAAACGATTCTCCTGAGTTTTAGACCAAGTTTACTGCTGTTTAGTACGTATGCCGGCATTGGGATGGAAATACCGGTTTTGGGATTCTGCACAAAAACGGTTTGCAAACCGCTGAATGCAAACGTGAGTTTAACTCTGTCAGTTGAATGCGCACATTGACAAGCATTCAGTTAGATAGCTCCGTTTTGGTTTTTGAAGCAGATATTCAGATATTTCTCTGTACAGCCTATGGTCCCATTCACTCGGGAATATCCCAACGCAGCTTCTAGAAGAAACGTGTTTCTGACTCGCTGAATCTCAACATAGATTCAACTCTCTTAGGTGAACGAATGCACAGCAGAGTAGTTTCAAGGAAACCTTTCTCCTGTGTTTTAGACGACGTTTCCTGCGGTTTAGGACGTATGCCGGCATTGGGCTGGAAATACCGGTTTTGGGATTCTGCACAGAAACGGTTTGCAAATCGCTGAATCCACACGTGAGCTTTACTCTGTCAATTGAATGCATAAATTGACAACCATTCAGTTAGATAGCTCCGTTTTGGTTTTAGAAGCAGATATTTCTCTGTACAGCCTATGGTCCCATTCACTCGGGAATATCCCAGCCCAGCTCCTAGAAGAAACGTGTTTCTGACTCGCTGAATCTCCACATAGATTCAACTCTCTTAGGTGAACGAATGCACAGCAGAGCAGTTTCAAGGAAACGTTTCTCCTGAGTTTTAGTCGAAGTTTTCGGCGGTTTAGTACGTATGCCGGCATTGGGCTGGAAATACCGGTATTGGGATTCTGCACAGAAAGGGTTTGCAAACCGCTGAATCCACACGTGAGTTTAACTCTGTCAGTTGAATGCACACATTGACAACCATTCAGTTAGATAGCTCCGTTTTGGTTTTAGAAGCAGATATTTCTCTGTACAGCCTATGGTCCCATTCACTCGGGAATATCCCAAGGCAGCTCCTAGAAGAAACGAGTTTCTGACTCGCTGAATCTCAACATAGATTCAACTCTCTTAGGTGAACGAACGCACTGCAAAGCAGTTTCAAGCAAACGATTCTCCTGAGTTTTAGACCAAGTTTACTGCTGTTTAGTACGTATGCCGGCATTGCGATGGAAATACCGGTTTTGGGATTCTGCACAGAAAGGGTTTGCAAACCGCTGAATCCACACGTCAGTTTAACTCTGTCAGTTGAATGCACACATTGACAAGCATTCAGTTAGATAGCTCCGTTTTGGTTTTAGAAGCAGATATTTCTCTTTACAGCCTATGGTCCCATTCACTCGGGAATATCCCAACGCAGCTCCAAGAAGAAACGTGTTTCTGACTCGCTGAATCTCAACATAGATTCAACTCTCTTAGGTGAACGAACGCACAGCAGAGGAGTTTCAAGGAAACGTTTCTCCTGAGTTTTAGACGAAGTTTCCTGAGGTTTAGTACGTATGCCGGCATTGGACTGGAAATACCAGTTTTGGGTTTCTGCAAAGAAAGGGTTTGCTAACCGCTGAATCCACACGTGAGTTTAACTCTGTCACTTGAATGCACACATTGACAACCATTCAGTTAGATAGCTCCGTTTTGGTTTTAGAAGCAGATATTTCTCTGTACAGCCTATGGTCCCATTCACTCGGGAATATCCCAACGCAGCTCCTAGAAGAAATGTGTTTCTGACTCGCTGAATCTCCACATAGATGCAACTCCCTTAGGTGAACGAATGCACAGCAGAGCAGTTTCAAGGAAACGTTTCTCCTGAGTTTTAGACGAAGTTTCCGGCGGTTTAGTACGTATGCCGACTATGGGCTGGAAATACCGGTATTGGGATTCTGCACAGAAAGGCTTTGCAAACCTCTGAATCCACACGTGAGTTTAACTCTGTCAGATGAATGCAGACATTGACAACCATTCAGTTAGATAGCTCCGTTTTGGTTTTAGAAGCAGATATTTCTCTGTACAGCCTATGGTCCCATTCACTCGGGAATATCCCAACACAGCTCCTAGAAGAAACGTGTTTCTGACTCGCTGTATCTCAACATAGATTCAACTCTCTTAGGTGAACGAACTCACAGCAGAGCAGTTTCAAGGAAACGTTTCTCCTGAGTTTTAGACGAAGTTTCCTGAGGTTTAGTACGTATGCCGGCATTGGGATGGAAATACCGGTTTTGCGATTCTGCACAGAAAGGGTTGGCAAACCGCTGAATCCACACGTGAGTTTAACTCTGTCAGTTGAATGCACACATTGACAACCATTTTGTTAGACAGCTCCGTTTTGGTTTTAGAAGCAGATACTTCGCTGTACAGCCTATGGTCCCATTCACTCGGGAATAACCCAACGCAGCTCCTAGAAGAAACGTGTTTCTGACTCGCTGAATGTCAACATAGATTCAACTCTCTTAGGTGAACGAACGCACAGCAGAGCAGTTTCAAGGAAACGATTTTCCTGAGTTTTAGACCAAGTTTACTGCTGTTTAGTACATATGCCGGCATTGGGATGGAAATACCGGTTTTGGGATTCTGCACAGAAACGGTTTGCAAACTGCTGAATCCTCACGTGAGTTTAACTCTGTCAGTGGAATGCACACTTTGACAAGCATTCAGTTAGATAGCTCCGTTTTGGTTTTAGAAGCAGATATTTCTCTGTACAGCCTATGGTCCCATTCACTCGGGAATATCCCAAGGCAGCTCCTAGAAGAAACGTGTTTCTGACTCGCTGAATCTCAACATAGATTCAACTCTCTTAGGTGAACGAATGCACAGCAGAGCAGTTTCAAGGAAACCTTTCTCCTGAGTTTTAGACGAAGTTTCCTGTGGTTTATTACGTATGCCGGCATTGGACCGGAAATACCGGTTTTGGGATTCTGCAAAGAAAGGTTTTGCAAACCGCTGAATCCACACGTCAGTTTAACTCTGTCAGTTGAATGCACACATTGACAAGCATTCAGTTAGATAGCTCCGTTTTGGTTTTAGAAGCAGATATTTCTCTTTACAGCCTATGGTCCCATTCACTCGGGAATATCCCAACGCAGCTCCTAGAAGAAATGTGTTTCTGACTCGCTGAATCTCCACATAGATGCAACTCCCTTAGGTGAACGAATGCACAGCAGAGCAGTTTCAAGGAAACGTTTCTCCTGAGTTTTAGACGAAGTTACCGGCAGTTTAGTACGTATGCTGGCATTGGGCTGGAAATACCGGTATTGGGATTCTGCACAGAAAGGGTTTGCAAACCGCTGAATCCACACGTCAGTTTAACTCTGTCAGTTGAATGCACACATTGACAACCATTCAGTTAGATAGCTCCGTTTTGGTTTTAGAAGCAGATATTTCTCTGTACAGCCTATGGTCCCATTCACTCGGGAATATCCCAACACAGCTCCTAGAAGAAACGTGTTTCTGACTCGCTGAATGTCAACATAGATTCAACTCTCTTAGGTGAACGAACGCACAGCAGAGCAGTTTCAAGGAAACGTTTCTCCTGAGTTTTAGACGAAGTTTCCTGCGGTTTAGGACGTATGCCGACATTGGGCTGGAAATACCGGTTTTGGGATTCTGCACAGAAAGGGTTTGCAAACCGCTGAATCCACACGTGAGTTTTACTATGTCAGTTGAATTCACACATTGACAAGCATTCAGTTAGATAGCTCTGTTTTGGTTTTAGTAGCAGATATTTCTCTGTACATCCTATGGTCCCATTCACTCGGGAATATCCCAAGGCAGCTCCTAGAAGAAACGTGTTTCTGACACGCTGAATCTCAACATAGATTCAGCTCTCTTAGGTGACCGAATGCACAGCAGAGCAGTTTCAAGGAAACCTTTCTCCTGAGTTTTAGACGAAGTTTCCTGCGGTTTGGGACGTATGCCGGCATTGGACTGGAAATACCGGTTTTGGGATTCTGCAAAGAAAGGTTTTGCAAACCGCGGAATCCACACGTGAGTTTTACTCTGTCACTTGAATGCACACATTGACAACCATTCAGTTAGATAGCTCCGTTTTGGTTTTAGAAGCAGATATTTCTCTGTACAGGCTATGGTCCCATTCACTCGGGAATATCCCAACGCAGCTCCAAGAAGAAACGTGTTTCTGACTCGCTGAATCTCAACATAGATTCAACTCTCTTAGGTGAACGAACACACAGCAGAGCAGTTTCAAGGAAACGTTTCTCCTGTGATTTAGACGAAGTTTCCGGCGGTTTAGTACGTATGCCGGCATTGGGCTGGAAATACCGGTATTGGGATTCTGCACAGAAAGGGTTTGCAAACCGCTGAATCCACACGTCAGTTTAACTCTGTCAGTTGAATTCACACTTTGACAACCATTCAGTTAGATAGCTCCGTTTTGGTTTTAGAAGCAGATATTTCTCTGTACAGCCTATGGTCCCATTCACTCGGAAATATCCCAACACAGCTCCGAGAAGAAACGTGTTTCTGACTCGCTGAATATCAACATAGATTCAACTCTCTTATGTGAACGAACGCACAGCAGAGCAGTTTCAAGGAAACGTTTCTCCTGAGTTTTAGACGAAGTTTCCTGCGGTTTAGGACGTATGCCGGCATTGGGCTGGAAATACCGGTTTTGGGATTCTGCACAGAAAGGGTTTGCAAACCGCTGAATCCACACGTGAGTTTTACTCTGTCAGTTGAATGCACACATTCACAAACATTCAGTTAGATAGCTCCGTTTTGGTTTTAAAAGCAGATATTTCTCTGTACAGCCTATGGTCCCATTCACTCGGGAATATCCCAACGCAGCTCCAAGAAGAAACGTGTTTCTGACTCGCTGAATCTCAACAAAGATTCATCTCTCTTAGGTGAACGAACGCACAGCACAGCAGTTTCAAGGAAACGTTTCTCCTGAGTTTTAGACGAAGTTTCCTGCGATTTAGTACGTATGCCGTCATTGGGCTGGAAATACCGGTTTTGGGATTCTGCAAAGAAAGTGTTTGCCAACCGCTGAATCCACACGTGAGTTTAAGTCTGTCACTTGAATGCACACATTGACAACCATTCAGTTAGATAGCTCCATTTTGGTTTTAGAAGCAGATATTTCTCTGTACAGCCTATGGTCCCATTCACTCGGGAATATCCCAACGCAGCTCGTAGAAGAAACGTGTTTCTGACTCGCTGAATCTCAACATAGATTCAACTCTCTTTCGTGAACAAATGCACAGCAGAGCAGTTTCAAGGAAACGTTTCTCCTGAGTTTTAGACGAAGTTTCCGGCGGTTTAGTACGTATGCCGGCATTGGGCTGGAAATACCGGTATTGGGATTCTGCACAGAAAGGGTTTGCAAACCGCTGAATCCACACGTGAGTTTAACTCTGTCAGTTGAATGCACACATTGACAACCATTTTGTTAGACAGCACCGTTTTTGTTTTAGAAGCAGATACTTCGCTGTACAGCCTATGGTCCCATTCACTCGGGAATATCCCAACGCAGCTCCTAGAAGAAACGTGTTTCTGACTCGCTGAATTTCAACATAGATTCAACTCTCCTAGGTGAACGAACGCACAGCAGAGCAGTTTCAAGGAAACGATTCTCCTGAGTTTTAGACCAAGTTTACTGCTGTTTAGTACGTATGCCGGCATTGGGATGGAAATACCGGTTTTGGGATTCTGCACAGAAACGGTTTGCAATCCGCTGAATCCTCACGTGAGTTTAACTCTGTCAGTTGAATGCGCACATTGACAAGCATTCAGTTAGATAGCTCTGTTGTGGTTTTAGTTGCAGATATTTCTCTGTACATCCTATGGTCCCATTCACTCGGGAATATCCAAACGCAGCTCCTAGAAGAAACGTGTTTCTGACTCGCTGAATCTCAACATAGATTCAACTCTCTTAGGTGAACGAATGCACAGCAGAGCAGTTTCAAGGAAACCTTTCTCCTGAGTTTTAGACGAAGTTTCCTGCGGTTTAGGACGTATGCCGGCATTGGGCTGGAAATACCGGTTTTGGGATTCTGCACAGAAAGGGTTTGCAAACCGCTGAAACCACACGTGAGTTTTACTCTGTCACTTGAATGCACACATTGACAACCATTCAGTTAGATAGCTCCGTTTTGGTTTTAGAAGCAGATATTTCTCTGTACAGCCTATGGTCCCATTCACTCGGGAATATCCCAACGCAGCTCCAAGAAGAAACGTGTTTCTGACTCGCTGAATCTCAACGTAGATTCAACTCTCTTAGGTGATCGAACACACAGCAGAGCAGTTTCAAGGAAACGTTTCTCTTGAGATTTAGACGAAGTTTCCGGCGGTTTAGTACGTATGCCGGCATTGGGCTGGAAATACCGGTATTGGGATTCTGCACAGAAAGGGTTTGCAAACCGCTGAATCCACACGTCAGTTTAACTCTGTCAGTTGAATTCACACATTGACAACCATTCAGTTAGATAGCTCCGTTTTGGTTTTAGAAGCAGATATTTCTCTGTACAGCCTATGGTCCCATTCACTCGGGAATATCTCAACACAGCTCCTAGAAGAAACGTGTTTCTGACTCGCTGAATGTCAACATAGATTCAACTCTCTTAGGTGAACGAACGCACAGCAGAGCAGTTTCATGGAAACGTTTCTCCTGAGTTTTAGGCGAAGTTTCCTGCGGTTTAGTACGTATGCCGTCATTGGGCTGGAAATACCGGTTTTGGGATTCTGCAAAGAAAGGGTTTGCCAACCGCTGAATCCACACGTGAGTTTAACACTGTCACTTGAATGCACACATTGACAACCATTCAGTTAGATAGCTCCGTTTTGGTTTTAGAAGCAGATATTTCTCTGTACAGCCTACGGTCCCATTCACTCGGGAATATCCCAGCGCAGCTCCTAGAAGAAACGTGTTTCTCACTCGCTGAATCTCCACATAGATTCAACTCTCTTAGGTGAACGAATGCACACCAGAGCAGTTTCAAGGAAACGTTTCTCCTGAGTTTTAGTCGAAGTTTTCGGCGGTTTAGTACGTATGCCGGCATTGGGCTGGAAATATCGGTTTTGGGATTCTGCACAGAAATGGTTTGCAAAACGCTGAATACACACGTGAGTTTTGCTCTGTCAATTGAATGCACACATTGACAACCATTCAGTTAGATAGCTCCGTTTTGGTTTTAGAAGCAGATATTTCTCTGTACACCCTATGGTCCCATTCACTCGGGAATATCACAACACAGCTCCTAGAAGAAACGTGTTTCTGACTCGCTGAATCTCAACATAGATTCAACTCTCTTATTTGAACAAACGCACAGCAGAACGGTTTCAAGGAAACGTTTCTCCTGAGTTTTAGACGAAGTTTCCTGCGGTTTAGTACGTATGCCGGCATTGGGCTGGAAATACCGGTATTGGGATTCTGCACAGAAAGGGTTTGCAAACCGCTGAATCCACACGTCAGTTTAACTCTGTCAGTTGAATGCACACATTGACAACCATTCAGTTATATAGCTCCGTTTTGGTTTTAGAAGCAGATATTTCTCTGTACAGCCTATGGTCCCATTCACTCGGGAATATCTCAACACAGCTCCTAGAAGAAACGTGTTTCTGACTCGCTGAATGTCAACATAGATTCAACTCTCTTAGGTGAACGAACGCACAGCAGAGCAGTTTCAAGGAAACGTTTCTCCTGAGTTTTAGGCGAAGTTTCCTGCGGTTTAGTACGTATGCCGTCATTGGGCTGGAAATACCGGTTTTGGGATTCTGCAAAGAAAGGGTTTGCCAACCGCTGAATCCACACGTGAGTTTAACTCTGTCACTTGAATGCACACATTGACAACCATTCAGTTAGATAGCTCCGTTTTGGTTTTAGAAGCAGATATTTCTCTGTACAGCCTATGGTCCCATTCACTCGGGAATATCCCAGCGCAGCTCCTAGAAGAAACGTGTTTCTGACTCGCTGAATCTCCACATAGATTCAACTCTCTTAGGTGAACGAATGCACAGCAGAGCAGTTTCAAGGAAACGTTTCTCCTGAGTTTTAGTCGAAGTTTTCGGCGGTTTAGTACGTATGCCGGCATTGGGCTGGAAATATCGGTTTTGGGATTCTGCACAGAAATGGTTTGCAAAACGCTGAATACACACGTGAGTTTTACTCTGTCAATTGAATGCACACATTGACAACCATTCAGTTAGATAGCTCCGTTTTGGTTTTAGAAGCAGATATTTCTCTGTACAGCCTATGGTCCCATTCACTCGGGAATATCCCAACACAGCTCCTAGAAGAAACGTGTTTCTGACTCGCTGAATCTCAGCATAGATTCAACTCTCTTAGGTGAACGAACGCACAGCAGAACGGCTTCAAGGAAACGTTTCTCCTGAGTTTTAGACGAAGTTTCCTGCGGTTTAGGACGTATGCCGGCATTGGGCTGGAAATACCGGTTTTGGGATTCTGCACAGAAAGGGTTTGCAAACCGCTGAATCCACACGTGAGTTTTACTCTGCCAGTTGAATGCACACATTGACAACCATTCAGTTAGATAGCTCCGTTTTGGTTTTAAAAGCAGATATTTCTCTGTACAGCCTATTGTCCCATTCACTCGGGAATATCCCAACGCAGCTCCAAGAAGAAACGTGTTTCTGACTCGCTGAATCTCAACATAGATTCAACTCCCTTAGGTGAACGAAAGCACTGCAGAGCAGTTTCAAGGAAACGTTTCTCCTGAGTTTTAGACGAAGTTTCCTGAGGTTTAGTACGTATGCCGGCATTGGGCTGGAAATACCGGTTTTGGGATTCTGCAAAGAAAGGGTTTGCCAACCGCTGAATCCACACGTGAGTTTAACACTGTCACTTGAATGCACACATTGACAACCATTCAGTTAGATAGCTCCGTTTTGGTTTTAGAAGCAGATATTTCTCTGTACAGCCTATGGTCCCATTCACTCGGGAATATCCCAGCGCAGCTCCTAGAAGAAACGTGTTTCTGACTCGCTGAATCTCCACATAGATTCAACTCTCTTAGGTGAACGAATGCACAGCAGAGCAGTTTCAAGGAAACGTTTCTCCTGAGTTTTAGTCGAAGTTTTCGGCGGTTTAGTACGTATGCCGGCATTGGGCTGGAAATACCGGTATTGGGATTCTGCACAGAAAGGGTTTGCAAACCGTTGAATCCACACGTGAGTTTAACTCTGTCAGTTGAATGCACGCATTGACAACCATTCAGTTAGATAGCTCCGTTTTGGTTTTAGAAGCAGATATTTCTCTGTACAGCCGATGGTCCCATTCACTCGGGAATATCCCAACACAACTCCTAGAAGACACGTGTTTCTGAATCGCTGAATCTCAACATAGATTCAACTCTCTTAGGTGAACGAACGAACAGCAGAGCAATTTCAAGGAAACGTTTCTCCTGAGTTTTAGACTAAGTTTCCTGAGGTTTAGTACGTATGCCGTCATTGGGATGGAAATACTGGTTTTGCGATTATGCACAGAAAGGGTGTGCAAACCGCTGAATCCACACGGGAGTTTAAATCTGTCAGTTGAATGCACACATTGTCAACCATTTTGATAGACAGCTCCGTTTTGGTTTTAGAAGCCGATATTTCGCTGTACAGCCTATGGTCCCATTCACTCGGGAATATCCCAACGCAGCTCCTAGAAGAAACGTGTTTCTGACTCGCTGAATCTCAACATAGATTCAACTCTCTTAGGTGAACGAACGCACAGCAGAGCAGTTTCAAGGAAACGTTTCTCCTGATTTTTAGACGAAGTTTCCGGCGGTTTAGTACGTATGCTGGCATTGGGATGGAAATACCGGTCTTAGGATTCTGCACAGAAAGGGTTTGCAAACCGCTGAATCCACACGTCAGTTTAACTCTGTCAGTTGAATGCACACATTGACAACCATTCAGTTAGATAGCTCCGTTTTGGTTTTAGAAGCAGATATTTCTCTGTACAGTCTATGGTCCCATTCACTCGGGAATATCCCAACCCAGCTCCTAGAAGAAACGTGTTTCTGACTCGCTGAATCTCAACATAGATTCAACTCTCTTAGGTGAACGATGGCACAGCAGAGCAGTTTCAAGTAAACGTTTCTCCTGAGTTTTAGACGAAGTTTCCTGCGGTTTAGTACGTATGCCGGCATTTGGCTGGAAATACCGGTTTTGGGATTCTGCAAAGAAAGGGATTGCCAACCTCTGAATCCACACGTGAGTTTAACTCTGTCACTTGAATGCACACATTGACAACCATTCAGTTAGATAGCTCCGTTTTGGTTTTAGAAGCAGATATTTATCTGTACAGCCTATGGTCCCATTCACTCGGGAATATCCCAGCGCAGGTCCTAGAAGAAACGTGTTTCTGACTCGCTGAATCTCAACATAGATTCAACTCTCTTAGGTGAACGAACGCACAGCACAGCAGTTTCAAGGAAACGATTCTCCTGAGTTTTAGACCAAGTTTACTGCTGTTTAGTACGTATGCCGGCATTGGGATGGAAATACCGGTTTTGGGATTCTGCACAGAAACGGTTTGCAAACCGCTGAATGCACACGTGAGTTTAACATTGTCAGTTGAATGCGCACATTGACAAGCATTCAGTTAGATAGCTCCGTTTTGGTTTTTGAAGCAGATATTCAGATATTTCTCTGTACAGCCTATGGTCCCATTCACTCGGGAATATCCCAACGCAGCTTCTAGAAGAGACGTGTTTCTGACTCGCTGAATCTCAACATAGATTCAACTCTCTTAGGTGAACGAATGCACAGCAGAGTAGTTTCAAGGAAACCTTTCTCCTGTGTTTTAGACGACGTTACCTGCGGTTTAGGACGAATGCCGGCATTGGGCTGGAAATACCGGTTTTGGGATTCTGCACAGAAACGGTTTGCAAATCGCTGAATCCACACGTGAGTTTTACTCTGTCAATTGAATGCACAAATTGACAACTATTCAGTAAGATAGCTCCGTTTTGGTTTTAGAAGCAGATATTTCTCTGTACAGCCTATGGTCCCATTCACTCGGGAATATCACAACGCAGCTCCTAGAAGAAACGTGTTTCTGACTCGCTGAATCTCCACATAGATTCAACTCTCTTAGGTGAACGAACGCACAGCAGAGCAGTTTCAAGGAAACGATTCTCCTGAGTTTTAGACGACGTTACCGGCAGTTTAGTACGTATGCTGGCATTGGGTTGGAAATACCGGTATTGGGATTCTGCACAGAAAGGGTTTGCAAACCGCTGAATCCACACGTGAGTTTAACTCTGTCAGTTGAATGCACACATTGACAACCATTCAGTTAGATAGCTCCGTTTTGGTTTTAGAAGCAGATATTTCTCTGTACAGCCTATGGTCCCATTCACTCGGGAATATCCCAACGCAGCTCCTAGAAGAAACGTGTTTCTGACTCGCTGAATCTCCACATAGGTTCAACTCCCTTAGGTGAACGAATGCACAGAAGAGCAGTTTCAAGGAAACGTTTCTCCTGAGTTTTAGACGAAGTTTCCGGCGGTTTAGTACGTATGCCCACATTGGGCTGGAAATACCGGTATTGGGATTCTGCACAGAAAGGGTTTGCAAACCGCTGAATCCACACGTGATTTTAACCCTGTCACTTTAATGCACACATTGACAACCATTCAGTTAGATAGCTCCGTTTTGGTTTTAGAAGCAGATATTTATCTGTACAGCCTATGGTCCCATTCACTCGGGAATATCCCAGCGCAGCTCCTAGAAGAAACGTGTTTCTGACTCGCTGAATCTCAACATAGATTCAACTCTCTTAGATGAACGAACGCACAGCACAGCAGTTTCAAGGAAACGATTCTCTTGAGTTTTAGACCAAGTTTACTGCTGTTTAGTACGTATGCCGGCATTGGGATGGAAATACCGGTTTTGGGATTCTGCACAGAAACGGTTTGCAAACCGCTGAATGCACACGTGAGTTTAACTCTGTCAGTTGAATGCGCACATTGACAAGCATTCAGTTAGATACCTCCGTTTTGGTTTTAGAAGCAGATATTTCTCTGTACAGCCTATGGTCCCATTCACTCGGGAATATCCCAACGCAGCTTCTAGAAGAAACGTGTTTCTGACTCTCTGAATCTCAATATAGATTCAACTCTCTTAGGTGTACGAATGCACAACAGAGCAGTTTCAAGGAAACCTTTCTCCTGTGTTTTAGACGAAGTTTCCTGCGGTTTAGGACGTATGCCGGCATAGGGCTGGAAATACCGGTTTTGGGATTCTGCACAGAAAGGGTTTGCAAACCGCTGAGTCCACACGTGAGTTTAACTCTGTCAGTTGAATGCACACATTGTCAACCATTTTATTAGACAGCTCCCTTTTGATTTTAAAAGCAGATATTTCGCTGTACAGCCTATGGTCCCATTCACTCGGGAATATCCCAACGCAGCTCCTAGAAGAAACGTGTTTCTGACTCGCTGAATCTCAACATAGATTCAACTCTCTTAGTTGAACGAACGCACAGCAGAGCAGTTTCAAGGAAACGTTTCTCCTGAGTTTTAGGCGAAGTTTCCTGCGGTTTAGTACGTATGCCGTCATTGGGTTGGAAATCCCGGTTTTGGGATTCAGCAAAGAAAGACTTTGCCAACCGCTGAATCCACACGTGAGTTTAACTCTGTCACTTGAATGCACACATTGACAACCATTCAGTTAGGTAGCTCCGTTTTGGTTTTAGAAGCAGATATTTCTCTGTACAGCCTATGGTCCCATTCACTCGGGAATATCCCAGCGCAGCTCCTAGAAGAAACGTGTTTCTGACTCGCTGAATCTCCACATAGATTCCACTCTCTTAGGTGAACGAATGCACAGCAGAGCAGTTTCAAGGAAACGTTTCTCCTGAGTTTTAGTCGAAGTTTTCGGCGGTTTAGTACGTATGCCGGCATTGGGCTGGAAATACCGGTATTGGGATTCTGCACAGAAAGGGTTTGCAAACCGCTGAATCCACACGTGAGTTTAACTCTGTCAGTTGAATGCAAACATTGACAACCATTCAGTTAGATAGCTCCGTTTTGGTTTTAGAAGCAGATATTTCTCTGTACAGCCCATGGTCCCATTCACTCGGGAATATCCCAAGGCAGCTCCTAGAAGAAACGAGTTTCTGACTCGCTGAATCTCAACATAGATTCAACTCTATTAGGTGAACGAATGCACAGCAGAGCAGTTTCAAGGAAACCTTTCTCCTGAGTTTTAGACGAAGTTTCCTGCGGTTTAGGACGTATGCCGGCATTGGGCTGGAAATATCGGTTTTGGGATTCTACAAAGAAAGGGTTTGCCAACCGCTGAATCCACACGTGAGTTTAACTCTGTCACTTGAATGCACACATTGACAACCATTCAGTTAGATAGCTCCGTTTTGGTTTTAGAAGCAGATATTTATCTGTACAGCCTATGGTCCCATTCACTCGGGAATATCCCAGCGCAGCTCCAAGAAGAAACGTGTTTCTGACTCGCTGAATCTCAACATAGATTCAACTCTCTTAGGTGAATGAACGCACAGCACAGCAGTTTCAAGGAAATGATTCTCCTGAGTTTTAGACCAAGTTTACCGCTGTTTAGTACGTATGCCGGCATTGGGATGGAAATACCGGTTTTGGGATCCTGCACAGAAAGGGTTTGCAAACCGCTGAATCCACACGTGTGTTTAACTCTGTCAGTTGAATGCACACAATGTCAACCATTTTGTTAGACAGCTCCGTTTTGATTTTAGAAGCAGATATTTCGCTGTACAGCCTATGGTCCCATTCACTCGGGAATATCCCAACGCACCTCCTAGAAGAAACGTATTTCTGACTCGCTGAATCTCAACATAGATTCATCTCTCTTAGGTTAACGAACGCACAGCAGAACAGTTTCAAGGAAACGATTCTCCTGAGTTTTAAACCAAGTTTACTGAGGTTTAGTACGTATGCCGGCATTGGGATGGAAATACTGGTTTTGGGATTCTGCACAGAAACGGTTTGCAACGGCTGAATGCACACGTGAGTTTAACTCTGTCAGTTGAATGCACACATTGACAACCATTCAGTTAGATAGCTCCGTTTTGGTTTTAGAAGCAGATATTTCTCTGTACAGCCTATGGTCCCATTCACTCGGGAATATCCCAGCGCAGCTCCCAGAAGAAACGTGTTTCTGACTCGCTGAATCTCAACATAGATTCAACTCTCTTAGGTGAACGAACGCACAGCACAGCAGTTTCAAGGAAACGATTCTCCTGAGTTTTAGACCAAGTTTACTGCTGTTTAGTACGTATGCCGGCATTGGGATGGAAATACCGGTTTTGGGATTCTGCACAAAAACGGTTTGCAAACCGCTGAATGCACACGTGAGTTTAACTCTGTCAGTTGAATGCGCACATTGACAAGCATTCAGTTAGATAGCTCCGTTTTGGTTTTTGAAGCAGATATTCAGATATTTCTCTGTACAGCCTATGGTCCCATTCACTCGGGAATATCCCAACGCAGCTTCTAGAAGAAACGTGTTTCTGACTCGCTGAATCTCAACATAGATTCAACTCTCTTAGGTGAACGAATGCACAGCAGAGTAGTTTCAAGGAAACCTTTCTCCTGTGTTTTAGACGACGTTTCCTGCGGTTTAGGACGTATGCCGGCATTGGGCTGGAAATACCGGTTTTGGGATTCTGCACAGAAACGGTTTGCAAATCGCTGAATCCACACGTGAGCTTTACTCTGTCAATTGAATGCATAAATTGACAACCATTCAGTAAGATAGCTCCGTTTTGGTTTTAGAAGCAGATATTTCTCTGTACAGCATATGGTCCCATTCACTCGGGAATATCACAACGCAGCTCCTAGATGAAACGTCTTTCTGACTCGCTGAATCTCAACATAGATTCAACTCTCTTAGGTGAACGAACGCACAGCAGAGCAGTTTCAAGGAAACGTTTCTCCTGAGTTTTAGACGAAGTTACCGGCAGTTTAGTACGTATGCTGGCATTGGGCTGGAAATACCGGTATTGGGATTCTGCACAGAAAGGGTTTGCAAACCGCTGAATACACACGTGAGTTTAACTCTGTCAGTTGAATGCACACATTGACAACCATTCAGTTAGATAGCTCCGTTTTGGTTTTAGAAGCAGATATTTATCTGTACAGCCTATGGTCCCATTCACTCGGGAATATCCCAGCGCAGCTCCTAGAAGAAAGGTGTTTCTGACTCGCTGAATCTCAACATAGATTCAACTCTCTTAGGTGAACGAACGCACAGCACAGCAGTTTCAAGGAAACGATTCTCCTGAGTTTTAGACCAAGTTTACTGCTGTTTAGAACGTATGCCGGCATTGGGATGGAAATACCGGTTTTGGGATTCTGCACAGAAACGGTTTGCAAACCGCTGAATGCACACGTGAGTTTAACTCTGTCAGTTGAATGCGCACATTGACAAGCATTCAGTTAGAAAGCTCCGTTTTGGTTTTAGAAGCAGATATTTCTCTTTACAGCCTATGGTCCCATTCACTCGGGAATATCCCAAGGCAGCTTCTAGAAGAAACGTGTTTCTGATTCTCTGAATCTCAACATAGATTCAACTCTCTAAGGTGAACGAATGCACAGCAGAGCAGTTTCAAGGAAACCTTTCTCCTGTGTTTTAGACGAAGTTTCCTGCGGTTTAGGACGTATGCCGGCATTGGGCTGGAAATACCGGTTTTGGGATTCTGCACTGAAACGGTTTGCAAATCGCTGAATCCACACGTGAGTTTTACTCTGTCAATTTAATGCACAAATTGACAACCATTCAGTTAGATAGCTCCGTTTTGGTTTTAGAAGCAGATATTTCTCTGTACAGCCTATGGTCCCATTCACTCGGGAATATCACAACGCAGCTCCTAGAAGAAACGTGTTTCTGACTCGCTGAATCTCAACATAGATTCAGCTCTCTTAGGTGAACGAACGCACAGCAGAGCAGTTTCAAGGAAACGTCTCTCCTGAGTTTTAAACGAAGTTACCGGCAGTTTAGTACGTATGCTGGCATTGGGCTGTAAATACCGGTATTGGGATTCTGCACAGAAAGGGTTTGCAAACCGCTGAATCCACACGTGAGTTTTACTCTGTCAGTTGAAGGCACACATTGTCAACCATTTTGTTAGACAGCTCCCTTTTGATTTTAGAAGCAGATATTTCGCTGTACAGCCTATGGTCCCATTCACTCGGGAATATCCCAACGCAGCTCCTAGAAGAAACGTATTTCTGACTCGCTGAACCTCAACATAGATTCAACTCTCTTAGGTGAACAAACGCACAGCAGAGCAGTTTCAAGGAAACGATTCTCCTGAGTTTTAAACCAAGTTTACTGCTGTTTACTACGCATGCCGGCATTGGGATGGAAATACCGGGTTTGGGATTCTGCACAGAAACGGTTTGCAAACCGCTGAATGCACACGTGAGTTTAACTCTCTCAGTTGAATGCGCACATTGATAATCATTCAGTTAGATAGCTCCGTTTTGGTTTTAGAAGCAGATATTTCTCTGTACAGCCTATGGTCCCATTCACTCGGGAATATCCCAACGCAGCTCCTAGAAGAATCGTGTTTCTGACTCGCTGAATCTCAACATAGATTCAACTCTCTTAGGTGAACGAATGCACAGCAGAGCAGTTTCAAGGAAACCTTTCTCCTGAGTTTTAGACGAAGTTTCCTGCGGTTTAGGACGTATGCCGGCATTGGGCTGGAAATACCGGTATTGGGATTCTGCACAAAAAGGGTTTGCAAACCGCTGAATACACACGTCAGTTTAACTCTGTCAGTTGAATGCACACATTGAGAACCATTCAGTTAGATAGCTCCGTTTTCGTTTTAGAAGCAGATATTTCTCTGTACAGCCTATGGTCCCATTCACTCCGGAATATCCCAGCACAGCTCCTAGAAGAAACGTGTTTCTGACTCGCTGAATCTCAACATAGATTCAACTCTCTTAGGTGAACGAACGCACAGCAGAGCAGTTTCAAGGAAACGTTTCTCCTGAGTTTTAGACGAAGTTTCCTACCGTTTAGTACGTATGCCGGCATTGGGCTGGAAATACCGGTTTTGCGATTCTGCAAAGAAAGGGTTTGCCAACCGCTGAATCCACACGTTAGTTGAACTCTGTCACTTGAATGCGCACATTGACAACCATTCAGGTAGATAGCTCCGTTTTGGTTTTAGAAGCAGATATGTCTCTGTACAGCCTTTGGCACCATTCACTCGGGAATATCCCTACGCAGCTCCTAGAAGAAACGTGTTTCTGACTCGCTGAATCTCAACATAGATTCAACTCTCTTAGGTGAACGAACGAACAGCAGAGCAGTTTCAAGGAAACGTTTCTCCTGAGTTTTAGACGAAGTTTCCTGAGGTTTAGTACGTATGCCGGCATTCGGATGGAAATACCGGTTTTGCGATTCTGCACAGAAAGGGTTTGCAAACCGCTGAATCCACACGTGAGTTTAACTCTGTCAGTTGAATGCACACATTGACAACCATTCAGTTAGATAGCTCCGTTTTGGTTTTAGAAGCAGATATTTCTCTGTACAGCCTATGGTCCCATTCCCTCGGGAATATACCAACGCAGCTCCTAGAAGAAACGTGTTTCTGACTCGCTGAATCTCAACATAGATTCAACTCTCTTAGGTGAATGAACGCACAGCACAGCAGTTTCAAGGAAATGATTCTCCTGAGTTTTAGACCAAGTTTACTGCTGTTTAGGACGTATGCCGGCATTGGGATGGAAATACCGGTTTTGGGATCCTGCACAGAAAGGGTTTGCAAACCGCTGAATCCACACGTGTGTTTAACTCTGTCAGTTGAATGCACACAATGTCAACCATTTTGTTAGACAGCTCCGTTTTGATTTTAGAAGCAGATATTTCGCTGTACAGCCTATGGTCCCATTCACTCGGGAATATCCTAACGCACCTCCTAGAAGAAACGTATTTCTGACGCGCTGAATCTCAACATAGATTCAACTCTCTTAGGTTAACGAACGCACAGCAGAACAGTTTCAAGGAAACGATTCTCCTGAGTTTTAAACCAAGTTTACTGAGGTTTAGTACGTATGCCGGCATTGGGATGGAAATACTGGTTTTGGGATTCTGCACAGAAACGGTTTGCAAACGGCTGAATGCACACGTGAGTTTAACTCTGTCAGTTGAATGCGCACATTGATAATCATTCAGTTAGATAGCTCCGTTTTGGTTTTAGAAGCAGATATTTCTCTGTACAGCCTATGGTCCCATTCACTCGGGAATATCCCAACGCAGCTCCTAGAAGAAACGTGTTTCTGACTCGCTGAATCTCAACATAGATTCAACTCCCTTAGGTGAACGAATGCACAGCAGAGCAGTTTCAAGTAAACGTTTCTCCTGAGTTTTAGACGAAGTTTCCTGCGGTTTAGGACGTATGCCGGCATTGGGCTGGAAATACCGGTTTTGGGATTCTGCAAAGAAAGGGATTGCCAACCGCTGAATCCACACGTGAGTTTAACTCTGTCACTTGAATGCACACATTGACAACCATTCAGTTAGATAGCTCCGTTTTGGTTTTAGAAGCAGATATTTATCTGTACAGCCTATGGTCCCATTCACTCGGGAATATCCCAGCGCAGCTCCCAGAAGAAACGTGTTTCTGACTCGCTGAATCTCAACATAGATTCAACTCTCTTAGGTGAACGAACGCACAGCACAGCAGTTTCAAGGAAACGATTATCCTGAGTTTTAGACCAAGTTTACTGCTGTTTAGTACGTATGCCGGCATTGGGATGGAAATACCGGTTTTGGGATTCTGCACAAAAACGGTTTGCAAACCGCTGAATGCACACGTGAGTTTAACTCTGTCAGTTGAATGCGCACATTGACAACCATTCAGATAGATAGCTCCGTTTTGGTTTTAGAAGCAGATATTTCTCTGTACAGCCTATGGTCCCATTCACTCGGGAATATCCCAACACAGTTCCGAGAAGAAACGTGTTTCTGACTCGCTAAACATCAACATAGATTCAACTCTCTTAGGTGAACGAACGCACAGCAGAGCAGTTTCAAGGAAACGTTTCTCCTGAGTTTTAGGCGAAGTTTCCTGCGGTTTAGTACGTATGCCGTCATTGGGTTGGAAATCCCGGTTTTGGGATTCTGCAAAGAAAGACTTTGCCAACCGCTGAATCCACACGTGAGTTTAACTCTGTCACTTGAATGCACACATTGACAACCATTCAGTTAGATAGCTCCGTTTTGGTTTTAGAAGCAGATATTTCTCTGTACAGCCTATGGTCCCATTCACTCGGGAATATCCCAGCGCAGCTCCTAGAAGAAACGTGTTTCTGACTCGCTGAATCTCCACATAGATTCAACTCTCTTAGGTGAACGAATGCACAGCAGAGCAGTTTCAAGGAAACGTTTCTCCTGAGTTTTAGTCGAAGTTTTCGGCGGTTTAGTACGTATGCCGGCATTGGGCTGGAAATACCGGTATTGGGATTCTGCACAGAAAGGGTTTGCAAACCGCTGAATCCACACGTGAGTTTAACTCTGTCAGTTGAATGCACACATTGACAACCATTCAGTTAGATAGCTCCGTTTTGGTTTTAGAAGCAGATATTTCTCTGTACAGCCTATGGTCCCATTCACTCGGGAATATCCCAAGGCAGCTCCTAGAAGAAACGAGTTTCTGACTCGCTGAATCTCAACATAGATTCAACTCTATTAGGTGAACGAATGCACAGCAGAGCAGTTTCAAGGAAACCTTTCTCCTGAGTTTTAGACGAAGTTTCCTGCGGTTTAGGACGTATGCCGGCATTGGGCTGGAAATACCGGTTTTGGGATTCTGCAAAGAAAGGGTTTGCCAACCGCTGAATCCACACGTTAGTTGAACTCTGTCACTTGAATGCACACATTGACAACCATTCAGGTAGATAGCTCCGTTTTGGTTTTAGAAGCAGATATGTCTCTTTACAGCCTTTGGCACCATTCACTCGGGAATATCCCTACGCAGCTCCTAGAAGAAACGTGTTTCTGACTCGCTGAATCTCAACATAGATTCAACTCTCTTAGGTGAACGAACGAACAGCAGAGCAGTTTCAAGGAAACGTTTCTCCTGAGTTTTAGACGAAGTTTCCTGAGGTTTAGTACGTATGCCGGCATTCGGATGGAAATACCGGTTTTGCGATTCTGCACAGAAAGGGTTTGCAAACCGCTGAATCCACACGTGAGTTTAACTCTGTCATTTGAATGCACACATTGACAACCATTCAGTTAGATAGCTCCGTTTTGGTTTTAGAAGCAGATATTTCTCTGTACAGCCTATGGTCGCATTCACTCGGGAATATCCCATCACAGCTCCTAGAAGAAACGTGTTTCTGACTCGCTGAATCTCAACATAGATTCAATTCTCTTAGGTGAACGAACGCACAGCAGAGCAGTTTCAAGGAAACGTTTCTCCTGAGTTTTAGACGAAGTTTCCTGCAGTTTAGTACGTATGCCGTCATTGGGCTGGAAATACCGGTTTTGGGATTCTGCAAAGAAAGGGTTTGTCAACCGCTGAATCCACACGTGAGTTTAACTCTGTCACTTGAATGCACACTTTGACAACCATTCAGTTAGATAGCTCCGTTTTGGTTTTAGAAGCAGATATTTCTCTGTACAGCCTATGGTCCCATTCACTCGGGAATATCCCAACGCAGCTCCTGGAAGAAACGTATTTCTGATTCGCTGAATCTCAACATAGATTCAACTCTCTTAGGTGAACGAATGCACAGCAGAGCAGTTTCAAGGAAACGTTTCTCCTGAGTTTTAGACGAAGTTTCCGGCGGTTTAGTACGTATGCGGGCATTGGGCTGGAAATACCGGTATTGGGATTCTGCACAGAAAGGGTTTGCAAACCGCTGAATCCACACGTGAGTTTAACTCTGTCAGTTGAATGCACACATTGACAACCATTCAGTTAGATAGCTCCGTTTTGGTTTTAGAAGCAGATATTTCTCTGTACAGCTTATGGTCCCATTCACTCGGGAATATCCCAACACAGCTCCTAGAAGAAACGTGTTTCTGACTCGCTGAATCTCAACATAGATTCAACTCTCTTAGGTGAACGAAAGCACAGCAGAGCAGTTTCAAGGAAACGTTTCTCCTGAGTTTTAGACGAAGTTTCCTGAGGTTTAGTACGTATGCCGGCATTGGGCTGGAAATACCGGTATTGGGATTCTGCACAGAAAGGGTTCGCAAACCGCTGCATCCACACGTGAGTTTAACTCTGTCAGTTGAATGCACACATTGACAACCATTTTGTTAGACAGCTCCGTTTTTGTTTTAGAATCAGATATTTCGCTGTACAGCCTATGGTCCCATTCACTCGGGAATATCCCAACGCAGCTCCTAGAAGAAACGTGTTTCTGACTCGCTGAATCTCAACATAGATTCAACTCTCTTAGGTGAACGAACGCACAGCAGAGCAGTTTCAAGGAAACGATTCTCCTGAGTTTTAGACCAAGTTTACTGCTGTTTAGTACGTATGCCGGCATTGGGATGGAAATACCGGTTTTGGGATTCTGCACAGAAACGGTTTGCAAACCGCTGAATCCTCACGTGAGTTTATCTCTGTCAGTTGAATGCGCACATTGACAAGCATTCAGTTAGATAGCTCCGTTTTGGTTTTAGAAGCAGATATTTCTCTGTACAGCCTATGGTCCCATTCACTCGGGAATATCCCAACGCAGCTCCTAGAAGAAACGTGTTTCTGACTCGCTGAATCTCAACATAGATTCAACTCTCTTAGGTGAACGAATGCACAGCAGAGCAGTTTCAAGGAAACCTTTCTCCTGAGTTTTAGACGAAGTTTCCTGCGGTTTAGGACGTATGCCGGCATTGGGCTGGAAATACCGGTATTGGGATACTGCACAGAAAGGGTTTGCAAACCGCTGAATCCACACGTGAGTTTTACTCTGTCACTTGAATGCACACATTGACAACCATTCAGTTAGATAGCTACGTTTTGGTTTTAGAAGCAGATATTTCTCTGTACAACCTATGGTCCCATTCACTAGGGAATATCCCAACGCAGCTCCAAGAAGAAAAGTGTTTCTGACTCGCTGAATCTCAAAATAGATTCAACTCTCTTAGGTGAACGAACACACAGCAGAGCAGTTTCAAGGAAACGTTTCTCCTGAGTTTTAGACGAAGTTACCGGCGGTTTAGTACGTATGCTGGCATTGGGCTGGAAATACCGGTATTGGGATTCTGCACAGAAAGGGTTTGCAAACCGCTGAATGCACACGTCAGTTTAACTCTGTCAGTTGAATTCACACATTGACAACCATTCAGATAGATAGCTCCGTTTTGGTTTTAGAAGCAGATATTTCTCTGTACAGCCTATGGTCCCATTCACTCGGGAATATCCCAACACAGCTCCTAGAAGAAACGTGTTTCTGACTCGCTAAACATCAACATAGATTCAACTCTCTTAGGTGAACGAACGCACAGCAGAGCAGTTTCAAGGAAACGTTTCTCCTGAGTTTTAGGCGAAGTTTCCTGCGGTTTAGTACGTATGCCGTCATTGGGTTGGAAATCCCGGTTTTGGGATTCTGCAAAGAAAGACTTTGCCAACCGCTGAATCCACACGTGAGTTTAACTCTGTCAGTTGAATGCACACATTGACAACCATTCAGTTAGATAGCTCCGTTTTGGTTTTAGAAGCAGATATTTCTCTGTACAGCCTATGGTCCCATTCACTCGGGAATATCCCAGCGCAGCTCCTAGAAGAAACGTGTTTCTGACTCGCTGAATCTCCACATAGATTCAACTCTCTTAGTTGAACGAATGCACAGCAGAGCAGTTTCAAGGAAACGTTTCTCCTGAGTTTTAGTCGAAGTTTTCGGCGGTTTAGTACGTATGCCGGCATTGGGCTGGAAATACCGGTATTGGGATTCTGCACAGAAAGGGTTTGCAAACCGCTGAATCCACACGTGAGTTTAACTCTGTCAGTTGAATGCACACATTGACAACCATTCAGTTAGATAGCTCCGTTTTGGTTTTAGAAGCAGATATTTCTCTGTACAGCCTATGGTCCCATTCACTCGGGAATATCCCAAGGCAGCTCCTAGAAGAAACGAGTTTCTGACTCGCTGAATCTCAACATAGATTCAACTCTATTAGGTGAACGAATGCACAGCAGAGCAGTTTCAAGGAAACCTTTCTCCTGAGTTTTAGACGAAGTTTCCTGCGGTTTAGGGCGTATGCCGGCATTGGGCTGGAAATATCGGTTTTGGGATTCTACAAAGAAAGGGTTTGCCAACCGCTGAATCCACACGTGAGTTTAACTCTGTCACTTGAATGCACACATTGACAACCATTCAGTTAGATAGCTCCGTTTTGGTTTTAGAAGCAGATATTTATCTGTACAGAATATGGTCCCATTCACTCGGGAATATCCCAGCGCAGCTCCAAGAAGAAACGTGTTTCTGACTCGCTGAATCTCAACATAGATTCAACTCTCTTAGGTGAACGAACGCACAGCACAGCAGTTTCAAGGAAATGATTCTCCTGAGTTTTAGACCAAGTTTACTGCTGTTTAGTACGTATGCCGGCATTGGGATGGAAATACCGGTTTTGGGATCCTGCACAGAAAGGGTTTGCAAACCGCTGAATCCACACGTGAGTTTAACTCTGTCAGTTGAATGCACACAATGTCAACCATTTTGTTAGACAGCTCCGTTTTGATTTTAGAAGCAGATATTTCGCTGTACAGCCTATGGTCCCATTCACTCGGGAATAACCCAACGCACCTCCTAGAAGAAACGTATTTCTGACTCGCTGAATCTCAACATAGATTCAACTCTCTTAGGTTAACGAACGCACAGCAGAACAGTTTCAAGGAAACGATTCTCCTGAGTTTTAAACCAAGTTTACTGAGGTTTAGTACGTATGCCGGCATTGGGATGGAAATACTGGTTTTGGGATTCTGCACAGAAACGGTTTGCAAACGGCTGAATGCACACGTGAGTTTAACTCTGTCAGTTGAATGCGCACATTGAAAATCATTCAGTTAGATAGCTCCGTTTTGGTTTTAGAAGCAGATATTTCTCTGTACAGCCTATGGTCCCATTCACTCGGGAATATCCCAACGCAGCTCCTAGAAGAAACGTGTTTCTGACTCGCTGAATCTCAACATAGATTCAACTCTCTTAGGTGAACGAACGCACAGCAGAGCAGTTTCAAGGAAACGTTTCTCCTGAGTTTTAGACGAAGTTTCCGACGGTTTAGTACGTATGCCGGCATTGGGCTGGAAATACCGGTATTGGGATTCTGCACAGAAAGGGATTGCCAACCGCTGAATCCACACGTGAGTTTAACTCTGTCAGTTGAATGCACACATTGACAACCATTCAGTTAGATAGCTCCGTTTTGGTTTTAGAAGCAGATATTTCTCTGTACAGCCTATGGTCCCATTCACTCGGGAATATCCCAACACAGCTCCTAGAAGAAACGTGTTTCTGACTCGCTGTATGTCAACATAGATTCAACTCTCTTAGGTGAACGAACTCACAGCAGAGCAGTTTCAAGGAAACGTTTCTCCTGAGTTTTAGACGAAGTTTCCTGAGGTTTAGTACGTATGCCGGCATTGGGATGGAAATACCGGTTTTGCGATTCTGCACAGAAAGGGTTTGCAAACCGCTGAATCCACACGTGAGTTTAACTCTGTCAGTTGAATGCACACATTGACAACCATTTTGTTAGACAGCTCCGTTTTGGTTTTAGAAGCAGATATTTCTCTGTACAGCCTATGGACCCATTCACTCGGGAAGATCCCAACGCGGCTCCTAGAAGAAACGTGTTTCTGACTCGCTGAATCTCAACATAGATTCAACTCTCTTAGGTTAACGAACGCACAGCAGAGCAGTTTCAAGGAAACGTTTCTCCTGAGTTTTAGACGAAGTTTCCTGCGGTTTAGTACGTATGCCGGCATTGGGCTGAAAATACCGGTTTTGGTATTCTGCAAAGAAATGGTTTGCTAACCGCTGAATCCACACGTGAGTTTAACTCTGTCACTTGAATGCACACATTGCCAACCATTCAGTTAGATAGCTCCGTTTTGGTTTTAGAAGCAGATATTTCTCTGTACAGCCTATGGTCCCATTCACTCGGGAATATCCCAACGCAGCTCCTAGAAGAAACGTGTTTCTGACTCGCTGAATCTCCACATAGATTCAACTCCCTTAGGTGAACGAATGCACAGCAGCTCAGTTTCAAGGAAATGTTTTTCCTGAGTTTTAGACGAAGTTTCCGGTGGTTTACTACGTATGCCGGCATTGGGCTGGAAATACCGGTATTGGGATTCTGCACAGAACGGGTTTGCAAACCGCTGAATCCACACGTGAGTTTAACTCTGTCGGTTGAATGCACACATTGACAACCATTCAGTTAGATAGCTCCGTTTTGGTTTTAGAAGCAGATATTTCTCTGTACAGCCTATGGACCCATTCACTCGGGAATATCCCAACGCGGCTCCTAGAAGAAACGTGTATCTGACTCGCTGTATCTCAACATAGATTCAACTCTCTTAGTTGAACGAACTCACAGCAGAACAGTTTCAAGGAAACGTTTCTCCTGAGTTTTAGACGAAGTTTCCTGAGGTTTAGTACGTATGCCGGCATTGGGATGTAAATACCGGTTTTGCGATTCTGCACAGAAAGTGTTTGCAAACCGCTGAACCACACGTGAGTTTAAGTCTGTCAGTTGAATGCACACATTGTCAACCATTTTGTAAGACAGCTCCGTTTTGATTTTAGAAGCAGATATTTCGCTGTACAGACTATGGTCCCATTCACTCGGGAATATCCCAACACAGCTCCTAGAAGAAACGTGTTTCAGACTCGCTGAATCTCAACATAGATTCAACTCTCTTAGGTGAACGAACGCACAGCAGAGCAGTTTCAAGGAAACGTTTCTCCTGAGTTTTAGACGAAGTTTCCTGCAGTTTAGTACGTATGCCGGCATTGGGCTGAAAATACCGGTTTTGGGATTCTGCAAAGAAATGGTTTGCTAACCGCTGAATCCACACGTGAGTTTAACTCTGTCACTTGAATGCACACATTGAGAACCATTCAGTTAGATAGCTCCGTTTTGGTTTTAGAAGCAGATATTTCTCTGTACAGTCTATGGTCCCATTCACTCGGGAATATCCCAATGCAGCTCCAAGAAGAAACGTGTTTCTGACTCGCTGAATCTCCACATAGATTAAACTCCCTTAGGTGAACGAATGCACAGCAGAGCAGTTTCAAGGAAACGTTTCTCCTGAGTTTTAGACGAAGTTTCCGGTGGTTTAGTACGTATGCCGACATTGGGCTGGAAATACCGGTATTGGGATTCTGCACAGAAAGTGTTTGAATTCGCTGAATCCACACGTGAGTTTAACTCTGTCAGTTGAATGCACACATTGACAACCATTCAGTTAGATAGCTCCGTTTTGGTTTTAGAAGCAGATATTTCTCTGTACAGCCTATGGTCCCATTCACTCGGGAATATCCCAACACAGCTCCTAGAAGAAACGTGTTTCTGACTCGCTGTTTCTCAACATAGATTCAACTCTCTTAGGTGAACGATCTCACAGCAGAGCAGTTCCAAGGAAACGTTTCTCCTGAGTTTTAGACGAAGTTTCCTGAGGTTTAGTACGTATGCCGGCATTGGGATGGAAATACCGGTTTTGCGATTCTGCACAGAAAGGGTTTGCAAACCGCTGAATCCACACGTGAGTTTAACTCTGTCAGTTGAATGCACACATTGACAACCATTTTGTTAGACAGCTCCGTTTTGGTTTTAGAAGCAGATATTTCTCTGTACAGCCTATGGACCCATTCACTCGGGAATATCCCAACGCGGCTCCTAGAAGAAACGTGTTTCTGACTCGCTGAATCTCAGCATAGATTCAACTCTCTTAGGTGAACGAACGCACAGCAGAGCAGTTTCAAGGAAACGATTCTGCTGAGTTTTAGACCAAGTTTACTGCTGTTTAGTACGTATGCCGGCATTGGGATGGAAATACCGGTTTTGGGATTCTGCACAGAAACGGTTTGCAAACCGCTGAATTCTCACGTGAGTTTAACTCTGTCAGTTGAATGTGCACATTGACAAGCATTCAGTTAGATAGCTCCGTTTTGGTTTTAGAAGCAGATATTTCTCTGTACAGCCTATGGTCCCATTCACTCGGGAATATCACAACGTAGCTCCTAGAAGAAACGTGTTTCTGACTCGATGAATCTCAACATAGATTCAACTCTCTTAGGTGAACGAACGCACAGCAGAGCAGTTTCAAGGAAACGTTTCTCCTGAGTTTTAGACGAAGTTTCCTGAGGTTTAGTACGTATGCCGGCATTGGGATGGAAATACCGCTTTTGCGATTCTGCACAGAAAGGGTTTGCAAACCGCTGAATCCACACGTGAGTTTAACTCTGTCAATTGAATGCACACATTGTCAACCATTTTGTTAGACAGCTCCGTTTTGATTTTAGAAGCAGATATTTCGCTGTACGGCCTATGGTCCCATTCACTCGGGAATATCCCAACGCAGCTCCTAGAAGAAACGTGTTTCTGACTCGCTGAATCTCAACATAGATTCAACTCTCTTAGGTGAACGAACGCACAGCAGAGCAGTTTCAAGGAAACGTTTCTCCTGAGTTTTAGACGAAGTTTCCGGCGGTTTAGTACGTATGCCGACATTAGGCTGGAAATACCGGTATTGGGATTCTGCACAGAAAGGGTTTGCAAACCGCTGAATCCACACGTGAGTTTAACTCTGTCAGTTGAATGCACACATTGACAACCATTCAGTTAGATAGCTCCGTTTTGGTTTTAGAAGCAGATATTTCTCTGTACAGCCTATGGTCCCATTCACTCGGGAATATCCCAACACAGCTCCTAGAAGAAACGTATTTCTGACTCGCTGTATGTCAACATGGATTCAACTCTCTTAGGTGAACGAACTCACAGCAGAGCAGTTTCAAGGAAACCTTTCTCCTGAGTTTTAGACGAAGTTTCCTGAGGTTTAGTACGTATGCCGGCATTGGGATGGAAATACCGGTTTTGCGATTCTGCACAGAAAGGGTTTGCAAACCGCTGAATCCACACGTGAGTTTAACTCTGTCAGTTGAATGCACACATTGACAACCATTTTGTTAGACAGCTCCGTTTTGGTTTTAGAAGCAGATATTTCTCTGTACAGCCTATGGACCCATTCACTCGGGAAGATCCCAACGCGGCTCCTAGAAGAAACGTGTTTCTGACTCGCTGAATCTCAACATAGATTCAACTCTCTTAGGTTAACGAACGCACAGCAGAGCAGTTTCAAGGAAACGTTTCTCCTGAGTTTTAGACGAAGTTTCCGGCGGTTTAGTACGTATGCCGACATTAGGCTGGAAATACCGGTATTGGGATTCTGCACAGAAAGGGTTTGAAACCACTGAAACCACACGTGAGTTTAACTCTGTCAGTTGAATGCACAAATTGACAACCATTCAGTTAGATAGCTCCGTTTTGGTTTTAGAAGCAGATATTTCTCTGTACAGCCTATGGTCCCATTCACTCGGGAATATCCCAACGCAGGTCCTAGAAGAAACGTGTTTCTGACTCGCTGAATCTCCACATAGACTCAACTCCCTTAGGTGAACGAATGCACAGCAGAGCAGTTTCAAGGAAACGTTTCTCCTGAGCTTTGACGAACTTTCCGGCGGTTTAGTTCGTATGCCGACATTGGGCTGGAAATACCGGTATTGGGATTCTGCACAGAAAGGGTTTGCACACCGCTGAATCTACAGGTGAGTTTTACTCTGTCAGCTGAATGCACACATTGACAACCATTCAGTTAGATAGCTCCGTTTTGGTTTTAGAAGCAGATATTTCGCGGTACAGCCTATGGTCCCATTCACTCGGGAATATCCCAACACATCTCCTAGAAGAAACGTGTCTCTGACTCGCTGTATCTCAACATAGATTCAACTCTCTTAGGTGAACGAACGCACAGCAGAGCAGTTTCAAGGAAACGTTTCTCCTGAGTTTTAGACGAAGTTTCCTGAGGTTTAGTACGTATGCCGGCATTGGGATGCAAATACCGGTTTTGCGATTCTGCACAGAAAGGGTTTACAAACCGCTGAATCCACACGTCAGTTTAACTCTGTCAGTTGAATGCACACATTGTCAAACATTTTGTTAGACAGCTCCGTTTTGATTTTAGAAGCAGATATTTCGCTGTACAGACTATGGTCCCATTCACTCGGGAATATCCCATCACAGCTCCTAGAAGAAACGTGTTTCTGACTCGCTGAATCTAAACATAGATTCAACTCTCTTAGGTGAACGAACGCACTGCAGAGCAGTTTCAAGGAAACGTTTCTCCTGAGTTTTAGACAAAGTTTCCTGCGGTTTCGTACGTATGCCGACATTAGGCTGGAAATACCGGTATTGGGATTCTGCACAGAAAGGGTTTGAAACCGCTGAATCCACACGTGAGTTTAACTCTGTCAGTTGAATACACACATTGACAACCATTCAGTTAGATAGCTCCGCTTTCGTTTTAGAAGCAGATATTCTCTGTACAGCCTATGGTCCCATTCACTCGGGAATATCCCAACGCAGCTCCAAGAAGAAACGTGTTTCTGACTCGCTGAATCTCAACATAGATTCAACTCTCTTAGGTGAACGAACGCACAGCAGAGCAGTTTCAAGGAAACGTTTCTCCTGAGTTTTAGACGAAGTTTCCTGCGGTTTAGTACGTATGCCGTCATTGGGCTGGAAATACCGGTTTTGGGATTCTGCAAAGAAAGGGTTTGCCAACCGCTGAATCCACACGTGAGTTTAACTCTGTCACTTGAATGCACACATTGACAACCATTCAGTTAGATAGCTCCGTTTTGGTTTTAGAAGCAGATATTTCTCTGTACAGCCTATGGTCCCATTCACTCGGGAATATCCCAACGCAGCTCCTAGAAGAAACGTGTTTCTGACTCGCTGAATATCAACATAGATTCAACTCTCTTAGGTGAACGAACGCACAGCAGAGCAGTTTCAAGGAAACGTTTCTCCCGAGTTTTAGACGAAGTTTCCGGCGGTTTAGTACGTATGCCGGCATTGGGCTGGAAATACCGGTATTGGGATTCTGCACAGAAAGGGTTTGCAAACCGCTGAATCCACACGTGAGTTTAACTCTGTCAGTTGAATGCACACATTGACAAGCATTCAGTTAGATAGCTCCGTTTTGGTTTTAGAAACAGATATTTCTCTGTACAGCCTATGGTCCCATTCACTCGGGAATATCCCAACGCAGCTCCTAGAAGAAACGTGTTTCTGACTCGCTGAATCTCAACATAGATTCAACTCTCTTAGGTGAACGAACGCACAGCAGAGCAGTTTCAAGGAAACGTTTCTCCTGAGTTTTAGACGATGTTACCGGCAGTTTAGTACGTATGCCGGCATTGGGCTGGAAATACCGGTATTGGGATTCTGCACAGAAAGGGTTTGCAAACCGCTGAATCCACACGTGAGTTTAACTCTGTCAGTTGAATGCACACATTGACAAGCATTCAGTTAGATAGCTCCGTTTTGGTTTTAGAAGCAGATATTTCTCTGTACAGCCTATGGTCCCATTCACTCTGGAATATCACAAAGCGGCTCCTAGAAGAAACGTGTTTCTGACTCGCTGAATCTCAACATAGATTCAACTCTCTTAGGTGAACGAACGCACAGCAGAGCAGTTTCAAGGAAACGATTCTGCTGAGTTTTAGACCAAGTTTACTGCTGTTTAGTACGTATGCCGGCATTGGGATGGAAATACCGGTTTTGGGATTCTGCACAGAAACGGTTTGCAAACCGCTGAATCCTCTCGTGAGTTTAACTCTGTCAGTTGAATGCGCACATTGACAAGCATTCAGTTAGATAGCTCCGTTTTGGTTTTAGAAGCAGATATTTCTCTGTACAGCCTATGGTCCCATTCACTCGGGAATATCACAAGGCAGCCCCAAGAAGAAACGTGTTTCTGACTCGATGAATCTGAACATAGATTCAACTCTCTTAGGTGAACGAACTCACAGCAGAGCAGTTTCAAGGAAACGTTTCTCCTGAGTTTTAGACGAAGTTTCCGGCGGTATAGTACGTATGCTGGCATTGGGCTGGAAATACCGGTATTGGGATTCTGCACAGAAAGGGTTTGCAAACCGTTGAATCCACACGTGAGTTTAACTCTGTCAGTTGAATGCACACATTGACAACCATTCAGTTAGATAGCTCCGTTTTGGTTTTAGAAGCAGATATTTCTCTATACAGCCTATGGTCCCATTCACTCGGGAATATCCCAACACAGCTCCTAGAAGAAACGTGTTTCTGACTCGCTGAATCTCAACATAGATTCAACTCTCTTAGTTGAACGAACGCACAGCAGAGCAGTTTCAAGGAAACGTTTCTCCTGAGTTTTAGACGAAATTTCCTGTGGTTTAGGACGTATGCCGGCATTGGGCTGGAAATACCGGTTTTGGGATTCTGCACAGAAAGGGTTTGCAAACCGCTGAATCCACACGTGAGTTTTACTCTGTCAGCTGAATGCACACATTGACAACCATTCAGTTAGATAGATCCGTTTTGGTTTTAGAAGCAGATATTTCTCTGTACAGCCTATGGTCCCATTCACTCGGGAATATCCCAACGCAGCTCCAAGAAGAAACGTGTTTCTGACTCGCTGAATCTCAACATAGATTCAACTCTCTTAGGTGAACGAATGCACAGCAGAGCAGTTTCAAGGAAACGTTTCTCCTGAGTTTTAGACGAAGTTTCCTGAGGTTTAGTACGTATGCCGGCATTGGGATGCAAATACCGGTTTTGCGATTCTGCACAGAAAGGGTTTGCAAACCGCTGAATCCACACGTCAGTTTAACTCTGTCAGTTGAATGCACACATTGTCAACCATTTTGTTAGACAGCTCCGTTTTGATTTTAGAAGCAGATATTTCGCTGTACAGACTATGGTCCAATTCACTCGGGAATATCCCAACACAGCTCCTAGAAGAAACGTGTTTCTGACTCGCTGAATCTCAACATAGATTCAACTCTCTTAGGTGAACGAACGCACAGCAGAGCAGTCTCAAGGAAACGTTTCTCCTGAGTTTTAGACGAAGTTTCCGGCGGTTTAGTACGTATGCCGACATTAGGCTGGAAATACCGGTATTGGGATTCTGCACAGAAAGGGTTTGAAACCACTGAAACCACACGTGAGTTTAACTCTGTCAGTTGAATGCACAAATTGACAACCATTCAGTTAGATAGCTCCGTTTTGGTTTTAGAAGCAGATATTTCTCTGTACAGCCTATGGTCCCATTCACTCGGGAATATCCCAACGCAGGTCCTAGAAGAAACGTGTTTCTGACTCGCTGAATCTCCACATAGACTCAACTCCCTTAGGTGAACGAATGCACAGCAGAGCAGTTTCAAGGAAACGTTTCTCCTGAGCTTTGACGAACTTTCCGGCGGTTTAGTTCGTATGCCGACATTGGGCTGGAAATACCGGTATTGGGATTCTGCACAGAAAGGGTTTGCACACCGCTGAATCTACAGGTGAGTTTTACTCTGTCAGTTGAATGCACACATTGACAACCATTCAGTTAGATAGCTCCGTTTTGGTTTTAGAAGCAGATATTTCGCGGTACAGCCTATGGTCCCATTCACTCGGGAATATCCCAACACATCTCCTAGAAGAAACGTGTCTCTGACTCGCTGTATCTCAACATAGATTCAACTCTCTTAGGTGAACGAACGCACAGCAGAGCAGTTTCAAGGAAACGTTTCTCCTGAGTTTTAGACGAAGTTTCCTGAGGTTTAGTACGTATGCCGGCATTGGGATGCAAATACCGGTTTTGCGATTCTGCACAGAAAGGGTTTACAAACCGCTGAATCCACACGTCAGTTTAACTCTGTCAGTTGAATGCACACATTGTCAACCATTTTGTTAGACAGCTCCGTTTTGATTTTAGAAGCAGATATTTCGCTGTACAGACTATGGTCCCATTCACTCGGGAATATCCCATCACAGCTCCTAGAAGAAACGTGTTTCTGACTCGCTGAATCTAAACATAGATTCAACTCTCTTAGGTGAACGAACGCACTGCAGAGCAGTTTCAAGGAAACGTTTCTCCTGAGTTTTAGACAAAGTTTCCTGCGGTTTCGTACGTATGCCGACATTAGGCTGGAAATACCGGTATTGGGATTCTGCACAGAAAGGGTTTGAAACCGCTGAATCCACACGTGAGTTTAACTCTGTCAGTTGAATACACACATTGACAACCATTCAGTTAGATAGCTCCGCTTTCGTTTTAGAAGCAGATATTTCTCTGTACAGCCTATGGTCCCATTCACTCGGGAATATCCCAACGCAGCTCCAAGAAGAAACGTGTTTCTGACTCGCTGAATCTCAACATAGATTCAACTCTCTTAGGTGAACGAACGCACAGCAGAGCAGTTTCAAGGAAACGTTTCTCCTGAGTTTTAGACGAAGTTTCCTGCGGTTTAGTACGTATGCCGTCATTGGGCTGGAAATACCGGTTTTGGGATTCTGCAAAGAAAGGGTTTGCCAACCGCTGAATCCACACGTGAGTTTAACTCTGTCACTTGAATGCACACATTGACAACCATTCAGTTAGATAGCTCCGTTTTGGTTTTAGAAGCAGATATTTCTCTGTACAGCCTATGGTCCCATTCACTCGGGAATATCCCAACGCAGCTCCTAGAAGAAACGTGTTTCTGACTCGCTGAATATCAACATAGATTCAACTCTCTTAGGTGAACGAACGCACAGCAGAGCAGTTTCAAGGAAACGTTTCTCCCGAGTTTTAGACGAAGTTTCCGGCGGTTTAGTACGTATGCCGGCATTGGGCTGGAAATACCGGTATTGGGATTCTGCACAGAAAGGGTTTGCAAACCGCTGAATCCACACGTGAGTTTAACTCTGTCAGTTGAATGCACACATTGACAAGCATTCAGTTAGATAGCTCCGTTTTGGTTTTAGAAACAGATATTTCTCTGTACAGCCTATGGTCCCATTCACTCGGGAATATCCCAACGCAGCTCCTAGAAGAAACGTGTTTCTGACTCGCTGAATCTCAACATAGATTCAACTCTCTTAGGTGAACGAACGCACAGCAGAGCAGTTTCAAGGAAACGTTTCTCCTGAGTTTTAGACGATGTTACCGGCAGTTTAGTACGTATGCCGGCATTGGGCTGGAAATACCGGTATTGGGATTCTGCACAGAAAGGGTTTGCAAACCGCTGAATCCACACGTGAGTTTAACTCTGTCAGTTGAATGCACACATTGACAAGCATTCAGTTAGATAGCTCCGTTTTGGTTTTAGAAGCAGATATTTCTCTGTACAGCCTATGGTCCCATTCACTCGGGAATATCACAAAGCGGCTCCTAGAAGAAACGTGTTTCTGACTCGCTGAATCTCAACATAGATTCAACTCTCTTAGGTGAACGAACGCACAGCAGAGCAGTTTCAAGGAAACGATTCTGCTGAGTTTTAGACCAAGTTTACTGCTGTTTAGTACGTATGCCGGCATTGGGATGGAAATACCGGTTTTGGGATTCTGCACAGAAACGGTTTGCAAACCGCTGAATCCTCACGTGAGTTTAACTCTGTCAGTTGAATGCGCACATTGACAAGCATTCAGTTAGATAGCTCCGTTTTGGTTTTAGAAGCAGATATTTCTCTGTACAGCCTACGGTCCCATTCACTCGGGAATATCACACGGCAGCCCCAAGAAGAAACGTGTTTCTGACTCGATGAATCTCAACATAGATTCAACTCTCTTAGGTGAACGAACTCACAGCAGAGCAGTTTCAAGGAAACGTTTCTCCTGAGTTTTAGACGAAGTTTCCGGCGGTTTAGTACGTATGCTGGCATTGGGCTGGAAATACCGGTATTGGGATTCTGCACAGAAAGGGTTTGCAAACCGTTGAATCCACACGTGAGTTTAACTCTGTCAGTTGAATGCACACATTGACAACCATTCAGTTAGATAGCTCCGTTTTGGTTTTAGAAGCAGATATTTCTCTATACAGCCTATGGTCCCATTCACTCGGGAATATCCCAACACAGCTCCTAGAAGAAACGTGTTTCTGACTCGCTGAATCCCAACATAGATTCAACTCTCTTAGTTGAACGAACGCACAGCAGAGCAGTTTCAAGGAAACGTTTCTCCTGAGTTTTAGACGAAGTTTCCTGTGGTTTAGGACGTATGCCGGCATTGGGCTGGAAATACCGGTTTTGGGATTCTGCACAGAAAGGGTTTGCAAACCGCTGAATCCACACGTGAGTTTTACTCTGTCAGCTGAATGCACACATTGACAACCATTCAGTTAGATAGATCCGTTTTGGTTTTAGAAGCAGATATTTCTCTGTACAGCCTATGGTCCCATTCACTCGGGAATATCCCAACGCAGCTCCAAGAAGAAACGTGTTTCTGACTCGCTGAATCTCAACATAGATTCAACTCTCTTAGGTGAACGAACGCACAGCAGAGCTGTTTCAAGGAAACGTTTCTCCTGAGTTTTAGACGAAGTTTCCTGAGGTTTAGTACGTATGCCGGCATTGGGATGCAAATACCGGTTTTGCGATTCTGCACAGAAAGGGTTTGCAAACCGCTGAATCCACACGTCAGTTTAACTCTGTCAGTTGAATGCACACATTGTCAACCATTTTGTTAGACAGCTCCGTTTTGATTTTAGAAGCAGATATTTCTCTGTACAGACTATGGTCCCATTCACTCGGGAATCTCCCAACACAGCTCCTAGAAGAAACGTGTTTCTGACTCGCTGAATCTCAACATAGATTCAACTCTCTTAGGTGAACGAACGCACTGCAGAGCAGTGTCAAGGAAACGTTTCTCCTGAGTTTTAGACGAAGTTTCCGGCGGTTTAGTACGTATGCCGACATTAGGCTGGAAATACCGGTATTGGGATTCTGCACAGAAAGGGTTTGAAACCGATGAATCCACACGTGAGTTTAACTCTGTCAGTTGAATACACACATTGACAACCATTCAGTTAGATAGCTGCGTTTTCGTTTTAGAAGCAGATATTTCTCTGTACAGCCTATGGTCCCATTCACTCGGGAATATCCCAACGCAGCTCCAAGAAGAAACGTGTTTCTGACTCGCTGAATCTCAACATAGATTCAACTCTCTTAGGTGAACGAACGCACAGCAGAGCAGTTTCAAGGAAACGTTTCTCCCGAGTTTTAGACGTAGTTTCCGGCGGTTTAGTACGTATGCCGGCATTGGGATGGAAATACCGGTATTGGGATTCTGCACAGAAAGGGTTTGCAAACCGCTGAATCCACACGTGAGTTCAACTCTGTCAGTTGAATGCACACATTGACAAGCATTCAGTTAGATAGCTCCGTTTTGGTTTTAGTAGCAGATATTTCTCTGTACAGCCTATGGTCCCATTCACTCGGGAATATCACAACGCAGCTCCTAGAAGAAACGTGTTTCTGACTCGCTGAATCTCAACATAGATTCAACTCTCTTAGGTGAACGAACGCACAGCAGAGCAGTTTCAAGGAAACGTTTCTCCTGAGTTTTAGACGAAGTTACCGGCAGTTTACTACATTTGCTGGCATTGGGCTGGAAATGCCGGTATTGGGATTCTGCACAGAAAGGGGTTGCAAACCGCTGAATCCACACGTCAGTTTAACTCTGTCAGTTGAATGCACACAATGACAACCATTCAGTTAGATAGCTCCGTTTTTGTTTTAGAAGCAGATATTTCTCTATACAGCCTATGGTCCCATTCACTCGGGAATATCCCAACACAGCTCCTAGAAGAAACGTGTTTCTGACTCGCTGATTCTCAACATAGATTCAACTCTCTTAGGTGAACGAACGCACAGCAGAGCAGTTTCAAGGAAACATTTCTCCTGAGTTTTAGACGAAGTTTCCTGCGGTTTTGGACGTATGCCGGCATTGGGCTGGAAATACCGGTTTTGCGATTCTGCACAGAAAGGGTTTGCAAACCGCTGAATCCACACGTGAGTTTAACTCTGTCAGTTGAATACACACATTGACAACCATTCAGTTAGATCGCTGCGTTTTCGTTTTAGAAGCAGATATTTCTCTGTACAGCCTATGGTCCCATTCACTCGGGAATATCCCAACGCAGCTCCAAGAAGAAACGTGTTTCTGACTCGCTGAATCTCAACATAGATTCAACTCTCTTAGGTGAACGAACGCACAGCAGAGCAGTTTCAAGGAAACGTTTCTCCCGAGTTTTAGACGTAGTTTCCGGCGGTTTAGTACGTATGCCGGCATTGGGATGGAAATACCGGTATTGGGATTCTGCACAGAAAGGGTTTGCAAACCGCTGAATCCACACGTGAGTTCAACTCTGTCAGTTGAATGCACACATTGACAAGCATTCAGTTAGATAGCTCCGTTTTGGTTTTAGTAGCAGATATTTCTCTGTACAGCCTATGGTCCCATTCACTCGGGAATATCACAACGCAGCTCCTAGAAGAAACGTGTTTCTGACTCGCTGAATCTCAACATAGATTCAACTCTCTTAGGTGAACGAACGCACAGCAGAGCAGTTTCAAGGAAACGTTTCTCCTGAGTTTTAGACGAAGTTACCGGCAGTTTACTACATTTGCTGGCATTGGGCTGGAAATGCCGGTATTGGGATTCTGCACAGAAAGGGGTTGCAAACCGCTGAATCCACACGTCAGTTTAACTCTGTCAGTTGAATGCACACAATGACAACCATTCAGTTAGATAGCTCCGTTTTTGTTTTAGAAGCAGATATTTCTCTATACAGCCTATGGTCCCATTCACTCGGGAATATCCCAACACAGCTCCTAGAAGAAACGTGTTTCTGACTCGCTGATTCTCAACATAGATTCAACTCTCTTAGGTGAACGAACGCACAGCAGAGCAGTTTCAAGGAAATATTTCTCCTGAGTTTTAGACGAAGTTTCCTGCGGTTTTGGACGTATGCCGGCATTGGGCTGGAAATACCGGTTTTGCGATTCTGCACAGAAAGGGTTTGCAAACCGCTGAATCCACACGTGAGTTTAACTCTGTCAGTTGAATGCACACATTGACAACCATTTTGTTAGACAGCTCCGTTTTTGTTTTAGAAGCAGATATTTCTCTGTACAGCCTATGGTCCCATTCACTCGGGAATATCCCAACGCAGCTCCTAGAAGAAACGTGTTTCTGACTCGCTGAATCTCCACATAGATTCAACTCCCTTAGGTGAACGAATGCACAGCAGAGCAGTTTCAAGGAAACGTTTCTCCTGAGCTTTAGACGAAGTTTCTGGCGGTTTAGTACGTATGCCGACATTGGGCTGGAAATACCGGTATTGGGATTCTGCACAGAAAGGGTTTGCACACCGCTGAATCCACACGTGAGTTTAACTCTGTCAGTTGAATGCACACATTGACAACCATTCAGTTAGATAGATCCGTTTTGGTTTTAGAAGCAGATATTTCTCTGTACATCCTATGGTCCCATTCACTCGGGAATATCCCAACACAGCTCCTAGAAGAAACGTGTTTCTGACTCGCTGAATCTCAACATAGATTCAACTCTCTTAGGTGAACGAACTCACAGCAGAGCAGTTTCAAGGAAACGTTTCTCCTGAGTTTTAGACGAAGTTTCCTGAGATTTAGTACGTATGCCGGCATTGGGATGGAAATACCGGTTTTGCGATTCTGCACAGAAAGGGTTTGCAAACCGCTGAATTCACACGTGAGTTTTACTCTGTCAGTTGAATGCACACATTGACAACCATTCAGTTAGATAGCTCCGTTTTGGTTTTAGAAGCAGATATTTCTCTGTACAGCCTATGGTCCCATTCACTCGGGAATATCCCAACGCAGCTCCAAGAAGAAACGTGTTTCTGACTCGCTGAATCTCAACATAGATTCAACTCTCTTAGGTGAACGAACGCACAGCAGAGCAGTTTCAAGGAAACGTTTCTCCTGAGTTTTAGACGAAGTTTCCTGAGGTTTAGTACGTATGCCGGCATTGGGATGCAAATACCGGTTTTGCGATTCTGCACAGAAAGGGTTTGCAAACCGCTGAATCCACACGTCAGTTTAACTCTGTCAGTTGAATGCACACATTGTCAACCATTTTGTTAGACAGCTCCGTTTTGATTTTAGAAGCAGATATTTCGCTGTACAGACTATGGTCCCATTCACTCGGGAATATCCCAACACAGCTCCTAGAAGAAACGTGTTTCTGACTCGCTGAATCTCAACATAGATTCAACTCTCTTAGGTGAACGAACGCACAGCAGAGCAGTCTCAAGGAAACGTTTCTCCTGAGTTTTAGACGAAGTTTCCGGCGGTTTAGTACGTATGCCGACATTAGGCTGGAAATACCGGTATTGGGATTCTGCACAGAAAGGGTTTGAAACCACTGAAACCACACGTGAGTTTAACTCTGTCAGTTGAATGCACAAATTGACAACCATTCAGTTAGATAGCTCCGTTTTGGTTTTAGAAGGAGATATTTCTCTGTACAGCCTATGGTCCCATTCACTCGGGAATATCCCAACGCAGGTCCTACAAGAAACGTGTTTCTGACTCGCTGAATCTCCACATAGACTCAACTCCCTTAGGTGAACGAATGCACAGCAGAGCAGTTTCAAGGAAACGTTTCTCCAGAGCTTTGACGAAGTTTCCGGCGGTTTAGTTCGTATGCCGACATTGGGCTGGAAATACCGGTATTGGGATTCTGCACAGAAAGGGTTTGCACACCGCTGAATCTACAGGTGAGTTTTACTCTGTCAGTTGAATGCACACATTGACAACCATTCAGTTAGATAGCTCCGTTTTGGTTTTAGAAGCAGATATTTCGCGGTACAGCCTATGGTCCCATTCACTCGGGAATATCCCATCACATCTCCTAGAAGAAACGTGTCTCTGACTCGCTGTATCTCAACATAGATTCAACTCTCTTAGGTGAACGAACGCACAGCAGAGCAGTTTCAAGGAAACGTTTCTCCTAAGTTTTAGACGAAGTTTCCTGAGGTTTAGTACGTATGCCGGCATTGGGATGCAAATACCGGTTTTGCGATTCTGCACAGAAAGGGTTTACAAACCGCTGAATCCACACGTCAGTTTAACTCTGTCAGTTGAATGCACACATTGTCAACCATTTTGTTAGACAGCTCCGTTTTGATTTTAGAAGCAGATATTTCGCTGTACAGACTATGGTCCCATTCACTCGGGAATATCCCATCACAGCTCCTAGAAGAAACGTGTTTCTGACTCGCTGAATCTAAACATAGATTCAACTCTCTTAGGTGAACGAACGCACAGCAGAACAGTTTCAAGGAAACGTTTCTCCTGAGTTTTAGACAAAGTTTCCTGCGGTTTCGTACGTATGCCGACATTAGGCTGGAAATACCGGTATTGGGATTCTGCACAGAAAGGGTTTGAAACAGCTGAATCCACACGTGAGTTTAACTCTGTCAGTTGAATGCACACAATGACAACCATTCAGTTAGATAGCTCCGCTTTCGTTTTAGAAGCAGATATTCTCTGTACAGCCTATGGTCCCATTCACTCGGGAATATCCCAACGCAGCTCCAAGAACAAACGTGTTTCTGACTCGCTGAATCTCAACATAGATTCAACTCTCTTAGGTGAACGAACGCACAGCAGAGCAGTTTCAAGGAAACGTTTCTCCTGAGTTTTAGATGAAGTTTCCTGCGGTTTAGTACGTATGCCGTCATTGGGCTGGAAATACCGGTTTTGGGATTCTGCAAAGAAAGGGTTTGCCAACCGCTGAATCCACACGTGAGTTTAACTCTGTCACTTGAATGCACACATTGACAACCATTCAGTTAGATAGCTCCGTTTTGGTTTTAGAAGCAGATATTTCTCTGTACAGCCTATGGTCCCATTCACTCGGGAATATCCGAACGCAGCTCCTAGAAGAAACGTGTTTCTGACTCGCTGAATATCAACATAGATTCAACTCTCTTAGGTGAACGAACGCACAGCAGAGCAGTTTCAAGGAAACGTTTCTCCCGAGTTTTAGACGAAGTTTCCGGCGGTTTAGTACGTATGCCGGCATTGGGCTGGAAATACCGGTATTGGGATTCTGCACAGAAAGGGTTTGCAAACCGCTGAATCCACACGTGAGTTTAACTCTGTCAGTTGAATGCACACATTGACAAGCATTCAGTTAGATAGCTCCGTTTTGGTTTTAGAAGCAGATATTTCTCTGTACAGCCTATGGTCCCATTCACTCGGGAATATCCCAACGCAGCTCCTAGAAGAAACGTGTTTCTGACTCGCTGAATCTCAACATAGATTCAACTCTCTTAGGTGAACGAACGCACAGCAGAGCAGTTTCAAGGAAACGTTTCTCCTGAGTTTTAGACGATGTTACCGGCAGTTTAGTACGTATGCCGGCATTGGCCTGGAAATACCGGTATTGGGATTCTGCACAGAAAGGGTTTGCAAACCGCTGAATCCACACGTGAGTTTAACTCTGTCAGTTGAATGCACACATTGACAAGCATTCAGTTAGATAGCTCCGTTTTGGTTTTAGAAGCAGATATTTCTCTGTACAGCCTATGGTCCCATTCACTCGGGAATATCCCAACGCAGCTCCAAGAAGAAACGTGTTTCTGACTCGCTGAATCTCAACATAGATTCAACTCTCTTAGGTGAACGAACGCACAGCAGAGCAGTTTCAAGGAAACGTTTCTCCTGAGTTTTAGACGAAGTTTCCTGAGGTTTAGTATGTACGCCGGCATTGGGATGCAAATACCGGTTTTGCGATTCTGCACAGAAAGGGTTTGCAAACCGCTGAATCCACACGTCAGTTTAACTCTGTCAGTTGAATGCACACATTGTCAACCATTTTGTTAGACAGCTCCGTTTTGATTTTAGAAGCAGATATTTCGCTGTACAGACTATGGTCCCATTCACTCGGGAATATCCCAACACAGCTCCTAGAAGAAACGTGTTTCTGACTCGCTGAATCTCAACATAGATTCAACTCTCTTAGGTGAACGAACCCACAGCAGAGCAGTTTCAAGGAAACGTTTCTCCTGAGTTTTAGACGAAGTTTCCTGAGGTTTAGTACGTATGCCGGCATTGGGATGGAATTACCGGTTTTGCGATTCTGCACAGAAAGAGTTTACAAACCCCTGAATCCAAACGTGAGTTTTACTCTGTCAGTTGAATGCACACATTGACAACCATTTTGTTAGACAGCTCCGTTTTGGTTTTAGAAGCAGATATTTCTCTGTACAGCCTATGGAACCATTCACTCGGGAATATCCCAACGCGGCTCGTAGAAGAAACGTGTTTCTGACTCGCTGAATCTCAACATAGATTCAACTCTCTTAGGTGAACGAACGCACAGCAGAGCAGTTTCAAGGAAACGATTCTGCTGAGTTTTAGACCAAGTTTCCTGCTGTTTAGTACGTATGCCGGCATTGGGATGGAAATACCGGTTTTGGGATACTGCACAGAAACGGTTTGCAAACCGCTGAATCCTCACGTGAGTTTAACTCTGTCAGTTGAATGCGCACATTGACAAGCATTCAGTTAGATAGCTCCGTTTTGGTTTTAGAAGCAGATATTTCTCTGTACAGCCTATGGTCCCATTCACTCGGGAATATCACAAGGCAGCTCCTAGAAGAAACGTGTTTCTGACTCGATGAATCTCAACATAGATTCAACTCTCTTAGGTGAACGAACGCACAGCAGAGCAGTTTCAAGGAAACGTTTCTCCTGAGTTTTAGACGAAGTTTCCGGCGGTTTAGTACGTATGCTGGCATTGGGCTGGAAATACCGGTATTCGGATTCTGCACAGAAAGGGTTTGCAAACCGTTGAATCCACACGTGAGTTTAACTCTGTCAGTTGAATGCACACATTGACAACCATTCAGTTAGATAGCTCCGTTTTGGTTTTAGAAGCAGATATTTCTCTGTACAGCCTATGGTCCCATTCACTCGGGAATATCCCAAAACAGCTCCTAGAAGAAACGTGTTTCTGACTCGCTGAATCTCAACATAGATTCAACTCTCTTAGGTGAACGAACGCACAGCAGAGCAGTTTCAAGGAAACGTTTCTCCTGAGTTTTAGACGAAGTTTCCTGAGGTTTAGTACGTATGCCGGCATTGGGATGCAAATACCGGTTTTGCGATTCTGCACAGAAAGGGTTTGCAAACCGCTGAATCCACACGTCAGTTTAACTCTGTCAGTTGAATGCACACATTGTCAACCATTTTGTTAGACAGCTCCGTTTTGATTTTAGAAGCAGATATTTCGCTGTACAGCCTATGGTCCCATTCACTCGGGAATATCCCAAAGCAGCTCCAAGAAGAAACGTGTTTCTGACTCGCTGAATCTCAACATAGATTCAACTCTCTTAGGTGAACGAAAGCACAGCAGAGCAGTTTCAAGGAAACGATTCTCCTGAGTTTTAGACGAAGTTTCCGGCGGTTAAGTACGTATGCCGGCATTGGGATGGAAATACCGGTTTTGGCATTCTGCACAGAATCGGTTTGCAAACCGCTGAATGCACACGTGAGTTTAACTGTGTCAGTTGAATGCGCACATTGACAAGCATTCAGTTAGATAGCTCCGTTTTGGTTTTAGAAGCAGATATTTCTCTGTACAGCCTATGGTCCCATTCACTCGGGAATATCCCAACGCAGCTCCTAGAAGAAACGTGTTTCTGACTCGCTGAATCTCAACATAGATTCAACTCTCTTAGGTGAACGAACGCACAGCAGAGCAGTTTCAAGGAAACGTTTCTCCTGAGTTTTAGACGAAGTTTCCAGCGGTTTAGTACGTATGCCGGCATTGGGCTGAAAATACCGGTTTTGGGATTCTGCAAAGAAAGGGTTTGTAAACCGCTGAATCCACACGTGAGTTTAACTCTGTCAGTTGAATGCACACATTGACAAGCATTCAGTTAGATAGCTCCGTTTTGGTTTTAGAAGCAGATATTTCTCTGTACAGCCTATGGTCCCATTCACTCGGGAATATCCCAACGCAGCTCCTAGAAGAAACGTGTTTCTGACTCGCTGAATCTCAACATAGATTCAACTCTCTTAGGTGAACGAACGCACAGCACAGCGGTTTCAAGGAAACGATTCTCCTGAGTTTTAGACCAAGTTTACTGCTGTTTAGTACGTTTGCCGGCATTGGGATGGAAATACCGGTTTTGGGATTCTGCACAGAAACGGTTTGCAAACCGCTGAATGCACACGTGAGTTTAACTCTGTCACTTGAATGCACACATTGACAACCATTCAGTTAGATAGCTCCGTTTTGGTTTTAGAAGCAGATATTTCTCTGTACAGCCTATGGTCCCATTCACTCGGGAATATCCCAACGCAGCTCCTAGAAGAAACGTGTTTCTGACTCGCTGAATCTCAACATAGATTCAACTCTCTTAGGTGAACGAATGCACAGCAGAGCAGTTTCAAGGAAACGTTTCTCCTGAGTTTTAGACGAAGTTTCCTGCGGTTTAGGACGTATGCCGGCATTGGGCTGGAAATACCGGTTTTGGGATTCTGCACAGAAAGGGTTTGCAAACCGCTGAATCCACACGTGAGTTTTACTCTGTCAGTTGAATGCACACATTGACAACCATTCAGTTAGATAGATCCGTTTTGGTTTTAGAAGCAGATATTTCTCTGTACAGCCTATGGTCCCATTCACTCGGGAATATCCCAACGCAGCTCCAAGAAGAAACGTGTTTCTGACTCGCTGAATCTCAACATAGATTCAACTCTCTTAGGTGAACGAACGCACAGCGGAGCAGTTTCAAGGAAACGTTTCTCCTGAGTTTTAGACGAAGTTTCCTGAGGTTTAGGACGTATGCCGGCATTGGGATGCAAATACCGGTTTTGCAATTCTGCACAGAAAGTGTTTGCAAACCGCTGAATCCACACGTCAGTTTAACTCTGTCAGTTGAATGCACACATTGTCAACCATTTTGTTAGACAGCTCCGTTTTGATTTTAGAAGCAGATATTTCGCTGTACAGACTATGGTCCCATTCACTCGGGAATATCCCAACACAGCTCCTAGAAGAAACGTGTTTCTGACTCGCTGAATCTCAACATAGATTCAACTCTCTTAGGTGAACGAACGCACAGCAGAGCAGTTTCAAGGAAACGATTCTGCTGAGTTTTAGACCAAGTTTACTGCTGTTTAGTACGTATGCCGGCATTGGGATGGAAATACCGGTTTTGGGATTCTGCACAGAAACGGTTTGCAAACCGCTGAATCCTCACGTGAGTTTAACTCTGTCAGTTGAATGCGCACATTGAACAAGCATTCAGTTAGATAGCTCCGTTTTGGTTTTAGAAGCAGATATTTCTCTGTACAGCCTATGGTCCCATTCACTCGGGAATATCACAAGGCAGCTCCTAGAAGAAACGTGTTTCAGACTCGATGAATCTCAACATAGATTCAACTCTCTTAGGTGAACGAACGCACAGCAGAGCAGTTTCAAGGAAACGTTTCTCCTGAGTTTTAGACGAAATTTCCTGAGGTTTAGTACGTATGCCGGCATTGGGATGCAAATACCGGTTTTGCGATTCTGCACAGAAAGGGTTTGCAAACCGCTGAATCCACACGTCAGTTTAACTCTGTCAGTTGAATGCACACATTGTCAACCATTTTGTTAGACAGCTCCGTTTTGATTTTAGAAGCAGATATTTCGCTGTACAGACTATGGTCCCATTCACTCGGGAATATCCCAACACAGCTCCTAGAAGAAACGTGTTTCTGACTCGCTGAATCTCAACATAGATTCAACTCTCTTAGGTGAACGAACGCACAGCAGAGCAGTTTCAAGGAAACGTTTCTCCTGAGTTTTAGACGAAGTTTCCTGAGGTTTAGTACGTATGCCGGCATTGGGATGGAAATACCGGTTTTGCGATTCTGCACAGAAAGAGTTTGCAAACCCCTGAATCCACACGTGAGTTTTACTCTGTCAGTTGAATGCACACATTGACAACCATTTTGTTAGACAGCTCCGTTTTGGTTTTAGAAGCAGATATTTCTCTGTACAGCCTATGGACCCATTCACTCGGGAATATCCCAACGCGGCTCGTAGAAGAAACGTGTTTCTGACTCGCTGAATCTCAACATAGATTCAACTCTCTTAGGTGAACGAACGCACAGCAGAGCAGTTTCAAGGAAACGATTCTGCTGAGTTTTAGACGAAGTATACTGCTGTTTAGTACGTATGCCGGCATTGAGATGGAAATACCGGTTTTGGGATTCTGCACAGAAACTGTTTGCAAACCGCTGAATCCTCACGTGAGTTTAACTCTGTCAGTTGAATGCGCACATTGACAAGCATTCAGTTAGATAGCTCCGTTTTGGTTTTAGAAGCAGATATTTCTCTGTACAGCCTATGGTCCCATTCACTCGGGAATATCACAAGGCAGCTCCTAGAAGAAACGTGTTTCTGACTCGATGAATCTCAACATAGATTCAACTCTCTTAGTTGAACGAACGCACAGCAGAGCAGTTTCAAGGAAACGTTTCTCCTGAGTTTTAGACGAAGTTTCCGGTGGTTTAGGACGTATGCCGGCATTGGGCTGGAAATACCGGTTTTGGGATTCTGCACAGAAAGGGTTTGCAAACCGCTGAATCCACACGTGAGTTTTACTCTGTCAGTTGAATGCACACATTGACAACTATTTTGTTAGATAGCTCCGTTTTGATTTTAGAAGCAGATATTTCGCTGTACAGCCTATGGTCCCATTCACTCGGGAATATCCCAACGCAGCTCCAAGAAGAAACGTGTTTCTGACTCGCTGAATCTCAACATAGATTCAACTCTCTTAGGTGAACGAACGCACAGCAGAGCAGTTTCAAGGAAACGTTTCTCCTGAGTTTTAGACGAAATTTCCTGAGGTTTAGTACGTATGCCGGCATTGGGATGCAAATACCGGTTTTGCGATTCTGCACATAAAGGGTTTGCAAACCGCTGAATCCACACGTCAGTTTAACTCTGTCATTTGAATGCACACATTGTCAACCATTTTGTTAGACAGATCCGTTTTGATTTTAGAAGCAGATATTTCGCTGTACAGACTATGGTCCCATTCACTCGGGAATATCCCAACACAGCTCCTAGAAGAAACGTGTTTCTGACTCGCTGAATCTCAACATAGATTCAACTCTCTTAGGTGAACGAACGCACTGCAGAGCAGTTTCAAGGAAACGTTTCTCCTGAGTTTTAGACGAAGTTTCTGGCGGTTTAGTACGTATGCCGACATTAGGCTGGAAATACCGGTATTGGGATTCTGCACAGAAAGGGTTTGAAACCGCTGAATCCACACGTGAGTTTAACTCTGTCAGTTGAATACACACATTGACAACCATTCAGTTAGATAGCTCCGTTTTCGCTTTAGAAGCAGATATTTCTCTGTACAGCCTATGGTACCATTGACTCGGGAATATCCCAACGCAGCCCCAGGAAGAAACGTGTTTCTGACTCGCTGAATCTCAACATAGATTCGACTCTCTTAGGTGAACGAAAGCAAAGCAGAGCAGTTTCAAGGAAACGTTTCTCCTGAGTTTTAGACGAACTTTCCTGAGGTTTAGTACGTATTCCCGCATTGGGCTGGAAATACCGGTATTGGGATTCTGAACAGAAAGGGTTTACAAAACGCTGAATCCACACGTGAGTTTTACTCGGTCAGTTGAATGCACACATTGACAACCATTCAGTTAGATAGCTCCGTTTTGGTTTTAGAAGCAGATATTTCTCTGTACAGCCTATGGTCCCATTCACTCGGGAATATCCCAACGCAGCTCCTAGAAGAAACGTGTTTCTGACTCGCTGAATCTCAACATAGATTCAACTCTCTTAGGTGAACGAACGCACAGCAGAGCAGTTTCAAGGAAACGATTCTGCTGAGTTTTAGACCAAGTTTACTGCTGTTTAGTACGTATGCCGGCATTGGGATGGAAATACCGGTTTTGGGATTCTGCACAGAAACGGTTTGCAAACCGCTGAATCCTCACGTGAGTTTAACTCTGTCAGTTGAATGCGCACATTGAACAAGCATTCAGTTAGATAGCTCCGTTTCGGTTTTAGAAGCAGATATTTCTCTGTACAGCCTATGGTCCCATTCACTCGGGAATATCACAAGGCAGCTCCTAGAAGAAACGTGTTTCTGACTCGATGAATCTCAACATAGATTCAACTCTCTTAGGTGAACGAACGCACAGCAGAGCAGTTTCAAGGAAACGTTTCTCCTGAGTTTTAGACGAAATTTCCTGAGGTTTAGTACGTATGCCGGCATTGGGATGCAAATACCGGTTTTGCGATTCTGCACAGAAAGGGTTTTCAAACCGCTGAATCCACACGTCAGTTTAACTCTGTCAGTTGAATGCACACATTGTCAACCATTTTGTTAGACAGATCCGTTTTGATTTTAGAAGCAGATATTTCGCTGTACAGACTATGGTCCCATTCACTCGGGAATATCCCAACACAGCTCCTAGAAGAAACGTGTTTCTGACTCGCTGAATCTCAACATAGATTCAACTCTCTTAGGTGAACGAACGCACTGCAGAGCAGTTTCAAGGAAACGTTTCTCCTGAGTTTTAGACGAAGTTTCCGGCGGTTTAGTACGTATGCCGACATTAGGCTGGAAATACCGGTATTGGGATTCTGCACAGAAAGGGTTTGAAACCGCTGAATCCACACGTGAGTTTAACTCTGTCAGTTGAATACACACATTGACAACCATTCAGTTAGATAGCTCCGTTTTCGTTTTAGAAGCAGATATTTCTCTGTACAGCCTATGGTACCATTGACTCGGGAATATCCCAACGCAGCCCCAGGAAGAAACGTGTTTCTGACTCGCTGAATCTCAACATAGTTTCGACTCTCTTAGGTGAACGAAAGCACAGCAGAGCAGTTTCAAGGAAACGTTTCTCCTGAGTTTTAGGCGAACTTTCCTGAGGTTTAGTATGTATGTCCGCATTGGGCTGGAAATACCGGTATTGGGATTCTGAACAGAAAGTGTTTCCAGAACGCTGAATCCACACGTGAGTTTTACTCTGTCAGTTGAATGCACACATTGACAACTATTTTGTTAGATAGCTCCGTTTTGATTTTAGAAGCAGATATTTCGCTGTACAGCCTATGGTCCCATTCACTCGGGAATATCCCAACGCAGCTCCAAGAAGAAACGTGTTTCTGACTCGCTGAATCTCAACATAGATTCAACTCTCTTAGGTGAACGAACGCACAGCAGAGCAGTTTCAAAGAAACGATTCTGCTGAGTTTTAGACGAAGTATACTGCTGTTTAGTACGTATGCCGGCATTGAGATGGAAATACCGGTTTTGGGATTCTGCACAGAAACGGTTTGCAAACCGCTGAATCCTCACGTGAGTTTAACTCTGTCAGTTGAATGCGCACATTGACAAGCATTCAGTTAGATAGCTCCGTTTTGGTTTTAGAAGCAGATATTTCTCTGTACAGCCTATGGTCCCATTCACTCGGGAATATCACAAGGCAGCTCCTAGAAGAAACGTGTTTCTGACTCGATGAATCTCAACATAGATTCAACTCTCTTAGTTGAACGAACGCACAGCAGAGCAGTTTCAAGGAAACGTTTCTCCTGAGTTTTAGACGAAGTTTCCTGTGGTTTAAGACGTATGCCGGCATTGGGCTGGAAATACCGGTTTTGGGATTCTGCACCGAAAGGGTTTGCAAACCGCTGAATCCACACGTGAGTTTTACTCTGTCAGTTGAATGCACACATTGACAACCATTCAGTTAGATAGCTCCGTTTTGGTTTTAGAAGCAGATATTTCTCTGTACAGCCTATGGTCCCATTCACTCGGGAATATCCCAACGCAGCTCCAAGAAGAAACGTGTTTCTGACTCGCTGAATCTCAACATAGATTCAACTCTCTTAGGTGAACGAACGCACAGCAGAGCAGTTTCAAGGAAACGTTTCTCCTGAGTTTTAGACGAAGTTTCCTGAGGTTTAGTATGTACGCCGGCATTGGGATGCAAATACCGGTTTTGCGATTCTGCACAGAAAGGGTTTGCAAACCGCTGAATCCACACGTCAGTTTAACTCTGTCAGTTGAATGCACACATTGTCAACCATTTTGTTAGACAGCTCCGTTTTGATTTTAGAAGCAGATATTTCGCTGTACAGACTATGGTCCCATTCACTCGGGAATATCCCAACACAGCTCCTAGAAGAAACGTGTTTCTGACTCGCTGAATCTCAACATAGATTCAACTCTCTTAGGTGAACGAACCCACAGCAGAGCAGTTTCAAGGAAACGTTTCTCCTGAGTTTTAGACGAAGTTTCCTGAGGTTTAGTACGTATGCCGGCATTGGGATGGAAATACCGGTTTTGCGATTCTGCACAGAAAGAGTTTACAAACCCCTGAATCCAAACGTGAGTTTTACTCTGTCAGTTGAATGCACACATTGACAACCATTTTGTTAGACAGCTCCGTTTTGGTTTTAGAAGCAGATATTTCTCTGTACAGCCTATGGAACCATTCACTCGGGAATATCCCAACGCGGCTCGTAGAAGAAACGTGTTTCTGACTCGCTGAATCTCAACATAGATTCAACTCTCTTAGGTGAACGAACGCACAGCAGAGCAGTTTCAAGGAAACGATTCTGCTGAGTTTTAGACCAAGTTTCCTGCTGTTTAGTACGTATGCCGGCATTGGGATGGAAATACCGGTTTTGGGATTCTGCACAGAAACGGTTTGCAAACCGCTGAATCCTCACGTGAGTTTAACTCTGTCAGTTGAATGCGCACATTGACAAGCATTCAGTTAGATAGCTCCGTTTTGGTTTTAGAAGCAGATATTTCTCTGTACAGCCTATGGTCCCATTCACTCGGGAATATCACAAGGCAGCTCCTAGAAGAAACGTGTTTCTGACTCGATGAATCTCAACATAGATTCAACTCTCTTAGGTGAACGAACGCACAGCAGAGCAGTTTCAAGGAAACGTTTCTCCTGAGTTTTAGACGAAGTTTCCGGCGGTTTAGTACGTATGCTGGCATTGGGCTGGAAATACCGGTATTGGGATTCTGCACAGAAAGGGTTTGCAAACCGTTGAATCCACACGTGAGTTTAACTCTGTCAGTTGAATGCACACATTGACAACCATTCAGTTAGATAGCTCCGTTTTGGTTTTAGAAGCAGATATTTCTCTGTACAGCCTATGGTCCCATTCACTCGGGAATATCCCAAAACAGCTCCTAGAAGAAACGTGTTTCTGACTCGCTGAATCTCAACATAGATTCAACTCTCTTAGGTGAACGAACGCACAGCAGAGCAGTTTCAAGGAAACGTTTCTCCTGAGTTTTAGACGAAGTTTCCTGAGGTTTAGTACGTATGCCGGCATTGGGATGCAAATACCGGTTTTGCGATTCTGCACAGAAAGGGTTTGCAAACCGCTGAATCCACACGTCAGTTTAACTCTGTCAGTTGAATGCACACATTGTCAACCATTTTGTTAGACAGCTCCGTTTTGATTTTAGAAGCAGATATTTCGCTGTACAGCCTATGGTCCCATTCACTCGGGAATATCCCAACGCAGCTCCAAGAAGAAACGTGTTTCTGACTCGCTGAATCTCAACATAGATTCAACTCTCTTAGGTGAACGAAAGCACAGCAGAGCAGTTTCAAGGAAACGATTCTCCTGAGTTTTAGACGAAGTTTCCGGCGGTTAAGAACGTATGCCGGCATTGGGATGGAAATACCGGTTTTGGCATTCTGCACAGAATCGGTTTGCAAACCGCTGAATGCACACGTGAGTTTAACTCTGTCAGTTGAATGCGCACATTGACAAGCATTCAGTTAGATAGCTCCGTTTTGGTTTTAGAAGCAGATATTTCTCTGTACAGCCTATGGTCCCATTCACTCGGGAATATCCCAACGCAGCTCCTAGAAGAAACGTGTTTCTGACTCGCTGAATCTCAACATAGATTCAACTCTCTTAGGTGAACGAACGCACAGCAGAGCAGTTTCAAGGAAACGTTTCTCCTGAGTTTTAGACGAAGTTTCCTGCGGTTTAGTACGTATGCCGGCATTGGGCTGAAAATACCGGTTTTGGGATTCTGCAAAGAAAGGGTTTGTAAACCGCTGAATCCACACGTGAGTTTAACTCTGTCAGTTGAATGCACACATTGACAACCATTCAGTTAGATAGCTCCGTTTTGGTTTTAGAAGCTGATATTTCTCTGTACAGCCTATGGTCCCATTCACTCGGGAATATCCCAACACAGCTCCTAGAAGAAACGTGTTTCTGACTCGCTGTATCTCAACATAGATTCAACTCTCTTAGGTGAACGAACTCACAGCAGAGGAGTTTCAAGGAAACGTTTCTCCTGAGTTTTAGACGAAGTTTCCTGAGGTTTAGTACGTATGCCGGCATTGGGATGGAAACACCGGTTTTGCGATTCTGCACAGAAAGGGTTTGCAAACCGCTGAATCCACACGTGAGTTTAACTCTGTCAGTTAAATGCACACATTGACAACCATTTTGTTAAACAGCTCCGTTTCGGTTTTAGAAGCAGATATTTCGCTGTACAGCCTATGGTCCCATTCACTCGGGAATATCCCAACGCAGCTCCTAGAAGAAACGTGTTTCTGACTCGCTGAATCTCAACATAGATTCAACTCTCTTAGGTGAACGAACGCACAGCACAGCGGTTTCAAGGAAACGATTCTCCTGAGTTTTAGACCAAGTTTACTGCTGTTTAGTACGTTTGCCGGCATTGGGATGGAAATACCGGTTTTGGGATTCTGCACAGAAACGGTTTGCAAACCGCTGAATGCACACGTGAGTTTAACTCTGTCACTTGAATGCACACATTGACAACCATTCAGTTAGATAGCTCCGTTTTGGTTTTAGAAGCAGATATTTCTCTGTACAGCCTATGGTCCCATTCACTCGGGAATATCCCAACGCAGCTCCTAGAAGAAACGTGTTTCTGACTCGCTGAATCTCAACATAGATTCAACTCTCTTAGGTGAACGAATGCACAGCAGAGCAGTTTCAAGGAAACGTTTCTCCTGAGTTTTAGACGAAGTTTCCTGCGGTTTAGGACGTATGCCGGCATTGGGCTGGAAATACCGGTTTTGGGATTCTGCACAGAAAGGGTTTGCAAACCGCTGAATCCACACGTCAGTTTAACTCTGTCAGTTGAATGCACACATTGTCAACCATTTTGTTAGACAGCTCCGTTTTGATTTTAGAAGCAGATATTTCGCTGTACAGACTATGGTCCCATTCACTCGGGAATATCCCAACACAGCTCCTAGAAGAAACGTGTTTCTGACTCGCTGAATCTCAACATAGATTCAACTCTCTTAGGTGAACGAACGCACAGCAGAGCAGTTTCAAGGAAACGTTTCTCCTGAGTTTTAGACGAAGTTTCCTGAGGTTTAGTACGTATGCCGGCATTGGGATGGAAATACCGGTTTTGCGATTCTGCACAGAAAGAGTTTGCAAACCCCTGAATCCACACGTGAGTTTTACTCTGTCAGTTGAATGCACACATTGACAACCATTTTGTTAGACAGCTCCGTTTTGGTTTTAGAAGCAGATATTTCTCTGTACAGCCTATGGACCCATTCACTCGGGAATATCCCAACGCGGCTCGTAGAAGAAACGTGTTTCTGACTCGCTGAATCTCAACATAGATTCAACTCTCTTAGGTGAACGAACGCACAGCAGAGCAGTTTCAAGGAAACGATTCTGCTGAGTTTTAGACGAAGTATACTGCTGTTTAGTACGTATGCCGGCATTGAGATGGAAATACCGGTTTTGGGATTCTGCACAGAAACTGTTTGCAAACCGCTGAATCCTCACGTGAGTTTAACTCTGTCAGTTGAATGCGCACATTGACAAGCATTCAGTTAGATAGCTCCGTTTTGGTTTTAGAAGCAGATATTTCTCTGTACAGCCTATGGTCCCATTTACTCGGGAATATCACAAGGCAGCTCCTAGAAGAAACGTGTTTCTGACTCGATGAATCTCAACATAGATTCAACTCTCTTAGTTGAACGAACGCACAGCAGAGCAGTTTCAAGGAAACGTTTCTCCTGAGTTTTAGACGAAGTTTCCGGTGGTTTAGGACGTATGCCGGCATTGAGCTGGAAATACCGGTTTTGGGATTCTGCACAGAAAGGGTTTGCAAACCGCTGAATCCACACGTGAGTTTTACTCTGTCAGTTGAATGCACACATTGACAACTATTTTGTTAGATAGCTCCGTTTTGATTTTAGAAGCAGATATTTCGCTGTACAGCCTATGGTCCCATTCACTCGGGAATATCCCAACGCAGCTCCAAGAAGAAACGTGTTTCTGACTCGCTGAATCTCAACATAGATTCAACTCTCTTAGGTGAACGAACGCACAGCAGAGCAGTTTCAAGGAAACGTTTCTCCTGAGTTTTAGACGAAATTTCCTGAGGTTTAGTACGTATGCCGGCATTGGGATGCAAATACCGGTTTTGCGATTCTGCACATAAAGGGTTTGCAAACCGCTGAATCCACACGTCAGTTTAACTCTGTCATTTGAATGCACACATTGTCAACCATTTTGTTAGACAGATCCGTTTTGATTTTAGAAGCAGATATTTCGCTGTACAGACTATGGTCCCATTCACTCGGGAATATCCCAACACAGCTCCTAGAAGAAACGTGTTTCTGACTCGCTGAATCTCAACATAGATTCAACTCTCTTAGGTGAACGAACGCACTGCAGAGCAGTTTCAAGGAAACGTTTCTCCTGAGTTTTAGACGAAGTTTCTGGCGGTTTAGTACGTATGCCGACATTAGGCTGGAAATACCGGTATTGGGATTCTGCACAGAAAGGGTTTGAAACCGCTGAATCCACACGTGAGTTTAACTCTGTCAGTTGAATACACACATTGACAACCATTCAGTTAGATAGCTCCGTTTTCGCTTTAGAAGCAGATATTTCTCTGTACAGCCTATGGTACCATTGACTCGGGAATATCCCAACGCAGCCCCAGGAAGAAACGTGTTTCTGACTCGCTGAATCTCAACATAGATTCGACTCTCTTAGGTGAACGAAAGCAAAGCAGAGCAGTTTCAAGGAAACGTTTCTCCTGAGTTTTAGACGAACTTTCCTGAGGTTTAGTACGTATTTCCGCATTGGGCTGGAAATACCGGTATTGGGATTCTGAACAGAAAGGGTTTACAAAACGCTGAATCCACACGTGAGTTTTACTCGGTCAGTTGAATGCACACATTGACAACCATTCAGTTAGATAGCTCCGTTTTGGTTTTAGAAGCAGATATTTCTCTGTACAGCCTATGGTCCCATTCACTCGGGAATATCCCAACGCAGCTCCTAGAAGAAACGTGTTTCTGACTCGCTGAATCTCAACATAGATTCAACTCTCTTAGGTGAACGAACGCACAGCAGAGCAGTTTCAAGGAAACGATTCTGCTGAGTTTTAGACCAAGTTTACTGCTGTTTAGTACGTATGCCGGCATTGGGATGGAAATACCGGTTTTGGGATTCTGCACAGAAACGGTTTGCAAACCGCTGAATCCTCACGTGAGTTTAACTCTGTCAGTTGAATGCGCACATTGAACAAGCATTCAGTTAGATAGCTCCGTTTTGGTTTTAGAAGCAGATATTTCTCTGTACAGCCTATGGTCCCATTCACTCGGGAATATCACAAGGCAGCTCCTAGAAGAAACGTGTTTCTGACTCGATGAATCTCAACATAGATTCAACTCTCTTAGGTGAACGAACGCACAGCAGAGCAGTTTCAAGGAAACGTTTCTCCTGAGTTTTAGACGAAATTTCCTGAGGTTTAGGACGTATGCCGGCATTGGGCTGGAAATACCGGTTTTGGGATTCTGCACAGAAAGGGTTTGCAAACCGCTGAATCCACACGTGAGTTTTACTCTGTCAGTTGAATGCACACATTGACAACCATTTTGTTAGACAGCTCCGTTTTGGTTTTAGAAGCAGATATTTCTCTGTACAGCCTATGGACCCATTCACTCGGGAATATCCCAACGCGGCTCGTAGAAGAAACGTGTTTCTGACTCGCTGAATCTCAACATAGATTCAACTCTCTTAGGTGAACGAACGCACAGCAGAGCAGTTTCAAGGAAACGATTCTGCTGAGTTTTAGACGAAGTATACTGCTGTTTAGTACGTATGCCGGCATTGAGATGGAAATACCGGTTTTGGGATTCTGCACAGAAACGGTTTGCAAACCGCTGAATCCTCACGTGAGTTAAACTCTGTCAGTTGAATGCGCACATTGACAAGCATTCAGTTAGATAGCTCCGTTTTGGTTTTAGAAGCAGATATTTCTCTGTACAGCCTATGGTCCCATTCACTCGGGAATATCACAAGGCAGCTCCTAGAAGAAACGTGTTTCTGACTCGATGAATCTCAACATAGATTCAACTCTCTTAGTTGAACGAACGCACAGCAGAGCAGTTTCAAGGAAACGTTTCTCCTGAGTTTTAGACGAAGTTTCCTGTGGTTTAGGACGTATGCCGGCATTGGGCTGGAAATACCGGTTTTGGGATTCTGCACAGAAAGGGTTTGCAAACCGCTGAATCCACACGTGAGTTTTACTCTGTCAGTTGAATGCACACATTGACAACCATTTTGTTAGACAGCTCCGTTTTGATTTTAGAAGCAGATATTTCGCTGTACAGCCTATGGTCCCATTCACTCGGGAATATCCCAACGCAGCTCCAAGAAGAAACGTGTTTCTGACTCGCTGAATCTCAACATAGATTCAACTCTCTTAGGTGAACGAACGCACAGCAGAGCAGTTTCAAGGAAACGTTTCTCCTGAGTTTTAGACGAAATTTCCTGAGGTTTAGTACGTATGCCGGCATTGGGATGCAAATACCGGTTTTGCGATTCTGCACAGAAAGGGTTTGCAAACCGCTGAATCCACACGTCAGTTTAACTCTGTCATTTGAATGCACACATTGTCAACCATTTTGTTAGACAGATCCGTTTTGATTTTAGAAGCAGATATTTCGCTGTACAGACTATGGTCCCATTCACTCGGGAATATCCCAACACAGCTCCTAGAAGAAACGTGTTTCTGACTCCCTGAATCTCAACATAGATTCAACTCTCTTAGGTGAACGAACGCACTGCAGAGCAGTTTCAAGGAAACGTTTCTCCTGAGTTTTAGACGAAGTTTCCGGCGGTTTAGTACGTATGCCGACATTAGGCTGGAAATACCGGTATTGGGATTCTGCACAGAAAGGGTTTGAAACCGCTGAATCCACACGTGAGTTTAACTCTGTCAGTTGAATACACACATTGACAACCATTCAGTTAGATAGCTCCGTTTTCGCTTTAGAAGCAGATATTTCTCTGTACAGCCTGTGGTACCATTGACTCGGGAATATCCCAACGCAGCCCCAGGAAGAAACGTGTTTCTGACTCGCTGAATCTCAACATAGATTCGACTCTCTTAGGTGAACGAAAGCACAGCAGAGCAGTTTCAAGGAAACGTTTCTCCTGAGTTTTAGACGAACTTTCCTGAGGTTTAGTACGTATTCCCGCATTGGGCTGGAAATACCGGTATTGGGATTCTGAACAGAAAGGGTTTACAAAACGCTGAATCCACACGTGAGTTTTACTTTGTCAGTTGAATGCACACATTGACAACCATTCAGTTAGATAGCTCCGTTTTGGTTTTAGAAGCAGATATTTCTCTGTACAGCCTATGGTCCCATTCACTCGGGAATATCCCAACGCAGCTCCTAGAAGAAACGTGTTTCTGACTCGCTGAATCTCAACATAGATTCAACTCTCTTAGGTGAACGAAAGCACAGCAGAGCAGTTTCAAGGAAACGATTCTCCTGAGTTTTAGACCAAGTTTACTGCTGTTTAGTACGTAGGCCGGCATTGGGATGGAAATACCGGTTTTGGCATTCTGCACAGAATCGGTTTGCAAACCGCTGAATGCACACGTGAGTTTAACTCTGTCAGTTGAATGCGCACATTGACAAGCATTCAGTTAGATAGCTCCGTTTTGGTTTTAGAAGCAGATATTTCTCTGTACAGCCTATGGTCCCATTCACTCGGGAATATCCCAACGCAGCTCCTAGAAGAAACGTGTTTCTGACTCGCTGAATCTCAACATAGATTCAACTCTCTTAGGTGAACGAACGCACAGCAGAGCAGTTTCAAGGAAACGTTTCTCCTGAGTTTTAGACGAAGTTTCCTGCGGTTTAGTACGTATGCCGGCATTGGGCTGAAAATACCGGTTTTGGGATTCTGCAAAGAAAGGGTTTGCAAATCGCTGAATCCACACGTGAGTTTAACTCTGTCAGTTGAATGCACACATTGACAACCATTCAGTTAGATAGATCCGTCTTGGTTTTAGAAGCAGATATTTCTCTGTACAGCCTATGGTCCCATTCACTCGGGAATATCCCAACGCAGCTCCAAGAAGAAACGTGTTTCTGACTCGCTGAATCTCAACATAGATTCAACTCTCTTAGGTGAACGAACGCACAGCAGAGCAGTTTCAAGGAAACGTTTCTCCTGAGTTTTAGACGAAGTTTCCTGAGGTTTAGGACGTATGCCGGCATTGGGATGCAAATACCGGTTTTGCGATACTGCACAGAAAGTGTTTGCAAACCGCTGAATCCACACGTCAGTTTAACTCTGTCAGTTGAATGCACACATTGTCAACCATTTTGTTAGACAGCTCCGTTTTGATTTTAGAAGCAGATATTTCGCTGTACAGACTATGGTCCCATTCACTCGGGAATATCCCAACACAGCTCCTAGAAGAAACGTGTTTCTGACTCGCTGAATCTCAACATAGATTCAACTCTCTTAGGTGAACGAACGCACAGCAGAGCAGTTTCAAGGAAACGATTCTGCTGAGTTTTAGACCAAGTTTACTGCTGTTTAGTACGTATGCCGGCATTGGGATGGAAATACCGGTTTTGGGATTCTGCACAGAAACGGTTTGCAAACCGCTGAATCCTCACGTGAGTTTAACTCTGTCAGTTGAATGCGCACATTGAACAAGCATTCAGTTAGATAGCTCCGTTTTGGTTTTAGAAGCAGATATTTCTCTGTACAGCCTATGGTCCCATTCACTCGGGAATATCACAAGGCAGCTCCTAGAAGAAACGTGTTTCTGACTCGATGAATCTCAACATAGATTCAACTCTCTTAGGTGAACGAACGCACAGCAGAGCAGTTTCAAGGAAACGTTTCTCCTGAGTTTTAGACGAAATTTCCTGAGGTTTAGTACGTATGCCGGCATTGGGATGCAAATACCGGTTTTGCGATTCTGCACAGAAAGGGTTTGCAAACCGCTGAATCCACACGTCAGTTTAACTCTGTCAGTTGAATGCACACATTGTCAACCATTTTGTTAGACAGATCCGTTTTGATTTTAGAAGCAGATATTTCGCTGTACAGACTATGGTCCCATTCACTCGGGAATATCCCAACACAGCTCCTAGAAGAAACGTGTTTCTGACTCGCTGAATCTCAACGTAGATTCAACTCTCTTAGGTGAACGAACGCACTGCAGAGCAGTTTCAAGGAAACGTTTCTCCTGAGTTTTAGACGAAGTTTCCGGTGGTTTAGTACGTATGCCGACATTAGGCTGGAAATACCGGTATTGGGATTCTGCACAGAAAGGGTTTGAAACCGCTGAATCCACACGTGAGTTTAACTCTGTCAGTTGAATACACACATTGACAGCCATTCAGTTAGATAGCTCCGTTTTCGTTTTAGAAGCAGATATTTCTCTGTACAGCCTATGGTACCATTGACTCGGGAATATCCCAACGCAGCCCCAGGAAGAAACGTGTTTCTGACTCGCTGAATCTCAACATAGTTTCGACTCTCTTAGGTGAACGAAAGCACAGCAGAGCAGTTTCAAGGAAACGTTTCTCCTGAGTTTTAGACGAACTTTCCTGAGGTTTAGTACGTATGCCCGCATTGGGCTGGAAATACCGGTATTGGGATTCTGAACAGAAAGGGTTTGCAAAACGCTGAATCCACACGTGAGTTTTACTCTGTCAGTTGAATGCACACATTGACAACCATTCAGTTAGATAGCTCCGTTTTGGTTTTAGAAGCAGATATTTCTCTGTACAGCCTATGTTCCCATTCACTCGGGAATATCCCAACCCAGCTCCTAGAACAAACATGTTTCTGACTCGTTGAATCTCCACATAGATTCAATTCTCTTAGCTGAACGAATGCACAGCAGAGCAGTTTCAAGGAAACGTTTCTCCTGAGTTTTAGACGAAGTTTCCTGCGGTTTAGGACGTATGCCGGCATTGGGCTGGAAATACCGGTTTTGGGATTCTGCACAGAAAGGGTTTGCAAACCGCTGAATCCACACGTGAGTTTTACTCTGTCAGTTGAATGCACACATTGACAACCATTTTGTTAGACAGCTCCGTTTTGGTTTTAGAAGCAGATATTTCGCTGTACAGCCTATGGTCCCATTCACTCGGGAATATCCCAACGCAGCTCCTAGAAGAAACGTGTTTCTGACTCGCTGAATCTCAACATAGATTCAACTCTCTTAGGTGAACGAAAGCACAGCAGAGCAGTTTCAAGGAAACGATTCTCCTGAGTTTTAGACCAAGTTAACTGCTGTTTAGTACGTATGCCAGCATTTGGATGGAAATACCGGTTTTGGCATTCTGCACAGAATCGGTTTGCAAACCGCTGAATGCACACGTGAGTTTAACTCTGTCAGTTGAATGCGCACATTGACAAGCATTCAGTTAGATAGCTCCGTTTTGGTTTTAGAAGCAGATATTTCTCTGTACAGCCTATGGTCCCATTCACTCGGGAATATCCCAACGCAGCTCCTAGAAGAAACGTGTTTCTGACTCGCTGAATCTCAACATAGATTCAACTCTCTTAGGTGAACGAATGCACAGCAGAGCAGTTTCAAGGAAACGTTTCTCCTGAGTTTTAGACGAAGTTTCCTGCGGTTTAGTACGTATGCCGGCATTGGGCTGGAAATACCGGTTTTGGGATTCTGCACAGAAACGGTTTGCAAACCGCTGAATCCACACGTGAGTTTTACTCTGTCAGTTGAATGCACACATTGACAACCATTCAGTTAGATAGCTCCGTTTTGGTTTTAGAAGCTGATATTTCTCTGTACAGCCTATGGTCCCATTCACTCGGGAATATCCCAACACAGCTCCTAGAAGAAACGTGTTTCTGACTCGCTGTATCTCAACATAGATTCAACTCTCTTAGGTGAACGAACTCACAGCAGAGGAGTTTCAAGGAAACGTTTCTCCTGAGTTTTAGACGAAGTTTCCTGAGGTTTAGTACGTATGCCGGCATTGGGATGGAAACACCGGTTTTGCGATTCTGCACAGAAAGGGTTTGCAAACCGCTGAATCCACACGTGAGTTTAACTCTGTCAGGTGAATGCACACATTGACAACCATTCAGTTAGATAGCTCCGTTTTGGTTTTAGAAGCAGATATTTCTCTGTACAGCCTATGGTCCCATTCACTCGAAAATATCCCAACACAGCTCCTAGAAGAAAAGTGTTTCTGACTCGCTGAATCTCAACGTAGATTCAACTCTCTTAGGTGAACGAACGCACTGCAGAGCAGTTTCAAGGAAACGTTTCTCCTGAGTTTTAGACGAAGTTTCCCGCGGTTTAGTACGTATGCCGACAGTAGGCTGGAAATACCGGTATTGGGATTCTGCACAGAAAGGTTTTGAAAACGCTGAATCCACACGTGAGTTTAACTCTGTCAGTTGAATGCACACATTGACAACCATTCAGTTAGATAGCTCCGTTTTGGTTTTAGAAGCAGATATTTCTCTGTACAGCCTATGGTCCCATTCACTCGGGAATATCCCAACACAGCTCCTAGAAGAAACTTGTTTCTGACTCGCTGAATCTCAACATAGATTCAACTCTCTTAGGTGAACGAACGCACAGCAGAGCAGTTTCAAGGAAACGATTCTCCTGAGTTTCAGACCAAGTTTACTGCTGTTTAGTACGTATGCCGGCATTGGGATGGAAATACCGGTTTTGGGATTCTGCACAGAAACGGTTTGCAAACCGCTGAATCCTCACGTGAGTTTAACTCTGTAAGTTGAATGCACACATTGACAAGCATTCAGTTAGATAGCTCCGTTTTGGTTTTAGAAGCAGATATTTCTCTGTAGAGCCTATGGTCCCATTCACTCGGGAATATCACAACGCAGCTCCTAGAAGAAACGTGTTTCTGACTCGCTGAATCTCAACATAGATTCAACTCTCTTAGGTGAATGAACGCACAGCAGAGCAGTTTCAAAAAAACGTTTCTCCTGAGTTTTAGACGAAGTTACCGGCAGTTTAGTACGTATGCTGGCATTGGGCTGGAAATACCGGTATTGGGATTCTGCACAGAAAGGGTTTGCAAACCGCTGAATCCACACGTCAGTTTAACTCTGTCAGGTGAATGCACACATTGACAACCATTCAGTTAGATAGCTCCGTTTTGGTTTTAGAAGCAGATATTTCTCTGTACAGCCTATGGTCCCATTCACTCGGAAATATCCCAACACAGCTCCTAGAAGAAACGTGTTTCTGACTCGCTGAATCTCAACGTAGATTCAACTCTCTTAGGTGAACGAACGAACTGCAGAGCAGTTTCAAGGAAACGTTTCTCCTGAGTTTTAGACGAAGTTTCCGGCGGTTTAGTACGTATGCCGACATTAGGCTGGAAATACCGGTATTGGGATTCTGCACAGAAAGGATTTGAAACCGCTGAATCCACACGTGAGTTTAACTCTGTCAGTTGAATACACACATTGACAACCATTCAGTTAGATACCTCCGTTTTGGTTTTAGAAGCAGATATTTCTCTGTACAGCCTATGGTCCCATTCACTCGGGAATATCCCAACGCAGCTCCAAGAAGAAACGTGTTTCTGACTCGCTGAATCTCAACATAGATTCAACTCTCTTAGGTGAACGAACGCACAGCAGAGCAGTTTCAAGGAAACGTTTCTCCTGAGTTTTAGACAAAGTTTCCTGCGGTTTAGTACGTATGCCGTCATTGGGCTGGAAATACCGGTTTTGGGATTCTGCAAAGAAAGTGTTTGCCAACCGCTGAATCCACACGTGAGTTTAACTCTGTCACTTGAATGCACACATTGACAACCATTCAGTTAGATAGCTCCGTTTTGGTTTTAGAAGCAGATATTTCTCTGAACAGCCTATGGTCCCATTCACTCGGGAATATCCCAACGCAGCTCCTAGAAGAAACGTGTTTCTGACTCGCTGAATATCAACATAGATTCAACTCTCTTAGGTGAACGAACGCACAGCAGAGCAGTTTCAAGGAAACGTTTCTCCTGAGTTTTAGACGAAGTTTCCTGCGGTTTAGTACGTATGCCGGCATTGGGCTGGAAATACCGGTATTGGGATTCTGCACAGAAAGGGTTTGCAAACCGCTGAATCCACACGTGAGTTTAACTCTGTCAGTTGAATGCACACATTGACAAGCATTCAGTTAGATAGCTCCGCTTTGGTTTAAGAAGCAGATATTTCTCTGTACAGCCTATGGTCCCATTCACTCGGGAATATCACAACGCAGCTCCTAGAAGAAACGTGTTTCTGACTCGCTGAATCTCAACATAGATTCAACTCTCTTAGGTGAAGGAACGCACAGCAGAGCAGTTTCAAGGAAACGTTTCTCCTGAGTTTTAGACGAAGTTACCGGCAGTTTAGTACGTATGCTGGCATTGGGCTGGAAATACCGGTATTGGGATTCTGCACAGAAAGGGTTTGCAAACCGCTGAATCCACCCGTCAGTTTAACTCTGTCAGTTAAATGCACACATTGACAACCATTCCGTTAGATCGCTCCGTTTTGGTTTTAGAAGCAGATATTTCTCTGTACAGCCTATGGTCCCATTCACTCGGGAATATCCCAACACAGCTCCTAGAAGAAACGTGTTTCTGACTCGCTGAATCTCAACGTAGATTCAACTCTCTTAGGTGAACGAACGCACAGCAGAGCAGTTTCAAGGAAACATTTCTCCTGAGTTATAGACGAATTTTCCTGTGGTTTAGGACGTATGCCGGCATTGGGCTGGAAATAGCGGTTTTGGGATTCTGCACAGAAAGGGTTTGCAAACCGCTGAATCCACAGGTGACTTTTACTCTGTCAGTTGAATGCACACATTGACAACCATTCAGTTAGATTGCTCCGTTTTGGTTTTAGAAGCAGATATTTCTCTGTACAGCCTATGGTCCCATTCACTCGGGAATATCCCAACGCAGCTCCTAGAAGAAACGTGTTTCTGACTCGCTGAATCTCAACATAGATACAACTCTCTTAGGTGAACGAACGCACAGCAGAGCAGTTTCAAGGAAACGTTCCTGCTGAGTTTTAGACGAAGTTTCCTGCTGTTTAGTACGTATGCCGGCATTGGGCTGGAAATACCGGTTTGGGGATTCTGCACAGAAAGGGTTTGCAAACCGCTGAATCCACACGTGAGTTTAACACTGTCAGTTGAATGCACACATTGACAACCATTCAGTTAGATAGCTCCGTTTTGGTTTTAGAAGCAGATATTTCTCTGTACAGCCTATGGTCCCATTCACTCGGGAATATCCCAACGCACCTCCTAGAAGAAACGTGTTTCTGACTCGCTGAATGTCAACATAGATTCAACTCTCTTAGGTGAACGAATGAACAGCAGAGCAGTTTCAAGGAAAAGTTTCTCCTGAGTTTTAGACGAAGTTTCCGGCGGTTTAGTACGTATGCCGGCATTGGGCTAGAAATACCGGTATTGGGATTCTGCACAGAAACGGTTTGCAAACCGCTGAATCCACACGTCAGTTTAACTCTGTCAGTTGAATGCAGACATTGACAACCATTCAGTTAGATAGCTCCGTTTTGGTTTTAGAAGCAGATATTTCTCTGTACAGCCTATGGTCCCATTCACTCGGGAATATCCCAACGCAACTCCTAGAATAAACGTGTTTCTGACTCGCAGAATCTCAACATAGATACAACTCTCTTAGGTGAACGAACGCACAGCAGAGCAGTTTCAAGGAAACGTTTCTGCTGAGTTTTAGACGAAGTTTCCGGCTGTTTAGTACGTATGCCGGCATTGGGCTGGAAATACCGGTTTCGGGATTCTGCACAGAAAGGGTTTGCAAACCGCTGAATCCACACGTGAGTTTAACACTGTCAGTTGAATGCACACATTGACAACCATTCTGTTAGATAGCTCCGTTTTGGTTTTAGAAGCAGATATTTCTCTGTACAGCCTATGATCCCATTCACTCCGGAATATCCCAACGCAGCTCCTAGAAGAAACGTGTTTCTGACTCGCTGAATCTCAACATAGATTCAACTCTCTTAGGTGAACGAATGCAGAGCAGAGCAGTTTCAAGGAAACGTTTCTCCTGAGTTTTAGACGAAGTTTCCTGCGGTTTAGGAGGTATGCCGGCATTGGGCTGGAAATTCCGGTTTTGGGATTCTGCACAGAAACGGTTTGCAAACCGCTGAATCCACACGTGAGTTTTACTCTGTCAGTTGAATGCACACATTGACAACCATTCAGTTAGATAGGTCCGTTTTGGTTTTAGAAGCAGATATTTCTCTGTACAGCCTATGGTCCCATTCACTCGGGAATATCCCAACGCAGCTCCAAGAAGAAACGTGTTTCTGACTCGCTGAATCTCAACATAGATTCAACTCTCTTAGGTGAACGAACGCACAGCAGAGCAGTTTCAAGGAAACGTTTCTCATGAGTTTTAGACGAAGTTTCCTGCGGTTTAGTACGTATGCCGGCATTGGGCTGGAAATACCGGTTTTGGGATTCTGCACAGAAAGGGTTTGCAAACCGCTGAATCCACACGTGAGTTTAACTCTGTCAGTTGAATGCACACATTGACAAGCATTCAGTTAGATAACTCCGTTATGGTTTTAGAAGCAGATATTTCTCTGTACAGCCTATGGTCCCATTCACTCGGGAATATCCCAACGCAGCTCCTAGAATAAACGTGTTTCTGACTCGCTGAATCTCAACATAGATACAACTCTCTTAGGTGAACGAACGCACAGCAGAGCAGTTTCAAGGAAACGATTCTCCTGAGTTTTAGACCAAGTTTACTGCTGTTTAGTACGTATGCCGGCATTGGGATGGAAATACCGGTTTTGGGATTCTGCACAGAAACGGTTTGCAAACCTTTGAATGCACACGTGAGTTTAACTCTGTCAGTTGAATGCGCACATTGACAAGCATTCAGTTAGATAGCTCCGTTTTGGTTTTAGAAGCAGATATTTCTCTGTACAGCCTATCGTCCCATTCACTCGGGAATATCCCAACGCAGCTCCTAGAAGAAACGTGTTTCTGATTCGCTGAATGTCAACATAGATTCAACTCTCTTAGGTGAACGAATGCACAGCAGAGCAGTTTCAAGGAAACGTTTCTCCTGAGTTTTAGACGAAGTTTCCTGCGGTTTAGGACGTATGCCGGCATTGGGCTGGAAATACCGGTTTTGGGATTCTGCACAGAAAGTGTTTGCAAACCGCTGAATCCACACGTGAGTTTTACAGTGTCAGCTGAATGCACACATTGACAACCATTCAGTTAGATAGCTCCGTTTTGGTTTTAGAAGCAGATATTTCTCTGTACAGCCTATGGTCCCATTCACTCAGGAATATCCCAACGCAGCTCCTAGAAGAAACATGTTTCTGACTCGCTGAATCTCAACATAGATTCAACTCTCTTAGGTGAACGAACGCACAGCAGAGCAGTTTCAAGGAAACGTTTCTCCTGAGTTTTAGACGAAGTTTCCGGCGGTTTAGTACGTATGCCGGCATTGGGCTGGAAATACCGGTATTGGGATTCTGCACAGAAAGGGTTTGCAAACCGCTGAATCCACACGTGAGTTTACCTCTGTCAGTTGAATGCACACATTGACAACCATTCAGTTAGATAGCTCCGTTTTGGTTTTAGAAGCAGATATTTCTCTGTACAGCCTATGATCCCATTCACTCCGGAATATCCCAACGCAGCTCCTAGAAGAAACGTGTTTCTGACTCGCTGAATCTCAACATAGATTCAACTCTCTTAGGTGAACGAATGCAGAGCAGAGCAGTTTCAAGGAAACGTTTCTCCTGAGTTTTAGACGAAGTTTCCTGCGGTTTAGGAGGTATGCCGGCATTGGGCTGGAAATTCCGGTTTTGGGATTCTGCACAGAAACGGTTTGCAAACCGCTGAATCCACACGTGAGTTTTACTCTGTCAGTTGAATGCACACATTGACAACCATTCAGTTAGATAGGTCCGTTTTGGTTTTAGAAGCAGATATTTCTCTGTACAGCCTATGGTCCCATTCACTCGGGAATATCCCAACGCAGCTCCAAGAAGAAACGTGTTTCTGACTCGCTGAATCTCAACATAGATTCAACTCTCTTAGGTGAACGAACGCACAGCAGAGCAGTTTCAAGGAAACGTTTCTCATGAGTTTTAGACGAAGTTTCCTGCGGTTTAGTACGTATGCCGGCATTGGGCTGGAAATACCGGTTTTGGGATTCTGCACAGAAAGGGTTTGCAAACCGCTGAATCCACACGTGAGTTTAACTCTGTCAGTTGAATGCACACATTGACAAGCATTCAGTTAGATAACTCCGTTATGGTTTTAGAAGCAGATATTTCTCTGTACAGCCTATGGTCCCATTCACTCGGGAATATCCCAACGCAGCTCCTAGAATAAACGTGTTTCTGACTCGCTGAATCTCAACATAGATACAACTCTCTTAGGTGAACGAACGCACAGCAGAGCAGTTTCAAGGAAACGATTCTCCTGAGTTTTAGACCAAGTTTACTGCTGTTTAGTACGTATGCCGGCATTGGGATGGAAATACCGGTTTTGGGATTCTGCACAGAAACGGTTTGCAAACCTTTGAATGCACACGTGAGTTTAACTCTGTCAGTTGAATGCGCACATTGACAAGCATTCAGTTAGATAGCTCCGTTTTGGTTTTAGAAGCAGATATTTCTCTGTACAGCCTATCGTCCCATTCACTCGGGAATATCCCAACGCAGCTCCTAGAAGAAACGTGTTTCTGATTCGCTGAATGTCAACATAGATTCAACTCTCTTAGGTGAACGAATGCACAGCAGAGCAGTTTCAAGGAAACGTTTCTCCTGAGTTTTAGACGAAGTTTCCTGCGGTTTAGGACGTATGCCGGCATTGGGCTGGAAATACCGGTTTTGGGATTCTGCACAGAAAGTGTTTGCAAACCGCTGAATCCACACGTGAGTTTTACAGTGTCAGCTGAATGCACACATTGACAACCATTCAGTTAGATAGCTCCGTTTTGGTTTTAGAAGCAGATATTTCTCTGTACAGCCTATGGTCCCATTCACTCGGGAATATCCCAACGCAGCTCCTAGAAGAAACATGTTTCTGACTCGCTGAATCTCAACATAGATTCAACTCTCTTAGGTGAACGAACGCACAGCAGAGCAGTTTCAAGGAAACGTTTCTCCTGAGTTTTAGACGAAGTTTCCGGCGGTTTAGTACGTATGCCGGCATTGGGCTGGAAATACCGGTATTGGGATTCTGCACAGAAAGGGTTTGCAAACCGCTGAATCCACACGTGAGTTTACCTCTGTCAGTTGAATGCACACATTGACAACCATTCAGTTAGATAGCTCCGTTTTGGTTTTAGAAGCAGATATTTCTCTGTACAGCCTATGGTCCCATTCACTCAGGAATATCCCAACGCAGCTCCTAGAAGAAACGTGTTTCTTGCTCGCTGAATCTCAACACAGACTAAACTCTCTTAGGTGAACGAACGAACAGCAGAGCACTTTCAAGGAAACGTTTCTCCTGAGTTTTAGACGAAGTTTCCTGAGGTTTAGTACGTATGACGGCATTGGGATGGAAATACCGGTTTGACGATTCTGCACAGAAAGGGTTTGCAAACCGCTGAATCCACACGTGAGTTTAACTCTGTCAGTTGAATGCACACATTGACAACCATTTTGTTAGACAGCTCCGTTTTGGTTTTAGAAGCAGATATTTCGATGTACAGCCTATGGTCCCATTCACTCGGGAATATCCCAACGCAGCTCCTAGAAGAAACTTGTTTCTGACTCGCTGAATCTCAACATAGATTCAACTCTCTTAGGTGAACGAACGCACAGCAGAGCATTTTCAAGGAAACGTTTCTCTTGAGTTTTAGACGAAGTTTCCGGCGGTTTAGTACGTATGCCGGCATTGGGCTGGAAATACCGGTATTGGGATTCTGCACAGAAAGGGTTTGCAAACCGCTGAATCCACTCGTCAGTTTAACTCTCTCAGTTGAATGCACACATTGACAACCATTCAGTTAGATAGCTCCGTTTTGGTTTAAGAAGCAGATATTTCTCTGTACAGCCTATGGTCCCATTCACTCGGGAATATCCCAACGCAGCTCCTAGAAGAAACGTGTTTCTGACTCGCTGAATCTCAACATAGATACAACTCTCTTAGGTGAACGAACGCACAGCAGAGCAGTTTCAAGGAAACGTTTCTGCTGAGTTTTAGACGCAGTTTCCGGCGGTTAAGTACGTATGCCGGCATTGGGCTGGAAATACCGGTTTGGGGATTCTGCACAGAAAGGGTTTGCAAACCGCTGAATCCACACGGGAGTTTAACACTGTCAGTTGAATGCACACATTGACAACCATTCAGTTAGATAGCTCCGTTTTGGTATTAGAAGCAGATATTTCTCTGTACAGCCTATGGTCCCATTCACTCGGGAATATTCCAACGCACCTCCTAGAAGAAACGTGTTTCTGACTCGCTGAATCTCAACATAGATTCAACTCTCTTAGGTGAACGAATGAACAGCAGAGCAGTTTCAAGGAAAAGTTTCTCCTGAGTTTTAGAAGAAGTTTCCGGCGGTTTAGTACGTATGCCGGCATTGGGCTGGAAATACCGGTATTGGGATTCTGCACAGAAAGGGTTTGCAAACCGCTGAATCCACACGTCAGTTTACCTCTGTCAGTTGAATGCACACATTGTCAACCATTCAGTTAGATAGCTCCGTTTTGGTTTTAGAAGCAGATATTTCTCTGTACAGCCTATGGTCCCATTCACTCGGGAATATCCCAACGCAGCTCCTAGAAGAAACGTGTTTCTTGCTCGCTGAATCTCAACACAGACTCAACTCTCTTAGGTGAACGAACGAACAGCAGAGCACTTTCAAGGAAACGTTTCTCCTGAGTTTTAGACGAAGTTTCCTGAGGTTTAGTACGTATGACGGCATTGGGATGGAAATACCGGTTTGACGATTCTGCACAGAAAGGGTTTGCAAACCGCTGAATCCACACGTGAGTTTTACTCTGTCAGTTGAATGCACACATTGACAACCATTCAGTTAGATAGCTCCGTTTTGGTTTTAGAAGCAGATATTTCTCTGTACAGCCTATGGTCCCATTCACTCGGGAACATCCCAACCCAGCTCCTAGAACAAACATGTTTCTGACTCGATGAATCTCCACATAGATTCAATTCTCTTAGGTGAACGAATGCACAGCAGAGCAGTTTCAAGGAAACGTTTCTCCTGGGTTTTAGACGAAGTTTCCTGCGGTTTAGGACGTATGCCGGCATTGGGCTGGAAATACCGGTTTTGGGATTCTGCACAGAAAGGGTTTGCAAACCGCTGAATCCACACGTGAGTTTTACTCTATCAGTTGAATGCACACATTGACAACCATTTTGTTAGACAGCTCCGTTTTGGTTTTAGAAGCAGATATTTCGCTGTACAGCCTATGGTCCCATTCACTCGGGAATATCCCAACGCAGCTCCTAGAAGAAACGTGTTTCTGACTCGCTGTATCTCAACATAGATTCAACTCTCTTAGGTGAACGAACGCACAGCAGAGCAGTTTCAAGTAAACGATTCTCCTGAGTATTAGACGAAGTTTACTGCTGTTTAGTACGTATGCCGGCATTGGGATTGAAATACCAGTTTTGGCATTCTGCACAGAAGCGGTTTGCAAACCGCTGAATGCACACGTGAGTTTAACTCTGTCAGTTCAATGCGCACATTGACAAGCATTCAGTTAGATAGCTCCGTTTTGGTTTTAGAGGCAGATATTTCTCTGTACAGCCTATGGTCCCATTCACTCGGGAATATCCCAACGCAGCTCCTAGAGGAAACGTGTTTCTGACTCGCTGAATTTCAACATAGATTCAACTCTCTTAGGTGAACGAACGCACAGCAGAGCAGTTTCAAGGAAACGTTTCTCCTGAGTTTTAGACGAAGTTTCCTGCGGTTTAGTACGTATGCCGGCATTGGGCTGAAAATACCGGTTTTGGGATTCTGCAAAGAAAGGGTTTGCCAACCGATGAATCCACACGTGAGTTTAACTCTGTCACTTGAATGCAAACATTGACAACCATTCAGTTAGATAGCTCCGTTTTGGTTTTAGAAGCAGATATTTCTCTGTACAGCCTATGGTCCCATTCACTCGGGAATATCCCAACGCAGCTCCTAGAAGAAACGTCTTTCTGACTCGCTGAATCTCAACATAGATTCAACTCCCTTAGGTGAACGAATGCACAGCAGAGCAGTTTCAAGGAAACGTTTCTCCTGAGTTTTAGACGAAGTTTCCGGCGGTTTAGTACGTATGCCGACATTGGGCTGGAAATACCGGTATTGGGATTCTGCACAGAAAGGGTTTGCAAACCGCTGAATCCACACGTGAGTTTAACTCTGTCAGTTGAATGCACACATTGACAAGCATTCAGTTAGATAGCTCCGTTTTGGTTTTAGAAGCAGATATTTCTCTGTACAGCCTATGGTCCCATTCACTCGGGAATATCCCTACACAGCTCCTAGAAGAAACGTGTTTCTGACTCGCTGTATCTCAACATAGATTCAACTCTCTTAGGTGAACGAACGAACAGCAGAGCAGTTTCAAGGAAACGTTTCTCCTGAGTTTTACACGAAGTTTCCTGAGGTTTAGTACGTATGCCGGCATTGGGCTGGAAATACCGGTTTTGGGATTCTGCACAGAAAGGGTTTGCAAACCGCTGAATCCACACGTGAGTTTAACTCTGTCAGTTGAATGCACACGTTGTCAACCATTTTGTTAGACAGCTCCGTTTTGATTTTAGAAGCAGATATTTCGCTGTACAGACTATGGTCCCATTCACTCGGGAATATCCCAACACAGCTCCTAGAAGAAACGTGTTTCTGACTCGCTGAATCTCAACATAGATTCAACTCTCTTAGGTGAACGAACGCACAGCAGAGCAGTTTCAAGGAAACGTTTCTCCTGAGTTTTAGTCGAAGTTTCCTGAGGTTTAGTACGTATGCCGGCATTGGGATGGAAATACCGGTTTTGCGATTCTGCACAGAAAGAGTTTGCAAACCCCTGAATCCACACGTGAGTTTTACTCTGTCAGTTGAATGCACACATTGACAACCATTTTGTTAGACAGCTCCGTTTTGGTTTTAGAAGCAGATATTTCTCTGTACAGCCTATGGACCCATTCACTCGGGAATATCCCAACGCGGCTCCTAGAAGAAACGTGTTTCTGACTCGCTGAATCTCAACATAGATTCAACTCTCTTAGGTGAACGAACGCACAGCAGAGCAGTTTCAAGGACACGATTCTGCTGAGTTTTAGACCAAGTTTACTGCTGTTTAGTACGTATGCCGGCATTGGGATGGAAATACCGGTTTTGGGATTCTGCACAGAAACGGTTTGCAAACCGCTGAATCCTCACGTGAGTTTAACTCTGTCAGTTGAATGCGCACATTGACAAGCATTCAGTTAGATAGCTCCGTTTTGGTTTTAGAAGCAGATATTTCTCTGTACAGCCTATGGTCCCATTCACTCGGGAATATCACAAGTCAGCTCCTAGAAGAAACGTGTTTCTGACTCGATGAATCTCAACATAGATTCAACTCTCTTAGGTGAACGAACGCACAGCAGAGCAGTTTCAAGGAAACGTTTCTCCTGAGTTTTAGACGAAGTTTCCGGCGGTTTAGTACGTCTGCTGGCATTGGGCTGGAAATACCGGTATTGGGATTCTGCACAGAAAGGGTTTGCAAACCGTTGAATCCACACGTGAGTTTAACTCTGTCAGTTGAATGCACACATTGACAACCATTCAGTTAGATAGCTCCGTTTTGGTTTTAGAAGCAGATATTTCTCTGTACAGCCTATGGTCCCATTCACTCGGGAATATCCCAACACAGCTCCTAGAAGAAACGTGTTTCTGACTCGCTGAATCTCAACATAGATTCAACTCTCTTAGGTGAACGAACGCACAGCAGAGCAGTTTCAAGGAAACGTTTCTCCTGAGTTTTAGACGAAGTTTCCTGAGGTTTAGTACGTATGCCGGCATTGGGATGCAAATACCGGTTTTGCGATTCTGCACAGAAAGGGTTTGCAAACCGCTGAATCCACACGTCAGTTTAACTCTGTCAGTTGAATGCACACATTGTCAACCATTTTGTTAGACAGCTCCGTTTTGATTTTAGAAGCAGATATTTCGCTGTACAGACTATGGTCCCATTCACTCGGGAATATCCCAACACAGCTCCTAGAAGAAACGTGTTTCTGACTCGCTGAATCTCAACATAGATTCAACTCTCTTAGGTGAAGGAACGCACAGCAGAGCAGATTCAAGGAAACGTTTCTCCTGAGTTTTAGACGAAGTTTCCTGAGGTTTAGTACGTATGCCGGCATTGGGATGGAAATACCGGTTTTGCGATTCTGCACAGAAAGAGTTTGCAAACCCCTGAATCCACACGTGAGTTTTACTCTGTCAGTTGAATGCACACATTGACAACCATTTTGTTAGACAGCTCCGTTTTGGTTTTAGAAGCAGATATTTCTCTGTACAGCCTATGGACCCATTCACTCGGGAATATCCCAACGCGGCTCCTAGAAGAAACGTGTTTCTGACTCGCTGAATCTCAACATAGATTCAACTCTCTTAGGTGAACGAACGCACAGCAGAGCAGTTTCAAGGAAACGATTCTGCTGAGTTTTAGACCAAGTTTCCGGCTGTTTAGTACGTATGCCGGCATTGGGCTGGAAATACCGGTTTCGGGATTCTGCACAGAAAGGGTTTGCAAACCGCTGAATCCACACGTGAGTTTAACACGGTCAGTTGAATGCACACATTGACAACCATTCAGTTAGATAGCTCCGTTTTGGTTTTAGAAGCAGATATTTCTCTGTACAGCCTATGGTCCCATTCACTCGGGAATATCCCAACGCACCTCCTAGAAGAAACGTGTTTCTGACTCGCTGAATCTCAACATAGATTCAACTCTCTTAGGTGAACGAATGAACAGCAGAGCAGTTTCAAGGAAAAGTTTCTCCTGAGTTTTAGACGAAGTTTCCGGCGGTTTAGTACGTATGCCGGCATTGGGCTGGAAATACCGGTATTGGGATTCTGCACAGAAACGGTTTGCAAACCGCTGAATCCACACGTCAGTTTAACTCTGTCAGTTGAATGCACACATTGACAACCATTCAGATAGATAGCTCCGTTATGGTTTTAGAAGCAGATATTTCTCTGTACAGACTATGGTCCCATTCACTCGGGAATATCCCAACGCAGCTCCTAGAAGAAACATGTTTCTGACTCGCTGAATCTCAACATAGATTCAACTCTCTTAGGTGAACGAACGCACATCAGAACAGTTTCAAGGAAACGTTTCTCCTGAGTTTTAGACGAAGTTTCCGGCGGTTTAGTACGTATGCCGGCATTGGGATGGAAATACCGGTATTGGGATTCTGCACAGAAAGGGTTTGCAAAGCGCTGAATGCACACGTGAGTTTAACTCTGTCAGTTGAATGCACACATTGACAACCATTCAGTTGGATAGCTCCGTTTTGGTTTTAAAAGCAGATATTTCTCTTTACAGCCTATGGTCCCATTCACTCGGGAATATCCCAACGCAGCCCCAAGAAGAAACGTGTTTCTGACTCGCTGAATCTCAACATAGATTCAACTCTCTTAGGTGAACGAAAGCACAGCAGAGCAGTTTCAAGGAAACGTTTCTCCTGAGTTTTAGACGAACTTTCCTGAGGTTTAGTACGTATGCCGGCATTGGGCTGGAATTACCGGTATTGGGATTCTGAACAGAAAGGTTTGCAAACCGCTGAATCCACACGTGAGTTTAACTCTGTCAGTTGAATGCACACATTGACAACCATTTTGTTAGACAGCTCCTTTTTTGTTTTAGAAGCAGATATTTCTCTGTACAGCCTATGGTCCCATTCACTCGGGAATATCCCAACGCAGCTCCTAGAAGAAACGTGTTACTGACTCGCTGAATCTCAACATAGATTCAACTCTCTTAGGTGAACGAATGCACAGCAGAGCAGTTTCAAGGAAACCTTTCTCCTGAGTTTTAGACGAAGTTTCCTGCGGTTTAGGACGTATGCCGGCATTGGGATGGAAATACCGGTTTTGGGATTCTGCACAGAAAGGGTTTGCAAACCGCTGAATCCACACGTGAGTTTTACTCTGTCAGTTGAATGCACACATTGACAACCATTCAGTTAGATAGCTCCGTTTTGGTTTTAGAAGCAGATATATCTCTGTACAGCCTATGGTCCCATTCACTCGGGAATATCCCAACCCAGCTCCTAGAACAAACATGTTTCTGACTCGATGAATCTCCACATAGATTCAATTCTCTTAGGTGAACGAATGCACAGCAGAGCAGTTTCAAGGAAACGTTTCTCCTGAGTTTTAGACGAAGTTTCCTGCGGTTTAGGACGTATGCCGGCATTGGGCTGGAAATACCGGTTTTGGGATTCTGCACAGAAAGGGTTTGCAAACCGCTGAATCCACACGTGAGTTTTACTCTGTCAGTTGAATGCACACATTGACAACCATTTTGTTAGACAGCTCCGTTTTGGTTTTAGAAGCAGATATTTCGCTGTACAGCCTATGGTCCCATTCACTCGGGAATATCCCAACGCAGCTCCTAGAAGAAACGTGTTTCTGACTCGCTGAATCTCAACATAGATTCAACTCTCTTAGGTGAACGAACGCACAGCAGAGCAGTTTCAAGGAAACGATTCTCCTGAGTTTTAGACCAAGTTTACTGCTGTTTAGTACGTATGCCGGCATTGGGATGGAAATACCGGTTTTGGCATTCTGCACAGAAACGGTTTGCAAACCGCTGAATGCACACGTGAGTTTAACTCTGTCAGTTGAATGCGCACATTGACAAGCATTCAGTTAGATAGCTCCGTTTTGGTTTTAGAAGCAGATATTTCTCTGTACAGCCTATGGTCCCATTCACTCGGGAATATCCCAACGCAGCTCCTAGAGGAAACGTGTTTCTGACTCGCTGAATCTCAACATAGATTCAACTCTCTTAGGTGAACGAACGCACAGCAGAGCAGTTTCAAGGAAACGTTTCTCCTGAGTTTTACACGAAGTTTCCTGCGGTTTAGTACGTATGCCGGCATTGGGCTGAAAATACCGGTTTTGGGATTCTGCAAAGAAAGGGTTTGCCAACCGCTGAATCCACACGTGAGTTTAACTCTGTCAGTTAAATGCACACATTGACAACCATTCAGTTAGATAGCTCCGTTTTGGTTTTAGAAGCAGATATTTCTCTGTACAGCCTATGCTCCCATTCACTCGGGAATATCCCAACACAGCTCCTAGAAGAAACGTGTTTCTGACTCGCTGTATCTCAACATAGATTCAACTCTCTTAGGTGAACGAACGCACAGCAGAGCAGTTTCAAGGAAACGTTTCTCCTGAGTTTTACACGAAGTTTCCTGAGGTTTAGTACGTATGCCGGCATTGGGATGCAAATACCGGTTTTGCGATTCTGCACAGAAAGGGTTTGCAAACCGCTGAATCCACACGTCAGTTTAACTCTGTCAGTTGAATGCACACATTGTCAACCATTTTGTTAGACAGCTCCGTTTTGATTTTAGAAGCAGATATTTCGCTGTACAGACTATGGTCCCATTCACTCGGGAATATCCCAACACAGCTCCTAGAAGAAACGTGTTTCTGACTCGCTGAATCTCAACATCGATTCAACTCTCTTAGGTGAACGAACGCACAGCAGAGCAGTTTCAAGGAAACGTTTCTCCTGAGTTTTAGACGAAGTTTCCTGAGGTTTAGTACGTATGCCGGCATTGGGATGGAAATACCGGTTTTGCGATTCTGCACAGAAAGAGTTTGCAAACCCCTGAATCCACACGTGAGTTTTACTCTGTCAGTTCAATGCACACATTGACAACCATTTTGTTAGACAGCTCCGTTTTGGTTTTAGAAGCAGATATTTCACTGTACAGCCTATGGACCCATTCACTCGGGAATTTCCCAACGCGGCTCCTAGAAGAAACGTGTTTCTGACTCGCTGAATCTCAACATAGATTCAACTCTCTTAGGTGAACGAACGCACAGCAGAGCAGTTTCAAGGAAACGATTCTGCTGAGTTTTAGACCAAGTTTACTGCTGTTTAGCACGTATGCCGGCATTGGGATGGAAATACCGGTTTTGGGATTCTGCACAGAAACGGTTTGCAAACCGCTGAATCCTCACGTGAGTTTAACTCTGTCAGTTGAATGCACACATTGACAAGCATTCAGTTAGATAGCTCCGTTTTGGTTTTAGAAGCAGATATTTCTCTGTACAGCCTATGGTCCCATTCACTCGGGAATATCACAAGTCAGCTCCTAGAAGAAACGTGTTTCTGACTCGATGAATCTCAACATAGATTCAACTCTCTTAGTTGAACGAACGCACAGCAGAGCAGTTTCAAGGACACGTTTCTCCTGAGTTTTAGACGAAGTTTCCTGTGGTTTAGGACGTATGCCGGCATTGGGCTGGAAATACCGGTTTTGGGATTCTGCACAGAAAGGGTTTGCAAACCGCTGAATCCACACGTGAGTTTTACTCTGTCAGTTGAATGCACACATTGACAACCATTCAGTTAGATAGCTCCGTTTTGGTTTTAGAAGCAGATATTTCTCTGTACAGCCTATGGTCCCATTCACTCGGGAATATCCCAACGCAGCTCCTAGAAGAAACGTGTTTCTGACTCGCTGAATCTCAACATAGATTCAACTCTCTTAGGTGAACGAACGCACAGCAGAGCAGTTTCAAGGAAACGTTTCTCCTGAGTTTTAGACGAAGTTTCCTGAGGTTTAGTACGTATGCGGGCATTGGGATGGAAATACCGGTTTTGCGATTCTGCACAGAAAGAGTTTGCAAACCCCTGAATCCACACGTGAGTTTTCCTCTGTCACTTGAATGCACACATTGACAACCATTTTGTTAGACAGCTCCGTTTTGGTTTTAGAAGCAGATATTTCTCTGTACAGCCTATGGTCCCATTCACTCGGGCATATCCCAACGCGGCTCGAAGAAGAAACGTGTTTCTGACTCGCTGAATCTCAACATAGATTCAACTCTCTTAGGTGAACGAACGCACAGCAGAGCAGTTTCAAGGAAACGATTCTGCTGAGTTTTAGACCAAGTTTACTGCTGTTTAATACGTATGCCGTCATTGGGATGGAAATACCGGTTTTGGCATTCTGCACAGAAACGGTTTGCAAACCGCTGAATCCTCACGAGAGTTTAACTCTGTCAGTTGAATGCGCACATTGACAAGCATTCAGTTAGATAGCTCCGTTTTGGTTTTAGAAGCAGACATTTCTCTGTACAGCCTTTGGTCCCATTCACTCGGGAATATCACAAGGCAGCTCCTAGAAGAAACGTGTTTCTGACTCGATGAATCTCAACATAGATTCAACTCTCTTAGGTGAACGAACGCACAGCAGAGCAGTTTCAAGGAAACGTTTCTCCTGAGTTTTAGACGAAGTTTCCGGCGGTTTAGTACGTCTGCTGGCATTGGGCTGGAAATACCAGTATTGGGATTCTGCACAGAAAGGGTTTGCAAACCGTTGAATCCACACGTGAGTTTAACTCTGTCAGTTGAATGCACACATTGACAACCATTCAGTTAGATAGCTCCGTTTTGGTTTTAGAAGCAGATATTTTTCTGTACAGCCTATGGTCCCATTCACTCGGGAATATCCCAACACAGCTCCTAGAAGAAACGTGTTTCTGACTCGCTGAATCTCAACATAGATTCAACTCTCTTAGTTGAATGAACGCACAGCAGAGCAGTTTCAAGGAAACGTTTCTCCTGAGTTTTAGACGAAGTTTCCTGTGGTTTAGGACGTATGCAAGCATTGGGCTGGAAATACCGGTATTGGGATTCTGCACAGAAAGGGTTTGAAACCGCTGAATCCACACGTGAGTTTAACTCTGTCAGTTGAATACACACATTGACAACCATTCAGTTAGATAGCTCCGTTTTCGTTTTAGAAGCAGATATTTCTCTGTACAGCCTATGGTCCCATTGACTCGGGAATATCAAACGCAGCCCCAAGAAGAAACGTGTTTCTGACTCGCTGAATCTCAACATAGATTCAACTCTCTTAGGTGAACGAACGCACAGCAGAGCAGTTTCAAGGAAACGTTTCTCCTGAGTTTTAGACGAACTTTCCTGAGGTTTAGTACGTATGCCGGCATTGGGCTGGAAATACCGGTATTGGGATTCTGAACAGAAAGGGTTTGCAAACCGCTGAATCCACACGTGAGTTTAACTCTGTCAGTTGAATGCACACATTGACAACCATTTTGTTAGACAGCTCCTTTTTTGTTTTAGAAGCAGATATTTCTCTGTACAGCCTATGGTCCCATTCACTCGGGAATATCCCAACACAGCTCCTAGAACAAACATGTTTCTGAGTCGATGAATCTCCACATAGATTCAATTCTCTTAGGTGAACGAATGCACAGCAGAGCAGTTTCAAGGAAACGTTTCTCCTGAGTTTTAGACGAAGTTTCCTGCGGTTTAGGACGTATGCCGGCATTGGGCTGGAAATACCGGTTTTGGGATTCTGCACAGAAAGGGTTTGCAAACCGCTGAATCCACACGTGAGTTTTACTCTTTCAGTTGAATGCACACATTGACAACCATTTTGTTAGACAGCTCCGTTTTGGTTTTAGAAGCAGATATTTCGCTGTACAGCCTATGGTCCCATTCACTCGGGAATATCCCAACGCAGCTCCTAGAAGAAACGTGTTTCTGACTCGCTGAATCTCAACATAGATTCAACTCTCTTAGGTGAACGAACGCACAGCAGAGCAATTTCAAGGAAACGATTCTCCTGAGTTTTAGACCAAGTTTACTGCTGTTTAGTACGTATGCCGGCATTGGGATGGAAATACCGGTTTTGGCATTCTGCACAGAAACGGTTTGCAAACCGCTGAATGCACACGTGAGTTTAACTCTGTCAGTTGAATGCGCACATTGACAAGCATTCAGTTAGATAGCTCCGTTTTGGTTTTAGAAGCAGATATTTCTCTGTACAGCCTATGGTCCCATTCACTCGGGAATATCCCAACGCAGCTCCTAGACGAAACGTGTTTCTGACTCGCTGAATCTCAACATAGATTCAACTCTCTTAGGTGAACGAACGTACAGCAGAGCAGTTTCAAGGAAACGTTTCTCCTGAGTTTTAGACGAAGTTTCCTGCGGTTTAGTACGTATGCCGGCATTGGGCTGAAAATACCGGTTTTGGGATTCTGCAAAGAAAGGGTTTGCAAACCTCTGAATCCACACGTGAGTTTAACTCTGTCAGTTGAATGCACACATTGACAACCATTCAGTTAGATAGCTCCGTTTTGGTTTTAGAAGCAGATATTTCTCTGTACAGCCTATGCTCCCATTCACTCGGGAATATCCCAACCCAGCTCCTAGAGGAAACGTGTTTCTGACTCGCTGTATCTCAACATAGATTCAACTCTCTTAGGTGAACGAACTCACAGCAGAGCAGTTTCAAGGAAACGTTTCTCCTGAGTTTTAGACGAAGTTTCCTGAGGTTTAGTACGTATGCCGGCATTAGGATGGAAATACCGGATTTGCGATTCTGCACAGAAAGGGTTTGCAAACCGCTGAATCCACACGTCAGTTTAACTCTGTCAGTTGAATGCACACATTGACAACCATTTTGTTAGACAGCTCCGTTTTGGTTTTAGAAGCAGATATTTCTCTGTACAGCCTATGGACCCATTCACTCGGGAATATCCCAACGCGGCTCGTAGAAGAAACGTGTTTCTGACTCGCTGAATCTCAACATAGATTCAACTCTCTTAGGTGAACGAACGCACAGCAGAGCAGTTTCAAGGAAACGATTCTGCTGAGTTTTAGACCAAGTTTACTGCTGTTTAGTACGTATGCGGGCATTGGGATGGAAATACCGGTTTTGGGATTCTGCACCGAAACGGTTTGCAAACCGCTGAATCCTCACGTGAGTTTAACTCTGTCAGTTGAATGCGCACATTGACAAGCATTCAGTTAGATAGCTCCGTTTTGGTTTTAGAAGCAGATATTTCTCTGTACAGCCTACGGTCCCATTCACTCGGGAATATCCCAACGCAGCTCCTAGAAGAAACGTGTTTCTGACTCGCTGAATGTCAACATAGATTCAACTCTCTTAGGTGAACGAACGCACAGCAGAGCAGTTTCAAGGAAACGTTTCTCCTGAGTTTTAGACGAAGTTTCCGGCGGTTTAGTACGTATGCTGGCATTGGGCTGGAAATACCGGTATTGGGATTCTGCACAGAAAGGGTTTGCAAACCGCTGAATCCACACGTGAGTTTAACTCTGTCAGGTGAATGCACACATTGACAACCATTCAGTTAGATAGCTCCGTTTTGGTTTTAGAAGCAGATATTTCTCTGTACAGCCTATGGTCCCATTCACTCGGGAATATCCCAACACAGCTCCTAGAAGAAACGTGTTTCTGACTCGCTGAATCTCAACATAGATTCAACTCTCTTAGGTGAACGAACGCACAGCAGAGCAGTTTCAAGGAAACGTTTCTCCTGAGTTTTAGACGAAGTTTACTGCGGTTTAGTACGTATGCCGTCATTGGGCTGGAAATACCGGTTTTGGGATTCTGCAAAGAAAGGGTTTGCCAACCTCTGAATCCACACCTGAGTTCAACTTTGTCACTTGAATGCACACATTGACAACCATTCAGTTAGATAGCTCCGTTTTGGTTTTAGAAGCAGATATTTCTCTGTACAGCCTATGGTCCCATTCACTCGGGAATATCCCAACGCAGCTCCTAGAAGAAACGTGTTTCTGACTCGCTGAATCGCAACATAGATTCAACTCCCTTAGGTGAACGAATGCACAGCAGAGCAGTTTCAAGGAAACGTTTCTCCTGAGTTTTAGACGAAGTTTCCTGCGGTTTAGTACGTATGCCGACATTGGGCTGGAAATACCGGTATTGGGATTCTGCACAGAAACGGTTTGCATACCGCTGAATGCACACGTGAGTTTAACTCTGTCAGTTGAATGCACACATTGACAACCATTCAGTTAGATAGCTCCGTTTTGGTTTTAGAAGCTGATATTTCTCTGAACAGCCTATGGTCCCATTCACTCGGGAATATCCCAACACAGCTCCTAGAAGAAACGTGTTTCTGACTCGCTGTATCTCAACATAGATTCAACTCTCTTAGGTGAACGAACTCACAGCAGAGGAGTTTCAAGGAAACGTTTCTCCTGAGTTTTAGACGAAGTTTCCTGAGGTTTAGTACGTATGCCGGCATTGGGATGGAAATACCGGTTTTGCGATTCTGCACAGAAAGGGTTTGCAAACCGCTGAATCCACACGTGAGTTTAACTCTGTCAGTTGAATGCACACATTGACAACCATTTTGTTAGACAGCTCCGTTTCGGTTTTAGAAGCAGATATTTCGCTGTACAGCCTATGGTCCCATTCACTCGGGAATATCCCAACGCAGCTCCTAGAAGAAACGTGTTTCTGACTCGCTGAATCTCAACATAGATTCAACTCTCTTAGGTGAACGAACGCACAGCAGAGCAGTTTCAAGGAAACGTTTCTCCCGAGTTTTAGACGAAGTTTCCGGCGGTTTAGTACGTATGCCGGCATTGGGCTGGAAATACCGGGATTGGGATTCTGCACAGAAAGGGTTTGCAAACCGCTGAATCCACACGTGAGTTTAACTCTGTCAGTTGAATGCACACATTGACAAGCATTCAGTTGGATAGCTCCGTTTTGGTTTTAGAAGCAGATATTTCTCTGTACAGCCTATGGTCCCATTCACTTGGGAATATCACAACGCAGCTCCTAGAAGAAACGTGTTTCTGACTCGCTGAATCTCAACATAGATTCACCTCTCTTAGGTGAAGGAAAGCACAGCAGAGCAGATTCAAGGAAACGTTTCTCCTGAGTTTTAGACGAAGTTACCGGCAGTTTAGTACGTATGCTGGCATTGGGCTGGAAATACCGGTATTGGGATTCTGCACAGAAAGGGTTTGCAAACCGCTGAATCCACAAGTCAGTTTAACTCTGTCAGTTGAATGCACACATTGACAACCATTCAGTTAGATCGCTCCGTTTTGGTTTTAGAAGCAGATATTTCTCTGTACAGCCTATGGTCCCATTCACTCGGTAATATCCCAACACAGCTCCTAGAAGAAACGTGGTTCTGACTCGCTGAATCTCAACGTAGATTCAACTCTCTTAGGTGAACGAACGCACAGCAGAGCAGTTTCAAGGAAACATTTCTCCTGAGTTTTAGACGAATTTTCCTCTGGTTTAGGACGTATGCCGGCATTAGGCTGGAAATACCGGTTTTGGGATTCTGCACAGAAAGGGTTTGCAAACCGCTGAATCCACAGGTGACTTTTACTCTGTCAGTTGAATGCACACATTGACAACCATTCAGTTAGATAGCTCCGTTTTGGTTTTAGAAGCAGATATTTCTCTGTACAGCCTATGGTCCCATTCACTCGGGAATATCCCAACGCAGCCCCAAGAAGAAACGTGTTTCTGACTCGCTGAATCTCAACATAGATTCAACTCTCTTAGGTGAACGAAAGTACAGCAGAGCAGTTTCAAGGAAACGTTTCTCCTGAGTTTTAGACGAACTTCCCTGAGGTTTAGTACGTATGACGGCATTGGGCTGGAAATACCGGTATTAGGATTCTGAACAGAAAGGGTTTGCAAACCGCTGAATCCACACGTGAGTTTAACTCTGTCAGTTGAATGCACACATTGACAACCATTTTGTTAGACAGCTCCTTTTTTGTTTTAGAAGCAGATATTTCTCTGTACAGCCTATGGTCCCATTCACTCGGGAATATCCCAACGCAGCTCCTAGAAGAAACGTGTTTCTGACTCGCTGAATCTCAACATAGATACAACTCTCTTAGGTGAACGAATGCACAGCAGAGCAGTTTCAAGGAAACCTTTCTCCTGAGTTTTAGACGAAGTTGCCTGCGGTTTAGGACGTATGCCGGCATTGGGATGGAAATACCGGTTTTGGTATTCTGCACAGAAACGGTTTACAAACCGCTGAATCCACACGTGAGTTTTACTCTGTCAGTTGAATGCACACATTGACAACCATTCAGTTAGATAGCTCCGTTTTGGTTTTAGAAGCAGATATTTCTCTGTACAGCCTATGGTCCCATTCACTCGGGAATATCCCAACCCAGCTCCTAGAACAAACATGATTCTGACTCGATGAATCTCCACATAGATTCAATTCTCTTAGGTGAACGAATGCACAGCAGAGCAGTTTCAAGGAAACGTTTCTCCTGAGTTTTAGACGAAGTTTCCTGCGGTTTAGGACGTATGCCGCCATTGGGCTGGAAATACCGGTTTTGGGATTCTGCACAGAAAGGGTTTGCAAACCGCTGAATCCACACGTGAGTTTAACTCTGTCAGTTGAATGCACACATTGACAACCATTTTGTTAGACAGCTCCGTTTTGGTTTTAGAAGCAGATATTTCGCTGTACAGCCTATGGTCCCATTCACTCGGGAATATCCCAACGCAGCTCCTAGAAGAAACGTGTTTCTGACTCGCTGAATCTCAACGTAGATTCATCTCTCTTAGGTGAACGAACGCACAGCAGAGCAGTTTCAAGGAAACGTTTCTCCTGAGTTTTAGACGAAGTTTCCTGTGGTTTAGGACGTATGCCGGCATTGGGCTGGAAATACCGGTTTTGGGATTCTGCACAGAAAGGGTTTGCAAACCGCTGAATCCACAGGTGACTTTTACTCTGTCAGTTGAATGCACACATTGACAACCATTCAGTTAGATAGCTCCGTTTTGGTTTTAGAAGCAGATATTTCTCTGTACAGCCTATGGTCCCATTCACTCGGGAATATCCCAACGCAGCCCCAAGAAGAAACGTGTTTCTGACTCGCTGAATCTCAACATAGATTCAACTCTCTTAGGTGAACGTAAGCACAGCAGAGCAGTTTCAAGGAAATGATTATCCTGAGTTTTAGACCAAGTTTACTGCTGTTTAGTACGTATGCCGGCATTGGGATGGAAATACCGGTTTTGGCATTCTGCACAGAAACGGTTTGCAAACCGCTGAATGCACACGTGAGTTTAACTCTGTCAGTTGAATGCGCACATTGACAAGCATTCAGTTAGATAGCTCCGTTTTGGTTTTAGAAGCAGATATTTCTCTGTACAGCCTATGGTCCCATTCACTCGGGAATATCCCAACGCAGCTCCTAGAAGAAACGTGTTTCTGAGTCGCTGAATCTCAACATAGATTCAACTCCCTTAGGTGAACGAATGCACAGCAGAGCAGTTTCAAGGAAACGTTTCTCCTGAGTTTTAGACGAAGTTTCCGACGGTTTAGTACGTATGCCGACATTGGGCTGGAAATACCGGTATTGGGATTCTGCACAGAAAGGGTTTGCAAACCGCTGAATCCACACGTGAGTTTAACTCTGTCAGTTGAATGCACACATTGACAACCATTTTGTTAGACAGCTCCGTTTTGGTTTTAGAAGCAGATATTTCTCTGTACAGCCTATGGACCCATTCACTCGGGAATATCCCATCGCGGCTCCTAGAAGAAACGTGTTTCTGACTCGCTAAATCTCAACATAGATTCAACTCTCTTAGGTGAACGAACGCACAGCAGAGCAGTTTCAAGGAAACGATTCTGCTGAGTTTTAGACCAAGTTTACTGCTGTTTAGTACGTATGCGGGCATTGGGATGGAAATACCGGTTTTGGGATTCTGCACAGAAACGGTTTGCAAACCGCTGATTCATCACGTGAGTTTAACTCTGTCAGTTGTATGCGCACATTGACAAGCATTCAGTTAGACAGCTCCTTTTTTGTTTTAGAAGCAGATATTTCTCTGTACAGCCTATGGTCCCATTCCCTCGGGAATATCACAACGCAGCTCCTAGAAGAAACGTGTTTCCGACTCGATGAATCTCAACATAGATTCAACTCTCTTAGGTGAAGGAACGCACAGCAGAGCAGTTTCAAGGAACCGTTTCTCCTGAGTTTTAGACGAAGTTTCCGGCGGTTTAGTACGTATGCTGGCATTGGGCTGGAAATACCGGTATTGGGATTCTGCACAGAAAGGGTTTGCAAACCGCTGAATCCACACGTGAGTTTAACTCTGTCAGTTGAATGCACACATTGACAACCATTCAGTTAGATAGCTCCGTTTTGGTTTTAGAAGCAGATATTTCTCTGTACAGCCTATGGTCCCATTCACTCGGGAATATCCCAACACAGCTCCTAGAAGAAACGTGTTTCTGACTCGCTGAATCTCAACATAGATTCAACTCTCTTAGGTGAAAGAACGCACAGCAGAGCAGTTTCAAGGAAACGATTCTCCTGAGTTTCAGACCAAGTTTACTGCTGTTTAGTACGTATGCCGGAATTGGGATGGAAATACCGGTTTTGGGATTCTGCACAGAAACGGTTTGCAAACCGCTGAATCTTCACGTGAGTTTTACTCTGTAAGTTGAATGCACACATTGACAAGCATTCAGTTAGATAGCTCCGTTTTGGTTTTAGAAGCAGATATTTCTCTGTACAGCCTATAGTCCCATTCACTCGGGAATATCACAACGCAGCTCCTAGAAGAAACGTGTTTCTGACTCGCTGAATCTCAACATAGATTCAACTCTCTTAGGTGAACGAACGCACAGCAGAGCAGTTTCAAGGAAACGTTTCTCCTGAGTTTTAGACGAAGTTACCGGCAGTTTAGTATGTATGCTGGCATTGGGCTGGAAATACCGGTATTGGGATTCTGCACAGAAAGGGTTTGCAAACCGCTGAATCCACACGTGAGTTTAACTCTGTCAGGTGAATGCACACATTGACAACCATTCAGTTAGATAGCTCCGTTTTGGTTTTAGAAGCAGATATTTCTCTGTACAGCCTATGGTCCCATTCACTCGGGAATATCCCAACACAGCTCCTAGAAGAAACGTGTTTCTGACTCGCTGAATCTCAACATAGATTCAACTCTGTTAGGTGAACGAACGCACAGCAGAGCAGTTTCAAGGAAACGTTTCTCCTGAGTTTTAGACGAAGTTTACTGCGGTTTAGTACGTATGCCGTCATTGTGCTGGAAATACCGGTTTTGGGATTCTGCAAAGAAAGGGTTTGCCAACCGCTGAATCCACACCTGAGTTCAACTCTGTCACTTGAATGCACACATTGACAACCATTCAGTTAGATAGCTCCGTTTTGGTTTTAGAAGCTGATATTTCTCTGTATAGCCTATGGTCCCATTCACTCGGGAAGATCCCAACACAGCTCCTAGAAGAAACGTGTTTCTGACTCGCTGTATCTCAACATAGATTCAACTCTCTTAGGTGAACGAACTCACAGCAGAGGAGTTTCAAGGAAACGTTTCTCCTGAGTTTTAGACGAAGTTTCCTGAGGTTTAGTACGTATGCCGGCATTGGGCTGGAAATACCGGTTTTGGGATTCTGCACAGAAAGGGTTTGCAAACCGCTGAATCCACACGTGAGTTTAACTCTGTCAGTTGAATGCACACATTGACAACCATTTTGTTAGACAGCTCCGTTTCGGTTTTAGAAGCAGATATTTCTCTGTACAGCCTATGGTCCCATTCACTCGGGAATATCCCAACGCAGCTCCTAGAAGAAACGTGTTTCTGACTCGCTGAATCTCAACATAGATTCAACTCTCTTAGGTGAACGAACGCACAGCAGAGCGGTTTCAAGGAAACGATTCTCCTGAGTTTTAGACCAAGTTTACTGCTGTTTAGTACGTATGCCGGCATTGGGATGGAAATACCTGTTTTGGCATTCTGCACAGAAACGGTTTGCAAACCGCTGAATGCACACGTGAGTTTAACTCTGTCACTTGAATGCACACATTGACAACCATTCAGTTAGATAGCTCCGTTTTGGTTTTAGAAGCAGATATTTCTCTGTACAGCCTATGGACACATTCACTCGGGAATATCCCAACGCAGCTCCAAGAAGAAACGTGTTTCTGACTCGCTGAATCTCAACATACATTCAACTCTCTTAGGTGAACGAAAGCACAGCAGAGCAGTTTCAAGGAAACGTTTCTCCTGAGTTTTAGACGAAGTTTCCTGAGGTTTAGTACGTATGCCGGCATTGGGCTGGAAATACCGGTATTGGGATTCTGCACAGAAAGGGTTTGCAAACCCCTGAATCCACACGTGAGTTTAACTCTGTCAGTTGAATGCACACATTGACAACCATTTTGTTAGACAGCTCCGTTTTTGTTTTAGAAGCAGATATTTCTCTGTATAGCCTATGGTCCCATTCACTCGGGAATATCCCAACGCAGCTCCTAGAAGAAACGTGTTTCTGACTCGCTGAATCTCAACATAGATTCAACTCTCTTAGGTGAACGAATGCACAGCAGAGCAGTTTCAAGGAAACGTTTCTCCTGAGTTTTAGACGAAGTATCCTGCGGTTTAGGACATATGCCGGCATTGGGCTGGAAATACCGGTTTTGGGATTCTGCACAGAAAGGGTTTGCAAACCGCTGAATCCACACGTGAGTTTTACTCTGTCAGTTGAATGCACACTTTGACAACCATTCAGTTAGATAGCTCCGTTTTAGTTTTAGAAGCAGATATTTCTCTGTACAGACTATGGTCCCATTCACTCGGGAATATCCCAACACAGCTCCTAGAAGAAACGTGTTTCTGACTCGCTGACTCTCAACATAGATTCAACTCTCTTAGGTGAACGAACGCACAGCAGAGCAGTTTCAAGGAAACGTTTCTCCTGAGTTTTATACGAAGTTTCCTGAGGTTTAGTACGTATGCCGGCATTGGGATGGAATTACCGGTTTTGCGATTCTGCACAGAAAGGGTTTGCAAACCACTGAATCCACACGTGAGTTTAACTCTGTCAGTTGAATGCACACATTGACAACCATTTTGTTAGACAGCTCCGTTTTGGTTTTAGAAGCAGATATTTCGCTATACAACCTATGGTCCCATTCACTCGGGAATATCCCAAAGCAGCTCCTAGAAGAAACGTGTTTCTGACTCGCTGAATCTCAACATAGATTCAACTCTCTTAGGTGAACGAACGCACAGCAGAGCAGTTTCAAGGAAACGATTCACCTGAGTTTTAGACCAAGTTTACTGCTGTTTAGTACGTATGCCGGCATTGGGATGGAAATACCGCTTTTGGGATTCTGCACAGAAACGGTTTGCAAACCGCTGAATGCACACGTGAGTTTAACTCTGTCAGTTCAATGCGCACATTGACAAGCATTCAGTTAGATAGCTCCGTTTTGGTTTTAGAAGCAGATATTTCCCTGTACAGCCTATGGTCCCATTCACTCGGGAATATCCCAACGCAGCTCCTAGAAGAAACGTGTTTCTGACTCGCTGAATGTCAACATAGATTCAACTCTCTTAGGTGAACGAATGCACAGCAGAGCAGTTTCAAGGAAACGTTTCTCCTGAGTTTTAGACGAAGTTTCCTGCGGTTTAGGACGTATGCCGGCATTGGGCTGGAAATACCGGTTTTGGGATTCTGCACAGAAAGGGTTTGCCAACCGCTGAATCCACACGTGAGTTTTACTCTGTCAGTTGAATGCACACATTGACAACCATTCAGTTAGATAGCTCCGTTTTGGTTTTAGAAGCAGATATTTCTCTGTACAGCCTATGGTCCCATTCACTCGGGAATATCCCAACGCAGCTCCAAGAAGAAACATGTTTCTGACTCGCTGAATCTCAACATAGATTCAACTCTCTTAGGTGAACGAACGCACAGCAGAGCAGTTTCAAGGAAACGTTTCTCCTGAGTTTTAGACGAAGTTTCCCGCGGTTTAGTACGTATGCCGGCATTGGGCTGGAAATACCGGTATTGGGATTCTGCACAGAAAGGGTTTGCAAACCGCTGAATCCACACGTGAGTTTACCTCTGTCAGTTGAATGCACACATTGAAAACCATTCAGTTAGATAGCTCCGTTTTGGTTTTAGAAGCAGATATTTCTCTGTACAGCCTATGGTCCCATTCACTCGGGAATATCCCAACACACCTCCTAGAAGAAACGTGTTTCTTGCTCGCTGAATCTCAACATAGATTCAACTCTCTTAGGTGAACGAACGAACAGCAGAGCACTTTCAAGGAAACGTTTCTCCTGAGTTTTAGACGAAGTTTCCGGCGGTTTAGTACGTATGTCGGCATTGGGCTGGAAATACCGGATTTGGGATTCTGCACAGAAAGGGTTTGCAAACCGCTGAATCCACATGTGAGTTTAACACTGTCAGTTGAATGCACACATTGACAGCCATTCAGTTAGATAGCTCCGTTTTGGTTTTAGAAGCAGATATTTCTCTGTACAGCCTATGGTCCCATTCACTCGGGAATATCCCAACGCAGCTCCTAGAAGAAACGTGTTTCTGACTCGCAGAATCTCAACATAGATACAACTCTCTTAGGTGAACGAACGCACAGCAGAGCAGTTTCAAGGAAACGTTCCTGCTGAGTTTTAGACCAAGTTTCCGGCTGTTTAGTACGTATGCCGGCATTGGGCTGGAAATACCGGTTTGGGGATTCTGCACAGAAAGGGTTTGCAAACCGCTGAATCCACACGTGAGTTTAACACTGTCAGTTGAATGCACACATTGTCAACCATTCAGTTAGATAGCTCCGTTTTTGTTTTAGAAGCAGATATTTCTCTGTACTGCCTATGGTCCCATTCACTCGGGAATATCCCAACGCACCTCCTAGAAGAAACGTGATTCTGACTCGCTGAATCTCAACATAGATTCAACTCTCTTAGCTGAACGAATGAAGAGCAGAGCAGTTTCAAGGAAAAGTTTCTCCTGAGTTTTAAACGAAGTTTCCGGCGGTTTAGTACGTATGCCGGCATTGGGCTGGAAATACCGGTATTGGGATTCTGCACAGAAACGGTTTGCAAACCGCTGAATCCACACGTCAGTTTAACTCTGTCAGTTGAATGCACACATTGACAACCATTCAGTTAGATAGCTCCGTTTTGGTTTTAGAAGCAGATATTTCTCTGTACAGCCTATGGTCCCATTCACTCGGGAATATCCCAACGCAGCTCCTAGAAGAAACGTGTTTCTGACTCGCTGAATTCAACATAGATACAACTCTCTTAGGTGAACGAACGCACAGCAGAGCAGTTTCAAGGAAACGATTCTCCTGAGTTTTAGACCAAGTTTACTGCTGTTTAGTACGTATGCCGGCATTGGGCTGGAAATACCGGTTTGGGGATTCTGCACAGAAAGGGTTTGCAAACCGCTGAATCCACACGTGAGTTTAAAACTGTCAGTTGAATGCACACATTGACAACCATTCTGTTAGATAGCTCCGTTTTGGTTTTAGAAGCAGATATTTCTCTGTACAGCCTATGATCCCTTTCACTCGGGAATATCCCAACGCAGCTCCTAGAAGAAACGTGTTTCTGACTCGCTGAATCTCAACATAGATTCAACTCTCTTAGGTGAACGAATGCACAGCAGAGCAGTTTCATGGAAACGTTTCTCCTGAGTTTTAGACGAAGTTTCCTGCGGTTTAGGAGGTATGCCGGCATTGGTCTGGAAATACCGGTTTTGGGATTCTGCACAGAAACGGTTTGCAAACCGCTGAATCCACACGTGAGTTTTACTCTGTCAGTTGAATGCACACATTGACAACCATTCAGTTAGATAGCTCCGTTTTGGTTTTAGAAGCAGATATTTCTCTGTACAGCCTATGGTCCCATTCACTCGGGAATATCCCAACGCACCTCCAAGAAGAAACGTGTTTCTGACTCGCTGAATCTCAACATAGATTCAACTCTCTTAGGTGAACGAACGCACAGCAGAGCAGTTTCAAGGAAACGTTTCTCATGAGTTTTAGACGAAGTTTCCTGCGGTTTAGTACGTATGCCGGCATTGGGCTGGAAATTCCGGTTTTGGGATTCTGCACAGAAAGGGTTTGCAAACCGCTGAATCCACACGTGAGTTTAACTCTGTCAGTTGAATGCACACATTGACAAGCATTCAGTTAGATAGCTCCGTTATGGTTTTAGAAGCAGATATTTCTCTGTACAGCCTATGGTCCCATTCACTCGGGAATATCCCAACGCAGCTCCTAGAAGAAACGTGTTTCTGACTCGCTGAATCTCAACATAGATTCAACTCTCTTAGGTGAACGAACGCACATCAGAACAGTTTCAAGGAAACGTTTCTCCTGAGTTTTAGACGAAGTTTCCGGCGGTTTAGTACGTATGCCGGCATTGGGCTGGAAATACCGGTATTGGGATTCTACACAGAAAGGGTTTGCAAACCGCTGAATCCACACGTGAGTTTAACTCTGTCAGTTGAATGCACACATTGACAACCATTCAGTTAGGTAGCTCCGTTTTGGTTTTAGAAGCAGATATTTCGCTATACAGCCTATGGTCCCATTCACTCGGGAATATCCCAACACAGCTCCTAGAAGAAACGTGTTTCTGACTCGCTGAATCTCAACATAGATTCAACTCTCTTAGGTGAACGAATGCACAGCAGAGCAGTTTCAAGGAAACCTTTCTCCTGAGTTTTAGACAAAGTTTCCTGCGGTTTAGGACGTATGCCGGCATTGGCCTGGAAATACCGGTTTTGGGATTCTGCACAGAAAGGTTTTGCAAACCGCTGAATCCACACGTGAGTTTAACTCTGTCAGTTGAATGCACACATTGACAACCATTCAGTTAGATAGCTCCGTTTTGGTTTTAGAAGCAGATATTTCTCTGTACAGCCTATGGTCCCATTCACTCGGGAATATCCCAACGCAGCTCCTAGAAGAAAGGTGTTTCTGACTCGCTGAATCTCAACATAGATTCAACTCTCTTAGGTGAACGAATGCACAGCAGAGCAGTTTCAAGGAAACGTTTCTCATGAGTTTTAGACGAAGTTTCCTGCGGTTTAGTACGTATGCCGGCATTGGGCTGGAAATACCGGTATTGGGATTCTGCATAGAAAGGGTTTGCAAACCGCTGAAACCACACGTGAGTTTAACTCTGTCAGTTGAATGCACACATTGACAAGCATTCAGTTAGATACCTCCGTTATGATTTTAGAAGCAGACATTTCTCTGTACAGCCTATGGTCCCATTCACTCGGGAATATCCCAACGCAGCTCCTAGAAGAAACGTGTTTCTGACTCGCTGAATCTCAACATAGATTCAACTCTCTTAGGTGAACGAACGCACAGCAGAACAGTTTCAAGGAAACGTTTCTCCTGAGATTTAGACGAAGTTTCCGGCGGTTTAGTACGTATGCCGGCATTGGGCTGGAAATACCGGTATTGGGATTCTGCACAGAAAGGGTTTGCAAACCGCTGAATCCACACGTGAGTTTAACTCTGTCAGTTGAATGCACACATTGACAACCATTCAGTTAGATTGCTCCGTTTTGGTTTTAGAAGCAGATATTTCTCTGTACGGCCTATGGTCCCATTCACTCGGGAATATCCCAACACAGCTCCTAGAAGAAACGTGTTTCTCACTCGCTGAATCTGAACATAGATTCAACTCTCTTAGGTAAACGAACGCACAGCAGAGCAGTTTCAAGGAAACGTTTCTCCTGAGTTTTAGACGAAGTTTCCTGCGGTTTGGGACGTATGCCGGCATTGGGCTGGAAATACCGGTTTTGGGATTCTGCAAAGAAAGGGTTTGCAAACCGCTGAATCCACACGTGAGTTTAACTCTGTCATTTGAATGCACACATTGACAAGCATTCAGTTAGATAGCTCCGTTTTGGTTTTAGAAGCAGATATTTCTCTGTACAGCCTATGATCCCTTTCACTCGGGAATATCCCAACGCAGCTCCTAGAAGAAACGTGTTTCTGACTCGCTGAATCTCAACATAGATTCAACTCTCTTAGGTGAACGAATGCACAGCAGAGCAGTTTCATGGAAACGTTTCTCCTGAGTTTTAGACGAAGTTTCCTGCGGTTTAGGAGGTATGCCGGCATTGGTCTGGAAATACCGGTTTTGGGATTCTGCACAGAAACGGTTTGCAAACCGCTGAATCCACACGTGAGTTTTACTCTGTCAGTTGAATGCACACATTGACAACCATTCAGTTAGATAGCTCCGTTTTGGTTTTAGAAGCAGATATTTCTCTGTACAGCCTATGGTCCCATTCACTCGGGAATATCCCAACGCACCTCCAAGAAGAAACGTGTTTCTGACTCGCTGAATCTCAACATAGATTCAACTCTCTTAGGTGAACGAACGCACAGCAGAGCAGTTTCAAGGAAACGTTTCTCATGAGTTTTAGACGAAGTTTCCTGCGGTTTAGTACGTATGCCGGCATTGGGCTGGAAATTCCGGTTTTGGGATTCTGCACAGAAAGGGTTTGCAAACCGCTGAATCCACACGTGAGTTTAACTCTGTCAGTTGAATGCACACATTGACAAGCATTCAGTTAGATAGCTCCGTTATGGTTTTAGAAGCAGATATTTCTCTGTACAGCCTATGGTCCCATTCACTCGGGAATATCCCAACGCAGCTCCTAGAAGAAACGTGTTTCTGACTCGCTGAATCTCAACATAGATTCAACTCTCTTAGGTGAACGAATGCACAGCAGAGCAGTTTCATGGAAACGTTTCTCCTGAGTTTTAGACGAAGTTTCCTGCGGTTTAGGAGGTATGCCGGCATTGGTCTGGAAATACCGGTTTTGGGATTCTGCACAGAAACGGTTTGCAAACCGCTGAATCCACACGTGAGTTTTACTCTGTCAGTTGAATGCACACATTGACAACCATTCAGTTAGATAGCTCCGTTTTGGTTTTAGAAGCAGATATTTCTCTGTACAGCCTATGGTCCCATTCACTCGGGAATATCCCAACGCACCTCCAAGAAGAAACGTGTTTCTGACTCGCTGAATCTCAACATAGATTCAACTCTCTTAGGTGAACAAACGCACAGCAGAGCAGTTTCAAGGAAACGTTTCTCATGAGTTTTAGACGAAGTTTCCTGCGGTTTAGTACGTATGCCGGCATTGGGCTGGAAATTCCGGTTTTGGGATTCTGCACAGAAAGGGTTTGCAAACCGCTGAATCCACACGTGAGTTTAACTCTGTCAGTTGAATGCACACATTGACAAGCATTCAGTTAGATAGCTCCGTTATGGTTTTAGAAGCAGATATTTCTCTGTACAGCCTATGGTACCATTCACTCGGGAATATCCCAACGCAGCTCCTAGAAGAAACGTGTTTCTGACTCGCTGAATCTCAACATAGATTCAACTCTCTTAGGTGAACGAACGCACATCAGAACAGTTTCAAGGAAACGTTTCTCCTGAGTTTTAGACGAAGTTTCCGGCGGTTTAGTACGTATGCCGGCATTGGGCTGGAAATACCGGTATTGGGATTCTACACAGAAAGGGTTTGCAAACCGCTGAATCCACACGTGAGTTTAACTCTGTCAGTTGAATGCACACATTGACAACCATTCAGTTAGGTAGCTCCGTTTTGGTTTTAGAAGCAGATATTTCGCTATACAGCCTATGGTCCCATTCACTCGGGAATATCCCAACACAGCTCCTAGAAGAAACGTGTTTCTGACTCGCTGAATCTCAACATAGATTCAACTCTCTTAGGTGAACGAATGCACAGCAGAGCAGTTTCAAGGAAACCTTTCTCCTGAGTTTTAGACAAAGTTTCCTGCGGTTTAGGACGTATGCCGGCATTGGCCTGGAAATACCGGTTTTGGGATTCTGCACAGAAAGGTTTTGCAAACCGCTGAATCCACACGTGAGTTTAACTCTGTCAGTTGAATGCACACATTGACAACCATTCAGTTAGATAGCTCCGTTTTGGTTTTAGAAGCAGATATTTCTCTGTACAGCCTATGGTCCCATTCACTCGGGAATATCCCAACGCAGCTCCTAGAAGAAAGGTGTTTCTGACTCGCTGAATCTCAACATAGATTCAACTCTCTTAGGTGAACGAATGCACAGCAGAGCAGTTTCAAGGAAACGTTTCTCATGAGTTTTAGACGAAGTTTCCTGCGGTTTAGTACGTATGCCGGCATTGGGCTGGAAATACCGGTATTGGGATTCTGCATAGAAAGGGTTTGCAAACCGCTGAATCCACACGTGAGTTTAACTCTGTCAGTTGAATGCACACATTGACAAGCATTCAGTTAGATACCTCCGTTATGATTTTAGAAGCAGACATTTCTCTGTACAGCCTATGGTCCCATTCACTCGGGAATATCCCAACGCAGCTCCTAGAAGAAACGTGTTTCTGACTCGCTGAATCTCAACATAGATTCAACTCTCTTAGGTGAACGAACGCACAGCAGAACAGTTTCAAGGAAACGTTTCTCCTGAGATTTAGACGAAGTTTCCGGCGGTTTAGTACGTATGCCGGCATTGGGCTGGAAATACCGGTATTGGGATTCTGCACAGAAAGGGTTTGCAAACCGCTGAATCCACACGTGAGTTTAACTCTGTCAGTTGAATGCACACATTGACAACCATTCAGTTAGATTGCTCCGTTTTGGTTTTAGAAGCAGATATTTCTCTGTACGGCCTATGGTCCCATTCACTCGGGAATATCCCAACACAGCTCCTAGAAGAAACGTGTTTCTCACTCGCTGAATCTGAACATAGATTCAACTCTCTTAGGTAAACGAACGCACAGCAGAGCAGTTTCAAGGAAACGTTTCTCCTGAGTTTTAGACGAAGTTTCCTGCGGTTTGGGACGTATGCCGGCATTGGGCTGGAAATACCGGTTTTGGGATTCTGCAAAGAAAGGGTTTGCAAACCGCTGAATCCACACGTGAGTTTAACTCTGTCATTTGAATGCACACATTGACAAGCATTCAGTTAGATAGCTCCGTTTTGGTTTTAGAAGCAGATATTTCTCTGTACAGCCTATGGTCCCATTCACTCGGGAATATCCCAACGCAGCTCGTAGAAGAAACGTGTTTCTGACTCGCTGAATCTCAACATAGATTCAACTCTCTTAGGTGAACGAACGCACAGCAGAGCAGTTTCAAGGAAACGTTTCTCCTGAGTTTTAGACGAAGTTTCCTGCGTTTTAGGACGTATGCCGGTCTTGGGCTGGAAATACCGGTTTTGGGATTCTGCACAGAAAGGGTTTGCAAACCGCTGAATCCACACGTCAGTTTAACTCTGTCAGTTGAATGCACACATTGACAACCATTCAGTTAGATAGCTCCGTTTTGGTTTTAGAAGCAGATATTTCTCTATACAGCCTTTGGTCCCATTCACTCGGGAATATCCCAACACAGCTCCTGGAAGAAACGTGTTTCTGACTCGCTGAATCTCAACATAGATTCAACTCTCTTAGGTGAACGAACGCACAGCAGAACAGTTTCAAGGAAACGTTTCTCCTGAGTTTTAGACGAAATTTCCAGCGGTTTAGTACGTATGCCGGTATTGGGCTCGAAATACCGGTTTTGGGATTCTGCATAGAAAGGGTTTGCAAACCGCTGAATCCACACGTGAGTTTAACTCTGTCAGTTGAATGCACACATTGACAACCATTCAGTTAGATTGCTCCGTTTTGGTTTTAGAAGCAGATATTTCTCTGTACGGCCTATGGTCCCATTCACTCGGGAATATCCCAGCACAGCTCCTAGAAGAAACGTGTTTCTCACTCGCTGAATCTGAACAGAGATTCAACTCTCTTAGGTAAACGAACGCACAGCAGAGCAGTTTCAAGGAAACGTTTCTCCTGAGTTTTAGACGAAGTTTCCTGCGGTTTGGGACGTATGCCGGCATTGGGCTGGAAATACCGGTTTTGGGATTCTGCAAAGAAAGGGTTTGCAAACCGCTGAATCCACACGTGAGTTTAACTCTGTCATTTGAATGCACACATTGACAAGCATTCAGTTAGATAGCTCCGTTTTGGTTTTAGAAGCAGATATTTCTCTGTACAGCCTATGGTCCCATTCACTCGGGAATATCCCAACGCAGCTCGTAGAAGAAACGTGTTTCTGACTCGCTGAATCTCAACATAGATTCAACTCTCTTAGGTGAACGAACGCACAGCAGAGCAGTTTCAAGGAAACGTTTCTCCTGAGTTTTAGACGAAGTTTCCTGCGTTTTAGGACGTATGCCGGTATTGGGCTGGAAATACCGGTTTTGGGATTCTGCACAGAAAGGGTTTGCAAACCGCTGAATCCACACGTCAGTTTAACTCTGTCAGTTGAAAGCACACATTGACAACCATTCAGTTAGATAGCTCCGTTTTGGTTTTAGAAGCAGATATTTCTCTATACAGCCTTTGGTCCCATTCACTCGGGAATATCCCAACACAGCTCCTGGAAGAAACGTGTTTCTGACTCGCTGAATCTCAACATAGATTCAACTCTCTTAGGTGAACGAAAGCACAGCAGAACAGTTTCAAGGAAACGTTTCTCCTGAGTTTTAGACGAAATTTCCAGCGGTTTAGTACGTATGCCGGTATTGGGCTCGAAATACCGGTTTTGGGATTCTGCATAGAAAGGGTTTGCAAACCGCTGAATCCACACGAGAGTTTAACTCTGTCAGTTGAATGCACACATTTACAAGCATTCAGTTAGATACCTCCGTTATGTTTTTAGAAGCAGATATTTCTCTGTACAGCCTATGGTCCCATTCACTCGGGAATATCCCAACACAGCTCCTGGAAGAAACGTGTTTCTGACTCGCTGAATCTCAACATAGATTCAACTCTCTTAGGTGAACGAACGCACAGCAGAACAGTTTCAAGGAAACGTTTCTCCTGAGTTTTAGACGAAATTTCCAGCGGTTTAGTACGTATGCCGGTATTGGGCTCGAAATACCGGCTTTGGGATTCTGCATAGAAAGGGTTTGCAAACCGCTGAATCCACACGTGAGTTTAACTCTGTCAGTTGAATGCACACATTGACAACCATTCAGTTAAATTGCTCCGTTTTGGTTTTAGAAGCAGATATTTCTCTGTACGGCCTATGGTCCCATTCACTCGGGAATATCCCAGCACAGCTCCTAGAAGAAACGTGTTTCTCACTCGCTGAATCTGAACAGAGATTCAACTCTCTTAGGTAAACGAACGCACAGCAGAGCAGTTTCAAGGAAACGTTTCTCCTGAGTTTTAGACGAAGTTTCCTGCGGTTTGGGACGTATGCCGGCATTGGGCTGGAAATACCGGTTTTGGGATTCTGCAAAGAAAGGGTTTGCAAACCGCTGAATCCACACCTGAGTTTAACTCTGTCATTTGAATGCACACATTGACAAGCATTCAGTTAGATAGCTCCGTTTTGGTTTTAGAAGCAGATATTTCTCTGTACAGCCTATGGTCCCATTCACTCGGGAATATCCCAACGCAGCTCGTAGAAGAAACGTGTTTCTGACTCGCTGAATCTCAACATATATTCAACTCTCTTAGGTGAACGAACGCACAGCAGAGCAGTTTCAAGGAAACGTTTCTCCTGAGTTTTAGACGAAGTTTCCTGCGTTTTAGGACGTATGCCGGTATTGGGCTGGAAATACCGGTTTTGGGATTCTGCACAGAAAGGGTTTGCAAACCGCTGAATCCACACGTCAGTTTAACTCTGTCAGTTGAATGCACACATTGACAACCATTCAGTTAGATAGCTCCGTTTTGGTTTTAGAAGCAGATATTTCTCTATACAGCCTTTGGTCCCATTCACTCGGGAATATCCCAACACAGCTCCTGGAAGAAACGTGTTTCTGACTCGCTGAATCTCAACATAGATTCAACTCTCTTAGGTGAACGAACGCACAGCAGAACAGTTTCAAGGAAACGTTTCTCCTGAGTTTTAGACGAAATTTCCAGCGGTTTAGTACGTATGCCGGTATTGGGCTCGAAATACCGGTTTTGGGATTCTGCATAGAAAGGGTTTGCAAACCGCTGAATCCACACGAGAGTTTAACTCTGTCAGTTGAATGCACACATTTACAAGCATTCAGTTAGATACCTCCGTTATGTTTTTAGAAGCAGATATTTCTCTGTACAGCCTATGGTCCCATTCACTCGGGAATATCCCAACACAGCTCCTGGAAGAAACGTGTTTCTGACTCGCTGAATCTCAACATAGATTCAACTCTCTTAGGTGAACGAACGCACAGCAGAACAGTTTCAAGGAAACGTTTCTCCTGAGTTTTAGACGAAGTTTCCTGCGGTTTAGTACGTATGCCGGCATTTGGCTGGAAATACCGGTATTGGGATTCTGCACAGAAAGGGTTTGCAAACCGCTGAATCCACCCGTGAGTTGAACTCTGTCAGTTGAATGCAAACATTGACAACCATTCAGTTAGATAGCTCCGTTTTGGTTTTAGAAGCAGATATTTCTCTGTACAGCCTATGGTCCCATTCACTCGGGAATATCCCAACACAGCTCCTAGAAGAAACGTGTTTCTGACTCGCTGAATCTCAACATAGATTCAAATCTCTTAGGTGAACGAACGCACAGCAGAACAGTTTCAAGGAAACGTTTCTCCTGAGTTTTAGACGAAGTTTCCTGAGGTTTAGTACGTATGCCGGCATTGGGATGGAAATACCGGTTTTGCGATTCTGCACAGAAAGGGTTTGCAAACCGCTGAATCCACACGTGAGTTTACCTCTGTCAGTTGAAAGCACACATTGACAACCATTTTGTTAGACAGCTCCGTTTTGGTTTTAGAAGCAGATATTTCGCTGTACAGCCTATGGTCCCATTCACTCGGGAATATCCCAACGCAGCTCCTAGAAGAAACATGTTTCTGATTCGCTGAATCTCAACATAGATTCAACTCTCTTAGGTGAACGAACGCACAGCAGAGCAGTTTCAAGGAAACGTTTCTCCTCACTTTTAGACGAAGTTTCCTGCGGGTTAGTACGTATGCCGGCATTGGGCTGGAAATACCGGTATTGGTATTCTGCACAGAAAGGCTTTGAAAACCGCTGAATCCACACGTGAGTTTAACTCTGTCAGTTGAATGCACACATTGACAACCATTCAGTTAGATAGCTCCGTTTTGGTTTTAGAAGCAGATATTTCTCTGTACAGCCTATGGTCCCATTCACTCGGGAATATCCCAACACAGCTCCTAGAAGACACGTGTTTCTGACTCGCTGAATCTCAACATAGATTCAAGTCTCTTAAGTGAACGAACGCACAGCAGAGCAGTTTCAAGGAAACGTTTCTCCTGAGTTTTAGACGAAATTTCCTGAGGTTTAGTACATAAGCCGGCATTGGGATGGAAATACCGGGTTTGGGATTCTGCACAGAACCGGTTTGCAAACCGCTGAATGCACAGGTGAGTTTAACTCTGTCAGTTGAATGCACACATTGACAACCATTCAGTTAGATGGCTCCATTTTGGTTTTAGAAGCAGATATTTCTCTGTACAGCCTATGGTCCCATTCACTCGGGAATATCCCAACGCAGCTCCTAGAAGAAACGTGTTTCTGACTCGCTGAATCTCAACATAGATTCAACTCTCTTAGGTGAACGAACGCACAGCAGAGCAGTTTCAAGGAACCGTTTCTCCTGAGTTTTAGACGAAGTTTCCTGCGGTTTAGGACGTATGCCGGCATTGGGCTGGAAATACCGGTTTTGGGATTCTGCACAGAAAGGGTTTGTAAACCGCTGAATCCACACGTCAGTTTAACTCTGTCAGTTGAATGCACACATTGGCAACCATTCAGTTAGATAGCTCCGTTTTGGCTTTAGAAGCAGATATTTCTCTGTACAGCCTATGGTCCCATTCATTCGGGAATATCCCAACACAGCTCCTAGAAGAAACGTGTTTCTGACTCGCTGAATCTCAACATAGATTCAACTCTCTTAGGTGAACGAACGCACAGCAGAGCAGTTTCAAGGAAACGTTTCTCCTGAGTTTTAGACGAAGTTTCCGGCGGTTTAGTACGTATACCGGCATTGGGCTGGAAATACCGGTATTGCGATTCTGCACAGAAAGGGTTTGCAAACCGCTGAATCCACACGTCAGTTTAACTCCGTCAGTTGAATGCACACATTGACAACCATTCAGTTAGATAGCTCCGTTTTGGTTTTAGAAGCAGATATTTCTCTGTACAGCCTATGGTCCCATTCACTCGGGAATATCCCAACACAGCTCCTAGAAGAAACGTGTTTCTGACTCGCTGAATCTCAACATAGATTCAACTCTCTTAGGTGAACGAACACACAGCAGAGCAGTTTCAAGGAAACGTTTCTCCTGAGTTTTAGACGAAGTTTCCTGCGGTTTAGTACGTATGACTGCATTGGGCTGGAAATACCGGTTTTGGGATTCTGCAAAGAAAGGGTTTGCCAACCGCTGAATCCACACGTGAGTTTAACTCTGTCACTTGAATGCACACATTGACAACCATTCAGTTAGATAGCTCCGTTTTGGTTTTAGAAGCAGATATTTATCTGTACAGCCTATGGTCCCATTCACTCGGGAATATCCCAACGCAGCTCCTAGAAGAAACGTGTTTCTGACTCGCTGTATCTCAACATAGATTCAACTCTCTTAGGTGAACGAACGCAGAGCAGAGCAGTTTCATGGAAACGTTTCTCCTGAGTAATAGACGAAGTTTCCTGAGGTTTAGTACGTATGCCGGCATTGGGATGGAAATACCGGTTTTGCGATTCTGCACAGAAAGGGTTTGCAAACCGCTGAATCCACACGGGAGTTTAACTCTGTCAGTTGAATGCACACATTGACAACCATTTTGATAGAAAGCTCCGTTTTGGTTTTAGAAGCAGATATTTCTCTGTACAGCCTATGGTCCCATTCACTCGGGAATATCCCAACGCAGTTCCTAGAAGAAACGTGTTTCTGCCTCGCTGAATCTCAACATAGATTCAACTCTCTTAGGTGAACGAAGGCACAGCAGAGCAGTTTCAAGGAAACCTTTCTACTGAGTTTTAGACGAAGTTTCCTGCGGTTTAGGACGTATGCCGGCATTGGGCTGGAAATACCGGTTTTGGGATTCTGCACAGAAAGGGTTTGCAAACCGCTGAATCCACACGTGAGTTTTACTCTGTCAGTTGAATGCACACATTGACAACCATTCAGTTAGATAGCTCCGTTTTGGTTTTAGAAGCAGATATTTCTCTGTACACCCTATGGTCCCATTCACTCGGGAATATCGCTTCGCAGCTCCTAGAAGAAACGTGTTTCTGACTCGCTGAATCTCAACATAGTTTCAACTCTCTCAGGTGAACGAACGCACAGCAGAGCAGTTTCAAGGAAACGTTTCTCCTGAGTTTTAGACGAAGTTTCCGGCGGTTTAGTACGTATGCCGGCATTGGCCTGGAAATACCGGTACTGGGATTCTGCACCGAAAGCGTTTGCAAACCGCTGAATCCACACGTCAGTTTAACTCTGTCAGTTGAATGCACACATTGACAACCATTCAGTTAGACAGCTCCGTTTAGGTTTTAGAAGCAGATATTTGTCTGTACAGCCTATGGTCCCATTCACTCGGGAATATCCCAACACAGCTCCTAGAAGAAACGTGTTTCTGACTCGCTGAATCTCAACATAGATTCAACTCTCTTAGGTGAACGAACGCACAGCAGAGCAGTTTCAAGGAAACGTTTCTTCTGACTTTTAGACGAAGTTTCCTGCGGTTTAGTACGTATGCCGGCATTGGGCTGGAAATACCGGTATTGGTATTCTGCACAGAGAGGCTTTGCAAACCGCTGAATCCACACGTGAGTTTAACTCTGTCAGTTGAATGCACACATTGACAATCATTCAGTTAGATAGCTCCGTTTTGGTTTTAGAAGCAGATATTTCTCTGTACAGCCTATGGTCCCATTCACTCGGGAATATCCCAACACAGCTCCTAAAAGACACGTGTTTCTGACACGCTGAATCTCAACATAGATTCAACTCTCTTAGGTGAACGAACGCACAGCATAGCAGTTTCAAGGAAACGTTTCTCCTGAGTTTTAGACGAAGTTTCCTGAGGTTTAGTACGTATGCCGGCATTGGGATGGAAATACCGGTTTTGCGATTCTGCACAGAAAGAGTTTGCAAACCCCTGAATCCACACGTGAGTTTTACTCTGTCAGTTGAATGCACACATTGACAACCATTTTGTTAGACAGCTCCGTTTTGGTTTTAGAAGCAGATATTTCTCTGTACAGCCTATGGACCCATTCACTCGGGAATATCCCAACGCGGCTCCTAGAAGAAACGTGTTTCTGACTCGCTGAATCTCAACATAGATTCAACTCTCTTAGGTGAACGAACGCACAGCAGAGCAGTTTCAAGGAAACGATTCTGCTGAGTTTTAGACCAAGTTTACTGCTGTTTAGTACGTATGCCGGCATTGGGATGGAAATACCGGTTTTGGGATTCTGCACAGAAACGGTTTGCAAACCGCTGAATCCTCACGTGAGTTTAACTCTGTCAGTTGAATGCGCACATTGACAAGCATTCAGTTAGATAGCTCCGTTTTGGTTTTAGAAGCAGATATTTCTCTGTACAGCCTATGGTCCCATTCACTCGGGAATATCCCAAAACAGCTCCTAGAAGAAACGTGTTTCTGACTCGCTGAATCTCAACATAGATTCAACTCTCTTAGGTGAACGAACACACTGCAGAGCAGTTTCAAGGAAACGTTTCTCCTGAGTTTTAGACGAAGTTTCCGGCGGTTTAGTACGTATGCCGACATTAGGCTGGAAATACCGGTATTGGGCTTCTGCACAGAAAGGGTTTGAAAACGCTGAATCCACACGTGAGTTTAACTCTGTCAGTTGAATACACACATTGACAACCATTCAGTTAGATAGCTCCGTTTTCGTTTTAGAAGCAGATATTTCTCTGTACAGCCTATGGTCCCATTCACTCGGGAATATCCCAACGCAGCTCCAAGAAGAAACGTGTTTCTGACTCGCTGAATCTCAACATAGATTCAACTCTCTTAGGAGAACGAACGCACAGCAGAGCAGTTTCAAGGAAACGTTTCTCCTGAGTTTTAGACGAAGTTTCCTGTGGTTTAGTACGTATGCCGTCATTGGGCTGGAAATACCGGTTTTGGGATTCTGCAAAGAAAGGGTTTGCCAACCGCTGAATCCACACGTGAGTTTAACTCTGTCAGTTGAATGCACACATTGACAAGCATTCAGTTAGATAGCTCCGTTTTGGTTTTAGAAGCAGATATTTCTCTGTACAGCCTATGGTCCCATTCACTCGGGAATATCCCAACGCAGCTCCTAGAACAAACATGTTTCTGACTCGCTGAATATCAACATAGATTCAACTCTCTTAGGTGAACGAATGCACAGCAGAGCAGTTTCAAGGAAACGTTTCTCCCGAGTTTTAGACGAAGTTTCCGGCGGTTTAGTACGTATGCCGGCATTGGGCTGGAAATACCGGTATTGGGATTCTGCACAGAAAGGGTTTGCAAAGCGCTGAATCCACACGTGAGTTTAACTCTGTCAGTTGAATGCACACATTGACAACCATTCAGTTAGATAGCTCCGTTTTGGTTTTAGAAGCAGATATTTCTCTGTACTGCCTATGGTCCCATTCACTCGGGAATATCCCAACGCACCTCCTAGAAGAAACGTGATTCTGACTCGCTGAATCTCAACATAGATTCAACTCTCTTAGCTGAACGAATGAACAGCAGAGCAGTTTCAAGGAAAAGTTTCTCCTGAGTTTTAGACGAAGTTTCCGGCGGTTTAGTACGTATGCCGGCATTGGGCTGGAAATACCGGTATTGGGATTCTGCACAGAAACGGTTTGCAAACCGCTGAATCCACACGTCAGTTTAACTCTGCCAGTTGAATGCACACATTGACAACCATTCAGTTAGATAGCTCCGTTTTGGTTTTAGAAGCAGATATTTCTCTGTACAGCCTATGGTCCCATTCACTCGGGAATATCCCAACGCAGCTCCTAGAATAAACGTGTTACTGACTCGCTGAATCTCAACATAGATACAACTCTCTTAGGTGAACGAACGCACAGCAGAGCAATTTCAAGGAAACGATTCTCCTGAGTTTTAGAACAAGTTTACTGCTGTTTAGTACGTATGCCGGCATTGGGCTGGAAATACCGGTTTGGGGATTCTGCACAGAAAGGGTTTGCAAACCGCTGAATCCACACGTGAGTTTAAAACTGTCAGTTGAATGCACACATTGACAACCATTCTGTTAGATAGCTCCGTTTTGGTTTTAGAAGCAGATATTTCTCTGTACAGCCTATGATCCCTTTCACTCGGGAATATCCCAACGCAGCTCCTAGAAGAAACGTGTTTCTGACTCGCTGAATCTCAACATAGATTCAACTCTCTTAGGTGAACGAATGCACAGCAGAGCAGTTTCATGGAAACGTTTCTCCTGAGTTTTAGACGAAGTTTCCTGCGGTTTAGGAGGTATGCCGGCATTGGTCTGGAAATACCGGTTTTGGGATTCTGCACAGAAACGGTTTGCAAACCGCTGAATCCACACGTGAGTTTTACTCTGTCAGTTGAATGCACACATTGACAACCATTCAGTTATATAGCTCCGTTTTGGTTTTAGAAGCAGATATTTCTCTGTACAGCCTATGGTCCCATTCACTCGGGAATATCCCAACGCAGCTCCAAGAAGAAACGTGTTTCTGACTCGCTGAATCTCAACATAGATTCAACTCTCTTAGGTGAACGAACGCACAGCAGAGCAGTTTCAAGGAAACGTTTCTCATGAGTTTTAGACGAAGTTTCCTGCGGTTTAGTATGTATGCCGGCATTGGGCTGGAAATTCCGGTTTTGGGATTCTGCACAGAAAGGGTTTGCAAACCGCTGAATCCACACGTGAGTTTAACTCTGTCAGTTGAATGCACACATTGACAAGCATTCAGTTAGATACCTCCGTTATGTTTTTAGAAGCATATATTTCTCTATACAGCCTATGGTCCCATTCACTCGGGAATATCTCAAAGCACCTCCTAGAAGAAACGTGTTTCTGACACGCTGAATCTCAACATACATTCAACTCTCTTAGGTGAACGAATGCACAGCAGAGCAGTTTCAAGGAAACCTTTCTCCTGAGTTTTAGACGAAGTTTCCTGCGGTTTAGTACGTATGCCGGTATTGGGCTGGAAATACCGGTTTTGGGATTCTGCATAGAAAGGGTTTGCAAACCGCTGAATCCACACGTGAGTTTAACTCTGTCAGTTGAATGCACACATTTACAAGCATTCAGTTAGATACCTCCGTTATGTTTTTAGAAGCAGATATTTCTCTGTACAGCCTATGGTCCCATTCACTCGGGAATATCTCAAAGCACCTCCTAGAAGAAACGTGTTTCTAACACGCTGAATCTCAACATAGATTCAACTCTCTTAGGTGAACGAACGCACAGCAGAACAGTTTCAAGGAAACGTTTCTCCTGAGTTTTAGACGAAGTTTCCGGCGGTTTAGTACGTATGCCGACATTAGGCTGGAAATACCGGTATTGGGCTTCTGCACAGAAAGGGTTTGAAAACGCTGAATCCACACGTGAGTTTAACTCTGTCAGTTGAATACACACATTGACAACCATTCAGTTAGATAGCTCCGTTTTCGTTTTAGAAGCAGATATTTCTCTGTACAGCCTATGGTCCCATTCACTCGGGAATATCCCAACGCAGCTCCAAGAAGAAACGTGTTTCTGACTCGCTGAATCTCAACATAGATTCAACTCTCTTAGGAGAACGAACGCACAGCAGAGCAGTTTCAAGGAAACGTTTCTCCTGAGTTTTAGACGAAGTTTCCTGTGGTTTAGTACGTATGCCGTCATTGGGCTGGAAATACCGGTTTTGGGATTCTGCAAAGAAAGGGTTTGCCAACCGCTGAATCCACACGTGAGTTTAACTCTGTCAGTTGAATGCACACATTGACAAGCATTCAGTTAGATAGCTCCGTTTTGGTTTTAGAAGCAGATATTTCTCTGTACAGCCTATGGTCCCATTCACTCGGGAATATCCCAACGCAGCTCCTAGAACAAACATGTTTCTGACTCGCTGAATATCAACATAGATTCAACTCTCTTAGGTGAACGAATGCACAGCAGAGCAGTTTCAAGGAAACGTTTCTCCCGAGTTTTAGACGAAGTTTCCGGCGGTTTAGTACGTATGCCGGCATTGGGCTGGAAATACCGGTATTGGGATTCTGCACAGAAAGGGTTTGCAAAGCGCTGAATCCACACGTGAGTTTAACTCTGTCAGTTGAATGCACACATTGACAACCATTCAGTTAGATAGCTCCGTTTTGGTTTTAGAAGCAGATATTTCTCTGTACTGCCTATGGTCCCATTCACTCGGGAATATCCCAACGCACCTCCTAGAAGAAACGTGATTCTGACTCGCTGAATCTCAACATAGATTCAACTCTCTTAGCTGAACGAATGAACAGCAGAGCAGTTTCAAGGAAAAGTTTCTCCTGAGTTTTAGACGAAGTTTCCGGCGGTTTAGTACGTATGCCGGCATTGGGCTGGAAATACCGGTATTGGGATTCTGCACAGAAACGGTTTGCAAACCGCTGAATCCACACGTCAGTTTAACTCTGCCAGTTGAATGCACACATTGACAACCATTCAGTTAGATAGCTCCGTTTTGGTTTTAGAAGCAGATATTTCTCTGTACAGCCTATGGTCCCATTCACTCGGGAATATCCCAACGCAGCTCCTAGAATAAACGTGTTACTGACTCGCTGAATCTCAACATAGATACAACTCTCTTAGGTGAACGAACGCACAGCAGAGCAATTTCAAGGAAACGATTCTCCTGAGTTTTAGAACAAGTTTACTGCTGTTTAGTACGTATGCCGGCATTGGGCTGGAAATACCGGTTTGGGGATTCTGCACAGAAAGGGTTTGCAAACCGCTGAATCCACACGTGAGTTTAAAACTGTCAGTTGAATGCACACATTGACAACCATTCTGTTAGATAGCTCCGTTTTGGTTTTAGAAGCAGATATTTCTCTGTACAGCCTATGATCCCTTTCACTCGGGAATATCCCAACGCAGCTCCTAGAAGAAACGTGTTTCTGACTCGCTGAATCTCAACATAGATTCAACTCTCTTAGGTGAACGAATGCACAGCAGAGCAGTTTCATGGAAACGTTTCTCCTGAGTTTTAGACGAAGTTTCCTGCGGTTTAGGAGGTATGCCGGCATTGGTCTGGAAATACCGGTTTTGGGATTCTGCACAGAAACGGTTTGCAAACCGCTGAATCCACACGTGAGTTTTACTCTGTCAGTTGAATGCACACATTGACAACCATTCAGTTATATAGCTCCGTTTTGGTTTTAGAAGCAGATATTTCTCTGTACAGCCTATGGTCCCATTCACTCGGGAATATCCCAACGCAGCTCCAAGAAGAAACGTGTTTCTGACTCGCTGAATCTCAACATAGATTCAACTCTCTTAGGTGAACGAACGCACAGCAGAGCAGTTTCAAGGAAACGTTTCTCATGAGTTTTAGACGAAGTTTCCTGCGGTTTAGTATGTATGCCGGCATTGGGCTGGAAATTCCGGTTTTGGGATTCTGCACAGAAAGGGTTTGCAAACCGCTGAATCCACACGTGAGTTTAACTCTGTCAGTTGAATGCACACATTGACAAGCATTCAGTTAGATACCTCCGTTATGTTTTTAGAAGCATATATTTCTCTATACAGCCTATGGTCCCATTCACTCGGGAATATCTCAAAGCACCTCCTAGAAGAAACGTGTTTCTGACACGCTGAATCTCAACATACATTCAACTCTCTTAGGTGAACGAATGCACAGCAGAGCAGTTTCAAGGAAACCTTTCTCCTGAGTTTTAGACGAAGTTTCCTGCGGTTTAGTACGTATGCCGGTATTGGGCTGGAAATACCGGTTTTGGGATTCTGCATAGAAAGGGTTTGCAAACCGCTGAATCCACACGTGAGTTTAACTCTGTCAGTTGAATGCACACATTTACAAGCATTCAGTTAGATACCTCCGTTATGTTTTTAGAAGCAGATATTTCTCTGTACAGCCTATGGTCCCATTCACTCGGGAATATCTCAAAGCACCTCCTAGAAGAAACGTGTTTCTAACACGCTGAATCTCAACATAGATTCAACTCTCTTAGGTGAACGAACGCACAGCAGAACAGTTTCAAGGAAACGTTTCTCCTGGGTTTTAGACGTAGTTTCCGGCCGTTTAGTACCTATGCCGGCATTGGGATGGAAATACCGGTTTTGCGATTCTGCACAGAAAGGGTTTGCAAACCGCTGAATCCACACGTGAGTTTAGCTCTGTCAGTTGAATGCACATATTGACAACCATTCAGTTAGATAGCTCCGTTTTGGTTTTAGAAGCAGATATTTCTCTGTACAGCCTATGGTCCCATTCACTCGGGAATATCCCAACACAGCTCCTAAAAGACACGTGTTTCTGACACGCTGAATCTCAACATAGATTCAACTCTCTTAGGTGAACGAACGCACAGCATAGCAGTTTCAAGGAAACGTTTCTCCTGAGTTTTAGACGAAGTTTCTTGAGGTTTAGTACGTATGCCTGCATTGGGATGCAAATACCGGTTTTGCGATTCTGCACAGAAAGTGTTTGCAAACCCCTGAATCCACACGTGAGTTTCACTCTGTCAGTTGAATGTACACATTGACAACCATTTTGTTAGACAGCTCCGTTTTGGTTTTAGAAGCAGATATTTCTCTGTACAGCCTATGGACCCATTCACTCGGGAATATCCCAACGCGGCTCCTAGAAGAAACGTGTTTCTGACTCGCTGAATCTCAACATAGATTCAACTCTCTTAGGTGAACGAACGCACAGCAGAGCAGTTTCAAGGAAACGATTCTGCTGAGTTTTAGACCAAGTTTACTGCTGTTTAGTACGTATGCCGGCATTGGGATGGAAATACCGGTTTTGGGATTCTGCACAGAAACGGTTTGCAAACCGCTGAATCCTCACGTGAGTTTAACTCTGTCAGTTGAATGCGCACATTGACAAGCATTCAGTTAGATAGCTCCGTTTTGGTATTAGAAGCAGATATTTCTCTGTACAGCCTATGGTCCCATTCACTCGGGAATATCCCAAAACAGCTCCTAGAAGAAACGTGTTTCTGACTCGCTGAATCTCAACATAGATTCAACTCTCTTAGGTGAACGAACACACTGCAGAGCAGTTTCAAGGAAACGTTTCTCCTGAGTTTTAGACGAAGTTTCCGGCGGTTTAGTACGTATGCCGACATTAGACTGGAAATACCGGTATTGGGATTCTGCACAGAAAGGGTTTGAAAACGCTGAATCCACACGTGAGTTTAACTCTGTCAGTTGAATACACACATTGACAACCATTCAGTTAGATAGCTCCGTTTTCGTTTTAGAAGCAGATATTTCTCTGTACAGCCTATGGTCCCATTCACTCGGGAATATCCCAACGCAGCTCCAAGAAGAAACGTGTTTCTGACTCGCTGAATCTCAACATAGATTCAACTCTCTTAGGAGAACGAACGCACAGCAGAGCAGTTTCAAGGAAACGTTTCTCCTGAGTTTTAGACGAAGTTTCCTGTGGTTTAGTACGTATGCCGTCATTGGGCTGGAAATACCGGTTTTGGGATTCTGCAAAGAAAGGGTTTGCCAACCGCTGAATCCACACGTGAGTTTAACTCTGTCACTTGAATGCACACATTGACAAGCATTCAGTTAGATAGCTCCGTTTTGGTTTTAGAAGCAGATATTTCTCTGTACAGCCTATGGTCCCATTCACTCGGGAATATCCCAACGCAGCTCCTAGAACAAACATGTTTCTGACTCGCTGAATATCAACATAGATTCAACTCTCTTAGGTGAACGAATGCACAGCAGAGCAGTTTCAAGGAAACGTTTCTCCCGAGTTTTAGACGAAGTTTCCGGCGGTTTAGTACGTATGCCGGCATTGGGCTGGAAATACCGGTATTGGGATTCTGCACAGAAAGGGTTTGCAAACCGCTGAATCCACACGTGAGTTTAACTCTGTCAGTTGAATGCACACATTGACAACCATTCAGTTAGATAGCTCCGTTTTGGTTTTAGAAGCAGATATTTCTCTGTACTGCCTATGGTCCCATTCACTCGGGAATATCCCAACGCACCTCCTAGAAGAAACGTGATTCTGACTCGCTGAATCTCAACATAGATTCAACTCTCTTAGCTGAACGAATGAACAGCAGAGCAGTTTCAAGGAAAAGTTTCTCCTAGGTTTTAGACGAAGTTTCCGGCGGTTTAGTACGTATGCCGGCATTGGGCTGGAAATACCGGTATTGGGATTCTGCACAGAAACGGTTTGCAAACCGCTGAATCCACACGTCAGTTTAACTCTGTCAGTTGAATGCACACATTGACAACCATTCAGTTAGATAGCTCCGTTTTGGTTTTAGAAGCAGATATTTCTCTGTACAGCCTATGGTCCCATTCACTCGGGAATATCCCAACGCAGCTCCTAGAATAAACGTGTTTCTGACTCGCTGAATCTCAACATAGATACATCTCTCTTAGGTGAACGAACGCACAGCAGAGCAGTTTCAAGGAAACGATTCTCCTGAGTTTTAGACCAAGTTTACTGCTGTTTAGTACGTATGCCGGCATTGGGCTGGAAATACCGGTTTGGGGATTCTGCACAGAAAGGGTTTGCAAACCGCTGAATCCACACGTGAGTTTAAAACTGTCAGTTGAATGCACACATTGACAACCATTCTGTTAGATAGCTCCGTTTTGGTTTTAGAAGCAGATATTTCTCTGTACAGCCTATGATCCCTTTCACTCGGGAATATCCCAACGCAGCTCCTAGAAGAAACGTGTTTCTGACTCGCTGAATCTCAACATAGATTCAACTCTCTTAGGTGAACGAATGCACAGCAGAGCAGTTTCATGGAAACGTTTCTCCTGAGTTTTAGACGAAGTTTCCTGCGGTTTAGGAGGTATGCCGGCATTGGTCTGGAAATACCGGTTTTGGGATTCTGCACAGAAACGGTTTGCAAACCGCTGAATCCACACGTGAGTTTTACTCTGTCAGTTGAATGCACACATTGACAACCATTCAGTTAGATAGCTCCGTTTTGGTTTTAGAAGCCGATATTTCTCTGTACAGCCTATGGTCCCATTCACTCGGGAATATCCCAACGCAGCTCCAAGAAGAAACGTGTTTCTGACTCGCTGAATCTCAACATAGATTCAACTCTCTTAGGTGAACGAACGCACAGCAGAGCAGTTTCAAGGAAACGTTTCTCATGAGTTTTAGACGAAGTTTCCTGCGGTTTAGTACGTATGCCGGCATTGGGCTGGAAATTCCGGTTTTGGGATTCTGCACAGAAAGGGTTTGCAAACCGCTGAATCCACACGTGAGTTTAACTCTGTCAGTTGAATGCACACATTGACAAGCATTCAGTTAGATACCTCCGTTATGGTTTTAGAAGCAGATATTTCTCTGTACAGCCTATGATCCCATTCACTCGGGAATATCCCAACGCAGCTCCTAGAAGAAACGTGTTTCTGACTCGCTGAATCTCAACATAGATTCAACTCTCTTAGGTGAACGAATGCACAGCAGAGCAGTTTCAAGGAAACGTTTCTCCTGAGTTTTAGACGAAGTTTCCGGCGGTTTAGTACGTATGCCGGCATTGGGCTGGAAATACCGGTATTGGGATTCTACACAGAAAGGGTTTGCAAACCGCTGAATCCACACGTGAGTTTAACTCTGTCAGTTGAATGCACACATTGACAACCATTCAGTTAGATAGCTCCGTTTTGGTTTTAGAAGCAGATATTTCGCTATACAGCCTATGGTCCCATTCACTCGGGAATATCACAACACAGCTCCTAGAAGAAACGTGTTTCTGACTCGCTGAATCTCAACATAGATTCAACTCTCTTAGGTGAACGAATGCACAGCAGAGCAGTTTCAAGGAAACCTTTCTCCTGAGTTTTAGACAAAGTTTCCTGCGGTTTAGGACGTATGCCGGCATTGGGCTGGAAATACCGGTTTTGGGATTCTGCACAGAAAGAGTTTGCAAACCGCTGAATCCACACGTGAGTTTTACTCTGTCGGTTGAATGCACACATTGACAACCATTCAGTTAGATAGCTCCGTTTTGGTTTTAGAAGCAGATATTTCTCTGTACAGCCTATGGCCCCATTCACTCGGGAATATCCCAACCCAGCTCCTAGAACAAACATGTTTCTGACTCGCTAAATCTCCACATAGATTCAACTCTCTTAGGTGAACGAATGCACAGCAGAGTAGTTTCAAGGAAACGTTTCTCCTGAGTTTTAGGCGAAGTTTCCTGCGGTTTAGGACGTATGCCGGCATTGGGCTGGAAATACCGGTTTTGGGATTCTGCACAGAAAGGGTTTGCAAACCGCTGAATCCACACGTCAGTTTAACTCTGTCAGTTGAATGCACACATTGGCAACCATTCAGTTAGATAGCTCCGTTTTGGTTTTAGAAGCAGGTATTTCTCTGTACAGCCTTTGGTCCCATTCACTCGGGAATATCCCAACACAGCTCCTGGAAGAAACGTGTTTCTGACTCGCTGAATCTCAACATACATTCAACTCTCTTAGGTGAACGAACGCACAGCAGAGCAGTTTCAAGGAAACCTTTCTCCTGAGTTTTAGACGAAGTTTCCTGCGGTTTAGTACGTATGCCGGTATTGGGCTGGAAATACCGGTTTTGGGATTCTGCATAGAAAGGGTTTGCAAACCGCTGAATCCACACGTGAGTTTAACTCTGTCAGTTGAATGCACACATTTACAAGCATTCAGTTAGATACCTCCGTTATGTTTTTAGAAGCAGATATTTCTCTGTACAGCCTATGGTCCCATTCACTCGGGAATATCTCAAAGCACCTCCTAGAAGAAACGTGTTTCTGACACGCTGAATCTCAACATAGATTCAACTCTCTTAGGTGAACGAATGCACAGCAGAGCAGTTTCAAGGAAACGTTTCTCCTGAGTTTTAGACGAAGTTTCCGGCGGTTTAGTTCGTATGCCGGCATTGGGCTGGAAATACCGGTTTTGGGATTCTGCACAGAAAGGTTTTGCAAACCGCTGAATCCACACGTGAGTTTAACTCTGTCAGTTGAATGCACACATTGACAACCATTCAGTTAGATAGCTCCGTTTTGGTTTTAGAAGCAGATATTTCTCAGTACAGCCTATGGTCCCATATACTCCGCAATATCCCAACGCAGCTCCTAGAAGAAACGTGTTCCTGACTCGCTGAATCTGAACATAGATTGAACTCTCTTAGGTGAACGACCGCTCAGCAGAGCAGTTTCAAGGAAACGTTCCTCCTGAGTTTCAGACGAAGTTTCCTACTGTTTAGTACATATGCCGGCATTGGGCTGGAAATACCGGTTTTGGAATTCTGCACAGATAGGGTTTGCAAACCGCTGAATTCACACTTGAGTTTATCTCTGTCAGTTGAATGCACACACTGACAATCATTCAGTTAGATAGCTCCGTTTTGGTTTTAGAAGCAGATGTTTCTCTGTACAGCCTATGGTCCCATTCACTCGGGAATATCCCAACGCAGCTCCTAGAAGAAACGTGTTTCTGACTCGCTGAATCTCAACATAGATTCAACTCTCTTAGATGAACGAATGCACAGCAGAGCAGTTTCAAGGAAACGTTTCTCCTGAGTTTTAGACGAAGTTTCCTGCGGTTTAGTACGTATGCCGGCATTGGCCTGGAAATACCGGATTTGGGATTCTGCACAGAAAGGTTTTGCAAACCGCTGAATCCACACGTGAGTTTAACTCTGTCAGTTGAATGCACACATTGACAACCATTCAGTTAGATAGCTCCGTTTTGGTTTTAGAAGCAGATATTTCTCTGTACAGCCTATGGTCCCATTCACTCGGGAATATCCCAACGCAGCTCCTAGAAGAAAGGTGTTTCTGACTCGTTGAATCTCAACATAGATTCAACTCTCTTAGGTGAACGAATGCACAGCAGAGCAGTTTCAAGGAAACGTTTCTCATGAGTTTTAGACGAAGTTTCCTGCGGTTTAGTACGTATGCCGGCATTGGGCTGGAAATACCGGTTTTGGGATTCTGCATAGAAAGGGTTTGCAAACCGCTGAATCCACACGTGAGTTTAACTCTGTTAGTTGAATGCACACATTGACAAGCATTCAGTTAGATACCTCCGTTATGATTTTAGAAGCAGACATTTCTCTGTACAGCCTATGGTCCCATTCACTCGGGAATATCCCAACGCAGCTCCTAGAAGAAACGTGTTTCTGACTCGCTGAATCTCAACATAGATTCAACTCTCTTAGGTGAACGAACGCACAGCAGAACAGTTTCAAGGAAACGTTTCTCCTGAGATTTAGACGAAGTTTCCGGCGGTTTAGTACGTATGCCGGCATTGGGCTGGAAATACCGGTATTGGGATTCTGCACAAAAAGGGTTTGCAAACCGCTGAATCCACACGTCAGTTTAACTCTGTCAGTTGAATGCACACATTGACAACCATTCAGTTAGATTGCTCCGTTTTGGTTTTAGAAGCAGATATTTCTCTGTACGGCCTATGGTCCCATTCACTCGGGAATATCCCAACACAGCTCCTAGAAGAAACGTGTTTCTTACTCGCTGAATCTGAACATAGATTCAACTCTCTTAGGTAAACGAACGCACAGCAGAGCAGTTTCAAGGAAACGTTTCTCCTGAGTTTTAGACGAAGTTTCCTGCGGTTTGGGACGTATGCCGGCATTGGGCTGGAAATACCGGTTTTGGGATTCTGCAAAGAAAGGGTTTGCAAACCGCTGAATCCACACGTGAGTTTAACTCTGTCATTTGAATGCACACATTGACAAGCATTCAGTTAGATAGCTCCGTTTTGGTTTTAGAAGCAGATATTTCTCTGTACAGCCTATGGTCCCATTCACTCGGGAATATCCCAACGCAGCTCGTAGAAGAAACGTGTTTCTGACTCGCTGAATCTCAACATAGATTCAACTCTCTTAGGTGAACGAACGCACAGCAGAGCAGTTTCAAGGAAACGTTTCTCCTGAGTTTTAGACGAAGTTTCCTGCGTTTTAGGACGTATGCCGGTATTGGGCTGGAAATACCGGTTTTGGGATTCTGCACAGAAAGGGTTTGCAAACCGCTGAATCCACACGTCAGTTTAACTCTGTCAGTTGAATGCACACATTGACAACCATTCAGTTAGATAGCTCCGTTTTGGTTTTAGAAGCAGATATTTCTCTATACAGCCTTTGGTCCCATTCACTCGGGAATATCCCAACACAGCTCCTGGAAGAAACGTGTTTCTGACTCGCTGAATCTCAACATAGATTCAACTCTCTTAGGTGAACGAACGCACAGCAGAACAGTTTCAAGGAAACGTTTCTCCTGAGTTTTAGACGAAATTTCCAGCGGTTTAGTACGTATGCCGGTATTGGGCTCGAAATACCGGTTTTGGGATTCTGCATAGAAAGGGTTTGCAAACCGCTGAATCCACACGAGAGTTTAACTCTGTCAGTTGAATGCACACATTTACAAGCATTCAGTTAGATACCTCCGTTATGTTTTTAGAAGCAGATATTTCTCTGTACAGCCTAAGGTCCCATTCACTCGGGAATATCCCAACACAGCTCCTGGAAGAAACGTGTTTCTGACTCGCTGAATCTCAACATAGATTCAACTCTCTTAGGTGAACGAACGCACAGCAGAACAGTTTCAAGGAAACGTTTCTCCTGAGTTTTAGACGAAGTTTCCTGCGGTTTAGTACGTATGCCGGCATTTGGCTGGAAATACCGGTATTGGGATTCTGCACAGAAAGGGTTTGCAAACCGCTGAATCCACACGTGAGTTTACCTCTGTCAGTTGAAAGCACACATTGACAACCATTTTGTTAGACAGCTCCGTTTTGGTTTTAGAAGCAGATATTTCTCTGTACAGCCTATGGTCCCATTCACTCGGGAATATCCCAACGCAGCTCCTAGAAGAAACATGTTTCTGATTCGCTGAATCTCAACATAGATTCAACTCTCTCAGGTGAACGAACGCACAGCAGAGCAGTTTCAAGGAAACGTTTCTCCTCACTTTTAGACGAAGTTTCCTGCGGGTTAGTACGTATGCCGGCATTGGGCTGGAAATACCGGTATTGGTATTCTGCACAGAAAGGCTTTGAAAACCGCTGAATTCACACGTGAGTTTAACTCTGTCAGTTGAATGCACACATTGACAACCATTCAGTTAGATAGCTCCGTTTTGGTTTTAGAAGCAGATATTTCTCTGTACAGCCTATGGTCCCATTCACTCGGGAATATCCCAACACAGCTCCTAGAAGACACGTGTTTCTGACTCGCTGAATCTCAACATAGATTCAAGTCTCTTAAGTGAACGAACGCACAGCAGAGCAGTTTCAAGGAAACGTTTCTCCTGAGTTTTAGACGAAATTTCCTGAGGTTTACTACATAATCCGGCATTGGGATGGAAATACCGGGTTTGGGATTCTGCACAGAACCGGTTTGCAAACCGCTGAATGCACAGGTGAGTTTAACTCTGTCAGTTGAATGCACACATTGACAACCATTCAGTTAGATGGCTCCATTTTGGTTTTAGAAGCAGATATTTCTCTGTACAGCCTATGGTCCCATTCACTCGGGAATATCCCAACGCAGCTCCTAGAAGAAACGTGTTTCTGACTCGCTGAATCTCAACATAGATTCAACTCTCTTAGGTGAACGAACGCACAGCAGAGCAGTTTCAAGGAACCGTTTCTCCTGAGTTTTAGACGAAGTTTCCTGCGGTTTAGGACGTATGCCGGCATTGGGCTGGAAATACCGGTTTTGGGATTCTGCACAGAAAGGGTTTGTAAACCGCTGAATCCACACGTCAGTTTAACTCTGTCAGTTGAATGCACACATTGGCAACCATTCAGTTAGATAGCTCCGTTTTGGCTTTAGAAGCAGATATTTCTCTGTACAGCCTATGGTCCCATTCATTCGGGTATATCCCAACACAGCTCCTAGAAGAAACGTGTTTCTGACTCGCTGAATCTCAACATAGATTCAACTCTCTTAGGTGAACGACCGCTCAGCAGAGCAGTTTCAAGGAAACGTTCCTCCTGAGTTTCAGACGAAGTTTCCTACTGTTTAGTACATATGCCGGCATTGGGCTGGAAATACCGGTTTTGGAATTCTGCACAGATAGGGTTTGCAAACCGCTGAATTCACACTTGAGTTTATCTCTGTCAGTTGAATGCACACACTGACAATCATTCAGTTAGATAGCTCCGTTTTGGTTTTAGAAGCAGATGTTTCTCTGTACAGCCTATGGTCCCATTCACTCGGGAATATCCCAACGCAGCTCCTAGAAGAAACGTGTTTCTGACTCGCTGAATCTCAACATAGATTCAACTCTCTTAGATGAACGAATGCACAGCAGAGCAGTTTCAAGGAAACGTTTCTCCTGAGTTTTAGACGAAGTTTCCTGCGGTTTAGTACGTATGCCGGCATTGGCCTGGAAATACCGGTTTTGGGATTCTGCACAGAAAGGTTTTGCAAACCGCTGAATCCACACGTGAGTTTAACTCTGTCAGTTGAATGCACACATTGACAACCATTCAGTTAGATAGCTCCGTTTTGGTTTTAGAAGCAGATATTTCTCTGTACAGCCTGTGGTCCCATTCACTCGGGAATATCCCAACGCAGCTCCTAGAAGAAAGGTGTTTCTGACTCGTTGAATCTCAACATAGATTCAACTCTCTTAGGTGAACGAATGCACAGCAGAGCAGTTTCAAGGAAACGTTTCTCATGAGTTTTAGACGAAGTTTCCTGCGGTTTAGTACGTATGCCGGCATTGGGCTGGAAATACCGGTTTTGGGATTCTGCACAGAAAGGGTTTGCAAACCGCTGAATCCACACGTGAGTTTAACTCTGTCAGTTGAATGCACACATTGACAAGCATTCAGTTAGATACCTCCGTTATGATTTTAGAAGCAGATATTTCTCTGTACAGCCTATGGTCCCATTCACTCGGGAATATCCCAACGCAGCTCCTAGAAGAAACGTGTTTCTGACTCGCTGAATCTCAACATAGATTCAACTCTCTTAGGTGAACGAACGCACAGCAGAAGAGTTTCAAGGAAACGTTTCTCCTGAGATTTAGACGAAGTTTCCGGCGGTTTAGTACGTATGCCGGCATTGGGCTGGAAATACCGGTATTGGGATTCTGCACAGAAAGGGTTTGCAAACCGCTGAATCCACACGTCAGTTTAACTCTGTCAGTTGAATGCACACATTGACAACCATTCAGTTAGATTGCTCCGTTTTGGTTTTAGAAGCAGATATTTCTCTGTACGGCCTATGGTCCCATTCACTCGGGAATATCCCAACACAGCTCCTAGAAGAAACGTGTTTCTTACTCGCTGAATCTGAACATAGATTCAACTCTCTTAGGTAAACGAACGCACAGCAGAGCAGTTTCAAGGAAACGTTTCTCCTGAGTTTTAGACGAAGTTTCCTGCGGTTTGGGACGTATGCCGGCATTGGGCTGGAAATACCGGTTTTGGGATTCTGCAAAGAAAGGGTTTGCAAACCGCTGAATCCACACGTGAGTTTAACTCTGTCATTTGAATGCACACATTGACAAGCATTCAGTTAGATAGCTCCGTTTTGGTTTTAGAAGCAGATATTTCTCTGTACAGCCTATGGTCCCATTCACTCGGGAATATCCCAACGCAGCTCGTAGAAGAAACGTGTTTCTGACTCGCTGAATCTCAACATAGATTCAACTCTCTTAGGTGAACGAACGCACAGCAGAGCAGTTTCAAGGAAACGTTTCTCCTGAGTTTTAGACGAAGTTTCCTGCGTTTTAGGACGTATGCCGGTATTGGGCTGGAAATACCGGTTTTGGGATTCTGCACAGAAAGGGTTTGCAAACCGCTGAATCCACACGTCAGTTTAACTCTGTCAGTTGAATGCACACATTGACAACCATTCAGTTAGATAGCTCCGTTTTGGTTTTAGAAGCAGATATTTCTCTATACAGCCTTTGGTCCCATTCACTCGGGAATATCCCAACACAGCTCCTGGAAGAAACGTGTTTCTGACTCGCTGAATCTCAACATAGATTCAACTCTCTTAGGTGAACGAACGCACAGCAGAACAGTTTCAAGGAAACGTTTCTCCTGAGTTTTAGACGAAATTTCCAGCGGTTTAGTACGTATGCCGGTATTGGGCTCGAAATACCGGTTTTGGGATTCTGCATAGAAAGGGTTTGCAAACCGCTGAATCCACACGAGAGTTTAACTCTGTCAGTTGAATGCACACATTTACAAGCATTCAGTTAGATACCTCCGTTATGTTTTTAGACGCAGATATTTCTCTGTACAGCCTAAGGTCCCATTCACTCGGGAATATCCCAACACAGCTCCTGGAAGAAACGTGTTTCTGACTCGCTGAATCTCAACATAGATTCAACTCTCTTAGGTGAACGAACGCACAGCAGAACAGTTTCAAGGAAACGTTTCTCCTGAGTTTTAGACGAAGTTTCCTGCGGTTTAGTACGTATGCCGGCATTTGGCTGGAAATACCGGTATTGGGATTCTGCACAGAAAGGGTTTGCAAACCGCTGAATCCACACGTGAGTTTACCTCTGTCAGTTGAAAGCACACATTGACAACCATTTTGTTAGACAGCTCCGTTTTGGTTTTAGAAGCAGATATTTCGCTGTACAGCCTATGGTCCCATTCACTCGGGAATATCCCAACGCAGCTCCTAGAAGAAACATGTTTCTGATTCGCTGAATCTCAACATAGATTCAACTCTCTTAGGTGAACGAACGCACAGCAGAACAGTTTCAAGGAAACGTTTCTCCTGAGATTTAGACGAAGTTTCCTGCGTTTTAGTACGTATGCCGGCATTGGGCTGGAAATACCGGTATTGGGATTCTGCACAGAAAGGGTTTGCAAACCGCTGAATCCACACGTCAGTTTAACTCTGTCAGTTGAATGCACACATTGACAACCATTCAGTTAGATTGCTCCGTTTTGGTTTTAGAAGCAGATATTTCTCTGTACGGCCTATGGTCCCATTCACTCGGGAATATCCCAACACAGCTCCTAGAAGAAACGTGTTTCTTACTCGCTGAATCTGAACATAGATTCAACTCTCTTAGGTAAACGAACGCACAGCAGAGCAGTTTCAAGGAAACGTTTCTCCTGAGTTTTAGACGAAGTTTCCTGCGGTTTGGGACGTATGCCGGCATTGGGCTGGAAATACCGGTTTTGGGATTCTGCAAAGAAAGGGTTTGCAAACCGCTGAATCCACACGTGAGTTTAACTCTGTCATTTGAATGCACACATTGACAAGCATTCAGTTAGATAGCTCCGTTTTGGTTTTAGAAGCAGATATTTCTCTGTACAGCCTATGGTCCCATTCACTCGGGAATATCCCAACGCAGCTCGTAGAAGAAACGTGTTTCTGACTCGCTGAATCTCAACATAGATTCAACTCTCTTAGGTGAACGAACGCACAGCAGAGCAGTTTCAAGGAAACGTTTCTCCTGAGTTTTAGACGAAGTTTCCTGCGTTTTAGGACGTATGCCGGTATTGGGCTGGAAATACCGGTTTTGGGATTCTGCACAGAAAGGGTTTGCAAACCGCTGAATCCACACGTGAGTTTAACTCTGTCAGTTGAATGCACACATTGACAACCATTCAGTTAGATAGCTCCGTTTTGGTTTTAGAAGCAGATATTTCTCTGTACAGCCTATGGACCCATTCACTCGGGAATATCCCAACACAGCTCCTGGAAGAAACGTGTTTCTGACTCGCTGAATCTCAACATAGATTCAACTCTCTTAGGTGAACGAACGCACAGCAGAACAGTTTCAAGGAAACGTTTCTCCTGAGTTTTAGACGAAATTTCCAGCGGTTTAGTACGTATGCCGGTATTGGGCTCGAAATACCGGTTTTGGGATTCTGCATAGAAAGGGTTTGCAAACCGCTGAATCCACACGAGAGTTTAACTCTGTCAGTTGAATGCACACATTTACAAGCATTCAGTTAGATACCTCCGTTATGTTTTTAGAAGCAGATATTTCTCTGTACAGCCTAAGGTCCCATTCACTCGGGAATATCCCAACACAGCTCCTGGAAGAAACGTGTTTCTGACTCGCTGAATCTCAACATAGATTCAACTCTCTTAGGTGAACGAACGCACAGCAGAACAGTTTCAAGGAAACGTTTCTCCCGAGTTTTAGACGAAGTTTCCTGCGGTTTAGTACGTACGCCGGCATTTCGCTGGAAATACCGGTATTGGGATTCTGCACAGAAAGGGTTTGCAAACCGCTGAATCCACACGTGAGTTTACCTCTGTCAGTTGAAAGCACACATTGACAACCATTTTGTTAGACAGCTCCGTTTTGGTTTTAGAAGCAGATATTTCGCTGTACAGCCTATGGTCCCATTCACTCGGGAATATCCCAACGCAGCTCCTAGAAGAAACATGTTTCTGATTCGCTGAATCTCAACATAGATTCAACTCTCTCAGGTGAACGAACGCACAGCAGAGCAGTTTCAAGGAAACGTTTCTCCTCACTTTTAGACGAAGTTTCCTGCGGGTTAGTACGTATGCCGGCATTGGGCTGGAAATACCGGTATTGGTATTCTGCACAGAAAGGCTTTGAAAACCGCTGAATCCACACGTGAGTTTAACTCTGTCAGTTGAATGCACACATTGACAACCATTCAGTTAGATAGCTCCGTTTTGGTTTTAGAAGCATATATTTCTCTGTACAGCCTATGGTCCCATTCACTCGGGAATATCCCAACACAGCTCCTAGAAGACACGTGTTTCTGACTCGCTGAATCTCAACATAGATTCAAGTCTCTTAAGTGAACGAACGCACAGCAGAGCAGTTTCAAGGAAACGTTTCTCCTGAGTTTTAGACGAAATTTCCTGAGGTTTAGTACATAAGCCGGCATTGGGATGGAAATACCGGGTTTGGGATTCTGCACAGAACCGGTTTGCAAACCGCTGAATGCACAGGTGAGTTTAACTCTGTCAGTTGAATGCACACATTGACAACCATTCAGTTAGATGGCTCCATTTTGGTTTTAGAAGCAGATATTTCTCTGTACAGCCTATGGTCCCATTCACTCGGGAATATCCCAACGCAGCTCCTAGAAGAAACGTGTTTCTGACTCGCTGAATCTCAACATAGATTCAACTCTCTTAGGTGAACGAACGCACAGCAGAGCAGTTTCAAGGAACCGTTTCTCCTGAGTTTTAGACGAAGTTTCCTGCGGTTTAGGACGTATGCCGGCATTGGGCTGGAAATACCGGTTATGGGATTCTGCACAGAAAGGGTTTGTAAACCGCTGAATCCACACGTCAGTTTAACTCTGTCAGTTGAATGCACACATTGGCAACCATTCAGTTAGATAGCTCCGTTTTGGCTTTAGAAGCAGATATTTCTCAGTACAGCCTATGGTCCCATTCATTCGGGTATATCCCAACACAGCTCCTAGAAGAAACGTGTTTCTGACTCGCTGAATCTCAACATAGATTCAACTCTCTTAGGTGAACGACCGCTCAGCAGAGCAGTTTCAAGGAAACGTTCCTCCTGAGTTTCAGACGAAGTTTCCTACTGTTTAGTACATATGCCGGCATTGGGCTGGAAATACCGGTTTTGGAATTCTGCACAGATAGGGTTTGCAAACCGCTGAATTCACACTTGAGTTTATCTCTGTCAGTTGAATGCACACACTGACAATCATTCAGTTAGATAGCTCCGTTTTGGTTTTAGAAGCAGATGTTTCTCTGTACAGCCTATGGTCCCATTCACTCGGGAATATCCCAACGCAGCTCCTAGAAGAAACGTGTTTCTGACTCGCTGAATCTCAACATAGATTCAACTCTCTTAGATGAACGAATGCACAGCAGAGCAGTTTCAAGGAAACGTTTCTCCTGAGTTTTAGACGAAGTTTCCTGCGGTTTAGTACGTATGCCGGCATTGGCCTGGAAATACCGGTTTTGGGATTCTGCACAGAAAGGTTTTGCAAACCGCTGAATCCACACGTGAGTTTAACTCTGTCAGTTGAATGCACACATTGACAACCATTCAGTTAGATAGCTCCGTTTTGGTTTTAGAAGCAGATATTTCTCTGTACAGCCTATGGTCCCATTCACTCGGGAATATCCCAACGCAGCTCCTAGAAGAAAGGTGTTTCTGACTCGTTGAATCTCAACATAGATTCAACTCTCTTAGGTGAACGAATGCACAGCAGAGCAGTTTCAAGGAAACGTTTCTCATGAGTTTTAGACGAAGTTTCCTGCGGTTTAGTACGTATGCCGGCATTGGGCTGGAAATACCGGTATTGGGATTCTGCATAGAAAGGGTTTGCAAACCGCTGAATCCACACGTGAGTTTAACTCTGTCAGTTGAATGCACACATTGACAAGCATTCAGTTAGATACCTCCGTTATGATTTTAGAAGCAGACATTTCTCTGTACAGCCTATGGTCCCATTCACTCGGGAATATCCCAACGCAGCTCCTAGAAGAAACGTGTTTCGGACTCGCGGAATCTCAACATAGATTCAACTCTCTTAGGTGAACGAACGCACAGCAGAACAGTTTCAAGGAAACGTTTCTCCTGAGATTTAGACGAAGTTTCCGGCGGTTTAGTACGTATGCCGGCATTGGGCTGGAAATACCGGTATTGGGATTCTGCACAGAAAGGGTTTGCAAACCGCTGAATCCACACGTGAGTTTAACTCTGTCAGTTGAATGCACACATTGACAACCATTCAGTTAGATTGCTCCGTTTTGGTTTTAGAAGCAGATATTTCTCTGTACGGCCTATGGTCCCATTCACTCGGGAATATCCCAACACAGCTCCTAGAAGAAACGTGTTTCTTACTCGCTGAATCTGAACATAGATTCAACTCTCTTAGGTAAACGAACGCACAGCAGAGCAGTTTCAAGGAAACGTTTCTCCTGAGTTTTAGACGAAGTTTCCTGCGGTTTGGGACGTATGCCGGCATTGGGCTGGAAATACCGGTTTTGGGATTCTGCAAAGAAAGGGTTTGCAAACCGCTGAATCCACACGTGAGTTTAACTCTGTCATTTGAATGCACACATTGACAAGCATTCAGTTAGATAGCTCCGTTTTGGTTTTAGAAGCAGATATTTCTCTGTACAGCCTATGGTCCCATTCACTCGGGAATATCCCAACGCAGCTCGTAGAAGAAACGTGTTTCTGACTCGCTGAATCTCAACATAGATTCAACTCTCTTAGGTGAACGAACGCACAGCAGAGCAGTTTCAAGGAAACGTTTCTCCTGAGTTTTAGACGAAGTTTCCTGCGTTTTAGGACGTATGCCGGTATTGGGCTGGAAATACCGGTTTTGGGATTCTGCACAGAAAGGGTTTGCAAACCGCTGAATCCACACGTCAGTTTAACTCTGTCAGTTGAATGCACACATTGACAAGCATTCAGTTAGATAGCTCCGTTTTGGTTTTAGAAGCAGATATTTCTCTATACAGCCTTTGGTCCCATTCACTCGGGAATATCCCAACACAGCTCCTGGAAGAAACGTGTTTCTGACTCGCTGAATCTCAACATAGATTCAACTCTCTTAGGTGAACGAACGCACAGCAGAACAGTTTCAAGGAAACGTTTCTCCTGAGTTTTAGACGAAATTTCCAGCGGTTTAGTACGTATGCCGGTATTGGGCTCGAAATACCGGTTTTGGGATTCTGCATAGAAAGGGTTTGCAAACCGCTGAATCCACACGAGAGTTTAACTCTGTCAGTTGAATGCACACATTTACAAGCATTCAGTTAGATACCTCCGTTATGTTTTTAGAAGCAGATATTTCTCTGTACAGCCTAAGGTCCCATTCACTCGGGAATATCCCAACACAGCTCCTGGAAGAAACGTGTTTCTGACTCGCTGAATCTCAACATAGATTCAACTCTCTTAGGTGAACGAACGCACAGCAGAACAGTTTCAAGGAAACGTTTCTCCTGAGTTTTAGACGAAGTTTCCTGCGGTTTAGTACGTATGCCGGCATTTGGCTGGAAATACCGGTATTGGGATTCTGCACAGAAAGGGTTTGCAAACCGCTGAATCCACACGTGAGTTTACCTCTGTCAGTTGAAAGCACACATTGACAATCATTTTGTTAGACAGCTCCGTTTTGGTTTTAGAAGCAGATATTTCGCTGTACAGCCTATGGTCCCATTCACTCGGGAATATCCCAACGCAGCTCCTAGAAGAAACATGTTTCTGATTCGCTGAATCTCAACATAGATTCAACTCTCTCAGGTGAACGAACGCACAGCAGAGCAGTTTCAAGGAAACGTTTCTCCTCACTTTTAGACGAAGTTTCCTGCGTGTTAGTACGTATGCCGGCATTGGGCTGGAAATACCGGTATTGGTATTCTGCACAGAAAGGCTTTGAAAACCGCTGAATCCACACGTGAGTTTAACTCTGTCAGTTGAATGCACACATTGACAACCATTCAGTTAGATAGCTCCGTTTTGGTTTTAGAAGCAGATATTTCTCTGTACAGCCTATGGTCCCATTCACTCGGGAATATCCCAACACAGCTCCTAGAAGACACGTGTTTCTGACTCGCTGAATCTCAACATAGATTCAAGTCTCTTAAGTGAACGAACGCACAGCAGAGCAGTTTCAAGGAAACGTTTCTCCTGAGTTTTAGACGAAATTTCCTGAGGTTTAGTACATAAGCCGGCATTGGGATGGAAATACCGGGTTTGGGATTCTGCACAGAACCGGTTTGCAAACCGCTGAATGCACAGGTGAGTTTAACTCTGTCAGTTGAATGCACACATTGACAACCATTCAGTTAGATGGCTCCATTTTGGTTTTAGAAGCAGATATTTCTCTGTACAGCCTATGGTCCCATTCACTCGGGAATATCCCAACGCAGCTCCTAGAAGAAACGTGTTTCTGACTCGCTGAATCTCAACATAGATTCAACTCTCTTAGGTGAACGAACGCACAGCAGAGCAGTTTCAAGGAAACGTTTCTCCTGAGTTTTAGACGAAGTTTCCTGCGGTTTAGGACGTATGCCGGCATTGGGCTGGAAATACCGGTTTTGGGATTCTGCACAGAAAGGGTTTGTAAACCGCTGAATCCACACGTCAGTTTAACTCTGTCAGTTGAATGCACACATTGGCAACCATTCAGTTAGATAGCTCCGTTTTGGCTTTAGAAGCAGATATTTCTCTGTACAGCCTATGGTCCCATTCATTCGGGTATATCCCAACACAGCTCCTAGAAGAAACGTGTTTCTGACTCGCTGAATCTCAACATAGATTCAACTCTCTTAGGTGAACGAACGCACAGCAGAGCAGTTTCAAGGAAACGTTTCTCCTGAGTTTTAAACGAAGTTTCCGGCGGTTTAGTACGTATGACGGCATTGGGCTGGAAATACCGGTTTTGGGATTCTGCAAAGAAAGGGTTTGCCAACCGCTGAATCCACACGTGAGTTTAACTCTGTCACTTGAATGCACACATTGACAACCATTCAGTTAGATAGCTCCGTTTTGGTTTTAGAAGCAGATATTTATCTGTACAGCCTATGGTCCCATTCACTCGGGAATATCCCAAAGCAGCTCCTAGAAGAAACGTGTTTCTGACTCGCTGAATCTCAACATAGATTCAACTCTCTTAGGTGAACGAACGCAGAGAAGAGCAGTTTCATGGAAACGTTTCTCCTGAGTTATAGACGAAGTTTCCTGAGGTTTAGTACGTATGCCGGCATTGGGATGGAAATACCGGTTTTGCGATTCTGCACAGAAAGGGTTTGCAAACCGCTGAATCCACACGGGAGTTTAACTCTGTCAGTTGAATGCACACATTGACAACCATTTTGATAGAAAGCTCCGTTTTGGTTTTAGAAGCAGATATTTCTCTGTACAGCCTATGGTCCCATTCACTCGGGAATATCCCAACACAGCTCCTAGAAGAAACGTGTTTCTGCCTCGCTGAATCTCAACATAGATTCAACTCTCTTAGGTGAACGAAGGCACAGCAGAGCAGTTTCAAGGAAACCTTTCTACTGAGTTTTAGACGAAGTTTCCTGCGGTTTAGGACGTATGCCGGCATTGGGCTGGAAATACCGGTTTTGGGATTCTGCACAGAAAGGGTTTGCAAACCGCTGAATCCACACGTGAGTTTTACTCTGTCAGTTGAATGCACACATTGACAACCATTCAGTTAGATAGCTCCGTTTTGGTTTTAGAAGCAGATATTTCTCTGTACACCCTATGGTCCCATTCACTCGGGAATATCCCTTCGCAGCTCCTAGAAGAAACGTGTTTCTGACTCGCTGAATCTCAACATAGTTTCAACTCTCTTAGGTGAACGAACGCACAGCAGAGCAGTTTCAAGGAAACGTTTCTCCTGAGTTTTAGACGAAGTTTCCGGCGGTTTAGTACGTATGCCGGCATTGGCCTGGAAATACCGGTACTGGGATTCTGCACCGAAAGCGTTTGCAAACCGCTGAATCCACACGTCAGTTTAACTCTGTCAGTTGAATGCACACATTGACAACCATTCAGTTAGACAGCTCCGTTTAGGTTTTAGAAGCAGATATTTGTCTGTACAGCCTATGGTCCCATTCACTCGGGAATATCCCAACACAGCTCCTAGAAGAAACGTGTTTCTGACTCGCTGAATCTCAACATAGATTCAACTCTCTTAGGTGAACGAACGCACAGCAGAGCAGTTTCAAGGAAACGTTTCTTCTGACTTTTAGACGAAGTTTCCTGCGGTTTAGTACGTATGCCGGCATTGGGCTGGAAATACCGGTATTGGTATTCTGCACAGAGAGGCTTTGCAAACCGCTGAATCCACACGTGAGTTTAACTCTGTCAGTTGAATGCACACATTGACAATCATTCAGTTAGATAGCTCCGTTTTGGTTTTAGAAGCAGATATTTCTCTGTACAGCCTATGGTCCCATTCACTCGGGAATATCCCAACACAGCTCCTAAAAGACACGTGTTTCTGACACGCTGAATCTCAACATAGATTCAACTCTCTTAGGTGAACGAACGCACAGCATAGCAGTTTCAAGGAAACGTTTCTCCTGAGTTTTAGACGAAGTTTCCTGAGGTTTAGTACGTATGCCGGCATTGGGATGGAAATACCGGTTTTGTGATTCTGCACAGAAAGAGTTTGCAAACCCCTGAATCCACACGTGAGTTTTACTCTGTCAGTTGAATGCACACATTGACAACCATTTTGTTAGACAGCTCCGTTTTGGTTTTAGAAGCAGATATTTCTCTGTACAGCCTATGGACCCATTCACTCGGGAATATCCCAACGCGGCTCCTAGAAGAAACGTGTTTCTGACTCGCTGAATCTCAACATAGATTCAACTCTCTTAGGTGAACGAACGCACAGCAGAACAGTTTCAAGGAAACGTTTCTCCTGAGTTTTAGACGAAATTTCCAGCGGTTTAGTACGTATGCCGGTATTGGGCTCGAAATACCGGTTTTGGGATTCTGCATAGAAAGGGTTTGCAAACCGCTGAATCCACACGAGAGTTTAACTCTGTCAATTGAATGCACACATTTACAAGCATTCAGTTAGATACCTCCGTTATGTTTTTAGAAGCAGATATTTCTCTGTACAGCCTATGGTCCCATTCACTCGGGAATATCCCAACACAGCTCCTGGAAGAAACGTGTTTCTGACTCGCTGAATCTCAACATAGATTCAACTCTCTTAGGTGAACGAACGCACAGCAGAACAGTTTCAAGGAAACGTTTCTCCTGAGTTTTAGACGAAGTTTCCTGCGGTTTAGTACGTATGCCGGCATTTGGCTGGAAATACCGGTATTGGGATTCTGCACAGAAAGGGTTTGCAAACCGCTGAATCCACCCGTGAGTTGAACTCTGTCAGTTGAATGCAAACATTGACAAGCATTCAGTTAGATAGCTCCGTTTTGGTTTTAGAAGCAGATATTTCTCTGTACAGCCTATGGTCCCATTCACTCGGGAATATCCCAACACAGCTCCTAGAAGAAACGTGTTTCTGACTCGCTGAATCTCAACATAGATTCAAATCTCTTAGGTGAACGAACGCACAGCAGAGCAGTTTCAAGGAAACGTTTCTCCTGAGTTTTAGACGAAGTTTCCTGAGGTTTAGTACGTATGCCGGCATTGGGATGGAAATACCGGTTTTGCGATTCTGCACAGAAAGGGTTTGCAAACCGCTGAATCCACACGTGAGTTTACCTCTGTCAGTTGAAAGCACACATTGACAACCATTTTGTTAGACAGCTCCGTTTTGGTTTTAGAAGCAGATATTTCGCTGTACAGCCTATGGTCCCATTCACTCGGGAATATCCCAACGCAGCTCCTAGAAGAAACATGTTTCTGATTCGCTGAATCTCAACATAGATTCAACTCTCTTAGGTGAACGAACGCACAGCAGAGCAGTTTCAAGGAAACGTTTCTCCTCACTTTTAGACGAAGTTTCCTGCGGGTTAGTACGTATGCCGGCATTGGGCTGGAAATACCGGTATTGGTATTCTGCACAGAAAGGCTTTGAAAACCGCTGAATCCACACGTGAGTTTAACTCTGTCAGTTGAATGCACACATTGACAACCATTCAGTTAGATAGCTCCGTTTTGGTTTTAGAAGCAGATATTTCTCTGTACAGCCTATGGTCCCATTCACTCGGGAATATCCCAACACAGCTCCTAGAAGACACGTGTTTCTGACTCGCTGAATCTCAACATAGATTCAAGTCTCTTAAGTGAACGAACGCACAGCAGAGCAGTTTCAAGGAAACGTTTCTCCTGAGTTTTAGACGAAATTTCCTGAGGTTTAGTACATAAGCCGGCATTGGGATGGAAATACCGGGTTTGGGATTCTGCACAGAACCGGTTTGCAAACCGCTGAATGCACAGGTGAGTTTAACTCTGTCAGTTGAATGCACACATTGACAACCATTCAGTTAGATGGCTCCATTTTGGTTTTAGAAGCAGATATTTCTCTGTACAGCCTATGGTCCCATTCACTCGGGAATATCCCAACGCAGCTCCTAGAAGAAACGTGTTTCTGACTCGCTGAATCTCAACATAGATTCAACTCTCTTAGGTGAACGAACGCACAGCAGAGCAGTTTCAAGGAACCGTTTCTCCTGAGTTTTAGACGAAGTTTCCTGCGGTTTAGGACGTATGCCGGCATTGGGCTGGAAATACCGGTTTTGGGATTCTGCACAGAAAGGGTTTGTAAACCGCTGAATCCACACGTCAGTTTAACTCTGTCAGTTGAATGCACACATTGGCAACCATTCAGTTAGATAGCTCCGTTTTGGCTTTAGAAGCAGATATTTCTCTGTACAGCCTATGGTCCCATTCATTCGGGAATATCCCAACACAGCTCCTAGAAGAAACGTGTTTCTGACTCGCTGAATCTCAACATAGATTCAACTCTCTTAGGTGAACGAACGCACAGCAGAGCAGTTTCAAGGAAACGTTTCTCCTGAGTTTTAGACGAAGTTTCCGGCGGTTTAGTACGTATGCCGGCATTGGGCTGGAAATACCGGTATTGCGATTCTGCACAGAAAGGGTTTGCAAACCGCTGAATCCACACGTCAGTTTAACTCCGTCAGTTGAATGCACACATTGACAACCATTCAGTTAGATAGCTCCGTTTTGGTTTTAGAAGCAGATATTTCTCTGTACAGCCTATGGTCCCATTCACTCGGGAATATCACAACACAGCTCCTAGAAGAAACGTGTTTCTGACTCGCTGAATCTCAACATAGATTCAACTCTCTTAGGTGAACGAACACACAGCAGAGCAGTTTCAAGGAAACGTTTCTCCTGAGTTTTAGACGAAGTTTCCTGCGGTTTAGTACGTATGACGGCATTGGGCTGGAAATACCGGTTTTGGGATTCTGCAAAGAAAGGGTTTGCCAACCGCTGAATCCACACGTGAGTTTAACTCTGTCAGTTGAATGCACACATTGACAACCATTCAGTTAGATAGCTCCGTTTTGGTTTTAGAAGCAGATATTTATCTGTACAGCCTATCGTCCCATTCACTCGGGAATATCCCAACGCAGCTCCTAGAAGAAACGTGTTTCTGACTCGCTGAATCTCAACATAGATTCAACTCTCTTAGGTGAACGAACGCAGAGCAGAGCAGTTTCATGGAAACGTTTCTCCTGAGTTATAGACGAAGTTTCCTGAGGTTTAGTACGTATGCCGGCATTGGGATGGAAATACCGGTTTTGCGATTCTGCACAGAAAGGGTTTGCAAACCGCTGAATCCACACGGGAGTTTAACTCTGTCAGTTGAATGCACACATTGACAACCATTTTGATAGAAAGCTCCGTTTTGGTTTTAGAAGCAGATATTTCTCTGTACAGCCTATGGTCCCATTCACTCGGGAATATCCCAACACAGCTCCTAGAAGAAACGTGTTTCTGCCTCGCTGAATCTCAACATAGATTCAACTCTCTTAGGTGAACGAAGGCACAGCAGAGCAGTTTCAAGGAAACCTTTCTACTGAGTTTTAGACGAAGTTTCCTGCGGTTTAGGACGTATGCCGGCATTGGGCTGGAAATACCGGTTTTGGGATTCTGCACAGAAAGGGTTTGCAAACCGCTGAATCCACACGTGAGTTTTACTCTGTCAGTTGAATGCACACATTGACAACCATTCAGTTAGATAGCTCCGTTTTGGTTTTAGAAGCAGATATTTCTCTGTACACCCTATGGTCCCATTCACTCGGGAATATCCCTTCGCAGCTCCTAGAAGAAACGTGTTTCTGACTCGCTGAATCTCAACATAGTTTCAACTCTCTTAGGTGAACGAACGCACAGCAGAGCAGTTTCAAGGAAACGTTTCTCCTGAGTTTTAGACGAAGTTTCCGGCGGTTTAGTACGTATGCCGGCATTGGCCTGGAAATACCGGTACTGGGATTCTGCACCGAAAGCGTTTGCGAACCGCTGAATCCACACGTCAGTTTAACTCTGTCAGTTGAATGCACACATTGACAACCATTCAGTTAGACAGCTCCGTTTAGGTTTTAGAAGCAGATATTTGTCTGTACAGCCTATGGTCCCATTCACTCGGGAATATCCCAACACAGCTCCTAGAAGAAACGTGTTTCTGACTCGCTGAATCTCAACATAGATTCAACTCTCTTAGGTGAACGAACGCACAGCAGAGCAGTTTCAAGGAAACGTTTCTTCTGACTTTTAGACGAAGTTTCCTGCGGTTTAGTACGTATGCCGGCATTGGGCTGGAAATACCGGTATTGGTATTCTGCACAGAGAGGCTTTGCAAACCGCTGAATCCTCACGTGAGTTTAACTCTGTCAGTTGAATGCACACATTGACAATCATTCAGTTAGATAGCTCCGTTTTGGTTTTAGAAGCAGATATTTCTCTGTACAGCCTATGGTCCCATTCACTCGGGAATATCCCAACACAGCTCCTAAAAGACACGTGTTTCTGACTCGCTGAATCTCAACATAGATTCAACTCTCTTAGGTGAACGAACGCACAGCAGAGCAGTTTTAAGGATACGATTCTGCTGAGTTTTAGACCAAGTTTACTGCTGTTTAGTACGTATGCCGGCATTGGGATGGAAATACCGGTTTTGGGATTCTGCACAGAAACGGTTTGCAAACCGCTGAATCCTCACGTGAGTTTAACTGTCAGTTGAATGCGCACATTGACAAGCATTCAGTTAGATAGCTCCGTTTTGGTTTTAGAAGCAGATATTTCTCTGTACAGCCTATGGTCCCATTCACTCGGGAATATCCCAAAACAGCTCCTAGAAGAAACGTGTTTCTGACTCGTTGAATCTCAACATAGATTCAACTCTCTTAGGTGAACGAACACACTGCAGAGCAGTTTCAAGGAAACGTTTCTCCTGAGTTTTAGACGAAGTTTCCGGCGGTTTAGTACGTATGCCGACATTAGGCTGGAAATACCAGTATTGGGATTCTGCACAGAAAGGGTTTGAAAACGCTGATTCCACACGTGAGTTTAACTCTGTCAGTTGAATGCACACATTGACAAGCATTCAGTTAGATAGCTCCGTTTTGGTTTTAGAAGCAGATATTTCTCTGTACAGCCTATGGTCCCATTCACTCGGGAATATCACAAAGCGGCTCCTAGAAGAAACGTGTTTCTGACTCGCTGAATCTCAACATAGATTCAACTCTCTTAGCTGAACGAACGCACAGCAGAGCAGTTTCAAGGAAACGATTCTGCTGAGTTTTAGACCAAGTTTACTGCTGTTTAGTACGTATGCCGGCATTGGGATGGAAATACCGGTTTTGGGATTCTGCACAGAAACGGTTTGCAAACCGCTGAATCCTCACGTGAGTTTAACTCTGTCAGTTGAATGCGCACATTGACAAGCATTCAGTTAGATAGCTCCTTTTTGGTTTTAGAAGCAGATATTTCTCTGTACAGCCTATGGTCCCATTCACTCGGGAATATCACAAGGCAGCTCCTAGAAGAAACGTGTTTCTGACTCGATGAATCTCAACGTAGATTCAACTCTCTTAGTTGAACGAACGCACAGCAGAGCAGTTTCAAGGAAACGTTTCTCCTGAGTTTTAGACGAAGTTTCCTGTGGTTTAGGACGTATGCCGGCATTGGGCTGGAAATACCGGTTTTGGGATTCTGCACAGAAAGGGTTTGCAAACCGCTGAATCCACACGTGAGTTTTACTCTGTCAGCTGAATGCACACATTGACAACCATTCAGTTAGATAGATCCGTTTTGGTTTTAGAAGCAGATATTTCTCTGTACAGACTATGGTCCCATTCACTCGGGATATCCCAACGCAGCTCCAAGAAGAAACGTGTTTCAGACTCGCTGAATCTCAACATAGATTCAACTCTCTTAGGTGAACGAACGCACAGCAGAGCAGTTTCAAGGAAACGTTTCTCCTGAGTTTTAGACGAAGTTTCCTGAGGTTTAGTACGTACGCCGGCATTGGGATGCAAATACCGGTTTTGCGATTCTGCACAGAAAGGGTTTGCAAACCGCTGAATCCACACGTCAGTTTAACTCTGTCAGTTGAATGCACACATTGTCAACCATTTTGTTAGACAGCTCCGTTTTGATTTTAGAAGCAGATATTTCGCTGTACAGACTATGGTCCCATTCACTCGGGAATATCCCAACACAGCTCCTAAAAGAAACGTGTTTCTGACTCGCTGAATCTCAACATAGATTCAACTCTCTTAGGTGAACGAACGCACTGCAGAGCAGTTTCAAGGAAACGTTTCTCCTGAGTTTTAGATGAAGTTTCCGGCGGTTTAGTACGTATGCCGACATTAGGCTGGAAATACCGGTATTGGGATTCTGCACAGAAAGGGTTTGAAACCGATGAATCCACACGTCAGTTTAACTCTGTCAGTTGAATACACACATTGACAACCATTCAGTTAGATAGCTCCGTTTTCGTTTTAGAAGCAGATATTTCTCTGTACAGCCTATGGTCGCATTCACTCGGGAATATCCCAACGCAGCTCCAAGAAGAAACGTGTTTCTGACTCGCTGAATCTCAACATAGATTCAACTCTCTTAGGTGAACGAACGCACAGCAGAGCAGTTTCAAGGAAACGTTTCTCCCGAGTTTTAGACGTAGTTTCCGGCGGTTTAGTACGTATGCCGGCATTGGGCTGGAAATACCGGTATTGGGATTCTGCACAGAAATTGTTTGCAAACCGCTGAATCCACACGTGAGTTTAACTCTGTCAGTTGAATGCACACATTGACAAGCATTCAGTTAGATAGCTCCGTTTTGGTTTTAGAAGCAGATATTTCTCTGTACAGCCTATGGTCCCATTCACTCGGGAATATCACAACGCAGCCACAAGAAGAAACGTGTTTCTGACTCGCTGAATCTCAACATAGATTCAACTCTCTTAGGTGAACGAACGCACAGCAGAGCAGTTTCAAGGAAACGTTTCTCCTGAGTTTTAGACGAACTTTCCTGAGGTTTAGTACGTATGCCGGCATTGGGCTGGAAATACCGGTATTGGGATTCTGAACAGAAAGGGTTTGCAAACCGCTGAATCCACACGTGAGTTTAACTCTGTCAGTTGAATGCACACATTGACAACCATTTTGTTAGACAGCTCCTTTTTTGTTTTAGAAGCAGATATTTCTCTGTACAGCCTATGGTCCCATTCACTCGGGAATATCCCAACGCAGCTCCTGGAAGAAACGTGTTTCTGACTCGCTGAATCTCAACATAGATTCAACTCTCTTAGGTGAACGAATGCACAGCAGAGCAGTTTCAAGGAAACCATTCTCCTGAGTTTTAGACGAAGTTTCCTGCGGTTTAGGACGTATGCCGGCATTGGGATGGAAATACCGGTTTTGGGATTCTGTACAGAAAGGGTTTGCAAACCGCTGAATCCACACGTGAGTTTTACTCTGTCAGTTGAATGCACACATTGACAACCATTCAGTTAGATAGCTCCGTTTTGGTTTTAGAAGCAGATATTTCTCTGTACAGCCTATGGTCCCATTCACTCGGGAATATCCCAACCCAGCTCCTAGAACAAACATGTTTCTGACTCGATGAATCTCCACATAGATTCAATTTTCTTAGGTGAACGAATGCACAGCAGAGCAGTTTCAAGGAAACGTTTCTCCTGAGTTTTATACGAAGTTTCCTGCGGTTTAGGACGTATGCCGGCATTGGGCTGGAAATACCGGTTTTGGGATTCTGCACAGAAAGTGTTTGCAACCCGCTGAATCCACACGTGAGTTTTACTCTGTCAGTTGAATACACACATTGACAACCATTTTGTTAGACAGCTCCGTATTGTTTTTAAAAGCAGATATTTCGCTGTACAGCCTATGGTCCCATTCACTCGGGAATATCCCAACGCAGCTCCTAGAAGAAACGTGTTTCTGACTCGCTGAATCTCAACATAGATTCAACTCTCTTAGGTGAACGAACGCACAGCAGAGCAGTTTCAAGGAAACGTTTCTCCTGAGTTATAAACGAAGTTACCGGCAGTTTAGTACATATGCTGGCATTGGGCTGGAAATACCGTTATTGGGATTCTGCACAGAAAGGGTTTGCAAACCGCTGAATCCACACGTGAGTTTAACTCTGTCAGTTGAATGCACACATTGACAAGCATTCAGTTAGATACCTCCGTTTTGGTTTTAGAAGCAGATATTTCTCTGTACAGCCTATGGTCCCATTCAATCGGGAATATCACAACGCGGCTCCTAGAAGAAACGTGTTTCTGACTCGCTGAATCTCAACATAGATTCAACTCTCTTAGGTGAACGAACGCACAGCAGAGCAGTTTCAAGGAAACGTTTCTCCTGAGTTTTAGACGAAGTTTCCTGAGGTTTAGTACGTATGCCGGCATTGGGATGCAAATACCGGTTTTGCGATTCTGCACAGAAAGGGTTTGCAAAGCGCTGAATCCACACGTCAGTTTAACTCTGTCAGTTGAATGCACACATTGTCAACCATTTTGTTAGACAGCTCCGTTTTGATTTTAGAAGCAGATATTTCTCTGTACAGACTATGGTCCCATTCACTCGGGAATATCCCAACACAGCTCCTAGAAGAAACGTGTTTCTGACTCGCTGAATCTCAACATAGATTCAACTCTCTTAGGTGAACGAACGCACTGCAGGGCAGTTTCAAGGAACCGTTTCTCCTGAGTTTTAGACGAAGTTTCCGGCGGTTTAGTACGTATGCCAACATTAGGCTGGAAATACCGGTATTGGGATTCTGCACAGAAAGGGTTTGAAACCGCTGAATCCACACGTGAGTTTAACTCTGTCAGTTGAATACACACATTGACAACCATTCAGTTAGATAGCTCCGTTTTCGTTTTAGAAGCAGATATTTCTCTGTACAGCCTATGGTCCCATTCACTCGGGAATATCCCAACGCAGCTCCAAGAAGAAGCGGGTTTCTGACTCGCTGAATCTCAACATAGATTCAACTCTCTTAGGTGAACGAACGCACAGCAGAGCAGTTTCAAGGAAACCTTTCTCCTGAGTTTTAGACGAAGTTTCCTGCGGTTTAGTACGTATGCCGTCATTGGGCTGGAAATACCGGTTTTGGGATTCTGCAAAGAAAGGGTTTGCCAACCGCTGAATCCACACTTGAGTTTAACTCTGTCACTTGAATGCACACATTGACAACCATTCAGTTAGATAGCTCCGTTTTGGTTTTAGAAGCAGGTATTTCTCTGTACAGCCTATGGACCCATTCACTCGGGAATATCCCAACGCGGCTCCTAGAAGAAACGTGTTTCTGACTCGCTGAATCTCAACATAGATTCAACTCTCTTAGGTGAACGAACGCACAGCAGAGCAGTTTCAAGGAAACGATTCTGCTGAGTTTTAGACCAAGTTTACTGCTGTTTAGTACGTATGTTGGCATTGGGATGGAAATACCGGTTTTGGGATTCTGCACAGAAACGGTTTGCAATCCGCTGAATCCTCACGTGAGTTTAACTCTGTCAGTTGAATGCGCACATTGACAAGCATTCAGTTAGATAGCTCCGTTTTGGTTTTAGAAGCAGATATTTCTCTGTACAGCCTATGGTCCCATTCACTCGGGAATATCACAACGCAGCTCCTAGAAGAAACGTGTTTCTGACTCGATGAATCTCAACATAGATTCAACTCTCTTAGGTGAAAGAACGCACAGCAGAGAAGTTTCAAGGAAACGTTTCTCCTGAGTTTTAGACGAAGTTTCCGGCGGTTTAGTACGTATGCTGGCATTGGGCTGGAAATACCGGTATTGGGATTCAGCACAGAAAGGGTTTGCAAAACGCTGAATCCACACGTGAGTTTAACTCTGTCAGTTGAATGCACACATTGACAACCATTCAGTTAGATAGCTCCGTTTTGGTTTTAGAAGCAGATATTTCTCTGTACAGACTATGGTCCCATTCACTCGGGAATATCCCAACACAGCTCCTAGAAGAAACGTGTTTCTGACTCGCTGAATCTCAACATAGATTCAACTCTCTTAGTTGAACGAACGCACAGCAGAGCAGTTTCAAGGAAACGTTTCTCCTGAGTTTTAGACGAAGTTTCCTGCGGTTTAGGACGTATGCCGGCATTGGGATGGAAATACCTGTTTTGGGATTCTGCACAGAAAGGGATTACAAACCGCTGAATCCACACGTGAGTTTTACTCTGTCAGTTGAATGCACACATTGACAACCATTCAGTTAGATAGCTCCGTTTTCGTTTTAGAAGCAGATATTTCTCTGTACAGCCTATGGTCCCATTCACTCGGGAATATCCCAACGCAGCTCCAAGAAGAAACGTGTTTCTGACTCGCTGAATCTCAACATAGATACAACTCTCTTAGGTGAACGAACGCACAGCAGAGCAGTTTCAAGGAAACGTTTCTCCTGAGTTTTAGACGAAGTTTCCTGAGGTTTAGTACGTATGCCGGCATTGGGATGGAAATACCGGTTTTGCGATTCTGCACAGAAAGAGTTTGCAAACCCCTGAATCCACACGTGAGTTTTACTCTGTCAGTTGAATGCACACATTGACAACCATTTTGTTAGACAGCTCCGTTTTGGTTTTAGAAGCAGATATTTCTCTGTACAGCCTATGGACCCATTCACTCGGGAATATCCCAACGCAGCTCCTAGAAGAAACGTGTTTCTGACTCGCTGAATCTCAACATAGATTCAACTCTCTTAGGTGAACGAACGCACAGCAGAGCAGTTTCAAGGAAACGATTCTGCTGAGTTTTAGACGAAGTATACTGCTGTTTAGTACGTATGCCGGCATTGAGATGGAAATACCGGTTTTGGGATTCTGAACAGAAACGGTTTGCAAACGGCTGAATCCTCACGTGAGTTTAACTCTGTCAGTTGAATGCGCACATTGACAGGCATTCAGTTAGATAGCTCCGTTTTGGTTTTAGAAGCAGATATTTCTCTGTACAGCCTATGGTCCCATTCACTCGGGAATATCACAAGGCAGCTCCTAGAAGAAACGTGTTTCTGACTCGATGAATCTCAACATAGATTCAACTCTCTTAGTTGAACGAACGCACAGAAGAGCAGTTTCAAGGAAACGTTTCTCCTGAGTTTTAGACGAAGTTTCCTGTGGTTTAGGACGTATGCCGGCATTGGGCTGGAAATACCGGTTTTGGGATTCTGCACAGAAAGGGTTTGCAAACCGCTGAATCCACACGTGAGTTTTACTCTGTCAGCTGAATGCACACATTGACAACCATTCAGTTAGATAGCTCCGTTTTGGTTTTAGAAGCAGATATTTCTCTGTACAGCCTATGGTCCCATTCACTCGGGAATATCCCAACGCAGCTCCAAGAAGAAACGTGTTTCTGACTCGCTGAATCTCAACATAGATTCAACTCTCTTAGGTGAACGAACGCACAGCAGAGCAGTTTCAAGTAAACGTTTCTCCTGAGTTTTAGACGAAGTTTCCTGAGGTTTAGTACGTACGCCGGCATTGGGATGCAAATACCGGTTTTGCGATTCTGCACAGAAAGGGTTTGCAAACCGCTGAATCCACACGTCAGTTTAACTCTGTCAGTTGAATGCACACATTGTCAACCATTTTGTTAGACAGCTCCGTTTTGATTTTAGAAGCAGATATTTCGCTGTACAGACTATGGTCCCATTCACTCGGGAATATCCCAACACAGCTCCTAGAAGAAACGTGTTTCTGACTCGCTGAATCTCAACATAGATTCAACTCTCTTAGGTGAACGAATGCACAGCAGAGGAGTTTCAAGGAAACCTTTCTCCTGAGTTTTAGACGAACTTTCCTGAGGTTTAGTACGTATGCCGGCATTGGGCTGGAAATACCGGTATTGGGATTCTGAACAGAAAGGGTTTGCAAACCGCTGAATCCACACGTGAGTTTAACTCTGTCAGTTGAATGCACACATTGACAACCATTTTGTTAGACAGCTCCTTTTTTGTTTTAGAAGCAGATATTTCTCTGTACAGCCTATGGTCCCTTTCACTCGGGAATATCCCAACGCAGCTCCTAGAAGATACGTGTTTCTGACTCGCTGAATCTCAACATAGATTCAACTCTCTTAGGTGAACGAGTGCACAGCAGAACAGTTTCAAGGAAACCTTTCTCCTGAGTTTTAGACGAAGTTTCCTGCGGTTTAGGACGTATGCCGGCATTGGGATGGAAATACCGGTTTTGGGATTCTGCACAGAAAGGGTTTGCAAACCGCTGAATCCACACGTGAGTTTTACTCTGTCAGTTGAATGCACACATTGACAACCATTCAGTTAGATAGCTCCGTTTTGGTTTTAGAAGCAGATATTTCTCTGTACAGCCTATGGTCCCATTCACTCGGGAATATCCCAACCCAGCTCCTAGAAGAAACGTGTTTCTGACTCGCTGAATCTCAACATAGATTCAACTCCCTTAGGTGAACGAATGCACAGCAGAGCAGTTTCAAGGAAACGTTTCTCCTGAGTTTTAGACGAAGTTTCCGGCGGTTTAGTACGTATGCCGACATTGGCCTGGAAATACCGTTATTGGGATTCTGCACAGAAAGGGTTTGCCAACCGCTGAATCCACACGTGAGTTTAACTCTGTCAGTTGAATGCACACATTGACAACCATTCACTTAGATAGCTCCGTTTTGGTTTTAGAAGCAGATATTTCTCTGTACAGCCTATGCTCCCATTCACTCGGGAATATCCCAACACAGCTCCTAGAAGAAACGTGTTTCTGACTCGCTGTATCTCAACATAGATTCAACTCTCTTAGGTGAACGAACTCACAGCAGAGCAGTTTCAAGGAAACGTTTCTCCAGAGTTTTAGACGAAGTTTCCTGAGGTTTAGTACGTATGCTGGCATTAGGATGGAAATACCGGTTTTGCGATTCTGCACAGAAAGGGTTTGCAAACCGCTGAATCCACACGTGAGTTTAACTCTGTCAGTTGAATGCACACATTGACAACCATTTTGTTAGACAGCTCCGTTTTGGTTTTAGAAGCAGATATTTCTCTGTACAGCCTATGGACCCATTCACTCGGGAATATCCCAACGCGGCTCCTAGAAGAAACGTGTTTCTGACTCGCTGAATCTCAACATAGATTCAACTCTCTTAGGTGAACGAACGCACAGCAGAGCAGTTTCAAGGAAACGATTCTGCTGAGTTTTAGACCAAGTTTACTGCTGTTTAGTACGTATGCGGGCATTGGGATGGAAATACCGGTTTTGGGATTCTGCACAGAAACGGTTTGCAAACCGCTGAATCCTCACTTGAGTTTAACTCTGTCAGTTGAATGCGCACATTGACAAGCATTCAGTTAGATAGCTCCGTTTTGGTTTTAGAAGCAGATATTTCTCTGTACAGCCTATGGTCCCATTCACTCGGGAATATCACAACGCAGCTCCTAGAAGAAACGTGTTTCTGACTCGATGAATCTCAACATAGATTCAACTCTCTTAGGTGAAAGAACGCACAGCAGAGCAGTTTCAAGGAAACGTTTCTCCTGAGTTTTAGACGAAGTTTCCGGCGGTTTAGTACGTATGCTGGCATTGGGCTGGAAATACCGGTATTAGGATTCTGCACAGAAAGGGTTTGCAAACCGCTGAATCCACACGTGAGTTTAACTCTGTCAGTTGAATGCACACATTGACAACCATTCAGTTAGATAGCTCCGTTTTGGTTTTAGAAGCAGATATTTCTCTGTACAGCCTATGGTCCCATTCACTCGGGAATATCCCAACACAGCTCCTAGAAGAAACGTGTTTCTGACTCGCTGAATCTCAACATAGATTCAACTCTCTTAGTTGAACGAACGCACAGCAGAGCAGTTTCAAGGAAACGTTTCTCCTGAGTTTTAGACGAAGTTTCCTGTGGTTTAGGACGTATGCCGGCATTGGGATGGAAATACCGGTTTTGGGATTCTGCACAGAAAGGGTTTGCAAACCGCTGAATCCACACGTGAGTTTTACTCTGTCAGTTGAATGCACACATTGACAAACATTCAGTTAGATAGCTCCGTTTTGGTTTTAGAAGCAGATATTTCTCTGTACAGCCTATGGTCCAATTCACTCGGGAATATCCCAACGCAGCTCCAAGAAGAAACGTGTTTCTGACTCGCTGAATCTCAACATAGATACAACTCTCTTAGGTGAACGAACGCACAGCAGAGCAGTTTCAAGGAAACGTTTCTCCTGAGTTTTAGACGAAGTTTCCTGAGGTTTAGTACGTACGCCGGCATTGGGATGCAAATACCGGTTTTGCGATTCTGCACAGAAAGGGTTTGCAAACCGCTGAATCCACACGTCAGTTTAACTCTGTCAGTTGAATGCACACATTGTCAACCATTTTGTTAGACAGCTCCGTTTTGATTTTAGAAGCAGATATTTCGCTGTACAGACTATGGTCCCATTCACTCGGGAATATCCCAACACAGCTCCTAGAAGAAACGTGTTTCTGACTCGCTGAATCTCAACATAGATTCAACTCTCTTAGTTGAACGAACGCACAGCAGAGCAGTTTCCAGGAAACGATTCTGCTGAGTTTTAGACCAAGTTTACTGCTGTTTAGTACGTATGCGGGCATTGGGATGGAAATACCGGTTTTGGGATTCTGCACAGAAACGGTTTGCAAACCGCTGAATCCTCACGTGAGTTTAACTCTTTCCGTTGAATGCGCACATTGACAAGCATTCAGTTAGATAGCTCCGTTTTGGTTTTAGAAGCAGATATTTCTCTGTACAGCCTATGGTCCCATTCACTCGGGAATATCACAAGGCAGCTCCTAGAAGAAACGTGTTTCTGACTCGATGAATCTCAACATAGATTCAACTCTCTTAGGTGAACGAACGCACAGCAGAGCAGTTTCAAGGAAACGTTTCTCCTGAGTTTTAGACGAAGTTTCCGGCGGTTTAGTACGTATGCTGGCATTGGGCTGGAAATACCGGTATTGGGATTCTGCACAGAAAGGGTTTGCAAACCGTTGAATCCACACGTGAGTTTAACTCTGTCAGTTGAATGCACACATTGACAACCATTCAGTTAGATAGCTCCGTTTTGGTTTTAGAAGCAGATATTTCTCTGTACAGCCTATGGTCCCATTCACTCGGGAATATCCCAACACAGCTCCTAGAAGAAACGTGTTTCTGACTCGCTGAATCTCAACATAGATTCAACTCTCTTAGTTGAACGAACGCACAGCAGAGCAGTTTCAAGGAAACGTTTCTCCTGAGTTTTAGACGAAGTTTCCTGTGGTTTAGGACGTATGCCGGCATTGGGCTGGAAATACCGGTTTTGGGATTCTGCACAGAAAGGGTTTGCAAACCGCTGAATCCACACGTGAGTTTTACTCTGTCAGCTGAATGCACACATTGACAACCATTCACTTAGATAGATCCGTTTTGGTTTTAGAAGCAGATATTTCTCTGTACAGCCTATGGTCCCATTCACTCGGGAATATCCCAACGCAGCTCCAAGAAGAAACGTGTTTCTGACTCGCTGAATCTCAACATAGATTCAACTCTCTTAGGTGAACGAACGCACAGCAGAGCAGTTTCAAGTAAACGTTTCTCCTGAGTTTTAGACGAAGTTTCCTGAGGTTTAGTACGTATGCCGGCATTGGGATGCAAATACCGGTTTTGCGATTCTGCACAGAAAGGGTTTGCAAACCGCTGAATCCACACGTCTGTTTGACTCTGTCAGTTGAATACACACATTGACAACCATTCAGTTAGATAGCTCCGTTTTCGTTTTAGAAGCAGATATTTCTCTGTACAGCCTATGGTCCCATTCACTCGGGAATATCCCAACACAGCTCCTAGAAGAAACGTGTTTCTGACTCGCTGAATCTCAACATAGATTCAACTCTCTTAGGTGAACGAACGCACAGCAGAGCAGTTTCAAGGAAACATTTCTCCTGAGTTTTATACGAAGTTTCCTGCGGTTTTGGACGTATGCCGGCATTGGGCTGGAAATACCGGTTTTGGGATTCTGCACAGAAAGGGTTTGCAAACCGCTGAATCCACACGTGAGTTTAACTCTGTCAGTTGAATGCACACATTGACAACCATTTTGTTAGACAGCTCCTTTTTTGTTTTAGAAGCAGATATTTCTCTGTACAGCTTATGGTCCCATTCACTCGGGAATATCCCAACGCAGCTCCTAGAAGATACGTGTTTCTGACTCGCTGAATCTCAACATAGATTCAACTCTCTTAGGTGAACGAATGCACAGCAGAGCAGTTTCATGGAAACCTTTCTCCTGAATTTTAGACGGGGTTTCCTGCGGTTTAGGACGTATGCCGGCATTGGGATGGAAATACCGGTTTTGGGATTCTGCACAGAAAGGGTTTGCAAACCGCTGAATCCACACGTGAGTTTTACTCTGTCAGTTGAATGCACACATTGACAACCATTCAGTTAGATAGCTCCGTTTTGGTTTTAGAAGCAGATATTTCTCTGTACAGCCTATGGTCCCATTCACTCGGGAATATCCCAACCCAGCTCCTAGAAGAAACGTGTTTCTGACTCGCTGAATCTCAACATAGATTCAACTCCCTTAGGTGAACGAATGCACAGCAGAGCAGTTTCAAGGAAACGTTTCTCCTGAGTTTTAGACGAAGTTTCCGGCGGTTTAGTACGTATGCCGACATTGGGCTATAAATACCGGTATTGGGATTCTGCACAGAAAGGGTTTGCAAACCGCTGAATCCACACGTGAGTTTAACTCTGTCAGTTGAATGCACACATTGACAACCATTCACTTAGATAGCTCCGTTTTGGTTTTAGAAGCAGATATTTCTCTGTACAGCCTATGCTCCCATTCACTCGGGAATATCCCAACACAGCTCCTAGAAGAAACGTGTTTCTGACTCGCTGTATCTCAACATAGATTCAACTCTCTTAGGTGAACGAACTCACAGCAGAGCAGTTTCAAGGAAACGTTTCTCCTGAGTTTTAGACGAAGTTTCCTGAGGTTTAGTACGTATGCTGGCATTAGGATGGAAATACCGGTTTTGCGATTCTGCACAGAAAGGGTTTGCAAACCGCTGAATCCACACGTGAGTTTAACTCTGTCAGTTGAATGCACACATTGACAACCATTTTGTTAGACAGCTCCGTTTTGGTTTTAGAAGCAGATATTTCTCTGTACAGCCTATGGACCCATTCACTCGGGAATATCCCAACGCAGCTCCAAGAAGAAACGTGTTTCTGACTCCCTGAATCTCAACATAGATACAACTCTCTTAGGTGAACGTACGCACAGCAGAGCAGTTTCAAGGAAACGTTTCTCCTGAGTTTTAGACGAAGATTCCTGAGGTTTAGTACGTACGCCGGCATTGGGATGCAAATACCGGTTTTGCGATTCTGCACAGAAAGGGTTTGCAATCCGATGAATCCACACGTCAGTTTAACTCTGTCAGTTGAATGCACACATTGTCAACCATTTTGTTAGACAGCTCCGTTTTGATTTTAGAAGCAGATATTTCGCTGTACAGACTATGGTCCCATTCACTCGGGAATATCCCAACACAGCTCCTAGAAGAAACCTGTTTCTGACTCGCTGAATCTCAACATAGATTCAACTCTCTTAGGTGAACGAACGCACAGCAGAGCAGTTTCAAGGAAACGTTTCTCCTGAGTTTTAGACGAAGTTTCCTGAGGTTTAGGACGTATGCCGGCATTGGGATGGAAATACCGGTTTTGCGATTCTGCACAGAAAGAGTTTGCAAACCCCTGAATCCACACGTGAGTTTTACTCTGTCAGTTGAATGCACACATTGACAACCATTTTGTTAGACAGCTCCGTTTTGGTTTTAGAAGCAGATATTTCTCTGTACAGCCTATGGACCCATTCACTCGGGAATATCCCAACGCGGCTCGTAGAAGAAACGTGTTTCTGACTCGCTGAATCTCAACATAGATTCAACTCTCTTAGGTGAACGAACGCACAGCAGAGCAGTTTCAAGGAAACGATTCTGCTGAGTTTTAGACGAAGTATACTGCTGTTTAGTACGTATGCCGGCATTGAGATGGAAATACCGGTTTTGGGATTCTGAACAGAAACGGTTTGCAAACGGCTGAATCCTCACGTGAGTTTAACTCTGTCAGTTGAATGCGCACATTGACAGGCATTCAGTTAGATAGCTCCGTTTTGGTTTTAGAAGCAGATATTTCTCTGTACAGCCTATGGTCCCATTCACTCGGGAATATCACAAGGCAGCTCCTAGAAGAAACGTGTTTCTGACTCGATGAATCTCAACATAGATTCAACTCTCTTAGTTGAACGAACGCACAGAAGAGCAGTTTCAAGGAAACGTTTCTCCTGAGATTTAGACGAAGTTTCCTGTGGTTTAGGACGTATCCCGGCATTGGGCTGGAAATACCGGTTTTGGGATTCTGCACAGAAAGGGTTTGCAAACCGCTGAATCCACACGTGAGTTTTACTCTGTCAGTTGAATGAACACATTGACAACCATTCAGTTAGATAGCTCCGTTTTGGTTTTAGAAGCAGATATTTCTCTGTACAGCCTATGGTCCCATTCACTCGGGAATATCCCAACGCAGCTCCAAGAAGAAACGTGTTTCTGACTCGCTGAATCTCAACATAGATTCAACTCTCTTAGGTGAACGAACGCACAGCAGAGCAGTTTCAAGGAAACGTTTCTCCTGAGTTTTAGACGAAGTTTCCTGAGGTTTAGTACGTACGCCGGCATTGGGATGCAAATACCGGTTTTGCGATTCTGCACAGAAAGGGTTTGCAAACCGCTGAATCCACACGTCAGTTTAACTCTGTCAGTTGAATGCACACATTGTCAACCATTTTGTTAGACAGCTCCGTTTTGATTTTAGAAGCAGATATTTCGCTGTACAGACTATGGTCCCATTCACTCGGGAATATCCCAACACAGCTCCTAGAAGAAACGTGTTTCTGACTCGCTGAATCTCAACATAGATTCAACTCTCTTAGGTGAACGAATGCACAGCAGAGGAGTTTCAAGGAAACCTTTCTCCTGAGTTTTAGACGAACTTTCCTGAGGTTTAGTACGTATGCCGGCATTTGGCTGGAAATACCGGTATTGGGATTCTGCACAGAAAGGGTTTGCAAACCGCTGAATCCACACGTCAGTTTAACTCTGTCAGTTGAATGCACACATTGACAACCATTCAGTTAGATAGCTCCGTTTTGGTTTTAGAAGCAGATATTTCTCTGTACAGACTATGGTCCCATTCACTCGGGAATATCCCAGCACAGCTCCTAGAAGAAACGTGTTTCTGACTCGCTGAATCTCAACATAGATTCAACTCTCTTAGTTGAACGAACACACAGCAGAGCAGTTTCAAGGAAACGTTTCTCCTGAGTTTTAGAAGAAGTTTCCTGTGGTTTAGGACGCATGCCGGCATTGGGATGGAAATACCGGTTTTGGGATTCTGCACAGAAAGGGATTGCACACCGCTGAATCCACAGGTGAGTTTTACTCTGTCAGTTGAATGCACACATTGACAACCATTCAGTTAGATAGCTCCGTTTTGGTTTTAGAAGCAGATATTTCTCTGTACAGCCTATGGTCCCATTCACTCGGGAATATCCCAACGCAGCTCCAAGAAGAAACGTGTTTCTGACTCGCTGAATCTCAACATAGATACAACTCTCTTAGGTGAACGTACGCACAGCAGAGCAGTTTCAAGGAAACGTTTCTCCTGAGTTTTAGACGAAGATTCCTGAGGTTTAGTACGTACGCCGGCATTGGGATGCAAATACCGGTTTTGCGATTCTGCACAGAAAGGGTTTGCAATCCGATGAATCCACACGTCAGTTTAACTCTGTCAGTTGAATGCACACATTGTCAACCATTTTGTTAGACAGCTCCGTTTTGATTTTAGAAGCAGATATTTCGCTGTACAGACTATGGTCCCATTCACTCGGGAATATCCCAACGCAGCTCCAAGAAGAAACGTGTTTCTGACTCGCTGAATCTCAACATAGATTCAACTCTCTTAGGTGAACGAACGCACAGCAGAGCAGTTTCAAGGAAACGTTTCTCCTGAGTTTTAGACGAAGTTTCCTGAGGTTTAGTACGTACGCCGGCATTGGGATGCAAATACCGGTTTTGCGATTCTGCACAGAAAGGGTTTGCAAACCGCTGAATCCACACGTCAGTTTAACTCTGTCAGTTGAATGCACACATTGTCAACCATTTTGTTAGACAGCTCCGTTTTGATTTTAGAAGCAGATATTTCGCTATACAGACTATGGTCCCATTCACTCGGGAATATCCCAACACAGCTCCTAGAAGAAACGTGTTTCTGACTCGCTGAATCTCAACATAGATTCAACTCTCTTAGGTGAACGAATGCACAGCAGAGCAGTTTCAACGAAACCTTTCTCCTGAGTTTTAGACGAACTTTCCTGAGGTTTAGTACGTATGCCGGCATTGGGCTGGAAATACCGGTATTGGGATTCTGAACAGAAAGGGTTTGCAAACCGCTGAATCCACACGTGAGTTTAACTCTGTCAGTTGAATGCACACATTGACAACCATTTTGTTAGACAGCTCCTTTTTTGTTTTAGAAGCAGATATTTCTCTGTACAGCCTATTGTCCCATTCACTCGGGAATATCCCAACGCAGCTCCTAGAAGATACGTGTTTCTGACTCGCTGAATCTCAACATAGATTCAACTCTCTTAGGTGAACGAGTGCACAGCAGAGCAGTTTCAAGGAAACCTTTCTTCTGAGTTTTAGACGAAGTTTCCTGCGGTTTAGGACGTATGCCGGCATTGGGATGGAAATACCGGTTTTGGGATTCTGCACAGAAAGGGTTTGCAAACCGCTGAATCCACACGTGAGTTTTACTCTGTCAGTTGAATGCACACATTGACAACCATTCAGTTAGATACCTCCGTTTTGGTTTTAGAAGCAGATATTTCTCTGTACAGCCTATGGTCCCATTCACTCGGGAATATCCCAACCCAGCTCCTAGAAGAAACGTGTTTCTGACTCGCTGAATCTCAACATAGATTCAACTCCCTTAGGTGAACGAATGCACAGCAGAGCAGTTTCAAGGAAACGTTTCTCCTGAGTTTTAGACGAAGTTTCCGGCGGTTTAGTACGTATGCCGACATTGGTCTGGAAATACCGGTATTGGGATTCTGCACAGAAAGGGTTTGCCAACCGCTGAATCCACACGTGAGTTTAACTCTGTCAGTTGAATGCACACATTGACAACCATTCACTTAGATAGCTCCGTTTTGGTTTTAGAAGCAGATATTTCTCTGTACAGCCTATGCTCCCATTCACTCGGGAATATCCCAACACAGCTCCTAGAAGAAACGTGTTTCTGACTCGCTGTATCTCAACATAGATTCAACTCTCTTAGGTGAACGAACTCACAGCAGAGCAGTTTCAAGGAAACGTTTCTCCAGAGTTTTAGACGAAGTTTCCTGAGGTTTAGTACGTAGGCTGGCATTAGGATGGAAATACCGGTTTTGCGATTCTGCACAGAAAGGGTTTGCAAACCGCTGAATCCACACGTGAGTTTAACTCTGTCAGTTGAATGCACACATTGACAACCATTTTGTTAGACAGCTCCGTTTTGGTTTTAGAAGCAGATATTTCTCTGTACAGCCTATGCACCCATTCACTCGGGAATATCCCAACGCGGCTCCTAGAAGAAACGTGTTTCTGACTCGCTGAATCTCAACATAGATTCAACTCTCTTAGGTGAACGAACGCACAGCAGAGCAGTTTCAAGGAAACGATTCTGCTGAGTTTTAGACCAAGTTTACTGCTGTTTAGTACGTATGCGGTCATTGGGATGGAAATACCGGTTTTGGGATTCTGCACAGAAACGGTTTGCAAACCGCTGAATCCTCACTTGAGTTTAACTCTGTCAGTTGAATGCGCACATTGACAAGCATTCAGTTAGATAGCTCCGTTTTGGTTTTAGAAGCAGATATTTCTCTGTACAGCCTATGGTCCCATTCACTCAGGAATATCCCAACGCAGCTCCAAGAAGAAACGTGTTTCTGACTCGCTGAATCTCAACATAGATACAACTCTCTTAGGTGAACGAACGCACAGCAGAGCAGTTTCAAGGAAACGTTTCTCCTGAGTTTTAGACGAAGTTTCCTGAGGTTTAGTACGTACGCCGGCATTGGGATGCAAATACCGGTTTTGCGATTCTGCACAGAAAGGGTTTGCAAACCGCTGAATCCACACGTCAGTTTAACTCTGTCAGTTGAATGCACACATTGTCAACCATTTTGTTAGACAGCTCCGTTTTGATATTAGAAGCAGATATTTCGCTGTACAGACTATGGTCCCATTCACTCGGGAATATCCCAACACAGCTCCTAGAAGAAACGTCTTTCTGACTCGCTGAATCTCAACATAGATTCAACTCTCTTAGGTGAACGAACGCACAGCAGAGCAGTTTCAAGGAAACGTTTCTCCTGAGTTTTAGACGAAGTTTCCTGAGGTTTAGTACGTATGCCGGCATTGGGATGGAAATACCGGTTTTGCGATTCTGCACAGAAAGAGTTTGCAAACCCCTGAATCCACACGTGAGTTTTACTCTGTCAGTTGAATGCACACATTGACAACCATTTTGTTAGACAGCTCCGTTTTGGTTTTAGAAGCAGATATTTCTCTGTACAGCCTATGGACCCATTCACTCGGGAATATCCCAACGCGGCTCGTAGAAGAAACGTGTTTCTGACTCGCTGAATCTCAACATAGATTCAACTCTCTTAGGTGAACGAACGCACAGCAGAGCAGTTTCAAGGAAACGATTCTGCTGAGTTTTAGACGAAGTATACTGCTGTTTAGTACGTATGCCGGCATTGAGATGGAAATACCGGTTTTGGGATTCTGCACAGAAACGGTTTGCAAACCGCTGAATCCTCACGTGAGTTTATCTCTGTCAGTTGAATGCGCACATTGACAAGCATTCAGTAAGATAGCTCCGTTTTGGTTTTAGAAGCAGATATTTCTCTGTACAGCCTATGGTCCCATTCACTCGGGAATATCACAAGGCAGCTCCTAGAAGAAACGTGTTTCTGACTCGATGAATCTCAACATAGATTCAACTCTCTTAGTTGAACGAACGCACAGCAGAGCAGTTTCAAGGAAACGTTTCTCCTGAGTTTTAGACGAAGTTTCCTGTGGTTTAGGACGTATGCCGGCATTGGGCTGGAAATACCGGTTTTGGGATTCTGCACAGAAACGGTTTGCAAACCGCTGAATCCACACGTGAGTTTTACTCTGTCAGTTGAATGCACACATTGAAAACCATTCACTTAGATAGCTCCGTTTTGGTTTTAGAAGCAGATATTTCTCTGTACAGCCTATGGTCCCATTCACTCGGGAATATCCCAACGCAGCTCCAAGAAGAAACGTGTTTCTGACTCGCTGAATCTCAACATAGATTCAACTCTCTTAGGTGAACGAACGCACAGCAGAGCAGTTTCAAGGAAACGTTTCTCCTGAGTTTTAGACGAAGTTTCCTGAGGTTTAGTACGTACGCCGGCATTGGGATGCAAATACCGGTTTTGCGATTCTGCACAGAAAGGGTTTGCAAACCGCTGAATCCACACGTCAGTTTAACTCTGTCAGTTGAATGCACACATTGTCAACCATTTTGTTAGACAGCTCCGTTTTGATTTTAGAAGCAGATATTTCGCTGTACAGACTATGGTCCCATTCACTCGGGAATATCCCAACACAGCTCCTAGAAGAAACGTGTTTCTGACTCGCTGAATCTCAACATAGATTCAACTCTCTTAGGTGAACGAACGCACAGCAGAGCAGTTTCAAGGAAACGTTTCTCCTGAGTTTTAGACGAAGTTTCCTGAGGTTTAGTACGTATGCCGGCATTGGGATGGAAATACCGGTTTTGCGATTCTGCACAGAAAGAGTTTGCAAACCCCTGAATCCACACGTGAGTTTTACTCTGTCAGTTGAATGCACACATTGACAACCATTTTGTTAGACAGCTCCGTTTTGGTTTTAGAAGCAGATATTTCTCTGTACAGCCTATGGACCCATTCACTCGGGAATATCCCAACGCGGCTCGTAGAAGAAACGTGTTTCTGACTCACTGAATCTCAACATAGATTCAACTCTCTTAGGTGAACGAATGCACAGCAGAGCAGTTTCAAGGAAACCTTTCTCCTGAGTTTTAGACGAAGTTTCCTGCGGTTTAGGACGTATGCCGGCATTGGGATGGAAATACCGGTTTTGGGATTCTGCACAGAAAGGGTTTGCAAAACGCTGAATCCACACGTGAGTTTTACTCTGTCAGTTGAATGCACACATTGACAACCATTCAGTTAGATAGCTCCGTTTTGGTTTTAGAAGCAGATATTTCTCTGTACAGCCTATGGTCCCATTCACTCGGGAATATCCCAACCCAGCTCCTAGAACAAACATGTTTCTGACTCGATGAATCTCCACATAGATTCAATTCTCTTAGGTGAACGAATGCACAGCAGAGCAGTTTCAAGGAAACGTTTCTCCTGAGTTTTAGACGAAGTTTCCTGCGGTTTAGGACGTATGCGGCATTGGGCTGGAAATACCGGTTTTGGGATTCTGCACAGAAAGGGTTTGCAAACCGCTGAATCCACACGTGAGTTTTACTCTGTCAGTTGAATGCACACATTGACAACCATTTTGTTAGACAGCTCCGTTTTGGTTTTAGAAGCAGATATTTCGCTGTACAGCCTATGGTCCCATTCACTCGGGAATATCCCAACGCAGCTCCTAGAAGAAACGTGTTTCTGACTCGCTGAATCTCAACATAGATTCAACTCTCTTAGATGAACGAACGCACAGCAGAGCACTTTCAAGGAAACGATTCTCCTGAGTTTTAGACCAAGTTTACTGCTGTTTAGTACGTATGCCGGCATTGGGATGGAAATACCGGTTTTGGCATTCTGCACAGAATCGGTTTGCAAACCACTGAATGCACACGTGAGTTTAACTCTGTCAGTTGAATGCGCACATTGACAAGCATTCAGTTAGATAGCTCCGTTTTGGTTTTAGAAGCAGATATTTCTCTGTACAGCCTATGGTCCCATTCACTCGGGAATATCCCAACGCAGCTCCTAGAAGAAACGTGTTTCTGACTCGCTGAATCTCAACATAGATTCAACTCTCTTAGGTGAACGAACGCACTGCAGAGCAGTTTCAAGGAAACGTTTCTCCTGAGTTTTAGACGAAGTTTCCTGCGGTTTAACACGTATGCCGGCATTGGACTGAAAATACCGGTTTTGGGATTCTGCAAAGAAAGGGTTTGCAAACCGCTGAATCCACACGTGAGTTTAACTCTGTCAGTTGAATGCACACATTGACAACCATTCAGTTAGATAGCTCCGTTTTGGTTTTAGAAGCTGATATTTCTCTGTACAGCCTATGGTCCCATTCACTCGGGAATATCCCAACACAGCTCCTAGAAGAAACGTGTTTCTGACTCGCTGTATCTCAACATAGATTCAACTCTCTTAGGTGAACGAACTCACAGCAGAGGAGTTTCAAGGAAACGTTTCTCCTGAGTTTTAGACGAAGTTTCCTGAGGTTTAGTACGTATGCCGGCATTGGGATGGAAATACCGGTTTTGCGATTCTGCACAGAAAGGGTTTGCAAACCGCTGAATCCACACGTGAGTTTAACTCTGTCAGTTGAATGCACACATTGACAACCATTTTGTTAGACAGCTCCGTTTCGGTTTTAGAAGCAGATATTTCGCTGTACAGCCTATGGTCCCATTCACTCGGGAATATCCCAACGCAGCTCCTAGAAGAAACGTGTTTCTGACTCGCTGAATCTCAACATAGATTCAACTCTCTTAGGTGAACGAACGCACAGCACAGCGGTTTCAAGGAAACGATTCTCCTGAGTTTTAGACCAAGTTTACTGCTGTTTAGTACGTATGCCGGCATTGGGATGGAAATACTGGTTTTGGGATTCTGCACAGAAACGGTTTGCAAACCGCTGAATGCACACGTGAGTTTAACTCTGTCACTTGAATGCACACAATGACAACCATTCAGTTAGATAGCTCCGTTTTGGTTTTAGAAGCAGATATTTCTCTGTACAGCCTATGGTCCCATTCACTCGGGAATATCCCAAGGCAGCTCCTAGAAGAAACGTGTTTCTGACTCGCTGAATCTCAACATAGATTCAATTCTCTTAGGTGAACGAATGCACAGCAGAGCAGTTTCAAGGAAACATTTCTCCTGAGTTTTAGACGAAGTTTCCTGCGGTTTAGGACGTATGCCGGCATTGGGCTGGAAATACCGGTTTTGGGATTCTGCACAGAAAGGGTTTGCAAACCGCTGAATCCACACGTGAGTTTTACTCTGTCAGTTGAATGCACACATTGACAACCATTCAGTTAGATAGATCCGATTTGGTTTTAGAAGCAGATATTTCTCTGTACAGCCTATGGTCCCATTCACTCCGGAATATCCCAACGCAGCTCCAAGAAGAAACGTGTTTCTGACTCGCTGAATCTCAACATAGATTCAACTCTCTTAGGTGAACGAACGCACAGCAGAGCAGTTTCAAGGAAACGTTTCTCCTGAGTTTTAGACGAAGTTTCCTGAGGTTTAGGACGTATGCCGGCATTGGGATGCAAATACCGGTTTTGCGATTCTGCACAGAAAGTGTTTGCAAACCGCTGAATCCACACGTCAGTTTAAGTCTCTCAGTTGAATGCACACATTGTCAACCATTTTGTTAGACAGCTCCGTTTTGATTTTAGAAGCAGATATTTCGCTGTACAGACTATGGTCCCATTCACTCGGGAATATCCCAACACAGCTCCTAGAAGAAACGTGTTTCTGACTCGCTGAATCTCAACATAGATTCAACTCTCTTAGGTGAACGAACGCACTGCAGAGCAGTTTCAAGGAAACGATTCTCCTGAGTTTTAGACCAAGTTTACTGCTGTTTAGTACGTATGCCGGCATTGGGATGGAAATACCGGTTTTGGCATTATGCACAGAAACGGTTTGCAAACGGCTGAATGCACACGAGAGTTTAACTCTGTCAGTTGAATGCGCACATTGACAAGCATTCAGTTAGATAGCTCCGTTTTGGTTTTAGAAGCAGATATTTCTCTGTACAGTCTATGGTCCCATTCACTCGGGAATATCCCAACGCAGCTCCTAGAAGAAACGTGTTTCTGACTCGCTGAATCTCAACATAGATTCAACTCTCTTAGGTGAACGAACGCACAGCAGATCAGTTTCAAGGAAACGTTTCTCCTGAGTTTTAGACGAAGTTTCCGGCGGTTTAGTACGTATGCCGACATTGGGCTGGAAATACCGGTATTGGTATTCTGCACAGAAAGGGTTTGCAAACCGCTGAATCCACAAGTGAGTTTAACTCTGTCAGTTGAATGCACACTTTGACAACCATTCAGTTAGATAGCTCCGTTTTGGTTTTAGAAGCAGATACTTCTCTGTACAGCCTATGCTCCCATTCACTCGGGAATATCCAAACACAGCTCCTAGAAGAAACGTGTTTCTGACTCGCTGTATCTCAACATAGATTCAACTCTCTTAGGTGAACGAACTCACAGCAGAGCAGTTTCAAGGAAACGTTTCTCCTGAGTTTTAGACGAAGTTTCCTGAGGTTTAGTACGTATGCCGGCATTAGGATGGAAATACCGGTTTTGCGATTCTGCACAGAAAGGGTTTGCAAACCGCTGAATCCACACGTGAGTTTAACTCTGTCAGTTGAATGCACACATTGACAACCATTCAGTTAGATAGCTCCGTTTTGGTTTTAGAAGCAGATATTTCTCTGTACAGCCTATGGTCCCATTCACTCGGGAATATCCCAACACAGCTCCTAGAAGAAACGTGTTTCTGACTCGCTGAATCTCAACAAAGATTCAACTCTCTTAGGTGAACGAACGCACTGCAGAGCAGTTTCAAGGAAACGTTTCTCCTGAGTTTTGGACGAAGTTTCCGGCGGTTTAGTACGTATGCCGACATTAGGCTGGAAATACCGGTATTGGGATTCTGCACAGAAAGGGTTTTAAACCGCTGAATCCACACGTGAGTTTAACTCTGTCAGTTGAATACACACATTGACAACCATTCAGTTAGATAGCTCCGTTTTGGTTTTAGAAGCAGATATTTCTCTGTACAGCCTATGGTCCCATTCACTCGGGAATATCCCAACACAGCTCCTAGAAGAAACGTGTTTCTGACTCGCTGAATCTCAACATAGATTCAACTCTCTTAGGTGAACGAACGCACAGCAGAGCAGTTTCAAGGAAACGATTCTCCTGAGTTTCAGACCAAGTTTACTGCTGTTTAGTATGTATGCCGGCATTGGGATGGAAATACCGGTATTGGGATTCTCCACAGAAACGGTTTGCAAACCGCTGAATCCACACGTGAGTTTAACTCTGTCAGTTGAATGCACACATTGACAACCATTCAGTTAGATAGCTCCGTTTTGGTTTTAGAAGCAGATATTTCTCTGTACAGCCTATGGTCCCATTCACTCGGGAATATCCCAACACAGCTCCTAGAAGAAACGTGTTTCTGACTCGCTGAATCTCAACATAGATTCAACTCTCTTTGGTGAACGAACGCACAGCAGAGCAGTTTCAAGGAAACGATTCTCCTGAGTTTCAGACCAAGTTTACTGCTGTTTAGTACGTATGCCGGCATTGGGATGGAAATACCGGTTTTGGGATTCTGCACAGAAACGGTTTGCAAACCGCTGAATCCTCACGTGAGTTTAACTCTGTAAGTTGAATGCACACATTGACAAGCATTCAGTTAGATAGCTCCGTTTTGGTTTTAGAAGCAGATATTTCTCTGTACAGCCTATGGTCCCATTCACTCGGGAATATCCCAACACAGCTCCTAGAAGAAACGTGTTTCTGACTCGCTGAATCTCAACATAGATTCAACTCTCTTAGGTGAACGAACGCACAGCAGAGCAGTTTCAAGGAAACGTTTCTCCTGAGTTTTAGACGAAGTTTCCTGAGGTTTAGTACGTATGCCGGCATTGGGCTAGAAATACCGGTATTGGGATTCTGCACAGAAAGGGTTTGCAAACCGCTGAATCCACAAGTGAGTTTAACTCTGTCAGTTGAATGCACACTTTGACAACCATTCAGTTAGATAGCTCCGTTTTGGTTTTAGAAGCAGATACTTCTCTGTACAGCCTATGCTCCCATTCACTCGGGAATATCCAAACACAGCTCCTAGAAGAAACGTGTTTCTGACTCGCTGTATCTCAACATAGATTCAACTCTCTTAGGTGAACGAACTCACAGCAGAGCAGTTTCAAGGAAACGTTTCTCCTGAGTTTTAGACGAAGTTTCCTGAGGTTTAGTACGTATGCCGGCATTAGGATGGAAATACCGGTTTTGCGATTCTGCACAGAAAGGGTTTGCAAACCGCTGAATCCACACGTGAGTTTAACTCTGTCAGTTGAATGCACACATTGACAACCATTCAGTTAGATAGCTCCGTTTTGGTTTTAGAAGCAGATATTTCTCTGTACAGCCTATGGTCCCATTCACTCGGGAATATCCCAACACAGCTCCTAGAAGAAACGTGTTTCTGACTCGCTGAATCTCAACATAGATTCAACTCTCTTAGGTGAACGAACGCACTGCAGAGCAGTTTCAAGGAAACGTTTCTCCTGAGTTTTGGACGAAGTTTCCGGCGGTTTAGTACGTATGCCGACATTAGGCTGGAAATACCGGTATTGGGATTCTGCACAGAAAGGGTTTTAAACCGCTGAATCCACACGTGAGTTTAACTCTGTCAGTTGAATACACACGTTGACAACCATTCAGTTAGATAGCTCCGTTTTGGTTTTAGAAGCAGATATTTCTCTGTACAGCCTATGGTCCCATTCACTCGGGAATATCCCAACACAGCTCCTAGAAGAAACGTGTTTCTGACTCGCTGAATCTCAACATAGATTCAACTCTCTTAGGTGAACGAACGCACAGCAGAGCAGTTTCAAGGAAACGATTCTCCTGAGTTTCAGACCAAGTTTACTGCTGTTTAGTATGTATGCCGGCATTGGGATGGAAATACCGGTATTGGGATTCTGCACAGAAACGGTTTGCAAACCGCTGAATCCACACGTGAGTTTAACTCTGTCAGTTGAATGCACACATTGACAACCATTCAGTTAGATAGCTCCGTTTTGGTTTTAGAAGCAGATATTTCTCTGTACAGCCTATGGTCCCATTCACTCGGGAATATCCCAACACAGCTCCTAGAAGAAACGTGTTTCTGACTCGCTGAATCTCAACATAGATTCAACTCTCTTAGGTGAACGAACGCACAGCAGAGCAGTTTCAAGGAAACGATTCTCCTGAGTTTCAGACCAAGTTTACTGCTGTTTAGTACGTATGCCGGCATTGGGATGGAAATACCGGTTTTGGGATTCTGCACAGAAACGGTTTGCAAACCGCTGAATCCTCACGTGAGTTTAACTCTGTAAGTTGAATGCACACATTGACAAGCATTCAGTTAGATAGCTCCGTTTTGGTTTTAGAAGCAGATATTTCTCTGTACAGCCTATGGTCCCATTCACTCGGGAATATCCCAACACAGCTCCTAGAAGAAACGTGTTTCTGACTCGCTGAATCTCAACATAGATTCAACTCTCTTAGGTGAACGAACGCACAGCAGAGCAGTTTCAAGGAAACGTTTCTCCTGAGTTTTAGACGAAGTTTCCTGAGGTTTAGTACGTATGCCGGCATTGGGATGCAAATACCGGTTTTGCGATTCTGCACAGAAAGGGTTTGCAAACCGCTGAATCCACACGTCAGTTTAACTCTGTCAGTTGAACGCACACATTGTCAACCATTTTGTTAGACTGCTCCGTTTTGATTTTAGAAGCAGATATTTCGCTGTACAGCCTATGGTCCCATTCACTCGGGAATATCCCAACGCAGCTCCAGGAAGAAACGTGTTTCTGACTCGCTGAATCTCAACATAGATTCAACTCTCTTAGGTGAACGAACGCACAGCAGAGCAGTTTCAAGGAAACGTTTCTCCTGAGTTTTAGACGAAGTTTCCTGAGGTTTAGTACGTATGCCGGCATTGGGCTGGAAATACCGGTATTGGGATTCTGCACAGAAAGGGTTTGCAAACCGCTGAATCCACAAGTGAGTTTAACTCTGTCAGTTGAATGCACACTTTGACAACCATTCAGTTAGATAGCTCCGTTTTGGTTTTAGAAGCAGATACTTCTCTGTACAGCCTATGCTCCCATTCACTCGGGAATATCCAAACACAGCTCCTAGAAGAAACGTGTTTCTGACTCGCTGTATCTCAACATAGATTCAACTCTCTTAGGTGAACGAACTCACAGCAGAGCAGTTTCAAGGAAACGTTTCTCCTGAGTTTTAGACGAAGTTTCCTGAGGTTTAGTACGTATGCCGGCATTAGGATGGAAATACCGGTTTTGCGATTCTGCACAGAAAGTGTTTGCAAACCGCTGAATCCACACGTCAGTTTAAGTCTCTCAGTTGAATGCACACATTGTCAACCATTTTGTTAGACAGCTCCGTTTTGATTTTAGAAGCAGATATTTCGCTGTACAGACTATGGTCCCATTCACTCGGGAATATCCCAACACAGCTCCTAGAAGAAACGTGTTTCTGACTCGCTGAATCTCAACATAGATTCAACTCTCTTAGGTGAACGAACGCACTGCAGAGCAGTTTCAAGGAAACGATTCTCCTGAGTTTTAGACCAAGTTTACTGCTGTTTAGTACGTATGCCGGCATTGGGATGGAAATACCGGTTTTGGCATTCTGCACAGAAACGGTTTGCAAACCGCTGAATGCACACGAGAGTTTAACTCTGTCAGTTGAATGCGCACATTGACAAGCATTCAGTTAGATAGCTCCGTTTTGGTTTTAGAAGCAGATATTTCTCTGTACAGTCTATGGTCCCATTCACTCGGGAATATCCCAACGCAGCTCCTAGAAGAAACGTGTTTCTGACTCGCTGAATCTCAACATAGATTCAACTCTCTTAGGTGAACGAACGCACAGCAGATCAGTTTCAAGGAAACGTTTCTCCTGAGTTTTAGACGAAGTTTCCGGCGGTTTAGTACGTATGCCGACATTGGGCTGGAAATACCGGTATTGGTATTCTGCACAGAAAGGGTTTGCAAACCGCTGAATCCACAAGTGAGTTTAACTCTGTCAGTTGAATGCACACTTTGACAACCATTCAGTTAGATAGCTCCGTTTTGGTTTTAGAAGCAGATACTTCTCTGTACAGCCTATGCTCCCATTCACTCGGGAATATCCAAACACAGCTCCTAGAAGAAACGTGTTTCTGACTCGCTGTATCTCAACATAGATTCAACTCTCTTAGGTGAACGAACTCACAGCAGAGCAGTTTCAAGGAAACGTTTCTCCTGAGTTTTAGACGAAGTTTCCTGAGGTTTAGTACGTATGCCGGCATTAGGATGGAAATACCGGTTTTGCGATTCTGCACAGAAAGGGTTTGCAAACCGCTGAATCCACACGTGAGTTTAACTCTGTCAGTTGAATGCACACATTGACAACCATTCAGTTAGATAGCTCCGTTTTGGTTTTAGAAGCAGATATTTCTCTGTACAGCCTATGGTCCCATTCACTCGGGAATATCCCAACACAGCTCCTAGAAGAAACGTGTTTCTGACTCGCTGAATCTCAACAAAGATTCAACTCTCTTAGGTGAACGAACGCACTGCAGAGCAGTTTCAAGGAAACGTTTCTCCTGAGTTTTGGACGAAGTTTCCGGCGGTTTAGTACGTATGCCGACATTAGGCTGGAAATACCGGTATTGGGATTCTGCACAGAAAGGGTTTTAAACCGCTGAATCCACACGTGAGTTTAACTCTGTCAGTTGAATACACACATTGACAACCATTCAGTTAGATAGCTCCGTTTTGGTTTTAGAAGCAGATATTTCTCTGTACAGCCTATGGTCCCATTCACTCGGGAATATCCCAACACAGCTCCTAGAAGAAACGTGTTTCTGACTCGCTGAATCTCAACATAGATTCAACTCTCTTAGGTGAACGAACGCACAGCAGAGCAGTTTCAAGGAAACGATTCTCCTGAGTTTCAGACCAAGTTTACTGCTGTTTAGTATGTATGCCGGCATTGGGATGGAAATACCGGTATTGGGATTCTCCACAGAAACGGATTGCAAACCGCTGAATCCACACGTGAGTTTAACTCTGTCAGTTGAATGCACACATTGACAACCATTTTGTTAGACAGCTCCGTTTTGGTTTTAGAAGCAGATATTTCTCTGTACAGCCTATGGACCCATTCACTCGGGAATATCCCAACGCAGCTCCTAGAAGAAACGTGTTTCTGACTCGCTGAATCTCAACATAGATTCAACTCTCTTAGGTGAACGAACGCACAGCAGAGCAGTTTCAAGGAAACGTTTCTCCTGAGTTTTAGACGAAGTTTCCTGAGGTTTAGTACGTATGCCGGCATTGGGATGGAAATACCGGTTTTGCGATTCTGCACAGAAAGAGTTTGCAAACCCCTGAATCCACACGTGAGTTTTACTCTGTCAGTTGAATGCACACATTGACAACCATTTTGTTAGACAGCTCCGTTTTGGTTTTAGAAGCAGATATTTCTCTGTACAGCCTATGGACCCATTCACTCGGGAATATCCCAACGCAGCTCCTAGAAGAAACGTGTTTCTGACTCGCTGAATCTCAACATAGATTCAACTCTCTTAGGTGAACGAACGCACAGCAGAGCAGTTTCAAGGAAACGATTCTGCTGAGTTTTAGACGAAGTATACTGCTGTTTAGTACGTATGCCGGCATTGAGATGGAAATACCGGTTTTGGGATTCTGAACAGAAACGGTTTGCAAACGGCTGAATCCTCACGTGAGTTTAACTCTGTCAGTTGAATGCGCACATTGACAGGCATTCAGTTAGATAGCTCCGTTTTGGTTTTAGAAGCAGATATTTCTCTGTACAGCCTATGGTCCCATTCACTCGGGAATATCACAAGGCAGCTCCTAGAAGAAACGTGTTTCTGACTCGATGAATCTCAACATAGATTCAACTCTCTTAGTTGAACGAACGCACAGAAGAGCAGTTTCAAGGAAACGTTTCTCCTGAGTTTTAGACGAAGTTTCCTGTGGTTTAGGACGTATGCCGGCATTGGGCTGGAAATACCGGATTTGGGATTCTGCACAGAAAGGGTTTGCAAACCGCTGAATCCACACGTGAGTTTTACTCTGTCAGCTGAATGCACACATTGACAACCATTCAGTTAGATAGCTCCGTTTTGGTTTTAGAAGCAGATATTTCTCTGTACAGCCTATGGTCCCATTCACTCGGGAATATCCCAACGCAGCTCCAAGAAGAAACGTGTTTCTGACTCGCTGAATCTCAACATAGATTCAACTCTCTTAGGTGAACGAACGCACAGCAGAGCAGTTTCAAGTAAACGTTTCTCCTGAGTTTTAGACGAAGTTTCCTGAGGTTTAGTACGTACGCCGGCATTGGGATGCAAATACCGGTTTTGCGATTCTGCACAGAAAGGGTTTGCAAACCGCTGAATCCACACGTCAGTTTAACTCTGTCAGTTGAATGCACACATTGTCAACCATTTTGTTAGACAGCTCCGTTTTGATTTTAGAAGCAGATATTTCGCTGTACAGACTATGGTCCCATTCACTCGGGAATATCCCAACACAGCTCCTAGAAGAAACGTGTTTCTGACTCGCTGAATCTCAACATAGATTCAACTCTCTTAGGTGAACGAATGCACAGCAGAGGAGTTTCAAGGAAACCTTTCTCCTGAGTTTTAGACGAACTTTCCTGAGGTTTAGTACGTATGCCGGCATTGGGCTGGAAATACCGGTATTGGGATTCTGAACAGAAAGGGTTTGCAAACCGCTGAATCCACACGTGAGTTTAACTCTGTCAGTTGAATGCACACATTGACAACCATTTTGTTAGACAGCTCCTTTTTTGTTTTAGAAGCAGATATTTCTCTGTACAGCCTATGGTCCCTTTCACTCGGGAATATCCCAACGCAGCTCCTAGAAGATACGTGTTTCTGACTCGCTGAATCTCAACATAGATTCAACTCTCTTAGGTGAACGAGTGCACAGCAGAACAGTTTCAAGGAAACCTTTCTCCTGAGTTTTAGACGAAGTTTCCTGCGGTTTAGGACGTATGCCGGCATTGGGATGGAAATACCGGTTTTGGGATTCTGCACAGAAAGGGTTTGCAAACCGCTGAATCCACACGTGAGTTTTACTCTGTCAGTTGAATGCACACATTGACAACCATTCAGTTAGATAGCTCCGTTTTGGTTTTAGAAGCAGATATTTCTCTGTACAGCCTATGGTCCCATTCACTCGGGAATATCCCAACCCAGCTCCTAGAAGAAACGTGTTTCTGACTCGCTGAATCTCAACATAGATTCAACTCCCTTAGGTGAACGAATGCACAGCAGAGCAGTTTCAAGGAAACGTTTCTCCTGAGTTTTAGACGAAGTTTCCGGCGGTTTAGTACGTATGCCGACATTGGCCTGGAAATACCGTTATTGGGATTCTGCACAGAAAGGGTTTGCCAACCGCTGAATCCACACGTGAGTTTAACTCTGTCAGTTGAATGCACACATTGACAACCATTCACTTAGATAGCTCCGTTTTGGTTTTAGAAGCAGATATTTCTCTGTACAGCCTATGCTCCCATTCACTCGGGAATATCCCAACACAGCTCCTAGAAGAAACGTGTTTCTGACTCGCTGTATCTCAACATAGATTCAACTCTCTTAGGTGAACGAACTCACAGCAGAGCAGTTTCAAGGAAACGTTTCTCCAGAGTTTTAGACGAAGTTTCCTGAGGTTTAGTACGTATGCTGGCATTAGGATGGAAATACCGGTTTTGCGATTCTGCACAGAAAGGGTTTGCAAACCGCTGAATCCACACGTGAGTTTAACTCTGTCAGTTGAATGCACACATTGACAACCATTTTGTTAGACAGCTCCGTTTTGGTTTTAGAAGCAGATATTTCTCTGTACAGCCTATGGACCCATTCACTCGGGAATATCCCAACGCGGCTCCTAGAAGAAACGTGTTTCTGACTCGCTGAATCTCAACATAGATTCAACTCTCTTAGGTGAACGAACGCACAGCAGAGCAGTTTCAAGGAAACGATTCTGCTGAGTTTTAGACCAAGTTTACTGCTGTTTAGTACGTATGCGGGCATTGGGATGGAAATACCGGTTTTGGGATTCTGCACAGAAACGGTTTGCAAACCGCTGAATCCTCACTTGAGTTTAACTCTGTCAGTTGAATGCGCACATTGACAAGCATTCAGTTAGATAGCTCCGTTTTGGTTTTAGAAGCAGATATTTCTCTGTACAGCCTATGGTCCCATTCACTCGGGAATATCACAACGCAGCTCCTAGAAGAAACGTGTTTCTGACTCGATGAATCTCAACATAGATTCAACTCTCTTAGGTGAAAGAACGCACAGCAGAGCAGTTTCAAGGAAACGTTTCTCCTGAGTTTTAGACGAAGTTTCCGGCGGTTTAGTACGTATGCTGGCATTGGGCTGGAAATACCGGTATTAGGATTCTGCACAGAAAGGGTTTGCAAACCGCTGAATCCACACGTGAGTTTAACTCTGTCAGTTGAATGCACACATTGACAACCATTCAGTTAGATAGCTCCGTTTTGGTTTTAGAAGCAGATATTTCTCTGTACAGCCTATGGTCCCATTCACTCGGGAATATCCCAACACAGCTCCTAGAAGAAACGTGTTTCTGACTCGCTGAATCTCAACATAGATTCAACTCTCTTAGTTGAACGAACGCACAGCAGAGCAGTTTCAAGGAAACGTTTCTCCTGAGTTTTAGACGAAGTTTCCTGTGGTTTAGGACGTATGCCGGCATTGGGATGGAAATACCGGTTTTGGGATTCTGCACAGAAAGGGTTTGCAAACCGCTGAATCCACACGTGAGTTTTACTCTGTCAGTTGAATGCACACATTGACAAACATTCAGTTAGATAGCTCCGTTTTGGTTTTAGAAGCAGATATTTCTCTGTACAGCCTATGGTCCAATTCACTCGGGAATATCCCAACGCAGCTCCAAGAAGAAACGTGTTTCTGACTCGCTGAATCTCAACATAGATACAACTCTCTTAGGTGAACGAACGCACAGCAGAGCAGTTTCAAGGAAACGTTTCTCCTGAGTTTTAGACGAAGTTTCCTGAGGTTTAGTACGTACGCCGGCATTGGGATGCAAATACCGGTTTTGCGATTCTGCACAGAAAGGGTTTGCAAACCGCTGAATCCACACGTCAGTTTAACTCTGTCAGTTGAATGCACACATTGTCAACCATTTTGTTAGACAGCTCCGTTTTGATTTTAGAAGCAGATATTTCGCTGTACAGACTATGGTCCCATTCACTCGGGAATATCCCAACACAGCTCCTAGAAGAAACGTGTTTCTGACTCGCTGAATCTCAACATAGATTCAACTCTCTTAGTTGAACGAACGCACAGCAGAGCAGTTTCCAGGAAACGATTCTGCTGAGTTTTAGACCAAGTTTACTGCTGTTTAGTACGTATGCGGGCATTGGGATGGAAATACCGGTTTTGGGATTCTGCACAGAAACGGTTTGCAAACCGCTGAATCCTCACGTGAGTTTAACTCTTTCCGTTGAATGCGCACATTGACAAGCATTCAGTTAGATAGCTCCGTTTTGGTTTTAGAAGCAGATATTTCTCTGTACAGCCTATGGTCCCATTCACTCGGGAATATCACAAGGCAGCTCCTAGAAGAAACGTGTTTCTGACTCGATGAATCTCAACATAGATTCAACTCTCTTAGGTGAACGAACGCACAGCAGAGCAGTTTCAAGGAAACGTTTCTCCTGAGTTTTAGACGAAGTTTCCGGCGGTTTAGTACGTATGCTGGCATTGGGCTGGAAATACCGGTATTGGGATCCTGCACAGAAAGGGTTTGCAAACCGTTGAATCCACACGTGAGTTTAACTCTGTCAGTTGAATGCACACATTGACAACCATTCAGTTAGATAGCTCCGTTTTGGTTTTAGAAGCAGATATTTCTCTGTACAGCCTATGGTCCCATTCACTCGGGAATATCCCAACACAGCTCCTAGAAGAAACGTGTTTCTGACTCGCTGAATCTCAACATAGATTCAACTCTCTTAGTTGAACGAACGCACAGCAGAGCAGTTTCAAGGAAACGTTTCTCCTGAGTTTTAGACGAAGTTTCCTGTGGTTTAGGACGTATGCCGGCATTGGGCTGGAAATACCGGTTTTGGGATTCTGCACAGAAAGGGTTTGCAAACCGCTGAATCCACACGTGAGTTTTACTCTGTCAGCTGAATGCACACATTGACAACCATTCACTTAGATAGATCCGTTTTGGTTTTAGAAGCAGATATTTCTCTGTACAGCCTATGGTCCCATTCACTCGGGAATATCCCAACGCAGCTCCAAGAAGAAACGTGTTTCTGACTCGCTGAATCTCAACATAGATTCAACTCTCTTAGGTGAACGAACGCACAGCAGAGCAGTTTCAAGTAAACGTTTCTCCTGAGTTTTAGACGAAGTTTCCTGAGGTTTAGTACGTATGCCGGCATTGGGATGCAAATACCGGTTTTGCGATTCTGCACAGAAAGGGTTTGCAAACCGCTGAATCCACACGTCTGTTTGACTCTGTCAGTTGAATACACACATTGACAACCATTCAGTTAGATAGCTCCGTTTTCGTTTTAGAAGCAGATATTTCTCTGTACAGCCTATGGTCCCATTCACTCGGGAATATCCCAACACAGCTCCTAGAAGAAACGTGTTTCTGACTCGCTGAATCTCAACATAGATTCAACTCTCTTAGGTGAACGAACGCACAGCAGAGCAGTTTCAAGGAAACATTTCTCCTGAGTTTTATACGAAGTTTCCTGCGGTTTTGGACGTATGCCGGCATTGGGCTGGAAATACCGGTTTTGGGATTCTGCACAGAAAGGGTTTGCAAACCGCTGAATCCACACGTGAGTTTAACTCTGTCAGTTGAATGCACACATTGACAACCATTTTGTTAGACAGCTCCTTTTTTGTTTTAGAAGCAGATATTTCTCTGTACAGCCTATGGTCCCATTCACTCGGGAATATCCCAACGCAGCTCCTAGAAGATACGTGTTTCTGACTCGCTGAATCTCAACATAGATTCAACTCTCTTAGGTGAACGAATGCACAGCAGAGCAGTTTCATGGAAACCTTTCTCCTGAATTTTAGACGGGGTTTCCTGCGGTTTAGGACGTATGCCGGCATTGGGATGGAAATACCGGTTTTGGGATTCTGCACAGAAAGGGTTTGCAAACCGCTGAATCCACACGTGAGTTTTACTCTGTCAGTTGAATGCACACATTGACAACCATTCAGTTAGATAGCTCCGTTTTGGTTTTAGAAGCAGATATTTCTCTGTACAGCCTATGGTCCCATTCACTCGGGAATATCCCAACCCAGCTCCTAGAAGAAACGTGTTTCTGACTCGCTGAATCTCAACATAGATTCAACTCCCTTAGGTGAACGAATGCACAGCAGAGCAGTTTCAAGGAAACGTTTCTCCTGAGTTTTAGACGAAGTTTCCGGCGGTTTAGTACGTATGCCGACATTGGGCTATAAATACCGGTATTGGGATTCTGCACAGAAAGGGTTTGCAAACCGCTGAATCCACACGTGAGTTTAACTCTGTCAGTTGAATGCACACATTGACAACCATTCACTTAGATAGCTCCGTTTTGGTTTTAGAAGCAGATATTTCTCTGTACAGCCTATGCTCCCATTCACTCGGGAATATCCCAACACAGCTCCTAGAAGAAACGTGTTTCTGACTCGCTGTATCTCAACATAGATTCAACTCTCTTAGGTGAACGAACTCACAGCAGAGCAGTTTCAAGGAAACGTTTCTCCTGAGTTTTAGACGAAGTTTCCTGAGGTTTAGTACGTATGCTGGCATTAGGATGGAAATACCGGTTTTGCGATTCTGCACAGAAAGGGTTTGCAAACCGCTGAATCCACACGTGAGTTTAACTCTGTCAGTTGAATGCACACATTGACAACCATTTTGTTAGACAGCTCCGTTTTGGTTTTAGAAGCAGATATTTCTCTGTACAGCCTATGGACCCATTCACTCGGGAATATCCCAACGCAGCTCCAAGAAGAAACGTGTTTCTGACTCGCTGAATCTCAACATAGATACAACTCTCTTAGGTGAACGTACGCACAGCAGAGCAGTTTCAAGGAAACGTTTCTCCTGAGTTTTAGACGAAGATTCCTGAGGTTTAGTACGTACGCCGGCATTGGGATGCAAATACCGGTTTTGCGATTCTGCACAGAAAGGGTTTGCAATCCGATGAATCCACACGTCAGTTTAACTCTGTCAGTTGAATGCACACATTGTCAACCATTTTGTTAGACAGCTCCGTTTTGATTTTAGAAGCAGATATTTCGCTGTACAGACTATGGTCCCATTCACTCGGGAATATCCCAACACAGCTCCTAGAAGAAACCTGTTTCTGACTCGCTGAATCTCAACATAGATTCAACTCTCTTAGGTGAACGAACGCACAGCAGAGCAGTTTCAAGGAAACGTTTCTCCTGAGTTTTAGACGAAGTTTCCTGAGGTTTAGGACGTATGCCGGCATTGGGATGGAAATACCGGTTTTGCGATTCTGCACAGAAAGAGTTTGCAAACCCCTGAATCCACACGTGAGTTTTACTCTGTCAGTTGAATGCACACATTGACAACCATTTTGTTAGACAGCTCCGTTTTGGTTTTAGAAGCAGATATTTCTCTGTACAGCCTATGGACCCATTCACTCGGGAATATCCCAACGCGGCTCGTAGAAGAAACGTGTTTCTGACTCGCTGAATCTCAACATAGATTCAACTCTCTTAGGTGAACGAACGCACAGCAGAGCAGTTTCAAGGAAACGATTCTGCTGAGTTTTAGACGAAGTATACTGCTGTTTAGTACGTATGCCGGCATTGAGATGGAAATACCGGTTTTGGGATTCTGAACAGAAACGGTTTGCAAACGGCTGAATCCTCACGTGAGTTTAACTCTGTCAGTTGAATGCGCACATTGACAGGCATTCAGTTAGATAGCTCCGTTTTGGTTTTAGAAGCAGATATTTCTCTGTACAGCCTATGGTCCCATTCACTCGGGAATATCACAAGGCAGCTCCTAGAAGAAACGTGTTTCTGACTCGATGAATCTCAACATAGATTCAACTCTCTTAGTTGAACGAACGCACAGAAGAGCAGTTTCAAGGAAACGTTTCTCCTGAGATTTAGACGAAGTTTCCTGTGGTTTAGGACGTATCCCGGCATTGGGCTGGAAATACCGGTTTTGGGATTCTGCACAGAAAGGGTTTGCAAACCGCTGAATCCACACGTGAGTTTTACTCTGTCAGTTGAATGAACACATTGACAACCATTCAGTTAGATAGCTCCGTTTTGGTTTTAGAAGCAGATATTTCTCTGTACAGCCTATGGTCCCATTCACTCGGGAATATCCCAACGCAGCTCCAAGAAGAAACGTGTTTCTGACTCGCTGAATCTCAACATAGATTCAACTCTCTTAGGTGAACGAACGCACAGCAGAGCAGTTTCAAGGAAACGTTTCTCCTGAGTTTTAGACGAAGTTTCCTGAGGTTTAGTACGTACGCCGGCATTGGGATGCAAATACCGGTTTTGCGATTCTGCACAGAAAGGGTTTGCAAACCGCTGAATCCACACGTCAGTTTAACTCTGTCAGTTGAATGCACACATTGTCAACCATTTTGTTAGACAGCTCCGTTTTGATTTTAGAAGCAGATATTTCGCTGTACAGACTATGGTCCCATTCACTCGGGAATATCCCAACACAGCTCCTAGAAGAAACGTGTTTCTGACTCGCTGAATCTCAACATAGATTCAACTCTCTTAGGTGAACGAATGCACAGCAGAGGAGTTTCAAGGAAACCTTTCTCCTGAGTTTTAGACGAACTTTCCTGAGGTTTAGTACGTATGCCGGCATTTGGCTGGAAATACCGGTATTGGGATTCTGCACAGAAAGGGTTTGCAAACCGCTGAATCCACACGTCAGTTTAACTCTGTCAGTTGAATGCACACATTGACAACCATTCAGTTAGATAGCTCCGTTTTGGTTTTAGAAGCAGATATTTCTCTGTACAGACTATGGTCCCATTCACTCGGGAATATCCCAGCACAGCTCCTAGAAGAAACGTGTTTCTGACTCGCTGAATCTCAACATAGATTCAACTCTCTTAGTTGAACGAACACACAGCGGAGCAGTTTCAAGGAAACGTTTCTCCTGAGTTTTAGAAGAAGTTTCCTGTGGTTTAGGACGCATGCCGGCATTGGGATGGAAATACCGGTTTTGGGATTCTGCACAGAAAGGGATTGCACACCGCTGAATCCACAGGTGAGTTTTACTCTGTCAGTTGAATGCACACATTGACAACCATTCAGTTAGATAGCTCCGTTTTGGTTTTAGAAGCAGATATTTCTCTGTACAGCCTATGGTCCCATTCACTCGGGAATATCCCAACGCAGCTCCAAGAAGAAACGTGTTTCTGACTCGCTGAATCTCAACATAGATACAACTCTCTTAGGTGAACGTACGCACAGCAGAGCAGTTTCAAGGAAACGTTTCTCCTGAGTTTTAGACGAAGATTCCTGAGGTTTAGTACGTACGCCGGCATTGGGATGCAAATACGGGTTTTGCGATTCTGCACAGAAAGGGTTTGCAATCCGATGAATCCACACGTCAGTTTAACTCTGTCAGTTGAATGCACACATTGTCAACCATTTTGTTAGACAGCTCCGTTTTGATTTTAGAAGCAGATATTTCGCTGTACAGACTATGGTCCCATTCACTCGGGAATATCCCAACGCAGCTCCAAGAAGAAACGTGTTTCTGACTCGCTGAATCTCAACATAGATTCAACTCTCTTAGTTGAACGAACGCACAGCAGAGCAGTTTCAAGGAAACGTTTCTCCTGAGTTTTAGACGAAGTTTCCTGAGGTTTAGTACGTACGCCGGCATTGGGATGCAAATACCGGTTTTGCGATTCTGCACAGAAAGGGTTTGCAAACCGCTGAATCCACACGTCAGTTTAACTCTGTCAGTTGAATGCACACATTGTCAACCATTTTGTTAGACAGCTCCGTTTTGATTTTAGAAGCAGATATTTCGCTATACAGACTATGGTCCCATTCACTCGGGAATATCCCAACACAGCTCCTAGAAGAAACGTGTTTCTGACTCGCTGAATCTCAACATAGATTCAACTCTCTTAGGTGAACGAATGCACAGCAGAGCAGTTTCAACGAAACCTTTCTCCTGAGTTTTAGACGAACTTTCCTGAGGTTTAGTACGTATGCCGGCATTGGGCTGGAAATACCGGTATTGGGATTCTGAACAGAAAGGGTTTGCAAACCGCTGAATCCACACGTGAGTTTAACTCTGTCAGTTGAATGCACACATTGACAACCATTTTGTTAGACAGCTCCTTTTTTGTTTTAGAAGCAGATATTTCTCTGTACAGCCTATTGTCCCATTCACTCGGGAATATCCCAACGCAGCTCCTAGAAGATACGTGTTTCTGACTCGCTGAATCTCAACATAGATTCAACTCTCTTAGGTGAACGAGTGCACAGCAGAGCAGTTTCAAGGAAACCTTTCTTCTGAGTTTTAGACGAAGTTTCCTGCGGTTTAGGACGTATGCCGGCATTGGGATGGAAATACCGGTTTTGGGATTCTGCACAGAAAGGGTTTGCAAACCGCTGAATCCACACGTGAGTTTTACTCTGTCAGTTGAATGCACACATTGACAACCATTCAGTTAGATACCTCCGTTTTGGTTTTAGAAGCAGATATTTCTCTGTACAGCCTATGGTCCCATTCACTCGGGAATATCCCAACCCAGCTCCTAGAAGAAACGTGTTTCTGACTCGCTGAATCTCAACATAGATTCAACTCCCTTAGGTGAACGAATGCACAGCAGAGCAGTTTCAAGGAAACGTTTCTCCTGAGTTTTAGACGAAGTTTCCGGCGGTTTAGTACGTATGCCGACATTGGTCTGGAAATACCGGTATTGGGATTCTGCACAGAAAGGGTTTGCCAACCGCTGAATCCACACGTGAGTTTAACTCTGTCAGTTGAATGCACACATTGACAACCATTCACTTAGATAGCTCCGTTTTGGTTTTAGAAGCAGATATTTCTCTGTACAGCCTATGCTCCCATTCACTCGGGAATATCCCAACACAGCTCCTAGAAGAAACGTGTTTCTGACTCGCTGTATCTCAACATAGATTCAACTCTCTTAGGTGAACGAACTCACAGCAGAGCAGTTTCAAGGAAACGTTTCTCCAGAGTTTTAGACGAAGTTTCCTGAGGTTTAGTACGTAGGCTGGCATTAGGATGGAAATACCGGTTTTGCGATTCTGCACAGAAAGGGTTTGCAAACCGCTGAATCCACACGTGAGTTTAACTCTGTCAGTTGAATGCACACATTGACAACCATTTTGTTAGACAGCTCCGTTTTGGTTTTAGAAGCAGATATTTCTCTGTACAGCCTATGCACCCATTCACTCGGGAATATCCCAACGCGGCTCCTAGAAGAAACGTGTTTCTGACTCGCTGAATCTCAACATAGATTCAACTCTCTTAGGTGAACGAACGCACAGCAGAGCAGTTTCAAGGAAACGATTCTGCTGAGTTTTAGACCAAGTTTACTGCTGTTTAGTACGTATGCGGTCATTGGGATGGAAATACCGGTTTTGGGATTCTGCACAGAAACGGTTTGCAAACCGCTGAATCCTCACTTGAGTTTAACTCTGTCAGTTGAATGCGCACATTGACAAGCATTCAGTTAGATAGCTCCGTTTTGGTTTTAGAAGCAGATATTTCTCTGTACAGCCTATGGTCCCATTCACTCAGGAATATCCCAACGCAGCTCCAAGAAGAAACGTGTTTCTGACTCGCTGAATCTCAACATAGATACAACTCTCTTAGGTGAACGAACGCACAGCAGAGCAGTTTCAAGGAAACGTTTCTCCTGAGTTTTAGACGAAGTTTCCTGAGGTTTAGTACGTACGCCGGCATTGGGATGCAAATACCGGTTTTGCGATTCTGCACAGAAAGGGTTTGCAAACCGCTGAATCCACACGTCAGTTTAACTCTGTCAGTTGAATGCACACATTGTCAACCATTTTGTTAGACAGCTCCGTTTTGATATTAGAAGCAGATATTTCGCTGTACAGACTATGGTCCCATTCACTCGGGAATATCCCAACACAGCTCCTAGAAGAAACGTCTTTCTGACTCGCTGAATCTCAACATAGATTCAACTCTCTTAGGTGAACGAACGCACAGCAGAGCAGTTTCAAGGAAACGTTTCTCCTGAGTTTTAGACGAAGTTTCCTGAGGTTTAGTACGTATGCCGGCATTGGGATGGAAATACCGGTTTTGCGATTCTGCACAGAAAGAGTTTGCAAACCCCTGAATCCACACGTGAGTTTTACTCTGTCAGTTGAATGCACACATTGACAACCATTTTGTTAGACAGCTCCGTTTTGGTTTTAGAAGCAGATATTTCTCTGTACAGCCTATGGACCCATTCACTCGGGAATATCCCAACGCGGCTCGTAGAAGAAACGTGTTTCTGACTCGCTGAATCTCAACATAGATTCAACTCTCTTAGGTGAACGAACGCACAGCAGAGCAGTTTCAAGGAGACGATTCTGCTGAGTTTTAGACGAAGTATACTGCTGTTTAGTACGTATGCCGGCATTGAGATGGAAATACCGGTTTTGGGATTCTGCACAGAAACGGTTTGCAAACCGCTGAATCCTCACGTGAGTTTATCTCTGTCAGTTGAATGCGCACATTGACAAGCATTCAGTAAGATAGCTCCGTTTTGGTTTTAGAAGCAGATATTTCTCTGTACAGCCTATGGTCCCATTCACTCGGGAATATCACAAGGCAGCTCCTAGAAGAAACGTGTTTCTGACTCGATGAATCTCAACATAGATTCAACTCTCTTAGTTGAACGAACGCACAGCAGAGCAGTTTCAAGGAAACGTTTCTCCTGAGTTTTAGACGAAGTTTCCTGTGGTTTAGGACGTATGCCGGCATTGGGCTGGAAATACCGGTTTTGGGATTCTGCACAGAAACGGTTTGCAAACCGCTGAATCCACACGTGAGTTTTACTCTGTCAGTTGAATGCACACATTGAAAACCATTCACTTAGATAGCTCCGTTTTGGTTTTAGAAGCAGATATTTCTCTGTACAGCCTATGGTCCCATTCACTCGGGAATATCCCAACCCAGCTCCTAGAACAAACATGTTTCTGACTCGATGAATCTCCACATAGATTCAATTCTCTTAGGTGAACGAATGCACAGCAGAGCAGTTTCAAGGAAACGTTTCTCCTGAGTTTTAGACGAAGTTTCCTGCGGTTTAGGACGTATGCGGCATTGGGCTGGAAATACCGGTTTTGGGATTCTGCACAGAAAGGGTTTGCAAACCGCTGAATCCACACGTGAGTTTTACTCTGTCAGTTGAATGCACACATTGACAACCATTTTGTTAGACAGCTCCGTTTTGGTTTTAGAAGCAGATATTTCGCTGTACAGCCTATGGTCCCATTCACTCGGGAATATCCCAACGCAGCTCCTAGAAGAAACGTGTTTCTGACTCGCTGAATCTCAACATAGATTCAACTCTCTTAGATGAACGAACGCACAGCAGAGCACTTTCAAGGAAACGATTCTCCTGAGTTTTAGACCAAGTTTACTGCTGTTTAGTACGTATGCCGGCATTGGGATGGAAATACCGGTTTTGGCATTCTGCACAGAATCGGTTTGCAAACCACTGAATGCACACGTGAGTTTAACTCTGTCAGTTGAATGCGCACATTGACAAGCATTCAGTTAGATAGCTCCGTTTTGGTTTTAGAAGCAGATATTTCTCTGTACAGCCTATGGTCCCATTCACTCGGGAATATCCCAACGCAGCTCCTAGAAGAAACGTGTTTCTGACTCGCTGAATCTCAACATAGATTCAACTCTCTTAGGTGAACGAACGCACAGCAGAGCAGTTTCAAGGAAACGTTTCTCCTGAGTTTTAGACGAAGTTTCCTGCGGTTTAACACGTATGCCGGCATTGGACTGAAAATACCGGTTTTGGGATTCTGCAAAGAAAGGGTTTGCAAACCGCTGAATCCACACGTGAGTTTAACTCTGTCAGTTGAATGCACACATTGACAACCATTCAGTTAGATAGCTCCGTTTTGGTTTTAGAAGCTGATATTTCTCTGTACAGCCTATGGTCCCATTCACTCGGGAATATCCCAACACAGCTCCTAGAAGAAACGTGTTTCTGACTCGCTGTATCTCAACATAGATTCAACTCTCTTAGGTGAACGAACTCACAGCAGAGGAGTTTCAAGGAAACGTTTCTCCTGAGTTTTAGACGAAGTTTCCTGAGGTTTAGTACGTATGCCGGCATTGGGATGGAAATACCGGTTTTGCGATTCTGCACAGAAAGGGTTTGCAAACCGCTGAATCCACACGTGAGTTTAACTCTGTCAGTTGAATGCACACATTGACAACCATTTTGTTAGACAGCTCCGTTTCGGTTTTAGAAGCAGATATTTCGCTGTACAGCCTATGGTCCCATTCACTCGGGAATATCCCAACGCAGCTCCTAGAAGAAACGTGTTTCTGACTCGCTGAATCTCAACATAGATTCAACTCTCTTAGGTGAACGAACGCACAGCACAGCGGTTTCAAGGAAACGATTCTCCTGAGTTTTAGACCAAGTTTACTGCTGTTTAGTACGTATGCCGGCATTGGGATGGAAATACTGGTTTTGGGATTCTGCACAGAAACGGTTTGCAAACCGCTGAATGCACACGTGAGTTTAACTCTGTCACTTGAATGCACACAATGACAACCATTCAGTTAGATAGCTCCGTTTTGGTTTTAGAAGCAGATATTTCTCTGTACAGCCTATGGTCCCATTCACTCGGGAATATCCCAAGGCAGCTCCTAGAAGAAACGTGTTTCTGACTCGCTGAATCTCAACATAGATTCAATTCTCTTAGGTGAACGAATGCACAGCAGAGCAGTTTCAAGGAAACATTTCTCCTGAGTTTTAGACGAAGTTTCCTGCGGTTTAGGACGTATGCCGGCATTGGGCTGGAAATACCGGTTTTGGGATTCTGCACAGAAAGGGTTTGCAAACCGCTGAATCCACACGTGAGTTTTACTCTGTCAGTTGAATGCACACATTGACAACCATTCAGTTAGATAGATCCGATTTGGTTTTAGAAGCAGATATTTCTCTGTACAGCCTATGGTCCCATTCACTCCGGAATATCCCAACGCAGCTCCAAGAAGAAACGTGTTTCTGACTCGCTGAATCTCAACATAGATTCAACTCTCTTAGGTGAACGAACGCACAGCAGAGCAGTTTCAAGGAAACGTTTCTCCTGAGTTTTAGACGAAGTTTCCTGAGGTTTAGGACGTATGCCGGCATTGGGATGCAAATACCGGTTTTGCGATTCTGCACAGAAAGTGTTTGCAAACCGCTGAATCCACACGTCAGTTTAAGTCTCTCAGTTGAATGCACACATTGTCAACCATTTTGTTAGACAGCTCCGTTTTGATTTTAGAAGCAGATATTTCGCTGTACAGACTATGGTCCCATTCACTCGGGAATATCCCAACACAGCTCCTAGAAGAAACGTGTTTCTGACTCGCTGAATCTCAACATAGATTCAACTCTCTTAGGTGAACGAACGCACTGCAGAGCAGTTTCAAGGAAACGATTCTCCTGAGTTTTAGACCAAGTTTACTGCTGTTTAGTACGTATGCCGGCATTGGGATGGAAATACCGGTTTTGGCATTCTGCACAGAAACGGTTTGCAAACCGCTGAATGCACACGAGAGTTTAACTCTGTCAGTTGAATGCGCACATTGACAAGCATTCAGTTAGATAGCTCCGTTTTGGTTTTAGAAGCAGATATTTCTCTGTACAGTCTATGGTCCCATTCACTCGGGAATATCCCAACGCAGCTCCTAGAAGAAACGTGTTTCTGACTCGCTGAATCTCAACATAGATTCAACTCTCTTAGGTGAACGAACGCACAGCAGATCAGTTTCAAGGAAACGTTTCTCCTGAGTTTTAGACGAAGTTTCCGGCGGTTTAGTACGTATGCCGACATTGGGCTGGAAATACCGGTATTGGTATTCTGCACAGAAAGGGTTTGCAAACCGCTGAATCCACAAGTGAGTTTAACTCTGTCAGTTGAATGCACACTTTGACAACCATTCAGTTAGATAGCTCCGTTTTGGTTTTAGAAGCAGATACTTCTCTGTACAGCCTATGCTCCCATTCACTCGGGAATATCCAAACACAGCTCCTAGAAGAAACGTGTTTCTGACTCGCTGTATCTCAACATAGATTCAACTCTCTTAGGTGAACGAACTCACAGCAGAGCAGTTTCAAGGAAACGTTTCTCCTGAGTTTTAGACGAAGTTTCCTGAGGTTTAGTACGTATGCCGGCATTAGGATGGAAATACCGGTTTTGCGATTCTGCACAGAAAGGGTTTGCAAACCGCTGAATCCACACGTGAGTTTAACTCTGTCAGTTGAATGCACACATTGACAACCATTCAGTTAGATAGCTCCGTTTTGGTTTTAGAAGCAGATATTTCTCTGTACAGCCTATGGTCCCATTCACTCGGGAATATCCCAACACAGCTCCTAGAAGAAACGTGTTTCTGACTCGCTGAATCTCAACAAAGATTCAACTCTCTTAGGTGAACGAACGCACTGCAGAGCAGTTTCAAGGAAACGTTTCTCCTGAGTTTTGGACGAAGTTTCCGGCGGTTTAGTACGTATGCCGACATTAGGCTGGAAATACCGGTATTGGGATTCTGCACAGAAAGGGTTTTAAACCGCTGAATCCACACGTGAGTTTAACTCTGTCAGTTGAATACACACATTGACAACCATTCAGTTAGATAGCTCCGTTTTGGTTTTAGAAGCAGATATTTCTCTGTACAGCCTATGGTCCCATTCACTCGGGAATATCCCAACACAGCTCCTAGAAGAAACGTGTTTCTGACTCGCTGAATCTCAACATAGATTCAACTCTCTTAGGTGAACGAACGCACAGCAGAGCAGTTTCAAGGAAACGATTCTCCTGAGTTTCAGACCAAGTTTACTGCTGTTTAGTATGTATGCCGGCATTGGGATGGAAATACCGGTATTGGGATTCTCCACAGAAACGGTTTGCAAACCGCTGAATCCACACGTGAGTTTAACTCTGTCAGTTGAATGCACACATTGACAACCATTCAGTTAGATAGCTCCGTTTTGGTTTTAGAAGCAGATATTTCTCTGTACAGCCTATGGTCCCATTCACTCGGGAATATCCCAACACAGCTCCTAGAAGAAACGTGTTTCTGACTCGCTGAATCTCAACATAGATTCAACTCTCTTTGGTGAACGAACGCACAGCAGAGCAGTTTCAAGGAAACGATTCTCCTGAGTTTCAGACCAAGTTTACTGCTGTTTAGTACGTATGCCGGCATTGGGATGGAAATACCGGTTTTGGGATTCTGCACAGAAACGGTTTGCAAACCGCTGAATCCTCACGTGAGTTTAACTCTGTAAGTTGAATGCACACATTGACAAGCATTCAGTTAGATAGCTCCGTTTTGGTTTTAGAAGCAGATATTTCTCTGTACAGCCTATGGTCCCATTCACTCGGGAATATCCCAACACAGCTCCTAGAAGAAACGTGTTTCTGACTCGCTGAATCTCAACATAGATTCAACTCTCTTAGGTGAACGAACGCACAGCAGAGCAGTTTCAAGGAAACGTTTCTCCTGAGTTTTAGACGAAGTTTCCTGAGGTTTAGTACGTATGCCGGCATTGGGCTAGAAATACCGGTATTGGGATTCTGCACAGAAAGGGTTTGCAAACCGCTGAATCCACAAGTGAGTTTAACTCTGTCAGTTGAATGCACACTTTGACAACCATTCAGTTAGATAGCTCCGTTTTGGTTTTAGAAGCAGATACTTCTCTGTACAGCCTATGCTCCCATTCACTCGGGAATATCCAAACACAGCTCCTAGAAGAAACGTGTTTCTGACTCGCTGTATCTCAACATAGATTCAACTCTCTTAGGTGAACGAACTCACAGCAGAGCAGTTTCAAGGAAACGTTTCTCCTGAGTTTTAGACGAAGTTTCCTGAGGTTTAGTACGTATGCCGGCATTAGGATGGAAATACCGGTTTTGCGATTCTGCACAGAAAGGGTTTGCAAACCGCTGAATCCACACGTGAGTTTAACTCTGTCAGTTGAATGCACACATTGACAACCATTCAGTTAGATAGCTCCGTTTTGGTTTTAGAAGCAGATATTTCTCTGTACAGCCTATGGTCCCATTCACTCGGGAATATCCCAACACAGCTCCTAGAAGAAACGTGTTTCTGACTCGCTGAATCTCAACATAGATTCAACTCTCTTAGGTGAACGAACGCACTGCAGAGCAGTTTCAAGGAAACGTTTCTCCTGAGTTTTGGACGAAGTTTCCGGCGGTTTAGTACGTATGCCGACATTAGGCTGGAAATACCGGTATTGGGATTCTGCACAGAAAGGGTTTTAAACCGCTGAATCCACACGTGAGTTTAACTCTGTCAGTTGAATACACACGTTGACAACCATTCAGTTAGATAGCTCCGTTTTGGTTTTAGAAGCAGATATTTCTCTGTACAGCCTATGGTCCCATTCACTCGGGAATATCCCAACACAGCTCCTAGAAGAAACGTGTTTCTGACTCGCTGAATCTCAACATAGATTCAACTCTCTTAGGTGAACGAACGCACAGCAGAGCAGTTTCAAGGAAACGATTCTCCTGAGTTTCAGACCAAGTTTACTGCTGTTTAGTATGTATGCCGGCATTGGGATGGAAATACCGGTATTGGGATTCTGCACAGAAACGGTTTGCAAACCGCTGAATCCACACGTGAGTTTAACTCTGTCAGTTGAATGCACACATTGACAACCATTCAGTTAGATAGCTCCGTTTTGGTTTTAGAAGCAGATATTTCTCTGTACAGCCTATGGTCCCATTCACTCGGGAATATCCCAACACAGCTCCTAGAAGAAACGTGTTTCTGACTCGCTGAATCTCAACATAGATTCAACTCTCTTAGGTGAACGAACGCACAGCAGAGCAGTTTCAAGGAAACGATTCTCCTGAGTTTCAGACCAAGTTTACTGCTGTTTAGTACGTATGCCGGCATTGGGATGGAAATACCGGTTTTGGGATTCTGCACAGAAACGGTTTGCAAACCGCTGAATCCTCACGTGAGTTTAACTCTGTAAGTTGAATGCACACATTGACAAGCATTCAGTTAGATAGCTCCGTTTTGGTTTTAGAAGCAGATATTTCTCTGTACAGCCTATGGTCCCATTCACTCGGGAATATCCCAACACAGCTCCTAGAAGAAACGTGTTTCTGACTCGCTGAATCTCAACATAGATTCAACTCTCTTAGGTGAACGAACGCACAGCAGAGCAGTTTCAAGGAAACGTTTCTCCTGAGTTTTAGACGAAGTTTCCTGAGGTTTAGTACGTATGCCGGCATTGGGATGCAAATACCGGTTTTGCGATTCTGCACAGAAAGGGTTTGCAAACCGCTGAATCCACACGTCAGTTTAACTCTGTCAGTTGAACGCACACATTGTCAACCATTTTGTTAGACTGCTCCGTTTTGATTTTAGAAGCAGATATTTCGCTGTACAGCCTATGGTCCCATTCACTCGGGAATATCCCAACGCAGCTCCAGGAAGAAACGTGTTTCTGACTCGCTGAATCTCAACATAGATTCAACTCTCTTAGGTGAACGAACGCACAGCAGAGCAGTTTCAAGGAAACGTTTCTCCTGAGTTTTAGACGAAGTTTCCTGAGGTTTAGTACGTATGCCGGCATTGGGCTGGAAATACCGGTATTGGGATTCTGCACAGAAAGGGTTTGCAAACCGCTGAATCCACAAGTTAGTTTAACTCTGTCAGTTGAATGCACACTTTGACAACCATTCAGTTAGATAGCTCCGTTTTGGTTTTAGAAGCAGATACTTCTCTGTACAGCCTATGCTCCCATTCACTCGGGAATATCCAAACACAGCTCCTAGAAGAAACGTGTTTCTGACTCGCTGTATCTCAACATAGATTCAACTCTCTTAGGTGAACGAACTCACAGCAGAGCAGTTTCAAGGAAACGTTTCTCCTGAGTTTTGGACGAAGTTTCCGGCGGTTTAGTACGTATGCCGACATTAGGCTGGAAATACCGGTATTGGGATTCTGCACATAAAGCGTTTTAAACCGCTGAATCCACACGTGAGTTTAACTCTGTCAGTTGAATACACACATTGACAACCATTCAGTTAGATAGCTCCGTTTTGGTTTTAGAAGCAGATATTTCTCTGTACAGCCTATGGTCCCATTCACTCGGGAATATCCCAACACAGCTCCTAGAAGAAACGTGTTTCTGACTCGCTGAATCTCAACATAGATTCAACTCTCTTAGGTGAACGAACGCACAGCAGAGCAGTTTCAAGGAAACGATTCTCCTGAGTTTCAGACCAAGTTTACTGCTGTTTAGTATGTATGCCGGCATTGGGATGGAAATACCGGTATTGGGATTCTGCACAGAAACGGTTTGCAAACCGCTGAATCCACACGTGAGTTTAACTCTGTCAGTTGAATGCACACATTGACAACCATTCAGTTAGATAGCTCCGTTTTGGTTTTAGAAGCAGATATTTCTCTGTACAGCCTATGGTCCCATTCACTCGGGAATATCCCAACACAGCTCCTAGAAGAAACGTGTTTCTGACTCGCTGAATATCAACATAGATTCAACTCTCTTAGGTGAACGAACGCACAGCAGAGCAGTTTCAAGGAAACGATTCTCCTGAGTTTCAGACCAAGTTTACTGCTGTTTAGTACGTATGCCGGCATTGGGATGGAAATACCGGTTTTGGGATTCTGCACAGAAACGGTTTGCAAACCGCTGAATCCTCACGTGAGTTTAACTCTGTAAGTTGAATGCACACATTGACAAGCATTCAGTTAGATAGCTCCGTTTTGGTTTTAGAAGCAGATATTTCTCTGTACAGCCTATGGTCCCATTCACTCGGGAATATCCCAACACAGCTCCTAGAAGAAACGTGTTTCTGACTCGCTGAATCTCAACATAGATTCAACTCTCTTAGGTGAACGAACGCACAGCAGAGCAGTTTCAAGGAAACATTTCTCCTGAGTTTTAGACGAAGTTTCCTGAGGTTTAGGACGTATGCCGGCATTGGGATGCAAATACCGGTTTTGCGATTCTGCACAGAAAGTGTTTGCAAACCGCTGAATCCACACGTCAGTTTAAGTCTCTCAGTTGAATGCACACATTGTCAACCATTTTGTTAGACAGCTCCGTTTTGATTTTAGAAGCAGATATTTCGCTGTACAGACTATGGTCCCATTCACTCGGGAATATCCCAACACAGCTCCTAGAAGAAACGTGTTTCTGACTCGCTGAATCTCAACATAGATTCAACTCTCTTAGGTGAACGAACGCACTGCAGAGCAGTTTCAAGGAAACGATTCTCCTGAGTTTTAGACCAAGTTTACTGCTGTTTAGTACGTATGCCGGCATTGGGATGGAAATACCGGTTTTGGCATTCTGCACAGAAACGGTTTGCAAACCGCTGAATGCACACGAGAGTTTAACTCTGTCAGTTGAATGCGCACATTGACAAGCATTCAGTTAGATAGCTCCGTTTTGGTTTTAGAAGCAGATATTTCTCTGTACAGTCTATGGTCCCATTCACTCGGGAATATCCCAACGCAGCTCCTAGAAGAAACGTGTTTCTGACTCGCTGAATCTCAACATAGATTCAACTCTCTTAGGTGAACGAACGCACAGCAGATCAGTTTCAAGGAAACGTTTCTCCTGAGTTTTAGACGAAGTTTCCGGCGGTTTAGTACGTATGCCGACATTGGGCTGGAAATACCGGTATTGGTATTCTGCACAGAAAGGGTTTGCAAACCGCTGAATCCACAAGTGAGTTTAACTCTGTCAGTTGAATGCACACTTTGACAACCATTCAGTTAGATAGCTCCGTTTTGGTTTTAGAAGCAGATACTTCTCTGTACAGCCTATGCTCCCATTCACTCGGGAATATCCAAACACAGCTCCTAGAAGAAACGTGTTTCTGACTCGCTGTATCTCAACATAGATTCAACTCTCTTAGGTGAACGAACTCACAGCAGAGCAGTTTCAAGGAAACGTTTCTCCTGAGTTTTAGACGAAGTTTCCTGAGGTTTAGTACGTATGCCGGCATTAGGATGGAAATACCGGTTTTGCGATTCTGCACAGAAAGGGTTTGCAAACCGCTGAATCCACACGTGAGTTTAACTCTGTCAGTTGAATGCACACATTGACAACCATTCAGTTAGATAGCTCCGTTTTGGTTTTAGAAGCAGATATTTCTCTGTACAGCCTATGGTCCCATTCACTCGGGAATATCCCAACACAGCTCCTAGAAGAAACGTGTTTCTGACTCGCTGAATCTCAACAAAGATTCAACTCTCTTAGGTGAACGAACGCACTGCAGAGCAGTTTCAAGGAAACGTTTCTCCTGAGTTTTGGACGAAGTTTCCGGCGGTTTAGTACGTATGCCGACATTAGGCTGGAAATACCGGTATTGGGATTCTGCACAGAAAGGGTTTTAAACCGCTGAATCCACACGTGAGTTTAACTCTGTCAGTTGAATACACACATTGACAACCATTCAGTTAGATAGCTCCGTTTTGGTTTTAGAAGCAGATATTTCTCTGTACAGCCTATGGTCCCATTCACTCGGGAATATCCCAACACAGCTCCTAGAAGAAACGTGTTTCTGACTCGCTGAATCTCAACATAGATTCAACTCTCTTAGGTGAACGAACGCACAGCAGAGCAGTTTCAAGGAAACGATTCTCCTGAGTTTCAGACCAAGTTTACTGCTGTTTAGTATGTATGCCGGCATTGGGATGGAAATACCGGTATTGGGATTCTCCACAGAAACGGTTTGCAAACCGCTGAATCCACACGTGAGTTTAACTCTGTCAGTTGAATGCACACATTGACAACCATTCAGTTAGATAGCTCCGTTTTGGTTTTAGAAGCAGATACTTCTCTGTACAGCCTATGGTCCCATTCACTCGGGAATATCCCAACACAGCTCCTAGAAGAAACGTGTTTCTGACTCGCTGAATCTCAACATAGATTCAACTCTCTTTGGTGAACGAACGCACAGCAGAGCAGTTTCAAGGAAACGATTCTCCTGAGTTTCAGACCAAGTTTACTGCTGTTTAGTACGTATGCCGGCATTGGGATGGAAATACCGGTTTTGGGATTCTGCACAGAAACGGTTTGCAAACCGCTGAATCCTCACGTGAGTTTAACTCTGTAAGTTGAATGCACACATTGACAAGCATTCAGTTAGATAGCTCCGTTTTGGTTTTAGAAGCAGATATTTCTCTGTACAGCCTATGGTCCCATTCACTCGGGAATATCCCAACACAGCTCCTAGAAGAAACGTGTTTCTGACTCGCTGAATCTCAACATAGATTCAACTCTCTTAGGTGAACGAACGCACAGCAGAGCAGTTTCAAGGAAACGTTTCTCCTGAGTTTTAGACGAAGTTTCCTGAGGTTTAGTACGTATGCCGGCATTGGGCTAGAAATACCGGTATTGGGATTCTGCACAGAAAGGGTTTGCAAACCGCTGAATCCACAAGTGAGTTTAACTCTGTCAGTTGAATGCACACTTTGACATCCATTCAGTTAGATAGCTCCGTTTTGGTTTTAGAAGCAGATACTTCTCTGTACAGCCTATGCTCCCATTCACTCGGGAATATCCAAACACAGCTCCTAGAAGAAACGTGTTTCTGACTCGCTGTATCTCAACATAGATTCAACTCTCTTAGGTGAACGAACTCACAGCAGAGCAGTTTCAAGGAAACGTTTCTCCTGAGTTTTAGACGAAGTTTCCTGAGGTTTAGTACGTATGCCGGCATTAGGATGGAAATACCGGTTTTGCGATTCTGCACAGAAAGGGTTTGCAAACCGCTGAATCCACACGTGAGTTTAACTCTGTCAGTTGAATGCACACATTGACAACCATTCAGTTAGATAGCTCCGTTTTGGTTTTAGAAGCAGATATTTCTCTGTACAGCCTATGGTCCCATTCACTCGGGAATATCCCAACACAGCTCCTAGAAGAAACGTGTTTCTGACTCGCTGAATCTCAACATAGATTCAACTCTCTTAGGTGAACGAACGCACTGCAGAGCAGTTTCAAGGAAACGTTTCTCCTGAGTTTTGGACGAAGTTTCCGGCGGTTTAGTACGTATGCCGACATTAGGCTGGAAATACCGGTATTGGGATTCTGCACAGAAAGGGTTTTAAACCGCTGAATCCACACGTGAGTTTAACTCTGTCAGTTGAATACACACGTTGACAACCATTCAGTTAGATAGCTCCGTTTTGGTTTTAGAAGCAGATATTTCTCTGTACAGCCTATGGTCCCATTCACTCGGGAATATCCCAACACAGCTCCTAGAAGAAACGTGTTTCTGACTCGCTGAATCTCAACATAGATTCAACTCTCTTAGGTGAACGAACGCACAGCAGAGCAGTTTCAAGGAAACGATTCTCCTGAGTTTCAGACCAAGTTTACTGCTGTTTAGTATGTATGCCGGCATTGGGATGGAAATACCGGTATTGGGATTCTGCACAGAAACGGTTTGCAAACCGCTGAATCCACACGTGAGTTTAACTCTGTCAGTTGAATGCACACATTGACAACCATTCAGTTAGATAGCTCCGTTTTGGTTTTAGAAGCAGATATTTCTCTGTACAGCCTATGGTCCCATTCACTCGGGAATATCCCAACACAGCTCCTAGAAGAAACGTGTTTCTGACTCGCTGAATCTCAACATAGATTCAACTCTCTTAGGTGAACGAACGCACAGCAGAGCAGTTTCAAGGAAACGATTCTCCTGAGTTTCAGACCAAGTTTACTGCTGTTTAGTACGTATGCCGGCATTGGGATGGAAATACCGGTTTTGGGATTCTGCACAGAAACGGTTTGCAAACCGCTGAATCCTCACGTGAGTTTAACTCTGTAAGTTGAATGCACACATTGACAAGCATTCAGTTAGATAGCTCCGTTTTGGTTTTAGAAGCAGATATTTCTCTGTACAGCCTATGGTCCCATTCACTCGGGAATATCCCAACACAGCTCCTAGAAGAAACGTGTTTCTGACTCGCTGAATCTCAACATAGATTCAACTCTCTTAGGTGAACGAACGCACAGCAGAGCAGTTTCAAGGAAACGTTTCTCCTGAGTTTTAGACGAAGTTTCCTGAGGTTTAGTACGTATGCCGGCATTGGGATGCAAATACCGGTTTTGCGATTCTGCACAGAAAGGGTTTGCAAACCGCTGAATCCACACGTCAGTTTAACTCTGTCAGTTGAACGCACACATTGTCAACCATTTTGTTAGACTGCTCCGTTTTGATTTTAGAAGCAGATATTTCGCTGTACAGCCTATGGTCCCATTCACTCGGGAATATCCCAACGCAGCTCCAGGAAGAAACGTGTTTCTGACTCGCTGAATCTCAACATAGATTCAACTCTCTTAGGTGAACGAACGCACAGCAGAGCAGTTTCAAGGAAACGTTTCTCCTGAGTTTTAGACGAAGTTTCCTGAGGTTTAGTACGTATGCCGGCATTGGGCTGGAAATACCGGTATTGGGATTCTGCACAGAAAGGGTTTGCAAACCGCTGAATCCACAAGTGAGTTTAACTCTGTCAGTTGAATGCACACTTTGACAACCATTCAGTTAGATAGCTCCGTTTTGGTTTTAGAAGCAGATACTTCTCTGTACAGCCTATGCTCCCATTCACTCGGGAATATCCAAACACAGCTCCTAGAAGAAACGTGTTTCTGACTCGCTGTATCTCAACATAGATTCAACTCTCTTAGGTGAACGAACGCACTGCAGAGCAGTTTCAAGGAAACGTTTCTCCTGAGTTTTGGACGAAGTTTCCGGCGGTTTAGTACGTATGCCGACATTAGGCTGGAAATACCGGTATTGGGATTCTGCACAGAAAGGGTTTTAAACCGCTGAATCCACACGTGAGTTTAACTCTGTCAGTTGAATACACACGTTGACAACCATTCAGTTAGATAGCTCCGTTTTGGTTTTAGAAGCAGATATTTCTCTGTACAGCCTATGGTCCCATTCACTCGGGAATATCCCAACACAGCTCCTAGAAGAAACGTGTTTCTGACTCGCTGAATCTCAACATAGATTCAACTCTCTTAGGTGAACGAACGCACAGCAGAGCAGTTTCAAGGAAACGATTCTCCTGAGTTTCAGACCAAGTTTACTGCTGTTTAGTATGTATGCCGGCATTGGGATGGAAATACCGGTATTGGGATTCTGCACAGAAACGGTTTGCAAACCGCTGAATCCACACGTGAGTTTAACTCTGTCAGTTGAATGCACACATTGACAACCATTCAGTTAGATAGCTCCGTTTTGGTTTTAGAAGCAGATATTTCTCTGTACAGCCTATGGTCCCATTCACTCGGGAATATCCCAACACAGCTCCTAGAAGAAACGTGTTTCTGACTCGCTGAATCTCAACATAGATTCAACTCTCTTAGGTGAACGAACGCACAGCAGAGCAGTTTCAAGGAAACGATTCTCCTGAGTTTCAGACCAAGTTTACTGCTGTTTAGTACGTATGCCGGCATTGGGATGGAAATACCGGTTTTGGGATTCTGCACAGAAACGGTTTGCAAACCGCTGAATCCTCACGTGAGTTTAACTCTGTAAGTTGAATGCACACATTGACAAGCATTCAGTTAGATAGCTCCGTTTTGGTTTTAGAAGCAGATATTTCTCTGTACAGCCTATGGTCCCATTCACTCGGGAATATCCCAACACAGCTCCTAGAAGAAACGTGTTTCTGACTCGCTGAATCTCAACATAGATTCAACTCTCTTAGGTGAACGAACGCACAGCAGAGCAGTTTCAAGGAAACGTTTCTCCTGAGTTTTAGACGAAGTTTCCTGAGGTTTAGTACGTATGCCGGCATTGGGATGCAAATACCGGTTTTGCGATTCTGCACAGAAAGGGTTTGCAAACCGCTGAATCCACACGTCAGTTTAACTCTGTCAGTTGAACGCACACATTGTCAACCATTTTGTTAGACTGCTCCGTTTTGATTTTAGAAGCAGATATTTCGCTGTACAGCCTATGGTCCCATTCACTCGGGAATATCCCAACGCAGCTCCAGGAAGAAACGTGTTTCTGACTCGCTGAATCTCAACATAGATTCAACTCTCTTAGGTGAACGAACGCACAGCAGAGCAGTTTCAAGGAAACGTTTCTCCTGAGTTTTAGACGAAGTTTCCTGAGGTTTAGTACGTATGCCGGCATTGGGCTGGAAATACCGGTATTGGGATTCTGCACAGAAAGGGTTTGCAAACCGCTGAATCCACAAGTGAGTTTAACTCTGTCAGTTGAATGCACACTTTGACAACCATTCAGTTAGATAGCTCCGTTTTGGTTTTAGAAGCAGATACTTCTCTGTACAGCCTATGCTCCCATTCACTCGGGAATATCCAAACACAGCTCCTAGAAGAAACGTGTTTCTGACTCGCTGTATCTCAACATAGATTCAACTCTCTTAGGTGAACGAACTCACAGCAGAGCAGTTTCAAGGAAACGTTTCTCCTGAGTTTTGGACGAAGTTTCCGGCGGTTTAGTACGTATGCCGACATTAGGCTGGAAATACCGGTATTGGGATTCTGCACATAAAGCGTTTTAAACCGCTGAATCCACACGTGAGTTTAACTCTGTCAGTTGAATACACACATTGACAACCATTCAGTTAGATAGCTCCGTTTTGGTTTTAGAAGCAGATATTTCTCTGTACAGCCTATGGTCCCATTCACTCGGGAATATCCCAACACAGCTCCTAGAAGAAACGTGTTTCTGACTCGCTGAATCTCAACATAGATTCAACTCTCTTAGGTGAACGAACGCACAGCAGAGCAGTTTCAAGGAAACGATTCTCCTGAGTTTCAGACCAAGTTTACTGCTGTTTAGTATGTATGCCGGCATTGGGATGGAAATACCGGTATTGGGATTCTGCACAGAAACGGTTTGCAAACCGCTGAATCCACACGTGAGTTTAACTCTGTCAGTTGAATGCACACATTGACAACCATTCAGTTAGATAGCTCCGTTTTGGTTTTAGAAGCAGATATTTCTCTGTACAGCCTATGGTCCCATTCACTCGGGAATATCCCAACACAGCTCCTAGAAGAAACGTGTTTCTGACTCGCTGAATATCAACATAGATTCAACTCTCTTAGGTGAACGAACGCACAGCAGAGCAGTTTCAAGGAAACGATTCTCCTGAGTTTCAGACCAAGTTTACTGCTGTTTAGTACGTATGCCGGCATTGGGATGGAAATACCGGTTTTGGGATTCTGCACAGAAACGGTTTGCAAACCGCTGAATCCTCACGTGAGTTTAACTCTGTAAGTTGAATGCACACATTGACAAGCATTCAGTTAGATAGCTCCGTTTTGGTTTTAGAAGCAGATATTTCTCTGTACAGCCTATGGTCCCATTCACTCGGGAATATCCCAACACAGCTCCTAGAAGAAACGTGTTTCTGACTCGCTGAATCTCAACATAGATTCAACTCTCTTAGGTGAACGAACGCACAGCAGAGCAGTTTCAAGGAAACGTTTCTCCTGAGTTTTAGACGAAGTTTCCTGAGGTTTAGTACGTATGCCGGCATTGGGATGCAAATACCGGTTTTGCGATTCTGCACAGAAAGGGTTTGCAAACCGCTGAATCCACACGTCAGTTTAACTCTGTCAGTTGAACGCACACATTGTCAACCATTTTGTTAGACTGCTCCGTTTTGATTTTAGAAGCAGATATTTCGCTGTACAGCCTATGGTCCCATTCACTCGGGAATATCCCAACGCAGCTCCAGGAAGAAACGTGTTTCTGACTCGCTGAATCTCAACATAGATTCAACTCTCTTAGGTGAACGAACGCACAGCAGAGCAGTTTCAAGGAAACGTTTCTCCTGAGTTTTAGACGAAGTTTCCTGAGGTTTAGTACGTATGCCGGCATTGGGATGGAAATAACGGTTTTGCGATTCTGCACAGAAAGGGTTTGCAAACCGCTGAATCCACACGTCAGTTTAACTCTGTCAGTTGAATGCACACATTGTCAACCATTTTGTTAGACAGATCCGTTTTGATTTTAGAAGCAGATATTTCGCTGTACAGACTATGGTCCCATTCACTCGGGAATATCCCAACACAGCTCCTAGAAGAAACGTGTTTCTGACTCGCTGAATCTCAACATAGATTCAACTCTCTTAGGTGAACGAACGCACTGCAGAGCAGTTTCAAGGAAACGTTTCTCCTGAGTTTTAGACGAAGTTTCCGGCGGTTTAGTACGTATGCCGACATTAGGCTGGAAATACCGGTATTGGGATTCTGCAAAGAAAGGGTTTGAAACCACTGAATCCACACGTGAGTTTAACTCTGTCAGTTGAATACACAGATTGACAACCATTCAGTTAGATAGCTCCGTTTTCGTTTTAGAAGCAGATATTTCTCTGTACAGCCTATGGTCCCATTCACTCGGGAATATCCCAACGCAGCTCCTAGAAGAAACGTGTTTCTGACTCGCTGAATCTCAACATAGATTCAACTCTCTTAGGTGAACGAATGCACAGCAGAGCAGTTTCAAGGAAACCATTCTCCTGAGTTTTAGACGAAGTTTCCTGCGGTTTAGGACGTATGCCGGCATTGGGATGGAAATACCGGTTTTGGCATTCTGCACAGAATCGGTTTGCAAACCGCTGAATGCACACGTGAGTTTAACTCTGTCAGTTGAATGCGCACATTGACAAGCATTCAGTTAGATAGCTCCGTTTTGGTTTTAGAAGCAGATATTTCTCTGTACAGCCTATGGTCCCATTCACTCGGGAATATCCCAACGCAGCTCCTAGAAGAAACGTGTTTCTGACTCGCTGAATCTCAACATAGATTCAACTCTCTTAGGTGAACGAACGCACAGCAGAGCAGTTTCAAGGAAACGTTTCTCCTGAGTTTTAGACGAAGTTTCCTGCGGTTTAGTACGTATGCCGGCATTGGACTGAAAATACCGGTTTTGGGATTCTGCAAAGAAAGGGTTTGCAAACCGCTGAATCCACACGTGAGTTTAACTCTGTCAGTTGAATGCACACATTGACAACCATTCAGTTAGATAGCTCCGTTTTGGTTTTAGAAGCTGATATTTCTCTGTACAGCCTATGGTCACATTCACTCGGGAATATCCCAACACAGCTCCTAGAAGAAACGTGTTTCTGACTCGCTGTATCTCAACATAGATTCAACTCTCTTAGGTGAACGAACTCACAGCAGAGGAGTTTCAAGGAAACGTTTCTCCTGAGTTTTAGACGAAGTTTCCTGAGGTTTAGTACGTATGCCGGCATTGGGATGGAAATACCGGTTTTGCGATTCTGCACAGGAAGGGTTTGCAAACCGCTGAATCCACACGTGAGTTTAACTCTGTCAGTTGAATGCACACATTGACAACCATTTTGTTAGACAGCTCCGTTTCGGTTTTAGAAGCAGATATTTCGCTGTACAGCCTATGGTCCCATTCACTCGGGAATATCCCAACGCAGCTCCTAGAAGAAACGTGTTTCTGACTCGCTGAATCTCAACATAGATTCAACTCTCTTAGGTGAACGAACGCACAGCACAGCGGTTTCAAGGAAACGATTCTCCTGAGTTTTAGACCAAGTTTACTGCTGTTTAGTACGTATGCAGGCATTGGGATGGAAATACTGGTTTTGGGATTCTGCACAGAAACGGTTTGCAAACCGCTGAATGCACACGTGAGTTTAACTCTGTCACTTGAATGCACACATTGACAACCATTCAGTTAGATAGCTCCGTTTTGGTTTTAGAAGCAGATATTTCTCTGTACAGTCTATGGTCCCATTCACTCGGGAATATCCCAAGGCAGCTCCTAGAAGAAACGTGTTTCTGACTCGCTGAATCTCAACATAGATTCAATTCTCTTAGGTGAACGAATGCACAGCAGAGCAGTTTCAAGGAAACGTTTCTCCTGAGTTTTAGACGAAGTTTCCTGCGGTTTAGGACGTATGCCGGCATTGGGCTGGAAATACCGGTTTTGGGATTCTGCACAGAAAGGTTTTGCAAACCGCTGAATCCACACGTGAGTTTTACTCTGTCAGTTGAATGCACATATTGACAACCATTCAGTTAGATAGATCCGTTTTGGTTTTAGAAGCAGATATTTCTCTGTACAGCCTATGGTCCCATTCACTCGGGAATATCCCAACGCAGCTCCAAGAAGAAACGTGTTTCTGACTCGCTGAATCTCAACATAGATTCAACTCTCTTAGGTGAATGAACGCACAGCAGAGCAGTTTCAAGGAAACGTTTCTCCTGAGTTTTAGACGAAGTTTCCTGAGGTTTAGGACGTATGCCGGCATTGGGATGCAAATACCGGTTTTGCGATTCTGCACAGAAAGTGTTTGCAAACCGCTGAATCCACACGTCAGTTTAAGTCTCTCAGTTGAATGCACACATTGTCAACCATTTTGTTAGACAGCTCCGTTTTGATTTTAGAAGCGGATATTTCGCTGTACAGACTATGGTCCCATTCACTCGGGAATATCCCAACACAGCTCCTAGAAGAAACGTGTTTCTGACTCGCTGAATCTCAACATAGATTCAACTCTCTTAGGTGAACGAACGCACTGCAGAGCAGTTTCAAGGAAACGATTCTCCTGAGTTTTAGACCAAGTTTACTGCTGTTTAGTACGTATGCCGGCATTGGGATGGAAATACCGGTTTTGGCATTCTGCACAGAAACGGTTTGCAAACCGCTGAATGCACACGTGAGTTTAACTCTGTCAGTTGAATGCGCACATTGACAAGCATTCAGTTAGATAGCTCCGTTTTGGTTTTAGAAGCAGATATTTCTCTGTACAGTCTATGGTCCCATTCACTCGGGAATATCCCAACGCAGCTCCTAGAAGAAACGTGTTTCTGACTCGCTGAATCTGAACATAGATTCAACTCTCTTAGGTGAACGAACGCACAGCAGATCAGTTTCAAGGAAACGTTTCTCCTGAGTTTTAGACGAAGTTTCCTGTGGTTTAGTACGTATGCCGGCATTGGGCTGAAAATACCGGTTTTGGGATTCTGCAAAGAAAGGGTTTGCAAACCGCTGAATCCACACGTGAGTTTAACTCTGTCACTTGAATGCAAACATTGACAACCATTCAGTTAGATAGCTCCGTTTTTGTTTTAGAAGCAGATATTTCTCTGTACAGCCTATGGTCCCATTCACTCGGGAATATCCCAACGCAGCTCCTAGAAGAAACGTGTTTCTGACTCGCTGAATCTCAACATAGATTCAACTCCCTTAGGTGAACGAATGCACAGCAGAGCAGTTTCAAGGAAACGTTTCTCCTGAGTTTTAGACGAAGTTTCCGGCGGTTTAGTACGTATGCCGACATTGGGCTGGAAATACCGGTATTGGGATTCTGCACAGAAAGGGTTTGCAAACCGCTGAATCCACAAGTGAGTTTAACTCTGTCAGTTGAATGCACACTTTGACAACCATTCAGTTAGATAGCTCCGTTTTGGTTTTAGAAGCAGATATTTCTCTGTACAGCCTATGCTCCCATTCACTCGGGAATATCCCAACACAGCTCCTAGAAGAAACGTGTTTCTGACTCGCTGTATCTCAACATAGATTCAACTCTCTTAGGTGAACGAACTCACAGCAGAGCAGTTTCAAGGAAACGTTTCTCCTGAGTTTTAGACGAAGTTTCCTGAGGTTTAGTACGTATGCCGGCATTAGGATGGAAATACCGGTTTTGCGATTCTGCACAGAAAGGGTTAGCAAACCGCTGAATCCACACGTGAGTTTAACACTGTCAGTTGAATGCACACATTGACAACCATTCAGTTAGATAGCTCCGTTTTGGTTTTAGAAGCAGATATTTCTCTGTACAGCCTATGGTCCCATTCACTCGGGAATATCCCAACACAGCTCCTAGAAGAAACGTGTTTCTGACTCGCTGAATCTCAACATAGATTCAACTCTCTTAGGTGAACGAACGCACTGCAGAGCAGTTTCAAGGAAACGTTTCTCCTGAGTTTTAGACGAAGTTTCCGGCGGTTTAGTACGTATGCCGACATTAGGCTGGAAATACCGGTATTGGGATTCTGCACAGAAAGGGTTTTAAACCGCTGAATCCACACGTGAGTTTAACTCTGTCAGTTGAATACACACATTGACAACCATTCAGTTAGATAGCTCCGTTTTGGTTTTAGAAGCAGATATTTCTCTGTACAGCCTATGGTCCCATTCACTCGGGAATATCCCAACACAGCTCCTAGAAGAAACGTGTTTCTGACTCGCTGAATCTCAACATAGATTCAACTCTCTTAGGTGAACGAACGCACAGCAGAGCAGTTTCAAGGAAACGATTCTCCTGAGTTTCAGACCAAGTTTACTGCTGTTTAGTACGTATGCCGGCATTGGGATGGAAATACCGGTATTGGGATTCTGCACAGAAACGGTTTGCAAACCGCTGAATCCACACGTGAGTTTAACTCTGTCAGTTGAATGCACACATTGACAACCATTCAGTTAGATAGCTCCGTTTTGGTTTTAGAAGCAGATATTTCTCTGTACAGCCTATGGTCCCATTCACTCGGGAATATCCCAACACAGCTCCTAGAAGAAACGTGTTTCTGACTCGCTGAATCTCAACATAGATTCAACTCTCTTAGGTGAACGAACGCACAGCAGAGCAGTTTCAAGGAAACGATTCTCCTGAGTTTCAGACCAAGTTTACTGCTGTTTAGTACGTATGCCGGCATTGGGATGGAAATACCGGTTTTGGGATTCTGCACAGAAACGGTTTGCAAACCGCTGAATCCTCACGTGAGTTTAACTCTGTAAGTTGAATGCACACATTGACAAGCATTCAGTTAGATAGCTCCGTTTTGGTTTTAGAAGCAGATATTTCTCTGTACAGCCTATGGTCCCATTCACTCGGGAATATCACAACGCAGCTCCTAGAAGAAACGTGTTTCTGACTCGCTGAATCTCAACATAGATTCAACTCTCTTAGGTGAACGAACGCACAGCAGAGCAGTTTCAAAAAAACGTTTCTCCTGAGTTTTAGACGAAGTTACCGGCAGTTTAGTACGTATGCTGGCATTGGGCTGGAAATACCGGTATTGGGATTCTGCACAGAATGGGTTTGCAAACCGATGAATCCACACGTGAGTTTAACTCTGTCAGGTGAATGCACACATTGACAACCATTCAGTTAGATAGCTCCGTTTTGGTTTTAGAAGCAGATATTTCTCTGTACAGCCTACGGTCCCATTCACTCGGAAATATCCCAACACAGCTCCTAGAAGAAACGTGTTTCTGACTCGCTGAATCTCAACGTAGATTCAACTCTCTTAGGTGAACGAACGCACTGCAGAGCAGTTTCAAGGAAACGTTTCTCCTGAGTTTTAGACGAAGTTTCCGGCGGTTTAGTACGTATGCCGACATTAGGCTGGAAATACCGGTATTGGGATTCTGCACAGAAAGGATTTGAAACCGCTGAATCCACACGTGAGTTTAACTCTGTCAGTTGAATACACACATTGACAAACATTCAGTTAGATAGCTCCGTTTTGGTTTTAGAAGCAGATATTTCTCTGTACAGCCTATGGTCCCATTCACTCGGGAATATCACAACGCAGCTCCTAGAAGAAACGTGTTTCTGACTCGCTGAATCTCAACATAGATTCAACTCTCTTTGGTGAAGGAACGCACAGCAGAGCAGTTTCAAGGAAATGTTTCTCCTGAGTTTTAGACGAAGTTACCGGCAGTTTAGTACGTATGCTGGCATTGGGCTGGAAATACCGGTATTGGGATTCTGCACAGAAAGTGTTTGCAAACCGCTGAATCCACACGTCAGTTTAACTCTGTCAGTTGAATGCACACATTGACACCCATTCCGTTAGATCGCTCCGTTTTGGTTTTAGAAGCAGATATTTCTCTGTACAGCCTATGGTCCCATTCACTCGGGAATATCCCAACACAGCTCCTAGAAGAAACGTGTTTCTGACTCGCTGAATCTCAACGTAGATTCAACTCTCTTAGGTGAACGAACGCACAGCAGAGCAGTTTCAAGGAAACATTTCTCCTGAGTTTTAGACGAATTTTCCTGTGGTTTAGGACGTATGCCGGCATTGGGCTGGAAATAGCGGTTTTGGGATTCTGCACAGAAAGGGTTTGCAAACCGCTGAATCCACAGGTGAGTTTTACTCTGTCAGTTGAATTCACACATTGACAACCATTCAGTTAGATAGCTCCGTTTTTGTTTTAGAAGCAGATATTTCTCTGTACAGCCTATAGTCCCATTCACTCGGGAATATCCCAACGCAGCCCCAAGAAGAAACGTGTTTCTGACTCGCTGAATCTCAACATAGATTCAACTCTCTTAGGTGAACGAACTCACAGCAGAGCAGTTTCAAGGAAACGTTTCTCCTGAGTTTTAGACGAAGTTTCCTGAGGTTTAGTACGTATGCCGGCATTAGGATGGAAATACCGGTTTTGGGATTCTGCACAGAAACGGTTTGCAAACCGCTGAATCCTCACGTGAGTTTAACTCTGTCAGTTGAATGCGCACATTGACAAGCATACAGTTAGATAGCTCCGTTTTGGTTTTAGAAGCAGATATTTCTCTGTACAGCCTATGGTCCCATTCACTCGGGAATATCACAACGCAGCTCCTAGATGAAACGTTTTTCCGACTCGATGAATCTCAACATAGATTCAACTCTCTTAGGTGAACGAACGCACAGCAGAGCAGTTTCAAGGAAACGTTTCTCCTGAGTTTCAGACGAAGTTTCCGGCGGTTTAGTACGTATGCTGGCATTGGTCTGGAAATACCGGTATTGGGATTCTGCACAGAAAGGGTTTGCAAACCGCTGAATCCACACGTGAGTTTAACTCTGTCAGTTGAATGCACACATTGACAACCATTCAGTTAGATAGCTCCGTTTTGGTTTTAGAAGCAGATATTTCTCTGTACAGCCTATGGTCCCATTCACTCGGGAATATCCCAACACAGCTCCTAGAAGAAACGTGTTTCTGACTCGCTGAATCTCAACATAGATTCAACTCTCTTAGGTGAACGAACCCACAGCAGAGCAGTTTCAAGGAAACGATTCTCCTGAGTTTCAGACCAAGTTTACTGCTGTTTAGTACGTATGCCGGCATTGGGATGGAAATACCGGTTTTGGGATTCTGCACAGAAACGGTTTGCAAACCGCTGAATCCTCACGTGAGTTTAACTCTGTAAGTTGATTGCACACATTGACAAGCATTCAGTTAGATAGCTCCGTTTTGGTTTTAGAAGCAGATATTTCTCTGTACAGCCTATGGTCCCATTCACTCGGGAATATCCCAACGCAGCTCCTAGAAGAAACGTGTTTCTGACTCGCTGAATCTCAACATAGATTCAACTCTCTTAGGTGAACGAACGCACAGCAGAGCAGTTTCAAGGAAACGTTTCTCCTGAGTTTTAGACGAAGTTACCGGCAGTTTAGTACGTATGCTGGCATTGGGCTGGAAATACCGGTATTGGGATTCTGCACAGAAAGGGTTTGCAAACCGCTGAATCCACACGTGAGTTTAACTCTGTCAGGTGAATGCACACATTGACAACCATTCAGTTAGATAGCTCCGTTTTGGTTTTAGAAGCAGATATTTCTCTGTACAGCCTATGGTCCCATTCACTCGGGAATATCCCAACACAGCTCCTAGAAGAAACGTGTTTCTGACTCGCTGAATCTCAACATAGATTCAACTCTCTTAGGTGAACGAACTCACAGCAGAGCAGTTTCAAGGAAACGTTTCTCCTGAGTTTTAGACGAAGTTTACTGCGGTTTAGTACGTATGCCGTCATTGGGCTGGAAATACCGGTTTTGGGATTCTGCAAAGAAAGGGTTTGCCAACCGCTGAATCCACACCTGAGTTCAACTCTGTCACTTGAATGCACACATTGACAACCATTCAGTTAGATAGCTTCGTTTTGGTTTTAGAAGCAGATATTTCTCTGTACAGCCTATGGTCCCATTCACTCGGGAATATCCCAACCCAGCTCCTAGAACAAACATGTTTCTGACTCTCTAAATCTCCACATAGATTTAACTCTCGTAGCTGAACGAACGCAGAGCAGAGCAGTTTCAAGGAAACGTTTCTCCTGAGTTTTAGACGAAGTTTACTGCGGTTTAGTACGTATGCCGTCATTGGGCTGGAAATACCGGTTTTGGGATTCTGCAAAGAAAGGGTTTGCCAACCGCTGAATCCACACCTGAGTTCAACTCTGTCGCTTGAATGCACACATTGACAACCATTCAGTTAGATAGCTCCGTTTTGGTTTTAGAAGCAGATATTTCTCTGTACAGCCTATGGTCCCATTCACTCGGGAATATCCCAACGCAGCTCCTAGAAGAAACGTGTTTCTGACTCGCTGAATCATAATATAGATTCAACTCCCTTAGGTGAACGAATGCACAGCAGAGCAGTTTCAAGGAAACGTTTCTCCTGAGTTTTAGACGAAATTTCCGGCGGTTTAGTACGTATGCCGACATTGGGCTGGAAATACCGGTATTGGGATTCTGCACAGAAAGGGTTTGCAAACCGCTGAATCCACACGTGAGTTTAACTCTGTCAGTTGAATGCACACATTGACAACCATTCAGTTAGAAAGCTCCGTTTTGGTTTTAGAAGCTGATATTTCTCTGTACAGCCTATGGTCCCATTCACTCGGGAATATCCCAACACAGCTCCTAGAAGAAACGTGTTTCTGACTCGCTGTATCTCAACATAGATTCAACTCTCTTAGGTGAACGAACTCACAGCAGAGGAGTTTCAAGGAAACGTTTCTCCTGAGTTTTAGACGAAGTTTCCTGAGGTTTAGTACGTATGCCGGCATTGGGCTGGAAATACCGGTTTTGGGATTCTGCACAGAAAGGGTTTCCAAACCGCTGAATCCACACTTGAGTTAAACTCTGTCAGTTGAATGCACACATTGACAACCATTTTGTTAGACAGCTCCGTTTCGGTTTTAGAAGCAGATATTTCGCTGTACAGCCTATGGTCCCATTCACTCGGGAATATCCCAACACAGCTCCTAGAAGAAACGTGTTTCTGACTCGCTGAATCACAACATAGATTCAACTCTCTTAGGTGAACGAACACACAGCAGAGCGGTTTCAAGGAAACGATTCTCCTGAGTTTTAGACCAAGTTTACTGCTGTTTAGTACGTATGCCGGCATTGGGATGGAAATACCGGTTTTGGGATTCTGCACAGAAACGGTTTGCAAACCGCTGAATACACAAGTGAGTTTAACTCTGTCACGTGAATGCACACATTGACAACCATTCAGTTAGATAGCTCCGTTTTGGTTTTAGAAGCAGATATTTCTCTGTACAGCCTATGGTCCCATTCACTCGGGAATATCCCAAGGCAGCTCCTAGAAGAAACGTGTTTCTGACTCGCTGAATCTCAACATAGATTCAACTCTCTTAGGTGAACGAATGCACAGCAGAGCAGTTTCAAGGAAACGTTTCTCCTGAGTTTTAGACGAAGTTTCCTGCGGTTTAGGACGTATGCCGGCATTGGGCTGGAATTACCGGTTTTGGGATTCTGCACAGAAACGGTTTGCAAACCGCTGAATCCACACGTGAGTTTTACTGTGTCAGTTGAATGCACACATTGACAACCATTCAGTTAGATAGCTCCGTTTTGGTTTTAGAAGCAGATATTTCTCTGTACAGCCTATGGTCCCATTCACTCGGGAATATCCCAACGCAGCTCCTAGAAGAAACGTGTTTCTGACTCGCTGAATCTCAACATAGATTCAACTCTCTTAGGTGAACGAACGCACAGCAGAGCAGTTTCAAGGAAACGTTTCTCCTGAGTTTTAGACGAAGTTACCGACAGTTTAGTACGTATGCTGGCATTGGGCTGGAAATACCGGTATTGGGATTCTGCACAGAAAGCGTTTGCAAACCGTTGAATCCACACGTCAGTTTAACTCTGTCAGTTGAATGCACACATTGACAACCATTCAGTTAGATAGCTCCGTTTTGGTTTTAGATGCAGATATTTCTCTGTACAGCCTATGGTCCCATTCACTCGGGAATATCCCAACACAGCTCCTAGAAGAAACGTGTTTCTGACTCGCTGAATCTCAACATATATTCAACTCCCTTAGGTGAACGAACGCACAGCAGAGCAGTTTCAAGGAAACGTTTCTCCTGAGTTTTAGACGAAGTTTCCTGCGGTTTAGGACGTATGCCGGCATTGGGCTGGAAATTCCGGTTTTGGGATTCTGCACAGAAACGGTTTGCAAACCGCTGAATCCACAGGTGAGTTTTACTCTGTCAGTTGAATGCACACATTGACAACCATTCAGTTAGATAGCTCCGTTTTGGTTTTAAAAGCAGATATTTCTCTGTACAGCCTATGGTCCCATTCACTCGGGAATATCCCAACGCAGCTCCAAGAAGAAACGTGTTTCTGACTCGCTGAATCTCAACATAGATTCAACTCTCTTAGGTGAACGAAAGCACAGCAGAGCAGTTTCAAGGAAACGTTTCTCCTGAGTTTTAGACGAAGTTTCCTGAGGTTTAGTACGTATGGCGGCATTGGGCTGGAAATACCGGTATTGGGATTCTGCACAGAAAGGGTTTGCAAACCGCTGAATCCACACGTGAGTTTAACTCTGTCAGTTGAATGCACACATTTACAACCATTTTGTTAGACAGCTCCGTTTTTGTTTTAGAAGCAGATATTTCTCTGTACAGCCTATGGTCCCATTCACTCGGGAATATCCCATCGCAGCTCCTAGAAGAAACGTGTTTCTGACTCGCTGAATCTCAACATAGATTCAACTCTCTTAGGTGAACGAATGCACAGCAGAGCAGTTTCAAGGAAACCTTTCTCCTGAGTTTTAGACGAAGTTTCCTGCGGTTTAGGACGTATGCCGGCATTGGGCTGGAAATACCGGTTTTGGGATTCTGCACAGAAATAGTTTGCAAACCGCTGAATCCACACGTGAGTTTTACTCTGTCATTTGAATGCACACATTGACAACCATTCAGTTAGATAGCTTCGTTTTGGTTTTAGAAGCAGATATTTCTCTGTACAGCCTATGGTCCCATTCACTCGGGAATATCCCAACCCAGCTCCTAGAACAAACATGTTTCTGACTCTCTAAATCTCCACATAGATTCAACTCTCTTAGGTGAACGAATGCACAGCAGAGCAGTTTCAAGGAAACGTTTCTCCTGAGTTTTAGACGAAGTTTCCTGCGGTTTAGGATGTATGCCAGCATTGGGCTGGAAATACCGGTTTTGGGATTCTGCACAGAAAGGGTTTGCAAACCGCTGAATCCACACGTGAGTTTTACTCTGTCAGTTGAATGCACACGTTGACAACCATTCAGTTAGATAGCTCCGTTTTAGTTTTAGAAGCAGATATTTCTCTGTACAGCCTATGGTCCCATTCACTCGGAAATATCCCAACAGAGCTCCTAGAAGAATCGTGTTTCTGACTCGCTGACTCTCAACATAGATTCAACTCTCTTAGGTGAACGAACGCACAGCAGAGCAGTTTCAAGGAAACGTTTCTCCTGAGTTTTAGACGAAGTGTCCTGAGGTTTAATACGTATGCCGGCATTGGGATGGAATTACCGGTTTTTCTATTCTGCACAGAAAGGGTTTGCAAACCACTGAATCCACACGTGAGTTTAACTCTGTCAGTTGAATGCACACATTGACAACCATTTTGTTAGACAGCTCCGTTTTGGTTTTAGAAGCAGATATTTCGCTATACAGCCTATGGTCCCATTCACTCGGGAATATCCCAAAGTAGCTCCTAGAAGAAACGTGTTTCTGACTCGCTGAATCTCAACATAGATTCAACTCTCTTAGGTGAACGAACGCACAGCAGAGCAGTTTCAAGGAAACGATTCACCTGAGTTTTATACCAAGTTTACTGCTGTTTAGTACGTATGCCGGCATTGGGATGGAAATACCGGTTTTGGGATTCTGCACAGAAACGGTTTGCAAACCGCTGAATGCACACGTGAGTTTAATTCTGTCAGTTGAATGCGCACATTGACAAGCATTCAGTTAGATAGCTCCGTTTTGGTTTTAGAAGCAGATATTTCCCTGTACAGCCTATGGTCCCATTCACTCGGGAATATCCCAACGCAGCTCCTAGAAGAAACGTGTTTCCTGCTCGCTGAATCTCAACATAGATTCAACTCTATTAGGTGAACGAACGAACAGCAGAGCACTTTCAAGGAAACGTTTCTCCTGAGTTTTAGACGAAGTTTCCTGAGGTTTAGTACGTATGACGGCATTGGGATGGAAATACCGGTTTGGCGATTCTGCACAGAAAGGGTTTGCAAACCGCTGAATCCACAGGTGAGTTTAACTCTGTCAGTTGAATGCACACATTGACAACCATTTTGTTAGACAGCTCCGTTTTGGTTTTAGAAGCAGATATTTCGCTGTACAGCCTATGGTCCCATTCACTCGGGAATATCCCAACGCAGCTCCTAGAAGAAACGTGTTTCTGACTTGCTGAATCTCAACATAGATTCAACTCTCTTAGGTGAACGAACGCACAGCAGAGCAGTTTCAAGGAAACGTTTCTCCTGAGTTTTAGACGAAGTTTCCGGCGGTTAAGTACGTATGCCGGCATTGGGCTGGAAATACCGGTATTGGGATTCTGCACAGAAAGGGTTTGCAAACTGCTGAATCCACACGTCAGTTTAACTCTGTCAGTTGAATGCACACATTGACAACCATTCAGTTATATAGCTCCGTTTTGGTTTTAGAAGCAGATATTTCTCTGTACAGCCTATGGTCCCATTCACTCGGGAATATCCCAACGCAGCTCCTAGAAGAAACGTGTTTCTGACTCGCTGAATCTCAACATAGATACAACTCTCTTAGGTGAACGAACGCACAGCAGAGCAGTTTCAAGGAAACGTTTCCCCTGAGTTTTAGAGGAAGTTTCCGGCGGTTTAGTACGTATGCCGACATTAGGCTGGAAATACCGGATTTGGGATTCTGCACAGAAAGGGTTTGCAAACCGCTGAATCCACATGTGAGTTTAACACTGTCAGTTGAATGCACACATTGACAACCATTCAGTTAGATAGCTCCGTTTTGGTTTTAGAAGCAGATATTTCTCTGTACAGCCTATGGGCCCATTCACTCGGGAATATCCCAACGCAGCTCCTAGAAGAAACGTGTTTCTGACTCGCTGAATCTCAACATAGATACAACTCTCTTAGGTGAACGAACGCACAGCAGAGCAGTTTCAAGGAAACGTTCCTGCTGAGTTTTAGACGAAGTTTCCGGCTGTTTAGTACGTATGCCGGCATTGGGCTGGAAATACCGGTTTAGGGATCCTGCACAGAAAGGTTTTGCAAACCGCTGAATCCACACGTGAGTTTAACACTGTCAGTTGAATGCACACATTGACAACCATTCAGTTAGATAGCTCCGTTTTGGTTTTAGAAGCAGATATTTCTCTGTACAGCCTATGGTCCCATTCACTCGGGAATATCCCAACGCACCTCCTAGAAGAAACGTGTTTCTGACTCGCTGAATCTCAACATAGATTCAACTCTCTTAGGTGAACGAATGAACAGCAGAGCAGTTTCAAGGAAAAGTTTCTCCTGAGTTTTAGACGAAGTTTCCGGCGGTTTAGTACGTATGCCGGCATTGGGCTGGAAATACCGGTATTGGGATTCTGCACAGAAACGGTTTGCAAACCGCTGAATCCACACGTCAGTTTAACTCTGTCAGTTGAATGCACACATTGACAACCATTCAGTTAGATAGCTCCGTTTTGGTTTTAGAAGCAGATATTTCTCTGTACAGCCTATGGTCCCATTCACTCGGGAATATCCCAACGCAGCTCCTAGAAGAAACGTGTTTCTGACTCGCTGAATCTCAACATAGATACAACTCTCTTAGGTGAACGAACGCACAGCAGAGCAGTTTCAAGGAAACGATTCTCCTGAGTTTTAGACCAAGTTTACTGCTGTTTAGTACGTATGCCGGCATTGGGATGGAAATACCGGTTTTGGGATTCTGCACAGAAACGGTTTGCAAACCGCTGAATGCACACGTGAGTTTAACTCTGTCAGTTGAATGCGCACATTGACAAGCATTCAGTTAGATAGCTCCGTTTTGGTTTTAGAAGCAGATATTTTCTGTACAGCCTATGGTCCCATTCACTCGGGAATATCCCAACGCAGCTCCTAGAAGAAACGTGTTTCTGACTCGCTGAATGTCAACATAGATTCAACTCTCTTAGGTGAACGAATGCACAGCAGAGCAGTTTCAAGGAAACGTTTCTCCTGAGTTTTAGACGAAGTTTCCTGCGGTTTAGGACGTATGACGGCATTGGGCTGGAAATACGGGTTTTGGGATTCTGCACAGAAAGGGTTTGCAAACCGCTGAATCCACACGTGAGTTTTACAGTGTCAGTTGAATGCACACATTGACAACCATTCAGTTAGATAGCTCCGTTTTGGTTTTAGAAGCAGATATTTCTCTGTACAGACTATGGTCCCATTCACTCGGGAATATCCCAACGCAGCTCCTAGAAGAAACATGTTTCTGACTCGCTGAATCTCAACATAGATTCAACTCTCTTAGGTGAACGAACGCACAGCAGAGCAGTTTCAAGGAAACGTTTCTCCTGAGTTTTAGACGAAGTTTCCGGCGGTTTAGTACGTATGCCGGCATTGGGCTGGAAATACCGGTATTGGGATTCTGCACAGAAAGGGTTTGCAAACCGCTGAATCCACACGTGAGTTTACCTCTGTCAGTTGAATGCACACATTGACAACCATTCAGTTAGATAGCTCCGTTTTGGTTTTAGAAGCAGATATTTCTCTGTACAGCATATGGTCCCATTCACTCGGGAATATCCCAACACAGCTCCTAGAAGAAACGTGTTTCTTGCTCGCTGAATCTCAACATAGATTCAACTCTCTTAGGTGAACGAACGAGCAGCAGAGCACTTTCAAGGAAACGTTTCTCCTGAGTTTTAGACGAAGTTTCCTGAGGTTTAGTACGTATGACGGCATTGGGATGGAAATACTGGTTTGGCGATTCTGCACAGAAAGGGTTTGCAAACCGCTGAATCCACACGTGAGTTTAACTCTGTCAGTTGAATGCACACATTGACAACCATTTTGTTAGACAGCTCCGTTTTGGTTTTAGAAGCAGATATTTTGATGTACAGCCTATGGTCCCATTCACTCGGGAATATCCCAACGCAGCTCCTAGAAGAAACGTGTTTCTCACTCGCTGAATCTCAACGTAGATTCAACTCCCTTAGGTGAACGAACGCACAGCAGAGCAGTTTCAAGGAAACGTTTCTCCTGAGTTTTAGACGAAGTTTCCGGCGGTTAAGTACGTATGCCGGCATTGGGCTGGAAATACCGGTATTGGGTTTCTGCACAGAAAGGGTTTGCAAACCGCTGAATCCACTCGTCAGTTTAACTCTGTCAGTTGAATGCACACATTGAAAACCATTCAGTTAGATAGCTCCGTTTTGGTTTTAGAAGCAGATATTTCTCTGTACAGCCTATGGTCCCATTCACTCGGGAATATCCCAACGCAGCTCCTAGAAGAAACGTGTTTCTGACTCGCTGAATCTCAACATAGATACAACTCTCTTAGGTGAACGAACGCACAGCAGAGCAGTTTCAAGGAAACGTTTCTCCTGAGTTTTAGACGAAGTTTCCGGCGGTTTAGTACGTATGCCGGCATTGGGCTGGAAATACCGGATTTGGGATTCTGCACAGAAAGGGTTTGCAAACCGCTGAATCCACATGTGAGTTTAACACTGTCAGTTGAATGCACACATTGACAACCATTCAGTTAGATAGCTCCGTTTTGGTTTTAGAAGCAGATATTTCTCTGTACAGCCTATGGTCCCATTCACTCGGGAATATCCCAACGCAGCTCCTAGAATAAACGTGTTTCTGACTCGCTGAATCTCAACATAGATACAACTCTCTTAGGTGAACGAACGCACAGCAGAGCAGTTTCAAGGAAACGTTTCTGCTGAGTTTTAGACGAAGTTTCCGGCTGTTTAGTACGTATGCCGGCATTGGGCTGTAAATACCGGTTTCGGGATTCTGCACAGAAAGGGTTTGCAAACCGCTGAATCCACACGTGAGTTTAACACTGTCAGTTGAATGCACACATTGACAACCATTCTGTTAGATAGCTCCGTTTTGGTTTTAGAAGCAGATATTTCTCTGTACAGCCTATGATCCCATTCACTCCGGAATATCCCAACGCAGCTCCTAGAAGAAACGTGTTTCTGACTCGTTGAATCTCAACATAGATTCAACTCTCTTAGTTGAACGAATGCACAGCAGAGCAGTTTCAAGGAAACGTCTCTCCTGAGTTTTAGACGAAGTTTCCTGCGGTTTAGGATGTATGCCGGCATTGGGCTGGAAATACCGGTTTTGGGATTCTGCACAGAAACGGTTTGCAAACCGCTGAATCCACACGTGAGTTTTACTCTGTCAGTTGAATGCACACATTGACAACCATTCAGTTAGATAGCTCCGTTTTGGTTTTAGAAGCAGATATTTCTCTGTACAGCCTATGGTCCCATTCACTCGGGAATATCCCAACGCAGCTCCAAGAAGAAACGTGTTTCTGACTCGCTGAATCTCAACATAGATTCAACTCTCTTAGGTGAACAAACGCACAGCAGAGCAGTTTCAAGGAAACGTTTCTCATGAGTTTTAGACGAAGTTTCCTCCGGTTTAGTACGTATGCCGGCATTGGGCTGGAAATACCGGTTTTGGGATTCTGCACAGAAAGGGTTTGCAAACCGCTGAATCCACACGTGAGTTTAACTTTGTCAGTTGAATGCACACATTGACAAGCATTCAGTTAGATACCTCCGTTATGGTTTTAGAAGCAGATATTTCTCTGTACAACCTATGGTCCCATTAACTCGGGAATATCCCAACGCAGCTCCTAGAATAAACGTGTTTCTGACTCGCTGAATCTCAACATAGATACAACTCTCTTAGGTGAACGAACGCACAGCAGAGCAGTTTCAAGGAAACGATTCTCCTGAGTTTTAGACCAAGTTTACTGCTGTTTAGTACGTATGCCGGCATTGGGATGGAAATACCGGTTTTGGGATTCTGCACAGAAACGGTTTGCAAACCGCTGAATGCACACGTGAGTTTAACTCTGTCAGTTGAATGCGCACATTGACAAGCATTCAGTTAGATAGCTCCGTTTTGGTTTTAGAAGCAGATATTTCTCTGTACAGCCTATGGTCCCATTCACTCGGGAATATCCCAACGCAGCTCCTAGAAGAAACGTGTTTCTGACTCGCTGAATGTCAACATAGATTCAACTCTCTTAGGTGAACGAATGCACAGCAGAGCAGTTTCAAGGAAACGTTTCTCCTGAGTTTTAGACGAAGTTTCCGGCAGTTTAGTACGTATGCCGGCATTGGGCTGGAAATACCGGTATTGGGATTCTGCACAGAAAGGGTTTGCAAACCGCTGAATCCACACGTGAGTTTACCTCTGTCAGTTGAATGCACACATTGACAACCATTCAGTTAGATAGCTCCGTTTTGGTTTTAGAAGCAGATATTTCTCTGTACAGCCTATGGTCCCATTCACTCGGGAATATCCCAACACAGCTCCTAGAAGAAACGTGTTTCTTGCTCGCTGAATCTCAACATAGATTCAACTCTCTTAGGTGAACGAACGAACAGCAGAGCACTTTCAAGGAAACGTTTCTCCTGAGTTTTAGACGAAGTTTCCTGAGGTTTAGTACGTATGACGTCATTGGGATGGAAATACCGGTTTGGCGATTCTGCACAGAAAGGGTTTGCAAACCGCTGAATCCACACGTGAGTTTAACTCTGTCAGTTGAATGCACACATTGACAACCATTCAGTTAGATAGCTCCGTTTTGGTTTTAGAAGCAGATATTTCTCTGTACAGCCTATGGTCCCATTCACTCGGGAATATCCCAACACAGCTCCTAGAAGAAACGTGTTTCTGACTCGCTGAATCTCAACATAGATTCAACTCTCTTAGGTGAACGAACGCACTGCAGAGCAGTTTCAAGGAAACGTTTCTCCTGAGTTTTGGACGAAGTTTCCGGCGGTTTAGTACGTATGCCGACATTAGGCTGGAAATACCGGTATTGGGATTCTGCACAGAAAGGGTTTTAAACCGCTGAATCCACACGTGAGTTTAACTCTGTCAGTTGAATACACACGTTGACAACCATTCAGTTAGATAGCTCCGTTTTGGTTTTAGAAGCAGATATTTCTCTGTACAGCCTATGGTCCCATTCACTCGGGAATATCCCAACACAGCTCCTAGAAGAAACGTGTTTCTGACTCGCTGAATCTCAACATAGATTCAACTCTCTTAGGTGAACGAACGCACAGCAGAGCAGTTTCAAGGAAACGATTCTCCTGAGTTTCAGACCAAGTTTACTGCTGTTTAGTATGTATGCCGGCATTGGGATGGAAATACCGGTATTGGGATTCTGCACAGAAACGGTTTGCAAACCGCTGAATCCACACGTGAGTTTAACTCTGTCAGTTGAATGCACACATTGACAACCATTCAGTTAGATAGCTCCGTTTTGGTTTTAGAAGCAGATATTTCTCTGTACAGCCTATGGTCCCATTCACTCGGGAATATCCCAACACAGCTCCTAGAAGAAACGTGTTTCTGACTCGCTGAATCTCAACATAGATTCAACTCTCTTAGGTGAACGAACGCACAGCAGAGCAGTTTCAAGGAAACGATTCTCCTGAGTTTCAGACCAAGTTTACTGCTGTTTAGTACGTATGCCGGCATTGGGATGGAAATACCGGTTTTGGGATTCTGCACAGAAACGGTTTGCAAACCGCAGAATCCTCACGTGAGTTTAACTCTGTAAGTTGAATGCACACATTGACAAGCATTCAGTTAGATAGCTCCGTTTTGGTTTTAGAAGCAGATATTTCTCTGTACAGCCTATGGTCCCATTCACTCGGGAATATCCCAACACAGCTCCTAGAAGAAACGTGTTTCTAACTCGCTGAATCTCAACATAGATTCAACTCTCTTAGGTGAACGAACGCACAGCAGAGCAGTTTCAAGGAAACGTTTCTCCTGAGTTTTAGACGAAGTTTCCTGAGGTTTAGTACGTATGCCGGCATTGGGATGCAAATACCGGTTTTGCGATTCTGCACAGAAAGGGTTTGCAAACCGCTGAATCCACACGTCAGTTTAACTCTGTCAGTTGAACGCACACATTGTCAACCATTTTGTTAGACTGCTCCGTTTTGATTTTAGAAGCAGATATTTCGCTGTACAGCCTATGGTCCCATTCACTCGGGAATATCCCAACGCAGCTCCAGGAAGAAACGTGTTTCTGACTCGCTGAATCTCAACATAGATTCAACTCTCTTAGGTGAACGAACGCACAGCAGAGCAGTTTCAAGGAAACGTTTCTCCTGAGTTTTAGACGAAGTTTCCTGAGGTTTAGTACGTATGCCGGCATTGGGCTGGAAATACCGGTATTGGGATTCTGCACAGAAAGGGTTTGCAAACCGCTGAATCCACAAGTGAGTTTAACTCTGTCAGTTGAATGCACACTTTGACAACCATTCAGTTAGATAGCTCCGTTTTGGTTTTAGAAGCAGATACTTCTCTGTACAGCCTATGCTCCCATTCACTCGGGAATATCCAAACACAGCTCCTAGAAGAAACGTGTTTCTGACTCGCTGTATCTCAACATAGATTCAACTCTCTTAGGTGAACGAACTCACAGCAGAGCAGTTTCAAGGAAACGTTTCTCCTGAGTTTTGGACGAAGTTTCCGGCGGTTTAGTACGTATGCCGACATTAGGCTGGAAATACCGGTATTGGGATTCTGCACAGAAAGGGTTTTAAACCGCTGAATCCACACGTGAGTTTAACTCTGTCAGTTGAATACACACATTGACAACCATTCAGTTAGATAGCTCCGTTTTGGTTTTAGAAGCAGATATTTCTCTGTACAGCCTATGGTCCCATTCACTCGGGAATATCCCAACACAGCTCCTAGAAGAAACGTGTTTCTGACTCGCTGAATCTCAACATAGATTCAACTCTCTTAGGTGAACGAACGCACAGCAGAGCAGTTTCAAGGAAACGATTCTCCTGAGTTTCAGACCAAGTTTACTGCTGTTTAGTATGTATGCCGGCATTGGGATGGAAATACCGGTATTGGGATTCTGCACAGAAACGGTTTGCAAACCGCTGAATCCACACGTGAGTTTAACTCTGTCAGTTGAATGCACACATTGACAACCATTCAGTTAGATAGCTCCGTTTTGGTTTTAGAAGCAGATATTTCTCTGTACAGCCTATGGTCCCATTCACTCGGGAATATCCCAACACAGCTCCTAGAAGAAACGTGTTTCTGACTCGCTGAATATCAACATAGATTCAACTCTCTTAGGTGAACGAACGCACAGCAGAGCAGTTTCAAGGAAACGATTCTCCTGAGTTTCAGACCAAGTTTACTGCTGTTTAGTACGTATGCCGGCATTGGGATGGAAATACCGGTTTTGGGATTCTGCACAGAAACGGTTTGCAAACCGCTGAATCCTCACGTGAGTTTAACTCTGTAAGTTGAATGCACACATTGACAAGCATTCAGTTAGATAGCTCCGTTTTGGTTTTAGAAGCTGATATTTCTCTGTACAGCCTATGGTCCCATTCACTCGGGAATATCCCAACACAGCTCCTAGAAGAAACGTGTTTCTGACTCGCTGTATCTCAACATAGATTCAACTCTCTTAGGTGAACGAACTCACAGCAGAGGAGTTTCAAGGAAACGTTTCTCCTGAGTTTTAGACGAAGTTTCCTGAGGTTTAGTACGTATGCCGGCATTGGGATGGAAATACCGGTTTTGCGATTCTGCACAGGAAGGGTTTGCAAACCGCTGAATCCACACGTGAGTTTAACTCTGTCAGTTGAATGCACACATTGACAACCATTTTGTTAGACAGCTCCGTTTCGGTTTTAGAAGCAGATATTTCGCTGTACAGCCTATGGTCCCATTCACTCGGGAATATCCCAACGCAGCTCCTAGAAGAAACGTGTTTCTGACTCGCTGAATCTCAACATAGATTCAACTCTCTTAGGTGAACGAACGCACAGCACAGCGGTTTCAAGGAAACGATTCTCCTGAGTTTTAGACCAAGTTTACTGCTGTTTAGTACGTATGCAGGCATTGGGATGGAAATACTGGTTTTGGGATTCTGCACAGAAACGGTTTGCAAACCGCTGAATGCACACGTGAGTTTAACTCTGTCACTTGAATGCACACATTGACAACCATTCAGTTAGATAGCTCCGTTTTGGTTTTAGAAGCAGATATTTCTCTGTACAGCCTATGGTCCCATTCACTCGGGAATATCCCAAGGCAGCTCCTAGAAGAAACGTGTTTCTGACTCGCTGAATCTCAACATAGATTCAATTCTCTTAGGTGAACGAATGCACAGCAGAGCAGTTTCAAGGAAACGTTTCTCCTGAGTTTTAGACGAAGTTTCCTGCGGTTTAGGACGTATGCCGGCATTGGGCTGGAAATACCGGTTTTGGGATTCTGCACAGAAAGGGTTTGCAAACCGCTGAATCCACACGTGAGTTTTACTCTGTCAGTTGAATGCACACATTGACAACCATTCAGTTAGATAGATCCGTTTTGGTTTTAGAAGCAGATATTTCTCTGTACAGCCTATGGTCCCATTCACTCGGGAATATCCCAACGCAGCTCCAAGAAGAAACGTGTTTCTGACTCGCTGAATCTCAACATAGATTCAACTCTCTTAGGTGAATGAACGCACAGCAGAGCAGTTTCAAGGAAACGTTTCTCCTGAGTTTTAGACGAAGTTTCCTGAGGTTTAGGACGTATGCCGGCATTGGGATGCAAATACCGGTTTTGCGATTCTGCACAGAAAGTGTTTGCAAACCGCTGAATCCACACGTCAGTTTAAGTCTCTCAGTTGAATGCACACATTGTCAACCATTTTGTTAGACAGCTCCGTTTTGATTTTAGAAGCAGATATTTCGCTGTACAGACTATGGTCCCATTCACTCGGGAATATCCCAACACAGCTCCTAGAAGAAACGTGTTTCTGACTCGCTGAATCTCAACATAGATTCAACTCTCTTAGGTGAACGAACGCACTGCAGAGCAGTTTCAAGGAAACGATTCTCCTGAGTTTTAGACCAAGTTTACTGCTGTTTAGTACGTATGCCGGCATTGGGATGGAAATACCGGTTTTGGGATTCTGCACAGAAACGGTTTGCAAACCGCTGAATGCACACGTGAGTTTAACTCTGTCAGTTGAATGCGCACATTGACAAGCATTCAGTTAGATAGCTCCGTTTTGGTTTTAGAAGCAGATATTTCTCTGTACAGTCTATGGTCCCATTCACTCGGGAATATCCCAACGCAGCTCCTAGAAGAAACGTGTTTCTGACTCGCTGAATCTGAACATAGATTCAACTCTCTTAGGTGAACGAACGCACAGCAGATCAGTTTCAAGGAAACGTTTCTCCTGAGTTTTAGACGAAGTTTCCTGCGGTTTAGTACGTATGCCGGCATTGGGCTGAAAATACCGGTTTTGGGATTCTGCAAAGAAAGGGTTTGCAAACCGCTGAATCCACACGTGAGTTTAACTCTGTCACTTGAATGCAAACATTGACAACCATTCAGTTAGATAGCTCCGTTTTTGTTTTAGAAGCAGATATTTCTCTGTACAGCCTATGGTCCCATTCACTCGGGAATATCCCAACGCAGCTCCTAGAAGAAACGTGTTTCTGACTCGCTGAATCTCAACATAGATTCAACTCCCTTAGGTGAACGAATGCACAGCAGAGCAGTTTCAAGGAAACGTTTCTCCTGAGTTTTAGACGAAGTTTCCGGCGGTTTAGTACGTATGCCGACATTGGGCTGGAAATACCGGTATTGGGATTCTGCACAGAAAGGGTTTGCAAACCGCTGAATCCACAAGTGAGTTTAACTCTGTCAGTTGAATGCACACTTTGACAACCATTCAGTTAGATAGCTCCGTTTTGGTTTTAGAAGCAGATATTTCTCTGTACAGCCTATGCTCCCATTCACTCGGGAATATCCCAACACAGCTCCTAGAAGAAACGTGTTTCTGACTCGCTGTATCTCAACATAGATTCAACTCTCTTAGGTGAACGAACTCACAGCAGAGCAGTTTCAAGGAAACGTTTCTCCTGAGTTTTAGACGAAGTTTCCTGAGGTTTAGTACGTATGCCGGCATTAGGATGGAAATACCGGTTTTGCGATTCTGCACAGAAAGGGTTAGCAAACCGCTGAATCCACACGTGAGTTTAACACTGTCAGTTGAATGCACACATTGACAACCATTCAGTTAGATAGCTCCGTTTTGGTTTTAGAAGCAGATATTTCTCTGTACAGCCTATGGTCCCATTCACTCGGGAATATCCCAACACAGCTCCTAGAAGAAACGTGTTTCTGACTCGCTGAATCTCAACATAGATTCAACTCTCTTAGGTGAACGAACGCACTGCAGAGCAGTTTCAAGGAAACGTTTCTCCTGAGTTTTAGACGAAGTTTCCGGCGGTTTAGTACGTATGCCGACATTAGGCTGGAAATACCGGTATTGGGATTCTGCACAGAAAGGGTTTTAAACCGCTGAATCCACACGTGAGTTTAACTCTGTCAGTTGAATACACACATTGACAACCATTCAGTTAGATAGCTCCGTTTTGGTTTTAGAAGCAGATATTTCTCTGTACAGCCTATGGTCCCATTCACTCGGGAATATCCCAACACAGCTCCTAGAAGAAACGTGTTTCTGACTCGCTGAATCTCAACATAGATTCAACTCTCTTAGGTGAACGAACGCACAGCAGAGCAGTTTCAAGGAAACGATTCTCCTGAGTTTCAGACCAAGTTTACTGCTGTTTAGTACGTATGCCGGCATTGGGATGGAAATACCGGTATTGGGATTCTGCACAGAAACGGTTTGCAAACCGCTGAATCCACACGTGAGTTTAACTCTGTCAGTTGAATGCACACATTGACAACCATTCAGTTAGATAGCTCCGTTTTGGTTTTAGAAGCAGATATTTCTCTGTACAGCCTATGGTCCCATTCACTCGGGAATATCCCAACACAGCTCCTAGAAGAAACGTGTTTCTGACTCGCTGAATCTCAACATAGATTCAACTCTCTTAGGTGAACGAACGCACAGCAGAGCAGTTTCAAGGAAACGATTCTCCTGAGTTTCAGACCAAGTTTACTGCTGTTTAGTACGTATGCCGGCATTGGGATGGAAATACCGGTTTTGGGATTCTGCACAGAAACGGTTTGCAAACCGCTGAATCCTCACGTGAGTTTAACTCTGTAAGTTGAATGCACACATTGACAAGCATTCAGTTAGATAGCTCCGTTTTGGTTTTAGAAGCAGATATTTCTCTGTACAGCCTATGGTCCCATTCACTCGGGAATATCACAACGCAGCTCCTAGAAGAAACGTGTTTCTGACTCGCTGAATCTCAACATAGATTCAACTCTCTTAGGTGAACGAACGCACAGCAGAGCAGTTTCAAAAAAACGTTTCTCCTGAGTTTTAGACGAAGTTACCGGCAGTTTAGTACGTATGCTGGCATTGGGCTGGAAATACCGGTATTGGGATTCTGCACAGAAAGGGTTTGCAAACCGCTGAATCCACACGTGAGTTTAACTCTGTCAGGTGAATGCACACATTGACAACCATTCAGTTAGATAGCTCCGTTTTGGTTTTAGAAGCAGATATTTCTCTGTACAGCCTACGGTCCCATTCACTCGGAAATATCCCAACACAGCTCCTAGAAGAAACGTGTTTCTGACTCGCTGAATCTCAACGTAGATTCAACTCTCTTAGGTGAACGAACGCACTGCAGAGCAGTTTCAAGGAAACGTTTCTCCTGAGTTTTAGACGAAGTTTCCGGCGGTTTAGTACGTATGCCGACATTAGGCTGGAAATACCGGTATTGGGATTCTGCACAGAAAGGATTTGAAACCGCTGAATCCACATGTGAGTTTAACTCTGTCAGTTGAATACACACATTGACAAACATTCAGTTAGATAGCTCCGTTTTGGTTTTAGAAGCAGATATTTCTCTGTACAGCCTATGGTCCCATTCACTCGGGAATATCACAACGCAGCTCCTAGAAGAAACGTGTTTCTGACTCGCTGAATCTCAACATAGATTCAACTCTCTTTGGTGAAGGAACGCACAGCAGAGCAGTTTCAAGGAAATGTTTCTCCTGAGTTTTAGACGAAGTTACCGGCAGTTTAGTACGTATGCTGGCATTGGGCTGGAAATACCGGTATTGGGATTCTGCACAGAAAGTGTTTGCAAACCGCTGAATCCACACGTCAGTTTAACTCTGTCAGTTGAATGCACACATTGACACCCATTCCGTTAGATCGCTCCGTTTTGGTTTTAGAAGCAGATATTTCTCTGTACAGCCTATGGTCCCATTCACTCGGGAATATCCCAACACAGCTCCTAGAAGAAACGTGTTTCTGACTCGCTGAATCTCAACGTAGATTCAACTCTCTTAGGTGAACGAACGCACAGCAGAGCAGTTTCAAGGAAACATTTCTCCTGAGTTTTAGACGAATTTTCCTGTGGTTTAGGACGTATGCCGGCATTGGGCTGGAAATAGCGGTTTTGGGATTCTGCACAGAAAGGGTTTGCAAACCGCTGAATCCACAGGTGAGTTTTACTCTGTCAGTTGAATTCACACATTGACAACCATTCAGTTAGATAGCTCCGTTTTTGTTTTAGAAGCAGATATTTCTCTGTACAGCCTATAGTCCCATTCACTCGGGAATATCCCAACGCAGCCCCAAGAAGAAACGTGTTTCTGACTCGCTGAATCTCAACATAGATTCAACTCTCTTAGGTGAACGAACTCACAGCAGAGCAGTTTCAAGGAAACGTTTCTCCTGAGTTTTAGACGAAGTTTCCTGAGGTTTAGTACGTATGCCGGCATTAGGATGGAAATACCGGTTTTGGGATTCTGCACAGAAACGGTTTGCAAACCGCTGAATCCTCACGTGAGTTTAACTCTGTCAGTTGAATGCGCACATTGACAAGCATACAGTTAGATAGCTCCGTTTTGGTTTTAGAAGCAGATATTTCTCTGTACAGCCTATGGTCCCATTCACTCGGGAATATCACAACGCAGCTCCTAGATGAAACGTTTTTCCGACTCGATGAATCTCAACATAGATTCAACTCTCTTAGGTGAACGAACGCACAGCAGAGCAGTTTCAAGGAAACGTTTCTCCTGAGTTTTAGACGAAGTTTCCGGCGGTTTAGTACGTATGCTGGCATTGGTCTGGAAATACCGGTATTGGGATTCTGCACAGAAAGGGTTTGCAAACCGCTGAATCCACACGTGAGTTTAACTCTGTCAGTTGAATGCACACATTGACAACCATTCAGTTAGATAGCTCCGTTTTGGTTTTAGAAGCAGATATTTCTCTGTACAGCCTATGGTCCCATTCACTCGGGAATATCCCAACACAGCTCCTAGAAGAAACGTGTTTCTGACTCGCTGAATCTCAACATAGATTCAACTCTCTTAGGTGAACGAACCCACAGCAGAGCAGTTTCAAGGAAACGATTCTCCTGAGTTTCAGACCAAGTTTACTGCTGTTTAGTACGTATGCCGGCATTGGGATGGAAATACCGGTTTTGGGATTCTGCACAGAAACGGTTTGCAAACCGCTGAATCCTCACGTGAGTTTAACTCTGTAAGTTGATTGCACACATTGACAAGCATTCAGTTAGATAGCTCCGTTTTGGTTTTAGAAGCAGATATTTCTCTGTACAGCCTATGGTCCCATTCACTCGGGAATATCCCAACGCAGCTCCTAGAAGAAACGTGTTTCTGACTCGCTGAATCTCAACATAGATTCAACTCTCTTAGGTGAACGAACGCACAGCAGAGCAGTTTCAAGGAAACGTTTCTCCTGAGTTTTAGACGAAGTTACCGGCAGTTTAGTACGTATGCTGGCATTGGGCTGGAAATACCGGTATTGGGATTCTGCACAGAAAGGGTTTGCAAACCGCTGAATCCACACGTGAGTTTAACTCTGTCAGGTGAATGCACACATTGACAACCATTCAGTTAGATAGCTCCGTTTTGGTTTTAGAAGCAGATATTTCTCTGTACAGCCTATGGTCCCATTCACTCGGGAATATCCCAACACAGCTCCTAGAAGAAACGTGTTTCTGACTCGCTGAATCTCAACATAGATTCAACTCTCGTAGGTGAACGAACGCACAGCAGAGCAGTTTCAAGGAAACGTTTCTCCTGAGTTTTAGACGAAGTTTACTGCGGTTTAGTACGTATGCCGTCATTGGGCTGGAAATACCGGTTTTGGGATTCTGCAAAGAAAGGGTTTGCCAACCGCTGAATCCACACCTGAGTTCAACTCTGTCACTTGAATGCACACATTGACAACCATTCAGTTAGATAGCTCCGTTTTGGTTTTAGAAGCAGATATTTCTCTGTACAGCCTATGGTCCCATTCACTCGGGAATATCCCAACGCAGCTCCTAGAAGAAACGTGTTTCTGACTCGCTGAATCGTAACATAGATTCAACTCCCTTAGGTGAACGAATGCACAGCAGAGCAGTTTCAAGGAAACTTTTCTCCTGAGTTTTAGACGAAGTTTCCGGCGGTTTAGTACGTATGCCGACATTGGGCTGGAAATACCGGTATTGGGATTCTGCACAGAAAGGGTTTGCAAACCGCTGAATCCACACGTGAGTTTAACTCTGTCAGTTGAATGCACACATTGACAACCATTCAGTTAAAAAGCTCCGTTTTGGTTTTAGAAGCTGATATTTCTCTGTACAGCCTATGGTCCCATTCACTCGGGAATATCCCAACACAGCTCCTAGAAGAAACGTGTTTCTGATTCGCTGAATCTCAACATACATTCAACTCTCTTAGGTGAACGAACGCACAGCAGAGCAGTTTCAAGGAAACGTTTCTCCTGAGTTTTAGACGAAGTTACCGACAGTTTAGTACGTATGCTGGCATTGGGCTGGAAATACCGGTATTGGGATTCTGCACAGAAAGCGATTGCAAACCGTTGAATCCACACGTCAGTTTAACTCTGTCAGTTGAATGCACACATTGACAACCATTCAGTTAGATAGCTCCGTTTTGGTTTTAGAAGCAGATATTTCTCTGTACAGCCTATGGTCCCATTCACTCGGGAATATCCCAACACAGCTCCTAGAAGAAACGTGTTTCTGACTCGCTGAATCTCAACATATATTCAACTCCCTTAGGTGAACGAACGCACAGCAGAGCAGTTTCAAGGAAACGTTTCTCCTGAGTTTTAGACGAAGTTTCCTGCGGTTTAGGACGTATGCCGGCATTGGGCTGGAAATACCGGTTTTGGGATTCTGCACAGAAAGAGTTTGCAAACCGCTGAATCCACACGTGAGTTTTACTCTGTCATTTGAATGCACACATTGACAACCATTCAGTTAGATAGCTTCGTTTTGGTTTTAGAAGCAGATATTTCTCTGTACAGCCTATGGTCCCATTCACTCGGGAATATCCCAACCCAGCTCCTAGAACAAACATGTTTCTGACTCTCTAAATCTCCACATAGATTTAACTCTCGTAGGTGAACGAACGCAGAGCAGAGCAGTTTCAAGGAAACGTTTCTCCTGAGTTTTAGACGAAGTTTACTGCGGTTTAGTACGTATGCCGTCATTGGGCTGGAAATACCGGTTTTGGGATTCTGCAAAGAAAGGGTTTGCCAACCGCTGAATCCACACCTGAGTTCAACTCTGTCGCTTGAATGCACACATTGACAACCATTCAGTTAGATAGCTCCGTTTTGGTTTTAGAAGCAGATATTTCTCTGTACAGCCTATGGTCCCATTCACTCGGGAATATCCCAACGCAGCTCCTAGAAGAAACGTGTTTCTGACTCGCTGAATCGTAATATAGATTCAACTCCCTTAGGTGAACGAATGCACAGCAGAGCAGTTTCAAGGAAACGTTTCTCCTGAGTTTTAGACGAAATTTCCGGCGGTTTAGTACGTATGCCGACATTGGGCTGGAAATACCGGTATTGGGATTCTGCACAGAAAGGGTTTGCAAACCGCTGAATCCACACGTGAGTTTAACTCTGTCAGTTGAATGCACACATTGACAACCATTCAGTTAGAAAGCTCCGTTTTGGTTTTAGAAGCTGATATTTCTCTGTACAGCCTATGGTCCCATTCACTCGGGAATATCCCAACACAGCTCCTAGAAGAAAAGTGTTTCTGACTCGCTGTATCTCAACATAGATTCAACTCTCTTAGGTGAACGAACTCACAGCAGAGGAGTTTCAAGGAAACGTTTCTCCTGAGTTTTAGACGAAGTTTCCTGAGGTTTAGTACGTATGCCGGCATTGGGCTGGAAATACCGGTTTTGGGATTCTGCACAGAAAGGGTTTCCAAACCGCTGAATCCACACGTGAGTTAAACTCTGTCAGTTGAATGCACACATTGACAACCATTTTGTTAGACAGCTCCGTTTCGGTTTTAGAAGCAGATATTTCGCTGTACAGCCTATGGTCCCATTCACTCGGGAATATCCCAACGCAGCTCCTAGAAGAAACGTGTTTCTGACTCGCTGAATCTCAACATAGATTCAACTCTCTTAGGTGAACGAACACACAGCAGAGCGGTTTCAAGGAAACGATTCTCCTGAGTTTTAGACCAAGTTTACTGCTGTTTAGTACGTATGCCGGCATTGGGATGGAAATACCGGTTTTGGGATTCTGCACAGAAACGGTTTGCAAACCGCTGAATACACAAGTGAGTTTAACTCTGTCACGTGAATGCACACATTGACAACCATTCAGTTAGATAGCTCCGTTTTGGTTTTAGAAGCAGATATTTCTCTGTACAGCCTATGGTCCCATTCACTCGGGAATATCCCAAGGCAGCTCCTAGAAGAAACGTGTTTCTGACTCGCTGAATCTCAACATAGATTCAACTCTCTTAGGTGAACGAATGCACAGCAGAGCAGTTTCAAGGAAACGTTTCTCCTGAGTTTTAGACGAAGTTTCCTGCGGTTTAGGACGTATGCCGGCATTGGGCTGGAAATACCGGTTTTGGGATTCTGCACAGAAATAGTTTGCAAACCGCTGAATCCACACGTGAGTTTTACTCTGTCATTTGAATGCACACATTGACAACCATTCAGTTAGATAGCTTCGTTTTGGTTTTAGAAGCAGATATTTCTCTGTACAGCCTATGGTCCCATTCACTCGGGAATATCCCAACCCAGCTCCTAGAACAAACATGTTTCTGACTCTCTAAATCTCCACATAGATTCAACTCTCTTAGGTGAACGAATGCACAGCAGAGCAGTTTCAAGGAAACGTTTCTCCTGAGTTTTAGACGAAGTTTCCTGCGGTTTAGGATGTATGCCAGCATTGGGCTGGAAATACCGGTTTTGGGATTCTGCACAGAAAGGGTTTGCAAACCGCTGAATCCACACGTGAGTTTTACTCTGTCAGTTGAATGCACACGTTGACAACCATTCAGTTAGATAGCTCCGTTTTAGTTTTAGAAGCAGATATTTCTCTGTACAGCCTATGGTCCCATTCACTCGGAAATATCCCAACACAGCTCCTAGAAGAAACGTGTTTCTGACTCGCTGACTCTCAACATAGATTCAACTCTCTTAGGTGAACGAACGCACAGCAGAGCAGTTTCAAGGAAACGTTTCTCCTGAGTTTTAGACGAAGTGTCCTGAGGTTTAATACGTATGCCGGCATTGGGATGGAATTACCGGTTTTTCTATTCTGCACAGAAAGGGTTTGCAAACCACTGAATCCACACGTGAGTTTAACTCTGTCAGTTGAATGCACACATTGACAACCATTTTGTTAGACAGCTCCGTTTTGGTTTTAGAAGCAGATATTTCGCTATACAGCCTATGGTCCCATTCACTCGGGAATATCCCAAAGTAGCTCCTAGAAGAAACGTGTTTCTGACTCGCTGAATCTCAACATAGATTCAACTCTCTTAGGTGAACGAACGCACAGCAGAGCAGTTTCAAGGAAACGATTCACCTGAGTTTTATACCAAGTTTACTGCTGTTTAGTACGTATGCCGGCATTGGGATGGAAATACCGGTTTTGGGATTCTGCACAGAAACGGTTTGCAAACCGCTGAATGCACACGTGAGTTTAATTCTGTCAGTTGAATGCGCACATTGACAAGCATTCAGTTAGATAGCTCCGTTTTGGTTTTAGAAGCAGATATTTCCCTGTACAGCCTATGGTCCCATTCACTCGGGAATATCCCAACGCAGCTCCTAGAAGAAACGTGTTTCCTGCTCGCTGAATCTCAACATAGATTCAACTCTCTTAGGTGAACAAACGAACAGCAGAGCACTTTCAAGGAAACGTTTCTCCTGAGTTTTAGACGAAGTTTCCTGAGGTTTAGTACGTATGACGGCATTGGGATGGAAATACCGGTTTGGCGATTCTGCACAGAAAGGGTTTGCAAACCGCTGAATCCACAGGTGAGTTTAACTCTGTCAGTTGAATGCACACATCGACAACCATTTTGTTAGACAGCTCCGTTTTGGTTTTAGAAGCAGATATTTCGCTGTACAGCCTATGGTCCCATTCACTCGGGAATATCCCAACGCAGCTCCTAGAAGAAACGTGTTTCTGACTTGCTGAATCTCAACATAGATTCAACTCTCTTAGGTGAACGAACGCACAGCAGAGCTGTTTCAAGGAAACGTTTCTCCTGAGTTTTAGACGAAGTTTCCGGCGGTTAAGTACGTATGCCGGCATTGGGCTGGAAATACCGGTATTGGGATTCTGCACAGAAAGGGTTTGCAAACTGCTGAATCCACACGTCAGTTTAACTCTGTCAGTTGAATGCACACATTGACAACCATTCAGTTATATAGCTCCGTTTTGGTTTTAGAAGCAGATATTTCTCTGTACAGCCTATGGTCCCATTCACTCGGGAATATCCCAACGCAGCTCCTAGAAGAAACGTGTTTCTGACTCGCTGAATCTCAACATAGATACAACTCTCTTAGGTGAACGAACGCACAGCAGAGCAGTTTCAAGGAAACGTTTCCCCTGAGTTTTAGAGGAAGTTTCCGGCGGTTTAGTACGTATGCCGACATTAGGCTGGAAATACCGGATTTGGGATTCTGCACAGAAAGGGTTTGCAAACCGCTGAATCCACATGTGAGTTTAACACTGTCAGTTGAATGCACACATTGACAACCATTCAGTTAGATAGCTCCGTTTTGGTTTTAGAAGCAGATATTTCTCTGTACAGCCTATGGGCCCATTCACTCGGGAATATCCCAACGCAGCTCCTAGAAGAAACGTGTTTCTGACTCGCTGAATCTCAACATAGATACAACTCTCTTAGGTGAACGAACGCACAGCAGAGCAGTTTCAAGGAAACGTTCCTGCTGAGTTTTAGACGAAGTTTCTGGCTGTTTAGTACGTATGCCGGCATTGGGCTGGAAATACCGGTTTAGGGATCCTGCACAGAAAGGTTTTGCAAACCGCTGAATCCACACGTGAGTTTAACACTGTCAGTTGAATGCACACATTGACAACCATTCAGTTAGATAGCTCCGTTTTGGTTTTAGAAGCAGATATTTCTCTGTACAGCCTATGGTCCCATTCACTCGGGAATATCCCAACGCACCTCCTAGAAGAAACGTGTTTCTGACTCGCTGAATCTCAACATAGATTCAACTCTCTTAGGTGAACGAATGAACAGCAGAGCAGTTTCAAGGAAAAGTTTCTCCTGAGTTTTAGACGAAGTTTCCGGCGGTTTAGTACGTATGCCGGCATTGGGCTGGAAATACCGGTATTGGGATTCTGCACAGAAACGGTTTGCAAACCGCTGAATCCACACGTCAGTTTAACTCTGTCAGTTGAATGCACACATTGACAACCATACAGTTAGATAGCTCCGTTTTGGTTTTAGAAGCAGATATTTCTCTGTACAGCCTATGGTCCCATTCACTCGGGAATATCCCAACGCAGCTCCTAGAAGAAACGTGTTTCTGACTCGCTGAATCTCATCATAGATACAACTCTCTTAGGTGAACGAACGCACAGCAGAGCAGTTTCAAGGAAACGATTCTCCTGAGTTTTAGACCAAGTTTACTGCTGTTTAGTACGTATGCCGGCATTGGGATGGAAATACCGGTTTTGGGATTCTGCACAGAAACGGTTTGCAAACCGCTGAATGCACACGTGAGTTTAACTCTGTCAGTTGAATGCGCACATTGACAAGCATTCAGTTAGATAGCTCCGTTTTGGTTTTAGAAGCAGATATTTCTCTGTACAGCCTATGGTCCCATTCACTCGGGAATATCCCAACGCAGCTCCTAGAAGAAACGTGTTTCTGACTCGCTGAATGTCAACATAGATTCAACTCTCTTAGGTGAACGAATGCACAGCAGAGCAGTTTCAAGGAAACGTTTCTCCTGAGTTTTAGACGAAGTTTCCTGCGGTTTAGGACGTATGACGGCATTGGGCTGGAAATACGGGTTTTGGGATTCTGCACAGAAAGGGTTTGCAAACCGCTGAATCCACACGTGAGTTTTACAGTGTCAGTTGAATGCACACATTGACAACCATTCAGTTAGATAGCTCCGTTTTGGTTTTAGAAGCAGATATTTCTCTGTACAGACTATGGTCCCATTCACTCGGGAATATCCCAACGCAGCTCCTAGAAGAAACATGTTTCTGACTCTCTGAATCTCAACATAGATTCAACTCTCTTAGGTGAACGAACGCACAGCAGAGCAGTTTCAAGGAAACGTTTCTCCTGAGTTTTAGACGAAGTTTCCGGCGGTTTAGTACGTATGCCGGCATTGGGCTGGAAATACCGGTATTGGGATTCTGCACAGAAAGGGTTTGCAAACCGCTGAATCCACACGTGAGTTTACCTCTGTCAGTTGAATGCACACATTGACAACCATTCAGTTAGATAGCTCCGTTTTGGTTTTAGAAGCAGATATTTCTCTGTACAGCATATGGTCCCATTCACTCGGGAATATCCCAACACAGCTCCTAGAAGAAACGTGTTTCTTGCTCGCTGAATCTCAACATAGATTCAACTCTCTTAGGTGAACGAACGAGCAGCAGAGCACTTTCAAGGAAACGTTTCTCCTGAGTTTTAGACGAAGTTTCCTGAGGTTTAGTACGTATGACGGCATTGGGATGGAAATACCGGTTTGGCGATTCTGCACAGAAAGGGTTTGCAAACCGCTGAATCCACACGTGAGTTTAACTCTGTCAGTTGAATGCACACATTGACAACCATTTTGTTAGACAGCTCCGTTTTGGTTTTAGAAGCAGATATTTTGATGTACAGCCTATGGTCCCATTCACTCGGGAATATCCCAACGCAGCTCCTAGAAGAAACGTGTTTCTCACTCGCTGAATCTCAACGTAGATTCAACTCCCTTAGGTGAACGAACGCACAGCAGAGCAGTTTCAAGGAAACGTTTCTCCTGAGTTTTAGACGAAGTTTCCGGCGGTTAAGTACGTATGCCGGCATTGGGCTGGAAATACCGGTATTGGGTTTCTGCACAGAAAGGGTTTGCAAACCGCTGAATCCACTCGTCAGTTTAACTCTGTCAGTTGAATGCACACATTGAAAACCATTCAGTTAGATAGCTCCGTTTTGGTTTTAGAAGCAGATATTTCTCTGTACAGCCTATGGTCCCATTCACTCGGGAATATCCCAACGCAGCTCCTAGAAGAAACGTGTTTCTGACTCGCTGAATCTCAACATAGATACAACTCTCTTAGGTGAACGAACGCACAGCAGAGCAGTTTCAAGGAAACGTTTCTCCTGAGTTTTAGACGAAGTTTCCGGCGGTTTAGTACGTATGCCGGCATTGGGCTGGAAATACCGGATTTGGGATTCTGCACAGAAAGGGTTTGCAAACCGCTGAATCCACATGTGAGTTTAACACTGTCAGTTGAATGCACACATTGACAACCATTCAGTTAGATAGCTCCGTTTTGGTTTTAGAAGCAGATATTTCTCTGTACAACCTATGGTCCCATTCACTCGGGAATATCCCAACGCAGCTCCTAGAATAAACGTGTTTCTGACTCGCTGAATCTCAACATAGATACAACTCTCTTAGGTGAACGAACGCACAGCAGAGCAGTTTCAAGGAAACGTTTCTGCTGAGTTTTAGACGAAGTTTCCGGCTGTTTAGTACGTATGCCGGCATTGGGCTGTAAATACCGGTTTCGGGATTCTGCACAGAAAGGGTTTGCAAACCGCTGAATCCACACGTGAGTTTAACACTGTCAGTTGAATGCACACATTGACAACCATTCTGTTAGATAGCTCCGTTTTGGTTTTAGAAGCAGATATTTCTCTGTACAGCCTATGATCCCATTCCCTCCGGAATATCCCAACGCAGCTCCTAGAAGAAACGTGTTTCTGACTCGTTGAATCTCAACATAGATTCAACTCTCTTAGTTGAACGAATGCACAGCAGAGCAGTTTCAAGGAAACGTCTCTCCTGAGTTTTAGACGAAGTTTCCTGCGGTTTAGGATGTATGCCGGCATTGGGCTGGAAATACCGGTTTTGGGATTCTGCACAGAAACGGTTTGCAAACCGCTGAATCCACACGTGAGTTTTACTCTGTCAGTTGAATGCACACATTGACAACCATTCAGTTAGATAGCTCCGTTTTGGTTTTAGAAGCAGATATTTCTCTGTACAGCCTATGGTCCCATTCACTCGGGAATATCCCAACGCAGCTCCAAGAAGAAACGTGTTTCTGACTCGCTGAATCTCAACATAGATTCAACTCTCTTAGGTGAACAAACGCACAGCAGAGCAGTTTCAAGGAAACGTTTCTCATGAGTTTTAGACGAAGTTTCCTCCGGTTTAGTACGTATGCCGGCATTGGGCTGGAAATACCGGTTTTGGGATTCTGCACAGAAAGGGTTTGCAAACCGCTGAATCCACACGTGAGTTTAACTCTGTCAGTTGAATGCACACATTGACAAGCATTCAGTTAGATACCTCCGTTATGGTTTTAGAAGCAGATATTTCTCTGTACAACCTATGGTCCCATTAACTCGGGAATATCCCAACGCAGCTCCTAGAATAAACGTGTTTCTGACTCGCTGAATCTCAACATAGATACAACTCTCTTAGGTGAACGAACGCACAGCAGAGCAGTTTCAAGGAAACGATTCTCCTGAGTTTTAGACCAAGTTTACTGCTGTTTAGTACGTATGCCGGCATTGGGATGGAAATACCGGTTTTGGGATTCTGCACAGAAACTTTTTGCAAACCGCTGAATGCACACGTGAGTTTAACTCTGTCAGTTGAATGCGCACATTGACAAGCATTCAGTTAGATAGCTCCGTTTTGGTTTTAGAAGCAGATATTTCTCTGTACAGCCTATGGTCCCATTCACTCGGGAATATCCCAACGCAGCTCCTAGAAGAAACGTGTTTCTGACTCGCTGAATGTCAACATAGATTCAACTCTCTTAGGTGAACGAATGCACAGCAGAGCAGTTTCAAGGAAACGTTTCTCCTGAGTTTTAGACGAAGTTTCCGGCAGTTTAGTACGTATGCCGGCATTGGGCTGGAAATACCGGTATTGGGATTTTGCACAGAAAGGGTTTGCAAACCGCTGAATCCACACGTGAGTTTACCTCTGTCAGTTGAATGCACACATTGACAACCATTCAGTTAGATAGCTCCGTTTTGGTTTTAGAAGCAGATATTTCTCTGTACAGCCTATGGTCCCATTCACTCGGGAATATCCCAACACAGCTCCTAGAAGAAACGTGTTTCTTGCTCGCTGAATCTCAACATAGATTCAACTCTCTTAGGTGAACGAACGAACAGCAGAGCACTTTCAAGGAAACGTTTCTCCTGAGTTTTAGACGAAGTTTCCTGAGGTTTAGTACGTATGACGGCATTGGGATGGAAATACCGGTTTGGCGATTCTGCACAGAAAGGGTTTGCAAACCGCTGAATCCACACGTGAGTTTAACTCTGTCAGTTGAATGCACACATTGACAACCATTTTGTTAGACAGCTCCGTTTTGGTTTTAGAAGCAGATATTTCGATGTACAGCCTATGGTCCCATTCACTCGGGAATATCCCAACGCAGCTCCTAGAAGAAACGTGTTTCTGACTCGCTGAATCTCAACATAGATTCAATTCTCTTAGGTGAACGAACGCACAGCAGAGCAGTTTCAAGGAAACGTTTCTCCTGAGTTTTAGACGAAGTTTCCGGCGGTTTAGTACGTATGCCGGCATTGGGCTGGAAATACCGGTATTGGGATTCTGCACAGAAAGGGTTTGCAAACCGCTGAATCCACTCGTCAGTTTAACTCTGTCAGTTGAATGCACACATTGACAACCATTCAGTTAGATAGCTCCGTTTTGGTTTTAGAAGCAGATATTTCTCTGTACAGCCTATGGTCCCATTCACTCGGGAATATCCCAACGCAGCTCCTAGAAGAAACGTGATTCTGACTCGCTGAATCTCAACATAGATACAACTCTCTTAGGTGAACGAACGCACAGCAGAGCAGTTTCAAGGAAACGTTCCTGCTGAGTTTTAGACGAAGTTTCCGGCTGTTTAGTACGTATGCCGGCATTGGGCTGGAAATACCGGTTTGGGGATTCTGCACAGAAAGGGTTTGCAAACCGCTGAATCCACACGTGAGTTTTACTCTGTCAGTTGAATGCACACATTGACAACCATTCAGTTGGATAGCTCCGTTTTGGTTTTAGAAGCAGATATTTCTCTGTACAGCCTATGGTCCCATTCACTCGGGAATATCCCAACACAGCTCCTAGAACAAACATGTTTCTGACTCGATGAATCTCCACATAGATTCAATTCTCTTAGGTGAACGAATGCACAGCAGAGCAGTTTCAAGGAAACGTTTCTCCTGAGTTTTAGACGAAGTTTCCTGCGGTTTAGGACGTATGCCGGCATTGGGCTGGAAATACCGGTTTTGGGATTCTGCACAGAAAGGGTTTGCAAACCGCTGAATCCACACGTGAGTTTTACTCTGTCAGTTGAATGCACACATTGACAACCATTTTGTTAGACAGCTCCGTTTTGGTTTTAGAAGCAGATATTTCGCTGTACAGCCTATGGTCCCATTTACTCGGGAATATCCCAACGCAGCTCCTAGAAGAAACGTGTTTCTGACTCGCTGAATCTCAACATAGATTCAACTCTCTTAGGTGAACGAACGCACAGCAGAGCAGTTTCAAGGAAACGATTCTCCTGAGTATTAGACGAAGTTTACTGCTGTTTAGTACGTATGCCGGCATTGGGATTGAAATACCGGTTTTGGCATTCTGCACAGAAGCGGTTTGCAAACCGCTGAATGCACACGTGAGTTTAACTCTGTCAGTTGAATGCGCACATTGACAAGCATTCAGTTAGATAGCTCCGTTTTGGTTTTTAGAAGCAGATATTTCTCTGTACAACCTATGGTCCCATTCCCTCGGGAATATCCCAACGCAGCTCCTAGAGGAAACGTGTTTCTGACTCGCTGAATCTCAACATAGATTCAACTCTCTTAGGTGAACGAACGCACAGCAGAGCAGTTTCAAGGAAACGTTTCTCCTGAGTTTTAGACGAAGTTTCCTGCGGTTTAGTACGTATGCCGGCATTGACCTGAAAATACCGGTTTTGGGATTCTGCAAAGAAAGGGTTTGCCAACCGCTGAATCCACACGTGAGTTTAACTCTGTCACTTGAATGCACACATTGACAACCATTCAGTTAAATAGCTCCGTTTTGGTTTTAGAAGCAGATATTTCTCTGTACAGCCTATGGTCCCATTCACTCGGGAATATCCCAACGCAGCTCCTAGAAGAAACGTGTTTCTGACTCGCTGAATCTCAACATAGATTCAACTCCCTTAGGTGAACGAATGCACAGCAGAGCAGTTTCAAGGAAACGTTTCTCCTGAGTTTTAGACGAAGTTTCCGGCGGTTTAGTACGTATGCCGACATTGGGCTGGAAATACCGGTATTGGGATTCTCCACAGAAAGGGTTTGCAAACCGCTGAATCCACACGTGAGTTTAACTCTGTCAGTTGAATGCACACATTGACAACCATTCAGTTAGATAGCTCCGTTTTGGTTTTAGAAGCAGATATTTCTCTGTACAGCCTATGCTCCCATTCACTCGGGAATATCCCAACACAGCTCCTGGAAGAAACGTGTTTCTGACTCGCTGTATCTCAACATAGATTCAACTCTCTTAGGTGAACGAACGCACAGCAGAGCAGTTTCAAGGAAACGTTTCTCCTGAGTTTTAGACGAAGTTTCCTGCGGTTTAGTACGTATGCCGGCATTGGGCTGAAAATACCGGTTTTGGGATTCTGCAAAGAAAGGGTTTGCCAACCGCTGAATCCACACGTGAGTTTAACTCTGTCACTTGAATGCACACATTGACAACCATTCAGTTAGATAGCTCCGTTTTGGTTTTAGAAGCAGATATTTCTCTGTACAGCCTATGGTCCCATTCACTCGGGAATATCCCAACGCAGCTCCTAGAAGAAACGTGTTTCTGACTCGCTGAATCTCAACATAGATTCAACTCCCTTAGGTGAACGAATGCACAGCAGAGCAGTTTCAAGGAAACGTTTCTCCTGAGTTTTAGACGAAGTTTCCGGCGGTTTAGTACGTATGCCGACATTGGGCTGGAAAGACCGGTATTGGGATTCTCCACAGAAAGGGTTTGCCAACCGCTGAATCCACACGTGAGTTTAACTCTGTCAGTTGAATGCACACATTGACAACCATTCAGTTAGATAGCTCCGTTTTGGTTTTAGAAGCAGATATTTCTCTGTACAGCCTATGCTCCCATTCACTCGGGAATATCCCAACACAGCTCCTAGAAGAAACGTGTTTCTGACTCGCTGTATCTCAACATAGATTCAACTCTCTTAGGTGAACGAACGCACAGCAGAGCAGTTTCAAGGAAACGTTTCTCCTGAGTTTTAGACGAAGTTTCCTGAGGTTTAGTACGTATGCCGGCATTGGGATGCAAATACCGGTTTTGCGATTCTGCACAGAAAGGGTTTGCAAACCGCTGAATCCACACGTCAGTTTAACTCTGTCAGTTGAATGCACACATTGTCAACCATTTTGTTAGACAGCTCCGTTTTGATTTTAGAAGCAGATATTTCGCTCTACAGACTATGGTCCCATTTACTCGGGAATATCCCAACACAGCTCCTAGAAGAAACGTGTTTCTGACTCGCTGAATCTCAACATAGATTCAACTCCCTTAGGTGAACGAACGCACAGCAGAGCAGTTTCAAGGAAACGTTTCTCCTGAGTTTTAGACGAAGTTTCCTGAGGTTTAGTACGTATGCCGGCATTGGGATGGAAATACCGGTTTTGCGATTCTGCACAGAAAGAGTTTGCAAACCCCTGAATCCACACGTGAGTTTTACTCTGTCAGTTGAATGCACACATTGACAACCATTTTGTTAGACAGCTCCGTTTTGGTTTTAGAAGCAGATATTTCTCTGTACAGCCTATGGACCCATTCACTCGGGAATATCCCAATGCGGCTCCTAGAAGAAACGTGTTTCTGACTCGCTGAATCTCAACATAGATTCAACTCTCTTAGGTGAACGAACGCACAGCAGAGCAGTTTCAAGGAAACGATTCTGCTGAGTTTTAGACCAAGTTTACTGCTGTTTAGTACGTATGCCGGCAATGGGATGGAAATACCGGTTTTGGGATTCTGCACAGAAACGGTTTGCAAACCGCTGAATCCTCACGTGAGTTTAACTCTGTCAGTTGAATGCGCACATTGACAAGCATTCAGTTAGATAGCTCCGTTTTGGTTTTAGAAGCAGATATTTCTCTGTACAGCCTATGGTCCCATTCACTCGGGAATATCACAAGTCAGCTCCTAGAAGAAACGTGTTTCTGACTCGATGAATCTCAACATAGATTCAACTCTCTTAGTTGAACGAACGCACAGCAGAGCAGTTTCAAGGAAACGTTTCTCCTGAGTTTTAGACGAAGTTTCCTGTGGTTTAGGACGTATGCCGGCATTGGGCTGGAAATACCGGTTTTGGGATTCTGCACAGAAAGGGTTTGCAAACCGCTGAATGCACAGGTGAGTTTTACAGTGTCAGTTGAATGCACACATTGACAACCATTCAGTTAGATAGCTCCGTTTTGGTTTTAGAAGCAGATATTTCTCTGTACAGCCTATGGTCCCATTCACTCGGGAATATCCCAACGCAGCTCCTAGAAGAAACATGTTTCTGACTCGCTAAATCTCAACATAGATTCAACTCTCTTAGGTGAACGAACGCACAGCAGAGCAGTTTCAAGGAAACGTTTCTCCTGAGTTTTAGACGAAGTTTCCGGCGGTTTAGTACGTATGCCGGCATTGGGCTGGAAATACCGGTATTGGGATTCTGCACAGAAAGGGTTTGCAAACCGCTGAATCCACACGTGAGTTTACCTCTGTCAGTTGAATGCACACATTGACAACCATTCAGTTAGATAGCTCCGTTTTGGTTTTAGAAGCAGATATTTCTCTGTACAGCCTATGGTCCCATTCACTCGGGAATATCCCAACACAGCTCCTAGAAGAAACGTGTTTCTTGCTCGCTGAATCTCAACATAGATTCAACTCTCTTAGGTGAACGAACGCACAGCAGAGCACTTTCAAGGAAACGTTTCTCCTGAGTTTTAGACGAAGTTTCCTGAGGTTTAGTACGTATGACGGCATTGGGATGGAAATACCGGTTTGGCGATTCTGCACAGAAAGGGTTTGCAAACCGCTGAATCCACACGTGAGTTTAAATCTGTCAGTTGAATGCACACATTGACAACCATTTTGTTAGACAGCTCCGTTTTGGTTTTAGAAGCAGATATTTCGATGTACAGCCTATGGTCCCATTCACTCGGGAATATCCCAACGCAGCTCCTAGAAGAAACGTGTTTCTGACTCGCTGAATCTCAACATAGATTCAACTCTCTTAGGTGAACGAACGCACAGCAGAGCAGTTTCAAGGAAACGTTTCTCCTGAGTTTTAGACGAAGTTTCCGGCGGTTTAGTACGTATGCCGGCATTGGGCTGGAAATACCGGTATTCGGATTCTGCACAGAAAGGGTTTGCAAACCGCTGAATCCACTCGTCAGTTTAACTCTGTCAGTTGAATGCACACATTGACAACCATTCAGTTAGATAGCTCCGTTTTGGTTTTAGAAGCAGATATTTCTCTGTACAGCCTATGGTCCCATTCACTCGGGAATATCCCAAGGCAGCTCCTAGAAGAAACGTGATTCTGACTCGCTGAATCTCAACATAGATACAACTCTCTTAGGTGAACGAACGCACAGCAGAGCAGTTTCAAGGAAACGTTCCTGCTGAGTTTTAGACGAAGTTTCCGGCTGTTTAGTACGTATGCCGGCATTGGGCTGGAATTACCGGTTTGGGGATTCTGCACAGAAAGGGTTTGCAAACCGCTGAATCCACACGTGAGTTTAACACTGTCAGTTGAATGCACACATTGACAACCATTCAGTTAGATAGCTCCGTTTTGGTATTAGAAGCAGATATTTCTCTGTACAGCCTATGGTCCCATTCACTCGGGAATATCCCAACGCACCTCCTAGAAGAAACGTGTTTCTGACTCGCTGAATCTCAACATAGATTCAACTCTCTTAGGTGAACGAATGAACAGCAGAGCAGTTTCAAGGAAAAGTTTCTCCTGAGTTTCAGACGAAGTTTCCGGCGGTTTAGTACGTATGCCGGCATTGGGCTGGAAATACCGGTATTGGGATTCTGCACAGAAACGGTTTGCAAACCGCTGAATCCACACGTCAGTTTAACTCTGTCAGTTGAATGCACACATTGACAACCATTCAGTTAGATAGCTCCGTTTTGGTTTTAGAAGCAGATATTTCTCTGTACAGCCTATGGTCCCATTCACTTGGGAATATCCCAACGCAGCTCCTAGAATAAACGTGTTTCTGACTCGCTGAATCTCAACATAGATACAACTCTCTTAGGTGAACGAACGCACAGCAGAGCAGTTTCAAGGAAACGTTTCTCCTGAGTTTTAGACGAAGTTTCCTGCGGTTTAGGAGGTATGCCGGCATTGGGCTGGTAATACCGGTTTTGGGATTCTGCACAGAAACGGTTTGCAAACCGCTGAATCCACACGTGAGTTTTACTCTGTCAGTTGAATGCACACATTGACAACCATTCAGTTAGATAGTTCCGTTTTGGTTTTAGAAGCAGATATTTCTCTGTACAGCCTATGGTCCATTCACTCGGGAATATCCCAACGCAGCTCCAAGAAGAAACGTGTTTCTGACTCGCTGAATCCCAACATAGATTCAACTCTCTTAGGTGAACGAACGCACAGCAGAGCAGTTTCAAGGAAACGATTCTCCTGAGTATTAGATGAAGTTTACTGCTGTTTAGTACGTATGCCGGCATTGGGATTGAAATACCGGTTTTGGCATTCTGCACAGAAGCGGTTTGCAAACCGCTGAATGCACACGTGAGTTTAACTCTGTCAGTTGAATGTGCACATTGACAACCATTCAGTTAGATAGCTCCGTTTTGGTTTTAGAAGCAGATATTTCTCTGTACAGCCTATGGTCCCATTCACTCGGGAATATCCCAACGCAGCTCCTGGAGGAAACGTGTTTCTGACTCGCTGATTCTCAACATAGATTCAACTCTCTTAGGTGAGCGAACGCACAGCAGAGCAGTTTCAAGGAAACGTTTCTCCTGACTTTTAGACGAAGTTTCCTGCGGTTTAGTACGTATGCCGGCATTGGGCTGAAAATACCAGTTTTGGGATTCTGCAAAGAAAGGGTTTGCCAACCGCTGAATCCACACGTGAGTTTAACTCTGTCACTTGAATGCACACATTGACAACCATTCAGTTAGATAGCTCCGTTTTGGTTTTAGAAGCAGATATTTCTCTGTACAGCCTATGGTCCCATTCACTCGGGAATATCCCAACGCAGCTCCTAGAAGAAACGTGTTTCTGACTCGCTGTATCTCAACATAGATTCAACTCTCTTAGGTGAACGAACGCACAGCAGAGCAGTTTCAAGGAAACGTTTCTCCTGAGTTTTAGACGAAGTTTCCTGAGGTTTAGTACGTATGCCGGCATTGGGATGCAAATACCGGTTTTGCGATTCTGCACAGAAAGGGTTTGCAAACCGCTGAATCCACACGTCAGTTTAACTCTGTCAGTTGAGTGCACACATTGTCAACCATTTTGTTAGACAGCTCCGTTTTGATTTTAGAAGCAGATATTTCGCTGTACAGACTATGGTCCCATTTACTCGGGAATATCCCAACACAGCTCCTAGAAGAAACGTGTTTCTGACTCGCTGAATCTGAACATAGATTCAACTCCCTTAGGTGAACGAACGCACAGCAGAGCAGTTTCAAGGAAACGTTTCTCCTGAGTTTTAGACGAAGTTTCCTGAGGTTTAGTACGTATGCCGGCATTGGGATGGAAATACCGGTTTTGCGATTCTGCACAGAAAGAGTTTGCAAACCCCTGAATCCACACGTGAGTTTTACTCTGTCAGTTGAATGCACACATTGACAACCATTTTGTTAGACAGCTCCGTTTTGGTTTTAGAAGCAGATATTTCTCTGTACAGCCTATAGACCCATTCACTCGGGAATATCCCAACGCGGCTCCTAGAAGAAACGTGTTTCTGACTCGCTGAATCTCAACATAGATTCAACTCTCTTAGGTGAACGAACGCACAGAAGAGCAGTTTCAAGGAAACGATTCTCCTGAGTTTTAGACCAAGTTTACTGCTGTTTAGTACGTATGCCGGCATTGGGATGGAAATACCGGTTTTGGGATTCTGCACAGAAACGGTTTGCAAACCGCTGAATCCTCACGTGAGTTTAACTCTGTCAGTTGAATGCGCACATTGACAAGCATTCAGTTAGATAGCTCCGTTTTGGTTTTAGAAGCAGATATTTCTCTGTACAGCCTATGGTCCCATTCACTCGGGAATATCACAAGTCAGCTCCTAGAAGAAACGTGTTTCTGACTCGATGAATCTCAACATAGATTCAACTCTCTTAGTTGAACGAACGCACAGCAGAGCAGTTTCAAGGAAACGTTTCTCCTGAGTTTTAGACGAAGTTTCCTGTGGTTTAGGACGTATGCCGGCATTGGGCTGGAAATACCGGTTTTGGGATTCTGCACAGAAAGGGTTTGCAAACCGCTGAATCCACACGTGAGTTTTACTCTGTCAGTTGAATGCACACATTGACAACCATTCAGTTAGATAGCTCCGTTTTGGTTTTAGAAGCAGATATTTCTCTGTACAGTCTATGGTCCCATTCACTCGGGAATATCCCAACGCAGCTCCAAGAAGAAACGTGTTTCTGACTCGCTGAATCTCAACATAGATTCAACTCTCTTAGTTGAACGAACGCACAGCAGAGCAGTTTCAAGGAAACGTTTCTCCTGAGTTTTAGACGAAGTTTCCTGAGGTTTAGTACGTACGCCGGCATTGGGATGCAAATACCGGTTTTGCGATTCTGCACAGAAAGGGTTTGCAAACCGCTGAATCCACACGTCAGTTTAACTTTGTCAGTTGAATGCACACATTGTCAACCATTTTGTTAGACAGCTCCATTTTGATTTTAGAAGCAGATATTTCGCTGTACAGACTATGGTCCCATTCACTCGGGAATATCCCAACACAGCTCCTAGAAGAAACGTGTTTCTGACTCGCTGAATCTCAACATAGATTCAACTCTCTTAGGTGAACGAACGCACAGCAGAGCAGTTTCAAGGAAACGTTTCTCCTGAGTTTTAGACGAAGTTTCCTGAGGTTTAGTACGTATGCCGGCATTGGGATGGAAATACCGGTTTTGCGATTCTGCACAGAAAGAGTTTGCAAACCCCTGAATCCACACGTGAGTTTTACTCTGTCAGTTGAATGCACACATTGACAACCATTTTGTTAGACAGCTCCGTTTTGGTTTTAGAAGCAGATATTTCTCTGTACAGCCTATGGACCCATTCACTCGGGAATATCCCAACGCGGCTCGTAGAAGAAACGTGTTTCTGACTCGCTGAATCTCAACATAGATTCAACTCTCTTAGGTGAACGAACTCACAGCAGAGCAGTTTCAAGGAAACGATTCTGCTGAGTTTTAGACCAAGTTTACTGCTGTTTAGTACGTATGCCGGCATTGGGATGGAAATACCGGTTTTGGCATTCTGCACAGAAACGGTTTGCAAACCGCTGAATCCTCACGTGAGTTTAACTCTGTCAGTTGAATGCGCACATTGACAAGCATTCAGTTAGATAGCTCCGTTTTGGTTTTAGAAGCAGATATTTCTCTGTACAGCCTATGGTCCCATTCACTCGGGAATATCACAAGGCAGCTCCTAGAAGAAACGTGTTTCTGACTCGATGAATCTCAACATAGATTCAACTCTCTTAGGTGAACGAACGCACAGCAGAGCAGTTTCAAGGAAACGTTTCTCCTGAGTTTTAGACGAAGTTTCCGGCGGTTTAGTACGTCTGCTGGCATTGGGCTGGAAATACCGGTATTGGGATTCTGCACAGAAAGGGTTTGCAAACCGTTGAATCCACACGTGAGTTTAACTCTGTCAGTTGAATGCACACATTGACAACCATTCAGTTAGATAGCTCCGTTTTGGTTTTAGAAGCAGATATTTCTCTGTACAGCCTATGGTCCCATTCACTCGGGAATATCCAAACACAGCTCCTAGAAGAAACGTGTTTCTGACTCGCTGAATCTCAACATAGATTCAACTCTCTTAGGTGAACGAACGCACAGCAGAGCAGTTTCAAGGAAACGTTTCTCCTGAGTTTTAGACGAAGTTTCCTGAGGTTTAGTACGTATGCCAGCATTGGGATGCAAATACCGGTTTTGCGATTCTGCACAGAAAGGGTTTGCAAACCGCTGAATCCACACGTCAGTTTAACTCTGTCAGTTGAATGCACACATTGTCAACCATTTTGTTAGACAGCTCCGTTTTGATTTTAGAAGCAGATATTTCGCTGTACAGACTATGGTCCCATTCACTCGGGAATATCCCAACGCAGCTCCTAGAAGAAACGTGTTTCTGACTCGCTGAATCTCAACATAGATTCAACTCCCTTAGGTGAACGAATGCACCGCAGAGCAGTTTCAAGGAAACGTTTCTCCTGAGTTTTAGACGAAGTTTCCGGCGGTTTAGTACGTATGCCGACATTGGGCTGGAAATACCGGTTTTGGGATTCCGCACAGAAAGGGTTTGCAAACCGCTGAATCCACACGTGAGTTTTACAGTGTCAGTTGAATGCACACATTGACAACCATTCAGTTAGATAGCTCCGTTTTGGTTTTAGAAGCAGATATTTCTCTGTACAGCCTATGGTCCCATTCACTCGGGAATATCCCAACGCAGCTCCTAGAAGAAACATGTTTCTGACTCGCTGAATCTCAACATAGATTCAACTCTCTTAGGTGAACGAACGCACAGCAGAGCAGTTTCAAGGAAACGTTTCTCCTGAGTTTTAGACGAAGTTTCCGGCGGTTTAGTACGTATGCCGGCATTGGGCTGGAAATACCGGTATTGGGATTCTGCACAGAAAGGGTTTGCAAACCGCTGAATCCACACGTGAGTTTACCTCTGTCAGTTGAATGCACACATTGACAACCATTCAGTTAGATAGCCCCGTTTTGGTTTTAGAAGCAGATATTTCTCTGTACAGCCTATGGTCCCATTCACTCGGGAATATCCCAACACAGCTCCTAGAAGAAACGTGTTTCTTGCTCGCTGAATCTCAACATAGATTCAACTCTCTTAGGTGAACGAACGAACAGCAGAGCACTTTCAAGGAAACGTTTCTCCTGAGTTTTAGACGAAGTTTCCTGAGGTTTAGTACGTATGACGGCATTGGGATGGAAATACCGGTTTGGCGATTCTGCACAGAAAGGGTTTGCAAACCGCTGAATCCACACGTGAGTTTAACTCTGTCAGTTGAATGCACACATTGACAACCATTTTGTTAGACAGCTCCGTTTTGGTTTTAGAAGCAGATATTTCGATGTACAGCCTATGGTCCCATTCACTCGGGAATATCCCAACGCAGCTCCTAGAAGAAACGTGTTTCTGACTCGCTGAATCTCAACATAGATTCAACTCTCTTAGGTGAACGAACGCACAGCAGAGGAGTTTCAAGGAAACGTTTCTCCTGAGTTTTAGACGAAGTTTCCGGCGGTTTAGTACGTATGCCGGCATTGGGCTGGAAATACCGGTATTGGGATTCTGCACAGAAAGGGTTTGCAAACCGCTGAATCCACTCGTCAGTTTAACTCTGTCAGTTGAATGCACACATTGACAACCATTCAGTTAGATAGCTCCGTTTTGGTTTTAGAAGCAGATATTTCTCTGTACAGCCTATGGTCCCATTCACTCGGGAATATCCCAACGCAGCTCCTAGAAGAAACGTGATTCTGACTCGCTGAATCTCAACATAGATACAACTCTCTTAGGTGAACGAACGCACAGCAGAGCAGTTTCAAGGAAACGTTCCTGCTGAGTTTTAGACGAAGTTTCCGGCTGTTTAGTACGTATGCCGGCATTGGGCTGGAAATACCGGTTTGGGGATTCTGCACAGAAAGGGTTTGCAAACCGCTGAATGCACACGTGAGTTTAACACTGTCAGTTGAATGCACACATTGACAACCATTCAGTTAGATAGCTCCGTTTTGGTATTAGAAGCAGATATTTCTCTGTACAGCCTATGGTCCCATTCACTCGGGAATATCCCAACGCACCTCCTAGAAGAAACGTGTTTCTGACTCGCTGAATCTCAACATAGATTCAACTCTCTTAGGTGAACGAATGAACAGCAGAGCAGTTTCAAGGAAAAGTTTCTCCTGAGTTTCAGACGAAGTTTCCGGCGGTATAGTACGTATGCCGGCATTGGGCTGGAAATACCGGTATTGGGATTCTGCACAGAAACGGTTTGCAAACCGCTGAATCCACACGTCAGTTTAACTCTGTCAGTTGAATGCACACATTGACAACCATTCAGTTAGATAGCTCCGTTTTGGTTTTAGAAGCAGATATTTCTCTGTACAGCCTATGGTCCCATTCACTCGGGAATATCCCAACGCAGCTCCTAGAATAAACGTGTTTCTGACTCGCTGAATCTCAACATAGATACAACTCTCTTAGGTGAACGAACGAGCAGCAGAGCACTTTCAAGGAAACGTTTCTCCTGAGTTTTAGACGAAGTTTCCTGAGGTTTAGTACGTATGACGGCATTGGGATGGAAATACCGGTTTGGCGATTCTGCACAGAAAGGGTTTGCAAACCGCTGAATCCACACGTGAGTTTAACTCTGTCAGTTGAATGCACACATTGACAACCATTTTGTTAGACAGCTCCGTTTTGGTTTTAGAAGCAGATATTTCGATGTACAGCCTATGGTCCCATTCACTCGGGAATATCCCAACGCAGCTCCTAGAAGAAACGTGTTTCTCACTCGCTGAATCTCAACGTAGATTCAACTCCCTTAGGTGAACGAACGCACAGCAGAGCAGTTTCAAGGAAACGTTTCTCCTGAGTTTTAGACGAAGTTTCCGGCGGTTAAGTACGTATGCCGGCATTGGGCTGGAAATACCGGTATTGGGTTTCTGCACAGAAAGGGTTTGCAAACCGCTGAATCCACTCGTCAGTTTAACTCTGTCAGTTGAATGCACACATTGAAAACCATTCAGTTAGATAGCTCCGTTTTGGTTTTAGAAGCAGATATTTCTCTGTACAGCCTATGGTCCCATTCACTCGGGAATATCCCAACGCAGCTCCTAGAAGAAACGTGTTTCTGACTCGCTGAATCTCAACATAGATACAACTCTCTTAGGTGAACGAACGCACAGCAGAGCAGTTTCAAGGAAACGTTTCTCCTGAGTTTTAGACGAAGTTTCCGGCGGTTTAGTACGTATGCCGGCATTGGTCTGGAAATACCGGATTTGGGATTCTGCACAGAAAGGGTTTGCAAACCGCTGAATCCACATGTGAGTTTAACAATGTCAGTTGAATGCACACATTGACAACCATTCAGTTAGATAGCTCCGTTTTGGTTTTAGAAGCAGATATTTCTCTGTACAGCCTATGGTCCCATTCACTCGGGAATATCCCAACGCAGCTCCTAGAATAAACGTGTTTCTGACTCGCTGAATCTCAACATAGATACAACTCTCTTAGGTGAACGAACGCACAGCAGAGCAGTTTCAAGGAAACGTTTCTGCTGAGTTTTAGACGAAGTTTCCGGCTGTTTAGTACGTATGCCGGCATTGGGCTGGAAATACCGGTTTCGGGATTCTGCACAGAAAGGGTTTGCAAACCGCTGAATCCACACGTGAGTTTAACACTGTCAGTTGAATGCACACATTGACAACCATTCTGTTAGATAGCTCCGTTTTGGTTTTAGAAGCAGATATTTCTCTGTACAGCCTATGATCCCATTCACTCCGGAATATCCCAACGCAGCTCCTAGAAGAAACGTGTTTCTGACTCGTTGAATCTCAACATAGATTCAACCCTCTTAGTTGAACGAATGCACAGCAGAGCAGTTTCAAGGAAACGTCTCTCCTGAGTTTTAGACGAAGTTTCCTGCGGTTTAGGATGTATGCCGGCATTGGGCTGGAAATACCGGTTTTGGGATTCTGCACAGAAACGGTTTGCAAACCGCTGAATCCACACGTGAGTTTTACTCTGTCAGTTGAATGCACACATTGACAACCATTCAGTTAGATAGCTCCGTTTTGGTTTTAGAAGCAGATATTTCTCTGTACAGCCTATGGTCCCATTCACTCGGGAATATCCCAACGCAGCTCCAAGAAGAAACGTGTTTCTGACTCGCTGAATCTCAACATAGATTCAACTCTCTTAGGTGAACAAACGCACAGCAGAGCAGTTTCAAGGAAACGTTTCTCATGAGTTTTAGACGAAGTTTCCTGCGGTTTAGTACGTATGCCGGCATTGGGCTGGAAATACCGGTTTTGGGATTCTGCACAGAAAGGGTTTGCAAACCGCTGAATCCACACGTGAGTTTAACTCTGTCAGTTGAATGCACACATTGACAAGCATTCAGTTAGATACCTCCGTTATGGTTTTAGAAGCAGATATTTCTCTGTACAACCTATGGTCCCATTCACTCGGGAATATCCCAACGCAGCTCCTAGAATAAACGTGTTTCTGACTCGCTGAATCTCAACATAGATACAACTCTCTTAGGTGAACGAACGCACAGCAGAGCAGTTTCAAGGAAACGATTCTCCTGAGTTTTAGACCAAGTTTACTGCTGTTTAGTACGTATGCCGGCATTGGGATGGAAATACCGGTTTTGGGATTCTGCACAGAAACGGTTTGCAAACCGCTGAATGCACACGTGAGTTTAACTCTGTCAGTTGAATGCGCACATTGACAAGCATTCAGTTAGATAGCTCCGTTTTGGTTTTAGAAGCAGATATTTCTCTGTACAGCCTATGGTCCCATTCACTCGGGAATATCCCAACGCAGCTCCTAGAAGAAACGTGTTTCTGACTCGCTGAATGTCAACATAGATTCAACTCTCTTAGGTGAACGAATGCACAGCAGAGCAGTTTCAAGGAAACGTTTCTCCTGAGTTTTAGACGAAGTTTCCGGCGGTTTAGTACGTATGCCGGCATTGGGCTGGAAATTCCGGTATTGGGATTCTGCACAGAAAGGGTTTGCAAACCGCTGAATCCACACGTGAGTTTACCTCTGTCAGTTGAATGCACACATTGACAACCATTCAGTTAGATAGCTCCGTTTTGGTTTTAGAAGCAGATATTTCTCTGTACAGCCTATGGTCCCATTCACTCGGGAATATCCCAACACAGCTCCTAGAAGAAACGTGTTTCTTGCTCGCTGAATCTCAACATAGATTCAACTCTCTTAGGTGAACGAACGAACAGCAGAGCACTTTCAAGGAAACGTTTCTCCTGAGTTTTAGACGAAGTTTCCTGAGGTTTAGTACGTATGACGGCATTGGGATGGAAATACCGGTTTGGCGATTCTGCACAGAAAGGATTTGCAAACCGCTGAATCCACACGTGAGTTTAACTCTGTCAGTTGAATGCACACATTGACAACCATTTTGTTAGACAGCTCCGTTTTGGTTTTAGAAGCAGATATTTCGATGTACAGCCTATGGTCCCATTCACTCGGGAATATCCCAACGCAGCTCCTAGAAGAAACGTGTTTCTGACTCGCTGAATCTCAACATAGATTCAACTCTCTTAGGTGAACGAACGCACAGCAGAGCAGTTTCAAGGAAACGTTTCTCCTGAGTTTTAGACGAAGTTTCCGGCGGTTTAGTACGTATGCCGGCATTGGGCTGGAAATACCGGTTTGGGGATTCTGCACAGAAAGTGTTTGCAAACCGCTGAATCCACACGTGAGTTTAACACTGTCAGTTGAATGCACACATTGACAACCATTCAGTTAGATAGCTCCGTTTTGGTATTAGAAGCAGATATTTCTCTGTACAGCCTATGGTCCCATTCACTCGGGAATATCCCAACGCACCTCCTAGAAGAAACGTGTTTCTGACTCGCTGAATCTCAACATAGATTCAACTCTCTTAGGTGAACGAATGAACAGCAGAGCAGTTTCAAGGAAAAGTTTCTCCTGAGTTTCAGACGAAGTTTCCTGCGGTTTAGTACGTATGCCGGCATTGGGCTGGAAATACCGGTATTGGGATTCTGCACAGAAACGGTTTGCAAACCGCTGAATCCACACGTCAGTTTAACTCTGTCAGTTGAATGCACACATTGACAACCATTCAGTTAGATAGCTCCGTTTTGGTTTTAGAAGCAGATATTTCTCTGTACAGCCTATGGTCCCATTCACTCGGGAATATCCCAACGCAGCTCCTAGAATAAACGTGTTTCTGACTCGCTGAATCTCAACATAGATACAACTCTCTTAGGTGAACGAACGCACAGCAGAGCAGTTTCAAGGAAACGTTTCTCCTGAGTTTTAGACGAAGTTTCCTGCGGTTTAGGAGGTATGCCGGCATTGGGCTGGTAATACCGGTTTTGGGATTCTGCACAGAAACGGTTTGCAAACCGCTGAATCCACACGTGAGTTTTACTCTGTCAGTTGAATGCACACATTGACAACCATTCAGTTAGATAGTTCCGTTTTGGTTTTAGAAGCAGATATTTCTCTGTACAGCCTATGGTCCCATTCACTCGGGAATATCCCAACGCAGCTCCAAGAAGAAACGTGTTTCTGACTCGATGAATCTCAACATAGATTCAACTCTCTTAGGTGAACGAACGCACAGCAGAGCAGTTTCAAGGAAACGTTTCTCATGAGTTTTAGACGAAGTTTCCTGCGGTTTAGTACGTATGCCGGCATTGGGATGGAAATACCGGTTTTGGGATTCTGCACAGAAAGGCTTTGCAAACCGCTGAATCCACACGTGAGTTTAACTCTGTCAGTTGAATGCACACATTGACAAGCATTCAGTTAGATACCTCCGTTATGGTTTTAGAAGCAGATATTTCTCTGTACAGCCTATGGTCCCATTCACTCGGGAATATCCCAACGCAGCTCCTAGAAGAAACGTGTTTCTGACTCGCTGAATCTCAACATAGATTCAACTCTCTTAGGTGAACGAAAGCACAGCAGAGCAGTTTCAAGGAAACGTTTCTCCTGAGTTTTAGACGAACTTTCCTGAGGTTTAGTACGTATGCCGGCATTGGGATGCAAATACCGGTATTGGGATTCTGAACAGAAAGGGTTTGCAAACCGCTGAATCCACACGTGAGTTTAACTCTGTCAGTTGAATGCACACATTGACAACCATTTTGTTAGACAGCTCCTTTTTTGTTTTAGAAGCAGATATTTCTCTGTACAGCCTATGGTCCCATTCACTCGGGAATATCCTAACGCAGCTCCTAGAAGAAACGTGTTTCTGACTCGCTGAATCTCAACATAGATTCAACTCTCTTAGGTGAACGAATGCACAGCAGAGCAGTTTCAAGGAAACCTTTCTCCTGAGTTTTAGACGAAGTTTCCTGCGGTTTAGGACGTATGCAGGCATTGGGATGGAAATACCGGTTTTGGGATTCTGCACAGAAAGGGTTTGCAAACCGCTGAATCCACACGTGAGTTTTACTCTGTCAGTTGAATGCACACATTGACAACCATTCAGTTGGATAGCTCCGTTTTGGTTTTAGAAGCAGATATTTCTCTGTACAGCCTATGGTCCCATTCACTCGGGAATATCCCAACACAGCTCCTAGAACAAACATGTTTCTGACTCGATGAATCTCCACATAGATTCAATTCTCTTAGGTGAACGAATGCACAGCAGAGCAGTTTCAAGGAAACGTTTCTCCTGAGTTTTAGACGAAGTTTCCTGCGGTTTAGGACGTATGCCGGCATTGGGCTGGAAATACCGGTTTTGGGATTCTGCACAGAAAGGGTTTGCAAACCGCTGAATCCACACGTGAGTTTTACTCTGTCAGTTGAATGCACACATTGACAACCATTTTGTTAGACAGCTCCGTTTTGGTTTTAGAAGCAGATATTTCGCTGTACAGCCTATGGTCCCATTTACTCGGGAATATCCCAACGCAACTCCTAGAAGAAACGTGTTTCTGACTCGCTGAATCTCAACATAGATTCAACTCTCTTAGGTGAACGAACGCACAGCAGAGCAGTTTCAAGGATACGATTCTCCTGAGTATTAGACGAAGTTTACTGCTGTTTAGTACGTATGCCGGCATTGGGATTGAAATACCGGTTTTGGCATTCTGCACAGAAGCGGTTTGCAAACCGCTGAATGCACACGTGAGTTTAACTCTGTCAGTTGAATGCGCACATTGACAAGCATTCAGTTAGATAGCTCCGTTTTGGTTTTAGAAGCAGATATTTCTCTGTACAACCTATGGTCCCATTCCCTCGGGAATATCCCAACGCAGCTCCTAGAGGAAACGTGTTTCTGACTCGCTGAATCTCAACATAGATTCAACTCTCTTAGGTGAACGAACGCACAGCAGAGCAGTTTCAAGGAAACGTTTCTCCTGAGTTTTAGACGAAGTTTCCTGCGGTTTAGTACGTATGCCGGCATTGGGCTGAGAATACCGGTTTTGGGATTCTGCAAAGAAACGGTTTGCCAACCGCTGAATCCACACGTGAGTTTAACTCTGTCACTTGAATGCACACATTGACAACCATTCAGTTAGATAGCTCCGTTTTGGTTTTAGAAGCAGATATTTCTCTGTACAGCCTATGGTCCCATTCACTCGGGAATATCCCAACGCAGCTCCTAGAAGAAACGTGTTTCTGACTCGCTGAATCTCAACATAGATTCAACTCCCTTAGGTGAACGAATGCACAGCAGAGCAGTTTCAAGGAAACGTTTCTCCTGAGTTTTAGACGAAGTTTCCGGCGGTTTAGTACGTATGCCGACATTGGGCTGGAAATACCGGTATTGGGATTCTCCACAGAAAGGGTTTGCAAACCGCTGAATCCACACGTGAGTTTAACTCTGTCAGTTGAATGCACACATTGACAACCATTCAGTTAGATAGCTCCGTTTTGGTTTTAGAAGCAGATATTTCTCTGTACAGCCTATGCTCCCATTCACTCGGGAATATCCCAACACAGCTCCTAGAAGAAACGTGTTTCTGACTCGCTGTATCTCAACATAGATTCAACTCTCTTAGGTGAACGAACGCACAGCAGAGCAGTTTCAAGGAAACGTTTCTCCTGAGTTTTAGACGAAGTTTCCTGCGGTTTAGTACGTATGCCGGCATTGGGCTGAAAATACCGGTTTTGGGATTCTGCAAAGAAAGGGTTTGCCAACCGCTGAATCCACACGTGAGTTTAACTCTGTCACTTGAATGCACACATTGACAACCATTCAGTTAGATAGCTCCGTTTTGGTTTTAGAAGCAGATATTTCTCTGTACAGCCTATGGTCCCATTCACTCGGGAATATCCCAACGCAGCTCCTAGAAGAAACGTGTTTCTGACTCGCTGAATCTCAACATAGATTCAACTCCCTTAGGTGAACGAATGCACAGCAGAGCAGTTTCAAGGAAACGTTTCTCCTGAGTTTTATACGAAGTTTCCGGCGGTTTAGTACGTATGCCGACATTGGGCTGGAAATACCGGTATTGGGATTCTCCACAGAAAGGGTTTGCAAACCGCTGAATAAACACGTGAGTTTAACTCTGTCAGTTGAATGCACACATTGACAACCATTCAGTTAGATAGCTCCGTTTTGGTTTTAGAAGCAGATATTTCTCTGTACAGCCTATGCTCCCATTCACACGGGAATATCCCAACACAGCTCCTAGAAGAAACGTGTTTCTGACTCGCTGTATCTCAACATAGATTCAACTCTCTTAGGTGAACGAACGCACAGCAGAGCAGTTTCAAGGAAACGTTTCTCCTGAGTTTTAGACGCAGTTTCCTGAGGTTTAGTACGTATGCCGGCATTGGGATGCAAATACCGGTTTTGCGATTCTGCACAGAAAGGGTTTGCAAACCGCTGAATCCACACGTCAGTTTAACTCTGTCAGTTGAATGCACACATTGTCAACCATTTTGTTAGACAGCTCCGTTTTGATTTTAGAAGCAGATATTTCGCTCTACAGACTATGGTCCCATTTACTCGGGAATATCCCAACACAGCTCCTAGAAGAAACGTGTTTCTGACTCGCTGAATCTCAACATAGATTCAACTCCCTTAGGTGAACGAACGCACAGCAGAGCAGTTTCAAGGAAACGTTTCTCCTGAGTTTTAGACGAAGTTTCCTGAGGTTTAGTACGTATGCCGGCATTGGGATGGAAATACCGGTTTTGCGATTCTGCACAGAAAGAGTTTGCAAACCCCTGAATCCACACGTGAGTTTTACTCTGTCAGTTGAATGCACACATTGACAACCATTTTGTTAGACAGCTCCGTTTTGGTTTTAGAAGCAGATATTTCTCTGTACAGCCTATGGACCCATTCACTCGGGAATATCCCAACGCGGCTCCTAGAAGAAACGTGTTTCTGACTCGCTGAATCTCAACATAGATTCAACTCTCTTAGGTGAACGAACGCACAGCAGAGCAGTTTCAAGGAAACGATTCTGCTGAGTTTTAGACCAAGTTTACTGCTGTTTAGTACGTATGCCGGCATTGGGATGGAAATACCGGTTTTGGGATTCTGCACAGAAACGGTTTGCAAACCGCTGAATCCTCACGTGAGTTTAACTCTGTCAGTTGAATGCGCACATTGACAAGCATTCAGTTAGATAGCTCCGTTTTGGTTTTAGAAGCAGATATTTCTCTGTACAGCCTATGGTCCCATTCACTCGGGAATATCACAAGTCAGCTCCTAGAAGAAACGTGTTTCTGAGTCGATGAATCTCAACATAGATTCAACTCTCTTAGTTGAACGAACGCACAGCAGAGCAGTTTCAAGGAAACGTTTCTCCTGAGTTTTAGACGAAGTTTCCTGTGGTTTAGGACGTATGCCGGCATTGGGCTGGAAATACCGGTTTTGGGATTCTGCACAGAAAGGGTTTGCAAACCGCTGAATGCACAGGTGAGTTTTACAGTGTCAGTTGAATGCACACATTGACAACCATTCAGTTAGATAGCTCCGTTTTGGTTTTAGAAGCAGATATTTCTCTGTACAGCCTATGGTCCCATTCACTCGGGAATATCCCAACGCAGCTCCTAGAAGAAACATGTTTCTGACTCGCTGAATCTCAACATAGATTCAACTCTCTTAGGTGAACGAACGCACAGCAGAGCAGTTTCAAGGAAACGTTTCTCCTGAGTTTTAGACGAAGTTTCCGGCTGTTTAGTACGTATGCCGGCATTGGGCTGGAAATACCGGTATTGGGATTCTGCACAGAAAGGGTTTGCAAACCGCTGAATCCACACGTGAGTTTACCTCTGTCAGTTGAATGCACACATTGACAACCATTCAGTTAGATAGCTCCGTTTTGGTTTTAGAAGCAGATATTTCTCTGTACAGCCTATGGTCCCATTCACTCGGGAATATCCCAACACAGCTCCTAGAAGAAACGTGTTTCTTGCTCGCTGAATCTCAACATAGATTCAACTCTCTTAGGTGAACGAACGCACAGCAGAGCACTTTCAAGGAAACGTTTCTCCTGAGTTTTAGACGAAGTTTCCTTAGGTTTAGTACGTATGACGGCATTGGGATGGAAATACCGGTTTGGCGATTCTGCACAGAAAGGGTTTGCAAACCGCTGAATCCACACGTGAGTTTAAATCTGTCAGTTGAATGCACACATTGACAACCATTTTGTTAGACAGCTCCGTTTTGGTTTTAGAAGCAGATATTTCGATGTACAGCCTATGGTCCCATTCACTCGGGAATATCCCAACGCAGCTCCTAGAAGAAACGTGTTTCTGACTCGCTGAATCTCAACATAGATTCAACTCTCTTAGGTGAACGAACGCACAGCAGAGCAGTTTCAAGGAAACGTTTCTCCTGAGTTTTAGACGAAGTTTCCGGCGGTTTAGTACGTATGCCGGCATTGGGCTGGAAATACAGGTATTCGGATTCTGCACAGAAAGGGTTTGCAAACCGCTGAATCCACTCGTCAGTTTAACTCTGTCAGTTGAATGCACACATTGACAACCATTCAGTTAGATAGCTCCGTTTTGGTTTTAGAAGCAGATATTTCTCTGTACAGCCTATGGTCCCATTCACTCGGGAATATCCCAAGGCAGCTCCTAGAAGAAACGTGATTCTGACTCGCTGAATCTCAACATAGATACAACTCTCTTAGGTGAACGAACGCACAGCAGAGCAGTTTCAAGGAAACGTTTCTCCTGAGTTTTAGACGAAGTTTCCTGCGGTTTAGGAGGTATGCCGGCATTGGGCTGGTAATACCGGTTTTGGGATTCTGCACAGAAACGTTTTGCAAACCGCTGAATCCACACGTGAGTTTTACTCTGTCAGTTGAATGCACACATTGACAACCATTCAGTTAGATAGTTCCGTTTTGGTTTTAGAAGCAGATATTTCTCTGTACAGCCTATGGTCCATTCACTCGGGAATATCCCAACGCAGCTCCAAGAAGAAACGTGTTTCTGACTCGCTGAATCTCAACATAGATTCAACTCTCTTAGGTGAACGAACGCACAGCAGAGCAGTTTCAAGGAAACGATTCTCCTGAGTATTAGATGAAGTTTACTGCTGTTTAGTACGTATGCCGGCATTGGGATTGAAATACCGGTTTTGGCATTCTGCACAGAAGCGGTTTGCAAACCGCTGAATGCACACGTGAGTTTAACTCTGTCAGTTGAATGCGCACATTGACAAGCATTCAGTTAGATAGCTCCGTTTTGGTTTTAGAAGCAGATATTTCTCTGTACAGCCTATGGTCCCATTCACTCGGGAATATCCCAACGCAGCTCCTGGAGGAAACGTGTTTCTGACTCGCTGATTCTCAACATAGATTCAACTCTCTTAGGTGAGCGAACGCACAGCAGAGCAGTTTCAAGGAAACGTTTCTCCTGAGTTTTAGACGAAGTTTCCTGCGGTTTAGTACGTATGCCGGCATTGGGCTGAAAATACCAGTTTTGGGATTCTGCAAAGAAAGGGTTTGCCAACCACTGAATCCACACGTGAGTTTAACTCTGTCACTTGAATGCACACATTGACAACCATTCAGTTAGATAGCTCCGTTTTGGTTTTAGAAGCAGATATTTCTCTGTACAGCCTATGGTCCCATTCACTCGGGAATATCCCAACGCAGCTCCTAGAAGAAACGTGTTTCTGACTCGCTGTATCTCAACATAGATTCAACTCTCTTAGGTGAACGAACGCACAGCAGAGCAGTTTCAAGGAAACGTTTCTCCTGAGTTTTAGACGAAGTTTCCTGAGGTTTAGTACGTATGCCGGCATTGGGATGCAAATACCGGTTTTGCGATTCTGCACAGAAAGGGTTTGCAAACCGCTGAATCCACACGTCAGTTTAACTCTGTCAGTTGAGTGCACACATTGTCAACCATTTTGTTAGACAGCTCCGTTTTGATTTTAGAAGCAGATATTTCGCTGTACAGACTATGGTCCCATTTACTCGGGAATATCCCAACACAGCTCCTAGAAGAAACGTGTTTCTGACTCGCTGAATCTGAACATAGATTCAACTCCCTTAGGTGAACGAACGCACAGCAGAGCAGTTTCAAGGAAACGTTTCTCCTGAGTTTTAGACGAAGTTTCCTTAGGTTTAGTACGTATGCCGGCATTGGGATGGAAATACCGGTTTTGCGATTCTGCACAGAAAGAGTTTGCAAACCCCTGAATCCACACGTGAGTTTTACTCTGTCAGTTGAATGCACACATTGACAACCATTTTGTTAGACAGCTCCGTTTTGGTTTTAGAAGCAGATATTTCTCTGTACATCCTATAGACCCATTCACTCGGGAATATCCCAACGCGGCTCCTAGAAGAAACGTGTTTCTGACTCGCTGAATCTCAACATAGATTCAACTCTCTTAGGTGAACGAACGCACAGCAGAGCAGTTTCAAGGAAACGATTCTCCTGAGTTTTAGACCAAGTTTACTGCTGTTTAGTACGTATGCCGGCATTGGGATGGAAATACCGGTTTTGGGATTCTGCACAGAAACGGTTTGCAAACCGCTGAATCCTCACGTGAGTTTAACTCTGTCAGTTGAATGCGCACATTGACAAGCATTCAGTTAGATAGCTCCGTTTTGGTTTTAGAAGCAGATATTTCTCTGTACAGCCTATGGTCCCATTCACTCGGGAATATCACAAGTCAGCTCCTAGAAGAAACGTGTTTCTGACTCGCTGAATCTCAACATAGATTCAACTCTCTTAGGTGAACGAACGCACAGCAGAGCAGTTTCAAGGAAACGTTTCTCCTGAGTTTTAGACGAAGTTTCCTGAGGTTTAGTACGTATGCCGGCATTGGGATGGAAATACCGGTTTTGCGATTCTGCACAGAAAGAGTTTGCAAACCCCTGAATCCACACGTGAGTTTTACTCTGTCAGTTGAATGCACACATTGACAACCATTTTGTTAGACAGCTCCGTTTTGGTTTTAGAAGCAGATATTTCTCTGTACAGCCTATGGACCCATTCACTAGGGAATATCCCAACGCGGCTCGTAGAAGAAACGTGTTTCTGACTCGCTGAATCTCAACATAGATTCAACTCTCTTAGGTGAACGAACGCACAGCAGAGCAGTTTCAAGGAAACGATTCTGCTGAGTTTTAGACCAAGTTTACTGCTGTTTAGTACGTATGCCGGCATTGGGATGGAAATACCGGTTTTGGCATTCTGCACAGAAACGGTTTGCAAACCGCTGAATCCTCACGTGAGTTTAACTCTGTCAGTTGAATGCGCACATTGACAAGCATTCAGTTAGATAGCTCCGTTTTGGTTTTAGAAGCAGATATTTCTCTGTACAGCCTATGGTCCCATTCACTCGGGAATATCACAAGGCAGCTCCTAGAAGAAACGTGTTTCTGACTCGATGAATCTCAACATAGATTCAACTCTCTTAGGTGAACGAACGCACAGCAGAACAGTTTCAAGGAAACGTTTCTCCTGAGTTTTAGACGAAGTTTCCGGCGGTTTAGTACGTCTGCTGGCATTGGGCTGGAAATACCGGTATTGGGATTCTGCACAGAAAGGGTTTGCAAACCGTTGAATCCACACGTGAGTTTAACTCTGTCAGTTGAATGCACACATTGACAACCATTCAGTTAGATAGCTCCGTTTTGGTTTTAGAAGCAGATATTTCTCTGTACAGCTTATGGTCCCATTCACTCGGGAATATCCAAACACAGCTCCTAGAAGAAACGTGTTTCTGACTCGCTGAATCTCAACATAGATTCAACTCTCTTAGGTGAACGAACGCACAGCAGAGCAGTTTCAAGGAAACGTTTCTCCTGAGTTTTAGACGAAGTTTCCTGAGGTTTAGTACGTATGCCAGCATTGGGATGCAAATACCGGTTTTGCGATTCTGCACAGAAAGGGTTTGCAAACCGCTGAATCCACACGTCAGTTTAACTCTGTCAGTTGAATGCACACATTGTCAACCATTTTGTTAGACAGCTCCGTTTTGATTTTAGAAGCAGATATTTCGCTGTACAGACTATGGTCCCATTCACTCGGGAATATCCCAACGCAGCTCCTAGAAGAAACGTGTTTCTGACTCGCTGAATCTCAACATAGATTCAACTCCCTTAGGTGAACGAATGCACAGCAGAGCAGTTTCAAGGAAACGTTTCTCCTGAGTTTTAGACGAAGTTTCCGGCGGTTTAGTACGTATGCCGACATTGGGCTGGAAATACCGGTTTTGGGATTCTGCACAGAAAGGGTTTGCAAACCGCTGAATCCACACGTGAGTTTTACAGTGTCAGTTGAATGCACACATTGACAACCATTCAGTTAGATAGCTCCGTTTTGGTTTTAGAAGCAGATATTTCTCTGTACAGCCTATGGTCCCATTCACTCGGGAATATCCCAACGCAGCTCCTAGAAGAAACATGTTTCTGACTCGCTGAATCTCAACATAGATTCAACTCTCTTAGGTGAACGAACGCACAGCAGAGCAGTTTCAAGGAAACGTTTCTCCTGAGTTTTAGACGAAGTTTCCAGCGGTTTAGTACGTATGCCGCATTGGGCTGGAAATACCGGTATTGGGATTCTGCACAGAAAGGGTTTGCAAACCGCTGAATCCACACGTGAGTTTACCTCTGTCAGTTGAATGCACACATTGACAACCATTCAGTTAGATAGCCCCGTTTTCGTTTTAGAAGCAGATATTTCTCTGTACAGCCTATGGTCCCATTCACTCGGGAATATCCCAACACAGCTCCTAGAAGAAACGTGTTTCTTGCTCGCTGAATCTCAACATAGATTCAACTCTCTTAGGTGAACGAACGAACAGCAGAGCACTTTCAAGGAAACGTTTCTCCTGAGTTTTAGACGAAGTTTCCTGAGGTTTAGTACGTATGACGGCATTGGGATGGAAATACCGGTTTGGCGATTCTGCACAGAAAGGGTTTGCAAACCGCTGAATCCACACGTGAGTTTAACTCTGTCAGTTGAATGCACACATTGACAACCATTTTGTTAGACAGCTCCGTTTTGGTTTTAGAAGCAGATATTTCGATGTACAGCCTATGGTCCCATTCACTCGGGAATATCCCAACGCAGCTCCTAGAAGAAACGTGTTTCTGACTCGCTGAATCTCAACATAGATTCAACTCTCTTAGGTGAACGAACGCACAGCAGAGGAGTTTCAAGGAAACGTTTCTCCTGAGTTTTAGACGAAGTTTCCGGCGGTTTAGTACGTATGCCGGCATTGGGCTGGAAATACCGGTATTGGGATTCTGCACAGAAAGGGTTTGCAAACCGCTGAATCCACTCCTCAGTTTAACTCTGTCAGTTGAATGCACACATTGACAACCATTCAGTTAGATAGCTCCGTTTTGGTTTTAGAAGCAGATATTTCTCTGTACAGCCTATGGTCCCATTCACTCGGGAATATCCCAACGCAGCTCCTAGAAGAAACGTGATTCTGACTCGCTGAATCTCAACATAGATACAACTCTCTTAGGTGAGCGAACGCACAGCAGAGCAGTTTCAAGGAAACGTTCCTGCTGAGTTTTAGTCGAAGTTTCCGGCTGTTTAGTACGTATGCCGGCATTGGGCTGGAAATACCGGTTTGGGGATTCTGCACAGAAAGGGTTTGCAAACCGCTGAATGCACACGTGAGTTTAACACTGTCAGTTGAATGCACACATTGACAACCATTCAGTTAGATAGCTCCGTTTTGGTATTAGAAGCAGATATTTCTCTGTACAGCCTATGGTCCCATTCACTCGGGAATATCCCAACGCACCTCCTAGAAGAAACGTGTTTCTGACTCGCTGAATCTCAACATAGATTCAACTCTCTTAGGTGAACGAATGAACAGCAGAGCAGTTTCAAGGAAAAGTTTCTCCTGAGTTTCAGACGAAGTTTCCGGCGGTATAGTACGTATGCCGGCATTGGGCTGGAAATACCGGTATTGGGATTCTGCACAGAAACGGTTTGCAAACCGCTGAATCCACACGTCAGTTTAACTCTGTCAGTTGAATGCACACATTGACAACCATTCAGTTAGATAGCTCCGTTTTGGTTTTAGAAGCAGATATTTCTCTGTACAGCCTATGGTCCCATTCACTCGGGAATATCCCAACGCAGCTCCTAGAATAAACGTGTTTCTGACTCGCTGAATCTCAACATAGATACAACTCTCTTAGGTGAACGAACGCACAGCAGAGCAGTTTCAAGGAAACGTTTCTCCTGAGTTTTAGACGAAGTTTCCTGCGGTTTAGGAGGTATGCCGGCATTGGGCTGGTAATACCGGTTTTGGGATTCTGCACAGAAACGGTTTGCAAACCGCTGAATCCACACGTGAGTTTTACTCTGTCAGTTGAATGCACACATTGACAACCATTCAGTTAGATAGTTCCGTTTTGGTTTTAGAAGCAGATATTTCTCTGTACAGCCTATGGTCCCATTCACTCGGGAATATCCCAACGCAGCTCCAAGAAGAAACGTGTTTCTGACTCGCTGAATCTCAACATAGATTCAACTCTCTTAGGTGAACGAACACACAGCAGAGCAGTTTCAAGGAAACGTTTCTCCTGAGTTTTAGACGAAGTTTCCTGCGGTTTAGTACGTATGCCGGCATTGGTCTGGAAATACCGGTTTTGGGATTCTGCACAGAAAGGGTTTGCAAACCGCTGAATCCACACGTGAGTTTAACTCTGTCAGTTGAATGCACACATTGACAAGCATTCAGTTAGATACCTCCGTTATGGTTTTAGAAGCAGATATTTCTCTGTACAGCCTATGGTCCCATTCACTCGGGAATATCCCAACGCAGCTCCTAGAAGAAACGTGTTTCTGACTCGCTGAATCTCAACATAGATTCAACTCTCTTAGGTGAACGAAAGCACAGCAGAACAGTTTCAAGGAAACGTTTCTCCTGAGTTTTAGACGAACTTTCCTGAAGTTTAGTACGTATTCCGGCATTGGGATGCAAATACCGGTATTGGGATTCTGAACAGAAAGGGTTTGCAAACCGCTGAATCCACACGTGAGTTTAACTCTGTCAGTTGAATGCACACATTGACAACCATTTTGTTAGACAGCTCCTTTTTTGTTTTAGAAGCAGATATTTCTCTGTACAGCCTATGGTCCCATTCACTCGGGAATATCCTAACGCAGCTCCTAGAAGAAACGTGTTTCTGACTCGCTGAATCTCAACATAGATTCAACTCTCTTAGGTGAACGAATGCACAGCAGAGCAGTTTCAAGGAAACCTTTCTCCTGAGTTTTAGACGAAGTTTCCTGCGGTTTAGGACGTATGCCGGCATTGGGATGGAAATACCGGTTTTGGGATTCTGCACAGAAAGGGTTTGCAAACCGCTGAATCCACACGTGAGTTTTACTCTGTCAGTTGAATGCACACATTGACAACCATTCAGTTAGATAGCTCCGTTTTGGTTTTAGAAGCAGATATTTCTCTGTACAGCCTATGGTCCCATTCACTCGGGAATATCCCAACACAGCTCCTAGAACAAACATGTTTCTGACTCGATGAATCTCCACATAGATTCAATTCTCTTAGGTGAACGAATGCACAGCAGAGCAGTTTCAAGGAAACGTTTCTCCTGAGTTTTAGACGAAGTTTCCTGCGGTTTAGGACGTATGCCGGCATTGGGCTGGAAATACCGGTTTTGGGATTCTGCACAGAAAGGGTTTGCAAACCGCTGAATCCACACGTCAGTTTAACTCTGTCAGTTGAATGCACACATTGACAACCATTCAGTTAGATAGCTCCGTTTTGGTTTTAGAAGCAGATATTTCTCTGTACAGCCTATGGTCCCATTCCCTCGGGAATATCACACCGCAGCTCCTAGAGGAAACGTGTTTCTCACTCGCTGAATCTCAGCATAGATTCAACTCTCTTAGGTGAACGAACGCACAGCAGAGCAGTTTCAAGGAAACGATTCTGCTGAGTTTTAGACCAAGTTTACTGCTGTTTAGTACGTATGCCGGCATTGGGATGGAAATACCGGTTTTGGCATTCTGCACAGAAACGGTTTGCAAACCGCTGAATCCTCACGTGAGTTTAACTCTGTCAGTTGAATGCGAACATTGACAAGCATTCAGTTAGATAGCTCCGTTTTGGTTTTAGAAGGAGATATTTCTCTGTACAGCCTATGGTCCCATTCACTCGGGAATATCACAAGGCAGCTCCTAGAAGAAACGTGTTTCTGACTCGCTGAATCTCAACATAGATTCAACTCTCTTAGGTGAACGAATGCACAGCAGAGCAGTTTCAAGGAAACGTTTCTCCTGAGTTTTAGACGAAGTTGCCTGCGGTTTAGGACGTATGCCGGCATTGGGCTGGAAATGCCGGTTTTGGGATTCTGCACAGAAAGGGTTTGCAAACCGCTGAATCCACACGTGAGTTTTACAGTGTCAGTTGAATGCACACATTGACAACCATTCAGTTAGATAGCTCCGTTTTGGTTTTAGAAGCAGATATTTCTCTGTACAGCCTATGGTCCCATTCACTCGGGAATATCCCAACGCAGCTCCTAGAAGAAACATGTTTCTGACTCGCTGAATCTCAACATAGATTCAACTCTCTTAGGTGAACGAACGCACAGCAGAGCAGTTTCAAGGAAACGTTTCTCCTGAGTTTTAGACGAAGTTTCCGGCGGTTTAGTACGTATGCCGGCATTGGGCTGGAAATACCGGTATTGGGATTCTGCACAGAAAGGGTTTGCAAACCGCTGAATCCACACGTGAGTTTACCTCTGTCAGTTGAATGCACACATTGACAACCATTCAGTTAGATAGCTCCGTTTTGGTTTTAGAAGCAGATATTTCTCTGTACAGCCTATGGTCCCATTCACTCGGGAATATCCCAACGCAGCTCCAAGAAGAAACGTGTTTCTGACTCGCTGAATCTCAACATAGATTCAACTCTCTTAGGTGAACGAACGCACAGCAGAGCAGTTTCAAGGAAACGTTTCTCATGAGTTTTAGACGAAGTTTCCTGCGGTTTAGTACGTATGCCGGCATTGGGCTGGAAATACCGGTTTTGGGATTCTGCACAGAAAGGGTTTGCAAACCGCTGAATCCACACGTGAGTTTAACTCTGTCAGTTGAATGCACACATTGACAAGCATTCAGTTAGATACCTCCGTTATGGTTTTAGAAGCAGATATTTCTCTGTACAGCCTATGGTCCCATTCACTCGGGAATATCCCAACGCAGCTCCTAGAAGAACCATGTTTCTGACTCGCTGAATCTCAACATAGATTCAACTCTCTTAGGTGAACGAAAGCACAGCAGAGCAGTTTCAAGGAAACGTTTCTCCTGAGTTTTAGACGAACTTTCCTGAGGTTTAGTACGTATGCCGGCATTGGGATGCAAATACCGGTATTGGGATTCTGAACAGAAAGGGTTTGCAAAGCGCTGAATCCACACGTGAGTTTAACTCTGTCAGTTGAATGCACACATTGACAACCATTTTGTTAGACAGCTCCTTTTTTGTTTTAGAAGCAGATATTTCTCTGTACAGCCTATGGTCCCATTCACTCGGGAATATCCTAACGCAGCTCCTAGAAGAAACGTGTTTCTGACTCGCTGAATCTCAACATAGATTCAACTCTCTTAGGTGAACGAATGCACAGCAGAGCAGTTTCAAGGAAACCTTTCTCCTGAGTTTTAGACGAAGTTTCCTGCGGTTTAGGACGTATGCCGGCATTGGGATGGAAATACCGGTTTTGGGATTCTGCACAGAAAGGGTTTGCAAACCGCTGAATCCACACGTGAGTTTTACTCTGTCAGTTGAATGCACACATTGACAACCATTCAGTTAGATAGCTCCGTTTTGGTTTTAGAAGCAGATATTTCTCTGTACAGCCTATGGTCCCATTCACTCGGGAATATCCCAACCCAGCTCCTAGAACAAACATGTTTCTGACTCGATGAATCTCCACATAGATTCAATTCTCTTAGGTGAACGAATGCACAGCAGAGCAGTTTCAAGGAAACGTTTCTCCTGAGTTTTAGGCGAAGTTTCCTGCGGTTTAGGACGTATGCCGGCATTGGGCTGGAAATACCGGTTTTGGGATTCTGCACAGCAAGGGTTTGCAAACCGCTGAATCCACACGTGAGTTTTACTCTGTCAGTTGAATGCACACATTGACAACCATTTTGTTAGACAGCTCCGTTTTGGTTTTAGAAGCAGATATTTCGCTGTACAGCCTATGGTCCCATTCACTCGGGAATATCCCAACGCAGCTCCTAGAAGAAATGTGTTTCTGACTCGCTGAATCTCAACATAGATTCAACTCTCTTAGGTGAACGAACGCACAGCAGAGCAGTTTCAAGGAAACGTTTCTCCTGAGTTTTAGACGAAGTTTCCTGAGGTTTAGTACGTATGCCGGCATTGGGCTGAAAATACCGGTTTTGGGATTCTGCAAAGAAAGGGTTTGCCAACCGCTGAATCCACACGTGAGTTTAACTCTGTCACTTGAATGCACACATTGACAACCATTCAGTTAGATAGCTCCGTTTTGGTTTTAGAAGCAGATATTTCTCTGTACAGCCTATGCTCCCATTCACTCGGGAATATCCCAACACAGCTCCTAGAAGAAACGTGTTTCTGACTCGCTGTATCTCAACATAGATTCAACTCTCTTAGGTGAACGAACGCACAGCAGAGCAGTTTCAAGGAAACGTTTCTCCTGAGTTTTAGACGAAGTTTCCTGAGGTTTAGTACGTATGCCGGCATTGGGATGCAAATACCGGTTTTGCGATTCTGCACAGAAAGGGTTTGCAAACCGCTGAATCCACACGTCAGTTTAACTCTGTCAGTTGAATGCACACATTGTCAACCATTTTGTTAGACAGCTCCGTTTTGATTTTAGAAGCAGATATTTCGCTGTACAGACTATGGTCCCATTTACTCGGGAATATCCCAACACAGCTCCTAGAAGAAACGTGTTTCTGACTCGCTGAATCTCAACATAGATTCAACTCCCTTAGGTGAACGAACGCAGAGCAGAGCAGTTTCAAGGAAACGTTTCTCCTGAGTTTTAGACGAAGTTTCCTGAGGTTTAGTACGTATGCCGGCATTGGGATGGAAATACCGGTTTTGCGATTCTGCACAGAAAGAGTTTGCAAACCCCTGAATCCACACGTGAGTTTTACTCTGTCAGTTGAATGCACACATTGACAACCATTTTGTTAGACAGCTCCGTTTTGGTTTTAGAAGCAGATATTTCTCTGTACAGCCTATGGACCCATTCACTCGGGAATATCCCAACGCGGCTCCTAGAATAAACGTGTTTCTGACTCGCTGAATCTCAACATAGATTCAACTCTCTTAGGTGAACGAACGCACAGCAGAGCAGTTTCAAGGAAACGATTCTGCTGAGTTTTAGACCAAGTTTACTGCTGTTTAGTACGTATGCCGGCATTGGGATGGAAATACCGGTTTTGGGATTCTGCACAGAAACGGTTTGCAAACCGCTGAATCCTCACGTGAGTTTAACTCTGTCAGTTGAATGCGCACATTGACAAGCATTCAGTTAGATAGCTCCGTTTTGGTTTTAGAAGCAGATATTTCTCTGTACAGCCTATGGTCCCATTCACTCGGGAATATCACAAGTCAGCTCCTAGAAGAAACGTGTTTCTGACTCGATGAATCTCAACATAGATTCAACTCTCTTAGTTGAACGAACGCACAGCAGAGCAGTTTCAAGGAAACGTTTCTCCTGAGTTTTAGACGAAGTTTCCTGTGGTTTAGGACGTATGTCGGCATTGGGCTGGAAATACCGGTTTTGGGATTCTGCACAGAAAGGGTTTCCAAACCGCTGAATCCACACGTGAGTTTTACTCTGTCAGTTGAATGCACACATTGACAACCATTCAGTTAGATAGCTCCGTTTTGGTTTTAGAAGCAGATATTTCTCTGTACAGCCTATGGTCCCATTCACTCGGGAATATCCCAACGCAGCTCCTAGAAGAAACGTGTTTCTGACTCGCTGAATCTCAACATAGATTCAACTCTCTTAGGTGAACGAACGCACAGCAGAGCAGTTTCAAGGAAACGTTTCTCCTGAGTTTTAGACGAAGTTTCCTGAGGTTTAGTACGTACGCCGGCATTGGGATGCAAATACCGGTTTTGCGACTCTGCACAGAAATGGTTTGTAAACCGCTGAATCCACACGTCAGTTTAACTCTGTCAGTTGAATGCACACATTGTCAACCATTTTGTTAGACAGCTCCGTTTTGGTTTTAGAAGCAGATATTTCTCTGTACAGCCTATGGACCCATTCACTCGGGAATATCCCAACGCGGCTCGTAGAAGAAACGTGTTTCTGACTCGCTGAATCTCAACATAGATTCAACTCTCTTAGGTGAACGAACGCACAGCAGAGCAGTTTTAAGGAAACGATTCTGCTGAGTTTTAGACCAAGTTTACTGCTGTTTAGTACGTATGCCGGCATTGGGATGGAAATACCGGTTTTGGGATTCTGCACAGAAACGGTTTGCAAACCGCTGAATCCTCACGTGAGTTTAACTCTGTCAGTTGAATGCGCACTTTGACAAGCATTCAGTTAGATAGCTCCGTTTTGGTTTTAGAAGCAGATATTTCTCTGTACAGCCTATGGTCCCATTCACTCGGGAATATCACAAGGCAGCTCCTAGAAGAAACGTGTTTCTGACTCGATGAATCTCAACATAGATTCAACTCTCTTAGGTGAACGAACGCCCAGCAGAGCAATTTCAAGGAAACGTTTCTCCTGAGTTTTAGACGAAGTTTCCGGCGGTTTAGTACGTCTGCTGGCATTGGGATGGAAATACCGGTATTGGGATTCTGCACAGAAAGGGTTTGCAAACCGTTGAATCCACACGTGAGTTTAACTCTGTCAGTTGAATGCACACATTGACAACCATTCAGTTAGATAGCTCCGTTTTGGTTTTAGAAGCAGATATTTCTCTGTACAGCCTATGGTCCCATTCACTCGGGAATATCCCAACACAGCTCCTAGAAGAAACGTGTTTCTGACTCGCTGAATCTCAACATAGATTCAATTCTCTTAGGTGAACGAACGCACAGCAGAGCAGTTTCAAGGAAACGTTTCTCCTGAGTTTTAGACGAAGTTTCCTGAGGTTTATTACGTATGCCGGCATTGGGATGCAAATACCGGTTTTGCGATTCTGCACAGAAAGGGTTTGCAAACCGCTGAATCCACACGTCAGTTTAATTCTGTCAGTTGAATGCACACATTGTCAACCATTTTGTTAGACAGCTCCGTTTTGATTTTAGAAGCAGATATTTCGCTGTACAGACTATGGTCCCATTCACTCGGGAATATCCCAACACAGCTCCTAGAAGAAACGTGTTTCTGACTCGCTGAATCTCAACATAGATTCAACTCTCTTAGGTGAACGAACGCACAGCAGAGCAGTTTCAAGGAAACGTTTCTCCTGAGTTTTAGACGAAGTTTCCTGAGGTTTAGTACGTATGCCGGCATTGGGATGGAAATACCGGTTTTGCGATTCTGCACAGAAAGAGTTTGCAAACCCCTGAATCCACACGTGAGTTTTACTCTGTCAGTTGAATGCACACATTGACAACCATTTTGTTAGACAGCTCCGTTTTGGTTTTAGAAGCAGATATTTCTCTGTACAGCCTATGGACCCATTCACTCGGGAATATCCCAACGCGGCTCGTAGAAGAAACGTGTTTCTGACTCGCTGAATCTCAACATAGATTCAACTCTCTTAGGTGAACGAACGCACAGCAGAGCAGTTTCAAGGAAACGATTCTGCTGAGTTTTAGACCAAGTTTACTGCTGTTTAGTACGTATGCCGGCATTGGGATGGAAATACCGGTTTTGGCATTCTGCACAGAAACGGTTTGCAAACCGCTGAATCCTCACGTGAGTTTAACTCTGTCAGTTGAATGCGCACATTGACAAGCATTCAGTTAGATAGCTCCGTTTTGGTTTTAGAAGCAGATATTTCTCTGTACAGCCTATGGTCCCATTCACTCGGGAATATCACAAGGCAGCTCCTAGAAGAAACGTGTTTCTGACTCGATGAATCTCAACATAGATTCAACTCTTTTAGGTGAACGAACGCACAGCAGAGCAGTTTCAAGGAAACGTTTCTCCTGAGTTTTAGACGAAGTTTCCGGCGGTTTAGTACGTCTGCTGGCATTGGGCTGGAAATACCGGTATTGGGATTCTGCACAGAAAGGGTTTGCAAACCGTTGAATCCACACGTGAGTTTAACTCTGTCAGTTGAATGCACACATTGACAACCATTCAGTTAGATAGCTCCGTTTTGGTTTTAGAAGCAGATATTTCTCTGTACAGCCTATGGTCCCATTCACTCGGGAATATCCCAACACAGCTCCTAGAAGAAACGTGTTTCTGACTCGCTGAATCTCAACATAGATTCAACTCTCTTAGGTGAACGAACGCACAGCAGAGCAGTTTCAAGGAAACGTTTCTCCTGAGTTTTAGACGAAGTTTCCTGATGTTTAGTACGTATGCCGGCATTGGGATGCAAATACCGGGTTTGCGATTCTGCACAGAAAGGGTTTGCAAACCGCTGAATCCACACGTCAGTTTACCTCTGTCAGTTGAATGCACACATTGTCAACCATTTTGTTAGACAGCTCCGTTTTGATTTTAGAAGCAGATATTTCGCTGTACAGACTATGGTCCCATTCATTCGGGAATATCCCAACACAGCTCCTAGAAGAAACGTGTTTCTGACTCGCTGAATCTCAACATAGATTCAACTCTCTTAGGTGAACGAACGCACAGCAGAGCAGTTTCAAGGACACGTTTCTCCTGAGTTTTAGACGAAGTTTCCTGAGGTTTAGTACGTATGCCGGCATTGGGATGGAAATACCGGTTTTGCGATTCTGCACAGAAAGAGTTTGCAAACCCCTGAATCCACACGTGAGTTTTACTCTGTCAGTTGAATGCACACATTGACAACCATTTTGTTAGACAGCTCCGTTTTGGTTTTAGAAGAAGATATTTCTCTGTACAGCCTATGGACCCATTCACTCGGGAATATCCCAACGCGGCTCCTAGAAGAAACGTGTTTCTGACTCGCTGAATCTCAACATAGATTCAACTCTCTTAGGTGAACGAACGCACAGCAGAGCAGTTTCAAGGAAACGATTCTGCTGAGTTTTAGACCAAGTTTCCGGCTGTTTAGTACGTATGCCGGCAGTGGGCTGGAAATACCGGTTTCGGGATTCTGCACAGAAAGGGTTTGCAAACCGCTGAATCCACACGTGAGTTTAACACTGTCAGTTGAAAGCACACATTGACAACCATTCAGTTAGATAGCTCCGTTTTGGTTTTCGAAGCAGATATATCTCTGTACAGCCTATGGTCCCATTCACTCGGGAATATCCCAACCCAGCTCCTAGAACAAACATGTTTCTGACTCGATGAATCTCCACATAGATTCAATTCTCTTAGGTGAACGAATGCACAGCAGAGCAGTTTCAAGGAAACGTTTCTCCTGAGTTTTAGACGAAGTTTCCTGCGGTTTAGGACGTATGCCGGCATTGGGCTGGAAATACCGGTTTTGGGATTCTGCACAGAAAGGGTTTGCAAACCGCTGAATCCACACGTGAGTTTTACTCTGTCAGTTGAATGCACACATTGACAACCATTTTGTTAGACAGCTCCGTTTTGGTTTTAGAAGCAGATATTTCGCTGTACAGCCTACGGTCCCATTCACTCGGGAATATCCCAACGCAACTCCTAGAAGAAACGTGTTTCTGACTCGCTGAATCTCAACATAGATTCAACTCTCTTAGGTGAACGAACGCACAGCAGAGCAGTTTCAATGAAACGATTCTCCTGAGTTTTAGACCAAGTTTACTGCTGTTTAGTACGTATGCCGGCATTGGGATGGAAATACCGGTTTTGGGATTCTGCACAGAAACGGTTTGCAAACCGCTGAATGCACACGTGAGTTTAACTCTGTCAGTTGAATGCGCACATTGACAAGCATTCAGTTAGATAGCTCCGTTTTGGTTTTAGAAGCAGATATTTCTCTGTACAGCCTATGGTCCCATTCACTCGGGAATATCCCAACGCAGCTCCTAGAGGAAACGTGTTTCTGACTCGCTGAATCTCAACATAGATTCAACTCTCTTAGGTGAACGAACGCACAGCAGAGCAGTTTCAAGGAAACGTTTCTCCTGAGTTTTAGACGAAGTTTCCTGCGGTTTAGTACGTATGCCGGCATTGGGCTGAAAATACCGGTTTTGGGATTCTGCAAAGAAAGGGTTTGCCAACCGCTGAATCCACACGTGAGTTTAACTCTGTCACTTGAATGCACACATTGACAACCATTCAGTTAGATAGCTCCGTTTTGGTTTTAGAAGCAGATATTTCTCTGTACAGCCTATGGTCCCATTCACTCGGGAATATCCCAACGCAGCTCCTAGAAGAAACGTGTTTCTGACTCGCTGAATCTCAACATAGATTCAACTCACTTAGGTGAACGAACGCACATCAGAACAGTTTCAAGGAAACGTTTCTCCTGAGTTTTAGACGAAGTTTCCGGCGGTTTAGTACGTATGCCGGCATTGGGCTGGAAATACCGGTATTGGGATTCTGCACAGAAAGGGTTTGCAAACCGCTGAATCCACACGTGAGTTTAACTCTGTCAGTTGAATGCACACATTGACAACCATTCAGTTAGATAGCTCCGTTTTGGTTTTAAAAGCAGATATTTCTCTTTACAGCCTGTAGTCCCATTCACTCGGGAATATCACAAGTCAGCTCCTAGAAGAAACGTGTTTCTGAGTCGATGAATCTCAACATAGATTCAACTCTCTTAGTTGAACGAACGCACAGCAGAGCAGTTTCAAGGAAACGTTTCTCCTGAGTTTTAGACGAAGTTTCCTGTGGTTTAGGACGTATGCCGGCATTGGGCTGGAAATACCGGTTTTGGGATTCTGCACAGAAAGGGTTTGCAAACCGCTGAATGCACAGGTGAGTTTTACAGTGTCAGTTGAATGCACACATTGACAACCATTCAGTTAGATAGCTCCGTTTTGGTTTTAGAAGCAGATATTTCTCTGTACAGCCTATGGTCCCATTCACTCGGGAATATCCCAACGCAGCTCCTAGAAGAAACATGTTTCTGACTCGCTGAATCTCAACATAGATTCAACTCTCTTAGGTGAACGAACGCACAGCAGAGCAGTTTCAAGGAAACGTTTCTCCTGAGTTTTAGACGAAGTTTCCGGCTGTTTAGTACGTATGCCGGCATTGGGCTGGAAATACCGGTATTGGGATTCTGCACAGAAAGGGTTTGCAAACCGCTGAATCCACACGTGAGTTTACCTCTGTCAGTTGAATGCACACATTGACAACCATTCAGTTAGATAGCTCCGTTTTGGTTTTAGAAGCAGATATTTCTCTGTACAGCCTATGGTCCCATTCACTCGGGAATATCCCAACACAGCTCCTAGAAGAAACGTGTTTCTTGCTCGCTGAATCTCAACATAGATTCAACTCTCTTAGGTGAACGAACGCACAGCAGAGCACTTTCAAGGAAACGTTTCTCCTGAGTTTTAGACGAAGTTTCCTTAGGTTTAGTACGTATGACGGCATTGGGATGGAAATACCGGTTTGGCGATTCTGCACAGAAAGGGTTTGCAAACCGCTGAATCCACACGTGAGTTTAAATCTGTCAGTTGAATGCACACATTGACAACCATTTTGTTAGACAGCTCCGTTTTGGTTTTAGAAGCAGATATTTCGATGTACAGCCTATGGTCCCATTCACTCGGGAATATCCCAACGCAGCTCCTAGAAGAAACGTGTTTCTGACTCGCTGAATCTCAACATAGATTCAACTCTCTTAGGTGAACGAACGCACAGCAGAGCAGTTTCAAGGAAACGTTTCTCCTGAGTTTTAGACGAAGTTTCCGGCGGTTTAGTACGTATGCCGGCATTGGGCTGGAAATACCGGTATTCGGATTCTGCACAGAAAGGGTTTGCAAACCGCTGAATCCACTCGTCAGTTTAACTCTGTCAGTTGAATGCACACATTGACAACCATTCAGTTAGATAGCTCCGTTTTGGTTTTAGAAGCAGATATTTCTCTGTACAGCCTATGGTCCCATTCACTCGGGAATATCCCAAGGCAGCTCCTAGAAGAAACGTGATTCTGACTCGCTGAATCTCAACATAGATACAACTCTCTTAGGTGAACGAACGCACAGCAGAGCAGTTTCAAGGAAACGTTCCTGCTGAGTTTTAGACGAAGTTTCCGGCTGTTTAGTACGTATGCCGGCATTGGGCTGGAATTACCGGTTTGGGGATTCTGCACAGAAAGGGTTTGCAAACCGCTGAATCCACACGTGAGTTTAACTCTGTCAGTTGAATGCACACATTGACAACCATTCAGTTAGATAGCTCCGTTTTGGTATTAGAAGCAGATATTTCTCTGTACAGCCTATGGTCCCATTCACTCGGGAATATCCCAACGCACCTCCTAGAAGAAACGTGTTTCTGACTCGCTGAATCTCAACATAGATTCAACTCTCTTAGGTGAACGAATGAACAGCAGAGCAGTTTCAAGGAAAAGTTTCTCCTGAGTTTCAGACGAAGTTTCCGGCGGTTTAGTACGTATGCCGGCATTGGGCTGGAAATACCGGTATTGGGATTCTGCACAGAAACGGTTTGCAAACCGCTGAATCCACACGTCAGTTTAACTCTGTCAGTTGAATGCACACATTGACAACCATTCAGTTAGATAGCTCCGTTTTGGTTTTAGAAGCAGATATTTCTCTGTACAGCCTATGGTCCCATTCACTTGGGAATATCCCAACGCAGCTCCTAGAATAAACGTGTTTCTGACTCGCTGAATCTCAACATAGATACAACTCTCTTAGGTGAACGAACGCACAGCAGAGCAGTTTCAAGGAAACGTTTCTCCTGAGTTTTAGACGAAGTTTCCTGCGGTTTAGGACGTATGCCGGCATTGGGCTGGTAATACCGGTTTTGGGAATCTGCACAGAAACGTTTTGCAAACCGCTGAATCCACACGTGAGTTTTACTCTGTCAGTTGAATGCACACATTGACAACCATTCAGTTAGATAGTTCCGTTTTGGTTTTAGAAGCAGATATTTCTCTGTACAGCCTATGGTCCATTCACTCGGGAATATCCCAACGCAGCTCCAAGAAGAAACGTGTTTCTGACTCGCTGAATCTCAACATAGATTCAACTCTCTTAGGTGAACGAACGCACAGCAGAGCAGTTTCAAGGAAACGATTCTCCTGAGTATTAGATGAAGTTTACTGCTGTTTAGTACGTATGCCGGCATTGGGATTGAAATACCGGTTTTGGCATTCTGCACAGAAGCGGTTTCCAAACCGCTGAATGCACACGTGAGTTTAACTCTGTCAGTTGAATGCGCACATTGACAAGCATTCAGTTAGATAGCTCCGTTTTGGTTTTAGAAGCAGATATTTCTCTGTACAGCCTATGGTCCCATTCACTCGGGAATATCCCAACGCAGCTCCTGGAGGAAACGTGTTTCTGACTCGCTGATTCTCAACATAGATTCAACTCTCTTAGGTGAGCGAACGCACAGCAGAGCAGTTTCAAGGAAACGTTTCTCCTGAGTTTTAGACGAAGTTTCCTGCGGTTTAGTACGTATGCCGGCATTGGGCTGAAAATACCAGTTTTGGGATTCTGCAAAGAAAGGGTTTGCCAACCACTGAATCCACACGTGAGTTTAACTCTGTCACTTGAATGCACACATTGACAACCATTCAGTTAGATAGCTCCGTTTTGGTTTTAGAAGCAGATATTTCTCTGTACAGCCTATGGTCCCATTCACTCGGGAATATCCCAACGCAGCTCCTAGAAGAAACGTGTTTCTGACTCGCTGTATCTCAACATAGATTCAACTCTCTTAGGTGAACGAACGCACAGCAGAGCAGTTTCAAGGAAACGTTTCTCCTGAGTTTTAGACGAAGTTTCCTGAGGTTTAGTACGTATGCCGGCATTGGGATGCAAATACCGGTTTTGCGATTCTGCACAGAAAGGGTTTGCAAACCGCTGAATCCACACGTCAGTTTAACTCTGTCAGTTGAGTGCACACATTGTCAACCATTTTGTTAGACAGCTCCGTTTTGATTTTAGAAGCAGATATTTCGCTGTACAGACTATGGTCCCATTTACTCGGGAATATCCCAACACAGCTCCTAGAAGAAACGTGTTTCTGACTCGCTGAATCTGAACATAGATTCAACTCCCTTAGGTGAACGAACGCACAGCAGAGCAGTTTCAAGGAAACGTTTCTCCTGAGTTTTAGACGAAGTTTCCTTAGGTTTAGTACGTATGCCGGCATTGGGATGGAAATACCGGTTTTGCGATTCTGCACAGAAAGAGTTTGCAAACCCCTGAATCCACACGTGAGTTTTACTCTGTCAGTTGAATGCACACATTGACAACCATTTTGTTAGACAGCTCCGTTTTGGTTTTAGAAGCAGATATTTCTCTGTACATCCTATAGACCCATTCACTCGGGAATATCCCAACGCGGCTCCTAGAAGAAACGTGTTTCTGACTCGCTGAATCTCAACATAGATTCAACTCTCTTAGGTGAACGAACGCACAGCAGAGCAGTTTCAAGGAAACGATTCTCCTGAGTTTTAGACCAAGTTTACTGCTGTTTAGTACGTATGCCGGCATTGGGATGGAAATACCGCTTTTGGGATTCTGCACAGAAACGGTTTGCAAACCGCTGAATCCTCACGTGAGTTTAACTCTGTCAGTTGAATGCGCACATTGACAAGCATTCAGTTAGATAGCTCCGTTTTGGTTTTAGAAGCAGATATTTCTCTGTACAGCCTATGGTCCCATTCACTCGGGAATATCACAAGTCAGCTCCTAGAAGAAACGTGTTTCTGACTCGCTGAATCTCAACATAGATTCAACTCTCTTAGGTGAACGAACGCACAGCAGAGCAGTTTCAAGGAAACGTTTCTCCTGAGTTTTAAACGAAGTTTCCTGAGGTTTAGTACGTATGCCGGCATTGGGATGGAAATACCGGTTTTGCGATTCTGCACAGAAAGAGTTTGCAAACCCCTGAATCCACACGTGAGTTTTACTCTGTCAGTTGAATGCACACATTGACAACCATTTTGTTAGACAGCTCCGTTTTGGTTTTAGAAGCAGATATTTCTCTGTACAGCCTATGGACCCATTCACTAGGGAATATCCCAACGCGGCTCGTAGAAGAAACGTGTTTCTGACTCGCTGAATCTCAACATAGATTCAACTCTCTTAGGTGAACGAACGCACAGCAGAGCAGTTTCAAGGAAACGATTCTGCTGAGTTTTAGACCAAGTTTACTGCTGTTTAGTACGTATGCCGGCATTGGGATGGAAATACCGGTTTTGGCATTCTGCACAGAAACGGTTTGCAAACCGCTGAATCCTCACGTGAGTTTAACTCTGTCAGTTGAATGCGCACATTGACAAGCATTCAGTTAGATAGCTCCGTTTTGGTTTTAGAAGCAGATATTTCTCTGTACAGCCTATGGTCCCATTCACTCGGGAATATCACAAGGCAGCTCCTAGAAGAAACGTGTTTCTGACTCGATGAATCTCAACATAGATTCAACTCTCTTAGGTGAACGAACGCACAGCAGAACAGTTTCAAGGAAACGTTTCTCCTGAGTTTTAGACGAAGTTTCCGGCGGTTTAGTACGTCTGCTGGCATTGGGCTGGAAATACCGGTATTGGGATTCTGCACAGAAAGGGTTTGCAAACCGTTGAATCCACACGTGAGTTTAACTCTGTCAGTTGAATGCACACATTGACAACCATTCAGTTAGATAGCTCCGTTTTGGTTTTAGAAGCAGATATTTCTCTGTACAGCTTATGGTCCCATTCACTCGGGAATATCCAAACACAGCTCCTAGAAGAAACGTGTTTCTGACTCGCTGAATCTCAACATAGATTCAACTCTCTTAGGTGAACGAACGCACAGCAGAGCAGTTTCAAGGAAACGTTTCTCCTGAGTTTTAGACGAAGTTTCCTGAGGTTTAGTACGTATGCCAGCATTGGGATGCAAATACCGGTTTTGCGATTCTGCACAGAAAGGGTTTGCAAACCGCTGAATCCACACGTCAGTTTAACTCTGTCAGTTGAATGCACACATTGTCAACCATTTTGTTAGACAGCTCCGTTTTGATTTTAGAAGCAGATATTTCGCTGTACAGACTATGGTCCCATTCACTCGGGAATATCCCAACGCAGCTCCTAGAAGAAACGTGTTTCTGACTCGCTGAATCTCAACATAGATTCAACTCCCTTAGGTGAACGAATGCACAGCAGAGCAGTTTCAAGGAAACGTTTCTCCTGAGTTTTAGACGAAGTTTCCGGCGGTTTAGTACGTATGCCGATATTGGGCTGGAAATACCGGTTTTGGGATTCTGCACAGAAAGGGTTTGCAAACCGCTGAATCCACACGTGAGTTTTACAGTGTCAGTTGAATGCACACATTGACAACCATTCAGTTAGATAGCTCCGTTTTGGTTTTAGAAGCAGATATTTCTCTGTACAGCCTATGGTCCCATTCACTCGGGAATATCCCAACGCAGCTCCTAGAAGAAACATGTTTCTGACTCGCTGAATCTCAACATAGATTCAACTCTCTTAGGTGAACGAACGCACAGCAGAGCAGTTTCAAGGAAACGTTTCTCCTGAGTTTTAGACGAAGTTTCCGGCGGTTTAGTACGTATGCCGGCATTGGGCTGGAAATACCGGTATTGGGATTCTGCACAGAAAGGGTTTGCAAACCGCTGAATCCACACGTGAGTTTACCTCTGTCAGTTGAATGCACACATTGACAACCATTCAGTTAGATAGCCCCGTTTTCGTTTTAGAAGCAGATATTTCTCTGTACAGCCTATGGTCCCATTCACTCGGGAATATCCCAACACAGCTCCTAGAAGAAACGTGTTTCTTGCTCGCTGAATCTCAACATAGATTCAACTCTCTTAGGTGAACGAACGAACAGCAGAGCACTTTCAAGGAAACGTTTCTCCTGAGTTTTAGACGAAGTTTCCTGAGGTTTAGTACGTATGACGGCATTGGGATGGAAATACCGGTTTGGCGATTCTGCACAGAAAGGGTTTGCAAACCGCTGAATCCACACGTGAGTTTAACTCTGTCAGTTGAATGCACACATTGACAACCATTTTGTTAGACAGCTCCGTTTTGGTTTTAGAAGCAGATATTTCGATGTACAGCCTATGGTCCCATTCACTCGGGAATATCCCAACGCAGCTCCTAGAAGAAACGTGTTTCTGACTCGCTGAATCTCAACATAGATTCAACTCTCTTAGGTGAACGAACGCACAGCAGAGGAGTTTCAAGGAAACGTTTCTCCTGAGTTTTAGACGAAGTTTCCGGCGGTTTAGTACGTATGCCGGCATTGGGCTGGAAATACCGGTATTGGGATTCTGCACAGAAAGGGTTTGCAAACCGCTGAATCCACTCCTCAGTTTAACTCTGTCAGTTGAATGCACACATTGACAACCATTCAGTTAGATAGCTCCGTTTTGGTTTTAGAAGCAGATATTTCTCTGTACAGCCTATGGTCCCATTCACTCGGGAATATCCCAACGCAGCTCCTAGAAGAAACGTGATTCTGACTCGCTGAATCTCAACATAGATACAACTCTCTTAGGTGAGCGAACGCACAGCAGAGCAGTTTCAAGGAAACGTTCCTGCTGAGTTTTAGTCGAAGTTTCCGGCTGTTTAGTACGTATGCCGGCATTGGGCTGGAAATACCGGTTTGGGGATTCTGCACAGAAAGGGTTTGCAAACCGCTGAATGCACACGTGAGTTTAACACTGTCAGTTGAATGCACACATTGACAACCATTCAGTTAGATAGCTCCGTTTTGGTATTAGAAGCAGATATTTCTCTGTACAGCCTATGGTCCCATTCACTCGGGAATATCCCAACGCACCTCCTAGAAGAAACGTGTTTCTGACTCGCTGAATCTCAACATAGATTCAACTCTCTTAGGTGAACGAATGAACAGCAGAGCAGTTTCAAGGAAAAGTTTCTCCTGAGTTTCAGACGAAGTTTCCGGCGGTATAGTACGTATGCCGGCATTGGGCTGGAAATACCGGTATTGGGATTCTGCACAGAAACGGTTTGCAAACCGCTGAATCCACACGTCAGTTTAACTCTGTCAGTTGAATGCACACATTGACAACCATTCAGTTAGATAGCTCCGTTTTGGTTTTAGAAGCAGATATTTCTCTGTACAGCCTATGGTCCCATTCACTCGGGAATATCCCAACGCAGCTCCTAGAATAAACGTGTTTCTGACTCGCTGAATCTCAACATAGATACAACTCTCTTAGGTGAACGAACGCACAGCAGAGCAGTTTCAAGGAAACGTTTCTCCTGAGTTTTAGACGAAGTTTCCTGCGGTTTAGGAGGTATGCCGGCATTGGGCTGGTAATACCGGTTTTGGGATTCTGCACAGAAACGGTTTGCAAACCGCTGAATCCACACGTGAGTTTTACTCTGTCAGTTGAATGCACACATTGACAACCATTCAGTTAGATAGTTCCGTTTTGGTTTTAGAAGCAGATATTTCTCTGTACAGCCTATGGTCCCATTCACTCGGGAATATCCCAACGCAGCTCCAAGAAGAAACGTGTTTCTGACTCGCTGAATCTCAACATAGATTCAACTCTCTTAGGTGAACGAACACACAGCAGAGCAGTTTCAAGGAAACGTTTCTCCTGAGTTTTAGACGAAGTTTCCTGCGGTTTAGTACGTATGCCGGCATTGGTCTGGAAATACCGGTTTTGGGATTCTGCACAGAAAGGGTTTGCAAACCGCTGAATCCACACGTGAGTTTAACTCTGTCAGTTGAATGCACACATTGACAAGCATTCAGTTAGATACCTCCGTTATGGTTTTAGAAGCAGATATTTCTCTGTACAGCCTATGGTCCCATTCACTCGGGAATATCCCAACGCAGCTCCTAGAAGAAACGTGTTTCTGACTCGCTGAATCTCAACATAGATTCAACTCTCTTAGGTGAACGAAAGCACAGCAGAGCAGTTTCAAGGAAACGTTTCTCCTGAGTTTTAGACGAACTTTCCTGAAGTTTAGTACGTATTCCGGCATTGGGATGCAAATACCGGTATTGGGATTCTGAACAGAAAGGGTTTGCAAACCGCTGAATCCACACGTGAGTTTAACTCTGTCAGTTGAATGCACACATTGACAACCATTTTGTTAGACAGCTCCTTTTTTGTTTTAGAAGCAGATATTTCTCTGTACAGCCTATGGTCCCATTCACTCGGGAATATCCTAACGCAGCTCCTAGAAGAAACGTGTTTCTGACTCGCTGAATCTCAACATAGATTCAACTCTCTTAGGTGAACGAATGCACAGCAGAGCAGTTTCAAGGAAACCTTTCTCCTGAGTTTTAGACGAAGTTTCCTGCGGTTTAGGACGTATGCCGGCATTGGGATGGAAATACCGGTTTTGGGATTCTGCACAGAAAGGGTTTGCAAACCGCTGAATCCACACGTGAGTTTTACTCTGTCAGTTGAATGCACACATTGACAACCATTCAGTTAGATAGCTCCGTTTTGGTTTTAGAAGCAGATATTTCTCTGTACAGCCTATGGTCCCATTCACTCGGGAATATCCCAACACAGATCCTAGAACAAACATGTTTCTGACTTGATGAATCTCCACATAGATTCAATTCTCTTAGGTGAACGAATGCACAGCAGAGCAGTTTCAAGGAAACGTTTCTCCTGAGTTTTAGACGAAGTTTCCTGCGGTTTAGGACGTATGCCGGCATTGGGCTGGAAATACCGGTTTTGGGATTCTGCACAGAAAGGGTTTGCAAACCGCTGAATCCACACGTCAGTTTAACTCTGTCAGTTGAATGCACACATTGACAACCATTCAGTTAGATAGCTCCGTTTTGGTTTTAGAAGCAGATATTTCTCTGTACAGCCTATGGTCCCATTCCCTCGGGAATATCACACCGCAGCTCCTAGAGGAAACGTGTTTCTCACTCGCTGAATCTCAACATAGATTCAACTCTCTTAGGTGAACGAACGCACAGCAGAGCAGTTTCAAGGAAACGATTCTGCTGAGTTTTAGACCAAGTTTACTGCTGTTTAGTACGTATGCCGGCATTGGGATGGAAATACCGGTTTTGGCATTCTGCACAGAAACGGTTTGCAAACCGCTGAATCCTCACGTGAGTTTAACTCTGTCAGTTGAATGCGCACATTGACAAGCATTCAGTTAGATAGCTCCGTTTTGGTTTTAGAAGCAGATATTTCTCTGTACAGCCTATGGTCCCATTCACTCGGGAATATCACAAGGCAGCTCCTAGAAGAAACGTGTTTCTGACTCGCTGAATCTCAACATAGATTCAACTCTCTTAGGTGAACGAATGCACAGCAGAGCAGTTTCAAGGAAACGTTTCTCCTGAGTTTTAGACGAAGTTGCCTGCGGTTTAGGACGTATGCCGGCATTGGGCTGGAAATGCCGGTTTTGGGATTCTGCACAGAAAGGGTTTGCAAACCGCTGAATCCACACGTGAGTTTTACAGTGTCAGTTGAATGCACACATTGACAACCATTCAGTTAGATAGCTCCGTTTTGGTTTTAGAAGCAGATATTTCTCTGTACAGCCTATGGTCCCATTCACTCGGGAATATCCCAACGCAGCTCCTAGAAGAAACATGTTTCTGACTCGCTGAATCTCAACATAGATTCAACTCTCTTAGGTGAACGAACGCACAGCAGAGCAGTTTCAAGGAAACGTTTCTCCTGAGTTTTAGACGAAGTTTCCGGCGGTTTAGTACGTATGCCGGCATTGGGCTGGAAATACCGGTATTGGGATTCTGCACAGAAAGGGTTTGCAAACCGCTGAATCCACACGTGAGTTTACCTCTGTCAGTTGAATGCACACATTGACAACCATTCAGTTAGATAGCTCCGTTTTGGTTTTAGAAGCAGATATTTCTCTGTACAGCCTATGGTCCCATTCACTCGGGAATATCCCAACGCAGCTCCAAGAAGAAACGTGTTTCTGACTCGCTGAATCTCAACATAGATTCAACTCTCTTAGGTGAACGAACGCACAGCAGAGCAGTTTCAAGGAAACGTTTCTCATGAGTTTTAGACGAAGTTTCCTGCGGTTTAGTACGTATGCCGGCATTGGGCTGGAAATACCGGTTTTGGGATTCTGCACAGAAAGGGTTTGCAAACCGCTGAATCCACACGTGAGTTTAACTCTGTCAGTTGAATGCACACATTGACAAGCATTCAGTTAGATACCTCCGTTATGGTTTTAGAAGCAGATATTTCTCTGTACAGCCTATGGTCCCATTCACTCGGGAATATCCCAACGCAGCTCCTAGAAGAACCGTGTTTCTGACTCGCTGAATCTCAACATAGATTCAACTCTCTTAGGTGAACGAAAGCACAGCAGAGCAGTTTCAAGGAAACGTTTCTCCTGAGTTTTAGACGAACTTTCCTGAGGTTTAGTACGTATGCCGGCATTGGGATGCAAATACCGGTATTGGGATTCTGAACAGAAAGGGTTTGCAAAGCGCTGAATCCACACGTGAGTTTAACTCTGTCAGTTGAATGCACACATTGACAACCATTTTGTTAGACAGCTCCTTTTTTGTTTTAGAAGCAGATATTTCTCTGTACAGCCTATGGTCCCATTCACTCGGGAATATCCTAACGCAGCTCCTAGAAGAAACGTGTTTCTGACTCGCTGAATCTCAACATAGATTCAACTCTCTTAGGTGAACGAATGCACAGCAGAGCAGTTTCAAGGAAACCTTTCTCCTGAGTTTTAGACGAAGTTTCCTGCGGTTTAGGACGTATGCCGGCATTGGGATGGAAATACCGGTTTTGGGATTCTGCACAGAAAGGGTTTGCAAACCGCTGAATCCACACGTGAGTTTTACTCTGTCAGTTGAATGCACACATTGACAACCATTCAGTTAGATAGCTCCGTTTTGGTTTTAGAAGCAGATATTTCTCTGTACAGCCTATGGTCCCATTCACTCGGGAATATCCCAACCCAGCTCCTAGAACAAACATGTTTCTGACTCGATGAATCTCCACATAGATTCAATTCTCTTAGGTGAACGAATGCACAGCAGAGCAGTTTCAAGGAAACGTTTCTCCTGAGTTTTAGGCGAAGTTTCCTGCGGTTTAGGACGTATGCCGGCATTGGGCTGGAAATACCGGTTTTGGGATTCTGCACAGCAAGGGTTTGCAAACCGCTGAATCCACACGTGAGTTTTACTCTGTCAGTTGAATGCACACATTGACAACCATTTTGTTAGACAGCTCCGTTTTGGTTTTAGAAGCAGATATTTCGCTGTACAGCCTATGGTCCCATTCACTCGGGAATATCCCAACGCAGCTCCTAGAAGAAATGTGTTTCTGACTCGCTGAATCTCAACATAGATTCAACTCTCTTAGGTGAACGAACGCACAGCAGAGCAGTTTCAAGGAAACGTTTCTCCTGAGTTTTAGACGAAGTTTCCTGAGGTTTAGTACGTATGCCGGCATTGGGCTGAAAATACCGGTTTTGGGATTCTGCAAAGAAAGGGTTTGCCAACCGCTGAATCCACACGTGAGTTTAACTCTGTCACTTGAATGCACACATTGACAACCATTCAGTTAGATAGCTCCGTTTTGGTTTTAGAAGCAGATATTTCTCTGTACAGCCTATGCTCCCATTCACTCGGGAATATCCCAACACAGCTCCTAGAAGAAACGTGTTTCTGACTCGCTGTATCTCAACATAGATTCAACTCTCTTAGGTGAACGAACGCACAGCAGAGCAGTTTCAAGGAAACGTTTCTCCTGAGTTTTAGACGAAGTTTCCTGAGGTTTAGTACGTATGCCGGCATTGGGATGCAAATACCGGTTTTGCGATTCTGCACAGAAAGGGTTTGCAAACCGCTGAATCCACACGTCAGTTTAACTCTGTCAGTTGAATGCACACATTGTCAACCATTTTGTTAGACAGCTCCGTTTTGATTTTAGAAGCAGATATTTCGCTGTACAGACTATGGTCCCATTTACTCGGGAATATCCCAACACAGCTCCTAGAAGAAACGTGTTTCTGACTCGCTGAATCTCAACATAGATTCAACTCCCTTAGGTGAACGAACGCAGAGCAGAGCAGTTTCAAGGAAACGTTTCTCCTGAGTTTTAGACGAAGTTTCCTGAGGTTTAGTACGTATGCCGGCATTGGGATGGAAATACCGGTTTTGCGATTCTGCACAGAAAGAGTTTGCAAACCCCTGAATCCACACGTGAGTTTTACTCTGTCAGTTGAATGCACACATTGACAACCATTTTGTTAGACAGCTCCGTTTTGGTTTTAGAAGCAGATATTTCTCTGTACAGCCTATGGACCCATTCACTCGGGAATATCCCAACGCGGCTCCTAGAATAAACGTGTTTCTGACTCGCTGAATCTCAACATAGATTCAACTCTCTTAGGTGAACGAACGCACAGCAGAGCAGTTTCAAGGAAACGATTCTGCTGAGTTTTAGACCAAGTTTACTGCTGTTTAGTACGTATGCCGGCATTGGGATGGAAATACCGGTTTTGGGATTCTGCACAGAAACGGTTTGCAAACCGCTGAATCCTCACGTGAGTTTAACTCTGTCAGTTGAATGCGCACATTGACAAGCATTCAGTTAGATAGCTCCGTTTTGGTTTTAGAAGCAGATATTTCTCTGTACAGCCTATGGTCCCATTCACTCGGGAATATCACAAGTCAGCTCCTAGAAGAAACGTGTTTCTGACTCGATGAATCTCAACATAGATTCAACTCTCTTAGTTGAACGAACGCACAGCAGAGCAGTTTCAAGGAAACGTTTCTCCTGAGTTTTAGACGAAGTTTCCTGTGGTTTAGGACGTATGTCGGCATTGGGCTGGAAATACCGGTTTTGGGATTCTGCACAGAAAGGGTTTCCACACCGCTGAATCCACACGTGAGTTTTACTCTGTCAGTTGAATGCACACATTGACAACCATTCAGTTAGATAGCTCCGTTTTGGTTTTAGAAGCAGATATTTCTCTGTACAGCCTATGGTCCCATTCACTCGGGAATATCCCAACGCAGCTCCTAGAAGAAACGTGTTTCTGACTCGCTGAATCTCAACATAGATTCAACTCTCTTAGGTGAACGAACGCACAGCAGAGCAGTTTCAAGGAAACGTTTCTCCTGAGTTTTAGACGAAGTTTCCTGAGGTTTAGTACGTACGCCGGCATTGGGATGCAAATACCGGTTTTGCGACTCTGCACAGAAATGGTTTGTAAACCGCTGAATCCACACGTCAGTTTAACTCTGTCAGTTGAATGCACACATTGTCAACCATTTTGTTAGACAGCTCCGTTTTGGTTTTAGAAGCAGATATTTCTCTGTACAGCCTATGGACCCATTCACTCGGGAATATCCCAACGCGGCTCGTAGAAGAAACGTGTTTCTGACTCGCTGAATCTCAACATAGATTCAACTCTCTTAGGTGAACGAACGCACAGCAGAGCAGTTTTAAGGAAACGATTCTGCTGAGTTTTAGACCAAGTTTACTGCTGTTTAGTACGTATGCCGGCATTGGGATGGAAATACCGGTTTTGGGATTCTGCACAGAAACGGTTTGCAAACCGCTGAATCCTCACGTGAGTTTAACTCTGTCAGTTGAATGCGCACTTTGACAAGCATTCAGTTAGATAGCTCCGTTTTGGTTTTAGAAGCAGATATTTCTCTGTACAGCCTATGGTCCCATTCACTCGGGAATATCACAAGGCAGCTCCTAGAAGAAACGTGTTTCTGACTCAATGAATCTCAACATAGATTCAACTCTCTTAGGTGAACGAACGCCCAGCAGAGCAATTTCAAGGAAACGTTTCTCCTGAGTTTTAGACGAAGTTTCCGGCGGTTTAGTACGTCTGCTGGCATTGGGCTGGAAATACCGGTATTGGGATTCTGCACAGAAATGGTTTGCAAACCGTTGAATCCACACGTGAGTTTAACTCTGTCAGTTGAATGCACACATTGACAACCATTCAGTTAGATAGCTCCGTTTTGGTTTTAGAAGCAGATATTTCTCTGTACAGCCTATGGTCCCATTCACTCGGGAATATCCCAACACAGCTCCTAGAAGAAACGTGTTTCTGACTCGCTGAATCTCAACATAGATTCAATTCTCTTAGGTGAACGAACGCACAGCAGAGCAGTTTCAAGGAAACGTTTCTCCTGAGTTTTAGACGAAGTTTCCTGAGGTTTATTACGTATGCCGGCATTGGGATGCAAATACCGGTTTTGCGATTCTGCACAGAAAGGGTTTGCAAACCGCTGAATCCACACGTCAGTTTAATTCTGTCAGTTGAATGCACACATTGTCAACCATTTTGTTAGACAGCTCCGTTTTGATTTTAGAAGCAGATATTTCGCTGTACAGACTATGGTCCCATTCACTCGGGAATATCCCAACACAGCTCCTAGAAGAAACGTGTTTCTGACTCGCTGAATCTCAACATAGATTCAACTCTCTTAGGTGAACGAACGCACAGCAGAGCAGTTTCAAGGAAACGTTTCTCCTGAGTTTTAGACGAAGTTTCCTGAGGTTTAGTACGTATGCCGGCATTGGGATGGAAATACCGGTTTTGCGATTCTGCACAGAAAGAGTTTGCAAACCCCTGAATCCACACGTGAGTTTTACTCTGTCAGTTGAATGCACACATTGACAACCATTTTGTTAGACAGCTCCGTTTTGGTTTTAGAAGCAGATATTTCTCTGTACAGCCTATGGACCCATTCACTCGGGAATATCCCAACGCGGCTCGTAGAAGAAACGTGTTTCTGACTCGCTGAATCTCAACATAGATTCAACTCTCTTAGGTGAACGAACGCACAGCAGAGCAGTTTCAAGGAAACGATTCTGCTGAGTTTTAGACCAAGTTTACTGCTGTTTAGTACGTATGCCGGCATTGGGATGGAAATACCGGTTTTGGCATTCTGCACAGAAACGGTTTGCAAACCGCTGAATCCTCACGTGAGTTTAACTCTGTCAGTTGAATGCGCACATTGACAAGCATTCAGTTAGATAGCTCCGTTTTGGTTTTAGAAGCAGATATTTCTCTGTACAGCCTATGGTCCCATTCACTCGGGAATATCACAAGGCAGCTCCTAGAAGAAACGTGTTTCTGACTCGATGAATCTCAACATAGATTCAACTCTTTTAGGTGAACGAACGCACAGCAGAGCAGTTTCAAGGAAACGTTTCTCCTGAGTTTTAGACGAAGTTTCCGGCGGTTTAGTACGTCTGCTGGCATTGGGCTGGAAATACCGGTATTGGGATTCTGCACAGAAAGGGTTTGCAAACCGTTGAATCCACACGTGAGTTTAACTCTGTCAGTTGAATGCACACATTGACAACCATTCAGTTAGATAGCTCCGTTTTGGTTTTAGAAGCAGATATTTCTCTGTACAGCCTATGGTCCCATTCACTCGGGAATATCCCAACACAGCTCCTAGAAGAAACGTGTTTCTGACTCGCTGAATCTCAACATAGATTCAACTCTCTTAGGTGAACGAACGCACAGCAGAGCAGTTTCAAGGAAACGTTTCTCCTGAGTTTTAGACGAAGTTTCCTGATGTTTAGTACGTATGCCGGCATTGGGATGCAAATACCGGGTTTGCGATTCTGCACAGAAAGGGTTTGCAAACCGCTGAATCCACACGTCAGTTTACCTCTGTCAGTTGAATGCACACATTGTCAACCATTTTGTTAGACAGCTCCGTTTTGATTTTAGAAGCAGATATTTCGCTGTACAGACTATGGTCCCATTCATTCGGGAATATCCCAACACAGCTCCTAGAAGAAACGTGTTTCTGACTCGCTGAATCTCAACATAGATTCAACTCTCTTAGGTGAACGAACGCACAGCAGAGCAGTTTCAAGGACACGTTTCTCCTGAGTTTTAGACGAAGTTTCCTGAGGTTTAGTACGTATGCCGGCATTGGGATGGAAATACCGGTTTTGCGATTCTGCACAGAAAGAGTTTGCAAACCCCTGAATCCACACGTGAGTTTTACTCTGTCAGTTGAATGCACACATTGACAACCATTTTGTTAGACAGCTCCGTTTTGGTTTTAGAAGAAGATATTTCTCTGTACAGCCTATGGACCCATTCACTCGGGAATATCCCAACGCGGCTCCTAGAAGAAACGTGTTTCTGACTCGCTGAATCTCAACATAGATTCAACTCTCTTAGGTGAACGAACGCACAGCAGAGCAGTTTCAAGGAAACGATTCTGCTGAGTTTTAGACCAAGTTTCCGGCTGTTTAGTACGTATGCCGGCATTGGGCTGAAAATACCGGTTTTGGGATTCTGCAAAGAAAGGGTTTGCCAACCGCTGAATCCACACGTGAGTTTAACTCTGTCACTTGAATGCACACATTGACAACCATTCAGTTAGATAGCTCCGTTTTGGTTTTAGAAGCAGATATTTCTCTGTACAGCCTATGGTCCCATTCACTCGGGAATATCCCAACGCAGCTCCTAGAAGAAACGTGTTTCTGACTCGCTGAATCTCAACATAGATTCAACTCACTTAGGTGAACGAACGCACATCAGAACAGTTTCAAGGAAACGTTTCTCCTGAGTTTTAGACGAAGTTTCCGGCGGTTTAGTACGTATGCTGGCATTGGGCTGGAAATACCGGTATTGGGATTCTGCACAGAAAGGGTTTGCAAACCGCTGAATCCACACGTGAGTTTAACTCTGTCAGTTGAATGCACACATTGACAACCATTCAGTTAGATAGCTCCGTTTTGGTTTTAAAAGCAGATATTTCTCTTTACAGCCTGTAGTCCCATTCACTCGGGAATATCCCAACGCAGCCCCAAGAAGAAACGTGTTTCTGATTCGCTGAATCTCAACATAGATTCAACTCTCTTAGGTGAACGAAAGCACAGCAGAGCAGTTTCAAGGAAACGTTTCTCCTGAGTTTTAGACGAACTTTCCTGAGGTTTAGTACGTATGCCGGCATTGGGCTGGAAATACCGGTATTGGGATTCTGAACAGAAAGGGTTTGCAAACCGCGGAATCCACACGTGAGTTTAACTCTGTCAGTTGAATGCACACATTGACAAGCATTCAGTTAGATACCTCCGTTATGGTTTTAGAAGCAGATATTTCTCTGTACAGCCTATGGTCCCATTCACTCGGGAATATCCCAACGCAGCTCCTAGAAGAAACGTGTTTCTGACTCGCTGAATCTCAACATAGATTCAACTCTCTTAGGTGAACGAACGCACATCAGAACAGTTTCAAGGAAACGTTTCTCCTGAGTTTGAGACGAAGTTTCCGGCGGTTTAGGACGTATGCTGGCATTGGGCTGGAAATACCGGTTTTGGGATTCTGCACAGAAAGGGTTTGCAAACCGCTGAATCCTCACGTGAGTTTAACTCTGTCAGTTGAATGCGCACATTGACAAGCATTCAGTTAGATCGCTCCGTTTTGGTTTTAGAAGCAGATATTTCTCTGTACAGCCTATGGTCCCATTCACTCGGGAATATCACAAGGCAGCTCCTAGAAGAAACGTGTTTCTGACTCGCTGAATCTCAACATAGATTCAACTCTCTTAGGTGAACGAATGCACAGCAGAGCAGTTTCAAGGAAACGTTTCTCCTGAGTTTTAGACGAAGTTTCCGGCGGTTTAGTACGTATGCTGGCATTGGGCTGGAAATACCGGTATTGGGATTCTGCACAGAAAGGGTTTGCAAACCGTTGAATCCACACGTGAGTTTAACTCTGTCAGTTGAATGCACACATTGACAACCATTCAGTTAGATAGCTCCGTTTTGGTTTTAGAAGCAGATATTTCTCTGTACAGCCTATGGTCCCATTCACTCGGGAATATCCCAACACAGCTCCTAGAAGAAACGTGTTTCTGACTCGCTGAATCTCAACATAGATTCAACTCTCTTAGGTGAACGAACCCACAGCAGAGCAGTTTCAAGGAAACGTTTCTCCTGAGTTTTAGACGAAGTTTCCTGAGGTTTAGTACGTATGCCGGCATTGGGATGCAAATACCGGTTTTGCGATTCTGCACAGAAAGGGTTTGCAAACCGCTGAATCCACACGTCAGTTTAACTCTGTCAGTTGAATGCACACATTGTCAACCATTTTGTTAGACAGCTCCGTTTTGATTTTAGAAGCAGATATTTCGCTGTACAGACTATGGTCCCATTGACTCGGGAATATCCCAACGCAGCCCCAAGAAGAAACGTGTTTCTGACTCGCTGAATCTCAACATAGATTCAACTCTCTTAGGTGAACGAAAGCACAGCAGAGCAGTTTCAAGGAAACGTTTCTCCTGAGTTTTAGACGAACTTTCCTGAGGTTTAGTACGTATGCCGGCATTGGGCTGGAAATACCGGTATTGGGATTCTGAACAGAAAGGGTTTGCAAACCGCTGAATCCACACGTGAGTTTAACTCCGTCAGTTGAATGCACACATTGACAACCATTTTGTTAGACAGCTCCTTTTTTGTTTTAGAATCAGATATTTCTCTGTACAGCCTATGGTCCCATTCACTCGGGAATATCCCAACGCAGCTCCTAGAAGAAACGTGTTTCTGACTCGCTGAATCTCAACATAGATTCAACTCTCTAAGGTGAACGAATGCACAGCAGAGCAGTTTCAAGGAAACCTTTCTCCTGAGTTTTAGACGAAGTTTCCTGCGGTTTAGGACGTATGCCGGCATTGGGATGGAAATACCGGTTTTGGGATTCTGCACAGAAAGGGTTTGCAAACCGCTGAATCCACACGTGAGTTTTACTCTGTCAGTTGAATGCACACATTGACAACCATTCAGTTGGATAGCTCCGTTTTGGTTTTAGAAGCAGATATTTCTCTGTACAGCCTATGGTCCCATTCACTCGGGAATATCCCAACACAGCTCCTAGAACAAACATGTTTCTGACTCGATGAATCTCCACATAGATTCAATTCTCTTAGGTGAACGAATGCACAGCAGAGCAGTTTCAAGGAAACGTTTCTCCTGAGTTTTAGACGAAGTTTCCTGCGGTTTAGGACGTATGCCGGCATTGGGCTGGAAATACCGGTTTTGGGATTCTGCACAGAAAGTGTTTGCAAACCGCTGAATCCACACGTGAGCTTTACTCTGTCAGTTGAATGCACACATTGACAACCATTTTGTTTGACAGCTCCGTTTTGGTTTTAGAAGCAGATATTTCGCTGTACAGCCTATGGTCCCATTCACTCGGGAATATCCCAACGCAGCTCCTAGAAGAAACGTGTTTCTGACTCGCTGAATCTCAACATAGATTCAACTCTCTTAGGTGAACGAACGCACAGCAGAGCAGTTTCAAGGAAACGATTCTCCTGAGTTTTAGACCAAGTTTACTGCTGTTTAGTACGTATGCCGGCATTGGGATGGAAATACCGGTTTTGGCATTCTGCACAGAAACGGTTTGCAAACCGCTGAATGCACACGTGAGTTTAACTCTGTCAGTTGAATGCACACATTGACAAGCATTCAGTTAGATAGCTCCGTTTTGGTTTTAGAAGCAGATATTTCTCTGTACAGCCTATGGTCCCATTCACTCGGGAATATCCCAGCGCAGCTCCTAGAAGAAACGTGTTTCTGACTCGCTGAATCTCAACATAGATTCAACTCTCTTAGGTGAACGAACGCACAGCAGAGCAGTTTCAAGGAAACGTTTCTCCTGAGTTTTAGACGAAGTTTCCTGCGGTTTAGTACGTTTGCCGGCATTGGGCTGAAAATACCGGTTTTGGGATTCTGCAAAGAAAGGGTTTGCAAACCTCTGAATCCACACGTGAGTTTAACTCTGTCAGTTGAATGCACACATTGACAACCATTCAGTTAGATAGCTCCGTTTTGGTTTTAGAAGCAGATATTTCTCTGTACAGCCTATGCTCCCATTCACTCGGGAATATCCCAACACAGCTCCTAGAAGAAACGTGTTTCTGACTCGCTGTATCTCAACATAGATTCAACTCTCTTAGGTGAACGAACGCCCAGCAGAGCAATTTCAAGGAAACGTTTCTCCTGAGTTTTAGACGAAGTTTCCGGCGGTTTAGTACGTCTGCTGGCATTGGGCTGGAAATACCGGTATTGGGATTCTGCACAGAAAGGGTTTGCAAACCGTTGAATCCACACGTGAGTTTAACTCTGTCAGTTGAATGCACACATTGACAACCATTCAGTTAGATAGCTCCGTTTTGGTTTTAGAAGCAGATATTTCTCTGTACAGCCTATGGTCCCATTCACTCGGGAATATCCCAACACAGCTCCTAGAAGAAACGTGTTTCTGACTCGCTGAATCTCAACATAGATTCAATTCTCTTAGGTGAACGAACGCACAGCAGAGCAGTTTCAAGGAAACGTTTCTCCTGAGTTTTAGACGAAGTTTCCTGAGGTTTATTACGTATGCCGGCATTGGGATGCAAATACCGGTTTTGCGATTCTGCACAGAAAGGGTTTGCAAACCGCTGAATCCACACGTCAGTTTAATTCTGTCAGTTGAATGCACACATTGTCAACCATTTTGTTAGACAGCTCCGTTTTGATTTTAGAAGCAGATATTTCGCTGTACAGACTATGGTCCCATTCACTCGGGAATATCCCAACACAGCTCCTAGAAGAAACGTGTTTCTGACTCGCTGAATCTCAACATAGATTCAACTCTCTTAGGTGAACGAACGCACAGCAGAGCAGTTTCAAGGAAACGTTTCTCCTGAGTTTTAGACGAAGTTTCCTGAGGTTTAGTACGTATGCCGGCATTGGGATGGAAATACCGGTTTTGCGATTCTGCACAGAAAGAGTTTGCAAACCCCTGAATCCACACGTGAGTTTTACTCTGTCAGTTGAATGCACACATTGACAACCATTTTGTTAGACAGCTCCGTTTTGGTTTTAGAAGCAGATATTTCTCTGTACAGCCTATGGACCCATTCACTCGGGAATATCCCAACGCGGCTCGTAGAAGAAACGTGTTTCTGACTCGCTGAATCTCAACATAGATTCAACTCTCTTAGGTGAACGAACGCACAGCAGAGCAGTTTCAAGGAAACGATTCTGCTGAGTTTTAGACCAAGTTTACTGCTGTTTAGTACGTATGCCGGCATTGGGATGGAAATACCGGTTTTGGCATTCTGCACAGAAACGGTTTGCAAACCGCTGAATCCTCACGTGAGTTTAACTCTGTCAGTTGAATGCGCACATTGACAAGCATTCAGTTAGATAGCTCCGTTTTGGTTTTAGAAGCAGATATTTCTCTGTACAGCCTATGGTCCCATTCACTCGGGAATATCACAAGGCAGCTCCTAGAAGAAACGTGTTTCTGACTCGATGAATCTCAACATAGATTCAACTCTTTTAGGTGAACGAACGCACAGCAGAGCAGTTTCAAGGAAACGTTTCTCCTGAGTTTTAGACGAAGTTTCCGGCGGTTTAGTACGTCTGCTGGCATTGGGCTGGAAATACCGGTATTGGGATTCTGCACAGAAAGGGTTTGCAAACCGTTGAATCCACACGTGAGTTTAACTCTGTCAGTTGAATGCACACATTGACAACCATTCAGTTAGATAGCTCCGTTTTGGTTTTAGAAGCAGATATTTCTCTGTACAGCCTATGGTCCCATTCACTCGGGAATATCCCAACACAGCTCCTAGAAGAAACGTGTTTCTGACTCGCTGAATCTCAACATAGATTCAACTCTCTTAGGTGAACGAACGCACAGCAGAGCAGTTTCAAGGAAACGTTTCTCCTGAGTTTTAGACGAAGTTTCCTGATGTTTAGTACGTATGCCGGCATTGGGATGCAAATACCGGGTTTGCGATTCTGCACAGAAAGGGTTTGCAAACCGCTGAATCCACACGTCAGTTTACCTCTGTCAGTTGAATGCACACATTGTCAACCATTTTGTTAGACAGCTCCGCTTTGATTTTAGAAGCAGATATTTCGCTGTACAGACTATGGTCCCATTCATTCGGGAATATCCCAACACAGCTCCTAGAAGAAACGTGTTTCTGACTCGCTGAATCTCAACATAGATTCAACTCTCTTAGGTGAACGAACGCACAGCAGAGCAGTTTCAAGGACACGTTTCTCCTGAGTTTTAGACGAAGTTTCCTGAGTTTTAGTACGTATGCCGGCATTGGGATGGAAATACCGGTTTTGCGATTCTGCACAGAAAGAGTTTGCAAACCCCTGAATCCACACGTGAGTTTTACTCTGTCAGTTGAATGCACACATTGACAACCATTTTGTTAGACAGCTCCGTTTTGGTTTTAGAAGAAGATATTTCTCTGTACAGCCTATGGACCCATTCACTCGGGAATATCCCAACGCGGCTCCTAGAAGAAACGTGTTTCTGACTCGCTGAATCTCAACATAGATTCAACTCTCTTAGGTGAACGAACGCACAGCAGAGCAGTTTCAAGGAAACGATTCTGCTGAGTTTTAGACCAAGTTTCCGGCTGTTTAGTACGTATGCCGGCAGTGGGCTGGAAATACCGGTTTCGGGATTCTGCACAGAAAGGGTTTGCAAACCGCTGAATCCACACGTGAGTTTAACACTGTCAGTTGAAAGCACACATTGACAACCATTCAGTTAGATAGCTCCGTTTTGGTTTTCGAAGCAGATATATCTCTGTACAGCCTATGGTCCCATTCACTCGGGAATATCCCAACCCAGCTCCTAGAACAAACATGTTTCTGACTCGATGAATCTCCACATAGATTCAATTCTCTTAGGTGAACGAATGCACAGCAGAGCAGTTTCAAGGAAACGTTTCTCCTGAGTTTTAGACGAAGTTTCCTGCGGTTTAGGACGTATGCCGGCATTGGGCTGGAAATACCGGTTTTGGGATTCTGCACAGAAAGGGTTTGCAAACCGCTGAATCCACACGTGAGTTTTACTCTGTCAGTTGAATGCACACATTGACAACCATTTTGTTAGACAGCTCCGTTTTGGTTTTAGAAGCAGATATTTCGCTGTACAGCCTATGGTCCCATTCACTCGGGAATATCCCAACGCAACTCCTAGAAGAAACGTGTTTCTGACTCGCTGAATCTCAACATAGATTCAACTCTCTTAGGTGAACGAACGCACAGCAGAGCAGTTTCAATGAAACGATTCTCCTGAGTTTTAGACCAAGTTTACTGCTGTTTAGTACGTATGCCGGCATTGGGATGGAAATACCGGTTTTGGGATTCTGCACAGAAACGGTTTGCAAACCGCTGAATGCACACGTGAGTTTAACTCTGTCAGTTGAATGCGCACATTGACAAGCATTCAGTTAGATAGCTCCGTTTTGGTTTTAGAAGCAGATATTTCTCTGTACAGCCTATGGTCCCATTCACTCGGGAATATCCCAACGCAGCTCCTAGAGGAAACGTGTTTCTGACTCGCTGAATCTCAACATAGATTCAACTCTCTTAGGTGAACGAACGCACAGCAGAGCAGTTTCAAGGAAACGTTTCTCCTGAGTTTTAGACGAAGTTTCCTGCGGTTTAGTACGTATGCCGGCATTGGGCTGAAAATACCGGTTTTGGGATTCTGCAAAGAAAGGGTTTGCCAACCGCTGAATCCACACGTGAGTTTAACTCTGTCACTTGAATGCACACATTGACAACCATTCAGTTAGATAGCTCCGTTTTGGTTTTAGAAGCAGATATTTCTCTGTACAGCCTATGGTCCCATTCACTCGGGAATATCCCAACGCAGCTCCTAGAAGAAACGTGTTTCTGACTCGCTGAATCTCAACATAGATTCAACTCACTTAGGTGAACGAACGCACATCAGAACAGTTTCAAGGAAACGTTTCTCCTGAGTTTTAGACGAAGTTTCCGGCGGTTTAGTACGTATGCCGGCATTGGGCTGGAAATACCGGTATTGGGATTCTGCACAGAAAGGGTTTGCAAACCGCTGAATCCACACGTGAGTTTAACTCTGTCAGTTGAATGCACACATTGACAACCATTCAGTTAGATAGCTCCGTTTTGGTTTTAAAAGCAGATATTTCTCTTTACAGCCTGTAGTCCCATTCACTCGGGAATATCCCAACGCAGCCCCAAGAAGAAACGTGTTTCTGATTCGCTGAATCTCAACATAGATTCAACTCTCTTAGGTGAACGAAAGCACAGCAGAGCAGTTTCAAGGAAACGTTTCTCCTGAGTTTTAGACGAACTTTCCTGAGGTTTAGTACGTATGCCGGCATTGGGCTGGAAATACCGGTATTGGGATTCTGAACAGAAAGGGTTTGCAAACCGCGGAATCCACACGTGAGTTTAACTCTGTCAGTTGAATGCACACATTAACAAGCATTCAGTTAGATACCTCCGTTATGGTTTTAGAAGCAGATATTTCTCTGTACAGCCTATGGTCCCATTCACTCGGGAATATCCCAACGCAGCTCCTAGAAGAAACGTGTTTCTGACTCGCTGAATCTCAACATAGATTCAACTCTCTTAGGTGAACGAACGCACATCAGAACAGTTTCAAGGAAACGTTTCTCCTGAGTTTGAGACGAAGTTTCCGGCGGTTTAGGACGTATGCTGGCATTGGGCTGGAAATACCGGTTTTGGGATTCTGCACAGAAAGGGTTTGCAAACCGTTGAATCCACACGTGAGTTTAACTCTGTCAGTTGAATGCACACATTGACAAGCATTCAGTTAGATCGCTCCGTTTTGGTTTTAGAAGCAGATATTTCTCTGTACAGCCTATGGTCCCATTCACTCGGGAATATCCCAACACAGCTCCTAGAAGAAACGTGTTTCTGACTCGCTGAATCTCAACATAGATTCAACTCTCTTAGGTGAACGAACGCACAGCAGAGCAGTTTCAAGGAAACGTTTCTCCTGAGTTTTAGACGAAGTTTCCTGAGGTTTAGTACGTATGCCGGCATTGGGATGCAAATACCGGTTTTGCGATTCTGCACAGAAAGGGTTTGCAAACCGCTGAATCCACACGTCAGTTTAACTCTGTCAGTTGAATGCACACATTGTCAACCATTTTGTTAGACAGCTCCGTTTTGATTTTAGAAGCAGATATTTCGCTGTACAGACTATGGTCCCATTCACTCGGGAATATCCCAACACAGCTCCTAGAAGAAACGTGTTTCTGACTCGCTGAATCTCAACATAGATTCAACTCTCTTAGGTGAACGAACGCACAGCAGAGCAGTTTCAAGGAAACGATTCTCCTGAGTTTTAGACGAAGTTTCCTGAGGTTTAGTACGTATGCCGGCATTGGGATGGAAATACCGGTTTTGCGATTCTGCACAGAAAGAGTTTGCAAACCCCTGAATCCACACGTGAGTTTTACTCTGTCAGTTGAATGCACACATTGACAACCATTTTGTTAGACAGCTCCGTTTTGGTTTTAGAAGCAGATATTTCTCTGTACAGCCTATGGACCCATTCACTCGGGAATATCCCAACGCGGCTCCTAGAAGAAACGTGTTTCTAACTCGCTGAATCTCAACATAGATTCAACTCTCTTAGGTGAACAAACGCACAGCAGAGCAGTTTCAAGGAAACGATTCTGCTGAGTTTTAGACCAAGTTTACTGCTGTTTAGTACGTATGCCGGCATTGGGATGCAAATACCGGTTTTGCGATTCTGCACAGAAAGGGTTTGCAAACCGCTGAATCCACACGTCAGTTTAATTCTGTCAGTTGAATGCACACATTGTCAACCATTTTGTTAGACAGCTCCGTTTTGATTTTAGAAGCAGATATTTCGCTGTACAGACTATGGTCCCATTCACTCGGGAATATCCCAACACAGCTCCTAGAAGAAACGTGTTTCTGACTCGCTGAATCTCAACATAGATTCAACTCTCTTAGGTGAACGAACGCACAGCAGAGCAGTTTCAAGGAAACGTTTCTCCTGAGTTTTAGACGAAGTTTCCGGCGGTTCAGTACGTATGCCGACATTAGGCTGGAAATACCGGTATTGGGATTCTGCACAGAAAGGGTTTGAAACCGCTGAATCCACACGTGAGTTTAACTCTGTCAGTTGAATACACACATTGACAACCATTCAGTTAGATAGCTCCGTTTTCGTTTTAGAAGCAGATATTTCTCTGTACAGCCTATGGTCCCATTGACTCGGGAATATCCCAACGCAGCCCCAAGAAGAAACGTGTTTCTGACTCGCTGAATCTCAACATAGATTCAACTCTCTTAGGTGAACGAAAGCACAGCAGAGCAGTTTCAAGGAAACGTTTCTCCTGAGTTTTAGACGAACTTTCCTGAGGTTTAGTACGTATGCCGGCATTGGGCTGGAAATACCGGTATTGGGATTCTGAACAGAAAGGGTTTGCAAACCGCTGAATCCACACGTGAGTTTAACTCCGTCAGTTGAATGCACACATTGACAACCATTTTGTTAGACAGCTCCTTTTTTGTTTTAGAATCAGATATTTCTCTGTACAGCCTATGGTCCCATTCACTCGGGAATATCCCAACGCAGCTCCTAGAAGAAACGTGTTTCTGACTCGCTGAATCTCAACATAGATTCAACTCTCTAAGGTGAACGAATGCACAGCAGAGCAGTTTCAAGGAAACCTTTCTCCTGAGTTTTAGACGAAGTTTCCTGGGGTTTAGGACGTATGCCGGCATTGGGATGGAAATACCGGTTTTGGGATTCTGCACAGAAAGGGTTTGCAAACCGCTGAATCCACACGTGAGTTTTACTCTGTCAGTTGAATGCACACATTGACAACCATTCAGTTGGATAGCTCCGTTTTGGTTTTAGAAGCAGATATTTCTCTGTACAGCCTATGGTCCCATTCACTCGGGAATATCCCAACACAGCTCCTAGAACAAACATGTTTCTGACTCGATGAATCTCCACATAGATTCAATTCTCTTAGGTGAACGAATGCACAGCAGAGCAGTTTCAAGGAAACGTTTCTCCTGAGTTTTAGACGAAGTTTCCTGCGGTTTAGGACGTATGCCGGCATTGGGCTGGAAATACCGGTTTTGGGATTCTGCACAGAAAGTGTTTGCAAACCGCTGAATCCACACGTGAGCTTTACTCTGTCAGTTGAATGCACACATTGACAACCATTTTGTTTGACAGCTCCGTTTTGGTTTTAGAAGCAGATATTTCGCTGTACAGCCTATGGTCCCATTCACTCGGGAATATCCCAACGCAGCTCCTAGAAGAAACGTGTTTCTGACTCGCTGAATCTCAACATAGATTCAACTCTCTTAGGTGAACGAACGCACAGCAGAGCAGTTTCAAGGAAACGATTCTCCTGAGTTTTAGACCAAGTTTACTGCTGTTTAGTACGTATGCCGGCATTGGGATGGAAATACCGGTTTTGGCATTCTGCACAGAAACGGTTTGCAAACCGCTGAATGCACACGTGAGTTTAACTCTGTCAGTTGAATGCACACATTGACAAGCATTCAGTTAGATAGCTCCGTTTTGGTTTTAGAAGCAGATATTTCTCTGTACAGCCTATGGTCCCATTCACTCGGGAATATCCCAGCGCAGCTCCTAGAAGAAACGTGTTTCTGACTCGCTGAATCTCAACATAGATTCAACTCTCTTAGGTGAACGAACGCACAGCAGAGCAGTTTCAAGGAAACGTTTCTCCTGAGTTTTAGACGAAGTTTCCTGCGGTTTAGTACGTTTGCCGGCATTGGGCTGAAAATACCGGTTTTGGGATTCTGCAAAGAAAGGGTTTGCAAACCTCTGAATCCACACGTGAGTTTAACTCTGTCAGTTGAATGCACACATTGACAACCATTCAGTTAGATAGCTCCGTTTTGGTTTTAGAAGCAGATATTTCTCTGTACAGCCTATGCTCCCATTCACTCGGGAATATCCCAACACAGCTCCTAGAAGAAACGTGTTTCTGACTCGCTGAATCTCAACATAGTTTCAACTCTCTTAGGTGAACGAACGCACAGCAGAGCAGTTTCAAGGAAACGATTCTGCTGAGTTTTGGACCAAGTTTACTGCTGTTTAGTACGTATGCGGGCATTGGGATGGAAATACCAGTTTTGGGATTCTGCACAGAAACGGTTTGCAAACCGCTGAATCCTCACTTGAGTTTAACTCTGTCAGTTGAATGCGCACATTGACAAGCATTCAGTTAGATAGCTCCGTTTTGGTTTTAGAAGCAGATATTTCTCTGTACAGCCTATGGTCCCATTCACTCGGGAATATCACAACGCAGCTCTTAGAAGAAACGTGTTTCTGACTCGATGAATCTCAACATAGATTCAACTCTCTTAGGTGAACGAACGCACAGCAGAGCAGTTTCAAGGAAACGATTCTGCTGAGTTTTGGACCAAGTTTACTGCTGTTTAGTACGTATGCGGGCATTGGGATGGAAATACCGGTTTTGGGATTCTGCACAGAAAGGGTTTGCAAACCGCTGAATCCACACGTGAGTTTAACTCTGTCAGGTGAATGCACACATTGACAACCATTCAGTTAGATAGCTCCGTTTTGGTTTTAGAAGCAGATATTTCTCTGTACAGCCTATGGTCCCATTCACTCGGGAATATCCCAACACAGCTCCTAGAAGAAACGTGTTTCTGACTCGCTGAATCTCAACATAGATTCAACTCTCTTAGGTGAACGAACGCACAGCAGAGCAGTTTCAAGGAAACGTTTCTCCTTAGCTTTAGACGAAGTTTACTGCGGTTTAGTACGTATGCTGTCATTGGGCTGGAAATACCGGTTTTGGGATTCTGCAAAGAAAGGGTTTGCCAACCGCTGAATCCACACCTGAGTTCAACTTTGTCACTTGAATGCACACATTGACAACCATTCAGTTAGATAGCTCCGTTTTGGTTTTAGAAGCAGATATTTCTCTGTACAGCCTATGGTCCCATTCACTCGGGAATATCCCAACGCAGCTCCTAGAAGAAACGTGTTTCTGACTCGCTGAATCGCAACATAGATTCAACTCCCTTAGGTGAACGAATGCACAGCAGAGCAGTTTCAAGGAAACGTTTCTCCTGAGTTTTAGACGAAGTTTCCTGCGGTTTAGTACGTATGCCGAAATTGGACTGGAAATACCGGTATTGGGATTCTGCACAGAAAGGGTTTGCAAACCGCTGAATCCACACGTGAGTTTAACTCTGTCAGTTGAATGCACACATTTCCAACCATTCAGTTAGATAGCTCCGTTTTGGTTTTAGAAGCTGATATTTCTCTGTACAGCCTATGGTCCCATTCACTCGGGAATATCCCAACACAGCTCCTAGAAGAAACGTGTTTCTGACTCGCTGTATCTCAACATAGATTCAACTCTCTTAGGTGAACGAACTCACAGCAGAGGAGTTTCAAGGAAACGTTTCTCCTGAGTTTTAGACGAAGTTTCCTGAGGTTTAGTACGTATGCCGGCATTGGGATGGAAATACCGGTTTTGCGATTCTGCACAGAAAGGGTTTGCAAACCGCTGAATCCACACGTGAGTTTAACTCTGTCAGTTGAATGCACACATTGACAACCATTTTGTTAGACTGCTCCGTTTCGGTATTAGAAGCAGATATTTCGCTGTACAGCCTATGGTCCCATTCACTCGGGAATATCCCAACGCAGCTCCTAGAAGAAACGTGTTTCTGACTCGCTGAATCTCAACATAGATTCAACTCTCTTAGGTGAACGAACGCACAGCAGAGCAGTTTCAAGGAAACGTTTCTCCCGAGTTTTAGACGAAGTTTCCGGCGGTTTAGTACGTATGCCGGCATTGGGCTGGAAATACCGGTATTGGGATTCTGCACAGAAAGGGTTTGCAAACCGCTGAATCCACACTTGAGTTTAACTCTGTCAGTTGAATGCACACATTGACAAGCATTCAGTTAGATAGCTCCGTTTTGGTTTTAGAAGCAGATATTTCTCTGTACAGCCTATGGTCCCATTCACTCGGGAATATCACAACGCAGCTCCTAGAAGAAACGTGTTTCTGACTCGCTGAATCTCAACATAGATTCAACTCTCTTAGGTGAAGGAACGCACAGCAGAGCAGTTTCAAGGAAACGTTTCTCCTGAGTTTTAGACGAAGTTACCGGCAGTTTAGTACGTATGCTGGCATTGGGCTGGAAATACCGGTATTGGGATTCTGCACAGAAAGGATTTGCAAACCGCTGAATCCACACGTCAGTTTAACTCTGTCAGTTGAATGCACACATTGACAACCATTCAGTTAGATCGCTCCGTTTTGGTTTTAGAAGCAGATATTTCTCTGTACAGCCTATGGTCCCATTCACTCAGGAATATCCCAACACAGCTCCTAGAAGAAACGTGGTTCTGACTCGCTGAATCTCAACGTAGATTCAACTCTCTTAGGTGAACGAACGCACAGCAGAGCAGTTTCAAGGAAACATTTCTCCTGAGTTTTAGACGAATTTTCCTGTGGTTTAGGACGTATGCAGGCATTGGGCTGGAAATACCGGTTTTGGGATTCTGCACAGAAAGGGTTTGCAAACCGCTGAATCCACAGGTGACTTTTACTCTGTCAGTTGAATGCACACATTGACAACCATTCAGTTAGATAGCTCCGTTTTGGTTTTAGAAGCAGATATTTCTCTGTACAGCCTATGGTCCCATTCACTCGGGAATATCCCAACGCAGCCCCAAGAAGAAACGTGTTTCTGACTCGCTGAATCTCAACATAGATTCAACTCTCTTAGGTGAACGAAAGTACAGCAGAGCAGTTTCAAGGAAACGTTTCTCCTGAGTTTTAGACGAACTTCCCTGAGGTTTAGTACGTATGCCGGCATTGGGCTGGAAATACCGGTATTGGGATTCTGAACAGAAAGGGTTTGCAAACCGCTGAATCCACACGTGAGTTTAACTCTGTCAGTTGAATGCACACATTGACAACCATTTTGTTAGACAGCTCCTTTTTTGTTTTAGAAGCAGATATTTCTCTGTACAGCCTATGATCCCATTCACTCGGGAATATCCCAACGCAGCTCCTAGAAGAAACGTGTTTCTGACTCGCTGAATCTCAACATAGATTCAACTCTCTTAGGTGAACGAATGCACAGCAGAGCAGTTTCAAGGAAACGTTTCTCCTGAGTTTTAGACGAAGTTTCCTGCGGTTTAGGAGGTATGCCGGCATTGGGCTGGAAATACCGGTTTTGGGATTCTGCACAGAAACGGTTTGCAAACCGCTGAATCCACAGGTGAGTTTTACTCTGTCAGTTGAATGCACACATTGACAGCCATTCAGTTAGATAGCTCCGTTTTGGTTTTAGAAGCAGATATTTCTCTGTACAGCCTATGGTCCCATTCACTCGGGAATATCCCAACGCAGCTCCTAGAAGAAACGTGTTTCTGACTCGCTGAATCTCAACATAGATTCAACTCTCTTAGGTGAACGAACGCACATCAGAACAGTTTCAAGGAAACGTTTCTCCTGAGTTTTAGACGAAGTTTCCGGCGGTTTAGTACGTATGCCGGCATTGGGCTGGAAATACCGGTATTGGGATTCTACACAGAAAGGGTTTGCAAACCGCTGAATCCACACGTGAGTTTAACTCTGTCAGTTGAATGCACACATTCACAACCATTCAGATAGATAGTTCCGTTTTGGTTTTAGAAGCAGATATTTCGCTGTACAGCCTATGGTCCCATTCACTCGGGAATATCCCAACACAGCTCCTAGAAGAAACGTGTTTCTGACTCGCTGAATCTCAACATAGATTCAACTCTCTTAGGTGAACGAATGCACAGCAGAGCAGTTTCAAGGAAACCTTTCTCCTGAGTTTTAGACGAAGTTTCCTGCGGTTTAGGACGTATGCCGGCATTGGGCTGGAAATACCGGTTTTGGGATTCTGCACAGAAAGAGTTTGCAAACCGCTGAATCCACACGTGAGTTTTACTCTGTCAGTTGAATGCACACATTGACAACCATTCAGTTAGATAGCTCCGTTTTGGTTTTAGAAGCAGATATTTCTCTGTACAGACTATGGTCCCATTCACTCGGGAATATCCCAACCCAGCTCCTAGAACAAACATGTTTCTGACTCGCTAAATCTCCACATAGATTCAACTCTCTTAGGTGAACGAATGCACAGCAGAGCAGTTTCAAGGAAACGTTTCTCCTGAGTTTTAGACGAAGTTTCCTGCGGTTTAGGACGTATGCCGGCATTGGGCTGGAAATACCGGTTTTGGGATTCTGCACAGAAAGGGTTTGCAAACCGCTGAATCCACACGTCAGTTTAACTCTGTCAGTTGAATGCACACATTGGCAACCATTCAGTTAGATAGCTCCGTTTTGGTTTTAGAAGCAGGTATTTCTCTGTACAGCCTTTGGTCCCATTCACTCGGGAATATCCCAACACAGCTCCTGGAAGAAACGTGTTTCTGACTCGCTGAATCTCAACATAGATTCAACTCTCTTAGGTGAACGAACGCACAGCAGAGCAGTTTCAAGGAAACCTTTCTCCTGAGTTTTAGACGAAGTTTCCTGCGGTTTAGTACGTATGCCGGTATTGGGCTGGAAATACCGGTTTTGGGATTCTGCATAGAAAGGGTTTGCAAACCGCTGAATCCACACGTGAGTTTAACTCTGTCACTTGAATGCACACATTTACAAGCATTCAGTTAGATACCTCCGTTATGTTTTTAGAAGCAGATATTTCTCTGTACAGCCTATGGTCCCATTCACTCGGGAATATCTCAAAGCAGCTCCTAGAAGAAACGTGTTTCTGACACGCTGAATCTCAACATAGATTCAACTCTCTTAGGTGAACGAACGCACAGCAGAACAGTTTCAAGGAAACGTTTCTCCTGGGTTTTAGACGAAGTTTCCGGCCGTTTAGTACCTATGCCGGCATTGGGCTGGAAATACCGGTTTTGGGATTCTGCACAGAAAGGGTTTGCAAACCGCTGAATCCACACGTGAGTTTAACTCTGTCAGTTGAATGCACACATTGACAACCATTCATTTAGATAGCTCCGTTTTGGTTTTAGAAGCAGATATTTCTCTGTACATCCTATGGTCCCATTCACTCGGCAATATCCCAACGCAGCTCCTAGAAGAAACGTGTTCCTGACTCGCTGAATCTCAACATAGATTCAACTCTCTTAGGTGAACGACCGCTCAGCAGAGCAGTTTCAAGGAAACGTTCCTCCTGAGTTTCAGACGAAGTTTCCTACTGTTTAGTACATATGCCGGCATTGGGCTGGAAATACCGGTTTTGGGATTTTGCACAGATAGGGTTTGCAAACCGCTGAATTCACACGTGAGTTTATCTCTGTCAGTTGAATGCACACACTGACAATCATTCAGTTAGATTGCTCCGTTTTGGTTTTAGAAGCAGATGTTTCTCTGTACAGCCTATGGTCCCATTCACTCGGGAATATCCCAACGCAGCTCCTAGAAGAAACGTGTTTCTGACTCGCTGAATCTCAACATAGATTCAACTCTCTTAGATGAACGAATGCACAGCAGAGCAGTTTCAAGGAAACGTTTCTCCTGAGTTTTAGACGAAGTTTCCTGCGGTTTAGTACTTATGCCGGCATTGGCCTAGAAATACCGGTTTTGGGATTCTGCACAGAAAGGTTTTGCAAACCGGTGAATCCACACGTGAGTTTAACTCTGTCAGTTGAATGCACACATTGACAACCATTCAGTTAGATTGCTCCGTTTTGGTTTTAGAAGCAGATATTTCTCTGTACAGCCTATGGTCCCATTCACTCGGGAATATTCCAACGCAGCTCCTAGAAGAAAGGTGTTTCTGACTCGCTGAATCTCAACATAGATTCAACTCTCTTAGGTGAACGAACTCACAGCAGAGCAATTTCAAGGAAACGTTTCTCATGAGTTTTAGACGAAGTTTCCTGCGGTTTAATACGTATGCCGGCATTGGGCTGGAAATACCGGTTTTGGGATTCTGCATAGAAAGGGTTTGCAAACCGCTGAATCCACACGTGAGTTTAACTCTGTCAGTTGAATGCACACATTGACAAGCATTCAGTTAGATACCTCCGTTATGATTTTAGAAGCAGACATTTCTCTGTACAGCCTATTGTCCCATTCACTCGGGAATATCCCAACACAGCTCCTAGAAGAAACGTGTTTCTGACTCGCTGAATCTCAACATAGATTCAACTCTCTTAGGTGAACGAATGCACAGCAGAGCAGTTTCAAGGAAACCTTTCTCCTGAGTTTTAGACGAAGTTTCCTGCGGTTTAGGACGTATGCCGGCATTGGGCTGGAAATACCGGTTTTGGGATTCTGCACAGAAAGAGTTTGCAAACCGCTGAATCCACACGTGAGTTTTACTCTGTCAGTTGAATGCACACATTGACAACCATTCAGTTAGATAGCTCCGTTTTGGTTTTAGAAGCAGATATTTCTCTGTACAGCCTATGGTCCCATTCACTCGGGAATATCCCAACCCAGCTCCTAGAACAAACATGTTTCTGACTCGCTAAATCTCCACATAGATTCAACTCTCTTAGGTGAACGAATGCACAGCAGAGCAGTTTCAAGGAAACGTTTCTCCTGAGTTTTAGACGAAGTTTCCTGCGGTTTAGGACGTATGCCGGCATTGGGCTGGAAATACCGGTTTTGGGATTCTGCACAGAAAGGGTTTGCAAACCGCTGAATCCACACGTCAGTTTAACTCTGTCAGTTGAATGCACACATTGGCAACCATTCAGTTAGATAGCTCCGTTTTGGTTTTAGAAGCAGGTATTTCTCTGTACAGCCTTTGGTCCCATTCACTCGGGAATATCCCAACACAGCTCCTGGAAGAAACGTGTTTCTGACTCGCTGAATCTCAACATAGATTCAACTCTCTTAGGTGAACGAACGCACAGCAGAGCAGTTTCAAGGAAACCTTTCTCCTGAGTTTTAGACGAAGTTTCCTGCGGTTTAGTACGTATGCCGGTATTGGGCTGGAAATACCGGTTTTGGGATTCTGCATAGAAAGGGTTTGCAAACCGCTGAATCCACACGTGAGTTTAACTCTGTCAGTTGAATGCACACATTTACAAGCATTCAGTTAGATAGCTCCGTTTTGGTTTTAGAAGCAGATATTTCTCTGTACAGCCTATGGTCCCATTCACTCGGGAATATCCCAACGCAGCTCCTAGAAGAAACGTGTTTCTGACTCGCTGAATCTCAACATAGATTCAACTCTCTTAGGTGAACGAACGCACAGCAGAGCAGTTTCAAGGAAACGTTTCTCCTGAGTTTTAGACGAAGTTTCCTGCGGTTTAGTACGTATGCCGGCATTGGGCTGGAAATACCGGTATTGCGATTCTGCACAGAAAGGGTTTGCAAACCGCTGAATCCACACGTCAGTTTAACTCGGTCAGTTGAATGCACACATTGACAACCATTCAGTTAGAAAGCTCCGTTTTGGTTTTAGAAGCAGATATTTCTCTGTACAGACTATGGTCCCATTCACTCGGGAATATCCCAACACAGCTCCTAGAAGAAGCGTGTTTCTGACTCGCTGAATCTCAACGTAGATTCAACTCTCTTAGGTGAACGAACACACAGCAGAGCAGTTTCAAGGAAACGTTTCTCCTGAGTTTTAGACGAAGTTTCCTGCGGTTTAGTACGTATGACGGCATTGGGCTGGAAATACCGGTTTTGGGATTCTGCAAAGAAAGGGTTTGCCAACCGCTGAATCCACACGTGAGTTTAACTCTGTCAGTTGAATGCACACATTGACAACCATTCAGTTAGATAGCTCCGTTTTGGTTTTAGAAGCAGATATTTCTCTGTACAGCCTATGGTCCCATTCACTCGGGAATATCCCAACGCAGCTCCAAGAAGAAACGTGTTTCTGACTCGCTGAATCTCAACATAGATTCAACTCTCTTAGGTGAACGAACGCACAGCAGAGCAGTTTCATGGAAACGTTTCTCCTGAGTTTTAGACGAAGTTTCCTGAGGTTTAGTACGTATGCCGGCATTGGGATGGAAATACCGGTTTTGCGATTCGGCACAGAAAGGGTTTGCAAACCGCTGAATCCACACGGGAGTTTAACTCTGTCAGTTGAATGCACACATTGACAACCATTTTGATAGACAGCTCCGTTTTGGTTTTAGAAGCAGATATTTCGCTGTACAGCCTATGGTCCCATTCACTCGGGAATATCCCAACGCAGCTCCTAGAAGAAACGTGTTTCTGACTCGCTGAATCTCAACATAGATTCAACTCTCTTAGGTGAACGAATGCACAGCAGAGCAGTTTCAAGGAAACCTTTCTACAGAGTTTTAGACGAAGTTTCCTGCGGTTTAGGACGTATGCCGGCATTGGCCTGGAAATACCGGTACTGGGATTCTGCACCGAAAGCGTTTGCAAACCGCTGAATCCACACGTCAGTTTAACTCTGTCAGTTGAATGCACACATTGACAACCATTCAGTTAGACAGCTCCGTTTTGGTTTTAGAAGCAGATATTTGTCTGTACAGCCTATGGTCCCATTCACTCGGGAATATCCCAACACAGCTCCTAGAAGAAACGTGTTTCTGACTCGCTGAATCTCAACATAGATTCAACTCTCTTAGGTGAACGAACGCACAGCAGAGCAGTTTCAAGGAAACGTTTCTCCTGAGTTTTAGACGAAGTTTCCTGCGGTTTAGTACGTATGCCGGCATTGGGATGGAAATACCGGTTTTGGGATTCTGCACAGAAAGGCTTTGCAAACCGCTGAATCCACACGTGAGTTTAACTATGTCAGTTGAATGCACACATTGACAACCATTCAGGTAGTTAGCTCCGTTTTGGTTTTAGAAGCAGATATTTCTCTGTTCAGCCTATGGTCCCATTCACTCGGGAATATCCTAACGCAGCTCCAAGAAGAAACGCGTTTCTGACTCGCTGAATCTCAACATAGATTCAACTCTCTTAGGTGAACGAACGCACAGCAGAGCAGTTTCAAGGAAACGTTTCTCCTGACTTTTAGACGAAGTTTCCTGCGGTTTAGTACGTATGACGGCATTGGGCTGGAAATACCCGTATTGGTATTCTGCACAGAGAGGCTTTGCAAACCGCTAAATCCACACGTGAGTTTAACTCTGTCAGTTGAATGCACACATTGACAACCATTCAGTTAGATAGCTCCGTTTTGGTTTTAGAAGCAGATATTTCTCTGTACAGCCTATGGTCCCATTCACTCGGGAATATCCCAACACAGCTCCTAGAAGACACGTGTTTCTGACTCGCTGAATCTCAACATAGATTCAACTCTCTTAGGTGAACGAATGCACAGCAGAGCAGTTTCAAGGAAACGTTTCTCCTGAGTTTCAGACGAAGTTTCCTGAGGTTTAGTACATATGCCGGCATTGGGATGGAAATACCGGGTTTGGGATTCTGCACAGAACCGGTTTGCAAACCGCTCAATGCACAGGTGAGTTTAACTCTGTCAGTTGAATGCACACATTGACAACCATTCATTTAGATAGCTCCATTTTGGTTTTAGAAGCAGGTATTTCTCTGTACAGCCTATGGTCCCATTCACTCGGGAATATCCCAACACAGCTCCTAGAAGAAACGTTTTTCTGACTCGCTGAATCTCAACATAGATTCAACTCTCTTAGGTGAACGAACGCACAGCAGAGCAGTTTCAAGGAAACGTTTCTCCTGAGTTTTAGACGAAGTTTCCTGCGGTTTAGTACGTATGCCGGCATTGGGATGGAAATACCGGTTTTGGGATTCTGCACAGAAAGGCTTTGCAAACCGCTGAATCCACACGTGAGTTTAACTATGTCAGTTGAATGCACACATTGACAACCATTCAGGTAGTTAGCTCCGTTTTGGTTTTAGAAGCAGATATTTCTCTGTTCAGCCTATGGTCCCATTCACTCGGGAATATCCTAACGCAGCTCCAAGAAGAAACGCGTTTCTGACTCGCTGAATCTCAACATAGATTCAACTCTCTTAGGTGAACGAACGCACAGCAGAGCAGTTTCAAGGAAACGTTTCTCCTGACTTTTAGACGAAGTTTCCTGCGGTTTAGTACGTATGACGGCATTGGGCTGGAAATACCCGTATTGGTATTCTGCACAGAGAGGCTTTGCAAACCGCTAAATCCACACGTGAGTTTAACTCTGTCAGTTGAATGCACACATTGACAACCATTCAGTTAGATAGCTCCGTTTTGGTTTTAGAAGCAGATATTTCTCTGTACAGCCTATGGTCCCATTCACTCGGGAATATCCCAACACAGCTCCTAGAAGACACGTGTTTCTGACTCGCTGAATCTCAACATAGATTCAACTCTCTTAGGTGAACGAATGCACAGCAGAGCAGTTTCAAGGAAACGTTTCTCCTGAGTTTCAGACGAAGTTTCCTGAGGTTTAGTACATATGCCGGCATTGGGATGGAAATACCGGGTTTGGGATTCTGCACAGAACCGGTTTGCAAACCGCTCAATGCACAGGTGAGTTTAACTCTGTCAGTTGAATGCACACATTGACAACCATTCATTTAGATAGCTCCATTTTGGTTTTAGAAGCAGGTATTTCTCTGTACAGCCTATGGTCCCATTCACTCGGGAATATCCCAACACAGCTCCTAGAAGAAACGTTTTTCTGACTCGCTGAATCTCAACATAGATTCAACTCTCTTAGGTGAACGAACGCACAGCAGAGCAGTTTCAACGAAACGTTTCTCCTGAGTTTTAGACGAAGTTTCCGCCGGTTTAGGACGTATGCTGGCATTGGGCTGGAAATACCGGTTTTGGGATTCTGCACAGAAAGGGTTTGCAAACCGCTGAATCCACACGTCAGTTTAACTCTGTCAGTTGAATGCACACATTGACAACCATTCAGTTAGATAGCTCCGTTTTGGTTTTATAAGCAGATATTTCTCTGTACAGCCTATGGTCCCATTCACTCCGGAATATCCCAACACAGCTCCTAGAAGAAACGTGTTTCTGACTCGCTGAATCTCAACATAGATTCAACTCTCTTAGGTGAACGAACGCTCAGCAGAGCAGTTTCAAGGAAACGTTACTCCTGAGTTTTAGACGAAGTTTCCTACTGTTTAGTACGTATGCCGGCATTGGGTTGGAAATACCGGTTTTCGGATTCTGCACAGAAAGGGTTTGCCAACCGCTGAATCCACACGTGAGTTTAACTCTGTCAGTTGAATGCACACATTGACAACCATTCAGTTAGATAGCTCCGCTTTGGTTTTAGAAGCAGATATTTCTCTGTACAGCCTATGGTCCCATTCACTCGGGAATATCCCAACGCAGCTCTTAGAAGAAACGTGTTTCTGACTCGCTGAATCTCAACATAGATTCAACTCTCTTAGGTGAACGAACGCACAGCAGAGCAGTTTCAAGGAAACGTTTCTCCTGTGTTTTAGACGAAGTTTCCGGCGGTTTAGTATGCATGTCGGCATTGGGTTGGAAATACCGTGTTTGGGATTCTGCACAGAAACGCTTTGCAAACCGCTGAATGCACACGTGAGTTTAACTCTGTCAGTTGAATGCTCACATTGACAACCATTCAGTTAGATTGCTCCGTTTTGGTTTAAGAAGGAGATATTTCTCTCTACAGCCTATGGTCCCATTCACTCGGGAATATCCCAACGCAGCTCCTAGAAGAAACGTGTTTCTGACTTGCTGAATCTCAAGATAGATCCAACTCTCTTAGGTGAACGAACGCACAGCAGAGCAGTTTCAAGGAAACGTTTCTCCTGAGTTTTAGACGAAGTTTCCTGAGGTTTAGTACGTATGCCGGCATTGGGATGGAAATACCGGTTTTACGATTCTGCACAGAAAGGGTTTGCAAACCGCTGAATCCACACGTGAGTTTATCTCTGTCAGTTGAATGCACACATTAGCAACCATTTTGTTAGACAGCTCCGTTTTGGTTTTAGAGGCAGGTATTTCGCTGTACAGCCTATGGTTCCATTCACTCGGGAATATCCCAACCCAGCTCCTAGAAGAAACGTGTTTGTGACTCGCTGAATCTCAACATAGATTCAACTCTCTTAGGTGAACGAACGCACAGCAGAGCAGTTTCAAGGAAACGATTCTCTTGAGTTTTAGACCAAGTTTACTGCTGTTTAGTACGTACGCCGGCATTGGGATGGAAATACCGGTTTTGGGATTCTGCACAGAAACGGCTTGCAAACCGCTGAATGCACACGTGAGTTTAACTCTGTCAGTTGAATGCGCAATTGACAAGCATTCAGTTAGATAGCTCCGTTTTGGTTTTAGAAGCAGATATTTCTCTGTACAGCCTTTGGTCCCATTCACTCGGGAATATCCCAACGCAGCTCCTAGAAGAAACGTGTTTCTGACTCGCTGAATCTCAACATAGATTCAACTCTCTTAGGTGAACGAATGCACAGCAGAGCAGTTTCAAGGAAACCTTTCTCCTGAGTTTTAGACGAAGTTTCCTGCGGTTTAGGACGTATGCCGGCATTGGGCTGGAAATACCGGTTTTGGGATTCTGCACAGAAAGGGTTTGCAAACCGCTGAATCCACACGTGAGTTTTACTCTGTCAGTTGAATGCACACATTGACAACCATTCAGTTAGATAGCTCCGTTTTGGTTTTAGAAGGAGATATTTCTCTGTCCAGCCTATGGTCCCATTCACTCGGGAATATCCCAATGCAGCTCCTAGAAGAAACGTGTTTCTGACTCGCTGAATCTCAACATAGTTTCAACTCTCTTAGGTGAACGAACGCACAGCAGAGCAGTTTCAAGGAAACGTTTCTCCTGAGTTTTTGACGAAGTTTTCTGCGGTTTAGTACGTATGCCGGCATTGGGCTGGAAATACCGGTATTGGGATTCTGCACAGAAAGGGTTTGCCAACCGCTGAATCCACACGTGAGTTTACCTCTGTCAGTTGAATGCACACATTGACAACCATTCAGTTAGATAGCTCCGTTTTGGTTTTAGAAGCAGATATTTCTCTGTACAGCCTATGGTCCCATTCACTCGGGAATATCACAACGCAGCTCCTAGAAGAAACCTTTTTCTGACTCGCTATATCTCAACATAGATTCAACTCTCTTAGGTGAACGAATGCACAGCAGAGCAGTTTCAAGGAAACGTTTCTCCAGAGTTTTAGACGAAGTTTCCTGCGGTTTAGTACGTATGCCGGCATTGGGCTGGAAATACCAGTATTGGTATTCTGCACAGAGAGGCTTTGCAAACCGCTGAATCCACACGTGAGTTTAACTCTGTCAGTTGAATGCACACATTGACAACCATTTTGTTAGACAGCTCCGTTTTGGTTTTAGAAGCAGATATTTCGCTGTACAGCCTATGGTCCCATTCACTCGGGAATATCCCAACGCAGCTCCTAGAAGAAACGTGTTTCTGATTCGCTGAATCTCAACATAGATTCCACTCTCTTAGGTGAACGAACGCACAGCAGAGCAGTTTCAAGGAAACGTTTCTCCTCACTTTTAGACGAAGTTTCCTGCGGTTAGTACGTATGCCGGGATTGGGCTGGAAATACCGGTATTGGTATTCTGTACAGAAAGACTTTGAAAACCGCTGAATCCACACGTGAGTTTAACTCTGTCAGTTGAATGCACACATTGACAACCATTCAGTTAGATAGCTCCGTTTTGGTTTTAGAAGCAGATATTTCTCTGTACAGCCTATGGTCCCATTCACTCGGGAATATCCCAACACAGCTCCTAGAAGACACGTGTTTCTGACTCGCTGAATCTCAACATAGATTCAACTCTCTTAGGTGAACGAACGCACAGCAGAGCAGTTTCAAGGAAACGTTTCTCCTGAGTTTCAGACGAAATTTCCTGAGGTTTAGTACATAAGCCGGCATTGGGATGGAAATACCGGGTTTGGGATTCTGCACAGAACCGGTTTGCAAACCGCTGAATGCACAGGTGAGTTTAACTCTGTCAGTTGAATGCACACATTGACAACCATTCAGTTAGATAGCTCCGTTTTGGTTTTAGAAGCAGATATTTCTCTGTACAGCCTATGGTCCCAGTCACTCGGGAATATCCCAACGCAGCTCCTAGAAGAAACGTGTTTCTGACTCGCTGAATCTCAACATAGATTCAACTCTCTTAGGTGAACGAACGCACAGCAGAGCAGTTTCAAGGAAACGTTTCTCCTGAGTTTTAGACGAAGTTTCCGGCGGTTTAGTACGTATGCCGGCATTGGGCTGGAAATAACGGTATTGCGATTCTACACAGAAAGGGTTTGCAAACCGCTGAATCCACACGTCAGTTTAACTCCGTCAGTTGAATGCACACATTGACAACCATTCAGTTAGATAGCTCCGTTTTGGTTTTAGAAGCAGATATTTCTCTGTACAGACTATGGTCCCATTCACTCGGGATTATCCCAACACAGCTCCTAGATGAAACGTGTTTCTGACTCGCTGAATCTCAACATAGATTCAACTCTCTTAGGTGAACGAACGCACAGCAGAGCAGATTCAAGAATCGTTTCTCCTGAGTTTTATATGAAGTTTCCTGCGGTTTAGTACGTATGCCGGCATTGGGCTGGAAATACCGGTTTTGGGATTCTGCATAGAAAGGGTTTGCAAACCGCTGAATCCACACGTGAGTTTACCTCTGTCAGTTGAATGCACACATTGACAAGCATTCAGTTAGGTACCTCCGTTATGGTTTTAGAAGCAGATATTTCTCTGTACAGCCTATGGTCCCATTCACTCGGGAATATCCCAACGCAGCTCCTAGAAGAAACGTGTTTCTGACTCGCTGAATCTCAACATAGATTCAACTCTCTTACGTGAACGAACGCACAGCAGAGCAGTTTCAAGGAAACGTTTCTCCTGAGTTTTATACGAAGTTTCCGGCGGTTTAGTACGTATGCCGGCATTTGGCTGGAAATACCTGTATTGGGATTCTGCACAGAAAGGGTTTGCAAACCGCTGAATCCACCCGTGAGTTGAACTCTGTCAGTTGAATGCAAACATTGACAACCATTCAGTTAGATAGCTCCGTTTTGGTTTTAGAAGCAGATATTTCTCTGTACAGCCTATGGTCCCATTCACTCGGGAATATCCCAACACAGCTCCTAGAAGAAACGTGTTTCTGACTCGCTGAATCTCAACATAGATTCAAATCTCTTAGGTGAACGAACGCACAGCAGAGCAGTTTCAAGGAAACGTTTCTCCTGACTTTTAGACGAAGTTTCCTGCGGTTTAGTACGTATGCCGGCATTGGGCTGGAAATACCAGTATTGGTATTCTGCACAGAGGGGCTTTGCAAACCGCTGAATCCACACGTGAGTTTAACTCTGTCAGTTGAATGCACACATTGACAACCATTCAGTTGGATAGCTCCGTTTTGGTTTTAGAAGCAGATATTTCTCTGTACAGCCTATGGTCCCCTTCACTCGGGAATATCCCAACACAGCTCCTAGAAGACACGTGTTTCTGACTCGCTGAATCTCAACATAGATTCAACTCTCTTAGGTGAACGAACGCACAGCAGAGCAGTTTCAAGGAAACGTTTCTCCTGAGTTTCAGACGAAGTTTCCTGAGGTTTAGTACATATGCCGGCATTGGGATGGAAATACCGGGTTTGGGATTCTGCACAGAACCGGTTTGCAAACCGCTGAATGCACAGGTGAGTTTAACTCTTTCAGTTGAATGTACACATTGACAACCATTCGGTTAGATAGCTCCATTTTGGTTTTAGAAGCAGATATTTCTCTGTACAGCCTATGGTCCCATTCACTCGGGAATATCCCAACGCAGCTCCTAGAAGACACGTTTTTCTGACTCGCTGAATCTCAACATAGATTCAACTCTCTTAGGTGAACGAACGCACAGCAGAGCAGTTTCAAGGAAACGTTTCTCCTGAGTTTTAGACGACGTTTCCGCCGGTTTAGGACGTATGCTGGCATTGGGCAGGAAATACCGGTTTTGGGATTCTGCACAGAAAGGGTTTGCAAACCGCTGAATCCACACGTCAGTTTAACTCTGTCAGTTGAATGCACACATTGACAACCATTCAGTTAGATAGCTCCGTTTTGGTTTTATAAGCAGATATTTCTCTGTACAGCCTATGGTCCCATTCACTCCGGAATATCCCAACACAGCTCCTAGAAGAAACGTGTTTCTGACTCGCTGAATCTCAACATAGATTCAACTCTCTTAGGTGAACGAACGCTCAGCAGAGCAGTTTCAAGGAAACGTTACTCCTGAGTTTTAGACGAAGTTTCCTACTATTTAGTACGTATGCCGGCATTGGGTTGGAAATACCGGTTTTCGGATTCTGCACAGAAAGGGTTTGCCAACCGCTGAATCCACAGGTGAGTTTAATTCTGTCAGTTGAATGCACACATTGACAACCATTCAGTTAGATAGCTCCGTTTTGGTTTTAGAAGCAGATATTTCTCTGTACAGCCTATGGTCCCATTCACTCGGGAATATCCCAACGCAGCTCCTAGAAGAAACGTGTTTCTGACTCGCTGAATCTCAACATAGATTCAACTCTCTTAGGTGAACGAATGCACACCAGAGCAGTTTCAAGGAAACGTTTCTCCTGAGTTTTAGACGAAGTTTCCTACGGGTTAGTACGTATGCCGGCATTGGGCTGGAAATACCGGTATTGGTATTCTGCACAGAAAGGCTTTTAAAACCGCTGAATCCACACGTGAGTTTAACTCTGTCAGTTGAATGCACACATTGACAACCATTCAGTTAGATAGCTCCGTTTTGGTTTTAGAAGCAGATATTTCTCTGTACAGCCTATGGTCCCATTCACTCGTGAATATCCCAACACAGCTCCTAGAAGACACGTGTTTCTGACTCGCTGAATCTCAACATAGATTCAACTCTCTTAGGTGAACGAATGCACAGCAGAGCAGTTTCAAGGAAACCTTTCTCCTGAGTTTTAGACGAAGTTTCCTGCGGTTTAGGACATATGCCGGCATTGGGCTGGAAATACCGGTTTTGGGATTCTGCACAGAAAGTGTTTGCAAACCGCTGAATCCACACGTGAGTTTAACTCTGTCAGTTGAATGCACACATTGACAACCATTCAGTTAGATAGCTCCGTTTTGGTTTTAGAAGCAGATATTTCGCTGTACAACCTATGGTCCCATTCACTCGGGAATATCCCAACGCAGCTCCTAGAAGAAACGTGTTTCTTGCTCGCTGAATCTCAACATAGATTCAACTCTCTTAGGTGAACGAACACACAGCAGAGCAGTTTCAAGGAAACGTTTCTCCTCACTTTTAGACGAAGTTTCCTGCGGGTTAGTACGTATGCCGGCATTGGGCTGGAAATACCGGTATTGGTATTCTGCACAGAAAGGCTTTGAAAACCGCTGAATCCACACGTGAGTTTAACTCTGTCAGTTGAATGCACACATTGACAACCATTCAGTTAGATAGCTCCGTTTTGGTTTTAGAAGCAGATATTTCTCTGTACAGCCTATGGTCCCATTCACTCGTGAATATCCCAACACAGCTCCTAGAAGACACGTGTTTCTGACTCGCTGAATCTCAACATAGATTCAACTCTCTTAGGTGAACGAACGCACAGCAGAGCAGTTTCAAGGAAACGTTTCTCCTGAGTTTTAGACGAAATTTCCTGAGGTTTAGTACATAAGCCGGCATTGCGATGGAAATACCGGGTTTGGGATTCTGCACAGAACCGGTTTGCAAACCGCTGAATGCACAGGTGAGTTTATCTCTGTCAGTTGAATGCACACATTGACAACCATTCAGTTAGATGGCTCCATTTTGGTTTTAGAAGCATATATTTCTCTGTACAGCCTATGGTCCCATTCACTCGGGAATATCCCAACGCAGCTCCGAGAAGAAACGTGTTTCTGACTCGCTGAATCTCAACATAGATTCAACACTCTTAAGTGAACGAACGTACAGCGGAGCAGTTTCAAGGAAACGTTTCTCCTGAGTTTTAGACGAAGTTTCCTGAGGTTTAGTACGTGTGCCGGCATTGGGATGGAAATACTGGTTTGGGATTCTGACCAGAAACGGTTTGCAAACCGCTGAATCCTCACGTGAGTTTAACTCTGTCACTTGAATGCGCACATTGGCAAGCATTCAGTTAGATAGCTCCGTTTTTGTTTTAGAAGCAGATATTTCTCTGTACAGCCTATGGTCCCATTCACTCGGGAATATCCCAACGCAGCTCCTAGAAGAAACGTGTTTCTGACTCGCTGAATCTCAACATAGATTCAACTCTTTTAGGTGAACGAACGCACAGCAGAGCAGTTTCAAGTAAACGTTTCTCCTGAGTTTTAGACGAAGTTACCGACGGTTTAGTACGTATGCTGGCATTGGGCTGTAAATACCGGTATTGGGATTCTGCACAGAAAGGGTTTGCAAACCGCTGAATCCACACGTGAGTTTAACTCTGTCAGTTGAATGCACACATTTACAACCATTTTGTTAGACAGCTCCGTTTTTGTTTTAGAAGCAGATATTTCTCTGTACAGCCTATGGTCCCATTCACTCGGGAATATCCCAACGCAGCTCCTAGAAGAAACGTGTTTCTGACTCGCTGAATCTCAACATAGATTCAACTCTCTTAGGTGAACGAACGCACAGCAGAGCAGTTTCAAGGAAACGTTTCTCCTGAGTTTTAGACGAAGTTTCCTGAGGTTTAGTACGTATGCCGGCATTGGGATGGAAATACCGGTTTTACGATTCTGCACAGAAAGGGTTTGCAAACCGCTGAATCCACACGTGAGTTTATCTCTGTCTGTTGAATGGACACATTAACAACCATTTTGTTAGACAGCTCCGTTTTGGTTTTAGAAGCAGATATTTCGCTGTTCAGCCTATGGTCCCATTCACTCGGGAATATCCCAACCCAGCTCCTAGAAGAAACGTGTTTCTGACTCGCTGAATCTCAACATAGATTCAACTCTCTTAGGTGAACGAACGCACAGCAGAGCAGTTTCAAGGAAACGATTCTCTTGAGTTTTAGACCAAGTTTACTGCTGTTTAGTACGTACGCCGGCATTGGGATGGAAATACCGGTTTTGGGATTCTGCACAGAAACGGCTTGCAAACCGCTGAATGCACACGTGAGTTTAACTCTGTCAGTTGAATGCGCACATTGACAAGCATTCAGTTAGATAGCTCCGTTTTGGTTTTAGAAGCAGATATTTCTCTGTACAGCCTATGGTCCCATTCACTCGGGAATATCCCAACGCAGCTCCTAGAAGAAACGTGTTTCTGACTCGCTGAATCTCAACATAGATTCAACTCTCTTAGGTGAACGAATGCACAGCAGAGCAGTTTCAAGGAAACCTTTCTCCTGAGTTTTAGACGAAGTTTCCTGCGGTTTAGGACGTATGCCGGCATTGGGCTGGAAATACCGGTTTTGGGATTCTGCACAGAAAGAGTTTGCAAACCGCTGAATCCACACGTGAGTTTTACTCTGTCAGTTGAATGCACACATTGACAACCATTCAGTTAGATAGCTCCGTTTTGGTTTTAGAAGCAGATATTTCTCTGTACAGCCTATGGTCCCATTCACTCGGGAATATCCCAACCCAGCTCCTAGAACAAACATGTTTCTGACTCTCTAAATCTCCACATAGATTCAACTCTCTTAGGTGAACGAATGCACAGCAGAGCAGTTTCAAGGAAACGTTTCTCCTGAGTTTTAGACGAAGTTTCCTGCGGTTTAGGACGTATGCCGGCATTGGGCTGGAAATACCGGTTTTGGGATTCTGCACAGAAAGGGTTTGCAAACCGCTGAATCCACACGTGAGTTTTACTCTGTCAGTTGAATGCACACATTGACAACCATTCAGTTAGATAGCTCCGTTTCAGTTTTAGAAGCAGATATTTCTCTGTACAGCCTATGGTCCCATTCACTCGGGAATATCCCAACACAGCTCCTAGAAGAAACGTGTTTCTGACTCGCTGACTCTCAACATAGATTCAACTCTCTTAGGTGAACGAACGCACAGCAGAGCAGTTTCAAGGAAACGTTTCTCCTGAGTTTTAGACGAAGTTTCCTGAGGTTTAGTACGTATGCCGGCATTGGGATGGAATTACCGGTTTTGCGATTCTGCACAGAAAGGGTTTGCAAACTACTGAATCCACACGTGAGTTTAACTCTGTCAGTTGAATGCACACATTGACAACCATTTTGTTAGACAGCTCCGTTTTGGTTTTAGAAGCAGATATTTCGCTGTACAGCCTATGGTCCCATTCACTCGGGAATATCCCAAAGCAGCTCCTAGAAGAGATGTGTTTCTGACTCGCTGAATCTCAACATAGATTCAACTCTCTTAGGTGAACGAACGCACAGCAGAGCAGTTTCAAGGAAACGATTCTCCTGAGTTTTAGACCAAGTTTACTGCTGTTTAGTACGTATGCCGGCATTGGGATGGAAATACCGGTTTTGGGATTCTGCACAGAAACGGTTTGCAAACCGCTGAATGCACACGTGAGTTTAACTCTGTCAGTTGAATGCGCACATTGACAAGCATTCAGTTAGATATCTCCGTTTTGGTTTTAGAAGCAGATATTTCCCTGTACAGCCTATGGTCCCATTCACTCGGGAATATCCCAACGAAGCTCCTAGAAGAAACGTGTTTCTGACTCGCTGAATCTCAACATAGATTCAACTCTCTTAGGTGAACGAATGCACAGCAGAGCAGTTTCAAGGAAACGTTTCTCCTGAGTTTTAGACGAGGTTTCCTGCGGTTTAGGACGTATGCCGGCATTGGGATGGAAATACCGGTTTGGCGATTCTGCACAGAAAGGGTTTGCAAACCGCTGAATCCACAGGTGAGTTTAACTCTGTCAGTTGAATGCACACATTGACAACCATTTTGTTAGACAGCTCCGTTTTGGTTTTAGAAGCAGATATTTCGCTGTACAGCCTATGGTCCCATTCACTCGGGAATATCCCAACGCAGCTCCTAGAAGAAACGTGTTTCTGACTCGCTGAATCTCAACATAGATTCAACTCTCTTAGGTGAACGAACGCACAGCAGAGCAGTTTCAAGGAAACGTTTCTCCTGAGTTTTAGACGAAGTTTCCGGCGGTTTAGTACGTATGCCGGCATTGGGATGGAAATACCGGTATTGGGTTCTGCACAGAAAGGGTTTGCAAACCGCTGAATCCACACGTCAGTTTAACTCTGTCAGTTGAATGCACACATTGACAACCATTCAGTTAGATAGCTCCGTTTTGGTTTTAGAAGCAGATATTTCTCTGTACAGCCTATGGTCCCATTCACTCGGGAATATCCCAACGCAGCTCCTAGAAGAAACGTGTTTCTCACTCGCTGAATCTCAACATAGATACAACTCTCTTAGGTGAACGAACGCACAGCAGAGCAGTTTCAAGGAAACGTTTCTGCTGAGTTTTAGACGAAGTTTCCGGCGGTTTAGTACGTATGCCGGCATTGGGCTGGAAATACCGGTTTTGGGATTCTGCACAGAAAGGGTTTGCGAACCGCTGAATCCACACGTGAGTATAACTCTGTCAGTTGAATGCACACATTGACAACCATTCAGTTAGATAGCTCCGTTTTGGTTTTAAAAGCAGATATTTCTCTGTACAGCCTATGGTCCCATTCACTCGGGAATATCCCAACGCAGCTACAAGAAGAAACGTGTTTCTGACTCGCTGAATCTCAACATGGATTCAAGTCTCTTAGGTGAACGAAAGCACAGCAGAGCAGTTTCAAGGAAACGTTTCTCCTGAGTTTTAGACGAAGTTTCCTGAGGTTCAGTACGTATGCCGGCATTGGGCTGGAAATACCGGTATTGGGATTCTGAACAGAAACGGTTTGCAAACCGCTGAATCCACACGTGAGTTTAACTCTGTCAGTTGAATGCACACATTGACAACCATTCAGTTAGATAGTTCCGTTTTGGTTTTAGAAGCAGATATTTCGCTGTACAGCCTATGGTCCCATTCACTCGGGAATATCCCAACGCAGCTCCTAGAAGAAACGTGTTTCTGACTCGCTGAATCTCAACATAGATTCAACTCTCTTAGGTGAACGAACGCACAGCAGAGCAGTTTCAAAGAAACGATTCTCCTGAGTTTTAGACCAAGTTTCCTGCGGTTTAGGACGTATGCCGGCATTGGGCTGGAAATACCGGTTTTGGGATTCTGCACAGAAACGGTTTGCAAACCGCTGAATCCACACGTGAGTTTTACTGTGTCAGTTGAATGCACACATTGACAACCATTCAGTTAGATAGCTCCGTTTTGGTTTTAGAAGCAGATATTTCTCTGTACAGCCTATGGTCCCATTCACTCGGGAATATCCCAACGCAGCTCCTAGAAGAAACGTGTTTCTGACTCGATGAATCTCAACATAGATTCAACTCTCTTAGGTGAAAGAACGCTCAGCAGAGCAGTTTCAAGGAAACGTTTCTCCTGAGTTTTAGACGAAGTTACCGACAGTTTAGTACGTATGCTGGCATTGGGCTGGAAATACCGGTATTGGGATTCTGCACAGAAAGGGTTTGCAAACCGTTGAATCCACACGTCAGTTTAACTCTGTCAGTTGAATGCACACATTGACAACCATTCAGTTAGATAGCTCCGTTTTGGTTTTAGAAGCAGATATTTCTCTGTACAGCCTATGGTCCCATTCATTCGGGAATATCCCAACACAGCTCCTAGAAGAAACGTGTTTCTGACTCGCTGAATCTCAACATATATTCAACTCTCTTAGGTGAACGAACGCACAGCAGAGCAGTTTCAAGGAAACGTTTCTCCTGAGTTTTAGACGAAGTTTCCTGTGGTTTAGGACGTATGCCGGCATTGGGCTGGAAATACCGGTTTTGGGATTCTGCACAGAAACGGTTTGCAAACCGCTGAATCCACAGGTGAGTTTTACTCTGTCAGTTGAATGCACACATTGAAAACCATTCAGTTAGATAGCTCCGTTTTGGTTTTAAAAGCAGATATTTCTCTGTACAGCCTGTGGTCCCACTCACTCGGGAATATCCCAACGCAGCTCCAAGAAGAAACGTGTTTCTGACTCGCTGAATCTCAACATAGATTCAACTCTCTTAGGTGAACGAAAGCACAGCAGAGCAGTTTCAAGGAAACGTTTCTCCTGAGTTTTAGACGAAGTTTCCTGAGGTTTAGTACGTATGCCGGCATTGGGCTGGAAATACCGGTATTGGGATTCTGCACAGAAAGGGTTTGCAAACCGCTGAATCCACACGTGAGTTTAACTCTGTCAGTTGAATGCACACATTGACAACCATTTTGTTAGACAGCTCCGTTTTTGTTTTAAAAGCAGATATTTCTCTGTACAGACTATGGTCCCATTCACTCGGGAATATCCCAACGCAGCTCCTAGAAGAAACGTGTTTCTGACTCGCTGAATCTCAACATAGATTCAACTCTCTTAGGTGAACGAATGCACAGCAGAGCAGTTTCAAGGAAACCTTTCTCCTGAGTTTTAGACGAAGTTTCCTGCGGTTTAGGACGTATGCCGGCATTGGGCTGGAAATACCGGTTTTGGGATTCTGCACAGAAAGAGTTTGCAAACCGCTGAATCCACACGTGAGTTTTACTCTGTCAGTTGAATGCACACATTGACAACCATTCAGTTAGATAGCTCCGTTTTAGTTTTAGAAGCAGATATTTCTCTGTACAGCCTATGGTCCCATTCACTCGGGAATATCCCAACCCAGCTCCTAGAACAAACATGTTTCTGACTCTCAAAATCTCCACATAGATTCAACTCTCTTAGGTGAGCGAATGCACAGCAGAGCAGTTTCAAGGAAACGTTTCTCCTGAGTTTTAGACGAAGTTTCCTGCGGTTTAGGACGTATGCCGGCATTGGGCTGGAAATACCGGTTTTTGGGATTCTGCACAGAAAGGGTTTGCAAACCGCTGAATCCACACGTGAGTTTTACTCTGTCAGTTGAATGCACACATTGACAACCATTCAGTTAGATAGCTCCGTTTTAGTTTTGGAAGCAGATATTTCTCTGTACAGCCTATGGTCCCAGTCACTCGGGAATATCCCAACACAGCTCCTAGAAGAAACGTGTTTCTGACTCGCTGACTCTCAACATAGATTCAACTCTCTTAGGTGAACGAACGCACAGCAGAGCAGTTTCAAGGAAACGTTTCTCCTGAGTTTTAGACGAAGTTTCCTGCGGTTTAGTACGTATGCCGGCATTGGGATGGAATTACCGGTTTTGCGATTCTGCACAGAAAGGGTTTGCAAACCACTGAATCCACACGTGAGTTTAACTCTGTCAGTTGAATGCACACATTGACAACCATTTTGTTAGACAGCTCCGTTTTGGTTTCAGAAGCAGATATTTCGCTGTACAGCCTATGGTCCCATTCACTCGGGAATATCCCAAAGCAGCTCCTAGAAGAAACGTGTTTCTGACTCGCTGAATCTCAACATAGATTCAACTCTCTTAGGTGAACGAACGCACAGCAGAGCAGTTTCAAGGAAACGGTTCTCCTGAGTTTTAGACCAAGTTAACTGCTGTTTAGTACGTATGCCGGCATTGGGATGGAAACACCGGTTTTGGGATTCTGCACAGAAACGGTTTGCAAACCGCTGAATGCACACGTGAGTTTAACTCTGTCAGTTGAATGCGCACATTGACAAGCATTCAGTTAGATAGCTCCGTTTTGGTTTTAGAAGCAGATATTTCTCTGTACAGATTATGGTCCCATTCACTCGGGAATATCCCAACGCAGCTCCTAGAAGAAACGTGTTTCTGACTCGCTGAATGTCAACATAGATTCAACTCTCTTAGGTGAACGAATGCACAGCAGAGCAGTTTCAAGGAAACGTTTCTCCTGAGTTTTAGACGAAGTTTCCTGCGGTTTAGGACGTATGCCGGCATTGGGCTGGAAATACCGGTATTGGGATTCTGCACAGAAAGGGTTTGCAAACCGCTGAATCCACACGTGAGTTTACCTCTGTCAGTTGAATGCACACATTGACAACCATTCAGTTAGATAGCTCCGTTTTGGTTTTAGAAGCAGATATTTCTCTGTACAGCCTATGGTCCCATTCACTCGGGAATATCCCAACGCCCCTCCTAGAAGAAACGTGTTTCTGACTCGCTGAATCTCAACATAGATACAACTCTCTTAGGTGAACGAACGCACAGCAGAGCAGTTTCAAGGAAACGTTTCTGCTGAGTTTTAGACGAAGTTTCCGGCGGTTTAGTACGTATGCCGGCATTGGGCTGGAAATACCGGATTTGGGATTCTGCACAGAAAGGGTTTGCAAACGTCTGAATCCACATGTGAGTTTAACACTGTCAGTTGAATGCACACATTGACAACCATTCAGTTAGATAGCTCCGTTTTGGTTTTAGAAGCAGATATTTCTCTGTACAGCCTATGGTCCCATTCACTCGGGAATATCCCAACGCAGCTCCTAGAAGAAACGTGTTTCTGACTCGCTGAATCTCAACATAGATACAACTCTCTTAGGTGAAAGAACGCACAGCAGAGCAGTTTCAAGGAAACGTTCCTGCTGAGTTTTTGACGAAGTTTCCGGCTGTTTAGTACGAATGCCGGCATTGGGCTGGAAATACCGGTTTGGGGATTCTGCACAGAAAGGGTTTGCAAACCACTGAATCCACACGTCAGTTTAACTCTGTCAGTTGAATGCACACATTGACAACCATTCTGTTAGATAGCTCCGTTTTGGTTTTAGAAGCAGATATTTCTCTGTACAGCCTATGATCCCATTCACTCGGGAATATCCCAACGCAGCTCCTAGAAGAAACGTGTTTCTGACTCGCTGAATCTCAACATAGATTCAACTCTCTTAGGTGAACGAATGCACAGCAGAGCAGTTTCAAGGAAACGTTTCTCCTGAGTTTTAGACGAAGTTTCCTGCGGTTTAGGAGGTGTGCCGGCATTGGGCTGGAAATACCGGTTTTGGGATTCTGCATAGAAACGGTTTGCAAACCGCTGAATCCACACGTGAGTTTAACTCTGTCAGTTGAATGCACACATTGACAACCATTCAGTTAGATAGTTCCGTTTTGGTTTTAGAAGCAGATATTTCTCTGTACAGCCTATGGTCCCATTCACTCGGGAATATCCCAACGCAGCTCCAAGAAGAAACGTGTTTCTGACTCGCTGAATCTCAACATAGTTTCAACTCTCTTAGGTGAACGAACGCACAGCAGAGCAGTTTCAAGGAAACGTTTCTCATGAGTTTTAGACGAAGTTTCCTGCGGTTTAGTACGTATGCCGGAATTGGGCTGGAAATACCGGTTTTGGGATTCTGCACAGAAAGGGTTTGCAAACCACTGAATCCACAGGTGAGTTTAACTCTGTCAGTTGAATGCACACTTTGACAACCATTCAGTTAGATACCTCCGTTAGGGTTTTAGAAGCAGGTATTTCTCTGTACAGCCTATGGTCCCTTTCACTCGGGAATATCCCAACGCAGCTCCTAGAAGAAACGTGTTTCTGACTCGCTGAATCTCAACATAGATTCAACTCTCTTAGGTGAACGAACGCACATCAGAACAGTTTCAAGGAAACGTTTCTCCTGAGTTTTAGACGAAGTTTCCGGCGGTTTAGAACGTATGCCGGCATTGGGCTGGAAATACCGGTATTGGGATTCTGCACAGAAAGGGTTTGCAAACCGCTGAATCCACACGTGAGTTTAACTCTGTCAGTTGAATGCACACATTGACAACCATTCAGTTAGATAGCTCCGTTTTGGTTTTAGAAGCAGATATTTCTCTGTACAGCCTATGGTCCCATTCACTCGGGAATATCCCAACACAGCTCCTAGAAGAAACGTGTTTCTCACTCGCTGAATCTCAACACAGATTCAACTCTCTTAGGTGAACGAACGCACAGCAGAGCAGTTTCAAGGAAACGTTTCTCCTGAGTTTTAGACGAAGTTTCCGGCGGTTTAGTACGTATGCCGGCATTGGGCTGGAAATACCGGTATTGGGATTCTGCACAGAAAGGGTTTGCAAACCGCTGAATCCACACGTGAGTTTACCTCTGTCAGTTGAATGCACACATTGACAACCATTCAGTTAGATAGCTCCGTTTTGGTTTTAGAAGCAGATATTTCTCTGTACAGCCTATGGTCCCATTCACTCGGGAGTATCCCAACACAGCTCCTAGAAGAAACGTGTTTCTTGCTCGCTGAATCTCAACATAGATTCAACTCTCTTAGGTGAACGAACGAACAGCAGAGCACTTTCAAGGAAACGTTTTTACTGAGTTTTAGACGAAGTTTCCTGAGGTTTAGTACGTATGACGGCATTGGGATGGAAATACCGGTTTGGCGATTCTGCACAGAAAGGGTTTGCAAACCGCTGAATCCACACGTGAGTTTAACTCTGTCCGTTGAATGCACACATTGACAACCATTTTGTTAGACAGCTCCGTTTTGGTTTTAGAAGCAGATATTTCGCTGTACAGCCTATGGTTCCATTCACTCGGGAATATCCCAACGCAGCTCCTAGAAGAAACGTGTTTCTGACTCGCTGAATCTCAACATAGATTCAACTCTCTTAGGTGAACGAACGCACAGCAGAGCAGTTTCAAGGAAACGTTTCTCCTGAGTTTTAGACGAAGTTTCCGGCAGTTTAGTACGTATGCCGGCATTGGGCTGGAAATACCGGTATTGGGATTCTGCACAGAAAGGGTTTGCAAACCGCTGAATCCACACGTCAGTTTAACTCTGTCAGTTGAATGCACACATTGACAACCATTCAGTTAGATAGCTCCGTTTTGGTTTTAGAAGCAGATATTTCTCTGTACAGCCTATGGTCCCATTCACTCGGGAATATCCCAACGCCCCTACTAGAAGAAACGTGTTTCTGACTCGCTGAATCTCAACATAGATACAACTCTCTTAGGTGAACGAACGCACAGCAGAGCAGTTTCAAGGAAAAGTTTCTCCTGAGTTTTAGAAGAAGTTTCCGGCGGTTTAGTACGTATGCCGGCATTGGGCTGGAAATACCGGTATTGGGATTCTGCACAGAAACGGTTTGCAAACCGCTGAATCCACACGTCAGTTTAACTCTGTCAGTTGAATGCACACATTGACAACCATTCTGTTAGATAGCTCCGTTTTGGTTTTAGAAGCAGATATTTCTCTGTACAGCCTATGATCCCATTCACTCGGGAATATCCCAACGCAGCTCCTAGAAGAAACGTGTTTCTGACTCGCTGAATCTCAACATAGATTCAACTCTCTTAGGTGAACGAATGCACAGCAGAGCAGTTTCAAGGAAACGTTTCTCCTGAGTTTTAGACGAAGTTTCCTGCGGTTTAGGAGGTGTGCCGGCATTGGGCTGGAAATACCGGTTTTGGGATTCTGCATAGAAACGGTTTGCAAACCGCTGAATCCACACGTGAGTTTAACACTGTCAGTTGAATGCACACATTGACAAGCATTCAGTTATATACCTCCGTTATGATTTTAGAAGCAGACATTTCTCTGTACAGCCTATGGTCCCATTCACTCGGGAATATCCCAACGCAGCTCCTAGAAGAAACCTGTTTCTGACTCGCTGAATCTCAACATAGATTCAACTCTTTTAGGTGAACGAACGCACAGCAGAACAGTTTCAAGGAAACGTTTCTCATGAGTTTTAGGCGAAGTTTCCTGCGGTTTAGTACGTATGCCGGCATTGGTCTGGAAATACCGGTATTGGGATTCTGCACAGAAAGGGTTTGCAAACCGCTGAATCCACACGTGAGTTTAACTCTGTCAGTTGAATGCACACATTGGCAACCATTCAGTTTGATAGCTCCGTTTTGGTTTTAGAAGCAGATATTTCTCTGTACGGCCTATGGTCCCATTCACTCGGGAATATCCCAACGCAGCTCGTAGAAGAAACGTGTTTCTGACACCCTGAATCTCAACATAGATTCAACTCTCTTAGGTTAACGAACGCACAGCAGAACAGTTTCAAGGAAACGTTTCTCCTGAGTTTTAGACGAAGTTTCCGGCCGTTTAGTACGTATGCCGGCATTGCTATGGAAATACCGGCTTTGCGATTCTGCACAGAAAGGGTTTGCAAACCGCTGAATCCACACGTGAGTTTAACTCTGTCAGTTGAAAGCACACATTGACAACCATTCAGTTAGATAGCTCCGTTTTGGTTTTAGAAGCAGATATTTCTCTGTACAGCCTATGGTCCCATTCTCTCGGGAATATCCCAACACAGCTCCTAGAAGAAACGTGTTTCTTGCTCGCTGAATCTCAACATAGATTCAACTCTCTTAGGTGAACGAACGAACAGCAGAGCACTTTCAAGGAAACGTTTCTCCTGAGTTTTAGACGAAGTTTCCTGCGGTTTAGGACGTATGCCGGCATTGGGCTGGAAATACCGGTTTTGGGATTCTGCACAGAAAGGGTTTGCAAACCGCTGAATCCACACGTGAGTTTTACTCTGTCAGTTGAATGCACACATTGACAACCATTCAGTTAGATAGCTCCGTTTTAGTTTTGGAAGCAGATATTTCTCTGTACAGCCTATGGTCCCAGTCACTCGGGAATATCCCAACACAGCTCCTAGAAGAAACGTGTTTCTGACTCGCTGACTCTCAACATAGATTCAACTCTCTTAGGTGAACGAACGCACAGCAGAGCAGTTTCAAGGAAACGTTTCTCCTGAGTTTTAGACCTAGTTTCCTGAGGTTTAGTACGTATGCCGGCATTGGGATGGAATTACCGGTTTTGCGATTCTGCACAGAAAGGGTTTGCAAACCACTGAATCCACACGTGAGTTTAACTCTGTCAGTTGAATGCACACATTGACAACCATTTTGTTAGACAGCTCCGTTTTGGTTTTAGAAGCAGATATTTCGCTGTACAGCCTATGGTCCCATTCACTCGGGAATATCCCAAAGCAGCTCCTAGAAGAAACGTGTTTCTGACTCGCTGAATCTCAACATAGATTCAACTCTCTTAGGTGAACGAACGCACAGCAGAGCAGTTTCAAGGAAACGGTTCTCCTGAGTTTTAGACAAAGTTTACTGCTGTTTAGTACGTATGCCGGCATTGGGATGGAAACACCGGTTTTGGGATTCTGCACAGAAACGGTTTGCAAACCGCTGAATGCACACGTGAGTTTAACTCTGTCAGTTGAATGCGCACATTGACAAGCATTCAGTTAGATAGCTCCGTTTTGGTTTTAGAAGCAGATATTTCTCTGTACAGCCTATGGTCCCATTCACTCGGGAATATCCCAAAGCAGCTCCTAGAAGAAACGTGTTTCTGACACGCTGAATCTCAACATAGATTCAACTCTCTTAGGTGAACGAACGCACAGCAGAGCAGTTTCAAGGAAACGTTTCTCCTGAGTTTTAGACGAAGTTTCCTGCGGTTTAGGACATATGCCGGCATTGGGCTGGAAATACCGGTTTTGGCATTCTGCACAGAAAGGGTTTGCAAACCGCTGAATCCACACGTGAGTTTTACTGTGTCAGTTGAATGCACACATTGACAACCATTCAGTTAGATAGCTCCCTTTTTGGTTTTAGAAGCAGATATTTCTCTGTACAGTCTATGGTCCCATTCACTCGGGAATATCCCAAAGCAGCTCCTAGAAGAAACGTGTTTCTGACACGCTGAATCTCAACATAGATTCAACTCTCTTAGGTGAACGAACGCACAGCACAGCAGTTTCAAGGAAACGTTTCTCCTGAGTTTTAGACGAAGTTTCCGGCCGTTTAGTACCTATGCCGGCATTGGGATGGAAATACCGGTTTTGCGATTCTGAACAGAAAGGGTTTGCAAACCGCTGAATCCACACGTGAGTTTAACTCTGTCAGTTGAATGCACACATTGACAACCATTCTGTTAGATAGCTCCGTTTTGGTTTTAGAAGCAGATATTTCTCTGTACAGCCTATGGTCCCATTCACTCGGGAATATCCCAACACAGCTCCTAGAAGAAACGTGTTTCTCACTCGCTGAATCTCAACACAGATTCAACTCTCTTAGGTGAACGAACGCCCAGCAGAGCAGTTTCAAGGAAACGTTTCTCCTGAGTTTTAGACGAAGTTTCCTGCGGTTTAGGACGTATGCCGGCATTGGGCTGGAAATACCGGTTTTGGGATACTGCAAAGAAAGGGCTTGCAAACCGCTGAATCCACACGTGAGTTTAAATCTGTCAGCTTAATGTACACATTGACAACCATTCAGTTAGATAGCTCCGTTTTGGTTTTAGAAGCAGATATTTCTCTGTACAGCCTATGGTCCCATTCACTCGGGAATATCCCAACGAAGCTCCTAGAAGAAACGTGTTTCTGACTCGCTGAATCTCAACATAGATTCAACTCTCTTAGGTGAACGAATGCACAGCAGAGCAGTTTCAAGGAAACGTTTCTCCTGAGTTTTAGACGAAGTTTCCTGCGGTTTAGTACGTATGCCGGCATTGGTCTGGAAATACCGGTTTTGGGATTCTGCACAGAAAGGTTTTGCAAACCGCTGAATCCACACGTGAGTTTAACTCTGTCAGGTGAATGCACACATTGACAACCATTCAGTTAGATAGCTCCGTTTTGGTTTTAGAAGCAGATATTTCTCTGTACAGCCTATGGTCCCATTCACTCGGGAATATCCCAACGCAGCTCCTAGAAGAAAGGTGTTTCTGACTCGCTGAATCTCAACATAGATTCAACTCTCTTAGGTGAACGAATGCACAGCAGAGCAGTTTCAAGGAAACGTTCCTGCTGAGTTTTAGACGAAGTTTCCGGCTGTTTAGTACGTATGCCGGCATTGGGCTGGAAATACCGGTTTGGGGATTCTGCACAGAAAGGGTTTGCAAACCACTGAATCCACACGTGAGTTTAACACTGTCAGTTGAATGCACACATTGACAACCATTCAGTTAGATAGCTCCGTTTTGGTTTTAGAAGCAGATATTTCTCTGTACAGCCTATGGTCCCATTCACTCGGGAATATCCCAACGCACCTCCTAGAAGAAACGTGTTTCTGACTCGCTGAATCTCAACATAGATTCAACTCTCTTAGGTGAACGAATGAACAGCAGAGCAGTTTCAAGGAAAAGTTTCTCCTGAGTTTTAGACGAAGTTTCCTGCGGTTTAGGAGGTGTGCCGGCATTGGGCTGGAAATACCGGTTTTGGGATTCTGCATAGAAACGGTTTGCAAACCGCTGAATCCACACGTGAGTTTAACACTGTCAGTTGAATGCACACATTGACAAGCATTCAGTTATATACCTCCGTTATGATTTTAGAAGCAGACATTTCTCTGTACAGCCTATGGTCCCATTCACTCGGGAATATCCCAACGCAGCTCCTAGAAGAAACCTGTTTCTGACTCGCTGAATCTCAACATAGATTCAACTCTTTTAGGTGAACGAACGCACAGCAGAACAGTTTCAAGGAAACGTTTCTCATGAGTTTTAGGCGAAGTTTCCTGCGGTTTAGTACGTATGCCGGCATTGGTCTGGAAATACCGGTATTGGGATTCTGCACAGAAAGGGTTTGCAAACCGCTGAATCCACACGTGAGTTTAACTCTGTCAGTTGAATGCACACATTGGCAACCATTCAGTTAGATAGCTCCGTTTTGGTTTTAGAAGCAGATATTTCTCTGTACGGCCTATGGTCCCATTCACTCGGGAATATCCCAACGCAGCTCGTAGAAGAAACGTGTTTCTGACTCGCTGAATCTCAACATAGATTCAACTCTCTTAGGTGAACGAACGCACAGCAGAGCAGTTTCAAGGAAACGTTTCTCCTGAGTTTTAGACGAAGTTTCCTGCGGTTTAGGACGTATGCCGTCATTGGGCTGGAAATACCGGTTTTGGGATTCTGCAAAGAAAGGGTTTGCAAACCGCTGAATCCACACGTGAGTTTAACTCTGTCATTTGAATGCACACATTGACAAGCATTCAGTTAGATAGCTCCGTTTTGGTTTTAGAAGCAGATATTTCTCTGTACAGCCTATGGTCCCATTCACTCGGGAATATCCCAACGCAGCTCGTAGAAGAAACGTGTTTCTGACTCGCTGAATCTCAACATAGATTCAACTCTCTTAGGTGAACGAACGCACAGCAGAGCAGTTTCAAGGAAACGTTTCTCCTGAGTTTTAGACGAAGTTTCCTGCGGTTTAGGACGTATGCCGGCATTGGGCTGGAAATACCGGTTTTGGGATTCTGCACAGAAAGGGTTTGCAAACCGCTGAATCCACACGTCAGTTTAACTCTGTCAGTTGAATGCACACATTGACAACCATTCAGTTAGAAAGCTCCGTTTTGGTTTTAGAAGCAGATATTTCTCTATACAGCCTTTGGTCCCATTCACTCGGGAATATCCCAACACGGCTCCTGGAAGAAACGTGTTTCTGACTCGCTGAATCTCAACATAGATTCAACTCTCTTAGGTGAACGAACGCACAGCAGAGCAGTTTCAAGGAAACGTTTCTCCTGAGTTTTAGACGAAGTTTCCAGCGGTTTAGTACGTATGCCGGTATTGGGCTGGAAATACCGGTTTTGGGATTCTGCATAGAAAGGGTTTGCAAACCGCTGAATCCACACGTGAGTTTAACTCTGTCAGTTGAATGCACACATTTACAAGCATTCAGTTAGATACCTCCGTTATGTTTTTAGAAGCAGATATTTCTCTGTACAGCCTACGGTCCCATTCACTCGGGAATATCCCAAAGCAGCTCCTAGAAGAAACGTGTTTCTGACACCCTGAATCTCAACATAGATTCAACTCTCTTAGGTTAACGAACGCACAGCAGAACAGTTTCAAGGAAACGTTTCTCCTGAGTTTTAGACGAAGTTTCCGGCCGTTTAGTACGTATGCCGGCATTGCTATGGAAATACCGGCTTTGCGATTCTGCACAGAAAGGGTTTGCAAACCGCTGAATCCACACGTGAGTTTAACTCTGTCAGTTGAAAGCACACATTGACAACCATTCAGTTAGATAGCTCCGTTTTGGTTTTAGAAGCAGATATTTCTCTGTACAGCCTATGGTCCCATTCTCTCGGGAATATCCCAACACAGCTCCTAGAAGAAACGTGTTTCTTGCTCGGTGAATCTCAACATAGATTCAACTCTCTTAGGTGAACGAACGAACAGCAGAGCACTTTCAAGGAAACGTTTCTCCTGAGTTTTAGACGAAGTTTCCTGCGGTTTAGGACGTATGCCGGCATTGGGCTGGAAATACCGGTTTTGGGATTCTGCACAGAAAGGGTTTGCAAACCGCTGAATCCACACGTGAGTTTTACTCTGTCAGTTGAATGCACACATTGACAACCATTCAGTTAGATAGCTCCGTTTTAGTTTTGGAAGCAGATATTTCTCTGTACAGCCTATGGTCCCAGTCACTCGGGAATATCCCAACACAGCTCCTAGAAGAAACGTGTTTCTGACTCGCTGACTCTCAACATAGATTCAACTCTCTTAGGTGAACGAACGCACAGCAGAGCAGTTTCAAGGAAACGTTTCTCCTGAGTTTTAGACCTAGTTTCCTGAGGTTTAGTACGTATGCCGGCATTGGGATGGAATTACCGGTTTTGCGATTCTGCACAGAAAGGGTTTGCAAACCACTGAATCCACACGTGAGTTTAACTCTGTCAGTTGAATGCACACATTGACAACCATTTTGTTAGACAGCTCCGTTTTGGTTTTAGAAGCAGATATTTCGCTGTACAGCCTATGGTCCCATTCACTCGGGAATATCCCAAAGCAGCTCCTAGAAGAAACGTGTTTCTGACTCGCTGAATCTCAACATAGATTCAACTCTCTTAGGTGAACGAACGCACAGCAGAGCAGTTTCAAGGAAACGGTTCTCCTGAGTTTTAGACAAAGTTTACTGCTGTTTAGTACGTATGCCGGCATTGGGATGGAAACACCGGTTTTGGGATTCTGCACAGAAACGGTTTGCAAACCGCTGAATGCACACGTGAGTTTAACTCTGTCAGTTGAATGCGCACATTGACAAGCATTCAGTTAGATAGCTCCGTTTTGGTTTTAGAAGCAGATATTTCTCTGTACAGCCTATGGTCCCATTCACTCGGGAATATCCCAAAGCAGCTCCTAGAAGAAACGTGTTTCTGACACGCTGAATCTCAACATAGATTCAACTCTCTTAGGTGAACGAACGCACAGCAGAGCAGTTTCAAGGAAACGTTTCTCCTGAGTTTTAGACGAAGTTTCCTGCGGTTTAGGACATATGCCGGCATTGGGCTGGAAATACCGGTTTTGGCATTCTGCACAGAAAGGGTTTGCAAACCGCTGAATCCACACGTGAGTTTTACTGTGTCAGTTGAATGCACACATTGACAACCATTCAGTTAGATAGCTCCCTTTTTGGTTTTAGAAGCAGATATTTCTCTGTACAGTCTATGGTCCCATTCACTCGGGAATATCCCAAAGCAGCTCCTAGAAGAAACGTGTTTCTGACACGCTGAATCTCAACATAGATTCAACTCTCTTAGGTGAACGAACGCACAGCACAGCAGTTTCAAGGAAACGTTTCTCCTGAGTTTTAGACGAAGTTTCCGGCCGTTTAGTACCTATGCCGGCATTGGGATGGAAATACCGGTTTTGCGATTCTGCACAGAAAGGGTTTGCAAACCGCTGAATCCACACGTGAGTTTAACTCTGTCAGTTGAATGCACACATTGACAACCATTCTGTTAGATAGCTCCGTTTTGGTTTTAGAAGCAGATATTTCTCTGTACAGCCTATGGTCCCATTCACTCGGGAATATCCCAACACAGCTCCTAGAAGAAACGTGTTTCTCACTCGCTGAATCTCAACACAGATTCAACTCTCTTAGGTGAACGAACGCACAGCAGAGCAGTTTCAAGGAAACGTTTCTCCTGAGTTTTAGACGAAGTTTCCTGCGGTTTAGGACGTATGCCGGCATTGGGCTGGAAATACCGGTTTTGGGATACTGCAAAGAAAGGGCTTGCAAACCGCTGAATCCACACGTGAGTTTAAATCTGTCAGCTTAATGTACACATTGACAACCATTCAGTTAGATAGCTCCGTTTTGGTTTTAGAAGCAGATATTTCTCTGTACAGCCTATGGTCCCATTCACTCGGGAATATCCCAACGAAGCTCCTAGAAGAAACGTGTTTCTGACTCGCTGAATCTCAACATAGATTCAACTCTCTTAGGTGAACGAATGCACAGCAGAGCAGTTTCAAGGAAACGTTTCTCCTGAGTTTTAGACGAAGTTTCCTGCGGTTTAGTACGTATGCCGGCATTGGTCTGGAAATACCGGTTTTGGGATTCTGCACAGAAAGGTTTTGCAAACCGCTGAATCCACACGTGAGTTTAACTCTGTCAGGTGAATGCACACATTGACAACCATTCAGTTAGATAGCTCCGTTTTGGTTTTAGAAGCAGATATTTCTCTGTACAGCCTATGGTCCCATTCACTCGGGAATATCCCAACGCAGCTCCTAGAAGAAAGGTGTTTCTGACTCGCTGAATCTCAACATAGATTCAACTCTCTTAGGTGAACGAATGCACAGCAGAGCAGTTTCAAGGAAACGTTCCTGCTGAGTTTTAGACGAAGTTTCCGGCTGTTTAGTACGTATGCCGGCATTGGGCTGGAAATACCGGTTTGGGGATTCTGCACAGAAAGGGTTTGCAAACCACTGAATCCACACGTGAGTTTAACACTGTCAGTTGAATGCACACATTGACAACCATTCAGTTAGATAGCTCCGTTTTGGTTTTAGAAGCAGATATTTCTCTGTACAGCCTATGGTCCCATTCACTCGGGAATATCCCAACGCACCTCCTAGAAGAAACGTGTTTCTGACTCGCTGAATCTCAACATAGATTCAACTCTCTTAGGTGAACGAATGAACAGCAGAGCAGTTTCAAGGAAAAGTTTCTCCTGAGTTTTAGACGAAGTTTCCGGCGTTTTAGTACGTATGCCGGCATTGGGCTGGAAATACCGGTATTGGGATTCTGCACAGAAACGGTTTGCAAACCGCTGAATCGACACGTCAGTTTAACTCTGTCAGTTGAATGCACACATTGACAACCATTCAGTTAGATAGCTCCGTTTTGGTTTTAGAAGCAGATATTTCTCTGTACAGCCTATGGTCCCATTCACTCGGGAATATCCCAACGCAGCTCCTAGAAGAAACGTGTTTCTGACTCGCTGAATCTCAACATAGATTCAACTCTCTTAGGTGAACGAACGCACATCAGAACAGTTTCAAGGAAACGTTTCTCCTGAGTTTTAGACGAAGTTTCCGGCGGTTTAGTACGTATGCCGGCATTGGGCTGGAAATACCGGTATTGGGATTCTGCTCAGAAAGGTTTTGCAAACCGCTGAATCCACACGTGAATTTAACTCTGTCAGTTGAATGCACACATTGACAACCATTCAGTTAGATAGCTCCGTTTTGGTTTTAGAAGCAGATATTTCTCTGTACAGCCTATGGTCCCATTCACTCGGGAATATCCCAACACAGCTCCTAGAAGAAACGTGTTTCTGACTCGCTGAATCTCAAAATATATTCAACTCTCTTAGGTGAACGAACGCACAGCAGAGCAGTTTCAAGGAAACCTTTCTCCTGAGTTTTAGACGAATTTTCCTGCGGTTTAGTACGTATGCCGGTATTGGGCTGGAAATACCGGTTTTGGGATTCTGCATAGAAAGGGTTTGCAAACCGCTGAATCCACACGTGAGTTTAACTCTGTCAGTTGAATGCACACATTGACAAGCATTCAGTTAGGTACCTCCGTTATGGTTTTAGAAGCAGATATTTCTCTGTACAGCCTATGGTCCCATTCACTCGGGAATATCCCAACGCAGCTCCTAGAAGAAACGTGTTTCTGACTCGCTGAATCTCAACATAGTTTCAACTCTCTTAGGTGAACGAACGCACAGCAGAGCAGTTTCAAGGAAACGTTTCTCCTGAGTTTTTGATGAAGTTTTCTGCGGTTTAGTACGTATGCCGGCATTGGGCTGGAAATACCGGTATTGGGATTCTGCACAGAAAGGGTTTGCTAACCGCTGAATCCACACGTGAGTTTACCTCTGTCAGTTGAATGCACACATTGACAACCATTCAGTTAGATAGCTCCGTTTTGGTTTTAGAAGCAGATATTTTTCTGTACAGCCTATGCTCCCATTCACTCGGGAATATCCCAACGCAGCTCCTAGAAGAAACGTGTTTGTGACTCGCTGAATCTCAACATCGATTCAACTCTCTTAGGTGAACGAATGCACAGCAGAGCAGTATCAAGGAAACGTTTCTCCAGAGTTTTAGACGAAGTTTCCGGCGGTTTAATACGTATGCCGGCATTGGGCTGGAAATACCGGTATTGGGATTCTGCACAGAAAGGGTTTGCAAACCGCTGAATCCACATGTGAGTTTAACTCTGTCAGTTGAATGCACACATTGACAACCATTCAGTTAGATAGCTCCGTTTTGGTTTTAGAAGCAGATATTTCTCTGTACAGACTATGGTCCCATTCACTCGGGATTATCCCAACACAGCTCCTAGAAGAAACGTGTTTCTGACTCGCTGAAGCTCAACATAGATTCAACCCTCTTAGGTGAACGAACGCACAGCAGAGCAGATTCAAGAATCGTTTCTCCTGAGTTTTAGATGAAGTTTCCTGCGGTTTAGTACGTATGCCGGCATTGGGCTGGAAATACCGGTTTTGGGATTCTGCATAGAAAGGGTTTGCAAACCCCTGAATCCACACGTGAGTTTAACTCTGTCAGTTGAATGCACACATTGACAAGCATTCAGTTAGGTACCTCCGTTATGGTTTTAGAAGCAGATATTTCTCTGTACAGCCTATGGTCCCATTCACTCGGGAATATCCCAACGCAGCTCCTAGAAGAAACGTGTTTCTGACTCGCTGAATCTCAACATAGATTCAACTCTCTTACGTGAACGAACGCACAGCAGAGCAGTTTCAAGGAAACGTTTCTCCTGAGTTTTAGACGAAGTTTCCGGCGGTTTAGTACGTATGCCGGCATTGGGCTGGAAATACCGGTTTTGGGATTCTGCACAGAAAGGGTTTGCAAACCGCTGAATCCACACGTGAGTTTAACTCTGTCAGTTGAATGCACACATTGACAACCATTTTGTTAGACAGCTCCGTTTTGGTTTTAGAAGCAGATATTTCGCTGTACAGCCTATGGTCCCATTCACTCGGGAATATCCCAAAGCAGCTCCTAGAAGAGATGTGTTTCTGACTCGCTGAATCTCAACATAGATTCAACTCTCTTAGGTGAACGAACGCACAGAAGAGCAGTTTCAAGGAAACGATTCTCCTGAGTTTTAGACCAAGTTTACTGCTGTTTAGTACGTATGCCGGCATTGGGATGGAAATACCGGTTTTGGGATTCTGCACAGAAACGGTTTGCAAACCGCTGAATGCACACGTGAGTTTAACTCTGTCAGTTGAATGCGCACATTGACAAGCATTCAGTTAGATATCTCCGTTTTGGTTTTAGAAGCAGATATTTCCCTGTACAGCCTATGGTCCCATTCACTCGGGAATATCCCAACGAAGCTCCTAGAAGAAACGTGTTTCTGACTCGCTGAATCTCAACATAGATTCAACTCTCTTAGGTGAACGAATGCACAGCAGAGCAGTTTCAAGGAAACGTTTCTCCTGAGTTTTAGACGAAGTTTCCTGCGGTTTAGGACGTATGCCGGCATTGGGATGGAAATACCGGTTTGGCGATTCTGCACAGAAAGGGTTTGCAAACCGCTGAATCCACAGGTGAGTTTAACTCTGTCAGTTGAATGCACACATTGACAACCATTTTGTTAGACAGCTCCGTTTTGGTTTTAGAAGCAGATATTTCGCTGTACAGCCTATGGTCCCATTCACTCGGGAATATCCCAACGCAGCTCCTAGAAGAAACGTGTTTCTGACTCGCTGAATCTCAACATAGATTCAACTCTCTTAGGTGAACGAACGCACAGCAGAGCAGTTTCAAGGAAACGTTTCTCCTGAGTTTTAGACGAAGTTTCCGGCGGTTTAGTACGTATGCCGGCATTGGGATGGAAATACCGGTATTGGGTTCTGCACAGAAAGGGTTTGCAAACCGCTGAATCCACACGTCAGTTTAACTCTGTCAGTTGAATGCACACATTGACAACCATTCAGTTAGATAGCTCCGTTTTGGTTTTAGAAGCAGATATTTCTCTGTACAGCCTATGGTCCCATTCACTCGGGAATATCCCAACGCAGCTCCTAGAAGAAACGTGTTTCTCACTCGCTGAATCTCAACATAGATACAACTCTCTTAGGTGAACGAACGCACAGCAGAGCAGTTTCAAGGAAACGTTTCTCATGAGTTTTAGACGAAGTTTCCTGCGGTTTAGTACGTATGCCGGAATTGGGCTGGAAATACCGGTGTTGGGATTCTGCACGGAAAGATTTTGCAAACCGCTGAATCCACACGTGAGTTTAACTCTGTCAGTTGAATGCACACATTGACAACCATTCAGATAGATAGCTCCATTTTGGTTTTAGAAGCAGATATTTCTCTGTACAGCCTATGGTCCCATTCACTCGGGAATATCCCAACGTAGCTCCTAGAAGAAACGTGTTTCTGACTCGCTGAATCTCAACATAGATTCAACTCTCTTAGGTGAACGAATGCACAGCAGAGCAGTTTCAAGGAAACGTTTCTCCTGAGTTTTAGACGAAGTTTCCTGCGGTTTAGGACGTATGCCGGCATTGGGATGCCAATACCGGTTTTGCGATTCTGCACAGAAAGGGTTTGCAAACCGCTGAATCCACACGTGAGTTTAACTCTGTCAGTTGAATGCACACATTGACAACCATTCAGTTAGATAGCTCCGTTTTGGTTTTAGAAGCAGATATTTTTCTGTACAGCCTATGGTCCCATTCACTCGGGAATATCCCAACGCAGCTCCTAGAAGAAAGGTGTTTCTGAGTCGCTGAATCTCAACATAGATTCAACTCTCTTAGGTGAACGAATGCACAGCAGAGCAGTTTCAAGGAAACGTTTCTCATGAGTTTTAGACGAAGTTTCCTGCGGTTTAGTACGTATGCCGGCATTGGGCTGGAAATACCGGTTTTGGGATTCTGCATAGAAAGGGTTTGCAAACCGCTGAATCCACACGTGAGTTTAACACTGTCAGTTGAATGCACACATTGACAAGCATTCAGTTATATACCTCCGTTATGATTTTAGAAGCAGACATTTCTCTGTACAGCCTATGGTCCCATCCACTCGGGAATATCCCAACGCAGCTCCTAGAAGAAACGTGTTTCTGACTCGCTGAATCTCAACATAGATTCAACTCTCTTAGGTGAACGAACGCACAGCAGAACAGTTTCAAGGAAACGTTTCTCATGAGTTTTAGGCGAAGTTTCCTGCGGTTTAGTACGTATGCCGGCATTGGTCTGGAAATACCGGTATTGGGATTCTGCACAGAAAGCGTTTGCAAACCGCTGAATCCACACGTGAGTTTAACTCTGTCAGTTGAATGCACACATTGGCAACCATTCAGTTAGATAGCTCCGTTTTGGTTTTAGAAGCAGATATTTCTCTGTACGGCCTATGGTCCCATTCACTCGGGAATATCCCAACACAGCTCCTAGAAGAAACGTGTTTCTCACTCGCTGAATCTCAACATAGATTCAACTCTCTTAGGTAAACGAACGCACAGCAGAGCAGTTTCAAGGAAACGTTTCTCCTGAGTTTTAGACGAAATTTCCTGCGGTTTAGGACGTATGCCGTCATTGGGCTGGAAATACCGGTTTTGGGATTCTGCAAATAAAGGGTTTGCAAACCGCTGAATCCACACGTGAGTTTAACTCTGTCATTTGAATGCACACATTGACAAGCATTCAGTTAGATAGCTCCGTTTTGGTTTTAGAAGCAGATATTTCTCTGTACAGCCTATGGTCCCATTCACTCGGGAATATCCCAACGCAGCTCGTAGAAGAAACGTGTTTCTGACTCGCTGAATCTCAACATAGATTCAACTCTCTTAGGTGAACGAACGCACAGCAGAGCAGTTTCAAGGAAACGTTTCTCCTGAGTTTTAGACGAAGTTTCCTGCGGTTTAGGACGTATGCCGGCATTGGGCTAGAAATACCGGTTTTGGGATTCTGCACAGAAAGGGTTTGCAAACCGCTGAATCCACACGTCAGTTTAACTCTGTCAGTTGAATGCACACATTGACAACCATTCAGTTAGAAAGCTCCGTTTTGGTTTTAGAAGCAGATATTTCTCTGTACAGCCTATGGTCCCATTCATTCGGGAATATCCCAACACGGCTCCTGGAAGAAACGTGTTTCTGACTCGCTGAATCTCAACATAGATTCAACTCTCTTAGGTGAACGAACGCACAGCAGAGCAGTTTCAAGGAAACGTTTCTCCTGAGTTTTAGACGAAGTTTCCAGCGGTTTAGTACGTATGCCGGTATTGGGCTGGAAATACCGGTTTTGGGATTCTGCATAGAAAGGGTTTGCAAACCGCTGAATCCACACGTGAGTTTAACTCTGTCAGTTGAATGCACACATTTACAAGCATTCAGTTAGATACCTCCGTTATGTTTTTAGAAGCAGATATTTCTCTGTACAGCCTACGGTCCCATTCACTCGGGAATATCCCAAAGCAGCTCCTAGAAGAAACGTGTTTCTGACACCCTGAATCTCAACATAGATTCAACTCTCTTAGGTTAACGAACGCACAGCAGAACAGTTTCAAGGAAACGTTTCTCCTGAGTTTTAGACGAAGTTTCCGGCCGTTTAGTACGTATGCCGGCATTGCTATGGAAATACCGGCTTTGCGATTCTGCACAGAAAGGGTTTGCAAACCGCTGAATCCACACGTGAGTTTAACTCTGTCAGTTGAATGCACACATTGAAAACCATTCAGTTAGATAGCTCCGTTTTGGTTTTAGAAGCAGATATTTCTCTGTACAGCCTATGGTCCCATTCTCTCGGGAATATCCCAACACAGCTCCTAGAAGAAACGTGTTTCTTGCTCGCTGAATCTCAACATAGATTCAACTCTCTTAGGTGAACGAACGAACAGCAGAGCACTTTCAAGGAAACGTTTCTCCTGAGTTTTAGACGAAGTTTCCTGCGGTTTAGGACGTATGCCGGCATTGGGCTGGAAATACCGGTTTTGGGATTCTGCACAGAAAGGGTTTGCAAACCGCTGAATCCACACGTGAGTTTTACTCTGTCAGTTGAATGCACACATTGACAACCATTCAGTTAGATAGCTCCGTTTTAGTTTTGGAAGCAGATATTTCTCTGTACAGCCTATGGTCCCAGTCACTCGGGAATATCCCAACACAGCTCCTAGAAGAAACGTGTTTCTGACTCGCTGACTCTCAACATAGATTCAACTCTCTTAGGTGAACGAACGCACAGCAGAGCAGTTTCAAGGAAACGTTTCTCCTGAGTTTTAGACCTAGTTTCCTGAGGTTTAGTACGTATGCCGGCATTGGGATGGAATTACCGGTTTTGCGATTCTGCACAGAAAGGGTTTGCAAACCACTGAATCCACACGTGAGTTTAACTCTGTCAGTTGAATGCACACATTGACAACCATTTTGTTAGACAGCTCCGTTTTGGTTTTAGAAGCAGATATTTCGCTGTACAGCCTATGGTCCCATTCACTCGGGAATATCCCAAAGCAGCTCCTAGAAGAAACGTGTTTCTGACTCGCTGAATCTCAACATAGATTCAACTCTCTTAGGTGAACGAACGCACAGCAGAGCAGTTTCAAGGAAACGGTTCTCCTGAGTTTTAGACAAAGTTTACTGCTGTTTAGTACGTATGCCGGCATTGGGATGGAAACACCGGTTTTGGGATTCTGCACAGAAACGGTTTGCAAACCGCTGAATGCACACGTGAGTTTAACTCTGTCAGTTGAATGCGCACATTGACAAGCATTCAGTTAGATAGCTCCGTTTTGGTTTTAGAAGCAGATATTTCTCTGTACAGCCTATGGTCCCATTCACTCGGGAATATCCCAAAGCAGCTCCTAGAAGAAACGTGTTTCTGACACGCTGAATCTCAACATAGATTCAACTCTCTTAGGTGAACGAATGCACAGCAGAGCAGTTTCAAGGAAACGTTTCTCCTGAGTTTTAGACGAAGTTTCCTGCGGTTTAGGACATATGCCGGCATTGGGCTGGAAATACCGGTTTTGGGATTCTGCACAGAAAGGGTTTGCAAACCGCTGAATCCACACGTGAGTTTTACTGTGTCAGTTGAATGCACACATTGACAACCATTCAGTTAGATAGCTCCGTTTTGGTTTTAGAAGCAGATATTTCTCTGTACAGTCTATGGTCCCATTCACTCGGGAATATCCCAAAGCAGCTCCTAGAAGAAACGTGTTTCTGACACGCTGAATCTCAACATAGATTCAACTCTCTTAGGTGAACGAACGCACAGCAGAGCAGTTTCAAGGAAACGTTTCTCCTGAGTTTTAGACGAAGTTTCCGGCCGTTTAGTACCTATGCCGGCATTGGGATGGAAATACCGGTTTTGCGATTCTGCACAGAAAGGGTTTGCAAACCGCTGAATCCACACGTGAGTTTAACTCTGTCAGTTGAATGCACACATTGACAACCATTCTGTTAGATAGCTCCGTTTTGGTTTTAGAAGCAGATATTTCTCTGTACAGCCTATGGTCCCATTCACTCGGGAATATCCCAACACAGCTCCTAGAAGAAACGTGTTTCTCACTCGCTGAATCTCAACACAGATTCAACTCTCTTAGGTGAACGAACGCACAGCAGAGCAGTTTCAAGGAAACCTTTCTCCTGAGTTTTAGACGAAGTTTCCTGCGGTTTAGGACGTATGCCGGCATTGGGCTGGAAATACCGGTTTTGGGATACTGCAAAGAAAGGGCTTGCAAACCGCTGAATCCACACGTGAGTTTAAATCTGTCAGCTTAATGTACACATTGACAACCATTCAGTTAGATAGCTCCGTTTTGGTTTTAGAAGCAGATATTTCTCTGTACAGCCTATGGTCCCATTCACTCGGGAATATCCCAACGCAGCTCCTAGAAGAAACGTGTTTCTGACTCGCTGAATCTCAACATAGATTCAACTCTCTTAGGTGAACGAATGCACAGCAGAGCAGTTTCAAGGAAACGTTTCTCCTGAGTTTTAGACGAAGTTTCCTGCGGTTTAGTACGTATGCCGGCATTGGTCTGGAAATACCGGTTTTGGGATTCTGCACAGAAAGGTTTTGCAAACCGCTGAATCCACACGTGAGTTTAACTCTGTCAGGTGAATGCACACATTGACAACCATTCAGTTAGATAGCTCCGTTTTGGTTTTAGAAGCAGATATTTCTCTGTACAGCCTATGGTCCCATTCACTCGGGAATATCCCAACGCAGCTCCTAGAAGAAAGGTGTTTCTGACTCGCTGAATCTCAACATAGATTCAACTCTCTTAGGTGAACGAATGCACAGCAGAGCAGTTTCAAGGAAACGTTCCTGCTGAGTTTTAGACGAAGTTTCCGGCTGTTTAGTACGTATGCCGGCATTGGGCTGGAAATACCGGTTTGGGGATTCTGCACAGAAAGGGTTTGCAAACCACTGAATCCACACGTGAGTTTAACACTGTCAGGTGAATGCACACATTGACAACCATTCAGTTAGATAGCTCCGTTTTGGTTTTAGAAGCATATATTTCTCTGTACAGCCTATGGTCCCATTCACTCGGGAATATCCCAACGCACCTCCTAGAAGAAACGTGTTTCTGACTCGCTGAATCTCAACATAGATTCAACTCTCTTAGGTGAACGAATGAACAGCAGAGCAGTTTCAAGGAAAAGTTTCTCCTGAGTTTTAGACGAAGTTTCCGGCGTTTTAGTACGTATGCCGGCATTGGGCTGGAAATACCGGTATTGGGATTCTGCACAGAAACGGTTTGCAAACCGCTGAATCGACACGTCAGTTTAACTCTGTCAGTTGAATGCACACATTGACAACCATTCAGTTAGATAGCTCCGTTTTGGTTTTAGAAGCAGATATTTCTCTGTACAGCCTATGGTCCCATTCACTCGGGAATATCCCAACGCAGCTCCTAGAATAAACGTGTTTCTGACTCGCTGAATCTCAACATAGATACAACTCTCTTAGGTGAACGAACGCACAGCAGAGCAGTTTCAAGGAAACGTTTCTGCTGAGTTTTAGACGAAGTTTCCGGCTGTTTAGTACGTATGCCGGCATTGGGCTGGAAATACCGGTATGGGGATTCTGCACAGAAAGGGTTTCCAAACCGCTGAATCCACACGTGAGTTTAACACTGTCAGTTGAATGCACACATTGACAACCATTCTGTTAGATAGCTCCGTTTTGGTTTTAGAAGCAGATATTTCTCTGTACAGCCTATGATCCCATTCACTCGGGAATATCCCAACGCAGCTCCTAGAAGAAACGTGTTTCTGACTCGCTGAATCTCAACATAGATTCAACTCTCTTAGGTGAACGAATGCACAGCAGAGCAGTTTCAAGGAAACGTTTCTCCTGAGTTTTAGACGAAGTTTCCTGCGGTTTAGGAGGTATGCCGGCATTGGGCTGGAAATACCGGTTTTGGGATTCTGCACAGAAACGGTTTGCAAACCGCTGAATCCACACGTGAGTTTTACTCTGTCAGTTGAATGCACACATTGACAACCATTCAGTTAGATAGTTCCGTTTTGGTTTTAGAAGCAGATATTTCTCTGTACAGCCTATGGTCCCATTCACTCGGGAATATCCCAACGCAGCTCCAAGAAGAAACGTGTTTCTGACTCGCTGAATCTCAACATAGATTCAAAGCTGTTAGGTGAACGAACGAACAGGAGAGCAGTTTCAATGAAACGTTTCTCATGAGTTTTAGACGAAGTTTCCTGCGGTTTAGTACGTATGCCGGCATTGGGCTGGAAATACCGGTTTTGGGATTCTGCACAGAAAGGGTTTGCAAACCGCTGAATCCACACGTGAGTTTAACTCTGTCAGTTGAATGCACACTTTGACAACCATTCAGTTAGATACCTCCGTTAGGGTTTTAGAAGCAGATATTTCTCTGTACAGCCTATGGTCCCATTCACTCGGGAATATCCCAACGCAGCTCCTAGAAGAAACGTGTTTCTGACTCGCTGAATCTCAACATAGATTCAACTCTCTTAGGTGAACGAACGCACATCAGAACAGTTTCAAGGAAACGTTTCTCCTGAGTTTTAGACGAAGTTTCCGGCGGTTTAGTACGTATGCCGGCATTGGGCTGGAAATACCGGTATTGGGATTCTGCTCAGAAAGGTTTTGCAAACCGCTGAATCCACACGTGAGTTTAACTCTGTCAGTTGAATGCACACATTGACAACCATTCAGTTAGATAGCTCCGTTTTGGTTTTAGAAGCAGATATTTCTCTGTACAGCCTATGGTCCCATTCACTCGGGAATATCCCAACACAGCTCCTAGAAGAAACGTGTTTCTGACTCGCTGAATCTCAAAATATATTCAACTCTCTTAGGTGAACGAACGCACAGCAGAGCAGTTTCAAGGAAACCTTTCTCCTGAGTTTTAGACGAATTTTCCTGCGGTTTAGTACGTATGCCGGTATTGGGCTGGAAATACCGGTTTTGGGATTCTGCATAGAAAGGGTTTGCAAACCGCTGAATCCACACGTGAGTTTAACTCTGTCAGTTGAATGCACACATTGACAAGCATTCAGTTAGGTACCTCCGTTATGGTTTTAGAAGCAGATATTTCTCTGTACAGCCTATGGTCCCATTCACTCGGGAATATCCCAACGCAGCTCCTAGAAGAAACGTGTTTCTGACTCGCTGAATCTCAACATAGTTTCAACTCTCTTAGGTGAACGAACGCACAGCAGAGCAGTTTCAAGGAAACGTTTCTCCTGAGTTTTTGATGAAGTTTTCTGCGGTTTAGTACGTATGCCGGCATTGGGCTGGAAATACCGGTATTGGGATTCTGCACAGAAAGGGTTTGCTAAACGCTGAATCCACACGTGAGTTTACCTCTGTCAGTTGAATGCACACATTGACAACCATTCAGTTAGATAGCTCCGTTTTGGTTTTAGAAGCAGATATTTTTCTGTACAGCCTATGGTCCCATTCACTCGGGAATATCCCAACGCAGCTCCTAGAAGAAACGTGTTTGTGACTCGCTGAATCTCAACATCGATTCAACTCTCTTAGGTGAACGAATGCACAGCAGAGCAGTTTCAAGGAAACGTTTCTCCAGAGTTTTAGACGAAGTTTCCGGCGGTTTAATACGTATGCCGGCATTGGGCTGGAAATACCGGTATTGGGATTCTGCACAGAAAGGGTTTGCAAACCGCTGAATCCACATGTGAGTTTAACTCTGTCAGTTGAATGCACACATTGACAACCATTCAGTTAGATAGCTCCGTTTTGGTTTTAGAAGCAGATATTTCTCTGTACAGACTATGGTCCCATTCACTCGGGATTATCCCAACACAGCTCCTAGAAGAAACGTGTTTCTGACTCGCTGAATCTCAACATAGATTCAACCCTCTTAGGTGAACGAACGCACAGCAGAGCAGATTCAAGAATCGTTTCTCCTGAGTTTTAGATGAAGTTTCCTGCGGTTTAGTACGTATGCCGGCATTGGGCTGGAAATACCGGTTTTGGGATTCTGCATAGAAAGGGTTTGCAAACCCCTGAATCCACACGTGAGTTTAACTCTGTCAGTTGAATGCACACATTGACAAGCATTCAGTTAGGTACCTCCGTTATGGTTTTAGAAGCAGATATTTCTCTGTACAGCCTATGGTCCCATTCACTCGGGAATATCCCAACACAGCTCCTAGAAGAAACGTGTTTCTGACTCGCTGAATCTCAACATAGATTCAACTCTCTTACGTGAACGAACGCACAGCAGAGCAGTTTCAAGGAAACGTTTCTCCTGAGTTTTAGACGAAGTTTCCGGCGGTTTAGTACGTAGGCCGGCATTTGGCTGGAAATACCGGTATTGGGATTCTGCACAGAAAGGCTTTGAAAACCGCTGAATCCACAAGTGAGTTTAACTCTGTCAGTTGAATGCACACATTGACAACCATTCAGTTAGATAGCTCCGTTTTGGTTTTAGAAGCAGATATTTCGCTGTACAGCCTATGGTCCAATTCACTCGGGAATATCCCAACGCAGCTCCTAGAAGAAACGTGTTTCTGATTCGCTGAATCTCAACATAGATTCAACTCTCTTAGGTGAACGAACGCACAGCAGAGCAGTTTCAAGGAAACGTTTCTCCTCACTTTTAGACGAAGTTTCCTGCGGGTTAGTACGTATGCCGGCATTGGGCTGGAAATACCGGTATTGGTATTCTGCACAGAAAGGCTTTGAAAACCGCTGAATCCACACGTGAGTTTAACTCTGTCAGTTGAATGCACACATTGACAACCATTCAGTTAGATAGCTCCGTTTTGGTTTTAGAAGCAGATATTTCTCTGTACAGCCTATGGTCCCATTCACTCGGGAATATCCCAACACAGCTCCTAGAAGACACGTGTTTCTGACTCGCTGAATCTCAACATAGATTCAACTCTCTTAGGTGAACGAACGCACAGCAGAGCAGTTTCAAGGAAACGTTTCTTCTGAGTTTTAGACGAAATTTCCTGAGGTTTAGTACATAAGCCGGCATTGGGATGGAAATACCGGGTTTGGGATTCTGCACAGAACCGGTTTGCAAACCGCTGAATGCACAGGTGAGTTTAACTCTGTCAGTTGAATGCACACATTGACAACCATTCAGTTAGATGGCTCCATTTTGGTTTTAGAAGCAGATATTTCTCTGTACAGCCTATGGTCCCATTCACTCGGGAATATCCCAACGCAGCTCCGAGAAGAAACGTGTTTCTGACTCGCTGAATCTCAACATAGATTCAACTCTCTTAAGTGAACGAACGTACAGCGGAGCAGTTTCAAGGAAACGTTTCTCCTGAGTTTTAGACGAAGTTTCCTGAGGTTTAGTACGTATGCCGGCATTGGGATGGAAATACTGGTTTTGGGATTCTGCACAGAAACGGTTTGCAAACCGCTGAATCCTCACGTGAGTTTAACTCTCTCACTTGAATGCGCACATTGGCAAGCATTCAGTTAGATAGCTCCGTTTTGGTTTTAGAAGCAGATATTTCTCTGTACAGCCTATGGTCCCATTTACTCGGGAATATCCCAACGCAGCTCCTAGAAGAAACGTGTTTCTGACTCGCTGAATCTCAACATAGATTCAACTCTTTTAGGTGAACGAACGCACAGCAGAGCAGTTTCAAGTAAACGTTTCTCCTGAGTTTTAGACGAAGTTACCGACGGTTTAGTACGTATGCTGGCATTGGGCTGGAAATACCGGTATTGGGATTCTGCACAGAAAGGGTTTGCAAACCGCTGAATCCACACGTGAGTTTAACTCTGTCAGTTGAATGCACACATTTACAACCATTTTGTTAGACAGCTCCGTTTTTGTTTTAGAAGCAGATATTTCTCTGTACAGCCTATGGTCCCATTCACTCGGGAATATCCCAACGCAGCTCCTAGAAGAAACGTGTTTCTGACTCGCTGAATCTCAACATAGATTCAACTCTCTTAGGTGAACGAATGCACAGCAGAGCAGTTTCAAGGAAACCTTTCTCCTGAGTTTTAGACGAAGTTTCCTGCGGTTTAGGACGTATGCCGGCATTGGGCTGGAAATACCGGTTTTGGGATTCTGCACAGAAAGAGTTTGCAAACCGCTGAATCCACACGTGAGTTTTACTCTGTCAGTTGAATGCACACATTGACAACCATTCAGTTAGATAGCTTCGTTTTGGTTTTAGAAGCAGATATTTCTCTGTACAGCCTATGGTCCCATTCACTCGGGAATATCCCAACCCAGCTCCTAGAACAAACATGTTTCTGACTCTCTAAATCTCCACATAGATTCAACTCTCTTAGGTGAACGAATGCACAGCAGAGCAGTTTCAAGGAAACGTTTCTCCTGAGTTTTAGACGAAGTTTCCTGCGGTTTAGGACGTATGCCGGCATTGGGCTGGAAATACCGGTTTTGGGATTCTGCACAGAAAGGGTTTGCAAACCGCTGAATCCACACGTGAGTTTAACTCTGTCAGTTGAATGCACACATTGACAACCATTTTGTTAGACAGCTCCGTTTTGGTTTTAGAAGCAGATATTTCGCTGTACAGCCTATGGTCCCATTCACTCGGGAATATCCCAAAGCAGCTCCTAGAAGAGATGTGTTTCTGACTCGCTGAATCTCAACATAGATTCAACTCTCTTAGGTGAACGAACGCACAGCAGAGCAGTTTCAAGGAAACGATTCTCCTGAGTTTTAGACCAAGTTTACTGCTGTTTAGTACGTATGCCGGCATTGGGATGGAAATACCGGTTTTGGGATTCTGCACAGAAACGGGTTGCAAACCGCTGAATGCACACGTGAGTTTAACTCTGTCAGTTGAATGCGCACATTGACAAGCATTCAGTTAGATATCTCCGTTTTGGTTTTAGAAGCAGATATTTCCCTGTACAGCCTATGGTCCCATTCACTCGGGAATATCCCAACGAAGCTCCTAGAAGAAACGTGTTTCTGACTCGCTGAATCTCAACATAGATTCAACTCTCTTAGGTGAACGAATGCACAGCAGAGCAGTTTCAAGGAAACGTTTCTCCTGAGTTTTAGACGAAGTTTCCTGCGGTTTAGTACGTATGCCGGCATTGGGATGGAAATACCGGTATTGGGTTCTGCACAGAAAGGGTTTGCAAACCGCTGAATCCACACGTCAGTTTAACTCTGTCAGTTGAATGCACACATTGACAACCATTCAGTTAGATAGCTCCGTTTTGGTTTTAGAAGCAGATATTTCTCTGTACAGCCTATGGTCCCATTCACTCGGGAATATCCCAACGCAGCTCCTAGAAGAAACGTGTTTCTCACTCGCTGAATCTCAACATAGATACAACTCTCTTAGGTGAACGAACGCACAGCAGAGCAGTTTCAAGGAAACGTTTCTGCTGAGTTTTAGACGAAGTTTCCGGCGGTTTAGTACGTATGCCGGCATTGGGCTGGAAATACCGGTTTTGGGATTCTGCACAGAAAGGGTTTGCGAACCGCTGAATCCACACGTGAGTTTAACTCTGTCAGTTGAATGCACACATTGACAACCATTCAGTTAGATAGCTCCGTTTTGGTTTTAAAAGCAGATATTTCTCTGTACAGCCTATGGTCCCATTCACTCGGGAATATCCCAACGCAGCTACAAGAAGAAACGTGTTTCTGACTCGCTGAATCTCAACATGGATTCAACTCTCTTAGGTGAACGAACGCACAGCAGAGCAGTTTCAAGGAAACGTTTCTCCTGAGTTTTAGACGAAGTTTCCTGTGGTTTAGTACGTATGCCGGCATTGGGATGGAAATACCGGTATTGGGTTCTGCACAGAAAGGGTTTGCAAACCGCTGAATCCACACGTCAGTTTAACTCTGTCAGGTGAATGCACACATTGACAACCATTCAGTTAGATAGCTCCGTTTTGGTTTTAGAAGCAGATATTTCTCTGTACAGCCTATGGTCCCATTCACTCGGGAATATCCCAACGCAGCTCCTAGAAGAAACGTGTTTCTCACTCGCTGAATCTCAACATAGATACAACTCTCTTAGGTGAACGAACGCACAGCAGAGCAGTTTCAAGGAAACGTTTCTGCTGAGTTTTAGACGAAGTTTCCGGCGGTTTAGTACGTATGCCGGCATTGGGCTGGAAATACCGGTTTTGGGATTCTGCACAGAAAGGGTTTGCGAACCGCTGAATCCACACGTGAGTTTAACGCTGTCAGTTGAATGCACACATTGACAACCATTTTGTTAGACAGCTCCGTTTTGGTTTTAGAAGCAGATATTTCGCTGTACAGCCTATGGTCCCATTCACTCGTGAATATCCCAACGCAGCTCCTAGAAGAAACGTGTTTCTGACTCGCTGAATCTCAACATAGGTTCAACTCTCTTAGGTGAACGAAGGCACAGCAGAGCAGTTTCAAAGAAACGATTCTCCTGAGTTTTAGACCAAGTTTCCTGCGGTTTAGGACGTATGCCGGCATTGGGCTGGAAATACCGGTTTTGGGATTCTGCACAGAAACGGTTTGCAAACCGCTGAATCCACACGTGAGTTTTACTGTGTCAGTTGAATGCACACATTGAAAACCATTCAGTTAGATAGCTCCGTTTTGGTTTCAGAAGCAGATATTTCTCTGTACAGCCTATGGTCCCATTCACTCGGGAATATCCCAACGCAGCTCCTAGAAGAAACGTGTTTCTGACTCGCTGAATCTCAACATAGATTCAACTCTCTTAGGTGAAAGAACGCTCAGCAGAGCAGTTTCAAGGAAACGTTTCTCCTGAGTTTTAGACGAAGTTACCGACAGTTTAGTACGTATGTTGGCATTGGGCTGGAAATACCGGTATTGGGATTCTGCACAGAAAGGGTTTGCAAACCGTTGAATCCACACGTCAGTTTAACTCTGTCAGTTGAATGCACACATTGACAACCATTCAGTTAGATAGCTCCGTTTTGGTTTTAGAAGCAGATATTTCTCTGTACAGCCTATGGTCCCATTCATTCGGGAATATCCCAACACAGCTCCTAGAAGAAACGTGTTTCTGACTCGCTGAATCTCAACATATATTCAACTCTCTTAGGTGAACGAACGCACAGCAGAGCAGTTTCAAGGAAACGTTTCTCCTGAGTTTTAGACGAAGTTTCCTGTGGTTTAGGACGTATGCCGGCATTGGGCTGGAAATACCGGTTTTGGGATTCTGCACAGAAACGGTTTGCAAACCGCTGAATCCACAGGTGAGTTTTACTCTGTCAGTTGAATGCACACATTGACAACCATTCAGTTAGATAGCTCCGTTTTGGTTTTAAAAGCAGATATTTCTCTGTACAGCCTGTGGTCCCATTCACTCGGGAATATACCAACGCAGCTCCAAGAAGAAACGTGTTTCTGACTCGCTGAATCTCAACATAGATTCAACTCTCTTAGGTGAACGAAAGCACAGCAGAGCAGTTTCAAGGAAACGTTTCTCCTGAGTTTTAGACGAAGTTTCCTGAGGTTTAGTACGTATGCCGGCATTGGGCTGGAAATACCGGCTTTGGGATTCTGCACAGAAAGAGTTTGCAAACCGCTGAATCCACACGTGAGTTTTACTCTGTCAGTTGAATGCACACATTGACAACCATTCAGTTAGATAGCTCCGTTTTAGTTTTAGAAGCAGATATTTCTCTGTACAGCCTATGGTCCCATTCACTCGGGAATATCCCAACCCAGCTCCTAGAACAAACATGTTTCTGACTCTCAAAATCTCCACATAGATTCAACTCTCTTAGGTGAACGAATGCACAGCAGAGCAGTTTCAAGGAAACGTTTCTCTTGAGTTTTAGACGAAGTTTCCTGCGGTTTAGGACGTATGCCGGCATTGGGCTGGAAATACCGGTTTTTGGGATTCTGCACAGAAAGGGTTTGCAAACCGCTGAATCCACAAGTGAGTTTTACTCTGTCAGTTGAATGCACACATTGACAACCATTCAGTTAGATAGCTCCGTTTTAGTTTTGGAAGCAGATATTTCTCTGTACAGCCTATGGTCCCAGTCACTCGGGAATATCCCAACACAGCTCCTAGAAGAAACGTGTTTCTGACTCGCTGACTCTCAACATAGATTCAACTCTCTTAGGTGAACGAACGCACAGCAGAGCAGTTTCAAGGAAACGTTTCTCCTGAGTTTTAGACGAAGTTTCCTGCGGTTTAGTACGTATGCCGGCATTGGGATGGAATTACCGGTTTTGCGATTCTGCACAGAAAGGGTTTGCAAACCACTGAATCCACACTTGAGTTTAACTCTGTCAGTTGAATTCACACATTGACAACCATTTTGTTAGACAGCTCCGTTTTGGTTTCAGAAGCAGATATTTCGCTGTACAGCCTATGGTCCCATTCACTCGGGAATATCCCAAAGCAGCTCCTAGAAGAAACGTGTTTCTGACTCGCTGAATCTCAACATAGATTCAACTCTCTTAGGTGAACGAATGCACAGCAGAGCAGTTTCAAGGAAACGGTTCTCCTTAGTTTTAGACCAAGTTAACTGCTGTTTAGTACGTATGCCGGCATTGGGATGGAAACACCGGTTTTGGGATTCTGCACAGAAACGGTTTGCAAACCGCTGAATGCACACGTGAGTTTAACTCTGTCAGTTGAATGCGCACATTGACAAGCATTCAGTTAGATAGCTCCGTTTTGGTTTTAGAAGCAGATATTTCTCTGTACAGATTATGGTCCCATTCACTCGGGAATATCCCAACGCAGCTCCTAGAAGAAACATGTTTCTGACTCGCTGAATGTCAACATAGATTCAACTCTCTTAGGTGAACGAATGCACAGCAGAGCAGTTTCAAGGAAACGTTTCTCCTGAGTTTTAGACGAAGTTTCCTGCGGTTTAGGACGTATGCCGGCATTGGGCTGGAAATACCGGTTTTGGGATTCTGCACAGAAAGGGTTTGCAAACCGCTGAATCCACACGTGAGTTTTACTGTGTCAGTTGAATGCAAACATTGACAACCATTCATTTAGATAGCTCCGTTTTGGTTTTAGAAGCAGATATTTCTCTGTACAGCCTATGGTCCCATTCACTCGGGAATATCCCAACGCAGCTCCTAGAAGAAACATGTTTCTGACTCGCTGAATCTCAACATAGATTCAACTCTCTTAGTTGAACGAACGCACAGCAGAGCAGTTTCAAGGAAACGTTTCTCCTGAGTTTTAGACGAAGTTTCCGGCGGTTTAGTACGTATGCCGGCATTGGGCTGGAAATACCGGTATTGGGATTCTGCACAGAAAGGGTTTGCAAACCGCTGAATCCACACGTGAGTTTACCTCTGTCAGTTGAATGCACACATTGACAACCATTCAGTTAGATAGCTCCGTTTTGGTTTTAGAAGCAGATATTTCTCTGTACAGCCTATGGTCCCATTCACTCGGGAGTATCCCAACACAGCTCCTACAAGAAACGTGTTTCTTGCTCGCTGAATCTCAACATAGATTCAACTCTCTTAGGTGAACGAATGAACAGCAGAGCACTTTCAAGGAAACGTTTTTCCTGAGTTTTAGACGAAGTTTCCTGAGGTTTAGTACGTATGACGGCATTGGGATGGAAATACCGGTTTGGCGATTCTGCACAGAAAGGGTTTGCAAACCGCTGAATCCACACGTGAGTTTAACTCTGTCAGTTGAATGCACACATTGACAACCATTTTGTTAGACAGCTCCGTTTTGGTTTTAGAAGCAGATATTTCGCTGTACAGCCTATGGTTCCATTCACTCGGGAATATCCCAACGCAGCTCCTAGAGGAAACGTGTTTCTGACTCGCTGAATCTCAACATAGATTCAACTCTCTTAGGTGAACGAACGCACAGCAGAGCAGTTTCAAGGAAACGTTTCTCCTGAGTTTTAGACGAAGTTTCCTGCGGTTTAGTACGTTTGCCGGCATTGGGCTGGAAATACCGGATTTGGGATTCTGCACAGAAAGGGTTTGCAAACGGCTGAATCCACATGTGAGTTTAACACTGTCAGTTGAATGCACACATTGACAACCATTCAGTTAGATAGCTCCGTTTTGGTTTTAGAAGCAGATATTTCTCTGTACAGCCTATGGTCCCATTCACTCGGGAATATCCCAACGCAGCTCCTAGAAGAAACGTGTTTCTGACTCGCTGAATCTCAACATAGATACAACTCTCTTAGGTGAAAGAACGCACAGCAGAGCAGTTTCAAGTAAACGTTCCTGCTGAGTTTTTGACGAAGTTTCCGGCTGTTTAGTACGTATGCCGGCATTGGGCTGGAAATACCGGTTTGGGGATTCTGCACAGAAAGGGTTTCCAAACCGCTGAATCCACACGTGAGTTTAACACTGTCAGTTGAATGCACACATTGACAACCATTCAGTTAGATAGCTCCGTTTTGGTTTTAGAAGCAGATATTTCTCTGTACAGCCTATGGTCCCATTCACTCGGGAATATCCCAACGCACCTCCTAGAAGAAACGTGTTTCTGACTCGCTGAATCTCAACATAGATTCAACTCTCTTAGGTGAACGAATGAACAGCAGAGCAGTTTCAAGGAAAAGTTTCTCCTGAGTTTTAGAAGAAGTTTCCGGCGGTTTAGTACGTATGCCGGCATTGGGCTGGAAATACCGGTATTGGGATTCTGCACAGAAACGGTTTGCAAACCGCTGAATCCACACATCAGTTTAAATCTGTCAGTTGAATGCACACATTGACAACCATTCTGTTAGATAGCTCCGTTTTGGTTTTAGAAGCAGATATTTCTCTGTACAGCCTATGGTCCCATTCACTCGGGAATATCCCAACGCAGCTCCTAGAAGAAACGTGTTTCTGACTCGCTGAATCTCAACATAGATTCAACTCTCTTAGGTGAACGAATGCACAGCAGAGCAGTTTCAAGGAAACGTTTCTCCTGAGTTTTAGACGAAGTTTCCTGCGGTTTAGGAGGTGTGCCGGCATTGGGCTGGAAATACCGGTTTTGGGATTCTGCATAGAAACGGTTTGCAAACCGCTGAATACACACGTGAGTTTAACTCTGTCAGTTGAATGCACACATTGACAACCATTCAGTTAGATAGTTCCGTTTTGGTTTTAGAAGCAGATATTTCTCTGTACAGCCTATGGTCCCATTCACTCGGGAATATCCCAACGCAGCTCCAAGAAGGAACGTGTTTCTGACTCGCTGAATCTCAACATAGTTTCAACTCTCTTAGGTGAACGAACGCACAGCAGAGCAGTTTCAAGGAAACGTTTCTCATGAGTTTTAGACGAAGTTTCCTGCGGTTTAGAACGTATGCCGGAATTGGGCTGGAAATACCGGTTTTGGGATTCTGCACAGAAAGGGTTTGCAAAACGCTGAATAAACAGGTGAGTTTAACTCTGTCAGTTGAATGCACACTTTGACCACCATTCAGTTAGATACCTCCGTTTGTGTTTTAGAAGCAGGTATTTCTCTGTACAGCCTATGGTCCCTTTCACTCGGGAATATCCCAACGCAGCTCCTAGAAGAAACGTGTTTCTGACTCGCTGAATCTCAACATAGATTCAACTCTCTTAGGTGAACGAACGCACAGCAGAGCAGTTTCAAGGAAACGTTTCTCCTGAGTTTTAGACGAAGTTTCCTGCGGTTTAGTACGTATGCCGGCATTGGGATGGAAATACCGGTATTGGGTTCTGCACAGAAAGGGTTTGCAAACCGCTGAATCCACACGTCAGTTTAACTCTGTCAGTTGAATGCACACATTGACAACCATTCAGTTAGATAGCTCCGTTTTGGTTTTAGAAGCAGATATTTCTCTGTACAGCCTATGGTCCCATTCACTCGGGAATATCCCAACGCAGCTCCTAGAAGAAACGTGTTTCTCACTCGCTGAATCTCAACATAGATACAACTCTCTTAGGTGAACGAACGCACAGCAGAGCAGTTTCAAGGAAACGTTTCTGCTGAGTTTTAGACGAAGTTTCCGGCGGTTTAGTACGTATGCCGGCATTGGGCTGGAAATACCGGTTTTGGGATTCTGCACAGAAAGGGTTTGCGAACCGCTGAATCCACACGTGAGTTTAACTCTGTCAGTTGAATGCACACATTGACAACCATTCAGTTAGATAGCTCCGTTTTGGTTTTAAAAGCAGATATTTCTCTGTACAGCCTATGGTCCCATTCACTCGGGAATATCCCAACGCAGCTACAAGAAGAAACGTGTTTCTGACTCGCTGAATCTCAACATGGATTCAACTCTCTTAGGTGAACGAACGCACAGCAGAGCAGTTTCAAGGAAACGTTTCTCCTGAGTTTTAGACGAAGTTTCCGGCGGTTTAGTACGTATGCCGGCATTGGGATGGAAATACCGGTATTTGGTTCTGCCCAGAAAGGGTTTGCAAACCGCTGAATCCACACGTCAGTTTAACTCTGTCAGTTGAATGCACACATTGACAACCATTCAGTTAGATAGCTCCGTTTTGGTTTTAGAAGCAGATATTTCTCTGTACAGCCTATGGTCCCATTCACTCGGGAATATCCCAACGCAGCTCCTAGAAGAAACGTGTTTCTCACTCGCTGAATCTCAACATAGATACAACTCTCTTAGGTGAACGAACGCACAGCAGAGCAGTTTCAAGGAAACGTTTCTGCTGAGTTTTAGACGAAGTTTCCGGCGGTTTAGTACGTATGCCGGCATTGGGCTGGAAATACCGGTTTTGGGATTCTGCACAGAAAGGGTTTGCGAACCGCTGAATCCACACGTGAGTTTAACTCTGTCAGTTGAATGCACACATTGACAACCATTCAGTTAGATAGCTCCGTTTTGGTTTTAAAAGCAGATATTTCTCTGTACAGCCTGTGGTCCCATTCACTCGGGAATATACCAACGCAGCTCCAAGAAGAAACGTGTTTCTGACTCGCTGAATCTCAACATAGATTCAACTCTCTTAGGTGAACGAAAGCACAGCAGAGCAGTTTCAAGGAAACGTTTCTCCTGAGTTTTAGACGAAGTTTCCTGAGGTTTAGTACGTATGCCGGCATTGGGCTGGAAATACCGGCTTTGGGATTCTGCACAGAAAGAGTTTGCAAACCGCTGAATCCACACGTGAGTTTTACTCTGTCAGTTGAATGCACACATTGACAACCATTCAGTTAGATAGCTCCGTTTTAGTTTTAGAAGCAGATATTTCTCTGTACAGCCTATGGTCCCATTCACTCGGGAATATCCCAACCCAGCTCCTAGAACAAACATGTTTCTGACTCTCAAAATCTCCACATAGATTCAACTCTCTTAGGTGAACGAATGCACAGCAGAGCAGTTTCAAGGAAACGTTTCTCTTGAGTTTTAGACGAAGTTTCCTGCGGTTTAGGACGTATGCCGGCATTGGGCTGGAAATACCGGTTTTTGGGATTCTGCACAGAAAGGGTTTGCAAACCGCTGAATCCACAAGTGAGTTTTACTCTGTCAGTTGAATGCACACATTGACAACCATTCAGTTAGATAGCTCCGTTTTAGTTTTGGAAGCAGATATTTCTCTGTACAGCCTATGGTCCCAGTCACTCGGGAATATCCCAACACAGCTCCTAGAAGAAACGTGTTTCTGACTCGCTGACTCTCAACATAGATTCAACTCTCTTAGGTGAACGAACGCACAGCAGAGCAGTTTCAAGGAAACGTTTCTCCTGAGTTTTAGACGAAGTTTCCTGCGGTTTAGTACGTATGCCGGCATTGGGATGGAATTACCGGTTTTGCGATTCTGCACAGAAAGGGTTTGCAAACCACTGAATCCACACTTGAGTTTAACTCTGTCAGTTGAATTCACACATTGACAACCATTTTGTTAGACAGCTCCGTTTTGGTTTCAGAAGCAGATATTTCGCTGTACAGCCTATGGTCCCATTCACTCGGGAATATCCCAAAGCAGCTCCTAGAAGAAACGTGTTTCTGACTCGCTGAATCTCAACATAGATTCAACTCTCTTAGGTGAACGAATGCACAGCAGAGCAGTTTCAAGGAAACGGTTCTCCTTAGTTTTAGACCAAGTTAACTGCTGTTTAGTACGTATGCCGGCATTGGGATGGAAACACCGGTTTTGGGATTCTGCACAGAAACGGTTTGCAAACCGCTGAATGCACACGTGAGTTTAACTCTGTCAGTTGAATGCGCACATTGACAAGCATTCAGTTAGATAGCTCCGTTTTGGTTTTAGAAGCAGATATTTCTCTGTACAGATTATGGTCCCATTCACTCGGGAATATCCCAACGCAGCTCCTAGAAGAAACATGTTTCTGACTCGCTGAATGTCAACATAGATTCAACTCTCTTAGGTGAACGAATGCACAGCAGAGCAGTTTCAAGGAAACGTTTCTCCTGAGTTTTAGACGAAGTTTCCTGCGGTTTAGGACGTATGCCGGCATTGGGCTGGAAATACCGGTTTTGGGATTCTGCACAGAAAGGGTTTGCAAACCGCTGAATCCACACGTGAGTTTTACTGTGTCAGTTGAATGCAAACATTGACAACCATTCATTTAGATAGCTCCGTTTTGGTTTTAGAAGCAGATATTTCTCTGTACAGCCTATGGTCCCATTCACTCGGGAATATCCCAACGCAGCTCCTAGAAGAAACATGTTTCTGACTCGCTGAATCTCAACATAGATTCAACTCTCTTAGTTGAACGAACGCACAGCAGAGCAGTTTCAAGGAAACGTTTCTCCTGAGTTTTAGACGAAGTTTCCGGCGGTTTAGTACGTATGCCGGCATTGGGCTGGAAATACCGGTATTGGGATTCTGCACAGAAAGGGTTTGCAAACCGCTGAATCCACACGTGAGTTTACCTCTGTCAGTTGAATGCACACATTGACAACCATTCAGTTAGATAGCTCCGTTTTGGTTTTAGAAGCAGATATTTCTCTGTACAGCCTATGGTCCCATTCACTCGGGAGTATCCCAACACAGCTCCTACAAGAAACGTGTTTCTTGCTCGCTGAATCTCAACATAGATTCAACTCTCTTAGGTGAACGAATGAACAGCAGAGCACTTTCAAGGAAACGTTTTTCCTGAGTTTTAGACGAAGTTTCCTGAGGTTTAGTACGTATGACGGCATTGGGATGGAAATACCGGTTTGGCGATTCTGCACAGAAAGGGTTTGCAAACCGCTGAATCCACACGTGAGTTTAACTCTGTCAGTTGAATGCACACATTGACAACCATTTTGTTAGACAGCTCCGTTTTGGTTTTAGAAGCAGATATTTCGCTGTACAGCCTATGGTTCCATTCACTCGGGAATATCCCAACGCAGCTCCTAGAGGAAACGTGTTTCTGACTCGCTGAATCTCAACATAGATTCAACTCTCTTAGGTGAACGAACGCACAGCAGAGCAGTTTCAAGGAAACGTTTCTCCTGAGTTTTAGACGAAGTTTCCTGCGGTTTAGTACGTTTGCCGGCATTGGGCTGGAAATACCGGATTTGGGATTCTGCACAGAAAGGGTTTGCAAACGGCTGAATCCACATGTGAGTTTAACACTGTCAGTTGAATGCACACATTGACAACCATTCAGTTAGATAGCTCCGTTTTGGTTTTAGAAGCAGATATTTCTCTGTACAGCCTATGGTCCCATTCACTCGGGAATATCCCAACGCAGCTCCTAGAAGAAACGTGTTTCTGACTCGCTGAATCTCAACATAGATACAACTCTCTTAGGTGAAAGAACGCACAGCAGAGCAGTTTCAAGTAAACGTTCCTGCTGAGTTTTTGACGAAGTTTCCGGCTGTTTAGTACGTATGCCGGCATTGGGCTGGAAATACCGGTTTGGGGATTCTGCACAGAAAGGGTTTCCAAACCGCTGAATCCACACGTGAGTTTAACACTGTCAGTTGAATGCACACATTGACAACCATTCAGTTAGATAGCTCCGTTTTGGTTTTAGAAGCAGATATTTCTCTGTACAGCCTATGGTCCCATTCACTCGGGAATATCCCAACGCACCTCCTAGAAGAAACGTGTTTCTGACTCGCTGAATCTCAACATAGATTCAACTCTCTTAGGTGAACGAATGAACAGCAGAGCAGTTTCAAGGAAAAGTTTCTCCTGAGTTTTAGAAGAAGTTTCCGGCGGTTTAGTACGTATGCCGGCATTGGGCTGGAAATACCGGTATTGGGATTCTGCACAGAAACGGTTTGCAAACCGCTGAATCCACACATCAGTTTAAATCTGTCAGTTGAATGCACACATTGACAACCATTCTGTTAGATAGCTCCGTTTTGGTTTTAGAAGCAGATATTTCTCTGTACAGCCTATGGTCCCATTCACTCGGGAATATCCCAACGCAGCTCCTAGAAGAAACGTGTTTCTGACTCGCTGAATCTCAACATAGATTCAACTCTCTTAGGTGAACGAATGCACAGCAGAGCAGTTTCAAGGAAACGTTTCTCCTGAGTTTTAGACGAAGTTTCCTGCGGTTTAGGAGGTGTGCCGGCATTGGGCTGGAAATACCGGTTTTGGGATTCTGCATAGAAACGGTTTGCAAACCGCTGAATACACACGTGAGTTTAACTCTGTCAGTTGAATGCACACATTGACAACCATTCAGTTAGATAGTTCCGTTTTGGTTTTAGAAGCAGATATTTCTCTGTACAGCCTATGGTCCCATTCACTCGGGAATATCCCAACGCAGCTCCAAGAAGGAACGTGTTTCTGACTCGCTGAATCTCAACATAGTTTCAACTCTCTTAGGTGAACGAACGCACAGCAGAGCAGTTTCAAGGAAACGTTTCTCATGAGTTTTAGACGAAGTTTCCTGCGGTTTAGAACGTATGCCGGAATTGGGCTGGAAATACCGGTTTTGGGATTCTGCACAGAAAGGGTTTGCAAAACGCTGAATAAACAGGTGAGTTTAACTCTGTCAGTTGAATGCACACTTTGACCACCATTCAGTTAGATACCTCCGTTTGTGTTTTAGAAGCAGGTATTTCTCTGTACAGCCTATGGTCCCTTTCACTCGGGAATATCCCAACGCAGCTCCTAGAAGAAACGTGTTTCTGACTCGCTGAATCTCAACATAGATTCAACTCTCTTAGGTGAACGAACGCACAGCAGAGCAGTTTCAAGGAAACGTTTCTCCTGAGTTTTAGACGAAGTTTCCTGCGGTTTAGTACGTATGCCGGCATTGGGATGGAAATACCGGTATTGGGTTCTGCACAGAAAGGGTTTGCAAACCGCTGAATCCACACGTCAGTTTAACTCTGTCAGTTGAATGCACACATTGACAACCATTCAGTTAGATAGCTCCGTTTTGGTTTTAGAAGCAGATATTTCTCTGTACAGCCTATGGTCCCATTCACTCGGGAATATCCCAACGCAGCTCCTAGAAGAAACGTGTTTCTCACTCGCTGAATCTCAACATAGATACAACTCTCTTAGGTGAACGAACGCACAGCAGAGCAGTTTCAAGGAAACGTTTCTGCTGAGTTTTAGACGAAGTTTCCGGCGGTTTAGTACGTATGCCGGCATTGGGCTGGAAATACCGGTTTTGGGATTCTGCACAGAAAGGGTTTGCGAACCGCTGAATCCACACGTGAGTTTAACTCTGTCAGTTGAATGCACACATTGACAACCATTCAGTTAGATAGCTCCGTTTTGGTTTTAAAAGCAGATATTTCTCTGTACAGCCTATGGTCCCATTCACTCGGGAATATCCCAACGCAGCTACAAGAAGAAACGTGTTTCTGACTCGCTGAATCTCAACATGGATTCAACTCTCTTAGGTGAACGAACGCACAGCAGAGCAGTTTCAAGGAAACGTTTCTCCTGAGTTTTAGACGAAGTTTCCGGCGGTTTAGTACGTATGCCGGCATTGGGATGGAAATACCGGTATTTGGTTCTGCCCAGAAAGGGTTTGCAAACCGCTGAATCCACACGTCAGTTTAACTCTGTCAGTTGAATGCACACATTGACAACCATTCAGTTAGATAGCTCCGTTTTGGTTTTAGAAGCAGATATTTCTCTGTACAGCCTATGGTCCCATTCACTCGGGAATATCCCAACGCAGCTCCTAGAAGAAACGTGTTTCTCACTCGCTGAATCTCAACATAGATACAACTCTCTTAGGTGAACGAACGCACAGCAGAGCAGTTTCAAGGAAACGTTTCTGCTGAGTTTTAGACGAAGTTTCCGGCGGTTTAGTACGTATGCCGGCATTGGGCTGGAAATACCGGTTTTGGGATTCTGCACAGAAAGGGTTTGCGAACCGCTGAATCCACACGTGAGTTTAACTCTGTCTGTTGAATGCACACATTGACAACCATTCAGTTAGATAGCTCCGTTTTGGTTTTAAAAGCAGATATTTCTCTGTACAGCCTATGGTCCCATTCACTCGGGAATATCCCAACGCAGCTACAAGATGAAACGTGTTTCTGACTCGCTGAATCTCAACATGGATTCAACTCTCTTATGTGAACGAAAGCACAGCAGAGCAGTTTCAAGGAAACGTTTCTCCTGAGTTTTAGACGAAGTTTCCTGAGGTTCAGTACGTATGCCGGCATTGGGCTGGAAATACCGGTATTGGGATTCTGAACAGAAACGGTTTGCAAACCGCTGAATCCACACGTGAGTTTAACTCTGTCAGTTGAATGCACACATTGACAACCATTTTGTTAGACAGCTCCGTTTTGGTTTTAGAAGCAGATATTTCGCTGTACAGCCTATGGTCCCATTCACTCGTGAATATCCCAACGCAGCTCCTAGAAGAAACGTGTTTCTGACTCGCTGAATCTCAACATAGGTTCAACTCTCTTAGGTGAACGAAGGCACAGCAGAGCAGTTTCAAAGAAACGATTCTCCTGAGTTTTAGACCAAGTTTCCTGCGGTTTAGGACGTATGCCGGCATTGGGCTGGAAATACCGGTTTTGGGATTCTGCACAGAAACGGTTTGCAAACCGCTGAATCCACACGTGAGTTTTACTGTGTCAGATGAATGCACACATTGAAAACCATTCAGTTAGATAGCTCCGTTTTGGTTTCAGAAGCAGATATTTCTCTGTACAGCCTATGGTCCCATTCACTCGGGAATATCCCAACGCAGCTCCTAGAAGAAACGTGTTTCTGACTCGCTGAATCTCAACATAGATTCAACTCTCTTAGGTGAAAGAACGCTCAGCAGAGCAGTTTCAAGGAAACGTTTCTCCTGAGTTTTAGACGAAGTTACCGACAGTTTAGTACGTATGTTGGCATTGGGCTGGAAATACCGGTATTGGGATTCTGCACAGAAAGGGTTTGCAAACCGTTGAATCCACACGTCAGTTTAACTCTGTCAGTTGAATGCACACATTGACAACCATTCAGTTAGATAGCTCCGTTTTGGTTTTAGAAGCAGATATTTCTCTGTACAGCCTATGGTCCCATTCATTCGGGAATATCCCAACACAGCTCCTAGAAGAAACGTGTTTCTGACTCGCTGAATCTCAACATATATTCAACTCTCTTAGGTGAACGAACGCACAGCAGAGCAGTTTCAAGGAAACGTTTCTCCTGAGTTTTAGACGAAGTTTCCTGTGGTTTAGGACGTATGCCGGCATTGGGCTGGAAATACCGGTTTTGGGATTCTGCACAGAAACGGTTTGCAAACCGCTGAATCCACAGGTGAGTTTTACTCTGTCAGTTGAATGCACACATTGACAACCATTCAGTTAGATAGCTCCGTTTTGGTTTTAAAAGCAGATATTTCTCTGTACAGCCTGTGGTCCCATTCACTCGGGAATATCCCAACGCAGCTCCAAGAAGAAACGTGTTTCTGACTCGCTGAATCTCAACATAGATTCAACTCTCTTAGGTGAACGAAAGCACAGCAGAGCAGTTACAAGGAAACGTTTCTCCTGAGTTTTAGACGAAGTTTCCTGAGGTTTAGTACGTATGCCGGCATTGGGCTGGAAATACCGGCTTTGGGATTCTGCACAGAAAGAGTTTGCAAACCGCTGAATCCACACGTGAGTTTTACTCTGTCAGTTGAATGCACACATTGACAACCATTCAGTTAGATAGCTCCGTTTTAGTTTTAGAAGCAGATATTTCTCTGTACAGCCTATGGTCCCATTCACTCGGGAATATCCCAACCCAGCTCCTAGAACAAACATGTTTCTGACTCTCAAAATCTCCACATAGATTCAACTCTCTTAGGTGAACGAATGCACAGCAGAGCAGTTTCAAGGAAACGTTTCTCTTGAGTTTTAGACGAAGTTTCCTGCGGTTTAGGACGTATGCCGGCATTGGGCTGGAAATACCGGTTTTTGGGATTCTGCACAGAAAGGGTTTGCAAACCGCTGAATCCACAAGTGAGTTTTACTCTGTCAGTTGAATGCACACATTGACAACCATTCAGTTAGATAGCTCCGTTTTAGTTTTGGAAGCAGATATTTCTCTGTACAGCCTATGGTCCCAGTCACTCGGGAATATCCCAACACAGCTCCTAGAAGAAACGTGTTTCTGACTCGCTGACTCTCAACATAGATTCAACTCTCTTAGGTGAACGAACGCACAGCAGAGCAGTTTCAAGGAAACGTTTCTCCTGAGTTTTAGACGAAGTTTCCTGCGGTTTAGTACGTATGCCGGCATTGGGATGGAATTACCGGTTTTGCGATTCTGCACAGAAAGGGTTTGCAAACCACTGAATCCACACTTGAGTTTAACTCTGTCATTTGAATTCACACATTGACAACCATTTTGTTAGACAGCTCCGTTTTGGTTTCAGAAGCAGATATTTCGCTGTACAGCCTATGGTCCCATTCACTCGGGAATATCCCAAAGCAGCTCCTAGAAGAAACGTGTTTCTGACTCGCTGAATCTCAACATAGATTCAACTCTCTTAGGTGAACGAATGCACAGCAGAGCAGTTTCAAGGAAACGGTTCTCCTTAGTTTTAGACCAAGTTAACTGCTGTTTAGTACGTATGCCGGCATTGGGATGGAAACACCGGTTTTGGGATTCTGCACAGAAACGGTTTGCAAACAGCTGAATGCACACGTGAGTTTAACTCTGTCAGTTGAATGCGCACATTGACAAGCATTCAGTTAGATAGCTCCGTTTTGGTTTTAGAAGCAGATATTTCTCTGTACAGATTATGGTCCCATTCACTCGGGAATATCCCAACGCAGCTCCTAGAAGAAACGTGTTTCTGACTCGCTGAATGTCAACATAGATTCAACTCTCTTAGGTGAACGAATGCACAGCAGAGCAGTTTCAAGGAAACGTTTCTCCTGAGTTTTAGACGAAGTTTCCTGCGGTTTAGGACGTATGCCGGCATTGGGCTGGAAATACCGGTTTTGGGATTCTGCACAGAAAGGGTTTGCAAACCGCTGAATCCACACGTGAGTTTTACTGTGTCAGTTGAATGCAAACATTGACAACCATTCATTTAGATAGCTCCGTTTTGGTTTTAGAAGCAGATATTTCTCTGTACAGCCTATGGTCCCATTCACTCGGGAATATCCCAACGCAGCTCCTAGAAGAAACATGTTTCTGACTCGCTGAATCTCAACATAGATTCAACTCTCTTAGTTGAACGAACGCACAGCAGAGCAGTTTCAAGGAAACGTTTCTCCTGAGTTTTAGACGAAGTTTCCGGCGGTTTAGTACGTATGCCGGCATTGGGCTGGAAATACCGGTATTGGGATTCTGCACAGAAAGAGTTTGCAAACCGCTGAATCCACACGTGAGTTTACCTCTGTCAGTTGAATGCACACATTGACAACCATTCAGTTAGATAGCTCCGTTTTGGTTTTAGAAGCAGATATTTCTCTGTACAGCCTATGGTCCCATTCACTCGGGAGTATCCCAACACAGCTCCTACAAGAAACGTGTTTCTTGCTCGCTGAATCTCAACATAGATTCAACTCTCTTAGGTGAACGAATGAACAGCAGAGCACTTTCAAGGAAACGTTTTCCTGAGTTTTAGACGAAGTTTCCTGAGGTTTAGTACGTATGACGGCATTGGGATGGAAATACCGGTTTGGCGATTCTGCACAGAAAGGGTTTGCAAACCGCTGAATCCACACGTGAGTTTAACACTGTCAGTTGAATGCACACATTGACAACCATTCAGTTAGATAGCTCCGTTTTGGTTTTAGAAGCAGATATTTCTCTGTACAGCCTATGGTCCCATTCACTCGGGAATATCCCAACGCAGCTCCTAGAAGAAACATGTTTCTGACTCGCTGAATCTCAACATAGATTCAACTCTCTTAGGTGAACGAACGCACAGCAGAGCAGTTTCAAGGAAACGTTTCTCCTGAGTTTTAGACGAAGTTTCCTGCGGTTTAGTACGTTTGCCGGCATTGGGCTGGAAATACCGGATTTGGGATTCTGCACAGAAAGGGTTTGCAAACGGCTGAATCCACATGTGAGTTTAACACTGTCAGTTGAATGCACACATTGACAACCATTCAGTTAGATAGCTCCGTTTTGGTTTTAGAAGCAGATATTTCTCTGTACAGCCTATGGTCCCATTCACTCGGGAATATCCCAACGCAGCTCCTAGAAGAAACGTGTTTCTGACTCGCTGAATCTCAACATAGATACAACTCTCTTAGGTGAAAGAACGCACAGCAGAGCAGTTTCAAGGAAACGTTCCTGCTGAGTTTTTGACGAAGTTTCCGGCTGTTTAGTACGTATGCCGGCATTGGGCTGGAAATACCGGATTGGGGATTCTGCACAGAAAGGGTTTGCAAACCGCTGAATCCACACGTGAGTTTAACACTGTCAGTTGAATGCACACATTGACAACCATTCAGTTAGATAGCTCCGTTTTGGTTTTAGAAGCAGATATTTCTCTGTACAGCCTATGGTCCCATTCACTCGGGAATATCCCAACGCACCTCCTAGAAGAAACGTGTTTCTGACTCGCTGAATCTCAACATAGATTCAACTCTCTTAGGTGAACGAATGAACAGCAGAGCAGTTTCAAGGAAAAGTTTCTCCTGAGTTTTAGAAGAAGTTTCCGGCGGTTTAGTACGTATGCCGGCATTGGGCTGGAAATACCGGTATTGGGATTCTGCACAGAAACGGTTTGCAAACCGCTGAATCCACACGTCAGTTTAACTCTGTCAGTTGAATGCACACATTGACAACCATTCTGTTAGAAAGCTCCGTTTTGGTTTTAGAAGCAGATATTTCTCTGTACAGCCTATGATCCCATTCACTCGGGAATATCCCAACGCAGCTCCTAGAAGAAACGTGTTTCTGACTCGCTGAATCTCAACATGGATTCAACTCTCTTAGGTGAACGAATGCACAGCAGAGCAGTTTCAAGGAAACGTTTCTCCTGAGTTTTAGACGAAGTTTCCTGCGGTTTAGGAGGTGTGCCAGCATTGGGCTGGAAATACCGGTTTTGGGATTCTGCATAGAAACGGTTTGCAAACCGCTGAATCCACACGTGAGTTTAACTCTGTCAGTTGAATGCACACATTGACAACCATTCAGTTAGATAGCTCCGTTTTGGTTTTAGAAGCAGATATTTCTCTGTACAGCCTATGGTCCCATTCACTCGGGAATATCCCAACGCAGCTCCTAGAAGAAACGTGTTTCTGACTCGCTGAATCTCAACATAGATACAACTCTCTTAGGTGAAAGAACGCACAGCAGAGCAGTTTCAAGTAAACGTTCCTGCTGAGTTTTTGACGAAGTTTCCGGCTGTTTAGTACGTATGCCGGCATTGGGCTGGAAATACCGGTTTGGGGATTCTGCACAGAAAGGGTTTCCAAACCGCTGAATCCACACGTGAGTTTAACACTGTCAGTTGAATGCACACATTGACAACCATTCAGTTAGATAGCTCCGTTTTGGTTTTAGAAGCAGATATTTCTCTGTACAGCCTATGGTCCCATTCACTCGGGAATATCCCAACGCACCTCCTAGAAGAAACGTGTTTCTGACTCGCTGAATCTCAACATAGATTCAACTCTCTTAGGTGAACGAATGAACAGCAGAGCAGTTTCAAGGAAAAGTTTCTCCTGAGTTTTAGAAGAAGTTTCCGGCGGTTTAGTACGTATGCCGGCATTGGGCTGGAAATACCGGTATTGGGATTCTGCACAGAAACGGTTTGCAAACCGCTGAATCCACACATCAGTTTAAATCTGTCAGTTGAATGCACACATTGACAACCATTCTGTTAGATAGCTCCGTTTTGGTTTTAGAAGCAGATATTTCTCTGTACAGCCTATGGTCCCATTCACTCGGGAATATCCCAACGCAGCTCCTAGAAGAAACGTGTTTCTGACTCGCTGAATCTCAACATAGATTCAACTCTCTTAGGTGAACGAACGCACAGCAGAGCAGTTTCAAGGAAACGGTTCTCCTGAGTTTTAGACGAAGTTTCCTGCGGTTTAGGACGTATGCCGGCATTGGGCTGGAATTACCGGTTTTGGGATACTGCAAAGAAAGGGCTTGCAAACAGCTGAATCCACACGTGAGTTTAAATCTGTCAGCTTAATGTACACATTGACAACCATTCAGTTAGATAGCTCCGTTTTGGTTTTAGAAGCAGATATTTCTCTGTACAGCCTATGGTCCCATTCACTCGGGAATATCCCAACGCAGCTCCTAGAAGAAACATGTTTCTGACTCGCTGAATCTCAACATAGATTCAACTCTCTTAGGTGAACGAACGCACAGCTGAGCAGTTTCAAGGAAACGTTTCTCCTGAGTTTTAGACGAAGTTTCCGGCGGTTTAGTACGTATGCCGGCATTGGGCTGGAAATACCGGTATTGGGATTCTGCACAGAAAGGGTTTGCAAACGGCTGAATCCACATGTGAGTTTAACACTGTCAGTTGAATGCACACATTGACAACCATTCAGTTAGATAGCTCCGTTTTGGTTTTAGAAGCAGATATTTCTCTGTACAGCCTATGGTCCCATTCACTCGGGAATATCCCAACGCAGCTCCTAGAAGAAACGTGTTTCTGACTCGCTGAATCTCAACATAGATACAACTCTCTTAGGTGAAAGAACGCACAGCAGAGCAGTTTCAAGGAAACGTTCCTGCTGAGTTTTTGACGAAGTTTCCGGCTGTTTAGTACGTATGCCGGCATTGGGCTGGAAATACCGGATTGGGGATTCTGCACAGAAAGGGTTTGCAAACCGCTGAATCCACACGTGAGTTTAGCACTGTCAGTTGAATGCACACATTGACAACCATTCAGTTAGATAGCTCCGTTTTGGTTTTAGAAGCAGATATTTCTCTGTACAGCCTATGGTCCCATTCACTCGGGAATATCCCAACGCACCTCCTAGAAGAAACGTGTTTCTGACTCGCTGAATCTCAACATAGATTCAACTCTCTTAGGTGAACGAATGAACAGCAGAGCAGTTTCAAGGAAAAGTTTCTCCTGAGTTTTAGAAGAAGTTTCCGGCGGTTTAGTACGTATGCCGGCATTGGGCTGGAAATACCGGTATTGGGATTCTGCACAGAAACGGTTTGCAAACCGCTGAATCCACACGTCAGTTTAACTCTGTCAGTTGAATGCACACATTGACAACCATTCTGTTAGAAAGCTCCGTTTTGGTTTTAGAAGCAGATATTTCTCTGTACAGCCTATGATCCCATTCACTCGGGAATATCCCAACGCAGCTCCTAGAAGAAACGTGTTTCTGACTCGCTGAATCTCAACATGGATTCAACTCTCTTAGGTGAACGAATGCACAGCAGAGCAGTTTCAAGGAAACGTTTCTCCTGAGTTTTAGACGAAGTTTCCTGCGGTTTAGGAGGTGTGCCAGCATTGGGCTGGAAATACCGGTTTTGGGATTCTGCATAGAAACGGTTTGCAAACCGCTGAATCCACACGTGAGTTTAACTCTGTCAGTTGAATGCACACATTGACAACCATTCAGTTAGATAGCTCCGTTTTGGTTTTAGAAGCAGATATTTCTCTGTACAGCCTATGGTCCCATTCACTCGGGAATATCCCAACGCAGCTCCTAGAAGAAACGTGTTTCTGACTCGCTGAATCTCAACATAGATACAACTCTCTTAGGTGAAAGAACGCACAGCAGAGCAGTTTCAAGTAAACGTTCCTGCTGAGTTTTTGACGAAGTTTCCGGCTGTTTAGTACGTATGCCGGCATTGGGCTGGAAATACCGGTTTGGGGATTCTGCACAGAAAGGGTTTCCAAACCGCTGAATCCACACGTGAGTTTAACACTGTCAGTTGAATGCACACATTGACAACCATTCAGTTAGATAGCTCCGTTTTGGTTTTAGAAGCAGATATTTCTCTGTACAGCCTATGGTCCCATTCACTCGGGAATATCCCAACGCACCTCCTAGAAGAAACGTGTTTCTGACTCGCTGAATCTCAACATAGATTCAACTCTCTTAGGTGAACGAATGAACAGCAGAGCAGTTTCAAGGAAAAGTTTCTCCTGAGTTTTAGAAGAAGTTTCCGGCGGTTTAGTACGTATGCCGGCATTGGGCTGGAAATACCGGTATTGGGATTCTGCACAGAAACGGTTTGCAAACCGCTGAATCCACACATCAGTTTAAATCTGTCAGTTGAATGCACACATTGACAACCATTCTGTTAGATAGCTCCGTTTTGGTTTTAGAAGCAGATATTTCTCTGTACAGCCTATGGTCCCATTCACTCGGGAATATCCCAACGCAGCTCCTAGAAGAAACGTGTTTCTGACTCGCTGAATCTCAACATAGATACAACTCTCTTAGGTGAAAGAACGCACAGCAGAGCAGTTTCAAGGAAACGTTCCTGCTGAGTTTTTGACGAAGTTTCCGGCTGTTTAGTACGTATGCCGGCATTGGGCTGGAAATACCGGATTGGGGATTCTGCACAGAAAGGGTTTGCAAACCGCTGAATCCACACGTGAGTTTAACACTGTCAGTTGAATGCACACATTGACAACCATTCAGTTAGATAGCTCCGTTTTGGTTTTAGAAGCAGATATTTCTCTGTACAGCCTATGGTCCCATTCACTCGGGAATATCCCAACGCACCTCCTAGAAGAAACGTGTTTCTGACTCGCTGAATCTCAACATAGATTCAACTCTCTTAGGTGAACGAATGAACAGCAGAGCAGTTTCAAGGAAAAGTTTCTCCTGAGTTTTAGAAGAAGTTTCCGGCGGTTTAGTACGTATGCCGGCATTGGGCTGGAAATACCGGTATTGGGATTCTGCACAGAAACGGTTTGCAAACCGCTGAATCCACACGTCAGTTTAACTCTGTCAGTTGAATGCACACATTGACAACCATTCTGTTAGAAAGCTCCGTTTTGGTTTTAGAAGCAGATATTTCTCTGTACAGCCTATGATCCCATTCACTCGGGAATATCCCAACGCAGCTCCTAGAAGAAACGTGTTTCTGACTCGCTGAATCTCAACATGGATTCAACTCTCTTAGGTGAACGAATGCACAGCAGAGCAGTTTCAAGGAAACGTTTCTCCTGAGTTTTAGACGAAGTTTCCTGCGGTTTAGGAGGTGTGCCAGCATTGGGCTGGAAATACCGGTTTTGGGATTCTGCATAGAAACGGTTTGCAAACCGCTGAATCCACACGTGAGTTTAACTCTGTCAGTTGAATGCACACATTGACAACCATTCAGTTAGATAGCTCCGTTTTGGTTTTAGAAGCAGATATTTCTCTGTACAGCCTATGGTCCCATTCACTCGGGAATATCCCAACGCAGCTCCTAGAAGAAACGTGTTTCTGACTCGCTGAATCTCAACATAGATACAACTCTCTTAGGTGAAAGAACGCACAGCAGAGCAGTTTCAAGGAAACGTTCCTGCTGAGTTTTTGACGAAGTTTCCGGCTGTTTAGTACGTATGCCGGCATTGGGCTGGAAATACCGGTTTGGGGATTCTGCACAGAAAGGGTTTCCAAACCGCTGAATCCACACGTGAGTTTAACACTGTCAGTTGAATGCACACATTGACAACCATTCAGTTAGATAGCTCCGTTTTGGTTTTAGAAGCAGATATTTCTCTGTACAGCCTATGGTCCCATTCACTCGGGAATATCCCAACGCACCTCCTAGAAGAAACGTGTTTCTGACTCGCTGAATCTCAACATAGATTCAACTCTCTTAGGTGAACGAATGAACAGCAGAGCAGTTTCAAGGAAAAGTTTCTCCTGAGTTTTAGAAGAAGTTTCCGGCGGTTTAGTACGTATGCCGGCATTGGGCTGGAAATACCGGTATTGGGATTCTGCACAGAAACGGTTTGCAAACCGCTGAATCCACACATCAGTTTAAATCTGTCAGTTGAATGCACACATTGACAACCATTCTGTTAGATAGCTCCGTTTTGGTTTTAGAAGCAGATATTTCTCTGTACAGCCTATGGTCCCATTCACTCGGGAATATCCCAACGCAGCTCCTAGAAGAAACGTGTTTCTGACTCGCTGAATCTCAACATAGATTCAACTCTCTTAGGTGAACGAATGCACAGCAGAGCAGTTTCAAGGAAACGTTTCTCCTGAGTTTTAGACGAAGTTTCCTGCGGTTTAGGAGGTGTGCCGGCATTGGGCTGGAAATACCGGTTTTGGGATTCTGCATAGAAACGGTTTGCAAACCGCTGAATACACACGTGAGTTTAACTCTGTCAGTTGAATGCACACATTGACAACCATTCAGTTAGATAGTTCCGTTTTGGTTTTAGAAGCAGATATTTCTCTGTACAGCCTATGGTCCCATTCACTCGGGAATATCCCAACGCAGCTCCAAGAAGGAACGTGTTTCTGACTCGCTGAATCTCAACATAGTTTCAACTCTCTTAGGTGAACGAACGCACAGCAGAGCAGTTTCAAGGAAACGTTTCTCATGAGTTTTAGACGAAGTTTCCTGCGGTTTAGAACGTATGCCGGAATTGGGCTGGAAATACCGGTTTTGGGATTCTGCACAGAAAGGGTTTGCAAAACGCTGAATCCACAGGTGAGTTTAACTCTGTCAGTTGAATGCACACTTTGACAACCATTCAGTTAGATACCTCCGTTAGTGTTTTAGAAGCAGGTATTTCTCTGTACAGCCTATGGTCCCTTTCACTCGGGAATATCCCAACGCAGCTCCTAGAAGAAACGTGTTTCTGACTCGCTGAATCTCAACATAGATTCAACTCTCTTAGGTGAACGAACGCACAGCAGAGCAGTTTCAAGGAAACGGTTCTCCTGAGTTTTAGACGAAGTTTCCTGCGGTTTAGGACGTATGCCGGCATTGGGCTGGAATTACCGGTTTTGGGATACTGCAAAGAAAGGGCTTGCAAACAGCTGAATCCACACGTGAGTTTAAATCTGTCAGCTTAATGTACACATTGACAACCATTCAGTTAGATAGCTCCGTTTTGGTTTTAGAAGCAGATATTTCTCTGTACAGCCTATGGTCCCATTCACTCGGGAATATCCCAACGCAGCTCCTAGAAGAAACATGTTTCTGACTCGCTGAATCTCAACATAGATTCAACTCTCTTAGGTGAACGAACGCACAGCTGAGCAGTTTCAAGGAAACGTTTCTCCTGAGTTTTAGACGAAGTTTCCGGCGGTTTAGTACGTATGCCGGCATTGGGCTGGAAATACCGGTATTGGGATTCTGCACAGAAAGGGTTTGCAAACGGCTGAATCCACATGTGAGTTTAACACTGTCAGTTGAATGCACACATTGACAACCATTCAGTTAGATAGCTCCGTTTTGGTTTTAGAAGCAGATATTTCTCTGTACAGCCTATGGTCCCATTCACTCGGGAATATCCCAACGCAGCTCCTAGAAGAAACGTGTTTCTGACTCGCTGAATCTCAACATAGATACAACTCTCTTAGGTGAAAGAACGCACAGCAGAGCAGTTTCAAGGAAACGTTCCTGCTGAGTTTTTGACGAAGTTTCCGGCTGTTTAGTACGTATGCCGGCATTGGGCTGGAAATACCGGATTGGGGATTCTGCACAGAAAGGGTTTGCAAACCGCTGAATCCACACGTGAGTTTAACACTGTCAGTTGAATGCACACATTGACAACCATTCAGTTAGATAGCTCCGTTTTGGTTTTAGAAGCAGATATTTCTCTGTACAGCCTATGGTCCCATTCACTCGGGAATATCCCAACGCACCTCCTAGAAGAAACGTGTTTCTGACTCGCTGAATCTCAACATAGATTCAACTCTCTTAGGTGAACGAATGAACAGCAGAGCAGTTTCAAGGAAAAGTTTCTCCTGAGTTTTAGAAGAAGTTTCCGGCGGTTTAGTACGTATGCCGGCATTGGGCTGGAAATACCGGTATTGGGATTCTGCACAGAAACGGTTTGCAAACCGCTGAATCCACACGTCAGTTTAACTCTGTCAGTTGAATGCACACATTGACAACCATTCTGTTAGAAAGCTCCGTTTTGGTTTTAGAAGCAGATATTTCTCTGTACAGCCTATGATCCCATTCACTCGGGAATATCCCAACGCAGCTCCTAGAAGAAACGTGTTTCTGACTCGCTGAATCTCAACATGGATTCAACTCTCTTAGGTGAACGAATGCACAGCAGAGCAGTTTCAAGGAAACGTTTCTCCTGAGTTTTAGACGAAGTTTCCTGCGGTTTAGGAGGTGTGCCAGCATTGGGCTGGAAATACCGGTTTTGGGATTCTGCATAGAAACGGTTTGCAAACCGCTGAATCCACACGTGAGTTTAACTCTGTCAGTTGAATGCACACATTGACAACCATTCAGTTAGATAGCTCCGTTTTGGTTTTAGAAGCAGATATTTCTCTGTACAGCCTATGGTCCCATTCACTCGGGAATATCCCAACGCAGCTCCTAGAAGAAACGTGTTTCTGACTCGCTGAATCTCAACATAGATACAACTCTCTTAGGTGAAAGAACGCACAGCAGAGCAGTTTCAAGTAAACGTTCCTGCTGAGTTTTTGACGAAGTTTCCGGCTGTTTAGTACGTATGCCGGCATTGGGCTGGAAATACCGGTTTGGGGATTCTGCACAGAAAGGGTTTCCAAACCGCTGAATCCACACGTGAGTTTAACACTGTCAGTTGAATGCACACATTGACAACCATTCAGTTAGATAGCTCCGTTTTGGTTTTAGAAGCAGATATTTCTCTGTACAGCCTATGGTCCCATTCACTCGGGAATATCCCAACGCACCTCCTAGAAGAAACGTGTTTCTGACTCGCTGAATCTCAACATAGATTCAACTCTCTTAGGTGAACGAATGAACAGCAGAGGAGTTTCAAGGAAAAGTTTCTCCTGAGTTTTAGAAGAAGTTTCCGGCGGTTTAGTACGTATGCCGGCATTGGGCTGGAAATACCGGTATTGGGATTCTGCACAGAAACGGTTTGCAAACCGCTGAATCCACACATCAGTTTAAATCTGTCAGTTGAATGCACACATTGACAACCATTCTGTTAGATAGCTCCGTTTTGGTTTTAGAAGCAGATATTTCTCTGTACAGCCTATGGTCCCATTCACTCGGGAATATCCCAACGCAGCTCCTAGAAGAAACGTGTTTCTGACTCGCTGAATCTCAACATAGATTCAACTCTCTTAGGTGAACGAACGCACAGCAGAGCAGTTTCAAGGAAACGGTTCTCCTGAGTTTTAGACGAAGTTTCCTGCGGTTTAGGACGTATGCCGGCATTGGGCTGGAATTACCGGTTTTGGGATACTGCAAAGAAAGGGCTTGCAAACAGCTGAATCCACACGTGAGTTTAAATCTGTCAGCTTAATGTACACATTGACAACCATTCAGTTAGATAGCTCCGTTTTGGTTTTAGAAGCAGATATTTCTCTGTACAGCCTATGGTCCCATTCACTCGGGAATATCCCAACGCAGCTCCTAGAAGAAACATGTTTCTGACTCGCTGAATCTCAACATAGATTCAACTCTCTTAGGTGAACGAACGCACAGCTGAGCAGTTTCAAGGAAACGTTTCTCCTGAGTTTTAGACGAAGTTTCCGGCGGTTTAGTACGTATGCCGGCATTGGGCTGGAAATACCGGTATTGGGATTCTGCACAGAAAGGGTTTGCAAACCGCAGAATCCACACGTGAGTTTACCTCTGTCAGTTGAATGCACACATTGACAACCATTCAGTTAGATAGCTCCGTTTTGGTTTTAGAAGCAGATATTTCTCTGTACAGCCTATGGTCCCATTCACTCGGGAGTATCCCAACACAGCTCCTAGAAGAAACGTGTTTCTTGCTCGCTGAATCTCAACATAGATTCAACTCTCTTAGGTGAACGAACGAACAGCAGAGCACTTTCAAGGAAACGTTTTTCCTGAGTTTTAGACGAAGTTTCCTGAGGTTTAGTACGTATGACGGCATTGGGATGGAAATACCGGTTTGGCGATTCTGCACAGAAAGGGTTTGCAAACCGCTGAATCCACACGTGAGTTTAACTCTGTCAGTTGAATGCACACATTGACAACCATTTTGTTAGACAGCTCCGTTTTGGTTTTAGAAGCAGATATTTCGCTGTACAGCCTATGGTTCCATTCACTCGGGAATATCCCAACGCAGCTCCTAGAAGAAACGTGTTTCTGACTCGCTGAATCTCAACATAGATTCAACTCTCTTAGGTGAACGAACGCACAGCAGAGCAGTTTCAAGGAAACGTTTCTCCTGAGTTTTAGACGAAGTTTCCGGCGGTTTAGTACGTATGCCGGCATTGGGCTGGAAATACCGGTATTGGGATTCTGCACAGAAAGGGTTTGCAAACGGCTGAATCCACATGTGAGTTTAACACTGTCAGTTGAATGCACACATTGACAACCATTCAGTTAGATAGCTCCGTTTTGGTTTTAGAAGCAGATATTTCTCTGTACAGCCTATGGTCCCATTCACTCGGGAATATCCCAACGCAGCTCCTAGAAGAAACGTGTTTCTGACTCGCTGAATCTCAACATAGATACAACTCTCTTAGGTGAAAGAACGCACAGCAGAGCAGTTTCAAGGAAACGTTCCTGCTGAGTTTTTGACGAAGTTTCCGGCTGTTTAGTACGTATGCCGGCATTGGGCTGGAAATACCGGATTGGGGATTCTGCACAGAAAGGGTTTGCAAACCGCTGAATCCACACGTGAGTTTAACACTGTCAGTTGAATGCACACATTGACAACCATTCAGTTAGATAGCTCCGTTTTGGTTTTAGAAGCAGATATTTCTCTGTACAGCCTATGGTCCCATTCACTCGGGAATATCCCAACGCACCTCCTAGAAGAAACGTGTTTCTGACTCGCTGAATCTCAACATAGATTCAACTCTCTTAGGTGAACGAATGAACAGCAGAGCAGTTTCAAGGAAAAGTTTCTCCTGAGTTTTAGAAGAAGTTTCCGGCGGTTTAGTACGTATGCCGGCATTGGGCTGGAAATACCGGTATTGGGATTCTGCACAGAAACGGTTTGCAAACCGCTGAATCCACACGTCAGTTTAACTCTGTCAGTTGAATGCACACATTGACAACCATTCTGTTAGAAAGCTCCGTTTTGGTTTTAGAAGCAGATATTTCTCTGTACAGCCTATGATCCCATTCACTCGGGAATATCCCAACGCAGCTCCTAGAAGAAACGTGTTTCTGACTCGCTGAATCTCAACATGGATTCAACTCTCTTAGGTGAACGAATGCACAGCAGAGCAGTTTCAAGGAAACGTTTCTCCTGAGTTTTAGACGAAGTTTCCTGCGGTTTAGGAGGTGTGCCAGCATTGGGCTGGAAATACCGGTTTTGGGATTCTGCATAGAAACGGTTTGCAAACCGCTGAATCCACACGTGAGTTTAACTCTGTCAGTTGAATGCACACATTGACAACCATTCAGTTAGATAGCTCCGTTTTGGTTTTAGAAGCAGATATTTCTCTGTACAGCCTATGGTCCCATTCACTCGGGAATATCCCAACGCAGCTCCTAGAAGAAACGTGTTTCTGACTCGCTGAATCTCAACATAGATACAACTCTCTTAGGTGAAAGAACGCACAGCAGAGCAGTTTCAAGTAAACGTTCCTGCTGAGTTTTTGACGAAGTTTCCGGCTGTTTAGTACGTATGCCGGCATTGGGCTGGAAATACCGGTTTGGGGATTCTGCACAGAAAGGGTTTCCAAACCGCTGAATCCACACGTGAGTTTAACACTGTCAGTTGAATGCACACATTGACAACCATTCAGTTAGATAGCTCCGTTTTGGTTTTAGAAGCAGATATTTCTCTGTACAGCCTATGGTCCCATTCACTCGGGAATATCCCAACGCACCTCCTAGAAGAAACGTGTTTCTGACTCGCTGAATCTCAACATAGATTCAACTCTCTTAGGTGAACGAATGAACAGCAGAGCAGTTTCAAGGAAAAGTTTCTCCTGAGTTTTAGAAGAAGTTTCCGGCGGTTTAGTACGTATGCCGGCATTGGGCTGGAAATACCGGTATTGGGATTCTGCACAGAAACGGTTTGCAAACCGCTGAATCCACACATCAGTTTAAATCTGTCAGTTGAATGCACACATTGACAACCATTCTGTTAGATAGCTCCGTTTTGGTTTTAGAAGCAGATATTTCTCTGTACAGCCTATGGTCCCATTCACTCGGGAATATCCCAACGCAGCTCCTAGAAGAAACGTGTTTCTGACTCGCTGAATCTCAACATAGATTCAACTCTCTTAGGTGAACGAATGCACAGCAGAGCAGTTTCAAGGAAACGTTTCTCCTGAGTTTTAGACGAAGTTTCCTGCGGTTTAGGAGGTGTGCCGGCATTGGGCTGGAAATACCGGTTTTGGGATTCTGCATAGAAACGGTTTGCAAACCGCTGAATACACACGTGAGTTTAACTCTGTCAGTTGAATGCACACATTGACAACCATTCAGTTAGATAGTTCCGTTTTGGTTTTAGAAGCAGATATTTCTCTGTACAGCCTATGGTCCCATTCACTCGGGAATATCCCAACGCAGCTCCAAGAAGGAACGTGTTTCTGACTCGCTGAATCTCAACATAGTTTCAACTCTCTTAGGTGAACGAACGCACAGCAGAGCAGTTTCAAGGAAACGTTTCTCATGAGTTTTAGACGAAGTTTCCTGCGGTTTAGAACGTATGCCGGAATTGGGCTGGAAATACCGGTTTTGGGATTCTGCACAGAAAGGGTTTGCAAAACGCTGAATCCACAGGTGAGTTGAACTCTGTCAGTTGAATGCAAACTTTGACAACCATTCAGTTAGATACCTCCGTTAGTGTTTTAGAAGCAGGTATTTCTCTGTACAGCCTATGGTCCCTTTCACTCGGGAATATCCCAACGCAGCTCCTAGAAGAAACGTGTTTCTGACTCGCTGAATCTCAACATAGATTCAACTCTCTTAGGTGAACGAACGCACAGCAGAGCAGTTTCAAGGAAACGGTTCTCCTGAGTTTTAGACGAAGTTTCCTGCGGTTTAGGACGTATGCCGGCATTGGGCTGGAATTACCGGTTTTGGGATACTGCAAAGAAAGGGCTTGCAAACAGCTGAATCCACACGTGAGTTTAAATCTGTCAGCTTAATGTACACATTGACAACCATTCAGTTAGATAGCTCCGTTTTGGTTTTAGAAGCAGATATTTCTCTGTACAGCCTATGGTCCCATTCACTCGGGAATATCCCAACGCAGCTCCTAGAAGAAACATGTTTCTGACTCGCTGAATCTCAACATAGATTCAACTCTCTTAGGTGAACGAACGCACAGCTGAGCAGTTTCAAGGAAACGTTTCTCCTGAGTTTTAGACGAAGTTTCCGGCGGTTTAGTACGTATGCCGGCATTGGGCTGGAAATACCGGTATTGGGATTCTGCACAGAAAGGGTTTGCAAACCGCAGAATCCACACGTGAGTTTACCTCTGTCAGTTGAATGCACACATTGACAACCATTCAGTTAGATAGCTCCGTTTTGGTTTTAGAAGCAGATATTTCTCTGTACAGCCTATGGTCCCATTCACTCGGGAGTATCCCAACACAGCTCCTAGAAGAAACGTGTTTCTTGCTCGCTGAATCTCAACATAGATTCAACTCTCTTAGGTGAACGAACGAACAGCAGAGCACTTTCAAGGAAACGTTTTTCCTGAGTTTTAGACGAAGTTTCCTGAGGTTTAGTACGTATGACGGCATTGGGATGGAAATACCGGTTTGGCGATTCTGCACAGAAAGGGTTTGCAAACCGCTGAATCCACACGTGAGTTTAACTCTGTCAGTTGAATGCACACATTGACAACCATTTTGTTAGACAGCTCCGTTTTGGTTTTAGAAGCAGATATTTCGCTGTACAGCCTATGGTTCCATTCACTCGGGAATATCCCAACGCAGCTCCTAGAAGAAACGTGTTTCTGACTCGCTGAATCTCAACATAGATTCAACTCTCTTAGGTGAACGAACGCACAGCAGAGCAGTTTCAAGGAAACGTTTCTCCTGAGTTTTAGACGAAGTTTCCGGCGGTTTAGTACGTATGCCGGCATTGGGCTGGAAATACCGGTATTGGGATTCTGCACAGAAAGGGTTTGCAAACGGCTGAATCCACATGTGAGTTTAACACTGTCAGTTGAATGCACACATTGACAACCATTCAGTTAGATAGCTCCGTTTTGGTTTTAGAAGCAGATATTTCTCTGTACAGCCTATGGTCCCATTCACTCGGGAATATCCCAACGCAGCTCCTAGAAGAAACGTGTTTCTGACTCGCTGAATCTCAACATAGATACAACTCTCTTAGGTGAAAGAACGCACAGCAGAGCAGTTTCAAGGAAACGTTCCTGCTGAGTTTTTGACGAAGTTTCCGGCTGTTTAGTACGTATGCCGGCATTGGGCTGGAAATACCGGATTGGGGATTCTGCACAGAAAGGGTTTGCAAACCGCTGAATCCACACGTGAGTTTAACACTGTCAGTTGAATGCACACATTGACAACCATTCAGTTAGATAGCTCCGTTTTGGTTTTAGAAGCAGATATTTCTCTGTACAGCCTATGGTCCCATTCACTCGGGAATATCCCAACGCACCTCCTAGAAGAAACGTGTTTCTGACTCGCTGAATCTCAACATAGATTCAACTCTCTTAGGTGAACGAATGAACAGCAGAGCAGTTTCAAGGAAAAGTTTCTCCTGAGTTTTAGAAGAAGTTTCCGGCGGTTTAGTACGTATGCCGGCATTGGGCTGGAAATACCGGTATTGGGATTCTGCACAGAAACGGTTTGCAAACCGCTGAATCCACACGTCAGTTTAACTCTGTCAGTTGAATGCACACATTGACAACCATTCTGTTAGAAAGCTCCGTTTTGGTTTTAGAAGCAGATATTTCTCTGTACAGCCTATGATCCCATTCACTCGGGAATATCCCAACGCAGCTCCTAGAAGAAACGTGTTTCTGACTCGCTGAATCTCAACATGGATTCAACTCTCTTAGGTGAACGAATGCACAGCAGAGCAGTTTCAAGGAAACGTTTCTCCTGAGTTTTAGACGAAGTTTCCTGCGGTTTAGGAGGTGTGCCAGCATTGGGCTGGAAATACCGGTTTTGGGATTCTGCATAGAAACGGTTTGCAAACCGCTGAATCCACACGTGAGTTTAACTCTGTCAGTTGAATGCACACATTGACAACCATTCAGTTAGATAGTTCCGTTTTGGTTTTAGAAGCAGATATTTCTCTGTACAGCCTATGGTCCCATTCACTCGGGAATATCCCAACGCAGCTCCAAGAAGAAACGTGTTTCTGACTCGCTGAATCTCAACATAGTTTCAACTCTCTTAGGTGAACGAACGCACAGCAGAGCAGTTTCAAGGAAACGTTTCTCATGAGTTTTAGACGAAGTTTCCTGCGGTTTAGTACGTATGCCGGAATTGGGCTGGAAATACCGGTTTTGGGATTCTGCACAGAAAGGGTTTGCAAAACGCTGAATCCACAGGTGAGTTTAACTCTGTCAGTTGAATGCACACTTTGACAACCATTCAGTTAGATACCTCCGTTAGGGTTTTAGAAGCAGGTATTTCTCTGTACAGCCTATGGTCCCTTTCACTCGGGAATATCCCAACGCAGCTCCTAGAAGAAACGTGTTTCTGACACGCTGAATCTCAACATAGATTCAACTCTCTTAGGTGAACGAACGCACAGCAGAACAGTTTCAAGGAAACGTTTCTCATGAGTTTTAGGCGAAGTTTCCTGCGGTTTAGTACGTATGCCGGCATTGGGCTGGAAATACCGGTATTGGGATTCTGCACAGAAAGGGTTTGCAAACCGCTGAATCCACACGTGAGTTTAACTCTGTCAGTTGAATGCACACATTGGCAACCATTCAGTTAGATAGCTCCGTTTTGGTTTTAGAAGCAGATATTTCTCTGTACGGCCTATGGTCCCATTCACTCGGGAATATCCCAACACAGCTCCTAGAAGAAACGTGTTTCTCACTCGCTGAATCTCAACATAGATTCAACTCTCTTAGGTAAACGAACGCACAGCAGAGCAGTTTCAAGGAAACGTTTCTCCTGAGTTTTAGACGAAGTTTCCTGCGGTTTAGGACGTATGCCGGCATTGGGCTGGAAATACCGGTTTTGGGATTCTGCAAAGAAAGGGTTTGCAAACCGCTGAATCCACACGTGAGTTTAACTCTGTCATTTGAATGCACACATTGACAAGCATTCAGTTAGATAGCTCCGTTTTGGTTTTAGAAGCAGGTATTTCTCTGTACAGCCTATGGTCCCATTCACTCGGGAATATCCCAACACAGCTCCTAGAAGAAACGTGTTTCTCACTCGCTGAATCTCAACACAGATTCAACTCTCTTAGGTGAACGAACGCACAGCAGAGCAGTTTCAAGGAAACGTTTCTCCTGAGTTTTAGACGAAGTTTCCTGCGGTTTAGGACGTATGCCGGCATTGGGCTGGAAATACCGGTTTTGGGATACTGCAAAGAAAGGGCTTGCAAACCGCTGAATCCACACGTGAGTTTAAATCTGTCAGCTTAATGTACACATTGACAACCATTCAGTTAGATAGCTCCGTTTTAGTTTTAGAAGCAGATATTTCTCTGTACAGCCTATGGTCCCATTCACTCGGGAATATCCCAACGCAGCTCCTAGAAGAAACGTGTTTCTGACTCGCTGAATCTCAACATAGATTCAACTCTCTTAGGTGAACGAATGCACAGCAGAGCAGTTTCAAGGAAACGTTTCTCCTGAGTTTTAGACGAAGTTTCCTGCGGTTTAGTACGTATGCCGGCATTGGTCTGGAAATACCGGTTTTGGGATTCTGCACAGAAAGGTTTTGCAAACCGCTGAATCCACACGTGAGTTTAACTCTGTCAGTTGAATGCACACATTGACAACCATTCAGTTAGATAGCTCCATTTTGGTTTTAGAAGCAGATATTTCTCTGTACAGCCTATGGTCCCATTCACTCGGGAATATCCCAACGCAGCTCCTAGAAGAAACGTGTTTCTGACTCGCTGAATCTCAACATAGATTCAACTCTCTTAGGTGAACGAATGCACAGCAGAGCAGTTTCAAGGAAACGTTTCTCCTGAGTTTTAGACGAAGTTTCCTGCGGTTTAGGAGGTGTGCCAGCATTGGGCTGGAAATACCGGTTTTGGGATTCTGCATAGAAACGGTTTGCAAACCGCTGAATACACACGTGAGTTTAACTCTGTCAGTTGAATGCACACATTGACAACCATTCAGTTAGATAGTTCCGTTTTGGTTTTAGAAGCAGATATTTCTCTGTACAGCCTATGGTCCCATTCACTCGGGAATATCCCAACGCAGCTCCAAGAAGGAACGTGTTTCTGACTCGCTGAATCTCAACATAGTTTCAACTCTCTTAGGTGAACGAACGCACAGCAGAGCAGTTTCAAGGAAACGTTTCTCATGAGTTTTAGACGAAGTTTCCTGCGGTTTAGAACGTATGCCGGAATTGGGCTGGAAATACCGGTTTTGGGATTCTGCACAGAAAGGGTTTGCAAAACGCTGAATCCACAGGTGAGTTTAACTCTGTCAGTTGAATGCACACTTTGACAACCATTCAGTTAGATACCTCCGTTAGTGTTTTAGAAGCAGGTATTTCTCTGTACAGCCTATGGTCACTTTCACTCGGGAATATCCCAACGCAGCTCCTAGAAGAAACGTGTTTCTGACTCGCTGAATCTCAACATAGATTCAACTCTCTTAGGTGAACGAACGCACTGCAGAGCAGTTTCAAGGAAACGGTTCTCCTGAGTTTTAGACGAAGTTTCCTGCGGTTTAGGACGTATGCCGGCATTGGGCTGGAATTACCGGTTTTGGGATACTGCAAAGAAAGGGCTTGCAAACAGCTGAATCCACACGTGAGTTTAAATCTGTCAGCTTAATGTACACATTGACAACCATTCAGTTAGATAGCTCCGTTTTGGTTTTAGAAGCAGATATTTCTCTGTACAGCCTATGGTCCCATTCACTCGGGAATATCCCAACGCAGCTCCTAGAAGAAACATGTTTCTGACTCGCTGAATCTCAACATAGATTCAACTCTCTTAGGTGAACGAACGCACAGCAGAGCAGTTTCAAGGAAACGTTTCTCCTGAGTTTTAGACGAAGTTTCCGGCGGTTTAGTACGTATGCCGGCATTGGGCTGGAAATACCGGTATTGGGATTCTGCACAGAAAGGGTTTGCAAACCGCAGAATCCACACGTGAGTTTACCTCTGTCAGTTGAATGCACACATTGACAACCATTCAGTTAGATAGCTCCGTTTTGGTTTTAGAAGCAGATATTTCTCTGTACAGCCTATGGTCCCATTCACTCGGGAGTATCCCAACACAGCTCCTAGAAGAAACGTGTTTCTTGCTCGCTGAATCTCAACATAGATTCAACTCTCTTAGGTGAACGAACGAACAGCAGAGCACTTTCAAGGAAACGTTTTTCCTGAGTTTTAGACGAAGTTTCCTGAGGTTTAGTACGTATGACGGCATTGGGATGGAAATACCGGTTTGGCGATTCTGCACAGAAAGGGTTTGCAAACCGCTGAATCCACACGTGAGTTTAACTCTGTCAGTTGAATGCACACATTGACAACCATTTTGTTAGACAGCTCCGTTTTGGTTTTAGAAGCAGATATTTCGCTGTACAGCCTATGGTTCCATTCACTCGGGAATATCCCAACGCAGCTCCTAGAAGAAACGTGTTTCTGACTCGCTGAATCTCAACATAGATTCAACTCTCTTAGGTGAACGAACGCACAGCAGAGCAGTTTCAAGGAAACGTTTCTCCTGAGTTTTAGACGAAGTTTCCGGCGGTTTAGTACGTATGCCGGCATTGGGCTGGAAATACCGGTATTGGGATTCTGCACAGAAAGGGTTTGCAAACGGCTGAATCCACATGTGAGTTTAACACTGTCAGTTGAATGCACACATTGACAACCATTCAGTTAGATAGCTCCGTTTTGGTTTTAGAAGCAGATATTTCTCTGTACAGCCTATGGTCCCATTCACTCGGGAATATCCCAATGCAGCTCCTAGAAGAAACGTTTTTCTGACTCGCTGAATCTCAACATAGATACAACTCTCTTAGGTGAAAGAACGCACAGCAGAGCAGTTTCAAGGAAACGTTCCTGCTGAGTTTTTGACGAAGTTTCCGGCTGTTTAGTACGTATGCCGGCATTGGGCTGGAAATACCGGATTGGGGATTCTGCACAGAAAGGGTTTGCAAACCGCTGAATCCACACGTGAGTTTAACACTGTCAGTTGAATGCACACATTGACAACCATTCAGTTAGATAGCTCCGTTTTGGTTTTAGAAGCAGATATTTCTCTGTACAGCCTATGGTCCCATTCACTCGGGAATATCCCAACGCACCTCCTAGAAGAAACGTGTTTCTGACTCGCTGAATCTCAACATAGATTCAACTCTCTTAGGTGAACGAATGAACAGCAGAGCAGTTTCAAGGAAAAGTTTCTCCTGAGTTTTAGAAGAAGTTTCCGGCGGTTTAGTACGTATGCCGGCATTGGGCTGGAAATACCGGTATTGGGATTCTGCACAGAAACGGTTTGCAAACCGCTGAATCCACACGTCAGTTTAACTCTGTCAGTTGAATGCACACATTGACAACCATTCTGTTAGATAGCTCCGTTTTGGTTTTAGAAGCAGATATTTCTCTGTACAGCCTATGATCCCATTCACTCGGGAATATCCCAACGCAGCTCCTAGAAGAAACGTGTTTCTGACTCGCTGAATCTCAACATGGATTCAACTCTCTTAGGTGAACGAATGCACAGCAGAGCAGTTTCAAGGAAACGTTTCTCCTGAGTTTTAGACGAAGTTTCCTGCGGTTTAGGAGGTGTGCCAGCATTGGGCTGGAAATACCGGTTTTGGGATTCTGCATAGAAACGGTTTGCAAACCGCTGAATCCACACGTGAGTTTAACTCTGTCAGTTGAATGCACACATTGACAACCATTCAGTTAGATAGTTCCGTTTTGGTTTTAGAAGCAGATATTTCTCTGTACAGCCTATGGTCCCATTCACTCGGGAATATCCCAACGCAGCTCCAAGAAGAAACGTGTTTCTGACTCGCTGAATCTCAACATAGTTTCAACTCTCTTAGGTGAACGAACGCACAGCAGAGCAGTTTCAAGGAAACGTTTCTCATGAGTTTTAGACGAAGTTTCCTGCGGTTTAGTACGTATGCCGGAATTGGGCTGGAAATACCGGTTTTGGGATTCTGCACAGAAAGGGTTTGCAAAACGCTGAATCCACAGGTGAGTTTAACTCTGTCAGTTGAATGCACACTTTGACAACCATTCAGTTAGATACCTCCGTTAGGGTTTTAGAAGCAGGTATTTCTCTGTACAGCCTATGGTCCCTTTCACTCGGGAATATCCCAACGCAGCTCCTAGAAGAAACGTGTTTCTGACACGCTGAATCTCAACATAGATTCAACTCTCTTAGGTGAACGAACGCACAGCAGAACAGTTTCAAGGAAACGTTTCTCATGAGTTTTAGGCGAAGTTTCCTGCGGTTTAGTACGTATGCCGGCATTGGGCTGGAAATACCGGTATTGGGATTCTGCACAGAAAGGGTTTGCAAACCGCTGAATCCACACGTGAGTTTAACTCTGTCAGTTGAATGCACACATTGGCAACCATTCAGTTAGATAGCTCCGTTTTGGTTTTAGAAGCAGATATTTCTCTGTACGGCCTATGGTCCCATTCACTCGGGAATATCCCAACACAGCTCCTAGAAGAAACGTGTTTCTCACTCGCTGAATCTCAACATAGATTCAACTCTCTTAGGTAAACGAACGCACAGCAGAGCAGTTTCAAGGAAACGTTTCTCCTGAGTTTTAGACGAAGTTTCCTGCGGTTTAGGACGTATGCCGGCATTGGGCTGGAAATACCGGTTTTGGGATTCTGCAAAGAAAGGGTTTGCAAACCGCTGAATCCACACGTGAGTTTAACTCTGTCATTTGAATGCACACATTGACAAGCATTCAGTTAGATAGCTCCGTTTTGGTTTTAGAAGCAGATATTTCTCTGTACAGCCTATGGTCCCATTCACTCGGGAATATCCCAACACAGCTCCTAGAAGAAACGTGTTTCTCACTCGCTGAATCTCAACACAGATTCAACTCTCTTAGGTGAACGAACGCACAGCAGAGCAGTTTCAAGGAAACGTTTCTCCTGAGTTTTAGACGAAGTTTCCTGCGGTTTAGGACGTATGCCGGCATTGGGCTGGAAATACCGGTTTTGGGATACTGCAAAGAAAGGGCTTGCAAACCGCTGAATCCACACGTGAGTTTAAATCTGTCAGCTTAATGTACACATTGACAACCATTCAGTTAGATAGCTCCGTTTTAGTTTTAGAAGCAGATATTTCTCTGTACAGCCTATGGTCCCATTCACTCGGGAATATCCCAACGCAGCTCCTAGAAGAAACGTGTTTCTGACTCGCTGAATCTCAACATAGATTCAACTCTCTTAGGTGAACGAATGCACAGCAGAGCAGTTTCAAGGAAACGTTTCTCCTGAGTTTTAGACGAAGTTTCCTGCGGTTTAGTACGTATGCCGGCATTGGTCTGGAAATACCGGTTTTGGGATTGTGCACAGAAAGGTTTTGCAAACCGCTGAATCCACACGTGAGTTTAACTCTGTCAGTTGAATGCACACATTGACAACCATTCAGTTAGATAGCTCCATTTTGGTTTTAGAAGCAGATATTTCTCTGTACAGCCTATGGTCCCATTCACTCGGGAATATCCCAACGCAGCTCCTAGAAGAAACGTGTTTCTGACTCGCTGAATCTCAACATAGATTCAACTCTCTTAGGTGAACGAATGCACAGCAGAGCAGTTTCAAGGAAACGTTCCTGCTGAGTTTTAGACGAAGTTTCCTGCGGTTTAGTACGTATGCCGGCATTGGTCTGGAAATACCGGTTTTGGGATTCTGCACAGAAAGGTTTTGCAAACCGCTGAATCCACACGTGAGTTTAACTCTGTCAGGTGAATGCACACATTGACAACCATTCAGTTAGATAGCTCCGTTTTGGTTTTAGAAGCAGATATTTCTCTGTACAGCCTATGGTCCCATTCACTCGGGAATATCCCAACGCAGCTCCTAGAAGAAAGGTGTTTCTGACTCGCTGAATCTCAACATAGATTCAACTCTCTTAGGTGAACGAATGCACAGCAGAGCAGTTTCAAGGAAACGTTCCTGCTGAGTTTTAGACGAAGTTTCCGGCTGTTTAGTACGTATGCCGGCATTGGGCTGGAAATACCGGTTTGGGGATTCTGCACAGAAAGGGTTTGCAAACCACTGAATCCACACGTGAGTTTAACACTGTCAGTTGAATGCACACATTGACAACCATTCAGTTAGATAGCTCCGTTTTGGTTTTAGAAGCAGATATTTCTCTGTACAGCCTATGGTCCCATTCACTCGGGAATATCCCAACGCACCTCCTAGAAGAAACGTGTTTCTGACTCGCTGAATCTCAACATAGATTCAACTCTCTTAGGTGAACGAATGAACAGCAGAGCAGTTTCAAGGAAAAGTTTCTCCTGAGTTTTAGACGAAGTTTCCGGCGTTTTAGTACGTATGCCGGCATTGGGCTGGAAATACCGGTATTGGGATTCTGCACAGAAACGGTTTGCAAACCGCTGAATCCACACGTCAGTTTAACTCTGTCAGTTGAATGCACACATTGACAACCTTTCAGTTAGATAGCTCCGTTTTGGTTTTAGAAGCAGATATTTCTCTGTACAGCCTATGGTCCCATTCACTCGGGAATATCCCAACGCAGCTCCTAGAATAAACGTGTTTCTGACTCGCTGAATCTCAACATAGATACAACTCTCTTAGGTGAACGAACGCACAGCAGAGCAGTTTCAAGGAAACGTTTCTCCTGAGTTTTAGACGAAGTTTCCGGCCGTTTAGTACCTATGCCGGCATTGGGATGGAAATACCGGTTTTGCGATTCTGCACAGAAAGGGTTTGCAAACCGCTGAATCCACACGTGAGTTTAACTCTGTCAGTTGAATGCACACATTGACAACCATTCTGTTAGATAGCTCCGTTTTGGTTTTAGAAGCAGATATTTCTCTGTACAGCCTATGGTCCCATTCACTCGGGAATATCCCAACACAGCTCCTAGAAGAAACGTGTTTCTCACTCGCTGAATCTCAACACAGATTCAACTCTCTTAGGTGAACGAACGCACAGCAGAGCAGTTTCAAGGAAACGTTTCTCCTGAGTTTTAGACGAAGTTTCCTGCGGTTTAGGACGTATGCCGGCATTGGGCTGGAAATACCGGTTTTGGGATACTGCAAAGAAAGGGCTTGCAAACCGCTGAATCCACACGTGAGTTTAAATCTGTCAGCTTAATGTACACATTGACAACCATTCAGTTAGATAGCTCCGTTTTGGTTTTAGAAGCAGATATTTCTCTGTACAGCCTATGGTCCCATTCACTCGGGAATATCCCAACGCACCTCCTAGAAGAAACGTGTTTCTGACTCGCTGAATCTCAACATAGATTCAACTCTCTTAGGTGAACGAATGCACAGCAGAGCAGTTTCAAGGAAACGTTTCTCCTGAGTTTTAGACGAAGTTTCCTGCGGTTTAGTACGTATGCCGGCATTGGTCTGGAAATACCGGTTTTGGGATTGTGCACAGAAAGGTTTTGCAAACCGCTGAATCCACACGTGAGTTTAACTCTGTCAGTTGAATGCACACATTGACAACCATTCAGTTAGATAGCTCCATTTTGGTTTTAGAAGCAGATATTTCTCTGTACAGCCTATGGTCCCATTCACTCGGGAATATCCCAACGCAGCTCCTAGAAGAAACGTGTTTCTGACTCGCTGAATCTCAACATAGATTCAACTCTCTTAGGTGAACGAATGCACAGCAGAGCAGTTTCAAGGAAACGTTCCTGCTGAGTTTTAGACGAAGTTTCCTGCGGTTTAGTACGTATGCCGGCATTGGTCTGGAAATACCGGTTTTGGGATTCTGCACAGAAAGGTTTTGCAAACCGCTGAATCCACACGTGAGTTTAACTCTGTCAGGTGAATGCACACATTGACAACCATTCAGTTAGATAGCTCCGTTTTGGTTTTAGAAGCAGATATTTCTCTGTACAGCCTATGGTCCCATTCACTCGGGAATATCCCAACGCAGCTCCTAGAAGAAAGGTGTTTCTGACTCGCTGAATCTCAACATAGATTCAACTCTCTTAGGTGAACGAATGCACAGCAGAGCAGTTTCAAGGAAACGTTCCTGCTGAGTTTTAGACGAAGTTTCCGGCTGTTTAGTACGTATGCCGGCATTGGGCTGGAAATACCGGTTTGGGGATTCTGCAAAGAAAGGGTTTGCAAACCACTGAATCCACACGTGAGTTTAACACTGTCAGTTGAATGCACACATTGACAACCATTCAGTTAGATAGCTCCGTTTTGGTTTTAGAAGCAGATATTTCTCTGTACAGCCTATGGTCCCATTCACTCGGGAATATCCCAACGCAGCTCCTAGAATAAACGTGTTTCTGACTCGCTGAATCTCAACATAGATACAACTCTCTTAGGTGAACGAACGCACAGCAGAGCAGTTTCAAGGAAACGTTTCTGCTGAGTTTTAGACGAAGTTTCCGGGTGTTTAGTACGTATGCCGGCATTGGGCTGGAAATACCGCTATGGGGATTCTGCACAGAAAGGATTTGCAAACCGCTGAATCCACACGTGAGTTTAACACTGTCAGTTGAATGCACACATTTACAAGCATTCAGTTAGATAGCTCCGTTTTGGTTTTAGAAGCAGATATTTCTCTGTACAGCCTATGGTCCCATTCACTCGGGAATATCCCAACACAGCTCCTAGAAGAAACGTGTTTCTCACTCGCTGAATCTCAACACAGATTCAACTCTCTTAGGTGAACGAACGCACAGCAGAGCAGTTTCAAGGAAACGTTTCTCCTGAGTTTTAGACGAAGTTTCCTGCGTTTTAGGACGATTGCCGGCATTGGGCTGGAAATACCGGTTTTGGGATACTGCAAAGAAAGGGCTTGCAAACCGCTGAATCCACACGAGAGTTTAAATCTGTCAGCTTAATGTACACATTGACAGCCATTCAGTTAGATCGCTCCGTTTTGGTTTTAGAAGCAGATATTTCTCTGTACAGCCTATGGTCCCATTCACTCGGGAATATCCCAACGCAGCTCCTAGAAGAAACGTGTTTCTGACTCGCTGAATCTCAACATAGATTCAACTCTCTTAGGTGAACGAATGCACAGCAGAGCAGTTTCAAGGAAACGTTTCTCCTGAGTTTTAGACGAAGTTTCCTGCGGTTTAGTACGTATGCCGGCATTGGTCTGGAAATACCGGTTTTGGGATTCTGCACAGAAAGGTTTTGCAAACCGCTGAATCCACACGTGAGTTTAACTCTGTCAGTTGAATGCACACATTGACAACCATTCAGTTAGATAGCTCCATTTTGGATTTAGAAGCAGATATTTCTCTGTACAGCCTATGGTCCCATTCACTCGGGAATATCCCAACGCAGCTCCTAGAAGAAAGGTGTTTCTGACTCGCTGAATCTCAACATAGATTCAACTCTCTTAGGTGAACGAACGCACAGCAGAACAGTTTCAAGGAAACGTTTCTCCTGAGTTTTAGACGAAGTTTCCGGCCGTTTAGTACCTATGCCGGCATTGGGATGGAAATACCGGTTTTGCGATTCTGCACAGAAAGGGTTTGCAAAACGCTGAATCCACACGTGAGTTTAGCTCTGTCAGTTGAATGCACACATTGACAACCATTCAGTTAGATAGCTCCGTTTTGGTTTTAGAAGGAGATATTTCTCTGTACAGTCTATGGTCCCATTCACTCGGGAATATCCCAACACAGCTCCTAGAAGAAACGTGTTTCTCACTCGCTGAATCTCAACACAGATTCATCTCTCTTAGGTGAACGAAGGCACAGCAGAGCAGTTTCAAGGAAACGTTTCTCCTGAGTTTTAGACGAAGTTTCCTGCGGTTTAGGACGTATGCCGGCATTGGGCTGGAAATACCGGTTTTGGGATACTGCAAAGAAAGGGCTTGCAAACCGCTGAATCCACACGTGAGTTTAAATCTGTCAGCTTAATGTACACATTGACAACCATTCAGTTAGATAGCTCCGTTTTGGTTTTAGAAGCAGATATTTCTCTGTACAGCCTATGGTCCCATTCACTCGGGAATATCCCAACGCAGCTCCTAGAAGAAACGTGTTTCTGACTCGCTGAATCTCAACATAGATTCAACTCTCTTAGGTGAACGAATGCACAGCAGAGCAGTTTCAAGGAAACGTTTCTCCTGAGTTTTAGACGAAGTTTCCTGCGGTTTAGTACGTATGCCGGCATTGGGCTGGAAATACCGGTTTTGGGATTCTGCACAGAAAGGTTTTGCAAACCGCTGAATCCACACGTGAGTTTAACTCTGTCAGTTGAATGCACACATTGACAACCATTCAGTTAGATAGCTCCATTTTGGTTTTAGAAGCAGATATTTCTCTGTACAGCCTATGGTCCCATTCACTCGGGAATATCCCAACGCAGCTCCTAGAAGAAACGTGTTTCTGACTCCCTGAATCTCAACATAGATTCAACTCTCTTAGGTGAACGAATGCACAGCAGAGCAGTTTCAAGGAAACGTTTCTCCTGAGTTTTAGACGAAGTTTCCTGCGGTTTAGTACGTATGCCGGCATTGGGCTGGAAATACCGGTTTTGGGATTCTGCACAGAAAGGTTTTGCAAACCGCTGAATCCACACGTGAGTTTAACTCTGTCAGTTGAATGCACACATTGACAACCATTCAGTTAGATAGCTCCGTTTTGGTTTTAGAAGCAGATATTTCTCTGTACAGCCTATGGTCCCATTCACTCGGGAATATCCCAACGCAGCTCCTAGAAGAAAGGTGTTTCTGACTCGCTGAATCTCAACATAGATTCAACTCTCTTAGGTGAACGAATGCACAGCAGAGCAGTTTCAAGGAAACGTTTCTCATGAGTTCTAGACGAAGTTTCCTGCGGTTTAGTACGTATGACGGCATTGGGCTGGAAATACCGGATTTGGGATTCTGCATAGAAAGGGTTTGCAAACCGCTGAATCCACACGTGAGTTTAACTCTGTCATTTGAATGCACACATTGACAAGCATTCAGTTATATAGCTCCGTTTTGGTTTTAGAAGCAGATATTTCTCTGTACAGCCTATGGTCCCATTCACTCGGGAATATCCCAACGCAGCTCGTAGAAGAAACGTGTTTCTGACTCGCTGAATCTCAACATAGATTCAACTCTCTTAGGTGAACGAACGCACAGCAGAGCAGTTTCAAGGAAACGTTTCTCCTGAGTTTTAGACGAAGTTTCCTGCGGTTTAGTACGTATGCCGGTATTGGGCTGGAAATACCGGTTTTGGGATTCTGCATAGAAAGGGTTTGCAAACCGCTGAATCCACACGTCAGTTTAACTCTGTCAGTTGAATGCACACATTGACAACCATTCGGTTAGATAGCTCCGTTTTGGTTTTAGAAGCTGATATTTCTCTATACATCCTTTGGTCCCATTCACTCAGGAATATCCCAACACAGCTCCTGGAAGAAACGTGTTTCTGACTCGCTGAATCTCAACATAGATTCAACTCTCTTAGGTGAACGAACGCACAGCAGAGCAGTTTCAAGGAAACGTTTCTCCTGAGTTTTAGACGAAGTTTCCGGCGGTTTAGTACGTATGCCGGCATTGGGCTGGAAATACCGGTATTGGGATTCTGCACAGAAAGGGTTTGCAAACCGCTGAATCCACACGTGAGTTTACCTCTGTCAGTTGAATGCACACATTGACAACCATTCAGTTAGATAGCTCCGTTTTGGTTTTAGAAGCAGATATTTCTCTGTACAGCCGATGGTCCCATTCACTCGGGAGTATCCCAACACAGCTCCTACAAGAAACGTGTTTCTTGCTCGCTGAATCTCAACATAGATTCAACTCTCTTAGGTGAACGAATGAACAGCAGAGCACTTTCAAGGAAACGTTTTTCCTGAGTTTTAGACGAAGTTTCCTGAGGTTTAGTACGTATGACGGCATTGGGATGGAAATACCGGTTTGGCGATTCTGCACAGAAAGGGTTTGCAAACCGCTGAATCCACACGTGAGTTTAACTCTGTCAGTTGAATGCACACATTGACAACCATTTTGTTAGACAGCTCCGTTTTGGTTTTAGAAGCAGATATTTCGCTGTACAGCCTATGGTTCCATTCACTCGGGAATATCCCAACGCAGCTCCTAGAAGAAACGTGTTTCTGACTCGCTGAATCTCAACATAGATTCAACTCTCTTAGGTGAACGAACGCACAGCAGAGCAGTTTCAAGGAAACGTTTCTCCTGAGTTTTAGACGAAGTTTCCGGCGGTTTAGTACGTATGCCGGCATTGGGCTGGAAATACCGGTATTGGGATTCTGCACAGAAAGGGTTTGCAAACCGCTGAATCCACACGTCAGTTTAACTCTGTCAGTTGAATGCACACATTGACAACCATTCAGTTAGATAGCTCCGTTTTGGTTTTAGAAGCAGATATTTCTCTGTACAGCATATGGTCCCATTCACTCGGGAATATCCCAACGCCCCTCCTAGAAGAAACGTGTTTCTGACTCGCTGAATCTCAACATAGATACAACTCTCTTAGGTGAACGAACGCACAGCAGAGCAGTTTCAAGGAAACGTTTCTGCTGAGTTTTAGACGAAGTTTCCGGCGGTTTAGTACGTATGCCAGCATTGGGCTGGAAATACCGGATTTGGGATTCTGCACAGAAAGGGTTTGCAAACGGCTGAATCCACATGTGAGTTTAACACTGTCAGTTGAATGCACACATTGACAACCATTCAGTTAGATAGCTCCGTTTTGGTTTTAGAAGCAGATATTTCTCTGTACAGCCTATGGTCCCATTCACTCGGGAATATCCCAACGCAGCTCCTAGAAGAAACGTGTTTCTGACTCGCTGAATCTCAACATAGATACAACTCTCTTAGGTGAAAGAACGCACAGCAGAGCAGTTTCAAGGAAACGTTCCTGCTGAGTTTTTGACGAAGTTTCCGGCTGTTTAGTACGTATGCCGGCATTGGGCTGGAAATACCGGTTTGGGGATTCTGCACAGAAAGGGTTTGCAAACCGCTGAATCCACACGTGAGTTTAACACTGTCAGTTGAATGCACACATTGGCAACCATTCAGTTAGATAGCTCCGTTTTGGTTTTAGAAGCAGATATTTCTCTGTACAGCCTATGGTCCCATTCACTCGGGAATATCCCAACGCACCTCCTAGAAGAAACGTGTTTCTGACTCGCTGAATCTCAACATAGATTCAACTCTCTTAGGTGAACGAATGAACAGCAGAGCAGTTTCAAGGAAAAGTTTCTCCTGAGTTTTAGAAGAAGTTTCCTGCGGTTTAGGAGGTGTGCCAGCATTGGGCTGGAAATACCGGTTTTGGGATTCTGCATAGAAACGGTTTGCAAACCGCTGAATCCACACGTGAGTTTAACTCTGTCAGTTGAATGCACACATTGACAACCATTCAGTTAGATAGTTCCGTTTTGGTTTTAGAAGCAGATATTTCTCTGTACAGCCTATGGTCCCATTCACTCGGGAATATCCCAACGCAGCTCCAAGAAGAAACGTGTTTCTGACTCGCTGAATCTCAACATAGTTTCAACTCACTTAGGTGAACGAACGCACAGCAGAGCAGTTTCAAGGAAACGTTTCTCATGAGTTTTAGACGAAGTTTCCTGCGGTTTAGTACGTATGCCGGAATTGGGCTGGAAATACCGGTTTTGGGATTCTGCACAGAAAGGGTTTGCAAAACGCTGAATCCACAGGTGAGTTTAACTCTGTCAGTTGAATGCACACTTTGACAACCATTCAGTTAGATACCTCCGTTAGGGTTTTAGAAGCAGGTATTTCTCTGTACAGCCTATGGTCCCTTTCACTCGGGAATATCCCAACGCAGCTCCTAGAAGAAACGTGTTTCTGACACGCTGAATCTCAACATAGATTCAACTCTCTTAGGTGAACGAACGCACAGCAGAACAGTTTCAAGGAAACGTTTCTCATGAGTTTTAGGCGAAGTTTCCTGCGGTTTAGTACGTATGCCGGCATTGGGCTGGAAATACCGGTATTGGGATTCTGCACAGAAAGGGTTTGCAAACCGCTGAATCCACACGTGAGTTTAACTCTGTCAGTTGAATGCACACATTGGCAACCATTCAGTTAGATAGCTCCGTTTTGGTTTTAGAAGCAGATATTTCTCTGTACGGCCTATGGTCCCATTCACTCGGGAATATCCCAACACAGCTCCTAGAAGAAACGTGTTTCTCACTCGCTGAATCTCAACATAGATTCAACTCTCTTAGGTAAACGAACGCACAGCAGAGCAGTTTCAAGGAAACGATTCTCCTGAGTTTTAGACGAAGTTTCCTGCGGTTTAGGACGTATGCCGGCATTGGGCTGGAAATACCGGTTTTGGGATTCTGCAAAGAAAGGGTTTGCAAACCGCTGAAACCACACGTGAGTTTAACTCTGTCATTTGAATGCACACATTGACAAGCATTCAGTTAGATAGCTCCGTTTTGGTTTTAGAAGCAGATATTTCTCTGTACAGCCTATGGTCCCATTCACTCGGGAATATCCCAACACAGCTCCTAGAAGAAACGTGTTTCTCACTCGCTGAATCTCAACACAGATTCAACTCTCTTAGGTGAACGAACGCACAGCAGAGCAGTTTCAAGGAAACGTTTCTCCTGAGTTTTAGACGAAGTTTCCTGCGGTTTAGGACGTATGCCGGCATTGGGCTGGAAATACCGGTTTTGGGATACTGCAAAGAAAGGGCTTGCAAACCGCTGAATCCACACGTGAGTTTAAATCTGTCAGCTTAATGTACACATTGACAACCATTCAGTTAGATAGCTCCGTTTTGGTTTTAGAAGCAGATATTTCTCTGTACAGCCTATGGTCCCATTCACTCGGGAATATCCCAACGCACCTCCTAGAAGAAACGTGTTTCTGACTCGCTGAATCTCAACATAGATTCAACTCTCTTAGGTGAACGAATGCACAGCAGAGCAGTTTCAAGGAAACGTTTCTCCTGAGTTTTAGACGAAGTTTCCTGCGGTTTAGTACGTATGCCGGCATTGGTCTGGAAATACCGGTTTTGGGATTCTGCACAGAAAGGTTTTGCAAACCGCTGAATCCACACGTGAGTTTAACTCTGTCAGTTGAATGCACACATTGACAACCATTCAGTTAGATAGCTCCATTTTGGTTTTAGAAGCAGATATTTCTCTGTACCGCCTATGGTCCCATTCACTCGGGAATATCCCAACGCAGCTCCTAGAAGAAACGTGTTTCTGACTCGCTGAATCTCAACATAGATTCAACTCTCTTAGGTGAACGAATGCACAGCAGAGCAGTTTCAAGGAAACGTTTCTCCTGAGTTTTAGACGAAGTTTCCTGCGGTTTAGTACGTATGCCGGCATTGGTCTGGAAATACCGGTTTTGGGATTCTGCACAGAAAGGTTTTGCAAACCGCTGAATCCACACGTGAGTTTAACTCTGTCAGGTGAATGCACACATTGACAACCATTCAGTTAGATAGCTCCGTTTTGGTTTTAGAAGCAGATATTTCTCTGTACAGCCTATGGTCCCATTCACTCGGGAATATCCCAACGCAGCTCCTAGAAGAAAGGTGTTTCTGACTCGCTGAATCTCAACATAGATTCAACTCTCTTAGGTGAACGAATGCACAGCAGAGCAGTTTCAAGGAAACGTTCCTGCTGAGTTTTAGACGAAGTTTCCGGCTGTTTAGTACGTATGCCGGCATTGGGCTGGAAATACCGGTTTGGGGATTCTGCACAGAAAGGGTTTGCAAACCACTGAATCCACACGTGAGTTTAACACTGTCAGTTGAATGCACACATTGACAACCATTCAGTTAGATAGCTCCGTTTTGGTTTTAGAAGCAGATATTTCTCTGTACAGCCTATGGTCCCATTCACTCGGGAATATCCCAACGCACCTCCTAGAAGACACGTGTTTCTGACTCGCTGAATCTCAACATAGATTCAACTCTCTTAGGTGAACGAATGAACAGCAGAGCAGTTTCAAGGAAAAGTATCTCCTGAGTTTTAGACGAAGTTTCCGGCGTTTTAGTACGTATGCCGGCATTGGGCTGGAAATACCGGTATTGGGATTCTGCACAGAAACGGTTTGCAAACCGCTGAATCCACACGTGAGTTTAACTCTGTCAGTTGAATGCACACATTGACAACCATTCAGTTAGATAGCTCCGTTTTGGTTTTAGAAGCAGATATTTCTCTGTACAGCCTATGGTCCCATTCACTCGGGAATATCCCAACGCAGCTCCTAGAATAAACGTGTTTCTGACTCGCTGAATCTCAACATAGATACAACTCTCTTAGGTGAACGAACGCACAGCAGAGCAGTTTCAAGGAAACGTTTCTCCTGAGTTTTAGACGAAGTTTCCGGCCGTTTAGTACCTATGCCGGCATTGGGATGGAAATACCGGTTTTGCGATTCTGCACAGAAAGGGTTTGCAAACCGCTGAATCCACACGTGAGTTTAACTCTGTCAGTTGAATGCACACATTGACAACCATTCTGTTAGATAGCTCCGTTTTGGTTTTAGAAGCAGATATTTCTCTGTACAGCCTATGGTCCCATTCACTCGGGAATATCCCAACACAGCTCCTAGAAGAAACGTGTTTCTCACTCGCTGAATCTCAACACAGATTCAACTCTCTTAGGTGAACGAACGCACAGCAGAGCAGTTTCAAGGAAACGTTTCTCCTGAGTTTTAGACGAAGTTTCCTGCGGTTTAGGACGTATGCCGGCATTGGGCTGGAAATACCGGTTTTGGGATACTGCAAAGAAAGGGCTTGCAAACCGCTGAATCCACACGTGAGTTTAAATCTGTCAGCTTAATGTACACATTGACAACCATTCAGTTAGATAGCTCCGTTTTGGTTTTAGAAGCAGATATTTCTCTGTACAGCCTATGGTCCCATTCACTCGGGAATATCCCAACGCACCTCCTAGAAGAAACGTGTTTCTGACTCGCTGAATCTCAACATAGATTCAACTCTCTTAGGTGAACGAATGCACAGCAGAGCAGTTTCAAGGAAACGTTTCTCCTGAGTTTTAGACGAAGTTTCCTGCGGTTTAGTACGTATGCCGGCATTGGTCTGGAAATACCGGTTTTGGGATTCTGCACAGAAAGGTTTTGCAAACCGCTGAATCCACACGTGAGTTTAACTCTGTCAGTTGAATGCACACATTGACAACCATTCAGTTAGATAGCTCCATTTTGGTTTTAGAAGCAGATATTTCTCTGTACAGCCTATGGTCCCATTCACTCGGGTATATCCCAACGCAGCTCCTAGAAGAAACGTGTTTCTGACTCGCTGAATCTCAACATAGATTCAACTCTCTTAGGTGAACGAATGCACAGCAGAGCAGTTTCAAGGAAACGTTTCTCCTGAGTTTTAGACGAAGTTTCCTGCGGTTTAGTACGTATGCCGGCATTGGTCTGGAAATACCGGTTTTGGGATTCTGCACAGAAAGGTTTTGCAAACCGCTGAAACCACACGTGAGTTTAACTCTGTCAGGTGAATGCACACATTGACAACCATTCAGTTAGATAGCTCCGTTTTGGTTTTAGAAGCAGATATTTCTCTGTACAGCCTATGGTCCCATTCACTCGGGAATATCCCAACGCAGCTCCTAGAAGAAAGGTGTTTCTGACTCGCTGAATCTCAACATAGATTCAACTCTCTTAGGTGAACGAATGCACAGCAGAGCAGTTTCAAGGAAACGTTCCTGCTGAGTTTTAGACGAAGTTTCCGGCTGTTTAGTACGTATGCCGGCATTGGGCTGGAAATACCGGTTTGGGGATTCTGCACAGAAAGGGTTTGCAAACCACTGAATCCACACGTGAGTTTAACACTGTCAGTTGAATGCACACATTGACAACCATTCAGTTAGATAGCTCCGTTTTGGTTTTAGAAGCAGATATTTCTCTGTACAGCCTATGGTCCCATTCACTCGGGAATATCCCAATGCAGCTCCTAGAATAAACGTGTTTCTGACTCGCTGAATCTCAACATAGATACAACTCTCTTAGGTGAACGAACGCACAGCAGAGCAGTTTCAAGGAAACGTTTCTGCTGAGTTTTAGACGAAGTTTCCGGGTGTTTAGTACGTATGCCGGCATTGGGCTGGAAATACCGCTATGGGGATTCTGCACAGAAAGGGTTTGCAAACCGCTGAATCCACACGTGAGTTTAACACTGTCAGTTGAATGCACACATTTACAAGCATTCAGTTAGATAGCTCCGTTTTGGTTTTAGAAGCAGATATTTCTCTGTACAGCCTATGGTCCCATTCACTCGGGAATATCCCAACACAGCTCCTAGAAGAAACGTGTTTCTCACTCGCTGAATCTCAACACAGATTCAACTATCTTAGGTGAACGAACGCACAGCAGAGCAGTTTCAAGGAAACGTTTCTCCTGAGTTTTAGACGAAGTTTCCTGCGGTTTAGGACGAATGCCGGCATTGGGCTGGAAATACCGGTTTTGGGATACTGCAAAGAAAGGGCTTGCAAACCGCTGAATCCACACGAGAGTTTAAATCTGTCAGCTTAATGTACACATTGACAACCATTCAGTTAGATCGCTCCGTTTTGGTTTTAGAAGCAGATATTTCTCTGTACAGCCTATGGTCCCATTCACTCGGGAATATCCCAACGCAGCTCCTAGAAGAAACGTGTTTCTGACTCGCTGAATCTCAACATAGATTCAACTCTCTTAGGTGAACGAATGCACAGCAGAGCAGTTTCAAGGAAACGTTTCTCCTGAGTTTTAGACGAAGTTTCCTGCGGTTTAGTACGTATGCCGGCATTGGGCTGGAAATACCGGTTTTGGGATTCTGCACAGAAAGGTTTTGCAAACCGCTGAATCCACACGTGAGTTTAACTCTGTCAGTTGAATGCACACATTGACAACCATTCAGTTAGATAGCTCCATTTTGGTTTTAGAAGCAGATATTTCTCTGTACAGCCTATGGTCCCATTCACTCGGGAATATCCCAACGCAGCTCCTAGAAGAAACGTGTTTCTGACTCGCTGAATCTCAACATAGATTCAACTCTCTTAGGTGAACGAACGCACAGCAGAACAGTTTCAAGGAAACGTTTCTCCTGAGTTTTAGACGAAGTTTCCGGCCGTTTAGTACCTATGCCGGCATTGGGATGGAAATACCGGTTTTGCGATTCTGCACAGAAAGGGTTTGCAAAACGCTGAATCCACACGTGAGTTTAACTCTGTCAGTTGAATGCACACATTGACAACCATTCAGTTAGATAGCTCCGTTTTGGTTTTAGAAGGAGATATTTCTCTGTACAGTCTATGGTCCCATTCACTCGGGAATATCCCAACACAGCTCCTAGAAGAAACGTGTTTCTCACTCGCTGAATCTCAACACAGATTCATCTCTCTTAGGTGAACGAAGGCACAGCAGAGCAGTTTCAAGGAAACGTTTCTCCTGAGTTTTAGACGAAGTTTCCTGCGGTTTAGGACGTATGCCGGCATTGGGCTGGAAATACCGGTTTTGGGATACTGCAAAGAAAGGGCTTGCAAACCGCTGAATCCACACGTGAGTTTAAATCTGTCAGCTTAATGTACACATTGACAACCATTCAGTTAGATAGCTCCGTTTTGGTTTTAGAAGCAGATATTTCTCTGTACAGCCTATGGTCCCATTCACTCGGGAATATCCCAACGCAGCTCCTAGAAGAAACGTGTTTCTGACTCGCTGAATCTCAACATAGATTCAACTCTCTTAGGTGAACGAATGCACAGCAGAGCAGTTTCAAGGAAACGTTTCTCCTGAGTTTTAGACGAAGTTTCCTGCGGTTTAGTACGTATGCCGGCATTGGGCTGGAAATACCGGTTTTGGGATTCTGCACAGAAAGGTTTTGCAAACCGCTGAATCCACACGTGAGTTTAACTCTGTCAGTTGAATGCACACATTGACAACCATTCAGTTAGATAGCTCCATTTTGGTTTTAGAAGCAGATATTTCTCTGTACAGCCTATGGTCCCATTCACTCGGGAATATCCCAACGCAGCTCCTAGAAGAAACGTGTTTCTGACTCGCTGAATCTCAACATAGATTCAACTCTCTTAGGTGAACGAATGCACAGCAGAGCAGTTTCAAGGAAACGTTTCTCCTGAGTTTTAGACGAAGTTTCCTGCGGTTTAGTACGTATGCCGGCATTGGGCTGGAAATACCGGTTTTGGGATTCTGCACAGAAAGGTTTTGCAAACCGCTGAATCCACACGTGAGTTTAACTCTGTCAGTTGAATGCACACATTGACAACCATTCAGTTAGATAGCTCCGTTTTGGTTTTAGAAGCAGATATTTCTCTGTACAGCCTGTGGTCCCATTCACTCGGGAATATCCCAACGCAGCTCCTAGAAGAAAGGTGTTTCTGACTCGCTGAATCTCAACATAGATTCAACTCTCTTAGGTGAACGAATGCACAGCAGAGCAGTTTCAAGGAAACGTTTCTCATGAGTTCTAGACGAAGTTTCCTGCGGTTTAGTACGTATGACGGCATTGGGCTGGAAATACCGGATTTGGGATTCTGCATAGAAAGGGTTTGCAAACCGCTGAATCCACACGTGAGTTTAACTCTGTCATTTGAATGCACACATTGACAAGCATTCAGTTATATAGCTCCGTTTTGGTTTTAGAAGCAGATATTTCTCTGTACAGCCTATGGTCCCATTCACTCGGGAATATCCCAACGCAGCTCGTAGAAGAAACGTGTTTCTGACTCGCTGAATCTCAACATAGATTCAACTCTCTTAGGTGAACGAACGCACAGCAGAGCAGTTTCAAGGAAACGTTTCTCCTGAGTTTTAGACGAAGTTTCCTGCGGTTTAGTACGTATGCCGGTATTGGGCTGGAAATACCGGTTTTGGGATTCTGCATAGAAAGGGTTTGCAAACCGCTGAATCCACACGTCAGTTTAACTCTGTCAGTTGAATGCACACATTGACAACCATTCGGTTAGATAGCTCCGTTTTGCTTTTAGAAGCAGATATTTCTCTATACATCCTTTGGTCCCATTCACTCGGGAATATCCCAACACAGCTCCTGGAAGAAACGTGTTTCTGACTCGCTGAATCTCAACATAGATTCAACTCTCTTAGGTGAACGAACGCACAGCAGAGCAGTTTCAAGGAAACGTTTCTCCTGAGTTTTAGACGAAGTTTCCGGCGGTTTAGTACGTATGCCGGCATTGGGCTGGAAATACCGGTATTGGGATTCTGCACAGAAAGGGTTTGCAAACCGCTGAATCCACACGTGAGTTTACCTCTGTCAGTTGAATGCACACATTGACAACCATTCAGTTAGATAGCTCCGTTTTGGTTTTAGAAGCAGATATTTCTCTGTACAGCCTATGGTCCCATTCACTCGGGAGTATCCCAACACAGCTCCTACAAGAAACGTGTTTCTTGCTCGCTGAATCTCAACATAGATTCAACTCTCTTAGGTGAACGAATGAACAGCAGAGCACTTTCAAGGAAACGTTTTTCCTGAGTTTTAGACGAAGTTTCCTGAGGTTTAGTACGTATGACGGCATTGGGATGGAAATACCGGTTTGGCGATTCTGCACAGAAAGGGTTTGCAAACCGCTGAATCCACACGTGAGTTTAACTCTGTCAGTTGAATGCACACATTGACAACCATTTTGTTAGACAGCTCCGTTTTGGTTTTAGAAGCAGATATTTCGCTGTACAGCCTATGGTTCCATTCACTCGGGAATATCCCAACGCAGCTCCTAGAAGAAACGTGTTTCTGACTCGCTGAATCTCAACATAGATTCAACTCTCTTAGGTGAACGAACGCACAGCAGAGCAGTTTCAAGGAAACGTTTCTCCTGAGTTTTAGACGAAGTTTCCGGCGGTTTAGTACGTATGCCGGCATTGGGCTGGAAATACCGGTATTGGGATTCTGCACAGAAAGGGTTTGCAAACCGCTGAATCCACACGTCAGTTTAACTCTGTCAGTTGAATGCACACATTGACAACCATTCAGTTAGATAGCTCCGTTTTGGTTTTAGAAGCAGATATTTCTCTGTACAGCATATGGTCCCATTCACTCGGGAATATCCCAACGCCCCTCCTAGAAGAAACGTGTTTCTGACTCGCTGAATCTCAACATAGATACAACTCTCTTACGTGAACGAACGCACAGCAGAGCAGTTTCAAGGAAACGTTTCTGCTGAGTTTTAGACGAAGTTTCCGGCGGTTTAGTACGTATGCCGGCATTGGGCTGGAAATACCGGATTTGGGATTCTGCACAGAAAGGGTTTGCAAACGGCTGAATCCACATGTGAGTTTAACACTGTCAGTTGAATGCACACATTGACAACCATTCAGTTAGATAGCTCCGTTTTGGTTTTAGAAGCAGATATTTCTCTGTACAGCCTATGGTCCCATTCACTCGGGAATATCCCAACGCAGCTCCTAGAAGAAACGTGTTTCTGACTCGCTGAATCTCAACATAGATACAACTCTCTTAGGTGAAAGAACGCACAGCAGAGCAGTTTCAAGGAAACGTTCCTGCTGAGTTTTTGACGAAGTTTCCGGCTGTTTAGTACGTATGCCGGCATTGGGCTGGAAATACCGGTTTGGGGATTCTGCACAGAAAGGGTTTGCAAACCGCTGAATCCACACGTGAGTTTAACACTGTCAGTTGAATGCACACCTTGACAACCATTCAGTTAGATAGCTCCGTTTTGGTTTTAGAAGCAGATATTTCTCTGTACAGCCTATGGTCCCATTCACTCGGGAATATCCCAACGCACCTCCTAGAAGAAACGTGTTTCTGACTCGCTGAATCTCAACATAGATTCAACTCTCTTAGGTGAACGAATGAACAGCAGAGCAGTTTCAAGGAAAAGTTTCTCCTGAGTTTTAGAAGAAGTTTCCGGCGGTTTAGTACGTATGCCGGCATTGGGCTGGAAATACCGGTATTGGGATTCTGCACAGAAACGGTTTGCAAACCGCTGAATCCACACATCAGTTTAAATCTGTCAGTTGAATGCACACATTGACAACCATTCTATTAGATAGCTCCGTTTTGGTTTTAGAAGCAGATATTTCTCTGTACAGCCTATGATCCCATTCATTCGGGAATATCCCAACGCAGCTCCTAGAAGAAACGTGTTTCTGACTCGCTGAATCTCAACATAGATTCAACTCTCTTAGGTGAACGAATGCACAGCAGAGCAGTTTCAAGGAAACGTTTCTCCTGAGTTTTAGACGAAGTTTCCTGCGGTTTAGGAGGTGTGCCGGCATTGGGCTGGAAATACCGGTTTTGGGATTCTGCATAGAAACGGTTTGCAAACCGCTGAATCCACACGTGAGTTTAACTCTGTCAGTTGAATGCACACATTGACAACCATTCAGTTAGATAGTTCCGTTTTGGTTTTAGAAGCAGATATTTCTCTGTACAGCCTATGGTCCCATTCACTCGGGAATATCCCAACGCAGCTCCAAGAAGGAACGTGTTTCTGACTCGCTGAATCTCAACATAGTTTCAACTCTCTTAGGTGAACGAACGCACAGCAGAGCAGTTTCAAGGAAACGTTTCTCATGAGTTTTAGACGAAGTTTCCTGCGGTTTAGTACGTATGCCGGAATTGGGCTGGAAATACCGGTTTTGGGATTCTGCACAGAAAGGGTTTGCAAAACGCTGAATCCACAGGTGAGTTTAACTCTGTCAGTTGAATGCACACTTTGACAACCATTCAGTTAGATACCTCCGTTAGGGTTTTAGAAGCAGGTATTTCTCTGTACAGCCTATGGTCCCTTTCACTCGGGAATATCCCAACGCAGCTCCTAGAAGAAACGTGTTTCTGACTCGCTGAATCTCATCATAGATTCCACTCTCTTAGGTGAACGAACGCACAGCAGAGCAGTTTCAAGGAAACGGTTCTCCTGAGTTTTAGACGAAGTTTCCTGCGGTTTAGGACGTATGCCGGCATTGGGCTGAAATTACCGGTTTTGAGATACTGCAAAGAAAGGGCTTGAAAACAGCGGAATCCACACGTGAGTTTAAATCTGTCAGCTTAATGTACACATTGACAACCATTCAGTTAGATAGCTCCGTTTTGGTTTTAGAAGCAGATATTTCTCTGTACAGCCTATGGTCCCATTCACTCGGGAATATCCCAACGCAGCTCCTAGAAGAAACATGTTTCTGACTCGCTGAATCTCAACATAGATTCAACTCTCTTAGGTGAACGAACGCACAGCAGAGCAGTTTCAAGGAAACGTTTCTCCTGAGTTTTAGACGAAGTTTCCGGCGGTTTAGTACGTATGCCGGCATTGGGCTGGAAATACCGGTATTGGGATTCTGCACAGAAAGGGTTTGCAAACCGCAGAATCCACACGTGAGTTTACCTCTGTCAGTTGAATCCACACATTGACAACCATTCAGTTAGATAGCTCCGTTTTGGTTTTAGAAGCAGATATTTCTCTGTACAGCCTATGGTCTCATTCACTCGGGAGTATCCCAACACAGCTCCTAGAAGAAACGTGTTTCTTGCTCGCTGAATCTCAACATAGATTCAACTCTCTTAGGTGAACGAACGAACAGCAGAGCACTTTCAAGGAAACGTTTTTCCTGAGTTTTAGACGAAGTTTCCTGAGGTTTAGTACGTATGACGGCATTGGGATGGAAATACCGGTTTGGCGATTCTGCACAGAAAGGGTTTGCAAACCGCTGAATCCACACGTGAGTTTAACTCTGTTAGTTGAATGCACACATTGACAACCATTTTGTTAGACAGCTCCGTTTTGGTTTTAGAAGCAGATATTTCGCTGTACAGCCTATGGTTCCATTCACTCGGAAATATCCCAACGCAGCTCCTAGAAGAAACGTGTTTCTGACTCGCTGAATCTCAACATAGATTCAATTCTCTTAGGTGAACGAACGCACAGCAGAGCAGTTTCAAGGAAACGTTTCTCGTGAGTTTTAGGCGAAGTTTCCTGCGGTTTAGTACGTATGCCGGCATTGGGCTGGAAATACCGGTATTGGGATTCTGCACAGAAAGGGTTTGCAAACGGCTGAATCCACATGTGAGTTTAACACTGTCAGTTGAATGCACACATTGACAACCATTCAGTTAGATAGCTCCGTTTTGGTTTTAGAAGCAGATATTTCTCTGTACAGCCTATGGTCCCATTCACTCGGGAATATCCCAACGCAGCTCCTAGAAGAAACGTGTTTCTGACTCGCTGAATCTCAACATAGATACAACTCTCTTAGGTGAAAGAACGCACAGCAGAGCAGTTTCAAGGAAACGTTCCTGCTGAGTTTTTGACGAAGTTTCCGGCTGTTTAGTACGTATGCCGGCATTGGGCTGGAAATACCGGTTTGGGGATTCTGCACAGAAAGGGTTTGCAAACCGCTGAATCCACACGTGAGTTTAACACTGTCAGTTGAATGCACACATTGACAACCATTCAGTTAGATAGCTCCGTTTTGGTTTTAGAAGCAGATATTTCTCTGTACAGCCTATGGTCCCATTCACTCGGGAATATCCCAACGCACCTCCTAGAAGAAACGCGTTTCTGACTCGCTGAATCTCAACATAGATTCAACTCTCTTAGGTGAACGAATGAACAGCAGAGCAGTTTCAAGGAAAAGTTTCTCCTGAGTTTTAGAAGAAGTTTCCGGCGGTTTAGTACGTATGCCGGCATTGGGCTGGAAATACCGGTATTGGGATTCTGCACAGAAACGGTTTGCAAACCGCTGAATCCACACGTCAGTTTAACTCTGTCAGTTGAATGCACACATTGACAACCATTCTGTTAGATAGCTCCGTTTTGGTTTTAGAAGCAGATATTTCTCTGTACAGCCTATGATCCCATTCACTCGGGAATATCCCAACGCAGCTCCTAGAAGAAACGTGTTTCTGACTCGCTGAATCTCAACATGGATTCAACTCTCTTAGGTGAACGAATGCACAGCAGAGCAGTTTCAAGGAAACGTTTCTCCTGAGTTTTAGACGAAGTTTCCTGCGGTTTAGGAGGTGTGCCGGCATTGGGCTGGAAATACCGGTTTTGGGATTCTGCATAGAAACGGTTTGCAAACCGCTGAATCCACACGTGAGTTTAACTCTGTCAGTTGAATGCTCACATTGACAACCATTCAGTTAGATAGTTCCGTTTTGGTTTTAGAAGCAGATATTTCTCTGTACAGCCTATGGTCCCATTCACTCGGGAATATCCCAACGCAGCTCCAAGAAGAAACGTGTTTCTGACTCGCTGAATCTCAACACAGTTTCAACTCTCTTAGGTGAACGAACGCACAGCAGAGCAGTTTCAAGGAAACGTTTCTCATGAGTTTTAGACGAAGTTTCCTGCGGTTTAGTACGTATGCCGGAATTGGGCTGGAAATACCGGTTTTGGGATTCTGCACAGAAAGGGTTTGCAAAACGCTGAATCCACAGGTGAGCTTAACTCTGTCAGTTGAATGCACACTTTGACAACCATTCAGTTAGATACCTCCGTTAGGGTTTTAGAAGCAGGTATTTCTCTGTACAGCCTATGGTCCCTTTCACTCGGGAATATCCCAACGCAGCTCCTAGAAGAAACGTGTTTCTGACACGCTGAATCTCAACATAGATTCAACTCTCTTAGGTGAACGAACGCACAGCAGAACAGTTTCAAGGAAACGTTTCTCCTGAGTTTTAGGCGAAGTTTCCTGCGGTTTAGTACGTATGCCGGCATTGGGCTGGAAATACCGGTATTGGGATTCTGCACAGAAAGGGTTTGCAAACCGCTGAATCCACACGTGAGTTTAACTCTGTCAGTTGAATGCACACATTGGCAACCATTCAGTTAGATAGCTCCGTTTTGGTTTTAGAAGCAGATATTTCTCTGTACGGCCTATGGTCCCATTCACTCGGGAATATCCCAACACAGCTCCTAGAAGAAACGTGTTTCTCACTCGCTGAATCTCAACATAGATTCAACTCTCTTAGGTAAACGAACGCACAGCAGAGCAGTTTCAAGGAAACGTTTCTCCTGAGTTTTAGACGAAGTTTCCTGCGGTTTAGGACGTATGCCGTCATTGGGCTGGAAATACCGGTTTTGGGATTCTGCAAAGAAAGGGTTTGCAAACCGCTGAATCCACACGTGAGTTTAACTCTGTCATTTGAATGCACACATTGACAAGCATTCAGTTAGATAGCTCCGTTTTGGTTTTAGAAGCAGATATTTCTCTGTACAGCCTATGGTCCCATTCACTCGGGAATATCCCAACGCAGCTCGTAGAAGAAACGTGTTTCTGACTCGATGAATCTCAACATAGATTCAACTCTCTTAGGTGAACGAACGCACAGCAGAGCAGTTTCAAGGAAACGTTTCTCCTGAGTTTTAGACGAAGTTTCCTGCGGTTTAGGACGTATGCCGGCATTGGGCTGGAAATACCGGTTTTGGGATTCTGCACAGAAAGGGTTTGCAAACCGCTGAATACACACGTGAGTTTTACTCTGTCAGTTGAATGCACACATTGACAACCATTCAGTTAGAAAGCTCCGTTTTGGTTTTAGAAGCAGATATTTCTCTATACAGCCTTTGGTCCCATTCACTCGGGAATATCCCAACACGGGTCCTGGAAGAAACGTGTTTCTGACTCGCTGAATCTCAACATAGATTCAACTCTCTTAGGTGAACGAACGCACAGCAGAGCAGTTTCAAGGAAACGTTTCTCCTGAGTTTTAGACGAAGTTTCCAGCGGTTTAGTACGTATGCCGGTATTGGGCTGGAAATACCGGTTTTGGGATTCTGCATAGAAAGGGTTTGCAAACCGCTGAATCCAGACGTGAGTTTAACTCTGTCAGTTGAATGCACACAGTTACAAGCATTCAGTTAGATACCTCCGTTATGTTTTTAGAAGCAGATATTTCTCTGTACAGCCTACGGTCCCATTCACTCGGGAATATCCCAAAGCAGCTCCTAGAAGAAACGTGTTTCTGACACCCTGAATCTCAACATAGATTCAACTCTCTTAGGTTATCGAACGCACAGCAGAACAGTTTCAAGGAAACGTTTCTCCTGAGTTTTAGACGAAGTTTCCGGCCGTTTAGTACGTATGCCGGCATTGGTATGGAAATACCGGCTTTGCGATTCTGCACAGAAAGGGTTTGCAAACCGCTGAATCCACACGTGAGTTTAACTCTGTCAGGTGAATGCACACATTGACAACCATTCAGTTAGATAGCTCCGTTTTGGTTTTAGAAGCAGATATTTCTCTGTACAGCCTATGGTCCCATTCTCTCGGGAATATCCCAACACAGCTCCTAGAAGAAACGTGTTTCTTGATCGCTGAATCTCAACATAGATTCAACTCTCTTAGGTGAACGAACGAACAGCAGAGCACTTTCAAGGAAACGTTTCTCCTGAGTTTTAGACGAAGTTTCCTGCGGTTTAGGACGTATGCCGGCATTGGGCTGGAAATACCGGTTTTGGGATTCTGCACAGAAAGGGTTTGCAAACCGCTGAATCCACACGTGAGTTTTACTCTGTCAGTTGAATGCACACATTGACAACCATTCAGTTAGATAGCTCCGTTTTAGTTTTGGAAGCAGATATTTCTCTGTACAGCCTATGGTCCCAGTCACTCGGGAATATCCCAACACAGCTCCTAGAAGAAACGTGTTTCTGACTCGCTGACTCTCAACATAGATTCAACTCTCTTAGGTGAACGAACGCACAGCAGAGCAGTTTCAAGGAAACGTTTCTCCTGAGTTTTAGACCTAGTTTCCTGAGGTTTAGTACGTATGCCGGCATTGGGATGGAATTACCGGTTTTGCGATTCTGCACAGAAAGGGTTTGCAAACCACTGAATCCACACGTCAGTTTAACTCTGTCAGTTGAATGCACACATTGACAACCATTTTGTTAGACAGCTCCGTTTTGGTTTTAGAAGCAGATATTTCGCTGTACAGCCTATGGTCCCATTCACTCGGGAATATCCCAAAGCAGCTCCTAGAAGAAACGTGTTTCTGACTCGCTGAATGTCAACATAGATTCAACTCTCTTAGGTGAACGAATGCACAGCAGAGCAGTTTCAAGGAAACGTTTCTCCTGAGTTTTAGACGAAGTTTCCTGCGGTTTAGGACGTATGCCGGCATTGGGCTGGAAATACCGGTTTTGGGATTCTGCACAGAAAGGGTTTGCAAACCGCTGAATCCACACGTGAGTTTTACTGTGTCAGTTGAATGCGCACATTGACAAGCATTCAGTTAGATAGCTCCGTTTTGGTTTTAGAAGCAGATATTTCTCTGTACAGCCTATGGTCCCATTCACTCGGGAATATCCCAAAGCAGCTCCTAGAAGAAACGTGTTTCTGACACGCTGAATCTCAACATAGATTCAACTCTCTTAGGTGAACGAACGCACAGCAGAGCAGTTTCAAGGAAACGTTTCTCCTGAGTTTTAGACGAAGTTTCCGGCCGTTTAGTACCTATGCCGGCATTGGGATGGAAATACCGGTTTTGCGATTCTGCACAGAAAGGGTTTGCAAACCGCTGAATCCACACGTGAGTTTAACTCTGTCAGTTGAATGCACACATTGACAACCATTCTGTTAGATAGCTCCGTTTTGGTTTTAGAAGCAGATTTTTCTCTGTACAGCCTATGGTCCCATTCACTCGGGAATATCCCAACACAGCTCCTAGAAGAAACGTGTTTCTCACTCGCTGAATCTCAACACAGATTCAACTCTCTAAGGTGAACGAACGCACAGCAGAGCAGTTTCAAGGAAACGTTTCTCCTGAGTTTTAGACGAAGTTTCCTGCGGTTTAGGACGTATGCCGGCATTGGGCTGGAAATACCGGTTTTGGGATACTGCAAAGAAAGGGCTTGCAAACCGCTGAATCCACACGTGAGTTTAAATCTGTCAGCTTAATGTACACATTGACAACCATTCAGTTAGATAGCTCCGTTTTGGTTTTAGAAGCAGATATTTCTCTGTACAGCCTATGGTCCCATTCACTCGGGAATATCCCAACGCAGCTCCTAGAAGAAACGTGTTTCTGACTCGCTGAATCTCAACATAGATTCAACTCTCTTAGGTGAACGAATGCACAGCAGAGCAGTTTCAAGGAAACGTTTCTCCTGAGTTTTAGACGAAGTTTCCTGCGGTTTAGTACGTATGCCGGCATTGGTCTGGAAATACCGGTTTTGGGATTCTGCACAGAAAGGTTTTGCAAACCGCTGAATCCACACGTGAGTTTAACTCTGTCAGTTGAATGCACACATTGTCAACCATTCAGTTAGATAGCTCCATTTTGGTTTTAGAAGCAGATATTTCTCTGTACAGCCTATGGTCCCATTCACTCGGGAATATCCCAACGCAGCTCCTAGAAGAAACGTGTTTCTGACTCGCTGAATCTCAACATAGATTCAACTCTCTTAGGTGAACGAATGCACAGCAGAGCAGTTTCAAGGAAACGTTTCTCCTGAGTTTTAGACGAAGTTTCCTGCGGTTTAGTACGTATGCCGGCATTGGTCTGGAAATACCGGTTTTGGGATTCTGCACAGAAAGGTTTTGCAAACCGCTGAATCCACACGTGAGTTTAACTCTGTCAGGTGAATGCACACATTGACAACCATTCAGTTAGATAGCTCCGTTTTGGTTTTAGAAGCAGATATTTCTCTGTACAGCCTATGGTCCCATTCACTCGGGAATATCCCAACGCAGCTCCTAGAAGAAAGGTGTTTCTGACTCGCTGAATCTCAACATAGATTCAACTCTCTTAGGTGAACGAATGCACAGCAGAGCAGTTTCAAGGAAACGTTCCTGCTGAGTTTTAGACGAAGTTTCCGGCTGTTTAGTACGTATGCCGGCATTGGGCTGGAAATACCGGTTTGGGGATTCTGCACAGAAAGGGTTTGCAAACCACTGAATCCACACGTGAGTTTAACACTGTCAGTTGAATGCACACATTGACAACCATTCAGTTAGATAGCTCCGTTTTGGTTTTAGAAGCAGATATTTCTCTGTACAGCCTATGGTCCCATTCACTCGGGAATATCCCAACGCACCTCCTAGAAGACACGTGTTTCTGACTCGCTGAATCTCAACATAGATTCAACTCTCTTAGGTGAACGAATGAACAGCAGAGCAGTTTCAAGGAAAAGTTTCTCCTGAGTTTTAGACGAAGTTTCCGGCGGTTTAGTACGTATGCCGGCATTGGGCTGGAAATACCGGTATTGGGATTCTGCACAGAAACGGTTTGCAAACCGCTGAATCCACACGTGAGTTTAACTCTGACAGTTGAATGCACACATTGACAACCATTCAGTTAGATAGCTCCGTTTTGGTTTTAGAAGCAGATATTTCTCTGTACAGCCTATGGTCCCATTCACTCGGGAATATCCCAACGCAGCTCCTAGAATAAACGTGTTTCTGACTCGCTGAATCTCAACATAGATACAACTCTCTTAGGTGAACGAACGCACAGCAGAGCAGTTTCAAGGAAACGTTTCTCCTGAGTTTTAGACGAAGTTTCCGGCCGTTTAGTACCTATGCCGGCATTGGGATGGAAATACCGGTTTTGCGATTCTGCACAGAAAGGGTTTGCAAACCGCTGAATCCACACGTGAGTTTAACTCTGTCAGTTGAATGCACACATTGACAACCATTCTGTTAGATAGCTCCGTTTTGGTTTTAGAAGCAGATATTTCTCTGTACAGCCTATGGTCCCATTCACTCGGGAATATCCCAACACAGCTCCTAGAAGAAACGTGTTTCTCACTCGCTGAATCTCAACACAGATTCAACTCTCTTAGGTGAACGAACGCACAGCAGAGCAGTTTCAAGGAAACGTTTCTCCTGAGTTTTAGACGAAGTTTCCTGCGGTTTAGGACGTATGCCGGCATTGGTCTGGAAATACCGGTTTTGGGATTCTGCACAGAAAGGTTTTGCAAACCGCTGAATCCACACGTGAGTTTAACTCTGTCAGTTGAATGCACACATTGACAACCATTCAGTTAGATAGCTCCATTTTGGTTTTAGAAGCAGATATTTCTCTGTACAGCCTATGGTCCCATTCACTCGGGAATATCCCAATGCAGCTCCTAGAAGAAACGTGTTTCTGACTCGCTGAATCTCAACATAGATTCAACTCTCTTAGGTGAACGAATGCACAGCAGAGCAGTTTCAAGGAAACGTTTCTCCTGAGTTTTAGACGAAGTTTCCTGCGGTTTAGTACGTATGCCGGCATTGGTCTGGAAATACCGGTTTTGGGATTCTGCACAGAAAGGTTTTGCAAACCGCTGAATCCACACGTGAGTTTAACTCTGTCAGGTGAATGCACACATTGACAACCATTCAGTTAGATAGCTCCGTTTTGGTTTTAGAAGCAGATATTTCTCTGTACAGCCTATGGTCCCATTCACTCGGGAATATCCCAACGCAGCTCCTAGAAGAAAGGTGTTTCTGACTCGCTGAATCTCAACATAGATTCAACTCTCTTAGGTGAACGAATGCACAGCAGAGCAGTTTCAAGGAAACGTTCCTGCTGAGTTTTAGACGAAGTTTCCGGCTGTTTAGTACGTATGCCGGCATTGGGCTGGAAATACCGGTTTGGGGATTCTGCACAGAAAGGGTTTGCAAACCGCTGAATCCACACGTGAGTTTAACACTGTCAGTTGAATGCACACATTGACAACCATTCAGTTAGATAGCTCCGTTTTGGTTTTAGAAGCAGATATTTCTCTGTACAGACTATGGTCCCATTCACTCGGGAATATCCCAACGCACCTCCTAGAAGAAACGTGTTTCTGACTCGCTGAATCTCAACATAGATTCAACTCTCTTAGGTGAACGAATGAACAGCAGAGCAGTTTCAAGGAAAAGTTTCTCCTGAGTTTTAGAAGAAGTTTCCGGCGGTTTAGTACGTATGCCGGCATTGGGCTGGAAATACCGGTATTGGGATTCTGCACAGAAACGGTTTGCAAACCGCTGAATCCACACGTCAGTTTAACTCTGTCAGTTGAATGCACACATTGACAACCATTCTGTTAGATAGCTCCGTTTTGGTTTTAGAAGCAGATATTTCTCTGTACAGCCTATGATCCCATTCACTCGGGAATATCCCAACGCAGCTCCTAGAAGAAACGTGTTTCTGACTCGCTGAATCTCAACATGGATTCAACTCTCTTAGGTGAACGAATGCACAGCAGAGCAGTTTCAAGGAAACGTTTCTCCTGAGTTTTAGACGAAGTTTCCTGCGGTTTAGGAGGTGTGCCGGCATTGGGCTGGAAATACCGGTTTTGGGATTCTGCATAGAAACGGTTTGCAAACCGCTGAATCCACACGTGAGTTTAACTCTGTCAGTTGAATGCTCACATTGACAACCATTCAGTTAGATAGTTCCGTTTTGGTTTTAGAAGCAGATATTTCTCTGTACAGTCTATGGTCCCATTCACTCGGGAATATCCCAACGCAGCTCCAAGAAGAAACGTGTTTCTGACTCGCTGAATCTCAACACAGTTTCAACTCTCTTAGGTGAACGAACGCACAGCAGAGCATTTTCAAGGAAACGTTTCTCATGAGTTTTAGACGAAGTTTCCTGCGGTTTAGTACGTATGCCGGAATTGGGCTGGAAATACCGGTTTTGGGATTCTGCACAGAAAGGGTTTGCAAAACGCTGAATCCACAGGTGAGTTTAACTCTGTCAGTTGAATGCACACTTTGACAACCATTCAGTTAGATACCTCCGTTAGGGTTTTAGAAGCAGGTATTTCTCTGTACAGCCTATGGTCCCTTTCACTCGGGAATATCCCAACGCAGCTCCTAGAAGAAACGTGTTTCTGACACGCTGAATCTCAACATAGATTCAACTCTCTTAGGTGAACGAACGCACAGCAGAACAGTTTCAAGGAAACGTTTCTCCTGAGTTTTAGGCGAAGTTTCCTGCGGTTTAGTACGTATGCCGGCATTGGGCTGGAAATACCGGTATTGGGATTCTGCCCAGAAAGGGTTTGCAAACCGCTGAATCCACACGTGAGTTTAACTCTGTCAGTTGAATGCACACATTGGCAACCATTCAGTTAGATAGCTCCGTTTTGGTTTTAGAAGCAGATATTTCTCTGTACGGCCTATGGTCCCATTCACTCGGGAATAACCCAACACAGCTCCTAGAAGAAACGTGTTTCTCACTCGCTGAATCTCAACATAGATTCAACTCTCTTAGGTAAACGAACGCACAGCAGAGCAGTTTCAAGGAAACGTTTCTCCTGAGTTTTAGACGAAGTTTCCTGCGGTTTAGGACGTATGCCGTCATTGGGCTGGAAATACCGGTTTTGGGATTCTGCAAAGAAAGGGTTTGCAAACCGCTGAATCCACACGTGAGTTTAACTCTGTCATTTGAATGCACACATTGACAAGCATTCAGTAAGATAGCTCCGTTTTGGTTTTAGAAGCAGATATTTCTCTGTACAGCCTATGGTCCCATTCACTCGGGAATATCCCAACGCAGCTCGTAGAAGAAACGTGTTTCTGACTCGATGAATCTCAACATAGATTCAACTCTCTTAGGTGAACGAACGCACAGCAGAGCAGTTTCAAGGAAACGTTTCTCCTGAGTTTTAGACGAAGTTTCCTGCGGTTTAGGACGTATGCCGGCATTGGGCTGGAAATACCGGTTTTGGGATTCTGCACAGAAAGGGTTTGCAAACCGCTGAATACACACGTGAGTTTTACTCTGTCAGTTGAATGCACACATTGACAACCATTCAGTTAGAAAGCTCCGTTTTGGTTTTAGAAGCAGATATTTCTCTATACAGCCTTTGGTCCCATTCACTCGGGAATATCCCAACACGGGTCCTGGAAGAAACGTGTTTCTGACTCGCTGAATCTCAACATAGATTCAACTCTCTTAGGTGAACGAACGCACAGCAGAGCAGTTTCAAGGAAACGTTTCTCCTGAGTTTTAGACGAAGTTTCCAGCGGTTTAGTACGTATGCCGGTATTGGGCTGGAAATACCGGTTTTGGGATTCTGCATAGAAAGGATTTGCAAACCGCTGAATCCACACGTGAGTTTAACTCTGTCAGTTGAATGCACACAGTTACAAGCATTCAGTTAGATACCTCCGTTATGTTTTTAGAAGCAGATATTTCTCTGTACAGCCTACGGTCCCATTCACTCGGGAATATCCCAAAGCAGCTCCTAGAAGAAACGTGTTTCTGACACCCTGAATCTCAACATAGATTCAACTCTCTTAGGTTAACGAACGCACAGCAGAACAGTTTCAAGGAAACGTTTCTCCTGAGTTTTAGACGAAGTTTCCGGCCGTTTAGTACGTATGCCGGCATTGGTATGGAAATACCGGCTTTGCGATTCTGCACAGAAAGGGTTTGCAAACCGCTGAATCCACACGTGAGTTTAACTCTGTCAGTTGAATGCACACATTGACAACCATTCAGTTAGATAGCTCCGTTTTGGTTTTAGAAGCAGATATTTCTCTGTACAGCCTATGGTCCCATTCTCTCGGGAATATCCCAACACAGCTCCTAGAAGAAACGTGTTTCTTGCTCGCTGAATCTCAACATAGATTCAACTCTCTTAGGTGAACGAACGAACAGCAGAGCACTTTCAAGGAAACGTTTCTCCTGAGTTTTAGACGAAGTTTCCTGCGGTTTAGGACGTATGCCGGCATTGGGCTGGAAATACCGGTTTTGGGATTCTGCACAGAAAGGGTTTGCAAACCGCTGAATCCACACGTGAGTTTTACTCTGTCAGTTGAATGCACACATTGACAACCATTCAGTTAGATAGCTCCGTTTTAGTTTTGGAAGCAGATATTTCTCTATACAGCCTATGGTCCCAGTCACTCGGGAATATCCCAACACAGCTCCTAGAAGAAACGTGTTTCTGACTCGCTGACTCTCAACATAGATTCAACTCTCTTAGGTGAACGAACGCACAGCAGAGCAGTTTCAAGGAAACGTTTCTCCTGAGTTTTAGACCTAGTTTCCTGAGGTTTAGTACGTATGCCGGAATTGGGATGGAATTACCGGTTTTGCGATTCTGCACAGAAAGGGTTTGCAAACCACTGAATCCACACGTCAGTTTAACTCTGTCAGTTGAATGCACACATTGACAACCATTTTGTTAGACAGCTCCGTTTTGGTTTTAGAAGCAGATATTTCGCTGTACAGCCTATGGTCCCATTCACTCGGGAATATCCCAAAGCAGCTCCTAGAAGAAACGTGTTTCTGACTCGCTGAATATCAACATAGATTCAACTCTCTTAGGTGAACGAATGCACAGCAGAGCAGTTTCAAGGAAACGTTTCTCCTGAGTTTTAGACGAAGTTTCCTGCGGTTTAGGACGTATGCCGGCATTGGGCTGGAAATACCGGTTTTGGGATTCTGCACAGAAAGGGTTTGCAAACCGCTGAATCCACACGTGAGTTTTACTGTGTCAGTTGAATGCGCACATTGACAAGCATTCAGTTAGATAGCTCCGTTTTGGTTTTAGAAGCAGATATTTCTCTGTACAGCCTATGGTCCCATTCACTCGGGAATATCCCAAAGCAGCTCCTAGAAGAAACGTGTTTCTGACACGCTGAATCTCAACATAGATTCAACTCTCTTAGGTGAACGAACGAACAGCAGAGCAGTTTCAAGGAAACGTTTCTCCTGAGTTTTAGACGAAGTTTCCGGCCGTTTAGTACCTATGCCGGCATTGGGATGGAAATACCGGTTTTGCGATTCTGCACAGAAAGGGTTTGCAAACCGCTGAATCCACACGTGAGTTTAACTCTGTCAGTTGAATGCACACATTGACAACCATTCTGTTAGATAGCTCCGTTTTGGTTTTAGAAGCAGATATTTCTCTGTACAGCCTATGGTCCCATTCACTCGGGAATATCCCAACACAGCTCCTAGAAGAAACGTGTTTCTCACTCGCTGAATCTCAACACGGATTCAACTCTCTAAGGTGAACGAACGCACAGCAGAGCAGTTTCAAGGAAACGTTTCTCCTGAGTTTTAGACGAAGTTTCCTGCGGTTTAGGACGTATGCCGGCATTGGGCTGGAAATACCGGTTTTGGGATACTGCAAAGAAAGGGCTTGCAAACAGCTGAATCCACACGTGAGTTTAAATCTGTCAGCTTAATGTACACATTGACAACCATTCAGTTAGATAGCTCCGTTTTGGTTTTAGAAGCAGATATTTCTCTGTACAGCCTATGGTCCCATTCACTCGGGAATATCCCAACGCAGCTCCTAGAAGAAACGTGTTTCTGACTCGCTGAATCTCAACATAGATTCAACTCTCTTAGGTGAACGAATGCACAGCAGAGCAGTTTCAAGGAAACGTTTCTCCTGAGTTTTAGACGAAGTTTCCTGCGGTTTAGTACGTATGCCGGCATTGGTCTGGAAATACCGGTTTTGGGATTCTGCACAGAAAGGTTTTGCAAACCGCTGAATCCACACGTGAGTTTAACTCTGTCAGTTGAATGCACACATTGACAACCATTCAGTTAGATAGCTCCATTTTGGTTTTAGAAGCAGATATTTCTCTGTACAGCCTATGGTCCCATTCACTCGGGAATATCCCAACGCAGCTCCTAGAAGAAACGTGTTTCTGACTCGCTGAATCTCAACATAGATTCAACTCTCTTAGGTGAACGAATGCACAGCAGAGCAGTTTCAAGGAAACGTTTCTCCTGAGTTTTAGACGAAGTTTCCTGCGGTTTAGTACGTATGCCGGCATTGGTCTGGAAATACCGGTTTTGGGATTCTGCACAGAAAGGTTTTGCAAACCGCTGAATCCACACGTGAGTTTAACTCTGTCAGGTGAATGCACACATTGACAACCATTCAGTTAGATAGCTCCGTTTTGGTTTTAGAAGCAGATATTTCTCTGTACAGCCTATGGTCCCATTCACTCGGGAATATCCCAACGCAGCTCCTAGAAGAAAGGTGTTTCTGACTCGCTGAATCTCAACATAGATTCAACTCTCTTAGGTGAACGAATGCACAGCAGAGCAGTTTCAAGGAAACGTTCCTGCTGAGTTTTAGACGAAGTTTCCGGCTGTTTAGTACGTATGCCGGCATTGGGCTGGAAATACCGGTTTGGGGATTCTGCACAGAAAGGGTTTGCAAACCACTGAATCCACACGTGAGTTTAACACTGTCAGTTGAATGCACACATTGACAACCATTCAGTTAGATAGCTCCGTTTTGGTTTTAGAAGCAGATATTTCTCTGTACAGCCTATGGTCCCATTCACTCGGGAATATCCCAACGCACCTCCTAGAAGACACGTGTTTCTGACTCGCTGAATCTCAACATAGATTCAACTCTCTTAGGTGAACGAATGAACAGCAGAGCAGTTTCAAGGAAAAGTTTCTCCTGAGTTTTAGACGAAGTTTCCGGCGTTTTAGTACGTATGCCGGCATTGGGCTGGAAATACCGGTATTGGGATTCTGCACAGAAACGGTTTGCAAACCGCTGAATCCACACGTGAGTTTAACTCTGTCAGTTGAATGCACACATTGACAACCATTCAGTTAGATAGCTCCGTTTTGGTTTTAGAAGCAGATATTTCTCTGTACAGCCTATGGTCCCATTCACTCGGGAATATCCCAACGCAGCTCCTAGAATAAACGTGTTTCTGACTCGCTGAATCTCAACATAGATACAACTCTCTTAGGTGAACGAACGCACAGCAGAGCAGTTTCAAGGAAACGTTTCTCCTGAGTTTTAGACGAAGTTTCCGGCCGTTTAGTACCTATGCCGGCATTGGGATGGAAATACCGGTTTTGCGATTCTGCACAGAAAGGGTTTGCAAACCGCTGAATCCACACGTGAGTTTAACTCTGTCAGTTGAATGCACACATTGACAACCATTCTGTTAGATAGCTCCGTTTTGGTTTTAGAAGCAGATATTTCTCTGTACAGCCTATGGTCCCATTCACTCGGGAATATCCCAACACAGCTCCTAGAAGAAACGTGTTTCTCACTCGCTGAATCTCAACACAGATTCAACTCTCTTAGGTGAACGAACGCACAGCAGAGCAGTTTCAAGGAAACGTTTCTCCTGAGTTTTAGACGAAGTTTCCTGCGGTTTAGGACGTATGCCGGCATTGGGCTGGAAATACCGGTTTTGGGATACTGCAAAGAAAGGGCTTGCAAACCGCTGAATCCACACGTGAGTTTAAATCTGTCAGCTTAATGTACACATTGACAACCATTCAGTTAGATAGCTCCGTTTTGGTTTTAGAAGCAGATATTTCTCTGTACAGCCTATGGTCCCATTCACTCGGGAATATCCCAACGCAGCTCCTAGAAGAAACGTGTTTCTGACTCGCTGAATCTCAACATAGATTCAACTCTCTTAGGTGAACGAATGCACAGCAGAGCAGTTTCAAGGAAACGTTTCTCCTGAGTTTTAGACGAAGTTTCCTGCGGTTTAGTACGTATGCCGGCATTGGTCTGGAAATACCGGTTTTGGGATTCTGCACAGAAAGGTTTTGCAAACCGCTGAATCCACACGTGAGTTTAACTCTGTCAGTTGAATGCACACATTGACAACCATTCAGTTAGATAGCTCCATTTTGGTTTTAGAAGCAGATATTTCTCTGTACAGCCTATGGTCCCATTCACTCGGGAATATCCCAACGCAGCTCCTAGAAGAAACGTGTTTCTGACTCGCTGAATCTCAACATAGATTCAACTCTCTTAGGTGAACGAATGCACAGCAGAGCAGTTTCAAGGAAACGTTTCTCCTGAGTTTTAGACGAAGTTTCCTGCGGTTTAGTACGTATGCCGGCATTGGTCTGGAAATACCGGTTTTGGGATTCTGCACAGAAAGGTTTTGCAAACCGCTGAATCCACACGTGAGTTTAACTCTGTCAGGTGAATGCACACATTGACAACCATTCAGTTAGATAGCTCCGTTTTGGTTTTAGAAGCAGATATTTCTCTGTACAGCCTATGGTCCCATTCACTCGGGAATATCCCAACGCAGCTCCTAGAAGAAAGGTGTTTCTGACTCGCTGAATCTCAACATAGATTCAACTCTCTTAGGTGAACGAATGCACAGCAGAGCAGTTTCAAGGAAACGTTCCTGCTGAGTTTTAGACGAAGTTTCCGGCTGTTTAGTACGTATGCCGGCATTGGGCTGGAAATACCGGTTTGGGGATTCTGCACAGAAAGGGTTTGCAAACCACTGAATCCACACGTGAGTTTAACACTGTCAGTTGAATGCACACATTGACAACCATTCAGTTAGATAGCTCCGTTTTGGTTTTAGAAGCAGATATTTCTCTGTACAGCCTATGGTCCCATTCACTCGGGAATATCCCAACGCAGCTCCTAGAATAAACGTGTTTCTGACTCGCTGAATCTCAACATAGATACAACTCTCTTAGGTGAACGAACGCACAGCATAGCAGTTTCAAGGAAACGTTTCTGCTGAGTTTTAGACGAAGTTTCCGGGTGTTTAGTACGTATGCCGGCATTGGGCTGGAAATACCGGTATGGGGATTCTGCACAGAAAGGGTTTGCAAACCGCTGAATCCACACGTGAGTTTAACACTGTCAGTTGAATGCACACATTTACAAGCATTCAGTTAGATAGCTCCGTTTTGGTTTTAGAAGCAGATATTTCTCTGTACAGCCTATGGTCCCATTCACTCGGGAATATCCCAACACAGCTCCTAGAAGAAACGTGTTTCTCACTCGCTGAATCTCAACACAGATTCAACTCTCTTAGGTGAACGAACGCACAGCAGAGCAGTTTCAAGGAAACGTTTCTCCTGAGTTTTAGACGAAGTTTCCTGCGGTTTAGGACGAATGCCGGCATTGGGCTGGAAATACCGGTTTTGGGATACTGCAAAGAAAGGGCTTGCAAACCGCTGAATCCACACGTGAGTTTAAATCTGTCAGCTTAATGTACACATTGACAACCATTCAGTTAGATAGCTCCGTTTTGGTTTTAGAAGCAGATATTTCTCTGTACAGCCTATGGTCCCATTCACTCGGGAATATCCCAACGCAGCTCCTAGAAGAAACGTGTTTCTGACTCGCTGAATCTCAACATAGATTCAACTCTCTTAGGTGAACGAATGCACAGCAGAGCAGTTTCAAGGAAACGTTTCTCCTGAGTTTTAGACGAAGTTTCCTGCGGTTTAGTACGTATGCCGGCATTGGGCTGGAAATACCGGTTTTGGGATTCTGCACAGAAAGGTTTTGCAAACCGCTGAATCCACACGGGAGTTTAACTCTGTCAGTTGAATGCACACATTGACAACCATTCAGTTAGATAGCTCCATTTTGGTTTTAGAAGCAGATATTTCTCTGTACAGCCTATGGTCCCATTCACTCGGGAATATCCCAACGCAGCTCCTAGAAGAAACGTGTTTCTGACTCGCTGAATCTCAACATAGATTCAACTCTCTTAGGTGAACGAACGCACAGCAGAACAGTTTCAAGGAAACGTTTCTCCTGAGTTTTAGACGAAGTTTCCGGCCGTTTAGTACCTATGCCGGCATTGGGATGGAAATACCGGTTTTGCGATTCTGCACAGAAAGGGTTTGCAAAACGCTGAATCCACACGTGAGTTTAACTCTGTCAGTTGAATGCACACATTGACAACCATTCAGTTAGATAGCTCCGTTTTGGTTTTAGAAGGAGATATTTCTCTGTACAGTCTATGGTCCCATTCACTCGGGAATATCCCAACACAGCTCCTAGAAGAAACGTGTTTCTCACTCGCTGAATCTCAACACAGATTCAACTCTCTTAGGTGAACGAAGGCACAGCAGAGCAGTTTCAAGGAAACGATTCTCCTGAGTTTTAGACGAAGTTTCCTGCGGTTTAGGACGTATGCCGGCATTGGGCTGGAAATACCGGTTTTGGGATACTGCAAAGAAAGGGCTTGCAAACCGCTGAATCCACACGTGAGTTTAAATCTGTCAGCTTAATGTACACATTGACAACCATTCAGTTAGATAGCTCCGTTTTGGTTTTAGAAGCAGATATTTCTCTGTACAGCCTATGGTCCCATTCACTCGGGAATATCCCAACGCAGCTCCTAGAAGAAACGTGTTTCTGACTCGCTGAATCTCAACATAGATTCAACTCTCTTAGGTGAACGAATGCACAGCAGAGCAGTTTCAAGGAAACGTTTCTCCTGAGTTTTAGACGAAGTTTCCTGCGGTTTAGTACGTATGCCGGCATTGGTCTGGAAATACCGGTTTTGGGATTCTGCACAGAAAGGTTTTGCAAACCGCTGAATCCACACGTGAGTTTAACTCTGTCAGTTGAATGCACACATTGACAACCATTCAGTTAGATAGCTCCATTTTGGTTTTAGAAGCAGATATTTCTCTGTACAGCCTATGGTCCCATTCACTCGGGAATATCCCAACGCAGCTCCTAGAAGAAACGTGTTTCTGACTCGCTGAATCTCAACATAGATTCAACTCTCTTAGGTGAACGAATGCACAGCAGAGCAGTTTCAAGGAAACGTTTCTCCTGAGTTTTAGACGAAGTTTCCTGCGGTTTAGTACGTATGCCGGCATTGGTCTGGAAATACCGGTTTTGGGATTCTGCACAGAAAGGTTTTGCAAACCGCTGAATCCACACGTGAGTTTAACTCTGTCAGGTGAATGCACACATTGACAACCATTCAGTTAGATAGCTCCGTTTTGGTTTTAGAAGCAGATATTTCTCTGTACAGCCTATGGTCCCATTCACTCGGGAATATCCCAACGCAGCTCCTAGAAGAAAGGTGTTTCTGACTCGCTGAATCTCAACATAGATTCAACTCTCTTAGGTGAACGAATGCACAGCAGAGCAGTTTCAAGGAAACGTTCCTGCTGAGTTTTAGACGAAGTTTCCGGCTGTTTAGTACGTATGCCGGCATTGGGCTGGAAATAACGGTTTGGGGATTCTGCACAGAAAGGGTTTGCAAACCACTGAATCCACACGTGAGTTTAACACTGTCAGTTGAATGCACACATTGACAACCATTCAGTTAGATAGCTCCGTTTTGGTTTTAGAAGCAGATATTTCTCTGTACAGCCTATGGTCCCATTCACTCGGGAATATCCCAACGCACCTCCTAGAAGAAACGTGTTTCTGACTCGCTGAATCTCAACATTGATTCAACTCTCTTAGGTGAACGAATGAACAGCAGAGCAGTTTCAAGGAAAAGTTTCTCCTGAGTTTTAGACGAAGTTTCCGGCGTTTTAGTACGTATGCCGGCATTGGGCTGGAAATACCGGTATTGGGATTCTGCACAGAAACGGTTTGCAAACCGCTGAATCCACACGTCAGTTTAACTCTGTCAGTTGAATGCACACATTGACAACCATTCAGTTAGATAGCTCCGTTTTGGTTTTAGAAGCAGATATTTCTCTGTACAGCCTATGGTCCCATTCACTCGGGAATATCCCAACGCAGCTCCTAGAATAAACGTGTTTCTGACTCGCTGAATCTCAACATAGATACAACTCTCTTAGGTGAACGAACGCACAGCAGAGCAGTTTCAAGGAAACGTTTCTCCTGAGTTTTAGACGAAGTTTCCGGCCGTTTAGTACCTATGCCGGCATTGGGATGGAAATACCGGTTTTGCGATTCTGCACAGAAAGGGTTTGCAAACCGCTGAATCCACAGGTGAGTTTAACTCTGTCAGTTGAATGCACACATTGACAACCATTCTGTTAGATAGCTCCGTTTTGGTTTTAGAAGCAGATATTTCTCTGTACAGCCTATGGTCCCATTCACTCGGGAATATCCCAACACAGCTCCTAGAAGAAACGTGTTTCTCACTCGCTGAATCTCAACACAGATTCAACTCTCTTAGGTGAACGAACGCACAGCAGAGCAGTTTCAAGGAAACGTTTCTCCTGAGTTTTAGACGAAGTTTCCTGCGGTTTAGGACGTATGCCGGCATTGGGCTGGAAATACCGGTTTTGGGATACTGCAAAGAAAGGGCTTGCAAACCGCTGAATCCACACGTGAGTTTAAATCTGTCAGCTTAATGTACACATTGACAACCATTCAGTTAGATAGCTCCGTTTTGGTTTTAGAAGCAGATATTTCTCTGTACAGCCTATGGTCCCATTCACTCGGGAATATCCCAACGCAGCTCCTAGAAGAAACGTGTTTCTGACTCGCTGAATCTCAACATAGATTCAACTCTCTTAGGTGAACGAATGCACAGCAGAGCAGTTTCAAGGAAACGTTTCTCCTGAGTTTTAGACGAAGTTTCCTGCGGTTTAGTACGTATGCCGGCATTGGTCTGGAAATACCGGTTTTGGGATTCTGCACAGAAAGGTTTTGCAAACCGCTGAATCCACACGTGAGTTTAACTCTGTCAGTTGAATGCACACATTGACAACCATTCAGTTAGATAGCTCCATTTTGGTTTTAGAAGCAGATATTTCTCTGTACAGCCTATGGTCCCATTCACTCGGGAATATCCCAACGCAGCTCCTAGAAGAAACGTGTTTCTGACTCGCTGAATCTCAACATAGATTCAACTCTCTTAGGTGAACGAATGCACAGCAGAGCAGTTTCAAGGAAACGTTTCTCCTGAGTTTTAGACGAAGTTTCCTGCGGTTTAGTACGTATGCCGGCATTGGTCTGGAAATACCGGTTTTGGGATTCTGCACAGAAAGGTTTTGCAAACCGCTGAATCCACACGTGAGTTTAACTCTGTCAGGTGAATGCACACATTGACAACCATTCAGTTAGATAGCTCCGTTTTGGTTTTAGAAGCAGATATTTCTCTGTACAGCCTATGGTCCCATTCACTCGGGAATATCCCAACGCAGCTCCTAGAAGAAAGGTGTTTCTGACTCGCTGAATCTCAACATAGATTCAACTCTCTTAGGTGAACGAATGCACAGCAGAGCAGTTTCAAGGAAACGTTCCTGCTGAGTTTTAGACGAAGTTTCCGGCTGTTTAGTACGTATGCCGGCATTGGGCTGGAAATACCGGTTTGGGGATTCTGCACAGAAAGGGTTTGCAAACCACTGAATCCACACGTGAGTTTAACACTGTCAGTTGAATGCACACATTGACAACCATTCAGTTAGATAGCTCCGTTTTGGTTTTAGAAGCAGATATTTCTCTGTACAGCCTATGGTCCCATTCACTCGGGAATATCCCAACGCAGCTCCTAGAAGAAACGTGTTTCTGACTCGCTGAATCTCAACATAGATACAACTCTCTTAGGTGAACGAACGCACAGCAGAGCAGTTTCAAGGAAACGTTTCTGCTGAGTTTTAGACGAAGTTTCCGGGTGTTTAGTACGTATGCCGGCATTGGGCTGGAAATACCGGTATGGGGATTCTGCACAGAAAGGGTTTGCAAACCGCTGAATCCACACGTGAGTTTAACACTGTAAGTTGAATGCACACATTTACAAGCATTCAGTTAGATAGCTCCGTTTTGGTTTTAGAAGCAGACATTTCTCTGTACAGCCTATGGTCCCATTCACTCGGGAATATCCCAACACAGCTCCTAGAAGAAACGTGTTTCTCACTCGCTGAATCTCAACACAGATTCAACTCTCTTAGGTGAACGAACGCACAGCAGAGCAGTTTCAAGGAAACGTTTCTCCTGAGTTTTAGACGAAGTTTCCTGCGGTTTAGGACGAATGCCGGCATTGGGCTGGAAATACCGGTTTTGGGATACTGCAAAGAAAGGGCTTGCAAACCGCTGAATCCACACGTGAGTTTAAATCTGTCAGCTTAATGTACACATTGACAACCATTCAGTTAGATAGCTCCGTTTTGGTTTTAGAAGCAGATATTTCTCTGTACAGCCTATGGTCCCATTCACTCGGGAATATCCCAACGCAGCTCCTAGAAGAAAGGTGTTTCTGACTCGCTGAATCTCAACATAGATTCAACTCTCTTAGGTGAACGAATGCACAGCAGAGCAGTTTCAAGGAAACGTTTCTCCTGAGTTTTAGACGAAGTTTCCGGCGGTTTAGTACGTATGCCGGCATTGGGCTGGAAATACCGGTATTGGGATTCTGCACAGAAAGGGTTTGCAAACTGCTGAATCCACACGTGAGTTTACCTCTGTCAGTTGAATGCACACATTGACAACCATTCAGTTAGATAGCTCCGTTTTGGTTTTAGAAGCAGATATTTCTCTGTACAGCCTATGGTCCCATTCACTCGGGAGTATCCCAACACAGCTCCTACAAGAAACGTGTTTCTTGCTCGCTGAATCTCAACATAGATTCAACTCTCTTAGGTGAACGAATGAACAGCAGAGCACTTTCAAGGAAACGTTTCTCCTGAGTTTTAGACGAAGTTTCCTGCGGTTTAGGACGTATGCCGGCATTGGGCTGGAAATACCGGTTTTGGGATTCTGCACAGAAAGGGTTTGCAAACCGCTGAATCCACACGTGAGTTTTACTCTGTCAGTTGAATGCACACATTGACAACCATTCAGTTAGATAGCTCCGTTTTAGTTTTGGAAGCAGATATTTCTCTGTACAGCCTATGGTCCCAGTCACTCGGGAATATCCCAACGCAGCTCCTAGAAGAAACGTGTTTCTGACTCGCTGACTCTCAACATAGATTCAACTCTCTTAGGTGAACGAACGCACAGCAGAGCAGTTTCAAGGAAACGTTTCTCCTGAGTTTTAGACCTAGTTTCCTGAGGTTTAGTACGTATGCCGGCATTGGGATGGAATTACCGGTTTTGCGATTCTGCACAGAAAGGGTTTGCAAACCACTGAATCCACACGTGAGTTTAACTCTGTCAGTTGAATGCACACATTGACAACCATTTTCTTAGACAGCTCCGTTTTGGTTTTAGAAGCAGATATTTCGCTGTACAGCCTATGGTCCCATTCACTCGGGAATATACCAAAGCAGCTCCTAGAAGAAACGTGTTTCTGACTCGCTGAATGTCAACATAGATTCAACTCTCTTAGGTGAACGAATGCACAGCAGAGCAGTTTCAAGGAAACGTTTCTCCTGAGTTTTAGACGAAGTTTCCTGCGGTTTAGGACGTATGCCGGCATTGGGCTGGAAATACCGGTTTTGGGATTCTGCACAGAAAGGGTTTGCAAACCGCTGAATCCACACGTGAGTTTTACTGTGTCAGTTGAATGCACACATTGACAAGCATTCAGTTAGATAGCTCCGTTTTTGTTTTAGAAGCAGATATTTCTCTGTACAGCCTATGGTCCCATTCACTCGGGAATATCCCAAAGCAGCTCCTAGAAGAAACGTGTTTCTGACACGCTGAATCTCAACATAGATTCAACTCTCTTAGGTGAACGAACGCACAGCAGAGCAGTTTCAAGGAAACGTTTCTCCTGAGTTTTAGACGAAGTTTCCGGCCGTTTAGTACCTATGCCGGCATTGGGATGGAAATACCGGTTTTGCGATTCTGCACAGAAAGGGTTTGCAAACCGCTGAATCCACACGTGAGTTTAACTCTGTCAGTTGAATGCACACATTGACAACCATTCTGTTAGATAGCTCCGTTTTGGTTTTAGAAGCAGATATTTCTCTGTACAGCCTATGGTCCCATTCACTCGGGAATATCCCAACACAGCTCCTAGAAGAAACGTGTTTCTCACTCGCTGAATCTCAACACAGATTCAACTCTCTAAGGTGAACGAACGCACAGCAGAGCAGTTTCAAGGAAACGTTTCTCCTGAGTTTTAGACGAAGTTTCCTGCGGTTTAGGACGTATGCCGGCATTGGGCTGGAAATACCGGTTTTGGGATACTGCAAAGAAAGGGCTTGCAAACCGCTGAATCCACACGTGAGTTTAAATCTGTCAGCTTAATGTACACATTGACAACCATTCAGTTAGATAGCTCCGTTTTGGTTTTAGAAGCAGATATTTCTCTGTACAGCCTATGGTCCCATTCACTCGGGAATATCCCAACGCAGCTCCTAGAAGAAACGTGTTTCTGACTCGCTGAATCTCAACATAGATTCAACTCTCTTAGGTGAACGAATGCACAGCAGAGCAGTTTCAAGGAAACGTTTCTCCTGAGTTTTAGACGAAGTTTCCTGCGGTTTAGTACGTATGCCGGCATTGGTCTGGAAATACCGGTTTTGGGATTCTGCACAGAAAGGTTTTGCAAACCGCTGAATCCACAGGTGAGTTTAACTCTGTCAGTTGAATGCACACATTGACAACCATTCAGTTAGATAGCTCCATTTTGGTTTTAGAAGCAGATATTTCTCTGTACAGCCTATGGTCCCATTCACTCGGGAATATCCCAACGCAGCTCCTAGAAGAAACGTGTTTCTGACTCGCTGAATCTCAACATAGATTCAACTCTCTTAGGTGAACGAATGCACAGCAGAGCAGTTTCAAGGAAACGTTTCTCCTGAGTTTTAGACGAAGTTTCCTGCGGTTTAGTACGTATGCCGGCATTGGTCTGGAAATACCGGTTTTGGGATTCTGCACAGAAAGGTTTTGCAAACCGCTGAATCCACACGTGAGTTTAACTCTGTCAGGTGAATGCACACATTGACAACCATTCAGTTAGATAGCTCCGTTTTGGTTTTAGAAGCAGATATTTCTCTGTACAGCCTATGGTCCCATTCACTCGGGAATATCCCAACGCAGCTCCTAGAAGAAAGGTGTTTCTGACTCGCTGAATCTCAACATAGATTCAACTCTCTTAGGTGAACGAATGCACAGCAGAGCAGTTTCAAGGAAACGTTCCTGCTGAGTTTTAGACGAAGTTTCCGGCTGTTTAGTACGTATGCCGGCATTGGGCTGGAAATACCGGTTTGGGGATTCTGCACAGAAAGGGTTTGCAAACCACTGAATCCACACGTGAGTTTAACACTGTCAGTTGAATGCACACATTGACAACCATTCAGTTAGATAGCTCCGTTTTGGTTTTAGAAGCAGATATTTCTCTGTACAGCCTATGGTCCCATTCACTCGGGAATATCCCAACGCACCTCCTAGAAGACACGTGTTTCTGACTCGCTGAATCTCAACATAGATTCAACTCTCTTAGGTGAACGAATGAACAGCAGAGCAGTTTCAAGGAAAAGTTTCTCCTGAGTTTTAGACGAAGTTTCCGGCGTTTTAGTACGTATGCCGGCATTGGGCTGGAAATACCGGTATTGGGATTCTGCACAGAAACGGTTTGCAAACCGCTGAATCCACACGTGAGTTTAACTCTGTCAGTTGAATGCACACATTGACAACCATTCAGTTAGATAGCTCCGTTTTGGTTTTAGAAGCAGATATTTCTCTGTACAGCCTATGGTCCCATTCACTCGGGAATATCCCAACGCAGCTCCTAGAATAAACGTGTTTCTGACTCGCTGAATCTCAACATAGATACAACTCTCTTAGGTGAACGAACGCACAGCAGAGCAGTTTCAAGGAAACGTTTCTCCTGAGTTTTAGACGAAGTTTCCGGCCGTTTAGTACCTATGCCGGCATTGGGATGGAAATACCGGTTTTGCGATTCTGCACAGAAAGGGTTTGCAAACCGCTGAATCCACACGTGAGTTTAACTCTGTCAGTTGAATGCACACATTGACAACCATTCTGTTAGATAGCTCCGTTTTGGTTTTAGAAGCAGATATTTCTCTGTACAGCCTATGGTCCCATTCACTCGGGAATATCCCAACACAGCTCCTAGAAGAAACGTGTTTCTCACTCGCTGAATCTCAACACAGATTCAACTCTCTTAGGTGAACGAACGCACAGCAGAGCAGTTTCAAGGAAACGTTTCTCCTGAGTTTTAGACGAAGTTTCCTGCGGTTTAGGACGTATGCCGGCATTGGGCTGGAAATACCGGTTTTGGGATACTGCAAAGAAAGGGCTTGCAAACCGCTGAATCCACACGTGAGTTTAAATCTGTCAGCTTAATGTACACATTGACAACCATTCAGTTAGATAGCTCCGTTTTGGTTTTAGAAGCAGATATTTCTCTGTACAGCCTATGGTCCCATTCACTCGGGAATATCCCAACGCAGCTCCTAGAAGAAACGTGTTTCTGACTCGCTGAATCTCAACATAGATTCAACTCTCTTAGGTGAACGAATGCACAGCAGAGCAGTTTCAAGGAAACGTTTCTCCTGAGTTTTAGACGAAGTTTCCTGCGGTTTAGTACGTATGCCGGCATTGGGCTGGAAATACCGGTTTTGGGATTCTGCACAGAAAGGTTTTGCAAACCGCTGAATCCACACGTGAGTTTAACTCTGTCAGTTGAATGCACACATTGACAACCATTCAGTTAGATAGCTCCATTTTGGTTTTAGAAGCAGATATTTCTCTGTACAGCCTATGGTCCCATTCACTCGGGAATATCCCAACGCAGCTCCTAGAAGAAACGTGTTTCTGACTCGCTGAATCTCAACATAGATTCAACTCTCTTAGGTGAACGAATGCACAGCAGAGCAGTTTCAAGGAAACGTTTCTCCTGAGTTTTAGACGAAGTTTCCTGCGGTTTAGTACGTATGCCGGCATTGGTCTGGAAATACCGGTTTTGGGATTCTGCACAGAAAGGTTTTGCAAACCGCTGAATCCACACGTGAGTTTAACTCTGTCAGGTGAATGCACACATTGACAACCATTCAGTTAGATAGCTCCGTTTTGGTTTTAGAAGCAGATATTTCTCTGTACAGCCTATGGTCCCATTCACTCGGGAATATCCCAAGGCAGCTCCTAGAAGAAAGGTGTTTCTGACTCGCTGAATCTCAACATAGATTCAACTCTCTTAGGTGAACGAATGCACAGCAGAGCAGTTTCAAGGAAACGTTCCTGCTGAGTTTTAGACGAAGTTTCCGGCTGTTTAGTACGTATGCCGGCATTGGGCTGGAAATACCGGTTTGGGGATTCTGCACAGAAAGGGTTTGCAAACCACTGAATCCACACGTGAGTTTAACACTGTCAGTTGAATGCACACATTGACAACCATTCAGTTAGATAGCTCCGTTTTGGTTTTAGAAGCAGATATTTCTCTGTACAGCCTATGGTCCCATTCACTCGGGAATATCCCAACGCAGCTCCCAGAATAAACGTGTTTCTGACTCGCTGAATCTCAACATAGATACAACTCTCTTAGGTGAACGAACGCACAGCAGAGCAGTTTCAAGGAAACGTTTCTGCTGAGTTTTAGACGAAGTTTCCGGGTGTTTAGTACGTATGCCGGCATTGGGCTGGAAATACCGGTATGGGGATTCTGCACAGAAAGGGTTTGCAAACCGCTGAATCCACACGTGAGTTTAACACTGTCAGTTGAATGCACACATTTACAAGCATTCAGTTAGATAGCTCCGTTTTGGTTTTAGAAGCAGATATTTCTCTGTACAGCCTATGGTCCCATTCACTCGGGAATATCCCAACACAGCTCCTAGAAGAAACGTGTTTCTCACTCGCTGAATCTCAACACAGATTCAACTCTCTTAGGTGAACGAACGCACAGCAGAGCAGTTTCAAGGAAACGTTTCTCCTGAGTTTTAGACGAAGTTTCCTGCGGTTTAGGACGTATGCCGGCATTGGGCTGGAAATACCGGTTTTGGGATACTGCAAAGAAAGGGCTTGCAAACCGCTGAATCCACACGTGAGTTTAAATCTGTCAGCTTAATGTACACATTGACAACCATTCAGTTAGATAGCTCCGTTTTGGTTTTAGAAGCAGATATTTCTCTGTACAGCCTATGGTCCCATTCACTCGGGAATATCCCAACGCAGCTCCTAGAAGAAACGTGTTTCTGACTCGCTGAATCTCAACATAGATTCAACTCTCTTAGGTGAACGAATGCACAGCAGAGCAGTTTCAAGGAAACGTTTCTCCTGAGTTTTAGACGAAGTTTCCTGCGGCTTAGTACGTATGCCGGCATTGGTCTGGAAATACCGGTTTTGGGATTCTGCACAGAAAGGTTTTGCAAACCGCTGAATCCACACGTGAGTTTAACTCTGTCAGTTGAATGCACACATTGACAACCATTCAGTTAGATAGCTCCATTTTGGTTTTAGAAGCAGATATTTCTCTGTACAGCCTATGGTCCCATTCACTCGGGAATATCCCAACGCAGCTCCTAGAAGAAACGTGTTTCTGACTCGCTGAATCTCAACATAGATTCAACTCTCTTAGGTGAACGAATGAACAGCAGAGCAGTTTCAAGGAAACGTTTCTCCTGAGTTTTAGACGAAGTTTCCTGCGGTTTAGTACGTATGCCGGCATTGGTCTGGAAATACCGGTTTTGGGATTCTGCACAGAAAGGTTTTGCAAACCGCTGAATCCACACGTGAGTTTAACTCTGTCAGGTGAATGCACACATTGACAACCATTCAGTTATATAGCTCCGTTTTGGTTTTAGAAGCAGATATTTCTCTGTACAGCCTATGGTCCCATTCACTCGGGAATATCCCAACGCAGCTCCTAGAATAAACGTGTTTCTGACTCGCTGAATCTCAACATAGATACAACTCTCTTAGGTGAACGAACGCACAGCAGAGCAGTTTCAAGGAAACGTTTCTGCTGAGTTTTAGACGAAGTTTCCGGGTGTTTAGTACGTATGCCGGCATTGGGCTGGAAATACCGGTATGGGGATTCTGCACAGAAAGGGTTTGCAAACCGCTGAATCCACACGTGAGTTTAACACTGTCAGTTGAATGCACACATTTACAAGCATTCAGTTAGATAGCTCCGTTTTGGTTTTAGAAGCAGATATTTCTCTGTACAGCCTATGGTCCCATTCACTCGGGAATATCCCAACACAGCTCCTAGAAGAAACGTGTTTCTCACTCGCTGAATCTCAACACAGATTCAACTCTCTTAGGTGAACGAACGCACAGCAGAGCAGTTTCAAGGAAACGTTTCTCCTGAGTTTTAGACGAAGTTTCCTGCGGTTTAGGACGTATGCCGGCATTGGGCTGGAAATACCGGTTTTGGGATACTGCAAAGAAAGGGCTTGCAAACCGCTGAATCCACACGTGAGTTTAAATCTGTCAGCTTAATGTACACATTGACAACCATTCAGTTAGATAGCTCCGTTTTGGTTTTAGAAGCAGATATTTCTCTGTACAGCCTATGGTCCCATTCACTCGGGAATATCCCAACGCAGCTCCTAGAAGAAACGTGTTTCTGACTCGCTGAATCTCAACATAGATTCAACTCTCTTAGGTGAACGAATGCACAGCAGAGCAGTTTCAAGGAAACGTTTCTCCTGAGTTTTAGACGAAGTTTCCTGCGGTTTAGTACGTATGCCGGCATTGGTCTGGAAATACCGGTTTTGGGATTCTGCACAGAAAGGTTTTGCAAACCGCTGAATCCACACGTGAGTTTAACTCTGTCAGTTGAATGCACACATTGACAACCATTCAGTTAGATAGCTCCATTTTGGTTTTAGAAGCAGATATTTCTCTGTACAGCCTATGGTCCCATTCACTCGGGAATATCCCAACGCAGCTCCTAGAAGAAAGGTGTTTCTGACTCGCTGAATCTCAACATAGATTCAACTCTCTTAGGTGAACGAATGCACAGCAGAGCAGTTTCAAGGAAACGTTCCTGCTGAGTTTTAGACGAAGTTTCCGGCTGTTTAGTACGTATGCCGGCATTGGGCTGGAAATACCGGTTTGGGGATTCTGCACAGAAAGGGTTTGCAAACCACTGAATCCACACGTGAGTTTAACACTGTCAGTTGAATGCACACATTGACAACCATTCAGTTAGATAGCTCCGTTTTGGTTTTAGAAGCAGATATTTCTCTGTACAGCCTATGGTCCCATTCACTCGGGAATATCCCAACGCACCTCCTAGAAGACACGTGTTTCTGACTCGCTGAATCTCAACATAGATTCAACTCTCTTAGGTGAACGAATGAACAGCAGAGCAGTTTCAAGGAAAAGTTTCTCCTGAGTTTTAGACGAAGTTTCCGGCGTTTTAGTACGTATGCCGGCATTGGGCTGGAAATACCGGTATTGGGATTCTGCACAGAAACGGTTTGCAAACCGCTGAATCCACACGTCAGTTTAACTCTGTCAGTTGAATGCACACATTGACAACCATTCAGTTAGATAGCTCCGTTTTGGTTTTAGAAGCAGATATTTCTCTGTACAGCCTATGGTCCCATTCACTCGGGAATATCCCAACGCAGCTCCTAGAATAAACGTGTTTCTGACTCGCTGAATCTCAACATAGATACAACTCTCTTAGGTGAACGAACGCACAGCAGAGCAGTTTCAAGGAAACGTTTCTCCTGAGTTTTAGACGAAGTTTCCGGCCGTTTAGTACCTATGCCGGCATTGGGATGGAAATACCGGTTTTGCGATTCTGCACAGAAAGGGTTTGCAAACCGCTGAATCCACACGTGAGTTTAACTCTGTCAGTTGAATGCACACATTGACAACCATTGTGTTAGATAGCTCCGTTTTGGTTTTAGAAGCAGATATTTCTCTGTACAGCCTATGGTCCCATTCACTCGGGAATATCCCAACACAGCTCCTAGAAGAAACGTGTTTCTCACTCGCTGAATCTCAACACAGATTCAACTCTCTTAGGTGAACGAACGCACAGCAGAGCAGTTTCAAGGAAACGTTTCTCCTGAGTTTTAGACGAAGTTTCCTGCGGTTTAGGACGTATGCCGGCATTGGGCTGGAAATACCGGTTTTGGGATACTGCAAAGAAAGGGCTTGCAAACCGCTGAATCCACACGTGAGTTTAAATCTGTCAGCTTAATGTACACATTGACAACCATTCAGTTAGATAGCTCCGTTTTGGTTTTAGAAGCAGATATTTCTCTGTACAGCCTATGGTCCCATTCACTCGGGAATATCCCAACGCAGCTCCTAGAAGAAACGTGTTTCTGACTCGTTGAATCTCAACATAGATTCAACTCTCTTAGGTGAACGAATGCACAGCAGAGCAGTTTCAAGGAAACGTTTCTCCTGAGTTTTAGACGAAGTTTCCTGCGGTTTAGTACGTATGCCGGCATTGGTCTGGAAATACCGGTTTTGGGATTCTGCACAGAAAGGTTTTGCAAACCGCTGAATCCACAGGTGAGTTTAACTCTGTCAGTTGAATGCACACATTGACAACCATTCAGTTAGATAGCTCCATTTTGGTTTTAGAAGCAGATATTTCTCTGTACAGCCTATGGTCCCATTCACTCGGGAATATCCCAACGCAGCTCCTAGAAGAAACGTGTTTCTGACTCGCTGAATCTCAACATAGATTCAACTCTCTTAGGTGAACGAATGCACAGCAGAGCAGTTTCAAGGAAACGTTTCTCCTGAGTTTTAGACGAAGTTTCCTGCGGTTTAGTACGTATGCCGGCATTGGTCTGGAAATACCGGTTTTGGGATTCTGCACAGAAAGGTTTTGCAAACCGCTGAATCCACACGTGAGTTTAACTCTGTCAGGTGAATGCACACATTGACAACCATTCAGTTAGATAGCTCCGTTTTGGTTTTAGAAGCAGATATTTCTCTGTACAGCCTATGGTCCCATTCACTCGGGAATATCCCAACGCAGCTCCTAGAAGAAAGGTGTTTCTGACTCGCTGAATCTCAACATAGATTCAACTCTCTTAGGTGAACGAATGCACAGCAGAGCAGTTTCAAGGAAACGTTCCTGCTGAGTTTTAGACGAAGTTTCCGGCTGTTTAGTACGTATGCCGGCATTGGGCTGGAAATACCGGTTTGGGGATTCTGCACAGAAAGGGTTTGCAAACCACTGAATCCACACGTGAGTTTAACAGTGTCAGTTGAATGCACACATTGACAACCATTCAGTTAGATAGCTCCGTTTTGGTTTTAGAAGCAGATATTTCTCTGTACAGCCTATGGTCCCATTCACTCGGGAATATCCCAACGCACCTCCTAGAAGACACGTGTTTCTGACTCGCTGAATCTCAACATAGATTCAACTCTCTTAGGTGAACGAATGAACAGCAGAGCAGTTTCAAGGAAAAGTTTCTCCTGAGTTTTAGACGAAGTTTCCGGCGTTTTAGTACGTATGCCGGCATTGGGCTGGAAATACCGGTATTGGGATTCTGCACAGAAACGGTTTGCAAACCGCTGAATCCACACGTGAGTTTAACTCTGTCAGTTGAATGCACACATTGACAACCATTCAGTTAGATAGCTCCGTTTTGGTTTTAGAAGCAGATATTTCTCTGTACAGCCTATGGTCCCATTCACTCGGGAATATCCCAACGCAGCTCCTAGAATAAACGTGTTTCTGACTCGCTGAATCTCAACATAGATACAACTCTCTTAGGTGAACGAACGCACAGCAGAGCAGTTTCAAGGAAACGTTTCTCCTGAGTTTTAGACGAAGTTTCCGGCCGTTTAGTACCTATGCCGGCATTGGGATGGAAATACCGGTTTTGCGATTCTGCACAGAAAGGGTTTGCAAACCGCTGAATCCACACGTGAGTTTAACTCTGTCAGTTGAATGCACACATTGACAACCATTCTGTTAGATAGCTCCGTTTTGGTTTTAGAAGCAGATATTTCTCTGTACAGCCTATGGTCCCATTCACTCGGGAATATCCCAACACAGCTCCTAGAAGAAACGTGTTTCTCACTCGCTGAATCTCAACACAGATTCAACTCTCTTAGGTGAACGAACGCACAGCAGAGCAGTTTCAAGGAAACGTTTCTCCTGAGTTTTAGACGAAGTTTCCTGCGGTTTAGGACGTATGCCGGCATTGGGCTGGAAATACCGGTTTTGGGATACTGCAAAGAAAGGGCTTGCAAACCGCTGAATCCACACGTGAGTTTAAATCTGTCAGCTTAATGTACACATTGACAACCATTCAGTTAGATAGCTCCGTTTTGGTTTTAGAAGCAGATATTTCTCTGTACAGCCTATGGTCCCATTCACTCGGGAATATCCCAACGCAGCTCCTAGAAGAAACGTGTTTCTGACTCGTTGAATCTCAACATAGATTCAACTCTCTTAGGTGAACGAATGCACAGCAGAGCAGTTTCAAGGAAACGTTTCTCCTGAGTTTTAGACGAAGTTTCCTGCGGTTTAGTACGTATGCCGGCATTGGTCTGGAAATACCGGTTTTGGGATTCTGCACAGAAAGGTTTTGCAAACCGCTGAATCCACAGGTGAGTTTAACTCTGTCAGTTGAATGCACACATTGACAACCATTCAGTTAGATAGCTCCATTTTGGTTTTAGAAGCAGATATTTCTCTGTACAGCCTATGGTCCCATTCACTCGGGAATATCCCAACGCAGCTCCTAGAAGAAACGTGTTTCTGACTCGCTGAATCTCAACATAGATTCAACTCTCTTAGGTGAACGAATGCACAGCAGAGCAGTTTCAAGGAAACGTTTCTCCTGAGTTTTAGACGAAGTTTCCTGCGGTTTAGTACGTATGCCGGCATTGGTCTGGAAATACCGGTTTTGGGATTCTGCACAGAAAGGTTTTGCAAACCGCTGAATCCACACGTGAGTTTAACTCTGTCAGGTGAATGCACACATTGACAACCATTCAGTTAGATAGCTCCGTTTTGGTTTTAGAAGCAGATATTTCTCTGTACAGCCTATGGTCCCATTCACTCGGGAATATCCCAACGCAGCTCCTAGAAGAAAGGTGTTTCTGACTCGCTGAATCTCAACATAGATTCAACTCTCTTAGGTGAACGAATGCACAGCAGAGCAGTTTCAAGGAAACGTTCCTGCTGAGTTTTAGACGAAGTTTCCGGCTGTTTAGTACGTATGCCGGCATTGGGCTGGAAATACCGGTTTGGGGATTCTGCACAGAAAGGGTTTGCAAACCACTGAATCCACACGTGAGTTTAACAGTGTCAGTTGAATGCACACATTGACAACCATTCAGTTAGATAGCTCCGTTTTGGTTTTAGAAGCAGATATTTCTCTGTACAGCCTATGGTCCCATTCACTCGGGAATATCCCAACGCACCTCCTAGAAGACACGTGTTTCTGACTCGCTGAATCTCAACATAGATTCAACTCTCTTAGGTGAACGAATGAACAGCAGAGCAGTTTCAAGGAAAAGTTTCTCCTGAGTTTTAGACGAAGTTTCCGGCGTTTTAGTACGTATGCCGGCATTGGGCTGGAAATACCGGTATTGGGATTCTGCACAGAAACGGTTTGCAAACCGCTGAATCCACACGTGAGTTTAACTCTGTCAGTTGAATGCACACATTGACGACCATTCAGTTAGATAGCTCCGTTTTGGTTTTAGAAGCAGATATTTCTCTGTACAGCCTATGGTCCCATTCACTCGGGAATATCCCAACGCAGCTCCTAGAATAAACGTGTTTCTGACTCGCTGAATCTCAACATAGATACAACTCTCTTAGGTGAACGAACGCACAGCAGAGCAGTTTCAAGGAAACGTTTCTCCTGAGTTTTAGACGAAGTTTCCGGCCGTTTAGTACCTATGCCGGCATTGGGATGGAAATACCGGTTTTGCGATTCTGCACAGAAAGGGTTTGCAAACCGCTGAATCCACACGTGAGTTTAACTCTGTCAGTTGAATGCACACATTGACAACCATTCTGTTAGATAGCTCCGTTTTGGTTTTAGAAGCAGATATTTCTCTGTACAGCCTATGGTCCCATTCACTCGGGAATATCCCAACACAGCTCCTAGAAGAAACGTGTTTCTCACTCGCTGAATCTCAACACAGATTCAACTCTCTTAGGTGAACGAACGCACAGCAGAGCAGTTTCAAGGAAACGTTTCTCCTGAGTTTTAGACGAAGTTTCCTGCGGTTTAGGACGTATGCCGGCATTGGGCTGGAAATACCGGTTTTGGGATACTGCAAAGAAAGGGCTTGCAAACCGCTGAATCCACACGTGAGTTTAAATCTGTCAGCTTAATGTACACATTGACAACCATTCAGTTAGATAGCTCCGTTTTGGTTTTAGAAGCAGATATTTCTCTGTACAGCCTATGGTCCCATTCACTCGGGAATATCCCAACGCAGCTCCTAGAAGAAACGTGTTTCTGACTCGCTGAATCTCAACATAGATTCAACTCTCTTAGGTGAACGAATGCACAGCAGAGCAGTTTCAAGGAAACGTTTCTCCTGAGTTTTAGACGAAGTTTCCTGCGGTTTAGTACGTATGCCGGCATTGGGCTGGAAATACCGGTTTTGGGATTCTGCACAGAAAGGTTTTGCAAACCGCTGAATCCACACGTGAGTTTACCTCTGTCAGTTGAATGCACACATTGACAACCATTCAGTTAGATAGCTCCATTTTGGTTTTAGAAGCAGATATTTCTCTGTACAGCCTATGGTCCCATTCACTCGGGAATATCCCAACGCAGCTCCTAGAAGAAACGTGTTTCTGACTCGCTGAATCTCAACATAGATTCAACTCTCTTAGGTGAACGAATGCACAGCAGAGCAGTTTCAAGGAAACGTTTCTCCTGAGTTTTAGACGAAGTTTCCTGCGGTTTAGTACGTATGCCGGCATTGGTCTGGAAATACCGGTTTTGGGATTCTGCACAGAAAGGTTTTGCAAACCGCTGAATCCACACGTGAGTTTAACTCTGTCAGGTGAATGCACACATTGACAACCATTCAGTTAGATAGCTCCGTTTTGGTTTTAGAAGCAGATATTTCTCTGTACAGCCTATGGTCCCATTCACTCGGGAATATCCCAACGCAGCTCCTAGAAGAAAGGTGTTTCTGACTCGCTGAATCTCAACATAGATTCAACTCTCTTAGGTGAACGAATGCACAGCAGAGCAGTTTCAAGGAAACGTTCCTGCTGAGTTTTAGACGAAGTTTCCGGCTGTTTAGTACGTATGCCGGCATTGGGCTGGAAATACCGGTTTGGGGATTCTGCACAGAAAGGGTTTGCAAACCACTGAATCCACACGTGAGTTTAACACTGTCAGTTGAATGCACACATTGACAACCATTCAGTTAGATAGCTCCGTTTTGGTTTTAGAAGCAGATATTTCTCTGTACAGCCTATGGTCCCATTCACTCGGGAATATCCCAACGCAGCTCCCAGAATAAACGTGTTTCTGACTCGCTGAATCTCAACATAGATACAACTCTCTTAGGTGAACGAACGCACAGCAGAGCAGTTTCAAGGAAACGTTTCTGCTGAGTTTTAGACGAAGTTTCCGGGTGTTTAGTACGTATGCCGGCATTGGGCTGGAAATACCGGTATGGGGATTCTGCACAGAAAGGGTTTGCAAACCGCTGAATCCACACGTGAGTTTAACACTGTCAGTTGAATGCACACATTTACAAGCATTCAGTTAGATAGCTCCGTTTTGGTTTTAGAAGCAGATATTTCTCTGTACAGCCTATGGTCCCATTCACTCGGGAATATCCCAACACAGCTCCTAGAAGAAACGTGTTTCTCACTCGCTGAATCTCAACACAGATTCAACTCTCTTAGGTGAACGAACGCACAGCAGAGCAGTTTCAAGGAAACGTTTCTCCTGAGTTTTAGACGAAGTTTCCTGCGGTTTAGGACGTATGCCGGCATTGGGCTGGAAATACCGGTTTTGGGATACTGCAAAGAAAGGGCTTGCAAACCGCTGAATCCACACGTGAGTTTAAATCTGTCAGCTTAATGTACACATTGACAACCATTCAGTTAGATAGCTCCGTTTTGGTTTTAGAAGCAGATATTTCTCTGTACAGCCTATGGTCCCATTCACTCGGGAATATCCCAACGCAGCTCCTAGAAGAAACGTGTTTCTGACTCGCTGAATCTCAACATAGATTCAACTCTCTTAGGTGAACGAATGCACAGCAGAGCAGTTTCAAGGAAACGTTTCTCCTGAGTTTTAGACGAAGTTTCCTGCGGCTTAGTACGTATGCCGGCATTGGTCTGGAAATACCGGTTTTGGGATTCTGCACAGAAAGGTTTTGCAAACCGCTGAATCCACACGTGAGTTTAACTCTGTCAGTTGAATGCACACATTGACAACCATTCAGTTAGATAGCTCCATTTTGGTTTTAGAAGCAGATATTTCTCTGTACAGCCTATGGTCCCATTCACTCGGGAATATCCCAACGCAGCTCCTAGAAGAAACGTGTTTCTGACTCGCTGAATCTCAACATAGATTCAACTCTCTTAGGTGAACGAATGAACAGCAGAGCAGTTTCAAGGAAACGTTTCTCCTGAGTTTTAGACGAAGTTTCCTGCGGTTTAGTACGTATGCCGGCATTGGTCTGGAAATACCGGTTTTGGGATTCTGCACAGAAAGGTTTTGCAAACCGCTGAATCCACACGTGAGTTTAACTCTGTCAGGTGAATGCACACATTGACAACCATTCAGTTATATAGCTCCGTTTTGGTTTTAGAAGCAGATATTTCTCTGTACAGCCTATGGTCCCATTCACTCGGGAATATCCCAACGCAGCTCCTAGAATAAACGTGTTTCTGACTCGCTGAATCTCAACATAGATACAACTCTCTTAGGTGAACGAACGCACAGCAGAGCAGTTTCAAGGAAACGTTTCTGCTGAGTTTTAGACGAAGTTTCCGGGTGTTTAGTACGTATGCCGGCATTGGGCTGGAAATACCGGTATGGGGATTCTGCACAGAAAGGGTTTGCAAACCGCTGAATCCACACGTGAGTTTAACACTGTCAGTTGAATGCACACATTTACAAGCATTCAGTTAGATAGCTCCGTTTTGGTTTTAGAAGCAGATATTTCTCTGTACAGCCTATGGTCCCATTCACTCGGGAATATCCCAACACAGCTCCTAGAAGAAACGTGTTTCTCACTCGCTGAATCTCAACACAGATTCAACTCTCTTAGGTGAACGAACGCACAGCAGAGCAGTTTCAAGGAAACGTTTCTCCTGAGTTTTAGACGAAGTTTCCTGCGGTTTAGGACGTATGCCGGCATTGGGCTGGAAATACCGGTTTTGGGATACTGCAAAGAAAGGGCTTGCAAACCGCTGAATCCACACGTGAGTTTAAATCTGTCAGCATAATGTACACATTGACAACCATTCAGTTAGATAGCTCCGTTTTGGTTTTAGAAGCAGATATTTCTCTGTACAGCCTATGGTCCCATTCACTCGGGAATATCCCAACGCAGCTCCTAGAAGAAACGTGTTTCTGACTCGCTGAATCTCAACATAGATTCAACTCTCTTAGGTGAACGAATGCACAGCAGAGCAGTTTCAAGGAAACGTTTCTCCTGAGTTTTAGACGAAGTTTCCTGCGGTTTAGTACGTATGCCGGCATTGGTCTGGAAATACCGGTTTTGGGATTCTGCACAGAAAGGTTTTGCAAACCGCTGAATCCACACGTGAGTTTAACTCTGTCAGTTGAATGCACACATTGACAACCATTCAGTTAGATAGCTCCATTTTGGTTTTAGAAGCAGATATTTCTCTGTACAGCCTATGGTCCCATTCACTCGGGAATATCCCAACGCAGCTCCTAGAAGAAACGTGTTTCTGACTCGCTGAATCTCAACATAGATTCAACTCTCTTAGGTGAGCGAATGCACAGCAGAGCAGTTTCAAGGAAACGTTTCTCCTGAGTTTTAGACGAAGATTCCTGCGGTTTAGTACGTATGCCGGCATTGGTCTGGAAATACCGGTTTTGGGATTCTGCACAGAAAGGTTTTGCAAACCGCTGAATCCACACGTGAGTTTAACTCTGTCAGGTGAATGCACACATTGACAACCATTCAGTTAGATAGCTCCGTTTTGGTTTTAGAAGCAGATATTTCTCTGTACAGCCTATGGTCCCATTCACTCGGGAATATCCCAACGCAGCTCCTAGAAGAAAGGTGTTTCTGACTCGCTGAATCTCAACATAGATTCAACTCTCTTAGGTGAACGAATGCACAGCAGAGCAGTTTCAAGGAAACGTTCCTGCTGAGTTTTAGACGAAGTTTCCGGCTGTTTAGTACGTATGCCGGCATTGGGCTGGAAATACCGGTTTGGGGATTCTGCACAGAAAGGGTTTGCAAACCACTGAATCCACACGTGAGTTTAACACTGTCAGTTGAATGCACACATTGACAACCATTCAGTTAGATAGCTCCGTTTTGGTTTTAGAAGCAGATATTTCTCTGTACAGCCTATGGTCCCATTCACTCGGGAATATCCCAACGCACCTCCTAGAAGACACGTGTTTCTGACTCGCTGAATCTCAACATAGATTCAACTCTCTTAGGTGAACGAATGAACAGCAGAGCAGTTTCAAGGAAAAGTTTCTCCTGAGTTTTAGACGAAGTTTCCGGCGTTTTAGTACGTATGCCGGCATTGGGCTGGAAATACCGGTATTGGGATTCTGCACAGAAACGGTTTGCAAACCGCTGAATCCACACGTCAGTTTAACTCTGTCAGTTGAATGCACACATTGACAACCATTCAGTTAGATAGCTCCGTTTTGGTTTTAGAAGCAGATATTTCTCTGTACAGCCTATGGTCCCATTCACTCGGGAATATCCCAACGCAGCTCCTAGAATAAACGTGTTTCTGACTCGCTGAATCTCAACATAGATACAACTCTCTTAGGTGAACGAACGCACAGCAGAGCAGTTTCAAGGAAACGTTTCTCCTGAGTTTTAGACGAAGTTTCCGGCCGTTTAGTACCTATGCCGGCATTGGGATGGAAATACCGGTTTTGCGATTCTGCACAGAAAGGGTTTGCAAACCGCTGAATCCACACGTGAGTTTAACTCTGTCAGTTGAATGCACACATTGACAACCATTCTGTTAGATAGCTCCGTTTTGGTTTTAGAAGCAGATATTTCTCTGTACAGCCTATGGTCCCATTCACTCGGGAATATCCCAACACAGCTCCTAGAAGAAACGTGTTTCTCACTCGCAGAATCTCAACACAGATTCAACTCTCTTAGGTGAACGAACGCACAGCAGAGCAGTTTCAAGGAAACGTTTCTCCTGAGTTTTAGACGAAGTTTCCTGCGGTTTAGGACGTATGCCGGCATTGGGCTGGAAATACCGGTTTTGGGATACTGCAAAGAAAGGGCTTGCAAACCGCTGAATCCACACGTGAGTTTAAATCTGTCAGCTTAATGTACACATTGACAACCATTCAGTTAGATAGCTCCGTTTTGGTTTTAGAAGCAGATATTTCTCTGTACAGCCTATGGTCCCATTCACTCGGGAATATCCCAACGCAGCTCCTAGAAGAAACGTGTTTCTGACTCGCTGAATCTCAACATAGATTCAACTCTCTTAGGTGAACGAATGCACAGCAGAGCAGTTTCAAGGAAACGTTTCTCCTGAGTTTTAGACGAAGTTTCCTGCGGTTTAGTACGTATGCCGGCATTGGTCTGGAAATACCGGTTTTGGGATTCTGCACAGAAAGGTTTTGCAAACCGCTGAATCCACACGTGAGTTTAACTCTGTCAGTTGAATGCACACATTGACAACCATTCAGTTAGATAGCTCCATTTTGGTTTTAGAAGCAGATATTTCTCTGTACAGCCTATGGTCCCATTCACTCGGGAATATCCCAACGCAGCTCCTAGAAGAAACGTGTTTCTGACTCGCTGAATCTCAACATAGATTCAACTCTCTTAGGTGAACGAATGCACAGCAGAGCAGTTTCAAGGAAACGTTTCTCCTGAGTTTTAGACGAAGTTTCCTGCGGTTTAGTACGTATGCCGGCATTGGTCTGGAAATACCGGTTTTGGGATTCTGCACAGAAAGGTTTTGCAAACCGCTGAATCCACACGTGAGTTTAACTCTGTCAGGTGAATGCACACATTGACAACCATTCAGTTAGATAGCTCCGTTTTGGTTTTAGAAGCAGATATTTCTCTGTACAGCCTATGGTCCCATTCACTCGGGAATATCCCAACGCAGCTCCTAGAAGAAAGGTGTTTCTGACTCGCTGAATCTCAACATAGATTCAACTCTCTTAGGTGAACGAATGCACAGCAGAGCAGTTTCAAGGAAACGTTCCTGCTGAGTTTTAGACGAAGTTTCCGGCTGTTTAGTACGTATGCCGGCATTGGGCTGGAAATACCGGTTTGGGGATTCTGCACAGAAAGGGTTTGCAAACCACTGAATCCACACGTGAGTTTAACACTGTCAGTTGAATGCACACATTGACAACCATTCAGTTAGATAGCTCCGTTTTGGTTTTAGAAGCAGATATTTCTCTGTACAGCCTATGGTCCCATTCACTCGGGAATATCCCAACGCAGCTCCTAGAATAAACGTGTTTCTGACTCGCTGAATCTCAACATAGATACAACTCTCTTAGGTGAACGAACGCACAGCAGAGCAGTTTCAAGGAAACGTTTCTGCTGAGTTTTAGACGAAGTTTCCGGGTGTTTAGTACGTATGCCGGCATTGGGCTGGAAATACCGGTATGGGGATTCTGCACAGAAAGGGTTTGCAAACCGCTGAATCCACACGTGAGTTTAACACTGTCAGTTGAATGCACACATTTACAAGCATTCAGTTAGATAGCTCCGTTTTGGTTTTAGAAGCAGATATTTCTCTGTACAGCCTATGGTCCCATTCACTCGGGAATATCCCAACACAGCTCCTAGAAGAAACGTGTTTCTCACTCGCTGAATCTCAACACAGATTCAACTCTCTTAGGTGAACGAACGCACAGCAGAGCAGTTTCAAGGAAACGTTTCTCCTGAGTTTTAGACGAAGTTTCCTGCGGTTTAGGACGAATGCCGGCATTGGGCTGGAAATACCGGTTTTGGGATACTGCAAAGAAAGGGCTTGCAAACCGCTGAATCCACACGTGAGTTTAAATCTGTCAGCTTAATGTACACATTGACAACCATTCAGTTAGATAGCTCCGTTTTGGTTTTAGAAGCAGATATTTCTCTGTACAGCCTATGGTCCCATTCACTCGGGAATATCCCAACGCAGCTCCTAGAAGAAACGTGTTTCTGACTCGCTGAATCTCAACATAGATTCAACTCTCTTAGGTGAACGAATGCACAGCAGAGCAGTTTCAAGGAAACGTTTCTCCTGAGTTTTAGACGAAGTTTCCTGCGGTTTAGTACGTATGCCGGCATTGGGCTGGAAATACCGGTTTTGGGATTCTGCACAGAAAGGTTTTGCAAACCGCTGAATCCACACGTGAGTTTAACTCTGTCAGGTGAATGCACACATTGACAACCATTCAGTTAGATAGCTCCATTTTGGTTTTAGAAGCAGATATTTCTCTGTACAGCCTATGGTCCCATTCACTCGGGAATATCCCAACGCAGCTCCTAGAAGAAACGTGTTTCTGACTCGCTGAATCTCAACATAGATTCAACTCTCTTAGGTGAACGAACGCACAGCAGAACAGTTTCAAGGAAACGTTCCTCCTGAGTTTTTGACGAAGTTTCCGGCCGTTTAGTACCTATGCCGGCATTGGGATGGAAATACCGGTTTTGCGATTCTGCACAGAAAGGGTTTGCAAAACGCTGAATCCACACGTGAGTTTAACTCTGTCAGTTGAATGCACACATTGACAACCATTCAGTTAGATAGCTCCGTTTTGGTTTTAGAAGGAGATATTTCTCTGTACAGTCTATGGTCCCATTCACTCGGGAATATCCCAACACAGCTCCTAGAAGAAACGTGTTTCTCACTCGCTGAATCTCAACACAGATTCAACTCTCTTAGGTGAACGAAGGCACAGCAGAGCAGTTTCAAGGAAACGATTCTCCTGAGTTTTAGACGAAGTTTCCTGCGGTTTAGGACGTATGCCGGCATTGGGCTGGAAATACCGGTTTTGGGATACTGCAAAGAAAGGGCTTGCAAACCGCTGAATCCACACGTGAGTTTAAATCTGTCAGCTTAATGTACACATTGACAACCATTCAGTTAGATAGCTCCGTTTTGGTTTTAGAAGCAGATATTTCTCTGTACAGCCTATGGTCCCATTCACTCGGGAATATCCCAACGCAGCTCCTAGAAGAAACGTGTTTCTGACTCGCTGAATCTCAACATAGATTCAACTCTCTTAGGTGAACGAATGCACAGCAGAGCAGTTTCAAGGAAACGTTTCTCCTGAGTTTTAGACGAAGTTTCCTGCGGTTTAGTACGTATGCCGGCATTGGTCTGGAAATACCGGTTTTGGGATTCTGCACAGAAAGGTTTTGCAAACCGCTGAATCCACACGTGAGTTTAACTCTGTCAGTTGAATGCACACATTGACAACCATTCAGTTAGATAGCTCCATTTTGGTTTTAGAAGCAGATATTTCTCTGTACAGCCTATGGTCCCATTCACTCGGGAATATCCCAACGCAGCTCCTAGAAGAAACGTGTTTCTGACTCGCTGAATCTCAACATAGATTCAACTCTCTTAGGTGAACGAATGCACAGCAGAGCAGTTTCAAGGAAACGTTTCTCCTGAGTTTTAGACGAAGTTTCCTGCGGTTTAGTACGTATGCCGGCATTGGTCTGGAAATACCGGTTTTGGGATTCTGCACAGAAAGGTTTTGCAAACCGCTGAATCCACACGTGAGTTTAACTCTGTCAGGTGAATGCACACATTGACAACCATTCAGTTAGATAGCTCCGTTTTGGTTTTAGAAGCAGATATTTCTCTGTACAGCCTATGGTCCCATTCACTCGGGAATATCCCAACGCAGCTCCTAGAATAAACGTGTTTCTGACTCGCTGAATCTCAACATAGATACAACTCTCTTAGGTGAACGAACGCACAGCAGAGCAGTTTCAAGGAAACGTTTCTCCTGAGTTTTAGACGAAGTTTCCGGCCGTTTAGTACCTATGCCGGCATTGGGATGGAAATACCGGTTTTGGGATACTGCAAAGAAAGGGCTTGCAAACCGCTGAATCCACACGTGAGTTTAACTCTGTCAGTTGAATGCACACATTGACAACCATTCTGTTAGATAGCTCCGTTTTGGTTTTAGAAGCAGATATTTCTCTGTACAGCCTATGGTCCCATTCACTCGGGAATATCCCAACACAGCTCCTAGAAGAAACGTGTTTCTCACTCGCTGAATCTCAACACAGATTCAACTCTCTTAGGTGAACGAAGGCACAGCAGAGCAGTTTCAAGGAAACGATTCTCCTGAGTTTTAGACGAAGTTTCCTGCGGTTTAGGACGTATGCCGGCATTGGGCTGGAAATACCGGTTTTGGGATACTGCAAAGAAAGGGCTTGCAAACCGCTGAATCCACACGTGAGTTTAAATCTGTCAGCTTAATGTACACATTGACAACCATTCAGTTAGATAGCTCCGTTTTGGTTTTAGAAGCAGATATTTCTCTGTACAGCCTATGGTCCCATTCACTCGGGAATATCCCAACGCAGCTCCTAGAAGAAACGTGTTTCTGACTCGCTGAATCTCAACATAGATTCAACTCTCTTAGGTGAACGAATGCACAGCAGAGCAGTTTCAAGGAAACGTTTCTCCTGAGTTTTAGACGAAGTTTCCTGCGGTTTAGTACGTATGCCGGCATTGGTCTGGAAATACCGGTTTTGGGATTCTGCACAGAAAGGTTTTGCAAACCGCTGAATCCACACGTGAGTTTAACTCTGTCAGTTGAATGCACACATTGACAACCATTCAGTTAGATAGCTCCATTTTGGTTTTAGAAGCAGATATTTCTCTGTACAGCCTATGGTCCCATTCACTCGGGAATATCCCAACGCAGCTCCTAGAAGAAACGTGTTTCTGACTCGCTGAATCTCAACATAGATTCAACTCTCTTAGGTGAACGAATGCACAGCAGAGCAGTTTCAAGGAAACGTTTCTCCTGAGTTTTAGACGAAGTTTCCTGCGGTTTAGTACGTATGCCGGCATTGGTCTGGAAATACCGGTTTTGGGATTCTGCACAGAAAGGTTTTGCAAACCGCTGAATCCACACGTGAGTTTAACTCTGTCAGGTGAATGCACACATTGACAACCATTCAGTTAGATAGCTCCGTTTTGGTTTTAGAAGCAGATATTTCTCTGTACAGCCTATGGTCCCATTCACTCGGGAATATCCCAACGCAGCTCCTAGAAGAAAGGTGTTTCTGACTCGCTGAATCTCAACATAGATTCAACTCTCTTAGGTGAACGAATGCACAGCAGAGCAGTTTCAAGGAAACGTTCCTGCTGAGTTTTAGACGAAGTTTCCGGCTGTTTAGTACGTATGCCGGCATTGGGCTGGAAATAACGGTTTGGGGATTCTGCACAGAAAGGGTTTGCAAACCACTGAATCCACACGTGAGTTTAACACTGTCAGTTGAATGCACACATTGACAACCATTCAGTTAGATAGCTCCGTTTTGGTTTTAGAAGCAGATATTTCTCTGTACAGCCTATGGTCCCATTCACTCGGGAATATCCCAACGCACCTCCTAGAAGAAACGTGTTTCTGACTCGCTGAATCTCAACATAGATTCAACTCTCTTAGGTGAACGAATGAACAGCAGAGCAGTTTCAAGGAAAAGTTTCTCCTGAGTTTTAGACGAAGTTTCCGGCGTTTTAGTACGTATGCCGGCATTGGGCTGGAAATACCGGTATTGGGATTCTGCACAGAAACGGTTTGCAAACCGCTGAATCCACACGTCAGTTTAACTCTGTCAGTTGAATGCACACATTGACAACCATTCAGTTAGATAGCTCCGTTTTGGTTTTAGAAGCAGATATTTCTCTGTACAGCCTATGGTCCCATTCACTCGGGAATATCCCAACGCAGCTCCTAGAATAAACGTGTTTCTGACTCGCTGAATCTCAACATAGATACAACTCTCTTAGGTGAACGAACGCACAGCAGAGCAGTTTCAAGGAAACGTTTCTCCTGAGTTTTAGACGAAGTTTCCGGCCGTTTAGTACCTATGCCGGCATTGGGATGGAAATACCGGTTTTGCGATTCTGCACAGAAAGGGTTTGCAAACCGCTGAATCCACACGTGAGTTTAACTCTGTCAGTTGAATGCACACATTGACAACCATTCTGTTAGATAGCTCCGTTTTGGTTTTAGAAGCAGATATTTCTCTGTACAGCCTATGGTCCCATTCACTCGGGAATATCCCAACACAGCTCCTAGAAGAAACGTGTTTCTCACTCGCTGAATCTCAACACAGATTCAACTCTCTTAGGTGAACGAACGCACAGCAGAGCAGTTTCAAGGAAACGTTTCTCCTGAGTTTTAGACGAAGTTTCCTGCGGTTTAGGACGTATGCCGGCATTGGGCTGGAAATACCGGTTTTGGGATACTGCAAAGAAAGGGCTTGCAAACCGCTGAATCCACACGTGAGTTTAAATCTGTCAGCTTAATGTACACATTGACAACCATTCAGTTAGATAGCTCCGTTTTCGTTTTAGAAGCAGATATTTCTCTGTACAGCCTATGGTCCCATTCACTCGGGAATATCCCAACGCAGCTCCTAGAAGAAACGTGTTTCTGACTCGCTGAATCTCAACATAGATTCAACTCTCTTAGGTGAACGAATGCACAGCAGAGCAGTTTCAAGGAAACGTTTCTCCTGAGTTTTAGACGAAGTTTCCTGCGGTTTAGTACGTATGCCGGCATTGGTCTGGAAATACCGGTTTTGGGATTCTGCACAGAAAGGTTTTGCAAACCGCTGAATCCACACGTGAGTTTAACTCTGTCAGTTGAATGCACACATTGACAACCATTCAGTTAGATAGCTCCATTTTGGTTTTAGAAGCAGATATTTCTCTGTACAGCCTATGGTCCCATTCACTCGGGAATATCCCAACGCAGCTCCTAGAAGAAACGTGTTTCTGACTCGCTGAATCTCAACATAGATTCAACTCTCTTAGGTGAATGAACGCACAGCAGAGCAGTTTCAAGGAAACGTTTCTGCTGAGTTTTAGACGAAGTTTCCGGGTGTTTAGTACGTATGCCGGCATTGGGCTGGAAATACCGGTATGGGGATTCTGCACAGAAAGGGTTTGCAAACCGCTGAATCCACACGTGAGTTTAACACTGTAAGTTGAATGCACACATTTACAAGCATTCAGTTAGATAGCTCCGTTTTGGTTTTAGAAGCAGACATTTCTCTGTACAGCCTATGGTCCCATTCACTCGGGAATATCCCAACACAGCTCCTAGAAGAAACGTGTTTCTCACTCGCTGAATCTCAACACAGATTCAACTCTCTTAGGTGAACGAACGCACAGCAGAGCAGTTTCAAGGAAACGTTTCTCCTGAGTTTTAGACGAAGTTTCCTGCGGTTTAGGACGAATGCCGGCATTGGGCTGGAAATACCGGTTTTGGGATACTGCAAAGAAAGGGCTTGCAAACCGCTGAATCCACACGTGAGTTTAAATCTGTCAGCTTAATGTACACATTGAAAACCATTCAGTTAGATAGCTCCGTTTTGGTTTTAGAAGCAGATATTTCTCTGTACAGCCTATGGTCCCATTCACTCGGGAATATCCCAACGCAGCTCCTAGAAGAAAGGTGTTTCTGACTCGCTGAATCTCAACATAGATTCAACTCTCTTAGGTGAACGAATGCACAGCAGAGCAGTTTCAAGGAAACGATTCTCATGAGTTCTAGACGAAGTTTCCTGCGGTTTAGTACGTATGACGGCATTGGGCTGGAAATACCGGTTTTGGGATTCTGCATAGAAAGGGTTTGCAAACCGCTGAATCCACACGTGAGTTTAACTCTGTCATTTGAATGCACACATTGACAAGCATTCAGTTATATAGCTCCGTTTTGGTTTTAGAAGCAGATATTTCTCTGTACAGCCTATGGTCCCATTCACTCGGGAATATCCCAACGCAGCTCGTAGAAGAAACGTGTTTCTGACTCGCTGAATCTCAACATAGATTCCACTCTCTTAGGTGAACGAACGCACAGCAGAGCAGTTTCAAGGAAACGTTTCTCCTGAGTTTTAGACGAAGTTTCCTGCGGTTTAGTACGTATGCCGGTATTGGGCTGGAAATACCGGTTTTGGGATTCTGCATAGAAAGGGTTTGCAAACCGCTGAATCCACACGTCAGTTTAACTCTGTCAGTTGAATGCACACATTGACAACCATTCGGTTAGATAGCTCCGTTTTGGTTTTAGAAGCAGATATTTCTCTATACATCCTTTGGTCCCATTCACTCGGGAATATCCCAACACAGCTCCTGGAAGAAACGTGTTTCTGACTCGCTGAATCTCAACATAGATTCAACTCTCTTAGGTGAACGAACGCACAGCAGAGCAGTTTCAAGGAAACGTTTCTCCTGAGTTTTAGACGAAGTTTCCGGCGGTTTAGTACGTATGCCGGCATTGGGCTGGAAATACCGGTATTGGGATTCTGCACAGAAAGGGTTTGCAAACCGCTGAATCCACACGTGAGTTTACCTCTGTCAGTTGAATGCACACATTGACAACCATTCAGTTAGATAGCTCCGTTTTGGTTTTAGAAGCAGATATTTCTCTGTACAGCCTATGGTCCCATTCACTCGGGAGTATCCCAACACAGCTCCTACAAGAAACGTGTTTCTTGCTCGCTGAATCTCAACATAGATTCAACTCTCTTAGGTGAACGAATGAACAGCAGAGCACTTTCAAGGAAACGTTTCTCCTGAGTTTTAGACGAAGTTTCCTGCGGTTTAGGACGTATGCCGGCATTGGGCTGGAAATACCGGTTTTGGGATTCTGCACAGAAAGGGTTTGCAAACCGCTGAATCCACACGTGAGTTTTACTCTGTCAGTTGAATGCACACATTGACAACCATTCAGTTAGATAGCTCCGTTTTAGTTTTGGAAGCAGATATTTCTCTGTACAGCCTATGGTCCCAGTCACTCGGGAATATCCCAACACAGCTCCTAGAAGAAACGTGTTTCTGACTCGCTGACTCTCAACATAGATTCAACTCTCTTAGGTGAACGAACGCACAGCAGAGCAGTTTCAAGGAAACGTTTCTCCTGAGTTTTAGACCTAGTTTCCTGAGGTTTAGTACGTATGCCGGCATTGGGATGGAATTACCGGTTTTGCGATTCTGCACAGAAAGGGTTTGCAAACCACTGAATCCACACGTGAGTTTAACTCTGTCAGTTGAATGCACACATTGACAACCATTTTGTTAGACAGCTCCGTTTTGGTTTTAGAAGCAGATATTTCGCTGTACAGCCTATGGTCCCATTCACTCGGGAATATCCCAAAGCAGCTCCTAGAAGAAACGTGTTTCTGACTCGCTGAATGTCAACATAGATTCAACTCTCTTAGGTGAACGAATGCACAGCAGAGCAGTTTCAAGGAAACGTTTCTCCTGAGTTTTAGACGAAGTTTCCTGCGGTTTAGGACGTATGCCGGCATTGGGCTGGAAATACCGGTTTTGGGATTCTGCACAGAAAGGGTTTGCAAACCGCTGAATCCACACGTGAGTTTTACTGTGTCAGTTGAATGCGCACATTGACAAGCATTCAGTTAGATAGCTCCGTTTTTGTTTTAGAAGCAGATATTTCTCTGTACAGCCTATGGTCCCATTCACTCGGGAATATCCCAAAGCAGCTCCTAGAAGAAACGTGTTTCTGACACGCTGAATCTCAACATAGATTCAACTCTCTTAGGTGAACGAACGCACAGCAGAGCAGTTTCAAGGAAACGTTTCTCCTGAGTTTTAGACGAAGTTTCCGGCCGTTTAGTACCTATGCCGGCATTGGGATGGAAATACCGGTTTTGCGATTCTGCACAGAAAGGGTTTGCAAACCGCTTAATCCACACGTGAGTTTAACTCTGTCAGTTGAATGCACACATTGACAACCATTCTGTTAGATAGCTCCGTTTTGGTTTTAGAAGCAGATATTTCTCTGTACAGCCTATGGTCCCATTCACTCGGGAATATCCCAACACAGCTCCTAGAAGAAACGTGTTTCTCACTCGCTGAATCTCAACACAGATTCAACTCTCTAAGGTGAACGAACGCACAGCAGAGCAGTTTCAAGGAAACGTTTCTCCTGAGTTTTAGACGAAGTTTCCTGCGGTTTAGGACGTATGCCGGCATTGGGCTGGAAATACCGGTTTTGGGATACTGCAAAGAAAGGGCTTGCAAACCGCTGAATCCACACGTGAGTTTAAATCTGTCAACTTAATGTACACATTGACAACCATTCAGTTAGATAGCTCCGTTTTGGTTTTAGAAGCAGATATTTCTCTGTACAGCCTATGGTCCCATTCACTCGGGAATATCCCAACGCAGCTCCTAGAAGAAACGTGTTTCTGACTCGCTGAATCTCAACATAGATTCAACTCTCTTAGGTGAACGAATGCACAGCAGAGCAGTTTCAAGGAAACGTTTCTCCTGAGTTTTAGACGAAGTTTCCTGCGGTTTAGTACGTATGCCGGCATTGGTCTGGAAATACCGGTTTTGGGATTCTGCACAGAAAGGTTTTGCAAACCGCTGAATCCACAGGTGAGTTTAACTCTGTCAGTTGAATGCACACATTGACAACCATTCAGTTAGATAGCTCCATTTTGGTTTTAGAAGCAGATATTTCTCTGTACAGCCTATGGTCCCATTCACTCGGGAATATCCCAACGCAGCTCCTAGAAGAAACGTGTTTCTGACTCGCTGAATCTCAACATAGATTCAACTCTCTTAGGTGAACGAATGCACAGCAGAGCAGTTTCAAGGAAACGTTTCTCCTGAGTTTTAGACGAAGTTTCCTGCGGTTTAGTACGTATGCCGGCATTGGTCTGGAAATACCGGTTTTGGGATTCTGCACAGAAAGGTTTTGCAAACCGCTGAATCCACACGTGAGTTTAACTCTGTCAGTTGAATGCACACATTGACAACCATTCAGTTAGATAGCTCCGTTTTGGTTTTAGAAGCAGATATTTCTCTGTACAGCCTATGGTCCCATTCACTCGGGAATATCCCAACGCAGCTCCTAGAAGAAAGGTGTTTCTGACTCGCTGAATCTCAACATAGATTCAACTCTCTTAGGTGAACGAATGCACAGCAGAGCAGTTTCAAGGAAACGTTCCTGCTGAGTTTTAGACGAAGTTTCCGGCTGTTTAGTACGTATGCCGGCATTGGGCTGGAAATACCGGTTTGGGGATTCTGCACAGAAAGGGTTTGCAAACCACTGAATCCACACGTGAGTTTAACACTGTCAGTTGAATGCACACATTGACAACCATTCAGTTAGATAGCTCCGTTTTGGTTTTAGAAGCAGATATTTCTCTGTACAGCCTATGGTCCCATTCACTCGGGAATATCCCAACGCACCTCCTAGAAGACACGTGTTTCTGACTCGCTGAATCTCAACATAGATTCAACTCTCTTAGGTGAACGAATGAACAGCAGAGCAGTTTCAAGGAAAAGTTTCTCCTGAGTTTTAGACGAAGTTTCCGGCGTTTTAGTACGTATGCCGGCATTGGGCTGGAAATACCGGTATTGGGATTCTGCACAGAAACGGTTTGCAAACCGCTGAATCCACACGTCAGTTTAACTCTGTCAGTTGAATGCACACATTGACAACCATTCAGTTAGATAGCTCCGTTTTGGTTTTAGAAGCAGATATTTCTCTGTACAGCCTATGGTCCCATTCACTCGGGAATATCCCAACGCAGCTCCTAGAATAAACGTGTTTCTGACTCGCTGAATCTCAACATAGATACAACTCTCTTAGGTGAACGAACGCACAGCAGAGCAGTTTCAAGGAAACGTTTCTCCTGAGTTTTAGACGAAGTTTCCGGCCGTTTAGTACCTATGCCGGCATTGGGATGGAAATACCGGTTTTGCGATTCTGCACAGAAAGGGTTTGCAAACCGCTGAATCCACACGTGAGTTTAACTCTGTCAGTTGAATGCACACATTGACAACCATTCTGTTAGATAGCTCCGTTTTGGTTTTAGAAGCAGATATTTCTCTGTACAGCCTATGGTCCCATTCACTCGGGAATATCCCAACACAGCTCCTAGAAGAAACGTGTTTCTCACTCGCTGAATCTCAACACAGATTCAACTCTCTTAGGTGAACGAACGCACAGCAGAGCAGTTTCAAGGAAACGTTTCTCCTGAGTTTTAGACGAAGTTTCCTGCGGTTTAGGACGTATGCCGGCATTGGGCTGGAAATACCGGTTTTGGGATACTGCAAAGAAAGGGCTTGCAAACCGCTGAATCCACACGTGAGTTTAAATCTGTCAGCTTAATGTACACATTGACAACCATTCAGTTAGATAGCTCCGTTTTCGTTTTAGAAGCAGATATTTCTCTGTACAGCCTATGGTCCCATTCACTCGGGAATATCCCAATGCAGCTCCTAGAAGAAACGTGTTTCTGACTCGCTGAATCTCAACATAGATTCAACTCTCTTAGGTGAACGAATGCACAGCAGAGCAGTTTCAAGGAAACGTTTCTCCTGAGTTTTAGACGAAGTTTCCTGCGGTTTAGTACGTATGCCGGCATTGGGCTGGAAATACCGGTTTTGGGATTCTGCACAGAAAGGTTTTGCAAACCGCTGAATCCACACGTGAGTTTAACTCTGTCAGTTGAATGCACACATTGACAACCATTCAGTTAGATAGCTCCATTTTGGTTTTAGAAGCAGATATTTCTCTGTACAGCCTATGGTCCCATTCACTCGGGAATATCCCAACGCAGCTCCTAGAAGAAACGTGTTTCTGACTCGCTGAATCTCAACATAGATTCAACTCTCTTAGGTGAACGAATGCACAGCAGAGCAGTTTCAAGGAAACGTTTCTCCTGAGTTTTAGACGAAGTTTCCTGCGGTTTAGTATGTATGCCGGCATTGGTCTGGAAATACCGGTTTTGGGATTCTGCACAGAAAGGTTTTGCAAACCGCTGAATCCACACGTGAGTTTAACTCTGTCAGGTGAATGCACACATTGACAACCATTCAGTTAGATAGCTCCGTTTTGGTTTTAGAAGCAGATATTTCTCTGTACAGCCTATGGTCCCATTCACTCGGGAATATCCCAACGCAGCTCCTAGAAGAAAGGTGTTTCTGACTCGCTGAATCTCAACATAGATTCAACTCTCTTAGGTGAACGAATGCACAGCAGAGCAGTTTCAAGGAAACGTTCCTGCTGAGTTTTAGACGAAGTTTCCGGCTGTTTAGTACGTATGCCGGCATTGGGCTGGAAATACCGGTTTGGGGATTCTGCACAGAAAGGGTTTGCAAACCACTGAATCCACACGTGAGTTTAACAGTGTCAGTTGAATGCACACATTGACAACCATTCAGTTAGATAGCTCCGTTTTGGTTTTAGAAGCAGATATTTCTCTGTACAGCCTATGGTCCCATTCACTCGGGAATATCCCAACGCAGCTCCTAGAATAAACGTGTTTCTGACTCGCTGAATCTCAACATAGATACAACTCTCTTAGGTGAACGAACGCACAGCAGAGCAGTTTCAAGGAAACGTTTCTGCTGAGTTTTAGACGAAGTTTCCGGGTGTTTAGTACGTATGCCGGCATTGGGCTGGAAATACCGGTATGGGGATTCTGCACAGAAAGGGTTTGCAAACCGCTGAATCCACACGTGAGTTTAACACTGTCAGTTGAATGCACACATTTACAAGCATTCAGTTAGATAGCTCCGTTTTGGTTTTAGAAGCAGATATTTCTCTGTACAGCCTATGGTCCCATTCACTCGGGAATATCCCAACACAGCTCCTAGAAGAAACGTGTTTCTCACTCGCTGAATCTCAACACAGATTCAACTCTCTTAGGTGAACGAATGCACAGCAGAGCAGTTTCAAGGAAACGTTCCTGCTGAGTTTTAGACGAAGTTTCCGGCTGTTTAGTACGTATGCCGGCATTGGGCTGGAAATACCGGTTTGGGGATTCTGCACAGAAAGGGTTTGCAAACCACTGAATCCACACGTGAGTTTAACACTGTCAGTTGAATGCACACATTGACAACCATTCAGTTAGATAGCTCCGTTTTGGTTTTAGAAGCAGATATTTCTCTGTACAGCCTATGGTCCCATTCACTCGGGAATATCCCAACGCACCTCCTAGAAGACACGTGTTTCTGACTCGCTGAATCTCAACATAGATTCAACTCTCTTAGGTGAACGAATGAACAGCAGAGCAGTTTCAAGGAAAAGTTTCTCCTGAGTTTTAGACGAAGTTTCCGGCGTTTTAGTACGTATGCCGGCATTGGGCTGGAAATACCGGTATTGGGATTCTGCACAGAAACGGTTTGCAAACCGCTGAATCCACACGTCAGTTTAACTCTGTCAGTTGAATGCACACATTGACAACCATTCAGTTAGATAGCTCCGTTTTGGTTTTAGAAGCAGATATTTCTCTGTACAGCCTATGGTCCCATTCACTCGGGAATATCCCAACGCAGCTCCTAGAATAAACGTGTTTCTGACTCGCTGAATCTCAACATAGATACAACTCTCTTAGGTGAACGAACGCACAGCAGAGCAGTTTCAAGGAAACGTTTCTCCTGAGTTTTAGACGAAGTTTCCGGCCGTTTAGTACCTATGCCGGCATTGGGATGGAAATACCGGTTTTGCGATTCTGCACAGAAAGGGTTTGCAAACCGCTGAATCCACACGTGAGTTTAACTCTGTCAGTTGAATGCACACATTGACAACCATTCTGTTAGATAGCTCCGTTTTGGTTTTAGAAGCAGATATTTCTCTGTACAGCCTATGGTCCCATTCACTCGGGAATATCCCAACACAGCTCCTAGAAGAAACGTGTTTCTCACTCGCTGAATCTCAACACAGATTCAACTCTCTTAGGTGAACGAACGCACAGCAGAGCAGTTTCAAGGAAACGTTTCTCCTGAGTTTTAGACGAAGTTTCCTGCGGTTTAGGACGTATGCCGGCATTGGGCTGGAAATACCGGTTTTGGGATACTGCAAAGAAAGGGCTTGAAAACCGCTGAATCCACACGTGAGTTTAAATCTGTCAGCTTAATGTACACATTGACAACCATTCAGTTAGATAGCTCCGTTTTCGTTTTAGAAGCAGATATTTCTCTGTACAGCCTATGGTCCCATTCACTCGGGAATATCCCATTGCAGCTCCTAGAAGAAACGTGTTTCTGACTCGCTGAATCTCAACATAGATTCAACTCTCTTAGGTGAACGAATGCACAGCAGAGCAGTTTCAAGGAAACGTTTCTCCTGAGTTTTAGACGAAGTTTCCTGCGGTTTAGTACGTATGCCGGCATTGGGCTGGAAATACCGGTTTTGGGATTCTGCACAGAAAGGTTTTGCAAACCGCTGAATCCACACGTGAGTTTAACTCTGTCAGTTGAATGCACACATTGACAACCATTCAGTTAGATAGCTCCATTTTGGTTTTAGAAGCAGATATTTCTCTGTACAGCCTATGGTCCCATTCACTCGGGAATATCCCAACGCAGCTCCTAGAAGAAACGTGTTTCTGACTCGCTGAATCTCAACATAGATTCAACTCTCTTAGGTGAACGAATGCACAGCAGAGCAGTTTCAAGGAAACGTTTCTCCTGAGTTTTAGACGAAGTTTCCTGCGGTTTAGTATGTATGCCGGCATTGGTCTGGAAATACCGGTTTTGGGATTCTGCACAGAAAGGTTTTGCAAACCGCTGAATCCACACGTGAGTTTAACTCTGTCAGGTGAATGCACACATTGACAACCATTCAGTTAGATAGCTCCGTTTTGGTTTTAGAAGCAGATATTTCTCTGTACAGCCTATGGTCCCATTCACTCGGGAATATCCCAACGCAGCTCCTAGAAGAAAGGTGTTTCTGACTCGCTGAATCTCAACATAGATTCAACTCTCTTAGGTGAACGAATGCACAGCAGAGCAGTTTCAAGGAAACGTTCCTGCTGAGTTTTAGACGAAGTTTCCGGCTGTTTAGTACGTATGCCGGCATTGGGCTGGAAATACCGGTTTGGGGATTCTGCACAGAAAGGGTTTGCAAACCACTGAATCCACACGTGAGTTTAACAGTGTCAGTTGAATGCACACATTGACAACCATTCAGTTAGATAGCTCCGTTTTGGTTTTAGAAGCAGATATTTCTCTGTACAGCCTATGGTCCCATTCACTCGGGAATATCCCAACGCAGCTCCTAGAATAAACGTGTTTCTGACTCGCTGAATCTCAACATAGATACAACTCTCTTAGGTGAACGAACGCACAGCAGAGCAGTTTCAAGGAAACGTTTCTGCTGAGTTTTAGACGAAGTTTCCGGGTGTTTAGTACGTATGCCGGCATTGGGCTGGAAATACCGGTATGGGGATTCTGCACAGAAAGGGTTTGCAAACCGCTGAATCCACACGTGAGTTTAACACTGTCAGTTGAATGCACACATTTACAAGCATTCAGTTAGATAGCTCCGTTTTGGTTTTAGAAGCAGATATTTCTCTGTACAGCCTATGGTCCCATTCACTCGGGAATATCCCAACACAGCTCCTAGAAGAAACGTGTTTCTCACTCGCTGAATCTCAACACAGATTCAACTCTCTTAGGTGAACGAACGCACAGCAGAGCAGTTTCAAGGAAACGTTTCTCCTGAGTTTTAGACGAAGTTTCCTGCGGTTTAGGACGAATGCCGGCATTGGGCTGGAAATACCGGTTTTGGGATACTGCAAAGAAAGGGCTTGCAAACCGCTGAATCCACACGTGAGTTTAAATCTGTCAGCTTAATGTACACATTGACAACCATTCAGTTAGATAGCTCCGTTTTGGTTTTAGAAGCAGATATTTCTCTGTACAGCCTATGGTCCCATTCACTCGGGAATATCCCAACGCATCTCCTAGAAGAAACGTGTTTCTGACTCGCTGAATCTCAACATAGATTCAACTCTCTTAGGTGAACGAATGCACAGCAGAGCAGTTTCAAGGAAACGTTTCTCCTGAGTTTTAGACGAAGTTTCCTGCGGTTTAGTACGTATGCCGGCATTGGGCTGGAAATACCGGTTTTGGGATTCTGCACAGAAAGGTTTTGCAAACCGCTGAATCCACACGTGAGTTTAACTCTGTCAGTTGAATGCACACATTGACAATCATTCAGTTAGATAGCTCCATTTTGGTTTTAGAAGCAGATATTTCTCTGTACAGCCTATGGTCCCATTCACTCGGGAATATCCCAACGCAGCTCCTAGAAGAAACGTGTTTCTGACTCGCTGAATCTCAACATAGATTCAACTCTCTTAGGTGAACGAACGCACAGCAGAACAGTTTCAAGGAAACGTTTCTCCTGAGTTTTAGACGAAGTTTCCGGCCGTTTAGTACCTATGCCGGCATTGGGATGGAAATACCGGTTTTGCGATTCTGCACAGAAAGGGTTTGCAAAACGCTGAATCCACACGTGAGTTTAACTCTGTCAGTTGAATGCACACATTGACAACCATTCAGTTAGATAGCTCCGTTTTGGTTTTAGAAGGAGATATTTCTCTGTACAGTCTATGGTCCCATTCACTCGGGAATATCCCAACACAGCTCCTAGAAGAAACGTGTTTCTCACTCGCTGAATCTCAACACAGATTCAACTCTCTTAGGTGAACGAAGGCACAGCAGAGCAGTTTCAAGGAAACGTTTCTCCTGAGTTTTAGACGAAGTTTCCTGCGGTTTAGGACGTATGCCGGCATTGGGCTGGAAATACCGGTTTTGGGATACTGCAAAGAAAGGGCTTGCAAACCGCTGAATCCACACGTGAGTTTAAATCTGTCAGCTTAATGTACACATTGACAACCATTCAGTTAGATAGCTCCGTTTTGGTTTTAGAAGCAGATATTTCTCTGTACAGCCTATGGTCCCATTCACTCGGGAATATCCCAACGCAGCTCCTAGAAGAAACGTGTTTCTGACTCGCTGAATCTCAACATAGATTCAACTCTCTTAGGTGAACGAATGCACAGCAGAGCAGTTTCAAGGAAACGTTTCTCCTGAGTTTTAGACGAAGTTTCCTGCGGTTTAGTACGTATGCCGGCATTGGTCTGGAAATACCGGTTTTGGGATTCTGCACAGAAAGGTTTTGCAAACCGCTGAATCCACACGTGAGATTAACTCTGTCAGTTGAATGCACACATTGACAACCATTCAGTTAGATAGCTCCATTTTGGTTTTAGAAGCAGATATTTCTCTGTACAGCCTATGGTCCCATTCACTCGGGAATATCCCAACGCAGCTCCTAGAAGAAACGTGTTTCTGACTCGCTGAATCTCAACATAGATTCAACTCTCTTAGGTGAACGAATGCACAGCAGAGCAGTTTCAAGGAAACGTTTCTCCTGAGTTTTAGACGAAGTTTCCTGCGGTTTAGTACGTATGCCGGCATTGGTCTGGAAATACCGGTTTTGGGATTCTGCACAGAAAGGTTTTGCAAACCGCTGAATCCACACGTGAGTTTAACTCTGTCAGGTGAATGCACACATTGACAACCATTCAGTTAGATAGCTCCGTTTTGGTTTTAGAAGCAGATATTTCTCTGTACAGCCTATGGTCCCATTCACTCGGGAATATCCCAACGCAGCTCCTAGAAGAAAGGTGTTTCTGACTCGCTGAATCTCAACATAGATTCAACTCTCTTAGGTGAACGAATGCACAGCAGAGCAGTTTCAAGGAAACGTTCCTGCTGAGTTTTAGACGAAGTTTCCGGCTGTTTAGTACGTATGCCGGCATTGGGCTGGAAATACCGGTTTGGGGATTCTGCACAGAAAGGGTTTGCAAACCACTGAATCCACACGTGAGTTTAACACTGTCAGTTGAATGCACACATTGACAACCATTCAGTTAGATAGCTCCGTTTTGGTTTTAGAAGCAGATATTTCTCTGTACAGCCTATGGTCCCATTCACTCGGGAATATCCCAACGCAGCTCCTAGAATAAACGTGTTTCTGACTCGCTGAATCTCAACATAGATAAAACTCTCTTAGGTGAACGAACGCACAGCAGAGCAGTTTCAAGGAAACGTTTCTGCTGAGTTTTAGACGAAGTTTCCGGGTGTTTAGTACGTATGCCGGCATTGGGCTGGAAATACCGGTATGGGGATTCTGCACAGAAAGGGTTTGCAAACCGCTGAATCCACACGTGAGTTTAACACTGTCAGTTGAATGCACACATTTACAAGCATTCAGTTAGATAGCTCCGTTTTGGTTTTAGAAGCAGATATTTCTCTGTACAGCCTACGGTCCCATTCACTCGGGAATATCCCAACACAGCTCCTAGAAGAAACGTGTTTCTCACTCGCTGAATCTCAACACAGATTCAACTCTCTTAGGTGAACGAACGCACAGCAGAGCAGTTTCAAGGAAACGTTTCTCCTGAGTTTTAGACGAAGTTTCCTGCGGTTTAGGACGAATGCCGGCATTGGGCTGGAAATACCGGTTTTGGGATACTGCAAAGAAAGGGCTTGCAAACCGCTGAATCCACACGTGAGTTTAAATCTGTCAGCTTAATGTACACATTGACAACCATTCAGTTAGATAGCTCCGTTTTGGTTTTAGAAGCAGATATTTCTCTGTACAGCCTATGGTCCCATTCACTCGGGAATATCCCAACGCAGCTCCTAGAAGAAACGTGTTTCTGACTCGCTGAATCTCAACATAGATTCAACTCTCTTAGGTGAACGAATGCACAGCAGAGCAGTTTCAAGGAAACGTTTCTCCTGAGTTTTAGACGAAGTTTCCTGCGGTTTAGTACGTATGCCGGCATTGGGCTGGAAATACCGGTTTTGGGATTCTGCACAGAAAGGTTTTGCAAACCGCTGAATCCACACGTGAGTTTAACTCTGTCAGTTGAATGCACACATTGACAACCATTCAGTTAGATAGCTCCATTTTGGTTTTAGAAGCAGATATTTCTCTGTACAGCCTATGGTCCCATTCACTCGGGAATATCCCAACGCAGCTCCTAGAAGAAACGTGTTTCTGACTCGCTGAATCTCAACATAGATTCAACTCTCTTAGGTGAACGAACGCACAGCAGAACAGTTTCAAGGAAACGTTTCTCCTGAGTTTTAGACGAAGTTTCCGGCCGTTTAGTACCTATGCCGGCATTGGGATGGAAATACCGGTTTTGCGATTCTGCACAGAAAGGGTTTGCAAAACGCTGAATCCACACGTGAGTTTAACTCTGTCAGTTGAATGCACACATTGACAACCATTCAGTTAGTTAGCTCCGTTTTGGTTTTAGAAGGAGATATTTCTCTGTACAGTCTAAGGTCCCATTCACTCGGGAATATCCCAACACAGCTCCTAGAAGAAACGTGTTTCTCACTCGCTGAATCTCAACACAGATTCAACTCTCTTAGGTGAACGAAGGCACAGCAGAGCAGTTTCAAGGAAACGTTTCTCCTGAGTTTTAGACGAAGTTTCCTGCGGTTTAGGACGTATGCCGGCATTGGGCTGGAAATACCGGTTTTGGGAGACTGCAAAGAAAGGGCTTGCAAACCGCTGAATCCACACGTGAGTTTAAATCTGTCAGCTTAATGTACACATTGACAACCATTCAGTTAGATAGCTCCGTTTTCGTTTTAGAAGCAGATATTTCTCTGTACAGCCTATGGTCCCATTCACTCGGGAATATCCCAACGCAGCTCCTAGAAGAAACGTGTTTCTGACTCGCTGAATCTCAACATAGATTCAACTCTCTTAGGTGAACGAATGCACAGCAGAGCAGTTTCAAGGAAACGTTTCTCCTGAGTTTTAGACGAAGTTTCCTGCGGTTTAGTACGTATGCCGGCATTGGGCTGGAAATACCGGTTTTGGGATTCTGCACAGAAAGGTTTTGCAAACCGCTGAATCCACACGTGAGTTTAACTCTGTCAGTTGAATGCACACATTGACAACCATTCAGTTAGATAGCTCCATTTTGGTTTTAGAAGCAGATATTTCTCTGCACAGCCTATGGTCCCATTCACTCGGGAATATCCCAACGCAGCTCCTAGAAGAAACGTGATTCTGACTCGCTGAATCTCAACATAGATTCAACTCTCTTAGGTGAACGAATGCACAGCAGAGCAGTTTCAAGGAAACGTTTCTCCTGAGTTTTAGACGAAGTTTCCTGCGGTTTAGTACGTATGCCGGCATTGGGCTGGAAATACCGGTTTTGGGATTCTGCACAGAAAGGTTTTGCAAACCGCTGAATCCACACGTGAGTTTAACTCTGTCAGTTGAATGCACACATTGACAACGATTCAGTTAGATAGCTCCGTTTTGGTTTTAGAAGCAGATATTTCTCTGTACAGCCTATGGTCCCATTCACTCGGGAATATCCCAACGCAGCTCCTAGAAGAAAGGTGTTTCTGACTCGCTGAATCTCAACATAGATTCAACTCTCTTAGGTGAACGAATGCACAGCAGAGCAGTTTCAAGGAAACGTTTCTCATGAGTTTTAGACGAAGTTTCCTGCGGTTTAGTACGTATGACGGCACTGGGCTGGAAATACCGGTTTTGGGATTCTGCATAGAAAGGGTTTGCAAACCGCTGAATCCACACGTGAGTTTAACTCTGTCATTTGAATGCACACATTGACAAGCATTCAGTTATATAGCTCCGTTTTGGTTTTAGAAGCAGATATTTCTCTGTACAGCCTATGGTCCCATTCACTCGGGAATATCCCAACGCAGCTCGTAGAAGAAACGTGTTTCTGACTCGCTGAATCTCAACATAGATTCAACTCTCTTAGGTGAACGAACGCACAGCAGAGCAGTTTCAAGGAAACGTTTCTCCTGAGTTTTAGACGAAGTTTCCTGCGGTTTAGTACGTATGCCGGTATTGGGCTGGAAATACCGGTTTTGGGATTCTGCATAGAAAGGGTTTGCAAACCGCTGAATCCACACGTCAGTTTAACTCTGTCAGTTGAATGCACACATTGACAACCATTCGGTTAGATAGCTCCGTTTTGGTTTTAGAAGCAGATATTTCTCTATACATCCTTTGGTCCCATTCACTCGGGAATATCCCAACACAGCTCCTGGAAGAAACGTGTTTCTGACTCGCTGAATCTCAACATAGACTCAACTCTCTTAGGTGAACGAACGCACAACAGAGCAGTTTCAAGGAAACGTTTCTCCTGAGTTTTAGACGAAGTTTCCAGCGGTTTAGTACGTAAGCCGGTATTGGGCTGGAAATACCGGTTTTGGGATTCTGCATAGAAAGGGTTTGCAAACCGCTGAATCCACACGTGAGTTTAACTCTGTCAGTTGAATGCACACATTTACAAGCATTCAGTTAGATAGTTCCGTTTTGGTTTTAGAAGCAGATATTTCTCTGTACAGCCTATGGTCCCATTCACTGGGGAATATCCCAAAGCAGCTCCTAGAAGAAACGTGTTTCTGACACCCTGAATCTCAACATAGATTCAACTCTCTTAGGTGAACTAACGCACAGCAGAACAGTTTCAAGGAAACGTTTCTCCTGAGTTTTAGACGAAGTTTCCGGCCGTTTAGTACATATGCCGGCATTGGTATGGAAATACCGGTTTTGCGATTCTGCACAGAAAGGGTTTGTAAACCGCTGAATCCACACGTGAGTTTAACTCTGTCAGTTGAATGCACACATTGACAACCATTCAGTTAGATAGCTCCGTTTTGGTTTTAGAAGCAGATATTTCTCTGTACAGCCTATGATCCCATTCACTCGGGAATATCCCAACACAGCTCCTAGAAGAAACGTGTTTCTGACTCGCTGAATCTCAACACAGATTCAACTCTCTTGGTGAACGAACGCACAGCAGAGCAGTTTCAAGGAAACGTTTCTCCTGAGTTTTAGACGAACTTTCCTGCAGTTTAGGACGTATGCCGGCATTGGGCTGGAAATACCGGTTTTGTGATACTGCAAAGAAAGGGCTTGCAAACCGCTGAATCCACACGTGAGTTTAACTCTGTCAGTTTAATGCACACATTGACAACCATTCAGTTAGATAGCTCCGTTTTGGTTTTAGAAGCAGATATTTCGCTGTACAGCCTATGGACCCATTCACTCGGGAATATACCAACGCAGCTCCTAGAAGAAACGTGTTTCTGACTCGGTGAATCTCAACATAGATTCAACTCTCTTAGGTGAACGAATGCACAGCAGAGCAGTTTCAAGGAAACGTTTCTCCTGAGTTTTAGACGAAGTTTCCTGTGGTTTAGTTCGTATGCCGGCATTGGGCTGGAAATACCGGTTTTGGGATTCTGCACAGAAAGGGTTTGCAAAACGCTGAATCCACACGTGAGTTTAACTCTGTCATTTGAATGCACACATTGACAAGCATTCAGTTAGATAGCTCCGTTTTGGTTTTAGAAGCAGATATTTCTCTGTACAGCCTATGGTCCCATTCACTCGGCAATATCCCAACACAGCTCCTAGAAGAAACGTGTTCCTGACTCGCTGAATCTAAACATAGATTGAACTCTCTTAGGTGAACGAACGCTCAGCAGAGCAGTTTCAAGGAATCGTTCCTCCTGAGTTTCAGACGAAGTTTCCTACTGTTTAGTACATATGCCGGCATTGGGCTGGAAATACCGGTTTTGGGATTCTGCACAGACAGGGTTTGCAAACCGCTGACTTCACACGTGAGTTTATCTCTGTCAGCTGAATGCACACACTGACAACCTTTCAGTTAGATAGCTCCGTTTTGGTTTTAGAAGCAGATGTTTCTCTGTACAGCCTATGGTCCCATTCACTCGGGAATATCCCAACGCAGCTCCTAGAAGAAACGTGTTTCTGACTCGCTGAATCTCAAGATAGATTCAACTCCATTAAGTGAACGAACGTACAGCGGAGCAGTTTCAAGGAAACGTATCTCCTGAGTTTTAGACGAAGTATCCTGCGGTTTAGTACGTATGCCGGCATTGAGCTGGAAATACCGGTATTGGGATTCTGCACAGAAAGGGTTTGCAAACCGCTGAATCCACACGTGAGTTTAAATCTGTCAGTTGAATGCACACATTGACAACCATTCAGTTAGATCGCTCCGTTTTGTTTTTAGAAGCAGATATTTCTCTGTACATCCTATGGTCCCATTCACTCTGGAATATCCCAACGCAGCTCCTAGAAGAAACGTGTTTCTGACTCGCTGAATCTCAACATAGATTCAACTCTCTTAGGTGAACGAATGCACAGCGGAGCAGTTTCAAGGAAACCTTTCTCCTGAGTTTCAGACGAAGTTTCCGGCGGTTTAGTACGTATGCCGGCATTGGCCTGGAAATACCGGTACTGGGATTCTGCACCGAAAGCATTTGCAAACCGCTGAATCCACACGTCAGTTTAACTCTGTCAGTTGAATGCACACATTGACAACCATTCAGTTAGACAGCTCCATTTTGGTTTTAGAAGCAGATATTTGTCTGTACAGCCTATGGTCCCATTCACTCGGGAATATCCCAACACAGCTCCTAAAAGAAACGTGTTTCTGACTCGCTGAATCTCAACATAGATTCAACTCTCTTAGGTGAACGAAGGCACAGCAGATCAGTTTCAAGGAAACGTTTCTCCTGAGTTTTAGACGAAGTTTCCTGCGGTTTAGTACGTATGCCGGCATTGGGATGGAAATACCGGTTTTGGGATTCTGCACAGAAAGGCTTTGCAAACCGCTGAATCCACACGTGAGTTTAACTCTGTCAGTTGAATGCACACATTGACAACCATTCAGTTAGTTAGCTCCGTTTAAGTTTTAGAAGCAGATATTTCTCTGTTCAGCCTATGGTCCCATTCACTCGGGAATATCCCAACGCAGCTCCAAGAAGAAACGTGGTTCTGACTCGCTGAATCTCAACATAGATTCAACTCTCTTAGGTGAACGAACGCACAGCAGAGCAGTTTCAAGGAAACGTTTCTCCTGAGTTTTAGACGAAGTTTCCTGCGGTTTAGTACGTATGCCGGCATTGGGCTGGAAATACCGGTATTGGTATTCTGCACAGAGAGGCTTTCCAAACCGCTGAATCCACACGTGAGTTTAACTCTGTCAGTTGAATGCACACATTGACAACCATTCAGTTAGATAGCTCCGTTTTGGTTTTAGAAGCAGATATTTCTCTGTACAGCCTATGGTCCCATTCACTCGGGAATATCCCAACACAGCTCCTAGAAGACACCTGTTTCTGACTCGCTGAATCTCAACATAGATTCAACTCTCTTAGGTGAACGAACGCACAGCAGAGCAGTTTCAAGGAAACGTTTCTCCTGAGTTTCAGACGAAGTTTCCTGAGGTTTAGTACATATGCCGGCATAGGGATGGAAATACCGGGTTTGGGATTCTGCACAGAACCGGTATGCAAACCGCTGAATGCACAGGTGAGTTTAACTCTGTCAGTTGAATGCACACATTGACAACCATTCAGTTAGATCGCTCCATTTTGGTTTTAGAAGCAGATATTTCTCTGTACAGCCTATGGTCCCATTCACTCGGGAATATCCCAACGCAGCTCCTAGAAGAAACGTTTTTCTGACTCGCTGAATCTCAACATAGATTCAACTCTCTTAGGTGAACGAACGCACAGCAGAGCAGTTTCAAGGAAACGTTTCTCCTGAGTTTTAGACGAAGTTTCCGCCGGTTTAGGACGTATGCTGGCATTGGGCTGGAAATACCGGTTTTGGGATTCTGCACAGAAAGGGTTTGCAAACCGCTGAATCCACACGTCAGTTTAACTCTGTCAGTTGAATGCACACATTGACAACCATTCAGTTAGATAGCCCCGTTTTGGTTTTATAAGCAGATATTTCTCTGTACAGCCTATGGTCCCATTCACTCCGGAATATCCCAACACAGCTCCTGGAAGAAACGTGTTTCTGACTCGCTGAATCTCAACATAGATTCAACTCTCTTAGGTGAACGAACGCTCAGCAGAGCAGTTTCAAGGAAACGTTACTCCTGAGTTTTAGACGAAGTTTCCTACTGTTTAGTACGTATGCCGGCATTGGGTTGGAAATACCGGTTTTCGGATTCTGCACAGAAAGGGTTTGCCAACCGCTGAATCCACACGTGAGTTTAACTCTGTCAGTTGAATGCAAACATTGACAACCATTCAGTTAGATAGCTCCGTTTTGGTTTTAGAAGCAGATATTTCTCTGTACAGCCTATGGTCCCATTCACTCGGGAATATCCCAACGCAGCTCCTAGAAGAAAGGTGTTTCTGACTCGCTGAATCTCAACATAGATTCAACTCTCTTAGGTGAACGAATGCACAGCAGAGCAGTTTCAAGGAAACGTTCCTGCTGAGTTTTAGACGAAGTTTCCGGCTGTTTAGTACGTATGCCGGCATTGGGCTGGAAATACCGGTTTGGGGATTCTGCACAGAAAGGGTTTGCAAACCACTGAATCCACACGTGAGTTTAACACTGTCAGTTGAATGCACACATTGACAACCATTCAGTTAGATAGCTCCGTTTTGGTTTTAGAAGCAGATATTTCTCTGTACAGCCTATGGTCCCATTCACTCGGGAATATCCCAACGCAGCTCCTAGAATAAACGTGTTTCTGACTCGGTGAATCTCAACATAGATACAACTCTCTTAGGTGAACGAACGCACAGCAGAGCAGTTTCAAGGAAACGTTTCTGCTGAGTTTTAGACGAAGTTTCCGGGTGTTTAGTACGTATGCCGGCATTGGGCTGGAAATACCGGTATGGGGATTCTGCACAGAAAGGGTTTGCAAACCGCTGAATCCACACGTGAGTTTAACACTGTCAGTTGAATGCACACATTTACAAGCATTCAGTTAGATAGCTCCGTTTTGGTTTTAGAAGCAGATATTTCTCTGTACAGCCTATGGTCCCATTCACTCGGGAATATCCCAACACAGCTCCTAGAAGAAACGTGTTTCTCACTCGCTGAATCTCAACACAGATTCAACTCTCTTAGGTGAACGAACGCACAGCAGAGCAGTTTCAAGGAAACGTTTCTCCTGAGTTTTAGACGAAGTTTCCTGCGGTTTAGGACGAATGCCGGCATTGGGCTGGAAATACCGGTTTTGGGATACTGCAAAGAAAGGGCTTGCAAACCGCTGAATCCACACGTGAGTTTAAATCTGTCAGCTTAATGTACACATTGACAACCATTCAGTTAGATAGCTCCGTTTTGGTTTTAGAAGCAGATATTTCTCTGTACAGCCTATGGTCCCATTCACTCGGGAATATCCCAACGCAGCTCCTAGAAGAAACGTGTTTCTGACTCGCTGAATCTCAACATAGATTCAACTCTCTTAGGTGAACGAATGCACAGCAGAGCAGTTTCAAGGAAACGTTTCTCCTGAGTTTTAGACGAAGTTTCCTGCGGTTTAGTACGTATGCCGGCATTGGGCTAGAAATACCGGTTTTGGGATTCTGCACAGAAAGGTTTTGCAAACCGCTGAATCCACACGTGAGTTTAACTCTGTCAGTTGAATGCACACATTGACAACCATTCAGTTAGATAGCTCCATTTTGGTTTTAGAAGCAGATATTTCTCTGTACAGCCTATGGTCCCATTCACTCGGGAATATCCCAACGCAGCTCCTAGAAGAAACGTGTTTCTGACTCGCTGAATCTCAACATAGATGCAACTCTCTTAGGTGAACGAATGCACAGCAGAGCAGTTTCAAGGAAACGTTTCTCCTGAGTTTTAGACGAAGTTTCCTGCGGTTTAGTATGTATGCCGGCATTGGGCTGGAAATACCGGTTTTGGGATTCTGCACAGAAAGGTTTTGCAAACCGCTGAATCCACACGTGAGTTTAACTCTGTCAGTTGAATGCACACATTGACAACCATTCAGTTAGATAGCTCCGTTTTGGTTTTAGAAGCAGATATTTCTCTGTACAGCCTATGGTCCCATTCACTCGGGAATATCCCAACGCAGCTCCTAGAAGAAAGGTGTTTCTGACTCGCTGAATCTCAACATAGATTCAACTCTCTTAGGTGAACGAATGCACAGCAGAGCAGTTTCAAGGAAACGTTTCTCATGAGTTTTAGACGAAGTTTCCTGCGGTTTAGTACGTATGACGGCATTGGGCTGGAAATACCGGTTTTGGGATTCTGCATAGAAAGGGTTTGCAAACCGCTGAATCCACACGTGAGTTTAACTCTGTCATTTGAATGCACACATTGACAAGCATTCAGTTATATAGCTCCGTTTTGGTTTTAGAAGCAGATATTTCTCTGTACAGCCTATGGTCCCATTCACTCGGGAATATCCCAACGCAGCTCGTAGAAGAAACGTGTTTCTGACTCGCTGAATCTCAACATAGATTCAACTCTCTTAGGTGAACGAACGCACAGCAGAGCAGTTTCAAGGAAACGTTTCTCCTGAGTTTTAGACGAAGTTTCCTGCGGTTTAGTACGTATGCCGGTATTGGGCTGGAAATACCGGTTTTGGGATTCTGCATAGAAAGGGTTTGCAAACCGCTGAATCCACACGTCAGTTTAACTCTGTCAGTTGAATGCACACATTGACAACCATTCGGTTAGATAGCTCCGTTTTGGTTTTAGAAGCAGATATTTCTCTATACATCCTTTGGTCCCATTCACTCGGGAATATCCCAACACAGCTCCTGGAAGAAACGTGTTTCTGACTCGCTGAATCTCAACATAGATTCAACTCTCTTAGGTGAACGAACGCACAGCAGAGCAGTTTCAAGGAAACGTTTCTCCTGAGTTTTAGACGAAGTTTCCAGCGGTTTAGTACGTATGCCGGTATTGGGCTGGAAATACCGGTTTTGGGATTCTGCATAGAAAGGGTTTGCAAACCGCTGAATCCACACGTGAGTTTAACTCTGTCAGTTGAATGCACACATTTACAAGCATTCAGTTAGATAGTTCCGTTTTGGTTTTAGAAGCAGATATTTCTCTGTACAGCCTATGGTCCCATTCACTGGGGAATATCCCAAAGCAGCTCCTAGAAGAAACGTGTTTCTGACACCCTGAATCTCAACATAGATTCAACTCTCTTAGGTGAACGAACGCACAGCAGAACAGTTTCAAGGAAACGTTTCTCCTGAGTTTTAGACCAAGTTTCCGGCCGTTTAGTACGTATGCCGGCATTGGTATGGAAATACCGGTTTTGCGATTCTGCACAGAAAGGGTTTGTAAACCGCTGAATCCACACGTGAGTTTAACTCTGTCAGTTGAATGCACACATTGACAACCATTCAGTTAGATAGCTCCGTTTTGGTTTTAGAAGCAGATATTTCTCTGTACAGCCTATGATCCCATTCACTCGGGAATATCCCAACACAGCTCCTAGAAGAAACGTGTTTCTGACTCGCTGAATCTCAACACAGATTCAACTCTCTTAGGTGAACGAACGCACAGCAGAGCAGTTTCAAGGAAACGTTCCTCCTGAGTTTTAGACGAACTTTCCTGCAGTTTAGGACGTATGCCGGCATTGGGCTGGAAATACCGGTTTTGTGATACTGCAAAGAAAGGGCTTGCAAACCGCTGAATCCACACGTGAGTTTAACTCTGTCAGTTTAATGCACACATTGACAACCATTCAGTTAGATAGCTCCGTTTTGGTTTTAGAAGCAGATATTTCGCTGTACAGCCTATGGACCCATTCACTCGGGAATATACCAACGCAGCTCCTAGAAGAAACGTGTTTCTGACTCGGTGAATCTCAACATAGATTCAACTCTCTTAGGTGAACGAATGCACAGCAGAGCAGTTTCAAGGAAACGTTTCTCCTGAGTTTTAGACGAAGTTTCCTGTGGTTTAGTTCGTATGCCGGCATTGGGCTGGAAATACCGGTTTTGGGATTCTGCACAGAAAGGGTTTGCAAAACGCTGAATCCACACGTGAGTTTAACTCTGTCATTTGAATGCACACATTGACAAGCATTCAGTTAGATAGCTCCGTTTTGGTTTTAGAAGCAGATATTTCTCTGTACAGCCTATGGTCCCATTCACTCGGCAATATCCCAACACAGCTCCTAGAAGAAACGTGTTCCTGACTCGCTGAATCTAAACATAGATTGAACTCTCTTAGGTGAACGAACGCTCAGCAGAGCAGTTTCAAGGAAACGTTCCTCCTGAGTTTCAGACGAAGTTTCCTACTGTTTAGTACATATGCCGGCATTGGGCTGGAAATACCGGTTTTGGGATTCTGCACAGATAGGGTTTGCAAACCGCTGACTTCACACGTGAGTTTATCTCGGTCAGCTGAATGCACACACTGACAACCTTTCAGTTAGATAGCTCCGTTTTGGTTTTAGAAGCAGATGTTTCTCTGTACAGCCTATGGTCCCATTCACTCGGGAATATCCCAACGCAGCTCCTAGAAGAAACGTGTTTCTGACTCGCTGAATCTCAAGATAGATTCAACTCTCTTAAGTGAACGAACGTACAGCGGAGCAGTTTCAAGGAAACGTTCCTCCTGAGTTTTAGACGAAGTATCCTGCGGTTTAGTACGTATGCCGGCATTGAGCTGGAAATACCGGTATTGGGATTCTGCACAGAAAGGGTTTGCAAACCGCTGAATCCACACGTGAGTTTAAATCTGTCAGTTGAATGCACACATTGACAACCATTCAGTTAGATCGCTCCGTTTTGTTTTTAGAAGCAGATATTTCTCTGTACAGCCTATGGTCCCATTCACTCGGGAATATCCCAACGCAGCTCCTAGAAGAAACGTGTTTCTGACTCGCTGAATCTCAACATAGATTCAACTCTCTTAGGTGAACGAATGCACAGCGGAGCAGTTTCAAGGAAACCTTTCTCCTGAGTTTTAGACGAAGTTTCCGGCGGTTTAGTACGTATGCCGGCATTGGCCTGGAAATACCGGGTTTGGGATTCTGCACAGAACCGGTATGCAAACCGCTGAATGCACAGGTGAGTTTAACTCTGTCAGTTGAATGCACACATTGACAACCATTCAGTTAGATCGCTCCATTTTGGTTTTAGAAGCAGATATTTCTCTGTACAGCCTATGGTCCCATTCACTCGGGAATATCCCAACGCAGCTCCTAGAAGAAACGTTTTTCTGACTCGCTGAATCTCAACATAGATTCAACTCTCTTAGGTGAACGAACGCACAGCAGAGCAGTTTCAAGGAAACGTTTCTCCTGAGTTTTAGACGAAGTTTCCGCCGGTTTAGGACGTATGCTGGCATTGGGCTGGAAATACCGGTTTTGGGATTCTGCACAGAAAGGGTTTGCAAACCGCTGAATCCACACGTCAGTTTAACTCTGTCAGTTGAATGCACACATTGACAACCATTCAGTTAGATAGCCCCGTTTTGGTTTTATAAGCAGATATTTCTCTGTACAGCCTATGGTCCCATTCACTCCGGAATATCCCAACACAGCTCCTGGAAGAAACGTGTTTCTGACTCGCTGAATCTCAACATAGATTCAACTCTCTTAGGTGAACGAACGCTCAGCAGAGCAGTATCAAGGAAACGTTACTCCTGAGTTTTAGACGAAGTTTCCTACTGTTTAGTACGTATGCCGGCATTGGGTTGGAAATACCGGTTTTCAGATTCTGCACAGAAAGGGTTTGCCAACCGCTGAATCCACACGTGAGTTTAACTCTGTCAGTTGAATGCAAACATTGACAACCATTCAGTTAGATAGCTCCGTTTTGGTTTTAGAAGCAGATATTTCTCTGTACAGCCTATGGTCCCATTCACTCGGGAATATCCCAACGCAGCTCCTAGAAGAAAGGTGTTTCTGACTCGCTGAATCTCAACATAGATTCAACTCTCTTAGGTGAACGAATGCACAGCAGAGCAGTTTCAAGGAAACGTTCCTGCTGAGTTTTAGACGAAGTTTCCGGCTGTTTAGTACGTATGCCGGCATTGGGCTGGAAATACCGGTTTGGGGATTCTGCACAGAAAGGGTTTGCAAACCACTGAATCCACACGTGAGTTTAACACTGTCAGTTGAATGCACACATTGACAACCATTCAGTTAGATAGCTCCGTTTTGGTTTTAGAAGCAGATATTTCTCTGTACAGCCTATGGTCCCATTCACTCGGGAATATCCCAACGCAGCTCCTAGAATAAACGTGTTTCTGACTCGGTGAATCTCAACATAGATACAACTCTCTTAGGTGAACGAACGCACAGCAGAGCAGTTTCAAGGAAACGTTTCTGCTGAGTTTTAGACGAAGTTTCCGGGTGTTTAGTACGTATGCCGGCATTGGGCTGGAAATACCGGTATGGGGATTCTGCACAGAAAGGGTTTGCAAACCGCTGAATCCACACGTGAGTTTAACACTGTCAGTTGAATGCACACATTTACAAGCATTCAGTTAGATAGCTCCGTTTTGGTTTTAGAAGCAGATATTTCTCTGTACAGCCTATGGTCCCATTCACTCGGGAATATCCCAACACAGCTCCTAGAAGAAACGTGTTTCTCACTCGCTGAATCTCAACACAGATTCAACTCTCTTAAGTGAACGAATGCACAGCAGAGCAGTTTCAAGGAAACGTTTCTCCTGAGTTTTAGACGAAGTTTCCTGCGGTTTAGGACGAATGCCGGCATTGGGCTGGAAATACCGGTTTTGGGATACTGCAAAGAAAGGGCTTGCAAACCGCTGAATCCACACGTGAGTTTAAATCTGTCAGCTTAATGTACACATTGACAACCATTCAGTTAGATAGCTCCGTTTTGGTTTTAGAAGCAGATATTTCTCTGTACAGCCTATGGTCCCATTCACTCGGGAATATCCCAACGCAGCTCCTAGAAGAAACGTGTTTCTGACTCGCTGAATCTCAACATAGATTCAACTCTCTTAGGTGAACGAATGCACAGCAGAGCAGTTTCAAGGAAACGTTTCTCCTGAGTTTTAGACGAAGTTTCCTGCGGTTTAGTACGTATGCCGGCATTGGGCTGGAAATACCGGTTTTGGGATTCTGCACAGAAAGGTTTTGCAAACCGCTGAATCCACACGTGAGTTTAACTCTGTCAGTTGAATGCACACATTGACAACCATTCAGTTAGATAGCTCCATTTTGGTTTTAGAAGCAGATATTTCTCTGTACAGCCTATGGTCCCATTCACTCGGGAATATCCCAACGCAGCTCCTAGAAGAAACGTGTTTCTGACTCGCTGAATCTCAACATAGATTCAACTCTCTTAGGTGAACGAACGCACAGCAGAACAGTTTCAAGGAAACGTTTCTCCTGAGTTTTAGACGAAGTTTCCGGCCGTTTAGTACCTATGCCGGCATTGGGATGGAAATACCGGTTTTGCGATTCTGCACAGAAAGGGTTTGCAAAACGCTGAATCCACACGTGAGTTTAACTCTGTCAGTTGAATGCACACATTGACAACCATTCAGTTAGATAGCTCCGTTTTGGTTTTAGAAGGAGATATTTCTCTGTACAGTCTATGGTCCCATTCACTCGGGAATATCCCAACACAGCTCCTAGAAGAAACGTGTTTCTCACTCGCTGAATTTCAACACAGATTCAACTCTCTTAGGTGAACGAAGGCACAGCAGAGCAGTTTCAAGGAAACGTTTCTCCTGAGTTTTAGACGAAGTTGCCTGCGGTTTAGGACGTATGCCGGCATTGGGCTGGAAATACCGGTTTTGGGATACTGCAAAGAAAGGGCTTGCAAACCGCTGACTCCACACGTGAGTTTAAATCTGTCAGCTTAATGTACACATTGACAACCATTCAGTTAGATAGCTCCGTTTTGGTTTTAGAAGCAGATATTTCTCTGTACAGCCTATGGTCCCATTCACTCGGGAATATCCCAACGCAGCTCCTAGAAGAAACGTGTTTCTGACTCGCTGAATCTCAACATAGATTCAACTCTCTTAGGTGAACGAATGCACAGCAGAGCAGTTTCAAGGAAATGTTTCTCCTGAGTTTTAGACGAAGTTTCCTGCGGTTTAGTACGTATGCCGGCATTGGGCTGGAAATACCGGTTTTGGGATTCTGCACAGAAAGGTTTTGCAAACCGCTGAATCCACACGTGAGTTTAACTCTGTCAGTTGAATGCACACATTGACAACCATTCAGTTAGATAGCTCCATTTTGGTTTTAGAAGCAGATATTTCTCTGTACAGCCTATGGTCCCATTCACTCGGGAATATCCCAACGCAGCTCCTAGAAGAAACGTGTTTCTGACTCGCTGAATCTCAACATAGATTCAACTCTCTTAGGTGAACGAATGCACAGCAGAGCAGTTTCAAGGAAACGTTTCTCCTGAGTTTTAGACGAAGTTTCCTGCGGTTTAGTACGTATGCCGGCATTGGGCTGGAAATACCGGTTTTGGGATTCTGCACAGAAAGGTTTTGCAAACCGCTGAATCCACACGTGAGTTTAACTCTGTCAGTTGAATGCACACATTGACAACCATTCAGTTAGATAGCTCCGTTTTGGTTTTAGAAGCAGATATTTCTCTGTACAGCCTATGGTCCCATTCACTCGGGAATATCCCAACGCAGCTCCTAGAAGAAAGGTGTTTCTGACTCGCTGAATCTCAACATAGATTCAACTCTCTTAGGTGAACGAATGCACAGCAGAGCAGTTTCAAGGAAACGTTTCTCATGAGTTTTAGACGAAGTTTCCTGCGGTTTAGTACGTATGACGGCATTGGGCTGGAAATACCGGTTTTGGGATTCTGCATAGAAAGGGTTTGCAAACCGCTGAATCCACACGTGAGTTTAACTCTGTCATTTGAATGCACACATTGACAAGCATTCAGTTATATAGCTCCGTTTTGGTTTTAGAAGCAGATATTTCTCTGTACAGCCTATGGTCCCATTCACTCGGGAATATCCCAACGCAGCTCGTAGAAGAAACGTGTTTCTGACTCGCTGAATCTCAACATAGATTCAACTCTCTTAGGTGAACGAACGCACAGCAGAGCAGTTTCAAGGAAACGTTTCTCCTGAGTTTTAGACGAAGTTTCCTGCGGTTTAGTACGTATGCCGGTATTGGGCTGGAAATACCGGTTTTGGGATTCTGCATAGAAAGGGTTTGCAAACCGCTGAATCCACACGTCAGTTTAACTCTGTCAGTTGAATGCACACATTGACAACCATTCGGTTAGATAGCTCCGTTTTGGTTTTAGAAGCAGATATTTCTCTATACATCCTTTGGTCCCATTCACTCGGGAATATCCCAACACAGCTCCTGGAAGAAACGTGTTTCTGACTCGCTGAATCTCAACATAGATTCAACTCTCTTAGGTGAACGAACGCACAGCAGAGCAGTTTCAAGGAAACGTTTCTCCTGAGTTTTAGACGAAGTTTCCAGCGGTTTAGTACGTATGCCGGTATTGGGCTGGAAATACCGGTTTTGGGATTCTGCATAGAAAGGGTTTGCAAACCGCTGAATCCACACGTGAGTTTAACTCTGTCAGTTGAATGCACACATTTACAAGCATTCAGTTAGATAGTTCCGTTTTGGTTTTAGAAGCAGATATTTCTCTGTACAGCCTATGGTCCCATTCACTGGGGAATATCCCAAAGCAGCTCCTAGAAGAAACGTGTTTCTGACACCCTGAATCTCAACATAGATTCAACTCTCTTAGGTGAACGAACGCACAGCAGAACAGTTTCAAGGAAACGTTTCTCCTGAGTTTTAGACGAAGTTTCCGGCCGTTTAGTACGTATGCCGGCATTGGTATGGAAATACCGGTTTTGCGATTCTGCACAGAAAGGGTTTGTAAACCGCTGAATCCACACGTGAGTTTAACTCTGTCAGTTGAATGCACACATTGACAACCATTCAGTTAGATAGCTCCGTTTTGGTTTTAGAAGCAGATATTTCTCTGTACAGCCTATGATCCCATTCACTCGGGAATATCCCAACACAGCTCCTAGAAGAAACGTGTCTCTGACTCGCTGAATCTCAACACAGACTCAACTCTCTTAGGTGAACGAACGCACAGCAGAGCAGTTTCAAGGAAACGTTTCTCCTGAGTTTTAGACGAACTTTCCTGCAGTTTAGGACGTATGCCGGCATTGGGCTGGAAATACCGGTTTTGTGATACTGCAAAGAAAGGGCTTGCAAACCGCTGAATCCACACGTGAGTTTAACTCTGTCAGTTTAATGCACACATTGACAACCATTCAGTTAGATAGCTCCGTTTTGGTTTTAGAAGCAGATATTTCGCTGTACAGCCTATGGACCCATTCACTCGGGAATATACCAACGCAGCTCCTAGAAGAAACGTGTTTCTGACTCGGTGAATCTCAACATAGATTCAACTCTCTTAGGTGAACGAATGCACAGCAGAGCAGTTTCAAGGAAACGTTTCTCCTGAGTTTTAGACGAAGTTTCCTGTGGTTTAGTTCATATGCCGGCATTGGGCTGGAAATACCGGATTTGGGATTCTGCACAGAAAGGGTTTGCAAAACGCTGAATCCACACGTGTGTTTAACTCTGTCATTTGAATGCACACATTGACAAGCATTCAGTTAGATAGCTCCGTTTTGGTTTTAGAAGCAGATATTTCTCTGTACAGCCTATGGTCCCATTCACTCGGCAATATCCCAACACAGCTCCTAGAAGAAACGTGTTCCTGACTCGCTGAATCTAAACATAGATTGAACTCTCTTAGGTGAACGAACGCTCAGCAGAGCAGTTTCAAGGAAACGTTCCTCCTTAGTTTCAGACGAAGTTTCCTACTGTTTAGTACATATGCCGGCATTGGGCTGGAAATACCGGTTTTGGGATTCTGCACAGATAGGGTTTGCAAACCGCTGACTTCACACGTGAGTTTATCTCTGTCAGCTGAATGCACACACTGACAACCTTTCAGTTAGATAGCTCCGTTTTGGTTTTAGAAGCAGATGTTTCTCTGTACAGCCTATGGTCCCATTCACTCGGGAATATCCCAACGCAGCTCCTAGAAGAAACGTGTTTCTGACTCGCTGAATCTCAAGATAGATTCAACTCTCTTAAGTGAACGAACGTACAGCGGAGCAGTTTCAAGGAAACGTATCTCCTGAGTTTTAGACGAAGTATCCTGCGGTTTAGTACATATGCCGGCATTGAGCTGGAAATACCGGTATTGGGATTCTGCACAGAAAGGGTTTGCAAACCGCTGAATCCACACGTGAGTTTAAATCTGTCAGTTGAATGCACACATTGACAACCATTCAGTTAGATCGCTCCGTTTTGTTTTTAGAAGCAGATATTTCTCTGTACAGCCTATGGTCCCATTCACTCGGGAATATCCCAACGCAGCTCCTAGAAGAAACGTGTTTCTGACTCGCTGAATCTCAACATAGATTCAACTCTCTTAGGTGAACGAATGCACAGCGGAGCAGTTTCAAGGAAACCTTTCTCCTGAGTTTTAGACGAAGTTTCCGGCGGTTTAGTACGTATGCCGGCATTGGCCTGGAAATACCGGTACTGGGATTCTGCACCAAAAGCATTTGCAAACCGCTGAATCCACACGTCAGTTTAACTCTGTCAGTTGAATGCACACATTGACAACCATTCAGTTAGACAGCTCCATTTTGGTTTTAGAAGCAGATATTTGTCTGTACAGCCTATGGTCCCATTCACTCGGGAATATCCCAACACAGCTCCTAAAAGAAACGTGTTTCTGACTCGCTGAATCTCAACATAGATTCAACTCTCTTAGGTGAACGAAGGCACAGCAGATCAGTTTCAAGGAAACGTTTCTCCTGAGTTTTAGACGAAGTTTCCTGCGGTTTAGTACGTATGCCGGCATTGGGATGGAAATACCGGTTTTGGGATTCTGCACAGAAAGGCTTTGCAAACCGCTGAATCCACACGTGAGTTTAACTCTGTCAGTTGAATGCACACATTGACAACCATTCAGTTAGTTAGCTCCGTTTAAGTTTTAGAAGCAGATATTTCTCTGTTCAGCCTATGGTCCCATTCACTCGGGAATATCCCAACGCAGCTCCAAGAAGAAACGTGTTTCTGACTCGCTGAATCTCAACATAGATTCAACTCTCTTAGGTGAACGAACGCACAGCAGAGCAGTTTCAAGGAAACGTTTCTCCTGATTTTAGACGAAGTTTCCTGCGGTTTAGTACGTATGTCGGCATTGGGCTGGAAATACCGGTATTGGTATTCTGCACAGAGAGACTTTGCAAACCGCTGAATCCACACGTGAGTTTAACTCTGTCAGTTGAATGCACACATTGACAACCATTCAGTTAGATAGCTCCGTTTTGGTTTTAGAAGCAGATATTTCTCTGTACAGCCTATGGTCCCATTCACTCGGGAATATCCCAACACAGCTCCTAGAAGACACCTGTTTCTGACTCGCTGAATCTCAACATAGATTCAACTCTCTTAGGTGAACGAACGCACAGCAGAGCAGTTTCAAGGAAACGTTTCTCCTGAGTTTCAGACGAAGTTTCCTGAGGTTTAGTACATATGCCGGCATAGGGATGGAAATACCGGGTTTGGGATTCTGCACAGAACCGGTATGCAAACCGCTGAATGCACAGGTGAGTTTAACTCTGTCAGTTGAATGCACACATTGACAACCATTCAGTTAGATCGCTCCATTTTGGTTTTAGAAGCAGATATTTCTCTGTACAGCCTATGGTCCCATTCACTCGGGAATATCCCAACGCAGCTCCTAGAAGAAACGTTTTTCTGACTCGCTGAATCTCAACATAGATTCAACTCTCTTAGGTGAACGAACGCACAGCAGAGCAGTTTCAAGGAAACGTTTCTCCTGAGTTTTAGACGAAGTTTCCGCCGGTTTAGGACGTATGCTGGCATTGGGCTGGAAATACCGGTTTTGGGATTCTGCACAGAAAGGGTTTGCAAACCGCTGAATCCACACGTCAGTTTAACTCTGTCAGTTGAATGCACACATTGACAACCATTCAGTTAGATAGCCCCGTTTTGGTTTTATAAGCAGATATTTCTCTGTACAGCCTATGGTCCCATTCACTCCGGAATATCCCAACACAGCTCCTGGAAGAAACGTGTTTCTGACTCGCTGAATCTCAACATAGATTCAACTCTCTTAGGTGAACGAATGCACAGCAGAGCAGTTTCAAGGAAACGTTACTCCTGAGTTTTAGACGAAGTTTCCTACTGTTTAGTACGTATGCCGGCATTGGGTTGGAAATACCGGTTTTCGGATTCTGCACAGAAAGGGTTTGCCAACCGCTGAATCCACACGTGAGTTTAACTCTGTCAGTTGAATGCAAACATTGACAACCATTCAGTTAGATAGCTCCGTTTTGGTTTTAGAAGCAGATATTTCTCTGTACAGCCTATGGTCCCATTCACTCGGGAATATCCCAACGCAGCTCCTAGAAGAAAGGTGTTTCTGACTCGCTGAATCTCAACATAGATTCAACTCTCTTAGGTGAACGAATGCACAGCAGAGCAGTTTCAAGGAAACGTTTCTCCTGAGTTTTAGACGAAGTTTCCGGCGGTTTAGTACGTATGCCGGCATTGGGCTGGAAATACTGGTATTGGGATTCTGCACAGAAAGGGTTTGCAAACCGCTGAATCCACACGTGAGTTTAAATCTGTCAGTTGAATGCACACATTGACAACCATTCAGTTAGATAGCTCCGATTTGGTTTTAGAAGCAGATATTTCTCTGTACAGCCTATGGTCCCATTCACTTGGGAATATCCCAACACAGCTCCTAGAAGAAACGTGTTTCTGACTCGCTGAATCTCAACATAGATTCAACTCTCTTAGGTGAACGAACGCACAGCAGAGCAGTTTCAAGGAAACGTTTCTCCTGTGTTTTAGACGAAGTTTCCGGCGGTTTAGTACGTATGCCGGCATTGGGTTGGAAATACCGTGTTTGGGATTCTGCACAGAAACGCTTTGCAAACCGCTGAATGCACACGTGAGTTTAACTCTCTCAGTTGAATGCTCACATTGACAACCATTCAGTTAGATTGCTCCGTTTTGGTTTAAGAAGGAGATATTTCTCTGTACAGCCTATAGTCCCATTCACTCGGGAATATCCCAACGCAGCTCCTAGAAGAAACGTGTTTCTGACTTGCTGAATCTCAACATAGATTCAACTCTCTTAGGTGAACGAACGCACAGCAGAGCAGTTACAAGGAAACGTTTCTCCTGAATTTTAGACGAAGTTTCCTGAGGTTTAGTACGTATGCCGGCATTGGGCTGGAAATACCGGTATTGGGATTCTGCACAGAAAGGGTTTGCAAACCGCTGAATCCACATGTGAGTTTAACTCTGTCAGTTGAATGCAAACATTGACAACCATTCAGTTAGATAGCTCCGTTTTGGTTTTAAAAGCAGATATTTCTCTGTACAGCCTATGGTCCCATTCACTCGGGAATATCCCAACACAGCTCCTAGAAGACACGTGTTTCTGACTCGCTGAATCTCAACATAGATTCAACTCTCTTAGGTGAACGAACGCACAGCAGAGCAGTTTCAAGGAAACGTTTCTCCTGAGTTTCAGACGAAGTTTCCTGAGGTTTAGTACATATGCCGGTATTGGGATGGAAATACCGGGTTTGGGATTCTGCACAGAACCGGTTTGCAAACCGCTGAATGCACAGGTGAGTTTAACTCTGTCAGTTGAATGCACACATTGATAACCATTCAGTTAGATCGCTCCATTTTGGTTTTAGAAGCAGATATTTCTCTGTACAGCCTATGGTCCCATTCACTCGGGAATATCCCAACGCAGCTACTAGAAGAAACGTTTTTCTGACTCGCTGAATCTCGACATAGATTCAGCTCTCTTAGGTGAACGAACGCACAGCAGAGCAGTTTCAAGGAAACGTTTCTCCTGAGTTTTAGACGAAGTTTCCGCCGGTTTAGGACGTATGCTGGCATTGGGCTGGAAATACCGGTTTTGGGATTCTGCACAGAAAGGGTTTGCAAACCGCTGAATCCACTCGTCAGTTTAACTCTGTCAGTTGAATGCACACATTGACAACCATTCAGTTAGATAGCTCCGTTTTGGTTTTATAAGCAGATATTTCTCTGTACAGCCTATGGTCCCATTCACTCCGGAATTACCCAACACAGCTCCTAGAAGAAACGTGTTTCTGACTCGCTGAATCTCAACATAGATTCAACTCTCTTAGGTGAACGAACGCTCAGCAGAGCAGTTTCAAGGAAACGTTACTCCTGAGTTTTAGACGAAGTTTCCTACTGTTTAGTACGTATGCCGGCATTGGGTTGGAAATACCGGTTTTCGGATTCTGCACAGAAAGGGTTTGCCAACCGCTGAATCCACACGTGAGTTTAACTCTGTCAGTTGAATGCACACATTGACAACCATTCAGTTAGATGCTCCGTTTTGGTTTTAGAAGCAGATATTTCTCTGTACAGCCTATGGTCCCATTCACTCGGGAATATCCCAACGCAGCTCCAAGAAGAAACGTGTTTCTGACTCGCTGAATCTCAACATAGATTCAACTCTCTTAGGTAAACGAATGCACAGCAGAGCAGTTTCAAGGAAACGTTTCTCCTGAGTTTTAGACGAAGTTTCCGGCGGTTTAGTACGTATGCCGGCATTGGGCTGGAAATACTGGTATTGGGATTCTGCACAGAAAGGGTTTGCAAACCGCTGAATCCACACGTGAGTTTAAATCTGTCAGTTGAATGCACACATTGAAAACGATTCAGTTAGATAGCTCCGATTTGGTTTTAGAAGCAGATATTTCTCTGTACAGCCTATGGTCCCATTCACTTGGGAATATCCCAACACAGCTCCTAGAAGAAACGTGTTTCTGACTCGCTGAATCTCAACATAGATACAACTCTCTTAGGTGAACGAACGCACAGCAGAGCAGTTTCAAGGAAACGTTTCTCCTGTGTTTTAGACGAAGTTTCCGGCGGTTTAGTACGTATGCCGGCATTGGGTTGGAAATACCGTGTTTGGGATTCTGCACAGAAACGCTTTGCAAACCGCTGAATGCACACGTGAGTTTAACTCTGTCAGTTGAATGCTCACATTGACAACCATTCAGTTAGATTGCTCCGTTTTGGTTTAAGAAGGAGATATTTCTCTGTACAGCCTATGGTCCCATTCACTCGGGAATATCCCAACGCAGCTCCTAGAAGAAACGTGTTTCTGACTTGCTGAATCTCAACATAGATTCAACTCTCTTAGGTGAACGAACGCACAGCAGAGCAGTTACAAGGAAACGTTTCTCCTGAGTTTTAGACGAAGTTTCCTGCGGTTTAGTACGTATGCCGGCATTGGGATGGAAATACCGGTTTTGGGATTCTGCACAGAAAGGCTTTGCAAACCGCTGAATCCACACGTGAGTTTAACTCTGTCAGTTGAATGCACACATTGACAACCATTCAGTTAGTTAGCTCCGTTTAAGTTTTAGAAGCAGATATTTCTCTGTTCAGCCTATGGTCCCATTCACTCGGGAATATCCCAACGCAGCTCCAAGAAGAAACGTGTTTCTGACTCGCTGAATCTCAACATAGATTCAACTCTCTTAGGTGAACGAACGCACAGCAGAGCAGTTTCAAGGAAACGTTTCTCCTGAGTTTCAGACGAAGTTTCCTGAGGTTTAGTACATATGCCGGCATAGGGATGGAAATACCGGGTTTGGGATTCTGCACAGAACCGGTATGCAAACCGCTGAATGCACAGGTGAGTTTAACTCTGTCAGTTGAATGCACACATTGACAACCATTCAGTTAGATCGCTCCATTTTGGTTTTAGAAGCAGATATTTATCTGTACAGCCTATGGTCCCATTCACTCGGGAATATCCCAACGCAGCTCCTAGAAGAAACGTTTTTCTGACTCGCTGAATCTCAACATAGATTCAACTCTCTTAGGTGAACGAACGCACAGCAGAGCAGTTTCAAGGAAACGTTTCTCCTGAGTTTTAGACGAAGTTTCCGCCGGTTTAGGACGTATGCTGGCATTGGGCTGGAAATACCGGTTTTGGGATTCTGCACAGAAAGGGTTTGCAAACCGCTGAATCCACACGTCAGTTTAACTCTGTCAGTTGAATGCACACATTGACAACCATTCAGTTAGATAGCCCCGTTTTGGTTTTATAAGCAGATATTTCTCTGTACAGCCTATGGTCCCATTCACTCCGGAATATCCCAACACAGCTCCTGGAAGAAACGTGTTTCTGACTCGCTGAATCTCAACATAGATTCAACTCTCTTAGGTGAACGAACGCTCAGCAGAGCAGTTTCAAGGAAACGTTACTCCTGAGTTTTAGACGAAGTTTCCTACTGTTTAGTACGTATGCCGGCATTGGGTTGGAAATACCGGTTTTCGGATTCTGCACAGAAAGGGTTTGCCAACCGCTGAATCCACACGTGAGTTTAACTCTGTCAGTTGAATGCAAACATTGACAACCATTCAGTTAGATAGCTCCGTTTTGGTTTTAGAAGCAGATATTTCTCTGTACAGCCTATGGTCCCATTCACTCGGGAATATCCCAACGCAGCTCCTAGAAGAAAGGTGTTTCTGACTCGCTGAATCTCAACATAGATTCAACTCTCTTAGGTGAACGAATGCACAGCAGAGCAGTTTCAAGGAAACGTTTCTCCTGAGTTTTAGACGAAGTTTCCGGCGGTTTAGTACGTATGCCGCCATTGGGCTGGAAATACTGGTATTGGGATTCTGCACAGAAAGGGTTTGCAAACCGCTGAATCCACACGTGAGTTTAAATCTGTCAGTTGAATGCACACATTGACAACCATTCAGTTAGATAGCTCCGATTTGGTTTTAGAAGCAGATATTTCTCTGTACAGCCTATGGTCCCATTCACTTGGGAATATCCCAACACAGCTCCTAGAAGAAACGTGTTTCTGACTCGCTGAATCTCAACATAGATTCAACTCTCTTAGGTGAACGAACGCACAGCAGAACAGTTTCAAGGAAACGTTTCTCCTGAGTTTTAGACGAAGTTTCCGGCCGTTTAGTACCTATGCCGGCATTGGGATGGAAATACCGGTTTTGCGATTCTGCACAGAAAGGGTTTGCAAAACGCTGAATCCACACGTGAGTTTAACTCTGTCAGTTGAATGCACACATTGACAACCATTCAGTTAGATAGCTCCGTTTTGGTTTTAGAAGGAGATATTTCTCTGTACAGTCTATGGTCCCATTCACTCGGGAATATCCCAACACAGCTCCTAGAAGAAACGTGTTTCTCACTCGCTGAATTTCAACACAGATTCAACTCTCTTAGGTGAACGAAGGCACAGCAGAGCAGTTTCAAGGAAACGTTTCTCCTGAGTTTTAGACGAAGTTTCCTGCGGTTTAGGACGTATGCCGGCATTGGGCTGGAAATACCGGTTTTGGGATACTGCAAAGAAAGGGCTTGCAAACCGCTGACTCCACACGTGAGTTTAAATCTGTCAGCTTAATGTACACATTGACAACCATTCAGTTAGATAGCTCCGTTTTGGTTTTAGAAGCAGATATTTCTCTGTACAGCCTATGGTCCCATTCACTCGGGAATATCCCAACGCAGCTCCTAGAAGAAACGTGTTTCTGACTCGCTGAATCTCAACATAGATTCAACTCTCTTAGGTGAACGAATGCACAGCAGAGCAGTTTCAAGGAAATGTTTCTCCTGAGTTTTAGACGAAGTTTCCTGCGGTTTAGTACGTATGCCGGCATTGGGCTGGAAATACCGGTTTTGGGATTCTGCACAGAAAGGTTTTGCAAACCGCTGAATCCACACGTGAGTTTAACTCTGTCAGTTGAATGCACACATTGACAACCATTCAGTTAGATAGCTCCATTTTGGTTTTAGAAGCAGATATTTCTCTGTACAGCCTATGGTCCCATTCACTCGGGAATATCCCAACGCAGCTCCTAGAAGAAACGTGTTTCTGACTCGCTGAATCTCAACATAGATTCAACTCTCTTAGGTGAACGAATGCACAGCAGAGCAGTTTCAAGGAAACGTTTCTCCTGAGTTTTAGACGAAGTTTCCTGCGGTTTAGTACGTATGCCGGCATTGGGCTGGAAATACCGGTTTTGGGATTCTGCACAGAAAGGTTTTGCAAACCGCTGAATCCACACGTGAGTTTAACTCTGTCAGTTGAATGCACACATTGACAACCATTCAGTTAGATAGCTCCGTTTTGGTTTTAGAAGCAGATATTTCTCTGTACAGCCTATGGTCCCATTCACTCGGGAATATCCCAACGCAGCTCCTAGAAGAAAGGTGTTTCTGACTCGCTGAATCTCAACATAGATTCAACTCTCTTAGGTGAACGAATGCACAGCAGAGCAGTTTCAAGGAAACGTTTCTCATGAGTTTTAGACGAAGTTTCCTGCGGTTTAGTACGTATGACGGCATTGGGCTGGAAATACCGGTTTTGGGATTCTGCATAGAAAGGGTTTGCAAACCGCTGAATCCACACGTGAGTTTAACTCTGTCATTTGAATGCACACATTGACAAGCATTCAGTTATATAGCTCCGTTTTGGTTTTAGAAGCAGATATTTCTCTGTACAGCCTATGGTCCCATTCACTCGGGAATATCCCAACGCAGCTCGTAGAAGAAACGTGTTTCTGACTCGCTGAATCTCAACATAGATTCAACTCTCTTAGGTGAACGAACGCACAGCAGAGCAGTTTCAAGGAAACGTTTCTCCTGAGTTTTAGACGAAGTTTCCTGCGGTTTAGTACGTATGCCGGTATTGGGCTGGAAATACCGGTTTTGGGATTCTGCATAGAAAGGGTTTGCAAACCGCTGAATCCACACGTCAGTTTAACTCTGTCAGTTGAATGCACACATTGACAACCATTCGGTTAGATAGCTCCGTTTTGGTTTTAGAAGCAGATATTTCTCTATACATCCTTTGGTCCCATTCACTCGGGAATATCCCAACACAGCTCCTGGAAGAAACGTGTTTCTGACTCGCTGAATCTCAACATAGATTCAACTCTCTTAGGTGAACGAACGCACAGCAGAGCAGTTTCAAGGAAACGTTTCTCCTGAGTTTTAGACGAAGTTTCCAGCGGTTTAGTACGTATGCCGGTATTGGGCTGGAAATACCGGTTTTGGGATTCTGCATAGAAAGGGTTTGCAAACCGCTGAATCCACACGTGAGTTTAACTCTGTCAGTTGAATGCACACATTTACAAGCATTCAGTTAGATAGTTCCGTTTTGGTTTTAGAAGCAGATATTTCTCTGTACAGCCTATGGTCCCATTCACTGGGGAATATCCCAAAGCAGCTCCTAGAAGAAACGTGTTTCTGACACCCTGAATCTCAACATAGATTCAACTCTCTTAGGTGAACGAACGCACAGCAGAACAGTTTCAAGGAAACGTTTCTCCTGAGTTTTAGACGAAGTTTCCGGCCGTTTAGTACGTATGCCGGCATTGGTATGGAAATACCGGTTTTGCGATTCTGCACAGAAAGGGTTTGTAAACCGCTGAATCCACACGTGAGTTTAACTCTGTCAGTTGAATGCACACATTGACAACCATTCAGTTAGATAGCTCCGTTTTGGTTTTAGAAGCAGATATTTCTCTGTACAGCCTATGATCCCATTCACTCGGGAATATCCCAACACAGCTCCTAGAAGAAACGTGTCTCTGACTCGCTGAATCTCAACACAGACTCAACTCTCTTAGGTGAACGAACGCACAGCAGAGCAGTTTCAAGGAAACGTTTCTCCTGAGTTTTAGACGAACTTTCCTGCAGTTTAGGACGTATGCCGGCATTGGGCTGGAAATACCGGTTTTGTGATACTGCAAAGAAAGGGCTTGCAAACCGCTGAATCCACACGTGAGTTTAACTCTGTCAGTTTAATGCACACATTGACAACCATTCAGTTAGATAGCTCCGTTTTGGTTTTAGAAGCAGATATTTCGCTGTACAGCCTATGGACCCATTCACTCGGGAATATACCAACGCAGCTCCTAGAAGAAACGTGTTTCTGACTCGGTGAATCTCAACATAGATTCAACTCTCTTAGGTGAACGAATGCACAGCAGAGCAGTTTCAAGGAAACGTTTCTCCTGAGTTTTAGACGAAGTTTCCTGTGGTTTAGTTCATATGCCGGCATTGGGCTGGAAATACCGGATTTGGGATTCTGCACAGAAAGGGTTTGCAAAACGCTGAATCCACACGTGTGTTTAACTCTGTCATTTGAATGCACACATTGACAAGCATTCAGTTAGATAGCTCCGTTTTGGTTTTAGAAGCAGATATTTCTCTGTACAGCCTATGGTCCCATTCACTCGGCAATATCCCAACACAGCTCCTAGAAGAAACGTGTTCCTGACTCGCTGAATCTAAACATAGATTGAACTCTCTTAGGTGAACGAACGCTCAGCAGAGCAGTTTCAAGGAAACGTTCCTCCTTAGTTTCAGACGAAGTTTCCTACTGTTTAGTACATATGCCGGCATTGGGCTGGAAATACCGGTTTTGGGATTCTGCACAGATAGGGTTTGCAAACCGCTGACTTCACACGTGAGTTTATCTCTGTCAGCTGAATGCACACACTGACAACCTTTCAGTTAGATAGCTCCGTTTTGGTTTTAGAAGCAGATGTTTCTCTGTACAGCCTATGGTCCCATTCACTCGGGAATATCCCAACGCAGCTCCTAGAAGAAACGTGTTTCTGACTCGCTGAATCTCAAGATAGATTCAACTCTCTTAAGTGAACGAACGTACAGCGGAGCAGTTTCAAGGAAACGTATCTCCTGAGTTTTAGACGAAGTATCCTGCGGTTTAGTACATATGCCGGCATTGAGCTGGAAATACCGGTATTGGGATTCTGCACAGAAAGGGTTTGCAAACCGCTGAATCCACACGTGAGTTTAAATCTGTCAGTTGAATGCACACATTGACAACCATTCAGTTAGATCGCTCCGTTTTGTTTTTAGAAGCAGATATTTCTCTGTACAGCCTATGGTCCCATTCACTCGGGAATATCCCAACGCAGCTCCTAGAAGAAACGTGTTTCTGACTCGCTGAATCTCAACATAGATTCAACTCTCTTAGGTGAACGAATGCACAGCGGAGCAGTTTCAAGGAAACCTTTCTCCTGAGTTTTAGACGAAGTTTCCGGCGGTTTAGTACGTATGCCGGCATTGGCCTGGAAATACCGGTACTGGGATTCTGCACCAAAAGCATTTGCAAACCGCTGAATCCACACGTCAGTTTAACTCTGTCAGTTGAATGCACACATTGACAACCATTCAGTTAGACAGCTCCATTTTGGTTTTAGAAGCAGATATTTGTCTGTACAGCCTATGGTCCCATTCACTCGGGAATATCCCAACACAGCTCCTAAAAGAAACGTGTTTCTGACTCGCTGAATCTCAACATAGATTCAACTCTCTTAGGTGAACGAAGGCACAGCAGATCAGTTTCAAGGAAACGTTTCTCCTGAGTTTTAGACGAAGTTTCCTGCGGTTTAGTACGTATGCCGGCATTGGGATGGAAATACCGGTTTTGGGATTCTGCACAGAAAGGCTTTGCAAACCGCTGAATCCACACGTGAGTTTAACTCTGTCAGTTGAATGCACACATTGACAACCATTCAGTTAGTTAGCTCCGTTTAAGTTTTAGAAGCAGATATTTCTCTGTTCAGCCTATGGTCCCATTCACTCGGGAATATCCCAACGCAGCTCCAAGAAGAAACGTGTTTCTGACTCGCTGAATCTCAACATAGATTCAACTCTCTTAGGTGAACGAACGCACAGCAGAGCAGTTTCAAGGAAACGTTTCTCCTGATTTTAGACGAAGTTTCCTGCGGTTTAGTACGTATGTCGGCATTGGGCTGGAAATACCGGTATTGGTATTCTGCACAGAGAGACTTTGCAAACCGCTGAATCCACACGTGAGTTTAACTCTGTCAGTTGAATGCACACATTGACAACCATTCAGTTAGATAGCTCCGTTTTGGTTTTAGAAGCAGATATTTCTCTGTACAGCCTATGGTCCCATTCACTCGGGAATATCCCAACACAGCTCCTAGAAGACACCTGTTTCTGACTCGCTGAATCTCAACATAGATTCAACTCTCTTAGGTGAACGAACGCACAGCAGAGCAGTTTCAAGGAAACGTTTCTCCTGAGTTTCAGACGAAGTTTCCTGAGGTTTAGTACATATGCCGGCATAGGGATGGAAATACCGGGTTTGGGATTCTGCACAGAACCGGTATGCAAACCGCTGAATGCACAGGTGAGTTTAACTCTGTCAGTTGAATGCACACATTGACAACCATTCAGTTAGATCGCTCCATTTTGGTTTTAGAAGCAGATATTTCTCTGTACAGCCTATGGTCCCATTCACTCGGGAATATCCCAACGCAGCTCCTAGAAGAAACGTTTTTCTGACTCGCTGAATCTCAACATAGATTCAACTCTCTTAGGTGAACGAACGCACAGCAGAGCAGTTTCAAGGAAACGTTTCTCCTGAGTTTTAGACGAAGTTTCCGCCGGTTTAGGACGTATGCTGGCATTGGGCTGGAAATACCGGTTTTGGGATTCTGCACAGAAAGGGTTTGCAAACCGCTGAATCCACACGTCAGTTTAACTCTGTCAGTTGAATGCACACATTGACAACCATTCAGTTAGATAGCCCCGTTTTGGTTTTATAAGCAGATATTTCTCTGTACAGCCTATGGTCCCATTCACTCCGGAATATCCCAACACAGCTCCTGGAAGAAACGTGTTTCTGACTCGCTGAATCTCAACATAGATTCAACTCTCTTAGGTGAACGAACGCTCAGCAGAGCAGTTTCAAGGAAACGTTACTCCTGAGTTTTAGACGAAGTTTCCTACTGTTTAGTACGTATGCCGGCATTGGGTTGGAAATACCGGTTTTCGGATTCTGCACAGAAAGGGTTTGCCAACCGCTGAATCCACACGTGAGTTTAACTCTGTCAGTTGAATGCAAACATTGACAACCATTCAGTTAGATAGCTCCGTTTTGGTTTTAGAAGCAGATATTTCTCTGTACAGCCTATGGTCCCATTCACTCGGGAATATCCCAACGCAGCTCCTAGAAGAAAGGTGTTTCTGACTCGCTGAATCTCAACATAGATTCAACTCTCTTAGGTGAACGAATGCACAGCAGAGCAGTTTCAAGGAAACGTTTCTCCTGAGTTTTAGACGAAGTTTCCGGCGGTTTAGTACGTATGCCGGCATTGGGCTGGAAATACTGGTATTGGGATTCTGCACAGAAAGGGTTTGCAAACCGCTGAATCCACACGTGAGTTTAAATCTGTCAGTTGAATGCACACATTGACAACCATTCAGTTAGATAGCTCCGATTTGGTTTTAGAAGCAGATATTTCTCTGTACAGCCTATGGTCCCATTCACTTGGGAATATCCCAACACAGCTCCTAGAAGAAACGTGTTTCTGACTCGCTGAATCTCAACATAGATTCAACTCTCTTAGGTGAACGAACGCACAGCAGAGCAGTTTCAAGGAAACGTTTCTCCTGTGTTTTAGACGAAGTTTCCGGCGGTTTAGTACGTATGCCGGCATTGGGTTGGAAATACCGTGTTTGGGATTCTGCACAGAAACGCTTTGCAAACCGCTGAATGCACACGTGAGTTTAACTCTCTCAGTTGAATGCTCACATTGACAACCATTCAGTTAGATTGCTCCGTTTTGGTTTAAGAAGGAGATATTTCTCTGTACAGCCTATAGTCCCATTCACTCGGGAATATCCCAACGCAGCTCCTAGAAGAAACGTGTTTCTGACTTGCTGAATCTCAACATAGATTCAACTCTCTTAGGTGAACGAACGCACAGCAGAGCAGTTACAAGGAAACGTTTCTCCTGAATTTTAGACGAAGTTTCCTGAGGTTTAGTACGTATGCCGGCATTGGGCTGGAAATACCGGTATTGGGATTCTGCACAGAAAGGGTTTGCAAACCGCTGAATCCACATGTGAGTTTAACTCTGTCAGTTGAATGCAAACATTGACAACCATTCAGTTAGATAGCTCCGTTTTGGTTTTAAAAGCAGATATTTCTCTGTACAGCCTATGGTCCCATTCACTCGGGAATATCCCAACACAGCTCCTAGAAGACACGTGTTTCTGACTCGCTGAATCTCAACATAGATTCAACTCTCTTAGGTGAACGAACGCACAGCAGAGCAGTTTCAAGGAAACGTTTCTCCTGAGTTTCAGACGAAGTTTCCTGAGGTTTAGTACATATGCCGGTATTGGGATGGAAATACCGGGTTTGGGATTCTGCACAGAACCGGTTTGCAAACCGCTGAATGCACAGGTGAGTTTAACTCTGTCAGTTGAATGCACACATTGATAACCATTCAGTTAGATCGCTCCATTTTGGTTTTAGAAGCAGATATTTCTCTGTACAGCCTATGGTCCCATTCACTCGGGAATATCCCAACGCAGCTACTAGAAGAAACGTTTTTCTGACTCGCTGAATCTCGACATAGATTCAGCTCTCTTAGGTGAACGAACGCACAGCAGAGCAGTTTCAAGGAAACGTTTCTCCTGAGTTTTAGACGAAGTTTCCGCCGGTTTAGGACGTATGCTGGCATTGGGCTGGAAATACCGGTTTTGGGATTCTGCACAGAAAGGGTTTGCAAACCGCTGAATCCACTCGTCAGTTTAACTCTGTCAGTTGAATGCACACATTGACAACCATTCAGTTAGATAGCTCCGTTTTGGTTTTATAAGCAGATATTTCTCTGTACAGCCTATGGTCCCATTCACTCCGGAATTACCCAACACAGCTCCTAGAAGAAACGTGTTTCTGACTCGCTGAATCTCAACATAGATTCAACTCTCTTAGGTGAACGAACGCTCAGCAGAGCAGTTTCAAGGAAACGTTACTCCTGAGTTTTAGACGAAGTTTCCTACTGTTTAGTACGTATGCCGGCATTGGGTTGGAAATACCGGTTTTCGGATTCTGCACAGAAAGGGTTTGCCAACCGCTGAATCCACACGTGAGTTTAACTCTGTCAGTTGAATGCACACATTGACAACCATTCAGTTAGATGCTCCGTTTTGGTTTTAGAAGCAGATATTTCTCTGTACAGCCTATGGTCCCATTCACTCGGGAATATCCCAACGCAGCTCCAAGAAGAAACGTGTTTCTGACTCGCTGAATCTCAACATAGATTCAACTCTCTTAGGTAAACGAATGCACAGCAGAGCAGTTTCAAGGAAACGTTTCTCCTGAGTTTTAGACGAAGTTTCCGGCGGTTTAGTACGTATGCCGGCATTGGGCTGGAAATACTGGTATTGGGATTCTGCACAGAAAGGGTTTGCAAACCGCTGAATCCACACGTGAGTTTAAATCTGTCAGTTGAATGCACACATTGAAAACGATTCAGTTAGATAGCTCCGATTTGGTTTTAGAAGCAGATATTTCTCTGTACAGCCTATGGTCCCATTCACTTGGGAATATCCCAACACAGCTCCTAGAAGAAACGTGTTTCTGACTCGCTGAATCTCAACATAGATACAACTCTCTTAGGTGAACGAACGCACAGCAGAGCAGTTTCAAGGAAACGTTTCTCCTGTGTTTTAGACGAAGTTTCCGGCGGTTTAGTACGTATGCCGGCATTGGGTTGGAAATACCGTGTTTGGGATTCTGCACAGAAACGCTTTGCAAACCGCTGAATGCACACGTGAGTTTAACTCTGTCAGTTGAATGCTCACATTGACAACCATTCAGTTAGATTGCTCCGTTTTGGTTTAAGAAGGAGATATTTCTCTGTACAGCCTATGGTCCCATTCACTCGGGAATATCCCAACGCAGCTCCTAGAAGAAACGTGTTTCTGACTTGCTGAATCTCAACATAGATTCAACTCTCTTAGGTGAACGAACGCACAGCAGAGCAGTTACAAGGAAACGTTTCTCCTGAGTTTTAGACGAAGTTTCCTGCGGTTTAGTACGTATGCCGGCATTGGGATGGAAATACCGGTTTTGGGATTCTGCACAGAAAGGCTTTGCAAACCGCTGAATCCACACGTGAGTTTAACTCTGTCAGTTGAATGCACACATTGACAACCATTCAGTTAGTTAGCTCCGTTTAAGTTTTAGAAGCAGATATTTCTCTGTTCAGCCTATGGTCCCATTCACTCGGGAATATCCCAACGCAGCTCCAAGAAGAAACGTGTTTCTGACTCGCTGAATCTCAACATAGATTCAACTCTCTTAGGTGAACGAACGCACAGCAGAGCAGTTTCAAGGAAACGTTTCTCCTGAGTTTCAGACGAAGTTTCCTGAGGTTTAGTACATATGCCGGCATAGGGATGGAAATACCGGGTTTGGGATTCTGCACAGAACCGGTATGCAAACCGCTGAATGCACAGGTGAGTTTAACTCTGTCAGTTGAATGCACACATTGACAACCATTCAGTTAGATCGCTCCATTTTGGTTTTAGAAGCAGATATTTCTCTGTACAGCCTATGGTCCCATTCACTCGGGAATATCCCAACGCAGCTCCTAGAAGAAACGTTTTTCTGACTCGCTGAATCTCAACATAGATTCAACTCTCTTAGGTGAACGAACGCACAGCAGAGCAGTTTCAAGGAAACGTTTCTCCTGAGTTTTAGACGAAGTTTCCGCCGGTTTAGGACGTATGCTGGCATTGGGCTGGAAATACCGGTTTTGGGATTCTGCACAGAAAGGGTTTGCAAACCGCTGAATCCACACGTCAGTTTAACTCTGTCAGTTGAATGCACACATTGACAACCATTCAGTTAGATAGCCCCGTTTTGGTTTTATAAGCAGATATTTCTCTGTACAGCCTATGGTCCCATTCACTCCGGAATATCCCAACACAGCTCCTGGAAGAAACGTGTTTCTGACTCGCTGAATCTCAACATAGATTCAACTCTCTTAGGTGAACGAACGCTCAGCAGAGCAGTTTCAAGGAAACGTTACTCCTGAGTTTTAGACGAAGTTTCCTACTGTTTAGTACGTATGCCGGCATTGGGTTGGAAATACCGGTTTTCGGATTCTGCACAGAAAGGGTTTGCCAACCGGTGAATCCACACGTGAGTTTAACTCTGTCAGTTGAATGCAAACATTGACAACCATTCAGTTAGATAGCTCCGTTTTGGTTTTAGAAGCAGATATTTCTCTGTACAGCCTATGGTCCCATTCACTCGGGAATATCCCAACGCAGCTCCTAGAAGAAAGGTGTTTCTGACTCGCTGAATCTCAACATAGATTCAACTCTCTTAGGTGAACGAATGCACAGCAGAGCAGTTTCAAGGAAACGTTTCTCCTGAGTTTTAGACGAAGTTTCCGGCGGTTTAGTACGTATGCCGGCATTGGGCTGGAAATACTGGTATTGGGATTCTGCACAGAAAGGGTTTGCAAACCGCTGAATCCACACGTGAGTTTAAATCTGTCAGTTGAATGCACACATTGACAACCATTCAGTTAGATAGCTCCGATTTGGTTTTAGAAGCAGATATTTCTCTGTACAGCCTATGGTCCCATACACTTGGGAATATCCCAACACAGCTCCTAGAAGAAACGTGTTTCTGACTCGCTGAATCTCAACATAGATTCAACTCTCTTAGGTGAACGAACGCACAGCAGAGCAGTTTCAAGGAAACGTTTCTCCTGTGTTTTAGACGAAGTTTCCGGCGGTTTAGTACGTATGCCGGCATTGGGTTGGAAATACCGTGTTTGGGATTCTGCACAGAAACGCTTTGCAAACCGCTGAATGCACACGTGAGTTTAACTCTCTCAGTTGAATGCTCACATTGACAACCATTCAGTTAGATTGCTCCGTTTTGGTTTAAGAAGGAGATATTTCTCTGTACAGCCTATAGTCCCATTCACTCGGGAATATCCCAACGCAGCTCCTAGAAGAAACGTGTTTCTGACTTGCTGAATCTCAACATAGATTCAACTCTCTTAGGTGAACGAACGCACAGCAGAGCAGTTACAAGGAAACGTTTCTCCTGAATTTTAGACGAAGTTTCCTGAGGTTTAGTACGTATGCCGGCATTGGGCTGGAAATACCGGTATTGGGATTCTGCACAGAAAGGGTTTGCAAACCGCTGAATCCACATGTGAGTTTAACTCTGTCAGTTGAATGCAAACATTGACAACCATTCAGTTAGATAGCTCCGTTTTGGTTTTAAAAGCAGATATTTCTCTGTACAGCCTATGGTCCCATTCACTCGGGAATATCCCAACACAGCTCCTAGAAGACACGTGTTTCTGACTCGCTGAATCTCAACATAGATTCAACTCTCTTAGGTGAACGAACGCACAGCAGAGCAGTTTCAAGGAAACGTTTCTCCTGAGTTTCAGACGAAGTTTCCTGAGGTTTAGTACATATGCCGGCATTGGGATGGAAATACCGGGTTTGGGATTCTGCACAGAACCGGTTTGCAAACCGCTGAATGCACAGGTGAGTTTAACTCTGTCAGTTGAATGCACACATTGATAACCATTCAGTTAGATCGCTCCATTTTGGTTTTAGAAGCAGATATTTCTCTGTACAGCCTATGGTCCCATTCACTCGGGAATATCCCAACGCAGCTACTAGAAGAAACGTTTTTCTGACTCGCTGAATCTCGACATAGATTCAGCTCTCTTAGGTGAACGAACGCACAGCAGAGCAGTTTCAAGGAAACGTTTCTCCTGAGTTTTAGACGAAGTTTCCGCCGGTTTAGGACGTATGCTGGCATTGGGCTGGAAATACCGGTTTTGGGATTCTGCACAGAAAGGGTTTGCAAACCGCTGAATCCACTCGTCAGTTTAACTCTGTCAGTTGAATGCACACATTGACAACCATTCAGTTAGATAGCTCCGTTTTGGTTTTATAAGCAGATATTTCTCTGTACAGCCTATGGTCCCATTCACTCCGGAATTACCCAACACAGCTCCTAGAAGAAACGTGTTTCTGACTCGCTGAATCTCAACATAGATTCAACTCTCTTAGGTGAACGAACGCTCAGCAGAGCAGTTTCAAGGAAACGTTACTCCTGAGTTTTAGACGAAGTTTCCTACTGTTTAGTACGTATGCCGGCATTGGGTTGGAAATACCGGTTTTCGGATTCTGCACAGAAAGGGTTTGCCAACCGCTGAATCCACACGTGAGTTTAACTCTGTCAGTTGAATGCACACATTGACAACCATTCAGTTAGATAGCTCCGTTTTGGTTTTAGAAGCAGATATTTCTCTGTACAGCCTATGGTCCCATTCACTCGGGAATATCCCAACGCAGCTCCAAGAAGAAACGTGTTTCTGACTCGCTGAATCTCAACATAGATTCAACTCTCTTAGGTAAACGAATGCACAGCAGAGCAGTTTCAAGGAAACGTTTCTCCTGAGTTTTAGACGAAGTTTCCGGCGGTTTAGTACGTATGCCGGCATTGGGCTGGAAATACTGGTATTGGGATTCTGCACAGAAAGGGTTTGCAAACCGCTGAATCCACACGTGAGTTTAAATCTGTCAGTTGAATGCACACATTGAAAACGATTCAGTTAGATAGCTCCGATTTGGTTTTAGAAGCAGATATTTCTCTGTACAGCCTATGGTCCCATTCACTTGGGAATATCCCAACACAGCTCCTAGAAGAAACGTGTTTCTGACTCGCTGAATCTCAACATAGATACAACTCTCTTAGGTGAACGAACGCACAGCAGAGCAGTTTCAAGGAAACGTTTCTCCTGTGTTTTAGACGAAGTTTCCGGCGGTTTAGTACATATGCCGGCATTGGGTTGGAAATACCGTGTTTGGGATTCTGCACAGAAACGCTTTGCAAACCGCTGAATGCACACGTGAGTTTAACTCTGTCAGTTGAATGCTCACATTGACAACCATTCAGTTAGATTGCTCCGTTTTGGTTTAAGAAGGAGATATTTCTCTGTACAGCCTATGGTCCCATTCACTCGGGAATATCCCAACGCAGCTCCTAGAAGAAACGTGTTTCTGACTTGCTGAATCTCAACATAGATTCAACTCTCTTAGGTGAACGAACGCACAGCAGAGCAGTTACAAGGAAACGTTTCTCCTGAGTTTTAGACGAAGTTTCCTGAGGTTTAGTACGTATGCCGGCATTGGGATGGAAATACCGGTTTTACGATTCTGCACAGAAAGGGTTTGCAAACCGCTGAATCCACACGTGAGTTTATCTCTGTCAGTTGAATGCACACATTGACAACCATTCGGTTAGATAGCTCCGTTTTGGTTTTAGAAGCAGATATTTCTCTATACATCCTTTGGTCCCATTCACTCGGGAATATCCCAACACAGCTCCTGGAAGAAACGTGTTTCTGACTCGCTGAATCTCAACATAGATTCAACTCTCTTAGGTGAACGAACGCACAGCAGAACAGTTTCAAGGAAACGTTTCTCCTGAGTTTTAGACGAAGTTTCCGGCCGTTTAGTACGTATGCCGGCATTGGTATGGAAATACCGGTTTTGCGATTCTGCACAGAAAGGGTTTGTAAACCGCTGAATCCACACGTGAGTTTAACTCTGTCAGTTGAATGCACACATTGACAACCATTCAGTTAGATAGCTCCGTTTTGGTTTTAGAAGCAGATATTTCTCTGTACAGCCTATGATCCCATTCACTCGGGAATATCCCAACACAGCTCCTAGAAGAAACGTGTTTCTGACTCGCTGAATCTCAACACAGACTCAACTCTCTTAGGTGAACGAACGCACAGCAGAGCAGTTTCAAGGAAACGTTTCTCCTGAGTTTTAGACGAACTTTCCTGCAGTTTAGGACGTATGCCGGCATTGGGCTGGAATTACCGGTTTTGTGATACTGCAAAGAAAGGGCTTGCAAACCGCTGAATCCACACGTGAGTTTAACTCTGTCAGTTTAATGCACACATTGACAACCATTCAGTTAGATAGCTCCGTTTTGGTTTTAGAAGCAGATATTTCGCTGTACAGCCTATGGACCCATTCACTCGGGAATATACCAACGCAGCTCCTAGAAGAAACGTGTTTCTGACTCGGTGAATCTCAACATAGATTCAACTCTCTTAGGTGAACGAATGCACAGCAGAGCAGTTTCAAGGAAACGTTTCTCCTGAGTTTTAGACGAAGTTTCCTGTGGTTTAGTTCGTATGCCGGCATTGGGCTGGAAATACCGGATTTGGGATTCTGCACAGAAAGGGTTTGCAAAACGCTGAATCCACACGTGTGTTTAACTCTGTCATTTGAATGCACACATTGACAAGCATTCAGTTAGATAGCTCCGTTTTGGTTTTAGAAGCAGATATTTCTCTGTACAGCCTATGGTCCCATTCACTCGGCAATATCCCAACACAGCTCCTAGAAGAAACGTGTTCCTGACTCGCTGAATCTAAACATAGATTGAACTCTCTTAGGTGAACGAACGCTCAGCAGAGCAGTTTCAAGGAAACGTTCCTCCTGAGTTTCAGACGAAGTTTCCTACTGTTTAGTACATATGCCGGCATTGGGCTGGAAATACCGGTTTTGGGATTCTGCACAGATAGGGTTTGCAAACCGCTGACTTCACACGTGAGTTTATCTCTGTCAGCTGAATGCACACACTGACAACCTTTCAGTTAGATAGCTCCGTTTTGGTTTTAGAAGCAGATGTTTCTCTGTACAGCCTATGGTCCCATTCACTCGGGAATATCCCAACGCAGCTCCTAGAAGAAACGTGTTTCTGACTCGCTGAATCTCAAGATAGATTCAACTCTCTTAAGTGAACGAACGTACAGCGGAGCAGTTTCAAGGAAACGTATCTCCTGAGTTTTAGACGAAGTATCCTGCGGTTTAGTACATATGCCGGCATTGAGCTGGAAATACCGGTATTGGGATTCTGCACAGAAAGGGTTTGCAAACCGCTGAATCCACACGTGAGTTTAAATCTGTCAGTTGAATGCACACATTGACAACCATTCAGTTAGATCGCTCCGTTTTGTTTTTAGAAGCAGATATTTCTCTGTACAGCCTATGGTCCCATTCACTCGGGAATATCCCAACGCAGCTCCTAGAAGAAACGTGTTTCTGACTCGCTGAATCTCAACATAGATTCAACTCTCTTAGGTGAACGAATGCACAGCGGAGCAGTTTCAAGGAAACCTTTCTCCTGAGTTTTAGACGAAGTTTCCGGCGGTTTAGTACGTATGCCGGCATTGGCCTGGAAATACCGGTACTGGGATTCTGCACCGAAAGCATTTGCAAACCGCTGAATCCACACGTCAGTTTAACTCTGTCAGTTGAATGCACACATTGACAACCATTCAGTTAGACAGCTCCATTTTGGTTTTAGAAGCAGATATTTGTCTGTACAGCCTATGGTCCCATTCACTCGGGAATATCCCAACACAGCTCCTAAAAGAAACGTGTTTCTGACTCGCTAAATCTCAACATAGATTCAACTCTCTTAGGTGAACGAAGGCACAGCAGATCAGTTTCAAGGAAACGTTTCTCCTGAGTTTTAGACGAAGTTTCCTGCGGTTTAGTACGTATGCCGGCATTGGGATGGAAATACCGGTTTTGGGATTCTGCACAGAAAGGCTTTGCAAACCGCTGAATCCACACGTGAGTTTAACTCTGTCAGTTGAATGCACACATTGACAACCATTCAGTTAGTTAGCTCCGTTTAAGTTTTAGAAGCAGATATTTCTCTGTTCAGCCTATGGTCCCATTCACTCGGGAATATCCCAACGCAGCTCCAAGAAGAAACGTGTTTCTGACTCGCTGAATCTCAACATAGATTCAACTCTCTTAGGTGAACGAACGCACAGCAGAGCAGTTTCAAGGAAACGTTTCTCCTGATTTTAGACGAAGTTTCCTGCGGTTTAGTACGTATGCCGGCATTGGGCTGGAAATACCGGTATTGGTATTCTGCACAGAGAGACTTTGCAAACCGCTGAATCCACACGTGAGTTTAACTCTGTCAGTTGAATGCACACATTGACAACCATTCAGTTAGATAGCTCCGTTTTGGTTTTAGAAGCAGATATTTCTCTGTACAGCCTATGGTCCCATTCACTCGGGAATATCCCAACACAGCTCCTAGAAGACACCTGTTTCTGACTCGCTGAATCTCAACATAGATTCAACTCTCTTAGGTGAACGAACGCACAGCAGAGCAGTTTCAAGGAAACGTTTCTCCTGAGTTTCAGACGAAGTTTCCTGAGGTTTAGTACATATGCCGGCATAGGGATGGAAATACCGGGTTTGGGATTCTTCACAGAACCGGTATGCAAACCGCTGAATGCACAGGTGAGTTTAACTCTGTCAGTTGAATGCACACATTGACAACCATTCAGTTAGATCGCTCCATTTTGGTTTTAGAAGCAGATATTTCTCTGTACAGCCTATGGTCCCATTCACTCGGGAATATCCCAACGCAGCTCCTAGAAGAAACGTTTTTCTGACTCGCTGAATCTCAACATAGATTCAACTCTCTTAGGTGAACGAACGCACAGCAGAGCAGTTTCAAGGAAACGTTTCTCCTGAGTTTTAGACGAAGTTTCCGCCGGTTTAGGACGTATGCTGGCATTGGGCTGGAAATACCGGTTTTGGGATTCTGCACAGAAAGGGTTTGCAAACCGCTGAATCCACACGTCAGTTTAACTCTGTCAGTTGAATGCACACATTGACAACCATTCAGTTAGATAGCCCCGTTTTGGTTTTATAAGCAGATATTTCTCTGTACAGCCTATGGTCCCATTCACTCCGGAATATCCCAACACAGCTCCTGGAAGAAACGTGTTTCTGACTCGCTGAATCTCAACATAGATTCAACTCTCTTAGGTGAACGAACGCTCAGCAGAGCAGTTTCAAGGAAACGTTACTCCTGAGTTTTAGACGAAGTTTCCTACTGTTTAGTACGTATGCCGGCATTGGGTTGGAAATACCGGTTTTCGGATTCTGCACAGAAAGGGTTTGCCAACCGCTGAATCCACACGTGAGTTTAACTCTGTCAGTTGAATGCAAACATTGACAACCATTCAGTTAGATAGCTCCGTTTTGGTTTTAGAAGCAGATATTTCTCTGTACAGCCTATGGTCCCATTCACTCGGGAATATCCCAACGCAGCTCCTAGAAGAAAGGTGTTTCTGACTCGCTGAATCTCAACATAGATTCAACTCTCTTAGGTGAACGAACGCACAGCAGAGCAGTTTCAAGGAAACGTTTCTCCTGTGTTTTAGACGAAGTTTCCGGCGGTTTAGGTCGTATGCCGGCATTGGGTTGGAAATACCGTGTTTGGGATTCTGCACAGAAACGCTTTGCAAACCGCTGAATGCACACGTGAGTTTAACTCTCTCAGTTGAATGCTCACATTGACAACCATTCAGTTAGATTGCTCCGTTTTGGTTTAAGAAGGAGATATTTCTCTGTACAGCCTATAGTCCCATTCACTCGGGAATATCCCAACGCAGCTCCTAGAAGAAACGTGTTTCTGACTTGCTGAATCTCAACATAGATTCAACTCTCTTAGGTGAACGAACGCACAGCAGAGCAGTTACAAGGAAACGTTTCTCCTGAATTTTAGACGAAGTTTCCTGAGGTTTAGTACGTATGCCGGCATTGGGCTGGAAATACCGGTATTGGGATTCTGCACAGAAAGGGTTTGCAAACCGCTGAATCCACATGTGAGTTTAACTCTGTCAGTTGAATGCAAACATTGACAACCATTCAGTTAGATAGCTCCGTTTTGGTTTTAAAAGCAGATATTTCTCTGTACAGCCTATGGTCCCATTCACTCGGGAATATCCCAACACAGCTCCTAGAAGACACGTGTTTCTGACTCGCTGAATCTCAACATAGATTCAACTCTCTTAGGTGAACGAACGCACAGCAGAGCAGTTTCAAGGAAACGTTTCTCCTGAGTTTCAGACGAAGTTTCCTGAGGTTTAGTACATATGCCGGCATTGGGATGGAAATACCGGGTTTGGGATTCTGCACAGAACCGGTTTGCAAACCGCTGAATGCACAGGTGAGTTTAACTCTGTCAGTTGAATGCACACATTGATAACCATTCAGTTAGATCGCTCCATTTTGGTTTTAGAAGCAGATATTTCTCTGTACAGCCTATGGTCCCATTCACTCGGGAATATCCCAACGCAGCTACTAGAAGAAACGTTTTTCTGACTCGCTGAATCTCGACATAGATTCAGCTCTCTTAGATGAACGAACGCACAGCAGAGCAGTTTCAAGGAAACGTTTCTCCTGAGTTTTAGACGAAGTTTCCGCCGGTTTAGGACGTATGCTGGCATTGGGCTGGAAATACCGGTTTTGGGATTCTGCACAGAAAGGGTTTGCAAACCGCTGAATCCACTCGTCAGTTTAACTCTGTCAGTTGAATGCACACATTGACAACCATTCAGTTAGATAGCTCCGTTTTGGTTTTATAAGCAGATATTTCTCTGTACAGCCTATGGTCCCATTCACTCCGGAATTACCCAACACAGCTCCTAGAAGAAACGTGTTTCTGACTCGCTGAATCTCAACATAGATTCAACTCTCTTAGGTGAACGAACGCTCAGCAGAGCAGTTTCAAGGAAACGTTACTCCTGAGTTTTAGACGAAGTTTCCTACTGTTTAGTACGTATGCCGGCATTGGGTTGGAAATACCGGTTTTCGGATTCTGCACAGAAAGGGTTTGCCAACCGCTGAATCCACACGTGAGTTTAACTCTGTCAGTTGAATGCACACATTGACAACCATTCAGTTAGATAGCTCCGTTTTGGTTTTAGAAGCAGATATTTCTCTGTACAGCCTATGGTCCCATTCACTCGGGAATATCCCAACGCAGCTCCAAGAAGAAACGTGTTTCTGACTCGCTGAATCTCAACATAGATTCAACTCTCTTAGGTAAACGAATGCACAGCAGAGCAGTTTCAAGGAAACGTTTCTCCTGAGTTTTAGACGAAGTTTCCGGCGGTTTAGTACGTATGCCGGCATTGGGCTGGAAATACTGGTATTGGGATTCTGCACAGAAAGGGTTTGCAAACCGCTGAATCCACACGTGAGTTTAAATCTGTCAGTTGAATGCACACATTGAAAACGATTCAGTTAGATAGCTCCGATTTGGTTTTAGAAGCAGATATTTCTCTGTACAGCCCATGGTCCCATTCACTTGGGAATATCCCAACACAGCTCCTAGAAGAAACGTGTTTCTGACTCGCTGAATCTCAACATAGATACAACTCTCTTAGGTGAACGAACGCACAGCAGAGCAGTTTCAAGGAAACGTTTCTCCTGTGTTTTAGACGAAGTTTCCGGCGGTTTAGTACGTATGCCGGCATTGGGTTGGAAATACCGTGTTTGGGATTCTGCACAGAAACGCTTTGCAAACCGCTGAATGCACACGTGAGTTTAACTCTGTCAGTTGAATGCTCACATTGACAACCATTCAGTTAGATTGCTCCATTTTGGTTTAAGAAGGAGATATTTCTCTGTACAGCCTATGGTCCCATTCACTCGGGAATATCCCAACGCAGCTCCTAGAAGAAACGTGTTTCTGACTTGCTGAATCTCAACATAGATTCAACTCTCTTAGGTGAACGAACGCACAGCAGAGCAGTTACAAGGAAACGTTTCTCCTGAGTTTTAGACGAAGTTTCCTGAGGTTTAGTACGTATGCCGGCATTGGGATGGAAATACCGGTTTTACGATTCTGCACAGAAAGGGTTTGCAAACCGCTGAATCCACACGTGAGTTTATCTCCGTCAGTTGAATGCACACATTAACAACCATTTTGTTAGACAGCTCCGTTTTGGTTTTAGAAGCAGATATTTCGCTGTACAGCCTATGGTCCAATTCACTCGGGAATATCCCAACCCAGCTCCTAGAAGAAACGTGTTTCTGACTCGCTGAATCTCAACATAGATTCAACTCTCTTAGGTGAACGAACGCACAGCAGAGCAGTTTCAAGGAAACGATTCTCTTGAGTTTTAGACCAAGTTTACTGCTGCTTAGTACGTACGCCGGCATTGGGATGGAAATACCGGTTTTTGGATTCTGCACAGAAACGGCTTGCAAACCGCTGAATGCACACGTGAGTTTAACTCTGTCAGTTGAATGCGCACATTGACAAGCATTCAGTTAGATAGCTCCGTTTTGGTTTTAGAAGCAGATATTTCTCTGTACAGCCTATGGTCCCATTCACTCGGGAATATCCCAACGCAGCTACTAGAACAAACGTGTTTCTGACTCGCTGAATCTCAACATAGATTCAACTCTCTTAGGTGATCGAATGCACAGCAGAGCAGTTTCAAGGAAACCTTTCTCCTGAGTTTTAGACGAAGTTTCCTGCGGTTTAGGACGTATGCCGGCATTGGGCTGGAAATACCGGTTTTGGGATTCTGCACAGAAAGTGTTTGCAAACCGCTGAATCCACACGTGAGTTTTACTCTGTCAGTTGAATGCACACATTGATAGCCATTCAGTTAGATAGCTCCGTTTTGGTTTTAGAAGGAGATATTTCTCTGTCCAGCCTATGGTCCCATTCACTCGGGAATATCCCAACACAGCTCCTAGAAGAAACGTGTTTCTGACTCGCTGAATCTCAACATAGATTCAACTCTATTAGGTGAACGACCACACAGCAGAGCAGTTTCAAGGAAACGTTTCTCCTGAGTTTTAGACGAAGTTTCCTGCGGTTTAGTACGTATGCCGGCATTGGGCTGGAAATACCGGTTTTGGGATTCTGCATAGAAAGGGTTTGCCAACCGCTGAATCCACACGAGAGTTTAACTCTGTCAGTTGAATGCACACATTGACAACCATTCAGTTAGATAGCTCCGTTTTGGTTTTAGAAGCAGATATTTATCTGTACAGCCTATGGTCCCATTCACTCGGGAATATCCCAACGCAGCTCCTAGAAGAAACGTGTTTCTGACTCGCTGAATCTCAACATAGATTCAACTCTCTTAGGTGAATGAACGCACAGCAGAGCAGTTTCATGGAAACGTTTCTCCTGAGTTTTAGACGAAGTTTCCTGAGGTTTAGTACGTATGCCGGCATTGGGATGGAAATACCGGTTTTGCGATTCTGCACAGAAAGGGTTTGCAAACCGCTGAATCCACACGGGAGTTTAACTCTGTCAGTTGAATGCACACATTGACAACCATTTTGATAGACAGCTCCGTTTTGGTTTTAGAGGCAGATATTTCGCAGTACAGCCTATGGTCCCATTCACTCGGGAATATCCCAACGCAGCTCCTAGAAGAAACGTGTTTCTGACTGGCTGAATCTCAACATAGATTCAACTCTCTTAGGTGAACGAATGCACAGCAGAGGAGTTTCAAGGAAACCTTTCTACTGAGTTTTAGACGAAGTTTCCTGCAGTTTAGGACGTATGCCGGCATTGGGCTGGAAATACCGGTTTTGGGATTCTGCATAGAAAGGGTTTGCAAACCGCTGAATCCACACGTGAGTTTTACTCTGTCAGTTGAATGCACACATTGACAACCATTCAGTTAGATAGCTCCGTTTTGGTTTTAGAAGCAGATATTTCTCTGTACAGCCTATGGTCCCATTCACTCGAGAATATCCCAACGCAGCTCCTAGAAGAAACGTGTTTCTGACTCGCTGAATCTCAACATAGTTTCACCTCTCTTAGGTGAACGAACGCACAGCAGAGCAGTTTCAAGGAAACGTTTTTCCTGAGTTTTAGACGAAGTTTCCGGCGGTTTAGTACGTATGCCGGCATTGGCCTGGAAATACAGGTATTGGGATTCTGCACAGAAAGCGTTTGCAAACCGCTGAATCCACACGTCAGTTTATCTCGGTCAGTTGAATGCACACATTGACAACCATTCAGTTAGACAGCTCCGTTTTGATTTTAGAAGCAGATATTTCTCTGTACAGCCTATGGTCCCATTCACTCGGGAATATCCCAACACAGCTCCTAGAAGAAACGTGTTTCTGACTCGCTGAATCTCAAGATAGATTCAACTCTCTAAGGTGAACGAACGCACAGCAGAGCAGTTTCAAGGAAACGTTTCTCCTGAGTTTTAGACGAAGTTTCCTGCGGTTTAGTACGTAAGCCGGCATTGGGCTGGAAATACCGATTTTGGGATTCTGCACAGAAAGGCTTTGCAAACCGCTGAATCCACACTTGAGTTTAACTCTGTCAGTTGAATGCACACATTGACAACCATTCAGTTAGTTAGCTCCGTTTCGGTTTTAGAAGCAGATATTTCTCTGTACAGCCTATGGTCCCATTCACTCGGGAATATCCCAACGCAGCTCCAAAAGAAACGTGTTTCTGACTCGCTGAATCTCAACATAGATTCAACTCTCTTAGGTGAACGAACGCACAGCAGAGCAGTTTCAAGGAAACGTTTCTCCTGAGTTTTAGACGAAGTTTCCGCCGGTTTAGGACGTATGCCGGCATTGGGCTGGAAATACCGGTTTTGGGATTCTGCACAGAAAGGGTTTGCAAACTGCTGAATCCACACGTCAGTTTAACTCTGTCAGTTGAATGCACACATTGACAACCATTCAGTTAGATAGCTCCGTTTTGGTTTTATAAGCAGATATTTCTCTGTACAGCCTATGGTCCCATTCACTCCGGAATATCCCAACACAGCTCCTAGAAGGCACGTGTTTCTGACTCGCTGAATCTCAACAGAGATTCAACTCTCTTAGGTGAACGAACGCTCAGCAGAGCAGTTTCAAGGAAACGTTACTCCTGAGTTTTAGACGAAGTTTCCTACTGTTTAGTACGTATGCCGGCATTGGGCTGGAAATACCGGTTTTGGGATTCTGCACAGATAGAGTTTGCAAACCGCTGAATTCACACGTGAGTTTATCTCTGTCTGTTGAATGCACACACTGACAACCATTCAGTTAGATAGCTCCGTTTTGGTTTTAGAAGCAGATGTTTCTCTGTACAGCCTATGGTCCCATTCACTCGGGAATATCCCAACGCAGCTCCTAGAAGAAACGTGTTTCTGACTCGCTGAATCTCAACATAGATTCAACTCTCTTATGTGAACGAACGCACAGCAGAGCAGTTTCAAGGAAACGATTCTCCTGAGTTTTCGACGAAGTTTCCTGAGGTTTAGTACGTATGCCGGCATTGGGATGGAAATACCGGTTTTGCGATTCTGCACAGAAAGGGTTTGCAAACCGCTGAATCCACACGTGAGTTTAACTCTGTCAGTTGAATGCACACATTGACAACCATTTTGTTAGACAGCTCCGTTTTGGTTTTAGAAGCAGATATTTCACTGTACAGCCTATGGTCCCATTCACTCGGGAATATCCGAACGCAGCTCCTAGAAGAAACGTGTTTCTGACTCGCTGAATCTCAACATAGATTCAACTCTCTTAGGTGAACGAACGCACAGCAGAGCAGTTTCAAGGAAACGTTTCTCCTGAGTTTTAGACGAAGTTTCCTGAGGTTTAGTACGTATGCCGGCATTGGGATGGAAATACCGGTTTTGCGATTCTGCACAGAAAGGGTTTGCAAACCGCTGAATCCACACGTGAGTTTTACTCTGTCAGTTGAATGCACACATTGACAGCCATTCAGTTAGATAGCTCCGTTTTGGTTTTAGAAGCAGATATTTCTCTGTACAGCCTATGGTCCCATTCACTCGAGAATATCCCAACGCAGCTCCTAGAAGAAACGTGTTTCTGACTCGCTGAATCTCAACATAGTTTCAACTCTCTTAGGTGAACGAACGCACAGCAGAGCAGTTTCAAGGAAACGTTTTTCCTGAGTTTTAGAGGAAGTTTCCGGCGGTTTAGTACGTATGCCGGCATTGGCCTGGAAATACCGGTATTGGGATTCTGCACAGAAAGCGTTTGCAAACCGCTGAATCCACACGTCAGTTTAACTCTGTCAGTTGAATGCACACATTGACAACCATTCAGTTAGACAGCTCCGTTTTGATTTTAGAAGCAGATATTTCTCTGTACAGCCTATGGTCCCATTCACTCGGGAATATCCCAACACAGCTCCTAGAAGAAACGTGTTTCTGACTCGCTGAATCTCAACATAGATTCAACTCTCTTAGGTGAACGAACGCTCAGCAGAGCAGTTTCAAGGAAACGTTTCTCCTGAGTTTTAGACGAAGTTTCCGCCGGTTTAGGACGTATGCCGGCATTGGGCTGGAAATACCAGTTTTGGGATTCTGCACAGAAAGGGTTTGCAAACTGCTGAATCCACACCTCAGTTTAACTCTGTCAGTTGAATGCACACATTCACAACCATTCAGTTAGATAGCTCCGTTTTGATTTTATAAGCAGTTATTTCTCTGTACAGCCTATGGTCCCATTCACTCCGGAATATCCCAACACAGCTCCTAGAAGACACGTGTTTCTGACTCGCTGAATCTCAACATAGATTCAACTCTCTTAGGTGAACGAACGCTCAGCAGAGCAGTTTCAAGGAAACGTTACTCCTGAGTTTTAGACGAAGTTTCCTACTGTTTAGTACGTATGCCGGCATTGGGCTGGAAATACCGGTTTTGGGATTCTGCACAGATAGAGTTTGCAAACCGCTGAATTCACACGTGAGTTTATCTCTGTCGGTTGAATGCACACACTGACAACCATTCAGTTAGATAGCTCCGTTTTGGTTTTAGAAGCAGATGTTTCTCTGTACAGCCTATGGTCCCATTCACTCGGGAATATCCCAACGCAGCTCCTAGAAGAAACGTGTTTCTGACTCGCTGAATCTCAACATAGATTCAACTCTCTTAAGTGAACGAACGTACAGCAGAGCAGTTTCAAGGAAACGTTTCTCCTGAGTTTTAGACAAAGTTTCCTGAGCTTTAGTACGTGTGCCAGCATTGGGATGGAAATACCGGTTTTGGGATTTTGCACAGAAACGGTTTGCAAACCGCTGAATCCTCACCTGAGTTTAACTCTGTCGGTTGAATGCGCACATTGAAAAGCATTCAGTTAGATAGATCCGTTTTGGTTTTAGAAGCAGATATTTCTCTGTACAGCCTTTGGTCCCATTCACTCGGGAATATCCCAACGCAGCTCCTAGAAGAAACGTGTTTCTGACTCGCTGAATCTCAACATAGATTCAACTCTCTTAGGTGAACGATCTCACAGCATAGCAGTTTCAAGGAAACGTTTCTCCTGAGTTTTAGACGAAGTTTCCTGCGGTTTAGTACGTATGCCGGCATTGGCCTGGAAATACCGGTTTTGGGATTCTGCAAAGAAAGGGTTTGCCAACCGCTGAATCCACACGTGAGTTTAACTCTGTCACTTGAATGCACACATTGACAACCATTCAGTTAGATAGCTCCGTTTTGGTTTTAGAAGCAGATATTTCTCTGTACAGCCTATGGTCCCATTCACTCGGGAATGTCCCAACGCAGCTCCTAGAAGAAACGTGTTTCTGACTCGCTGAATCTCAACATAGATTCAACTCTCTTATGTGAACGAACGCACAGCAGAGCAGTTTCAAGGAAACGTTTCTCCTGAGTTTTAGACGAAGTTTCCTGAGGTTTAGTACGTATGCCGGCATTGGGATGGCAATACCGGTTTTGCGATTCTGCACAGAAAGGGTTTGCAAACCGCTGAATCCACACATGAGTTTAACTCTGTCAGTTGAATGCACACATTGACAACCATTTTGTTAGACAGCTCCGTTTTGGTTTTAGAAGCAGATATTTCACTGTACAGCCTATGGTCCCATTCACTCGGGAATATCCCAACGCAGCTCCTAGAAGAAACGTGTTTCTGACTCGCTGAATCTCAACATAGATTCAACTCTCTTAGGTGAACGAACGCACAGCAGAGCAGTTTCAAGGAAACGTTTCTCCTGACTTTTAGACGAAGTTTCCTGCGGTTTAGTATGTATGCCGGCATTGGGCTGGAAATACCGGTATTGGGATTCTGCACAGAAAGGGTTTGCAAACCGCTGAATCCACACGTCAGTTTAACTCCGTCAGTTGAATGCACACATTCACAACCATTCAGTTAGATAGCTCCGTTTTGGTTTTAGAAGCAGATATTTCTCTGTACAGTCTATGGTCCCATTCACTCGGGAATATCCCAACACAGCTCCTAGAAGAAACGTGTTTCTGACTCGCTGAATCTCAACATAGATTCAACTCTCTTAGATGAACGAACTCACAGCAGAGCAGTTTCAAGGAAACGTTTCTCCTGAGTTTTAGACGAAGTTTCCTGCGGTTTAGTACGTATGCCGGCATTGGGCTGGAAATACCGGTTTTGGGATTCTGCAAAGAAAGGGTTTGCCAACCGCTGAATCCACACGTGAATTTAACTCTGTCAGTTGAATGCACTCATTGACAACCATTCAGTTAGATAGCTCCGTTTTGGTTTTAGAAGCAGATATTTATCTGTACAGCCTATGGTCCCATTCACTCGGGAATATCCCAACGCAGCTCCTAGAAGAAACGTGTTTCTGACTCGCTGAATCTCAACATAGATTCAACTCTCTTATGTGAACGAACGCACAGCAGAGCAGTTTCAAGGAAACGTTTCTCCTGAGTTTTAGACGAAGTTTCCTGAGGTTTAGTACGTATGCCGGCATTGGGATGGAAATACCGGTTTTGCGATTCTGCACAGAAAGGGTTTGCAAACCGCTGAATCCACACGTGAGTTTTACTCTGTCAGTTGAATGCACACATTGACAACCATTCAGTTAGATAGCTCCGTTTTGGTTTTAGAAGCAGATATTTCTCTGTACAGCCTATGGTCCCATTCACTCGAGAATATCCCAACGCAGCTCCTAGAAGAAACGTGTTTCTGACTCGCTGAATCTCAACATAGTTTCACCTCTCTTAGGTGAACGAACGCACAGCAGAGCAGTTTCAAGGAAACGTTTTTCCTGAGTTTTAGACGAAGTTTCCGGCGGTTTAGTACGTATGCCGGCATTGGCCTGGAAATACCGGTATTGGGATTCTGCACAGAAAGCGTTTGCAAACCGCTGAATCCACACGTCAGTTTATCTCGGTCAGTTGAATGCACACATTGACAACCATTCAGTTAGACAGCTCCGTTTTGATTTTAGAAGCAGATATTTCTCTGTACAGCCTATGGTCCCATTCACTCGGGAATATCCCAACACAGCTCCTAGAAGAAACGTGTTTCTGACTCGCTGAATCTCAAGATAGATTCAACTCTCTTAGGTGAACGAACGCACAGCAGAGCAGTTTCAAGGAAACGTTTCTCCTGAGTTTTAGACGAAGTTTCCTGCGGTTTAGTACGTAAGCCGGCATTGGGCTGGAAATACCGATTTTGGGATTCTGCACAGAAAGGCTTTGCAAACCGCTGAATCCACACGTGAGTTTAACTCTGTCAGTTGAATGCACACATTGACAACCATTCAGTTAGTTAGCTCCGTTTCGGTTTTAGAAGCAGATATTTCTCTGTACAGCCTATGGTCCCATTCACTCGGGAATATCCCAACGCAGCTCCAAAAGAAACGTGTTTCTGACTCGCTGAATCTCAACATAGATTCAACTCTCTTAGGTGAACGAACGCACAGCAGAGCAGTTTCAAGGAAACGTTTCTCCTGAGTTTTAGACGAAGTTTCCGCCGGTTTAGGACGTATGCCGGCATTGGGCTGGAAATACCGGTTTTGGGATTCTGCACAGAAAGGGTTTGCAAACTGCTGAATCCACACGTCAGTTTAACTCTGTCAGTTGAATGCACACATTGACAACCATTCAGTTAGATAGCTCCGTTTTGGTTTTATAAGCAGATATTTCTCTGTACAGCCTATGGTCCCATTCACTCCGGAATATCCCAACACAGCTCCTAGAAGGCACGTGTTTCTGACTCGCTGAATCTCAACAGAGATTCAACTCTCTTAGGTGAACGAACGCTCAGCAGAGCAGTTTCAAGGAAACGTTACTCCTGAGTTTTAGACGAAGTTTCCTACTGTTTAGTACGTATGCCGGCATTGGGCTGGAAATACCGGTTTTGGGATTCTGCACAGATAGAGTTTGCAAAACCGCTGAATTCACACGTGAGTTTATCTCTGTCTGTTGAATGCACACACTGACAACCATTCAGTTAGATAGCTCCGTTTTGGTTTTAGAAGCAGATGTTTCTCTGTACAGCCTATGGTCCCATTCACTCGGGAATATCCCAACGCAGCTCCTAGAAGAAACGTGTTTCTGACTCGCTGAATCTCAACATAGATTCAACTCTCTTATGTGAACGAACGCACAGCAGAGCAGTTTCAAGGAAACGTTTCTCCTGAGTTTTAGACGAAGTTTCCTGAGGTTTAGTACGTATGCCGGCATTGGGATGGAAATACCGGTTTTGCGATTCTGCACAGAAAGGGTTTGCAAACCGCTGAATCCACACGTGAGTTTAACTCTGTCAGTTGAATGCACACATTGACAACCATTTTGTTAGACAGCTCCGTTTTGGTTTTAGAAGCAGATATTTCACTGTACAGCCTATGGTCCCATTCACTCGGGAATATCCGAACGCAGCTCCTAGAAGAAACGTGTTTCTGACTCGCTGAATCTCAACATAGATTCAACTCTCTTAGGTGAACGAACGCACAGCAGAGCAGTTTCAAGGAAACGTTTCTCCTGAGTTTTAGACGAAGTTTCCTGAGGTTTAGTACGTATGCCGGCATTGGGATGGAAATACCGGTTTTGCGATTCTGCACAGAATGGGTTTGCAAACCGCTGAATCCACACGTGAGTTTTACTCTGTCAGTTGAATGCACACATTGACAACCATTCAGTTAGATAGCTCCGTTTTGGTTTTAGAAGCAGATATTTCTCTGTACAGCCTATGGTCCCATTCACTCGAGAATATCCCAACGCAGCTCCTAGAAGAAACGTGTTTCTGACTCGCTGAATCTCAACATAGATTCAACTCTCTTAGGTGAACGAACGCACAGCAGAGCAGTTTCAAGGAAACGTTTTTCCTGAGTTTTAGACGAAGTTTCCGGCGGTTTAGTACGTATGCCGGCATTGGCCTGGAAATACCGGTATTGGGATTCTGCACAGAAAGCGTTTGCAAACCGCTGAATCCACACGTCAGTTTAACTCTGTCAGTTGAATGCACACATTGACAACCATTCAGTTAGACAGCTCCGTTTTTATTTTAGAAGCAGATATTTCTCTGTACAGCCTATGGTCCCATTCACTCGGGAATATCCCAACACAGCTCCTAGAAGAAACGTGTTTCTGACTCGCTGAATCTCAACATAGATTCAACTCTCTTAGGTGAACGAACGCTCAGCAGAGCAGTTTCAAGGAAACGTTTCTCCTGAGTTTTAGACGAAGTTTCCGCCGGTTTAGGACGTATGCCGGCATTGGGCTGGAAATACCAGTTTTGGGATTCTGCACAGAAAGGGTTTGCAAACTGCTGAATCCACACCTCAGTTTAACTCTGTCACTTGAATGCACACATTCACAACCATTCAGTTAGATAGCTCCGTTTTGATTTTATAAGCAGATATTTCTCTGTACAGCCTATGGTCCCATTCACTCCGGAATATCCCAACACAGCTCCTAGAAGACACGTGTTTCTGACTCGCTGAATCTCAACATAGATTCAACTCTCTTAGGTGAACGAACGCTCAGCAGAGCAGTTTCAAGGAAACGTTACTCCTGAGTTTTAGACGAAGTTTCCTACTGTTTAGTACGTATGCCGGCATTGGGCTGGAAATACCGGTTTTGGGATTCTGCACAGAAACGGTTTGCAAACCGCTGAATCCTCACCTGAGTTTAACTCTGTCAGTTGAATGCGCACATTGAAAAGCATTCAGTTAGATAGATCCGTTTTGGTTTTAGAAGCAGATATTTCTCTGTACAGCCTTTGGTCCCATTCACTCGGGAATATCCCAACGCAGCTCCTAGAAGAAACGTGTTTCTGACTCGCTGAATCTCAACATAGATTCAACTCTCTTAGGTGAACGATCTCACAGCATAGCAGTTTCAAGGAAACGTTTCTCCTGAGTTTTAGACGAAGTTTCCTGAGGTTTAGTACGTATGCCGGCATTGGGATGGCAATACCGGTTTTGCGATTCTGCACAGAAAGGGTTTGCAAACCGCTGAATCCACACATGAGTTTAACTCTGTCAGTTGAATGCACACATTGACAACCATTTTGTTAGACAGCTCCGTTTTGGTTTTAGAAGCAGATATTTCACTGTACAGCCTATGGTCCCATTCACTCGGGAATATCCCAACGCAGCTCCTAGAAGAAACGTGTTTCTGACTCGCTGAATCTCAACATAGATTCAACTCTCTTAGGTGAACGAACGCACAGCAGAGCAGTTTCAAGGAAACGTTTCTCCTGAGTTTTAGACGAAGTTTCCTGAGGTTTAGGACGTACGCCGGCATTGGGATGGAAATACCGGTTTTGCGATTCTGCACAGAAAGGGTTTGCAAACCGCTGAATCCACACGTGAGTTTTACTCTGTCAGTTGAATGCACACATTGACAACCATTCAGTTAGATAGCTCCGTTTTGGTTTTAGAAGCAGATATTTCTCTGTACAGCCTATGGTCCCATTCACTCGGGAATATCCCAACGCAGCTCCTAGAAGAAACGTGTTTCCGACTCGCTGAATCTCAAGATAGATTCAACTCTCTTAGGTGAACGAACGCACAGCAGAGCAGTTTCAAGGAAACGTTTCTCCTGAGTTTTAGACGAAGTTTCCGGCGGTTTAGTACGTATGCCGGCATTGGGCTGGAAATACCGGTATTGGGATTCTGCACAGAAAGGGTTTGCAAACCGCTGAATCCACACGTCAGTTTAACTCTGTCAGTTGAATGCACACATTGACAACCATTCAGTTAGATAGCTCCGTTTTGGTTTTAGAAGCAGATATTTCTCTGTGCAGCCTATGGTCCCATTCACTCGGGAATATCCCAACACAGCTCCTAGAAGAAACGTGTTTCTGACTCACTGAATCTCAACATAGATTCAACTCTCTTAGGTGAACGAACGCACAGTAGAGCAGTTTCAAGGAAACGTTTCTCCTGAGTTTTAGATGAAGTTTCCTGCGGTTTAGTACGTATGCCGTCATTGGGCTGGAAATACCGGTTTTGGGATTCTGCACAGAAAGGCTTTGCAAACCGCTGAATCCACACGTGAGTTTAACTCTGTCAGTTGAATGCACACATTGACAACCATTCAGTTAGATAGCTCCGTTTTGGTTTTAGAAGCAGATATTTCTCTGTACAGCCTATGGTCCCATTCCCTCGGGAATATCCCAACTCAGCTCCTAGAAGAAACGTGTTTCTGACTCGCTGAATCTCAACATAGATTCAACTCTCTTAGGTGAACGAACGCACAGCAGAGCAGTTTCAAGGAAACGTTTCTCCTGACTTTTAGACGAAGTTTCCTGCGGTTTAGTACGCATGCCGGCATTGGGCTGGAAATACCGGTATTGGTATTCTGCACAGAAAGGCTTTGCAAACCGCTGAATCCACACGTGAGTTTGACTCTGTCAGTTGAATGCACACAGTGACAACCATTCAGTTAGATAGCTCCGTTTTGGTTTTAGAAGCAGATATTTCTCTGTACAGCCTATGGTCCCATTCACTCGGGAATATCCCAACGCAGCTCCTAGAAGAAACGTGTTTCTGACTCGCTGAATCTCAACATAGATTCAACTCTCTTAGGTGAACGAACGCACAGCCGAGCAGTTTCAAGGAAACGTTTCTCCTGAGTTTCAGACGAAGTTTCCTGAGGTTTAGTACGTATGCCGGCATTGGGATGGAAATACCGGTTTTGCGATTCTGCACAGAAAGGGTTTGCAAACCGCTGAATCCACACGTGAGTTTAACTCTGTCAGTTGAATGCACACATTGACAACCATTTTGTTAGACAGCTCCGTTTTGGTTTTAGAAGCAGATATTTCACTGTACAGCCTATGGTCCCATTCACTCGGGAATATCCCAACGCAGCTCCTAGAAGAAACGTGTTTCTGACTCGCTGAATCTCAACATAGATTCAACTCTCTTAGGTGAACGAACGCACAGCAGAGCAGTTTCAAGGAAACGTTTCTCCTGAGTTTTAGACGAAGTTTCCTGAGGTTTAGGACGTACGCCGACATTGGGATGGAAATACCGGTTTTGCGATTCTGCACAGAAAGGGTTTGCAAACCGCTGAATCCACACGTGAGTTTTACTCTGTCAGTTGAATGCACACATTGACAACCATTCAGTTAGATAGCTCCGTTTTGGTTTTAGAAGCAGATATTTCTCTGTACAGCCTATGGTCCCATTCACTCGGGAATATCCCAACGCAGCTCCTAGAAGAAACGTGTTTCCGACTCGCTGAATCTCAAGATAGATTCAACTCTCTTAGGTGAACGAACGCACAGCAGAGCAGTTTCAAGGAAACGTTTCTCCTGAGTTTTAGACGAAGTTTCCGGCGGTTTAGTACGTATGCCGGCATTGGGCTGGAAATACCGGTATTGGGATTCTGCACAGAAAGGGTTTGCAAACCGCTGAATCCACACGTCAGTTTAACTCTGTCAGTTGAATGCACACATTGACAACCATTCAGTTAGATAGCTCCGTTTTGGTTTTAGAAGCAGATATTTCTCTGTGCAGCCTATGGTCCCATTCACTCGGGAATATCCCAACACAGCTCCTAGAAGAAACGTGTTTCTGACTCACTGAATCTCAACATAGATTCAACTCTCTTAGGTGAACGAACGCACAGCAGAGCAGTTTCAAGGAAACGTTTCTCCTGAGTTTTAGATGAAGTTTCCTGCGGTTTAGTACGTATGCCGTCATTGGGCTGGAAATACCGGTTTTGGGATTCTGCACAGAAAGGCTTTGCAAACCGCTGAATCCACACGTGAGTTTAACTCTGTCAGTTGAATGCACACATTGACAACCATTCAGTTAGATAGCTCCGTTTTGGTTTTAGAAGCAGATATTTCTCTGTACAGCCTATGGTCCCATTCCCTCGGGAATATCCCAACTCAGCTCCTAGAAGAAACGTGTTTCTGACTCGCTGAATCTCAACATAGATTCAACTCTCTTAGGTGAACGAACGCACAGCAGAGCAGTTTCAAGGAAACGTTTCTCCTGACTTTTAGACGAAGTTTCCTGCGGTTTAGTACGCATGCCGGCATTGGGCTGGAAATACCGGTATTGGTATTGTGCACAGAAAGGCTTTGCAAACCGCTGAATCCACACGTGAGTTTGACTCTGTCAGTTCAATGCACACATTGACAACCACTCAGTTAGATAGCTCCGTTTTGGTTTTAGAAGCAGATATTTCTCTGTACAGCCTATGGTCCCATTCACTCGGGAATATCCCAACACAGCTCCTAGAAGAAACGTGTTTCTGACTCGCTGAATCTCAACATAGATTCAACTCTCTTAGGTGAACGAACGCTCAGCAGAGCAGTTTCATGGAAACGGTCCTCCTGAGTTTTAGACGAAGTTTCCTACTGTTTAGTACGTATGCCGGCATTGGGCTGGAAATACCGGTTTTGGGATTCTGCACAGATAGAGTTTGCAAACCGCTGAATTCACACGTGAGTTTATCTCTGTCAGTTGAATGCACACACTGACAACCATTCAGTTAGATAGCTCCGTTTTGGTTTTAGAAGCAGATATTTCTCTGTACAGCCTATGGTCCCATTCACTCGGGAATATCCCAACACAGCTCCTAGAAGACACGTGTTTCTGACTCGCTGAATCTCAACATAGATTCAACTCTCTTAGGTGAACGAACGCACAGCAGAGCAGTTTCAAGGAAACGTTTCTCCTGAGTTTCAGACGAAGTTTCCTGAGGTTTAGTACATATGCCGGCATTGGGATGGAAATACCGGGTTTGGGATTCTGCACAGAACCGGTTTGCAAACCGCTGAATGCACAGGTGAGTTTAACTCTGTCAGTTGAATGCACACATTGACAACCATTTAGTTAGATAGCTCCATTTTGGTTTTAGAAGCAGATATTTCTCTGTACAGCCTATGGTCCCTTTCACTCGGGAATATCCCAACGCAGCTCCTAGAAGAAACGTTTTTCTGACTCGCTGAATCTCAACATAGATTCAACTCTCTTAGGTGAACGAACGCACAGCAGAGCAGTTTCAAGGAAACGTTTCTCCTGAGTTTTAGACGAAGTTTCCGGTGGTTTAGGACGTATGCCGGCATTGGGCTGGAAATACCGGTATTGGGATTCTGCACAGAAAGGGTTTGCAAACCGCTGAATCCACACGTCAGTTTAACTCCATCAGTTGAATGCACACATTCACAACCATTCAGTTAGATAGCTCCGTTTTGGTTTTAGAAGCAGATATTTCTCTGTACAGCCTATGGTCCCATTCACTCCGGAATATCCCAACACAGCTCCTAGAAGACACGTGTTTCTGACTCGCTGAATCTCAACATAGATTCAACTCTCTTAGGTGAACGAACGCACAGCAGAGCAGTTTCAAGGAAACGTTTCTCCTGAGTTTTAGACGAAGTTTCCTGAGGTTTAGTACGTATGCCGGCATTGGGATGGAAATACCGGTTTTGCGATTCTGCACAGAAAGGGTTTGCAAACCGCTGAATCCACACGTGAGTTTAACTCTGTCAGTTGAATGCACACATTGACAACCATTTTGTTAGACAGCTCCGTTTTGGTTTTAGAAGCAGATATTTCACTGTACAGCCTATGGTCCCATTCACTCGGGAATATCCCAACGCAGCTCCTAGAAGAAACGTGTTTCTGACTCGCTGAATCTCAACATAGATTCAACTCTCTTAGGTGAACGAACGCACAGCAGAGCAGTTTCAAGGAAACGTTTCTCCTGAGTTTTAGACGAAGTTTCCTGAGGTTTAGTACGTATGCCGGCATTGGGATGGAAATACCGGTTTTGCGATTCTGCACAGAAAGGGTTTGCAAACCGCTGAATCCACACGTGAGTTTTACTCTGTCAGTTGAATGCACACATTGACAACCATTCAGTTAGACAGCTCCGTTTTGATTTTAGAAGCAGATATTTCTCTGTACAGCCTATGGTCCCATTCACTCGGGAATATCCCAACACAGCTCCTAGAAGAAACGTGTTTCTGACTCGCTGAATCTCAACATAGATTCAACTCTCTTAGGTGAACGAACGCACAGCAGAGCAGTTTCAAGGAAACGTTTCTCCTGAGTTTTAGACGAAGTTTCCTGCGGTTTAGTACGTATGCCGGCATTGGGCTGGAAATACCGATTTTGGGATTCTGCACAGAAAGGCTTTGCAAACCGCTGAATCCACACGTGAGTTTAACTCTGTCAGTTGAATGCACACATTGACAACCATTCAGTTAGTTAGCTCCGTTTCGGTTTTAGAAGCAGATATTTCTCTGTACAGCCTATGGTCCCATTCACTCGGGAATATCCCAACGCAGCTCCAAAAGAAACGTGTTTCTGACTCGCTGAATCTCAACATAGATTCAACTCTCTTAGGTGAACGAACGCACAGCAGAGCAGTTTCAAGGAAACGTTTCTCCTGAGTTTTAGACGAAGTTTCCGCCGGTTTAGGACGTATGCCGGCATTGGGCTGGAAATACCGGCTTTGGGATTCTGCACAGAAAGGGTTTGCAAACTGCTGAATCCACACGTCAGTTTAACTCTGTCAGTTGAATGCACACATTGACAACCATTCAGTTAGATAGCTCCGTTTTGGTTTTATAAGCAGATATTTCTCTGTACAGCCTATGGTCCCATTCACTCCGGAATATCCCAACACAGCTCCTAGAAGACACGTGTTTCTGACTCGCTGAATCTCAACATAGATTCAACTCTCTTAGGTGAACGAACGCTCAGCAGAGCAGTTTCAAGGAAACGTTCCTCCTGAGTTTTAGACGAAGTTTCCTACTGTTTAGTACGTATGCCGGCATTGGGCTGGAAATACCGGTTTTGGGATTCTGCACAGATAGAGTTTGCAAACCGCTGAATTCACACGTGAGTTTATCACTATCAGTTGAATGCACACACTGACAACCATTCAGTTAGATAGCTCCGTTTTGGTTTTAGAAGCAGATGTTTCTCTGTACAGCCTATGGTCCCATTCACTCGGGAATATCCCAACGCAGCTCGTAGAAGAAACGTGTTTCTGACTCGCTGAATCTCAACATAGATTCAACTCTCTTAAGTGAACGAACGTACAGCGGAGCAGTTTCAAGGAAACGTTTCTCCTGAGTTTTAGACAAAGTTTCCTGAGCTTTAGTACGTGTGCCGGCATTGGGATGGAAATACCGGTTTTGGGATTTTGCACAGAAACGGTTTGCAAACCGCTGAATCCTCACCTGAGTTTAACTCTGTCAGTTGAATGCGCACATTGAAAAGCATTCAGTTAGATAGCTCCGTTTTGGTTTTAGAAGCAGATATTTCTCTGTAAAGCCTATGGTCCCATTCACTCGGGAATATCCCAACACAGCTCCTAGAAGAAACGTGTTTCTGACTCGCTGAATCTCAACATAGATTCAACTCTCTTAGGTGAACGAACGCACAGCAGAGCAGTTTCAAGGAAACGTTTCTCCTGAGTTTTAGACGAAGTTTCCTGCGCTTTAGTACGTATCCGGCATTGGACTGGAAATACCGGTTTTGGGATTCTGCATAGAAAGGGTTTGCAAACCGCTGAATCCACACGTGAGTTTTACTCTGTCAGTTAAATGCACACATTGACAAGCATTCAGTTAGATACCTCCGTTATGGTTTTAGAAGCAGATATTTCTCTGTACAGCCTATGGTCCCATTCACTCGGGAATATCCCAACGCAGCTCCTAGAAGAAACGTGTTTCTGACTCGCTGAATCTCAACATAGATTCAACTCTCTTAGGTGAACGAACGCACAGCAGAGCAGTTTCATGGAAACGTTTCTCCTGAGTTTTAGACGAAGTTTCCGGCGGTTTAGTACGTATGCCGGCATTGGGCTGGAAATACCGGTATTGGGATTCTGCACAGAAAGGGTTTGCAAACCGCTGAATCCACACGTCAGTTTAACTCTGTCAGTTGAATGCACACATTGACAACCATTCAGTTAGATAGCTCCGTTTTGGTTTTAGAAGCAGATATTTCTCTGTGCAGCCTATGGTCCCATTCACTCGGGAATATCCCAGCACAGCTCCTAGAAGAAACGTGTTTCTGACTCACTGAATCTCAACATAGATTCAACTCTCTTAGGTGAACGAACGCACAGCAGAGCAGTTTCAAGGAAACGTTTCTCCTGAGTTTTAGATGAAGTTTCCTGCGGTTTAGTACGTATGCCGTCATTGGGCTGGAAATACCGGTTTTGGGATTCTGCACAGAAAGGCTTTGCAAACCGCTGAATCCACACGTGAGTTTAACTCTGTCAGTTGAATGCACACATTGACAACCATTTAGTTAGATAGCTCCATTTTGGTTTTAGAAGCAGATATTTCTCTGTACAGCCTATGGTCCCTTTCACTCGGGAATATCCCAACGCAGCTCCTAGAAGAAACGTTTTTCTGACTCGCTGAATCTCAACATAGATTCAACTCTCTTAGGTGAACGAACGCACAGCAGAGCAGTTTCAAGGAAACGTTTCTCCTGAGTTTTAGACGAAGTTTCCGGTGGTTTAGGACGTATGCCGGCATTGGGCTGGAAATACCGGTATTGGGATTCTGCACAGAAAGGGTTTGCAAACCGCTGAATCCACACGTCAGTTTAACTCCATCAGTTGAATGCACACATTCACAACCATTCAGTTAGATAGCTCCGTTTTGGTTTTAGAAGCAGATATTTCTCTGTACAGCCTATGGTCCCATTCACTCCGGAATATCCCAACACAGCTCCTAGAAGACACGTGTTTCTGACTCGCTGAATCTCAACATAGATTCAACTCTCTTAGGTGAACGAACGCACAGCAGAGCAGTTTCAAGGAAACGTTTCTCCTGAGTTTTAGACGAAGTTTCCTGAGGTTTAGTACGTATGCCGGCATTGGGATGGAAATACCGGTTTTGCGATTCTGCACAGAAAGGGTTTGCAAAGCGCTGAATCCACACGTGAGTTTAACTCTGTCAGTTGAATGCACACATTGACAACCATTTTGTTAGACAGCTCCGTTTTGGTTTTAGAAGCAGATATTTCACTGTACAGCCTATGGTCCCATTCACTCGGGAATATCCCAACGCAGCTCCTAGAAGAAACGTGTTTCTGACTCGCTGAATCTCAACATAGATTCAACTCTCTTAGGTGAACGAACGCACAGCAGAGCAGTTTCAAGGAAACGTTTCTCCTGAGTTTTAGACGAAGTTTCCTGAGGTTTAGTACGTATGCCGGCATTGGGATGGAAATACCGGTTTTGCGATTCTGCACAGAAAGGGTTTGCAAACCGCTGAATCCACACGTGAGTTTTACTCTGTCAGTTGAATGCACACATTGACAACCATTCAGTTAGATAGCTCCGTTTTGGTTTTAGAAGCAGATATTTCTCTGTACAGCCTATGGTCCCATTCACTCGAGAATATCCCAGCGCAGCTCCTAGTAGAAACGTGTTTCTGACTCGCTGAATCTCAACATAGTTTCAACTCTCTTAGGTGAACGAATGCACAGCAGAGCAGTTTCAGGGAAACGTTTTTCCTGAGTTTTAGACGAAGTTTCCGGCGGTTTAGTACGTATGCCGGCATTGGCCTGGAAATACCGGTATTGGGATTCTGCACAGAAAGCGTTTGCAAACCGCTGAATCCACACGTCAGTTTAACTCTGTCAGTTGAATGCACACATTGACAACCATTCAGTTAGACAGCTCCGTTTTGATTTTAGAAGCAGATATTTCTCTGTACAGCCTATGGTCCCATTCACTCGGGAATATCCCAACGCAGCTCCAAAAGAAACGTGTTTCTGACTCGCTGAATCTCAACATAGATTCAACTCTCTTAGGTGAACGAACGCACAGCAGAGCAGTTTCAAGGAAACGTTTCTCCTGAGTTTTAGACGAAGTTTCCGCCGGTTTAGGACGTATGCCGGCATTGGGCTGGAAATACCGGCTTTGGGATTCTGCACAGAAAGGGTTTGCAAACTGCTGAATCCACACGTCAGTTTAACTCTGTCAGTTGAATGCACACATTGACAACCATTCAGTTAGATAGCTCCGTTTTGGTTTTATAAGCAGATATTTCTCTGTACAGCCTATGGTCCCATTCACTCCGGAATATCCCAACACAGCTCCTAGAAGACACGTGTTTCTGACTCGCTGAATCTCAACATAGATTCAACTCTCTTAGGTGAACGAACGCTCAGCAGAGCAGTTTCAAGGAAACGTTCCTCCTGAGTTTTAGACGAAGTTTCCTACTGTTTAGTACGTATGCCGGCATTGGGCTGGAAATACCGGTTTTGGGATTCTGCACAGATAGAGTTTGCAAACCGCTGAATTCACACGTGAGTTTATCACTATCAGTTGAATGCACACACTGACAACCATTCAGTTAGATAGCTCCGTTTTGGTTTTAGAAGCAGATGTTTCTCTGTACAGCCTATGGTCCCATTCACTCGGGAATATCCCAACGCAGCTCGTAGAAGAAACGTGTTTCTGACTCGCTGAATCTCAACATAGATTCAACTCTCTTAAGTGAACGAACGTACAGCGGAGCAGTTTCAAGGAAACGTTTCTCCTGAGTTTTAGACAAAGTTTCCTGAGCTTTAGTACGTGTGCCGGCATTGGGATGGAAATACCGGTTTTGGGATTTTGCACAGAAACGGTTTGCAAACCGCTGAATCCTCACCTGAGTTTAACTCTGTCAGTTGAATGCGCACATTGAAAAGCATTCAGTTAGATAGCTCCGTTTTGGTTTTAGAAGCAGATATTTCTCTGTAAAGCCTATGGTCCCATTCACTCGGGAATATCCCAACACAGCTCCTAGAAGAAACGTGTTTCTGACTCGCTGAATCTCAACATAGATTCAACTCTCTTAGGTGAACGAACGCACAGCAGAGCAGTTTCAAGGAAACGTTTCTCCTGAGTTTTAGACGAAGTTTCCTGCGGTTTAGTACGTATCCGGCATTGGACTGGAAATACCGGTTTTGGGATTCTGCATAGAAAGGGTTTGCAAACCGCTGAATCCACACGTGAGTTTTACTCTGTCAGTTAAATGCACACATTGACAAGCATTCAGTTAGATACCTCCGTTATGGTTTTAGAAGCAGATATTTCTCTGTACAGCCTATGGTCCCATTCACTCGGGAATATCCCAACGCAGCTCCTAGAAGAAACGTGTTTCTGACTCGCTGAATCTCAACATAGATTCAACTCTCTTAGGTGAACGAACGCACAGCAGAGCAGTTTCAAGGAAACGTTTCTCCTGAGTTTTAGATGAAGTTTCCTGCGGTTTAGTACGTATGCCGTCATTGGGCTGGAAATACCGGTTTTGGGATTCTGCACAGAAAGGCTTTGCAAACCGCTGAATCCACACGTGAGTTTAACTCTGTCAGTTGAATGCACACATTGACAACCATTCAGTTAGATAGCTCCGTTTTGGTTTTAGAAGCAGATATTTCTCTGTACAGCCTATGGTCCCATTCCCTCGGGAATATCCCAACTCAGCTCCTAGAAGAAACGTGTTTCTGACTCGCTGAATCTCAACATAGATTCAACTCTCTTAGGTGAACGAACGCACAGCAGAGCAGTTTCAAGGAAACGCTTCTCCTGACTTTTAGACGAAGTTTCCTGCGGTTTAGTACGCATGCCGGCATTGGGCTGGAAATACCGGTATTGGTATTCTGCACAGAAAGGCTTTGCAAACCGCTGAATCCACACGTGAGTTTGACTCTGTCAGTTGAATGCACACATTGACAACCACTCAGTTAGATAGCTCCGTTTTGGTTTTAGAAGCAGATATTTCTCTGTACAGCCTATGGTCCCATTCACTCGGGAATATCCCAACACAGCTCCTAGAAGAAACGTGTTTCTGACTCGCTGAATCTCAACATAGATTCAACTCTCTTAGGTGAACGAACGCTCAGCAGAGCAGTTTCATGGAAACGGTCCTCCTGAGTTTTAGACGAAGTTTCCTACTGTTTAGTACGTATGCCGGCATTGGGCTGGAAATACCGGTTTTGGGATTCTGCACAGATAGAGTTTGCAAACCGCTGAATTCACACGTGAGTTTATCTCTGTCAGTTGAATGCACACACTGACAACCATTCAGTTAGATAGCTCCGTTTTGGTTTTAGAAGCAGATATTTCTCTGTACAGCCTATGGTCCCATTCACTCGGGAATATCCCAACACAGCTCCTAGAAGACACGTGTTTCTGACTCGCTGAATCTCAACATAGATTCAACTCTCTTAGGTGAACGAACGCACAGCAGAGCAGTTTCAAGGAAACGTTTCTCCTGAGTTTCAGACGAAGTTTCCTGAGGTTTATTACATATGCCGGCATTGGGATGGAAATACCGGGTTTGGGATTCTGCACAGAACCGGTTTGCAAACCGCTGAATGCACAGGTGAGTTTAACTCTGTCAGTTGAATGCACACATTGACAACCATTTAGTTAGATAGCTCCATTTTGGTTTTAGAAGCAGATATTTCTCTGTACAGCCTATGGTCCCTTTCACTCGGTAATATCCCAACGCAGCTCCTAGAAGAAACGTTTTTCTGACTCGCTGAATCTCAACATAGATTCAACTCTCTTAGGTGAACGAACGCACAGCAGAGCAGTTTCAAGGAAACGTTTCTCCTGAGTTTTAGACGAAGTTTCCGGTGGTTTAAGACGTATGCCGGCATTGGGCTGGAAATACCGGTATTGGGATTCTGCACAGAAAGGGTTTGCAAACCGCTGAATCCACACGTCAGTTTAACTCCATCAGTTGAATGCACACATTCACAACCATTCAGTTAGATAGCTCCGTTTTGGTTTTAGAAGCAGATATTTCTCTGTACAGCCTATGGTCCCATTCACTCCGGAATATCCCAACACAGCTCCTAGAAGACACGTGTTTCTGACTCGCTGAATCTCAACATAGATTCAACTCTCTTAGGTGAACGAACGCACAGCAGAGCAGTTTCAAGGAAACGTTTCTCCTGAGTTTTAGACGAAGTTTCCTGAGGTTTAGTACGTATGCCGGCATTGGGATGGAAATACCGGTTTTGCGATTCTGCACAGAAAGGGTTTGCAAACCGCTGAATCCACACGTGAGTTTAACTCTGTCAGTTGAATGCACACATTGACAACCATTTTGTTAGACAGCTCCGTTTGGTTTTAGAAGCAGATATTTCACTGTACAGCCTATGGTCCCATTCACTCGGGAATATCCCAACGCAGCTCCTAGAAGAAACGTGTTTCTGACTCGCTGAATCTCAACATAGATTCAACTCTCTTAGGTGAACGAACGCACAGCAGAGCAGTTTCAAGGAAACGTTTCTCCTGAGTTTTAGACGAAGTTTCCTGAGGTTTAGTACGTATGCCGGCATTGGGATGGAAATACCGGTTTTGCGATTCTGCACAGAAAGGGTTTGCAAACCGCTGAATCCACACGTGAGTTTTACTCTGTCAGTTGAATGCACACATTGACAACCATTCAGTTAGATAGCTCCGCTTTGGTTTTAGAAGCAGATATTTCTCTGTACAGCCTATGGTCCCATTCACTCGAGAATATCCCAACGCAGCTCCTAGTAGAAACGTGTTTCTGACTCGCTGAATCTCAACATAGTTTCAACTCTCTTAGGTGAACGAACGCACAGCAGAGCAGTTTCAGGGAAACGTTTTTCCTGAGTTTTAGACGAAGTTTCCGGCGGTTTAGTACGTATGCCGGCATTGGCCTGGAAATACCGGTATTGGGATTCTGCACAGAAAGCGTTTGCAAACCGCGGAATCCACACGTCAGTTTAACTCTGTCAGTTGAATGCACACATTGACAACCATTCAGTTAGACAGCTCCGTTTTGATTTTAGAAGCAGATATTTCTCTGTACAGCCTATGGTCCCATTCACTCGGGAATATCCCAACACAGCTCCTAGAAGAAACGTGTTTCTGACTCGCTGAATCTCAACATAGATTCAACTCTCTTAGGTGAACGAACGCACAGCAGAGCAGTTTCAAGGAAACGTTTCTCCTGAGTTTTAGACGAAGTTTCCTGCGGTTTAGTACGTATGCCGGCATTGGGCTGGAAATACCGATTTTGGGATTCGGCACAGAAAGGCTTTGCAAACCGCTGAATCCACACGTGAGTTTAACTCTGTCAGTTGAATGCACACATTGACAACCATTCAGTTAGTTAGCTCCGTTTCGGTTTTAGAAGCAGATATTTCTCTGTACAGCCTATGGTCCCATTCACTCGGGAATATCCCAACGCAGCTCCAAAAGAAACGTGTTTCTGACTCGCTGAATCTCAACATAGATTCAACTCTCTTAGCTGAACGAACGCACAGCAGAGCAGTTTCAAGGAAACGTTTCTCCTGAGTTTTAGACGAAGTTTCCGCCGGTTTAGGACGTATGCCGGCATTGGGCTGGAAATACCGGCTTTGGGATTCTGCACAGAAAGGGTTTGCAAACTGCTGAATCCACACGTCAGTTTAACTCTGTCAGTTGAATGCACACATTGACAACCATTCAGTTAGATAGCTCCGTTTTGGTTTTATAAGCAGATATTTCTCTGTACAGCCTATGGTCCCATTCACTCCGGAATATCCCAACACAGCTCCTAGAAGACACGTGTTTCTGACTCGCTGAATCTCAACATAGATTCAACTCTCTTAGGTGAACGAACGCTCAGCAGAGCAGTTTCAAGGAAACGTTCCTCCTGAGTTTTAGACGAAGTTTCCTACTGTTTAGTACGTATGCCGGCATTGGGCTGGAAATACCGGTTTTGGGATTCTGCACAGATAGAGTTTGCAAACCGCTGAATTCACACGTGAGTTTATCACTATCAGTTGAATGCACACACTGACAACCATTCAGTTAGATAGCTCCGTTTTGGTTTTAGAAGCAGATGTTTCTCTGTACAGCCTATGGTCCCATTCACTCGGGAATATCCCAACGCAGCTCGTAGAAGAAACGTGTTTCTGACTCGCTGAATCTCAACATAGATTCAACTCTCTTAAGTGAACGAACGTACAGCGGAGCAGTTTCAAGGAAACGTTTCTCCTGAGTTTTAGACAAAGTTTCCTGAGCTTTAGTACGTGTGCCGGCATTGGGATGGAAATACCGGTTTTGGGATTTTGCACAGAAACGGTTTGCAAACCGCTGAATCCTCACCTGAGTTTAACTCTGTCAGTTGAATGCGCACATTGAAAAGCATTCAGTTAGATAGCTCCGTTTTGGTTTTAGAAGCAGATATTTCTCTGTAAAGCCTATGGTCCCATTCACTCGGGAATATCCCAACACAGCTCCTAGAAGAAACGTGTTTCTGACTCGCTGAATCTCAACATAGATTCAACTCTCTTAGGTGAACGAACGCACAGCAGAGCAGTTTCAAGGAAACGTTTCTCCTGAGTTTTAGACGAAGTTTCCTGCGGTTTAGTACGTATCCGGCATTGGACTGGAAATACCGGTTTTGGGATTCTGCATAGAAAGGGTTTGCAAACCGCTGAATCCACACGTGAGTTTTACTCTGTCAGTTAAATGCACACATTGACAAGCATTCAGTTAGATACCTCCGTTATGGTTTTAGAAGCAGATATTTCTCTGTACAGCCTATGGTCCCATTCACTCGGGAATATCCCAACGCAGCTCCTAGAAGAAACGTGTTTCTGACTCGCTGAATCTCAACATAGATTCAACTCTCTTAGGTGAACGAACGCACAGCAGAGCAGTTTCATGGAAACGTTTCTCCTGAGTTTTAGACGAAGTTTCCGGCGGTTTAGTACGTATGCCGGCATTGGGCTGGAAATACCGGTATTGCGATTCTGCACAGAAAGGGTTTGCAAACCGCTGAATCCACACGTCAGTTTAACTCTGTCAGTTGAATGCACACATTGACAACCATTCAGTTAGATAGCTCCGATTTGGTTTTAGAAGCAGATATTTCTCTGTACAGCCTATGGTCCCATTCACTCGGGAATATCCCAACACAGCTCCTAGAAGAAACGTGTTTCTGACTCGCTGAATCTCAACATGGATTCAACTCTCTTAGATGAACGAACTCACAGCAGAGCAGTTTCAAGGAAACGTTTCTCCTGAGTTTTAGACGAAGTTTCCTGCGGTTTAGTACGTATGCCGGCATTGGGCTGGAAATACCGGTTTTGGGATTCTGCAAAGAAAGGGTTTGCCAACCGCTGAATCCACACGTGAGTTTAACTCTGTCACTTGAATGCACACATTGACAACCATTCAGTTAGATAGCTCCGTTTTGGTTTTAGAAGCAGATATTTATCTGTACTGCCTATGGTCCCATTCACTCGGGAATATCCCAACGCAGCTCCTAGAAGAAACGTGTTTCTGACTCGCTGAATCTCAACATAGATTCAACTCTCTTATGTGAACGAACGCACAGCAGAGCAGTTTCAAGGAAACGTTTCTCCTGAGTTTTAGACGAAGTTTCCTGAGGTTTAGTACGTATGCCGGCATTGGGATGGAAATACCGGTTTTGCGATTCTGCACAAAAAGGGTTTGCAAACCGCAGAATCCACACGTGAGTTTAACTCTGTCAGTTGAATGCACACATTGACAACCATTTTGTTAGACAGCTCCGTTTTGATTTTAGAAGCAGATATTTCACTGTACAGCCTATGGTCCCATTCACTCGGGAATATCCCAACGCAGCTCCTAGAAGAAACGTGTTTCTGACTCGCTGAATCTCAACATAGATTCAACACTCTTAGGTGAACGAACGCACAGCAGAGCAGTTTCAAGGAAACGTTTCTCCTGAGTTTTAGACGAAGTTTCCTGAGGTTTAGGACGTACGCCGGCATTGGGATGGAAATACCGGTTTTGCGATTCTGCACAGAAAGGGTTTGCAAACCGCTGAATCCACACGTGAGTTTTACTCTGTCAGTTGAATGCACACATTGACAACCATTCAGTTAGATAGCTCCGTTTTGGTTTTAGAAGCAGATATTTCTCTGTACAGCCTATGGTCCCATTTCCTCGGGAATATCCCAACGCAGCTCCTAGAAGAAACGTGTTTCTGACTCGCTGAATCTCAACATAGTTTCAACTCTCTTAGGTGAACGAACGCACAGCAGAGCAGTTTCAAGGAAACGTTTTTCCTGAGTTTTAGACGAAGTTTCCGGCGGTTTAGTACGTATGCTGGCATTGGCCTGGAAATACCGGTATTGGGATTCTGCACAGAAAGCGTTTGCAAACCGCTGAATCCACACGTCAGTTTAACTCTGTCAGTTGAATGCACACATTGACAACCATTCAGTTATACAGCTCCGTTTTGATTTTAGAAGCAGATATTTCTCTGTACAGCCTATGGTCTCATTCACTCGGGAATATCCCAACACAGCTCCTAGAAGAAACGTGTTTCTGACTCGCTGAATCTCAACATAGATTCAACTCTCTTAGGTGAACGCACGCGCAGCAGAGCAGTTTCAAGGAAACGTTTCTCCTGAGTTTTAGACGAAGTTTCCTGCGGTTTAGTACGTATGCCGGCATGGCGCTGGAATTACCGATTTTGGGATTCTGCACAGAAAGGCTTTGCAAACCGCTGAATCCACACGTGAGTTTAACTCTGTCAGTTGAATGCACACATTGACAACCATTCAGTTAGTTAGCTCCGTTTCGGTTTTAGAAGCAGATATTTCTCTGTACAGCCTATGGTCCCATTCACTCGGGAATATCCCAACGCAGCTCCAAAAGAACCGTGTTTCTGACTCGCTGAATCTCAACATAGATTCAACTCTCTTAGGTGAACGAACGCACAGCAGAGCAGTTTCAAGGAAACGTTTCTCCTGAGTTTTAGACGAAGTTTCCGCCGGTTTAGTACGTATGCCGGCATTGGGCTGGAAATACCGGTATTGGGATTCTGCACAGAAAGGGTTTGCAAACCGCTGAATCCACACGTGAGTTTTACTCTGTCAGTTAAATGCACACATTGACAAGCATTCAGTTAGATACCTCCGTTATGGTTTTAGAAGCAGATATTTCTCTGTACAGCCTATGGTCCCATTCACTCGGGAATATCCCAACGCAGCTCCTAGAAGAAACGTGTTTCTGACTCGCTGAATCTCAACATAGATTCAACTCTCTTAGGTGAACGAACGCACAGCAGAGCAGTTTCATGGAAACGTTTCTCCTGAGTTTTAGACGAAGTTTCCGGCGGTTTAGTACGTATGCCGGCATTGGGCTGGAAATAACGGTATTGGGATTCTGCACAGAAAGGGTTTGCAAACCGCTGAATCCACACGTCAGTTTAACTCTGTCAGTTGAATGCACACATTGACAACCATTCAGTTAGATAGCTCCGTTTTGGTTTTAGAAGCAGATATTTCTCTGTGCAGCCTATGGTCCCATTCACTCGGGAATATCCCAACACAGCTCCTAGAAGAAACGTGTTTCTGACTCACTGAATCTCAACATAGATTCAACTCTCTTAGGTGAACGAACGCACAGCAGAGCAGTTTCAAGGAAACGTTTCTCCTGAGTTTTAGACGAAGTTTCCTGCGGTTTAGTACGTATGCCGGCATTGGGCTGGAAATACCGGTTTTGGGATTCTGCACAAAAAGGCTTTGCAAACCGCTGAATCCACACGTGAGTTTAACTCTGTCAGTTGAATGCACACATTGACAACCATTCAGTTAGATAGCTCCGTTTTGGTTTTAGAAGCAGACATTTCTCTGTGCAGCCTATGGTCCCATTCCCTCGGGAATATCCCAACTCAGCTCCTAGAAGAAACGTGTTTCTGACTCGCTGAATCTCAACATAGATTCAACTCTCTTAGGTGAACGAACGCACAGCAGAGCAGTATCAAGGAAACGTTTCTCCTGACTTTTAGACGAAGTTTCCTGCGGTTTAGTACGCATGCCGGCATTGGGCTGGAAATACCGGTATTGGTATTCTGCACAGAAAGGCTTTGCAAACCGCTGAATCCACACGTGAGTTTGACTCTGTCAGTTGAATGCACACATTGACCACCATTCAGTTAGATAGCTCCGTTTTGGTTTTAGAAGCAGATATTTCTCTGTACATCCTATGGTCCCATTCACTCGGGAATATCCCAACACAGCTCCTAGAAGAAACGTGTTTCTGACTCGCTGAATCTCAACATAGATTCAACTCTCTTAGGTGAACGAACGCTCAGCAGAGCAGTTTCATGGAAACGGTCCTCCTGAGTTTTAGACGACGTTTCCTACTGTTTAGTACGTATGCCGGCATTGGGCTGGAAATACCGGTTTTGGGATTCTGCACAGATAGAGTTTGCAAACCGCTGAATTCACACGTGAGTTTATCTCTGTCAGTTGAATGCACACACTGACAACCATTCAGTTAGATAGCTCCGTTTTGGTTTTAGAAGCAGATATTTCTCTGTACAGCCTATGGTCCCATTCACTCCGGAATATCCCAACACAGCTCCTAGAAGACACGTGTTTCTGACTCGCTGAATCTCAACATAGATTCAACTCTCTTAGGTGAACGAACGCACAGCAGAGCAGTTTCAAGGAAACGTTTCTCCTGAGTTTTAGACGAAGTTTCCTGAGGTTTAGTACGTATGCCGGCATTGGGATGGAAATACCGGTTTTGCGATTCTGCACAGAAAGGGTTTGCAAACCGCTGAATCCACACGTGAGTTTAACTCTGTCAGTTGAATGCACACATTGACAACCATTTTGTTAGACAGCTCCGTTTTGGTTTTAGAAGCAGATATTTCACTGTACAGCCTATGGTCCCATTCACTCGGGAATATCCCAACGCAGCTCCTAGAAGAAACGTGTTTCTGACTCGCTGAATCTCAACATAGATTCAACTCTCTTAGGTGAACGAACGCACAGCAGAGCAGTTTCAAGGAAACGTTTCTCCTGAGTTTTAGACGAAGTTTCCTGAGGTTTAGTACGTATGCCGGCATTGGGATGGAAATACCGGTTTTGCGATTCTGCACAGAAAGGGTTTGCAAACCGCTGAATCCACACGTGAGTTTTACTCTGTCAGTTGAATGCACACATTGACAACCATTCAGTTAGATAGCTCCGTTTTGGTTTTAGAAGCAGATATTTCTCTGTACAGCCTATGGTCCCATTCACTCGGGAATATCCCAACGCAGCTCGTAGAAGAAACGTGTTTCTGACTCGCTGAATCTCAACATAGATTCAACTCTCTTAAGTGAACGAACGTACAGCGGAGCAGTTTCAAGGAAACGTTTCTCCTGAGTTTTAGACGAAGTTTCCTGCGGTTTAGTACGTATGCCGGCATTGGGCTGGAAATACCGATTTTGGGATTCTGCACAGAAAGGCTTTGCAAACCGCTGAATCCACACGTGAGTTTAACTCTGTCAGTTGAATGCACACATTGACAACCATTCAGTTAGTTAGCTCCGTTTTGGATTTAGAAGCAGATATTTCTCTGTACAGCCTATGGTCCCATTCACTCGGGAATATCCCAACGCAGCTCCAAAAGAAACGTGTTTCTGACTCGCTGAATCTCAACATAGATTCAACTCTCTTAGGTGAACGAACGCACAGCAGAGCAGTTTCAAGGAAACGTTTCTCCTGAGTTTTAGACGAAGTTTCCTGAGGTTTAGTACGTACGCCGGCATTGGGATGGTAATACCGGTTTTGCGATTCTGCACAGAAAGTGTTTGCAAACCGCTGAATCCACACGTGAGTTTTACTCAGTCAGTTGAATGCACACATTGACAACCATTCAGTTAGATAGCTCCGTTTTGGTTTTAGAAGCAGATATTTCTCTCTACAGCCTATGGTCCCATTTACTCGGGAATATCCCAACGCAGCTCCTAGAAGAAACGTGTTTCTGACTCGCTGAATCTCAACATAGTTTCAACTCTCTTAGGTGAACGAACGCACAGCAGAGCAGTTTCAAGGAAACGTTTTTCCTGAGTTTTAGACGAAGTTTCCGGCGGTTTAGTACGTATGCCGGCATTGGCCTGGAAATACCGGTATTGGTATTCTGCACAGAAAGGGTTTGCAAACCGCTGAATCCACACGTCAGTTTAACTCTGTCAGTTGAATGCACACATTGACAACCATTCAGTTAGATAGCTCCGTTTTGGTTTTAGAAGCAGATATTTCTCTGTACAGCCTATGGTCCCATTCACTCGGGAATATCCCAACACAGCTCCTAGAAGAAACGTGTTTCTGACTCGCTGAATCTCAACATGGATTCAACTCTCTTAGATGAACGAACTCAGAGCAGAGCAGTTTCAAGGAAACGTTTCTCCTGAGTTTTAGACGAAGTTTCCTGCGGTTTAGTACGTATGCCGGCATTGGGCTGGAAATACCGGTTTTGGGATTCTGCAAAGAAAGGGTTTGCCAATCGCTGAATCCACACGTGAGTTTAACTCTGTCACTTGAATGCACACATTGACAACCATTCAGTTAGATAGCTCCGTTTTGGTTTTAGAAGCAGATATTTATCTGTACAGCCTATGGTCCCATTCACTCGGGAATATCCCAACGCAGCTCCTAGAAGAAACGTGTTTCTGACTCGCTGAATCTCAACATAGATTCAACTCTCTTATGTGAACGAACGCACAGCAGAGCAGTTTCAAGGAAACGTTTCTCCTGAGTTTTAGACGAAGTTTCCTGAGGTTTAGTACGATTGCCGGCATTGGGATGGAAATACCGGTTTTGCGATTCTGCACAGAAAGGGTTTGCAAACCGCTGAATCCACACGTGAGTTTAACTCTGTCAGTTGAATGCACACATTGACAACCATTCAGTTAGTTAGCTCCGTTTCGGTTTTAGAAGCAGATATTTCTCTGTACAGCCTATGGTCCCTTTCACTCGGGAATATCCCAACGCAGCTCCAAAAGAAACGTGTTTCTGACTCGCTGAATCTCAACATAGATTCAACTCTCTTAGGTGAACGAACGCACAGCAGAGCAGTTTCAAGGAAACGTTTCTCCTGAGTTTTAGACGAAGTTTCCTGAGGTTTAGTACGTACGCCGGCATTGGGATGGTAATACCGGTTTTGCGATTCTGCACAGAAAGAGTTTGCAAACCGCTGAATCCACACGTGAGTTTTACTCAGTCAGTTGAATGCACACATTGACAACCATTCAGTTAGATAGCTCCGTTTTGGTTTTAGAAGCAGATATTTCTCTCTACAGCCTATGGTCCCATTTACTCGGGAATATCCCAACGCAGCTCCTAGAAGAAACGTGTTTCTGACTCGCTGAATCTCAACATAGTTTCAACTCTCTTAGGTGAACGAACGCACAGCAGAGCAGTTTCAAGGAAACGTTTTTCCTGAGTTTTAGACGAAGTTTCCGGCGGTTTAGTACGTATGCCGGCATTGGCCTGGAAATACCGGTATTGGGATTCTGCACAGAAAGCGTTTGCAAACCGCTGAATCCACACGTCAGTTTAACTCTGTCATTTGAATGCACACATTGACAACCATTCAGTTAGACAGCTCCGTTTTGATTTTAGAAGCAGATATTTCTCTGTACAGCCTATGGTCTCATTCACTCGGGAATATCCCAACACAACTCCTAGAAGAAACGTGTTTCTGACTCGCTGAATCTCAACATAGATTCAACTCTCTTAGGTGAACGAACGCACAGCAGAGCAGTTTCAAGGAAACGTTTCTCCTGAGTTTTAGACGAAGTTTCCTGCGGTTTAGTACGTATGCCGGCATTGGGCTGGAAATACCGATTTTGGGATTCTGCACAGAAAGGCTTTGCAAACCGCTGAATCCACACGTGAGTTTAACTCTGTCAGTTGAATGCACACATTGACAACCATTCAGTTAGTTAGCTCCGTTTCGGTTTTAGAAGCAGATATTTCTCTGTACAGCCTATGGTCCCATTCACTCGGGAATATCCCAACGCAGCTCCAAAAGAAACGTGTTTCTGACTCGCTGAATCTCAACATAGATTCAACTCTCTTAGGTGAACGAACGCACAGCAGAGCAGTTTCAAGGAAACGTTTCTCCTGAGTTTTAGACGAAGTTTCCGGCGGTTTAGTAAGTATGCCGGCATTGGGCTGGAAATACCGGTATTGGGATTCTGCACAGAAAGGATTTGCAAACCGCTGAATCCACACGTCAGTTAAACTCCGTCAGTTGAATGCACACATTGACAACCATTCAGTTAGATTGCTCCGTTTTGGTTTTAGAAGCAGATATTTCTCTGTACAGCCTATGGTCCCATTCACTCGGGAATATCCCAACGCAGCTCCTAGAAGAAACGTGTTTCTGACTCGCTGAATCTCAACATAGATTCAACTCACTTAGGTGAACGAACGCACAGCAGAGCAGTTTCAAGGAAACGTTTCTCTTGAGTTTTAGACGAAGTTTCCTGCGGTTTAGTACGTATGCCGGCATTGGGCTGGAAATACCGATTTTGGGATTCTGCACAGAAAGGCTTTGCAAACCGCTGAATCCACACGTGAGTTTAACTCTGTCAGTTGAATTCACACATTGACAACCATTCAGTTAGTTAGCTCCGTTTCGGTTTTAGAAGCAGATATTTCTCTGTACAGCCTATGGTCCCATTCACTCGGGAATATCCCAACGCAGCTCCAAAAGAAACGTGTTTCTGACTCGCTGAATCTCAACATAGATTCAACTCTCTTAGGTGAACGAACGCACAGCAGAGCAGTTTCAAGGAAACGTTTCTCCTGAGTTTTAGACGAAGTTTCCGCCGGTTTAGGACGTATGCCGGCATTGGGCTGGAAATACCGGTTTTGGGATTCTGCACAGATAGGGTTTGCAAACAGCTGAATTCACACGTGAGTTTATCTCTGTCAGTTGAATGCACACACTGACAACCATTCAGTTAGAAAGCTCCGTTTTGGTTTTAGAAGCAGATGTTTCTCTGTACAGCCTATGGTCCCATTCACTCGGGAATATCCCAACGCAGCTCCTAGAAGAAACGTGTTTCTGACTCGCTGAATCTCAACATAGATTCAACTCTCTTAAGTGAACGAACGTACAGCGGAGCAGTTTCAAGGAAACGTTTCTCCTGAGTTTTCGACGAAGTTTCCTGAGGTTTAGAACGTATGCCGGCATTGGGATGGAAATACCGGTTTTTGGATTCTGCACAGAAACGGTTTGCAAACCGCTGAATCCTCACGTGAGTTTAACTCTGCCAGTTGAATGCGCACATTGACAAGCATTCAGTTAGATAGCTCCGTTTTGGTTTTAGAAGCAGATATTTCTCTGTACAGCCTATGGTCCCATTCACTCGGGAATATCCCAACGCAGTTCCTGGAAGAAACGTGTTTCTGACTCGCTGAATATCAACATAGATTCATCTCTCTTAGGTGAACGAATGCACAGCAGAGCAGTTTCAAGGAAACGTTTCTCCTGAGTTTTAGACGAAGTTTCCGGCGCCTTAGTACATATGCCGGCATTGGGCTGGAAATACCGGTATTGGGATTCTGCACAGAAAAGGTTTGCAAACCGTTTAATCCACACGTCAGTTTAACTCCGCCAGTTGAATGCAAACATTGACAACCATTCAGTTAGATAGCTCCTTTTTGGTTTTAGAAGCAGATATTTCTCTGTACAGCCTATGGTCCCATTAACTCAGGAATATGCCAACACAACTCCTAGAAGAAACGTGTTTCTGACTCGCTGAATCTCAACATAGATTCAACTCTCTTAGGTGAACGAACGCACAGCAGAGCAGTTTCAAGGAAACGTTTCTCCTGAGTTTTAGACGAAGTTTCCTGCGGTTTAGTACGTATGCTGGCATTGGACTGGAAATACCGGTTTTGGGATTCTGCATAGAAAGGGTTTGCAAACCGCTGAATCCACACGTGAGTTTAACTCTGTCAGTTAAATGCACACATTGACAAGCATTCAGTTAGATACCTCCGTTATGGTTTTAGAAGCAGATATTTCTCTGTACAGCCTATGGTCCCATTCACTCAGGAATATCCCAACGCAGTTCCTAGAAGAACCGTGTTTCTGACTTGCTGAATCTCAACATAGATTCAACTCTCTTAGGTGAACGAACGCACAGCAGAGCAGTTTCAAGGAAACGTTTCTCCTGAGTTTTAGACGAAATTTCCTGACGTTTAGTACGTATGCCGGCATGGGGATGGAAATACCGGTTTCGCGATTCTGCACAGAAAGGGTTTGCAAACCGCAGAATCCACACGTGAGTTTTACTCTGTCAGTTGAATGCACACATTGACAACCATTTTGTTAGACAGCTCCGTTTTGGTTTTAGAAGCAGATATTTCGCTCTACAGCCTATGGTCCCACTCACTCGGGAATATCCCAACGCAGCTCCTAGAAGAAACGTGTTTCTGACTCGCTGAATCTCAACATAGATTCAACTCTCTTAGGTGAATGAACGCACAGCAGAGCAGTTTCAAGGAAACGATTCTCTTGAGTTTTACACCAAGTTTACTGCTGTTTAGTACGTACGCCGGCATTGGGATGGAAATACCGGTTTTGGGATTCTGCACAGAAACGGTTTGCAAACCGCTGAATGCACACGTGAGTTTAACTCTGTCAGTTGAATGCACACATTGACAAGCATTCAGTTAGATAGCTCCGTTTTGGTTTTAGAAGCAGATATTTCTCTGTACTGCCTATGGTCCCAATCACTCGGGAATATCCCAACGCAGCTCCTAGAAGAAACGTGTTTCTGACTCGCTGAATCTCAACATAGACTCAACTCTCTTAGGTGAACGAACGCACAACAGAGAAGTTTCAAGGAAACGTTTCTCCTGAGTTTTAGACGAAGTTTCCTGCGGTTTAGTACGTATGCCGGCATTGGGCTGGAAATACCGGTATTGGGATTCTGCACAGAATGCGTTTGCAAACCGCTGAATCCACACGTGAGTTTAACTCTGTCAGTTGAATACACACATTGACAACCATTCAGTTAGATAGCTCCGTTTTGGTTTTAGAAGAAGATATTTCTCTGTACAGCCTATGGTCCCATTCACTCGGGAATATCCCAACACAGCTACTAGAAGACACGTGTTTCTGACTCGCTGAATCTCAACATAGATTCAACTCTCTGAGTTGAACGAACGCACAGCAGAGCAGTTTCACTGAAACATTTCTCCTGAGTTTTAGACGAAGTTTCCTGAGGTTTAGTACATATGCCGGCATTGGGATGGAAATACCGGGTTTGGGATTCTGCACAGAACCGGTTTGCAAACCGCTGAATGCACAGGTGAGTTTAACTCTGTCAGTTGAATGCACACATTGACAACCATTCAGTTAGATAGCTCCATTTTGGTTTTAGAAACAGGTATTTCTCTGTACAGCCTATGGTTCCATTCACTCGGGAATATCCCAACGCAGCTCCTAGAAGAAACGTGTTTCTGACTCGAGGAGTCTCAACATAGATTCAACTCTCTTAGGTGAACGAACTCACCCAGAGCAGTTTCAAGGAAACGTTTCTCCTGAGTTTTAGACGAAGTTTCCGGCGGTTTAGGACGTATGCCGGCATTGGGCTGGAAATACCGGTATGGGGATTCTGCACAGAAAGCATTTGCAAACCGCTGAATCCACACGTCAGTTTAACTCCGTCAGTTGAATGCACACATGGACAACCATTCAGTTAGATAGCTCCTTTTTGGTTTTAGGAGGAGATATTTCTCTGTACAGCCTATGGTCCCATTCACTCGGGAATATCACAATGCAGCTCCTAGAAGAAACTTGTTTCTGACTCGCTGAATCTCAACATACATTCAACTGTCTTAGGTGAACGAACGCACAGCAGAGCAGTTTCAAGGAAACGTTTCTCCTGAGTTCCAGACGTTGTTTCCTACGGTTTACTACGTATGCCGGCATTGGGATGGAAATACCGGTTTTGGGATTCTGCACAGAAAGGGTTTGCAAACCGCTGAATCCACACATGAGTTTAACTCTGTCAGTTGAATGCACACGTTGACAACCATTCGGTTAGATAGCTCCGTTTTGGTTTTAGAAGCAGATATTTCTCTGTACAGCCTATGGTACCATTCACTCGGGAATATCCCAACGCATCTCCTAGAAGAAACGTATTTCTGACACGCTGAATCTCAACATAGATTCAACTCTCTTAGGTGAACGAACACACAGCAGAGCAGTTTCAAGGAAACGTTTCTCCTGAGTTTTAGACGAAGTTTACTGCGGTTTAGTACGTATGCCGGCATTGGGATGGAAATAAAGGTTTTGGGATTCTGCACAGAAAGAGTTTGCAAACCGCTGAATCCACACGGGAGTTTAACTCTGTCAGTTGAATGCACACATTGACAACCATTCAGTTAGATAGCTCCGTTTTGGTTTTAGAAGCAGATATTTCTCTGTACAGACTGTGGTCACATTCACTCGGGAATATCCCAACGCAGCTCCTAGAAGAAACGTGTTTCTGACTCGCTGAATCTCAACATAGATTCAACTCTCTTAGGTGAACGAACGCACAGCAGAGCAGTTTCAAGGAAACGAATCTCCTGAGTTTTAGAACAAGTTTACTGCTGTTTAGTACGTATGCCGGCATTGGGATGGAAATACCGGTTTTGGGATTCTGCACAGAAACGGTTTGCAAACCGCTGAATGCACACTTGAGTTTATCTCTGTCAGTTGAATGCGCACATTGACAACCATTCAGTTAGATCGCTCCGTTTTGGTTTTAGAGGCAGATATTTCTCTGTACAGCCTATGGTCCCATTCACTCGGGAATATCCCAACGCAGCTCCTAGAAGAAACGTGTTTCTGACTCGCTGAATCTCAACATAGATTCAACTCTCTTAGGTGAACGAACGCACAGCAGAGCAGTTTCAAGGAAACGTTTCTCCTGAGTTTTAGACGAAGTTTCCTGCGGTTTAGTACGTATGCCGGCATTGGGCTGGAAATACCGGTTTTGGGATTCTGCACAGAAAGGGTTTGCAAACCGCTGAATCCACACGTGAGTTTAACACTGTCAGTTGAATGCACACATTGACAGCCATTCAGTTAGATAGCTCCGTTTTGTTTTTAGAAGCAGATATTTCTCTGTACAGCCTATGGTCCCATTCACTCGGGAATATTCCAATGCAGCTCCTAGAAGAAACGTGTTTCTGACTCGCTGAATCTCAACATAGACTCAACTCTCTTAGGTGAACGAACGCACAGCAGAGCAATTTCAAGGAAACGATTCTCCTGAGTTTTAGACGAATTTTACTGCTGTTTAGTACGTATGCCGCCATTGGGATGGAAATACTGGTATTGGGATTCTACACAGAAACGGTTTGCAAACTGCTGAATGCACACGTGAGTTTAACTCTGTCAGTTGAATGCACACATTGACAACCATTCAGTTAGATAGCTCCGTTTTGGTTTTAGAAGCAGATATTTCGCTGTACAGCCTATGGTCCAATTCACTCGGGAATATCCCAACGCAGCTCCTAGAAGAAACGTGTTTCTGACTCGCTGAATCTCAACATAGATTCAACTCTCTTAGGTGAACGAAAGCACAGCGGAGCAGTTTCAAGGAAACGTTTCTCTTGAGTTTTAGACGAAGTTTACTGCGGTTTAGTACGTATACCAGCATTAGGCTGGAAATACCGGTTTTGGGATTCTGCACAGAAAGGGTTTGCAAACCGCTGAATCCACACGTGAGTTTAACTCTGTCAGTTGAATGCACACATTGACAACCATTTTGTTAGACAGCTCTGTTTTGGTTTTAGAAGCAGATATTTCTCTGTACAGCCTATGGTCGCATTCACTCGGGAATATCCCAACGCAGCTCCTAGAAGAAACGTGTTTCTGACTCGCTGAATCTCAACATAGATTCAAATCTCTTAGGTGAACGGACGCACAGCAGAGCAGTTTCAAGGAAACGATTCTCTTGAGTTTTAGACCAAGTTTACTGCTGTTTAGTATGTATGCCGGCATTGGGATGGAAATACCGGTTTTGGGATTCTGCACAGAAACGGTTTGCAAACCGCTGAATGCACACGTGAGTTTAACTCTGTCAGTTGAATGCGCACATTGACAAGCATTCAGTTAGACTGCTCCGTTTTGGTTTTAGAAGCAGATATTTCTCTGTACAGCCTATGGTCCCATTCACTCGGGAATATCCCAACGCAGCTCCTAGAAGAAACGTGTTTCTGACTCAACATAGATTCAGCTCTCTTAGGTGAACGAACGCTCAGCAGAGCAGTTTCAAGGAAACGTTCCTCCTGAGTTTTAGACGAAGTTTCCTACTGTTTAGTACGTATGCCGGCATTGGGCTGGAAATACCGGTTTTGGGATTCTGCACAGATAGGGTTTGCAAACTGCTGAATTCACACGTGAGTTTACGTCTCTCAGTTGAATGCACACACTGACAACCATTCAGTTAGATAGCTCCGTTTTGGTTTTAGAAGCAGATCTTTCTCTGTACTGCCTATGGTCCCATTCACTCGGGAATATCCCAACGCAGCTCCTAGAAGAAACGTGTTTCTGACTCGTTGAATCTCAACATAGATTTAACTCTCTTAGGTGAACGAACGCACAGCAGAGCAGTTTCAAGGAAACGTTTCTCCTGAGTTCCAGACGTTGTTTCCTACGGTTTACTACGTATGCCGGCATTGGGTTGGAAATACCGGTTTTGGGATTCTGCACAGAAAGGGTTTGCAAACCGCTGAATCCACACATGAGTTTAACTCTGTCAGTTGAATGCACACATTGACAACCATTCAGTTAGATAGCTCCGTTTTGGTTTTAGAAGCAGATATTTCTCTGTACAGTCTACGGTACCATTCACTCGGGAATATCCCAACGCAGCTCCTAGAAGAAACGTATTTCTGACACGCTGAATCTCAACATAGATTCAACTCTCTTAGGTGAACGAACACACAGCAGAGCAGTTTCAAGGAAACGTTTCTCCTGAGTTTTAGACGAAGTTTACTGCGGTTTAGTACGTATGCCGGCATTGGGATGGAAATAAAGGTTTTGGGATTCTGCACAGAAAGGGTTTGCAAACCGCTGAATCCACACGTGAATTTAACTCTGTCAGTTGAATGCACACATTGACAACCATTCTGTTAGACAGCTCCGTTTTGGTTTTAGAAGCAGATATTTCGCTGTACAGACTGTGGTCCCATTCACTCGGGAATATCCCAACGCAGCTCCTAGAAGAAACGTGTTTCTGACTCGCTGAATCTCAACATAGATTCAACTCTCTTAGGTGAACGAACGCACAGCAGAGCAGTGTCAAGGAAACGATTCTCTTGAGTTTTAGACCAAGTTTACTGCTGTTTAGTACGTATGCCGGCATTGGGATGGAAATACCGGTTTTGGGATTCTGCACAGAAACGGTTTGCAAACCGCTGAATGCACACGTGAGTTTAACTCTGTCAGTTGAATGCGCACATTGACAAGCATTCAGTTAGATAGCTCCGTTTTGGTTTTAGAAGCAGATATTTCTCTGTACAGCCTATGGTCCCATTCACTCGGGAATATCCCAACGCAGCTCCTAGAAGAAACGTGTTTCTGACTCGCTGAATCTCAACATAGATTCAACTCTCTTAGGTGAACGAAAACACAGCAGAGCAGTTTCAAGGAAACGTTTCTCCTGAGTTTTAGACGAAGTTTACTGCGGTTTAGTACGTATGCCAGCATTCGGCTGGAAATACCGGTTTTGCGATTCTGCACAGAAAAGGTTTGCAAACCGCTGAATCCACACGTGAGTTTAACTCTGTCAGTTGAATGCACACATTGACAACCATTTTGTTAGACAGCTCTGTTTTGGTTTTAGAAGCAGATATTTCTCTGTACAGAATATGGTCCCATTCACTCGGGAATATCCCAACGCAGCTCCTAGAAGAAAAGTGTTTCTGACTCGCTGAATCTCAACATAGATTCAACTCTCTTAGGTGAACGAACGCACAGCAGAGCAGTTTCAAGGAAACGTTTCTCCTGAGTTTTAGACGAAGTTTCCGGCGGTTTAGGACGTATGCCGGCATTGGGCTGGAAATACCGGTATGGGGATTCTGCACAGAAAGCATTTGCAAACCGCTGAATCCACACGTCAGTTTAACTCCGTCAGTTGAATGCACACATGGACAACCATTCAGTTAGATAGCTCCTTTTTGGTTTTAGGAGGAGATATTTCTCTGTACAGCCTATGGTCCCATTCACTCGGGAATATCCCAATGCAGCTCCTAGAAGAAACTTGTTTCTGACTCGCTGAATCTCAACAGACATTCAAATGTCTTAGGTGAACGAACGCACAGCAGAGCAGTTTCAAGGAAACGTTTCTCCTGAGTTCCAGACGTTGTTTCCTACGGTTTACTACGTATGCCGGCATTGGGTTGGAAATACCGGTTTTGGGATTCTGCACAGAAAGGGTTTGCAAACCGCTGAATCCACACATGAGTTTAACTCTGTCAGTTGAATGCACACATTGACAACCATTCAGTTAGATAGCTCCGTTTTGGTTTTAGAAGCAGATATTTCTCTGTACAGCCTATGGTACCATTCACTCGGGAATATCCCAACGCAGCTCCTGGAAGAAACGTATTTCTGACACGCTGAATCTCAACATAGATTCAACTCTCTTAGGTGAACGAACACACAGCAGAGCAGTTTCAAGGAAACGTTTCTCCTGAGTTTTAGACGAAGTTTACTGCGGTTTAGTACGTATGCCGGCATTGGGATGGAAATAAAGGTTTTGGGATTCTGCACAGAAAGGGTTTGCAAACCGCTGAATCCACACGTGAATTTAACTCTGTCAGTTGAATGCACACATTGACAACCATTCTGTTAGACAGCTCCGTTTTGGTTTTAGAAGCAGATATTTCGCTGTACAGACTGTGGTCCCATTCACTCGGGAATATCCCAACGCAGCTCCTAGAAGAAACGTGTTTCTGACTCGCTGAATCTCAACATAGATTCAACTCTCTTAGGTGAACGAACGCACAGCAGAGCAGTGTCAAGGAAACGATTCTCTTGAGTTTTAGACCAAGTTTACTGCTGTTTAGTACGTATGCCGGCATTGGGATGGAAATACCGGTTTTGGGATTCTGCACAGAAACGGTTTGCAAACCGCTGAATGCACACGTGAGTTTAACTCTGTCAGTTGAATGCGCACATTGACAAGCATTCAGTTAGATAGCTCCGTTTTGGTTTTAGAAGCAGATATTTCTCTGTACAGCCTATGGTCCCATTCACTCGGGAATATCCCAACGCAGCTCCTAGAAGAAACGTGTTTCTGACTCGCTGAATCTCAACATAGATTCAACTCTCTTAGGTGAACGAAAACACAGCAGAGCAGTTTCAAGGAAACGTTTCTCCTGAGTTTTAGACGAAGTTTACTGCGGTTTAGTACGTATGCCAGCATTCGGCTGGAAATAGCGGTTTTGCGATTCTGCACAGAAAAGGTTTGCAAACCGCTGAATCCACACGTGAGTTTAACTCTGTCAGTTGAATGCACACATTGACAACCATTTTGTTAGACAGCTCTGTTTTGGTTTTAGAAGCAGATATTTCTCTGTACAGCCTATGGTCCCATTCACTCGGTAATATCCCAACGCAGCTCCTAGAAGAAAAGTGTTTCTGACTCGCTGAATCTCAACATAGATTCAACTCTCTTAGGTGAACGAACGCACAGCAGAGCAGTTTCAAGGAAACGTTTCTCCTGAGTTTTAGACGAAGTTTCCGGCGGTTTAGGACGTATGCCGGCATTGGGCTGGAAATACCGGTATGGGGATTCTGCACAGAAAGCATTTGCAAACCGCTGAATCCACACGTCAGTTTAACTCCGTCAGTTGAATGCACACATGGACAACCATTCAGTTAGATAGCTCCTTTTTGGTTTTAGGAGGAGATATTTCTCTGTACAGGCTATGGTCCCATTCACTCGGGAATATCCCAATGCAGCTCCTAGAAGAAACTTGTTTCTGACTCGCTGAATCTCAACATACATTCAACTGTCTTAGGTGAACGAACGCACAGCAGAGCAGTTTCAAGGAAACGTTTCTCCTGAGTTCCAGACGTTGTTTCCTACGGTTTACTACGTATGCCGGCATTGGGTTGGAAATACCGGTTTTGGGATTCTGCACAGAAAGGGTTTGCAAACCGCTGAATCCACACATGAGTTTAACTCTGTCAGTTGAATGCACACATTGACAACCATTCAGTTAGATAGCTCCGTTTTGGTTTTAGAAGCAGATATTTCTCTGTACAGCCTATGGTACCATTCACTCGGGAATATCCCAACGCAGCTCCTAGAAGAAACGTATTTCTGACACGCTGAATCTCAACATAGATTCAACTCTCTTAGGTGAACGAACACACAGCAGAGCAGTTTCAAGGAAACCTTTCTCCTGAGTTTTAGACGAAGTTTACTGTGGTTTAGTACGTATGCCGGCATTGGGATGGAAATAAAGGTTTTGGGATTCTGCACAGAAAGAGTTTGCAAACCGCTGAATCCACACGTGAGTTTAAATCTGTCAGTTGAATGCACACATTGACAACCATTCAGTTACATAGCTCCGTTTTGATTTTAGAAGCAGATATTTCTCTGTACAGCCTATGGTCCCATTCACTCGGGAATATCCCAACGCAGCTCCTAGAAGAGACGTGTTCCTGACTCGCTGAATCTCAACATAGATTCAACTCTCTTAGGTGAACGAACGCTCAGCAGAGCAGTTTTAAGGAAACGTTCCTCCTGAGTTTAAACGAAGTTTCCTACTGTTTAGTACGTATGCCGGCATTGTGCTGGAAATACCGGTTTTGGGATTCTGCACAGATAGGGTTTGCAAACTGCTGAATTCACACGTGAGTTTTTCTCTGTCAGTTGAATGCACACACTGACAACCTGCAATTAGATAGCTCCGTTTTGGTTTTAGAAGCAGATGTTTCTCTGTACAGCCTATGGTCTCATTCACTCGGGAATATCCCAACGCAGCTCCTAGAGGAAACATGTTTCTGACTCGCTGAATCTCAACATAGATTCAACTCTCTTAGGTGAACGAACGTACAGCGGAGCAATTTCAAGGAAATGCTTCTCCTGAGTTTTAGACGAAGTTTCCTGCGGTTTAGTATGTATGCCGGCATTGGGCTGGAAATACCGGTTTTGGGATTCTGCACAGAAAGGGTTTGCAAACCGCTGAATCCACACGTGAGTTTACCTCTGTCAGTTGAATGCACACATTGACAACCATTCAGTTAGATAGCTCCGTTTTGGTTTTAGAAGCAGATATTTCTCTGTACAGCCTATGGTCCCATTCACTCGGGAATATCCCAACGCAGCTCCTAGAAGAAACGTGTTTCTGACTCGCTGAATCTCAACATAGATTCAACTCTCTTAGGTGAACGAACGCACAGCAGAGCAATTTCAAGGAAACGATTCTCCTGAGTTTTAGACGAATTTTACTGCTGTTAAGTACGTATTCCGGCATTGGGATGGAAATACCGTTTTTGGGATTCTACACAGAAACGGTTTGCAAACTGCTGAATGCACACGTGAGTTTAACTCTGTCATTTCAATGCACACATTGACAACCATTCAGTTAGATAGCTCCGTTTTGGTTTTAGAAGCAGATATTTCGCTCTACAGCCTATGGTCCCACTCACTCGGGAATATCCCAACGCAGCTCCTAGAAGAAACGTGTTTCTGACTCGCTGAATCTCAACATAGATTCAACTCTCTTAGGTGAATGAACGCACAGCAGAGCAGTTTCAAGGAAACGATTCTCTTGAGTTTTAGACCAAGTTTACTGCTGTTTAGTACGTACGCCGGCATTGGGATGGAAATACCGGTTTTGGGATTCTGCACAGAAACGGTTTGCAAACCGCTGAATGCACACGTGAGTTTAACTCTGTCAGTTGAATGCACACATTGACAAGCATTCAGTTAGATAGCTCCGTTTTGGTTTTAGAAGCAGATATTTCTCTGTACTGCCTATGGTCCCAATCACTCGGGAATATCCCAACGCAGCTCCTAGAAGAAACGTGTTTCTGACTCGCTGAATCTCAACATAGATTCAACTCTCTTAGGTGAACGAACGCACAGCAGAGAAGTTTCAAGGAAACGTTTCTCCTGAGTTTTAGACAAAGTTTCCTGCGGTTTAGTACGTATGCCGGCATTGGGCTGGAAATACCGGTTTTGGGATTCTGCACAGAATGCGTTTGCAAACCGCTGAATCCACACGTGAGTTTAACTCTGTCAGTTGAATGCACACATTGACAACCATTCAGTTAGATATCTCCGTTTTGGTTTTAGAAGCAGATATTTCTCTGTACAGCCTATGGTCCCATTCACTCGGGAATATCCCAACGCAGCTCCTAGAAGAAACGTGTTTCTGACTCGCTGAATCTCAACATAGATTCAACTCCCTTAGGTGAACGAACGCACAGCAGAGCAGTTTTAAGGAAACGTTTCTGCTGACTTTTAGACGAAGTTTCCTGCGGTTTAGTATGTATGCCGGCATTGGGATGGAAATACCGGTATTGGGATTCTGTACAGAAAGGCTTTGCAAACCGCTGAATCCACACGTGAGTTTAACTCTGTCAGTTGAATGCACACATTGACAACCATTCAGTTAGATAGCTCCGTTTTGGTTTTAGAAGAAGATATTTCTCTGTACAGCCTATGGTCCCATTCACTCGGGAATATCCCAACACAGCTACTAGAAGACACGTGTTTCTGACTCGCTGAATCTCAACATAGATTCAACTCTCTGAGTTGAACGAATGCACAGCAGAGCAGTTTCACTGAAACATTTCTCCTGAGTTTTAGACGAAGTTTCCTGAGGTTTAGTACATATGCCGGCATTGGGATGGAAATACCGGGTTTGGGATTCTGCACAGAACCGGTTTGCAAACCGCTGAATGCACAGGTGAGTTTAACTCTGTCAGTTGAATGCACACATTGACAACCATTCAGTTAGATAGCTCCATTTTGGTTTTAGAAACAGGTATTTCTCTGTACAGCCTATGGTTCCATTCACTCGGCAATATCCCAACGCAGCTCCTAGAGGAAACGTGTTTCTGACTCGAGGAGTCTCAACATAGATTCAACTCTCTTAGGTGAACGAACTCACCCAGAGCAGTTTCAAGGAAACGTTTCTCCTGAGTTTTAGACGAAGTTTCCGGCGGTTTAGGACGTATGCCGGCATTGGGCTGGAAATACCGGTATGGGGATTCTGCACAGAAAGCATTTGCAAACCGCTGAATCCACACGTCAGTTTAATTCCGTCAGTTGAATGCACACATGGACAACCATTCAGTTAGATAGCTCCTTTTTGGTTTTAGGAGGAGATATTTCTCTGTACAGCCTATGGTCCCATTCACTCGGGAATATCCCAATGCAGCTCCTAGAAGAAACTTGTTTCTGACTCGCTGAATCTCAACATACATTCAACTGTCTTAGGTGAACGAACGCACAGCAGAGCAGTTTCAAGGAAACGTTTCTCCTGAGTTCCAGACGTTGTTTCCTACGGTTTACTACGTATGCTGGCATTGGGATGGAAATACCGGTTTTGGGATTCTGCACAGAAAGGGTTTGCAAACCGCTGAATCCACACGTGAATTTAACTCTGTCAGTTGAATGCACACATTGACAACCATTCTGTTAGACAGCTCCGTTTTGGTTTTAGAAGCAGATATTTCGCTGTACAGACTGTGGTCCCATTCACTCGGGAATATCCCAACGCAGCTCCTAGAAGAAACGTGTTTCTGACTCGCTGAATCTCAACATAGATTCAACTCTCTTAGGTGAACGAACGCACAGCAGAGCAGTGTCAAGGAAACGATTCTCTTGAGTTTTAGACCAAGTTTACTGCTGTTTAGTACGTATGCCGGCATTGGGATGGAAATACCGGTTTTGGGATTCTGCACAGAAACGGTTTGCAAACCGCTGAATGCACACGTGAGTTTAACTCTGTCAGTTGAATGCGCACATTGACAAGCATTCAGTTAGATAGCTCCGTTTTGGTTTTAGAAGCAGATATTTCTCTGTACAGCCTATGGTCCCATTCACTCGGGAATATCCCAACGCAGCTCCTAGAAGAAACGTGTTTCTGACTCGCTGAATCTCAACATAGATTCAACTCTCTTAGGTGAACGAAAACACAGCAGAGCAGTTTCAAGGAAACGTTTCTCCTGAGTTTTAGACGAAGTTTACTGCGGTTTAGTACGTATGCCAGCATTCGGCTGGAAATAGCGGTTTTGCGATTCTGCACAGAAAAGGTTTGCAAACCGCTGAATCCACACGTGAGTTTAACTCTGTCAGTTGAATGCACACATTGACAACCATTTTGTTAGACAGCTCTGTTTTGGTTTTAGAAGCAGATATTTCTCTGTACAGCCTATGGTCCCATTCACTCGGTAATATCCCAACGCAGCTCCTAGAAGAAAAGTGTTTCTGACTCGCTGAATCTCAACATAGATTCAACTCTCTTAGGTGAACGAACGCACAGCAGAGCAGTTTCAAGGAAACGTTTCTCCTGAGTTTTAGACGAAGTTTCCGGCGGTTTAGGACGTATGCCGGCATTGGGCTGGAAATACCGGTATGGGGATTCTGCACAGAAAGCATTTGCAAACCGCTGAATCCACACGTCAGTTTAACTCCGTCAGTTGAATGCACACATGGACAACCATTCAGTTAGATAGCTCCTTTTTGGTTTTAGGAGGAGATATTTCTCTGTACAGGCTATGGTCCCATTCACTCGGGAATATCCCAATGCAGCTCCTAGAAGAAACTTGTTTCTGACTCGCTGAATCTCAACATACATTCAACTGTCTTAGGTGAACGAACGCACAGCAGAGCAGTTTCAAGGAAACGTTTCTCCTGAGTTCCAGACGTTGTTTCCTACGGTTTACTACGTATGCCGGCATTGGGTTGGAAATACCGGTTTTGGGATTCTGCACAGAAAGGGTTTGCAAACCGCTGAATCCACACATGAGTTTAACTCTGTCAGTTGAATGCACACATTGACAACCATTCAGTTAGATAGCTCCGTTTTGGTTTTAGAAGCAGATATTTCTCTGTACAGCCTATGGTACCATTCACTCGGGAATATCCCAACGCAGCTCCTAGAAGAAACGTATTTCTGACACGCTGAATCTCAACATAGATTCAACTCTCTTAGGTGAACGAACACACAGCAGAGCAGTTTCAAGGAAACCTTTCTCCTGAGTTTTAGACGAAGTTTACTGTGGTTTAGTACGTATGCCGGCATTGGGATGGAAATAAAGGTTTTGGGATTCTGCACAGAAAGAGTTTGCAAACCGCTGAATCCACACGTGAGTTTAAATCTGTCAGTTGAATGCACACATTGACAACCATTCAGTTACATAGCTCCGTTTTGATTTTAGAAGCAGATATTTCTCTGTACAGCCTATGGTCCCATTCACTCGGGAATATCCCAACGCAGCTCCTAGAAGAGACGTGTTCCTGACTCGCTGAATCTCAACATAGATTCAACTCTCTTAGGTGAACGAACGCTCAGCAGAGCAGTTTTAAGGAAACGTTCCTCCTGAGTTTAAACGAAGTTTCCTACTGTTTAGTACGTATGCCGGCATTGTGCTGGAAATACCGGTTTTGGGATTCTGCACAGATAGGGTTTGCAAACTGCTGAATTCACACGTGAGTTTTTCTCTGTCAGTTGAATGCACACACTGACAACCTGCAATTAGATAGCTCCGTTTTGGTTTTAGAAGCAGATGTTTCTCTGTACAGCCTATGGTCTCATTCACTCGGGAATATCCCAACGCAGCTCCTAGAGGAAACATGTTTCTGACTCGCTGAATCTCAACATAGATTCAACTCTCTTAGGTGAACGAACGTACAGCGGAGCAATTTCAAGGAAATGCTTCTCCTGAGTTTTAGACGAAGTTTCCTGCGGTTTAGTATGTATGCCGGCATTGGGCTGGAAATACCGGTTTTGGGATTCTGCACAGAAAGGGTTTGCAAACCGCTGAATCCACACGTGAGTTTACCTCTGTCAGTTGAATGCACACATTGACAACCATTCAGTTAGATAGCTCCGTTTTGGTTTTAGAAGCAGATATTTCTCTGTACAGCCTATGGTCCCATTCACTCGGGAATATCCCAACGCAGCTCCTAGAAGAAACGTGTTTCTGACTCGCTGAATCTCAACATAGATTCAACTCTCTTAGGTGAACGAACGCACAGCAGAGCAATTTCAAGGAAACGATTCTCCTGAGTTTTAGACGAATTTTACTGCTGTTAAGTACGTATTCCGGCATTGGGATGGAAATACCGGTTTTGGGATTCTACACAGAAACGGTTTGCAAACTGCTGAATGCACACGTGAGTTTAACTCTGTCATTTCAATGCACACATTGACAACCATTCAGTTAGATAGCTCCGTTTTGGTTTTAGAAGCAGATATTTCGCTCTACAGCCTATGGTCCCACTCACTCGGGAATATCCCAACGCAGCTCCTAGAAGAAACGTGTTTCTGACTCGCTGAATCTCAACATAGATTCAACTCTCTTAGGTGAATGAACGCACAGCAGAGCAGTTTCAAGGAAACGATTCTCTTGAGTTTTAGACCAAGTTTACTGCTGTTTAGTACGTACGCCGGCATTGGGATGGAAATACCGGTTTTGGGATTCTGCACAGAAACGGTTTGCAAACCGCTGAATGCACACGTGAGTTTAACTCTGTCAGTTGAATGCACACATTGACAAGCATTCAGTTAGATAGCTCCGTTTTGGTTTTAGAAGCAGATATTTCTCTGTACTGCCTATGGTCCCAATCACTCGGGAATATCCCAACGCAGCTCCTAGAAGAAACGTGTTTCTGACTCGCTGAATCTCAACATAGATTCAACTCTCTTAGGTGAACGAACGCACAGCAGAGAAGTTTCAAGGAAACGTTTCTCCTGAGTTTTAGACAAAGTTTCCTGCGGTTTAGTACGTATGCCGGCATTGGGCTGGAAATACCGGTTTTGGGATTCTGCACAGAATGCGTTTGCAAACCGCTGAATCCACACGTGAGTTTAACTCTGTCAGTTGAATGCACACATTGACAACCATTCAGTTAGATATCTCCGTTTTGGTTTTAGAAGCAGATATTTCTCTGTACAGCCTATGGTCCCATTCACTCGGGAATATCCCAACGCAGCTCCTAGAAGAAACGTGTTTCTGACTCGCTGAATCTCAACATAGATTCAACTCCCTTAGGTGAACGAACGCACAGCAGAGCAGTTTTAAGGAAACGTTTCTGCTGACTTTTAGACGAAGTTTCCTGCGGTTTAGTATGTATGCCGGCATTGGGATGGAAATACCGGTATTGGGATTCTGTACAGAAAGGCTTTGCAAACCGCTGAATCCACACGTGAGTTTAACTCTGTCAGTTGAATGCACACATTGACAACCATTCAGTTAGATAGCTCCGTTTTGGTTTTAGAAGAAGATATTTCTCTGTACAGCCTATGGTCCCATTCACTCGGGAATATCCCAACACAGCTACTAGAAGACACGTGTTTCTGACTCGCTGAATCTCAACATAGATTCAACTCTCTGAGTTGAACGAATGCACAGCAGAGCAGTTTCACTGAAACATTTCTCCTGAGTTTTAGACGAAGTTTCCTGAGGTTTAGTACATATGCCGGCATTGGGATGGAAATACCGGGTTTGGGATTCTGCACAGAACCGGTTTGCAAACCGCTGAATGCACAGGTGAGTTTAACTCTGTCAGTTGAATGCACACATTGACAACCATTCAGTTAGATAGCTCCATTTTGGTTTTAGAAACAGGTATTTCTCTGTACAGCCTATGGTTCCATTCACTCGGCAATATCCCAACGCAGCTCCTAGAGGAAACGTGTTTCTGACTCGAGGAGTCTCAACATAGATTCAACTCTCTTAGGTGAACGAACTCACCCAGAGCAGTTTCAAGGAAACGTTTCTCCTGAGTTTTAGACGAAGTTTCCGGCGGTTTAGGACGTATGCCGGCATTGGGCTGGAAATACCGGTATGGGGATTCTGCACAGAAAGCATTTGCAAACCGCTGAATCCACACGTCAGTTTAATTCCGTCAGTTGAATGCACACATGGACAACCATTCAGTTAGATAGCTCCTTTTTGGTTTTAGGAGGAGATATTTCTCTGTACAGCCTATGGTCCCATTCACTCGGGAATATCCCAATGCAGCTCCTAGAAGAAACTTGTTTCTGACTCGCTGAATCTCAACATACATTCAACTGTCTTAGGTGAACGAACGCACAGCAGAGCAGTTTCAAGGAAACGTTTCTCCTGAGTTCCAGACGTTGTTTCCTACGGTTTACTACGTATGCTGGCATTGGGATGGAAATACCGGTTTTGGGATTCTGCACAGAAAGGGTTTGCAAACCGCTGAATCCACACATGAGTTTAACTCTGTCAGTTGAATGCACACATTGACAACCATTCAGTTAGATAGCTCCGTTTTGGTTTTAGAAGCAGATATTTCTCTGTACAGCCTATGGTACCATTCACTCGGGAATATCCCAACGCATCTCCTAGAAGAAAAGTATTTCTGACACGCTGAATCTCAACATAGATTCAACTCTCTTAGGTGAACGAACACACAGCAGAGCAGTTTCAAGGAAACGTTTCTCCTGAGTTTTAGACGAAGTTTACTGCGGTTTAGTACGTATGCCGGCATTGGGATGGAAATAAAGGTTTTGGGATTCTGCACAGAAAGAGTTTGCAAACCGCTGAATCCACACGTGAGTTTAACTCTGTCAGTTGAATGCACACATTGACAACCATTCAGTTAGATAGCTCCGTTTTGGTTTTAGAAGCAGATATTTCTCTGTACAGCCTGTGGTCCCATTCACTCGGGAATATCCCAACGCAGCTCCTAGAGGAAACGTGTTTCTGACTCGCTGAATTTCAACATAGATTCAACTCTCTTAGGTGAACGAACGCACAGCAGAGCAGTTTCAAGGAAACGAATCTCCTGTGTTTTAGAACAAGTTTACTGCTGTTTAGTACGTATGCCGGCATTGGGATGGAAATACCGGTTTTGGGATTCTGCACAGAAACGGTTTGCAAACCGCTGAATGCACACTTGAGTTTATCTCTGTCAGTTGAATGCGCACATTGACAACCATTCAGTTAGATCGCTCCGTTTTGGTTTTAGAAGCAGATATTTCTCTGTACAGCCTATGGTCCAATTCACTCGGGAATATCCCAACGCAGCTCCTAGAAGAAACGTGTTTCTGACTCAACATAGATTCAGCTCTCTTAGGTGAACGAACGCTCAGCAGAGCAGTTTCAAGGAAATGTTCCTCCTGAGTTTTAGACGAAGTTTCCTACTGTTTAGTACGTATGCCGGCATTGGGCTGGAAATACCGGTTTTGGGATTCTGCACAGATAGGGTTTGCAAACTGCTGAATTCACACGTGAGTTTACGTCTGTCAGTTGAATGCACACACTGACAACCATTCAGTTAGATAGCTCCGTTTTGGTTTTAGAAGCAGATCTTTCTCTGTACTGCCTATGGTCCCATTCACTCGGGAATATCCCAACGCAGCTCCTAGAAGAAACGTGTTTCTGACTCGTTGAATCTCAACATAGATTCAACTCTCTTAGGTGAACGAACGCACAGCAAAGCAGTTTCAAGGAAACGAATCTCCTGAGTTCTAGACCAAGTTTACTGCTGTTTAGTACGTATGCCGGCATTGGGATGGAAATACCGGTTTTGGGATTCTGCATAGAAACGGCTTGCAAACCGCTGAATGCACACTTCAGTTTATCTCTGTCGGTTGAATGCGCTTATTGACAACCATTCAGTTAGATCGCTCCGTTTTGGTTTTAGAAGCAGATATTTCTCTGTACAGCCTATGGTCCCATTCACTCGGGAATATCCCAACACAGCTCCTAGAAGAAACGTGTTTCTGACTCGCTGAATCTCAACATAGATTCAAACTCCCTTAGGTGAACGAACGCACAGCAGAGCAGTTTCAAGGAAACGTTTCTCCTGAGTTTTAGACGAAGTTTCCTGAAGTTTAATACGTATGCCGGCATTGGGATGGAAATACCGGTTTTGCGATTCTGCACAGAAAGGGTTTGCAAACCGCTGAATCCACACGTGAATTTAACTCTGTCAGTTGAATGCACACATTGACAACCATTCTGTTAGACAGCTCCGTTTTGGTTTTAGAAGCAGATATTTCGCTGTACAGACTGTGGTCCCATTCACTCGGGAATATCCCAACGCAGCTCCTAGAAGAAACGTGTTTCTGACTCGCTGAATCTCAACATAGATTCAACTCTCTTAGGTGAACGAACGCACAGCAGAGCAGTGTCAAGGAAACGATTCTCTTGAGTTTTAGACCAAGTTTACTGCTGTTTAGTACGTATGCCGGCATTGGGATGGAAATACCGGTTTTGGGATTCTGCACAGAAACGGTTTGCAAACCGCTGAATGCACACGTGAGTTTAACTCTGTCAGTTGAATGCGCACATTGACAAGCATTCAGTTAGATAGCTCCGTTTTGGTTTTAGAAGCAGATATTTCTCTGTACAGCCTATGGTCCCATTCACTCGGGAATATCCCAACGCAGCTCCTAGAAGAAAAGTGTTTCTGACTCGCTGAATCTCAACATAGATTCAACTCTCTTAGGTGAACGAACGCACAGCAGAGCAGTTTCAAGGAAACGTTTCTCCTGAGTTTTAGACGAAGTTTCCGGCGGTTTAGGACGTATGCCGGCATTGGGCTGGAAATACCGGTATGGGGATTCTGCACAGAAAGCATTTGCAAACCGCTGAATCCACACGTCAGTTTAACTCCGTCAGTTGAATGCACACATGGACAACCATTCAGTTAGATAGCTCCTTTTTGGTTTTAGGAGGAGATATTTCTCTGTAAAGCCTATGGTCCCATTCACTCGGGAATATCCCAATGCAGCTCCTAGAAGAAACTTGTTTCTGACTCGCTGAATCTCAACATACATTCAACTGTCTTAGGTGAACGAACGCACAGCAGAGCAGTTTCAAGGAAACGTTTCTCCTGAGTTCCAGACGTTGTTTCCTACGGTTTACTACGTATGCCGGCATTGGGTTGGAAATACCGGTATTGGGATTCTGCACAGAAAGGGTTTGCAAACCGCTGAATCCACACATGAGTTTAACTCTGTCAGTTGAATGCACACATTGACAACCATTCAGTTAGATAGCTCCGTTTTGGTTTTAGAAGCAGATATTTCTCTGTACAGCCTATGGTACCATTCACTCGGGAATATCCCAACGCAGCTCCTAGAAGAAACGTATTTCTGACACGCTGAATCTCAACATAGATTCAACTATCTTAGGTGAACGAACACACAGCAGAGCAGTTTCAAGGAAACGTTTCTCCTGAGTTTTAGACGAAGTTTACTGCGGTTTAGTACGTATGCCGGCATTGGGATGGAAATAAAGGTTTTGGGATTCTGCACAGAAAGGGTTTGCAAACCGCTGAATCCACACGTGAATTTAACTCTGTCAGTTGAATGCACACATTGACAACCATTCTGTTAGACAGCTCCGTTTTGGTTTTAGAAGCAGATATTTCGCTGTACAGACTGTGGTCCCATTCACTCGGGAATATCCCAACGCAGCTCCTAGAAGAAACGTGTTTCTGACTCGCTGAATCTCAACATAGATTCAACTCTCTTAGGTGAACGAACGCACAGCAGAGCAGTGTCAAGGAAACGATTCTCTTGAGTTTTAGACCAAGTTTACTGCTGTTTAGTACGTATGCCGGCATTGGGATGGAAATACCGGTTTTGGGATTCTGCACAGAAACGGTTTGCAAACCGCTGAATGCACACGTGAGTTTAACTCTGTCAGTTGAATGCGCACATTGACAACCTTCAGTTAGATAGCTCCGTTTTGGTTTTAGAAGCAGATGTTTCTCTGTACAGCCTATGGTCTCATTCACTCGGGAATATCCCAACGCAGCTCCTAGAAGAAACATGTTTCTGACTCGCTGAATCTCAACATAGATTCAACTCTCTTAGGTGAACGAACGTACAGCGGAGCAATTTCAAGGAAACGCTTCTCCTGAGTTTTAGACGAAGTTTCCTGCGGTTTAGTATGTATGCCGGCATTGGGCTGGAAATACCGGTTTTGGGATTCTGCACAGAAAGGGTTTGCAAACCGCTGAATCCACACGTGAGTTTACCTCTGTCAGTTGAATGCACACATTGACAACCATTCAGTTAGATAGCTCCGTTTTGGTTTTAGAAGCAGATATTTCTCTGTACAGCCTATGGTCCCATTCACTCGGGAATATCCCAACGCAGCTCCTAGAAGAAACGTGTTTCTGACTCGCTGAATCTCAACATAGATTCAACTCTCTTAGGTGAACGAACGCACAGCAGAGCAGTTTCAAGGAAACGTTTCTCCTGAGTTTTAGACGAAGTTTCCGGCGGTTTAGGACGTATGCCGGCATTGGGCTGGAAATACCGGTATGGGGATTCTGCACAGAAAGCATTTGCAAACCGCTGAATCCACACGTCAGTTTAACTCCGTCAGTTGAATGCACACATGGACAACCATTCAGTTAGATAGCTCCTTTTTGGTTTTAGGAGGAGATATTTCTCTGTACAGCCTATGGTCCCATTCACTCGGGAATATCCCAATGCAGCTCCTAGAAGAAACTTGTTTCTGACTCGCTGAATCTCAACATACATTCAAATGTCTTAGGTGAACGAACGCACAGCAGAGCAGTTTCAAGGAAACGTTTCTCCTGAGTTCCAGACGTTGTTTCCTACGGTTTACTACGTATGCCGGCATTGGGTTGGAAATACCGGTTTTGGGATTCTGCACAGAAAGGGTTTGCAAACCGCTGAATCCACACATGAGTTTAACTCTGTCAGTTGAATGCACACATTGACAACCATTCAGTTAGATAGCTCCGTTTTGGTTTTAGAAGCAGATATTTCTCTGTACAGCCTATGGTACCATTCACTCGGGAATATCCCAACGCAGCTCCTAGAAGAAACGTATTTCTGACACGCTGAATCTCAACATAGATTCAACTCTCTTAGGTGAACGAACACACAGCAGAGCAGTTTCAAGGAAACGTTTCTCCTGAGTTTTAGACGAAGTTTACTGCGGTTTAGTACGTATGCCGGCATTGGGATGGAAATAAAGGTTTTGGGATTCTGCACAGAAAGAGTTTGCAAACCGCTGAATCCACACGTGAGTTTAAATCTGTCAGTTGAATGCACACATTGACAACCATTCAGTTACATAGCTCCGTTTTGATTTTAGAAGCAGATATTTCTCTGTACAGCCTATGGTCCCATTCACTCGGGAATATCCCAACGCAGCTCCTAGAAGAGACGTGTTCCTGACTCGCTGAATCTCAACATAGATTCAACTCTCTTAGGTGAACGAACGCTCAGCAGAGCAGTTTTAAGGAAACGTTCCTCCTGAGTTTAAACGAAGTTTCCTACTGTTTAGTACGTATGCCGGCATTGGGCTGGAAATACCGGTTTTGGGATTCTGCACAGATAGGGTTTGCAAACTGCTGAATTCACACGTGAGTTTTTCTCTGTCAGTTGAATGCACACACTGACAACCTTCAGTTAGATAGCTCCGTTTTGGTTTTAGAAGCAGATGTTTCTCTGTACAGCGTATGGTCTCATTCACTCGGGAATATCCCAACGCAGCTCCTAGAAGAAACATGTTTCTGACTCGCTGAATCTCAACATAGATTCAACTCTCTTAGGTGAACGAACGTACAGCGGAGCAATTTCAAGGAAACGCTTCTCCTGAGTTTTAGACGAAGTTTCCTGCGGTTTAGTATGTATGCCGGCATTGGGCTGGAAATACCGGTTTTGGGATTCTGCACAGAAATGGTTTGCAAACCGCTGAATCCACACGTGAGTTTACCTCTGTCAGTTGAATGCACACATTGACAACCATTCAGTTAGATAGCTCCGTTTTGGTTTTAGAAGCAGATATTTCTCTGTACAGCCTATGGTACCATTCACTCGGGAATATCCCAACGCAGCTCCAAAAGAAACGTGTTTCTGACTCGCTGAATCTCAACATAGATTCAACTCTCTTAGGTGAACGAACGCACAGCAGAGCAGTTTCAAGGAAACGTTTCTCCTGAGTTTTAGACGAAGTTTCCTGAGGTTTAGTACGTACGCCGGCATTGGGATGGTAATACCGGTTTTGCGATTCTGCACAGAAAGTGTTTGCAAACCGCTGAATCCACACGTGAGTTTTACTCAGTCAGTTGAATGCACACATTGACAACCATTCAGTTAGATAGCTCCGTTTTGGTTTTAGAAGCAGATATTTCTCTCTACAGCCTATGGTCCCATTTACTCGGGAATATCCCAACGCAGCTCCTAGAAGGAACGTGTTTCTGACTCGCTGAATCTCAACATAGTTTCAACTCTCTTAGGTGAACGAACGCACAGCAGAGCAGTTTCAAGGAAACGTTTTTCCTGAGTTTTAGACGAAGTTTCCGGCGGTTTAGTACGTATGCCGGCATTGGCCTGGAAATACCGGTATTGGTATTCTGCACAGAAAGGGTTTGCAAACCGCTGAATCCACACGTCAGTTTAACTCTGTCAGTTGAATGCACACATTGACAACCATTCAGTTAGATAGCTCCGTTTTGGTTTTAGAAGCAGATATTTCTCTGTACAGCCTATGGTCCCATTCACTCGGGAATATCCCAACACAGCTCCTAGAAGAAACGTGTTTCTGACTCGCTGAATCTCAACATGGATTCAACTCTCTTAGATGAACGAACTCACAGCAGAGCAGTTTCAAGGAAACGTTTCTCCTGAGTTTTAGACGAAGTTTCCTGCGGTTTAGTACGTATGCCGGCATTGGGCTGGAAATACCGGTTTTGGGATTCTGCAAAGAAAGGGTTTGCCAACCGCTGAATCCACACGTGAGTTTAACTCTGTCACTTGAATGCACACATTGACAACCATTCAGTTAGATAGCTCCGTTTTGGTTTTAGAAGCAGATATTTATCTGTACAGCCTATGGTCCCATTCACTCGGGAATATCCCAACGCAGCTCCTAGAAGAAACGTGTTTCTGACTCGCTGAATCTCAACATAGATTCAACTCTCTTATGTGAACGAACGCACAGCAGAGCAGTTTCAAGGAAACGTTTCTCCTGAGTTTTAGACGAAGTTTCCGGCGGTTTAGGACGTATGCCGGCATTGGGCTGGAAATACCGGTATGGGGATTCTGCACAGAAAGCATTTGCAAACCGCTGAAACCACACGTCAGTTTAACTCCGTCAGTTGAATGCACACATGGACAACCATTCAGTTAGATAGCTCCTTTTTGGTTTTAGGAGGAGATATTTCTCTGTACAGCCTATGGTCCCATTCACTCGGGAATATCCCAATGCAGCTCCTAGAAGAAACTTGTTTCTGACTCGCTGAATCTCAACATACATTCAACTGTCTTAGGTGAACGAACGCACAGCAGAGCAGTTTCAAGGAAACGTTTCTCCTGAGTTCCAGACGTTGTTTCCTACGGTTTACTACGTATGCCGGCATTGGGTTGGAAATACCGGTTTTGGGATTCTGCACAGAAAGGGTTTGCAAACCGCTGAATCCACACATGAGTTTAACTCTGTCAGTTGAATGCACACATTGACAACCATTCAGTTAGATAGCTCCGTTTTGGTTTTAGAAGCAGATATTTCTCTGTACAGCCTATGGTCCCATTCACTCGGGAATATCCCAACGCAGCTCCTAGAAGAAACGTATTTCTGACACGCTGAATCTCAACATAGATTCAACTATCTTAGGTGAACGAACACACAGCAGAGCAGTTTCAAGGAAACGTTTCTCCTGAGTTTTAGACGAAGTTTACTGCGGTTTAGTACGTATGCCGGCATTGGGATGGAAATAAAGGTTTTGGGATTCTGCACAGAAAGGGTTTGCAAACCGCTGAATCCACACGTGAATTTAACTCTGTCAGTTGAATGCACACATTGACAACCATTCTGTTAGACAGCTCCGTTTTGGTTTTAGAAGCAGATATTTCGCTGTACAGACTGTGGTCCCATTCACTCGGGAATATCCCAACGCAGCTCCTAGAAGAAACGTGTTTCTGACTCGCTGAAACTCAACATAGATTCAACTCTCTTAGGTGAACGAACGCACAGCAGAGCAGTGTCAAGGAAACGATTCTCTTGAGTTTTAGACCAAGTTTACTGCTGTTTAGTACGTATGCCGGCATTGGGATGGAAATACCGGTTTTGGGATTCTGCACAGAAACGGTTTGCAAACCGCTGAATGCACACGTGAGTTTAACTCTGTCAGTTGAATCCGCACATTGACAACCTTCAGTTAGATAGCTCCGTTTTGGTTTTAGAAGCAGATGTTTCTCTGTACAGCCTATGGTCTCATTCACTCGGGAATATCCCAACGCAGCTCCTAGAAGAAACGTGTTTCTGACTCGCTGAATCTCAACATAGATTCAACTCTCTTAGGTGAACGAACGCACAGCAGAGCAGTTTCAAGGAAACGTTTCTCCTGAGTTTTAGACGAAGTTTCCGGCGGTTTAGGACGTATGCCGGCATTGGGCTGGAAATACCGGTATGGGGATTCTGCACAGAAAGCATTTGCAAACCGCTGAATCCACACGTCAGTTTAACTCCGTCAGTTGAATGCACACATGGACAACCATTCAGTTAGATAGCTCCTTTTTGGTTTTAGGAGGAGATATTTCTCTGTACAGCCTATGGTCCCATTCACTCGGGAATATCCCAATGCAGCTCCTAGAAGAAACTTGTTTCTGACTCGCTGAATCTCAACAGACATTCAAATGTCTTAGGTGAACGAACGCACAGCAGAGCAGTTTCAAGGAAACGTTTCTCCTGAGTTCCAGACGTTGTTTCCTACGGTTTACTACGTATGCCGGCATTGGGTTGGAAATACCGGTTTTGGGATTCTGCACAGAAAGGGTTTGCAAACCGCTGAATCCACACATGAGTTTAACTCTGTCAGTTGAATGCACACATTGACAACCATTCAGTTAGATAGCTCCGTTTTGGTTTTAGAAGCAGATATTTCTCTGTACAGCCTATGGTACCATTCACTCGGGAATATCCCAACGCAGCTCCTAGAAGAAACGTATTTCTGACACGCTGAATCTCAACATAGATTCAACTCTCTTAGGTGAACGAACACACAGCAGAGCAGTTTCAAGGAAACGTTTCTCCTGAGTTTTAGACGAAGTTTACTGCGGTTTAGTACGTATGCCAGCATTCGGCTGGAAATACCGGTTTTGCGATTCTGCACAGAAAAGGTTTGCAAACCGCTGAATCCACACGTGAGTTTAACTCTGTCAGTTGAATGCACACATTGACAACCATTTTGTTAGACAGCTCTGTTTTGGTTTTAGAAGCAGATATTTCTCTGTACAGCCTATGGTCCCATTCACTCGGGAATATCCCAACGCAGCTCCTAGAAGAAAAGTGTTTCTGACTCGCTGAATCTCAACATAGATTCAACTCTCTTAGGTGAACGAACGCACAGCAGAGCAGTTTCAAGGAAACGTTTCTCCTGAGTTTTAGACGAAGTTTCCGGCGGTTTAGGACGTATGCCGGCATTGGGCTGGAAATACCGGTATGGGGATTCTGCACAGAAAGCATTTGCAAACCGCTGAATCCACACGTCAGTTTAACTCCGTCAGTTGAATGCACACATGGACAACCATTCAGTTAGATAGCTCCTTTTTGGTTTTAGGAGGAGATATTTCTCTGTACAGCCTATGGTCCCATTCACTCGGGAATATCCCAATGCAGCTCCTAGAAGAAACTTGTTTCTGACTCGCTGAATCTCAACATACATTCAACTGTCTTAGGTGAACGAACGCACAGCAGAGCAGTTTCAAGGAAACGTTTCTCCTGAGTTCCAGACGTTGTTTCCTACGGTTTACTACGTATGCCGGCATTGGGTTGGAAATACCGGTATTGGGATTCTGCACAGAAAGGGTTTGCAAACCGCTGAATCCACACATGAGTTTAACTCTGTCAGTTGAATGCACACATTGACAACCATTCAGTTAGATAGCTCCGTTTTGGTTTTAGAAGCAGATATTTCTCTGTACAGCCTATGGTACCATTCACTCGGGAATATCCCAACGCAGCTCCTAGAAGAAACGTATTTCTGACACGCTGAATCTCAACATAGATTCAACTCTCTTAGGTGAACGAACACACAGCAGAGCAGTTTCAAGGAAACGTTTCTCCTGAGTTTTAGACGAAGTTTACTGCGGTTTAGTACGTATGCCGGCATTGGGATGGAAATAAAGGTTTTGGGATTCTGCACAGAAAGGGTTTGCAAACCGCTGAATCCACACGTGAATTTAACTCTGTCAGTTGAATGCACACATTGACAACCATTCTGTTAGACAGCTCCGTTTTGGTTTTAGAAGCAGATATTTCGCTGTACAGACTGTGGTCCCATTCACTCGGGAATATCCCAACGCAGCTCCTAGAAGAAACGTGTTTCTGACTCGCTGAATCTCAACATAGATTCAACTCTCTTAGGTGAACGAACGCACAGCAGAGCAGTGTCAAGGAAACGATTCTCTTGAGTTTTAGACCAAGTTTACTGCTGTTTAGTACGTATGCCGGCATTGGGATGGAAATACCGGTTTTGGGATTCTGCACAGAAACGGTTTGCAAACCGCTGAATGCACACGTGAGTTTAACTCTGTCAGTTGAATGCGCACATTGACAACCTTCAGTTAGATAGCTCCGTTTTGGTTTTAGAAGCAGATGTTTCTCTGTACAGCCTATGGTCTCATTCTCTCGGGAATATCCCATCGCAGCTCCTAGAAGAAACATGTTTCTGACTCGCTGAATCTCAACATAGATTCAACTCTCTTAGGTGAACGAACGTACAGCGGAGCAATTTCAAGGAAACGCTTCTCCTGAGTTTTAGACGAAGTTTCCTGCGGTTTAGTATGTATGCCGGCATTGGGCTGGAAATACCGGTTTTGGGATTCTGCACAGAAAGGGTTTGCAAACCGCTGAATCCACACGTGAGTTTACCTCTGTCAGTTGAATGCACACATTGACAACCATTCAGTTAGATAGCTCCGTTTTGGTTTTAGAAGCAGATATTTCTCTGTACAGCCTATGGTCCCATTCACTCGGGAATATCCCAACGCAGCTCCTAGAAGAAACGTGTTTCTGACTCGCTGAATCTCAACATAGATTCAACTCTCTTAGGTGAACGAACGCACAGCAGAGCAGTTTCAAGGAAACGTTTCTCCTGAGTTTTAGACGAAGTTTCCGGCGGTTTAGGACGTATGCCGGCATTGGGCTGGAAATACCGGTATGGGGATTCTGCACAGAAAGCATTTGCAAACCGCTGAATCCACACGTCAGTTTAACTCCGTCAGTTGAATGCACACATGGACAACCATTCAGTTAGATAGCTCCTTTTTGGTTTTAGGAGGAGATATTTCTCTGTACAGCCTATGGTCCCATTCACTCGGGAATATCCCAATGCAGCTCCTAGAAGAAACTTGTTTCTGACTCGCTGAATCTCAACATACATTCAAATGTCTTAGGTGAACGAACGCACAGCAGAGCAGTTTCAAGGAAACGTTTCTCCTGAGTTCCAGACGTTGTTTCCTACGGTTTACTACGTATGCCGGCATTGGGTTGGAAATACCGGTTTTGGGATTCTGCACAGAAAGGGTTTGCAAACCGCTGAATCCACACATGAGTTTAACTCTGTCAGTTGAATGCACACATTGACAACCATTCAGTTAGATAGCTCCGTTTTGGTTTTAGAAGCAGATATTTCTCTGTACAGCCTATGGTACCATTCACTCGGGAATATCCCAACGCAGCTCCTAGAAGAAACGTATTTCTGACACGCTGAATCTCAACATAGATTCAACTCTCTTAGGTGAACGAACACACAGCAGAGCAGTTTCAAGGAAACGTTTCTCCTGAGTTTTAGACGAAGTTTACTGCGGTTTAGTACGTATGCCGGCATTGGGATGGAAATAAAGGTTTTGGGATTCTGCACAGAAAGAGTTTGCAAACCGCTGAATCCACACGTGAGTTTAAATCTGTCAGTTGAATGCACACATTGACAACCATTCAGTTACATAGCTCCGTTTTGATTTTAGAAGCAGATATTTCTCTGTACAGCCTATGGTCCCATTCACTCGGGAATATCCCAACGCAGCTCCTAGAAGAGACGTGTTCCTGACTCGCTGAATCTCAACATAGATTCAACTCTCTTAGGTGAACGAACGCTCAGCAGAGCAGTTTTAAGGAAACGTTCCTCCTGAGTTTAAACGAAGTTTCCTACTGTTTAGTACGTATGCCGGCATTGGGCTGGAAATACCGGTTTTGGGATTCTGCACAGATAGGGTTTGCAAACTGCTGAATTCACACGTGAGTTTTTCTCTGTCAGTTGAATGCACACACTGACAACCTTCAGTTAGATAGCTCCGTTTTGGTTTTAGAAGCAGATGTTTCTCTGTACAGCCTATGGTCTCATTCACTCGGGAATATCCCAACGCAGCTCCTAGAAGAAACATGTTTCTGACTCGCTGAATCTCAACATAGATTCAACTCTCTTAGGTGAACGAACGTACAGCGGAGCAATTTCAAGGAAACGCTTCTCCTGAGTTTTAGACGAAGTTTCCTGCGGTTTAGTATGTATGCCGGCATTGGGCTGGAAATACCGGTTTTGGGATTCTGCACAGAAATGGTTTGCAAACCGCTGAATCCACACGTGAGTTTACCTCTGTCAGTTGAATGCACACATTGACAACCATTCAGTTAGATAGCTCCGTTTTGGTTTTAGAAGCAGATATTTCTCTGTACAGCCTATGGTCCCATTCACTCGGGAATATCCCAACGCAGCTCCAAAAGAAACGTGTTTCTGACTCGCTGAATCTCAACATAGATTCAACTCTCTTAGGTGAACGAACGCACAGCAGAGCAGTTTCAAGGAAACGTTTCTCCTGAGTTTTAGACGAAGTTTCCTGAGGTTTAGTACGTACGCCGGCATTGGGATGGTAATACCGGTTTTGCGATTCTGCACAGAAAGTGTTTGCAAACCGCTGAATCCACACGTGAGTTTTACTCAGTCAGTTGAATGCACACATTGACAACCATTCAGTTAGATAGCTCCGTTTTGGTTTTAGAAGCAGATATTTCTCTCTACAGCCTATGGTCCCATTTACTCGGGAATATCCCAACGCAGCTCCTAGAAGGAACGTGTTTCTGACTCGCTGAATCTCAACATAGTTTCAACTCTCTTAGGTGAACGAACGCACAGCAGAGCAGTTTCAAGGAAACGTTTTTCCTGAGTTTTAGACGAAGTTTCCGGCGGTTTAGTACGTATGCCGGCATTGGCCTGGAAATACCGGTATTGGTATTCTGCACAGAAAGGGTTTGCAAACCGCTGAATCCACACGTCAGTTTAACTCTGTCAGTTGAATGCACACATTGACAACCATTCAGTTAGATAGCTCCGTTTTGGTTTTAGAAGCAGATATTTCTCTGTACAGCCTATGGTCCCATTCACTCGGGAATATCCCAACACAGCTCCTAGAAGAAACGTGTTTCTGACTCGCTGAATCTCAACATGGATTCAACTCTCTTAGATGAACGAACTCACAGCAGAGCAGTTTCAAGGAAACGTTTCTCCTGAGTTTTAGACGAAGTTTCCTGCGGTTTAGTACGTATGCCGGCATTGGGCTGGAAATACCGGTTTTGGGATTCTGCAAAGAAAGGGTTTGCCAACCGCTGAATCCACACGTGAGTTTAACTCTGTCACTTGAATGCACACATTGACAACCATTCAGTTAGATAGCTCCGTTTTGGTTTTAGAAGCAGATATTTATCTGTACAGCCTATGGTCCCATTCACTCGGGAATATCCCAACGCAGCTCCTAGAAGAAACGTGTTTCTGACTCGCTGAATCTCAACATAGATTCAACTCTCTTATGTGAACGAACGCACAGCAGAGCAGTTTCAAGGAAACGTTTCTCCTGAGTTTTAGACGAAGTTTCCGGCGGTTTAGGACGTATGCCGGCATTGGCCTGGAAATACCGGTATGGGGATTCTTCACAGAAAGCATTTGCAAACCGCTGAAACCACACGTCAGTTTAACTCCGTCAGTTGAATGCACACATGGACAACCATTCAGTTAGATAGCTCCTTTTTGGTTTTAGGAGGAGATATTTCTCTGTACAGCCTATGGTCCCATTCACTCCGGAATATCCCAATGCAGCTCCTAGAAGAAACTTGTTTCTGACTCGCTGAATCTCAACATACATTCAACTGTCTTAGGTGAACGAACGCACAGCAGAGCAGTTTCAAGGAAACGTTTCTCCTGAGTTCCAGACGTTGTTTCCTACGGTTTACTACGTATGCCGGCATTGGGTTGGAAATACCGGTTTTGGGATTCTGCACAGAAAGGGTTTGCAAACCGCTGAATCCACACATGAGTTTAACTCTGTCAGTTGAATGCACACATTGACAACCATTCAGTTAGATAGCTCCGTTTTGGTTTTAGAAGCAGATATTTCTCTGTACAGCCTATGGTCCCATTCACTCGGGAATATCCCAACGCAGCTCCTAGAAGAAACGTATTTCTGACACGCTGAATCTCAACATAGATTCAACTATCTTAGGTGAACGAACACACAGCAGAGCAGTTTCAAGGAAACGTTTCTCCTGAGTTTTAGACGAAGTTTACTGCGGTTTAGTACGTATGCCGGCATTGGGATGGAAATAAAGGTTTTGGGATTCTGCACAGAAAGGGTTTGCAAACCGCTGAATCCACACGTGAATTTAACTCTGTCAGTTGAATGCACACATTGACAACCATTCTGTTAGACAGCTCCGTTTTGGTTTTAGAAGCAGATATTTCGCTGTACAGACTGTGGTCCCATTCACTCGGGAATATCCCAACGCAGCTCCTAGAAGAAACGTGTTTCTGACTCGCTGAAACTCAACATAGATTCAACTCTCTTAGGTGAACGAACGCACAGCAGAGCAGTGTCAAGGAAACGATTCTCTTGAGTTTTAGACCAAGTTTACTGCTGTTTAGTACGTATGCCGGCATTGGGATGGAAATACCGGTTTTGGGATTCTGCACAGAAACGGTTTGCAAACCGCTGAATGCACACGTGAGTTTAACTCTGTCAGTTGAATGCGCACATTGACAACCTTCAGTTAGATAGCTCCGTTTTGGTTTTAGAAGCAGATGTTTCTCTGTACAGCCTATGGTCTCATTCACTCGGGAATATCCCAACGCAGCTCCTAGAAGAAACGTGTTTCTGACTCGCTGAATCTCAACATAGATTCAACTCTCTTAGGTGAACGAACGCACAGCAGAGCAGTTTCAAGGAAACGTTTCTCCTGAGTTTTAGACGAAGTTTCCGGCGGTTTAGGACGTATGCCGGCATTGGGCTGGAAATACCGGTATGGGGATTCTGCACAGAAAGCATTTGCAAACCGCTGAATCCACACGTCAGTTTAACTCCGTCAGTTGAATGCACACATGGACAACCATTCAGTTAGATAGCTCCTTTTTGGTTTTAGGAGGAGATATTTCTCTGTACAGCCTATGGTCCCATTCACTCGGGAATATCCCAATGCAGCTCCTAGAAGAAACTTGTTTCTGACTCGCTGAATCTCAACAGACATTCAAATGTCTTAGGTGAACGAACGCACAGCAGAGCAGTTTCAAGGAAACGTTTCTCCTGAGTTCCAGACGTTGTTTCCTACGGTTTACTACGTATGCCGGCATTGGGTTGGAAATACCGGTTTTGGGATTCTGCACAGAAAGGGTTTGCAAACCGCTGAATCCACACATGAGTTTAACTCTGTCAGTTGAATGCACACATTGACAACCATTCAGTTAGATAGCTCCGTTTTGGTTTTAGAAGCAGATATTTCTCTGTACAGCCTATGGTACCATTCACTCGGGAATATCCCAACGCAGCTCCTAGAAGAAACGTATTTCTGACACGCTGAATCTCAACATAGATTCAACTCTCTTAGGTGAACGAACACACAGCAGAGCAGTTTCAAGGAAACGTTTCTCCTGAGTTTTAGACGAAGTTTACTGCGGTTTAGTACGTATGCCGGCATTGGGATGGAAATAAAGGTTTTGGGATTCTGCACAGAAAGAGTTTGCAAACCGCTGAATCCACACGTGAGTTTAAATCTGTCAGTTGAATGCACACATTGACAACCATTCAGTTACATAGCTCCGTTTTGATTTTAGAAGCAGATATTTCTCTGTACAGCCTATGGTCCCATTCACTCGGGAATATCCCAACGCAGCTCCTAGAAGAGACGTGTTCCTGACTCGCTGAATCTCAACATAGATTCAACTCTCTTAGGTGAACGAACGCTCAGCAGAGCAGTTTTAAGGAAACGTTCCTCCTGAGTTTAAACGAAGTTTCCTACTGTTTAGTACGTATGCCGGCATTGGGCTGGAAATACCGGTTTTGGGATTCTGCACAGATAGGGTTTGCAAACTGCTGAATTCACACGTGAGTTTTTCTCTGTCAGTTGAATGCACACACTGACAACCTTCAGTTAGATAGCTCCGTTTTGGTTTTAGAAGCAGATGTTTCTCTGTACAGCCTATGGTCTCATTCACTCGGGAATATCCCAACGCAGCTCCTAGAAGAAACATGTTTCTGACTCGCTGAATCTCAACATAGATTCAACTCTCTTAGGTGAACGAACGTACAGCGGAGCAATTTCAAGGAAACGCTTCTCCTGAGTTTTAGACGAAGTTTCCTGCGGTTTAGTATGTATGCCGGCATTGGGCTGGAAATACCGGTTTTGGGATTCTGCACAGAAATGGTTTGCAAACCGCTGAATCCACACGTGAGTTTACCTCTGTCAGTTGAATGCACACATTGACAACCATTCAGTTAGATAGCTCCGTTTTGGTTTTAGAAGCAGATATTTCTCTGTACAGCCTATTGTCCCATTCACTCGGGAATATCCCAACGCAGCTCCAAAAGAAACGTGTTTCTGACTCGCTGAATCTCAACATAGATTCAACTCTCTTAGGTGAACGAACGCACAGCAGAGCAGTTTCAAGGAAACGTTTCTCCTGAGTTTTAGACGAAGTTTCCTGCGGTTTAGTACGTATGCCGGCATTGGGCTGGAAATACCGGTTTTGGGATTCTGCAAAGAATGGGTTTGCCAACCGCTGAATCCACACGTGAGTTTAACTCTGTCACTTGAATGCACACATTGACAACCATTCAGTTAGATAGCTCCGTTTTGGTTTTAGAAGCAGATATTTATCTGTACAGCCTATGGTCCCATTCACTCGGGAATATCCCAACGCAGCTCCTAGAAGAAACGTGTTTCTGACTCGCTGAATCTCAACATAGATTCAACTCTCTTATGTGAACGAACGCACAGCAGAGCAGTTTCAAGGAAACGTTTCTCCTGAGTTTTAGACGAAGTTTCCTGAGGTTTAGTACGATTGCCGGCATTGGGATGGAAATACCGGTTTTGCGATTCTGCACAGAAAGGGTTTGCAAACCGCTGAATCCACACATGAGTTTAACTCTGTCAGTTGAATGCACACATTGACAACCATTTTGTTAGACAGCTCCGTTTTGGTTTTAGAAGCAGATATTTCACTGTACAGCCTCTGGTCCCATTCACTTGGGAATATCCCAACGCAGCTCCTAGAAGAAACGTGTTTCTGACTCGCTGAATCTCAACATAGATTCAACTCTCTTAGGTGAACGAACGCACAGCAGAGCAGTTTCAAGGAAACGTTTCTCCTGAGTTTTAGACGAAGTTTCCTGAGGTTTAGTACGTATGCCGGCATTGGGATGGAAATACCGGTTTTGCGATTCTGCACAGAAAGTGTTTGCAAACCGCTGAATACACACGTGAGTTTTACTCTGTCAGTTGAATGCACACCTTGACAACCATTCAGTTAGATAGCTCCGTTTTGGTTTTAGAAGCAGATATTTCTCTGTACAGCCTATGGTCCCATTCACTCGAGAATATCCCAACGCAGCTCCTAGAAGAAACGTGTTTCTGACTCGCTGAATCTCAACATAGTTTCAACTCTCTTAGGTGAACGAACGCACAGCAGAGCAGTTTCAAGGAAACGTTTTTCCTGAGTTTTAGACGAAGTTTCCGGCGGTTTAGTACGTATGCCGGCATTGGCCTGGAAATACCGGTATTGGGATTCTGCACAGAAAGCGTTTGCAAACCGCTGAATCCACACGTCAGTTTAACTCGGTCAGTTGAATGCACACATTGACAACCATTCAGTTAGACAGCTCCGTTTTGATTTTAGAAGCAGATATTTCTCTGTACAGCCTATGGATCCATTCACTCGGGAATATCCCAACACAGCTCCTAGAAGAAACGTGTTTCTGACTCGCTGAATCTCAACATAGATTCAACTCTCTTAGGTGAACGAACGCACAGCAGAGCAGTTTCAAGGAAACGTTTCTCCTGAGTTTTAGACGAAGTTTCCTGCGGTTTAGTACGTATGCCGGCATTGGGCTGGAAATACCGATTTTGGGATTCTGCACAGAAAGGCTTTGCAAACCGCTGAATCCACACGTGAGTTTAACTCTGTCAGTTGAATGCACACATTGACAACCATTCAGTTAGTTAGCTCCGTTTCGGTTTTAGAAGCAGATATTTCTCTGTACAGCCTATGGTCCCATTCACTCGGGAATATCCCAACGCAGCTCCAAAAGAAACGTGTTTCTGACTCGCTGAATCTCAACATAGATTCAACTCTCTTAGGTGAACGAACGCACAGCAGAGCAGTTTCAAGGAAACGTTTCTCCTGAGTTTTAGACGAAGTTTCCTGAGGTTTAGTACGTACGCCGGCATTGGGATGGTAATACCGGTTTTGCGATTCTGCACAGAAAGTGTTTGCAAACCGCTGAATCCACACGTGAGTTTTACTCAGTCAGTTGAATGCACACATTGACAACCATTCAGTTAGATAGCTCCGTTTTGGTTTTAGAAGCAGATATTTCTCTCTACAGCCTATGGTCCCATTTACTCGGGAATATCCCAACGCAGCTCCTAGAAGAAACGTGTTTCTGACTCGCTGAATCTCAACATAGTTTCAACTCTCTTAGGTGAACGAACGCACAGCAGAGCAGTTTCAAGGAAACGTTTTTCCTGAGTTTTAGACGAAGTTTCCGGCGGTTTAGTACGTATGCCGGCATTGGCCTGGAAATACCGGTATTGGTATTCTGCACAGAAAGGGTTTGCAAACCGCTGAATCCACACGTCAGTTTAACTCTGTCAGTTGAATGCACACATTGACAACCATTCAGTTAGATAGCTCCGTTTTGGTTTTAGAAGCAGATATTTCTCTGTACAGCCTATGGTCCCATTCACTCGGGAATATCCCAACACAGCTCCTAGAAGAAACGTGTTTCTGACTCGCTGAATCTCAACATGGATTCAACTCTCTTAGATGAACGAACTCACAGCAGAGCAGTTTCAAGGAAACGTTTCTCCTGAGTTTTAGACGAAGTTTCCTGCGGTTTAGTACGTATGCCGGCATTGGGCTGGAAATACCGGTTTTGGGATTCTGCAAAGAATGGGTTTGCCAACCGCTGAATCCACACGTGAGTTTAACTCTGTCACTTGAATGCACACATTGACAACCATTCAGTTAGATAGCTCCGTTTTGGTTTTAGAAGCAGATATTTATCTGTACAGCCTATGGTCCCATTCACTCGGGAATATCCCAACGCAGCTCCTAGAAGAAACGTGTTTCTGACTCGCTGAATCTCAACATAGATTCAACTCTCTTATGTGAACGAACGCACAGCAGAGCAGTTTCAAGGAAACGTTTCTCCTGAGTTTTAGACGAAGTTTCCTGAGGTTTAGTACGATTGCCGGCATTGGGATGGAAATACCGGTTTTGCGATTCTGCACAGAAAGGGTTTGCAAACCGCTGAATCCACACATGAGTTTATCTCTGTCAGTTGAATGCACACATTGACAACCATTTTGTTAGACAGCTCCGTTTTGGTTTTAGAAGCAGATATTTCACTGTACAGCCTCTGGTCCCATTCACTTGGGAATATCCCAACGCAGCTCCTAGAAGAAACGTGTTTCTGACTCGCTGAATCTCAACATAGATTCAACTCTCTTAGGTGAACGAACGCACAGCAGAGCAGTTTCAAGGAAACGTTTCTCCTGAGTTTTAGACGAAGTTTCCTGAGGTTTAGTACGTATGCCGGCATTGGGATGGAAATACCGGTTTTGCGATTCTGCACAGAAAGTGTTTGCAAACCGCTGAATACACACGTGAGTTTTACTCTGTCAGTTGAATGCACACCTTGACAACCATTCAGTTAGATAGCTCCGTTTTGGTTTTAGAAGCAGATATTTCTCTGTACAGCCTATGGTCCCATTCACTCGAGAATATCCCAACGCAGCTCCTAGAAGAAACGTGTTTCTGACTCGCTGAATCTCAACATAGTTTCAACTCTCTTAGGTGAACGAACGCACAGCAGAGCAGTTTCAAGGAAACGTTTTTCCTGAGTTTTAGACGAAGTTTCCGGCGGTTTAGTACGTATGCCGGCATTGGCCTGGAAATACCGGTATTGGGATTCTGCACAGAAAGCGTTTGCAAACCGCTGAATCCACACGTCAGTTTAACTCGGTCAGTTGAATGCACACATTGACAACCATTCAGTTAGACAGCTCCGTTTTGATTTTAGAAGCAGATATTTCTCTGTACAGCCTATGGATCCATTCACTCGGGAATATCCCAACACAGCTCCTAGAAGAAACGTGTTTCTGACTCGCTGAATCTCAACATAGATTCAACTCTCTTAGGTGAACGAACGCACAGCAGAGCAGTTTCAAGGAAACGTTTCTCCTGAGTTTTAGACGAAGTTTCCTGCGGTTTAGTACGTATGCCGGCATTGGGCTGGAAATACCGATTTTGGGATTCTGCACAGAAAGGCTTTGCAAACCGCTGAATCCACACGTGAGTTTAACTCTGTCAGTTGAATGCACACATTGACAACCATTCAGTTAGTTAGCTCCGTTTCGGTTTTAGAAGCAGATATTTCTCTGTACAGCCTATGGTCCCATTCACTCGGGAATATCCCAACGCAGCTCCAAAAGAAACGTGTTTCTGACTCGCTGAATCTCAACATAGATTCAACTCTCTTAGGTGAACGAACGCACAGCAGAGCAGTTTCAAGGAAACGTTTCTCCTGAGTTTTAGACGAAGTTTCCTGAGGTTTAGTACGTACGCCGGCATTGGGATGGTAATACCGGTTTTGCGATTCTGCACAGAAAGTGTTTGCAAACCGCTGAATCCACACGTGAGTTTTACTCAGTCAGTTGAATGCACACATTGACAACCATTCAGTTAGATAGCTCCGTTTTGGTTTTAGAAGCAGATATTTCTCTCTACAGCCTATGGTCCCATTTACTCGGGAATATCCCAACGCAGCTCCTAGAAGAAACGTGTTTCTGACTCGCTGAATCTCAACATAGTTTCAACTCTCTTAGGTGAACGAACGCACAGCAGAGCAGTTTCAAGGAAACGTTTTTCCTGAGTTTTAGACGAAGTTTCCGGCGGTTTAGTACGTATGCCGGCATTGGCCTGGAAATACCGGTATTGGGATTCTGCACAGAAAGCGTTTGCAAACCGCTGAATCCACACGTCAGTTTAACTCTGTCATTTGAATGCACACATTGACAACCATTCAGTTAGACAGCTCCGTTTTGATTTTAGAAGCAGATATTTCTCTGTACAGCCTATGGTCTCATTCACTCGGGAATATCCCAACACAGCTCCTAGAAGAAACGTGTTTCTGACTCGCTGAATCTCAACATAGATTCAACTCTCTTAGGTGAACGAACGCACAGCAGAGCAGTTTCAAGGAAACGTTTCTCCTGAGTTTTAGACGAAGTTTCCTGCAGTTTAGTACGTATGCCGGCATTGGGCTGGAAATACCGATTTTGGGATTCTGCACAGAAAGGCTTTGCAAACCGCTGAATGCACACGTGAGTTTAACTCTGTCAGTTGAATGCACACATTGACAACCATTCAGTTAGTTAGCTCCGTTTCGGTTTTAGAAGCAGATATTTCTCTGTACAGCCTATGGTCCCATTCACTCGGGAATATCCCAACGCAGCTCCAAAAGAAACGTGTTTCTGACTCGCTGAATCTCAACATAGATTCAACTCTCTTAGGTGAACGAACGCACAGCAGAGCAGTTTCAAGGAAACGTTTCTCCTGAGTTTTAGACGAAGTTTCCGGCGGTTTAGTAAGTATGCCGGCATTGGGCTGGAAATACCGGTATTGGGATTCTGCACAGAAAGGGTTTGCAAACCGCTGAATCCACACGTCAGTTAAACTCCGTCAGTTGAATGCACACATTGACAACCATTCAGTTAGATTGCTCCGTTTTGGTTTTAGAAGCAGATATTTCTCTGTACAGCCTATGGTCCCATTCACTCGGGAATATCCCAACGCAGCTCCTAGAAGAAACGTGTTTCTGACTCGCTGAATCTCAACATAGATTCAACTCACTTAGGTGAACGAACGCACAGCAGAGCAGTTTCAAGGAAACGTTTCTCCTGAGTTTTAGACGAAGTTTCCTGAGGTTTAGTACGTACGCCGGCATTGGGATGGAAATACCGGTTTTGCGATTCTGCACAGAAAGTGTTTGCAAACCGCTGAATCCACACGTGAGTTTTACTCAGTCAGTTGAATGCACACATTGACAGCCATTCAGGTAGATAGCTCCATTTTGGTTTTAGAAGCAGATATTTCTCTGTACAGCCTATGGTCCCATTTACTCGGGAATATCCCAACGCAGCTCCTAGAAGAAACGTGTTTCTGACTCGCTGAATCTCAACATAGTTTCAACTCTCTTAGGTGAACGAACGCACAGCAGAGCAGTTTCAAGGAAACGTTTCTCCTGAGTTTTAGACGAAGGTTCCTGCGGTTTAGTATGTATGCCGGCATTGGGCTGGAAATACCGATTTTGGGATTCTGCACAGAAAGGCTTTGCAAACCGCTGAATCCACACGTGAGTTTAACTCTGTCAGTTGAATGCACACATTGACAACCATTCAGTTAGTTAGCTCCGTTTCGGTTTTAGAAGCAGATATTTCTCTGTACAGCCTATGGTCCCATTCACTCTGGAATATCCCAACGCAGCTCCAAAAGAAACGTGTTTCTGACTCGCTGAATCTCAACATAGATTCAACTCTCTTAGGTGAACGAACGCACAGCAGAGCAGTTTCAAGGAAACGTTTCTCCTGAGTTTTAGACGACGTTTCCGGCGGTTTAGTACGTATGCCGGCATTTGGCTGGAAATACCGGTATTGGGATTCTGCACAGAAAGGGTTTGCAAACCGCTGAATCCACACGTCAGTTAAACTCCGTCAGTTGAATGCACACATTGACAACCATTCAGTTAGATAGCTCCGTTTTGGTTTTAGAAGCAGATATTTCTCTGTACAGCCTATGGTCCCATTCACTCGGGAATATCCCAACGCAGCTCCTAGAAGAAACGTGTTTCTGACTCGCTGAATCTCAACATAGATTCAACTCTCTTAGGTGAACGAACGCACAGCAGAGCAGTTTCAAGGAAACGTTTCTCCTGAGTTTTAGACGAAGTTTCCTGCGGTTTAGTACGTATGCCGGCATTGGGCTGGAAATACCGGTTTTGGGATTCTGCACAGAAAGGCTTTGCAAACCGCTGAATCCACACGTGAGTTTAACTCTGTCAGTTGAATGCACACATTGACAACCATTCAGTTAGATAGCTCCGTTTTGGTTTTAGAAGCAGATATTTCGCTGTACAGCCTTTGGTCCCATTCCCTCGGGAATATCCCAACTCAGCTCCTAGAAGAAACGTGTTTCTGACTCGCTGAATCTCAACATAGATTCAACTCTCTTAGGTGAACGAACGCACAGCAGAGCAGTTTCAAGGAAACGTTTCTCCTGACTTTTAGACGAAGTTTCCTACTGTTTAGTACGTATGCCGGCATTGGGCTGGAAATACCGGTTTTGGGATTCTGCACAGATAGGGTTTGCAAACAGCTGAATTCACACGTGAGTTTATCTCTGTCAGTTGAATGCACACACTGACAACCATTCAGTTAGAAAGCTCCGTTTTGGTTTTAGAAGCAGATGTTTCTCTGTACAGCCTATGGTCCCATTCACTCGGGAATATCCCAACGCAGCTCCTAGAAGAAACGTGTTTCTGACTCGCTGAATCTCAACATAGATTCAACTCTCTTAAGTGAACGAACGTACAGCGGAGCAGTTTCAAGGAAACGTTTCTCCTGAGTTTTAGACGAAGTTTCCTGAGGTTTAGAACGTATGCCGGCATTGGGATGGAAATACCGGTTTTTGGATTCTGCACAGAAACGGTTTGCAAACCGCTGAATCCTCACGTGAGTTTAACTCTGTCAGTTGAATGCGCACATTGACAAGCATTCAGTTAGATAGCTCCGTTTTGGTTTTAGAAGCAGATATTTCTCTGTACAGCCTATGGTCCCATTCACTCGGGAATATCCCAACGCAGTTCCTGGAAGAAACGTGTTTCTGACTCGCTGAATATCAACATAGATTCAACTCTCTTAGGTGAACGAATGCACAGCAGAGCAGTTTCAAGGAAACGTTTCTCCTGAGTTTTAGACGAAGTTTCCGGCGCCTTAGTACATATGCCGGCATTGGGCTGGAAATACCGGTATTGGGATTCTGCACAGAAAAGGTTTGCAAACCGTTTAATCCACACGTCAGTTTAACTCCGTCAGTTGAATGCAAACATTGACAACCATTCAGTTAGATAGCTCCTTTTTGGTTTTAGAAGCAGATATTTCTCTGTACAGCCTATGGTCCCATTAACTCAGGAATATGCCAACACAACTCCTAGAAGAAACGTGTTTCTGACTCGCTGAATCTCAACATAGATTCAACTCTCTTAGGTGAACGAACGCACAGCAGAGCAGTTTCAAGGAAACGTTTCTCCTGAGTTTTAGACGAAGTTTCCTGCGGTTTAGTACGTATGCTGGCATTGGACTGGAAATACCGGTTTTGGGATTCTGCATAGAAAGGGTTTGCAAACCGCTGAATCCACACGTGAGTTTAACTCTGTCAGTTAAATGCACACATTGACAAGCATTCAGTTAGATACCTCCGTTATGGTTTTAGAAGCAGATATTTCTCTGTACAGCCTATGGTCCCATTCACTCAGGAATATCCCAACGCAGTTCCTAGAAGAACCGTGTTTCTGACTTGCTGAATCTCAACATAGATTCAACTCTCTTAGGTGAACGAACGCACAGCAGAGCAGTTTCAAGGAAACGTTTCTCCTGAGTTTTAGACGAAATTTCCTGACGTTTAGTACGTATGCCGGCATGGGGATGGAAATACCGGTTTCGCGATTCTGCACAGAAAGGGTTTGCAAACCGCAGAATCCACACGTGAGTTTTACTCTGTCAGTTGAATGCACACATTGACAACCATTTTGTTAGAAAGCTCCGTTTTGGTTTTAGAAGCAGATATTTCGCTCTACAGCCTATGGTCCCACTCACTCGGGAATATCCCAACGCAGCTCCTAGAAGAAACGTGTTTCTGACTCGCTGAATCTCAACATAGATTCAACTCTCTTAGGTGAATGAACGCACAGCAGAGCAGTTTCAAGGAAACGATTCTCTTGAGTTTTACACCAAGTTTACTGCTGTTTAGTACGTACGCCGGCATTGGGATGGAAATACCGGTTTTGGGATTCTGCACAGAAACGGTTTGCAAACCGCTGAATGCACACGTGAGTTTAACTCTGTCAGTTGAATGCACACATTGACAAGCATTCAGTTAGATAGCTCCGTTTTGGTTTTAGAAGCAGATATTTCTCTGTACTGCCTATGGTCCCAATCACTCGGGAATATCCCAACGCAGCTCCTAGAAGAAACGTGTTTCTGACTCGCTGAATCTCAACATAGATTCAACTCTCTTAGGTGAACGAACGCACAACAGAGAAGTTTCAAGGAAACGTTTCTCCTGAGTTTTAGACGAAGTTTCCTGCGGTTTAGTACGTATGCCGGCATTGGGCTGGAAATACCGGTATTGGGATTCTGCACAGAATGCGTTTGCAAACCGCTGAATCCACACGTGAGTTTAACTCTGTCAGTTGAATGCACAGATTGACAACCATTCAGTTAGATAGCTCCGTTTTGGTTTTAGAAGCAGATATTTCTCTGTACAGCCTATGGTCCCATTCACTCGGGAATATCCCAACGCAGCTCCTAGAAGAAACGTGTTTCTGACTCGCTGAATCTCAACATAGATTCAACTCTCTTAGGTGAACGAACGCACAGCAGAGCAGTTTTAAGGAAACGTTTCTCCTGACTTTTAGACGAAGTTTCCTGCGGTTTAGTATGTATGCCGGCATTGGGATGGAAATACCGGTATTGGGATTCTGCACAGAAAGGCTTTGCAAACCGCTGAATCCACACGTGAGTTTAACTCTGTCAGTTGAATGCACACATTGACAACCATTCAGTTAGATAGCTCCGTTTTGGTTTTAGAAGAAGATATTTCTCTGTACAGCCTATGGTCCCATTCACTCGGGAATATCCCAACACAGCTACTAGAAGACACGTGTTTCTGACTCGCTGAATCTCAACATAGATTCAACTCTCTGAGTTGAACGAACGCACAGCAGAGCAGTTTCACTGAAACATTTCTCCTGAGTTTTAGACGAAGTTTCCTGAGGTTTAGTACATATGCCGGCATTGGGATGGAAATACCGGGTTTGGGATTCTGCACAGAACCGGTTTGCAAACCGCTGAATGCACAGGTGAGTTTAACTCTGTCAGTTGAATGCACACATTGACAACCATTCAGTTAGATAGCTCCATTTTGGTTTTAGAAACAGGTATTTCTCTGTACAGCCTATGGTTCCATTCACTCGGGAATATCCCAACGCAGCTCCTAGAAGAAACGTGTTTCTGACTCGAGGAGTCTCAACATAGATTCAACTCTCTTAGGTGAACGAACTCACCCAGAGCAGTTTCAAGGAAACGTTTCTCCTGAGTTTTAGACGAAGTTTCCGGCGGTTTAGGAGGTATGCCGGCATTGGGCTGGAAATACCGGTATGGGGATTCTGCACAGAAAGCATTTGCAAACCGCTGAATCCACACGTCAGTTTAACTCCGTCAGTTGAATGCACACATGGACAACCATTCAGTTAGATAGCTCCTTTTTGGTTTTAGGAGGAGATATTTCTCTGTACAGCCTATGGTCCCAATCACTCGGGAATATCACAATGCAGCTCCTAGAAGAAACTTGTTTCTGACTCGCTGAATCTCAACATACATTCAACTGTCTTAGGTGAACGAACGCACAGCAGAGCAGTTTCAAGGAAACGTTTCTCCTGAGTTCCAGACGTTGTTTCCTACGGTTTACTACGTATGCCGGCATTGGGATGGAAATACCGGTTTTGGGATTCTGCACAGAAAGGGTTTGCAAACCGCTGAATCCACACATGAGTTTAACTCTGTCAGTTGAATGCACACGTTGACAACCATTCGGTTATATAGCTCCGTTTTGGTTTTAGAAGCAGATATTTCTCTGTACAGCCTATGGTACCATTCACTCGGGAATATCCCAACGCATCTCCTAGAAGAAACGTATTTCTGACACGCTGAATCTCAACATAGATTCAACTCTCTTAGGTGAACGAACACACAGCAGAGCAGTTTCAAGGAAACGTTTCTCCTGAGTTTTAGACGAAGTTTACTGCGGTTTAGTACGTATGCCGGCATTGGGATGGAAATAAAGGTTTTGGGATTCTGCACAGAAAGAGTTTGCAAACCGCTGAATCCACACGTGAGTTTAACTCTGTCAGTTGAATGCACACATTGACAACCATTCAGTTAGATAGCTCCGTTTTGGTTTTAGAAGCAGATATTTCTCTGTACAGACTGTGGTCCCATTCACTCGGGAATATCCCAACGCAGCTCCTAGAAGAAACGTGTTTCTGACTCGCTGAATCTCAACATAGATTCAACTCTCTTAGGTGAACGAACGCACAGCAGAGCAGTTTCAAGGAAACGAATCTCCTGAGTTTTAGAACAAGTTTACTGCTGTTTAGTACGTATGCCGGCATTGGGATGGAAATACCGGTTTTGGGATTCTGCACAGAAACGGTTTGCAAACCGCTGAATGCACACTTGAGTTTATCTCTGTCAGTTGAATGCGCACATTGACAACCATTCAGTTAAATCGCTCCGTTTTGGTTTTAGAGGCAGATATTTCTCTGTACAGCCTATGGTCCCATTCACTCGGGAATATCCCAACGCAGCTCCTAGAAGAAACGTGTTTCTGACTCGCTGAATCTCAACATAGATTCAACTCTCTTAGGTGAACGAACGCACAGCAGAGCAGTTTCAAGGAAACGTTTCTCCTGAGTTTTAGACGAAGTTTCCTGCGGTTTAGTACGTATGCCGGCATTGGGCTGGAAATACCGGTTTTGGGATTCTGCACAGAAAGGGTTTGCAAACCGCTGAATCCACACGTGAGTTTAACACTGTCAGTTGAATGCACACATTGACAGCCATTCAGTTAGATAGCTCCGTTTTGTTTTTAGAAGCAGATATTTCTCTGTACAGCCTATGGTCCCATTCACTCGGGAATATTCCAATGCAGCTCCTAGAAGAAACGTGTTTCTGACTCGCTGAATCTCAACATAGACTCAACTCTCTTAGGTGAACGAACGCACAGCAGAGCAATTTCAAGGAAACGATTCTCCTGAGTTTTAGACGAATTTTACTGCTGTTTAGTACGTATGCCGCCATTGGGATGGAAATACTGGTATTGGGATTCTACACAGAAACGGTTTGCAAACTGCTGAATGCACACGTGAGTTTAACTCTGTCAGGTGAATGCACACATTGACAACCATTCAGTTAGATAGCTCCGTTTTGGTTTTAGAAGCAGATATTTCGCTGTACAGCCTATGGTCCAATTCACTCGGGAATATCCCAACGCAGCTCCTAGAAGAAACGTGTTTCTGACTCGCTGAATCTCAACATAGATTCAACTCTCTTAGGTGAACGAAAGCACAGCGGAGCAGTTTCAAGGAAACGTTTCTCTTGAGTTTTAGACGAAGTTTACTGCGGTTTAGTACGTATACCAGCATTAGGCTGGAAATACCGGTTTTGGGATTCTGCACAGAAAGGGTTTGCAAACCGCTGAATCCACACGTGAGTTTAACTCTGTCAGTTGAATGCACACATTGACAACCATTTTGTTAGACAGCTCTGTTTTGGTTTTAGAAGCAGATATTTCTCTGTACAGCCTATGGTCCCATTCACTCGGGAATATCCCAACGCAGCTCCTAGAAGAAACGTGTTTCTGACTCGCTGAATCTCAACATAGATTCAAATCTCTTAGGTGAACGGACGCACAGCAGAGCAGTTTCAAGGAAACGATTCTCTTGAGTTTTAGACCAAGTTTACTGCTGTTTAGTATGTATGCCGGCATTGGGATGGAAATACCGGTTTTGGGATTCTGCACAGAAACGGTTTGCAAACCGCTGAATGCACACGTGAGTTTAACTCTGTCAGTTGAATGCGCACATTGACAAGCATTCAGTTAGACTGCTCCGTTTTGGTTTTAGAAGCAGATATTTCTCTGTACAGCCTATGGTCCCATTCACTCGGGAATATCCCAACGCAGCTCCTAGAAGAAACGTGTTTCTGACTCAACATAGATTCAGCTCTCTTAGGTGAACTAACGCTCAGCAGAGCAGTTTCAAGGAAACGTTCCTCCTGAGTTTTAGACGAAGTTTCCTACTGTTTAGTACGTATGCCGGCATTGGGCTGGAAATACCGGTTTTGGGATTCTGCACAGATAGGGTTTGCAAACTGCTGAATTCACACGTGAGTTTACGTCTGTCAGTTGAATGCACACACTGACAACCATTCAGTTAGATAGCTCCGTTTTGGTTTTAGAAGCAGATCTTTCTCTGTACTGCCTATGGTCCCATTCACTCGGGAATATCCCAACGCAGCTCCTAGAAGAAACGTGTTTCTGACTCGTTGAATCTCAACATTGATTTAACTCTCTTAGGTGAACGAACGCACAGCAGAGCAGTTTCAAGGAAACGTTTCTCCTGAGTTCCAGACGTTGTTTCCTACGGTTTACTACGTATGCCGGCATTGGGTTGGAAATACCGGTTTTGGGATTCTGCACAGAAAGGGTTTGCAAACCGCTGAATCCACACATGAGTTTAACTCTGTCAGTTGAATGCACACATTGACAACCATTCAGTTAGATAGCTCCGTTTTGGTTTTAGAAGCAGATATTTCTCTGTACAGTCTACGGTACCATTCACTCGGGAATATCCCAACGCAGCTCCTAGAAGAAACGTATTTCTGACACACTGAATCTCAACATAGATTCAACTCTCTTAGGTGAACGAACACACAGCAGAGCAGTTTCAAGGAAACGTTTCTCCTGAGTTTTAGACGAAGTTTACTGCGGTTTAGTACGTATGCCGGCATTGGGATGGAAATAAAGGTTTTGGGATTCTGCACAGAAAGGGTTTGCAAACCGCTGAATCCACACGTGAATTTAACTCTGTCAGTTGAATGCACACATTGACAACCATTCTGTTAGACAGCTCCGTTTTGGTTTTAGAAGCAGATATTTCGCTGTACAGACTGTGGTCCCATTCACTCGGGAATATCCCAACGCACCTCCTAGAAGAAACGTGTTTCTGACTCGCTGAATCTCAACATAGATTCAACTCTCTTAGGTGAACGAACGCACAGCAGAGCAGTGTCAAGGAAACGATTCTCTTGAGTTTTAGACCAAGTTTACTGCTGTTTAGTACGTATGCCGGCATTGGGATGGAAATACCGGTTTTGGGATTCTGCACAGAAACGGTTTGCAAACCGCTGAATGCACACGTGAGTTTAACTCTGTCAGTTGAATGCGCACATTGACAAGCATTCAGTTAGATAGCTCCGTTTTGGTTTTAGAAGCAGATATTTCTCTGTACAGCCTATGGTCCCATTCACTCGGGAATATCCCAACGCAGCTCCTAGAAGAAACGTGTTTCTGACTCGCTGAATCTCAACATAGATTCAACTCTCTTAGGTGAACGAAAACACAGCAGAGCAGTTTCAAGGAAACGTTTCTCCTGAGTTTTAGACGAAGTTTACTGCGGTTTAGTACGTATGCCAGCATTCGGCTGGAAATACCGGTTTTGCGATTCTGCACAGAAAAGGTTTGCAAACCGCTGAATCCACACGTGAGTTTAACTCTGTCAGTTGAATGCACACATTGACAACCATTTTGTTAGACAGCTCTGTTTTGGTTTTAGAAGCAGATATTTCTCTGTACAGCCTATGGTCCCATTCACTCGGGAATATCCCAACGCAGCTCCTAGAAGAAAAGTGTTTCTGACTCGCTGAATCTCAACATAGATTCAACTCTCTTAGGTGAACGAACGCACAGCAGAGCAGTTTCAAGGAAACGTTTCTCCTGAGTTTTAGACGAAGTTTCCGGCGGTTTAGGACGTATGCCGGCATTGGGCTGTAAATACCGGTATGGGGATTCTGCACAGAAAGCATTTGCAAACCGCTGAATCCACACGTCAGTTTAACTCCGTCAGTTGAATGCACACATAGACAACCATTCAGTTAGATAGCTCCTTTTTGGTTTTAGGAGGAGATATTTCTCTGTACAGCCTATGGTCCCATTCACTCGGGAATATCCCAATGCAGCTCATAGAAGAAACTTGTTTCTGACTCGCTGAATCTCAACATACATTCAACTGTCTTAGGTGAACGAACGCACAGCAGAGCAGTTTCAAGGAAACGTTTCTCCTGAGTTCCAGACGTTGTTTCCTACGGTTTACTACGTATGCCGGCATTGGGTTGGAAATACCGGTTTTGGGATTCTGCACAGAAAGGGTTTGCAAACCGCTGAATCCACACATGAGTTTAACTCTGTCAGTTGAATGCACACATTGACAACCATTCAGTTAGATAGCTCCGTTTTGGTTTTAGAAGCAGATATTTCTCTGTACAGCCTATGGTACCATTCACTCGGGAATATCCCAACGCAGCTCCTGGAAGAAACGTATTTCTGACACGCTGAATCTCAACATAGATTCAACTCTCTTAGGTGAACGAACACACAGCAGAGCAGTTTCAAGGAAACGTTTCTCCTGAGTTTTAGACGAAGTTTACTGCGGTTTAGTACGTATGCCGGCATTGGGATGGAAATAAAGGTTTTGGGATTCTGCACAGAAAGGGTTTGCAAACCGCTGAATCCACACGTGAATTTAACTCTGTCAGTTGAATGCACACATTGACAACCATTCTGTTAGACAGCTCCGTTTTGGTTTTAGAAGCAGATATTTCGCTGTACAGACTGTGGTCCCATTCACTCGGGAATATCCCAACGCAGCTCCTAGAAGAAACGTGTTTCTGACTCGCTGAATCTCAACATAGATTCAACTCTCTTAGGTGAACGAACGCACAGCAGAGCAGTGTCAAGGAAACGATTCTCTTGAGTTTTAGACCAAGTTTACTGCTGTTTAGTACGTATGCCGGCATTGGGATGGAAATACCGGTTTTGGGATTCTGCACAGAAACGGTTTGCAAACCGCTGAATGCACACGTGAGTTTAACTCTGTCAGTTGAATGCGCACATTGACAAGCATTCAGTTAGATAGCTCCGTTTTGGTTTTAGAAGCAGATATTTCTCTGTACAGCCTATGGTCCCATTCACTCGGGAATATCCCAACGCAGCTCCTAGAAGAAACGTGTTTCTGACTCGCTGAATCTCAACATAGATTCAACTCTCTTAGGTGAACGAAAACACAGCAGAGCAGTTTCAAGGAAACGTTTCTCCTGAGTTTTAGACGAAGTTTACTGCGGTTTAGTACGTATGCCAGCATTCGGCTGGAAATACCGGTTTTGAGATTCTGCACAGAAAAGGTTTGCAAACCGCTGAATCCACACGTGAGTTTAACTCTGTCAGTTGAATGCACACATTGACAACCATTTTGTTAGACAGCTCTGTTTTGGTTTTAGAAGCAGATATTTCTCTGTACAGCCTATGGTCCCATTCACTCGGGAATATCCCAACGCAGCTCCTAGAAGAAAAGTGTTTCTGACTCGCTGAATCTCAACATAGATTCAACTCTCTTAGGTGAACGAACGCACAGCAGAGCAGTTTCAAGGAAACGTTTCTCCTGAGTTTTAGACGAAGTTTCCGGCGGTTTAGGACGTATGCCGGCATTGGGCTGGAAATACCGGTATGGGGATTCTGCACAGAAAGCATTTGCAAACCGCTGAATCCACACGTCAGTTTAACTCCGTCAGTTGAATGCACACATGGACAACCATTCAGTTAGATAGCTCCTTTTTGGTTTTAGGAGGAGATATTTCTCTGTACAGCCTATGGTCCCATTCACTCGGGAATATCCCAATGCAGCTCCTAGAAGAAACTTGTTTCTGACTCGCTGAATCTCAACATACATTCAACTGTCTTAGGTGAACGAACGCACAGCAGAGCAGTTTCAAGGAAACGTTTCTCCTGAGTTCCAGACGTTGTTTCCTACGGTTTACTACGTATGCCGGCATTGGGTTGGAAATACCGGTTTTGGGATTCTGCACAGAAAGGCTTTGCAAACCGCTGAATCCACACATGAGTTTAACTCTGTCAGTTGAATGCACACATTGACAACCATTCAGTTAGATAGCTCCGTTTTGGTTTTAGAAGCAGATATTTCTCTGTACAGCCTATGGTACCATTCACTCGGGAATATCCCAACGCAGCTCCTAGAAGAAACGTATTTCTGACACGCTGAATCTCAACATAGATTCAACTCTCTTAGGTGAACGAACACACAGCAGAGCAGTTTCAAGGAAACGTTTCTCCTGAGTTTTAGACGAAGTTTACTGCGGTTTAGTACGTATGCCGGCATTGGGATGGAAATAAAGGTTTTGGGATTCTGCACAGAAAGAGTTTGCAAACCGCTGAATCCACACGTGAGTTTAAATCTGTCAGTTGAATGCACACATTGACAACCATTCAGTTACATAGCTCCGTTTTGATTTTAGAAGCAGATATTTCTCTGTACAGCCTATGGTCCCATTCACTCGGGAATATCCCAACGCAGCTCCTAGAAGAGACGTGTTCCTGACTCGCTGAATCTCAACATAGATTCAACTCTCTTAGGTGAACGAACGCTCAGCAGAGCAGTTTTAAGGAAACGTTCCTCCTGAGTTTAAACGAAGTTTCCTACTGTTTAGTACGTATGCCGGCATTGGGCTGGAAATACCGGTTTTGGGATTCTGCACAGATAGGGTTTGCAAACTGCTGAATTCACACGTGAGTTTTTCTCTGTCAGTTGAATGCACACACTGACAACCTGCAGTTTGATAGTTCCGTTTTGGTTTTAGAAGCAGATGTTTCTCTGTACAGCCTATGGTCTCATTCACTCGGGAATATCCCAACGCAGCTCCTAGAGGAAACATGTTTCTGACTCGCTGAATCTCAACATAGATTCAACTCTCTTAGGTGAACGAACGTACAGCGGAGCAATTTCAAGGAAATGCTTCTCCTGAGTTTTAGACGAAGTTTCCTGCGGTTTAGTATGTATGCCGGCATTGGGCTGGAAATACCGGTTTTGGGATTCTGCACAGAAAGGGTTTGCAAACCGCTGAATCCACACGTGAGTTTACCTCTGTCAGTTGAATGCACACATTGACAACCATTCAGTTAGATAGCTCCGTTTTGGTTTTAGAAGCAGATATTTCTCTGTACAGCCTATGGATCCATTCACTCGGGAATATCCCAACACAGCTCCTAGAAGAAACGTGTTTCTGACTCGCTGAATCTCAACATAGATTCAACTCTCTTAGGTGAACGAACGCACAGCAGAGCAGTTTCAAGGAAACGTTTCTCCTGAGTTTTAGACGAAGTTTCCTGCGGTTTAGTACGTATGCCGGCATTGGGCTGGAAATACCGATTTTGGGATTCTGCACAGAAAGGCTTTGCAAACCGCTGAATCCACACGTGAGTTTAACTCTGTCAGTTGAATGCACACATTGACAACCATTCAGTTAGTTAGCTCCGTTTCGGTTTTAGAAGCAGATATTTCTCTGTACAGCCTATGGTCCCATTCACTCGGGAATATCCCAACGCAGCTCCAAAAGAAACGTGTTTCTGACTCGCTGAATCTCAACATAGATTCAACTCTCTTAGGTGAACGAACGCACAGCAGAGCAGTTTCAAGGAAACGTTTCTCCTGAGTTTTAGACGAAGTTTCCTGAGGTTTAGTACGTACGCCGGCATTGGGATGGTAATACCGGTTTTGCGATTCTGCACAGAAAGTGTTTGCAAACCGCTGAATCCACACGTGAGTTTTACTCAGTCAGTTGAATGCACACATTGACAACCATTCAGTTAGATAGCTCCGTTTTGGTTTTAGAAGCAGATATTTCTCTCTACAGCCTATGGTCCCATTTACTCGGGAATATCCCAACGCAGCTCCTAGAAGAAACGTGTTTCTGACTCGCTGAATCTCAACATAGTTTCAACTCTCTTAGGTGAACGAACGCACAGCAGAGCAGTTTCAAGGAAACGTTTTTCCTGAGTTTTAGACGAAGTTTCCGGCGGTTTAGTACGTATGCCGGCATTGGCCTGGAAATACCGGTATTGGGATTCTGCACAGAAAGCGTTTGCAAACCGCTGAATCCACACGTCAGTTTAACTCTGTCATTTGAATGCACACATTGACAACCATTCAGTTAGACAGCTCCGTTTTGATTTTAGAAGCAGATATTTCTCTGTACAGCCTATGGTCTCATTCACTCGGGAATATCCCAACACAGCTCCTAGAAGAAACGTGTTTCTGACTCGCTGAATCTCAACATAGATTCAACTCTCTTAGGTGAACGAACGCACAGCAGAGCAGTTTCAAGGAAACGTTTCTCCTGAGTTTTAGACGAAGTTTCCTGCAGTTTAGTACGTATGCCGGCATTGGGCTGGAAATACCGATTTTGGGATTCTGCACAGAAAGGCTTTGCAAACCGCTGAATGCACACGTGAGTTTAACTCTGTCAGTTGAATGCACACATTGACAACCATTCAGTTAGTTAGCTCCGTTTCGGTTTTAGAAGCAGATATTTCTCTGTACAGCCTATGGTCCCATTCACTCGGGAATATCCCAACGCAGCTCCAAAAGAAACGTGTTTCTGACTCGCTGAATCTCAACATAGATTCAACTCTCTTAGGTGAACGAACGCACAGCAGAGCAGTTTCAAGGAAACGTTTCTCCTGAGTTTTAGACGAAGTTTCCGGCGGTTTAGTAAGTATGCCGGCATTGGGCTGGAAATACCGGTATTGGGATTCTGCACAGAAAGGGTTTGCAAACCGCTGAATCCACACGTCAGTTAAACTCCGTCAGTTGAATGCACACATTGACAACCATTCAGTTAGATTGCTCCGTTTTGGTTTTAGAAGCAGATATTTCTCTGTACAGCCTATGGTCCCATTCACTCGGGAATATCCCAACGCAGCTCCTAGAAGAAACGTGTTTCTGACTCGCTGAATCTCAACATAGATTCAACTCACTTAGGTGAACGAACGCACAGCAGAGCAGTTTCAAGGAAACGTTTCTCCTGAGTTTTAGACGAAGTTTCCTGAGGTTTAGTACGTACGCCGGCATTGGGATGGAAATACCGGTTTTGCGATTCTGCACAGAAAGTGTTTGCAAACCGCTGAATCCACACGTGAGTTTTACTCAGTCAGTTGAATGCACACATTGACAGCCATTCAGGTAGATAGCTCCATTTTGGTTTTAGAAGCAGATATTTCTCTGTACAGCCTATGGTCCCATTTACTCGGGAATATCCCAACGCAGCTCCTAGAAAAAACGTGTTTCTGACTCGCTGAATCTCAACATAGTTTCAACTCTCTTAGGTGAACGAACGCACAGCAGAGCAGTTTCAAGGAAACGTTTCTCCTGAGTTTTAGACGAAGGTTCCTGCGGTTTAGTATGTATGCTGGCATTGGGCTGGAAATACCGATTTTGGGATTCTGCACAGAAAGGCTTTGCAAACCGCTGAATCCACACGTGAGTTTAACTCTGTCAGTTGAATGCACACATTGACAACCATTCAGTTAGTTAGCTCCGTTTCGGTTTTAGAAGCAGATATTTCTCTGTACAGCCTATGGTCCCATTCACTCTGGAATATCCCAACGCAGCTCCAAAAGAAACGTGTTTCTGACTCGCTGAATCTCAACATAGATTCAACTCTCTTAGGTGAACGAACGCACAGCAGAGCAGTTTCAAGGAAACGTTTCTCCTGAGTTTTAGACGACGTTTCCGGCGGTTTAGTACGTATGCCGGCATTTGGCTGGAAATACCGGTATTGGGATTCTGCACAGAAAGGGTTTGCAAACCGCTGAATCCACACGTCAGTTAAACTCCGTCAGTTGAATGCACACATTGACAACCATTCAGTTAGATAGCTCCGTTTTGGTTTTAGAAGCAGATATTTCTCTGTACAGCCTATGGTCCCATTCACTCGGGAATATCCCAACGCAGCTCCTAGAAGAAACGTGTTTCTGACTCGCTGAATCTCAACATAGATTCAACTCTCTTAGGTGAACGAACGCACAGCAGAGCAGTTTCAAGGAAACGTTTCTCCTGAGTTTTAGACGAAGTTTCCTGCGGTTTAGTACGTATGCCGGCATTGGGCTGGAAATACCGGTTTTGGGATTCTGCACAGAAAGGCTTTGCAAACCGCTGAATCCACACGTGAGTTTAACTCTGTCAGTTGAATGCACACATTGACAACCATTCAGTTAGATAGCTCCGTTTTGGTTTTAGAAGCAGATATTTCGCTGTACAGCCTTTGGTCCCATTCCCTCGGGAATATCCCAACTCAGCTCCTAGAAGAAACGTGTTTCTGACTCGCTGAATCTCAACATAGATTCAACTCTCTTAGGTGAACGAACGCACAGCAGAGCAGTTTCAAGGAAACGTTTCTCCTGACTTTTAGACGATGTTTCCTACTGTTTAGTACGTATGCCGGCATTGGGCTGGAAATACCGGTTTTGGGATTCTGCACAGATAGGGTTTGCAAACAGCTGAATTCACACGTGAGTTTATCTCTGTCAGTTGAATGCACACACTGACAACCATTCAGTTAGAAAGCTCCGTTTTGGTTTTAGAAGCAGATGTTTCTCTGTACAGCCTATGGTCCCATTCACTCGGGAATATCCCAACGCAGCTCCTAGAAGAAACGTGTTTCTGACTCGCTGAATCTCAACATAGATTCAACTCTCTTAAGTGAACGAACGTACAGCGGAGCAGTTTCAAGGAAACGTTTCTCCTGAGTTTTAGACGAAGTTTCCTGAGGTTTAGAACGTATGCCGGCATTGGGATGGAAATACCGGTTTTTGGATTCTGCACAGAAACGGTTTGCAAACCGCTGAATCCTCACGTGAGTTTAACTCTGTCAGTTGAATGCGCACATTGACAAGCATTCAGTTAGATAGCTCCGTTTTGGTTTTAGAAGCAGATATTTCTCTGTACAGCCTATGGTCCCATTCACTCGGGAATATCCCAACGCAGTTCCTGGAAGAAACGTGTTTCTGACTCGCTGAATATCAACATAGATTCAACTCTCTTAGGTGAACGAATGCACAGCAGAGCAGTTTCAAGGAAACGTTTCTCCTGAGTTTTAGACGAAGTTTCCGGCGCCTTAGTACATATGCCGGCATTGGGCTGGAAATACCGGTATTGGGATTCTGCACAGAAAAGGTTTGCAAACCGTTTAATCCACACGTCAGTTTAACTCCGTCAGTTGAATGCAAACATTGACAACCATTCAGTTAGATAGCTCCTTTTTGGTTTTAGAAGCAGATATTTCTCTGTACAGCCTATGGTCCCATTAACTCAGGAATATGCCAACACAACTCCTAGAAGAAACGTGTTTCTGACTCGCTGAATCTCAACATAGATTCAACTCTCTTAGGTGAACGAACGCACAGCAGAGCAGTTTCAAGGAAACGTTTCTCCTGAGTTTTAGACGAAGTTTCCTGCGGTTTAGTACGTATGCTGGCATTGGACTGGAAATACCGGTTTTGGGATTCTGCATAGAAAGGGTTTGCAAACCGCTGAATCCACACGTGAGTTTAACTCTGTCAGTTAAATGCACACATTGACAAGTATTCAGTTAGATACCTCCGTTATGGTTTTAGAAGCAGATATTTCTCTGTACAGCCTATGGTCCCATTCACTCAGGAATATCCCAACGCAGTTCCTAGAAGAACCGTGTTTCTGACTTGCTGAATCTCAACATAGATTCAACTCTCTTAGGTGAACGAACGCACAGCAGAGCAGTTTCAAGGAAACGTTTCTCCTGAGTTTTAGACGAAATTTCCTGACGTTTAGTACGTATGCCGGCATGGGGATGGAAATACCGGTTTCGCGATTCTGCACAGAAAGGGTTTGCAAACCGCAGAATCCACACGTGAGTTTTACTCTGTCAGTTGAATGCACACATTGACAACCATTTTGTTAGAAAGCTCCGTTTTGGTTTTAGAAGCAGATATTTCGCTCTACAGCCTATGGTCCCACTCACTCGGGAATATCCCAACGCAGCTCCTAGAAGAAACGTGTTTCTGACTCGCTGAATCTCAACATAGATTCAACTCTCTTAGGTGAATGAACGCACAGCAGAGCAGTTTCAAGGAAACGATTCTCTTGAGTTTTACACCAAGTTTACTGCTGTTTAGTACGTACGCCGGCATTGGGATGGAAATACCGGTTTTGGGATTCTGCACAGAAACGGTTTGCAAACCGCTGAATGCACACGTGAGTTTAACTCTGTCAGTTGAATGCACACATTGACAAGCATTCAGTTAGATAGCTCCGTTTTGGTTTTAGAAGCAGATATTTCTCTGTACTGCCTATGGTCCCAATCACTCGGGAATATCCCAACGCAGCTCCTAGAAGAAACGTGTTTCTGACTCGCTGAATCTCAACATAGATTCAACTCTCTTAGGTGAACGAACGCACAACAGAGAAGTTTCAAGGAAACGTTTCTCCTGAGTTTTAGACGAAGTTTCCTGCGGTTTAGTACGTATGCCGGCATTGGGCTGGAAATACCGGTATTGGGATTCTGCACAGAATGCGTTTGCAAACCGCTGAATCCACACGTGAGTTTAACTCTGTCAGTTGAATGCACAGATTGACAACCATTCAGTTAGATAGCTCCGTTTTGGTTTTAGAAGCAGATATTTCTCTGTACAGCCTATGGTCCCATTCACTCGGGAATATCCCAACGCAGCTCCTAGAAGAAACGTGTTTCTGACTCGCTGAATCTCAACATAGATTCAACTCTCTTAGGTGAACGAACGCACAGCAGAGCAGTTTTAAGGAAACGTTTCTCCTGACTTTTAGACGAAGTTTCCTGCGGTTTAGTATGTATGCCGGCATTGGGATGGAAATACCGGTATTGGGATTCTGCACAGAAAGGCTTTGCAAACCGCTGAATCCACACGTGAGTTTAACTCTGTCAGTTGAATGCACACATTGACAACCATTCAGTTAGATAGCTCCGTTTTGGTTTTAGAAGAAGATATTTCTCTGTACAGCCTATGGTCCCATTCACTCGGGAATATCCCAACACAGCTACTAGAAGACACGTGTTTCTGACTCGCTGAATCTCAACATAGATTCAACTCTCTGAGTTGAACGAACGCACAGCAGAGCAGTTTCACTGAAACATTTCTCCTGAGTTTTAGACGAAGTTTCCTGAGGTTTAGTACATATGCCGGCATTGGGATGGAAATACCGGGTTTGGGATTCTGCACAGAACCGGTTTGCAAACCGCTGAATGCACAGGTGAGTTTAACTCTGTCAGTTGAATGCACACATTGACAACCATTCAGTTAGATAGCTCCATTTTGGTTTTAGAAACAGGTATTTCTCTGTACAGCCTATGGTTCCATTCACTCGGGAATATCCCAACGCAGCTCCTAGAAGAAACGTGTTTCTGACTCGAGGAGTCTCAACATAGATTCAACTCTCTTAGGTGAACGAACTCACCCAGAGCAGTTTCAAGGAAACGTTTCTCCTGAGTTTTAGACGAAGTTTCCGGCGGTTTAGGAGGTATGCCGGCATTGGGCTGGAAATACCGGTATGGGGATTCTGCACAGAAAGCATTTGCAAACCGCTGAATCCACACGTCAGTTTAACTCCGTCAGTTGAATGCACACATGGACAACCATTCAGTTAGATAGCTCCTTTTTGGTTTTAGGAGGAGATATTTCTCTGTACAGCCTATGGTCCCAATCACTCGGGAATATCACAATGCAGCTCCTAGAAGAAACTTGTTTCTGACTCGCTGAATCTCAACATACATTCAACTGTCTTAGGTGAACGAACGCACAGCAGAGCAGTTTCAAGGAAACGTTTCTCCTGAGTTCCAGACGTTGTTTCCTACGGTTTACTACGTATGCCGGCATTGGGATGGAAATACCGGTTTTGGGATTCTGCACAGAAAGGGTTTGCAAACCGCTGAATCCACACATGAGTTTAACTCTGTCAGTTGAATGCACACGTTGACAACCATTCGGTTATATAGCTCCGTTTTGGTTTTAGAAGCAGATATTTCTCTGTACAGCCTATGGTACCATTCACTCGGGAATATCCCAACGCATCTCCTAGAAGAAACGTATTTCTGACACGCTGAATCTCAACATAGATTCAACTCTCTTAGGTGAACGAACACACAGCAGAGCAGTTTCAAGGAAACGTTTCTCCTGAGTTTTAGACGAAGTTTACTGCGGTTTAGTACGTATGCCGGCATTGGGATGGAAATAAAGGTTTTGGGATTCTGCACAGAAAGAGTTTGCAAACCGCTGAATCCACACGTGAGTTTAACTCTGTCAGTTGAATGCACACATTGACAACCATTCAGTTAGATAGCTCCGTTTTGGTTTTAGAAGCAGATATTTCTCTGTACAGACTGTGGTCCCATTCACTCGGGAATATCCCAACGCAGCTCCTAGAAGAAACGTGTTTCTGACTCGCTGAATCTCAACATAGATTCAACTCTCTTAGGTGAACGAACGCACAGCAGAGCAGTTTCAAGGAAACGAATCTCCTGAGTTTTAGAACAAGTTTACTGCTGTTTAGTACGTATGCCGGCATTGGGATGGAAATACCGGTTTTGGGATTCTGCACAGAAACGGTTTGCAAACCGCTGAATGCACACTTGAGTTTATCTCTGTCAGTTGAATGCGCACATTGACAACCATTCAGTTAAATCGCTCCGTTTTGGTTTTAGAGGCAGATATTTCTCTGTACAGCCTATGGTCCCATTCACTCGGGAATATCCCAACGCAGCTCCTAGAAGAAACGTGTTTCTGACTCGCTGAATCTCAACATAGATTCAACTCTCTTAGGTGAACGAACGCACAGCAGAGCAGTTTCAAGGAAACGTTTCTCCTGAGTTTTAGACGAAGTTTCCTGCGGTTTAGTACGTATGCCGGCATTGGGCTGGAAATACCGGTTTTGGGATTCTGCACAGAAAGGGTTTGCAAACCGCTGAATCCACACGTGAGTTTAACACTGTCAGTTGAATGCACACATTGACAGCCATTCAGTTAGATAGCTCCGTTTTGTTTTTAGAAGCAGATATTTCTCTGTACAGCCTATGGTCCCATTCACTCGGGAATATTCCAATGCAGCTCCTAGAAGAAACGTGTTTCTGACTCGCTGAATCTCAACATAGACTCAACTCTCTTAGGTGAACGAACGCACAGCAGAGCAATTTCAAGGAAACGATTCTCCTGAGTTTTAGACGAATTTTACTGCTGTTTAGTACGTATGCCGCCATTGGGATGGAAATACTGGTATTGGGATTCTACACAGAAACGGTTTGCAAACTGCTGAATGCACACGTGAGTTTAACTCTGTCAGGTGAATGCACACATTGACAACCATTCAGTTAGATAGCTCCGTTTTGGTTTTAGAAGCAGATATTTCGCTGTACAGCCTATGGTCCAATTCACTCGGGAATATCCCAACGCAGCTCCTAGAAGAAACGTGTTTCTGACTCGCTGAATCTCAACATAGATTCAACTCTCTTAGGTGAACGAAAGCACAGCGGAGCAGTTTCAAGGAAACGTTTCTCTTGAGTTTTAGACGAAGTTTACTGCGGTTTAGTACGTATACCAGCATTAGGCTGGAAATACCGGTTTTGGGATTCTGCACAGAAAGGGTTTGCAAACCGCTGAATCCACACGTGAGTTTAACTCTGTCAGTTGAATGCACACATTGACAACCATTTTGTTAGACAGCTCTGTTTTGGTTTTAGAAGCAGATATTTCTCTGTACAGCCTATGGTCCCATTCACTCGGGAATATCCCAACGCAGCTCCTAGAAGAAACGTGTTTCTGACTCGCTGAATCTCAACATAGATTCAAATCTCTTAGGTGAACGGACGCACAGCAGAGCAGTTTCAAGGAAACGATTCTCTTGAGTTTTAGACCAAGTTTACTGCTGTTTAGTATGTATGCCGGCATTGGGATGGAAATACCGGTTTTGGGATTCTGCACAGAAACGGTTTGCAAACCGCTGAATGCACACGTGAGTTTAACTCTGTCAGTTGAATGCGCACATTGACAAGCATTCAGTTAGACTGCTCCGTTTTGGTTTTAGAAGCAGATATTTCTCTGTACAGCCTATGGTCCCATTCACTCGGGAATATCCCAACGCAGCTCCTAGAAGAAACGTGTTTCTGACTCAACATAGATTCAGCTCTCTTAGGTGAACTAACGCTCAGCAGAGCAGTTTCAAGGAAACGTTCCTCCTGAGTTTTAGACGAAGTTTCCTACTGTTTAGTACGTATGCCGGCATTGGGCTGGAAATACCGGTTTTGGGATTCTGCACAGATAGGGTTTGCAAACTGCTGAATTCACACGTGAGTTTACGTCTGTCAGTTGAATGCACACACTGACAACCATTCAGTTAGATAGCTCCGTTTTGGTTTTAGAAGCAGATCTTTCTCTGTACTGCCTATGGTCCCATTCACTCGGGAATATCCCAACGCAGCTCCTAGAAGAAACGTGTTTCTGACTCGTTGAATCTCAACATAGATTTAACTCTCTTAGGTGAACGAACGCACAGCAGAGCAGTTTCAAGGAAACGTTTCTCCTGAGTTCCAGACGTTGTTTCCTACGGTTTACTACGTATGCCGGCATTGGGTTGGAAATACCGGTTTTGGGATTCTGCACAGAAAGGGTTTGCAAACCGCTGAATCCACACATGAGTTTAACTCTGTCAGTTGAATGCACACATTGACAACCATTCAGTTAGATAGCTCCGTTTTGGTTTTAGAAGCAGATATTTCTCTGTACAGTCTACGGTACCATTCACTCGGGAATATCCCAACGCAGCTCCTAGAAGAAACGTATTTCTGACACACTGAATCTCAACATAGATTCAACTCTCTTAGGTGAACGAACACACAGCAGAGCAGTTTCAAGGAAACGTTTCTCCTGAGTTTTAGACGAAGTTTACTGCGGTTTAGTACGTATGCCGGCATTGGGATGGAAATAAAGGTTTTGGGATTCTGCACAGAAAGGGTTTGCAAACCGCTGAATCCACACGTGAATTTAACTCTGTCAGTTGAATGCACACATTGACAACCATTCTGTTAGACAGCTCCGTTTTGGTTTTAGAAGCAGATATTTCGCTGTACAGACTGTGGTCCCATTCACTCGGGAATATCCCAACGCACCTCCTAGAAGAAACGTGTTTCTGACTCGCTGAATCTCAACATAGATTCAACTCTCTTAGGTGAACGAACGCACAGCAGAGCAGTGTCAAGGAAACGATTCTCTTGAGTTTTAGACCAAGTTTACTGCTGTTTAGTACGTATGCCGGCATTGGGATGGAAATACCGGTTTTGGGATTCTGCACAGAAACGGTTTGCAAACCGCTGAATGCACACGTGAGTTTAACTCTGTCAGTTGAATGCGCACATTGACAAGCATTCAGTTAGATAGCTCCGTTTTGGTTTTAGAAGCAGATATTTCTCTGTACAGCCTATGGTCCCATTCACTCGGGAATATCCCAACGCAGCTCCTAGAAGAAACGTGTTTCTGACTCGCTGAATCTCAACATAGATTCAACTCTCTTAGGTGAACGAAAACACAGCAGAGCAGTTTCAAGGAAACGTTTCTCCTGAGTTTTAGACGAAGTTTACTGCGGTTTAGTACGTATGCCAGCATTCGGCTGGAAATACCGGTTTTGCGATTCTGCACAGAAAAGGTTTGCAAACCGCTGAATCCACACGTGAGTTTAACTCTGTCAGTTGAATGCACACATTGACAACCATTTTGTTAGACAGCTCTGTTTTGGTTTTAGAAGCAGATATTTCTCTGTACAGCCTATGGTCCCATTCACTCGGGAATATCCCAACGCAGCTCCTAGAAGAAAAGTGTTTCTGACTCGCTGAATCTCAACATAGATTCAACTCTCTTAGGTGAACGAACGCACAGCAGAGCAGTTTCAAGGAAACGTTTCTCCTGAGTTTTAGACGAAGTTTCCGGCGGTTTAGGACGTATGCCGGCATTGGGCTGTAAATACCGGTATGGGGATTCTGCACAGAAAGCATTTGCAAACCGCTGAATCCACACGTCAGTTTAACTCCGTCAGTTGAATGCACACATAGACAACCATTCAGTTAGATAGCTCCTTTTTGGTTTTAGGAGGAGATATTTCTCTGTACAGCCTATGGTCCCATTCACTCGGGAATATCCCAATGCAGCTCATAGAAGAAACTTGTTTCTGACTCGCTGAATCTCAACATACATTCAACTGTCTTAGGTGAACGAACGCACAGCAGAGCAGTTTCAAGGAAACGTTTCTCCTGAGTTCCAGACGTTGTTTCCTACGGTTTACTACGTATGCCGGCATTGGGTTGGAAATACCGGTTTTGGGATTCTGCACAGAAAGGGTTTGCAAACCGCTGAATCCACACATGAGTTTAACTCTGTCAGTTGAATGCACACATTGACAACCATTCAGTTAGATAGCTCCGTTTTGGTTTTAGAAGCAGATATTTCTCTGTACAGCCTATGGTACCATTCACTCGGGAATATCCCAACGCAGCTCCTGGAAGAAACGTATTTCTGACACGCTGAATCTCAACATAGATTCAACTCTCTTAGGTGAACGAACACACAGCAGAGCAGTTTCAAGGAAACGTTTCTCCTGAGTTTTAGACGAAGTTTACTGCGGTTTAGTACGTATGCCGGCATTGGGATGGAAATAAAGGTTTTGGGATTCTGCACAGAAAGGGTTTGCAAACCGCTGAATCCACACGTGAATTTAACTCTGTCAGTTGAATGCACACATTGACAACCATTCTGTTAGACAGCTCCGTTTTGGTTTTAGAAGCAGATATTTCGCTGTACAGACTGTGGTCCCATTCACTCGGGAATATCCCAACGCAGCTCCTAGAAGAAACGTGTTTCTGACTCGCTGAATCTCAACATAGATTCAACTCTCTTAGGTGAACGAACGCACAGCAGAGCAGTGTCAAGGAAACGATTCTCTTGAGTTTTAGACCAAGTTTACTGCTGTTTAGTACGTATGCCGGCATTGGGATGGAAATACCGGTTTTGGGATTCTGCACAGAAACGGTTTGCAAACCGCTGAATGCACACGTGAGTTTAACTCTGTCAGTTGAATGCGCACATTGACAAGCATTCAGTTAGATAGCTCCGTTTTGGTTTTAGAAGCAGATATTTCTCTGTACAGCCTATGGTCCCATTCACTCGGGAATATCCCAACGCAGCTCCTAGAAGAAACGTGTTTCTGACTCGCTGAATCTCAACATAGATTCAACTCTCTTAGGTGAACGAAAACACAGCAGAGCAGTTTCAAGGAAACGTTTCTCCTGAGTTTTAGACGAAGTTTACTGCGGTTTAGTACGTATGCCAGCATTCGGCTGGAAATACCGGTTTTGAGATTCTGCACAGAAAAGGTTTGCAAACCGCTGAATCCACACGTGAGTTTAACTCTGTCAGTTGAATGCACACATTGACAACCATTTTGTTAGACAGCTCTGTTTTGGTTTTAGAAGCAGATATTTCTCTGTACAGCCTATGGTCCCATTCACTCGGGAATATCCCAACGCAGCTCCTAGAAGAAAAGTGTTTCTGACTCGCTGAATCTCAACATAGATTCAACTCTCTTAGGTGAACGAACGCACAGCAGAGCAGTTTCAAGGAAACGTTTCTCCTGAGTTTTAGACGAAGTTTCCGGCGGTTTAGGACGTATGCCGGCATTGGGCTGGAAATACCGGTATGGGGATTCTGCACAGAAAGCATTTGCAAACCGCTGAATCCACACGTCAGTTTAACTCCGTCAGTTGAATGCACACATGGACAACCATTCAGTTAGATAGCTCCTTTTTGGTTTTAGGAGGAGATATTTCTCTGTACAGCCTATGGTCCCATTCACTCGGGAATATCCCAATGCAGCTCCTAGAAGAAACTTGTTTCTGACTCGCTGAATCTCAACATACATTCAACTGTCTTAGGTGAACGAACGCACAGCAGAGCAGTTTCAAGGAAACGTTTCTCCTGAGTTCCAGACGTTGTTTCCTACGGTTTACTACGTATGCCGGCATTGGGTTGGAAATACCGGTTTTGGGATTCTGCACAGAAAGGCTTTGCAAACCGCTGAATCCACACATGAGTTTAACTCTGTCAGTTGAATGCACACATTGACAACCATTCAGTTAGATAGCTCCGTTTTGGTTTTAGAAGCAGATATTTCTCTGTACAGCCTATGGTACCATTCACTCGGGAATATCCCAACGCAGCTCCTAGAAGAAACGTATTTCTGACACGCTGAATCTCAACATAGATTCAACTCTCTTAGGTGAACGAACACACAGCAGAGCAGTTTCAAGGAAACGTTTCTCCTGAGTTTTAGACGAAGTTTACTGCGGTTTAGTACGTATGCCGGCATTGGGATGGAAATAAAGGTTTTGGGATTCTGCACAGAAAGAGTTTGCAAACCGCTGAATCCACACGTGAGTTTAAATCTGTCAGTTGAATGCACACATTGACAACCATTCAGTTACATAGCTCCGTTTTGATTTTAGAAGCAGATATTTCTCTGTACAGCCTATGGTCCCATTCACTCGGGAATATCCCAACGCAGCTCCTAGAAGAGACGTGTTCCTGACTCGCTGAATCTCAACATAGATTCAACTCTCTTAGGTGAACGAACGCTCAGCAGAGCAGTTTTAAGGAAACGTTCCTCCTGAGTTTAAACGAAGTTTCCTACTGTTTAGTACGTATGCCGGCATTGGGCTGGAAATACCGGTTTTGGGATTCTGCACAGATAGGGTTTGCAAACTGCTGAATTCACACGTGAGTTTTTCTCTGTCAGTTGAATGCACACACTGACAACCTGCAGTTTGATAGTTCCGTTTTGGTTTTAGAAGCAGATGTTTCTCTGTACAGCCTATGGTCTCATTCACTCGGGAATATCCCAACGCAGCTCCTAGAGGAAACATGTTTCTGACTCGCTGAATCTCAACATAGATTCAACTCTCTTAGGTGAACGAACGTACAGCGGAGCAATTTCAAGGAAATGCTTCTCCTGAGTTTTAGACGAAGTTTCCTGCGGTTTAGTATGTATGCCGGCATTGGGCTGGAAATACCGGTTTTGGGATTCTGCACAGAAAGGGTTTGCAAACCGCTGAATCCACACGTGAGTTTACCTCTGTCAGTTGAATGCACACATTGACAACCATTCAGTTAGATAGCTCCGTTTTGGTTTTAGAAGCAGATATTTCTCTGTACAGCCTATGGTCCCATTCACTCGGGAATATCCCAACGCAGCTCCTAGAAGAAACGTGTTTCTGACTCGCTGAATCTCAACATAGATTCAACTCTCTTAGGTGAACGAACGCACAGCAGAGCAATTTCAAGGAAACGATTCTCCTGAGTTTTAGACGAATTTTACTGCTGTTAAGTACGTATTCCGGCATTGGGATGGAAATACCGGTTTTGGGATTCTACACAGAAACGGTTTGCAAACTGCTGAATGCACACGTGAGTTTAACTCTGTCAGTTGAATGCACACATTGACAACCATTCAGTTAGATAGCTCCGTTTTGGTTTTAGAAGCAGATATTTCGCTCTACAGCCTATGGTCCCACTCACTCGGGAATATCCCAACGCAGCTCCTAGAAGAAACGTGTTTCTGACTCGCTGAATCTCAACATAGATTCAACTCTCTTAGGTGAATGAACGCACAGCAGAGCAGTTTCAAGGAAACGATTCTCTTGAGTTTTAGACCAAGTTTACTGCTGTTTAGTACGTACGCCGGCATTGGGATGGAAATACCGGTTTTGGGATTCTGCACAGAAACGGTTTGCAAACCGCTGAATGCACACGTGAGTTTAACTCTGTCAGTTGAATGCACACATTGACAAGCATTCAGTTAGATAGCTCCGTTTTGGTTTTAGAAGCAGATATTTCTCTGTACTGCCTATGGTCCCAATCACTCGGGAATATCCCAACACAGCTCCTAGAAGAAACGTGTTTCTGACTCGCTGAATCTCAACATAGATTCAACTCTCTTAGGTGAACGAACGCACAGCAGAGAAGTTTCAAGGAAACGTTTCTCCTGAGTTTTAGACAAAGTTTCCTGCGGTTTAGTACGTATGCCGGCATTGGGCTGGAAATACCGGTATTGGGATTCTGCACAGAATGCGTTTGCAAACCGCTGAATCCACACGTGAGTTTAACTCTGTCAGTTGAATGCACACATTGACAACCATTCAGTTAGATAGCTCCGTTTTGGTTTTAGAAGCAGATATTTCTCTGTACAGCCTATGGTCCCATTCACTCGGGAATATCCCAACGCAGCTCCTAGAAGAAACGTGTTTCTGACTCGCTGAATCTCAACATAGATTCAACTCCCTTAGGTGAACGAACGCACAGCAGAGCAGTTTTAAGGAAACGTTTCTGCTGACTTTTAGACGAAGTTTCCTGCGGTTTAGTATGTATGCCGGCATTGGGATGGAAATACCGGTATTGGGATTCTGCACAGAAAGGCTTTGCAAACCGCTGAATCCACACGTGAGTTTAACTCTGTCAGTTGAATGCACACATTGACAACCATTCAGTTAGATAGCTCCGTTTTGGTTTTAGAAGAAGATATTTCTCTGTACAGCCTATGGTCCCATTCACTCGGGAATATCCCAACACAGCTACTAGAAGACACGTGTTTCTGACTCGCTGAATCTCAACATAGATTCAACTCTCTGAGTTGAACGAATGCACAGCAGAGCAGTTTCACTGAAACATTTCTCCTGAGTTTTAGACGAAGTTTCCTGAGGTTTAGTACATATGCCGGCATTGGGATGGAAATACCGGGTTTGGGATTCTGCACAGAACCGGTTTGCAAACCGCTGAATGCACAGGTGAGTTTAACTCTGTCAGTTGAATGCACACATTGACAACCATTCAGTTAGATAGCTCCATTTTGGTTTTAGAAACAGGTATTTCTCTGTACAGCCTATGGTTCCATTCACTCGGGAATATCCCAACGCAGCTCCTAGAGGAAACGTGTTTCTGACTCGAGGAGTCTCAACATAGATTCAACTCTCTTAGGTGAACGAACTCACCCAGAGCAGTTTCAAGGAAACGTTTCTCCTGAGTTTTAGACGAAGTTTCCGGCGGTTTAGGACGTATGCCGGCATTGGGCTGGAAATACCGGTATGGGGATTCTGCACAGAAAGCATTTGCAAACCGCTGAATCCACACGTCAGTTTAACTCCGTCAGTTGAATGCACACATGGACAACCATTCAGTTAGATAGCTCCTTTTTGGTTTTAGGAGGAGATATTTCTCTGTACAGCCTATGGTCCCATTCACTCGGGAATATCCCAATGCAGCTCCTAGAAGAAACTTGTTTCTGACTCGCTGAATCTCAACATACATTCAACTGTCTTAGGTGAACGAACGCACAGCAGAGCAGTTTCAAGGAAACGTTTCTCCTGAGTTCCAGACGTTGTTTCCTACGGTTTACTACGTATGCTGGCATTGGGATGGAAATACCGGTTTTGGGATTCTGCACAGAAAGGGTTTGCAAACCGCTGAATCCACACATGAGTTTAACTCTGTCAGTTGAATGCACACATTGACAACCATTCAGTTAGATAGCTCCGTTTTGGTTTTAGAAGCAGATATTTCTCTGTACAGCCTATGGTACCATTCACTCGGGAATATCCCAACGCATCTCCTAGAAGAAACGTATTTCTGACACGCTGAATCTCAACATAGATTCAACTCTCTTAGGTGAACGAACACACAGCAGAGCAGTTTCAAGGAAACGTTTCTCCTGAGTTTTAGACGAAGTTTACTGCGGTTTAGTACGTATGCCGGCATTGGGATGGAAATAAAGGTTTTGGGATTCTGCACAGAAAGAGTTTGCAAACCGCTGAATCCACACGTGAGTTTAACTCTGTCAGTTGAATGCACACATTGACAACCATTCAGTTAGATAGCTCCGTTTTGGTTTTAGAAGCAGATATTTCTCTGTACAGCCTGTGGTCCCATTCACTCGGGAATATCCCAACGCAGCTCCTAGAAGAAACGTGTTTCTGACTCGCTGAATTTCAACATAGATTCAACTCTCTTAGGTGAACGAACGCACAGCAGAGCAGTTTCAAGGAAACGAATCTCCTGAGTTTTAGAACAAGTTTACTGCTGTTTAGTACGTATGCCGGCATTGGGATGGAAATACCGGTTTTGGGATTCTGCACAGAAACGGTTTGCACACCGCTGAATGCACACTTGAGTTTATCTCTGTCAGTTGCATGCGCACATTGACAACCATTCAGTTAGATCGCTCCGTTTTGGTTTTAGAAGCAGATATTTCTCTGTACAGCCTATGGTCCCATTCACTCGGGAATATCCCAACGCAGCTCCTAGAAGAAACGTGTTTCTGACTCAACATAGATTCAGCTCTCTTAGGTGAATGAACGCTCAGCAGAGCAGTTTCAAGGAAACGTTTCTCCTGAGTTTTAGACGAAGTTTCCTACTGTTTAGTACGTATGCCGGCATTGGGCTGGAAATACCGGTTTTGGGATTCTGCACAGATAGGGTTTGCAAACTGCTGAATTCACACGTGAGTTTACGTCTGTCAGTTGAATGCACACACTGACAACCATTCAGTTAGATAGCTCCGTTTTGGTTTTAGAAGCAGATCTTTCTCTGTACTGCCTATGGTCCCATTCACTCGGGAATATCCCAACGCAGCTCCTAGAAGAAACGTGTTTCTGACTCGTTGAATCTCAACATAGATTCAACTCTCTTAGGTGAACGAACGCACAGCAGAGCAGTTTCAAGGAAACGAATCTCCTGAGTTCTAGACCAAGTTTACTGCTGTTTAGTACGTATGCCGGCATTGGGATGGAAACACCGGTTTTGGGATTCTGCATAGAAACGGCTTGCAAACCGCTGAATGCACACTTCAGTTTATCTCTGTCAGTTGAATGCGCTTATTGACAACCATTCAGTTAGATCGCTCCGTTTTGGTTTTAGAAGCAGATATTTCTCTGTACAGCCTATGGTCCCATTCACTCGGGAATATCCCAACACAGCTCCTAGAAGAAACGTGTTTCTGACTCGCTGAATCTCAACATAGATTCAAACTCCCTTAGGTGAACGAACGCACAGCAGAGCAGTTTCAAGGAAACGTTTCTCCTGAGTTTTAGACGAAGTTTCCTGAAGTTTAATACGTATGCCGGCATTGGGATGGAAATACCGGTTTTGCGATTCTGCACAGAAAGGGTTTGCAAACCGCTGAATCCACACGTGAATTTAACTCTGTCAGTTGAATGCACACATTGACAACCATTCTGTTAGACAGCTCCGTTTTGGTTTTAGAAGCAGATATTTCGCTGTACAGACTGTGGTCCCATTCACTCGGGAATATCCCAACGCAGCTCCTAGAAGAAACGTGCTTCTGACTCGCTGAATCTCAACATAGATTCAACTCTCTTAGGTGAACGAACGCACAGCAGAGCAGTGTCAAGGAAACGATTCTCTTGAGTTTTAGACCAAGTTTACTGCTGTTTAGTACGTATGCCGGCATTGGGATGGAAATACCGGTTTTGGGATTCTGCACAGAAACGGTTTGCAAACCGCTGAATGCACACGTGAGTTTAACTCTGTCAGTTGAATGCGCACATTGACAAGCATTCAGTTAGATAGCTCCGTTTTGGTTTTAGAAGCAGATATTTCTCTGTACAGCCTATGGTCCCATTCACTCGGGAATATCCCAACGCAGCTCCTAGAAGAAACGTGTTTCTGACTCGCTGAATCTCAACATAGATTCAACTCTCTTAGGTGAACGAAAACACAGCAGAGCAGTTTCAAGGAAACGTTTCTCCTGAGTTTTAGACGAAGTTTCCTGCGGTTTAGTACGTATGCCAGCATTCGGCTGGAAATACCGGTTTTGCGATTCTGCACAGAAAAGGTTTGCAAACCGCTGAATCCACACGTGAGTTTAACTCTGTCAGTTGAATGCACACATTGACAACCATTTTGTTAGACAGCTCTGTTTTGGTTTTAGAAGCAGATATTTCTCTGTACAGCCTATGGTCCCATTCACTCGGGAATATCCCAACGCAGCTCCTAGAAGAAAAGTGTTTCTGACTCGCTGAATCTCAACATAGATTCAACTCTCTTAGGTGAACTAACGCACAGCAGAGCAGTTTCAAGGAAACGTTTCTCCTGAGTTTTAGACGAAGTTTCCGGCGGTTTAGGACGTATGCCGGCATTGGCCTGGAAATACCGGTATGGGGATTCTTCACAGAAAGCATTTGCAAACCGCTGAAACCACACGTCAGTTTAACTCCGTCAGTTGAATGCACACATGGACAACCATTCAGTTAGATAGCTCCTTTTTGGTTTTAGGAGGAGATATTTCTCTGTACAGCCTATGGTCCCATTCACTCCGGAATATCCCAATGCAGCTCCTAGAAGAAACTTGTTTCTGACTCGCTGAATCTCAACATACATTCAACTGTCTTAGGTGAACGAACGCACAGCAGAGCAGTTTCAAGGAAACGTTTCTCCTGAGTTCCAGACGTTGTTTCCTACGGTTTACTACGTATGCCGGCATTGGGTTGGAAATACCGGTTTTGGGATTCTGCACAGAAAGGGTTTGCAAACCACTGAATCCACACATGAGTTTAACTCTGTCAGTTGAATGCACACATTGACAACCATTCAGTTAGATAGCTCCGTTTTGGTTTTAGAAGCAGATATTTCTCTGTACAGCCTATGGTACCATTCACTCGGGAATATCCCAACGCAGCTCCTAGAAGAAACGTATTTCTGACACGCTGAATCTCAACATAGATTCAACTATCTTATGTGAACGAACACACAGCAGAGCAGTTTCAAGGAAACGTTTCTCCTGAGTTTTAGACGAAGTTTACTGCGGTTTAGTACGTATGCCGGCATTGGGATGGAAATAAATGTTTTGGGATTCTGCACAGAAAGGGTTTGCAAACCGCTGAATCCACACGTGAATTTAACTCTGTCAGTTGAATGCACACATTGACAACCATTCTGTTAGACAGCTCCGTTTTGGTTTTAGAAGCAGATATTTCGCTGTACAGACTGTGGTCCCATTCACTCGGGAATATCCCAACGCAGCTCCTAGAAGAAACGTGTTTCTGACTCGCTGAATCTCAACATAGATTCAACTCTCTTAGGTGAACGAACGCACAGCAGAGCAGTGTCAAGGAAACGATTCTCTTGAGTTTTAGACCAAGTTTACTGCTGTTTAGTACGTATGCCGGCATTGGGATGGAAATACCGGTTTTGGGATTCTGCACAGAAACGGTTTGCAAACCGCTGAATGCACACGTGAGTTTAACTCTGTCAGTTGAATGCGCACATTGACAAGCATTCAGTTAGATAGCTCCGTTTTGGTTTTAGAAGCAGATATTTCTCTGTACAGCCTATGGTCCCATTCACTCGGGAATATCCCAACGCAGCTCCTAGAAGAAACGTGTTTCTGACTCGCTGAATCTCAACATAGATTCAACTCTCTTAGGTGAACGAAAACACAGCAGAGCAGTTTCAAGGAAACGTTTCTCCTGAATTTTAGACGAAGTTTACTGCGGTTTAGTACGTATGCCAGCATTCGGCTGGAAATACCGGTTTTGAGATTCTGCACAGAAAAGGTTTGCAAACCGCTGAATCCACACGTGAGTTTAACTCTGTCAGTTGAATGCACACATTGACAACCATTTTGTTAGACAGCTCTGTTTTGGTTTTAGAAGCAGATATTTCTCTGTACAGCCTATGGTCCCATTCACTCGGGAATATCCCAACGCAGCTCCTAGAAGAAAAGTGTTTCTGACTCGCTGAATCTCAACATAGATTCAACTCTCTTAGGTGAACGAACGCACAGCAGAGCAGTTTCAAGGAAACGTTTCTCCTGAGTTTTAGACGAAGTTTCCGGCGGTTTAGGACGTATGCCGGCATTGGGCTGGAAATACCGGTATGGGGATTCTGCACAGAAAGCATTTGCAAACCGCTGAATCCACACGTCAGTTTAACTCCGTCAGTTGAATGCACACATGGACAACCATTCAGTTAGATAGCTCCTTTTTGGTTTTAGGAGGAGATATTTCTCTGTACAGCCTATGGTCCCATTCACTCGGGAATATCCCAATGCAGCTCCTAGAAGAAACTTGTTTCTGACTCGCTGAATCTCAACATACATTCAACTGTCTTAGGTGAACGAACGCACAGCAGAGCAGTTTCAAGGAAACGTTTCTCCTGAGTTCCAGACGTTGTTTCCTACGGTTTACTACGTATGCCGGCATTGGGTTGGAAATACCGGTTTTGGGATTCTGCACAGAAAGGGTTTGCAAACCGCTGAATCCACACATGAGTTTAACTCTGTCAGTTGAATGCACACATTGACAACCATTCAGTTAGATAGCTCCGTTTTGGTTTTAGAAGCAGATATTTCTCTGTACAGCCTATGGTACCATTCACTCGGGAATATCCCAACGCATCTCCTAGAAGAAACGTATTTCTGACACGCTGAATCTCAACATAGATTCAACTCTCTTAGGTGAACGAACACACAGCAGAGCAGTTTCAAGGAAACGTTTCTCCTGAGTTTTAGACGAAGTTTACTGCGGTTTAGTACGTATGCCGGCATTGGGATGGAAATAAAGGTTTTGGGATTCTGAACAGAAAGAGTTTGCAAACCGCTGAATCCACACGTGAGTTTAACTCTGTCAGTTGAATGCACACATTGACAACCATTCAGTTAGATAGCTCCGTTTTGGTTTTAGAAGCAGATATTTCTCTGTACAGCCTGTGGTCCCATTCACTCGGGAATATCCCAACGCAGCTCCTAGAAGAAACGTGTTTCTGACTCGCTGAATCTCAACATAGATTCAACTCTCTTAGGTGAACGAACGCACAGCAGAGCAGTTTCAAGGAAACGTTTCTCCTGTGTTTTAGACGAAGTTTCCTGCGGTTTAGTACGTATGCCGGCATTGGGCTGGAAATACCGGTTTTGGGATTCTGCACAGAAAGGGTTTGCAAACCGCTGAATCCACACGTGAGTTTAACACTGTCAGTTGAATGCACACATTGACAGCCATTCAGTTAGATAGCTCCGTTTTGTTTTTAGAAGCAGATATTTCTCTGTACAGCCTATGGTCCCATTCACTCGGGAATATCCCAATGCAGCTCCTAGAAGAAACGTGTTTCTGACTCGCTGAATCTCAACATAGACTCAACTCTCTTAGGTGAACGAACGCACAGCCGAGCAATTTCAAGGAAACGATTCTCCTGAGTTTTAGACGAATTTTACTGCTGTTTAGTACGTATGCCGGCATTGGGATGGAAATACTGGTATTGGGATTCTACACAGAAACGGTTTGCAAACTGCTGAATGCACACGTGAGTTTAACTCTGTCAGTTGAATGCACACATTGACAACCATTCAGTTAGATAGCTCCGTTTTGGTTTTAGAAGCAGATATTTCGCTGTACAGCCTATGGTCCAATTCACTCGGGAATATCCCAACGCAGCTCCTAGAAGAAACGTGTTTCTGACTCGCTGAATCTCAACATAGATTCAACTCTCTTAGGTGAACGAAAACACAGCAGAGCAGTTTCAAGGAAACGTTTCTCCTGAGTTTTAGACGAAGTTTACTGCGGTTTAGTACGTATGCCAGCATTCGGCTGGAAATACCGGTTTTGCGATTCTGCACAGAAAAGGTTTGCAAACCGCTGAATCCACACGTGAGTTTAACTCTGTCAGTTGAATGCACACATTGACAACCATTTTGTTAGACAGCTCTGTTTTGGTTTTAGAAGCAGATATTTCTCTGTACAGCCTATGGTCCCATTCACTCGGGAATATCCCAACGCAGCTCCTAGAAGAAAAGTGTTTCTGACTCGCTGAATCTCAACATAGATTCAACTCTCTTAGGTGAACGAACGCACAGCAGAGCAGTTTCAAGGAAACGTTTCTCCTGAATTTTAGACGAAGTTTCCGGCGGTTTAGGACGTATGCCGGCATTGGGCTGGAAATACCGGTATGGGGATTCTGCACAGAAAGCATTTGCAAACCGCTGAATCCACACGTCAGTTTAACTCCGTCAGTTGAATGCACACATGGACAACCATTCAGTTAGATAGCTCCTTTTTGGTTTTAGGAGGAGATATTTCTCTGTACAGCCTATGGTCCCATTCACTCGGGAATATCCCAATGCAGCTCCTAGAAGAAACTTGTTTCTGACTCGCTGAATCTCAACATACATTCAACTGTCTTAGGTGAACGAACGCACAGCAGAGCAGTATCAAGGAAACGTTTCTCCTGAGTTCCAGACGTTGTTTCCTACGGTTTACTACGTATGCCGGCATTGGGATGGAAATACCGGTTTTGGGATTCTGCACAGAAAGGGTTTGCAAACCGCTGAATCCACACATGAGTTTAACTCTGTCAGTTGAATGCACACATTGACAACCATTCAGTTAGATAGCTCCGTTTTGGTTTTAGAAGCAGATATTTCTCTGTACAGCCTATGGTACCATTCACTCGGGAATATCCCAACGCATCTCCTAGAAGAAACGTATTTCTGACACGCTGAATCTCAACATAGATTCAACTCTCTTAGGTGAACGAACACACAGCAGAGCAGTTTCAAGGAAACGTTTCTCCTGAGTTTTAGACGAAGTTTACTGCGGTTTAGTACGTATGCCGGCATTGGGATGGAAATAAAGGTTTTGGGATTCTGAACAGAAAGAGTTTGCAAACCGCTGAATCCACACGTGAGTTTAACTCTGTCAGTTGAATGCACACATTGACAACCATTCAGTTAGATAGCTCCGTTTTGGTTTTAGAAGCAGATATTTCTCTGTACAGCCTGTGGTCCCATTCACTCGGGAATATCCCAACGCAGCTCCTAGAAGAAACGTGTTTCTGACTCGCTGAATCTCAACATAGATTCAACTCTCTTAGGTGAACGAACGCACAGCAGAGCAGTTTCAAGGAAACGTTTCTCCTGAGTTTTAGACGAAGTTTCCTGCGGTTTAGTACGTATGCCGGCATTGGGCTGGAAATACCGGTTTTGGGATTCTGCACAGAAAGGGTTTGCAAACCGCTGAATCCACACGTGAGTTTAACACTGTCAGTTGAATGCACACATTGACAGCCATTCAGTTAGATAGCTCCGTTTTGTTTTTAGAAGCAGATATTTCTCTGTACAGCCTATGGTCCCATTCACTCGGGAATATCCCAATGCAGCTCCTAGAAGAAACGTGTTTCTGACTCGCTGAATCTCAACATAGACTCAACTCTCTTAGGTGAACGAACGCACAGCAGAGCAATTTCAAGGAAACGATTCTCCTGAGTTTTAGACGAATTTTACTGCTGTTTAGTACGTATGCCGGCATTGGGATGGAAATACTGGTATTGGGATTCTACACAGAAACGGTTTGCAAACTGCTGAATGCACACGTGAGTTTAACTCTGTCAGTTGAATGCACACATTGACAACCATTCAGTTAGATAGCTCCGTTTTGGTTTTAGAAGCAGATATTTCGCTGTACAGCCTATGGTCCAATTCACTCGGGAATATCCCAACGCAGCTCCTAGAAGAAACGTGTTTCTGACTCGCTGAATCTCAACATAGATTCAACTCTCTTAGGTGAACGAAAGCACAGCGGAGGAGTTTCAAGGAAACGTTTCTTTTGAGTTTTAGACGAAGTTTACTGCGGTTTAGTACGTATGCCAGCATTAGGCTGGAAATACCGGTTTTGGGATTCTGCACAGAAAGGGTTTGCAAACCGCTGAATCCACACGTGAGTTTAACTCTGTCAGTTGAATGCACACATTGACAACCATTTTGTTAGACAGCTCTGTTTTGGTTTTAGAAGCAGATATTTCTCTGTACAGCCTATGGTCCCATTCACTCGGGAATATCCCAACGCAGCTGCTAGAAGAAACGTGTTTCTGACTCGCTGAATCTCAACATAGATTCAACTCTCTTAGGTGAACGGACGCACAGCAGAGCAGTTTCAAGGAAACGATTCTCTTGAGTTTTAGACCAAGTTTACTGCTCTTTAGTATGTATGCCGGCATTGGGATGGAAGTACCGGTTTTGGGATTCTGCACAGAAACGCTTTGCAAACCGCTGAATGCACACGTGAGTTTAACTCTGTCAGTTGAATGCGCACATTGACAAGCATTCAGTTAGATTGCTCCGTTTTGGTTTTAGAAGCAGATATTTCTCTGTACAGCCTATGGTCCCATTCACTCGGGAATATCCCAAAGCAGCTCCTAGAAGAAACGTGTTTCTGACTCAACATAGATTCAGCTCTCTTAGGTGAACGAACGCTCACCAGAGCAGTTTCAAGGAAACGTTCCTCCTGAGTTTTAGACGAAGTTTCCTACTGTTTAGTACGTATGCCGGCATTGGGCTGGAAATACCGGTTTTGGGATTCTGCACAGATAGGGTTTGCAAACTGCTGAATTCACACGTGAGTTTACGTCTGTCAGTTGAATGCACACACTGACAACCATTCAGTTAGATAGCTCCGTTTTGGTTTTAGAAGCAGATCTTTCTCTGTACTGCCTATGGTCCCATTCCCTCGGGAATATCCCAACGCAGCTCCTAGAAGAAACGTGTTTCTGACTCGTTGAATCTCAACATAGATTCAACTCTCTTAGGTGAACGAACGCACAGCAGAGCAGTTTCAAGGAAACGAATCTCCTGAGTTTTAGACCAAGTTTACTGCTGTTTAGTACGTATGCCGGCATTGGGATGGAAACACCGGTTTTGGGATTCTGCACAGAAACGGCTTGCAAACCGCTGAATGCACACTTCAGTTTATCTCTGTCACTTGAATGCGCATATTGACAACCATTCAGTTAGATCGCTCCGTTTTGGTTTTAGAAGCAGATATTTCTCTGTACAGCCTATGGTCCCATTCACTCGGGAATATCCCAACACAGCTCCTAGAAGAAACGTGTTTCTGACTTGCTGAATCTCAACATAGATTCAAACTCCCTTAGGTGAACGAACGCACAGCAGAGCAGTTTCAAGGAAACGTTTCTCCTGAGTTTTAGACGAAGTTTCCTGAAGTTTAATACGTATGCCGGCTTTGGGATGGAAATACCGGTTTTGCGATTCTGCACAGAAAGGGTTTGCAAACCGCTGAATCCACACGTGAATTTAACTCTGTCAGTTGAATGCACACATTGACAACCATTCTGTTAGACAGCTCCGTTTTGGTTTTAGAAGCAGATATTTCGCTGTACAGACTGTGGTCCCATTCACTCGGGAATATCCCAACGCAGCTCCTAGAAGAAACGTGTTTCTGACTCGCTGAATCTCAACATAGATTCAACACTCTTAGGTGAACGAACGCACAGCAGAGCACTGTCAAGGAAACGATTCTCTTGAGTTTTAGACCAAGTTTACTGCTGTTTAGTACGTATGCCGGCATTGGGATGGAAATACCGGTTTTGGGATTCTGCACAAAAACGGTTTGCAAACCGCTGAATGCACACGTGAGTTTAACTCTGTCAGTTGAATGCGCACATTGACAAGCATTCAGTTAGATAGCTCCGTTTTGGTTTTAGAAGCAGATATTTCTCTGTACAGCCTATGGTCCCATTCACTCGGGAATATCCCAACGCAGCTCCTAGAAGAAACGTGTTTCTGACTCGCTGAATCTCAACATAGATTCAACTCTCTTAGGTGAACGAAAACACAGCAGAGCAGTTTCAAGGAAACGTTTCTCCTGAGTTTTAGACGAAGTTTACTGCGGTTTAGTACGTATGCCAGCATTCGGCTGGAAATAGCGGTTTTGCGATTCTGCACAGAAAAGGTTTGCAAACCGCTGAATCCACACGTGAGTTTATCTCTGTCAGTTGAATGCACACATTGACAACCATTTTGTTAGACAGCTCTGTTTTGGTTTTAGAAGCAGATATTTCTCTGTACAGCCTATGGTCCCATTCACTCGGGAATATCCCAACGCAGCTCCTAGAAGAAAAGTGTTTCTGACTCGCTGAATCTCAACATAGATTCAACTCTCTTAGGTGAACGAACGCACAGCAGAGCAGTTTCAAGGAAACGTTTCTCCTGAGTTTTAGACGAAGTTTCCGGCGGTTTAGGACGTATGCCGGCATTGGGCTGGAAATACCGGTATGGGGATTCTGCACAGAAAGCATTTGCAAACCGCTGAATCCACACGTCAGTTTAACTCCGTCAGTTGAATGCACACATGGACAACCATTCAGTTAGATAGCTCCTTTTTGGTTTTAGGAGGAGATATTTCTCTGTACAGCCTATGGTCCCATTCACTCGGGAATATCCCAATGCAGCTCCTAGAAGAAACTTGTTTCTGACTCGCTGAATCTCAACATATATTCAACTGTCTTAGGTGAACGAACGCACAGCAGAGCAGTTTCAAGGAAACGTTTCTCCTGAGTTCCAGACGTTGTTTCCTACGGTTTACTACGTATGCCGGCATTGGGTTGGAAATACCGGTTTTGGGATTCTGCACAGAAAGGGTTTGCAAACCGCTGAATCCACACATGAGTTTAACTCTGTCAGTTGAATGCACACATTGACAACCATTCAGTTAGATAGCTCCGTTTTGGTTTTAGAAGCAGATATTTCTCTGTACAGCCTATGGTACCATTCACTCGGGAATATCCCAACGCAGCTCCTAGAAGAAACGTATTTCTGACACGCTGAATCTCAACATAGATTCAACTCTCTTAGGTGAACGAACACACAGCAGAGCAGTTTCAAGGAAACGTTTCTCCTGAGTTTTAGACGAAGTTTACTGCGGTTTAGTACGTATGCCGGCATTGGGATGGAAATAAAGGTTTTGGGATTCTGCACAGAAAGAGTTTGCAAACCGCTGAATCCACACGTGAGTTTAAATCTGTCAGTTGAATGCACACATTGACAACCATTCAGTTACATAGCTCCGTTTTGATTTTAGAAGCAGATATTTCTCTGTACAGCCTATGGTCCCATTCACTCGGGAATATCCCAACGCAGCTCCTAGAAGAGACGTGTTCCTGACTCGCTGAATCTCAACATAGATTCAACTCTCTTAGGTGAACGAACGCTCAGCAGAGCAGTTTTAAGGAAACGTTCCTCCTGAGTTTAAACGAAGTTTCCTATTGTTTAGTACGTATGCCGGCATTGGGCTGGAAATACCGGTTTTGGGATTCTGCACAGATAGGGTTTGCAAACTGCTGAATTCACACGTGAGTTTTTCTCTGTCAGTTGAATGCACACACTGACAACCTTCAGTTAGATAGCTCCGTTTTGGTTTTAGAAGCAGATGTTTCTCTGTACAGCGTATGGTCTCATTCACTCGGGAATATCCCAACGCAGCTCCTAGAAGAAACATGTTTCTGACTCGCTGAATCTCAACATAGATTCAACTCTCTTAGGTGAACGAACGTACAGCGGAGCAATTTCAAGGAAACGCTTCTCCTGAGTTTTAGACGAAGTTTCCTGCGGTTTAGTATGTATGCCGGCATTGGGCTGGAAATACCGGTTTTGGGATTCTGCACAGAAAGGGTTTGCAAACCGCTGAATCCACACGTGAGTTTACCTCTGTCAGTTGAATGCACACATTGACAACCATTCAGTTAGATAGCTCCGTTTTGGTTTTAGAAGCAGATATTTCTCTGTACAGCCTATGGTCCCATTCACTCGGGAATATCCCAACGCAGCTCCTAGAAGAAACGTGTTTCTGACTCGCTGAATCTCAACATAGATTCAACTCTCTTAGGTGAACGAACGCACAGCAGAGCAATTTCAAGGAAACGATTCTCCTGAGTTTTAGACGAATTTTACTGCTGTTTAGTACGTATTCCGGCATTGGGATGGAAATACTGGTATTGGGATTCTACACAGAAAGGTTTGCAAACTGCTGAATGCACACGTGAGTTTAACTCTGTCAGTTGAATGCACACATTGACAACCATTCAGTTAGATAGCTCCGTTTTGGTTTTAGAAGCAGATATTTCGCTGTACAGCCTATGGTCCAATTCACTCGGGAATATCCCAACGCAGCTCCTAGAAGAAACGTGTTTCTGACTCGCTGAATCTCAACATAGATTCAACTCTCTTAGGTGAACGAAAGCACAGCGGAGCAGTTTCAAGGAAACGTTTCTCTTGAGTTTTAGACGAAGTTTACTGCGGTTTAGTACGTATGCCAGCATTAGGCTGGAAATACCGGTTTTGGGATTCTGCACAGAAAGGGTTTGCAAACCGCTGAATCCACACGTGAGTTTAACTCTGTCAGTTGAATGCACACATTGACAACCATTTTGTTAGACAGCTCTGTTTTGGTTTTAGAAGCAGATATTTCTCTGTACAGCCTATGGTCCCATTCACTCGGGAATATCCCAACGCAGCTCCTAGAAGAAAAGTGTTTCTGACTCGCTGAATCTCAACATAGATTCAACTCTCTTAGGTGAACGAACGCACAGCAGAGCAGTTTCAAGGAAACGTTTCTCCTGAGTTTTAGACGAAGTTTCCGGCGGTTTAGGACGTATGCCGGTATTGGGCTGGAAATACCGGTATGGGGATTCTGCACAGAAAGCATTTGCAAACCGCTGAATCCACACGTCAGTTTAACTCCGTCAGTTGAATGCACACATGGACAACCATTCAGTTAGATAGCTCCTTTTTGGTTTTAGGTGGAGATATTTCTCTGTACAGCCTATGGTCCCATTCACTCGGGAATATCCCAATGCAGCTCCTAGAAGAAACTTGTTTCTGACTCGCTGAATCTCAACATACATTCAACTGTCTTAGGTGAACGAACGCACAGCAGAGCAGTTTCAAGGAAACGTTTCTCCTGAGTTCCAGACGTTGTTTCCTACGGTTTACTACGTATGCCGGCATTGGGATGGAAATACCGGTTTTGGGATTCTGCACAGAAAGGGTTTGCAAACCGCTGAATCCACACATGAGTTTAACTCTGTCAGTTGAATGCACACATTGACAACCATTCAGTTAGATAGCTCCGTTTTGGTTTTAGAAGCAGATATTTCTCTGTACAGCCTATGGTCCCATTCACTCGGGAATATCCCAACGCAGCTACTAGAAGAAACGTGTTTCTGACTCGCTGAATCTCAACATAGATTCAACTCTCTTAGGTGAACGAACGCACAGCAGAGCAATTTCAAGGAAACGATTCTCCTGAGTTTTAGATGAATTTTACTGCTGTTTAGTATGTATGCCGGCATTGGGATGGAAATACCGGTATTGGGATTCTAAACAGAAAAGGTTTGCAAACTTCTGAATGCACACGTGAGTTTAACTCTGTCAGTTGAATGCACACATTGACAACAATTCAGTTAGATAGCTCCCTTTTGGTTTTAGAAGCAGATATTTCTCTGTACAGCCTATGGTCCCATTCACTCGGGAATATCCCAACGCAGCTCCTAGAAGAAACGTGTTTCTGACTCGCTGAATCTCAACATAGATTCAACTCTCTTAGGTGAACGAAAACACAGCAGAGCAGTTTCAAGGAAACATTTCTCCTGAGTTTTAGACGAAGTTTACTGCGGTTTAGTACGTATGCCAGCATTCGGCTGGAAATACCGGTTTTGTGATTCTGCACAGAAAAGGTTTGCAAACCGCTGAATCCACACGTGAGTTTAACTCTGTCAGTTGAATGCACACATTGACAACCATTTTGTTAGACAGCTCTGTTTTGGTTTTAGAAGCAGATATTTCTCTGTACAGCCTATGGTCCCATTCACTCGGGAATATCCCAACGCAGCTCCTAGAAGAAACGTGTTTCTGACTCGCTGAATCTCAACATAGATTCAACTCTCTTAGGTGAACGAACGCACAGCAGAGCAGTTTCAAGGAAACGTTTCTCCTGAGTTTTAGACGAAGTTTCCGGCGGTTTAGGACGTATGCCGGCATTGGGCTGGAAATACCGGTATGGGGATTCTGCCCAGAAAGCGTTTGCAAACCGCTGAATCCACACGTCAGTTTAACTCCGGCAGTTGAATGCACAAATGGACAACCATTCAGTTAGATAGCTCCTTTTTGGTTTTAGGAGCAGATATTTCTCTGTACAGCCTATGGTCCCATTCACTCGGGAATATCCCAACGCAGCTCCTAGAAGAAACTTGTTTCTGACTCGCTGAATCTCAACATAGATTCAACTCTCTTAGGTGAACGAACGCACAGCAGAGCAGTTTCAAGGAAACGTTTCTCCTGAGTTCCAGACGTTGTTTCCTACGGTTTACTACGTATGCCGGCATTGGGATGGAAATACCGGTTTTGGGATTCTGCACAGAAAGGGTTTGCAAACCGCTGAATCCACACATGAGTTTAACTCTGTCAGTTGAATGCACACATTGACAACCATTCAGTTAGATAGCTCCGTTTTGGTTTTAGAAGCAGATATTTCTCTGTACAGCCTGTGGTCCCATTCACTCGGGAATATCCCAACGCAGCTCCTAGAAGAAACGTGTTTCTGACTCGCTGAATCTCAACATAGATTCAACTCTCTTAGGTGAACGAACGCACAGCAGAGCAGTTTCAAGGAAACGAATCTCCTGAGTTTTAGACCAAGTTTACTGCTGTTTAGTACGTATGCCGGCATTGGGATGGAAATACCGGTTTTGGGATTCTGCACAGAAACGGTTTGCAAACCGCTGAATGCACACTTGAGTTTATCTCTGTCAGTTGAATGCGCACATTGACAACCATTCAGTTAGATCGCTCCGTTTTAGTTTTAGAAGCAGATATTTCTCTGTACAGCCTATGGTCCCATTCACTCGGGAATATCCCAACGCAGCTCCTAGAAGAAACGTGTTTCTGACTCGCTGAATCTCAACATAGATTCAACTCTCTTAGGTGAACGAACGCACAGCAGAGCAGTTTCAAGGAAACGTTTCTCCTGAGTTTTAGACGAAGTTTCCTGCGGTTTAGTACGTATGCCGGCATTGGGCTGGAAATACCGGTTTTGGGATTCTGCACAGAAAGGGTTTGCAAACCGCTGAATCCACACGTGAGTTTAACACTGTCAGTTGAATGCACACATTGACAGCCATTCAGTTAGATAGCTCCGTTTTGTTTTTAGAAGCAGATATTTCTCTGTACAGCCTATGGTCCCATTCACTCGGGAATATCCCAATGCAGCTCCTAGAAGAAACGTGTTTCTGACTCGCTGAATCTCAACATAGACTCAACTCTCTTAGGTGAACGAACGCACAGCAGAGCAATTTCAAGGAAACGATTCTCCTGAGTTTTAGACGAATTTTACTGCTGTTTAGTACATATGCCGGCATTGGGATGGAAATACTGGTATTGGGATTCTACACAGAAACGGTTTGCAAACTGCTGAATGCACACGTGAGTTTAACTCTGTCAGTTTAATGCACACATTGACAACCATTCAGTTAGATAGCTCCGTTTTGGTTTTAGAAGCAGATATTTCGCTGTACAGCCTATGGTCCAATTCACTCGGGAATATCCCAACGCAGCTCCTAGAAGAAACGTGTTTCTGACTCGCTGAATCTCAACATAGATTCAACTCTCTTAGGTGAACGAAAACACAGCAGAGCAGTTTCAAGGAAACGTTTCTCCTGAGTTTTAGACGAAGTTTACTGCGGTTTAGTACGTATGCCAGCATTCGGCTGGAAATACCGGTTTTGCGATTCTGCACAGAAAAGGTTTGCAAACCGCTGAATCCACACGTGAGTTTAACTCTGTCAGTTGAATGCACACATTGACAACCATTTTGTTAGACAGCTCTGTTTTGGTTTTAGAAGCAGATATTTCTCTGTACAGCCTATGGTCCCATTCACTCGGGAATATCCCAACGCAGCTCCTAGAAGAAAAGTGTTTCTGACTCGCTGAATCTCAACATAGATTCAACTCTCTTAGGTGAACGAACGCACAGCAGAGCAGTTTCAAGGAAACGTTTCTCCTGAGTTTTAGACGAAGTTTCCGGCGGTTTAGGACGTATGCCGGCATTGGGCTGGAAATACCGGTATGGGGATTCTGCACAGAAAGCATTTGCAAACCGCTGAATCCACACGTCAGTTTAACTCCGTCAGTTGAATGCACACATGGACAACCATTCAGTTAGATAGCTCCTTTTTGGTTTTAGGAGGAGATATTTCTCTGTACAGCCTATGGTCCCATTCACTCGGGAATATCCCAATGCAGCTCCTAGAAGAAACTTGTTTCTGACTCGCTGAATCTCAACATACATTCAACTGTCTTAGGTGAACGAACGCACAGCAGAGCAGTATCAAGGAAACGTTTCTCCTGAGTTCCAGACGTTGTTTCCTACGGTTTACTACGTATGCCGGCATTGGGATGGAAATACCGGTTTTGGGATTCTGCACAGAAAGGGTTTGCAAACCGCTGAATCCACACATGAGTTTAACTCTGTCAGTTGAATGCACACATTGACAACCATTCAGTTAGATAGCTCCGTTTTGGTTTTAGAAGCAGATATTTCTCTGTACAGCCTATGGTCCCATTCACTCGGGAATATCCCAACGCATCTCCTAGAAGAAACGTATTTCTGACACGCTGAATCTCAACATAGATTCAACTCTCTTAGGTGAACGAACACACAGCAGAGCAGTTTCAAGGAAACGTTTCTCCTGAGTTTTAGACGAAGTTTACTGCGGTTTAGTACGTATGCCGGCATTGGGATGGAAATAAAGGTTTTGGGATTCTGCACAGAAAGAGTTTGCAAACCGCTGAATCCACACGTGAGTTTAAATCTGTCAGTTGAATGCACACATTGACAACCATTCAGTTACATAGCTCCGTTTTGATTTTAGAAGCAGATATTTCTCTGTACAGCCTATGGTCCCATTCACTCGGGAATATCCCAACGCAGCTCCTAGAAGAGACGTGTTCCTGACTCGCTGAATCTCAACATAGATTCAACTCTCTTAGGTGAACGAACGCTCAGCAGAGCAGTTTTAAGGAAACGTTCCTCCTGAGTTTAAACGAAGTTTCCTATTGTTTAGTACGTATGCCGGCATTGGGCTGGAAATACCGGTTTTGGGATTCTGCACAGATAGGGTTTGCAAACTGCTGAATTCACACGTGAGTTTTTCTCTGTCAGTTGAATGCACACACTGACAACCTTCAGTTAGATAGCTCCGTTTTGGTTTTAGAAGCAGATGTTTCTCTGTACAGCGTATGGTCTCATTCACTCGGGAATATCCCAACGCAGCTCCTAGAAGAAGCATGTTTCTGACTCGCTGAATCTCAACATAGATTCAACTCTCTTAGGTGAACGAACGTACAGCGGAGCAATTTCAAGGAAACGCTTCTCCTGAGTTTTAGACGAAGTTTCCTGCGGTTTAGTATGTATGCCGGCATTGGGCTGGAAATACCGGTTTTGGGATTCTGCACAGAAAGGGTTTGCAAACCGCTGAATCCACACGTGAGTTTACCTCTGTCAGTTGAATGCACACATTGACAACCATTCAGTTAGATAGCTCCGTTTTGGTTTTAGAAGCAGATATTTCTCTGTACAGCCTATGGTCCCATTCACTCGGGAATATCCCAACGCAGCTCCTAGAAGAAACGTGTTTCTGACTCGCTGAATCTCAACATAGATTCAACTCTCTTAGGTGAACGAACGCACAGCAGAGCAATTTCAAGGAAACGATTCTCCTGAGTTTTAGACGAATTTTACTGCTGTTTAGTACGTATTCCGGCATTGGGATGGAAATACTGGTATTGGGATTCTACACAGAAAGGTTTGCAAACTGCTGAATGCACACGTGAGTTTAACTCTGTCAGTTGAATGCACACATTGACAACCATTCAGTTAGATAGCTCCGTTTTGGTTTTAGAAGCAGATATTTCGCTGTACAGCCTATGGTCCAATTCACTCGGGAATATCCCAACGCAGCTCCTAGAAGAAACGTGTTTCTGACTCGCTGAATCTCAACATAGATTCAACTCTCTTAGGTGAACGAAAGCACAGCGGAGCAGTTTCAAGGAAACGTTTCTCTTGAGTTTTAGACGAAGTTTACTGCGGTTTAGTACGTATGCCAGCATTAGGCTGGAAATACCGGTTTTGGGATTCTGCACAGAAAGGGTTTGCAAACCGCTGAATCCACACGTGAGTTTAACTCTGTCAGTTGAATGCACACATTGACAACCATTTTGTTAGACAGCTCTGTTTTGGTTTTAGAAGCAGATATTTCTCTGTACAGCCTATGGTCCCATTCACTCGGGAATATCCCAACGCAGCTCCTAGAAGAAAAGTGTTTCTGACTCGCTGAATCTCAACATAGATTCAACTCTCTTAGGTGAACGAACGCACAGCAGAGCAGTTTCAAGGAAACGTTTCTCCTGAGTTTTAGACGAAGTTTCCGGCGGTTTAGGACGTATGCCGGTATTGGGCTGGAAATACCGGTATGGGGATTCTGCACAGAAAGCATTTGCAAACCGCTGAATCCACACGTCAGTTTAACTCCGTCAGTTGAATGCACACATGGACAACCATTCAGTTAGATAGCTCCTTTTTGGTTTTAGGTGGAGATATTTCTCTGTACAGCCTATGGTCCCATTCACTCGGGAATATCCCAATGCAGCTCCTAGAAGAAACTTGTTTCTGACTCGCTGAATCTCAACATACATTCAACTGTCTTAGGTGAACGAACGCACAGCAGAGCAGTTTCAAGGAAACGTTTCTCCTGAGTTCCAGACGTTGTTTCCTACGGTTTACTACGTATGCCGGCATTGGGATGGAAATACCGGTTTTGGGATTCTGCACAGAAAGGGTTTGCAAACCGCTGAATCCACACATGAGTTTAACTCTGTCAGTTGAATGCACACATTGACAACCATTCAGTTAGATAGCTCCGTTTTGGTTTTAGAAGCAGATATTTCTCTGTACAGCCTATGGTCCCATTCACTCGGGAATATCCCAACGCAGCTACTAGAAGAAACGTGTTTCTGACTCGCTGAATCTCAACATAGATTCAACTCTCTTAGGTGAACGAACGCACAGCAGAGCAATTTCAAGGAAACGATTCTCCTGAGTTTTAGATGAATTTTACTGCTGTTTAGTATGTATGCCGGCATTGGGATGGAAATACCGGTATTGGGATTCTAAACAGAAAAGGTTTGCAAACTTCTGAATGCACACGTGAGTTTAACTCTGTCAGTTGAATGCACACATTGACAACAATTCAGTTAGATAGCTCCCTTTTGGTTTTAGAAGCAGATATTTCTCTGTACAGCCTATGGTCCCATTCACTCGGGAATATCCCAACGCAGCTCCTAGAAGAAACGTGTTTCTGACTCGCTGAATCTCAACATAGATTCAACTCTCTTAGGTGAACGAAAACACAGCAGAGCAGTTTCAAGGAAACATTTCTCCTGAGTTTTAGACGAAGTTTACTGCGGTTTAGTACGTATGCCAGCATTCGGCTGGAAATACCGGTTTTGTGATTCTGCACAGAAAAGGTTTGCAAACCGCTGAATCCACACGTGAGTTTAACTCTGTCAGTTGAATGCACACATTGACAACCATTTTGTTAGACAGCTCTGTTTTGGTTTTAGAAGCAGATATTTCTCTGTACAGCCTATGGTCCCATTCACTCGGGAATATCCCAACGCAGCTCCTAGAAGAAACGTGTTTCTGACTCGCTGAATCTCAACATAGATTCAACTCTCTTAGGTGAACGAACGCACAGCAGAGCAGTTTCAAGGAAACGTTTCTCCTGAGTTTTAGACGAAGTTTCCGGCGGTTTAGGACGTATGCCGGCATTGGGCTGGAAATACCGGTATGGGGATTCTGCCCAGAAAGCGTTTGCAAACCGCTGAATCCACACGTCAGTTTAACTCCGGCAGTTGAATGCACAAATGGACAACCATTCAGTTAGATAGCTCCTTTTTGGTTTTAGGAGCAGATATTTCTCTGTACAGCCTATGGTCCCATTCACTCGGGAATATCCCAACGCAGCTCCTAGAAGAAACTTGTTTCTGACTCGCTGAATCTCAACATAGATTCAACTCTCTTAGGTGAACGAACGCACAGCAGAGCAGTTTCAAGGAAACGTTTCTCCTGAGTTCCAGACGTTGTTTCCTACGGTTTACTACGTATGCCGGCATTGGGATGGAAATACCGGTTTTGGGATTCTGCACAGAAAGGGTTTGCAAACCGCTGAATCCACACATGAGTTTAACTCTGTCAGTTGAATGCACACATTGACAACCATTCAGTTAGATAGCTCCGTTTTGGTTTTAGAAGCAGATATTTCTCTGTACAGCCTGTGGTCCCATTCACTCGGGAATATCCCAACGCAGCTCCTAGAAGAAACGTGTTTCTGACTCGCTGAATCTCAACATAGATTCAACTCTCTTAGGTGAACGAACGCACAGCAGAGCAGTTTCAAGGAAACGAATCTCCTGAGTTTTAGACCAAGTTTACTGCTGTTTAGTACGTATGCCGGCATTGGGATGGAAATACCGGTTTTGGGATTCTGCACAGAAACGGTTTGCAAACCGCTGAATGCACACTTGAGTTTATCTCTGTCAGTTGAATGCGCACATTGACAACCATTCAGTTAGATCGCTCCGTTTTGGTTTTAGAAGCAGATATTTCTCTGTACAGCCTATGGTCCCATTCACTCGGGAATATCCCAACGCAGCTCCTAGAAGAAACGTGTTTCTGACTCGCTGAATCTCAACATAGATTCAACTCTCTTAGGTGAACGAACGCACAGCAGAGCAGTTTCAAGGAAACGTTTCTCCTGAGTTTTAGACGAAGTTTCCTGCGGTTTAGTACGTATGCCGGCATTGGGCTGGAAATACCGGTTTTGGGATTCTGCACAGAAAGGGTTTGCAAACCGCTGAATCCACACGTGAGTTTAACACTGTCAGTTGAATGCACACATTGACAGCCATTCAGTTAGATAGCTCCGTTTTGTTTTTAGAAGCAGATATTTCTCTGTACAGCCTATGGTCCCATTCACTCGGGAATATCCCAATGCAGCTCCTAGAAGAAACGTGTTTCTGACTCGCTGAATCTCAACATAGACTCAACTCTCTTAGGTGAACGAACGCACAGCAGAGCAATTTCAAGGAAACGATTCTCCTGAGTTTTAGACGAATTTTACTGCTGTTTAGTACATATGCCGGCATTGGGATGGAAATACTGGTATTGGGATTCTACACAGAAACGGTTTGCAAACTGCTGAATGCACACGTGAGTTTAACTCTGTCAGTTTAATGCACACATTGACAACCATTCAGTTAGATAGCTCCGTTTTGGTTTTAGAAGCAGATATTTCGCTGTACAGCCTATGGTCCAATTCACTCGGGAATATCCCAACGCAGCTCCTAGAAGAAACGTGTTTCTGACTCGCTGAATCTCAACATAGATTCAACTCTCTTAGGTGAACGAAAACACAGCAGAGCAGTTTCAAGGAAACGTTTCTCCTGAGTTTTAGACGAAGTTTACTGCGGTTTAGTACGTATGCCAGCATTCGGCTGGAAATACCGGTTTTGCGATTCTGCACAGAAAAGGTTTGCAAACCGCTGAATCCACACGTGAGTTTAACTCTGTCAGTTGAATGCACACATTGACAACCATTTTGTTAGACAGCTCTGTTTTGGTTTTAGAAGCAGATATTTCTCTGTACAGCCTATGGTCCCATTCACTCGGGAATATCCCAACGCAGCTCCTAGAAGAAAAGTGTTTCTGACTCGCTGAATCTCAACATAGATTCAACTCTCTTAGGTGAACGAACGCACAGCAGAGCAGTTTCAAGGAAACGTTTCTCCTGAGTTTTAGACGAAGTTTCCGGCGGTTTAGGACGTATGCCGGCATTGGGCTGGAAATACCGGTATGGGGATTCTGCACAGAAAGCATTTGCAAACCGCTGAATCCACACGTCAGTTTAACTCCGTCAGTTGAATGCACACATGGACAACCATTCAGTTAGATAGCTCCTTTTTGGTTTTAGGAGGAGATATTTCTCTGTACAGCCTATGGTCCCATTCACTCGGGAATATCCCAATGCAGCTCCTAGAAGAAACTTGTTTCTGACTCGCTGAATCTCAACATACATTCAACTGTCTTAGGTGAACGAACGCACAGCAGAGCAGTATCAAGGAAACGTTTCTCCTGAGTTCCAGACGTTGTTTCCTACGGTTTACTACGTATGCCGGCATTGGGATGGAAATACCGGTTTTGGGATTCTGCACAGAAAGGGTTTGCAAACCGCTGAATCCACACATGAGTTTAACTCTGTCAGTTGAATGCACACATTGACAACCATTCAGTTAGATAGCTCCGTTTTGGTTTTAGAAGCAGATATTTCTCTGTACAGCCTATGGTCCCATTCACTCGGGAATATCCCAACGCAGCTCCTAGAAGAAACGTATTTCTGACACGCTGAATCTCAACATAGATTCAACTCTCTTAGGTGAACGAACACACAGCAGAGCAGTTTCAAGGAAACGTTTCTCCTGAGTTTTAGACGAAGTTTACTGCGGTTTAGTACGTATGCCGGCATTGGGATGGAAATAAAGGTTTTGGGATTCTGCACAGAAAGAGTTTGCAAACCGCTGAATCCACACGTGAGTTTAACTCTGTCAGTTGAATGCACACATTGACAACCATTCAGTTAGATAGCTCCGTTTTGGTTTTAGAAGCAGATATTTCTCTGTACAGCCTGTGGTCCCATTCACTCGGGAATATCCCAACGCAGCTCCTAGAAGAAACGTGTTTCTGACTCGCTGAATCTCAACATAGATTCAACTCTCTTAGGTGAACGAACGCACAGCAGAGCAGTTTCAAGGAAACGTTTCTCCTGAGTTTTAGACGAAGTTTCCTGCGGTTTAGTACGTATGCCGGCATTGGGCTGGAAATACCGGTTTTGGGATTCTGCACAGAAAGGGTTTGCAAACCGCTGAATCCACACGTGAGTTTAACACTGTCAGTTGAATGCACACATTGACAGCCATTCAGTTAGATAGCTCCGTTTTGTTTTTAGAAGCAGATATTTCTCTGTACAGCCTATGGTCCCATTCACTCGGGAATATCCCAATGCAGCTCCTAGAAGAAACGTGTTTCTGACTCGCTGAATCTCAACATAGACTCTACTCTCTTAGGTGAACGAACGCACAGCAGAGCAATTTCAAGGAAACGATTCTCCTGAGTTTTAGACGAATTTTACTGCTGTTTAGTACGTATGCCGGCATTGGGATGGAAATACTGGTATTGGGATTCTACACAGAAACGGTTTGCAAACTGCTGAATGCACACGTGAGTTTAACTCTGTCAGTTGAATGCACACATTGGCAACCATTCAGTTAGATAGCTCCGTTTTGGTTTTAGAAGCAGATATTTCGCTGTACAGCCTATGGTCCAATTCACTCGGGAATATCCCAACGCAGCTCCTAGAAGAAACGTGTTTCTGACTCGCTGAATCTCAACATAGATTCAACTCTCTTAGGTGAACGAAAGCACAGCGGAGCAGTTTCAAGGAAACGTTTCTTTTGAGTTTTAGACGAAGTTTACTGCGGTTTAGTACGTATGCCAGCATTAGGCTGGAAATACCGGTTTTGGGATTCTGCACAGAAAGGGTTTACAAACCGCTGAATTCACACGTGAGTTTAACTCTGTCAGTTGAATGCACACATTGACAACCATTTTGTTAGACAGCTCTGTTTTGGTTTTAGAAGCAGATATTTCTCTGTACAGCCTATGGTCCCATTCACTCGGGAATATCCCAACGCAGCTGCTAGAAGAAACGTGTTTCTGACTCGCTGAATCTCAACATAGATTCAACTCTCTTAGGTGAACGGACGCACAGCAGAGCAGTTTCAAGGAAACGATTCTCTTGAGTTTTAGACCAAGTTTACTGCTCTTTAGTATGTATGCCGGCATTGGGATGGAAATACCGGTTTTGGGATTCTGCACAGAAACGCTTTGCAAACCGCTGAATGCACACGTGAGTTTAACTCTGTCAGTTGAATGCGCACATTGACAAGCATTCAGTTAGATTGCTCCGTTTTGGTTTTAGAAGCAGATATTTCTCTGTACAGCCTATGGTACCATTCACTCGGGAATATCCCAAAGCAGCTCCTAGAAGAAACGTGTTTCTGACTCAACATAGATTCAGCTCTCTTAGGTGAACGAACGCTCAGCAGAGCAGTTTCAAGGAAACGTTCCTCCTGAGTTTTAGACGAAGTTTCCTACTGTTTAGTACGTATGCCGGCATTGGGCTGGAAATACCGGTTTTGGGATTCTGCACAGATAGGGTTTGCAAACTGCTGAATTCACACGTGAGTTTACGTCTGTCAGTTGAATGCACACACTGACAACCATTCAGTTAGATAGCTCCGTTTTGGTTTTAGAAGCAGATCTTTCTCTGTACTGCCTATGGTCCCATTCCCTCGGGAATATCCCAACGCAGCTCCTAGAAGAAACGTGTTTCTGACTCGTTGAATCTCAACATAGATTCAACTCTCTTAGGTGAACGAACGCACAGCAGAGCAGTTTCAAGGAAACGAATCTCCTGAGTTTTAGACCAAGTTTACTGCTGTTTAGTACATATGCCGGCATTGGGATGGAAACACCGGTTTTGGGATTCTGCACAGAAACGGCTTGCAAACCGCTGAATGCACACTTCAGTTTATCTCTGTCAGTTGAATGCGCATATTGACAACCATTCAGTTAGATCGCTCCGTTTTGGTTTTAGAAGCAGATATTTCTCTGTACAGCCTATGGTCCCATTCACTCGGGAATATCCCAACACAGCTCCTAGAAGAAACGTGTTTCTGACTTGCTGAATCTCAACATAGATTCAAACTCCCTTAGGTGAACGAACGCACAGCAGAGCAGTTTCAAGGAAACGTTTCTCCTGAGTTTTAGACGAAGTTTCCTGAAGTTTAATACGTATGCCGGCATTGGGATGGAAATACCGGTTTTGCGATTCTGCACAGAAAGGGTTTGCAAACCGCTGAATCCACACGTGAATTTAACTCTGTCAGTTGAATGCACACATTGACAACCATTCTGTTAGACAGCTCCGTTTTGGTTTTAGAAGCAGATATTTCGCTGTACAGACTGTGGTCCCATTCACTCGGGAATATCCCAACGCAGCTCCTAGAAGAAACGTGTTTCTGACTCGCTGAATCTCAACATAGATTCAACTCTCTTAGGTGAACGAACACACAGCAGAGCAGTTTCAAGGAAACGTTTCTCCTGAGTTTTAGACGAAGTTTACTGCGGTTTAGTACGTATGCCGGCATTGGGATGGAAATAAAGGTTTTGGGATTCTGCACAGAAAGAGTTTGCAAACCGCTGAATCCACACGTGAGTTTAAATCTGTCAGTTGAATGCACACATTGACAACCATTCAGTTACATAGCTCCGTTTTGATTTTAGAAGCAGATATTTCTCTGTACAGCCTATGGTCCCATTCACTCGGGAATATCCCAACGCAGCTCCTAGAAGAGACGTGTTCCTGACTCGCTGAATCTCAACATAGATTCAACTCTCTTAGGTGAACGAACGCTCAGCAGAGCAGTTTTAAGGAAACGTTCCTCCTGAGTTTAAACGAAGTTTCCTATTGTTTAGTACGTATGCCGGCATTGGGCTGGAAATACCGGTTTTGGGATTCTGCACAGATAGGGTTTGCAAACTGCTGAATTCACACGTGAGTTTTTCTCTGTCAGTTGAATGCACACACTGACAACCTTCAGTTAGATAGCTCCGTTTTGGTTTTAGAAGCAGATGTTTCTCTGTACAGCGTATGGTCTCATTCACTCGGGAATATCCCAACGCAGCTCCTAGAAGAAACATGTTTCTGACTCGCTGAATCTCAACATAGATTCAACTCTCTTAGGTGAACGAACGTACAGCGGAGCAATTTCAAGGAAACGCTTCTCCTGAGTTTTAGACGAAGTTTCCTGCGGTTTAGTATGTATGCCGGCATTGGGCTGGAAATACCGGTTTTGGGATTCTGCACAGAAAGGGTTTGCAAACCGCTGAATCCACACGTGAGTTTACCTCTGTCAGTTGAATGCACACATTGACAACCATTCAGTTACATAGCTCCGTTTTGGTTTTAGAAGCAGATATTTCTCTGTACAGCCTATGGTCCCATTCACTCGGGAATATCCCAACGCAGCTCCTAGAAGAAACGTGTTTCTGACTCGCTGAATCTCAACATAGATTCAACTCTCTTAGGTGAACGAACGCACAGCAGAGCAATTTCAAGGAAACGATTCTCCTGAGTTTTAGACGAATTTTACTGCTGTTTAGTACGTATTCCGGCATTGGGATGGAAATACTGGTATTGGGATTCTACACAGAAACGGTTTGCAAACTGCTGAATGCACACGTGAGTTTAACTCTGTCAGTTGAATGCACACATTGACAACCATTCAGTTAGATAGCTCCGTTTTGGTTTTAGAAGCAGATATTTCGCTGTACAGCCTATGGTCCAATTCACTCGGGAATATCCCAACGCAGCTCCTAGAAGAAACGTGTTTCTGACTCGCTGAATCTCAACATAGATTCAACTCTCTTAGGTGAACGAAAGCACAGCGGAGCAGTTTCAAGGAAACGTTTCTCTTGAGTTTTAGACGAAGTTTACTGCGGTTTAGTACGTATGCCAGCATTAGGCTGGAAATACCGGTTTTGGGATTCTGCACAGAAAGGGTTTGCAAACCGCTGAATCCACACGTGAGTTTAACTCTATCAGTTGAATGCACACATTGACAACCATTTTGTTAGACAGCTCTGTTTTGGTTTTAGAAGCAGATATTTCTCTGTACAGCCTATGGTCCCATTCACTCGGGAATATCCCAACGCAGCTCCTAGAAGAAAAGTGTTTCTGACTCGCTGAATCTCAACATAGATTCAACTCTCTTAGGTGAACGAACGCACAGCAGAGCAGTTTCAAGGAAACGTTTCTCCTGAGTTTTAGACGAAGTTTCCGGCGGTTTAGGACGTATGCCGGTATTGGGCTGGAAATACCGGTATGGGGATTCTGCACAGAAAGCATTTGCAAACCGCTGAATCCACACGTCAGTTTAACTCCGTCAGTTGAATGCACTCATGGACAACCATTCAGTTAGATAGCTCCTTTTTGGTTTTAGGAGGAGATATTTCTCTGTACAGCCTATGGTCCCATTCACTCGGGAATATCCCAATGCAGCTCCTAGAAGAAACTTGTTTCTGACTCGCTGAATCTCAACATACATTCAACTGTCTTAGGTGAACGAACGCACAGCAGAGCAGTTTCAAGGAAACGTTTCTCCTGAGTTCCAGACGTTGTTTCCTACGGTTTACTACGTATGCCGGCATTGGGATGGAAATACCGGTTTTGGGATTCTGCACAGAAAGGGTTTGCAAACCGCTGAATCCACACATGAGTTTAACTCTGTCAGTTGAATGCACACATTGACAACCATTCAGTTAGATAGCTCCGTTTTGGTTTTAGAAGCAGATATTTCTCTGTACAGCCTATGGTACCATTCACTCGGGAATATCCCAACGCATCTCCTAGAAGAAACGTATTTCTGACACGCTGAATCTCAACATAGATTCAACTCTCTTAGGTGAATGAACACACAGCCGAGCAGTTTCAAGGAAACGTTTCTCCTGAGTTTTAGACGAAGTTTACTGCGGTTTAGTACGTATGCTGGCATTGGGATGGAAATAAAGGTTTTGGGATTCTGCACAGAAAGAGTTTGCAAACCGCTGAATCCACACGTGAGTTTAACTCTGTCAGTTGAATGCACACATTGACAACCATTCAGTTAGATAGCTCCGTTTTGGTTTTAGAAGCAGATATTTCTCTGTACAGCCTGTGGTCCCATTCACTCGGGAATATCCCAACGCAGCTCCTAGAAGAAACGTGTTTCTGACTCGCTGAATCTCAACATAGATTCAACTCTCTTAGGTGAACGAACGCACAGCAGAGCAGTTTCAAGGAAACGAATCTCCTGAGTTTTAGACCAAGTTTACTGCTGTTTAGTACGTATGCCGGCATTGGGATGGAAATACCGGTTTTGGGATTCTGCACAGAAACGGTTTGCAAACCGCTGAATGCACACTTGAGTTTATCTCTGTCAGTTGAATGCGCACATTGACAACCATTCAGTTAGATTGCTCCGTTTTGGTTTTAGAAGCAGATATTTCTCTGTACAGCCTATGGTACCATTCACTCGGGAATATCCCAATGCAGCTCCTAGAAGAAACGTGTTTCTGACTCGCTGAATCTCAACATAGACTCAACTCTCTTAGGTGAACGAACGCACAGCAGAGCAATTTCAAGGAAACGATTCTCCTGAGTTTTAGACGAATTTTACTGCTGTTTAGTACGTATGCCGGCATTGGGATGGAAATACTGGTATTGGGATTCTACACAGAAACGGTTTGCAAACTGCTGAATGCACACGTGAGTTTAACTCTGTCAGTTGAATGCACACATTGACAACCATTCAGTTAGATAGCTCCGTTTTGGTTTTAGAAGCAGATATTTCGCTGTACAGCCTATGGTCCAATTCACTCGGGAATATCCCAACGCAGCTCCTAGAAGAAACGTGTTTCTGACTCGCTGAATCTCAACATAGATTCAACTCTCTTAGGTGAACGAAAGCACAGCGGAGCAGTTTCAAGGAAACGTTTCTCTTGAGTTTTAGACGAAGTTTACTGCGGTTTAGTACGTATGCCAGCATTAGGCTGGAAATACCGGTTCTGGGATTCTGCACAGAAAGGGTTTGCAAACCGCTGAATCCACACGTGAGTTTAACTCTGTCAGTTGAATGCACACATTGACAACCATTTTGTTAGACAGCTCTGTTTTGGTTTTAGAAGCAGATATTTCTCTGTACAGCCTATGGTCCCATTCACTCGGGAATATCCCAACGCAGCTCCTAGAAGAAACGTGTTTCTGACTCGCTGAATCTCAACATAGATTCAAATCTCTTAGGTGAACGGACGCACAGCAGAGCAGTTTCAAGGAAACGATTCTCTTGAGTTTTAGACCAAGTTTACTGCTCTTTAGTATGTATGCCGGCATTGGGATGGAAATACCGGTTTTGGGATTCTGCACAGAAACGCTTTGCAAACCGCTGAATGCACACGTGAGTTTAACTCTGTCAGTTGAATGCGCACATTGACAAGCATTCAGTTAGATTGCTCCGTTTTGGTTTTAGAAGCAGATATTTCTCTGTACAGCCTATGGTCCCATTCACTCGGGAATATCCCAAAGCAGCTCCTAGAAGAAACGTGTTTCTGACTCAACATAGATTCAGCTCTCTTAGGTGAACGAACGCTCAGCAGAGCAGTTTCAAGGAAACGTTCCTCCTGAGTTTTAGACGAAGTTTCCTACTGTTTATTACGTATGCCGGCATTGGGCTGGAAATACCGGTTTTGGGATTCTGCACAGATAGGGTTTGCAAACTGCTGAATTCACACGTGAGTTTACGTCTGTCAGTTGAATGCACACACTGACAACCATTCAGTTAGATAGCTCCGTTTTGGTTTTAGAAGCAGATCTTTCTCTGTACTGCCTATGGTCCCATTCACTCGGGAATATCCCAACGCAGCTCCTAGAAGAAACGTGTTTCTGACTCGTTGAATCTCAACATAGATTCAACTCTCTTAGGTGAACGAACGCACAGCAGAGCAGTTTCAAGGAAAAGAATCTCCTGAATTTTAGACCAAGTTTACTGCTGTTTAGTACGTATGCCGGCATTGGGATGGAAACACCGGTTTTGGGATTCTGCACAGAAACGGCTTGCAAACCGCTGAATGCACACTTCAGTTTATCTCTGTCAGTTGAATGCGCATATTGACAACCATTCAGTTACATCGCTCCGTTTTGGTTTTAGAAGCAGATATTTCTCTGTACAGCCGATGGTCCCATTCACTCGGGAATATCCCAACACAGCTCCTAGAAGAAACGTGTTTCTGACTTGCTGAATCTCAACATAGATTCAAACTCCCTTAGGTGAACGAACGCACAGCAGAGCAGTTTCAAGGAAACGTTTCTCCTGAGTTTTAGACGAAGTTTCCTGAAGTTTAATACGTATGCCGGCATTGGGATGGAAATACCGGTTTTGCGATTCTGCACAGAAAGGGTTTGCAAACCGCTGAATCCACACGTGAATTTAACTCTGTCAGTTGAATGCACACATTGACAACCATTCTGTTAGACAGCTCCGTTTTGGTTTTAGAAGCAGATATTTCGCTGTACAGACTGTGGTCCCATTCACTCGGGAATATCCCAACGCAGCTCCTAGAAGAAACCTGTTTCTGACTCGCTGAATCTCAACATAGATTCAACTCTCTTAGGTGAACGAACGCACAGCAGAGCACTGTCAAGGAAACGATTCTCTTGAGTTTTAGACCAAGGTTACTGCTGTTTAGTACGTATGCCGGCATTGGGATGGAAATACCGGTTTTGGGATTCTGCACAGAAACGGTTTGCAAACCGCTGAATGCACACGTGAGTTTAACTCTGTCAGTTGAATGCGCACATTGAGAAGCATTCAGTTAGATAGCTCCGTTTTGGTTTTAGAAGCAGATATTTCTCTGTACAGCCTATGGTCCCATTCACTCGGGAATATCCCAACGCAGCTCCTAGAAGAAACGTGTTTCTGACTCGCTGAATCTCAACATAGATTCAACTCTCTTAGGTGAACGAAAACACAGCAGAGCAGTTTCAAGGAAACGTTTCTCCTGAGTTTTAGACGAAGTTTACTGCGGTTTAGTACGTATGCCAGCATTCGGCTGGAAATACCGGTTTTGCGATTCTGCACAGAAAAGGTTTGCAAACCGCTGAATCCACACGTGAGTTTAACTCTGTCAGTTGAATGCACACATTGACAACCATTTTGTTAGACAGCTCTGTTTTGGTTTTAGAAGCAGATATTTCTCTGTACAGCCTATGGTCCCATTCACTCGGGAATATCCCAACGCGGCTCCTAGAAGAAAAGTGTTTCTGACTCGCTGAATCTCAACATAGATTCAACTCTCTTAGGTGAACGAACACACAGCAGAGCAGTTTCAAGGAAACGTTTCTCCTGAGTTTTAGACGAAGTTTCCGGCGGTTTAGGACGTATGCCGGCATTGGGCTGGAAATACCGGTATGGGGATTCTGCACAGAAAGCATTTGCAAACCGCTGAAACCACACGTCAGTTTAACTCCGTCAGTTGAATGCACACATGGACAACCATTCAGTTAGATAGCTCCTTTTTGGTTTTAGGAGGAGATATTTCTCTGTACAGCCTATGGTCCCATTCACTCGGGAATATCCCAATGCAGCTCCTAGAAGAAACTTGTTTCTGACTCGCTGAATCTCAACATACATTCAACTGTCTTAGGTGAACGAACGCACAGCAGAGCAGTTTCAAGGAAACGTTTCTCCTGAGTTCCAGACGTTGTTTTCTACGGTTTACTACGTATGCCGGCATTGGGTTGGAAATACCGGTTTTGGGATTCTGCACAGAAAGGGTTTGCAAACCGCTGAATCCACACATGAGTTTAACTCTGTCAGTTGAATGCACACATTGACAACCATTCAGTTAGATAGCTCCGTTTTGGTTTTAGAAGCAGATATTTCTCTGTACAGCCTATGGTACCATTCACTCGTGAATATCCCAACGCAGCTCCTAGAAGAAACGTATTTCTGACACGCTGAATCTCAACATAGATTCAACTCTCTTAGGTGAACGAACACACAGCAGAGCAGTTTCAAGGAAACGTTTCTCCTCAGTTTTAGACGAAGTTTACTGCGGTTTAGTACGTATGCCGGCATTGGGATGGAAATAAAGGTTTTGGGATTCTGCACAGAAAGGGTTTGCAAACCGCTGAATCCACACGTGTATTTAACTCTGTCAGTTGAATGCACACATTGACAACGATTCTGTTAGACAGCTCCGTTTTGGTTTTAGAAGCAGATATTTCGCTGTACAGACTGTGGTCCCATTCACTCGGGAATATCCCAACGCAGCTCCTAGAAGAAACGTGTTTCTGACTCGCTGAATCTCAACATAGATTCAACTCTCTTAGGTGAACGAACGCACAGCAGAGCAGTGTCAGGGAAACGATTCTCTTGAGTTTTAGACCAAGTTTACTGCTGTTTAGTACGTATGCCGGCATTGGGATGGAAATACCGGTTTTGGGATTCTGCACAGAAACGGTTTGCAAACCGCTGAATGCACACGTGAGTTTAACTCTGTCAGTTGAATGCGCACATTGACAAGCATTCAGTTAGATAGCTCCGTTTTGGTTTTAGAAGCAGATATTTCTCTGTACAGCCTATGGTCCCATTCACTCGGGAATATCCCAACGCAGCTCCTAGAAGAAACGTGTTTCTGACTCGCTGAATCTCAACATAGATTCAACTCTCTTAGGTGAACGAAAGCACAGCGGAGCAGTTTCAAGGAAACGTTTCTCTTGAGTTTTAGACGAAGTTTACTGCGGTTTAGTACGTATGCCAGCATTAGGCTGGAAATACCGGTTTTGGGATTCTGCACAGAAAGGGTTTGCAAACCGCTGAATCCACACGTGAGTTTAACTCTGTCAGTTGAATGCACACATTGACAACCATTTTGTTAGACAGCTCTGTTTTGGTTTTAGAAGCAGATATTTCTCTGTACAGCCTATGGTCCCATTCACTCGGGAATATCCCAACGCAGCTCCTAGAAGAAAAGTGTTTCTGACTTGCTGAATCTCAACATAGATTCAACTCTCTTAGGTGAACGAACGCACAGCAGAGCAGTTTCAAGGAAACGTTTCTCCTGAGTTTTAGACGAAGTTTCCGGCGGTTTAGGACGTATGCCGGCATTGGGCTGGAAATACCGGTATGGGGATTCTGCACAGAAAGCATTTGCAAACCGCTGAATCCACACGTCAGTTTAACTCCGTCAGTTGAATGCACACATGGACAACCATTCAGTTAGATAGCTCCTTTTTGGTTTTAGGAGGAGATATTTCTCTGTACAGCCTATGGTCCCATTCACTCGGGAATATCCCAACGCATCTCCTAGAAGAAACGTATTTCTGACACGCTGAATCTCAACATAGATTCAACTCTCTTAGGTGAACGAACACACAGCAGAGCAGTTTCAAGGAAACGTTTCTCCTGAGTTTTAGACCAAGTTTACTGCTCTTTAGTATGTATGCCGGCATTGGGATGGAAATACCGGTTTTGGGATTCTGCACAGAAACGGTTTGCAAACCGCTGAATGCACACGTGAGTTTAACTCTGTCAGTTGAATGCGCACATTGACAAGCATTCAGTTAGATTGCTCCGTTTTGGTTTTAGAAGCAGATATTTCTCTGTACAGCCTATGGTCCCATTCACTCGGGAATATCCCAAAGCAGCTCCTAGAAGAAACGTGTTTCTGACTCAACATAGATTCAGCTCTCTTAGGTGAACGAACGCTCAGCAGAGCAGTTTCAAGGAAACGTTCCTCCTGAGTTTTAGACGAAGTTTCCTACTGTTTATTACGTATGCCGGCATTGGGCTGGAAATACCGGTTTTGGGATTCTGCACAGATAGGGTTTGCAAACTGCTGAATTCACACGTGAGTTTACGTCTGTCAGTTGAATGCACACACTGACAACCATTCAGTTAGATAGCTCCGTTTTGGTTTTAGAAGCAGATCTTTCTCTGTACTGCCTATGGTCCCATTCACTCGGGAATATCCCAACGCAGCTCCTAGAAGAAACGTGTTTCTGACTCGTTGAATCTCAACATAGATTCAACTCTCTTAGGTGAACGAACGCACAGCAGAGCAGTTTCAAGGAAACGAATCTCCTGAATTTTAGACCAAGTTTACTGCTGTTTAGTACGTATGCCGGCATTGGGATGGAAACACCGGTTTTGGGATTCTGCACAGAAACGGCTTGCAAACCGCTGAATGCACACTTCAGTTTATCTCTGTCAGTTGAATGCGCATATTGACAACCATTCAGTTAGATCGCTCCGTTTTGGTTTTAGAAGCAGATATTTTTCTGTACAGCCTATGGTCCCATTCACTCGGGAATATCCCAACACAGCTCCTAGAAGAAACGTGTTTCTGACTTGCTGAATCTCAACATAGATTCAAACTCCCTTAGGTGAACGAACGCACAGCAGAGCAGTTTCAAGGAAACGTTTCTCCTGAGTTTTAGACGAAGTTTCCTGAAGTTTAATACGTATGCCGGCATTGGGATGGAAATACCGGTTTTGCGATTCTGCACAGAAAGGGTTTGCAAACCGCTGAATCCACACGTGAATTTAACTCTGTCAGTTGAATGCACACATTGACAACCATTCTGTTAGACAGCTCCGTTTTGGTTTTAGAAGCAGATATTTCGCTGTACAGACTGTGGTCCCATTCACTCGGGAATATCCCAACGCAGCTCCTAGAAGAAACGTGTTTCTGACTCGCTGAATCTCAACATAGATTCAACTCTCTTAGGTGAACGAACGCACAGCAGAGCACTGTCAAGGAAACGATTCTCTTGAGTTTTAGACCAAGTTTACTGCTGTTTAGTACGTATGCCGGCATTGGGATGGAAATACCGGTTTTGGGATTCTGCACAGAAACGGTTTGCAAACCGCTGAATGCACACGTGAGTTTAACTCTGTCAGTTGAATGCGCACATTGACAAGCATTCAGTTAGATAGCTCCGTTTTGGTTTTAGAAGCAGATATTTCTCTGTACAGCCTATGGTCCCATTCACTCGGGAATATCCCAACGCAGCTCCTAGAAGAAACGTGTTTCTGACTCGCTGAAGCTCAACATAGATTCAACTCTCTTAGGTGAACGAACGCACAGCAGAGCAGTTTCAAGGAAACGTTTCTCCTGAGTTTTAGACGAAGTTTCCGGCGGTTTAGGACGTATGCCGGCATTGGGCTGGAAATACCGGTATGGGGATTCTGCACAGAAAGCGTTTGCAAACCGCTGAATCCACACGTCAGTTTAACTCCGTCAGTTGAATGCACAAATGGACAACCATTCAGTTAGATAGCTCCTTTTTGGTTTTAGGAGCAGATATTTCTCTGTACAGCCTATGGTCCCATTCACTCGGGAATATCCCAACGCAGCTCCTAGAAGAAACTTGTTTCTGACTCGCTGAATCTCAACATAGATTCAACTCTCTTAGGTGAACGAACGCACAGCAGAGCAGTTTCAAGGAAACGTTTCTCCTGAGTTCCAGACGTTGTTTCCTACGGTTTACTACGTATGCCGGCATTGGGATGGAAATACCGGTTTTGGGATTCTGCACAGAAAGGGTTTGCAAACCGCTGAATCCACACATGAGTTTAACTCTGTCAGTTGAATGCACACATTGACAACCATTCAGTTAGATAGCTCCGTTTTGGTTTTAGAAGCAGATACTTCTCTGTACAGCCTATGGTCCCATTCACTCGGGAATATCCCAACGCAGCTCCTAGAAGAAACGTATTTCTGACTCGCTGAATCTCAACATAGATTCAACTCTCTTAGGTGAACGAATGCACAGCAGAGCAGTTTCAAGGAAACGTTTCTCCTGAGTTTTAGACGAAGTTTACTGCGGTTTACTACGTATGCCGGCATTGGGATGGAAATACCGGTTTTGGGATTCTGCACAGAAAGGGTTTGCAAACCGCTGAATCCACACGTGAGTTTACCTCTGTCAGTTGAATGCACACATTGACAACCATTCAGTTAGATAGCTCCGTTTTGGTTTTAGAAGCAGATATTTCTCTGTACAGCCTATGGTCCCATTCACTCGGGAATATCCCAACGCAGCTCCTAGAAGAAACGTGTTTCTGACTCGCTGAATCTCAACATAGATTCAACTCTCTTAGGTGAACGGACGCACAGCAGAGCAATTTCAAGGAATCGATTCTCCTGAGTTTTAGACGAATTTTACTGCTGTTTAGTATGTATGCCGGCATTGGGATGGAAATACCGGTATTGGGATTCTACACAGAAAAGGTTTGCAAACTTCTGAATGCACACGTGAGTTTAACTCTGTCAGTTGAATGCACACATTGACAACAATTCAGTTAGATAGCTCCCTTTTGGTTTTAGAAGCAGATATTTCTCTGTACATTCTATGGTCCCATTCACTCGGGAATATCCCAACGCAGCTCCTAGAAGAAACGTGTTTCTGACTCGCTGAATCTCAACATAGATTCAACTCTCTTAGGTGAACGAAAACACAGCAGAGCAGTTTCAAGGAAACGTTTCTCCTGAGTTTTAGACGAAGTTTACTGCGGTTTAGTACGTATGCCAGCATTCGGCTGGAAATACCGGTTTTGCGATTCTGCACAGAAAAGGTTTGCAAACCGCTGAATCCACACGTGAGTTTAACTCTGTCAGTTGAATGCACACATTGACAACCATTTTGTTAGACAGCTCTGTTTTGGTTTTAGAAGCAGATATTTCTCTGTACAGCCTATGGTCCCATTCACTCGGGAATATCCCAACGCGGCTCCTAGAAGAAACGTGTTTCTGACTCGCTGAATCTCAACATAGATTCAACTCTCTTAGGTGAACGAACGCACAGCAGAGCAGTTTCAAGGAAACGTTTCTCCTGAGTTCCAGACGTTGTTTCCTACGGTTTACTACGTATGCCGGCATTGGGATGGAAATACCAGTATGGGGATTCTGCACAGAAAGCGTTTGCAAACCGCTGAATCCACACGTCAGTTTAACTCCGTCAGTTGAATGCACACATGGACAACCATTCAGTTAGATAGCTCCTTTTTGGTTTTAGGAGCAGATATTTCTCTGTACAGCGTATTGTCCCATTCACTCGGGAATATCCCAACGCAGCTCCTAGAAGAAACTTGTTTCTGACTCGCTGAATCTCAACATAGATTCAACTCTCTTAGGTGAACGAACGCACAGCAGAGCAGTTTCAAGGAAACGTTTCTCCTGAGTTCCAGACGTTGTTTCCTACGGTTTACTACGTATGCCGGCATTGGGATGGAAATACCGGTTTTGGGATTCTGCACAGATAGGGTTTGCAAACTGCTGAATTCACACGTGAGTTTTTCCCCGTCAGTTGAATGCACACACTGACAACCTTCAGTTAGATAGCTCCGTTTTGGTTTTAGAAGCAGATATTTCTCTGTACAGCCTATGGTCCCATTCACTCGGGAATATCCCAACGCAGCTCCTAGAAGAAACATATTTCTGACTCGCTGAATCTCAACATAGATTCAACTCTCTTAGGTGAACGAACGTACAGTGGAGCAATTTCAAGGAAACGTTTCTCCTGAGTTTTAGACGAAGTTTCCGGCGGTTTAGGACGTATGCCGGCATTGGGCTGGAAATACCGGTATGGGGATTCTGCACAGAAAGCATTTGCAAACCGCTGAATCCACACGTCAGTTTAACTCCGTCAGTTGAATGCACACATGGACAACCATTCAGTTAGATAGCTCCTTTTTGGTTTTAGGAGGAGATATTTCTCTGTACAGCCTATGGTCCCATTCACTCGGGAATATCCCAACACAGCTCCTAGAAGAAACGTATTTCTGACACGCTGAATCTCAACATAGATTCAACTCTCTTAGGTGAACGAACACACAGCAGAGCAGTTTCAAGGAAACGTTTCTCCTGAGTTTTAGACCAAGTTTACTGCTCTTTAGTATGTATGCCGGCATTGGGATGGAAATACCGGTTTTGGGATTCTGCACAGAAACGGTTTGCAAACCGCTGAATGCACACGTGAGTTTAACTCTGTCAGTTGAATGCGCACATTGACAAGCATTCAGTTAGATTGCTCCGTTTTGGTTTTAGAAGTAGATATTTCTCTGTACAGCCTATGGTCCCATTCACTCGGGAATATCCCAAAGCAGCTCCTAGAAGAAACGTGTTTCTGACTCAACATAGATTCAGCTCTCTTAGGTGAACGAACGCTCAGCAGTGCAGTTTCAAGGAAACGTTCCTCCTGAGTTTTAGACGAAGTTTCCTACTGTTTATTACGTATGCCGGCATTGGGCTGGAAATACCGGTTTTGGGATTCTGCACAGATAGGGTTTGCAAACTGCTGAATTCACACGTGAGTTTACGTCTGTCAGTTGAATGCACACACTGACAACCATTCAGTTAGATAGCTCCGTTTTGGTTTTAGAAGCAGATCTTTCTCTGTACTGCCTATGGTCCCATTCACTCGGGAATATCCCAACGCAGCTCCTAGAAGAAACGTATTTCTGACTCGCTGAATCTCAACATAGATTCAACTCTCTTAGGTGAACGAATGCACAGCAGAGCAGTTTCAAGGAAACGTTTCTCCTGAGTTTTAGACGAAGTTTACTGCGGTTTACTACGTATGCCGGCATTGGGATGGAAATACCGGTTTTGGGATTCTGCACAGAAAGGGTTTGCAAACCGCTGAATCCACACGTGAGTTTACCTCTGTCACTTGAATGCACACATTGACAACCATTCAGTTAGATAGCTCCGTTTTGGTTTTAGAAGCAGATATTTCTCTGTACAGCCTATGGTCCCATTCACTCGGGAATATCCCAACGCAGCTCCTAGAAGAAACGTGTTTCTGACTCGCTGAATCTCAACATAGATTCAACTCTCTTAGGTGAACGGACGCACAGCAGAGCAGTTTCAAGGAATCGATTCTCCTGAGTTTTAGACGAATTTTACTGCTGTTTAGTATGTATGCCGGCATTGGGATGGAAATACCGGTATTGGGATTCTACACAGAAAAGGTTTGCAAACTTCTGAATGCACACGTGAGTTTAACTCTGTCAGTTGAATGCACACATTGACAACAATTCAGTTAGATAGCTCCCTTTTGGTTTTAGAAGCAGATATTTCTCTGTACATTCTATGGTCCCATTCACTCGGGAATATCCCAACGCAGCTCCTAGAAGAAACGTGTTTCTGACTCGCTGAATCTCAACATAGATTCAACTCTCTTAGGTGAACGAAAACACAGCAGAGCAGTTTCAAGGAAACGTTTCTCCTGAGTTTTAGACGAAGTTTACTGCGGTTTAGTACGTATGCCAGCATTCGGCTGGAAATACCGGTTTTGCGATTCTGCACAGAAAAGGTTTGCAAACCGCTGAATCCACACGTGAGTTTAACTCTGTCAGTTGAATGCACACATTGACAACCATTTTGTTAGACAGCTCTGTTTTGGTTTTAGAAGCAGATATTTCTCTGTACAGCCTATGGTCCCATTCACTCGGGAATATCCCAACGCGGCTCCTAGAAGAAACGTGTTTCTGACTCGCTGAATCTCAACATAGATTCAACTCTCTTAGGTGAACGAACGCACAGCAGAGCAGTTTCAAGGAAACGTTTCTCCTGAGTTCCAGACGTTGTTTCCTACGGTTTACTACGTATGCCGGCATTGGGATGGAAATACCAGTATGGGGATTCTGCACAGAAAGCGTTTGCAAACCGCTGAATCCACACGTCAGTTTAACTCCGTCAGTTGAATGCACACATGGACAACCATTCAGTTAGATAGCTCCTTTTTGGTTTTAGGAGCAGATATTTCTCTGTACAGCGTATTGTCCCATTCACTCGGGAATATCCCAACGCAGCTCCTAGAAGAAACTTGTTTCTGACTCCCTGAATCTCAACATAGATTCAACTCTCTTAGGTGAACGAACGCACAGCAGAGCAGTTTCAAGGAAACGTTTCTCCTGAGTTCCAGACGTTGTTTCCTACGGTTTACTACGTATGCCGGCATTGGGCTGGAAATACCGGTTTTGGGATTCTGCACAGATAGGGTTTGCAAACTGCTGAATTCACACGTGAGTTTTTCCCTGTCAGTTGAATGCACACACTGACAACCTTCAGTTAGATAGCTCCGTTTTGGTTTTAGAAGCAGATATTTCTCTGTACAGCCTATGGTCCCATTCACTCGGGAATATCCCAACGCAGCTCCTAGAAGAAACATATTTCTGACTCGCTGAATCTCAACATAGATTCAACTCTCTTAGGTGAACGAACGTACAGTGGAGCAATTTCAAGGAAACGTTTCTCCTGAGTTTTAGACGAAGTTTCCTGCGGTTTAGTATGTATGCCGGCATTGGGCTGGAAATACCGGTTTTGGGATTCTGCACAGAAAGGGTTTGCAAACCGCTGAATCCACACGTGAGTTTAACTCTGTCAGTTGAATGCACGCATTGACAACCATTCAGTTAGATAGCTCCGTTTTGGTTTTAGAAGCAGATATTTCTCTGTACAGCCTATGGTCCCATTCACTCGGGAATATCCCAACGCAGCTCCTAGAAGAAACGTGTTTCTGACTCGCTGAATCTCAACATAGATTCAACTCTCTTAGGTGAACGAACACACAGCAGAGCAATTTCAAGGAAACGATTCTCCTGAGTTTTAGACGAATTTTACTGCTGTTTAGTACGTATTCCGGCATTGGGATGGAAATACCGGTTTTGGGATTCTACACAGATACGGTTTGCAAACTGCTGAATGCACACGTGAGTTTAACTCTGTCAGTTGAATGCACACATTGACAACCATTTTGTTAGACAGCTCTGTTTTGGTTTTAGAAGCAGATATTTCTCTGTACAGCCTATGGTCCCATTCACTCGGGAATGTCCCAACGCAGCTCCTAGAAGAAACGTGTTTCTGACTCGCTGAATCTCAACATAGATTCAAATCTCTTAGGTGAACTGACGCAAAGCAGAGCAGTTTCAAGGAAACGATTCTCTTGAGTTTTAGACCAAGTTTACTGCTGTTTAGTACGTATGCCGGCATTGGGATGGAAATACCGGTTTTGGGATTCTGCACAGAAACGGTTTGCAAACCGCTGAATGCACACGTGAGTTTAACTCTGTCAGTTGAATGCGCACATTGACAAGCATTCAGTTAGATAACTCCGTTTTGGTTTTAGAAGCAGATATTTCTCTGTACAGCCTATGGTCCCATTCACTCTGGAATATCCCAACGCAGCTCCTAGAAGAAACGTGTTTCTGACTCGCTGAATCTCAACATAGATACAACTCTCTTAGGTGAACGAACGCTCAGCAGAGCAGATTCAAGGAAACGTTCCTCCTGAGTTTTAGACGAAGTTTCCTACTGTTTACAACGTATGCCGGCATTGGGCCGGAAATACCGGTTTTGGGATTCTGCACAGATAGGGTTTGCAAACTGCTGAATTCACACGTGAGTTTACGTCTGTCAGTTGAATGCACACACTGACAACCATTCAGTTAGATAGCTCCGTTTTGGTTTTAGAAGCAGATATTTCTCTGTACAGCCTATGGTCCCATTCACTCGGGAATATTCCAACGTAGCTCCTAGAAGAAACGTGTTTCTGACTCGCTGAATCTCAACATAGTTTCAACTCTCTTAGGTGAACGAACGCACAGCAGAGCAGTTTCAAGGAAACGATTCTCTTGAGTTTTAGACCAAGTTTACTGCTGTTTAGTACGTATGCCGGCATTGGGATGGAAACACCGGTTTTCGGATTCTGCACAGAAACGGTTTGCAAACCGCTGAATGCACACGTGAGTTTAACTCTGTCAGTTGAATGTGCACATTGACAACCATTCAGTTAGATAGCTCCGTTTTGGTTTTAGAAGCAGATATTTCTCTGTACAGCCTACGGTCCCATTCACTCGGGAATATCCCAACGCAGCTCCTAGAAGAAACGTGTTTCTGACTCGCTGAATCTCAATATAGATTCAACTCTCTTAGGTGAACGAACGCACAGCAGAGCAGTTTCAAGGAAATGAATCTCTTGAGTTTTAGACCAAGTTTACTGCTGTTTAGTACGTATGCCGGCATTGGGATGGAAACACTGGTTTTGGGATTCTGCACAGAAACGGCTTGCAAACCGCTGAATGCACACTTCAGTTTATCTCTGTCAGTTGAATGCGCATATTGACAACCATTCAGTTAGATCGCTCCGTTTTGGTTTTAGAAGCAGATATTTCTCTGTACAGCCTATGGTCCGATTCACTCGGGAATATCCCAACACAGCTCCTAGAAGAAACGTGTTTCTGACTCGCTGAATCTCAACATAGATTCAACTCTCTTAGGTGAACGAACGCACAGCAGAGCAGTTTCAAGGAAACGATTCTCTTGAGTTTTAGACCAAGTTTCCTGCGGTTTAGTACGTATGCCGGCATTGGGCTGGACATACCGGTTTTGGGATTCTGCACAGAAAGGGTTTGCAAACCGCTGAATCCACACGTGAGTTTAACTCTGTCAGTTGAATGCACACATTGAAAGCCATTCAGTTAGATAGCTCCGTTTTGTTTTTAGAAGCAGATATTTCTCTGTACAGCCTATGGTCCCATTCAATCGGGAATATCCCAACGCAGCTCCTAGAAGAAACGTGTTTCTGACTCGCTGAATCTCAACATAGATTCAACTCTCTTAGGTGAACGAAGGTACAGCGGAGAAGTTTCAAGGAAACGTTTATCCTGAGTTTTAGACGAAGTTTCCTGCGGTTTAGTACGTATGCCGGCTTTGGGCTGGAAATACCGGTTTTGGGATTCTGCACAGAAAGGGTTTGAAAACCGCTGAATCCACACTTGAGTTTATCTCTGTCAGTTGAATGCGCACATTGACAACCATTCAGTTAGATCGCTCCGTTTTGGTTTTAGAAGAAGATATTTCTCTGTACAGCCTATGGTCCCATTCACTCGGGAATATCCCAACGCAGCTCCTAGAAGAAACGTGTTTCTGACTCGCTGAATCTCAACATAGATTCAAACTCCCTTAGGTGAACGAACGCACAGCAGAGAAGTTTCAAGGAAACGTTTCTCCTGAGTTTTAGACGAAGTTTCCTGAGGTTTAATACGTATGCCGGCATTGGGATGGAAATACCGGTTTTGCGATTCTGCACAGAAAGGGTTTGCAAACCGCTGAATCCACACGTGAATTTAACTCTGTCAGTTGAATGCACACATTGACAACCATTTTGTTAGACAGCTCCGTTTTGGTTTTAGAAGCAGATAATTCGCTGTACAGCCTCTGGTCCCATTCACTCGGGAATATCCCAACGCAGCTCCTAGAAGAAACGTGTTTCTGGCTCGCTGAATCTCAACATAGATTCAACTCTCTTAGGTGAACGAACGCACAGCAGAGCAGTTTCAAGGAAACGATTCTCTTGAGTTTTAGACCAAGTTTACTGCTGTTTAGTACGTATGCCGGCATTGGGATGGAAATACCGGTTTTGAGATTCTGCACAGAAACGGTTTGCAAACCGCTGAATGCACACGTGAGTTTAACTCTGTCAGTTGAATGCGCACATTGACAAGCATTCACTTAGATAGCTCCGTTTTGGTTTTAGAAGCAGATATTTCTCTGTACAGACTATGGTCCCATTCACTCGGGAATATCCCAACGCAGCTCCTAGAAGAATCGTATTTCTGACTTCATGAATCTAAACATAGATTCAACTCTCTTAGGTGAACGAACGCACAGCAGAGCAGTTTCAAGGAAACGTTTCTCCTGAGTTTTAGACGAAGTTTACTGCGGTTTAGTACGTATGCCGGCATTGGGCTGGAAATACCGGTTTTGGGATTCTGCACAGAAAGGGTTTGCAAACCGCTGAATCCGCACGTGAGATTAACTCTGTCAGTTGAATGCACACATTGACAACCATTCAGTTAGAAAGCATCGTTTTGGTTTTAGAAGCAGATATTTCTCTGTACAGCCTATCGTCCCATTCACTCGGGAATATCCCAACGCAGCTCCTAGAAGAAACGTGTTTCTGACTCGCTGAATCTCAACATAGATTCAACTCTCTTAGGTGAACGAACGCACAGCAGAGCAGTTTCAAGGAAACGATTCTCCTGAGTTTTAGACTAAGTTTACTGCTGTTTACTACGTATGCCGTTATTGGGATGGAAATACTGGTTTTGGGATTCTGCACAGAAACGGTTTGCAAACCGCTGAATCCACACGTGAGATTAACTCTGTCAGTTGAATGCACACATTGACAACCATTCAGTTAGATAGCTCCCTTTTGGTTTTAGAAGCAGATATTTCTCTGTACATTCTATGGTCCCATTCACTCCGGAATATCCCAACGCAGCTCCTAGAAGAAACGTGTTTCTGACTCGCTGAATCTCAACATAGATTCAACTCTCTTAGGTGAACGAACGCACAGCAGAGCAGTTTCAAGGAAACGATTCTCCTGAGTTTTAGACTAAGTTTACTGCGGTTTAGTACGTATGCCGGCATTGGGCTGGAAATACCGGTTTTGGGATTCTGCACAGAAAGGGTTTGCAAACCGCTGAATCCACACGTGAGATTAACTCTGTCAGTTGAATGCACACATTGACAACCATTCAGTTAGATAGCTCGCTTTTCGTTTTAGAAGCAGATATTTCTCTGTACATACTATGGTCCCATTCAATCGGGAATATCCCAACGCAGCTCCTAGAAGAAACGTGTTTCTGACTCGCTGAATCTCAACATAGATTCAACTCTCTTAGGTGAACGAAAACACAGCAGAGCAGTTTCAAGGAAACGTTTCTCCTGAGTTTTAGACGAAGTTTACTGCGGTTTAGTGCGTATGCCAGCATTGGGCTGGAAATACCGGTTTTGCGATTCTGCACAGAAAGGGTTTGCAAACCGCTGAATCCACACGTGAGTTTAACTCTGTCAGTTGAATGCACACATTGACAACCATTTTGTTAGACAGCTCTGTTTTGGTTTTAGAAGCAGATATTTCTCTGTACAGCCTATGGTCCCATTCACTCGGGAATATCCCAACGCAGCTCCTAGAAGAAACGTGTTTCTGTCTCGCTGAATCTCAACATAGATTCAGCTCTCTTAGGTGAACGAACGCACAGCAGAGCAGTTTCAAGGAAACGTTTCTCCTGAGTTTTAGACGAAGTTTCCTGAGGTTTAGTACGTATGCCAACATTGGGATGGAAATACCGGTTTTGCGATTCTGCACAGAAAGGGTTTGCAAACCGCTGAATCCACACGTGAGTTTAACTCTGTCAGTTGAACGCACACATTGACAACCATTTTCTTAGACAGCTCCGTTTTGGTTTTAGAAGCAGATATTTCTCTGTTCAGCCTATGGTCCCATTCACTCGGGAATATCCAAACGCAGCTCCTAGAGGAAACGTATTTCTGACTCGCTGAATCTCAACATAGATTCAACTCTCTTAGGTGAACGAACGCACAGCAGAGCAGTTTCAAGGAAAGGTTTCTCCTGAGTTTTAGACGAAGTTTACTGCGGTTTAGTACGTATGCCGGCATTGGGCTGGAAATACCGGTTTTGGGATTCTGCACAGAAAGGGTTTGCAAACCGCTGAATCCACACGTGAGTTTAACTCCGTCAGTTGAATGCACACATTGAAAGCCATTCAGTTAGATAGCTCCGTTTTGTTTTTAGAAGCAGATATTTCTCTGTACAGCCTATGGTCCCATTCAATCGGGAATATCCCAACGCATCTCCTAGAAGAAACGTGTTTCTCACTCGCTGAATCTCAACATAGATTCAACTCTCTTAGGTGAACGAAGGTACAGCGGAGAAGTTTCAAGGAAACGTTTATCCTGAGTTTTAGACGATGTTTCCTGCGGTTTAATACGTATGCCGGCTTTTGGCTGGAAATACCGGTTTTGGGATTCTGCACAGAAAGGGTTTGCAAACCGCTGAATCCACACTTGAGTTTATCTCTGTCAGTTGAATGCGCACATTGAAAACCATTCAGTTAGATCGCTCCGTTTTGGTTTTAGAAGCAGATATTTCTCCGTACAGCCTATGGTTCCATTCACTCGGGAATATCCCAACGCAGCTCCTAGAAGAAACGTGTTTCTGACTCGCTGAATCTCAACATAGATTCAAACTCCCTTAGGTGAACGAACGCACAGCAGAGAAGTTTCAAGGAAACGTTTCTCCTGAGTTTTAGACGAAGTTTCCTGAGGTTTAATACGTATGCCGGCATTGGGATGGAAATACCGGTTTTGCGATTCTGCACAGAAAGGGTTTGCAAACCGCTGAATCCACACGTGAATTTAACTCTGTCAGTTGAATGCACACATTGACAACCATTTTGTTAGACAGCTCCGTTTTGGTTTTAGAAGCAGATAATTCGCTGTACAGCCTCTGGTCCCATTCACTCGGGAATATCCCAACGCAGCTCCTAGAAGAAACGTGTTTCTGGCTCGCTGAATCTCAACATAGATTCAACTCTCTTAGGTGAACTAACGCACAGCAGAGCAGTTTCAAGGAAACGATTCTCTTGAGTTTTAGACCAAGTTTACTGCTGTTTAGTACGTATGCCGGCATTGGGATGGAAATACCGGTTTTGGGATTCTGCACAGAAACGGTTTGCAAACCGCTGAATGCACACGTCAGTTTAACTCTGTCAGTTGAATGCGCACATTGACAAGCATTCAGTTAGATAGCTCCGTTTTGGTTTTAGAAGCAGATATTTCTCTGTACAGCCTATGGTCCCATTCACTCGGGAATATCCCAACGCAGCTCCTAGAAGAAACGTGTTTCTGACTCGCTGAATCTCAACATAGATTCAACTCTCTTAGGTGAACGAACGTACAGCCGAGCAGTTTCAAGGAAACGTTTCTCCTGAGTTTTAGACGAAGTTTCCTGCGGTTTAGTACGTATGCCGGCATTGGGCTGGAAATACCGGTTTTGGGAGTCTGCACAGAAAGGGTTTGCCAACCGCTGAATCCACACGTGAGTTTAACTCTGTCTGTTGAATGCACACAATGACAGCCATTCAGGTAGATAGCTCCGTTTTGTTTTTAGAAGCAGATATTTCTCTGTACAGCCTATGGTCCCATTCACTCGGGAATATCCCAACGCAGCTCCTAGAAGAAACGTGTTTCTGACTCGCTGAATCTCAACATAGATTCAACTCTCTTAGGTGAACGAACGCACAGCAGAGCAATTTCAAGGAAACGATTCTCCTGAGTTTTAGAGGAATTTTACTGCTGTTTAGTACGTATGCCGGCATTGGGATGGAAATACCGGTATTGGGATTCTACACAGAAACGGTTTGCAAACTGCTGAATGCACACGTGAGTTTAACTCTGTCAGTTGAATGCACACATTGACAACCATTCAGTTAGATAGCTCCGTTTTGGTTTTAGAAGCAGATATTTCTCTGTACATTCTATGGTCCCATTCACTCGGGAATATCACAACGCAGCTCCTAGAAGAAACGTGTTTCTGACTCGCTGAATCTCAACATAGATTCAACTCTCTTAGGTGAACGAATGCACAGCAGAGCAGTTTCAAGGAAACGTTTCTCCTGAGTTTGAGACGAAGTTTACTGCGGTCTAGTACGTACGCCAGCATTGGGCTGGAAATACCGGTTTTGGGATTCTGCACAGAAAGGGTTTGCAAACCGCTGAATCACACGTGAGTTTATCTCTGTCAGTTGAATGCACACATTGACAACCATTTTGTTAGACAGCTCTGTTTTGGTTTTAGAAGCAGATATTTCTCTGTACAGGCTATGGTCCCATTAACTCGGGAATATCCCAACGCAGCTCCTAGAAGAAACGTGTTTCAGGCTCGCTGAATCTCAACATAGATTCAAATCTCTTAGGTGAACGGACGCAAAGCAGAGCAGTTTCAAGGACACGATTCTCTTGAGTTTTAGACCAAGTTTACTGCTGTTTAGTACGTATGCCGGCATTGGGATGGAAATGCCGGTTGTGGGATTCTGCACAGAAAGGGTTTGCAAACCGCTGAATCCACACGTGAGTTTAACTCTGTCAGTTGAATGCGCACACTGACAAGCATTCAGTTAGATAGCTCCGTTTTGTTTTTAGAAGCAGATATTTCTCTGTACAGCCTATGGTCCCATTCACTCGGGAATATCCCAACGCAGCTCCTAGAAGAAACGTGTTTCTGACTCGCTGAATCTCAACATAGATTCAACTCTCTTAGGTGAACGAACGCACAGCAGAGCAATTTCAAGGAAACGATTCTCCTGAGTTTTAGAGGAATTTTACTGCTGTTTAGTACGTATGCCGGCATTGGGATGGAAATACCGGTATTGGGATTCTACACAGAAACGGTTTGCAAACTGCTGAATGCACACGTGAGTTTAACTCTGTCAGTTGAATGCACACATTGACAACCATTCAGTTAGATAGCTCCGTTTTGGTTTTAGAAGCAGATATTTCTCTATACATTCTATGGTCCCATTCACTCGGGAATATCACAACGCAGCTCCTAGAAGAAACGTGTTTCTGACTCGCTGAATCTCAACATAGATTCAACTCTCTTAGTTGAACGAATGCACAGCAGAGCAGTTTCAAGGAAACGTTTCTCCTGAGTTTGAGACGAAGTGTACTGCGGTCTAGTACGTATGCCAGCATTGGGCTGGAAATACCGGTTTTGGGATTCTGCACAGAAAGGGTTTGCAAACCGCTGAATCCACACGTGAGTTTAACTCTGTCAGTAGAATGCACACATTGACAACCATTTTGTTAGACAGCTCTGTTTTGGTTTTAGAAGCAGATATTTCTCTGTACAGCCTATGGTCCCATTCACTCGGGAATATCCCAACGCAGCTCCTAGAAGAAACGTGTTTCTGACTCGCTGAATCTCAACATAGATTCAAATCTCTTAGGTGAACGGACGCAAAGCAGAGCAGTTTCAAGGAAACGATTCTCTTGAGTTTTAGACCAAGTTTACTGCTGTTTAGTACGTATGCCGGCATTGGGATGGAAATACCGGTTTTGGGATTCTGCACAGAATGGGTTTGCAAACTGCTGAATTCACACGTGAGTTTACGTCTGTCAGTTGAATGCACACACTGACACCAATTAAGTTAGATAGCTCCGTTTTGGTTTTAGAAGCAGATGTTTCTCTGTACAGCCTATGGTCGCATTCACTCGGGAATATCCCAACGCAGCTCCTAGAAGAAACGTGTTTCTGACTCGCTGAATCTCAACATAGATTCAACTCTCTTAGGTGAACGAACGCTCAGCAGAGCACTTTCAAGGAAACGTTTCTCCTGGGTTTTAGACGAAGTTTCCTGCGGTTTAGTACGTATGCCGGCTTTGGGCTGGAAATACCGGTTTTGGGATTCTGCACAGAAAGGGTTTGCAAACCGCTGAATCCACCCGTGAGTTTACGTCTGTCAGTTGAATGGACACATTGACAACCATTCAGTTAGATAGCTCCGTTTTGTTTTTAGAAGCAGATATTTCTCTGTACAGCCTATGGTCCCATTCACTCGGGAATATCCCAACGCAGCTCCTAGAAGAAAGGTGTTTCTGTCTCGCTGAATCTCAACATAGATTCAACTCTCTTAAGTGAACGAACGCACAGCAGAGCAGTTTCAAGGAAACGTTTCTCCTGAGTTTTAGACGAAGTTTCCTGAGGTTTAGTACATATGCCAACATTGGGATGGAAATACCGGTTTTGCGATTCTGCACAGAAAGGGTTTGCAAACCGCTGAATCCACACCTGAGTTTAACTCTGTCAGTTGAATGCACACATTGACAACCATTTTCTTAGACAGCTCCGTTTTGGTTTTAGAAGCAGATATTTCTCTGTACAGCCTATGGTCCCATTCACTCGGGAATATCCCAACGCAGCTCCTAGAAGAAACGTGTTTCTGACTCGCTGAATCTCAACATAGATTCAACTCTCTTAGGTGAACGAACGCACAGCGGAGCAGTTTCAAGGAAACGATTCTCCTGAGTTTTAGACGATGTTTACTGCTGTTTAGTACGTATGCCGGCATTGGGCTGGAAATACCGGTTTTGGGATTATGCACAGAAAGGGTTTGCAAACCGCTGAATCCACACGTGAGATTAACTCTGTCAGTTGAATGCACACATTGACAACCATTCAGTTAGATAGCTCCGTTATGGTTTTAGAAGCATATATTTCTCTTTACAGCCTATGGTCCCATTCACTCTGGAATATCCCAACGCAGCTCCTAGAAGAAACGTATTTCTGACTTGATGAATCTCAACATAGATTATCCTCCCTTATGTGAACGAACGCACAGCAGAGCATTTTAAAGGAAACATTTCTCCTGAGTTTTAGACGAAGTTTACTGCGGTTTAGTACATATGCCGGCATTGGGCCTGAAATACCGGTTTTGGGATTCTGCACAGGAAGGTTTTGCAAACCGCTGAATCCACACGTGAGATTAACTCTGTCACTTGAATGCACACATTGACAACCATTCAGTTAGATAGCTCCGTTTTGGTTCAAGAAGCAGATATTTCTCTGTACACACTATGGTCCCATTCACTCGGGAATATCCCAACGCAGCTCCTAGAAGAAACGTGTTTCTGACTCGCTGAATCTCAACATAGATTCAACTCTCTTAGGTATACGAACGCACAGCAGAGCAGTTTCAAGGAAACGTTCCTACTGAGTTTTAGACGAAGTTTCCTGTGGTTTAGTACGTATGCCGGCATTGGGCTGGAAATACCGGTTTTGGGATTCTGCACAGAAAGGGTTTGCAAACCGCTGAATTCACACGTGAGTTTATCTCTGTCAGTTGAATGCACACATTGACAACCATTCAGTTAGATAGCTCCGTTTTGTTTTTAGAAGCAGATATTTCTCTGTACAGCCTATGGTCCCATTCACTCGGGAATATCCCAACGCAGCTCCTAGAAGAAAGGTGTTTCTGTCTCGCTGAATCTCAACATAGATTCAACTCTCTTAAGTGAACGAACGCACAGCAGAGCAGTTTCAAGGAAACGTTTCTCCTGAGTTTTAGACGAAGTTTCCTGAGGTTTAGTACGTATGCCAACATTGGGATGGAAATACCGGTTTTGCGATTCTGCACAGAAAGGGTTTGCAAACCGCTGAATCCACACCTGAGTTTAACTCTGTCAGTTGAATGCACACATTGACAACCATTTTCTTAGACAGCTCCGTTTTGGTTTTAGAAGCAGATATTTCTCTGTACAGCCTATAGTCCCATTCACTCGGGAATATCCCAACGCAGCTCCTAGAAGAAACGTGTTTCTGACTCGCTGAATCTCAACATAGATTCAACTCTCTTAGGTGAACGAACGCACAGCGGAGCAGTTTCAAGGAAACGATTCTCCTGAGTTTTAGACGATGTTTACTGCTGTTTAGTACGTATGCCGGCATTGGGCTGGAAATACCGGTTTTGGGATTATGCACAGAAAGGGTTTGCAAACCGCTGAATCCACACGTGAGATTAACTCTGTCAGTTGAATGCACACATTGACTACCATTCAGTTAGATAGCTCCGTTATGGTTTTAGAAGCATATATTTCTCTTTACAGCCTATGGTCCCATTCACTCTGGAATATCCCAACGCAGCTCCTAGAAGAAACGTATTTCTGACTTGATGAATCTCAACATAGATTATCCTCCCTTATGTGAACGAACGCACAGCAGAGCATTTTAAAGGAAACATTTCTCCTGAGTTTTAGACGAAGTTTACTGCGGTTTAGTACATATGCCGGCATTGGGCCTGAAATACCGGTTTTGGGATTCTGCACAGGAAGGTTTTGCAAACCGCTGAATCCACACGTGAGATTAACTCTGTCACTTGAATGCACACATTGACAACCATTCAGTTAGATAGCTCCGTTTTGGTTCAAGAAGCAGATATTTCTCTGTACACACTATGGTCCCATTCACTCGGGAATATCCCAACGCAGCTCCTAGAAGAAACGTGTTTCTGACTCGCTGAATCTCAACATAGATTCAACTCTCTTAGGTATACGAACGCACAGCAGAGCAGTTTCAAGGAAACGTTCCTACTGAGTTTTAGACGAAGTTTCCTGTGGTTTAGTACGTATGCCGGCATTGGGCTGGAAATACCGGTTTTGGGATTCTGCACAGAAAGGGTTTGCAAACCGCTGAATTCACACGTGAGTTTATCTCTGTCAGTTGAATGCACACATTGACAACCATTCAGTTAGATAGCTCCGTTTTGTTTTTAGAAGCAGATATTTCTCTGTACAGCCTATGGTCCCATTCACTCGGGAATATCCCAACGCAGCTCCTAGAAGAAACGTGTTTCTGACTCGCTGAATCTCAACATAGATTCAAATCTCTTAGGTGAACGGACGCAAAGCAGAGCAGTTTCAAGGAAACGATTCTCTTGAGATTTATACCAAGTTTACTGCTGTTTAGTACGTATGCCGGCATTGGGATGGAAATACCGGTTTTAGGATTCTGCACAGAAAGGGTTTGCAAACCGCTGAATCCACACGTGAGATTAACTTTGTCAGTTGAATGCGCACATTGACAACCATTCAGTTAGATAGTTCCGTTTTGGTTTTAGAAGCAGATATTTCTCTGTACAGCCTATGGCCCCATTCACTCGGGAATATCCCAACACAGCTCCTAGAAGAAACGTGTTTCTGACTCGCTGAATCTCAACATAGATTCAACTCTCTTAGGTGAACGAACGCGCAGCAGAGCAGTTTCAAGGAAACGATTCTCCTGAGTTTTAGACGATGTTTACTGCTGTTTAGTACGTATGCCGGCATTGGGATGGAAATACCGGTTTTGCGATTCTGCACAGAAAGGGTTTGCAAACCGCTGAATCCACACGTGAGTTTAACTCTGTCAGTTGAATGCACACATTGACAACCATTTTGTTAGACAGCTCTGTTTTGGTTTTAGAAGCAGATATTTCTCTGTACAGCCTATGGTCCCATTCACTTGGGAATATCCCAACGCAGCTCCTAGAAGAAACGTGTTTCTGACTCGCTGAATCTCAACATAGATTCAAATCTCTTAGGTGAACGGACGCAAAGCAGAGCAGTTTCAAGCAAACGATTCTCTTGAGTTTTAGACCAAGTTTACTGCTGTTTAGTACGTATGCCGCCATTGGGATGGAAATACCGGTTTTGGAATTCTGCACAGAAACGGTTTGCCAACCGCTGAATGCACACGTGAGTTTAACTCTGTCAGTTCAATGCGCACATTTACATGCATTCAGTTAGATAGCTCCGTTTTGGTTTTAGAAGCAGATATTTCTCTGTACAGCCTATGGTCCCATTCACTCGGGAATATGCCAACGCAGCTCCTAGAAGAAACGTGTTTCTGACTCGCTGAATCTCAACATAGATTCAACTCTCTTAGGTGAACGAACGCTCAGCAGAGCACTTTCAAGGAAACGTTTCTCCTGAGTTTTAGACGAAGTTTACTGCGGTTTAGTACGTATGCCGACATTGGGATGGAAATAAAGGTTTTGGGATTCTGCAGAGAAAGAGTTTGCAAACCGCTGAATCCACACTTGAGTTTAACTCTGTCAGTTGAATGCAAACATTGACAGCCATTCAGTTAGAAAGCATCGTTTTGGTTTTAGAAGCAGATATTTATCTGTACAGCCTATCGTCCCATTCACTCGGGAATATCCCAACGCAGCTCCTAGAAGAAACGTGTTTCTGACTCGCTGAATCTCAACATAGATTCAACTCTCTTAGGTGAACGAACGCACAGCAGAGCAGTTTCAAGGAAACGATTCTCCTGAGTTTTAGACTAAGTTTACTGCTGTTTACTACGTATGCCGTTATTGGGATGGAAATACTGGTTTTGGGATTCTGCACAGAAACGGTTTGCAAACCGCTGAATCCACACGTGAGATTAACTCTGTCAGTTGAATGCACACATTGACAACCATTCAGTTAGATAGCTCCCTTTTGGTTTTAGAAGCAGATATTTCTCTGTACATTCTATGGTCCCATTCACTCGGGAATATCCCAACGCAGCTCCTAGAAGAAACGTGTTTCTGACTCGCTGAATCTCAACATAGATTCAACTCTCTTAGGTGAACGAACGCACAGCAGAGCAGTTTCAAGGAAACGATTCTCCTGAGTTTTAGACTAAGTTTACTGCGGTTTAGTACGTATGCCGGCATTGGGCTGGAAATACCGGTTTTGGGATTCTGCACAGAAAGGGTTTGCAAACCGCTGAATCCACACGTGAGATTAACTCTGTCAGTTGAATGCACACATTGACAACCATTTTGTTAGACAGCTCTGTTTTGGTTTTAGAAGCAGATATTTCTCTGTACAGCCTATGGTCCCATTCACTCGGGAATATCCCAACGCAGCTCCTAGAAGAAACGTGTTTCTGTCTCGCTGAATCTCAACATAGATTCAGCTCTCTTAGGTGAACGAACGCACAGCAGAGCAGTTTCAAGGAAACGTTTCTCCTGAGTTTTAGACGAAGTTTCCTGAGGTTTAGTACGTATGCCAACATTGGGATGGAAATACCGGTTTTCCGATTCTGCACAGAAAGGGTTTGCAAACCGCTGAATCCACACGTGAGTTTAACTCTGTCAGTTGAATGCACACATTGACAACCATTTTCTTAGACAGCTCCGTTTTGGTTTTAGAAGCAGATATTTCTCTGTTCAGCCTATGGTCCCATTCACTCGGGAATATCCAAACGCAGCTCCTAGAGGAAACGTATTTCTGACTCGCTGAATCTCAACATAGATTCAACTCTCTTAGGTGAACGAACGCACAGCAGAGCAGTTTCAAGGAAAGGTTTCTCCTGAGTTTTAGACGAAGTTTCCTGCGGTTTAGTACGTATGCCGGCATTGGGCTGGACATACCGGTTTTGGGATTCTGCACAGAAAGGGTTTGCAAACCGCTGAATCCACACGTGAGTTTAACTCCGTCAGTTGAATGCACACATTGAAAGCCATTCAGTTAGATAGCTCCGTTTTGTTTTTAGAAGCAGATATTTCTCTGTACAGCCTATGGTCCCATTCAATCGGGAATATCCCAACGCATCTCCTAGAAGAAACGTGTTTCTGACTCGCTGAATCTCAACATAGATTCAACTCTCTTAGTTGAACGAAGGTACAGCGGAGAAGTTTCAAGGAAACGTTTATCCTGAGTTTTAGACGAAGTTTCCTGCGGTTTAATACGTATGCCGGCTTTGGGCTGGAAATACCGGTTTTGGGATTCTGCACAGAAAGGGTTTGCAAACCGCTGAATCCACACTTGAGTTTATCTCTGTCAGTTGAATGCGCACATTGACAACCATTCAGTTAGATCGCTCCGTTTTGGTTTTAGAAGCAGATATTTCTCTGTACAGCCTATGGTCCCATTCACTCGGGAATATCCCAACGCAGCTCCTAGAAGAAACGTGTTTCTGACTCGCTGAATCTCAACATAGATTCAAACTCCCTTAGGTGAACGAACGCACAGCAGAGAAGTTTCAAGGAAACGTTTCTCCTGAGTTTTAGACGAAGTTTCCTGAGGTTTAATACGTATGCCGGCATTGGGATGGAAATACCGGTTTTGCGATTCTGCACAGAAAGGGTTTGCAAACCGCTGAATCCACACGTGAATTTAACTCTGTCAGTTGAATGCACACATTGACAACCATTTTGTTAGACAGCTCCGTTTTGGTTTTAGAAGCAGATAATTCGCTGTACAGCCTCTGGTCCCATTCACTCGGGAATATCCCAACGCAGCTCCTAGAAGAAACGTGTTTCTGGCTCGCTGAATCTCAACATAGATTCAACTCTCTTAGGTGAACTAACGCACAGCAGAGCAGTTTCAAGGAAACGATTCTCTTGAGTTTTAGACCAAGTTTACTGCTGTTTAGTACGTATGCCGGCATTGGGATGGAAATACCGGTTTTGGGATTCTGCACAGAAACGGTTTGCCAACCGCTGAATGCACACGTGAGTTTAACTCTGTCAGTTCAATGCGCACATTGACATGCATTCAGTTAGATAGCTCCGTTTTGGTTTTAGAAGCAGATATTTCTCTGTACAGCCTATGGTCCCATTCACTCGGGAATATGCCAACGCAGCTCCTAGAAGAAACGTGTTTCTGACTCGCTGAATCTCAACATAGATTCAACTCTCTTAGGTGAACGAACGCTCAGCAGAGCACTTTCAAGGAAACGTTTCTCCTGAGTTTTAGACGAAGTTTCCTGCGGGTTAGTACGTATGCCGGCTTTGGGCTGGAAATACCGGTTTTGGGATTCTGCACAGAAAGGGTTTGCAAACCGCTGAATCCACCCGTGAGTTTACGTCTGTCAGTTGAATGCACACATTGACAACCATTCAGTTAGATAGCTCCGTTTTGTTTTTAGAAGCAGATATTTCTCTGTACAGCCTATGGTCCCATTCACTCGGGAATATCCCAACGCAGCTCCTAGAAGAAACGTATTTCTGTCTCGCTGAATCTCAACATAGATTCAGCTCTCTTAGGTGAACGAACGCACAGCAGAGCAGTTTCAAGGAAACGTTTCTCCTGAGTTTTAGACGAAGTTTCCTGAGGTTTAGTACGTATGCCAACATTGGGATGGAAATACCGGTTTTGCGATTCTGCACAGAAAGGGTTTGCAAACCGCTGAATCCACACGTGAGTTTAACTCTGTCAGTTGAACGCACACATTGACAACCATTTTCTTAGACAGCTCCGTTTTGGTTTTAGAAGCAGATATTTCTCTGTTCAGCCTATGGTCCCATTCACTCGGGAATATCCAAACGCAGCTCCTAGAGGAAACGTATTTCTGACTCGCTGAATCTCAACATAGATTCAACTCTCTTAGGTGAACGAACGCACAGCAGAGCAGTTTCAAGGAAACGTTTCTCCTGAGTTTTAGACGAAGTTTAGTGCGGTTTAGTACGTATGCCGTCATTGGGATGGAAATAAAGGTTTTGGGATTCTGCAGAGAAAGAGTTTGCAAACCGCTGAATCCACACTTGAGTTTAACTCTGTCAGTTGAATGCAAACATTGACAGCCATTCAGTTAGATAGCTTCGTTTTGGTTTTAGAAGCAGTTATTTTTCTGTACAGCCAATGGTCCCATTCACTCGGGAATATCCCAAAGCAGCTCCTAGAAGAAACGTGTTTCTGACTCGCTGAATCTCAACATAGATTCAACTCTCCTAGGTGAACGAACGCACAGCGGAGCAGTTTCAAGGAAACGATTCTCCTGAGTTTTAGACGATGTTTACTGCTGTTTAGTACGTATGCCGGCATTGGGCTGGAAATACCGGTTTTGGGATTCTTCACAGAAAGGGTTTGCAAACCGCTGAATCCACACGTGAGATTAACTCTGTCAGTTGAATGCACACATTGACAACCATTCAGTTAGATAGCTCCGTTATGGTTTTAGAAGCATATATTTCTCTGTACAGCCTATGGTCCCATTCACTCTGGAATATCCCAACGCAGCTCCTAGAAGAATCGTATTTCTGACTTGATGAATCTAAACATAGATTCAACTCTCTTAGGTGAACGAACGCACAGCAGAGCAGTTTCAAGGAAACGTTTCTCCTGAGTTTTAGACGAAGTTTACTGCGGTTTAGTACGTATGCCGGCATTGGGCTGGAAATACCGGTTTTGGGATTCTGCACAGAAAGGGTTTGCAAACCGCTGAATCCGCACGTGAGATTAACTCTGTCAGTTGAATGCACACATTGACAACCATTCAGTTAGAAAGCATCGTTTTGGTTTTAGAAGCAGATATTTATCAGTACAGCCTATCGTCCCATTCACTCGGGAATATCCCAACGCAGCTCCTAGAAGAAACGTGTTTCTGACTCGCTGAATCTCAACATAGATTCAACTCTCTTAGGTGAACGAACGCACAGCAGAGCAGTTTCAAGGAAACGATTCTCCTGAGTTTTAGACTAAGTTTACTGCTGTTTACTACGTATGCCGTTATTGGGATGGAAATACTGGTTTTGGGATTCTGCACAGAAACGGTTTGCAAACCGCTGAATCCACACGTGAGATTAACTCTGTCAGTTGAATGCACACATTGACAACCATTCAGTTAGATAGCTCCCTTTTGGTTTTAGAAGCAGATATTTCTCTGTACATTCTATGGTCCCATTCACTCGGGAATATCCCAACGCAGCTCCTAGAAGAAACGTGTTTCTGACTCGCTGAATCTCAACATAGATTCAACTCTCTTAGGTGAACGAACGCACAGCAGAGCAGTTTCAAGGAAACGATTCTCCTGAGTTTTAGACTAAGTTTACTGCGGTTTAGTACGTATGCCGGCATTGGGCTGGAAATACCGGTTTTGGGATTCTGCACAGAAAGGGTTTGCAAACCGCTGAATCCACACGTGAGATTAACTCTGTCAGTTGAATGCACACATTGAAAACCATTTTGTTAGACAGCTCTGTTTTGGTTTTAGAAGCAGATATTTCTCTGTACAGCCTATGGTCCCATTCACTCGGGAATATCCCAACGCAGCTCCTAGAAGAAACGTGTTTCTGTCTCGCTGAATCTCAACATACATTCAGCTCTCTTAGGTGAACGAACGCACAGCAGAGCAGTTTCAAGGAAACGTTTCTCCTGAGTTTTAGACGAAGTTTCCTGAGGTTTAGTACGTATGCCAACATTGGGATGGAAATACCGGTTTTCCGATTCTGCACAGAAAGGGTTTGCAAACCGCTGAATCCACACGTGAGTTTAACTCTGTCAGTTGAACGCACACATTGACAACCATTTTCTTAGACAGCTCCGTTTTGGTTTTAGAAGCAGATATTTCTCTGTTCAGCCTATGGTCCCATTCACTCGGGAATATCCAAACGCAGCTCCTAGAGGAAACGTATTTCTGACTCGCTGAATCTCAACATAGATTCAACTCTCTTAGGTGAACGAACGCACAGCAGAGCAGTTTCAAGGAAAGTTTTCTCCTGAGTTTTAGACGAAGTTTACTGCGGTTTAGTACGTATGCCGGCATTGGGCTGGACATACCGGTTTTGGGATTCTGCACAGAAAGGGTTTGCAAACCGCTGAATTCACACGTGAGTTTAACTCCGTCAGTTGAATGCACACATTGAAAGCCATTCAGTTAGATAGCTCCGTTTTGTTTTTAGAAGCAGATATTTCTCTGTACAGCCTATGGTCCCATTCAATCGGGAATATCCCAACGCATCTCCTAGAAGAAACGTGTTTCTGACTCGCTGAATCTCAACATAGATTCAACTCTCTTAGTTGAACGAAGGTACAGCGGAGAAGTTTCAAGGAAACGTTTATCCTGAGTTTTAGACGAAGTTTCCTGCGGTTTAATACGTATGCCGGCTTTGGGCTGGAAATACCGGTTTTGGGATTCTGCACAGAAAGGGTTTGCAAACCGCTGAATCCACACTTGAGTTTATCTCTGTCAGTTGAATGCGCACATTGACAACCATTCAGTTAGATCGCTCCGTTTTGGTTTTAGAAGCAGATATTTCTCTGTACAGCCTATGGTCCCATTCACTCGGGAATATCCCAACGCAGCTCCTAGAAGAAACGTGTTTCTGACTCGCTGAATCTCAACATAGATTCAAACTCCCTTAGGTGAACGAACGCACAGCAGAGAAGTTTCAAGGAAACGTTTCTCCTGAGTTTTAGACGAAGTTTCCTGAGGTTTAATACGTATGCCGGCATTGGGATGGAAATACCGGTTTTGCGATTCTGCACAGAAAGGGTTTGCAAACCGCTGAATCCACACGTGAATTTAACTCTGTCAGTTGAATGCACACATTGACAACCATTTTGTTGGACAGCTCCGTTTTGGTTTTAGAAGCAGATAATTCGCTGTACAGCCTCTGGTCCCATTCACTCGGGAATATCCCAACGCAGCTCCTAGAAGAAACGTGTTTCTGGCTCGCTGAATCTCAACATAGATTCAACTCTCTTAGGTGAACTAACGCACAGCAGAGCAGTTTCAAGGAAACGATTCTCTTGAGTTTTAGACCAAGTTTACTGCTGTTTAGTACGTATGCCGGCATTGGGATGGAAATACCGGTTTTGGGATTCTGCACAGAAACGGTTTGCAAACCGCTGAATGCACACGTGAGTTTAACTCTGTCAGTTGAATGCGCACATTGACAAGCATTCAGTTAGATAGCTCCGTTTTGGTTTTAGAAGCAGATATTTCTCTTTACAGCCTATGGTCCCATTCACTCGGGAATATCCCAACGCAGCTCCTAGAAGAAACGTGTTTCTGACTCGCTGAATCTCAACATAGATTCAACTCTCTTAGGTGAACGAACGTACAGCCGAGCAGTTTCAAGGAAACGTTTCTCCTGAGTTTTAGACGAAGTTTCCTGCGCTTTAGTACGTATGCCGGCATTGGGCTGGAAATACCGGTTTTGGGAGTCTGCACAGAAAGGGTTTGCCAACCGCTGAATCCACACGTGAGTTTAACTCTGTCTGTTGAATGCACACAATGACAGCCATTCAGGTAGATAGCTCCGTTTTGTTTTTAGAAGCAGATATTTCTCTGTACAGCCTATGGTCCCATTCACTCGGGAATATCCCAACGCAGCTCCTAGAAGAAACGTGTTTCTGACTCGCTGAATCTCAACATAGATTCAACTCTCTTAGGTGAACGAACGCACAGCAGAGCAATTTCAAGGAAACGATTCTCCTGAGTTTTAGAGGAATTTTACTGCTGTTTAGTACGTATGCCGGCATTGGGATGGAAATACCGGTATTGGGATTCTACACAGAAACGGTTTGCAAACTGCTGAATGCACACGTGAGTTTAACTCTGTCAGTTGAATGCACACATTGACAACCATTCAGTTAGATAGCTCCGTTTTGGTTTTAGAAGCAGATATTTCTCTGTACATTCTATGGTCCCATTCACTCGGGAATATCACAACGCAGCTCCTAGAAGAAACGTGTTTCTGACTCGCTGAATCTCAACATAGATTCAGCTCTCTTAGGTGAACGAATGCACAGCAGAGCAGTTTCAAGGAAACGTTTCTCCTGAGTTTGAGACGAAGTTTACTGCGGTCTAGTACGTATGCCAGCATTGGGCTGGAAATACCGGTTTTGGGATTCTGCACAGAAAGGGTTTGCAAACCGCTGAATCACACGTGAGTTTATCTCTGTCAGTTGAATGCACACATTGACAACCATTTTGTTAGACAGCTCTGTTTTGGTTTTAGAAGCAGATATTTCTCTGTACAGGCTATGGTCCCATTAACTCGGGAATATCCCAACGCAGCTCCTAGAAGAAACGTGTTTCAGGCTCGCTGAATCTCAACATAGATTCAAATCTCTTAGGTGAACGGACGCAAAGCAGAGCAGTTTCAAGGACACGATTCTCTTGAGTTTTAGACCAAGTTTACTGCTGTTTAGTACGTATGCCGGCATTGGGATGGAAATGCCGGTTGTGGGATTCTGCACAGAAAGGGTTTGCAAACCGCTGAATCCACACGTGAGTTTAACTCTGTCAGTTGAATGCGCACACTGACAAGCATTCAGTTAGATAGCTCCGTTTTGTTTTTAGAAGCAGATATTTCTCTGTACAGCCTATGGTCCCATTCACTCGGGAATATCCCAACGCAGCTCCTAGAAGAAACGTGTTTCTGACTCGCTGAATCTCACCATAGATTCAACTCTCTTAGGTGAACGAACGCACAGCAGAGCAATTTCAAGGAAACGATTCTCCTGAGTTTTAGAGGAATTTTACTTCTGTTTAGTACGTATGCCGGCATTGGGATGGAAATACCGGTATTGGGATTCTACACAGAAACGGTTTGCAAACTGCTGAATGCAGACGTGAGTTTAACTCTGTCAGTTGAATGCACACATTGACAACCATTCAGTTAGATAGCTCCGTTTTGGTTTTAGAAGCAGATATTTCTCTATACATTCTATGGTCCCATTCACTCGGGAATATCACAACGCAGCTCCTAGAAGAAACGTGTTTCTGACTCGCTGAATCTCAACATAGATTCAACTCTCTTAGGTGAACGAATGCACAGCAGAGCAGTTTCAAGGAAACGTTTCTCCTGAGTTTGAGACGAAGTGTACTGCGGTCTAGTACGTATGCCAGCATTGGGCTGGAAATACCGGTTTTGGGATTCTGCACAGAAAGGGTTTGCAAACCGCTGAATCCACACGTGAGTTTAACTCTGTCAGTAGAATGCACACATTGACAACCATTTTGTTAGACAGCTCTGTTTTGGTTTTAGAAGCAGATATTTCTCTGTACAGCCTATGGTCCCATTTACTCGGGAATATCCCAACGCAGCTCCTAGAAGAAACGTGTTTCTGACTCGCTGAATCTCAACATAGATTCAAATCTCTTAGGTGAACGGACGCAAAGCAGAGCAGTTTCAAGGAAACGATTCTCTTGAGTTTTAGACCAAGTTTACTGCTGTTTAGTACGTATGCCGGCATTGGGATGGAAATACCGGTTTTGGGATTCTGCACAGAAAGGGTTTGCAAACTGCTGATTTCACACGTGAGTTTACGTCTGTCAGTTGAATGCACACACTGACTACCATTCAGTTAGATAGCTCCGTTTTGGTTTTAGAAGCAGATGTTTCTCTGTACAGCCTATGGTCGCATTCACTCGGGAATATCCCAACGCAGCTCCTAGAAGAAACGTGTTTCTGTCTCGCTGAATCTCAACATAGATTCAACTCTCTTAAGTGAACGAACGCACAGCAGAGCAGTTTCAAGGAAACGTTTCTCCTGAGTTTTAGACGAAGTTTCCTGAGGTTTAGTACGTATGCCAACATTGGGATGGAAATACCGGTTTTGCGATTCTGCACAGAAAGGGTTTGCAAACCGCTGAATCCACACCTGAGTTTAACTCTGTCAGTTGAATGCACACATTGACAACCATTTTCTTAGACAGCTCCGTTTTGGTTTTAGAAGCAGATATTTCTCTGTACAGCCTATGGTCCCATTCACTCGGGAATATCCCAACGCAGCTCCTAGAAGAAACGTGTTTCTGACTCGCTGAATCTCAACATAGATTCAACTCTCTTAGGTGAACGAACGCACAGCGGAGCAGTTTCAAGGAAACGATTCTCCTGAGTTTTAGACGATGTTTACTGCTGTTTAGTACGTATGCCGGCATTGGGCTGGAAATACCGGTTTTGGGATTATGCACAGAAAGGGTTTGCAAACCGCTGAATCCACACGTGAGATTAACTCTGTCAGTTGAATGCACACATTGACAACCATTCAGTTAGATAGCTCCGTTATGGTTTTAGAAGCATATATTTCTCTTTACAGCCTATGGTCCCATTCACTCTGGAATATCCCAACGCAGCTCCTAGAAGAAACGTATTTCTGACTTGATGAATCTCAACATAGATTATCCTCTCTTATGTGAACGAACGCACAGCAGAGCATTTTAAAGGAAACATTTCTCCTGAGTTTTAGACGAAGTTTACTGCGGTTTAGTACATATGCCGGCATTGGGCTGGAAATACCGGTTTTGGGATTCTGCACAGGAAGGTTTTGCAAACCGCTGAATCCACACGTGAGATTAACTCTGTCACTTGAATGCACACATTGACAACCATTCAGTTAGATAGCTCCGTTTTGGTTCAAGAAGCAGATATTTCTCTGTACACCCTATGGTCCCATTCACTCGGGAATATCCCAACGCAGCTCCTAGAAGAAACGAGTTTCTGACTCGCTGAATCTCAACATAGATTCAACTCTCTTAGGTATACGAACGCACAGCAGAGCAGTTTCAAGGAAACGTTCCTCCTGAGTTTTAGACGAAGTTTCCTGTGGTTTAGTACGTATGCCGGCATTGGGCTGGAAATACCGGTTTTGGGATTCTGCACAGAAAGGGTTTGCAAACCGCTGAATTCACACGTGAGTTTATCTCTGTCAGTTGAATGCACACATTGACAACCATTCAGTTAGATAGCTCCGTTTTGTTTTTAGAAGCAGATATTTCTCTGTACAGCCTATGGTCCCATTCACTCGGGAATATCCCAACGCAGCTCCTAGAAGAAACGTGTTTCTGACTCGCTGAACCTCAACATAGATTCAAATCTCTTAGGTGAACGGACGCAAAGCAGAGCAGTTTCAAGGAAACGATTCTCTTGAGTTTTAGACCAAGTTTACTGCTGTTTAGTACGTATGCCGGCATTGGGATGGAAATTCCGGTTTTGGGATTCTGCACAGAAAGGGTTTGCAAACTGCTGAATTCACACGTGAGTTTACGTCTGTCAGTTGAATGCACACACTGACAACCATTCAGTTAGATAGCTCCGTTTTGGTTTTAGAAGCAGATGTTTCTCTGTACAGCCTATGGTCGCATTCACTCGGGAATATCCCAACGCAGCTCCTAGAAGAAACGTGTTTCTGACTCGCTGAATCTCAACATAGATTCAACTCTCTTAGGTGAACGAACGCTCAGCAGAGCACTTTCAAGGAAACGTTTCTCCTGGGTTTTAGACGAAGTTTCCTGCGGTTTAGTACGTATGCCGGCTTTGGGCTGGAAATACCGGTTTCGGGATTCTGCACAGAAAGGGTTTGCAAACCGCTGAATCCACCCGTGAGTTTACGTCTGTCAGTTGAATGCACACATTGACAACCATTCAGTTAGATAGCTCCGTTTTGTTTTTAGAAGCAGATATTTCTCTGTACAGCCTATGGTCCCATTCACTCGGGAATATCCCAACGCAGCTCCTAGAAGAAACGTGTTTCTGTCTCGCTGAATCTCAACATAGATTCAACTCTCTTAAGTGAACGAACGCACAGCAGAGCAGTTTCAAGGAAACGTTTCTCCTGAGTTTTAGACGAAGTTTCCTGAGGTTTAGTACGTATGCCAACATTGGGATGGAAATACCGGTTTTGCGATTCTGCACAGAAAGGGTTTGCAAACCGCTGAATCCACACCTGAGTTTAACTCTGTCAGTTGAATGCACACATTGACAACCATTTTCTTAGACAGCTCCGTTTTGGTTTTAGAAGCAGATATTTCTCTGTACAGCCTATGGTCCCATTCACTCGGGAATATCCCAACGCAGCTCCTAGAAGAAACGTGTTTCTGACTCGCTGAATCTCAACATAGATTCAACTCTCTTAGGTGAACGAACGCACAGCGGAGCAGTTTCAAGGAAACGATTCTCCTGAGTTTTAGACGATGTTTACTGCTGTTTAGTACGTATGCCGGCATTGGGCTGGAAATACCGGTTTTGGGATTATGCACAGAAAGGGTTTGCAAACCGCTGAATCCACACGTGAGATTAACTCTGTCAGTTGAATGCACACATTGACAACCATTCAGTTAGATAGCTCCGTTATGGTTTTAGAAGCATATATTTCTCTTTACAGCCTATGGTCCCATTCACTCTGGAATATCCCAACGCAGCTCCTAGAAGAAACGTATTTCTGACTTGATGAATCTCAACAAAGATTATCCTCTCTTATGTGAACGAACGCACAGCAGAGCATTTTAAAGGAAACATTTCTCCTGAGTTTTAGACGAAGTTTCCTGTGGTTTAGTACGTATGCCGGCATTGGGCTGGAAATACCGGTTTTGGGATTCTGCACAGAAAGGGTTTGCAAACCGCTGAATTCACACGTGAGTTTATCTCTGTCAGTTGAATGCACACATTGACAACCATTCAGTTAGATAGCTCCGTTTTGGTTTTAGAAGCAGATATTTCTCTGTACAGCCTATGGTCCCATTCACTCGGGAATATCCGAACGCAGCTCCTAGAAGAAACGTGTTTCTGACTCGCTGAATCTCAACATAGATTCAACACTATTACGTGAACGAAAGCACAGCGGAGCAGTTTCAAGGAATCGTTTCTCCTGAATTTTAGACGAAGTTTCCTGCGGGTTGCTACGTATGCCGGAATTGGCCTGGAAATACCGGTTTTGGGATTCTGCACAGAAAGGGTTTGCAAACCGCTGAATCCACACGTGAGATTAACTTTGTCAGTTGAATGCGCACATTGACAACCATTCAGTTAGATAGATCCGTTTTGGTTTTAGAAGCAGATATTTCTCTGTACAGCCTATGGTCCCATTCACTTGGGAATATCCCAACGCAGCCCCTAGAAGAAACGTGTTTCTGACTCGCTCAATCTCAACATAGATTCAACTCTCTTAGGTGAACGAACACACAGCAGAGCAGTTTCAAGGAAACGTTTCTCCTTAGTTTTAGACGAATTTTCCTGCGGTTTAGTACGTATGCCGGCATTGGGATGGAAATACCGGTTTTGGGATTCTGCAAAGAAAGGGTTTGCAAACCGCTGAATCCACACGTGAGTTTAATTCTGTCAGTTGAATGCACACATTGACAAGCATTCAGTTAGATAGCTCCGTTTTGGTTTTAGAAGCAGATATTTCTCTGTACAGCCTATGGTCCCATTCACTCGGGAATATCCCAACGCAGCTCCTAGAAGAAACGTGTTTCTGACTCGCTGAATCTCAACATAGATCCAACTCTCTTAGTTGAAGGAATGCACAGCAGAGCAGTTTCAAGGAAACGTTTCTCCTGAGTTTTAGACGAAGTTTCCTGCGGTTTACTACGTATGCCGGCATTGGGCTGGAAATACCGGTTTTGGGATTCTGCACAGAAAGGGTTTGCAAACCGCTGAATCCACACGTGAGATTAACTCTGTCAGTTGAATGCACACATTGACAACCATTCAGTTAGATAGCTCCGTTTTGGTTTTAGAAGCAGATATTTCTCTGTACAGCCTATGGACCCTTTCACTCGGGAATATCCCAACGCAGCTCCTAGAAGAAACGTGTTCATGACTCGCTGAATCCCAACATAGATTCAACTCTCTTTTGTGAACGGAGGCACAGCAGAGCAGTTTCAAGGAAAACGATTCTCCTGAGTTTTAGACGAAGTTTACTGCTGTTTCGCACGTATGCCGGCATTGGACTGGAAATGCCGGTTGTGGGATTCTGCAAAGAAAGGGTTTGCAAACCGCTGATTCCACACGTGAGTTTAACACTGTCAGTTGAATGCACACTTTGAAAATCATTCAGTTAGATAGCTCCGTTTTGATTTTAGAAGCAGATATTTCTCTGTACAGCCTATGGCCCCATTCAATCGGGAATATCCCAACGCAGCTCCCAGAAGAAACGTGTTTCTGACTCGCTGAACCTCAACATAGATTCAAATCTCTTCGGTGAACGAACGCACAGCAGAGCAATTTCAAGGAAACGATTCTCCTGAGTTTTAGAGGAATTTAACTTCTGTTTAGTACGTATGCCGGCATTGGGATGGAAATGCCGGTTGTGGGATTCTGCACAGAAAGGGTTTGCAAACCGCTGAATCCACACGTGAGTTTAACTCTGTCAGTTGAATGCGCACACTGACAAGCATTCAGTTAGATAGCTCCGTTTTGTTTTTAGAAGCAGATATTTCTCTGTACAGCCTATGGTCCCATTCACTCGGGAATATCCCAACGCAGCTCCTAGAAGAAACGTGTTTCTGACTCGCTGAATCTCACCATAGATTCAACTCTCTTAGGTGAACGAACGCACAGCAGAGCAATTTCAAGGAAACGATTCTCCTGAGTTTTAGAGGAATTTTACTTCTGTTTAGTACGTATGCCGGCATTGGGATGGAAATACCGGTATTGGGATTCTACACAGAAACGGTTTGCAAACTGCTGAATGCAGACGTGAGTTTAACTCTGTCAGTTGAATGCACACATTGACAACCATTCAGTTAGATAGCTCCGTTTTGGTTTTAGAAGCAGATATTTCTCTATACATTCTATGGTCCCATTCACTCGGGAATATCACAACGCAGCTCCTAGAAGAAACGTGTTTCTGACTCGCTGAATCTCAACATAGATTCAACTCTCTTAGGTGAACGAATGCACAGCAGAGCAGTTTCAAGGAAACGTTTCTCCTGAGTTTGAGACGAAGTGTACTGCGGTCTAGTACGTATGCCAGCATTGGGCTGGAAATACCGGTTTTGGGATTCTGCACAGAAAGGGTTTGCAAACCGCTGAATCCACACGTGAGTTTAACTCTGTCAGTAGAATGCACACATTGACAACCATTTTGTTAGACAGCTCTGTTTTGGTTTTAGAAGCAGATATTTCTCTGTACAGCCTATGGTCCCATTTACTCGGGAATATCCCAACGCAGCTCCTAGAAGAAACGTGTTTCTGACTCGCTGAATCTCAACATAGATTCAAATCTCTTAGGTGAACGGACGCAAAGCAGAGCAGTTTCAAGGAAACGATTCTCTTGAGTTTTAGACCAAGTTTACTGCTGTTTAGTACGTATGCCGGCATTGGGATGGAAATACCGGTTTTGGGATTCTGCACAGAAAGGGTTTGCAAACTGCTGAATTCACACGTGAGTTTACGTCTGTCAGTTGAATGCACACACTGACAACCATTCAGTTAGATAGCTCCGTTTTGGTTTTAGAAGCAGATGTTTCTCTGTACAGCCTATGGTCGCATTCACTCGGGAATATCCCAACGCAGCTCCTAGAAGAAACGTGTTTCTGTCTCGCTGAATCTCAACATAGATTCAACTCTCTTAAGTGAACAAACGCACAGCAGAGCAGTTTCAAGGAAACGTTTCTCCTGAGTTTTAGACGAAGTTTCCTGAGGTTTAGTACATATGCCAACATTGGGATGGAAATACCGGTTTTGCGATTCTGCACAGAAAGGGTTTGCAAACCGCTGAATCCACACCTGAGTTTAACTCTGTCAGTTGAATGCACACATTGACAACCATTTTCTTAGACAGCTCCGTTTTGGTTTTAGAAGCAGATATTTCTCTGTACAGCCTATGGTCCCATTCACTCGGGAATATCCCAACGCAGCTCCTAGAAGAAACGTGTTTCTGACTCGCTGAATCTCAACATAGATTCAACTCTCTTAGGTGAACGAACGCACAGCGGAGCAGTTTCAAGGAAACGATTCTCCTGAGTTTTAGACGATGTTTACTGCTGTTTAGTACGTATGCCGGCATTGGGCTGGAAATACCGGTTTTGGGATTATGCACAGAAAGGGTTTGCAAACCGCTGAATCCACACGTGAGATTAACTCTGTCAGTTGAATGCACACATTGACAACCATTCAGTTAGATAGCTCCGTTATGGTTTTAGAAGCATATATTTCTCTTTACAGCCTATGGTCCCATTCACTCTGGAATATCCCAACGCAGCTCCTAGAAGAAACGGATTTCTGACTTGATGAATCTCAACATAGATTATCCTCTCTTATGTGAACGAACGCACAGCAGAGCATTTTAAAGGAAACATTTCTCCTGAGTTTTAGACGAAGTTTACTGCGGTTTAGTACATATGCCGGCATTGGGCTGGAAATACCGGTTTTGGGATTCTGCACAGGAAGGTTTTGCAAACCGCTGAATCCACACGTGAGATTAACTCTGTCACTTGAATGCACACATTGACAACCATTCAGTTAGATAGCTCCGTTTTGGTTCAAGAAGCAGATATTTCTCTGTACACTCTATGGTCCCATTCACTCGGGAATATCCCAACGCAGCTCCTAGAAGAAACGAGTTTCTGACTCGCTGAATCTCAACATAGATTCAACTCTCTTAGGTATACGAACGCACAGCAGAGCAGTTTCAAGGAAACGTTCCTCCTGAGTTTTAGACGAAGTTTCCTGTGGTTTAGTACGTATGCCGGCATTGGGCTGGAAATACCGGTTTTGGGATTCTGCACAGAAAGGGTTTGCAAATCGCTGAATTCACACGTGAGTTTACCTCTGTCAGTTGAATGCACACATTGACAACCATTCAGTTAGATAGCTCCGTTTTGTTTTTAGAAGCAGATATTTCTCTGTACAGCCTATGGTCCCATTCACTCGGGAATATCCCAACGCAGCTCCTAGAAGAAACGTGTTTCTGACTCGCTGAATCTCAACATAGATTCAAATCCCTTAGGTGAACGGACGCAAAGCAGAGCAGTTTCAAGGAAACGATTCTCTTGAGTTTTAGACCAAGTTTACTGCTGTTTAGTACGTATGCCGGCATTGGGATGGAAATACCGGTTTTGGGATTCTGCACAGAAAGGGTTTGCAAACTGCTGAATTCACACGTGAGTTTACGTCTGTCAGTTGAATGCACACATTGACAACCATTCAGTTAGATAGCTCCGTTTTGTTTTTAGAAGCAGATATTTCTCTGTACAGCCTATGGTCGCATTCACTCGGGAATATCCCAACGCAGCTCCTAGAAGAAACGTGTTTCTGTCTCGCTGAATCTCAACATAGATTCAACTCTCTTAAGTGAACGAACGCACAGCAGAGCAGTTTCAAGGAAACGTTTCTCCTGAGTTTTAGACGAAGTTTCCTGAGGTTTAGTACGTATGCCAACATTGGGATGGAAATACCGGTTTTGCGATTCTGCACAGAAAGGGTTTGCAAACCGCTGAATCCACACCTGAGTTTAACTCTGTCAGTTGAATGCACACATTGACAACCATTTTCTTAGACAGCTCCGTTTTGGTTTTAGAAGCAGATATTTCTCTGTACAGCCTATGGTCCCATTCACTCGGGAATATCCCAACGCAGCTCCTAGAAGACACGTGTTTCTGACTCGCTGAATCTCAACATAGATTCAAACTCCCTTAGGTGAACGAACGCACAGCAGAGAAGTTTCAAGGAAACGTTTCTCCTGAGTTTTAGACGAAGTTTCCTGAGGTTTAATACGTATGCCGGCATTGGGATGGAAATACCGGTTTTGCGATTCTGCACAGAAAGGGTTTGCAAACCGCTGAATCCACACGTGAATTTAACTCTGTCAGTTGAATGCACACATTGACAACCATTTTGTTAGACAGCTCCGTTTTGGTTTTAGAAGCAGATAATTCGCTGTACAGCCTCTGGTCCCATTCACTCGGGAATATCCCAACGCAGCTCCTAGAAGAAACGTGTTTCTGGCTCGCTGAATCTCAACATAGATTCAACTCTCTTAGGTGAACTAACGCACAGCAGAGCAGTTTCAAGGAAACGATTCTCTTGAGTTTTAGACCAAGTTTACTGCTGTTTAGTACGTATGCCGGCATTGGGATGGAAATACCGGTTTTGGGATTCTGCACAGAAACGGTTTGCAAACCGCTGAATGCACACGTGAGTTTAACTCTGTCAGTTGAATGCGCACATTGACAAGCATTCAGTTAGATAGCTCCGTTTTGGTTTTAGAAGCAGATATTTCTCTTTACAGCCTATGGTCCCATTCACTCGGGAATATCCCAACGCAGCTCCTAGAAGAAACGTGTTTCTGACTCGCTGAATCTCAACATAGATTCAACTCTCTTAGGTGAACGAACGTACAGCCGAGCAGTTTCAAGGAAACGTTTCTCCTGAGTTTTAGACGAAGTTTCCTGCGGTTTAGTACGTATGCCGGCATTGGGCTGGAAATACCGGTTTTGGGAGTCTGCACAGAAAGGGTTTGCCAACCGCTGAATCCACACGTGAGTTTAACTCTGTCTGTTGAATGCACACAATGACAGCCATTCAGGTAGATAGCTCCGTTTTGTTTTTAGAAGCAGATATTTCTCTGTACAGCCTATGGTCCCATTCACTCGGGAATATCCCAACGCAGCTCCTAGAAGAAACGTGTTTCTGACTCGCTGAATCTCAACATAGATTCAACTCTCTTAGGTGAACGAACGCACAGCAGAGCAATTTCAAGGAAACGATTCTCCTGAGTTTTAGAGGAATTTTACTGCTGTTTAGTACGTATGCCGGCATTGGGATGGAAATACCGGTATTGGGATTCTACACAGAAACGGTTTGCAAACTGCTGAATGCACACGTGAGTTTAACTCTGTCAGTTGAATGCACACATTGACAACCATTCAGTTAGATAGCTCCGTTTTGGTTTTAGAAGCAGATATTTCTCTGTACATTCTATGGTCCCATTCACTCGGGAATATCACAACGCAGCTCCTAGAAGAAACGTGTTTCTGACTCGCTGAATCTCAACATAGATTCAGCTCTCTTAGGTGAACGAATGCACAGCAGAGCAGTTTCAAGGAAACGTTTCTCCTGAGTTTGAGACGAAGTTTACTGCGGTCTAGTACGTATGCCAGCATTGGGCTGGAAATACCGGTTTTGGGATTCTGCACAGAAAGGGTTTGCAAACCGCTGAATCACACGTGAGTTTATCTCTGTCAGTTGAATGCACACATTGACAACCATTTTGTTAGACAGCTCTGTTTTGGTTTTAGAAGCAGATATTTCTCTGTACAGGCTATGGTCCCATTAACTCGGGAATATCCCAACGCAGCTCCTAGAAGAAACGTGTTTCAGGCTCGCTGAATCTCAACATAGATTCAAATCTCTTAGGTGAACGGACGCAAAGCAGAGCAGTTTCAAGGACACGATTCTCTTGAGTTTTAGACCAAGTTTACTGCTGTTTAGTACGTATGCCGGCATTGGGATGGAAATGCCGGTTGTGGGATTCTGCACAGAAAGGGTTTGCAAACCGCTGAATCCAGACGTGAGTTTAACTCTGTCAGTTGAATGCGCACACTGACAAGCATTCAGTTAGATAGCTCCGTTTTGTTTTTAGAAGCAGATATTTCTCTGTACAGCCTATGGTCCCATTCACTCGGGAATATCCCAACGCAGCTCCTAGAAGAAACGTGTTTCTGACGCGCTGAATCTCACCATAGATTCAACTCTCTTAGGTGAACGAACGCACAGCAGAGCAATTTCAAGGAAACGATTCTCCTGAGTTTTAGAGGAATTTTACTTCTGTTTAGTACGTATGCCGGCATTGGGATGGAAATACCGGTATTGGGATTCTACACAGAAACGGTTTGCAAACTGCTGAATGCAGACGTGAGTTTAACTCTGTCAGTTGAATGCACACATTGACAACCATTCAGTTAGATAGCTCCGTTTTGGTTTTAGAAGCAGTTATTTCTCTATACATTCTATGGTCCCATTCACTCGGGAATATCACAACGCAGCTCCTAGAAGAAACGTGTTTCTGACTCGCTGAATCTCAACATAGATTCAACTCTCTTAGGTGAACGAATGCACAGCAGAGCAGTTTCAAGGAAACGTTTCTCCTGAGTTTGAGACGAAGTGTACTGCGGTCTAGTACGTATGCCAGCATTGGGCTGGAAATACCGGTTTTGGGATTCTGCACAGAAAGGGTTTGCAAACCGCTGAATCCACACGTGAGTTTAACTCTGTCAGTAGAATGCACACATTGACAACCATTTTGTTAGACAGCTCTGTTTTGGTTTTAGAAGCAGATATTTCTCTGTACAGCCTATGGTCCCATTTACTCGGGAATATCCCAACGCAGCTCCTAGAAGAAACGTGTTTCTGACTCGCTGAATCTCAACATAGATTCAAATCTCTTAGGTGAACGGACGCAAAGCAGAGCAGTTTCAAGGAAACGATTCTCTTGAGTTTTAGACCAAGTTTACTGCTGTTTAGTACGTATGCCGGCATTGGGATGGAAATACCGGTTTTGGGATTCTGCACAGAAAGGGTTTGCAAACTGCTGAATTCACACGTGAGTTTACGTCTGTCAGTTGAATGCACACACTGACAACCATTCAGTTAGATAGCTCCGTTTTGGTTTTAGAAGCAGATGTTTCTCTGTACAGCCTATGGTCGCATTCACTCGGGAATATCCCAACGCAGCTCCTAGAAGAAACGTGTTTCTGTCTCGCTGAATCTCAACATAGATTCAACTCTCTTAAGTGAACGAACGCGCAGCAGAGCAGTTTCAAGGAAACGTTTCTCCTGAGTTTTAGACGAAGTTTCCTGAGGTTTAGTACATATGCCAACATTGGGATGGAAATACCGGTTTTGCGATTCTGCACAGAAAGGGTTTGCAAACCGCTGAATCCACACCTGAGTTTAACTCTGTCAGTTGAATGCACACATTGACAACCATTTTCTTAGACAGCTCCGTTTTGGTTTTAGAAGCAGATATTTCTCTGTACAGCCTATGGTCCCATTCACTCGGGAATATCCCAACGCAGCTCCTAGAAGAAACGTGTTTCTGACTCGCTGAATCTCAACATAGATTCAACTCTCTTAGGTGAACGAACGCACAGCGGAGCAGTTTCAAGGAAACGATTCTCCTGAGTTTTAGACGATGTTTACTGCTGTTTAGTACGTATGCCGGCATTGGGCTGGAAATACCGGTTTGGGGATTATGCACAGAAAGGGTTTGCAAACCGCTGAATCCACACGTGAGATTAACTCTGTCAGTTGAATGCACACATTGACAACCATTCAGTTAGATAGCTCCGTTATGGTTTTAGAAGCATATATTTCTCTTTACAGCCTATGGTCCCATTCACTCTGGAATATCCCAACGCAGCTCCTAGAAGAAACGTATTTCTGACTTGATGAATCTCAACATAGATTATCCTCTCTTATGTGAACGAACGCACAGCAGAGCATTTTAAAGGAAACATTTCTCCTGAGTTTTAGACGAAGTTTACTGCGGTTTAGTACATATGCCGGCATTGGGCTGGAAATACCGGTTTTGGGATTCTGCACAGGAAGGTTTTGCAAACCGCTGAATCCACACGTGAGATTAACTCTGTCACTTGAATGCACACATTGACAACCATTCAGTTAGATAGCTCCGTTTTGGTTCAAGAAGCAGATATTTCTCTGTACACCCTATGGTCCCATTCACTCGGGAATATCCCAACGCAGCTCCTAGAAGAAACGAGTTTCTGACTCGCTGAATCTCAACATAGATTCAACTCTCTTAGGTATACGAACGCACAGCAGAGCAGTTTCAAGGAAACGTTCCTCCTGAGTTTTAGACGAAGTTTCCTGTGGTTTAGTACGTATGCCGGCATTGGGCTGGAAATACCGGTTTTGGGATTCTGCACAGAAAGGGTTTGCAAACCGCTGAATTCACACGTGAGTTTATCTCTGTCAGTTGAATGCACACATTGACAACCATTCAGTTAGATAGCTCCGTTTTGTTTTTAGAAGCAGATATTTCTCTGTACAGCCTATGGTCCCATTCACTCGGGAATATCCCAACGCAGCTCCTAGAAGAAACGTGTTTCTGACTCGCTGAACCTCAACATAGATTCAAATCTCTTAGGTGAACGGACGCAAAGCAGAGCAGTTTCAAGGAAACGATTCTCTTGAGTTTTAGACCAAGTTTACTGCTGTTTAGTACGTATGCCGGCATTGGGATGGAAATACCGGTTTTGGGATTCTGCACAGAAAGGGTTTGCAAACTGCTGAATTCACACGTGAGTTTACGTCTGTCAGTTGAATGCACACACTGACAACCATTCAGTTAGATAGCTCCGTTTTGGTTTTAGAAGCAGATGTTTCTCTGTACAGCCTATGGTCGCATTCACTCGGGAATATCCCAACGCAGCTCCTAGAAGAAACGTGTTTCTGACTCGCTGAATCTCAACATAGATTCAACTCTCTTAGGTGAACGAACGCTCAGCAGAGCACTTTCAAGGAAACGTTTCTCCTGGGTTTTAGACGAAGTTTCCTGCGGTTTAGTACGTATGCCGGCTTTGGGCTGGAAATACCGGTTTTGGGATTCTGCACAGAAAGGGTTTGCAAACCGCTGAATCCACCCGTGAGTTTACGTCTGTCAGTTGAATGCACACATTGACAACCATTCAGTTAGATAGCTCCGTTTTGTTTTTAGAAGCAGATATTTCTCTGTACAGCCTATGGTCCCATTCACTCGGGAATATCCCAACGCAGCTCCTAGAAGAAACGTGTTTCTGTCTCGCTGAATCTCAACATAGATTCAACTCTCTTAAGTGAACGAACGCACAGCAGAGCAGTTTCAAGGAAACGTTTCTCCTGAGTTTTAGACGAAGTTTCCTGAGGTTTAGTACGTATGCCAACATTGGGATGGAAATACCGGTTTTGCGATTCTGCACAGAAAGGGTTTGCAAACCGCTGAATCCACACCTGAGTTTAACTCTGTCAGTTGAATGCACACATTGACAACCATTTTCTTAGACAGCTCCGTTTTGGTTTTAGAAGCAGATATTTCTCTGTACAGCCTATGGTCCCATTCACTCGGGAATATCCCAACGCAGCTCCTAGAAGAAACGTGTTTCTGACTCGCTGAATCTCAACATACATTCAACTCTCTTAGGTGAACGAACGCACAGCGGAGCAGTTTCAAGGAAACGATTCTCCTGAGTTTTAGACGATGTTTACTGCTGTTTAGTACGTATGCCGGCATTGGGCTGGAAATACCGGTTTTGGGATTATGCACAGAAAGGGTTTGCAAACCGCTGAATCCACACGTGAGATTAACTCTGTCAGTTGAATGCACACATTGACAACCATTCAGTTAGATAGCTCCGTTATGGTTTTAGAAGCATATATTTCTCTTTACAGCCTATGGTCCCATTCACTCTGGAATATCCCAACGCAGCTCCTAGAAGAAACGTATTTCTGACTTGATGAATCTCAACATAGATTATCCTCTCTTATGTGAACGAACGCACAGCAGAGCATTTTAAAGGAAACATTTCTCCTGAGTTTTAGACGAAGTTTCCTGTGGTTTAGTACGTATGCCGGCATTGGGCTGGAAATACCGGTTTTGGGATTCTGCACAGAAAGGGTTTGCAAACCGCTGAATTCACACGTGAGTTTATCTCTGTCAGTTGAATGCACACATTGACAACCATTCAGTTAGATAGCTCCGTTTTGGTTTTAGAAGCAGATATTTCTCTGTACAGCCTATGGTCCCATTCACTCGGGAATATCCGAACGCAGCTCCTAGAAGAAACGTGTTTCTGACTCGCTGAATCTCAACATAGATTCAACACTATTACGTGAACGAAAGCACAGCGGAGCAGTTTCAAGGAATCGTTTCTCCTGAATTTTAGACGAAGTTTCCTGCGGGTTGCTACGTATGCCGGAATTGGCCTGGAAATACCGGTTTTGGGATTCTGCACAGAAAGGGTTTGCAAACCGCTGAATCCACACGTGAGATTAACTTTGTCAGTTGAATGCGCACATTGACAACCATTCAGTTAGATAGATCCGTTTTGGTTTTAGAAGCAGATATTTCTCTGTACAGCCTATGGTCCCATTCACTTGGGAATATCCCAACGCAGCCCCTAGAAGAAACGTGTTTCTGACTCGCTCAATCTCAACATAGATTCAACTCTCTTAGGTGAACGAACACACAGCAGAGCAGTTTCAAGGAAACGTTTCTCCTTAGTTTTAGACGAATTTTCCTGCGGTTTAGTACGTATGCCGGCATTGGGATGGAAATACCGGTTTTGGGATTCTGCAAAGAAAGGGTTTGCAAACCGCTGAATCCACACGTGAGTTTAATTCTGTCAGTTGAATGCACACATTGACAAGCATTCAGTTAGATAGCTCCGTTTTGGTTTTAGAAGCAGATATTTCTCTGTACAGCCTATGGTCCCATTCACTCGGGAATATCCCAACGCAGCTCCTAGAAGAAACGTGTTTCTGACTCGCTGAATCTCAACATAGATCCAACTCTCTTAGTTGAAGGAATGCACAGCAGAGCAGTTTCAAGGAAACGTTTCTCCTGAGTTTTAGACGAAGTTTCCTGCGGTTTACTACGTATGCCGGCATTGGGCTGGAAATACCGGTTTTGGGATTCTGCACAGAAAGGGTTTGCAAACCGCTGAATCCACACGTGAGATTAACTCTGTCAGTTGAATGCACACATTGACAACCATTCAGTTAGATAGCTCCGTTTTGGTTTTAGAAGCAGATATTTCTCTGTACAGCCTATGGACCCTTTCACTCGGGAATATCCCAACGCAGCTCCTAGAAGAAACGTGTTCATGACTCGCTGAATCCCAACATAGATTCAACTCTCTTTTGTGAACGGAGGCACAGCAGAGCAGTTTCAAGGAAAACGATTCTCCTGAGTTTTAGACGAAGTTTACTGCTGTTTCGCACGTATGCCGGCATTGGACTGGAAATGCCGGTTGTGGGATTCTGCAAAGAAAGGGTTTGCAAACCGCTGATTCCACACGTGAGTTTAACACTGTCAGTTGAATGCACACTTTGAAGATCATTCAGTTAGATAGCTCCGTTTTGATTTTAGAAGCAGATATTTCTCTGTACAGCCTATGGCCCCATTCAATCGGGAATATCCCAACGCAGCTCCCAGAAGAAACGTGTTTCTGACTCGCTGAACCTCAACATAGATTCAAATCTCTTCGGTGAACGAACGCACAGCAGAGCAATTTCAAGGAAACGATTCTCGTGAGTTTTAGAGGAATTTTACTTCTGTTTAGTACGTATGCCGGCATTGGGATGGAAATGCCGGTTGTGGGATTCTGCACAGAAAGGGTTTGCAAACCGCTGAATCCACACGTGAGTTTAACTCTGTCAGTTGAATGCGCACACTGACAAGCATTCAGTTAGATAGCTCCGTTTTGTTTTTAGAAGCAGATATTTCTCTGTACAGCCTATGGTCCCATTCACTCGGGAATATCCCAACGCAGCTCCTAGAAGAAACGTGTTTCTGACTCGCTGAATCTCACCATAGATTCAACTCTCTTAGGTGAACGAACGCACAGCAGAGCAATTTCAAGGAAACGATTCTCCTGAGTTTTAGAGGAATTTTACTTCTGTTTAGTACGTATGCCGGCATTGGGATGGAAATACCGGTATTGGGATTCTACACAGAAACGGTTTGCAAACTGCTGAATGCAGACGTGAGTTTAACTCTGTCAGTTGAATGCACACATTGACAACCATTCAGTTAGATAGCTCCGTTTTGGTTTTAGAAGCAGATATTTCTCTATACATTCTATGGTCCCATTCACTCGGGAATATCACAACGCAGCTCCTAGAAGAAACGTGTTTCTGACTCGCTGAATCTCAACATAGATTCAACTCTCTTAGGTGAACGAATGCACAGCAGAGCAGTTTCAAGGAAACGTTTCTCCTGAGTTTGAGACGAAGTGTACTGCGGTCTAGTACGTATGCCAGCATTGGGCTGGAAATACCGGTTTTGGGATTCTGCACAGAAAGGGTTTGCAAACCGCTGAATCCACACGTGAGTTTAACTCTGTCAGTAGAATGCACACATTGACAACCATTTTGTTAGACAGCTCTGTTTTGGTTTTAGAAGCAGATATTTCTCTGTACAGCCTATGGTCCCATTTACTCGGGAATATCCCAACGCAGCTCCTAGAAGAAACGTGTTTCTGACTCGCTGAATCTCAACATAGATTCAAATCTCTTAGGTGAACGGACGCAAAGCAGAGCAGTTTCAAGGAAACGATTCTCTTGAGTTTTAGACCAAGTTTACTGCTGTTTAGTACGTATGCCGGCATTGGGATGGAAATACCGGTTTTGGGATTCTGCACAGAAAGGGTTTGCAAACTGCTGAATTCACACGTGAGTTTACGTCTGTCAGTTGAATGCACACACTGACAACCATTCAGTTAGATAGCTCCGTTTTGGTTTTAGAAGCAGATGTTTCTCTGTACAGCCTATGGTCGCATTCACTCGGGAATATCCCAACGCAGCTCCTAGAAGAAACGTGTTTCTGTCTCGCTGAATCTCAACATAGATTCAACTCTCTTAAGTGAACAAACGCACAGCAGAGCAGTTTCAAGGAAACGTTTCTCCTGAGTTTTAGACGAAGTTTCCTGAGGTTTAGTACATATGCCAACATTGGGATGGAAATACCGGTTTTGCGATTCTGCACAGAAAGGGTTTGCAAACCGCTGAATCCACACCTGAGTTTAACTCTGTCAGTTGAATGCACACATTGACAACCATTTTCTTAGACAGCTCCGTTTTGGTTTTAGAAGCAGATATTTCTCTGTACAGCCTATGGTCCCATTCACTCGGGAATATCCCAACGCAGCTCCTAGAAGAAACGTGTTTCTGACTCGCTGAATCTCAACATAGATTCAACTCTCTTAGGTGAACGAACGCACAGCGGAGCAGTTTCAAGGAAACGATTCTCCTGAGTTTTAGACGATGTTTACTGCTGTTTAGTACGTATGCCGGCATTGGGCTGGAAATACCGGTTTGGGGATTATGCACAGAAAGGGTTTGCAAACCGCTGAATCCACACGTGAGATTAACTCTGTCAGTTGAATGCACACATTGACAACCATTCAGTTAGATAGCTCCGTTATGGTTTTAGAAGCATATATTTCTCTTTACAGCCTATGGTCCCATTCACTCTGGAATATCCCAACGCAGCTCCTAGAAGAAACGTATTTCTGACTTGATGAATCTCAACATAGATTATCCTCTCTTATGTGAACGAACGCACAGCAGAGCATTTTAAAGGAAACATTTCTCCTGAGTTTTAGACGAAGTTTACTGCGGTTTAGTACATATGCCGGCATTGGGCTGGAAATACCGGTTTTGGGATTCTGCACAGGAAGGTTTTGCAAACCGCTGAATCCACACGTGAGATTAACTCTGTCACTTGAATGCACACATTGACAACCATTCAGTTAGATAGCTCCGTTTTGGTTCAAGAAGCAGATATTTCTCTGTACACCCTATGGTCCCATTCACTCGGGAATATCCCAACGCAGCTCCTAGAAGAAACGAGTTTCTGACTCGCTGAATCTCAACATAGATTCAACTCTCTTAGGTATACGAACGCACAGCAGAGCAGTTTCAAGGAAACGTTCCTCCTGAGTTTTAGACGAAGTTTCCTGTGGTTTAGTACGTATGCCGGCATTGGGCTGGAAATACCGGTTTTGGGATTCTGCACAGAAAGGGTTTGCAAACCGCTGAATTCACACGTGAGTTTATCTCTGTCAGTTGAATGCACACATTGACAACCATTCAGTTAGATAGCTCCGTTTTGTTTTTAGAAGCAGATATTTCTCTGTACAGCCTATGGTCCCATTCACTCGGGAATATCCCAACGCAGCTCCTAGAAGAAACGTGTTTCTGACTCGCTGAACCTCAACATAGATTCAAATCTCTTAGGTGAACGGACGCAAAGCAGAGCAGTTTCAAGGAAACGATTCTCTTGAGTTTTAGACCAAGTTTACTGCTGTTTAGTACGTATGCCGGCATTGGGATGGAAATTCCGGTTTTGGGATTCTGCACAGAAAGGGTTTGCAAACTGCTGAATTCACACGTGAGTTTACGTCTGTCAGTTGAATGCACACACTGACAACCATTCAGTTAGATAGCTCCGTTTTGGTTTTAGAAGCAGATGTTTCTCTGTACAGCCTATGGTCGCATTCACTCGGGAATATCCCAACGCAGCTCCTAGAAGAAACGTGTTTCTGACTCGCTGAATCTCAACATAGATTCAACTCTCTTAGGTGAACGAACGCTCAGCAGAGCACTTTCAAGGAAACGTTTCTCCTGGGTTTTAGACGAAGTTTCCTGCGGTTTAGTACGTATGCCGGCTTTGGGCTGGAAATACCGGTTTTGGGATTCTGCACAGAAAGGGTTTGCAAACCGCTGAATCCACCCGTGAGTTTACGTCTGTCAGTTGAATGCACACATTGACAACCATTCAGTTAGATAGCTCCGTTTTGTTTTTAGAAGCAGATATTTCTCTGTACAGCCTATGGTCCCATTCACTCGGGAATATCCCAACGCAGCTCCTAGAAGAAACGTGTTTCTGTCTCGCTGAATCTCAACATAGATTCAACTCTCTTAAGTGAACGAACGCACAGCAGAGCAGTTTCAAGGAAACGTTTCTCCTGAGTTTTAGACGAAGTTTCCTGAGGTTTAGTACGTATGCCAACATTGGGATGGAAATACCGGTTTTGCGATTCTGCACAGAAAGGGTTTGCAAACCGCTGAATCCACACCTGAGTTTAACTCTGTCAGTTGAATGCACACATTGACAACCATTTTCTTAGACAGCTCCGTTTTGGTTTTAGAAGCAGATATTTCTCTGTACAGCCTATGGTCCCATTCACTCGGGAATATCCCAACGCAGCTCCTAGAAGAAACGTGTTTCTGACTCGCTGAATCTCAACATAGATTCAACTCTCTTAGGTGAACGAACGCACAGCGGAGCAGTTTCAAGGAAACGATTCTCCTGAGTTTTAGACGATGTTTACTGCTGTTTAGTACGTATGCCGGCATTGGGCTGGAAATACCGGTTTTGGGATTATGCACAGAAAGGGTTTGCAAACCGCTGAATCCACACGTGAGATTAACTCTGTCAGTTGAATGCACACATTGACAACCATTCAGTTAGATAGCTCCGTTATGGTTTTAGAAGCATATATTTCTCTTTACAGCCTATGGTCCCATTCACTCTGGAATATCCCAACGCAGCTCCTAGAAGAAACGTATTTCTGACTTGATGAATCTCAACATAGATTATCCTCTCTTATGTGAACGAACGCACAGCAGAGCATTTTAAAGGAAACATTTCTCCTGAGTTTTAGACGAAGTTTACTGCGGTTTAGTACATATGCCGGCATTGGGCTGGAAATACCGGTTTTGGGATTCTGCACAGGAAGGTTTTGCAAACCGCTGAATCCACACGTGAGATTAACTCTGTCACTTGAATGCACACATTGACAACCATTCAGTTAGATAGCTCCGTTTTGGTTCAAGAAGCAGATATTTCTCTGTACACCCTATGGTCCCATTCACTCGGGAATATCCCAACGCAGCTCCTAGAAGAAACGAGTTTCTGACTCGCTGAATCTCAACATAGATTCAACTCTCTTAGGTATACGAACGCACAGCAGAGCAGTTTCAAGGAAACGTTCCTCCTGAGTTTTAGACGAAGTTTCCTGTGGTTTAGTACGTATGCCGGCATTGGGCTGGAAATACCGGTTTTGGGATTCTGCACAGAAAGGGTTTGCAAACCGCTGAATTCACACGTGAGTTTATCTCTGTCAGTTGAATGCACACATTGACAACCATTCAGTTAGATAGCTCCGTTTTGTTTTTAGAAGCAGATATTTCTCTGTACAGCCTATGGTCCCATTCACTCGGGAATATCCCAACGCAGCTCCTAGAAGAAACGTGTTTCTGACTCGCTGAACCTCAACATAGATTCAAATCTCTTAGGTGAACGGACGCAAAGCAGAGCAGTTTCAAGGAAACGATTCTCTTGAGTTTTAGACCAAGTTTACTGCTGTTTAGTACGTATGCCGGCATTGGGATGGAAATTCCGGTTTTGGGATTCTGCACAGAAAGGGTTTGCAAACTGCTGAATTCACACGTGAGTTTACGTCTGTCAGTTGAATGCACACACTGACAACCATTCAGTTAGATAGCTCCGTTTTGGTTTTAGAAGCAGATGTTTCTCTGTACAGCCTATGGTCGCATTCACTCGGGAATATCCCAACGCAGCTCCTAGAAGAAACGTGTTTCTGACTCGCTGAATCTCAACATAGATTCAACTCTCTTAGGTGAACGAACGCTCAGCAGAGCACTTTCAAGGAAACGTTTCTCCTGGGTTTTAGACGAAGTTTCCTGCGGTTTAGTACGTATGCCGGCTTTGGGCTGGAAATACCGGTTTTGGGATTCTGCACAGTAAGGGTTTGCAAACCGCTGAATCCACCCGTGAGTTTACGTCTGTCAGTTGAATGCACACATTGACAACCATTCAGTTAGATAGCTCCGTTTTGTTTTTAGAAGCAGATATTTCTCTGTACAGCCTATGGTCCCATTCACTCGGGAATATCCCAACGCAGCTCCTAGAAGAAACGTGTTTCTGTCTCGCTGAATCTCAACATAGATTCAACTCTCTTAAGTGAACGAACGCACAGCAGAGCAGTTTCAAGGAAACGTTTCTCCTGAGTTTTAGACGACGTTTCCTGAGGTTTAGTACGTATGCCAACATTGGGATGGAAATACCGGTTTTGCGATTCTGCACAGAAAGGGTTTGCAAACCGCTGAATCCACACCTGAGTTTAACTCTGTCAGTTGAATGCACACATTGACAACCATTTTCTTAGACAGCTCCGTTTTGGTTTTAGAAGCAGATATTTCTCTGTACAGCCTATGGTCCCATTCACTCGGGAATATCCCAACGCAGCTCCTAGAAGAAACGTGTTTCTGACTCGCTGAATCTCAACATAGATTCAACTCTCTTAGGTGAACGAACGCACAGCGGAGCAGTTTCAAGGAAACGATTCTCCTGAGTTTTAGACGATGTTTACTGCTGTTTAGTACGTATGCCGGCATTGGGCTGGAAATACCGGTTTTGGGATTATGCACAGAAAGGGTTTGCAAACCGCTGAATCCACACGTGAGATTAACTCTGTCAGTTGAATGCACACATTGACAACCATTCAGTTAGATAGCTCCGTTATGGTTTTAGAAGCATATATTTCTCTTTACAGCCTATGGTCCCATTCACTCTGGAATATCCCAACGCAGCTCCTAGAAGAAACGTATTTCTGACTTGATGAATCTCAACATAGATTATCCTCTCTTATGTGAACGAACGCACAGCAGAGCATTTTAAAGGAAACATTTCTCCTGAGTTTTAGACGAAGTTTCCTGTGGTTTAGTACGTATGCCGGCATTGGGCTGGAAATACCGGTTTTGGGATTCTGCACAGAAAGGGTTTGCAAACCGCTGAATTCACACGTGAGTTTATCTCTGTCAGTTGAATGCACACATTGACAACCATTCAGTTAGATAGCTCCGTTTTGGTTTTAGAAGCAGATATTTCTCTGTACAGCCTATGGTCCCATTCACTCGGGAATATCCGAACGCAGCTCCTAGAAGAAACGTGTTTCTGACTCGCTGAATCTCAACATAGATTCAACACTCTTACGTGAACGAAAGCACAGCGGAGCAGTTTCAAGGAATCGTTTCTCCTGAATTTTAGACGAAGTTTCCTGCGGGTTGCTACGTATGCCGGAATTGGCCTGGAAATACCGGTTTTGGGATTCTGCACAGAAAGGGTTTGCAAACCGCTGAATCCACACGTGAGATTAACTTTGTCAGTTGAATGCGCACATTGACAACCATTCAGTTAGATAGATCCGTTTTGGTTTTAGAAGCAGATATTTCTCTGTACAGCCTATGGTCCCATTCACTTGGGAATATCCCAACGCAGCCCCTAGAAGAAACGTGTTTCTGACTCGCTCAATCTCAACATAGATTCAACTCTCTTAGGTGAACGAACACACAGCAGAGCAGTTTCAAGGAAACGTTTCTCCTTAGTTTTAGACGAATTTTCCTGCGGTTTAGTACGTATGCCGGCATTGGGATGGAAATACCGGTTTTGGGATTCTGCAAAGAAAGGGTTTGCAAACCGCTGAATCCACACGTGAGTTTAATTCTGTCAGTTGAATGCACACATTGACAAGCATTCAGTTAGATAGCTCCGTTTTGGTTTTAGAAGCAGATATTTCTCTGTACAGCCTATGGTCCCATTCACTCGGGAATATCCCAACGCAGCTCCTAGAAGAAACGTGTTTCTGACTCGCTGAATCTCAACATAGATCCAACTCTCTTAGTTGAAGGAATGCACAGCAGAGCAGTTTCAAGGAAACGTTTCTCCTGAGTTTTAGACGAAGTTTCCTGCGGTTTACTACGTATGCCGGCATTGGGCTGGAAATACCGGTTTTGGGATTCTGCACAGAAAGGGTTTGCAAACCGCTGAATCCACACGTGAGATTAACTCTGTCAGTTGAATGCACACATTGACAACCATTCAGTTAGATAGCTCCGTTTTGGTTTTAGAAGCAGATATTTCTCTGTACAGCCTATGGACCCTTTCACTCGGGAATATCCCAACGCAGCTCCTAGAAGAAACGTGTTCATGACTCGCTGAATCCCAACATAGATTCAACTCTCTTTTGTGAACGGAGGCACAGCAGAGCAGTTTCAAGGAAAACGATTCTCCTGAGTTTTAGACGAAGTTTACTGCTGTTTCGCACGTATGCCGGCATTGGACTGGAAATGCCGGTTGTGGGATTCTGCAAAGAAAGGGTTTGCAAACCGCTGATTCCACACGTGAGTTTAACACTGTCAGTTGAATGCACACTTTGAAAATCATTCAGTTAGATAGCTCCGTTTTGATTTTAGAAGCAGATATTTCTCTGTACAGCCTATGGCCCCATTCAATCGGGAATATCCCAACGCAGCTCCCAGAAGAAACGTGTTTCTGACTCGCTGAACCTCAACATAGATTCAAATCTCTTCGGTGAACGAACGCACAGCAGAGCAATTTCAAGGAAACGATTCTCGTGAGTTTTAGAGGAATTTTACTTCTGTTTAGTACGTATGCCGGCATTGGGATGGAAATGCCGGTTGTGGGATTCTGCACAGAAAGGGTTTGCAAACCGCTGAATCCACACGTGAGTTTAACTCTGTCAGTTGAATGCGCACACTGACAAGCATTCAGTTAGATAGCTCCGTTTTGTTTTTAGAAGCAGATATTTCTCTGTACAGCCTATGGTCCCATTCACTCGGGAATATCCCAACGCAGCTCCTAGAAGAAACGTGTTTCTGACTCGCTGAATCTCACCATAGATTCAACTCTCTTAGGTGAACGAACGCACAGCAGAGCAATTTCAAGGAAACGATTCTCCTGAGTTTTAGAGGAATTTTACTTCTGTTTAGTACGTATGCCGGCATTGGGATGGAAATACCGGTATTGGGATTCTACACAGAAACGGTTTGCAAACTGCTGAATGCAGACGTGAGTTTAACTCTGTCAGTTGAATGCACACATTGACAACCATTCAGTTAGATAGCTCCGTTTTGGTTTTAGAAGCAGATATTTCTCTATACATTCTATGGTCCCATTCACTCGGGAATATCACAACGCAGCTCCTAGAAGAAACGTGTTTCTGACTCGCTGAATCTCAACATAGATTCAACTCTCTTAGGTGAACGAATGCACAGCAGAGCAGTTTCAAGGAAACGTTTCTCCTGAGTTTGAGACGAAGTGTACTGCGGTCTAGTACGTATGCGAGCATTGGGCTGGAAATACCGGTTTTGGGATTCTGCACAGAAAGGGTTTGCAAACCGCTGAATCCACACGTGAGTTTAACTCTGTCAGTAGAATGCACACATTGACAACCATTTTGTTAGACAGCTCTGTTTTGGTTTTAGAAGCAGATATTTCTCTGTACAGCCTATGGTCCCATTTACTCGGGAATATCCCAACGCAGCTCCTAGAAGAAACGTGTTTCTGACTCGCTGAATCTCAACATAGATTCAAATCTCTTAGGTGAACGGACGCAAAGCAGAGCAGTTTCAAGGAAACGATTCTCTTGAGTTTTAGACCAAGTTTACTGCTGTTTAGTACGTATGCCGGCATTGGGATGGAAATACCGGTTTTGGGATTCTGCACAGAAAGGGTTTGCAAACTGCTGAATTCACACGTGAGTTTACGTCTGTCAGTTGAATGCACACACTGACAACCATTCAGTTAGATAGCTCCGTTTTGGTTTTAGAAGCAGATGTTTCTCTGTACAGCCTATGGTCGCATTCACTCGGGAATATCCCAACGCAGCTCCTAGAAGAAACGTGTTTCTGTCTCGCTGAATCTCAACATAGATTCAACTCTCTTAAGTGAACAAACGCACAGCAGAGCAGTTTCAAGGAAACGTTTCTCCTGAGTTTTAGACGAAGTTTCCTGAGGTTTAGTACATATGCCAACATTGGGATGGAAATACCGGTTTTGCGATTCTGCACAGAAAGGGTTTGCAAACCGCTGAATCCACACCTGAGTTTAACTCTGTCAGTTGAATGCACACATTGACAACCATTTTCTTAGACAGCTCCGTTTTGGTTTTAGAAGCAGATATTTCTCTGTACTGCCTATGGTCCCATTCACTCGGGAATATCCCAACGCAGCTCCTAGAAGAAACGTGTTTCTGACTCGCTGAATCTCAACATAGATTCAACTCTCTTAGGTGAACGAACGCACAGCGGAGCAGTTTCAAGGAAACGATTCTCCTGAGTTTTAGACGATGTTTACTGCTGTTTAGTACGTATGCCGGCATTGGGCTGGAAATACCGGTTTTGGGATTATGCACAGAAAGGGTTTGCAAACCGCTGAATCCACACGTGAGATTAACTCTGTCAGTTGAATGCACACATTGACAACCATTCAGTTAGATAGCTCCGTTATGGTTTTAGAAGCATATATTTCTCTTTACAGCCTATGGTCCCATTCACTCTGGAATATCCCAACGCAGCTCCTAGAAGAAACGTATTTCTGACTTGATGAATCTCAACATAGATTATCCTCTCTTATGTGAACGAACGCACAGCAGAGCATTTTAAAGGAAACATTTCTCCTGAGTTTTAGACGAAGTTTACTGCGGTTTAGTACATATGCCGGCATTGGGCTGGAAATACCGGTTTTGGGATTCTGCACAGGAAGGTTTTGCAAACCGCTGAATCCACACGTGAGATTAACTCTGTCACTTGAATGCACACATTGACAACCATTCAGTTAGATAGCTCCGTTTTGGTTCAAGAAGCAGATATTTCTCTGTACACTCTATGGTCCCATTCACTCGGGAATATCCCAACGCAGCTCCTAGAAGAAACGAGTTTCTGACTCGCTGAATCTCAACATAGATTCAACTCTCTTAGGTATACGAACGCACAGCAGAGCAGTTTCAAGGAAACGTTCCTCCTGAGTTTTAGACGAAGTTTCCTGTGGTTTAGTACGTATGCCGGCATTGGGCTGGAAATACCGGTTTTGGGATTCTGCACAGAAAGGGTTTGCAAACCGCTGAATTCACACGTGAGTTTATCTCTGTCAGTTGAATGCACACATTGACAACCATTCAGTTAGATAGCTCCGTTTTGTTTTTAGAAGCAGATATTTCTCTGTACAGCCTATGGTCCCATTCACTCGGGAATATCCCAACGCAGCTCCTAGAAGAAACGTGTTTCTGACTCGCTGAATCTCAACATAGATTCAAATCTCTTAGGTGAACGGACGCAAAGCAGAGCAGTTTCAAGGAAACGATTCTCTTGAGTTTTAGACCAAGTTTACTGCTGTTTAGTACGTATGCCGGCATTGGGATGGAAATACCGGTTTTGGGATTCTGCACAGAAAGGGTTTGCAAACTGCTGAATTCACACGTGAGTTTACGTCTGTCAGTTGAATGCACACACTGACAACCATTCAGTTAGATAGCTCCGTTTTGGTTTTAGAAGCAGATGTTTCTCTGTACAGCCTATGGTCGCATTCACTCGGGAATATCCCAACGCAGCTCCTAGAAGAAACGTGTTTCTGACTCGCTGAATCTCAACATAGATTCAACTCTCTTAGGTGAACGAACGCTCAGCAGAGCACTTTCAAGGAAACGTTTCTCCTGGGTTTTAGACGAAGTTTCCTGCGGTTTAGTACGTATGCCGGCTTTGGGCTGGAAATACCGGTTTTGGGATTCTGCACAGAAAGGGTTTGCAAACCGCTGAATCCACCCGTGAGTTTACGTCTGTCAGTTGAATGCACACATTGACAACCATTCAGTTAGATAGCTCCGTTTTGTTTTTAGAAGCAGATATTTCTCTGTACAGCCTATGGTCCCATTCACTCGGGAATATCCCAACGCAGCTCCTAGAAGAAACGTGTTTCTGTCTCGCTGAATCTCAACATAGATTCAACTCTCTTAAGTGAACGAACGCACAGCAGAGCAGTTTCAAGGAAACGTTTCTCCTGAGTTTTAGACGAAGTTTCCTGAGGTTTAGTACGTATGCCAACATTGGGATGGAAATACCGGTTTTGCGATTCTGCACAGAAAGGGTTTGCAAACCGCTGAATCCACACCTGAGTTTAACTCTGTCAGTTGAATGCACACATTGACAACCATTTTCTTAGACAGCTCCGTTTTGGTTTTAGAAGCAGATATTTCTCTGTACAGCCTATGGTCCCATTCACTCGGGAATATCCCAACGCAGCTCCTAGAAGAAACGTGTTTCTGACTCGCTGAATCTCAACATAGATTCAACTCTCTTAGGTGAACGAACGCACAGCGGAGCAGTTTCAAGGAAACGATTCTCCTGAGTTTTAGACGATGTTTACTGCTGTTTAGTACGTATGCCGGCATTGGGCTGGAAATACCGGTTTTGGGATTATGCACAGAAAGGGTTTGCAAACCGCTGAATCCACACGTGAGATTAACTCTGTCAGTTGAATGCACACATTGACAACCATTCAGTTAGATAGCTCTGTTATGGTTTTAGAAGCATATATTTCTCTTTACAGCCTATGGTCCCATTCACTCTGGAATATCCCAACGCAGCTCCTAGAAGAAACGTATTTCTGACTTGATGAATCTCAACATAGATTATCCTCTCTTATGTGAACGAACGCACAGCAGAGCATTTTAAAGGAAACATTTCTCCTGAGTTTTAGACGAAGTTTCCTGTGGTTTAGTACGTATGCCGGCATTGGGCTGGAAATACCGGTTTTGGGATTCTGCACAGAAAGGGTTTGCAAACCGCTGAATTCACACGTGAGTTTATCTCTGTCAGTTGAATGCACACATTGACAACCATTCAGTTAGATAGCTCCGTTTTGGTTTTAGAAGCAGATATTTCTCTGTACAGCCTATGGTCCCATTCACTCGGGAATATCCGAACGCAGCTCCTAGAAGAAACGTGTTTCTGACTCGCTGAATCTCAACATAGATTCAACACTCTTACGTGAACGAAAGCACAGCGGAGCAGTTTCAAGGAATCGTTTCTCCTGAATTTTAGACGAAGTTTCCTGCGGGTTGCTACGTATGCCGGAATTGGGCTGGAAATACCGGTTTTGGGATTCTGCACAGAAAGGGTTTGCAAACCGCTGAATCCACACGTGAGATTAACTTTGTCAGTTGAATGCGCACATTGACAACCATTCAGTTAGATAGATCCGTTTTGGTTTTAGAAGCAGATATTTCTCTGTACAGCCTTTGGTCCCATTCACTTGGGAATATCCCAACGCAGCCCCTAGAAGAAACGTGTTTCTGACTCGCTCAATCTCAACATAGATTCAACTCTCTTAGGTGAACGAACACACAGCAGAGCAGTTTCAAGGAAACGTTTCTCCTTAGTTTTAGACGAATTTTCCTGCGGTTTAGTACGTATGCCGGCATTGGGATGGAAATACCGGTTTTGGGATTCTGCAAAGAAAGGGTTTGCAAACCGCTGAATCCACACGTGAGTTTAATTCTGTAAGTTGAATGCACACATTGACAAGCATTCAGTTAGATAGCTCCGTTTTGGTTTTAGAAGCAGATATTTCTCTTTACAGCCTATGGTCCCATTCACTCGGGAATATCCCAACGCAGCTCCTAGAAGAAACGTGTTTCTGACTCGCTGAATCTCAACATAGATCCAACTCTCTTAGTTGAAGGATTGCACAGCAGAGCAGTTTCAAGGAAACGTTTCTCCTGAGTTTTAGACGAAGTTTCCTGCGGTTTACTACGTATGCCGGCATTGGGCTGGAAATACCGGTTTTGGGATTCTGCACAGAAAGGGTTTGCAAACCGCTGAATCCACACGTGAGTTTAACTCTGTCAGTTGAATGCACACATTGACAACCATTTTCAAAGACAGCTCCGTTTTGGTTTTAGAAGCAGATATTTCTCTGTTCAGCCTATGGTCCCATTCACTCGGGAATATCCAAACGCAGCTCCTAGAGGAAACGTATTTCTGACTCGCTGAATCTCAACAAAGATTCAACTCTCTTAGGTGAACGAACGCACAGCAGAGCAGTTTCAAGGAAACGTTTCTCCTGAGTTTTAGACGAAGTTTACTGCGGTTTAGTATGTATGCCGGCATTGGGATGGAAATAAAGGTTTTGGGATTCTGCAGAGAAAGAGTTTGCAAACCGCTGAATCCACACTTGAGTTTAACTCTGTCAGTTGAATGCAAACATTGACAGCCATTCAGTTAGATAGCTTCGTTTTGGTTTTAGAAGCAGATATTTTTCTGTACAGCCAATGGTCCCATTCACTCGGGAATATCCCAACGCAGCTCCTAGAAGAAACGTGTTTCTGACTCGCTGAATCTCAACTTAGATTCCACTCTCCTAGGTGAACGAACGCACAGCGGAGCAGTTTCAAGGAAACGATTCTCCTGAGTTTTAGACGATGTTTACTGCTGTTTAGTACGTATGCCGGCATTGGGCTGGAAATACCGGTTTTGGGATTCTGCACAGAAAGGGTTTGCAAACCGCTGAATCCACACGTGAGATTAACTCTGTCAGTTGAATGCACACATTGACAACCATTCAGTTAGATAGCTCCGTTATGGTTTTAGAAGCATATATTTCTCTTTACAGCCTATGGTCCCATTCACTCTGGAATATCCCAACGCAGCTCCTAGAAGAAACGTATTTCTGACTTGAAGAATCTCAACATAGATTCAACTCTCTTAGGTGAACGAACGCACAGCAGAGCATATTCAAGGAAACATTTCTCCTGAGTTTTAGACGAAGTTTACTGCGGTTTAGTACGTATGCCGGCATTGGGCTGGAAATACCGGTTTTGGGATTCTGCACAGGAAGGTTTTGCAAACCGCTGAATCCACACGTGAGATTAACTCTGTCACTTGAATGCACACATTGACAACCATTCAGTTAGATAGCTCCGTTTTGGTTTTAGAAGCAGATATTTCTCTGTACACCCTATGGTCCCATTCACTCGGGAATATCCCAACGCAGCTCCTAGAAGAAACGTGTTTCTGACTCGCTGAATCTCAACATAGATACAACTCTCTTAGGTATACGAACGCACAGCAGAGCAGTTTCAAGGAAACGTTCCTCCTGAGTTTTAGACGAAGTTTCCTGTGGTTTAGTACGTATGCCGGCATTGGGCAGGAAATAACGGTTTTGGGATTCTGCACAGAAAGGGTTTGCAAACCGCTGAATTCACACGTGAGTTTATCTCTGGCAGTTGAATGCACACATTGACAACCATTCAGTTTGATAGCTCCGTTTTGGTTTTAGAAGCAGATATTTCTCTGTACAGCCTATGGTCCCATTCACTCGGGAATATCCCAACGCAGCTCCTAGAAGAAATGTGTTTCTGACTCGCTGAATCTCAACATAGATTCAACACTCTTAGGTGAACGAAAGCACAGCGGAGCAGTTTCAAGGAATCGTTTCTCCTGAATTTTAGACGAAGTTTCCTGCGGGTTACTACGTATGCCGGCATTGGGCTGGAAATACCGGTTTTGGGATTCTGCACAGAAAGGGTTTGCAAACCGCTGAATCCACACGTGAGTTTAACTCTGTCAGTTGAATGCACACATTGACAACCATTCAGTTAGATAGCTCCGTTTTGGTTTTAGAAGCAGATATTTCTCTGTACAGCCTATGGACCCTTTCACTCGGGAATATCCCAACGCAGCTCCTAGAAAAAACGTGTTCATGACTCACTGAATCCCAACATAGATTCAACTCTCTTTTGTGAACGGAGGCACAGCAGAGCAGTTTCACGGAAAACGATTCTCCTGAGTTTTAGACGAAGTTTACTGCTGTTTCGCACGTATGCCGGCATTGGGTTGGAAATGCCGGTTTTGGGATTCTGCAAATAAAGGGTTTGCAAACCGCTGATTCCAAACGTGAGTTTAACTCTTTCAGTTGAATGCACACTTAGAAAATCATTCAGTTAGATAGATCCGTTTTGATTTTAGAAGCAGATATTTCTCTGTACAGACTATGGCCCCATTCAATCGGGAATATCCCAACGCTGCTCCCAGAAGAAACGTGTTTCTGACTCGCTGAACCTCAACATAGATTCAAATCTCTTCGGTGAACGAACGCACAGCAGAGCAGTTTCAAGAAAACGTTCCTCCTGAATTTTAGACGAAGCTTCCTGCTGTTTAATACGTATGCCGGCATTGGGCTGGAAATTCCGGTTTTGGGATTCTGCACAGAAAGGGTTTGCAAACCGCTGAATCCCCACGTGACATTTTCTCTGTCAGTTGAATGCACACATTGACCACCATTCAGTTAGATAGCTCCGTTTTGGTTTTAGAAGCAGATATATCTCTGTACAGCCTATGGTCCCATTCACTCGGGAATATCCCAACGCAGCTCCTAGAAGAAACGTGTTTCTGACTCGCTGAATCTCAACATAGATTCAACTCTCTTAGGTGAACGAAGGCTCAGCAGAGCAGTTTCAAGGAAACGTTTCTCCTGAGTTTTAGACGAAGTTTCCTGCTGTTTAGTACGTATGCCGGCATTGGGCTGGAAATACCGGTTTTGGGATTCTGCACAGAAAGGGTTTGCAAACCGCTGAATCCACACGTGAGTTTACCTCTGTCGGTTAAATGCACACATTGACAACCATGCAGTTAGATATCTCCGTTTTGGTTTTAGAAGCAGATATTTCTCTGTACAGCCTATGGTCCCATTCACTCGGGAATATCCCAACGCAGCTCCTAGAAGAAATGTGTTTCTGACTCGCTGAATCTCAACATAGATTCAACACTCTTAGGTGAACGAAAGCACAGCGGAGCAGTTTCAAGGAATCGTTTCTCCTGAATTTTAGACGAAGTTTCCTGCGGGTTACTACGTATGCCGGCATTGGGCTGGAAATACCGGTTTTGGGATTCTGCACAGAAAGGGTTTGCAAACCGCTGAATCCACACGTGAGTTTAACTCTGTCGGTTTAATGCACACCTTGACAACCATTCAGTTAGATAGGTCCGTTTTGGTTTTAGAAGCAGATATTTCTCTGTACAGCCTATGGTCCCATTCACTCGGGAATATCCCAACGCAGCTCCTAGAACAAACTTGTTTCTGACTCGATGAGTCTCAACATAGATTCAACTCTCTTAGGTGAACGAACGCACAGCAGAGCAGTTTTACAGAAACGTTTCTCCTGAGTTTTAGACGAAGTTTCCTGCGGGTTAGTACGTATGCCGGCATTGGGCTGGAAATACCGGTTTTGGGATTCTGCACAGAAAGGTTTTGCAAACCGCTGAATCCACCCGTGAGTTTATCTCTGTCAGTTGAATGCACACATTGACAACCATTCACTTAGATAGGTCCGTTTTGATTTTAGAAGCAGATATTTCTCTGTACAGCCTAGGGTCCCATTCACTCGGGAATATCCCAACGCAGCTCCTAGAAGAAACGTGTTTCTGACTCGCTGAATCTCAACATAGATTCAACTCTCTTAGGTGAACGAACGCACAGCAGAGCAGTTTCAAGGAAACGATTCTCCTGAGTTTTAGACGATGTTTACCACTGTTTAGTACGTATGCCGGCATTGGGGTTGGAAATACCGGTTTTGGGATTCTGCACAGAAAGGGTATGCAAACCGCTGAATCCACACGTGAGATTAACTCTGTCAGTTGAATGCACACATTGACAACCATTCAGTTAGATAGCTCCGTTATGGTTTTAGAAGCATATATTTCTCTGTACACCCTATGGTCCCATTCACTCTGGAATATCCCAACGCAGCTCCTAGAAGAAACGTATTTCTGACTTGATGAATCACAACATAGATTCAACTCTCTTAGTTGAACGAACGCACAGCAGAGCAGTTTCAAGGAAACGTTTCTCCTGAGTTTTAGACGAAGTTTACTGCGGTTTAGCACGTATGCCGGCATTGGGCTGGAAATACCGGTTTTGGGATTCTGAACAGAAAGGGTTTGCAAACCGCTGAATCCACACGTGAGATTAACTCTGTCAGTTGAATGCACACATTGACAACCATTCAGTTAGATAGCTCTGTTTTGGTTTCAGAAGCAGATATTTCTCTATACAGCCTATCGTCCCATTCACTCGGGAATATACCAACGCAGCTCCTAGATGAAACGTGTTTCTGACTCGCCAAATCTCAACATAGATTCAGCTCTCTTAGGTGAACAAACGCACAGCAGAGCAGTTTCAAGGAAACGATTCTCCTGAGTTTTAGACTAAGTTTACTGCTGTTTACTACGTATCCCGGCATTGGGATAGAAATACCGGTTTTGGGATTCTGCACAGAAACGGTTTGCAAACCGCTGAAGCCACACGTGAAATTAACTTTGTCAGTTGAATGCGCACATTGACAACCATTCAGTTAGATAGCTCCGTTTTGGTTTTAGAAGCAGATATTTCTCTGTACAGCCTATGGTCCCATTCACTCGGGAATATCCCAACGCAGCTCCTAGAAGGAACGTGTTTCTGACTCGCTGAATCTCAACATAGATCCAACTCTCTTAGTTGAAGGAATGCACAGCAGAGCAGTTTCAAGGAAACGATTCTCCTGAGTTTTAGACTGAGTTTACTGCTGTTGACTACGTATGCCGTTATTGGGATGAAAATACCGGTTTTGGGATTCTGCACAGAAACGGTTTGCAAACCGCTGAATCCACACGTGAGATTTACTTTGTCAGTTGAATGCGCACATTGACAACCATTCAGTTAGATAGCTCCGTTTTGGATTTAGAAGCAGATGTTTCTCTGTACAGCCTATGGCCCCATTCACTAGGGAATATCCCAACGCAGCTCCTAGAAGAAACGTGTTTCTGACTCGCTGAATCTCAACATAGATTCAACTCTCTTAGGTGAACGAACACGCAGCAGAGCAGTTTCAAGGAAACGATTCTCCTGAGTTTTAGACGATGTTTACTGCTGTTTAGTACGTATGCCGGCATTGGGCTGGAAATACCGGTTTTGGGATTCTGCACAGAAAGGGTTTGCAAAACGCTGAATCCACACGTGAGATTAACTCTGTCAGTTAAATGCACACATTGACAACCATTCAGTTAGATAGCTCCGTTATGGTTTTAGAAGCATATATTTCTCTGTACAGCCTATGGTCCCATTCACTCTGGAATATCCCAACGCAGCTCCTAGAAGAATCGTATTTCTGACTTGTTGAATCTAAACATAGATTCAACTCCCTTAGGTGAACGAACGCACACCAGAGCAGTTTCAAGGAAACGTTTCTCCTGAGTTTTAGACGAAGTTTACTGCGGTTTAGTACGTATGCCGGCATTGGGCTGGAAATACCGGTTTTGGGATTCTGCACAGAAAGGGTTTGCAAACCGCTGAATCCGCACGTGAGATTAACTCTGTCAGTTGAATGCACACATTGACAACCATTCAGTTAGAAAGCAACGTTTTGGTTTTAGAAGCAGATATTTCTCTGTACAGCCTATCGTCCCATTCACTCGGGAATATCCCAACGCAGCTCCTAGAAGAAACGTGTTTCTGACTCGCTGAATCTCAACATAGATTCAACTCTCTTAGGTGAACGAACGCACAGCAGAGCAGTTTCAAGGAAACGATTCTCCTGAGTTTTAGACTAAGTTTACTGCTGTTTACTACGTATGCCGTTATTGGGATGGAAATACTGGTTTTGGGATTCTGCACAGAAACGGTTTGCAAACCGCTGAATCCACACGTGAGATTAACTCTGTCAGTTGAATGCACACATTGACAACCATTCAGTTAGATAGCTCCCTTTTGGTTTTAGCAGCAGATATTTCTCTGTACATTCTATGGTCCCATTCACTCGGGAATATCCCAACGCATCTCCTAGAAGAAACGTGTTTCTGACTCGCTGAATCTCAACATAGATTCAACTCTCTTAGGTGAACGAACGCACAGCAGAGCAGTTTCAAGGAAACGATTCTCCTGAGTTTTAGACTAAGTTTACTGCGGTTTAGTACGTATGCCGGCATTGGGCTGGAAATACCGGTTTTGGGATTCTGCACAGAAAGGGTTTGCAAACCGCTGAATCCACACGTGAGATTAACTCTGTCAGTTGAATGCACACATTGACAACCATTCAGTTAGATAGCTCCGTTTTGGTTTTAGAAGCAGATATTTCTCTGTACAGCCTATGGACCCTTTCACTCGGGAATATCCCAACGCAGCTCCTAGAAGAAACGTGTTCATGACTCACTGAATCCCAACATAGATTCAACTCTCTTTTGTGAACGGAGGCACAGCAGAGCAGTTTCAAGGAAACGATTCTCCTGAGTTTTAGACGATGTTTACTGCTGTTTAGTACGTATGCCGGCATTGGGCTGGAAATACCGGTTTTGGAATTCTGCACAGAAAGGGTTTGCAAACCGCTGAATCCACACGTGAGATTAACTCTGTCACTTGAATGCACACATTGACAACCATTCAGTTAGATAGCTCCGTTTTGGTTTTAGAAGCAGATATTTCTCTGTACACCCTATGGTCCCATTCACTCGGGAATATCCCAACGCAGCTCCTAGAAGAAACGTGTTTCTGACTCGCTGAATCTCAACATAGATTCAACTCTCTTAGGTGAACGAACGCACAGCAGAGCAGTTTTAAGGAAACGTTTCTCCTGAGTTTTAGACGAAGTTTCCTGCGGTTTAGTACGTATGCCGGCATTGGGCTGGAAATACCGGTTTTGGGATTCTGCACAGAAACGGTTTGCAAACCGCTGAATCCACAGGTGAGATTTACTTTGTCAGTTGAATGCGCACATTGACAACCATTCAGTTAGATAGCTCCGTTTTGGATTTAGAAGCAGATATTTCTCTGTACAGCCTATGGTCCCATTCTCTCGGGAATATCCCAACGCAGCTCCTAGAAGAAACGTGTTTCTGACTCGCCGAATCTCAACATAGATTCAACTCTCTTAGGTGAACGAACGCACAGCAGAGCAGTTTCAAGGAAACGTTTCTCCTTAGTTTTAGACGAATTTTCCTGCGGTTTAGTACGTATGCCGGCATTGGGATGGAAATACCGGTGTTGGGATTCTGCAAAGAAAGGGTTTGCAAACCGCTGAATCCGCACGTGAGATTAACTCTGTCAGTTGAATGCACACATTGACAACCATTCAGTTAGAAAGCAACGTTTTGGTTTTAGAAGCAGATATTTCTCTGTACAGCCTATCGTCCCATTCACTCGGGAATATCCCAACGCAGCTCCTAGAAGAAACGTGTTTCTGACTCGCTGAATCTCAACATAGATTCAACTCTCTTAGGTGAACGAACGCACAGCAGAGCAGTTTCAAGGAAACGATTCTCCTGAGTTTTAGACTAAGTTTACTGCTGTTTACTACGTATGCCGTTATTGGGATGGAAATACTGGTTTTGGGATTCTGCACAGAAACGGTTTGCAAACCGCTGAATCCACACGTGAGATTAACTCTGTCAGTTGAATGCACACATTGACAACCATTCAGTTAGATAGCTCCCTTTTGGTTTTAGCAGCAGATATTTCTCTGTACATTCTATGGTCCCATTCACTCGGGAATATCCCAACGCATCTCCTAGAAGAAACGTGTTTCTGACTCGCTGAATCTCAACATAGATTCAACTCTCTTAGGTGAACGAACGCACAGCAGAGCAGTTTCAAGGAAACGATTCTCCTGAGTTTTAGACTAAGTTTACTGCGGTTTAGTACGTATGCCGGCATTGGGCTGGAAATACCGGTTTTGGGATTCTGCACAGAAAGGGTTTGCAAACCGCTGAATCCACACGTGAGATTAACTCTGTCAGTTGAATGCACACATTGACAACCATTCAGTTAGATAGCTCCGTTTTGGTTTTAGAAGCAGATATTTCTCTGTACAGCCTATGGACCCTTTCACTCGGGAATATCCCAACGCAGCTCCTAGAAGAAACGTGTTCATGACTCACTGAATCCCAACATAGATTCAACTCTCTTTTGTGAACGGAGGCACAGCAGAGCAGTTTCAAGGAAACGATTCTCCTGAGTTTTAGACGATGTTTACTGCTGTTTAGTACGTATGCCGGCATTGGGCTGGAAATACCGGTTTTGGAATTCTGCACAGAAAGGGTTTGCAAACCGCTGAATCCACACGTGAGATTAACTCTGTCACTTGAATGCACACATTGACAACCATTCAGTTAGATAGCTCCGTTTTGGTTTTAGAAGCAGATATTTCTCTGTACACCCTATGGTCCCATTCACTCGGGAATATCCCAACGCAGCTCCTAGAAGAAACGTGTTTCTGACTCGCTGAATCTCAACATAGATTCAACTCTCTTAGGTGAACGAACGCACAGCAGAGCAGTTTTAAGGAAACGTTTCTCCTGAGTTTTAGACGAAGTTTCCTGCGGTTTAGTACGTATGCCGGCATTGGGCTGGAAATACCGGTTTTGGGATTCTGCACAGAAACGGTTTGCAAACCGCTGAATCCACACGTGAGATTTACTTTGTCAGTTGAATGCGCACATTGACAACCATTCAGTTAGATAGCTCCGTTTTGGATTTAGAAGCAGATATTTCTCTGTACAGCCTATGGTCCCATTCTCTCGGGAATATCCCAACGCAGCTCCTAGAAGAAACGTGTTTCTGACTCGCCGAATCTCAACATAGATTCAACTCTCTTAGGTGAACGAACGCACAGCAGAGCAGTTTCAAGGAAACGTTTCTCCTTAGTTTTAGACGAATTTTCCTGCGGTTTAGTACGTATGCCGGCATTGGGATGGAAATACCGGTGTTGGGATTCTGCAAAGAAAGGGTTTGCAAACCGCTGAATCCACACGTGAGTTTAATTCTGTCAGTTGAATGCACACATAGACAAGCATTCAGTTAGATAGCTCCGTTTTGGTTTTAGAAGCAGATATTTCTCTGTACAGCCTATGGTCCCATTCACTCGGGAATATCCCAACGCAGCTCCTAGAAGAAACGTGTTTCTAACTCGCTGAATCTCAACATAGATCCAACTCTCTTAGTTGAAGGAATGTACAGCAGAGCAGTTTCAAGGAAACGTTTCTCCTGAGTTTTAGACGAAGTTTCCTGCGGTTTAGTACGTATGCCGGCATTGGGCTGGAAATACCGGTTTTGGGATTCTGCACAGAAAGGGTTTGCAAACCGCTGAATCCAAACGTGAGTTTAACTCTGTCAGTTGAATGCACACATTGACAACCATTCAGTTAGATAGCTCCGTTTTGGTTTTAGAAGCAGATATTTCTCTGTACAGCCTATGGACCCTTTCACTCGGGAATATCCCAACGCAGCTCCTAGAAGAAACGTGTTCATGACTCACTGAATCCCAACATAGATTCAACTCTCTTTTGTGAACGGAGGCACAGCAGAGCAGTTTCACGGAAAACGATTCTCCTGAGTTTTAGACGAAGTTTACTGCTGTTTCGCACGAATGCCGGCATTGGGCTGGAAATGCCGGTTTTGGGATTCTGCAAAGAAAGGGTTTGCAAACCGCTGATTCCACACGTGAGTTTAACTCTGTCAGTTGAATGCACACTTTGAAAATCATTCAGTTAGATAGATCCGTTTTGATTTTAGAAGCAGATATTTCTCTGTACAGCCTATGGCCCCATTCAATCGGGAATATCCCAACGCTGCTCCCAGAAGAAACGTGTTTCTGACTCGCTGAACCTCAACATAGATTCAAATCTCTGCGGTGAACGAACGCACAGCAGAGCAGTTTCAAGGAAACGTTCCTTCTGAGTTTTAGACGAAGCTTCCTGCTGTTTAATACGTATGCCGGCATTGGGCTGGAAATACCGGTTTTGGGATTCTGCACAGAAAGGGTTTGCAAACCGCTGAATCCCCACGTGACATTTTCTCTGTCAGTTGAATGCACACATTGACCACCATTCAGTTAGATAGCTCCGTTTTGGTTTTAGAAGCAGATATATCTCTGTACAGCCTATGGTCCCATTCACTCGGGAATATCCCAACGCAGCTCCTAGAAGAAACGTGTTTCTGACTCGCTGAATCTCAACATAGATTCAACTCTCTTAGGTGAACGAAGGCTCAGCAGAGCAGTTTCAAGGAAACGTTTCTCCTGAGTTTTAGACGAAGTTTCCTGCTGTTTAGTACGTATGCCGGAATTGGGCTGGAAATACCGGTTTTGGGATTCTGCACTGAAAGGGTTTGCAAACCGCTGAATCCACTCGTGAGATTAACTCTGTCAGTTGAATGCACACATTGACAACCATTCAGTTAGATAGCTCCATTATGGTTTTAGAAGCATATATTTCTCTGTACAGCCTACGGTCCCATTCACTCTGGAATATCCCAACGCAGCTCCTAGAAGAAACGTATTTCTGACTTAATGAATCGCAACATAGATTCAACTCTCTTAGGTGAACGAATGCACAGCAGAGCAGTTTCAAGGAAACGTTTCTCCTGAGTTTTAGACGAAGTTTACAGCGGTTTAGTACGTATGCCGGCATTGGGCTGGAAATACCGGTTTTGGAATTCTGCACAGAAAGGGTTTGCAAACCGCTGAAATACACGTGAGATTAACATTGTCAGTTGAATGCGCACATTGATAACCATTCAGTTAGATAGTTCCGTTTTGGTTTTAGAAGCAGATAATTCTCTTTACAGCCTATGGTCCCATTCACTCGGGAATATCCCAACGCAGCTCCTAGAAGAAACGTGTTTCTGACACGCTGAATCTCAACATAGATTCAACTCTCTTAGGTGAACGAACGCTCAGCAGAGGACTTTCAAGGAAACGTTCCTCCTGAGTTACACCTAGTTTCCTGGAGTTTAGTACGTATGCCGGCACTGGGCTGGAAATTCCGGTTTGGGATTCTGCACAGAAAGGGTTTGCAAACCGCTGAATCCACACGTGAGTTTAACTCTGTCGGTTTAATGCACAAATTGACAACCATTCAGTTAGATAGGTCCGTTTTGGTTTTAGAAGCAGATATTTCTCTGTACAGCCTATGGTCCCATTCACTCGGGTATATCCCAACGAAGCTCCTAGAAGAATCTTGTTTCTGACTCGATGAGTCTCAACATAGATTCAACTCTCTTAGGTGAACGAACGCACAGCAGAGCAGTTTTAAGGAAACGTTTCTCCTGAGTTTTAGACGAAGTTTCCTGCGCGTTAGTATGTATGCCGGCATTGGGCTGGAAATACCGGTTTTGGGATTCTGCACAGAAAGGGTTTGCAAACCGCTGAATCCACTCGTGAGTTTAACTCTGTCTGTTGAATGCACACATTGACAACCATTCAGTTAGATAGGTCCGTTTTGGTTTTAGAAGCAGATATTTCTCTGTACAGCCTATGGTCCCATTCACTCGGGAAAATCCCAACGCAGCTCCTAGAAGAAACGTGTTTCTGACTCGCTGAATCTCAACATAGATTCAACTCTCTTAGGTGAACGAACGCGCAGCAGAGCAGTTTCAAGGAAACGATTCTCCTGAGTTTTAGACGATGTTTACTGCTGTTTAGTACGTATGCCGGCATTGGGCTGGAAATACCGGTTTTGGGATTCTGCAAAGAAAGGGTTTGCAAACCGCTGAATCCACACGTGAGTTTAATTCTGTCAGTTGAATGCACACATTGACAAGCATTCAGTTAGATAGCTCCGTTTTGGTTTTAGAAGCAGATATTTCTCTGTACAGCCTATGGTCCCATTCACTCGGGAATATCCCAACGCAGCTCCTAGAAGAAACGTGTTTCTGACTCGCTGAATCTCAACATAGATCCAACTCTCTTAGTTGAAGGAATGTACAGCAGAGCAGTTTCAAGGAAACGTTTCTCCTGAGTTTTAGACGAAGTTTCCTGCGGTTTAGTACGTATGCCGGCATTGGGCTGGAAATACCGGTTTTGGGATTCTGCACAGAAAGGGTTTGCAAACCGCTGAATCCACACGTGAGTTTAACTCTGTCAGTTGAATGCACACATTGACAACCATTCAGTTAGATAGCTCCGTTTTGGTTTTAGAAGCAGATATTTCTCTGTACAGCCTATGGACCCTTTCACTCGGGAATATCCCAACGCAGCTCCTAGAAGAAACGTGTTCATGACTCACTGAATCCCAACATAGATTCAACTCTCTTTTGTGAACGGAGGCACAGCAGAGCAGTTTCACGGAAAACGATTCTCCTGAGTTTTAGACGAAGTTTACTGCTGTTTCGCACGTATGCCGGCATTGGGCTGGAAGTGCCGGTTTTGGGATTCTGCAAAGAAAGGGTTTGCAAACCGCTGATTCCACACGTGAGTTTAACTCTGTCAGTTGAATGCACACTTTGAAAATCATTCAGTTAGATAGCTCCGTTTTGATTTTAGAAGCAGATATTTCTCTGTACAGCCTACGGCCCCATTCAATCGGGAATATCCCAACGCTGCTCCCAGAAGAAACGTGTTTCTGACTCGCTGAACCTCAACATAGATTCAAATCTCTTCGGTGAACGAACGCACAGCAGAGCAGTTTCAAGGAAACGTTCCTCCTGAGTTTTAGACGAAGCTTCCTGCTGTTTAATACGTATGCCGGCATTGGCCTGGAAATACCGGTTTTGGGATTCTGCACAGAAAGGGTTTGCAAACCGCTGAATCCCCACGTGACATTTTCTCTGTCAGTTGAATGCACACATTGACCACCATTCAGTTAGATAGCTCCGTTTTGGTTTTAGAAGCAGATATATCTCTGTACAGCCTATGGTCCCATTCACTCGGGAATATCCCAACGCAGCTCCTAGAAGAAACGTGTTTCTGACTCGCTGAATCTCAACATAGATTCAACTCTCTTAGGTGAACGAAGGCTCAGCAGAGCAGTTTCAAGGAAACGTTTCTCCTGAGTTTTAGACGAAGTTTCCTGCTGTTTAGTACGTATGCCGGCATTGGGCTGGAAATACCGGTTTTGGGATTCTGCACAGAAAGGGTTTGCAAACCGCTGAATCCACACGTGAGATTAACTCTGTCAGTTGAATGCACACATTGACAACCTTTCAGTTAGATAGCTCCGTTATGGTTTTAGAAGCATATATTTCTCTGCACAGCCTATGGTCCCATTCACTCTGGAATATCCCAACGCAGCTCCTAGAAGAAACGTATTTCTGACTTGATGAATCTAAACATAGATTCAACTCTCTTAGGTGAACGAACACACAGCGGAGCAGTTTCAAGGAAACGTTTCTCCTGAGTTTTAGACGAAGTTTACTGCGGTTTAGTACGTATGCCGGCATTGGGCTGGAAATACCGGTTTTGGGATTCTGCACAGAAAGGGTTTGCAAACCGCTGAATCCACACGTGAGATTAACTCTGTCAGTTGAATGCACACATTGACAACCATTCAGTTAGATAGCTCCGTTTTGGTTTTAGAAGCAGATATTTCTCTGTACAGCCTATCGTCCCATTCACTCGGGAATATCCCAACGCAGCTCCTAGAAGAAACGTGTTTCTGACTCGCTGAATCTCAACATAGATTCAACTCTCTTAGGTGAACGAACGCACAGCAGAGCAGTTTCAAGTAAACGATTCTCCTGACTTTTAGACTAAGTTTACTGCTGTTTACTACGTATGCCGTTATTGGGATGGAAATACCGGTTTTGGGATTCTGCACAGAAACGGTTTGCAAACCGCTGAATCCACAGGTGAGATTAACTTTGTCAGTTGAATGCGCACATTGACAACCATTCAGTTAGATAGCTCCGTTTTGGTTTTAGAAGCAGATATTTCTCTGTACAGTCTATGGTCCCATTCACTCGGGAATATCCCAACGCAGCTCCTAGAAGAAACGTGTTTCTGACTCGCTGAATCTCAACATAGATCCAACTCTCTTAGTTGAAGGAATGTACAGCAGAGCAGTTTCAAGGAAACGTTTCTCCTGAGTTTTAGACGAAGTTTCCTGCGGTTTAGTACGTATGCCGGCATTGGGCTGGAAATACCGGTTTTGGGATTCTGCACAGAAAGGGTTTGCAAACCGCTGAATCCACACGTGAGTTTAACTCTGTCAGTTGAATGCACACATTGACAACCATTCAGTTAGATAGCTCCGTTTTGGTTTTAGAAGCAGATATTTCTCTGTACAGCCTATGGACCCTTTCACTCGGGAATATCCCAACGCAGCTCCTAGAAGAAACGTGTTCATGACTCACTGAATCCCAACATAGATTCAACTCTCTTTTGTGAACGGAGGCACAGCAGAGCAGTTTCACGGAAAACGATTCTCCTGAGTTTTAGACGAAGTTTACTGCTGTTTCGAACGTATGCCGGCATTGGGCTGGAAATGCTGGTTTTGGGATTCTGCAAAGAAAGGGTTTGCAAACCGCTGATTCCACACGTGAGTTTAACTCTGTCAGTTGAATGCACACTTTGAAAATCATTCAGTTAGATAGCTCCGTTTTGATTTTAGAAGCAGATATTTCTCTGTACAGCCTATGGCACGATTCAATCGGGAATATCCCAACGCAGCTCCTAGAAGAAACGTATTTCTGACTTGATGAATCTAAACATAGATTCAACTCTCTTAGGTGAACGAACGCACAGCGGAGCAGTTTCAAGGAAACGTTTCTCCTGAGTTTTAGACGAAGTTTACTGCGGTTTAGTACGTATGCCGGCATTGGGCTGGAAATACCGGTTTTGGGATTCTGCACAGAAAGGGTTTGCAAACCGCTGAATCCACACGTGAGATTAACTCTGTCAGTTGAATGCACACATTGACAACCATTCAGTTAGATAGCTCCGTTTTGGTTTTAGAAGCAGATATTTCTCTGTACAGCCTATCGTCCCATTCACTCGGGAATATCCCAACGCAGCTCCTAGAAGAAACGTGTTTCTGACTCGCTGAATCTCAACATAGATTCAACTCTCTTAGGTGAACGAACGCACAGCAGAGCAGTTTCAATAAACGATTCTCCTGACTTTTAGACTAAGTTTACTGCTGTTTACTACGTATGCCGTTATTGGGATGGAAATACCGGTTTTGGGATTCTGCACAGAAACGGTTTGCAAACCGCTGAATCCACAGGTGAGATTAACTTTGTCAGTTGAATGCGCACATTGACAACCATTCAGTTAGATAGCTCCGTTTTGGTTTTAGAAGCAGATATTTCTCTGTACAGTCTATGGTCCCATTCACTCGGGAATATCCCAACGCAGCTCCTAGAAGAAACGTGTTTCTGACTCGCTGAATCTCAACATAGATCCAACTCTCTTAGTTGAAGGAATGTACAGCAGAGCAGTTTCAAGGAAACGTTTCTCCTGAGTTTTAGACGAAGTTTCCTGCGGTTTAGTACGTATGCCGGCATTGGGATGGAAATACCGGTTTTGGGATTCTGCACAGAAAGGTTTTGCAAACCGCTGAATCCACACGTGAGTTTAACTCTGTCAGTTGAATGCACACATTGACAACCATTCAGTTAGATAGCTCCGTTTTGGTTTTAGAAGCAGATATTTCTCTGTACAGCCTATGGACCCTTTCACTCGGGAATATCCCAACGCAGCTCCTAGAAGAAACGTGTTCATGACTCACTGAATCCCAACATAGATTCAACTCTCTTTTGTGAACGGAGGCACAGCAGAGCAGTTTCACGGAAAACGATTCTCCTGAGTTTTAGACGAAGTTTACTGCTGTTTCGCACGTATGCCGGCATTGGGCTGGAAATGCTGGTTTTGGGATTCTGCAAAGAAAGGGTTTGCAAACCGCTGATTCCACACGTGAGTTTAACTCTGTCAGTTGAATGCACACTTTGAAAATCATTCAGTTAGATAGCTCCGTTTTGATTTTAGAAGCAGATATTTCTCTGTACAGCCTATGGCACGATTCAATCGGGAATATCCCAACGCTGCTCCCAGAAGAAACGTTTTTCTGACTCGCTGAACCTCAACATAGATTCAAATCTCTTCGGCGAGCGAACGCAGAGCAGAGCAGTTTCAAGGAAACGTTCCTCCTGAGTTTTAGACGAAGCTTCCTGCTGTTTAATACGTATGCCGGGATTGGGCTGGAAATACCAGTTTTGGGATTCTGCACAGAAAGGGTTTGCAAACCGCTGAATCCACACGTGAGTTTACCTCTGTCGGTTAAATGCACACATTGACAACCATTCAGTTAGATATCTCCGTTTTGGTTTTAGAAGCAGATATTTCCCTGTACAGCCTATGATCCCATTCACTCGGAAATATCCCAACCCAGCTCCTAGAAGAAACTTGTTTCTGACTCGCTGAATCTCAACATAGATTCAACTCTCTTAGGTGAACGAAAGCACAGCAGAGGAGTTTTAAGGAAACGTTTCTCCTGAGTTTTAGACGAAGTTTCCTGCGGGTTAGTACGTATGCCGGCATTGGGCTGGAAATACCGGTTTTGGGATTCTGCACAGAAAGGGTTTGCAAACCGCTGAATCCACTCGTGATATTAACTCTGTCAGTTGAATGCACACATTGACAACCATTCAGTTAGATGTCTCCATTATGGTTTTAGAAGCATATATTTCTCTGTACAGCCTATGGTCCCATTCACTCTGGAATATCCCAGCGCAGCTCCTAGAAGAAACGTATTTCTGACTTGATGAATCGCAACATAGATTCAACTCTCTTAGGTGAACGAATGCACAGCAGAGCAGTTTCAAGGAAACGTTTCTCCTGAGTTTTAGACGAAGTTTACAGCGGTTTAGTACGTATGCCGGCATTGGGCTGGAAATACCGGTTTTGGGATTCTGCACAGAAAGGGTTTGCAAACCGCTGAATCCACACGTGAGATTACCTCTGTCAGTTGAATGCACACATTGACAACCATTCAGTTAGATAGCTCCGTTTTGGTTTTAGAAGCAGATATTTCTCTGTACAGCCTATGCTCCCATTCACTCGGGAATATCCCAACGCAGCTCCTAGAAGAAACGTGTTTCTGACTCGCTGAATCTCAACATAGATTCAACTCTCTTAGGTGAACGAACGCACAGCAGAGCAGTTTCAAGGAAACGATTCTCCTGAGATTTAGACTAAGTTTACTGCTGTTTACTACGTATGCCGTTATTGGGATGGAAATACCGGTTTTCGGATTCTGCACAGAAACGGTTTGCAAACCGCTGAATCCACACGTGAGATTTACTTTGTCAGTTGAATGCGCACATTGACAACCATTCAGTTAGATAGCTCCGTTTTGGTTTTAGAAGCAGATATTTCTCTGTACAGCCTATGGTCCCATTCACTCGGGAATATCCCATCGCAGCTCCTAGAAGAAACGTGTTTCTGACTCGCTGAATCTCAACATAGATTCAACTCTCTTAGGTGAACGAACGCACAGCAGAGCAGTTTCAAGAAAACGTTTCTCCTTAGTTTTAGTCGAATTTTCCTGCGGTTTAGTACGTATGCCGGCATTGGGATGGAAATACCGGTTTTGGGATTCTACAAAGAAGGGGTTTGCAAACCGCTGAATCCACACGTGAGTTTAATTCTGTCAGTTGAATGCACACATTGACAAGCATTCAGTTAGATAGCTCCGTTTTGGTTTTAGAAGCAGATATTTCTCTGTACAGCCTATGGTCCCATTCACTAGGGAATATACCAACGCAGCTCCTAGAAGAAACGTGTTTCTGACTCGCTGAATCTCAACATAGATTCAACTCTCTTAGGTGAACGAACGCTCAGCAGAGGACTTTCAAGGAATCGTTCCTCCTGAGTTATACCTAGTTTCCTGGAGTTTAGTACGTATGCCGGCACTGGGCTGGAAATTCCGGTTTTGGGATTCTGCACAGAAAGGGTTCGCAAGCCGCAGAATTCTCACGTGAGTTTACCTCCGTCGGTTTAATGCACACATTGGCAAACAATCAGTTAGATAGGTCCGTTTTGGTTTTAGAAGCAGATATTTCTCTGTACAGACTATGGTCCCATTCACTCGGGAATATCCCAACGAAGCTCCTAGAAGAATCTTGTTTCTGACTCGATGAGTCTCAACATAGATTCAACTCTCTTAGGTGAACGAACGCACAGCAGAGCAGTTTTAAGGAAACGTTTCTCCTGAGTTTTAGACGAAGTTTCCTGCGGGTTAGTACGTATGCCGGCATTGGGCTGGAAATACCGGTTTTGGGATTCTGCACAGAAAGGGTTTGCAAACCGCTGAATCCACACGTGAGATTAACTCTGTCAGTTGAATGCACACATTGACAACCATTCAGTTAGATAGCTCCGTTATGGTTTTAGAAGCATATATTTCTCTGTACAGCCTATGGTCCCATTCACTCTGGAATATCCCAACGCAGCTCCTAGAAGAAACGTATTTCTGACTTGATGAATCTAAACATAGATTCAACTCTCTTAGGTGAACGAACGCACAGCGGAGCAGTTTCAAGGAAACGTTTCTCCTGAGTTTTAGACGAAGTTTACTGCGGTTTAGTACGTATGCCGGCATTGGGATGGAAATACCGGTTTTGGGATTCTGCACAGAAACGGTTTGCAAACCGCTGAATCCACACGTGAGATTAACTCTGTCAGTTGAATGCACACATTGACAACCATTCAGTTAGATAGCTCCGTTTTGGTTTTAGAAGCAGATATTTCTCTGTACAGCCTATCGTCCCATTCAGTCGGGAATATCCCAACGCAGCTCCTAGAAGAAACATGTTTCTGACTCGCTGAATCTCAACATAGATTCAACTCTCTTAGGTGAACGAACGCACAGCAGAGCAGTTTCAAGTAAACGATTCTCCTGAGTTTTAGACTAAGTTTACTGCTGTTTACTACGTATGCCGTTATTGGGATGGAAATACCGGTTTTGGGATTCTGCACAGAAACGGTTTGCAAACCGCTGAATCCACACGTGAGATTAACTTTGTCAGTTGAAAGCGCACATTGACAACCATTCAGTTAGATAGCTCCGTTTTGGTTTTAGAAGCAGATATTTCTCTGTACAGCCTATGGTCCCATTCACTCGGGAATATCCCAACGAAGCTCCTAGAAGAATCTTGTTTCTGACTCGATGAGTCTCAACATAGATTCAACTCTCTTAGGTGAACGAACGCACAGCAGAGCAGTTTTAAGGAAACGTTTCTCCTGAGTTTTAGACGAAGTTTCCTGCGGGTTAGTACGTATGCCGGCATTGGGCTGGAAATACCGGTTTTGGGATTCTGCACAGAAAGGGTTTGCAAACCGCTGAATCCACACGTGAGATTAACTCTGTCAGTTGAATGCACACATTGACAACCATTCAGTTAGATAGCTCCGTTATGGTTTTAGAAGCATATATTTCTCTGTACAGCCTATGGTCCCATTCACTCTGGAATATCCCAACGCAGCTCCTAGAAGAAACGTATTTCTGACTTGATGAATCTAAACATAGATTCAACTCTCTTAGGTGAACGAACGCACAGCGGAGCAGTTTCAAGGAAACGTTTCTCCTGAGTTTTAGACGAAGTTTACTGCGGTTTAGTACGTATGCCGGCATTGGGATGGAAATACCGGTTTTGGGATTCTGCACAGAAACGGTTTGCAAACCGCTGAATCCACACGTGAGATTAACTCTGTCAGTTGAATGCACACATTGACAACCATTCAGTTAGATAGCTCCGTTTTGGTTTTAGAAGCAGATATTTCTCTGTACAGCCTATCGTCCCATTCAGTCGGGAATATCCCAACGCAGCTCCTAGAAGAAACATGTTTCTGACTCGCTGAATCTCAACATAGATTCAACTCTCTTAGGTGAACGAACGCACAGCAGAGCAGTTTCAAGTAAACGATTCTCCTGAGTTTTAGACTAAGTTTACTGCTGTTTACTACGTATGCCGTTATTGGGATGGAAATACCGGTTTTGGGATTCTGCACAGAAACGGTTTGCAAACCGCTGAATCCACACGTGAGATTAACTTTGTCAGTTGAAAGCGCACATTGACAACCATTCAGTTAGATAGCTCCGTTTTGGTTTTAGAAGCAGATATTTCTCTGTACAGCCTATGGTCCCATTCACTCGGGAATATCCCAACGCAGCTCCTAGAAGAAACGTGTTTCTGACTCGCTGAATCTCAACATAGATTCAACTCTCTTAGGTGAACGAACGCACAGCAGAGCAGTTTCAAGGAAACGTTTCTCCTTAGTTTTAGACTAATTTTCCTGCGGTTTAGTACGTATGCCGGCATTGGGATGGAAATACCGGTTTTGGGATTCTGCAAAGAAAGGGTTTGCAAACCGCTGATTCCACACGTGAGTTTAATTCTGTCAGTTGAATGCACACATTGACAACCATTCAGTTAGATAGGTCCGTTTTGGTTTTAGAAGCAGATATTTCTCTGTACAGCCTATGGACCCTTTCACTCGGGAATATCCCAACGCAGCTCCTAGAAGAAACGTATTCATGACTCACTGAATCCCAACATAGATTCAACTCTCTTTTGTGAACGGAGGCACAGCAGAGCAGTTTCACGGAAAACGATTCTCCTGAGTTTTAGACGAAGTTTACTGCTGTTTCGCACGTATGCAGGCATTGGGCTGGAAATGCCGGTTTTGGGATTCTGCAAAGAAAGGGATTGCAAACCGCTGATTCCACACGTGAGTTTAACTCTGTCAGTTGAATGCACACTTTGAAAATCATTCAGTTAGATAGCTCCGTTTTGATTTTAGAAGCAGATATTTCTCTCTACAGCCTATGGCCCCATTCAATCGGGAATATTCCAACGCAGCTCCCAGAAGAAACGTGTTTCTGACTCGCTGAACCTCAACATAGATTCAAATCTCTTCGGTGAACGAACGCACAGCAGAGCAGTTTCAAGGAAACGTTTCTCCTGAGTTTTAGACGAAGCTTCCTGCTGTTTAGTACGTATGCCGGCATTGGGCTGGAAATACCGGTTTTGGGATTCTGCACAGAAAGGGTTTGCAAACCGCTGAATCCCCACGTGACATTTTCTCTGTCAGTTGAATGCACACATTGACCACCATTCAGTTAGATAGCTACGTTTTGGTTTTAGAAGCAGATATATCTCTGTACAACCTATGGTCCCATTCACTCGGGAATATCCCAACGCAGCTCCTAGAAGAAACGTGTTTCTGACTCGCTGAATCTCAACATAGATTCAACTCTCTTAGGTGAACGAAGGGTCAGCAGAGCAGTTTCAAGGATACGTTTCTCCTGAGTTTTAGACGAAGTTTCCTGCTGTTTAGTACGTATGCCGGCATTGGGCTGGAAATACCTGTTTTGGGATTCTGCACAGATAGGGTTTGCAAACCGTTGAATTCCCACGTGAGTTTATCTCTGTCAGTTAAATGCAAACATTGACAACCATTCAGTTAGATAGCTCCGTTTTGGTTTTAGAAGCAGATATTTCTCTGTACAGACTATGGTCCCATTCACTCGGGAATATCCCAACGCAGCTCCTAGAACAAACGTGTCTCTGACTCGCTGAATCTCAACATAGATTCAACTCTCTTAGGTGAACGAAAGCACAGCGGAGCAGTTTCAAGGAAACGTTTCTCCTGAGTTTTAGACGAAGTTTCCTGCGGGTTAGTACGTATGCCGGCACTGGGCTGGAAATACCGGTTTTGGGATTCTGCACAGAAAGGGTTTGCAAACCGCTGAATCCACACGTGAGTTTATCTCTGTCGGTTAAATGCACAGATTGACAACCATTCAGTTAGATATCTCCGTTTTGGTTTTAGAAGCAGATATTTCTCTGTACAGCCTATGATCCCATTCACTCGGAAATATCCCAACCCAGCTCCTAGAAGAAACTTGTTTCTGACTCGCTGAATCTCAACATAGATTCAACTCTCTTAGGTGAACGAACGCACAGCAGAGCAGTTTTAAGGAAACGTTTCTCCTGAGTTTTAGACGAAGTTTTCTGCGGGTTAGTACGTATGCCGGCATTGGGCTGGAAATACCGGTTTTGGGATTCTGCACAGAAAGGGTTTGCAAACCGCTGAATCCACTCGTGAGATTAACTCTGTCAGTTGAATGCACACATTGACAACCATTCAGTTAGATATCTCCATTATGGTTTTAGAAGCATATATTTCTCTGTACAGCCTATGGTCCCATTCACTCTGGAATATCCCAGCGCAGCTCCTAGAAGAAACGTATTTCTGACTTGATGAATCGCAACATAGATTCAACTCTCTTAGGTGAACGAATGCACAGCAGAGCAGTTTCAAGGAAACGTTTCTCCTGAGTTTTAGACGAAGTTTACAGCGGTTTAGTACGTATGCCGGCATTGGGCTGGAAATACCGGTATTGGGATTCTGCACAGAAAGGGTTTGCAAACCGCTGAATCCACACGTGAGATTAACTTTGTCAGTTGAATGCGCACATTGACAACCATTCAGTTAGATAGTTCCGTTTTGGTTTTAGAAGCAGATATTTCTCTGTACAGCCTATGGTCCCATTCACTCGGGAATATCCCAACCCAGCTCCTAGAAGAAACGTGTTTCTGACTCGCTGAATCTCAACATAGATTCAACTCTCTTAGGTGAACGAACGCTCAGCAGAGGACTTTCAAGGAATCGTTCCTCCTGAGTTATACCTAGTTTCCAGGAGTTTAGTACGTATGCCGGCACTGGGCTGGAAATTCCGGTTTTGGGATTCTGCACAGAAAGGGTTCGCAAACCGCTGAATCCACACGTGAGTTTACCTCCGTCGGTTTAATGCACACATTGACAACCATTCAGTTAGATAGGTCCGTTTTGGTTTTAGAAGCAGATATTTCTCTGTACAGCCTATGGTCCCATTCACTCGGGAATATCCCAACGAAGCTCCTAGAAGAATCTTGTTTCTGACTCGATGAGTCTCAACATAGATTCAACTCTCTTAGTTGAACGAACGCACAGCAGAGCAGTTTTAAGGAAACGTTTCTCCTGAGTTTTAGACGAAGTTTCCTGCGGGTTAGTACGTATGCCGGCATTGGGCTGGAAATACCGGTTTTGGGATTCTGCACAGAAAGGGTTTGCAAACCGCTGAATCCACACGTGAGATTAACTCTGTCAGTTGAATGCACACATTGACAACCATTCAGTTAGATAGCTCCGTTATGGTTTTAGAAGCATATATTTCTCTGTACAGCCTATGGTCCCATTCACTCGGGAATATCCCAACGCAGCTCCTAGAACAAACGTATTTCTGACTCGCTGAATCTCAACATAGATTCAACTCTCTTAGGTGAACGAAAGCACAGCGGAGCAGTTTCAAGGAAACGTTTCTCCTGAGTTTTAGACGAAGTTTCCTGCGGGTTAGTACGTATGCCAGCACTGGGCTAGGAATACCGGTTTTGGGATTCTGCACAGAAAGGGTTTGCAAACCGCTGAATCCACACGTGAGTTTACCTCTGTCGGTTAAATGCACACATTGACAACCATTCAGTTAGATATCTCCGTTTTGGTTTTAGAAGCAGATATTTCTCTGTACAGCCTATGATCCCATTCACTCGGAAATATCCCAACCCAGCTCCTAGAAGAAACTTGTTTCTGACTCGCTGAATCTCAACATAGATTCAACTCTCTTAGGTGAACGAACGCACAGCAGAGCAGTTTTAAGGAAACGTTTCTCCTGAGTTTTAGACGAAGTTTCCTGCGGGTTAGTACGTATGTCGGCATTGGGCTGGAAATACCGGTTTTGGGATTCTGCACAGAAAGGGTTTGCAAACCGCTGAATCCACACGTGAGTTTAACTCTGTCAGTTGAATGCACACTTTGACAATCATTCAGTTAGATAGCTCCGTTTTGATTTTAGAAGCAGATATTTCTCTGTACAGCCTATGGTCCCATTCAATCGGGAATATCCCAACTCAGCCCCCAGAAGAAACGTGTTTCTGACTCGCTGAACCTCAACATAGATTCAAATCTCTTCGATGAACGAACGCACAGCAGAGCAGTTTCAAGGAAACGTTCCTCCTGAATTTTATACAAAGTTTCCTGCTGTTTAGTACGTATGCCTGCATTGGGCTGGAAATACCGGTTTTGGGATTCTGCACAGAAAGGGTTTGCAAACCTCTGAATCCCCACGTAACATTTTCTCTGTCAGTTGAACACACACATTGACCAGCAATCAGTTAGATAGCTCCGTTTTGGTTTTAGAAGCAGATATATCTCTGTACAGCCTATGGTCCCATTCACTCGGGAATATCCCAACGCAGCTCCTAGAAGAAACGTGTTTCTGACTCGCTGAATCTCAACATAGATTCAACTCTCTTAGGTGAACGAACGCACAGCAGAGCAGTTTCAAGGAAACGATTCTCCTGAGCTTTAGACGAAGTTAACTGCTGTTTAGTACGTATGCTGGCATTGGGATGGAATTACCGGTATTGGGATTCTGCACAGAAAGGGTTTGCAAACCGCTGAATCCACACCTGAGATTAACTCTGTCAGTTGAATGCACACATTGACAACCATTCGGTTAGATAGCTCCGTTATGGTTTTAGAAGCATATATTTCTCTGTACAGCCTATGGTCCCATTCACTCTGGAATATCGCAACGCAGCTCCTAGAAGAAACGTATTTCTGACTTGATGAATCTCAACATAGATTCAACTCTCTTAGGTGAACGAACGCACAGCGGAGCAGTTTCAAGGAATCGTTTCTCCTGAATTTTAGACGAAGTTTCCTGCGGGTTAGTACGTATGCCGGCATTGGGCTGGAAATACCGGTTTTGGGATTCTGCACAGAAAGGGTTTGCAAACCGCTGAATCCACACGTGAGTTTAACTATGTCGGTTTAATGCACACATTGACAACCATTCAGTTAGATAGGTCCGTTTTGGTTTTAGAAGCAGATATTTCTCTGTACAGCCTATGGTCCCATTCACTCGGGAATATCCCAACGCAGCTCCTAGAAGAAACGTATTTCTGACTCGCTGAATCTCAACATAGATTCAACGCTCTTAGGTGAACGAACGCACAGCAGAGCAGTTTCAAGGAAACGTTTCTCCTGAGTTTTAGACGAAGTTTACTGCGGTTTAGTACGTATGCCGGCATTGGGATGGAAATAAAGGTTTTGGGATTCTGCACAGAAAGAATTTGAAAACCGCTGAATCCACACTTGAGTTTAACTCTGTCAGTTGAATGCAAACATTGACAACCATTCAGTTAGATAGCTCCGTTTTGGTTTTAGAAGCAGATATTTTTCTGTACAGCCAATGGTCCCATTCACTCGGGAATATCCCAACGCAGCTCCTAGAAGAAACGTGTTTCTGACTCGCTGAATCTCAACATAGATTCAAATCTCTTCGGTGAACGAACGCACAGCAGAGCAGTTTCAAGGAAACGTTCCTCCTGAGTTTTAGACGAAGCTTCCTGCTCTTTAGTACGTATGCCGGCATTGGGCTGGAAATACCGGTTTTGGGATTCTGCACAGAAAGGGTTTGCAAATCGCTGAATCCCCACGTGACATTTTCTCTGTCAGCTGAATGCACACATTGACCACCATTCAGTTAGATAGCTCCGTTTTGGTTTTTGAAGCAGATATATCTCTGTACAGCCTATGGTCCCATTCACTCGGGAATATCCCAACGCAGCTCCTAGAAGAATCGTGTTTCTGACTCGCTGAATCTCAACATAGATTCAACTCTCTTAGGTGAACGAACGCACAGCAGAGCAGTTTCAAGGAAACGTTTCTCCTGAGTTTTAGACGAAGCTTCCTGCTGTTTAGTACGTATGCCGGCATTGGGCTGGAAATACCGGTTTTGGGAATCTGCACAGATAGGGTTTGCAAACCGTTGAATTCACACGTGAGTTTATCTCTGTCAGTTAAATGCAAACATTGACAACCATTCAGTTAGATAGCTCCGTTTTGGTTTTAGAAGCAGATATTTCTCTGTACAGCCTATGGTCCCATTCACTCGGGAATATCCCAACGCAGCTCCTAGAACAAACGTGTTTCTGACTCGCTGAATCTCAACATAGATTCAACTCTCTTAGGTGAACGAAAGCACAGCGGAGCAGTTTCAAGGAAACGTTTCTCCTGAGTTTTAGACGAAGTTTCCTGCGGGTTAGTACGTATGCCGGCACTGGGCTGGAAATACCGGTTTTGGGATTCTGCACAGAAAGGGTTTGCAAACCGCTGAATCCACACGTGAGTTTACCTCTGTCGGTTAAATGCACACATTGACAACCATTCAGTTAGATATCTCCGTTTTGGTTTTAGAAGCAGATATTTCTCTGTACAGCCTATGGTCCCATTCACTCGGGAATATCCCAACGCAGCTCCTAGAAGAAACGTATTTCTGACTTGATGAATCGCAACATAGATTCAACTCTCTTAGGTGAACGAATGTACAGCAGAGCAGTTTCAAGGAAACGTTTCTCCTGAGTTTTAGACGAAGTTTACAGAGGTTTAGTACGTATGCCAGCATTGGGCTGGAAATACCAGTTTTGGGATTCTGCACAGAAAGGGTTTGCAAACCGCTGAATCCACACGTGAGATTAACTTTGTCAGTTGAATGCGCACATTGACAACCATTCAGTTAGATAGCTCCGTTTTGGTTTTAGAAGCAGATATTTCTCTGTACAGCCTATGGTCCCATTCACTCGGGAACATCCCGACCCAGCTCCTAGAAGAAACGGGTTTCTGACTCGCTGAATCTCAACATAGATTCAACTCTCTTAGGTGAACGAACGCTCAGCAGAGGAGTTTCAAGGAAACGTTCCTCCTGAGTTTTAGACCTAATTTCCTGGAGTTTAGTACGTATGCCGGCACTGGGCTGGAAATTCCGGTTTTGGGATTCTGCACAGAAAGGGTTTGCAAACCGTTGAATCCACACGTGAGTTTAACTCTGTCAGTTGAATGCACACATTGACAACCATTCAGTTAGATAGCTCCGTTTTGGTTTTAGAAGCAGATATATCTCTGTACAGACTATGGTCCCATTCACTCTGGATTATCCCAACGCACCTCCTAGAAGAAACGTGTTTCTGACTCGCTGAATCTCAACATAGATTCAACTCTCTTAGGTGAACGAACGCACAGCAGAGCAGTTTCAAGGAAACGATTCTCCTGAGCTTTAGACGAAGTTTACTGCTGTTTAGTACGTATGCTGGCATTGGGATGGAATTACCGGTATTGGGATTCTGCACAGAAAGGGTTTGCAAACCGCTGAATCCACACGTGAGTTTAACTCTGTCAGTTGAAAGCACACATTGACAACCATTCAGTTAGTTAGCTCCGTTTTGGTTTTAGAAGCAGATATTTCTCTGTACAGCCTATGGTCCCATTCACTCGGGAATATCCCAACGCAGATCCTAGAAGAAACGTGTTTCTGACTCGCTGAATCTCAACATAGATTCAACTCTCTTAGGTGAACGGACGCTCAGCAGAGCAGTTTCAAGGAAACGTTTCTCCTGAGTTTTAGACGAAGTTTCCTGCTGTTTAGTACGTATGCCGGCATTGGGCTGGAAATACCGGTTTTGGGATTCTGCACAGAAAGGGTTTGCAAACCGGTGAATCCACACGTGAGTTTAACTCTGTCGGTTGAATGCACACATTGACAATCATTCAGTTAGATAGGTCCGTTTTGGTTTTAGAAGCAGATATTTCTCTGTACAGCCTATGGTCCCATTCACTCGGGAATATCCCAACGCAGCTCCTAGAAGAAACTTGTTTCTGACTCGATGAGTCTCAACATAGATTCAACTCTCTTAGATGAACGAACGCACAGCAGAGCAGTTTCAAGGAAACGTTTCTCCTGAGTTTTAGACGAAGTATACTGCGGTTTAGTACGTATGCCGGCATTGGGATGGAAATAAAGGTTTTGGGATTCTGCACAGAAAGAGTTTGCAAACCGCTGAATCCACACTTGAGTTTAATTCTGTCAGTTGAATGCAAACATTGACAACCATTCTGTTAGATAGCTCCGTTTTGGTTTTAGAAGCAGATATTTTTCTATACAGCCAATGGTCCCATTGACTCGGGAATATCCCAACGCAGCTCCTAGAAGAAACGTGTTTCTGACTCGCTGAATCTCAACATAGATTCAACTCTCTTAGGTGAACGAACGCACAGCGGAGCAGTTTCAAGGAAACGATTCTCCTGAGTTTTAGACGATGTTTACTGCTGTTTAGTACGTATGCCGGCATTGGGCTGGAAATACCGGTTTTGGGATTCTGCAAACAAAGGGTTTGCAAACCGCTGAATACACACGTGAGATTAACTCTGTCAGTTGAATGCACACATTGACAACCATTCAGTTAGATAGCTCCGTTTTGGTTTTAGAAGCAGATATTTCTCTGTACAGCCTATGGTCCCATTCACTCGGGAATATCCCAACGCAGATCCTAGAAGAAACGTGTTTCTGACTCGCTGAATCTCAACATAGATTCAACTCTCTTAGGTGAACGAACGCACAGCAGAGCAGTTTTAAGGAAACGTTTCTCCTGAGTTTTAGACGAAGTTTCCTGCGGGTTAGTACGTATGCCGGCATTGGGCTGGAAATACCGGTTTTGGGATTCTGCACAGAAAGGGTTTGCAAACCGCTGAATCCACACGTGAGTTTAACTCTGTCGGTTGAATGCACACGTTGACAACCATTCAGTTAGATAGGTCCGTTTTGGTTTTAGAAGCAGATATTTCTCTGTACAGCCTATGGTCCCATTCACTCGGGAATATCACAACGCAGCTCCAAGAAGAAACGTGTTTCTGACTCGCTGAATCTCAACATAGATTCAACTCTCTTAGGTGAACGAACGCACAGCAGAGCAGTTACAAGGAAACGATTCTCCTGAGTTTTAGACGATGTTTACTGCTGTTTAGTACGTATGCCGGCATTGGGCTGGAAATACCGGTTTTGGGATTCTGCACAGAAACGGTTTGCAAACCGCTGAATCCACACGTGAGATTAACTCTGTCAGTTGAATGCACACATTGACAACCATTCAGTTAGATAGCTCCGTTATGGTTTTAGAAGCATATATTTCTCTGTACAGCCTATGGTCCCATTCACTCGGGAATATCCCAACGCAGCTCCTAGAAGAAACGTATTTCTGACTTGATGAATCTAAACATAGATTCAACTCTCTTAGGTGAACGAACGCACAGCAGAGCAGTTTCAAGGAAACGATTCTCCTGAGTTTCAGACGAAGTTTACTGCTGTTTAGTACGTATGACGGCATTCGGATGGAAATACCGGTTTTGGGATTCTGCACAGAAACGGTTTGCAAACCGCTGAATGCGCACGTGAGTTTAACTCTGTCAGTTGAATGCACACATTGACAACCATTCAGTTAGATAGCTCCGTTTTGGTTTTAGAAGCAGATATTTCTCTGTACAGCCTATGGTCCCATTCACTCGGGAACATCCCTACGCAGCTCCTAGAAGAAACGTGTTTCTGACTCGCTGAATCTCTACATAGATTCAACTCTCTTAGGTGAACGAACGCACAGCAGAGCAGTTTAAAGGAAACGTCCCTCCTGAGTTTTAGACGAAGTTACCTCCTGTTTAGTACGTATGCCGTCATTGGGCTGGAAATACCGGTTTTGGGATTCTGCACAGAAACGGTTTGCAAACCGCTGCATCCACACGTGAGAGTAACTTTGTCAGTTGAATGCGCACATTGACAACCATTCAGTTAGATAGCTCCGTTTTGGTTTTAGAAGCAGATATTTCTCTGTACAGCCTATGGTCCCATTCACTCGGGAATATCCCAACGCAGCTCCTAGAAGAAAAGTGTTTCTGACTCGCTGAATCTCAACATAGATTCAACTCTCTTAGGTGAACGAACGCTCAGCAGAGGAGTTTCAAGGAAACGTTCCTCCTGAGTTTTAGGCCTAGTTTCCTGGAGTTTAGTACGTATGCCGGCACTGGGCTGGAAATACCGGTTTTGGGATTCTGCACAGAAACGGTTTGCAAACCGCTGAATCCACACGTGAGAGTAACTTTGTCAGTTGAATGCGCACATTGACAACCAATCAGTTAGAAAGCTCCGTTTTGGTTTTAGAAGCAGATATTTCTCTGTACAGCCTATGGTCCCATTCACTCGGGAATATCCCAACGCAGCTCCTAGAAGAAACGTGTTTCTGACTCGCTGAATCTCAACATAGATTCAACTCTCTTAGGTGAACGAACGCACAGCGGAGCAGTTTCAAGGAAACGATTCTCCTGAGTTTTAGACGATGTTTACTGCTGTTTAGTACGTATGCCGGCATTGGGCTGGAAATACCGGTTTTGGGATTATGCACAGAAAGGGTTTGCAAACCGCTGAATCCACACGTGAGATTAACTCTGTCAGTTGAATGCACACATTGACAACCATTCAGTTAGATAGCTCCGTTATGGTTTTAGAAGCATATATTTCTCTTTACAGCCTATGGTCCCATTCACTCTGGAATATCCCAACGCAGCTCCTAGAAGAAACGTATTTCTGACTTGATGAATCTCAACATAGATTATCCTCCCTTATGTGAACGAACGCACAGCAGAGCATTTTAAAGGAAACATTTCTCCTGAGTTTTAGACGAAGTTTACTGCGGTTTAGTACATATGCCGGCATTGGGCTGGAAATACCGGTTTTGGGATTCTGCACAGGAAGGTTTTGCAAACCGCTGAATCCACACGTGAGATTAACTCTGTCACTTGAATGCACACATTGACAACCATTCAGTTAGATAGCTCCGTTTTGGTTCAAGAAGCAGATATTTCTCTGTACACACTATGGTCCCATTCACTCGGGAATATCCCAACGCAGCTCCTAGAAGAAACGTGTTTCTGACTCGCTGAATCTCAACATAGATTCAACTCTCTTAGGTATACGAACGCACAGCAGAGCAGTTTCAAGGAAACGTTCCTCCTGAGTTTTAGACGAAGTTTCCTGTGGTTTAGTACGTATGCCGGCATTGGGCTGGAAATACCGGTTTTGGGATTCTGCACAGAAAGGGTTTGCAAACCGCTGAATTCACACGTGAGTTTATCTCTGTCAGTTGAATGCACACATTGACAACCATTCAGTTAGATAGCTCCGTTTTGTTTTTAGAAGCAGATATTTCTCTGTACAGCCTATGGTCCCATTCACTCGGGAATATCCCAACGCAGCTCCTAGAAGAAACGTGTTTCTGACTCGCTGAATCTCAACATAGATTCAAATCTCTTAGGTGAACGGACGCAAAGCAGAGCAGTTTCAAGGAAACGATTCTCTTGAGTTTTAGTCCAAGTTTACTGCTGTTTAGTACGTATGCCGGCATTGGGATGGAAATACCGGTTTTGGGATTCTGCACAGAAAGGGTTTGCAAACTGCTGAATTCACACGTGAGTTTACGTCTGTCAGTTGAATGCACACACTGACAACCATTCAGTTAGATAGCTCCGTTTTGGTTTTAGAAGCAGATGTTTCTCTGTACAGCCTATGGTCGCATTCACTCGGGAATATCCCAACGCAGCTCCTAGAAGAAACGTGTTTCTGACTCGCTGAATCTCAACATAGATTCAACTCTCTTAGGTGAACGAACGCTCAGCAGAGCACTTTCAAGGAAACGTTTCTCCTGAGTTTTAGACGATGTTTACTGCTGTTTAGTACGTATGCCGGCATTGGGCTGGAAATACCGGTTAGGGAATCTGCACAGAAAGGGTTTGCAAACCGCTGAATCCACACGTGAGATTACCTCTGTCAGTTGAATGCACACATTGACAACCATTCAGTTAGATAGCTCCGTTATGGTTTTAGAAGCATATATTTCTCTTTACATCCTATGGTCCCATTCACTCTGGAATATACCAACGCAGCTCCTAGAAGAAACGTATTTCTGACTTGATGTATCTCAACATAGATTCAACTCTCTTAGGTGAACGAACGCATAGCAGAGCATTTTCAAGGAAACATTTCTCCTGAGTTTTAGACGAAGTTTACTGCGGTTTAGTACGTATGCCGGCATTGGGCTGGAAATACCGGTTTTGGGATTCTACACAGAAACGTTTTGCAAACCGCTGAATCCACACGTGAGATTAACTCTGTCAGTTGAATGCACACATAGACAACCATTCAGTTAGATAGCTCCGTTTTGGTTTTAGAAGCAGATATTTCTCTATACCGCCTATGGTCCCATTCACTCGGGAATATCCCAACGCAGCTCCTAGAAGAAACATGTTTCTGACTCTCTGAATCTCAACATAGATTCAACTCTCTTAGGTATACGAACGCACAGCAGAGCAGTTTCAAGGAAACGTTCCTCCTGAGTTTTAGACGAAGTTTCCTGTGGTTTAGTACGTATGCCGGCATTGGGCTGGAAATACCGGTTTTGGGATTCTGCACAGAAAGGGTTTGCAAACCGCTGAATTCACACGTGAGTTTATCTCTGTCAGTTGAATGCACACATTGACAACCATTCAGTTAGATAGCTCCGTTTTGGTTTTAGAAGCAGATATTTCTCTGTACAGCCTATGGTCCCATTCACTCGGGAATATCCCAACGCAGCTCCTAGAAGAAACGTGTTTCTGACTCGCTGAATCTCAACATAGATTCAACTCTCTTAGGTGAACGAACGCACAGCGGAGCAGTTTCAAGGAATCGTTTCTCCTGAATTTTAGATGAAATTTCCTGCGGGTTAGTACGTATGCCGGCATTGGGCTGGAAATACCGGTTTTGGGATTCTGCACAGAAAGGGTTTGCAAACCGCTGAATCCACACGTGAGTTTAACTCTGTCGGTTGAATGCACACATTGACAACCATTCAGTTAGATAGGTCCGTTTTGGTTTTAGAAGCAGATATTTCTCTGTACAGACTATGGTCCCATTCAATTGGGAATATCCCAACGCAGCTCCTAAAAGAAACTTGTTTCTGACTCGATGAGTCTCAACATAGATTCAACTCTCTTAGGTGAACGAACGCACAGCAGAGCAGTTTTAAGGAAACGTTTCTCCTGAGTTTTAGACGAAGTTTCCTGCGGGTTAGTACGTATGCCGGCATTGGGCTGGAAATACCGGTTTTGGGATTCTGCACAGAAAGGGTTTGCAAACCGCTGAATCCACACGTCAGTTTAACTCTGTCAGTTGAATGCACACATTGACAACCATTCAGTTAGATAGCTCCGTTTTGGTTTTAGAAGCAGATATTTCTCTGTACAGCCTATGGTCCCATTCACTCGGGAATATCCCAACGCAGCTCCTAGAAGAAACGTGTTTCTGACTCGCTGAATCTCAACATAGATTCAACTCTCTTAGGTGAACGAACGCACAGCGGAGCAGTTTCAAGGAAACGATTCTCCTGAGTTTTAGACGATGTTTACTGCTGTTTAGTACGTATGCCGGCATTGGGCTGGAAATACCGGTTTTGGGATTATGCACAGAAAGGGTTTGCAAACCGCTGAATCCACACGTGAGATTAACTCTGTCAGTTGAATGCACACATTGAAAACCATTCAGTTAGATAGCTCCGTTATGGTTTTAGAAGCATATATTTCTCTTTACAGCCTATGGTCCCATTCACTCTGGAATATCCCAACGCAGCTCCTAGAAGAAACGTATTTCTGACTTGATGAATCTCAACATAGATTATCCTCCCTTATGTGAACGAACGCACAGCAGAGCATTTTAAAGGAAACATTTCTCCTGAGTTTTAGACGAAGTTTACTGCGGTTTAGTACATATGCCGGCATTGGGCTGGAAATACCGGTTTTGGGATTCTGCACAGGAAGGTTTTGCAAACCGCTGAATCCACACGTGAGATTAACTCTGTCACTTGAATGCACACATTGACAACCATTCAGTTAGATAGCTCCGTTTTGGTTCAAGAAGCAGATATTTCTCTGTACACACTATGGTCCCATTCACTCGGGAATATCCCAACGCAGCTCCTAGAAGAAACGTGTTTCTGACTCGCTGAATCTCAACATAGATTCAACTCTCTTAGGTATACGAACGCACAGCAGAGCAGTTTCAAGGAAACGTTCCTCCTGAGTTTTAGACGAAGTTTCCTGTGGTTTAGTACGTATGCCGGCATTGGGCTGGAAATACCGGTTTTGGGATTCTGCACAGAAAGGGTTTGCAAACCGCTGAATTCACACGTGAGTTTATCTCTGTCAGTTGAATGCACACATTGACAACCATTCAGTTAGATAGCTCCGTTTTGTTTTTAGAAGCAGATATTTCTCTGTACAGCCTATGGTCCCATTCACTCGGGAATATCCCAACGCAGCTCCTAGAAGAAACGTGTTTCTGACTCGCTGAATCTCAACATAGATTCAAATCTCTTAGGTGAACGGACGCAAAGCAGAGCAGTTTCAAGGAAACGATTCTCTTGAGTTTTAGACCAAGTTTACTGCTGTTTAGTACGTATGCCGGCATTGGGATGGAAATACCGGTTTTGGGATTCTGCACAGAAAGGGTTTGCAAACTGCTGAATTCACACGTGAGTTTACGTCTGTCAGTTGAATGCACACACTGACAACCATTCAGTTAGATAGCTCCGTTTTGGTTTTAGAAGCAGATGTTTCTCTGTACAGCCTATGGTCGCATTCACTCGGGAATATCCCAACGCAGCTCCTAGAAGAAACGTGTTTCTGACTCGCTGAATCTCAACATAGATTCAACTCTCTTAGGTGAACGAACGCTCAGCAGAGCACTTTCAAGGAAACGTTTCTCCTGAGTTTTAGACGATGTTTACTGCTGTTTAGTGCGTATGCCGGCATTGGGCTGGAAATACCGGTTAGGGAATCTGCACAGAAAGGGTTTGCAAACCGCTGAATCCACACGTGAGATTACCTCTGTCAGTTGAATGCACACATTGACAACCATTCAGTTAGATAGCTCCGTTATGGTTTTAGAAGCATATATTTCTCTTTACATCCTATGGTCCCATTCACTCTGGAATATACCAACGCAGCTCCTAGAAGAAACGTATTTCTGACTTGATGTATCTCAACATAGATTCAACTCTCTTAGGTGAACGAACGCATAGCAGAGCATTTTCAAGGAAACATTTCTCCTGAGTTTTAGACGAAGTTTACTGCGGTTTAGTACGTATGCCGGCATTGGGCTGGAAATACCGGTTTTGGGATTCTACACAGAAACGTTTTGCAAACCGCTGAATCCACACGAGAGATTGACTCTGTCAGTTGAATGCACACATAGACAACCATTCAGTTAGATAGCTCCGTTTTGGTTTTAGAAGCAGATATTTCTCTATACCGCCTATGGTCCCATTCACTCGGGAATATCCCAACGCAGCTCCTAGAAGAAACGTGTTTCTGACTCGCTGAATCTCAACATAGATTCAACTCTCTTAGGTATACGAACGCACAGCAGAGCAGTTTCAAGGAAACGTTCCTCCTGAGTTTTAGACGAAGTTTCCTGTGGTTTAGTACGTATGCCGGCATTGGGCTGGAAATACCGGTTTTGGGATTCTGCACAGAAAGGGTTTGCAAACCGCTGAATTCACACGTGAGTTTATCTCTGTCAGTTGAATGCACACATTGACAACCATTCAGTTAGATAGCTCCGTTTTGGTTTTAGAAGCAGATATTTCTCTGTACAGCCTATGGTCCCATTCACTCGGGAATATCCCAACGCAGCTCCTAGAAGAAACGTGTTTCTGACTCGCTGAATCTCAACATAGATTCAACTCTCTTAGGTGAACGAACGCACAGCGGAGCAGTTTCAAGGAATCGTTTCTCCTGAATTTTAGATGAAATTTCCTGCGGGTTAGTACGTATGCCGGCATTGGGCTGGAAATACCGGTTTTGGGATTCTGCACAGAAAGGGTTTGCAAACCGCTGAATCCACACGTGAGTTTAACTCTGTCGGTTGAATGCACACATTGACAACCATTCAGTTAGATAGGTCCGTTTTGGTTTTAGAAGCAGATATTTCTCTGTACAGACTATGGTCCCATTCAATTGGGAATATCCCAACGCAGCTCCTAAAAGAAACTTGTTTCTGACTCGATGAGTCTCAACATAGATTCAACTCTCTTAGGTGAACGAACGCACAACAGAGCAGTTTTAAGGAAACGTTTCTCCTGAGTTTTAGACGAAGTTTCCTGCGGGTTAGTACGTATGCCGGCATTGGGCTGGAAATACCGGTTTTGGGATTCTGCACAGAAAGGGTTTGCAAACCGCTGAATCCACACGTGAGTTTAATTCTGTCAGTTGAATGCACACATTGACAAGCATTCAGTTAGATACCTCCGTTTTGGTTTTAGAAGCAGATATTTCTCTGTACAGCCTAAGGTCCCATTCACTCGGGAATATCCCAACGCAGCTCCTAGAAGAAACGTGTTTCTGACTCGCTGAATCTCAACATAGATTCAACTCTCTTAGTTGAAGGAATGCACAGCAGAGCAGTTTCAAGGAAAAGTTTCTCCTGAGTTTTAGACGAAGTTTCCTGCGGTTTAGTACGTATGCCGGCATTGGGTTGGAAATACCGTTTTTGGGATTCTGCACAGAAAGGGTTTGCGTACCGCTGAATCCACACGTGAGTTTAACTCTGTCAGTTGAATGCACACGTTGACAACCATTCAGTTAGATAGCTCCGTTTTGGTTTTAGAAGCAGATATTTCCCTGTACAGCCTATGGACCCTTTCACTCGGGAATATCCCAACGCAGCTCCTAGAAGAAACGTGTTCATGACTCGCTGAATCCCAACATAGATTCAACTCTCTTTTGTGAACGGAGGCACAGCAGAGCAGTTTCAAGGAAAACGATTCTCCTGAGTTTTAGACGAAGTTTACTGCTGTTTCGCACGTATGCCGGCATTGGGCTGGAAATGCCGGTTTTGGGATTCTGCAAAGAAAGGGTTTGCAAACCGCTGATTCCACACGTGAGTTTAACTCTGTCAGTTGAATGTACACTTTGAAAATCATTCAGTTAGATAGCTCCGTTTTGATTTTAGAAGCAGATATTTCTCTGTACAGCCTATGGCCCCATTCAATCGGGAATATCGCAACGTAGCTCCCAGAAGAAACGTGTTTCTGACTCGCTGAACCTCAACATAGATTCAAATCTCTTCGGTGAACGAACGCACAGCAGAGCAGTTTCAAGGAAACGTTCCTCCTGAGTTTTAGACGAAGCTTCCTGCTGTTTAGTACGTATGCCGGCAATGGGCTGGAAATACCGGTTTTGGGATTCTGCACAGAAAGGGTTTGCAAACCGCTGAATCCCCACGTGACATTTTCTCTGTCAGTTGAATGCACACATTGACCACCATTCAGTTAGATAGCTCCGTTTTGGTTTTAGAAGCAGATATATCTCTGTACAGCCTATGGTCCAATTCACTCGGGAATATCCCAACGCAGCTCCTAGAAGAAACGTGTTTCTGACTCGCTGAATCTCAACATAGATTCAACTCTCTTAGGTGAACGGACGCTCAGCAGAGCAGTTGCAAGGAAACGCTTCTCCTGAGTTTTAGACGAAGTTTCCTGCTGTTTAGTACGTATGCCGGCATTGGGCTGGAAATACCGGTTTTGGGATTCTGCACAGATAGGGTTTGCAAACCGCTGAATCCACACGTGAGTTTAACTCTGTCAGTTGAATGTACACATTGACAACCATTCAGTTAGATAGCTCCGTTTTGGTTTTAGAAGCAGATATTTCTCTGTACAGCCTATGGTCCCATTCACTCGGGAATATCCCAACGCAGCTCCTAGAACAAACGTGTTTCTGACTCGCTGAATCTCAACATAGATTCAACTCTCTTAGGTGAACGAAAGCACAGCGGAACAGTTTCAAGGAAACGTTTTTCCTGAGTTTTAGACGAAGATTCCTGCGGGTTAGTACATGTGCCGGCACTGGGCTGGAAATACCGGTTTTGGGATTCTGCACAGAAAGGGTTTGTAAACCGCTGAATCCACACGTGAGTTTACCTCTGTCGGTTAAATGCACACATTGACAACCATTCAGTTAGATATCTCCGTTTTGGTTTCAGAAGCAGATATTTCTCTGTACAGCCTATGATCCCATTCACTCGGAAATATCCCAACCCAGCTACTAGAAGAAACTTGTTTCTGACTCGCTGAATCTCAACATAGATTCAACTCTCTTAGGTGAAGGAACGCACAGCAGAGCAGTTTCAAGGAAACGTTTCTCCTGAGTTTTAGACGAAGTTCCGGCGGTTTAGTACGTATGCCGGCATTGGGCTGGAAATACCGGTATTGGGATTCTGCACAGAAAGGGTTTGCAAACCGCTGAATCCACACGTGAGATTAACTCTGACAGTTGAATGCACACATTGACAACCATTCAGTTAGATACCTCCGTTTTGGTTTTAGAAGCAGATATTTCTCTGTACAGCCTATGGTCCCATTCACTCGGGAATATCCCAACACAGCTCCTAGAAGAAACGTGTTTCTGACTCGCTGAATCTCAACATAGATTCAACTCTCTTAGGTGAACGAACGCACAGCAGAGCAGTTTCAAGGAAACGTTTCTCCTTAGTTTTAGACGAAGTTTCCTGCGGTTTAGTACGTATGCCGGCATTGGGATGGAAATACCGGTTTTGGGATTCTGCACAGAAAGGGTTTGCAAACCGCTGAATCCACACGTGAGTTTAATTCTGTCAGTTGAATGCACACATTGACAAGCATTCAGTTAGATACCTCCGTTTTGGTTTTAGAAGCAGATATTTCTCTGTACAGCCTATGGTCCCATTCACTCGGGAATATCCCAACGCAGCTCCTAGAAGAAACGTGTTTCTGACTCGCTGAATCTCAACATAGATTCAACTCTCTTAGTTGAAGGAATGCACAGCAGAGCAGTTTCAAGGAAAAGTTTCTCCTGAGTTTTAGACGAAGTTTCCTGCGGTTTAGTACGTATGCCGGCATTGGGTTGGAAATACCGTTTTTGGGATTCTGCACAGAAAGGGTTTGCGTACCGCTGAATCCACACGTGAGTTTAACTCTGTCAGTTGAATGCACACGTTGACAACCATTCAGTTAGATAGCTCCGTTTTGGTTTTAGAAGCAGATATTTCCCTGTACAGCCTATGGACCCTTTCACTCGGGAATATCCCAACGCAGCTCCTAGAAGAAACGTGTTCATGACTCGCTGAATCCCAACATAGATTCAACTCTCTTTTGTGAACGGAGGCACAGCAGAGCAGTTTCAAGGAAAACGATTCTCCTGAGTTTTAGACGAAGTTTACTGCTGTTTCGCACGTATGCCGGCATTGGGCTGGAAATGCCGGTTTTGGGATTCTGCAAAGAAAGGGTTTGCAAACCGCTGATTCCACACGTGAGTTTAACTCTGTCAGTTGAATGTACACTTTGAAAATCATTCAGTTAGATAGCTCCGTTTTGATTTTAGAAGCAGATATTTCTCTGTACAGCCTATGGCCCCATTCAATCGGGAATATCGCAACGTAGCTCCCAGAAGAAACGTGTTTCTGACTCGCTGAACCTCAACATAGATTCAAATCTCTTCGGTGAACGAACGCACAGCAGAGCAGTTTCAAGGAAACGTTCCTCCTGAGTTTTAGACGAAGCTTCCTGCTGTTTAGTACGTATGCCGGCAATGGGCTGGAAATACCGGTTTTGGGATTCTGCACAGAAAGGGTTTGCAAACCGCTGAATCCCCACGTGACATTTTCTCTGTCAGTTGAATGCACACATTGACCACCATTCAGTTAGATAGCTCCGTTTTGGTTTTAGAAGCAGATATATCTCTGTACAGCCTATGGTCCAATTCACTCGGGAATATCCCAACGCAGCTCCTAGAAGAAACGTGTTTCTGACTCGCTGAATCTCAACATAGATTCAACTCTCTTAGGTGAACGAACGCACAGCGGAGCAGTTTCAAGGAATCGTTTCTCCTGAATTTTAGATAAAATTTCCTGCGGGTTAGTACGTATGCCGGCATTGGGCTGGAAATACCGGTTTTGGGATTCTGCACAGAAAGGGTTTGCAAACCGCTGAATCCACACGTGAGTTTAACTCTGTCGGTTGAATGCACACATTGACAACCATTCAGTTAGATAGGTCCGTTTTGGTTTTAGAAGCAGATATTTCTCTGTACAGACTATGGTCCCATTCAATTGGGAATATCCCAACGCAGCTCCTAAAAGAAACTTGTTTCTGACTCGATGAGTCTCAACATAGATTCAACTCTCTTAGGTGAACGAACGCCCAACAGAGCAGTTTTAAGGAAACGTTTCTCCTGAGTTTTAGACGAAGTTTCCTGCGGGTTAGTACGTATGCCGGCATTGGGCTGGAAATACCGGTTTTGGGATTCTGCACAGAAAGGGTTTGCTAACCGCTGAATCCACACGTGAGTTTAATTCTGTCAGTTGAATGCACACATTGACAAGCATTCAGTTAGATACCTCCGTTTTGGTTTTAGAAGCAGATATTTCTCTGTACAGCCTAAGGTCCCATTCACTCGGGAATATCCCAACGCAGCTCCTAGAAGAAACGTGTTTCTGACTCCCTGAATCTCAACATAGATTCAACTCTCTTAGTTGAAGGAATGCACAGCAGAGCAGTTTCAAGGAAAAGTTTCTCCTGAGTTTTAGACGAAGTTTCCTGCGGTTTAGTACGTATGCCGGCATTGGGTTGGAAATACCGGTTTTGGGATTCTGCACAGAAAGGGTTTGCGTACCGCTGAATCCACACGTGAGTTTAACTCTGTCAGTTGAATGCACACGTTGACAACCATTCAGTTAGATAGCTCCGTTTTGGTTTTAGAAGCAGATATTTCCCTGTACAGCCTATGGACCCTTTCACTCGGGAATATCCCAACGCAGCTCCTAGAAGAAACGTGTTCATGACTCGCTGAATCCCAACATAGATTCAACTCTCTTTTGTGAACGGAGGCACAGCAGAGCAGTTTCAAGGAAAACGATTCTCCTGAGTTTTAGACGAAGTTTACTGCTGTTTCGCACGTATGCCGGCATTGGGCTGGAAATGCCGGTTTTGGGATTCTGCAAAGAAAGGGTTTGCAAACCGCTGATTCCACACGTGAGTTTAACTCTGTCAGTTGAATGTACACTTTGAAAATCATTCAGTTAGATAGCTCCGTTTTGATTTTAGAAGCAGATATTTCTCTGTACAGCCTATGGCCCCATTCAATCGGGAATATCGCAACGTAGCTCCCAGAAGAAACGTGTTTCTGACTCGCTGAACCTCAACATAGATTCAAATCTCTTCGGTGAACGAACGCACAGCAGAGCAGTTTCAAGGAAACGTTCCTCCTGAGTTTTAGACGAAGCTTCCTGCTGTTTAGTACGTATGCCGGCAATGGGCTGGAAATACCGGTTTTGGGATTCTGCACAGAAAGGGTTTGCAAACCGCTGAATCCCCACGTGACATTTTCTCTGTCAGTTGAATGCACACATTGACCACCATTCAGTTAGATAGCTCCGTTTTGGTTTTAGAAGCAGATATATCTCTGTACAGCCTATGGTCCAATTCACTCGGGAATATCCCAACGCAGCTCCTAGAAGAAACGTGTTTCTGACTCGCTGAATCTCAACATAGATTCAACTCTCTTAGGTGAACGGACGCTCAGCAGAGCAGTTGCAAGGAAACGCTTCTCCTGAGTTTTAGACGAAGTTTCCTGCTGTTTAGTACGTATGCCGGCATTGGGCTGGAAATACCGGTTTTGGGATTCTGCACAGATAGGGTTTGAAAACCGTTGAATTCACAGGTGAGTTTATCTCTGTCAGTTAAATGCAAACATTGACAACCATTCAGTTAGGTAGCTCCGTTTTGGTTTTAGAAGCAGATATTTCTCTGTACAGACTATGGTCCCATTCACTTGGGAATATCCCAACGCAGCTCCTAGAAGAAACGTGTTTCTGACTCGCTGAATCTCAACATACATTCAACTCTCTTAGGTATACGAACGCACAGCAGAGCAGTTTCAAGGAAACGTTCCTCCTGAGTTTTAGACGAACTTACCTGCGGTTTAGTACGTATGCCGGCATTGGGCTGGAAATACCGGTTTTGGGATTCTGCACAGAAAGGGTTTGCAAACAGCTGAATCCACACGTGAGTTTAACTCTGTCAGTTGAATGCACACTTTTACAGTCATTCACTTAGATAGCTCCGTTTTGATTTTAGAAGCAGATATTTCTCTGTACAGCCTATGGCCCCATTCAATCGGGAATATCCCAACTCAGCCCCCAGAAGAAACGTGTTTCTGACTCGCTGAACCTCAACGTAGATTCAAATCTCTTCGGTGAACGAACGTACAGCAGAGCAGTTTCAAGGAAACGTTCCTCCTGAGTTTTAGACAAAGTTTCCTCCTGTTTAGTACGTATGTCGGCATTGGGCTGGAAATACCGGTTTTGCGATTCTGCACAGAAAGGGTTTGCAAACCGCTGAATCCCCACGTGACATTTTCTCTGTCAGTTGAATGCACACATTGACCGCCATTCAGTTAGATAGCTCCGTTTTGGTTTTAGAAGCAGATATTTCTCTGTACAGCCTATGGTCCCATTCACTCGGGAATATCCCAACGCAGCTCCTAGAAGAAACGTGTTTCTGACTCGCTGAATCTCAACATAGATTCAACTCTCTTAGGTGAACGGACGCTCAGCAGAGCAGTTTCAAGGAAACGTTTCTCCTGAGTTTTAGTCGAAGTTTCCTGCTGTTTAGTACGTATGCCGGCATTGGGCTGGAAATACCAGTTTTGGGATTTTGCACAGAAACTGTTTGCAAACCGCTGAATTCACACGTGAGTTTATCTCTGTCAGTTGAATGCAAGCATTGACAACCATTCAGTTAGATAGCTCCGTTTTGGTTTTAGAAGCAGATATTTCTCTGTACAGCCTATGGTCCCATTCACTCGGGAATATCCCAACGCAGCTCCTAGAAGAAACGTGTTTCTGACTCGCTGAATCTCAACATAGATTCAACTGTCTTAGGTGAACGAACGCACAGCAGAGCAGTTTCCAGGAAACGATTCTCCTGAGTTTTAGACGAAGTTTACTGATGTTTACTACGTATGCCGGCATTGGGATGGAAATACCGGTTTTGGGATTCTGCACAGAAACGGTTTGCAAACCGCTGAATCCACACGTGAGATTAACTTTGTCAGTTGAATGCGCACATTGACAACCATTCAGTTAGACAGCTCCGTTTTGGTTTTAGAAGCAGATATATCTCTGTACAGCCTATGGTCCCATTCACTCGGGAATATGCCAACGCAGCTCCTAGAAGAAACGTGTTTCTGACTCGCTGAATCTCAACATAGATTCAACTCTCTTAGGTGAACGAAGGCTCAGCAGAGCAGTTTCAGGGAAACGTTTCTCCTGAGTTTTAGACGAAGTTTCCTGCTGTTTAGGACGTATGCCGGCATTGGGCTGGAAATACCGGTTTTGGGATTCTGCACAGATAGGGTTTGCAAACCGCTGAATCCACACGTGAGTTTAACTCTGTCAGTTGAATGTACACATTGACAACCATTCAGTTAGATAGCTCCGTTTTGGTTTTAGAAGCAGATATTTCTCTGTACAGCCTATGGTCCCATTCACTCGGGAATATCCCAACGCAGCTCCTAGAACAAACGTGTTTCTGACTCGCTGAATCTCAACATAGATTCAACTCTCTTAGGTGAACGAAAGCACAGCGGAACAGTTTCAAGGAAACGTTTTTCCTGAGTTTTAGACGAAGATTCCTGCGGGTTAGTACATGTGCCGGCACTGGGCTGGAAATACCGGTTTTGGGATTCTGCACAGAAAGGGTTTGTAAACCGCTGAATCCACACGTGAGTTTACCTCTGTCGGTTAAATGCACACATTGACAACCATTCAGTTAGATATCTCCGTTTTGGTTTCAGAAGCAGATATTTCTCTGTACAGCCTATGATCCCATTCACTCGGAAATATCCCAACCCAGCTACTAGAAGAAACTTGTTTCTGACTCGCTGAATCTCAACATAGATTCAACTCTCTTAGGTGAAGGAACGCACAGCAGAGCAGTTTCAAGGAAACGTTTCTCCTGAGTTTTAGACGAAGTTCCGGCGGTTTAGTACGTATGCCGGCATTGGGCTGGAAATACCGGTATTGGGATTCTGCACAGAAAGGGTTTGCAAACCGCTGAATCCACACGTGAGATTAACTCTGACAGTTGAATGCACACATTGACAACCATTCAGTTAGATAGCTCCGTTTTGGTTTTAGAAGCAGATATTTCTCTGTACAGCCTATGGTCCCATTCACTCGGGAATATCCCAACACAGCTCCTAGAAGAAACGTGTTTCTGACTCGCTGAATCTCAACATAGATTCAACTCTCTTAGGTGAACGAACGCACAGCAGAGCAGTTTCAAGGAAACGTTTCTCCTTAGTTTTAGACGAAGTTTCCTGCGGTTTAGTACGTATGCCGGCATTGGGATGGAAATACCGGTTTTGGGATTCTGCACAGAAAGGGTTTGCAAACCGCTGAATCCACACGTGAGTTTAATTCTGTCAGTTGAATGCACACATTGACAAGCATTCAGTTAGATACCTCCGTTTTGGTTTTAGAAGCAGATATTTCTCTGTACAGCCTATGGTCCCATTCACTCGGGAATATCCCAACGCAGCTCCTAGAAGAAACGTGTTTCTGACTCGCTGAATCTCAACATAGATTCAACTCTCTTAGTTGAAGGAATGCACAGCAGAGCAGTTTCAAGGAAAAGTTTCTCCTGAGTTTTAGACGAAGTTTCCTGCGGTTTAGTACGTATGCCGGCATTGGGTTGGAAATACCGTTTTTGGGATTCTGCACAGAAAGGGTTTGCGTACCGCTGAATCCACACGTGAGTTTAACTCTGTCAGTTGAATGCACACGTTGACAACCATTCAGTTAGATAGCTCCGTTTTGGTTTTAGAAGCAGATATTTCCCTGTACAGCCTATGGACCCTTTCACTCGGGAATATCCCAACGCAGCTCCTAGAAGAAACGTGTTCATGACTCGCTGAATCCCAACATAGATTCAACTCTCTTTTGTGAACGGAGGCACAGCAGAGCAGTTTCAAGGAAAACGATTCTCCTGAGTTTTAGACGAAGTTTACTGCTGTTTCGCACGTATGCCGGCATTGGGCTGGAAATGCCGGTTTTGGGATTCTGCAAAGAAAGGGTTTGCAAACCGCTGATTCCACACGTGAGTTTAACTCTGTCAGTTGAATGTACACTTTGAAAATCATTCAGTTAGATAGCTCCGTTTTGATTTTAGAAGCAGATATTTCTCTGTACAGCCTATGGCCCCATTCAATCGGGAATATCGCAACGTAGCTCCCAGAAGAAACGTGTTTCTGACTCGCTGAACCTCAACATAGATTCAAATCTCTTCGGTGAACGAACGCACAGCAGAGCAGTTTCAAGGAAACGTTCCTCCTGAGTTTTAGACGAAGCTTCCTGCTGTTTAGTACGTATGCCGGCAATGGGCTGGAAATACCGGTTTTGGGATTCTGCACAGAAAGGGTTTGCAAACCGCTGAATCCCCACGTGACATTTTCTCTGTCAGTTGAATGCACACATTGACCACCATTCAGTTAGATAGCTCCGTTTTGGTTTTAGAAGCAGATATATCTCTGTACAGCCTATGGTCCAATTCACTCGGGAATATCCCAACGCAGCTCCTAGAAGAAACGTGTTTCTGACTCGCTGAATCTCAACATAGATTCAACTCTCTTAGGTGAACGGACGCTCAGCAGAGCAGTTGCAAGGAAACGCTTCTCCTGAGTTTTAGACGAAGTTTCCTGCTGTTTAGTACGTATGCCGGCATTGGGCTGGAAATACCGGTTTTGGGATTCTGCACAGATAGGGTTTGAAAACCGTTGAATTCACAGGTGAGTTTATCTCTGTCAGTTAAATGCAAACATTGACAACCATTCAGTTAGGTAGCTCCGTTTTGGTTTTAGAAGCAGATATTTCTCTGTACAGACTATGGTCCCATTCACTCGGGAATATCCCAACGCAGCTCCTAGAAGAAACGTGTTTCTGACTCGCTGAATCTCAACATACATTCAACTCTCTTAGGTATACGAACGCACAGCAGAGCAGTTTCAAGGAAACGTTCCTCCTGAGTTTTAGACGAACTTACCTGCGGTTTAGTACGTATGCCGGCATTGGGCTGGAAATACCGGTTTTGGGATTCTGCACAGAAAGGGTTTGCAAACAGCTGAATCCACACGTGAGTTTAACTCTGTCAGTTGAATGCACACTTTTACAGTCATTCACTTAGATAGCTCCGTTTTGATTTTAGAAGCAGATATTTCTCTGTACAGCCTATGGTCCCATTCACTCGGGAATATCCCAACGCAGCTCCTAGAAGAAACGTGTTTCTGACTCGCTGAATCTCAACATAGATTCAACTCTCTTAGGTGAACGGACGCTCAGCAGAGCAGTTTCAAGGAAACGTTTCTCCTGAGTTTTAGTCGAAGTTTCCTGCTGTTTAGTACGTATGCCGGCATTGGGCTGGAAATACCAGTTTTGGGATTTTGCACAGAAACTGTTTGCAAACCGCTGAATTCACACGTGAGTTTATCTCTGTCAGTTGAATGCAAGCATTGACAACCATTCAGTTAGATAGCTCCGTTTTGGTTTTAGAAGCAGATATTTCTCTGTACAGCCTATGGTCCCATTCACTCGGGAATATCCCAACGCAGCTCCTAGAAGAAACGTGTTTCTGACTCGCTGAATCTCAACATAGATTCAACTGTCTTAGGTGAACGAACGCACAGCAGAGCAGTTTCCAGGAAACGATTCTCCTGAGTTTTAGACGAAGTTTACTGATGTTTACTACGTATGCCGGCATTGGGATGGAAATACCGGTTTTGGGATTCTGCACAGAAACGGTTTGCAAACCGCTGAATCCACACGTGAGATTAACTTTGTCAGTTGAATGCGCACATTGACAACCATTCAGTTAGACAGCTGCGTTTTGGTTTTAGAAGCAGATATATCTCTGTACAGCCTATGGTCCCATTCACTCGGGAATATGCCAACGCAGCTCCTAGAAGAAACGTGTTTCTGACTCGCTGAATCTCAACATAGATTCAACTCTCTTAGGTGAACGAAAGCACAGCGGAACAGTTTCAAGGAAACGTTTTTCCTGAGTTTTAGACGAAGATTCCTGCGGGTTAGTACATGTGCCGGCACTGGGCTGGAAATACCGGTTTTGGCATTCTGCACAGAAAGGGTTTGTAAACCGCTGAATCCACACGTGAGTTTACCTCTGTCGGTTAAATGCACACATTGACAACCATTCAGTTAGATATCTCCGTTTTGGTTTCAGAAGCAGATATTTCTCTGTACAGCCTATGATCCCATTCACTCGGAAATATCCCAACCCAGCTACTAGAAGAAACTTGTTTCTGACTCGCTGAATCTCAACATAGATTCAACTCTCTTAGGTGAAGGAACGCACAGCAGAGCAGTTTTAAGGAAACGTTTCTCCTGAGTTTTAGACGAAGTTTCCTGCGGGTTAGTACGTATGCCGGCATTGAGCTGGAAATACCGGTTTTGGGATTGTGCACAGAAAGGGTTTGCAAACCGCTGAATCCACTCGTGAGGTTAACTCTGTCAGTTGAATGCACACATTGACAACCATTCAGTTAGATAGCTCCATCATGGTTTTAGAAGCATATATTTCTCTGTACAGCCTATGGTCCCATTCACTCTGGAATATCCCAACGCAGCTCCTAGAAGAAACGTATTTCTGACTTGATGAATTGCAACATAGATTCAACTCTCTTAGGTGAACGAATGCACAGCAGAGCAGTTTCAAGGAAACGTTTCTCCTGAGTTTTAGACGAAGTTTACAGCGGTTTAGTATGTATGCCGACATTGGGCTGGAAATACCGGTTTTGGGATTCTGCACAGAAAGGGTTTGCAAACCGCTAAATCCACACGTGAGATTAACTCTGTCAGTTGGATGCACACATTGACAACCATTCAGTTAGATAGCTCCGTTTTGGTTTCAGAAGCAGATATTTCTCTGTACAGCCTATGGTCTCATTCACTCGGGAATATCCCAACGCAGCTCCTAGAAGAAACGTGTTTCTGACTCGCTGAATCTCAACATAGATTTAACTCTCTTAGGTATACGAACGCACAGCAGAGCAGTTTCAAGGAAACGTTCCTACTGAGTTTTAGACGAAGTTACCTGCGGTTTAGTACGTATGCTGGCATTGGGCTGGAAATACCGGTTTTGGGATTCTGTACAGAAAGGGTTTGCAAACCGCTGAACCCACAAGTGAGATTAACTCTGTCAGTTGAATGCACACATTGACAACCATTCAGTTAGATAGCTCCGTTTTGGTTTTAGAAGCAGATATTTCTCTGTACAGCCTACGGTCCCATTCACTCGGGAACATCCCAACGCAGCTCCTAGAAGAAACGTGTTTCTGACTCGCTGAATCTCAACATAGATTCAACTCTCTTAGGTGAACGAACGCACAGCTGAGCAGTTTCAAGGAAACGATTCTCCTGAGTTTTAGACGAAGTTTACTGCTGTTTACTACGTATGCCGGCATAGGGATGGAAATACCGGTTTTGGGATTCTGCACAGAAACGGTTTGCAAACCGCTAAATCCACACGTGAGATTAACTTTGTCAGTTGAATGCGCTCATTGACAACCATTCAGTTAGATAGCTCCGTTTTGGTTTTAGAAGCAGATATTTCTCTGTACAGTCTATGGTCCCATTCACTCGGGAATATCCCGACGCAGCTCCTAGAAGAAACGTGTTTCTGACTCGCTGAATCTCAACATAGATTCAACTCTCTTAGGTGAACGATCGCACAGCAGAGCAGTTTCAAGGAAACGATTCTCCTGAGCTTTAGACGAAGTTTACTGCTGTTTAGTACGTATGCTGGCATTGTGATGGAATTACCGGTTTTGGGATTCTCCACAGAAACGGTTTGCAAACCGCTGAATGCACACTTGAGTTTAACTCTGTCAGTTGAATGCACACATTGACAACCATTCAGTTAGATAGCTCCGTTTTGGTTTTAGAAGCAGATATTTCTCTGTACAGCCTATGGTCCCATTCAGTCGGGAATATCCCAACGCAGCTCCTAGAAGAAACGTGTTTCTGACTCGCTGAATCTCAAAATAGATTCAACTCTCTTACGTGAACGAAAGCACAGCCGAGCAGTTTCAAGGAAACGTTTCTCCTGAGTTTTAGACGAAGTTCCGGCGGTTTAGTACGTATGCCGGCATTGGGCTGGAAATACCGGTATTGGGATTCTGCACAGAAAGGGTTTGCAAACCGCTGAATCCACACGTGAGTTTAACTCTGTCGGTTGAATGCACACATTGACAACCATTCCGTTAGATAGGTCCGTTTTGGTTTTAGAAGCAGATATTTCTCTGTACAGACTATGGTCCCATTCAATTGGGAATATCCCAACACAGCTCCTAAAAGAAACTTGTTTCTGACTCGATGAGTCTCAACATAGATTCAACTCTCTTAGGTGAACGAACGCACAGCAGAGCAGTTTTAAGGAAACGTTTCTCCTGAGTTTTAGACGAAGTTTCCTGCGGGTTAGTACGTATGCCGGCATTGGGCTGGAAATACCGGTTTTGGGATTCTGCACAGAAAGGGTTTGCAAACCGCTGAATCCACACGTCAGTTTAACTCTGTCAGTTGAATGCACACATTGACAACCATTCAGTTAGATAGCTCCGTTTTGGTTTTAGAAGCAGATATTTCTCTGTACAGCCTATGGTCCCATTCACTCGGGAATATCCCAACACAGCTCCTAGAAGAAACGTGTTTCTGACTCGCTGAATCTCAACATAGATTCAACTCTCTTAGGTGAACGAACGCACAGCAGAGCAGTTTCAAGGAAACGATTCTCCTGAGTTTTAGACTAAGTTTACTGCTGTTTACTACGTATGCCGGCATTGGGATGGAAATACCGGTTTTGCGATTCGGCACAGAAACGGTTTGCAAACCGCTGAATCCACACGTGAGATTAACTTTGTCAGTTGAATGCGCACATTGACAACCATTCAGTTAGATAGCTCCGTTTTGGTTTTAGAAGCAGATATTTCTCTGTACAGCCTATGGTCCCATTCACTCGGGAATATCCCAACGCAGCTCCTAGAAGAAACGTGTTTCTGACTCGCTGAATCTCAACATAGATTCAACTCTCTTAGGTGAACGAACACACAGCAGAGCAGTTTCAAGGAAACGTTTCTCCTGAGTTTTAGACGAAGTTCCGGCGGTTTAGTACGTATGCTGGCATTGGGCTGGAAATACCGGTTTTGGGATTCTGCACAGAAAGGGTTTGCAAACCGCTGAATCCACACGTGAGATTAACTCTGACAGTTGAATGCACACATTGACAACCATTCAGTTAGATACCTCCGTTTTGGTTTTAGAAGCAGATATTTCTCTGTACAGCCTATGGTCCCATTCACTCGGGAATATCCCAACACAGCTCCTAGAAGAAACGTGTTTCTGACTCGCTGAATCTCAGCATAGATTCAACTCTCTTAGGTGAACGAACGCACAGCAGAGCGGTTTCAAGGAAACGTTTCTCCTTAGTTTTAGACGAAGTTTCCTGCGGTTTAGTACGTATGCCGGCATTGGGATGGAAATACCGGTTTTGGGATTCTGCACAGAAAGGGTTTGCAAACCGCTGAATCCACACGTGAGTTTAATTCTGTCAGTTGAATGCACACATTGACAAGCATTCAGTTAGATACCTCCGTTTTGGTTTTAGAAGCAGATATTTCTCTGTACAGCCTAAGGTCCCATTCACTCGGGAATATCCCAACGCAGCTCCTAGAAGAAACGTGTTTCTGACTCGCTGAATCTCAACATAGATTCAACTCTCTTAGTTGAAGGAATGCACAGCAGAGCAGCTTCAAGGAAAAGTTTCTCCTGAGTTTTAGACGAAGTTTCCTGCGGTTTAGTACGTATGCCGGCATTGGGTTGGAAATACCGGTTTTGGGATTCTGCACAGAAAGGGTTTGCGTACCGCTGAATCCACACGTGAGTTTAACTCTGTCAGTTGAATGCACACGTTGACAACCATTCAGTTAGATAGCTCCGTTTTGGTTTTAGAAGCAGATATTTCCCTGTACAGCCTATGGACCCTTTCACTCGGGAATATCCCAACGCAGCTCCTAGAAGAAACGTGTTCATGACTCGCTGAATCCCAACATAGATTCAACTCTCTTTTGTGAACGGAGGCACAGCAGAGCAGTTTCAAGGAAAACGATTCTCCTGAGTTTTAGACGAAGTTTACTGCTGTTTCGCACGTATGCCGGCATTGGGCTGGAAATGCCGGTTTTGGGATTCTGCAAAGAAAGGGTTTGCAAACCGCTGATTCCACACGTGAGTTTAACTCTGTCAGTTGAATGTACACTTTGAAAATCATTCAGTTAGATAGCTCCGTTTTGATTTTAGAAGCAGATATTTCTCTGTACAGCCTATGGCCCCATTCAATCGGGAATATCGCAACGTAGCTCCCAGAAGAAACGTGTTTCTGACTCGCTGAACCTCAACATAGATTCAAATCTCTTCGGTGAACGAACGCACAGCAGAGCAGTTTCAAGGAAACGTTCCTCCTGAGTTTTAGACGAAGCTTCCTGCTGTTTAGTACGTATGCCGGCAAAGGGCTGGAAATACCGGTTTTGGGATTCTGCACAGAAAGGGTTTGCAAACCGCTGAATCCCCACGTGACATTTTCTCTGTCAGTTGAATGCACACATTGACCACCATTCAGTTAGATAGCTCCGTTTTGGTTTTAGAAGCAGATATATCTCTGTACAGCCTATGGTCCAATTCACTCGGGAATATCCCAACGCAGCTCCTAGAAGAAACGTGTTTCTGACTCGCTGAATCTCAACATAGATTCAACTCTCTTAGGTGAACGGACGCTCAGCAGAGCAGTTGCAAGGAAACGTTTCTCCTGAGTTTTAGACGAAGTTTCCTGCTGTTTAGTACGTATGCCGGCATTGAGCTGGAAATACCGGTTTTGGGATTCTGCACAGATAGGGTTTGAAAACCGTTGAATTCACACGTGAGTTTATCTCTGTCAGTTAAGTGCAAACATTGACAACCATTCAGTTAGGTAGCTCCGTTTTGGTTTTAGAAGCAGATATTTCTCTGTACAGACTATGGTCCCATTCACTCGGGAATATCCCAACGCAGCTCCTAGAAGAAACGTGTTTCTTACTCGCTGAATCTCAACATACATTCAACTCTCTTAGGTATACGAACGCACAGCAGAGCAGTTTCAAGGAAACGTTCCTCCTGAGTTTTAGACGAACTTACCTGCGGTTTAGTACGTATGCCGGCATTGGGCTGGAAATACCGGTTTTGGGATTCTGCACAGAAAGGGTTTGCAAACAGCTGAATCCACACGTGAGTTTAACTCTGTCAGTTGAATGCACACTTTTACAGTCATTCACTTAGATAGCTCCGTTTTGATTTTAGAAGCAGATATTTCTCTGTACAGCCTATGGCCCCATTCAATCGGGAATATCCCAACACAGCCCCCAGAAGAAACGTGTTTCTGACTCGCTGAACCACAACATAGATTCAAATCTCTTCGGTGAACGAACGTACAGCAGAGCAGTTTCAAGGAAACGTTCCTCCTGAGTTTTAGACAAAGTTTCCTGCTGTTTAGTACGTATGTCGGCATTGGGCTGGAAATACCGGTTTTGCGATTCTGCACAGAAAGGGTTTGCAAACCGCTGAATCCCCACGTGACATTTTCTCTGTCAGTTGAATGCACACATTGACCGCCATTCAGTTAGATAGCTCCGTTTTGGTTTTAGAAGCAGATATTTCTCTGTACAGCCTATGGTCCCATTCACTCGGGAATATCCCAACGCAGCTGCTAGAAGAAACGTGTTTCTGACTCGCTGAATCTCAACATAGATTCAACTCTCTTAGGTGAACGGACGCTCAGCAGAGCAGTTTCAAGGAAACGTTTCTCCTGAGTTTTAGTCGAAGTTTCCTGCTGTTTAGTACGTATGCCGGCATTGGGCTGGAAATACCAGTTTTGGGATTTTGCACAGAAACTGTTTGCAAACCGCTGAATTCACACGTGAGTTTATCTCTGTCAGTTGAATGCAAGCATTGACAACCATTCAGTTAGATAGCTCCGTTTTGGTTTTAGAAGCAGATATTTCTCTGTACAGCCTATGGTCCCATTCACTCGGGAATATCCCAACGCAGCTCCTAGAAGAAACGTGTTTCTGACTCGCTGAATCTCAACATAGATTCAACTGTCTTAGGTGAACGAACGCACAGCAGAGCAGTTTCCAGGAAACGATTCTCCTGAGTTTTAGACGAAGTTTACTGATGTTTACTACGTATGCCGGCATTGGGATGAAAATACCGGTTTTGGGATTCTGCACAGAAACGGTTTGCAAACCGCTGAATCCACACGTGAGATTAACTTTGTCAGTTGAATGCGCACATTGACAACCATTCAGTTAGACAGCTCCGTTTTGGTTTTAGAAGCAGATATATCTCTGTACAGCCTATGGTCCCATTCACTCGGGAATATGCCAACGCAGCTCCTAGAAGAAACGTGTTTCTGACTCGCTGAATCTCAACATAGATTCAACTCTCTTAGGTGAACGAAGGCTCAGCAGAGCAGTTTCAGGGAAACGTTTCTCCTGAGTTTTAGACGAAGTTTCCTGCTGTTTAGGACGTATGCCGGCATTGGGCTGAAAATACCGGTTTTGGGATTCTGCACAGATAGGGTTTGCAAACCGTTGAATTCACACGTGAGTTAATCTCTGTCAATTAAATGCAAACATTGACAACCATTCAGTTAGATAGCTCCGTTTTGGTTTTAGAAGCAGATATTTCTCTGTACAGCCTATGGTCCCATTCACTCGGGAATATCCCAACGCAGCTCCTAGAACAAACGTGTTTCTGACTCGCTGAATCTCAACATAGATTCAACTCTCTTAGGTGAACGAAAGCACAGCGGAACAGTTTCAAGGAAACGTTTCTCCTGAGTTTTAGACGAAGATTCCTGCGGGTTAGTACATGTGCCGGCACTGGGCTGGAAATACCGGTTTTGGGATTCTGCACAGAAAGGGTTTGTAAACCGCTGAATCCACACGTGAGTTTACCTCTGTCGGTTAAATGCACACATTGACAACCATTCAGTTAGATATCTCCGTTTTGGTTTCAGAAGCAGATATTTCTCTGTACAGCCTATGATACCATTCACTCGGAAATATCCCAACCCAGCTACTAGAAGAAACTTGTTTCTGACTCGCTGAATCTCAACATAGATTCAACTCTCTTAGGTGAAGGAACGCACAGCAGAGCAGTTTTAAGGAAACGTTTCTCCTGAGTTTTAGACGAAGTTTCCTGCGGGTTAGTACGTATGCCGGCATTGAGCTGGAAATACCGGTTTTGGGATTCTGCACAGAAAGGGTTTGCAAACCGCTGAATCCACTCGTGAGGTTAATTCTGACAGTTGAATGCACACATTGACAACCATTCAGTTAGATAGCTCCATTATGGTTTTAGAAGCATATATTTCTCTGTACAGCCTATGGTCCCATTCACTCTGGAATATCCCAACGCAGCTCCTAGAAGAAACGTATTTCTGACTTGATGAATCGCAACATAGATTCAACTCTCTTAGGTGAACGAATGCACAGCAGAGCAGTTTCAAGGAAACGTTTCTCCTGAGTTTTAGACGAAGTTTACAGCGGTTTAGTATGTATGCTGACATTGGGCTGGAAATACCGGTTTTGGGATTCTGCACAGAAAGGGTTTGCAAACCGCTAAATCCACACGTGAGATTAACTCTGTCAGTTGGATGCACACATTGACAACCATTCAGTTAGATAGCTCCGTTTTGGTTTCAGAAGCAGATATTTCTCTGTACAGCCTATGGTCTCATTCACTCGGGAATATCCCAACGCAGCTCCTAGAAGAAACGTGTTTCTGACTCGCTGAATCTCAACATAGATTTAACTCTCTTAGGTATACGAACGCACAGCAGAGCAGTTTCAAGGAAACGTTCCTACTGAGTTTTAGACGAAGTTACCTGCGGTTTAGTACGTATGCTGGCATTGGGCTGGAAATACCGGTTTTGGGATTCTGCACAGAAAGGGTTTGCAAACCGCTGAACCCACAAGTGAGATTAACTCTGTCAGTTGAATGGACACATTGACAACCATTCAGTTAGATAGCTCCGTTTTGGTTTTAGAAGCAGATATTTCTCTGTACAGCCTATGGTCCCATTCACTCAGGAATATCCCAACGCAGCTCCTAGAAGAAACGTGTTTCTGACTCGCTGAATCTCAACATAGATTCAACTCTCTTAGGTGAACGAACGCACAGCTGAGCAGTTTCAAGGAAACGATTCTCCTGAGTTTTAGACGAAGTTTACTGCTGTTTACTACGTATGCCGGCATAGGGATGGAAATACCGGTTTTGGGATTCTGCACAGAAACGGTTTGCAAACCGCTAAATCCACACGTGAGATTAACTTTGTCAGTTGAATGCGCTCATTGACAACCATTCAGTTAGATAGCTCCGTTTTGGTTTTAGAAGCAGATATTTCTCTGTACAGTCTATGGTCCCATTCACTCGGGAATATCCCAACGCAGCTCCTAGAAGAAACGTGTTTCTGACTCGCTGAATCTCAACATAGATTCAACTCTCTTAGGTGAACGAACGCACAGCGGAGCAGTTTCAAGAAAACGATTCTCCTGAGTTTTAGACGATGTTTACTGCTGTTTAGAAAGTATGCCGGCATTGGGCTGGAAATACCGGTTTTGGGAATCTGCACAGAAAGGGTTTGCAAACCGCTGAATCCACACGTGAGATTAACTCTGTCAGTTGAATGCACACATAGACAACCATTGAGTTAGATAGCTCCGTTTTGATTTTAGAAGCAGATATTTCTCTGTACAGTCTATGGTCCCATTCACTCGATAATATCCCAACACAGCTCCTAGAAGAAACGTGTTTCTGACTCGCTGAATCTCAACATAGATTCAACTCTCTTAGGTGAATGAACCCACAGCAGAGCAGTTTCAAGGAAGCGTTTCTCCTGAGTTTTAGACGAAGTTTACTGCGGTTTAGAACGTATGCCGGCATTGCGCTGGAAATACCGGTTTTGGGATTCTGCACAGAAAGGGTTTGCAAACCGCTGAATCCCCACGTGACATTTTCTCTGTCAGTTGAATGCACACATTGACCACCATTCAGTTAGATAGCTCCGTTTTGGTTTTAGAAGCAGATATATCTCTGTACAGCCTATGGTCCCATTCACTCGGGAATATCAAAACGCAGCTCCTAGAAGAAACGTGTTTCTGACTCGCTGAATCTCAACATAGATTCAACTCTCTTAGGTGAACGATCGCACAGCAGAGCAGTTTCAAGGAAACGATTCTCCTGAGCTTTAGACGAAGTTTACTGCTGTTTAGTACGTATGCTGGCATTGTGATGGAATTACCGGTTTTGGGATTCTGCACAGAAACGGTTTGCAAACCGCTGAATGCACACTTGAGTTTAACTCTGTCAGTTGAATGCACACATTGACAACCATTCAGTTAGATAGCTCCGTTTTGGTTTTAGAAGCAGATATTTCTCTGTACAGCCTATGGTCCCATTCACTCGGGAATATCCCAACGCAGCTCCTAGAACAAACATGTTTCTGACTCGCTGAATCTCAACATAGATTCAACTCTCTTAGGTGAACGGACGCTCAGCAGAGCAGTTTCAAGGAAACGTTTCTCCTGAGTTTTAGACGAAGTTTCCAGCTGTTTAGTACGTATGCCGGCGTTGGGCTGAAAATACCGGTTTTGGGTTTCTGCACAGAAACGGTTTGCAAACCGCTGAATTCACACGTGAGATTATCTCTGTCAGTTGAATGCAAACATTGACAACCATTCAGTTAGATAGCTCCGTTTTGGTTTTAGAAGCAGATATTTCTCTGTACAGCCTATGGTCCCATTCAGTCGGGAATATCCCAACGCAGCTCCTAGAAGAAACGTGTTTCTGACTCGCTGAATCTCAACATAGATTCAACTCTCTTACGTGAACGAAAGCACAGCCGAGCAGTTTCAAGGAAACGTTTCTCCTGAGTTTTAGACGAAGTTCCGGCGGTTTAGTACGTATGCCGGCATTGGGCTGGAAATACCGGTATTGGGATTCTGCACAGAAAGGGTTTGCAAACCACTGAATCCACACGTGAGATTAACTGTGTCAGTTGAATGCGCACATTGACAACCATTCAGTTAGATACCTCCGTTTTGGTTTTAGAAGCAGATATTTCTCTGTACAGCCTATGGTCCCATTCACTCGGGAATATCCCAACGCAGCTCCTAGAAGAAACGTGTTTCTGACTCGCTGAATCTCAACATAGATACAACTCTCTTAGGTGAACGAACACACAGCAGAGCAGTTTCAAGGAAACGTTTCTCCTGAGTTTTAGACGAAGTTTACTGCGGTTTAGTACGTATGCCGGCATTGGGCTGGAAATACCGGTTTTGGGATTCTGCACAGAAAGGGTTTGCAAACCGCTGAATCCACACGTGAGATTAACTCTGTCAGTTGAATGCACACATAGACAACCATTGAGTTAGATAGCTCCGTTTTGGTTTTAGAAGCAGATATTTCTCTGTACAATCTATGGTCCCATTCACTCGATAATATCCCAACACAGCTCCTAGAAGAAACGTGTTTCTGACTCGCTGAATCTCAACATAGATTCAACTCTCTTAGGTGAATGAACCCACAGCAGAGCAGTTTCACGGAAGCGTTTCTCCTGAGTTTTAGACGAAGTTTACTGCGGTTTAGAACGTATGCCGGCATTGGGCTGGAAATACCGGTTTTGGGATTCTGCACAGAAAGGGTTTGCAAACCGCTGAATCCCCACGTGACATTTTCTCTGTCAGTTGAATGCACACATTGACCACCATTCAGTTAGATAGCTCCGTTTTGGTTTTAGAAGCAGATATATCTCTGTACAGCCTATGGTCCCATTCACTCGGGAATATCCCAACGCAGCTCCTAGAAGAAACGTGTTTCTGACTCGCTGAATCTCAACATAGATTCAACTCTCTTAGGTGAACGAACGCACAGCAGAGCAGTTTCAAGGAAACGATTCTCCTGAGCTTTAGACGAAGTTTACTGCTGTTTAGTACGTATGCTGGCATTGTGATGGAATTACCGGTTTTGGGATTCTGCACAGAAACGGTTTCCAAACCGCTGAATGCACACTTGAGTTTAACTCTGTCAGTTGAATGCACACATTGACAACCATTCAGTTAGATAGCTCCGTTTTGGTTTTAGAAGCAGATATTTCTCTGTACAGCCTATGGTCCCATTCACTCGGGAATATCCCAACGCAGCTCCTAGAAGAAACATGTTTCTGACTCGCTGAATCTCAACATAGATTCAACTCTCTTAGGTGAACGGACGCTCAGCAGAGCAGTTTCAAGGAAACTTTTCTCCTGAGTTTTAGACGAAGTTTCCAGCTGTTTAGTACGTATGCCGGCATTGGGCTGAAAATACCGGTTTTGGGTTTCTGCACAGAAACGGTTTGCAAACCGCTGAATTCACACGTGAGTTTATCTCTGTCAGTTGAATGCAAACATTGACAACCATTCAGTTAGATAGCTCCGTTTTGGTTTTAGAAGCAGATATTTCTCTGTACAGCCTATGGTCCCATTCAGTCGGGAATATCCCAACGCAGCTCCTAGAAGAAACGTGTTTCTGACTCGCTGAATCTCAACATAGATTCAACTCTCTTACGTGAACGAAAGCACAGCCGAGCAGTTTCAAGGAAACGTTTCTCCTGAGTTTTAGACGAAGTTCCGGCGGTTTAGTACGTATGCCGGCATTGGGCTGGAAATACCGGTATTGGGATTCTGCACAGAAAGGGTTTGCAAACCACTGTATCCACACGTGAGATAAACTTTGTCAGTTGAATGCGCACATTGACAACCATTCAGTTAGATACCTCCGTTTTGGTTTTAGAAGCAGATATTTCTCTGTACAGCCTATGGTCCCATTCACTCGGGAATATCCCAACGCAGCTCCTAGAAGAAACGTGTTTCTGACTCGCTGAATCTCAACATAGATACAACTCTATTAGGTGAACGAACACACAGCAGAGCAGTTTCAAGGAAACGTTTCTCCTGAGTTTTAGACGAAGTTTACTGCGGTTTAGTACGTATGCCGGCATTGGGCTGGAAATACCGGTTTTGGGATTCTGCACAGAAAGGGTTTGCAAACCGCTGAATCCACACGTGAGATTAACTCTGTCAGTTGAATGCACACATTGACAACCATTCAGTTAGATAGCTCCGTTTTGGTTTTAGAAGCAGATATTTCGCTGTACAGCCTATGGTCCCATTCACTCGGGAATATCCTAACGCAGCTCCTAGAAGAAACGTGTTTCTGACTCGCTGAATCTCAACATAGATTCAACTGTCTTAGGTATACGAACGCACAGCAGATCAGTTTCAAGGAAACGTTCCTCCTGAGTTTTAGACGAAGTTTCCTGCTGTTTAGTACGTATGCCGGCATTGGGTTGGAAATACCGGTTTTGGGATTCTGCACAGAAAGGGTTTGCAAACCGCTGAATCCCCACGTGACATTTTCTCTGTCAGTTGAATGCACACATTGACCACCATTCAGTTAGATAGCTCCGTTTTGGTTTCAGAAGCAGATATATCTCTGTACAGTCTATGGTCCCACTCACTCGGGAATATCCCAACGCAGCTCCTAGAAGAAACGTGTTTCTGACTCGCTGAATCTCAACATAGATTCAACTCTCTTAGGTGAACGAACGCACAGCAGAGCAGTTTCAAGGAAACGATTCTCCTGAGCTTTAGACGAAGTTTACTGCTCTTTAGTACGTATGCTGGCATTGGGATGGAATTACCGGTTTTGGGATTCTGCACAGAAACGGTTTGCAAACCGCTGAATGCACGCTTGAGTTTAACTCTGTCAGTTGAATGCGCACATTGACAACCATTCAGTTAGATAGCTCCGTTTTGGTTTTAGAAGCAGATATTTCTCTGTACAGCCTATGGTCCCATTCACTCGGGAATATCCCAACGCAGCTCCTAGAAGAAACGTGTTTCTGACTCGCTGAATCTCAACATAGATTCAACTTTCTTAGGTGAACGGACGCTCAGCAGAGCAGTTTCAAGGAAACGTTTCTCCTGAGTTTTAGACGAAGTTCCGGCGGTTTAGTACGTATGCCAGCATTGGGCTGGAAATACCGGTATTGGGATTCTGCACAGAAAGGGTTTGCAAACCACTGAATCCACACGTGAGATTAACTCTGTCAGTTGAATGCACACATTGACAACCATTCAGTTAGATACCTCCGTTTTGGTTTTAGAAGCAGATATTTCTCTGTACAGCCTATGGTCCCATTCACTTGGGAATATAGCAACACAGCTCCTAGAGAAACGTGTTTCTCACTCGCTGAATCTCAACATAGATTCAACTCTCTTAGGTGAACGAAAGCACAGCAGAGCAGTTTCAAGGAAACGTTTCTCCTGAGTCTTAGACGAAGTTTCCTGCGGTTTAGTACGTATGCCGGCATTGGGCTGGAAATACCGGTTTGGGGAATCTGCAAAGAAAGGGTTTGCAAACCGCTGAATCCACACGTGAGTTTAACTCTGTCAGTTGAATGCACACACTGACAACCATTCCGTTAGATAGCTCCGTTTTGGTTTTAGAAGCAGATATTTCTCTGTACAGCCTATGGTCCCATTCACTCGGGAATATCCCAACGCAGCTCCTAGAAGAAACGTGTTCATGACTCGCTGAATCCCAACATAGATTCAACTCTCTTTTGTGAACGAAGGCACAGCAGAGCAGTTTCAAGGAAAACGATTCTCCTGACTTTTAGACGATGTTTACTGCTGTTTCGCACGTATGCCGGCATTGGGCTGCAAATGCCGGTTTGGGGATTCTGCAAAGAAAGGGTTTGCAAACCGCTGATTCCACACGTGAGTTTAACTCTGTCAGTTGAATGCACACTTTGACAATCATTCAGTTAGATAGCTCCGTTTTGATTTTAGAAGCAGATATTTCTCTGTACAGCCTATGGCCCCATTAAATCGGGAATATCCCAACGCAGCTCCCAGAAGAAACGTGTTTCTGACTCGCTGAACCTCAACATAGATTCAAATCTCTTCGGTGAACGAATGCACAGCAGAGCAGTTTCAAGGAAACGTTCCTCCTGAGTTTTAGACGAAGTTTCCTGCTGTTTAGTACGTATGCCGGCATTGGCCTGGAAATACCGGTTTTGGGATTCTGCACAGAAAGGGTTTGCAAAACGCTGAATCCCCACGTGACATTTTCTCTGTCAGTTAAATGCACACATTGACCACCATTCTGTTAGATAGCTCCGTTTTGGTTTTAGAAGCAGATATATATCTGTACAGTCTATGGTCCCATTCACTCGGGAATATCCCAATGCAGCTCCTAGAAGAAACGTGTTTCTGACTCGCTGAATCCTCAAGATAGATTCAACTCTCTTAGGTGAACGAACGCACAGCAGAGCAGTTTCAAGGAAACGATTCTCCTGAGCTTTAGACGAAGTTTACTGCTGTTTAGTACGTATGCCTGCATTGGGATGGAATTACAGGTTTTGGGATTCTGCACAGAAACGGTTTGCAAACCGCTGAATATACACGTGAGTTTAACTCTGTCAGTTGAATGAACACATTGACAACCATTCAGTTAGATAGCTTCGTTTTGGTTTTAGAAGCAGATATTTCTCTGTATAACCTACGGTCCCATTCACTCGGGAATATCCCAACGCAGCTCCTAGAAGAAACGTGTTTCTGAATTGCTGAATCTCAACATAGATTCAACTCTCTTAGGTGAACGAAATCACAGCGGAGCAGTTTCAAGGAAACGTTTCTCCTGAGTTTTAGACGAAGTTTCCTGCGGGTTAGTACGTATGCCGGCATTGGGCTGGAAATACCGGTTTTGGGATTCTGCACAGAAATGGTTTGCATACCGCTGAATCCACACGTGAGATTAACTCTGTCAGTTGAATGCACACATTGACAACCATTCAGTTAGATAGCTCCGTTATGGTTTTAGAAGCATATATTTCTCTGTACAGCCTATGGTCCCATTCAATCTGGTATATCCCAACGCAGCTCCTAGAAGAAACGTGTTCATGACTCGCTGAATCCCAACATAGATTCAACTCTCTTATGTGAACGAAGGCACAGCAGAGCAGTTTCAAGGAAAACGATTCTCCTGAGTTTTAGACGAAGTTTACTGCTGTTTCGCACGTATGCCGGCATTGGGCTGGAAATGCCAGTTTTGGGATTCTGCAAAGAAAGGGTTTGCAAACCGCTGAATCCACACGTGAGTTTAACTCTGTCAGTTGAATGCACACATTGACAATCATTCAGCTAGATAGCTCCGTTTTGATTTTAGAAGCAGATATTTCTCTGTACAGCCTATGGTCCCATTCACTCGGGAATATCCCAACCCAGCTCCTAGAAGAAACTTGTTTCTGACTCGCTGAATCTCAACATAGATTCAACTCTCTTAGGTGAACGAACGCACAGCAGAGCAGTTTTAAGGAAACGTTTCTAATGAGTTTTAGACGAAGTTTCCTGCGGGTTAGTCCGTATGCCGGCATTGGGCTGGAAATACCGGTTTTGGGATTCTGCACAGAAAGGGTTTGCAAACCGCTGAATACACACGTGAGATTAACTCTGTCAGTTGAATGCACACATTGACAACCATTCAGTTAGATAGCTCCGTTATGGTTTTAGAAGCATGTATTTCTCTGTAGAGCCTATGGTCCCATTCACTCTGGAATATCCCAACGCAGCTCCTAGAAGAAACGTATTTCTGACTTGATGAATCTCAACATAGATTCACCTCTCTTAGGTGAACGAACGCACAGCCGAGCAGTTTCAAGGAAATGTTTCTCCTGAGTTTTAGATGAAGTTTCCGGCGGTTTAGTAAGTATGCCGGCATTGGGCTGGAAATACCGGTATTGGGATTCTGCACAGAAAGGGTTTGCAAACCGCTGAATCCACACGTGAGTTTAACTCTGTCAGTTGAATGCACACATTGACAACCATTCAGTTAGATACCTCCGTTTTGGTTTTGGAAGCAGATATTTCTCTGTACAGCCTATACTCCCATTCACTCGGGAATATCCCAACACAGCTCCTAGAAGAATCGTGTTTCTGACTCGCTGAATCTCAACATAGATTCAACTCTCCTAGGTGAACGAACGCACAGCAGAGCAGTTTCAAGGAAACGTTTCTCCTGAGTTTTAGACGAAGTTTCCTGCGGTTTTCTTGGTTTTAGAAGCAGATATTTCTCTGTACAGCCTATGGTCCCATTCACTCGGGAATATCCCAACGCAGCGACTAGAAGAAACGTGTTTCTGACTCGCTGAATTTCAACATAGATTCAACTCTCTTAGGTGAACGAACGCTCAGCAGAGCAGTTTCAAGGAAACGTTCCTCCTGAGTTTTAGACGTTGTTTCCTGGATTTTAGTACGTATGCCGACACTGGGCTGGAAATTCCGGTTTTGGGATTCTGCACAGAAAGGGTTTGCAAACCGCTGAATCCACACGTGAGTTTAACTCTGTCAGTTGAATGCACACATTGACAACCATTCAGTTACATAGCTCCGTTTTGGTTTTAGACGCAGATATTTCTCTGTACAGCCTATGGTCCCATTCACTCGGGAATATCCCAACGCAGCTCCTAGAAGAAACGTGTTTCCGACCCGCTGAATCTCAACATAGATTCAACTCTCTTAGGTGAATGAACGCACAGCAGAGCAGTTTCAAGGAAACGATTCTCCTGTGTTTTAGACGAAGTTTACTGCTGTTTACTACGTATGCCGGCATTGGGATACAAATACTGGTTTTGGGATTCTGCACAGAAACGGTTTGCAAACCACTGAATCCACACGTGAGATTAACTTTGTCAGTTGAATGCGCACATTGACAGCCATTCAGTTAGATAGCTCCGTTTTGGTTTTAGAAGCAGATATTTCTCTGTACAGCCTATGGTCCCATTCAGTCGGGAATATCCCAACGCAGCTCCTAGAAGAAACGTGTTTCTGACTCGCTGAATCTCAAAATAGATTCAACTCTCTTACGTGAACGAAAGCACAGCCGAGCAGTTTCAAGGAAACGTTTCTCCTGAGTTTTAGACGAAGTTCCGACGGTTTAGTACGTATGCCGGCATTGGGCTGGAAATACCGGTATTGGGATTCTGCACAGAAAGGGTTTGCAAACCACTGAATCCACACGTGAGATTAACTTTGTCAGTTGAATGCGCACATTGACAACCATTCAGTTAGATAGCTCCGTTTTGGTTTTAGAAGCAGATATTTCTCTGTACAGCCTATGGTCCCATTCACTCGGGAATATCCCAACGCAGCTCCTAGAAGAAACGTGTTTCTGACTCGCTGAATCTCAACATACATAAAACTCTCTTAGGTGAACGAACACACAGCAGAGCAGTTTCAAGGAAACGTTTCTCCTGAGTTTTAGACGAAGTTTACTGCGGTTTAGTACGTATGCCGGCATTGGGCTGGAAATACCGGTTTTGGGATTCTGCACAGAAAGGGTTTGCAAACCGCTGAATCCACACGTGAGATTAACTCTGTCAGTTGAATGCACACATAGACAACCATTGAGTTAGATAGCTCCGTTTTGGTTTTAGAAGCAGATATTTCTCTGTACATTCTATGGTCCCATTCACTCGATAATATCCCAACACAGCTCCTAGAAGAAACGTGTTTCTGACTCGCTGAATCTCAACATAGATTCAACTCTCTTAGGTGAATGAACCCACAGCAGAGCAGTTTCAAGGAAGCGTTTCTCCTGAGTTTTAGACGAAGTTTACTGCGGTTTAGAACGTATGCCGGCATTGGGCTGGAAATACCGGTTTTGGGATTCTGCACAGAAAGGGTTTGCAAACCGCTGAATCCCCACGTGACATTTTCTCTGTCAGTTGAATGCACACATTGACCACCATTCAGTTAGATAGCTCCGTTTTGGTTTTAGAAGCAGATATATCTCTGTACATCCTATGGTCCCATTCACTCGGGAATATCCCAACGCAGCTCCTAGAAGAAACGTGTTTCTGACTCGCTGAATCTCAACATAGATTCAACTCTCTTAGGTGAACGAACGCACAGCAGAGCAGTTTCAAGGAAACGATTCTCCTGAGCTTTAGACGAAGTTTACTGCTGTTTAGTACGTATGCTGGCATTGTGATGGAATTACCGGTTTTGGGATTCTGCACAGAAACGGTTTGCAAACCGCTGAATGCACACTTGAGTTTAACTCTGTCAGTTGAATGCACACATTGACAACCATTCAGTTAGATAGCTCCGTTTTGGTTTTAGAAGCAGATATTTCTCTGTACAGCCTATGGTCCCATTCACTCGGGAATATCCCAACGCAGCTCCTAGAAGAAACATGTTTCTGACTCGCTGAATCTCAACATAGATTCAACTCTCTTAGGTGAACGGACGCTCAGCAGAGCAGTTTCAAGGAAACGTTTCTCCTGAGTTTTAGACGAAGTTTCCAGCTGTTTAGTACGTATGCCGGCATTGGGCTGAAAATACCGGTTTTGGGTATCTGCACAGAAACGGTTTGCAAACCGCTGAATTCACACGTGAGTTTATCTCTGTCAGTTGAATGCAAACATTGACAACCATTCAGTTAGATAGCTCCGTTTTGGTTTTAGAAGCAGATATTTCTCTGTACAGCCTATGGTCCCATTCAGTCGGGAATATCCCAACGCAGCTCCTAGAAGAAACGTGTTTCTGACTCGCTGAATCTCAACATAGATTCAACTCTCTTACGTGAACGAAAGCACAGCCGAGCAGTTTCAAGGAAACGTTTCTCCTGAGTTTTAGACGAAGTTCCGGCGGTTTAGTACGTATGCCGGCATTGGGCTGGAAATACCGGTATTGGGATTCTGCACAGAAAGGGTTTGCAAACCACTGAATCCACACGTGAGATAAACTTTGTCAGTTGAATGCGCACATTGACAACCATTCAGTTAGATACCTCCGTTTTGGTTTTAGAAGCAGATATTTCTCTGTACAGCCTATGGTCCCATTCACTCGGGAATATCCCAACGCAGCTCCTAGAAGAAACGTGTTTCTGACTCGCTGAATCTCAACATAGATTCAACTCTCTTAGGTGAACGAACACACAGCAGAGCAGTTTCAAGGAAACGTTTCTCCTGAGTTTTAGACGAAGTTTACTGCGGATTAGTACGTATGCCGGCATTGGGCTGGAAATACCGGCTTTGGGATTCTGCACAGAAACGGTTTGCAAACCGCTGAATCCACACGTGAGATTAACTCTGTCAGTTGAATGCACACATTGACAACCATTCAGTTAGATAGCTCCGTTTTGGTTTTAGAAGCAGATATTTCTCTGTACAGCCTATGGTCCCATTCACTCGGGAATATCCTAACGCAGCTCCTAGAAGAAACGTGTTTCTGACTCGCTGAATCTCAACATAGATTCAACTGTCTTAAGTATACGAACGCACAGCAGAGCAGTTTCAAGGAAACGTTCCTCCTGAGTTTTAGACGAAGTTTCCTGCTGTTTAGTACGTATGCCGGCATTGGGCTGGAAATACCGGTTTTGGGATTCTGCACAGAAAGGGTTTGCAAACCGCTGAATCCCCACGTGACATTTTCTCTCTCAGTTGAATGCACACATTGACCACCATTCAGTTAGATAGCTCCGTTTTGGTTTCAGAAGCAGATATATCTCTGTACAGTCTATGGTCCCACTCACTCGGGAATATCCCAACGCAGCTCCTAGAAGAAACGTGTTTCTGACTCGCTGAATCTCAACATAGATTCAACTCTCTTAGGTGAACGAACGCACAGCAGAGCAGTTTCAAGGAAACGTTTCTCCTGAGCTTTAGACGAAGTTTACTGCTGTTTAGTACGTATGCTGGCATTGGGCTGAAAATACCGGTTTTGGGATTCTGCACAGAAACGGTTTGCAAACCGCTGAATGCACACTTGAGTTTAACTCTGTCAGTTGAATGCGCACATTGACAACCATTCAGTTAGATAGCTCCGTTTTGGTTTTAGAAGCAGATATTTCTCTGTACAGCCTATGGTCCCATTCACTCGGGAATATCCCAACGCAGCTCCTAGAAGAAACGTGTTTCTGACTCGCTGAATCTCAACATAGATTCAACTTTCTTAGGTGAACGGACGCTCAGCAGAGCAGTTTCAAGGAAACGTTTCTCCTGAGTTTTAGACGAAGTTTCCTGCTGTTTAGTACGTATGCCGGCATTGGGCTGAAAATACCGGTTTTGGGATTCTGCACAGAAACGGTTTGCAAACCGCTGATTTCACACGTGAGTTTATCTCTGTCAGTTGAATGCAAACGTTGACAACCATTCAGTTAGATAGCTCCGTTTTGGTTTTAGAAGCAGATATTTCTCTGTACAGCCTATGGTCCCATTCAGTCGGGAATATCCCAACGCAGCTCCTAGAAGAAACGTGTTTCTGACTCGCTGAATCTCAACATAGATTCAAATCTCTTACGTGAACGAAAGTACAGCGGAGCAGTTTCAAGGAAACGTTTCTCCTGAGTTTTAGACGAAGTTTCGGCGGTTTAGTACGTATGCCAGCATTGGGCTGGAAATACCGGTATTGGGATTCTGCACAGAAAGGGTTTGCAAACCACTGAATCCACACGTGAGATTAACTCTGTCAGTTGAATGCACACATTGACAACCATTCAGTTAGATACCTCCGTTTTGGTTTTAGAAGCAGATATTTCTCTGTACAGCCTATGGTCCCATTCACTTGGGAATATAGCAACACAGCTCCTAGAGAAACGTGTTTCTCACTCGCTGAATCTCAACATAGATTCAACTCTCTTAGGTGAACGAAAGCACAGCAGAGCAGTTTCAAGGAAACGTTTCTCCTGAGTCTTAGACGAAGTTTCCTGCGGTTTAGTACGTATTCCGGCATTGGGCTGGAAATACCGGTTTTGGGAATCTGCAAAGAAAGGGTTTGCAAACCGCTGAATCCACACGTGAGTTTAACTCTGTCAGTTGAATGCACACACTGACAACCATTCCGTTAGATAGCTCCGTTTTGGTTTTAGAAGCAGATATTTCTCTGTACAGCCTATGGTCCCATTCACTCGGGAATATCCCAACGCAGCTCCTAGAAGAAACGTGTTCATGACTCGCTGAATCCCAACATAGATTCAACTCTCTTTTGTGAACGAAGGCACAGCAGAGCAGTTTCAAGGAAAACGATTCTCCTGACTTTTAGACGATGTTTACTGCTGTTTCGCACGTATGCCGGCATTGGGCTGCAAATGCCGGTTTGGGGATTCTGCAAAGAAAGGGTTTGCAAACCGCTGATTCCACACGTGAGTTTAACTCTGTCAGTTGAATGCACACTTTGACAATCATTCAGTTAGAGAGCTCCGTTTTGATTTTAGAAGCAGATATTTCTCTGTACAGCCTATGGCCCCATTAAATCGGGAATATCCCAATGCAGCTCCCAGAAGAAACGTGTTTCTGACTCGCTGAACCTCAACATAGATTCAAATCTCTTCGGTGAACGAATGCACAGCAGAGCAGTTTCAAGGAAGCGTTTCTCCTGAGTTTTAGACGAAGTTTACTGCGGTTTAGAACGTATGCCGGCATTGGGCTGGAAATACCGGTTTTGGGATTCTGCACAGAAAGGGTTTGCAAACCGCTGAATCCCCACGTGACATTTTCTCTGTCAGTTGAATGCACACATTGACCACCATTCAGTTAGATAGCTCCGTTTTGGTTTTAGAAGCAGATATATCTCTGTACATCCTATGGTCCCATTCACTCGGGAATATCCCAACGCAGCTCCTAGAAGAAACGTGTTTCTGACTCGCTGAATCTCAACATAGATTCAACTCTCTTAGGTGAACGAACGCACAGCAGAGCAGTTTCAAGGAAACGATTCTCCTGAGCTTTAGACGAAGTTTACTGCTGTTTAGTACGTATGCTGGCATTGTGATGGAATTACCGGTTTTGGGATTCTGCACAGAAACGGTTTGCAAACCGCTGAATGCACACTTGAGTTTAACTCTGTCAGTTGAATGCACACATTGACAACCATTCAGTTAGATAGCTCCGTTTTGGTTTTAGAAGCAGATATTTCTCTGTACAGCCTATGGTCCCATTCACTCGGGAATATCCCAACGCAGCTCCTAGAAGAAACATGTTTCTGACTCGCTGAATCTCAACATAGATTCAACTCTCTTAGGTGAACGGACGCTCAGCAGAGCAGTTTCAAGGAAACGTTTCTCCTGAGTTTTAGACGAAGTTTCCAGCTGTTTAGTACGTATGCCGGCATTGGGCTGAAAATACCGGTTTTGGGTATCTGCACAGAAACGGTTTGCAAACCGCTGAATTCACACGTGAGTTTATCTCTGTCAGTTGAATGCAAACATTGACAACCATTCAGTTAGATAGCTCCGTTTTGGTTTTAGAAGCAGATATTTCTCTGTACAGCCTATGGTCCCATTCAGTCGGGAATATCCCAACGCAGCTCCTAGAAGAAACGTGTTTCTGACTCGCTGAATCTCAACATAGATTCAACTCTCTTACGTGAACGAAAGCACAGCCGAGCAGTTTCAAGGAAACGTTTCTCCTGAGTTTTAGACGAAGTTCCGGCGGTTTAGTACGTATGCCGGCATTGGGCTGGAAATACCGGTATTGGGATTCTGCACAGAAAGGGTTTGCAAACCACTGAATCCACACGTGAGATAAACTTTGTCAGTTGAATGCGCACATTGACAACCATTCAGTTAGATACCTCCGTTTTGGTTTTAGAAGCAGATATTTCTCTGTACAGCCTATGGTCCCATTCACTCGGGAATATCCCAACGCAGCTCCTAGAAGAAACGTGTTTCTGACTCGCTGAATCTCAACATAGATTCAACTCTCTTAGGTGAACGAACACACAGCAGAGCAGTTTCAAGGAAACGTTTCTCCTGAGTTTTAGACGAAGTTTACTGCGGATTAGTACGTATGCCGGCATTGGGCTGGAAATACCGGCTTTGGGATTCTGCACAGAAACGGTTTGCAAACCGCTGAATCCACACGTGAGATTAACTCTGTCAGTTGAATGCACACATTGACAACCATTCAGTTAGATAGCTCCGTTTTGGTTTTAGAAGCAGATATTTCTCTGTACAGCCTATGGTCCCATTCACTCGGGAATATCCTAACGCAGCTCCTAGAAGAAACGTGTTTCTGACTCGCTGAATCTCAACATAGATTCAACTGTCTTAAGTATACGAACGCACAGCAGAGCAGTTTCAAGGAAACGTTCCTCCTGAGTTTTAGACGAAGTTTCCTGCTGTTTAGTACGTATGCCGGCATTGGGCTGGAAATACCGGTTTTGGGATTCTGCACAGAAAGGGTTTGCAAACCGCTGAATCCCCACGTGACATTTTCTCTCTCAGTTGAATGCACACATTGACCACCATTCAGTTAGATAGCTCCGTTTTGGTTTCAGAAGCAGATATATCTCTGTACAGTCTATGGTCCCACTCACTCGGGAATATCCCAACGCAGCTCCTAGAAGAAACGTGTTTCTGACTCGCTGAATCTCAACATAGATTCAACTCTCTTAGGTGAACGAACGCACAGCAGAGCAGTTTCAAGGAAACGTTTCTCCTGAGCTTTAGACGAAGTTTACTGCTGTTTAGTACGTATGCTGGCATTGGGCTGAAAATACCGGTTTTGGGATTCTGCACAGAAACGGTTTGCAAACCGCTGAATGCACACTTGAGTTTAACTCTGTCAGTTGAATGCGCACATTGACAACCATTCAGTTAGATAGCTCCGTTTTGGTTTTAGAAGCAGATATTTCTCTGTACAGCCTATGGTCCCATTCACTCGGGAATATCCCAACGCAGCTCCTAGAAGAAACGTGTTTCTGACTCGCTGAATCTCAACATAGATTCAACTTTCTTAGGTGAACGGACGCTCAGCAGAGCAGTTTCAAGGAAACGTTTCTCCTGAGTTTTAGACGAAGTTTCCTGCTGTTTAGTACGTATGCCGGCATTGGGCTGAAAATACCGGTTTTGGGATTCTGCACAGAAACGGTTTGCAAACCGCTGATTTCACACGTGAGTTTATCTCTGTCAGTTGAATGCAAACGTTGACAACCATTCAGTTAGATAGCTCCGTTTTGGTTTTAGAAGCAGATATTTCTCTGTACAGCCTATGGTCCCATTCAGTCGGGAATATCCCAACGCAGCTCCTAGAAGAAACGTGTTTCTGACTCGCTGAATCTCAACATAGATTCAAATCTCTTACGTGAACGAAAGTACAGCGGAGCAGTTTCAAGGAAACGTTTCTCCTGAGTTTTAGACGAAGTTTCGGCGGTTTAGTACGTATGCCAGCATTGGGCTGGAAATACCGGTATTGGGATTCTGCACAGAAAGGGTTTGCAAACCACTGAATCCACACGTGAGATTAACTCTGTCAGTTGAATGCACACATTGACAACCATTCAGTTAGATACCTCCGTTTTGGTTTTAGAAGCAGATATTTCTCTGTACAGCCTATGGTCCCATTCACTTGGGAATATAGCAACACAGCTCCTAGAGAAACGTGTTTCTCACTCGCTGAATCTCAACATAGATTCAACTCTCTTAGGTGAACGAAAGCACAGCAGAGCAGTTTCAAGGAAACGTTTCTCCTGAGTCTTAGACGAAGTTTCCTGCGGTTTAGTACGTATTCCGGCATTGGGCTGGAAATACCGGTTTTGGGAATCTGCAAAGAAAGGGTTTGCAAACCGCTGAATCCACACGTGAGTTTAACTCTGTCAGTTGAATGCACACACTGACAACCATTCCGTTAGATAGCTCCGTTTTGGTTTTAGAAGCAGATATTTCTCTGTACAGCCTATGGTCCCATTCACTCGGGAATATCCCAACGCAGCTCCTAGAAGAAACGTGTTCATGACTCGCTGAATCCCAACATAGATTCAACTCTCTTTTGTGAACGAAGGCACAGCAGAGCAGTTTCAAGGAAAACGATTCTCCTGACTTTTAGACGATGTTTACTGCTGTTTCGCACGTATGCCGGCATTGGGCTGCAAATGCCGGTTTGGGGATTCTGCAAAGAAAGGGTTTGCAAACCGCTGATTCCACACGTGAGTTTAACTCTGTCAGTTGAATGCACACTTTGACAATCATTCAGTTAGATAGCTCCGTTTTGATTTTAGAAGCAGATATTTCTCTGTACAGCCTATGGCCCCATTAAATCGGGAATATCCCAATGCAGCTCCCAGAAGAAACGTGTTTCTGACTCGCTGAACCTCAACATAGATTCAAATCTCTTCGGTGAACGAATGCACAGCAGAGCAGTTTCAAGGAAACGTTCCTCCTGAGTTTTAGACGATGTTTCCTGCTGTTTAGTACGTATGCCGGCATTGGCCTGGAAATACCGGTTTTGGGATTCTGCACAGAAAGGGTTTGCAAAACGCTGAATCCCCACGTGACATTTTCTCTGTCAGTTAAATGCACACATTGACCACCATTCTGTTAGATAGCTCCGTTTTGGTTTTAGAAGCAGATATATATCTGTACAGTCTATGGTCCCATTCACTCGGGAATATCCCAATGCAGCTCCTAGAAGAAACGTGTTTCTGACTCGCTGAATCCTCAACATAGATTCAACTCTCTTAGGTGAACGAACGCACAGCAGAGCAGTTTCAAGGAAACGATTCTCCTGAGCTTTAGACGAAGTTTACTGCTGTTTAGTACGTATGCCGGCATTGGGATGGAATTACCGGTTTTGGGATTCTGCACAGAAACGGTTTGCAAACCGCTGAATATACACGTGAGTTTAACTCTGTCAGTTGAATGAACACATTGACAACCATTCAGTTAGATAGCTTCGTTTTGGTTTTAGAACCAGATATTTCTCTGTATAACCTACGGTCCCATTCACTCGGGAATATCCCAACGCAGCTCCTAGAAGAAACGTGTTTCTGAATTGCTGAATCTCAACATAGATTCAACTCTCTTAGGTGAACGAAATCACAGCGGAGCAGTTTCAAGGAAACGTTTCTCCTGAGTTTTAGACGAAGTTTCTTGCGGGTTAGTACGTATGCCGGCATTGGGCTGGAAATACCGGTTTTGGGATTCTGCACAGAAATGGTTTGCATACCGCTGAATCCACACGTGAGATTAACTCTGTCAGTTGAATGCACACATTGACAACCATTCAGTTAGATAGCTCCGTTATGGTTTTAGAAGCATATATTTCTCTGTACAGCCTATGGTCCCATTCAATCTGGTATATCCCAACGCAGCTCCTAGAAGAAACGTGTTCATGACTCGCTGAATCCCAACATAGATTCAACTCTCTTATGTGAACGAAGGCACAGCAGAGCAGTTTCAAGGAAAACGATTCTCCTGAGTTTTAGACAAAGTTTACTGCTGTTTCGCACGTATGCCGGCATTGGGCTGGAAATGCCGGTTTTGGGATTCTGCAAAGAAAGGGTTTGCAAACCGCTGAATCCACACGTGAGTTTAACTCTGTCAGTTGAATGCACACATTGACAATCATTCAGCTAGATAGCTCCGTTTTGATTTTAGAAGCAGATATTTCTCTGTACAGCCTATGGTCCCATTCACTCGGGATTATCCCAACCCAGCTCCTAGAAGAAACTTGTTTCTGACTCGCTGAATCTCAACATAGATTCAACTCTCTTAGGTGAACGAACGCACAGAAGAGCAGTTTTAAGGAAACGTTTCTAATGAGTTTTAGACGAAGTTTCCTGCGGGTTAGTCCGTATGCCGGCATTGGGCTGGAAATACCGGTTTTGGGATTCTGCACAGAAAGGGTTTGCAAACCGCTGAATACACACGTGAGATTAACTCTGTCAGTTGAATGCACACATTGACAACCATTCAGTTAGATAGCTCCGTTATGGTTTTAGAAGCATGTATTTCTCTGTAGAGCCTATGGTCCCATTCACTCTGGAATATCCCAACGCAGCTCCTAGAAGAAACGTATTTCTGACTTGATGAATCTCAACATAGATTCACCTCTCTTAGGTGAACGAACGCACAGCCGAGCAGTTTCAAGGAAATGTTTCTCCTGAGTTTTAGATGAAGTTTCCGGCGGTTTAGTAAGTATGCCGGCATTGGGCTGGAAATACCGGTATTGGGATTCTGCACAGAAAGGGTTTGCAAACCGCTGAATCCACACGTGAGTTTAACTCTGTCAGTTGAATGCACACATTGACAACCATTCAGTTAGATACCTCCGTTTTGGTTTTGGAAGCAGATATTTCTCTGTACAGCCTATACTCCCATTCACTCGGGAATATCCCAACACAGCTCCTAGAAGAATCGTGTTTCTGACTCGCTGAATCTCAACATAGATTCAACTCTCCTAGGTGAACGAACGCACAGCAGAGCAGTTTCAAGGAAACGTTTCTCCTGAGTTTTAGACGAAGTTTCCTGCGGTTTTCTTGGTTTTAGAAGCAGATATTTCTCTGTACAGCCTATGGTCCCATTCACTCGGGAATATCCCAACGCAGCGACTAGAAGAAACGTGTTTCTGACTCGCTGAATTTCAACATAGATTCAACTCTCTTAGGTGAACGAACGCTCAGCAGAGCAGCTTCAAGGAAACGTTCCTCCTGAGTTTTAGACGTTGTTTCCTGGATTTTAGTACGTATGCCGACACTGGGCTGGAAATTCCGGTTTTGGGATTCTGCACAGAAAGGGTTTGCAAACCGCTGAATCCACACGTGAGTTTAACTCTGTCAGTTGAATGCACACATTGACAACCATTCAGTTAGATAGCTCCGTTTTGGTTTTAGACGCAGATATTTCTCTGTACAGCCTATGGTCCCATTCACTCGGGAATATCCCAACGCAGCTCCTAGAAGAAACGTGTTTCCGACCCGCTGAATCTCAACATAGATTCAACTCTCTTAGGTGAACGAACGCACAGCAGAGCAGTTTCAAGGAAACGATTCTCCTGTGTTTTAGACGAAGTTTACTGCAGTTTACTACGTATGCCGGCATTGGGATACAAATACTGGTTTTGGGATTCTGCACAGAAACGGTTTGCAAACCACTGAATCCACACGTGAGATTAACTTTGTCAGTTGAATGCGCACATTGACAGCCATTCAGTTAGATAGCTCCGTTTTGGTTTTAGAAGCAGATATTTCTCTGTACAGCCTATGGTCCCATTCACTCGGGAATATCCCAACGCAGCTCCTAGAAGAAACGTGTTTCTGACTCGCTGAATCTCAACAGAGATACAACTCTCTTAGGTGAACGAACACACAGCAGAGCAGTTTCAAGGAAACGTTTCTCCTGAGTTTTAGACGAAGTTCCGGCGGTTTAGTACGTATGATGGCATTGGGCTGGAAATACCGGTTTTCGGATTCTGCACAGAACGGTTTGCAAACCGCTGAATCCACACGTGAGATTAACTCTGTCAGTTGAATGCACACTTTGACAACCATTCAGTTAGATACCTCCGTTTTGGTTTTAGAAGCAGATATTTCTCTGTACAGACTATGGTCCCATTCACTCGGGAATATAGCAACACAGCTCCTAGAGAAACGTGTTTCTCACTCGCTGAATCTCAACATAGATTCAACTCTCTTAGGTGAACGAACGCACAGCAGAGCAGTTTCAAGGAAACGTTTCTCCTGAGTTTAAGACGAAGTTTCCTGCGGTTTAGTACGTATGGCGGCATTGGGATGGAAATACCGGTTTTGGGATTCTGCACAGAAAGGGTTTGCAAACCGCTGAATCCACACGTGAGTTTAACTCTGTCAGTTGAATGCACACATTGACAACCATTCAGTTAGATAGCTCCGTTTTGGTTTTAGAAGCAGATATTTCTCTGTACAGCCTATGGTCCCTTTCACTCGGGAATATCCCAACGCAGCTCCTAGAAGAAAGGTGTTCATGACTCGCTGAATCCCAACATAGATTCAACTCTCTTATGTGAACGAAGGCACAGCAGAGCAGTTTCAAGGAAAACGATTCTCCTGAGTTTTACACGAAGTTTACTGCTGTTTCGCACGTATGCCGGCGTTCGGCTGGAAATGCCAGTTTTGGGATTCTGCAAAGAAAGGGTTTGCAAACCGCTGAATCCACACGTGAGTTTGACTCTGTCAGTTGAATGCACACTTTGACAATCATTCAGTTAGATAGCTCCGTTTTGATTTTAGAAGCAGATATTTCTCTGTACAACCTATGGCCCCATTCAATCGGGAATATCCCAACGCAGCTCCCAGAAGAAACGTGTTTCTGACTCGCTGAACCTCAACATAGGTTCAACTCTCTTAGGTGAACGAAAGCACAGCGGAGTAGTTTCATGGAAACGTTTCTCCTGAGTTTTAGGCGAAGTTTCCTGCGCGTTAGTACGTATGCCGGCATTGGGCTGGAAATACCGGTTTTGGGATTCTGCACAGAAAGGGTTGGCAAACCGCTGAATCCACACGTGAGATTAACTCTGTCACTTGAATGCACACATTGACAACCATTCAGTTAGATAGCTCCGTTATGGTTTTAGAAGCATATATTTCTCTGTACAGCCTATGGTCCCATTCACTCTGGAATATCCCAACGCATCTCCTAGAAGAAAGGTATTTCTGACTCGCTGAATCTCAACATAGTTTCAACTCTCTTAGGTGAACGAACGCACAGCCGAGCAGTTTCAAGGAAACCTTTCTCCTGAGTTTAAGACGAAGTTTACTGCGGTTTAGTACGTATGCCGGCATTGGGCTGGAAATACCGGTTTTGGGATTCTGCACAGAAAGGGTTTGCAAACCGCTGAATCCACACGTGAGATTAACTCTGTCAGTTGAATGCACACATTGACAACCATTCAGTTAGATAGCTCCGTTTTGGTTTTAGAAGCAAATATTTCTCTGTACAGCCTATGGTCCCATTCACTCGGGAATATCCCAGCGCAGCTCCTATAAGAAACGTGTTTCTGACTCGCTGAATCTCAACATAGATTCAACTGTCTTAGGTATACGAACGCACAACAGAGCAGTTTCAAGGAAACGTTCCTCCTGAGTTTTAGACGAAGTTTCCTGCGGTTTAGCTCGTATGCCGGCATTGGGCTGGAAATACCGGTTTTGGGATTCTGCACAAAAAGGGTTTGCAAACCGTGGAACCCACAAGTGAGATTAACTCTGTCAGTTGAATGCACACATAGACAACCATTCAGTTAGATAGCTCCGTTTTCGTTTTAGGAGCAGGTAATTCTCTGTACAGCCTGTGGTCCCATTCACTCGGTAATATCCCAACGCAGCTCGTAGAAGAAACGTGTTTCTGACTCGCTGAATCTCAACATAGATTCAACTCTCTTAGGTGAACGAACGAACAGCAGAGCAGTTTCAAGGAAACGATTCTCCTGAGTTTTAGACGAAGTTTCCTACGGGTTAGTACGTATGCCGGCATTGGGCTGGAAATACCGGTATTGGGATTCTGCACAGAAAGGGTTTGCAAACCGCTGAACCCAGAAGTGAGATTAACTCTGTCAGTTGAATGCACACATTGACAACCATTCAGTTAGATAGCTCCGTTTTGGTTTTAGAAGCAGATATTTCTCTGTACAGCCTATGGTCCCATTCACTCAGGATTATCCCAACGCAGCTCCTAGAAGAAACGTGTTTCTGACTCGCTGAATCTCAACATAGATTCAACTCTCTTAGGTGAACGAACGCACAGCTGAGCATTTTCAAGGAAACGATTCTCCTGAGTTTTAGACGAAGGTTACTGCTGTTTACTACGTATGCCGGCATAGGGATGGAAATACCGGTTTTCGGATTCTGCACAGAAACGGTTTGCAAACCGCAAAATCCACACGTGAGATTAACTTTGTCAGTTGAATGCGCTCATTGACAACCATTCAGTTAGATAGCTCCGTTTTGGTTTTAGAAGCAGATATTTCTCTGTACAGCCTATGGTCCCATTCACTCGGGAATACCCCAACGCAGCTCCTAGAAGAAACGTGTTTCTGACTCGCTGAATCTCAACATAGATTCAACTCTCTTAGGTGAACGAACGCACAGCGGAGCAGTTTCAAGAAAACGATTCTCCTGAGTTTTAGACGATGTTTACTGCTGTTTAGTACGTATGCCGGCATTGGGCTGGAAATACCGGTTAGGGAATCTGCACAGAAAGGGTTTGCAAACCGCTGAATCCACACGTGAGATTAACTCTGTCAGTTGAATGCACACATTGACAACCATTCAGTTAGATAGCTCCGTTATGGTTTTAGAAGCATATATTTCTCTTTACATCCTATGGTCCCATTCACTCTGGAATATACCAACGCAGCTCCTAGAAGAAACGTATTTCTGACTTGATGTATCTCAACATAGATTCAACTCTCTTAGGTGAACGAACGCATAGCAGAGCATTTTCAAGGAAACATTTCTCCTGAGTTTTAGACGAAGTTTACTGCGGTTTAGTACGTATGCCGGCATTGGGCTGGAAATACCTGTTTTGGGATTCTACACAGAAAGGTTTTGCAAACCGCTGAATCCACACGTGAGATTAACTCTGTCAGTGGAATGCACACATAGACAACCATTCAGTTAGATAGCTCCGTTTTGGTTTTAGAAGCAGATATTTCTCTATACCGCCTATGGTCCCATTCACTCGGGAATATCCCAACGCAGCTCCTAGAAGAAACATGTTTCTGACTCGCTGAATCTCAACATCGCTTCAACTATCTTAGGTATACGAACGCACAGCAGAGCAGTTTCAAGGAAACGATCCTCCTGAGTTTTATACGAAGTTTCCTGTGGTTTAGTACGTATGCCGGCATTGGGCTGGAAATACCGGTTTTGGGATTCTGCACAGAAAGGGTTTGCAAACCGCTGAATTCACACGTGAGTTTATCTCTGTCAGTTGAATGCACACATTGACAACCATTCAGTTAGATAGCTCCGTTTTGGTTTTAGAAGCAGATATTTCTCTGTACAGCCTATGGTCCCATTCACTCGGGAATATCCCAACGCAGCTCCTAGAAGATACGTGTTTCTGACTCGCTGAATCTCAACATAGATTCAACTCTCTTAGGTGAACGAACGCACAGCGGAGCAGTTTCAAGGAATCGTTTCTCCTGAATTTTAGATGAAATTTCCTGCGGGTTAGTACGTATGCCGGCATTGGGCTGGAAATACCGGTTTTGGGATTCTGCACAGAAAGGGTTTGCAAACCGCTGAATCCACACGTGAGTTTAACTCTGTCGGTTGAATGCACACATTGACAACCATTCAGTTAGATAGGTCCGTTTTGGTTTTAGAAGCAGATATTTCTCTGTACAGACTATGGTCCCATTCAATTGGGAATATCCCAACGCAGCTCCTAAAAGAAACTTGTTTCTGACTCGATGAGTCTCAACATAGATTCAACTCTCTTAGGTGAACGAACGCACAGCAGAGCAGTTTTAAGGAAACGTTTCTCCTGAGTTTTAGACGATGTTTCCTGCGGGTTAGTACGTATGCCGGCATTGGGCTGGAAATACCGGTTTTGGGATTCTGCACAGAAAGGGTTTGCAAACCGCTGAATCCACACGTCAGTTTAACTCTGTCAGTTGAATGCACACATTGACAACCATTCAGTTAGATAGCTCCGTTTTGGTTTTAGAAGCAGATATTTCTCTGTACAGCCTATGGTCCCATTCACTCGGGAATATCCCAACACAGCTCCTAGAAGAAACGTGTTTCTGACTCGCTGAATCTCAACATAGATTCAACTCTCTTAGGTGAACGAACGCACAGCAGAGCAGTTTCAAGGAAACGATTCTCCTGAGTTTTAGACTAAGTTTACTGCTGTTTACTACGTATGCCGGCATTGGGATGGAAATACCGGTTTTGCGATTCGGCACAGAAACGGTTTGCAAACCGCTGAATCCACACGTGAGATTAACTTTGTCAGTTGAATGCGCACATTGACAACCATTCAGTTAGATAGCTCCGTTTTGGTTTTAGAAGCAGATATTTCTCTGTACAGCCTATGGTCCCATTCACTCGGGAATATCCCAACGCAGCTCCTAGAAGAAACGTGTTTCTGACTCGCTGAATCTCAACATAGATTCAACTCTCTTAGGTGAACGAACACACAGCAGAGCAGTTTCAAGGAAACGTTTCTCCTGAGTTTTAGACGAAGTTCCGGCGGTTTAGTACGTATGCCGGCATTGGGCTGGAAATACCGGTATTGGGATTCTGCACAGAAAGGGTTTGCAAACCGCTGAATCCACACGTGAGATTAACTCTGACAGTTGAATGCACACATTGACAACCATTCAGTTAGATACCTCCGTTTTGGTTTTAGAAGCAGATATTTCTCTGTACAGCCTATGGTCCCATTCACTCGGGAATATCCCAACACAGCTCCTAGAAGAAACGTGTTTCTGACTCGCTGAATCTCAACATAGATTCAACTCTCTTAGGTGAACGAACGCACAGCAGAGCAGTTTCAAGGAAACGTTTCTCATTAGTTTTAGACTAAGTTTCCTGCGGTTTAGTACGTATGCCGGCATTGGGATGGAAATACCGGTTTTGGGATTCTGCACAGAAAGGGTTTGCAAACCGCTGAATCCACACGTGAGTTTAATTCTGTCAGTTGAATGCACACATTGACAAGCATTCAGTTAGATACCTCCGTTTTGGTTTTAGAAGCAGATATTTCTCTGTACAGCCTATGGTCCCATTCACTCGGGAGTATCCCAACGCAGCTCCTAGAAGAAACGTGTTTCTGACTCGCTGAATCTCAACATAGATTCAACTCTCTTAGTTGAAGGAATGCACAGCAGAGCAGTTTCAAGGAAAAGTTTCTCCTGAGTTTTAGACGAAGTTTCCTGCGGTTTAGTACGTATGCCGGCATTGGGTTGGAAATACCGGTTTTGGGATTCTGCACAGAAAGGGTTTGCGTACCGCTGAATCCACACGTGAGTTTAACTCTGTCAGTTGAATGCACACGTTGACAACCATTCAGTTAGATAGCTCCGTTTTGGTTTTAGAAGCAGATATTTCCCTGTACAGCCTATGGACCCTTTCACTCGGGAATATCCCAACGCAGCTCCTAGAAGAAACGTGTTCATGACTCGCTGAATCCCAACATAGATTCAACTCTCTTTTGTGAACGGAGGCACAGCAGAGCAGTTTCAAGGAAAACGATTCTCCTGAGTTTTAGACGAAGTTTACTGCTGTTTCGCACGTATGCCGGCATTGGGCTGGAAATGCCGGTTTTGGGATTCTGCAAAGAAAGGGTTTGCAAACCGCTGATTCCACACGTGAGTTTAACTCTGTCAGTTGAATGTACACTTTGAAAATCATTCAGTTAGATAGCTCCGTTTTGATTTTAGAAGCAGATATTTCTCTGTACAGCCTATGGCCCCATTCAATCGGGAATATCGCAACGTAGCTCCCAGAAGAAACGTGTTTCTGACTCGCTGAACCTCAACATAGATTCAAATCTCTTCGGTGAACGAACGCACAGCAGAGCAGTTTCAAGGAAACGTTCCTCCTGAGTTTTAGACGAAGCTTCCTGCTGTTTAGTACGTATGCCGACATTGGGCTGGAAATACCGGTTTTGGGATTCTGCACAGAAAGGGTTTGCGTACCGCTGATTCCACACGTGAGTTTACCTCTGTCGGTTAAATGCACACATTGACAACCATTCAGTTAGATATCTCCGTTTTGGTTTCAGAAGAAGATATTTCTCTGTACAGCCTATGATCCCATTCACTCGGAAATATCCCAACCCAGCTACTAGAAGAAACTTGTTTCTGACTCGCTGAATCTCAACATAGATTCAACACTCTTAGGTGAAGGAACGCACAGCAGAGCAGTTTTAAGGAAACGTTTCTCCTGAGTTTTAGACGAAGTTTCCTGCGGGTTAGTACGTATGCCGGCATTGAGCTGGAAATACCGGTTTTGGGATTCTGCACAGAAAGGGTTTGCAAACCGCTGAATCCACTCGTGAGATTACCTCTGTCAGTTGAATGCACACATTGACAACCATTCAGTTAGATAGCTCCATTATGGTTTTAGAAGCATATATTTCTCTGTACAGCCTATGGTCCCATTCACTCTGGAATATCCCAACGCAGCTCCTAGAAGAAACGTATTTCTGACTTGATGAATCGCAACATAGATTCAACTCTCTTAGGTGAACGAATGCACAGCAGAGCAGTTTCAAGGAAACGTTTCTCCTGAGTTTTAGACGAAGTTTACAGCGGTTTAGTACGTATGCCGACATTGGGCTGGAAATACCGGTTTTGGGATTCTGCACAGAAAGGGTTTGAAAACCGCTAAATCCACACGTGAGATTAACTCTGTCAGTTGGATGCACACATTGACAACCATTCAGTTAGATAGCTCCGTTTTGGTTTTAGAAGCAGATATTTCTCTGTACAGACTATGGTCCCATTCACTCGGGAATATCCCAACGCAGCTCCTAGAAGAAACATGTTTCTGACTCGCTGAATCTCAACATAGATTCAACTCTCTTAGGTGAACGGACGCTCAGCAGAGCAGTTTCAAGGAAACGTTTCTCCTGAGTTTTAGACGAAGTTTCCAGCTGTTTAGTACGTATGCCGGCATTGGGCTGAAAATACCGGTTTTGGGTTTCTGCACAGAAACGGTTTGCAAACCGCTGAATTCACACGTCAGTTTATCTCTGTCAGTTGAATGCAAACATTGACAACCATTCAGTTAGATAGCTCCGTTTTGGTTTTAGAAGCAGATATTTCTCTGTACAGCCTATGGTCCCATTCAGTCGGGAATATCCCAACGCAGCTCCTAGAAGAAACGTGTTTCTGACTCGCTGAATCTCAACATAGATTCAACTCTCTTACGTGAACGAAAGCACAGCCGAGCAGTTTCAAGGAAACGTTTCTCCTGAGTTTTAGACGAAGTTCCGGCGGTTTAGTTCGTATGCCGGCCTTGGGCTGGAAATACCGGTATTGGGATTCTGCACAGAAAGGGTTTGCAAACCACTGAATCCACACGTGAGATTAACTTTGTCAGTTGAATGCGCACATTGACAACCATTCAGTTAGATACCTCCGTTTTGGTTTTAGAAGCAGATATTTCTCTGTACAGCCTATGGTCCCATTCACTCGGGAATATCCCAACGCAGCTCCTAGAAGAAACGTGTTTCTGACTCGCTGAATCTCAACATAGATACAACTCTCTTAGGTGAACGAACACACAGCAGAGCAGTTTCAAGGAAACGTTTCTCCTGAGTTTTGGACGAAGTTTACTGCGGTTTAGTACGTATGCCGGCATTGGGCTGGAAATACCGGTTTTGGGATTCTGCACAGAAAGGGTTTGCAAACCGCTGAATCCACACGTGAGATTAACTCTGTCAGTTGAATGCACACATTGACAACCATTCAGTTAGATAGCTCCGTTTTGGTTTTAGAAGCAGATATTTCTCTGTACAGCCTATGGTCCCATTCACTCGGGAATATCCTAACGCAGCTCCTAGAAGAAACGTGTTTCTGACTCGCTGAATCTCAACATAGATTCAACTGTCTTAGGTATACGAACGCACAGCAGAGCAGTTTCAAGGAAACGTTCCTCCTGAGTTTTAGACGAAGTTTCCTGCTGTTTAGTACGTATGCCGGCATTGGGCTGGAAATACCGGTTTTGGGATTCTGCACAGAAAGGGTTTGCAAACCGCTGAATCCCCACGTGACATTTTCTCTCTCAGTTGAATGCACACATTGACCACCATTCAGTTAGATAGCTCCGTTTTGGTTTCAGAAGCAGATATATCTCTGTACAGTCTATGGTCCCACTCACTCGGGAATATCCCAACGCAGCTCCTAGAAGAAACGTGTTTCTGACTCGCTGAATCTCAACATAGATTCAACTCTCTTAGGTGAACGAACGCACAGCAGAGCAGTTTCAAGGAAACGATTCTCCTGAGCTTTAGACGAAGTTTACTGCTGTTTAGTACGTATGCTGGCACTGGGATGGAATTACCGGTTTTGGGATTCTGCACAGAAACGGTTTGCAAACCGCTGAATGCACACTTGAGTTTAACTCTGTCAGTTGAATGCACACATTGACAACCATTCAGTTAGATAGCTCCGTTTTGGTTTTAGAAGCAGATATTTCTCTGTACAGCCTATGGTCCCATTCACTCGGGAATATCCCAACGCAGCTCCTAGAAGATACGTGTTTCTGACTCGCTGAATCTCAACATAGATTCAACTCTCTTAGGAGAACGAACGCACAGCGGAGCAGTTTCAAGGAATCGTTTCTCCTGAATTTTAGATGAAATTTCCTGCGGGTTAGTACGTATGCCGGCATTGGGCTGGAAATACCGGTTTTGGGATTCTGCACAGAAAGGGTTTGCAAACCGCTGAATCCACACGTGAGTTTAACTCTGTCGGTTGAATGCACACATTGACAACCATTCAGTTAGATAGGTCCGTTTTGGTTTTAGAAGCAGATATTTCTCTGTACAGACTATGGTCCCATTCAATTGGGAATATCCCAACGCAGCTCCTAAAAGAAACTTGTTTCTGACTCGATGAGTCTCAACATAGATTCAACTCTCTTAGGTGAACGAACGCACAGCAGAGCAGTTTTAAGGAAACGTTTCTCCTGAGTTTTAGACGATGTTTCCTGCGGGTTAGTACGTATGCCGGCATTGGGCTGGAAATACCGGTTTTGGGATTCTGCACAGAAAGGGTTTGCAAACCGCTGAATCCACACGTCAGTTTAACTCTGTCAGTTGAATGCACACATTGACAACCATTCAGTTAGATAGCTCCGTTTTGGTTTTAGAAGCAGATATTTCTCTGTACAGCCTATGGTCCCATTCACTCGGGAATATCCCAACACAGCTCCTAGAAGAAACGTGTTTCTGACTCGCTGAATCTCAACATAGATTCAACTCTCTTAGGTGAACGAACGCACAGCAGAGCAGTTTCAAGGAAACGATTCTCCTGAGTTTTAGACTAAGTTTACTGCTGTTTACTACGTATGCCGGCATTGGGATGGAAATACCGGTTTTGCGATTCGGCACAGAAACGGTTTGCAAACCGCTGAATCCACACGTGAGATTAACTTTGTCAGTTGAATGCGCACATTGACAACCATTCAGTTAGATAGCTCCGTTTTGGTTTTAGAAGCAGATATTTCTCTGTACAGCCTATGGTCCCATTCACTCGGGAATATCCCAACGAAGCTCCTAGAAGAAACGTGTTTCTGACTCGCTGAATCTCAACATAGATTCAACTCTCTTAGGTGAACGAACACACAGCAGAGCAGTTTCAAGGAAACGTTTCTCCTGAGTTTTAGACGAAGTTCCGGCGGTTTAGTACGTATGCCGGCATTGGGCTGGAAATACCGGTATTGGGATTCTGCACAGAAAGGGTTTGCAAACCGCTGAATCCACACGTGAGATTAACTCTGACAGTTGAATGCACACATTGACAACCATTCAGTTAGATACCTCCGTTTTGGTTTTAGAAGCAGATATTTCTCTGTACAGCCTATGGTCCCATTCACTCGGGAATATCCCAACACAGCTCCTAGAAGAAACGTGTTTCTGACTCGCTGAATCTCAACATAGATTCAACTCTCTTAGGTGAACGAACGCACAGCAGAGCAGTTTCAAGGAAACGTTTCTCATTAGTTTTAGACTAAGTTTCCTGCGGTTTAGTACGTATGCCGGCATTGGGATGGAAATACCGGTTTTGGGATTCTGCACAGAAAGGGTTTGCAAACCGCTGAATCCACACGTGAGTTTAATTCTGTCAGTTGAATGCACACATTGACAAGCATTCAGTTAGATACCTCCGTTTTGGTTTTAGAAGCAGATATTTCTCTGTACAGCCTATGGTCCCATTCACTCGGGAGTATCCCAACGCAGCTCCTAGAAGAAACGTGTTTCTGACTCGCTGAATCTCAACATAGATTCAACTCTCTTAGTTGAAGGAATGCACAGCAGAGCAGTTTCAAGGAAAAGTTTCTCCTGAGTTTTAGACGAAGTTTCCTGCGGTTTAGTACGTATGCCGGCATTGGGTTGGAAATACCGGTTTTGGGATTCTGCACAGAAAGGGTTTGCGTACCGCTGAATCCACACGTGAGTTTAACTCTGTCAGTTGAATGCACACGTTGACAACCATTCAGTTAGATAGCTCCGTTTTGGTTTTAGAAGCAGATATTTCCCTGTACAGCCTATGGACCCTTTCACTCGGGAATATCCCAACGCAGCTCCTAGAAGAAACGTGTTCATGACTCGCTGAATCCCAACATAGATTCAACTCTCTTTTGTGAACGGAGGCACAGCAGAGCAGTTTCAAGGAAAACGATTCTCCTGAGTTTTAGACGAAGTTTACTGCTGTTTCGCACGTATGCCGGCATTGGGCTGGAAATGCCGGTTTTGGGATTCTGCAAAGAAAGGGTTTGCAAACCGCTGATTCCACACGTGAGTTTAACTCTGTCAGTTGAATGTACACTTTGAAAATCATTCAGTTAGATAGCTCCGTTTTGATTTTAGAAGCAGATATTTCTCTGTACAGCCTATGGCCCCATTCAATCGGGAATATCGCAACGTAGCTCCCAGAAGAAACGTGTTTCTGACTCGCTGAACCTCAACATAGATTCAAATCTCTTCGGTGAACGAACGCACAGCAGAGCAGTTTCAAGGAAACGTTCCTCCTGAGTTTTAGACGAAGCTTCCTGCTGTTTAGTACGTATGCCGACATTGGGCTGGAAATACCGGTTTTGGGATTCTGCACAGAAAGGGTTTGCGTACCGCTGATTCCACACGTGAGTTTACCTCTGTCGGTTAAATGCACACATTGACAACCATTCAGTTAGATATCTCCGTTTTGGTTTCAGAAGAAGATATTTCTCTGTACAGCCTATGATCCCATTCACTCGGAAATATCCCAACCCAGCTACTAGAAGAAACTTGTTTCTGACTCGCTGAATCTCAACATAGATTCAACACTCTTAGGTGAAGGAACGCACAGCAGAGCAGTTTTAAGGAAACGTTTCTCCTGAGTTTTAGACGAAGTTTCCTGCGGGTTAGTACGTATGCCGGCATTGAGCTGGAAATACCGGTTTTGGGATTCTGCACAGAAAGGGTTTGCAAACCGCTGAATCCACTCGTGAGATTACCTCTGTCAGTTGAATGCACACATTGACAACCATTCAGTTAGATAGCTCCATTATGGTTTTAGAAGCATATATTTCTCTGTACAGCCTATGGTCCCATTCACTCTGGAATATCCCAACGCAGCTCCTAGAAGAAACGTATTTCTGACTTGATGAATCGCAACATAGATTCAACTCTCTTAGGTGAACGAATGCACAGCAGAGCAGTTTCAAGGAAACGTTTCTCCTGAGTTTTAGACGAAGTTTACAGCGGTTTAGTACGTATGCCGACATTGGGCTGGAAATACCGGTTTTGGGATTCTGCACAGAAAGGGTTTGAAAACCGCTAAATCCACACGTGAGATTAACTCTGTCAGTTGGATGCACACATTGACAACCATTCAATTAGATAGCTCCGTTTTGGTTTTAGAAGCAGATATTTCTCTGTACAGCCTATGGTCCCATTCACTCGGGAATATCCCAACGCAGCGACTAGAAGAAACGTGTTTCTGACTCGCTGAATTTCAACATAGATTCAACTCTCTTAGGTGAACGAACGCTCAGCAGAGCAGCTTCAAGGAAACGTTCCTCCTGAGTTTTAGACGTTGTTTCCTGGATTTTAGTACGTATGCCGACACTGGGCTGGAAATTCCGGTTTTGGGATTCTGCACAGAAAGGGTTTGCAAACCGCTGAATCCACACGTGAGTTTAACTCTGTCAGTTGAATGCACACATTGACAACCATTCAGTTAGATAGCTCCGTTTTGGTTTTAGACGCAGATATTTCTCTGTACAGCCTATGGTCCCATTCACTCGGGAATATCCCAACGCAGCTCCTAGAAGAAACGTGTTTCCGACCCGCTGAATCTCAACATAGATTCAACTCTCTTAGGTGAACGAACGCACAGCAGAGCAGTTTCAAGGAAACGATTCTCCTGTGTTTTAGACGAAGTTTACTGCAGTTTACTACGTATGCCGGCATTGGGATACAAATACTGGTTTTGGGATTCTGCACAGAAACGGTTTGCAAACCACTGAATCCACACGTGAGATTAACTTTGTCAGTTGAATGCGCACATTGACAGCCATTCAGTTAGATAGCTCCGTTTTGGTTTTAGAAGCAGATATTTCTCTGTACAGCCTATGGTCCCATTCACTCGGGAATATCCCAACGCAGCTCCTAGAAGAAACGTGTTTCTGACTCGCTGAATCTCAACAGAGATACAACTCTCTTAGGTGAACGAACACACAGCAGAGCAGTTTCAAGGAAACGTTTCTCCTGAGTTTTAGACGAAGTTCCGGCGGTTTAGTACGTATGATGGCATTGGGCTGGAAATACCGGTTTTCGGATTCTGCACAGAACGGTTTGCAAACCGCTGAATCCACACGTGAGATTAACTCTGTCAGTTGAATGCACACTTTGACAACCATTCAGTTAGATACCTCCGTTTTGGTTTTAGAAGCAGATATTTCTCTGTACAGACTATGGTCCCATTCACTCGGGAATATAGCAACACAGCTCCTAGAGAAACGTGTTTCTCACTCGCTGAATCTCAACATAGATTCAACTCTCTTAGGTGAACGAACGCACAGCAGAGCAGTTTCAAGGAAACGTTTCTCCTGAGTTTAAGACGAAGTTTCCTGCGGTTTAGTACGTATGGCGGCATTGGGATGGAAATACCGGTTTTGGGATTCTGCACAGAAAGGGTTTGCAAACCGCTGAATCCACACGTGAGTTTAACTCTGTCAGTTGAATGCACACATTGACAACCATTCAGTTAGATAGCTCCGTTTTGGTTTTAGAAGCAGATATTTCTCTGTACAGCCTATGGTCCCTTTCACTCGGGAATATCCCAACGCAGCTCCTAGAAGAAAGGTGTTCATGACTCGCTGAATCCCAACATAGATTCAACTCTCTTATGTGAACGAAGGCACAGCAGAGCAGTTTCAAGGAAAACGATTCTCCTGAGTTTTACACGAAGTTTACTGCTGTTTCGCACGTATGCCGGCGTTCGGCTGGAAATGCCAGTTTTGGGATTCTGCAAAGAAAGGGTTTGCAAACCGCTGAATCCACACGTGAGTTTGACTCTGTCAGTTGAATGCACACTTTGACAATCATTCAGTTAGATAGCTCCGTTTTGATTTTAGAAGCAGATATTTCTCTGTACAACCTATGGCCCCATTCAATCGGGAATATCCCAACGCAGCTCCCAGAAGAAACGTGTTTCTGACTCGCTGAACCTCAACATAGGTTCAACTCTCTTAGGTGAACGAAAGCACAGCGGAGTAGTTTCATGGAAACGTTTCTCCTGAGTTTTAGGCGAAGTTTCCTGCGCGTTAGTACGTATGCCGGCATTGGGCTGGAAATACCGGTTTTGGGATTCTGCACAGAAAGGGTTGGCAAACCGCTGAATCCACACGTGAGATTAACTCTGTCACTTGAATGCACACATTGACAACCATTCAGTTAGATAGCTCCGTTATGGTTTTAGAAGCATATATTTCTCTGTACAGCCTATGGTCCCATTCACTCTGGAATATCCCAACGCATCTCCTAGAAGAAAGGTATTTCTGACTCGCTGAATCTCAACATAGATTCAACTCTCTTAGGTGAACGAACGCACAGCCGAGCAGTTTCAAGGAAACCTTTCTCCTGAGTTTAAGACGAAGTTTACTGCGGTTTAGTACGTATGCCGGCATTGGGCTGGAAATACCGGTTTTGGGATTCTGCACAGAAAGGGTTTGCAAACCGCTGAATCCACACGTGAGATTAACTCTGTCAGTTGAATGCACACATTGACAACCATTCAGTTAGATAGCTCCGTTTTGGTTTTAGAAGCAAATATTTCTCTGTACAGCCTATGGTCCCATTCACTCGGGAATATCCCAGCGCAGCTCCTATAAGAAACGTGTTTCTGACTCGCTGAATCTCAACATAGATTCAACTGTCTTAGGTATACGAACGCACAACAGAGCAGTTTCAAGGAAACGTTCCTCCTGAGTTTTAGACGAAGTTTCCTGCGGTTTAGCTCGTATGCCGGCATTGGGCTGGAAATACCGGTTTTGGGATTCTGCACAAAAAGGGTTTGCAAACCGTGGAACCCACAAGTGAGATTAACTCTGTCAGTTGAATGCACACATAGACAACCATTCAGTTAGATAGCTCCGTTTTCGTTTTAGGAGCAGGTAATTCTCTGTACAGCCTGTGGTCCCATTCACTCGGTAATATCCCAACGCAGCTCGTAGAAGAAACGTGTTTCTGACTCGCTGAATCTCAACATAGATTCAACTCTCTTAGGTGAACGAACGAACAGCAGAGCAGTTTCAAGGAAACGATTCTCCTGAGTTTTAGACGAAGTTTCCTACGGGTTAGTACGTATGCCGGCATTGGGCTGGAAATACCGGTATTGGGATTCTGCACAGAAAGGGTTTGCAAACCGCTGAACCCAGAAGTGAGATTAACTCTGTCAGTTGAATGCACACATTGACAACCATTCAGTTAGATAGCTCCGTTTTGGTTTTAGAAGCAGATATTTCTCTGTACAGCCTATGGTCCCATTCACTCAGGATTATCCCAACGCAGCTCCTAGAAGAAACGTGTTTCTGACTCGCTGAATCTCAACATAGATTCAACTCTCTTAGGTGAACGAACGCACAGCTGAGCATTTTCAAGGAAACGATTCTCCTGAGTTTTAGACGAAGGTTACTGCTGTTTACTACGTATGCCGGCATAGGGATGGAAATACCGGTTTTCGGATTCTGCACAGAAACGGTTTGCAAACCGCAAAATCCACACGTGAGATTAACTTTGTCAGTTGAATGCGCTCATTGACAACCATTCAGTTAGATAGCTCCGTTTTGGTTTTAGAAGCAGATATTTCTCTGTACAGCCTATGGTCCCATTCACTCGGGAATACCCCAACGCAGCTCCTAGAAGAAACGTGTTTCTGACTCGCTGAATCTCAACATAGATTCAACTCTCTTAGGTGAACGAACGCACAGCGGAGCAGTTTCAAGAAAACGATTCTCCTGAGTTTTAGACGATGTTTACTGCTGTTTAGTACGTATGCCGGCATTGGGCTGGAAATACCGGTTAGGGAATCTGCACAGAAAGGGTTTGCAAACCGCTGAATCCACACGTGAGATTAACTCTGTCAGTTGAATGCACACATTGACAACCATTCAGTTAGATAGCTCCGTTATGGTTTTAGAAGCATATATTTCTCTTTACATCCTATGGTCCCATTCACTCTGGAATATACCAACGCAGCTCCTAGAAGAAACGTATTTCTGACTTGATGTATCTCAACATAGATTCAACTCTCTTAGGTGAACGAACGCATAGCAGAGCATTTTCAAGGAAACATTTCTCCTGAGTTTTAGACGAAGTTTACTGCGGTTTAGTACGTATGCCGGCATTGGGCTGGAAATACCTGTTTTGGGATTCTACACAGAAAGGTTTTGCAAACCGCTGAATCCACACGTGAGATTAACTCTGTCAGTGGAATGCACACATAGACAACCATTCAGTTAGATAGCTCCGTTTTGGTTTTAGAAGCAGATATTTCTCTATACCGCCTATGGTCCCATTCACTCGGGAATATCCCAACGCAGCTCCTAGAAGAAACATGTTTCTGACTCGCTGAATCTCAACATCGCTTCAACTATCTTAGGTATACGAACGCACAGCAGAGCAGTTTCAAGGAAACGATCCTCCTGAGTTTTATACGAAGTTTCCTGTGGTTTAGTACGTATGCCGGCATTGGGCTGGAAATACCGGTTTTGGGATTCTGCACAGAAAGGGTTTGCAAACCGCTGAATTCACACGTGAGTTTATCTCTGTCAGTTGAATGCACACATTGACAACCATTCAGTTAGATAGCTCCGTTTTGGTTTTAGAAGCAGATATTTCTCTGTACAGCCTATGGTCCCATTCACTCGGGAATATCCCAACGCAGCTCCTAGAAGATACGTGTTTCTGACTCGCTGAATCTCAACATAGATTCAACTCTCTTAGGTGAACGAACGCACAGCGGAGCAGTTTCAAGGAATCGTTTCTCCTGAATTTTAGATGAAATTTCCTGCGGGTTAGTACGTATGCCGGCATTGGGCTGGAAATACCGGTTTTGGGATTCTGCACAGAAAGGGTTTGCAAACCGCTGAATCCACACGTGAGTTTAACTCTGTCGGTTGAATGCACACATTGACAACCATTCAGTTAGATAGGTCCGTTTTGGTTTTAGAAGCAGATATTTCTCTGTACAGACTATGGTCCCATTCAATTGGGAATATCCCAACGCAGCTCCTAAAAGAAACTTGTTTCTGACTCGATGAGTCTCAACATAGATTCAACTCTCTTAGGTGAACGAACGCACAGCAGAGCAGTTTTAAGGAAACGTTTCTCCTGAGTTTTAGACGATGTTTCCTGCGGGTTAGTACGTATGCCGGCATTGGGCTGGAAATACCGGTTTTGGGATTCTGCACAGAAAGGGTTTGCAAACCGCTGAATCCACACGTCAGTTTAACTCTGTCAGTTGAATGCACACATTGACAACCATTCAGTTAGATAGCTCCGTTTTGGTTTTAGAAGCAGATATTTCTCTGTACAGCCTATGGTCCCATTCACTCGGGAATATCCCAACACAGCTCCTAGAAGAAACGTGTTTCTGACTCGCTGAATCTCAACATAGATTCAACTCTCTTAGGTGAACGAACGCACAGCAGAGCAGTTTCAAGGAAACGATTCTCCTGAGTTTTAGACTAAGTTTACTGCTGTTTACTACGTATGCCGGCATTGGGATGGAAATACCGGTTTTGCGATTCGGCACAGAAACGGTTTGCAAACCGCTGAATCCACACGTGAGATTAACTTTGTCAGTTGAATGCGCACATTGACAACCATTCAGTTAGATAGCTCCGTTTTGGTTTTAGAAGCAGATATTTCTCTGTACAGCCTATGGTCCCATTCACTCGGGAATATCCCAACGCAGCTCCTAGAAGAAACGTGTTTCTGACTCGCTGAATCTCAACATAGATTCAACTCTCTTAGGTGAACGAACACACAGCAGAGCAGTTTCAAGGAAACGTTTCTCCTGAGTTTTAGACGAAGTTCCGGCGGTTTAGTACGTATGCCGGCATTGGGCTGGAAATACCGGTATTGGGATTCTGCACAGAAAGGGTTTGCAAACCGCTGAATCCACACGTGAGATTAACTCTGACAGTTGAATGCACACATTGACAACCATTCAGTTAGATACCTCCGTTTTGGTTTTAGAAGCAGATATTTCTCTGTACAGCCTATGGTCCCATTCACTCGGGAATATCCCAACACAGCTCCTAGAAGAAACGTGTTTCTGACTCGCTGAATCTCAACATAGATTCAACTCTCTTAGGTGAACGAACGCACAGCAGAGCAGTTTCAAGGAAACGTTTCTCATTAGTTTTAGACTAAGTTTCCTGCGGTTTAGTACGTATGCCGGCATTGGGATGGAAATACCGGTTTTGGGATTCTGCACAGAAAGGGTTTGCAAACCGCTGAATCCACACGTGAGTTTAATTCTGTCAGTTGAATGCACACATTGACAAGCATTCAGTTAGATACCTCCGTTTTGGTTTTAGAAGCAGATATTTCTCTGTACAGCCTATGGTCCCATTCACTCGGGAGTATCCCAACGCAGCTCCTAGAAGAAACGTGTTTCTGACTCGCTGAATCTCAACATAGATTCAACTCTCTTAGTTGAAGGAATGCACAGCAGAGCAGTTTCAAGGAAAAGTTTCTCCTGAGTTTTAGACGAAGTTTCCTGCGGTTTAGTACGTATGCCGGCATTGGGTTGGAAATACCGGTTTTGGGATTCTGCACAGAAAGGGTTTGCGTACCGCTGAATCCACACGTGAGTTTAACTCTGTCAGTTGAATGCACACGTTGACAACCATTCAGTTAGATAGCTCCGTTTTGGTTTTAGAAGCAGATATTTCCCTGTACAGCCTATGGACCCTTTCACTCGGGAATATCCCAACGCAGCTCCTAGAAGAAACGTGTTCATGACTCGCTGAATCCCAACATAGATTCAACTCTCTTTTGTGAACGGAGGCACAGCAGAGCAGTTTCAAGGAAAACGATTCTCCTGAGTTTTAGACGAAGTTTACTGCTGTTTCGCACGTATGCCGGCATTGGGCTGGAAATGCCGGTTTTGGGATTCTGCAAAGAAAGGGTTTGCAAACCGCTGATTCCACACGTGAGTTTAACTCTGTCAGTTGAATGTACACTTTGAAAATCATTCAGTTAGATAGCTCCGTTTTGATTTTAGAAGCAGATATTTCTCTGTACAGCCTATGGCCCCATTCAATCGGGAATATCGCAACGTAGCTCCCAGAAGAAACGTGTTTCTGACTCGCTGAACCTCAACATAGATTCAAATCTCTTCGGTGAACGAACGCACAGCAGAGCAGTTTCAAGGAAACGTTCCTCCTGAGTTTTAGACGAAGCTTCCTGCTGTTTAGTACGTATGCCGACATTGGGCTGGAAATACCGGTTTTGGGATTCTGCACAGAAAGGGTTTGCGTACCGCTGATTCCACACGTGAGTTTACCTCTGTCGGTTAAATGCACACATTGACAACCATTCAGTTAGATATCTCCGTTTTGGTTTCAGAAGAAGATATTTCTCTGTACAGCCTATGATCCCATTCACTCGGAAATATCCCAACCCAGCTACTAGAAGAAACTTGTTTCTGACTCGCTGAATCTCAACATAGATTCAACACTCTTAGGTGAAGGAACGCACAGCAGAGCAGTTTTAAGGAAACGTTTCTCCTGAGTTTTAGACGAAGTTTCCTGCGGGTTAGTACGTATGCCGGCATTGAGCTGGAAATACCGGTTTTGGGATTCTGCACAGAAAGGGTTTGCAAACCGCTGAATCCACTCGTGAGATTACCTCTGTCAGTTGAATGCACACATTGACAACCATTCAGTTAGATAGCTCCATTATGGTTTTAGAAGCATATATTTCTCTGTACAGCCTATGGTCCCATTCACTCTGGAATATCCCAACGCAGCTCCTAGAAGAAACGTATTTCTGACTTGATGAATCGCAACATAGATTCAACTCTCTTAGGTGAACGAATGCACAGCAGAGCAGTTTCAAGGAAACGTTTCTCCTGAGTTTTAGACGAAGTTTACAGCGGTTTAGTACGTATGCCGACATTGGGCTGGAAATACCGGTTTTGGGATTCTGCACAGAAAGGGTTTGAAAACCGCTAAATCCACACGTGAGATTAACTCTGTCAGTTGGATGCACACATTGACAACCATTCAGTTAGATAGCTCCGTTTTGGTTTTAGAAGCAGATATTTCTCTGTACAGACTATGGTCCCATTCACTCGGGAATATCCCAACGCAGCTCCTAGAAGAAACATGTTTCTGACTCGCTGAATCTCAACATAGATTCAACTCTCTTAGGTGAACGGACGCTCAGCAGAGCAGTTTCAAGGAAACGTTTCTCCTGAGTTTTAGACGAAGTTTCCAGCTGTTTAGTACGTATGCCGGCATTGGGCTGAAAATACCGGTTTTGGGTTTCTGCACAGAAACGGTTTGCAAACCGCTGAATTCACACGTCAGTTTATCTCTGTCAGTTGAATGCAAACATTGACAACCATTCAGTTAGATAGCTCCGTTTTGGTTTTAGAAGCAGATATTTCTCTGTACAGCCTATGATCCCATTCAGTCGGGAATATCCCAACGCAGCTCCTAGAAGAAACGTGTTTCTGACTCGCTGAATCTCAACATAGATTCAACTCTCTTACGTGAACGAAAGCACAGCCGAGCAGTTTCAAGGAAACGTTTCTCCTGAGTTTTAGACGAAGTTCCGGCGGTTTAGTTCGTATGCCGGCCTTGGGCTGGAAATACCGGTATTGGGATTCTGCACAGAAAGGGTTTGCAAACCACTGAATCCACACGTGAGATTAACTTTGTCAGTTGAATGCGCACATTGACAACCATTCAGTTAGATACCTCCGTTTTGGTTTTAGAAGCAGATATTTCTCTGTACAGCCTATGGTCCCATTCACTCGGGAATATCCCAACGCAGCTCCTAGAAGAAACGTGTTTCTGACTCGCTGAATCTCAACATAGATACAACTCTCTTAGGTGAACGAACACACAGCAGAGCAGTTTCAAGGAAACGTTTCTCCTGAGTTTTGGACGAAGTTTACTGCGGTTTAGTACGTATGCCGGCATTGGGCTGGAAATACCGGTTTTGGGATTCTGCACAGAAAGGGTTTGCAAACCGCTGAATCCACACGTGAGATTAACTCTGTCAGTTGAATGCACACATTGACAACCATTCAGTTAGATAGCTCCGTTTTGGTTTTAGAAGCAGATATTTCTCTGTACAGCCTATGGTCCCATTCACTCGGGAATATCCTAACGCAGCTCCTAGAAGAAACGTGTTTCTGACTCGCTGAATCTCAACATAGATTCAACTGTCTTAGGTATACGAACGCACAGCAGAGCAGTTTCAAGGAAACGTTCCTCCTGAGTTTTAGACGAAGTTTCCTGCTGTTTAGTACGTATGCCGGCATTGGGCTGGAAATACCGGTTTTGGGATTCTGCACAGAAAGGGTTTGCAAACCGCTGAATCCCCACGTGACATTTTCTCTCTCAGTTGAATGCACACATTGACCACCATTCAGTTAGATAGCTCCGTTTTGGTTTCAGAAGCAGATATATCTCTGTACAGTCTATGGTCCCACTCACTCGGGAATATCCCAACGCAGCTCCTAGAAGAAACGTGTTTCTGACTCGCTGAATCTCAACATAGATTCAACTCTCTTAGGTGAACGAACGCACAGCAGAGCAGTTTCAAGGAAACGATTCTCCTGAGCTTTAGACGAAGTTTACTGCTGTTTAGTACGTATGCTGGCACTGGGATGGAATTACCGGTTTTGGGATTCTGCACAGAAACGGTTTGCAAACCGCTGAATGCACACTTGAGTTTAACTCTGTCAGTTGAATGCACACATTGACAACCATTCAGTTAGATAGCTCCGTTTTGGTTTTAGAAGCAGATATTTCTCTGTACAGCCTATGGTCCCATTCACTCGGGAATATCCCAACGCAGCTCCTAGAAGATACGTGTTTCTGACTCGCTGAATCTCAACATAGATTCAACTCTCTTAGGTGAACGAACGCACAGCGGAGCAGTTTCAAGGAATCGTTTCTCCTGAATTTTAGATGAAATTTCCTGCGGGTTAGTACGTATGCCGGCATTGGGCTGGAAATACCGGTTTTGGGATTCTGCACAGAAAGGGTTTGCAAACCGCTGAATCCACACGTGAGTTTAACTCTGTCGGTTGAATGCACACATTGACAACCATTCAGTTAGATAGGTCCGTTTTGGTTTTAGAAGCAGATATTTCTCTGTACAGACTATGGTCCCATTCAATTGGGAATATCCCAACGCAGCTCCTAAAAGAAACTTGTTTCTGACTCGATGAGTCTCAACATAGATTCAACTCTCTTAGGTGAACGAACGCACAGCAGAGCAGTTTTAAGGAAACGTTTCTCCTGAGTTTTAGACGATGTTTCCTGCGGGTTAGTACGTATGCCGGCATTGGGCTGGAAATACCGGTTTTGGGATTCTGCACAGAAAGGGTTTGCAAACCGCTGAATCCACACGTCAGTTTAACTCTGTCAGTTGAATGCACACATTGACAACCATTCAGTTAGATAGCTCCGTTTTGGTTTTAGAAGCAGATATTTCTCTGTACAGCCTATGGTCCCATTCACTCGGGAATATCCCAACACAGCTCCTAGAAGAAACGTGTTTCTGACTCGCTGAATCTCAACATAGATTCAACTCTCTTAGGTGAACGAACGCACAGCAGAGCAGTTTCAAGGAAACGATTCTCCTGAGTTTTAGACTAAGTTTACTGCTGTTTACTACGTATGCCGGCATTGGGATGGAAATACCGGTTTTGCGATTCGGCACAGAAACGGTTTGCAAACCGCTGAATCCACACGTGAGATTAACTTTGTCAGTTGAATGCGCACATTGACAACCATTCAGTTAGATAGCTCCGTTTTGGTTTTAGAAGCAGATATTTCTCTGTACAGCCTATGGTCCCATTCACTCGGGAATATCCCAACGAAGCTCCTAGAAGAAACGTGTTTCTGACTCGCTGAATCTCAACATAGATTCAACTCTCTTAGGTGAACGAACACACAGCAGAGCAGTTTCAAGGAAACGTTTCTCCTGAGTTTTAGACGAAGTTCCGGCGGTTTAGTACGTATGCCGGCATTGGGCTGGAAATACCGGTATTGGGATTCTGCACAGAAAGGGTTTGCAAACCGCTGAATCCACACGTGAGATTAACTCTGACAGTTGAATGCACACATTGACAACCATTCAGTTAGATACCTCCGTTTTGGTTTTAGAAGCAGATATTTCTCTGTACAGCCTATGGTCCCATTCACTCGGGAATATCCCAACACAGCTCCTAGAAGAAACGTGTTTCTGACTCGCTGAATCTCAACATAGATTCAACTCTCTTAGGTGAACGAACGCACAGCAGAGCAGTTTCAAGGAAACGTTTCTCATTAGTTTTAGACTAAGTTTCCTGCGGTTTAGTACGTATGCCGGCATTGGGATGGAAATACCGGTTTTGGGATTCTGCACAGAAAGGGTTTGCAAACCGCTGAATCCACACGTGAGTTTAATTCTGTCAGTTGAATGCACACATTGACAAGCATTCAGTTAGATACCTCCGTTTTGGTTTTAGAAGCAGATATTTCTCTGTACAGCCTATGGTCCCATTCACTCGGGAGTATCCCAACGCAGCTCCTAGAAGAAACGTGTTTCTGACTCGCTGAATCTCAACATAGATTCAACTCTCTTAGTTGAAGGAATGCACAGCAGAGCAGTTTCAAGGAAAAGTTTCTCCTGAGTTTTAGACGAAGTTTCCTGCGGTTTAGTACGTATGCCGGCATTGGGTTGGAAATACCGGTTTTGGGATTCTGCACAGAAAGGGTTTGCGTACCGCTGAATCCACACGTGAGTTTAACTCTGTCAGTTGAATGCACACGTTGACAACCATTCAGTTAGATAGCTCCGTTTTGGTTTTAGAAGCAGATATTTCCCTGTACAGCCTATGGACCCTTTCACTCGGGAATATCCCAACGCAGCTCCTAGAAGAAACGTGTTCATGACTCGCTGAATCCCAACATAGATTCAACTCTCTTTTGTGAACGGAGGCACAGCAGAGCAGTTTCAAGGAAAACGATTCTCCTGAGTTTTAGACGAAGTTTACTGCTGTTTCGCACGTATGCCGGCATTGGGCTGGAAATGCCGGTTTTGGGATTCTGCAAAGAAAGGGTTTGCAAACCGCTGATTCCACACGTGAGTTTAACTCTGTCAGTTGAATGTACACTTTGAAAATCATTCAGTTAGATAGCTCCGTTTTGATTTTAGAAGCAGATATTTCTCTGTACAGCCTATGGCCCCATTCAATCGGGAATATCGCAACGTAGCTCCCAGAAGAAACGTGTTTCTGACTCGCTGAACCTCAACATAGATTCAAATCTCTTCGGTGAACGAACGCACAGCAGAGCAGTTTCAAGGAAACGTTCCTCCTGAGTTTTAGACGAAGCTTCCTGCTGTTTAGTACGTATGCCGACATTGGGCTGGAAATACCGGTTTTGGGATTCTGCACAGAAAGGGTTTGCGTACCGCTGATTCCACACGTGAGTTTACCTCTGTCGGTTAAATGCACACATTGACAACCATTCAGTTAGATATCTCCGTTTTGGTTTCAGAAGAAGATATTTCTCTGTACAGCCTATGATCCCATTCACTCGGAAATATCCCAACCCAGCTACTAGAAGAAACTTGTTTCTGACTCGCTGAATCTCAACATAGATTCAACACTCTTAGGTGAAGGAACGCACAGCAGAGCAGTTTTAAGGAAACGTTTCTCCTGAGTTTTAGACGAAGTTTCCTGCGGGTTAGTACGTATGCCGGCATTGAGCTGGAAATACCGGTTTTGGGATTCTGCACAGAAAGGGTTTGCAAACCGCTGAATCCACTCGTGAGATTACCTCTGTCAGTTGAATGCACACATTGACAACCATTCAGTTAGATAGCTCCATTATGGTTTTAGAAGCATATATTTCTCTGTACAGCCTATGGTCCCATTCACTCTGGAATATCCCAACGCAGCTCCTAGAAGAAACGTATTTCTGACTTGATGAATCGCAACATAGATTCAACTCTCTTAGGTGAACGAATGCACAGCAGAGCAGTTTCAAGGAAACGTTTCTCCTGAGTTTTAGACGAAGTTTACAGCGGTTTAGTACGTATGCCGACATTGGGCTGGAAATACCGGTTTTGGGATTCTGCACAGAAAGGGTTTGAAAACCGCTAAATCCACACGTGAGATTAACTCTGTCAGTTGGATGCACACATTGACAACCATTCAATTAGATAGCTCCGTTTTGGTTTTAGAAGCAGATATTTCTCTGTACAGCCTATGGTCCCATTCACTCGGGAATATCCCAACGCAGCTCCTAGAAGAAACGTGTTTCTGACTCGCTGAATCTCAACATAGATTCAACTCTCTTAGGTATACGAACGCACAGCAGAGCAGTTTCAAGGAAACGTTCCTACTGAGTTTTAGACGAAGTTACCTGCGGTTTACTACGTATGCCGGCATTGGGCTGGAAATACCGGTTTTGGGATTCTGCACAGAAAGGGTTTGCAAACCGCTGAACCCACAAGTGAGATTAACTCTGTCAGTTGAATGCACACATTGACAACCATTCAGTTAGATAGCTCCGTTTTGGTTTTAGAAGCAGATATTTCTCTGTACAGCCTATGGTCCCATTCACTCAGGAATATCCCAACGCAGCTCCTAGAAGAAACGTGTTTCTGACTCGCTGAATCTCAACATAGATTCAACTCTCTTAGGTGAACGAACGCACAGCTGAGCAGTTTCAAGGAAACGATTCTCCTGAGTTTTAGACGAAGTTTACTGCTGTTTACTACGTATGCCGGCATAGGGATGGAAATACCGGTTTTGGGATTCTGCACAGAAACGGTTTGCAAACCGCTAAATCCACACGTGAGATTAACTTTGTCAGTTGAATGCGCTCATTGACAACCATTCAGTTAGATAGCTCCGTTTTGGTTTTAGAAGCAGATATTTCTCTGTACAGTCTATGGTCCCATTCACTCGGGAATATCCCAACGCAGCTCCTAGAAGAAACGTGTTTCTGACTCGCTGAATCTCAACATAGATTCAACTCTCTTAGGTGAACGAACGCACAGCGGAGCAGTTTCAAGAAAACGTTTCTCCTGAGTTTTAGACGATGTTTACTGCTGTTTAGAAAGTATGCCGGCATTGGGCTGGAAATACCGGTTTTGGGAATCTGCACAGAAAGGGTTTGCAAACCGCTGAATCCACACGTGAGATTAACTCTGTCAGTTGAATGCACACATAGACAACCATTGAGTTAGATAGCTCCGTTTTGGTTTTAGAAGCAGATATTTCTCTGTACAGTCTATGGTCCCATTCACTCGATAATATCCCAACACAGCTCCTAGAAGAAACGTGTTTCTGACTCGCTGAATCTCAACATAGATTCAACTCTCTTAGGTGAATGAACCCACAGCAGAGCAGTTTCAAGGAAGCGTTTCTCCTGAGTTTTAGACGAAGTTTACTGCGGTTTAGAACGTATGCCGGCATTGGGCTGGAAATACCGGTTTTGGTATTCTGCACAGAAAGGGTTTGCAAACCGCTGAATCCCCACGTGACATTTTCTCTGTCAGTTGAATGCACACATTGACCACCATTCAGTTAGATAGCTCCGTTTTGGTTTTAGAAGCAGATATATCTCTGTACAGCCTATGGTCCCATTCACTCGGGAATATCCCAACGCAGCTCCTAGAAGAAACGTGTTTCTGACTCGCTGAATCTCAACATAGATTCAACTCTCTTAGGTGAACGAACGCACAGCAGAGCAGTTTCAAGGAAACGATTCTCCTGAGCTTTAGACGAAGTTTACTGCTGTTTAGTACGTATGCTGGCATTGTGATGGAATTACCGGTTTTGGGATTCTGCACAGAAACGGTTTGCAAACCGCTGAATGCACACTTGAGTTTAACTCTGTCAGTTGAATGCACACATTGACAACCATTCAGTTAGATAGCTCCGTTTTGGTTTTAGAAGCAGATATTTCTCTGTACAGACTATGGTCCCATTCACTCGGGAATATCCCAACGCAGCTCCTAGAAGAAACATGTTTCTGACTCGCTGAATCTCAACATAGATTCAACTCTCTTAGGTGAACGGACGCTCAGCAGAGCAGTTTCAAGGAAACGTTTCTCCTGAGTTTTAGACGAAGTTTCCAGCTGTTTAGTACGTATGCCGGCATTGGGCTGAAAATACCGGTTTTGGGTTTCTGCACAGAAACGGTTTGCAAACCGCTGAATTCACACGTCAGTTTATCTCTGTCAGTTGAATGCAAACATTGACAACCATTCAGTTAGATAGCTCCGTTTTGGTTTTAGAAGCAGATATTTCTCTGTACAGCCTATGGTCCCATTCAGTCGGGAATATCCCAACGCAGCTCCTAGAAGAAACGTGTTTCTGACTCGCTGAATCTCAACATAGATTCAACTCTCTTACGTGAACGAAAGCACAGCCGAGCAGTTTCAAGGAAACGTTTCTCCTGAGTTTTAGACGAAGTTCCGGCGGTTTAGTTCGTATGCCGGCCTTGGGCTGGAAATACCGGTATTGGGATTCTGCACAGAAAGGGTTTGCAAACCACTGAATCCACACGTGAGATTAACTTTGTCAGTTGAATGCGCACATTGACAACCATTCAGTTAGATACCTCCGTTTTGGTTTTAGAAGCAGATATTTCTCTGTACAGCCTATGGTCCCATTCACTCGGGAATATCCCAACGCAGCTCCTAGAAGAAACGTGTTTCTGACTCGCTGAATCTCAACATAGATACAACTCTCTTAGGTGAACGAACACACAGCAGAGCAGTTTCAAGGAAACGTTTCTCCTGAGTTTTGGACGAAGTTTACTGCGGTTTAGTACGTATGCCGGCATTGGGCTGGAAATACCAGTTTTGGGATTCTGCACAGAAAGGGTTTGCAAACCGCTGAATCCACACGTGAGATTAACTCTGTCAGTTGAATGCACACATTGACAACCATTCAGTTAGATAGCTCCGTTTTGGTTTTAGAAGCAGATATTTCTCTGTACAGCCTATGGTCCCATTCACTCGGGAATATCCTAACGCAGCTCCTAGAAGAAACGTGTTTCTGACTCGCTGAATCTCAACATAGATTCAACTGTCTTAGGTATACGAACGCACAGCAGAGCAGTTTCAAGGAAACGTTCCTCCTGAGTTTTAGACGAAGTTTCCTGCTGTTTAGTACGTATGCCGGCATTGGGCTGGAAATACCGGTTTTGGGATTCTGCACAGAAAGGGTTTGCAAACCGCTGAATCCCCACGTGACATTTTCTCTCTCAGTTGAATGCACACATTGACCACCATTCAGTTAGATAGCTCCGTTTTGGTTTCAGAAGCAGATATATCTCTGTACAGTCTATGGTCCCACTCACTCGGGAATATCCCAACGCAGCTCCTAGAAGAAACGTGTTTCTGACTCGCTGAATCTCAACATAGATTCAACTCTCTTAGGTGAACGAACGCACAGCAGAGCAGTTTCAAGGAAACGATTCTCCTGAGCTTTAGACGAAGTTTACTGCTGTTTAGTACGTATGCTGGCACTGGGATGGAATTACCGGTTTTGGGATTCTGCACAGAAACGGTTTGCAAACCGCTGAATGCACACTTGAGTTTAACTCTGTCAGTTGAATGCACACATTGACAACCATTCAGTTAGATAGCTCCGTTTTGGTTTTAGAAGCAGATATTTCTCTGTACAGCCTATGGTCCCATTCACTCGGGAATATCCCAACGCAGCTCCTAGAAGAAACGTGTTTCTGACTCGCTGAATCTCAACATAGATTCAACTTTCTTAGGTGAACGGACGCTCAGCAGAGCAGTTTCAAGGAAACGTTTCTCCTGAGTTTTAGACGAAGTTTTCTGCTGTTTAGTACATATGCCGGCATTGGGCTGAAAATACCGGTTTTGGGATTCTGCACAGAAACGGTTTACAAACCGCTGAATTCACACGTGAGTTTATCTCTGTCAGTTGAATGCAAACGTTGACAACCATTCAGTTAGATAGCTCCGTTTTGGTTTTAGAAGCAGATATTTCTCTGTACAGCCTATGGTCCCATTCAGTCGGGAATATCCCAACGCAGCTCCTAGAAGAAACGTGTTTCTGACTCGCTGAATCTCAACATAGATTCAAATCTCTTACGTGAACGAAAGTACAGCGGAGCAGTTTCAAGGAAACTTTTCTCCTGAGTTTTAGACGAAGTTCCGTCGGTTTAGTACGTATGCCAGCATTGGGCTGGAAATACCGGTATTGGGATTCTGCACAGAAAGGGTTTGCAAACCACTGAATCCACACGTGAGATTAACTCTGTCAGTTGAATGCACACATTGACAACCATTCAGTTAGATACCTCCGTTTTGGTTTTAGAAGCAGATATTTCTCTGTACAGCCTATGGTCCCATTCACTTGGGAATATAGCAACACAGCTCCTAGAGAAACGTGTTTCTGACTCGCTGAATCTCAACATAGATTCAACTCTCTTAGGTGAACGAAAGCACAGCAGAGCAGTTTCAAGGAAACGTTTCTCCTGAGTCTTAGACGAAGTTTCCTGCGGTTTAGTACGTATGCCGGCATTGGGCTGGAAATACCGGTTTTGGGAATCTGCAAAGAAAGGGTTTGCAAACCGCTGAATCCACACGTGAGTTTAACTCTGTCAGTTGAATGCACACACTGACAACCATTCCGTTAGATAGCTCCGTTTTGGTTTTAGAAGCAGATATTTCTCTGTATAACCTACGGTCCCATTCACTCGGGAATATCCCAACGCAGCTCCTAGAAGAAACGTGTTTCTGAATTGCTGAATCTCAACATAGATTCAACTCTCTTAGGTGAACGAAATCACAGCGGAGCAGTTTCAAGGAAACGTTTCTCCTGAGTTTTAGACGAAGTTTCCTGCGGGTTAGTACGTATGCCGGCATTGGGCTGGAAATACCGGTTTTGGGATTCTGCACAGAAATGGTTTGCATACCGCTGAATCCACACGTGAGATTAACTCTGTCAGTTGAATGCACACATTGACAACCATTCAGTTAGATAGCTCCGTTATGGTTTTAGAAGCATATATTTCTCTGTACAGCCTATGGTCCCATTCAATCTGGTATATCCCAACGCAGCTCCTAGAAGAAACGTGTTCATGACTCGCTGAATCCCAACATAGATTCAACTCTCTTATGTGAACGAAGGCACAGCAGAGCAGTTTCAAGGAAAACGATTCTCCTGAGTTTTAGACGAAGTTTACTGCTGTTTCGCACGTATGCCGGCATTGGGCTGGAAATGCCGGTTTTGGGATTCTGCAAAGAAAGGGTTTGCAAACCGCTGAATCCACACGTGAGTTTAACTCTGTCAGTTGAATGCACACATTGACAATCATTCAGCTAGATAGCTCCGTTTTGATTTTAGAAGCAGATATTTCTCTGTACAGCCTATGGTCCCATTCACTCGGGAATATCCCAACCCAGCTCCTAGAAGAAACTTGTTTCTGACTCGCTGAATCTCAACATAGATTCAACTCTCTTAGGTGAACGAACGCACAGCAGAGCAGTTTTAAGGAAACGTTTCTAAAGAGTTTTAGACGAAGTTTCCTGCGGGTTAGTCCGTATGCCGGCATTGGGCTGGAAATACCGGTTTTGGGATTCTGCACAGAAAGGGTTTGCAAACCGCTGAATACACACGTGAGATTAACTCTGTCAGTTGAATGCACACATTGACAACCATTCAGTTAGATAGCTCCGTTATGGTTTTAGAAGCATGTATTTCTCTGTAGAGCCTATGGTCCCATTCACTCTGGAATATCCCAACGCAGCTCCTAGAAGAAACGTATTTCTGACTTGATGAATCTCAACATAGATTCACCTCTCTTAGGTGAACGAACGCACAGCCGAGCAGTTTCAAGGAAATGTTTCTCCTGAGTTTTAGATGAAGTTTCCGGCGGTTTAGTAAGTATGCCGGCATTGGGCTGGAAATACCGGTATTGGGATTCTGCACAGAAAGGGTTTGCAAACCGCTGAATCCACACGTGAGTTTAACTCTGTCAGTTGAATGCACACATTGACAACCATTCAGTTAGATACCTCCGTTTTGGTTTTGGAAGCAGATATTTCTCTGTACAGCCTATACTCCCATTCACTCGGGAATATCCCAACACAGCTCCTAGAAGAATCGTGTTTCTGACTCGCTGAATCTCAACATAGATTCAACTCTCCTAGGTGAACGAACGCACAGCAGAGCAGTTTCAAGGAAACGTTTCTCCTGAGTTTTAGACGAAGTTTCCTGCGGTTTTCTTGGTTTTAGAAGCAGATATTTCTCTGTACAGCCTATGGTCCCATTCACTCGGGAATATCCCAACGCAGCGACTAGAAGAAACGTGTTTCTGACTCGCTGAATTTCAACATAGATTCAACTCTCTTAGGTGAACGAACGCTCAGCAGAGCAGTTTCAAGGAAACGTTCCTCCTGAGTTTTAGACGTTGTTTCCTGGATTTTAGTACGTATGCCGACACTGGGCTGGAAATTCCGGTTTTGGGATTCTGCACAGAAAGGGTTTGCAAACCGCTGAATCCACACGTGAGTTTAACTCTGTCAGTTGAATGCACACATTGACAACCATTCAGTTAGATAGCTCCGTTTTGGTTTTAGACGCAGATATTTCTCTGTACAGCCTATGGTCCCATTCACTCGGGAATATCCCAACGCAGCTCCTAGAAGAAACGTGTTTCCGACCCGCTGAATCTCAACATAGATTCAACTCTCTTAGGTGAACGAACGCACAGCAGAGCAGTTTCAAGGAAACGATTCTCCTGTGTTTTAGACGAAGTTTACTGCTGTTTACTACGTATGCCGGCATTGGGATAGAAATACTGGTTTTGGGATTCTGCACAGAAACGGTTTGCAAACCACTGAATCCACACGTGAGATTAACTCTGTCAGTTGAATGTGCACATTGACAGCCATTCAGTTAGATAGCTCCGTTGTGGTTTTAGAAGCAGATATTTCTCTGTACAGCCTATGGTCCCATTCACTCGGGAATATCCCAACGCAGCTCCTAGAAGAAACGTGTTTCTGACTCGCTGAATCTCAACATAGATACAACTCTCTTAGGTGAACGAACACACAGCAGAGCAGTTTCAAGGAAACGTTTCTCCTGAGTTTTAGACGAAGTTCCGGCGGTTTAGTACGTATGATGGCATTGGGCTGGAAATACCGGTTTTCGGATTCTGCACAGAACGGTTTGCAAACCGCTGAATCCACACGTGAGATTAACTCTGTCAGTTGAATGCACACTTTGACAACCATTCAGTTAGATACCTCCGTTTTGGTTTTAGAAGCAGATATTTCTCTGTACAGCCTATGGTCCCATTCACTCGGGAATATAGCAACACAGCTCCTAGAGAAACGTGTTTCTGACTCGCTGAATCTCAACATAGATTCAACTCTCTTAGGTGAACGAACGCACAGCAGAGCAGTTTCAAGGAAACGTTTCTCCTGAGTTTAAGACGAAGTTTCCTGCGGTTTAGTACGTATGGCGGCATTGGGATGGAAATACCGGTTTTGGGATTCTGCACAGAAAGGGTTTGCAAACCGCTGAATCCACACGTGAGTTTATCTCTGTCAGTTGAATGCACACATTGACAACCATTCAGTTAGATAGCTCCGTTTTGGTTTTAGAAGCAGATATTTCTCTGTACAGCCTATGGTCCCTTTCACTCGGGAATATCCCAACGCAGCTCCTAGAAGAAAGGTGTTCATGACTCGCTGAATCCCAACATAGATTCAACTCTCTTATGTGAACGAAGGCACAGCAGAGCAGTTTCAAGGAAAACGATTCTCCTGAGTTTTACACGAAGTTTACTGCTGTTTCGCACGTATGCCGGCGTTCGGCTGGAAATGCCAGTTTTGGGATTCTGAAAGAAAGGGTTTGCAAACCGCTGAATCTACACGTGAGTTTGACTCTGTCAGTTGAATGCACACTTTGACAATCATTCAGTTAGATAGCTCCGTTATGGTTTTAGAAGCATGTATTTCTCTGTAGAGCCTATGGTCCCATTCACTCTGGAATATCCCAACGCAGCTCCTAGAAGAAACGTATTTCTGACTTGATGAATCTCAACATAGATTCACCTCTCTTAGGTGAACGAACGCACAGCCGAGCAGTTTCAAGGAAATGTTTCTCCTGAGTTTTAGATGAAGTTTCCGGCAGTTTAGTAAGTATGCCGGCATTGGGCTGGAAATACCGGTATTGGGATTCTGCACAGAAAGGGTTTGCAAACCGCTGAATCCACACGTGAGTTTAACTCTGTCAGTTGAATGCACACATTGACAACCATTCAGTTAGATACCTCCGTTTTGGTTTTGGAAGCAGATATTTCTCTGTACAGCCTATACTCCCATTCACTCGGGAATATCCCAACACAGCTCCTAGAAGAATCGTGTTTCTGACTCGCTGAATCTCAACATAGATTCAACTCTCCTAGGTGAACGAACGCACAGCAGAGCAGTTTCAAGGAAACGTTTCTCCTGAGTTTTAGACGAAGTTTCCTGCGGTTTTCTTGGTTTTAGAAGCAGATATTTCTCTGTACAGCCTATGGTCCCATTCACTCGGGAATATCCCAACGCAGCGACTAGAAGAAACGTGTTTCTGACTCGCTGAATTTCAACATAGATTCAACTCTCTTAGGTGAACGAACGCTCAGCAGAGCAGTTTCAAGGAAACGTTCCTCCTGAGTTTTAGACGTTGTTTCCTGGATTTTAGTACGTATGCCGACACTGGGCTGGAAATTCCGGTTTTGGGATTCTGCACAGAAAGGGTTTGCAAACCGCTGAATCCACACGTGAGTTTAACTCTGTCAGTTGAATGCACACATTGACAACCATTCAGTTAGATAGCTCCGTTTTGGTTTTAGACGCAGATATTTCTCTGTACAGCCTATGGTCCCATTCACTCGGGAATATCCCAACGCAGCTCCTAGAAGAAACGTGTTTCCGACCCGCTGAATCTCAACATAGATTCAACTCTCTTAGGTGAACGAACGCACAGCAGAGCAGTTTCAAGGAAACGATTCTCCTGTGTTTTAGACGAAGTTTACTGCTGTTTACTACGTATGCCGGCATTGGGATAGAAATACTGGTTTTGGGATTCTGCACAGAAACGGTTTGCAAACCACTGAATCCACACGTGAGATTAACTCTGTCAGTTGAATGTGCACATTGACAGCCATTCAGTTAGATAGCTCCGTTGTGGTTTTAGAAGCAGATATTTCTCTGTACAGCCTATGGTCCCATTCACTCGGGAATATCCCAACGCAGCTCCTAGAAGAAACGTGTTTCTGACTCGCTGAATCTCAACATAGATACAACTCTCTTAGGTGAACGAACACACAGCAGAGCAGTTTCAAGGAAACGTTTCTCCTGAGTTTTAGACGAAGTTCCGGCGGTTTAGTACGTATGATGGCATTGGGCTGGAAATACCGGTTTTCGGATTCTGCACAGAACGGTTTGCAAACCGCTGAATCCACACGTGAGATTAACTCTGTCAGTTGAATGCACACTTTGACAACCATTCAGTTAGATACCTCCGTTTTGGTTTTAGAAGCAGATATTTCTCTGTACAGCCTATGGTCCCATTCACTCGGGAATATAGCAACACAGCTCCTAGAGAAACGTGTTTCTGACTCGCTGAATCTCAACATAGATTCAACTCTCTTAGGTGAACGAACGCACAGCAGAGCAGTTTCAAGGAAACGTTGCTCCTGAGTTTAAGACGAAGTTTCCTGCGGTTTAGTACGTATGGCGGCATTGGGATGGAAATACCGGTTTTGGGATTCTGCACAGAAAGGGTTTGCAAACCGCTGAATCCACACGTGAGTTTATCTCTGTCAGTTGAATGCACACATTGACAACCATTCAGTTAGATAGCTCCGTTTTGGTTTTAGAAGCAGATATTTCTCTGTACAGCCTATGGTCCCTTTCACTCGGGAATATCCCAACGCAGCTCCTAGAAGAAAGGTGTTCATGACTCGCTGAATCCCAACATAGATTCAACTCTCTTATGTGAACGAAGGCACAGCAGAGCAGTTTCAAGGAAAACGATTCTCCTGAGTTTTACACGAAGTTTACTGCTGTTTCGCACGTATGCCGGCGTTCGGCTGGAAATGCCAGTTTTGGGATTCTGAAAGAAAGGGTTTGCAAACCGCTGAATCTACACGTGAGTTTGACTCTGTCAGTTGAATGCACACTTTGACAATCATTCAGTTAGATAGCTCCGTTTTGATTTTAGAAGCAGATATTTCTCTGTACAGCCTATGGCCCCATTCAATCGGGAATATCCCAACGCAGCTCCCAGAAGAAACGTGTTTCTGACTCGCTGAACCTCAACATAGGTTCAACTCTCTTAGGTGAACGAAAGCACAGCAGAGTAGTTTCATGGAAACGTTTCTCCTGAGTTTTAGGCGACGTTTCCTGCGCGTTAGTACGTATGCCGGCATTGGGCTGGAAATACCGGTTTTGGGATTCTGCACAGAAAGGGTTGGCAAACCGCTGAATCCACACGTGAGATTAACTCTGTCACTTGAATGCACACATTGACAACCATTCAGTTAGATAGCTCCGCTTTGGTTTTAGAAGCATATATTTCTCTGTACAGCCTATGGTCCCATTCACTCTGGAATATCGCAACGCATCTCCTAGAAGAAAGGTATTTCTGACTCGCTGAATCTCAACATAGATTCAACTCTCTTAGGTGAACGCACGCACAGCCGAGCAGTTTCAAGGAAACCTTTCTCCTGAGATTAAGACGAAGTTTACTGCGGTTTAGTACGTATGCCGGCATTGGGCTGGAAATACCGGTTTTGGGATTCTGCACAGAAAGGGTTTGCAAACCGCTGAATCCACACGTGAGATTAACTCTGTCAGTTGAATGCACACATTGACAACCATTCAGTTAGATAGCTCCGTTTTGGTTTTAGAAGCAAATATTTCTCTGTACAGCCTATGGTCCCATTCACTCGGGAATATCCCAGCGCAGCTCCTAGAAGAAACGTGTTTCTGACTCGCTGAATCTCAACATAGATTCAACTGTCTTAGGTATACGAACGCACAGCAGAGCAGTTTCAAGGAAACGTTCCTCCTGAGTTTTAGACGAAGTTTCCTGCGGTTTAGCTCGTATGCCGGCATTGGGCTGGAAATACCGGTTTTGGGATTCTGCACAAAAAGGGTTTGCAAACCGCGGAACCCACAAGTGAGATTAACTCTGTCAGTTGAATGCACACATAGACAACCATTCAGTTAGATAGCTCCGTTTTCGTTTTAGGAGCAGGTAATTCTCTGTACAGCCTATGGTCCCATTCACTCGGTAATATCCCAACGCAGCTCGTAGAAGAAACGTGTTTCTGACTCGCTGAATCTCAACATAGATTCAACTCTCTTAGGTGAACGAACGAACAGCAGAGCAGTTTCAAGGAAACGATTCTCCTGAGTTTTAGACGAAGTTTCCTACGGGTTAGTACGTATGCCGGCTTTGGGCTGGAAATACCGGTATTGGGATTCTGCACAGAAAGGGTTTGCAAACCGCTGAATCCACACGTGAGATTAACTCTGTCAGTTGAATGCACACATTGACAACCATTCAGTTAGATAGCTCCGTTATGGATTTAGAAGCATGTATTTCTCTGTAGAGCCTATGGTCCCATTCACTCTGGAATATCCCAACGCAGCTCCTAGAAGAAACGTATTTCTGACTTGATGAATCTCAACATAGATTCAACTCTCTTAGGTGAACGAACGCACAGCCGAGCAGTTTCAAGGAAATGTTTCTCCTGAGTTTTGGATGAAGTTTCCGGCGGTTTAGTAAGTATGCCGGCATTGGGCTGGAAATACCGGTATTGGGATTCTGCACAGAAAGGGTTTGCAAACCGCTGAATCCACACGTGAGTTTAACTCTGTCAGTTTAATGCACACATTTACAACCATTCAGTTAGATACCTCCGTTTTGGTTTTGGAAGCAGATATTTCTCTGTACAGCCTATACTCCCATTCACTCGGGAATATCCCAACACAGCTCCTAGAAGAATCGTGTTTCTGACTCGCTGAATCTCAACATAGACTCAACTTTCCTAGGTGAACGAACGCACAGCAGAGCAGTTTCAAGGAAACGTTTCTCCTGAGTTTTAGACGAAGTTTCCTGCGGTTTAGTACGTATGCCGGCCTTGGGATGGAAATACCGGTTTTGGGATTCTGCAAAGAAAGGGTTTGCAAACCGCTGAATCCACACGTGAGTTTAACTCTGTCAGTTGAATGCACACATTGACAACCATTCAGTTAGATAGCTCCGTTTTGGTTTTAGACGCAAATATTTCTCTGTACAGCCTATGGTCCCATTCACTCGGGAATATCCCAACGCAGCTCCTAGAAGAAACGTGTTTCTGACCCGCTGAATCTCAACATAGATTCAACTCTCTTAGGTGAACGAACGCACAGCAGAGCAGTTTCAAGGAAACGATTCTCCTGTGTTTTAGACGAAGTTTACTGCTGTTTACTACGTATGCCGGCATTGGGATAGAAATACTGGTTTTGGGATTCTGCACAGAAACGGTTTGCAAACCACTGAATCCACACGTGAGATTAACTTTGTCAATTGAATGCGCACATTGACAGCCATTCAGTTAGATAGCTCCGTTGTGGTTTTAGAAGCAGATATTTCTCTGTACAGCCTATGGTCCCATTCACTCGGGAATATCCCAATGCAGCTCCTAGAAGAAACGTGTTTCTGACTCGCTGAATCTCAACATAGATACAACTCTCTTAGGTGAACGAACACACAGCAGAGCAGTTTCAAGGAAACGTTTCTCCTGAGTTTTAGACGAAGTTCCGGCGGTTTAGTACGTATGCCGGCATTGGGCTGGAAATACCGGTTTTCGGATTCTGCACAGAACGGTTTGCAAACCGCTGAATCCACACGTGAGATTAACTCTCTCAGTTGAATGCACACTTTGACAACCATTCAGTTAGATACCTCCGTTTTGGTTTTAGAAGCAGATATTTCTCTGTACAGCCTATGGTCCCATTCACTCGGGAATATAGCAACACAGCTCCTAGAGAAACGTGTTTCTGACTCGCTGAATCTCAACATAGATTCAACTCTCTTAGGTGAACGAACGCACAGCAGAGCAGTTTCAAGGAAACATTTCTCCTGAGTTTTAGACGAAGTTTCCTGCGGTTTAGTACGTATGGCGGCATTGGGATGGAAATACCGGTTTTGGGATTCTGCACAGAAAGGGTTTGCAAACCGCTGAATCCACACGTGAGTTTATCTCTGTCAGTTGAGTGCACACATTGACAACCATTCAGTTAGATAGCTCCGTTTTGGTTTTAGAAGCAGATATTTCTCTGTACAGCCTATGGTTCCTTTCACTCGGGAATATCCCAACGCAGCTCCTAGAAGAAAGGTGTTCATGACTCGCTGAATCCCAACATACATTCAACTCTCTTATGTGAACGAAGGCACAGCAGAGCAGTTTCAAGGAAAACGATTCTCCTGAGTTTTACACGAAGTTTACTGCTGTTTCGCACGTATGCCGGCATTGGGCTGGAAATGCCAGTTTTGGGATTCAGCAAAGAAAGGGTTTGCAAACCGCTGAATCCACACGTGAGTTTAACTCTGTCAGTTGAATGCACACTTTGACAATCATTCAGTTAGATAGCTCCGTTTTGATTTTAGAAGCAGATATTTCTCTGTACAGCCTATGGCCCCATTCAATCGTGAATATCCCAACGAAGCTCCCAGAAGAAACGTGTTTCTGACTCGCTGAACCTCAACATAGGTTCAACTCTCTTACGTGAACGAAAGCACAGCGGAGTAGTTTCATGGAAACGTTTCTCCTGAGTTTTAGGCGAAGTTTCCTGCGGGTTAGTACGTATGCCGGCATTGGGCTGGAAATACCGGTTTTGGGATTCTGCACAGAAAGGGTTTGCAAACCGCTGAATCCACACGTGAGATTAACTCTGTCAGTTGAATGCACACATTGACAACCATTCAGTTAGATAGCTCCGTTATGGTTTTAGAAGCATATATTTCTCTGTACAGCCTATGGTCCCATTCACTCTGGAATATCCCAACGCATCTCCTAGAAGAAACGTATTTCTGACTCGCTGAATCTCAACATAGATTCAACTCTCTTAGGTGAACGAACGCACAGCCGAGCAGTTTCAAGGAAACCTTTCTCCTGAGTTTAAGACGAAGTTTACTGCGGTTTAGTACGTATGCCGGCATTGGGCTGGAAATACCGGTTTTGGGATTCTGCACAGAAAGGGTTTGCAAACCGCTGAATCCACACGTGAGATTAACTCTGTCAGTTGAATGCACACATTGACAACCATTCAGTTAGATAGCTCCGTTTTGGTTTTAGAAGCAAATATTTCTCTGTACAGCCTAAGGTCCCATTCACTCGGGAATATCCCAACGCAGCTCCTAGAAGAAACGTGTTTCTGACTCGCTGAATATCAACATAGATTCAACTGTCTTAGGTATACGAACGCACAGCAGAGCAGTTTCAAGGAAACGTTTCTCCTGAGTTTTACACGAAGTTTCCTGCGGTTTAGTACGTATGCCGGCATTGGGATGGAAATACCCGTTTTGGGATTCTGCACAAAAAGGGTTTGCAAACCGCGGAACCCACAAGTGAGATTAACTCTGTCAGTTGAATGCACACATAGACAACCATTCAGTTAGATAGCTCCGTTTTCGTTTTAGGAGCAGGTAATTCTCTGTACAGCCTATGGTCCCATTCACTCGGTAATATCCCAACGCAGCTCGTAGAAGAAACGTGTTTCTGACTCGCTGAATCTCAACATAGATTCAACTCTCTTAGGTGAACGAACGCACAGCAGAGCAGTTTCAAGGAAACGATTCTCCTGAGTTTTAGACGAAGTTTCCTGCGGGTTAGTACGTATGCTGGCATTGGGCTGGAAATACCGGTATTGGGATTCTGCACAAAAAGGGTTTGCATACCGATGAATCCACACGTGAGATTAACTCTGTCAGTTGAATGCACACATTGACAACCATTCAGCTAGATAGCTCCGTTATGGTTTTAGAAGCTTATATTTCTCTGTACAGCCTATGGTCCCATTCAATCTGGAATATCCCAACGCAGCTCCTAGAAGAAACGTGTTCATGACTCGCTGAATCCCAACATAGATTCAACTCTCTTATGTGAACGAAGGCACAACAGAGCAGTTTCAAGGAAAACGATTCTCCTAAGTTTTAGACGAAGTTTACTGCTGTTTCGCACGTATGCCGGCATTGGGCTGGAAATGCCGGCTTTGGGATTCTACAAAGAAAGGGTTTGCAAACCGCTGAATCCACACGTGAGTTTAACTCTGTCAGTTGAATGCACACATTGACAATCATTCAGCTAGATAGCTCCGTTTTGATTTTAGAAGCAGATATTTCTCTGTACAGCCTATGGCCCCATTCAATCGGGAATATCCCAACGCAGCTCCCAGAAGAAACGTGTTTCTGACTCGCTGAACCTCAATATAGATTCAACTCTCTTAGGTTAACGAAAGCACTGCGGAGCAGTTTCAAGGAAACATTTCTCCTGAGTTTTAGACGAAGTTTCCTGCGGGTTAGTACGTATGCCGGCATTGGGCTGGAAATACCGGCTTTGGGATTCTGCACAGAAAGGGTTTGCAAACCGCTGAATACACACGTGAGTTTACCTCTGTCGGTTTAATGCACACATTGACAACCATTCAGTTAGATAGCTCCGTTTTGGTTTTAGAAGCAGATATTTCTCTGTACAGCCTACGGTCCCATTCACTCGGGAATATCCCAACCCAGCTCCTAGAAGAAACTTGTTTCTGACTCGCTGAATCTCAACATAGATTCAACTCTCTTAGGTGAACGAACGCACAGCAGAGGAGTTTTAAGGAAACGTTTCTCCTGAGTTTTAGACGAAGTTTCCTGCGGGTTAGTCCGTAGGCCAGCATTGGGCTGGAAATACCGGTTTTGGGATTCTGCACAGAAAGGGTTTGCAAACCGCTGAATCCACACGTGAGATTAACTCTGTCAGTTGAATGCACACATTGACAACCATTCAGTTAGATAGCTCCGTTATGGTTTTAGAAGCCTGTATTTCTCTGCACAGCCTATGGTCCCATTCACTCTGGAATGTCCCAACGCAGCTCCTAGAAGAAACGTATTTCTGACTTGATGAATCTCAACATAGATTCAACTCTCTTAGGTGAATGAACGCACAGCCGAGCAGTTTCAAGGAAACGTTTCTCCTGAGTTTTAGATGAAGTTTCCGGCGGTTTAGTAAGTATGCCGGCATTGGGCTGGAAATACCGGTATTGGGATTCTGCACAGAAAGGGTTTACAAACCGCTGAATCCACACGTGAGTTTAACTCTGTCAGTTGAATGCACACATTGACAACCTTTCAGTTAGATAGCTCCGTTTTGGTTTTAGAAGCAGATATTTCTCTGTACAGCCTATGGTCGATTCACTCGGGGATATCCCAACGCAGCTACTAGAAGAAACGTGTTTCTGACCCGCTGAATCTCAACATAGATTCAACTGTCTTAGGTGAACGAACGCACAGCAGAGCAGTTTCAAGGAAACGATTCTCCTGTGTTTTAGACGAAGTTTACTGCTGTTTACTACGTATGCCGGCATTGGGATAGAAATACTGGTTTTGGGATTCTGCACAGAAACGGTTTGCAAACCGCTGAATCCACACGTGAGTTTAAATCTGTCAGCTTAATGTACACATTGACAACCATTCAGTTAGATACCTCAGTTTTGGTTTTGGAAGCAGATATTTCTCTGTACAGCCTATACTCCCATTCACTCGGGAATATCCCAACACAGCTCCTAGAAGAATCGTGTTTCTGACTCGCTGAATCTCAACATAGATTCAACTCTCCTAGGTGAACGAACGCACAGCAGAGCAGTTTCAAGGAAACGTTTCTCCTGAGTTTTAGACGAAGTTTCCTGCGGTTTTCTTGGTTTTAGAAGCAGATATTTCTCTGTGCAGCCTATGGTCCCATTCACTCGGGAATATCCCAACGCAGCGACTAGAAGAAACGTGTTTCTGACTCGCTGAATTTCAACATAGATTCAACTCTCTTAGGTGAACGAACGCTCAGCAGAGCAGTTTCAAGGAAACGTTCCTCCTGAGTTTTAGACGTTGTTTCCTGGATTTTAGTACGTATGCCGACACTGGGCTGGAAATTCCGGTTTTGGGATTCTGCACAGAAAGGGTTTGCAAACCGCTGAATCCACACGTGAGTTTAACTCTGTCAGTTGAATGCACACATTGACAACCATTCAGTTAGATAGCTCCGTTTTGGTTTTAGACGCAGATATTTCTCTGTACAGCCTATGGTCCCATTCACTCGGGAATATCCCAACGCAGCTCCTAGAAGAAACGTGTTTCCGACCCGCTGAATCTCAACATAGATTCAACTCTCTTAGGTGAACGAACGCACAGCAGAGCAGTTTCAAGGAAACGATTCTCCTGTGTTTTAGACGAAGTTTACTGCTGTTTACTACGTATGCCGGCATTGGGATAGAAATACTGGTTTTGGGATTCTGCACAGAAACGGTTTGCAAACCACTGAATCCACACGTGAGATTAACTCTGTCAGTTGAATGCGCACATTGACAGCCATTCAGTTAGATAGCTCCGTTGTGGTTTTAGAAGCAGATATTTCTCTGTACAGCCTATGGTCCCATTCACTCGGGAATATCCCAACGCAGCTCCTAGAAGAAACGTGTTTCTGACTCGCTGAATCTCAACATAGATACAACTCTCTTAGGTGAACGAACACACAGCAGAGCAGTTTCAAGGAAACGTTTCTCCTGAGTTTTAGACGAAGTTCCGACGGTTTAGTACGTATGATGGCATTGGGCTGGAAATACCGGTTTTCGGATTCTGCACAGAACGGTTTGCAAACCGCTGAATCCACACGTGAGATTAACTCTGTCAGTTGAATGCACACTTTGACAACCATTCAGTTAGATACCTCCGTTTTGGTTTTAGAAGCAGATATTTCTCTGTACAGCCTATGGTCCCATTCACTCGGGAATATAGCAACACAGCTCCTAGAGAAACGTGTTTCTGACTCGCTGAATCTCAACATAGATTCAACTCTCTTAGGTGAACGAACGCACAGCAGAGCAGTTTCAAGGAAACGTTTCTCCTGAGTTTAAGACGAAGTTTCCTGCGGTTTAGTACGTATGGCGGCATTGGGATGGAAATACCGGTTTTGGGATTCTGCACAGAAAGGGTTTGCAAACCGCTGAATCCACACGTGAGTTTATCTCTGTCAGTTGAATGCACACATTGACAACCATTCAGTTAGATAGCTCCGTTTTGGTTTTAGAAGCAGATATTTCTCTGTACAGCCTATGGTCCCTTTCACTCGGGAATATCCCAACGCAGCTCCTAGAAGAAAGGTGTTCATGACTCGCTGAATCCCAACATAGATTCAACTCTCTTATGTGAACGAAGGCACAGCAGAGCAGTTTCAAGGAAAACGATTCTCCTGAGTTTTACACGAAGTTTACTGCTGTTTCGCACGTATGCCGGCGTTCGGCTGGAAATGCCAGTTTTGGGATTCTGAAAGAAAGGGTTTGCAAACCGCTGAATCTACACGTGAGTTTGACTCTGTCAGTTGAATGCACACTTTGACAATCATTCAGTTAGATAGCTCCGTTTTGATTTTAGAAGCAGATATTTCTCTGTACAGCCTATGGCCCCATTCAATCGGGAATATCCCAACGCAGCTCCCAGAAGAAACGTGTTTCTGACTCGCTGAACCTCAACATAGGTTCAACTCTCTTAGGTGAACGAAAGCACAGCGGAGTAGTTTCATGGAAACGTTTCTCCTGAGTTTTAGGCGAAGTTTCCTGCGCGTTAGTACGTATGCCGGCATTGGGCTGGAAATACCGGTTTTGGGATTCTGCACAGAAAGGGTTGGCAAACCGCTGAATCCACACGTGAGATTAACTCTGTCACTTGAATGCACACATTGACAACCATTCAGTTAGATAGCTCCGCTTTGGTTTTAGAAGCATATATTTCTCTGTACAGCCTATGGTCCCATTCACTCTGGAATATCCCAACGCATCTCCTAGAAGAAAGGTATTTCTGACTCGCTGAATCTCAACATGGATTCAACTCTCTTAGGTGAACGAACGCACAGCCGAGCAGTTTCAAGGAAACCTTTCTCCTGAGATTAAGACGAAGTTTACTGCGGTTTAGTACGTATGCCGGCATTGGGCTGGAAATACCGGTTTTGGGATTCTGCACAGAAAGGGTTTGCAAACCGCTGAATCCACACGTGAGATTAACTCTGTCAGTTGAATGCACACATTGACAACCATTCAGTTAGATAGCTCCGTTTTGGTTTTAGAAGCAAATATTTCTCTGTACAGCCTATGGTCCCATTCACTCGGGAATATCCCAGCGCAGCTCCTAGAAGAAACGTGTTTCTGACTCGCTGAATCTCAACATAGATTCAACTGTCTTAGGTATACGAACGCACAGCAGAGCAGTTTCAAGGAAACGTTCCTCCTGAGTTTTAGACGAAGTTTCCTGCGGTTTAGCTCGTATGCCGGCATTGGGCTGGAAATACCGGTTTTGGGATTCTGCACAAAAAGGGTTTGCAAACCGCGGAACCCACAAGTGAGATTAACTCTGTCAGTTGAATGCACACATAGACAACCATTCAGTTAGATAGCTCCGTTTTCGTTTTAGGAGCAGGTAATTCTCTGTACAGCCTATGGTCCCATTCACTCGGTAATATCCCAACGCAGCTCGTAGAAGAAACGTGTTTCTGACTCGCTGAATCTCAACATAGATTCAACTCTCTTAGGTGAACGAACGAACAGCAGAGCAGTTTCAAGGAAACGATTCTCCTGAGTTTTAGACGAAGTTTCCTACGGGTTAGTACGTATGCCGGCTTTGGGCTGGAAATACCGGTATTGGGATTCTGCACAGAAAGGGTTTGCAAACCGCTGAATCCACACGTGAGATTAACTCTGTCAGTTGAATGCACACATTGACAACCATTCAGTTAGATAGCTCCGTTATGGATTTAGAAGCATGTATTTCTCTGTAGAGCCTATGGTCCCATTCACTCTGGAATATCCCAACGCAGCTCCTAGAAGAAACGTATTTCTGACTTGATGAATCTCAACATAGATTCAACTCTCTTAGGTGAACGAACGCACAGCAGAGCAGTTTCAAGGAAACATTTCTCCTGAGTTTTAGACGAAGTTTCCTGCGGTTTAGTACGTATGGCGGCATTGGGATGGAAATACCGGTTTTGGGATTCTGCACAGAAACGGTTTGCAAACCGCTGAATCCACACGTGAGTTTATCTCTGTCAGTTGAGTGCACACATTGACAACCATTCAGTTAGATAGCTCCGTTTTGGTTTTAGAAGCAGATATTTCTCTGTACAGCCTATGGTTCCTTTCACTCGGGAATATCCCAACGCAGCTCCTAGAAAAAAGGTGTTCATGACTCGCTGAATCCCAACATACATTCAACTCTCTTATGTGAACGAAGGCACAGCAGAGCAGTTTCAAGGAAAACGATTCTCCTGAGTTTTACACGAAGTTTACTGCTGTTTCGCACGTATGCCGGCATTGGGCTGGAAATGCCAGTTTTGGGATTCAGCAAAGAAAGCGTTTGCAAACCGCTGAATCCACACGTGAGTTTAACTCTGTCAGTTGAATGCACACTTTGACAATCATTCAGTTAGATAGCTCCGTTTTGATTTTAGAAGCAGATATTTCTCTGTACAGCCTATGGCCCCATTCAATCGTGAATATCCCAACGAAGCTCCCAGAAGAAACGTGTTTCTGACTCGCTGAACCTCAACATAGGTTCAACTCTCTTAGGTGAACGAAAGCACAGCGGAGTAGTTTCATGGAAACGTTTCTCCTGAGTTTTAGGCGAAGTTTCCTGCGGGTTAGTACGTATGCCGGCATTGGGCTGGAAATACCGGTTTTGGGATTCTGCACAGAAAGGGTTTGCAAACCGCTGAATCCACACGTGAGATTAACTCTGTCAGTTGAATGCACACATTGACAACCATTCAGTTAGATAGCTCCGTTATGGTTTTAGAAGCATATATTTCTCTGTACAGCCTATGGTCCCATTCACTCTGGAATATCCCAACGCATCTCCTAGAAGAAACGTATTTCTGACTCGCTGAATCTCAACATAGATTCAACTCTCTTAGGTGAACGAACGCACAGCCGAGCAGTTTCACGGAAACCTTTCTCCTGAGTTTAAGACGAAGTTTACTGCGGTTTAGTACGTATGCCGGCATTGGGCTGGAAATACCGGTTTTGGGATTCTGCACAGAAAGGGTTTGCAAACCGCTGAATCCACACGTGAGATTAACTCTGTCAGTTGAATGCACACATTGACAACCATTCAGTTAGATAGCTCCGTTTTGGTTTTAGAAGCAAATATTTCTCTGTACAGCCTAAGGTCCCATTCACTCGGGAATATCCCAATGCAGCTCCTAGAAGAAACGTGTTTCTGACTCGCTGAATATCAACATAGATTCAACTGTCTTAGGTATACGAACGCACAGCAGAGCAGTTTCAAGGAAACGTTTCTCCTGAGTTTTACACGAAGTTTCCTGCGGTTTAGTACGTATGCCGGCATTGGGATGGAAATACCCGTTTTGGGATTCTGCACAAAAAGGGTTTGCAAACCGCGGAACCCACAAGTGAGATTAACTCTGTCAGTTGAATGCACACATAGACAACCATTCAGTTAGATAGCTCCGTTTTCGTTTTAGGAGCAGGTAATTCTCTGTACAGCCTATGGTCCCATTCACTCGGTAATATCCCAACGCAGCTCGTAGAAGAAACGTGTTTCTGACTCGCTGAATCTCAACATAGATTCAACTCTCTTAGGTGAACGAACGCACAGCAGAGCAGTTTCAAGGAAACGATTCTCCTGAGTTTTAGACGAAGTTTCCTGCGGGTTAGTACGTATGCTGGCATTGGGCTGGAAATACCGGTATTGGGATTCTGCACAAAAAGTGTTTGCATACCGCTGAATCCACACGTGAGATTAACTCTGTCAGTTGAATGCACACATTGACAACCATTCAGCTAGATAGCTCCGTTATGGTTTTAGAAGCTTATATTTCTCTGTACAGCCTATGGTCCCATTCAATCTGGAATATCCCAACGCAGCTCCTAGAAGAAACGTGTTCATGACTCGCTGAATCCCAACATAGATTCAACTCTCTTATGTGAACGAAGGCACAACAGAGCAGTTTCAAGGAAAACGATTCTCCTAAGTTTTAGACGAAGTTTACTGCTGTTTCGCACGTATGCCGGCATTGGGCTGGAAATGCCGGCTTTGGGATTCTACAAAGAAAGGGTTTGCAAACCGCTGAATCCACACGTGAGTTTAACTCTGTCAGTTGAATGCACACATTGACAATCATTCAGCTAGATAGCTCCGTTTTGATTTTAGAAGCAGATATTTCTCTGTACAGCCTATGGCCCCATTCAATCGGGAATATCCCAACGCAGCTCCCAGAAGAAACGTGTTTCTGACTCGCTGAACCTCAATATAGATTCAACTCTCTTAGGTTAACGAAAGCACTGCGGAGCAGTTTCAAGGAAACATTTCTCCTGAGTTTTAGACGAAGTTTCCTGCGGGTTAGTACGTATGCCGGCATTGGGCTGGAAATACCGGCTTTGGGATTCTGCACAGAAAGGGTTTGCAAACCGCTGAATACACACGTGAGTTTACCTCTGTCGGTTGAATGCACACATTGACAACCATTCAGTTAGATAGCTCCGTTTTGGTTTTAGAAGCAGATATTTCTCTGTACAGCCTATGGTCCCTTTCACTCGGGAATATCCCAACGCAGCTCCTAGAAGAAAGGTGTTCATGACTCGCTGAATCCCAACATAGATTCAACTCTCTTATGTGAACGAAGGCACAGCAGAGCAGTTTCAAGGAAAACGATTCTCCTGAGTTTTACACGAAGTTTACTGCTGTTTCGCACGTATGCCGGCGTTCGGCTGGAAATGCCAGTTTTGGGATTCTGAAAGAAAGGGTTTGCAAACCGCTGAATCTACACGTGAGTTTGACTCTGTCAGTTGAATGCACACTTTGACAATCATTCAGTTAGATAGCTCCGTTTTGATTTTAGAAGCAGATATTTCTCTGTACAGCCTATGGCCCCATTCAATCGGGAATATCCCAACGCAGCTCCCAGAAGAAACGTGTTTCTGACTCGCTGAACCTCAACATAGGTTCAACTCTCTTAGGTGAACGAAAGCACAGCGGAGTAGTTTCATGGAAACGTTTCTCCTGAGTTTTAGGCGAAGTTTCCTGCGCGTTAGTACGTATGCCGGCATTGGGCTGGAAATACCGGTTTTGGGATTCTGCACAGAAAGGGTTGGCAAACCGCTGAATCCACACGTGAGATTAACTCTGTCACTTGAATGCACACATTGACAACCATTCAGTTAGATAGCTCCGCTTTGGTTTTAGAAGCATATATTTCTCTGTACAGCCTATGGTCCCATTCACTCTGGAATATCCCAACGCATCTCCTAGAAGAAAGGTATTTCTGACTCGCTGAATCTCAACATGGATTCAACTCTCTTAGGTGAACGAACGCACAGCCGAGCAGTTTCAAGGAAACCTTTCTCCTGAGATTAAGACGAAGTTTACTGCGGTTTAGTACGTATGCCGGCATTGGGCTGGAAATACCGGTTTTGGGATTCTGCACAGAAAGGGTTTGCAAACCGCTGAATCCACACGTGAGATTAACTCTGTCAGTTGAATGCACACATTGACAACCATTCAGTTAGATAGCTCCGTTTTGGTTTTAGAAGCAAATATTTCTCTGTACAGCCTATGGTCCCATTCACTCGGGAATATCCCAGCGCAGCTCCTAGAAGAAACGTGTTTCTGACTCGCTGAATCTCAACATAGATTCAACTGTCTTAGGTATACGAACGCACAGCAGAGCAGTTTCAAGGAAACGTTCCTCCTGAGTTTTAGACGAAGTTTCCTGCGGTTTAGCTCGTATGCCGGCATTGGGCTGGAAATACCGGTTTTGGGATTCTGCACAAAAAGGGTTTGCAAACCGCGGAACCCACAAGTGAGATTAACTCTGTCAGTTGAATGCACACATAGACAACCATTCAGTTAGATAGCTCCGTTTTCGTTTTAGGAGCAGGTAATTCTCTGTACAGCCTATGGTCCCATTCACTCGGTAATATCCCAACGCAGCTCGTAGAAGAAACGTGTTTCTGACTCGCTGAATCTCAACATAGATTCAACTCTCTTAGGTGAACGAACGAACAGCAGAGCAGTTTCAAGGAAACGATTCTCCTGAGTTTTAGACGAAGTTTCCTACGGGTTAGTACGTATGCCGGCTTTGGGCTGGAAATACCGGTATTGGGATTCTGCACAGAAAGGGTTTGCAAACCGCTGAATCCACACGTGAGATTAACTCTGTCAGTTGAATGCACACATTGACAACCATTCAGTTAGATAGCTCCGTTATGGATTTAGAAGCATGTATTTCTCTGTAGAGCCTATGGTCCCATTCACTCTGGAATATCCCAACGCAGCTCCTAGAAGAAACGTATTTCTGACTTGATGAATCTCAACATAGATTCAACTCTCTTAGGTGAACGAACGCACAGCAGAGCAGTTTCAAGGAAACATTTCTCCTGAGTTTTAGACGAAGTTTCCTGCGGTTTAGTACGTATGGCGGCATTGGGATGGAAATACCGGTTTTGGGATTCTGCACAGAAACGGTTTGCAAACCGCTGAATCCACACGTGAGTTTATCTCTGTCAGTTGAGTGCACACATTGACAACCATTCAGTTAGATAGCTCCGTTTTGGTTTTAGAAGCAGATATTTCTCTGTACAGCCTATGGTTCCTTTCACTCGGGAATATCCCAACGCAGCTCCTAGAAGAAAGGTGTTCATGACTCGCTGAATCCCAACATACATTCAACTCTCTTATGTGAACGAAGGCACAGCAGAGCAGTTTCAAGGAAAACGATTCTCCTGAGTTTTACACGAAGTTTACTGCTGTTTCGCACGTATGCCGGCATTGGGCTGGAAATGCCAGTTTTGGGATTCAGCAAAGAAAGCGTTTGCAAACCGCTGAATCCACACGTGAGTTTAACTCTGTCAGTTGAATGCACACTTTGACAATCATTCAGTTAGATAGCTCCGTTTTGATTTTAGAAGCAGATATTTCTCTGTACAGCCTATGGCCCCATTCAATCGTGAATATCCCAACGAAGCTCCCAGAAGAAACGTGTTTCTGACTCGCTGAACCTCAACATAGGTTCAACTCTCTTAGGTGAACGAAAGCACAGCGGAGTAGTTTCATGGAAACGTTTCTCCTGAGTTTTAGGCGAAGTTTCCTGCGGGTTAGTACGTATGCCGGCATTGGGCTGGAAATACCGGTTTTGGGATTCTGCACAGAAAGGGTTTGCAAACCGCTGAATCCACACGTGAGATTAACTCTGTCAGTTGAATGCACACATTGACAACCATTCAGTTAGATAGCTCCGTTATGGTTTTAGAAGCATATATTTCTCTGTACAGCCTATGGTCCCATTCACTCTGGAATATCCCAACGCATCTCCTAGAAGAAACGTATTTCTGACTCGCTGAATCTCAACATAGATTCAACTCTCTTAGGTGAACGAACGCACAGCCGAGCAGTTTCACGGAAACCTTTCTCCTGAGTTTAAGACGAAGTTTACTGCGGTTTAGTACGTATGCCGGCATTGGGCTGGAAATACCGGTTTTGGGATTCTGCACAGAAAGGGTTTGCAAACCGCTGAATCCACACGTGAGATTAACTCTGTCAGTTGAATGCACACATTGACAACCATTCAGTTAGATAGCTCCGTTTTGGTTTTAGAAGCAAATATTTCTCTGTACAGCCTAAGGTCCCATTCACTCGGGAATATCCCAACGCAGCTCCTAGAAGAAACGTGTTTCTGACTCGCTGAATATCAACATAGATTCAACTGTCTTAGGTATACGAACGCACAGCAGAGCAGTTTCAAGGAAACGTTTCTCCTGAGTTTTACACGAAGTTTCCTGCGGTTTAGTACGTATGCCGGCATTGGGATGGAAATACCCGTTTTGGGATTCTGCACAAAAAGGGTTTGCAAACCGCGGAACCCACAAGTGAGATTAACTCTGTCAGTTGAATGCACACATAGACAACCATTCAGTTAGATAGCTCCGTTTTCGTTTTAGGAGCAGGTAATTCTCTGTACAGCCTATGGTCCCATTCACTCGGTAATATCCCAACGCAGCTCGTAGAAGAAACGTGTTTCTGACTCGCTGAATCTCAACATAGATTCAACTCTCTTAGGTGAACGAACGCACAGCAGAGCAGTTTCAAGGAAACGATTCTCCTGAGTTTTAGACGAAGTTTCCTGCGGGTTAGTACGTATGCTGGCATTGGGCTGGAAATACCGGTATTGGGATTCTGCACAAAAAGTGTTTGCATACCGCTGAATCCACACGTGAGATTAACTCTGTCAGTTGAATGCACACATTGACAACCATTCAGCTAGATAGCTCCGTTATGGTTTTAGAAGCTTATATTTCTCTGTACAGCCTATGGTCCCATTCAATCTGGAATATCCCAACGCAGCTCCTAGAAGAAACGTGTTCATGACTCGCTGAATCCCAACATAGATTCAACTCTCTTATGTGAACGAAGGCACAACAGAGCAGTTTCAAGGAAAACGATTCTCCTAAGTTTTAGACGAAGTTTACTGCTGTTTCGCACGTATGCCGGCATTGGGCTGGAAATGCCGGCTTTGGGATTCTACAAAGAAAGGGTTTGCAAACCGCTGAATCCACACGTGAGTTTAACTCTGTCAGTTGAATGCACACATTGACAATCATTCAGCTAGATAGCTCCGTTTTGATTTTAGAAGCAGATATTTCTCTGTACAGCCTATGGCCCCATTCAATCGGGAATATCCCAACGCAGCTCCCAGAAGAAACGTGTTTCTGACTCGCTGAACCTCAATATAGATTCAACTCTCTTAGGTTAACGAAAGCACTGCGGAGCAGTTTCAAGGAAACATTTCTCCTGAGTTTTAGACGAAGTTTCCTGCGGGTTAGTACGTATGCCGGCATTGGGCTGGAAATACCGGCTTTGGGATTCTGCACAGAAAGGGTTTGCAAACCGCTGAATACACACGTGAGTTTACCTCTGTCGGTTGAATGCACACATTGACAACCATTCAGTTAGATAGCTCCGTTTTGGTTTTAGAAGCAGATATTTCTCTGTACAGCCTATGGTCCCATTCACTCGGGAATATCCCAACCCAGCTCCTAGAAGAAACTTGTTTCTGACTCGCTGAATCTCAACATAGATTCAACTCTCTTAGGTGAACGAACGCACAGCAGAGGAGTTTTAAGGAAATGTTTCTCCTGAGTTTTAGACGAAGTTTCCTGCGGGTTAGTCCGTAGGCCAGCATTGGGCTGGAAATACCGGTTTTGGGATTCTGCACAGAAAGGGTTTGCAAACCGCTGAATCCACACGTGAGATTAACTCTGTCAGTTGAATGCACACATTGACAACCATTCAGTTAGATAGCTCCGTTATGGTTTTAGAAGCCTGTATTTCTCTGCACAGCCTATGGTCCCATTCACTCTGGAATGTCCCAACGCAGCTCCTAGAAGAAACGTATTTCTGACTTGATGAATCTCAACATAGATTCAACTCTCTTAGGTGAATGAACGCACAGCCGAGCAGTTTCAAGGAAACGTTTCTCCTGAGTTTTAGATGAAGTTTCCGGCGGTTTAGTAAGTATGCCGGCATTGGGCTGGAAATACCGGTATTGGGATTCTGCACAGAAAGGGTTTACAAACCGCTGAATCCACACGTGAGTTTAACTCTGTCAGTTGAATGCACACATTGACAACCTTTCAGTTAGATAGCTCCGTTTTGGTTTTAGAAGCAGATATTTCTCTGTACAGCCTATGGTCGATTCACTCGGGGATATCCCAACGCAGCTACTAGAAGAAACGTGTTTCTGACCCGCTGAATCTCAACATAGATTCAACTGTCTTAGGTGAACGAACGCACAGCAGAGCAGTTTCAAGGAAACGATTCTCCTGTGTTTTAGACGAAGTTTACTGCTGTTTACTACGTATGCCGGCATTGGGATAGAAATACTGGTTTTGGGATTCTGCACAGAAACGGTTTGCAAACCACTGAATCCACACGTGAGATTAACTTTGTCAGTTGAATGCGCACATTGACAACCATTCAGTTAGATAGCTCCGTTTTGGTTTTAGAAGCAGATATTTCTCTGTACAGCCTATGGTCCCATTCACTCGGAAATATCCCAACGCAGCTCCTAGAAGAAACGTGTTTCTGACTCGCTGAATCTCAACATAGATACAACTCTCTTAGGTGAACGAACACACAGCAGAGCAGTTTCAAGGAAACGTTTCTCCTGAGTTTTAGACGAACTTCCGGCAGTTTAGTACGTATGCCGGCATTGAGCTGGAAATACCGGTTTTCGGATTCTCCACAGTAACGGTTTGCAAACCGCTGAATCCACACGTGAGATTAACTCTGTCAGTTGAATGCGTACATGGACAACCATTCAGTTAGATAGCTCCGTTTTGGTTTTAGAAGCAGATATTTCTCTGTACAGCCTATGGTCCCATTCACTCGGGAATATCCCAACGCAGCTCCTAGAAGAAACGTGTTCATGACTCGCTGAATCCCAACATACATTCAACTCTCTTATGTGAACGAACGCACAGCAGAGCAGTTTCAAGGAAAACGATTCTCCTGAGTTTTTCACGAAGTTTACTGCTGTTTCGCACGTATACCGGCATTGGGCTGGAAATGCCAGTTTTGGGATTCTGCAAAGAAAGGGTTTGCAAACCGCTGAATCCACACGTGAGTTTAACTCTGTCAGTTGAATGCACACATTGACAACCATTCAGTTAGATACCTCCGTTTTGGTTTTGGAAGCAGATATTTCTCTGTACAGCCTATACTCCCATTCACTCGGGAATATCCCAACACAGCTCCTAGAAGAATCGTGTTTCTGACTCGCTGAATCTCAACATAGATTCAACTCTCCTAGGAGAACGAACGCACAGCAGAGCAGTTTCAAGGAAACGTTTCTCCTGAGTTTTAGACGAAGTTTCCTGCGGTTTTCTTGGTTTTAGAAGCAGATATTTCTCTGTACAGCCTATGGTCCCATTCACTCGGGAATATCCCAACGCAGCTCCTAGAAGAAACGTGTTTCTGACTCGCTGAATTTCAACATAGATTCAACTCTCTTAGGTGAACGAACGCTCAGCAGAGCAGTTTCAAGGAAACGTTCCTCCTGAGTTTTAGACGTTGTTTCCTGGATTTTACTACGTATGCCGACACTGGGCTGGAAATTCCGGTTTTGGGATTCTGCACAGAAAGGGTTTGTAAACCGCTGAATCCACACGTGAGTTTAACTCTGTCAGTTGAATGCACACATTGACAACCATTCAGTTAGATAGCTCCGTTTTGGTTTTAGACGCAGATATTTCTCTGTACAGCCTATGGTCCCATTCACTCGGGAATATCCCAACGCAGCTCCTAGAAGAAACGTGTTTCCGACCCGCTGAATCTCAACATAGATTCAACTCTCTTAGGTGAACGAACGCACAGCAGAGCAGTTTCAAGGAAACGATTCTCCTGTGTTTTAGACGAAGTTTACTGCTGTTTACTACGTATGCCGGCATTGGGATACAAATACTGGTTTTGGGATTCTGCACAGAAACGGTTTGCAAACCACTGAATCCACACGTGAGATTAACTTTGTCAGTTGAATGCGCACATTGACAGCAATTCAGTTAGATAGCTCCGTTGTGGTTTTAGAAGCAAATATTTCTCTGTACAGCCTATGGTCCCATTCACTCGGGAATATCCCAACGCAGCTCCTAGAAGAAACGTGTTTCTGACTCGCTGAATCTCAACATAGATACAACTCTCTTAGGTGAACGAACACACAGCAGAGCAGTTTCAAGGAAACGTTTCTCCTGAGTTTTAGACGAAGTTCCGGCGGTTTAGTACGTATGATGGCATTGGGCTGGAAATACCGGTTTTCGGATTCTGCACAGAACGGTTTGCAAACCGCTGAATCCACACGTGAGATTAACTCTGTCAGTTGAATGCACACTTTGACAACCATTCAGCTAGATACCTCCGTTTTGGTTTTAGAAGCAGATATTTCTCTGTACAGCCTATGGTCCCATTCACTCGGGAATATAGCAACACAGCTCCTAGAGAAACGTGTTTCTGACTCGCTGAATCTCAACATAGATTCAACTCTCTTAGGTGAACGATCGCACAGCAGAGCAGTTTCAAGGAAACGTTTCTCCTGAGTTTAAGACGAAGTTTCCTGCGGTTTAGTACGTATGGCGGCATTGGGATGGAAATACCGGTTTTGGGATTCTGCACAGAAAGGGTTTGCAAACCGCTGAATCCACACGTGAGTTTATCTCTGTCAGTTGAATGCACACATTGACAACCATTCAGTTAGATAGCTCCGTTTTGGTTTTAGAAGCAGATATTTCTCTGTACAGCCTATGGTCCCTTTCACTCGGGAATATCCCAACGCAGCTCCTAGAAGAAAGGTGTTCATGACTCGCTGAATCCCAACATAGATTCAACTCTCTTATGTGAACGAAGGCACAGCAGAGCAGTTTCAAGGAAAACGATTCTCCTGAGTTTTACACGAAGTTTACTGCTGTTTCGCACGTATGCCGGCGTTGGGCTGGAAATGCCAGTTTTGGGATTCTGCAAAGAAAGGGTTTGCAAACCGCTGAATCCACACGTGAGTTTGACTCTGTCAGTTGAATGCACACTTTGACAATCATTCAGTTAGATAGCTCCGTTTTGATTTTAGAAGCAGATATTTCTCTGTACAGCCTATGGCCCCATTCAATCGGGAATATCCCAACGCAGCTCCCAGAAGAAACGTGTTTCTGACTCGCTGAACCTCAACATAGGTTCAACTCTCTTAGGTGAACGAAAGCACAGCGGAGTAGTTTCAAGGAAACGTTTCTCCTGAGTTTTAGGCGAAGTTTCCTGCGCGTTAGTACGTATGCCGGCATTGGGCTGGAAATACCGGTTTTGGGATTCTGCACAGAAAGGGTTTGCAAACCGCTGAATCCACACGTGAGATTAACTCTGTCAGTTGAATGCACACATTGACAACCATTCAGTTAGATAGCTCCGTTTTGGTTTTAGAAGCAAATATTTCTCTGTACAGCCTAAGGTCCCATTCACTCGGGAATATCCCAACGCAGCTCCTAGAAGAAACGTGTTTCTGACTCGCTGAATATCAACATAGATTCAACTGTCTTAGGTATACGAACGCACAGCAGAGCAGTTTCAAGGAAACGTTTCTCCTGAGTTTTACACGAAGTTTCCTGCGGTTTAGTACGTATGCCGGCATTGGGATGGAAATACCCGTTTTGGGATTCTGCACAAAAAGGGTTTGCAAACCGCGGAACCCACAAGTGAGATTAACTCTGTCAGTTGAATGCACACATAGACAACCATTCAGTTAGATAGCTCCGTTTTCGTTTTAGGAGCAGGTAATTCTCTGTACAGCCTATGGTCCCATTCACTCGGTAATATCCCAACGCAGCTCGTAGAAGAAACGTGTTTCTGACTCGCTGAATCTCAACATAGATTCAACTCTCTTAGGTGAACGAACGCACAGCAGAGCAGTTTCAAGGAAACGATTCTCCTGAGTTTTAGACGAAGTTTCCTGCGGGTTAGTACGTATGCTGGCATTGGGCTGGAAATACCGGTATTGGGATTCTGCACAGAAAGGGTTTGCATACCGCTGAATCCACACGTGAGATTAACTCTGTCAGTTGAATGCACACATTGACAACCATTCAGCTAGATAGCTCCGTTATGGTTTTAGAAGCTTATATTTCGCTGTACAGCCTATGGTCCCATTCAATCTGGAATATCCCAACGCAGCTCCTAGAAGAAACGTGTTCATGACTCGCTGAATCCCAACATAGATTCAACTCTCTTATGTGAACGAAGGCACAACAGAGCAGTTTCAAGGAAAACGATTCTCCTAAGTTTTAGACGAAGTTTACTGCTGTTTCACACGTATGCCGGCATTGGGCTGGAAATGCCGGCTTTGGGATTCTACAAAGAAAGGGTTTGCAAACCGCTGAATCCACACGTGAGTTTAACTCTGTCAGTTGAATGCACACATTGACAATCATTCAGCTAGATAGCTCCGTTTTGATTTTAGAAGCAGATATTTCTCTGTACAGCCTATGTCCCCATTCAATCGGGAATATCCCAACGCAGCTCCCAGAAGAAACGTGTTTCTGACTCGCTGAACCTCAATATAGATTCAACTCTCTTAGGTTAACAAAAGCACTGCGGAGCAGTTTCAAGGAAACATTTCTCCTGAGTTTTAGACGAAGTTTCCTGCGGGTTAGTACGTATGCCGGCATTGGGCTGGAAATACCGGCTTTGGGATTCTGCACAGAAAGGGTTTGTAAACCGCTGAATACACACGTGAGTTTACCTCTGTCGGTTTAATGCACACATTGACAACCATTCAGTTAGATTGCTCCGTTTTGGTTTTAGAAGCAGATATTTCTCTGTACAGCCTATGGTCCCATTCACTCGGGAATATCCCAACCCAGCTCCTAGAAGAAACTTGTTTCTGACTCGCTGAATCTCAACATAGATTCAACTCTCTTAGGTGAACGAACGCACAGCAGAGGAGTTTTAAATAAACGTTTCTCCTGAGTTTTAGACGAAGTTCCTGCGGGTTAGTCCGTATGCCAGCATTGGGCTGGAAATACCGATTTTGGGATTCTGCACAGAAAGGGTTTGCAAACCGCTGAATCCACACGTGAGATTAACTCTATCAGTTGAATGCACACATTGACAACCATTCAGTTAGATAGCTCCGTTATGGTTTTAGAAGCCTGTATTTCTCTGTACAGCCTATGGTCCCATTCACTCTGGAATGTCCCAACGCAGCTCCTAGAAGAAACGTATTTCTGACTTGATGAATCTCAACATAGATTCAACTCTCTTAGGTGAATGAACGCACAGCCGAGCAGTTTCAAGGAAACGTTTCTCCTGAGTTTTAGATGAAGTTTCCGGCGGTTTAGTAAGTATGCCGGCATTGGGCTGGAAATACCGGTATTGGGATTCTGCACAGAAAGGATTTGCAAACCGCTGAATCCACACGTGAGTTTAACTCTGTCAGTTGAATGCACACATTGACAACCTTTCAGTTAGATAGCTCCGTTTTGGTTTTAGACGCAGATATTTCTCTGTACAGCCTATGGTCCCATTCACTCGGGAATATCCCAACGCAGCTCCTAGAAGAAACGTGTTTCTGACTCGCTGAATATCAACATAGATTCAACTGTCTTAGGTATACGAACGCACAGCAGAGCAGTTTCAAGGAAACGTTTCTCCTGAGTTTTACACGAAGTTTCCTGCGGTTTAGTACGTATGCCGGCATTGGGATGGAAATACCCGTTTTGGGATTCTGCACAAAAAGGGTTTGCAAACCGCGGAACCCACAAGTGAGATTAACTCTGTCAGTTGAATGCACACATAGACAACCATTCAGTTAGATAGCTCCGTTTTCGTTTTAGGAGCAGGTAATTCTCTGTACAGCCTATGGTCCCATTCACTCGGTAATATCCCAACGCAGCTCGTAGAAGAAACGTGTTTCTGACTCGCTGAACCTCAACATAGGTTCAACTCTCTTAGGTGAACGAAAGCGCAGCGGAGTAGTTTCAAGGAAACGTTTCTCCTGAGTTTTAGGCGAAGTTTCCTGCGGGTTAGTACGTATGCCGGCATTGGGCTGGAAATACCGGTTTTGGGATTCTGCACAGAAAGGGTTTGCAAACCGCTGAATCCACACGTGAGATTAACTCTGTCAGTTGAATGCACACATTGACAACCATTCAGTTAGATAGCTCCGCTATGGTTTTAGAAGCATATATTTCTCTGAACAGCCTATGGTCCCATTCACTCTGGAATACCCCAACGCATCTCCTAGAAGAAACGTATTTCTGACTCGCTGAATCTCAACATAGATTCAACTCTCTTAGGTGAATGAACGCACAGCCGAGCAGTTTCAAGGAAACCTTTCTCCTGAGTTTTAGACGAAGTTTACTGCGGTTTAGTACGTATGCCGGCATTGGGCTGGAAATACTGGTTTTGGGATTCTGCACAGAAAGGGTTTGCAAACCGCTGAATCCACACGTGAGATTAACTCTGTCAGTTGAATGCACACATTGACAACCATTCAGTTAGATAGCTCCGTTTTGGTTTTAGAAGCAGATATTTCTCTGTACAGCCTATGGTCCCATTCACTCGGGAATATCCCAACGCAGCTCCTAGAAGAAACGTGTTTCTGACTCGCTGAATCTCAACATAGATTCAACTGTCTTAGGTGAACGAAGGCACAGCAGAGCAGTTTCAAGGAAACGATTCTCCTGAGTTTTAGACGAAGTTTCCTGCGGGTTAGTACGTATGCCGGCATTGGGCTGGAAATACCGGTTTTGGGATTCTGCACAGAAAGGGTTTGCAAACCGCTGAATCCACACGTGAGTTTAACTCTGTCAGTTGAATGCACACATTGACAAGCATTCAGTTAGATAGCTCCGTTTTGGTTTTAGAAGAAGATAATTCTCTGTACTGCCTATGGTCCCATTCACTCGGGAATATCCCAATGCAGCTATTGAAGAAACGTGTTTCTGACTCGCTGAATCTCAACAGAGATTCAACTCTCTTAGGTGAACGAACGCACAGCAGAGCAGTTTCAAGTAAACGTTTCTCCTGAGTTTTAGACGAAGTTTCCTGCGATTTAGTACGTATGCCGGCCTTGGGCTGGAAATACCGGTTTGGGGATTCTGCACAGAAAGGGTTTGCAAACCGCTGAATTCACACGTGAATTTATCTTTGTCACTTGAATGCACACATTGACAACCATTGAGTTAGATAGCTCCGTTTTGGTTTTAGAAGCAGATATTTCTCTGTATATCCTATGTTCCCATTCACTCGGGAATATCCCAACGCAGCTCCTAGAAGAAACGTATTTCTGACTCGCTGAATCTCAACATAGATACAACTCTCTTAGGTGAACGAACGCACAGCAGAGCAGTTTCAAGGAAACGTTTCTCCTGAGTTTTAGACGAAGTTTCCTGCGGTTTAGTACGTATGCCGGGATTAGGCTGGAAATACCGGTTTTGGGATTCTGCACAGATAGGGTTTGCAAACCGCTGAATACACACGTGAGTTTAACTCTGTCAGTTGAATGCACACATTGACAACCATTCAGTTAGATCGCTCCGTTTTGGTTTTGAAAGCAGTATTTCTCTGTACAGACTATGGTCCCATTCACTCGGGAATATCCCAACGCAGCTCCTAGAAGAAACGTGTTTCTGACTCGCTGAATCTCAACATAGATTCAACTCTCTTAGGTGAACGAACGCACAGCAGAGCAGTTTCAAGGAAACGTTTCTCCTGCGTTTTAGACGAAGTTTCCTGCGGGTTAGTACGTATGCCGGCATTGGGCTGGAAATACCGGTTTTGGTATTCTGCACAGAAAGGGTTTGCAAACCGCTGAATCCACACGTGAGTTTAACTCTGTCGGTTTAATGCACACATTGACAGCCATTCAGTTAGATAGGTCCGTTTTGGTTTTAGAAGCAGAAATTTCTCTGTACAGCCTATGGTCCCATTCACTCGGGAATATCCCAACACAGCTCCTAGACGAAACTTGTTTCTGACTCGCTGAATCTCAACATAGATTCAACACTTTTAGGTGAACGAACGCACAGCAGAGCAGTTTTAAGGAAACGTTTCTCCTGAGTTTTAGACGAAGTTTCCTGCGGGTTAGTACGTATGCCGGCATTGGGCTGGAAATACCGGTTTTGGGATTCTGCACAGAAAGCGTTTGTAAACCGCTGAATCCACACGTGAGTTTAACTCTTTCGGTTGAATGCACACATTGACAACCATTCAGTTAGATACGTCCGTTTTGGTTTTAGAAGCAGATATTTCTCTGTACAGCCTATTGTCCCATTCAATCAGGAATATCCCAACGCAGCTCCTAGAAGAAACGTGTTTCTGACTCGCTGAATCTCAACATAGATTCAGCTCTCTTAGGTGAATGTACGCACAGCAGAGCAGTTTCAAGGAAACGTTTCTCCTGAGTTCGAGACGATGTTTCCTGCGGTTTAGTACGTATGCCGGCATTGGGCTGGAAATACCGGTTTTCGGATTCTGCACAGAAAGGGTTTGCAAATCGCTGAATCCACACGTGAGTTAAACTCTGTCAGTTGAAAGCACACATTGACAACCATTCAGTTAGATAGCTCCGTTTTGGTTTTAGAAGTAGATATTTCTCTGTACAGCTTACGGTCCCATTCACTCGGGAATATCCCAACGCAGCTCCTAGAAGAAACTTGTTTCTGACTCGCTGAATCTCAACATAGATTCACCTCTCTTCGTTGAACGAACGCACAACAGAGCAGTTTCAAGGAAACATTTCTCGTGAGTTTTAGACGAAGTTTACTACGGTTTAGTACGTATGCCGGCATTGGGCTGGAAATACCGGTTTTGGGATTCTGCACAGAGAGGTTTTGCAAACCGCTGAATCCAAACTTGAGTTTAACTCTGTCAGTTGAAGGCACACATTGACAACCATTCAGTTAGATAGCTTCGTTTTGGTTTTAGAAGCAGATATTTTTCTGTTCAGCCAATGGTCCCATTGACTCGGGAATATCCCAACGCAGCTCCTAGAAGAAACCTGTTTCTGACTAGCTGAATCTCAACATAGATTCAACTCTCTTAGGTGAACGAACGCACAGCAGAGCAGTTTCAAAGAAACGTTTCTCCTGAGTTTTAGACTATGTTTCCTGCGGTTTAGTACGTTTGCCGGCATTGGGCTGGAAATACCGGTTTTGGGATTCTGCACAGAAACGGTTTGCAAACCGCTGAAGGCACACGTGACTTTAACTCTATCAGTTGAATGTGCACATTGACAACCATTCAGTTAGATAGCTCTGTTTTGGTTTTGGAAGCAGATATTTCTCTGTACAGCCTCTGGTCCCATTCACTCGGGAATATCCCAACACAGCTCCTAGAAGAAACGTGTTTCTGACTCGCTGAATCTCAACATAGTTTCAACTCTCTTAGGTGAACGAACGCACAGCAGAGCAGTTTCAAGGAAACGATTCTCCTGAGTTTTAGACGAAGTTTCCTGTGGTTTAGGACGTATGCCGGCATTGGGCTGGAAATACCAGTTTTGGGATTCTGCAAAGAAAGGGTTTGAAAACCGCTGAATCCACACGTGAGTTTACCTCTGTCAGTTGAATGCACACATTGACAACCATTCAGTTAGATAGCTCCGTTTTCGTTTTGAAAGCAGTATTTCTCTGTACAGCCAATGGTCCCATTCACTCGGGAATATCCCAACGCAGCTCCTAGAAGAAACGTGTTTCTTAATCGCTGAATCTCAACATAGATTTAACTCTCTTATGGGGAACGAACGCATTTCAGAGCAGTTTCAAGGAAACGTTTCTCCTGAGTTTTAGACGAAGTTTCCTGGGGTTTAGTACGTATGCCGGCACTGGGCTGGAAATTCCGGTTTTGGGATTCTGCACAGAAAGGATTTTCAAACCGCTGAATCCACACGTGAGATTAACTCTGTCAGTTGAATGCACAGATTGACAACCATTAAGTTAGATAGCTCCGTTTAGGTTTTAGAAGCAGATATTTCTCTGTACAGCCTATGGTCCCATTCACTCGGGAATATCCCAACGCAGCTCCTAGAACAAACGTGTTTCTGACTCGCTGAATCTCAACATAGATTCAACTCTCTTAGGTGAACGAAAGCACAGCGGAGCAGTTTCAAGGAAATGTTTCTCCTGAGTTTTAGACGAAGTTTCCTCTGGGTTAGTACGTATGCCGGCATTGGGCTGGAAATACCGGTTTTGGGATTCTGCACAGAAAGGGTTTGCAAACCGCTGAATCCACACGTTAGTTTAACTCTGTCGGTTTAATGCACACATTGACAACCACTCAGTTAGATAGGTCCGTTTTGGTTTTAGAAGCAGATATTTCTCTGTACAGCCTATGGTCCCATTCACTCGGGAATATCCCAACGCAGCTCCTAGAAGAAACTTGTTTCTGACTCGCTGAATCTCAACATAGATTCAACTCTCTTAGGTGAACGAATGCACAGCAGAGCAGTTTTAAGGAAACGTTTCTCCTGAGTTTTAGACGAAGTTTCCTGCCGGTTAGTACGTATGCCGGCATTGGGCTGAAAATACCGGTTTTGGGATTCTGCACAGAAAGGGTTTGCAAACCGCTGAATCCACACGTGAGTTTAACTCTGTCGGTTGAATGCACACATTGACAACCATTCAGTTAGATAGCTCCGTTTTGGTTTTAGAAGCAGATATTTCTCTGTACAGCCTATGGTCCCATTCACTCGGGAATATCCCAACGCAGCTCCTAGAAGAAACTTCTTTCTGACTCGCTGAATCACAACATAGATTCAACTCTCTTAGTTTAACGAACGCACAGCAGAGCAGTTTCAAGGAAACGTTTCTCCTGAGTTCTAGACGATGTTTCCTGCGGTTTAGTACGTATGCCCGCATTGGGCTGGAAATACCGGTTTTCGGATTCTGCACAGAAAGGGTTTGCAAACCGGTGAATCCACACGTGAGTTTAACTCTGTCAGTTGAAAGCACACATTGACAACCATTCAGTTAGATAGCTCCGTTTTGGTTTTAGAAGCAGATATTTCTCTGTACAGCCTATGGCCCCATTCACTCGGGAATATCCGAACGCAGCTCCTAGAAGAAACGTGTTTCTGACTCGCTCAATCTCAACATAAATTCAACTCCCTTAGGTGAACGAACGCTCAGCAGAGGAGTTTCAAGGAAACGTTCCTCCTGAGTTTTAGTCATAGTTTCCTGGAGTTTAGTACGTATGCCGGCACCGGGCTGGAAATTCCGGTTTTGGGATTCTGCACAGAAAGGTTTTGCAAACCGCTGAATCCACACGTGAGTTTAACACTGTCGGTTTAATGCACACATTGACAACCATTCAGTTAGATAGGTCCGTTTTGGATTTAGAAGCAGAAATTTCTCTGTACAGCCTATGGTCCCATTCACTCGGGAATATCCCAACACAGCTCCTAGAAGAAACTTGTTTCTGACTCGCTGAATCTCAACATAGATTCAACTCTCTTAGGTGAACGAACGCACAGAAGAGCAGTTTCAAGGAAACGTTTCTCCTGTGTTTTAGACGAAGTTTCCTGGGATTTAGTACGTATGCCGGCACTGGGCTGGAAATTCCAGTTTTGGGATTCTGCACAGAAAGGGATTTCAAACCGCTGAATCCACACGTGAGATTAACTCTGTCAGCTGAATGCACAGACTGACAACCATTAAGTTAGATAGCTCGGTTTTGGTTTTAGAAGCAGATATTTCTCTGTACAGCCTATGGTCCCATTCACTCGGGAATATCCCAACGCAGCTCCTAGAAGAAACGTGTTTCTGACTCGCTGAATCTCAACATAGATTCAACTCTCTTAGGTGAATGAACGCACAGCAGCGCAGTTTTAAGGAAGTGTTTCTCCTGAGTTTTAGACGAAGTTTACTGCGGTTTAGAACGTATGCCGGCATTGGGCTGGAAATACCGGTTTTGGGATTCTGCACAGAAAGGGTTTGCAAACCGCTGAATCCACACGTGAGATTAACTCTGTCAGTTAAATGCACACATTGACAACCATTCAGTTAGAAAGCTCCGTTTTGGTTTTAGAAGCAGATAATTCTCTGTACAGCCTATTGTCCCATTCACTCGGGAATATCACAACGCAGCTCTTGAAGAAACGTGTTTCTGACTCGCTGAATCTCAACATAGATTCAACTCTCTTAGGTGAACGAACGCACTGCAGAGCAGTTTCAAGGAAACGTTTCTCCAGAGTTTTAGACGAAGTTTCCTGCGGTTTAGTACGTATGCCGGCACTGGGTTGGAAATTGGGGTTTTGGGATTCTGCTCAGAAAGGGTTTTCAAACCGCTGAATCCACACGTGAGATTAACTCTGTCAGTTGAATGCACAGATTGACAACCATTAAGTTAGATAGCTCCGTTTTGGTTTTAGAAGCAGATATTTCTCTGAACAGCCTTTAGTCCCATTCACTCGGGAATATCCCAACGCAGCTCCTAGAAGAAACGTGTTTCTGACTCGCTGAATCTCAACATAGATTCAACTCTCTTAGGTGAACGAACGCACAGCAGAGCAGTTTCAAGGAAACGATTCTCCTGAGTTTCATACGAAGTTTCCTGCTGCTTAGTACGTATGCCTGCATTGGGCTGGAAATACGGGTTTTGGGATTCTGCCCAGAAACGGTTTACAAACCGCTGAATTCACACGTGTGTTTAACTCTGTCAGTTGAATGCACACATTGACAACCATTCAGTTAGATAGCTCCGTTTTGGTTTTAGAAGCAGATATTTCTCTGTACAGCCTATGGTCCCATTCACTCGGGAATTTCCCAACGCAGCTCCTAGAAGAAACGTGTTTCTGACTCGCTGAATCTCAACATAGATTCAACTCTCTTAGGTGAACGAACGCACAGCAGAGCAGTTTCAAGGAAACGTTCCTCCTGAGTTTTAGACGAAGTTTCCTGCGGTTTAGAACGTATGCCGGCATTGGGCTGGAAATACCGGTTTTGGGATTCTGCACAGAAAGGGTTTGCAAGCTGCTGAATCCACACGTGAGTTTAACTCTGTCAGTTGAATGCACAAATTGACAACCATTCAGTTAGATAGCTCCGTTTTGGTTTTAGAAGCAGATATTTCTCTGTACAGCCTATGGTCCCATTCACTCGAGAATATCCCAAAGCAGCTCCTAGAAGAAACGTGTTTCTGACTCGCTGAATCTCAACATAGATTCAACTCTCTTAGGTGAACGAATGCACAGCAGAGCAGTTTCAAGGAAACGTCTCTCCTGAGTTTTATACGAAGTTTCCTGGGGTTTAGTACGTATGCCGGCACTGGGCTGGAAATACCGGTTTTGGGATTCTGCACAGAAAGGGGTTGCAAACCGCTGAATCCACACGTGAGTTTAACTCTTTAAGTTGAATGCACACATTGACAACCATTCAGTAAGATAGCTCCGTTTTGGTTTTGGAAGCAGTATTTCTCTGTACAGCCAATGGTCTCATTCACTCGGGAATATCCCAACGCAGCTTCTAGAAGAAACGTGTTTCTGACTCGCTGAATCTCAACATAGATTCAACTCTCTTAGGTGAACGGACGCACAGAAGAGCAGTTTCAAGGAAACGTTTCTCCTGTGTTTTAGACGAAGTTTCCTGGGGTTTAGTACGTATGCCGGCACTGGGCTGGAAATTCCAGTTTTGGGATTCTGCACAGAAAGGGATTTCAAACCGCTGAATCCACACGTGAGATTAACTCTGTCAGTTGAATGCACAGACTGACAACCATTAAGTTAGATAGCTCCGTTTTGGTTTTAGAAGCAGATATTTCTCTATACAGCCTATGGTCCCATTCACTCTGGAATATCCCAACGCAGCTCCTAGAAGAAACGTGTTTCTGACTCGCTGAATCTCAACATAGATTCAACTCTCTTAGGTGAACGAAAGCACAGCAGAGCAGTTTCAAGGAAACGTTTCTCCTGAGTTTTAGACGAAGTTTACTGCTGTTTAGTACATATGCCGGCATTGGGATGGAAGTACCGGTTTGGGGATTCTGCACAGAAAGGGCTTGCAAACCGCGGAATCCACACGTTAGTTTAACTCTGTCAGTTGAATGCACACATTGAAAACCATTCAGTTAGATAGCTCCGTTTTGGTTTTAGAAGCAGATATTTCTCTGAACAGCCTATGGTCCCATTCACTCGGGAATATCCCAACGCAGCTCCTAGAAGAAACGTGTTTCTGACTCGCTGAATCCCAACATAGATTCAACTCTCGTAGGTGAACGAACGCACAGCAGAGCAGTTTCAAGGAAACGTTTCTCCTCAGTTTTAGACGAAGTTTCCTGCGGTTTAGTAAGTATGCCGACATTGGGCTGGAAATGCCGGTTTTGGGATTCTGCAAAGAAAGGGTTTGCAAACCGCTGATTCCACAAGTAAGTTTAACTCTGTCAGTTGAATGCACATATTGACAACCATTCAGTTAGATAGCTCCGTTTTGGTTTTAGAAGCAGATATTTCTCTGTACAGCCTATGGTCCCATTCACTCGGGAATATCCAACACAGCTCCTAGAAGAAACGTGTTTCTGACTCGCTGAATCTCAACATAGATTCAACTCTCTTAGGTGAACAAACGCACAGCAGAGCAGTTTCAAGGAAACGTTTCTCCTGAGTTTTAGACGAGTTTTCCTGCTGTTTAGTACGTATGCCGGCATTCGGCTGGAATGCCGGTTTTGGGATTCTGCACAGAAAGGGTTTGCAAACCGCTGAATCCACACGTTAGTTTAACTCTGTCAGTTGAATGCACACTTTGACAACCATTCATTTAGATAGCTCCGTTTTGGTTTTAAAAGCAGATATTTCTCTGTACAGCCTATGGTCCCATTCACTCGGGAATGTCCCAACGCAGCTCCTAGAAGAAACCTCTTTCTGACTCGCTGAATCTCAACATAGATTCAACTCTCTTAGGTGAACGAACGCACAGCAGAGCAGTTTCAAGTAAACGATTCTTCTGAGTTTTAGACGAAGTTTACTGCTGTTTAGTAGGTATGATGGCATTGTGATGGAAATATCGGTTTTGGGATTCTGCACAGAAATGGTTTGCAAGCCGCTGAATTCACACGTGAGTTTACCTCTGTCAGTTGAATGCACACATTGACACCCATTCAGTTAGATAGTTCCGTTTTGGTTTTAGAAGCAGATATTTCTCTGTACAGCCTATGGTCCCACTCACTCGGGAATATCCCAACGCAGCTCTTTGAAGAAACGTGTTTCTGACTCGCTGAATCTCAACATAGATTCAACTCTCTTAGGTGAACGAACGCACAGCAGAGGAGTTTCAAGGAAACATTCCTCCTGAGTTTTAGACGTAGTTTCCTGGAGTTTTGTACGTATGCCGGGATTGGGCTGGAAATTCCGGTTTTCGGATTCTGCACAGAAAGGGTTAGCAAACCGCTGAATCCAAACGTGAGTTTAACTCTGTCAGTTGAATGCACACATAGACAACCATTCAGTTAGAGAGCTCCGTTGTGGTTTTAGAAGCAGATATTTCTCTGTACAGCCTATGGTCCCATTCACTCGGGAATATCCCAACGCAGCTCCTAGAAGAAACGTGTTTCTGACTCGCTGAATCTCAACATAGATTCAACTCTCTTAGGTGAACGAATGCACAGCAGAGCAGTTTCAAGGAAACGTTTCTCCTGAGTTTTATACGAAGTTTCCTGGGGTATAGTACGTATGCCGGCACTGGGCTGGAAATACCGGTTTTGGGATTCTGCACAGAAAGGGGTTGCAAACCGCTGAATCCACACGTGAGTTTAACTCTTTCAGTTTAATGCACACATTGACAACCATTCAGTTAGAGAGCTCCGTTTTGGTTTTAGAAGCAGATATTTCTCTGTACAGCCTATGGTCCCATTCACTCGGGAATATCCCAACGCAGCTATTGAAGAAACGTGTTTCTGACTCGATGAATCTCAACAGAGATTCAACTCTCTTAGGTGAACGAACGCACAGCAGAGCAGTTTCAAGGAAACGTTTCTCCTGAGTTTTAGACGAAGTTTCCTGCGGTTTAGTACGTATGCCGGCATTGGGCTGGAAATACCGGTTTGGGGATTCTGCACAGAAAGGGTTTGCAAACCGCTGAATTCACACGTGAATTTATCTCTGTCAGTTGAATGCACACATTGACAACCACTCAGTTAGATAGCTCCGTTTTGGTTTTAGAAGCAGATATTTCTCTGTACATCCTATGTTCCCATTCACTCGGGAATATCCCAACGCAGCTCCTAGAAGAAACGTATTTCTGACTCGCTGAATCTCAACATAGATACAACTCTCTTAGGTGAACGAACGCACAGCAGAGCAGTTTCAAGGAAACGTTTCTCCTGAGTTTTAGACGAAGTTTCCTGCGGTTTAGTACGTATGCCGGGATTAGGCTGGAAATACCGGTTTGGGATTCTGCAAAGAAAGGCTTTGCAAACCGCTGAATCCACACGTGAGTTTAACTCTGTCAGTTGAATGCACACATTGACAACCATTCAGTTAGATAGCTCTGTTTTGGTTTTAGAAGCAGATATTTCTCTGTACAGCCTATGGGCCCATTCACTCGGTAATATCCCAACGCAGCTCCTAGAAGAAACGTGTTTCTGACTCTCTGAATCTCAACATAGATTCAACTCTCTTAGGTGAATGAACGCACAGCAGAGCAGTTTTAAGGATGCGTTTCTCCTGAGTTTTAGACGAAGTTTACTGCGGTTCAGAACGTATGCCGGCACTGGGTTGGAAATTGGGGTTTTGGGATTCTGCACAGAAAGGGTTTTCAAACCGCTGAATCCACACGTGAGATTAACTCTGTCAGTTGAATGCACAGATTGACAACCATTAAGTTAGATAGATCCGTTTTGGTTTTAGAAGCAGATATTTCTCTGTACAGCCTTTGGTCCCATTCACTCGGGAATATCCCAATGCAGCTCCTAGAAGAAACGTGTTTCTGACTCGCTGAATCTCAACATAGATTCAACTCTCTTAGGTGAACGAACGCACAGCAGAGCAGTTTCAAGGAAACGATTCTCCTGAGTTTTAGACGAAGTTTACTGCTGTTTCGTACATATGCCGGCATTGGGATGGAAATACCGGTTTGGGGATTCTGCACAGAAACGGTTTGCAAACCGCGGAATCCACACGTGAGATTAACTCTGTCAGTTGAATGCACACATTGACAACCATTCAGTTAGATATCTCCGTTTTGGTTTTAGAAGCAGATATTTCTCTGTACAGCCTATGGCCCATTCACTCGGGAATATCCCAACGCAGCTCCTAGAAGAAACGTGTTTATGACTCGCTGAATCCCAACATAGATTCAACTCTCTTAGGTGAACGAACGCACAGCAGAGCAGTTTCAAGGAAACGATTCTCCTGAGTTTCAGACGAAGTTTCCTGCTGCTTAGTACGTATGCCTGCATTGGGTTGGAAATACGGGTTTTGGGATTCTGCCCAGAAACGGTTTACAAACCGCTGAATTCACACGTGTGTTTAACTCTGTCAGTTGAATGCACACATTGACAACCATTCTGTTAGATAGCTCCGTTTTGGTTTTAGAAGCAGATATTTCTCTGTACAGCCTATGGTCCCATTCACTCGGGAATTTCCCAACGCAGCTCCTAGAAGAAACGTGTTTCTGACTCGCTGAATCTCAACATAGATTCAACTCTCTTAGGTGAACGAACGCACAGCAGAGCAGTTTCAAGGAAACGTTCCTCCTGAGTTTTAGACGAAGTTTCCTGCGGTTTAGTACGTATGCCGGCATTGGGCTGGAAATACCGGTTTTGGGATTCTGCACAGAAAGGGATTGCAAGCTGCTGAATCCACACGTGAGTTTAACTCTGTCAGTTGAATGCACACATTGACAACCATTCAGTTAGATAGCTCCGTTTTGGTTTTAGAAGCAGATATTTCTCTGTACAGCCTATGGTCCCATTCACTCGGGAATATCCCAAAGCAGCTCCTAGAAGAAACGTGTTTCTGACTCGCTGAATCTCAACATAGATTCAACTCTCTTAGGTGAACGAATGCACAGCAGAGCAGTTTCAAGGAAACGTCTCTCCTGAGTTTTATACGAAGTTTCCTGGGGTTTAGTACGTATGCCGGCACTGGGCTGGAAATACCGGTTTTGGGATTCTGCACAGAAAGGGTTTGCAAACCGCTGAATCCACACGTGAGTTTAACTCTGTCAGTTGAATGCACACATGGACAACCATTCAGTTAGATAGCTCCGTTTTGGTTTTAGAAGCAGATATTTCTCTGTACAGCCTATGGTCCCATTCACTCGGGAATATCCAACACAGCTCCTAGAAGAAACGTGTTTCTGACTCGCCGAATCTCAACATAGATTCAACTCTCTTAGGTGAACGAACGCACAGCAGAGCAGTTTCAAGGAAACATTTCTCCTGAGTTTTAGACGAAGTTTCCTGCGGTTTACTACGTATGCAGGCATTGGGCTGGAAATACCGGTTTTGGGATTCTGCACAGAAAGGTTTTGCAAACCGCTGAAACCACACGTGAGTTTAACTCTCTCAGTTGAATGCACAGATTGACAACCATTCAGTTAGATTGGTCCGTTTTGGTTATAGAAGTAGATATTTCTCTGTACAGCCTATGGTCCCATTCACTCGGGAATATCCCAACGCAGCTCCTAGAAGAAGCTTGTTTCTGTCTCGCTGAATCTCAACATAGATTCAACTCTCTTAGGTGAACGAAAGCACAGCAGAGCAGTTTCAAGGAATCGATTCTCCTGAGTTTTAGACGATGTTTACGGCTGTTTAGTACGTATGCCGGCATTGGGATGGAAGTACCGGTTTTGGGATTCTGCACAGAAACGGTTTGCAAACCGCTGAATGCACACGTGAGTTTAACTCTGTCAGTTGAATGCACACATTGACAACCATTCAGTTAGATAGCTCCGTTTTGGTTTTAGAAGCAGATATTTCTCTGTACAGACTATGGTCCCATTCACTCGGGAATATCCCAACGCAGCGACTAGAAGAAACGTGTTTCTGACTCGCTGAATTTCAACATAGATTCAACTCTCTTAGGTGAACGAACGCTCAGCAGAGCAGTTTCAAGGAAACGTTCCTCCTGAGTTTTAGACGTTGTTTCCTGGATTTTAGTACGTATGCCGACACTGGGCTGGAAATTCCGGTTTTGGGATTCTGCACAGAAAGGGTTTGCAAACCGCTGAATCCACACGTGAGTTTAACTCTGTCAGTTGAATGCACACATAGACAACCATTCAGTTAGATAGCTCCGTTTTGGTTTTAGAAGCAGATATTTCTCTGTACAGCCTATGGTCCCATTCACTCGGGAATATCCCAACGCAGCTCCTAGAAGAAACGTGTTTCTGACTCGCTGAATCTCAACATAGATTCAACTCTCTTAGGTGAACGAACGCACAGCAGAGCAGTTTCAAGGAAACGTTTCTCCTGAGTTTAAGACGAAGTTTCCTGTTTTTTACTACGTATGCCGGCATTGGGCTGGAAATACCTGTTTTGGGATTCTGCACAGAAAGGGTTTGCAAACCGCTGAATCCACACGTGAGTTTAACTCTGTCAGTTGAATGCACACATTGACAACCATTCAGTTAGATAGCTCCGTTTTGGTTTTAGAAGCAGATAATTCTCTGTACAGACTATGGTCCCATTCTCTCGGGAATATCCCAACGCAGCTCTTGAAGAAACGTGTTTCTGACTCGCTGAATCTCAACATAGATTCAACTCTCTTAGTTGAACGAACGCAGAGCAGAGCAGTTTCAAGGAAACGTTTCTCCTGAGTTTTAGACGAAGTTTCCTGGGGTTTAGTACGTATGCCGGCACTGGGCTGGAAATACCGGTTTTGGGATTCTGCACAGAAAGGGTTTGCAAACCGCTGAATCCACACGTGAGTTTAACTCTGTCAGTTGAATGCACACATGGACAACCATTCAGTTAGATAGCTCCGTTTTGGTTTTAGAAGCAGATATTTCCCTGTACAGCCTATGGTCCCATTCACTCGGGAATATCCAACACAGCTCCTAGAAGAAACGTGTTTCTGACTCGCTGAATCTCAACATAGATTCAACTCTCTTAGGTGAACGAACGCACAGCAGAGCAGTTTCAAGGAAACGTTTCTCCTGAGTTTTAGACGAAGTTTCCTGCGGTTTACTACGTATGCAGGCATTGGGCTGGAAATACCGGTTTTGGGATTCTGCACAGAAAGGTTTTGCAAACCGCTGAAACCACACGTGAGTTTAACTCTCTCAGTTGAATGCACAGATTGACAACCATTCAGTTAGATTGGTCCGTTTTGGTTATAGAAGTAGATATTTCTCTGTACAGCCTATGGTCCCATTCACTCGGGAATATCCCAACGCAGCTCCTAGAAGAAGCTTGTTTCTGTCTCGCTGAATCTCAACATAGATTCAACTCTCTTAGGTGAACGAAAGCACAGCAGAGCAGTTTCAAGGAATCGATTCTCCTGAGTTTTAGACGATGTTTACGGCTGTTTAGTACGTATGCCGGCATTGGGATGGAAGTACCGGTTTTGGGATTCTGCACAGAAACGGTTTGCAAACCGCTGAATGCACACGTGAGTTTAACTCTGTCAGTTGAATGCACACATTGACAACCATTCAGTTAGATAGCTCCGTTTTGGTTTTAGAAGCAGATATTTCTCTGTACAGACTATGGTCCCATTCACTCGGGAATATCCCAACGCAGCGACTAGAAGAAACGTGTTTCTGACTCGCTGAATTTCAACATAGATTCAACTCTCTTAGGTGAACGAACGCTCAGCAGAGCAGTTTCAAGGAAACGTTCCTCCTGAGTTTTAGACGTTGTTTCCTGGATTTTAGTACGTATGCCGACACTGGGCTGGAAATTCCGGTTTTGGGATTCTGCACAGAAAGGGTTTGCAAACCGCTGAATCCACACGTGAGTTTATCTCTGTCAGTTGAATGCACACATAGACAACCATTCAGTTAGATAGCTCCGTTTTGGTTTTAGAAGCAGATATTTCTCTGTACAGCCTATGGTCCCATTCACTCGGGAATATCCCAACGCAGCTCCTAGAAGAAACGTGTTTCTGACTCGCTGAATCTCAACATAGATTCAACTCTCTTAGGTGAACGAACGCACAGCAGAGCAGTTTCAAGGAAACGTTTCTCCTGAGTTTAAGACGAACTTTCCTGTGGTTTACTACGTATGCCGGCATTGGGCTGGAAATACCTGTTTTGGGATTCTGCACAGAAAGGGTTTGCAAACCGCTGAATCCACACGTGAGTTTAACTCTGTCAGTTGAATGCACACATTGACAACCATTCAGTTAGATAGCTCCGTTTTGGTTTTAGAAGCAGATAATTCTCTGTACAGACTATGGTCCCATTCTCTCGGGAATATCCCAACGCAGCTCTTGAAGAAACGTGTTTCTGACTCGCTGAATCTCAACATAGATTCAACTCTCTTAGTTGAACGAACGCACAGCAGAGCAGTTTCAAGGAAACGTTTCTCCTGAGTTTTAGACGAAGTTTCCTGCGGTTTAGTACGTATGCCGGCATTGGGCTGGAAATACCGGTTTGGGGATTGTGCACTGAAAGGGTTTGCAAACCGCTGAATCCACACGTGAATTTATCTCTGTCAGTTGAATGCACACATTGACAACCATTCAGTTAGATAGCTCCGTTTTGGTTTTAGAAGCAGATATTTCTCTGTACAGCCTATGGTCCCATTCACTCGGTAATATCCCAACGCAGCTCCTAGAAGAAACGTATTTCTGACTCGCTGAATCTCAACATAGATTCAACTCTCTTAGGTGAACGAACGCACAGCAGAGCAGTTTCAAGGATACGTTTCTCCTGAGTTTTAGACGAAGTTTCCTGCGGTTTAGTACGTATGCCGGGATTGGGCTGAAAATACCGGTTTTGGGATTCTGCAAAGAAAGGGTTTACAAACTGCTGATTACACACGTGAGTTTAACTCTGTCTGTTGAATGCACACTTTGACAACCATTCAGTTAGATAGCTCCGTTTTGGTTTTTGAAGCAGATATTTCTCTGTACAGCCTATGGTCCCATTCACTCGGGAATATCCCATCGAAGCTCATAGAAGAAACGTGTTTCTGACTCGCTGAATCTCAACATAGATTCAACTCTCTTAGGTGAACGAACTCACAGCAGAGCAGTTTCAAGGAAACGTTCCTCCTGAGTTTTAGACGAAGTTTCCTGCGGTTTAGTACGTATGCCGGCATTGGGCTGGAAATACCGGTTTTGGGATTCTGCACAGAAAGGGTTTGCAAGCCGCTGAATCCACACGTGAGTTTAACTCTGTCAGTTGAATGCACACATTGACAACCGTTCAGTTAGATAGCTCCGTTTTTGTTTTAGAAGCAGATATTTCTCTGTACAGCCTATGGTCCCATTCACTCGGTAATATCCCAACGCAGCTCCTAGAGAAAACGTGTTTCTGACTCGCTGAATCTCAACATAGATTCAACTCTCTTAGGTGAACGAACGCATAGCAGAGCAGTTTCAAAGAAACGATTCTCATGAGTTTTAGACGAAGTTTCCTGCTGCTTAGTACGTATGCGGGCATTGGGCTGGAAATACCGGTTTTGGGATTCTGCACAGAAAGGGTTTCCATACCGCTGAATCCACACTTGAGTTTAACTCTGTCAGTTGAATGCACACATGGACAACCATTCAGTTAGATAGCTCCGTTTTGGTTTTAGAAGCAGATATTTCTCTGTACAGCCTATGGTCCCATTCACTCGGGAATATCCAACACAGCTCCTAGAAGAAACGTGTTTCTGACTCGCTGAATCTCAACATAGATTCAACTCTCTTAGGTGAACGAACGCACAGCAGAGCAGTTTCAAGGAAACGTTTCTCCTGAGTTTTAGACGAAGTTTCCTGCGGTTTACTACGTATGCAGGCATTGGGCTGGAAATACCGGTTTTGGGATCCTGCACAGAAAGGTTATGCAAACCGCTGAAACCACACGTGAGTTTAACTCTCTCAGTTGAATGCACACATTGACAACCATTCAGTTAGATTGTTCCTTTTTGGTTATAGAAGTAGATATTTCTCTGTACAGCCTATGGTCCCATTCACTCGGGAATATCCCAACGCAGCTCCTAGAAGAAGCTTGTTTCTGTCTCGCCGAATCTCAACATAGATTCAACTCTCTTAGGTGAACGAAAGCACAGCAGAGCAGTTTCAAGGAATCGATTCTCCTGAGTTTTAGACGATGTTTACGGCTGTTTAGTAGGTATGCCGGCATTGGGATGGAAATACCGGTTTTGGGATTCTGCACAGAAACGGTTTGCAAACCGCTGAATGCACACGTGAGTTTAGCTGTGTCAGTTGAATGCACACATTGACAACCATTCAGTTAGATAGCTCCGTTTTGGTTTTAGAAGCAGATATTTCTCTGTACAGCCTATGGTCCCATTCACTCGGGAATATCCCAACGCAGCAACTAGAAGAAACGTGTTTCTGACTCGCTGAATTTCAACATAGATTCAACTATCTTAGGTGAACGAACGCTCAGCAGAGCAGTTTCAAGGAAACGTTCCTCCTGAGTTTTAGACGTTGTTTCCTGGATTTTAGTACGTATGCCGACACTGGGCTGGAAATTCCGGTTTTGGGATTCTGCACAGAAAGTGTTTTGCAAACCGCTGAATCCACACGTGAGTTTAACTCTGTCAGTTGAATGCACACATAGACAACCATTCAGTTAGATAGCTCCGTTTTGGTTTTAGAAGCAGATATTTCTCTGTACAGCCTATGGTCCCATTCACTCGGGAATATCCAACACAGCTCCTAGAAGAAACGTGTTTCTGACTCGCTGAATCTCAACATAGATTCAACTCTCTTAGGTGAACGAACGCACAGCAGAGCAGTTTCAAGGAAACGTTTCTCCTGAGTTTTAGACGAAGTTTCCTGCGGTTTACTACGTATGCAGGCATTGGGCTGGAAATACCGGTTTTGGGATTCTGCACAGAAAGGTTTTGCAAACCGCTGAAACCACACGTGAGTTTAACTCTCTCAGTTGAATGCACAGATTGACAACCATTCAGTTAGATTGGTCCGTTTTGGTTATAGAAGTAGATATTTCTCTGTACAGCCTATGGTCCCATTCACTCGGGAATATCCCAACGCAGCTCCTAGAAGAAGCTTGTTTCTGTCTCGCTGAATCTCAACATAGATTCAACTCTCTTAGGTGAACGAAAGCACAGCAGAGCAGTTTCAAGGAATCGATTCTCCTGAGTTTTAGACGATGTTTACGGCTGTTTAGTACGTATGCCGGCATTGGGATGGAAGTACCGGTTTTGGGATTCTGCACAGAAACGGTTTGCAAACCGCTGAATGCACACGTGAGTTTAACTCTGTCAGTTGAATGCACACATTGACAACCATTCAGTTAGATAGCTCCGTTTTGGTTTTAGAAGCAGATATTTCTCTGTACAGACTATGGTCCCATTCACTCGGGAATATCCCAACGCAGCGACTAGAAGAAACGTGTTTCTGACTCGCTGAATTTCAACATAGATTCAACTCTCTTAGGTGAACGAACGCTCAGCAGAGCAGTTTCAAGGAAAAGTTCCTCCTGAGTTTTAGACGTTGTTTCCTGGATTTTAGTACGTATGCCGACACTGGGCTGGAAATTCCGGTTTTGGGATTCTGCACAGAAAGGGTTTGCAAACCGCTGAATCCACACGTGAGTTTAACTCTGTCAGTTGAATGCACACATAGACAACCATTCAGTTAGATAGCTCCGTTTTGGTTTTAGAAGCAGATATTTCTCTGTACAGCCTATGGTCCCATTCACTCGGGAATATCCCAACGCAGCTCCTAGAAGAAACGTGTTTCTGACTCGCTGAATCTCAACATAGATTCAACTCTCTTAGGTGAACGAACGCACAGCAGAGCAGTTTCAAGGAAACCTTTCTCCTGATTTTAAGACGAAGTTTCCTGTGGTTTACTACGTATGCCGGCATTGGGCTGGAAATACCTGTTTTGGGATTCTGCACAGAAAGGGTTTGCAAACCGCTGAATCCACACGTGAGTTTAACTCTGTCAGTTGAATGCACACATTGACAACCATTCAGTTAGATAGCTCCGTTTTGGTTTTAGAAGCAGATAATTCTCTGTACAGACTATGGTCCCATTCTGTCGGGAATATCCCAACGCAGCTCTTGAAGAAACGTGTTTCTGACTCGCTGAATCTCAACATAGATTCAACTCTCTTAGGTGAACGAACGCACAGCAGAGCAGTTTCAAGGAAACGTTTCTCCTGAGTTTTAGACGAAGTTTCCTGCGGTTTAGTACGTATGCCGGCATTGGGCTGGAAATACCGGTTTGGGGATTGTGCACTGAAAGGGTTTGCAAACCGCTGAATCCACACGTGAATTTATCTCTGTCAGTTGAATGCACACATTGACAACCATTCAGTTAGATAGCTCCGTTTTGGTTTTAGAAGCAGATATTTCTCTGTACAGCCTATGGTCCCATTCACTCGGTAATATCCCAACGCAGCTCCTAGAAGAAACGTATTTCTGACTCGCTGAATCTCAACATAGATTCAACTCTCTTAGGTGAACGAACGCACAGCAGAGCAGTTTCAAGGATACGTTTCTCCTGAGTTTTAGACGAAGTTTCCTGCGGTTTAGTACGTATGCCGGGATTGGGCTGAAAATACCGGTTTTGGGATTCTGCAAAGAAAGGGTTTGCAAACTGCTGATTACACACGTGAGTTTAACTCTGTCTGTTGAATGCACACTTTGACAACCATTCAGTTAGATAGCTCCGTTTTGGTTTTTGAAGCAGATATTTCTCTGTACAGCCTATGGTCCCATTCACTCGGGAATATCCCATCGAAGCTCATAGAAGAAACGTGTTTCTGACTCGCTGAATCTCAACATAGATTCAACTCTCTTAGGTGAACGAACTCACAGCAGAGCAGTTTCAAGGAAACGTTCCTCCTGAGTTTTAGACGAAGTTTCCTGCGGTTTAGTACGTATGCCGGCATTGGGCTGGAAATACCGGTTTTGGGATTCTGCACAGAAAGGGTTTGCAAGCCGCTGAATCCACACGTGAGTTTAACTCTGTCAGTTGAATGCACACATTGACAACCGTTCAGTTAGATAGCTCCGTTTTTGTTTTAGAAGCAGATATTTCTCTGTACAGCCTATGGTCCCATTCACTCGGTAATATCCCAACGCAGCTCCTAGAAAAAACGTGTTTCTGACTCGCTGAATCTCAACATAGATTCAACTCTCTTAGGTGAACGAACGCACAGCAGAGCAGTTTCAAAGAAACGATTCTCATGAGTTTTAGACGAAGTTTCCTGCTGCTTAGTACGTATGCGGGCATTGGGCTGGAAATACCGGTTTTGGGATTCTGCACAGAAAGGGTTTCCATACCGCTGAATCCACACGTGAGTTTAACTCTGTCAGTTGAATGCACACATGGACAACCATTCAGTTAGATAGCTCCGTTTTGGTTTTAGAAGCAGATATTTCTCTGTACAGCCTATGGTCCCATTCACTCGGGAATATCCAACACAGCTCCTAGAAGAAACGTGTTTCTGACTCGCTGAATCTCAACATAGATTCAACTCTCTTAGGTGAACGAACGCACAGCAGAGCAGTTTCAAGGAAACGTTTCTCCTGAGTTTTAGACGAAGTTTCCTGCGGTTTACTACGTATGCAGGCATTGGGGTGGAAATACCGGTTTTGGGATCCTGCACAGAAAGGTTATGCAAACCGCTGAAACCACACGTGAGTTTAACTCTCTCAGTTGAATGCACACATTGACAACCATTCAGTTAGATTGTTCCTTTTTGGTTATAGAAGTAGATATTTCTCTGTACAGCCTATGGTCCCATTCACTCGGGAATATCCCAACGCAGCTCCTAGAAGAAGCTTGTTTCTGTCTCGCCGAATCTCAACATAGATTCAACTCTCTTAGGTGAACGAAAGCACAGCAGAGCAGTTTCAAGGAATCGATTCTCCTGAGTTTTAGACGATGTTTACGGCTGTTTAGTAGGTATGCCGGCATTGGGATGGAAATACCGGTTTTGGGATTCTGCACAGAAACGGTTTGCAAACCGCTGAATGCACACGTGAGTTTAGCTGTGTCAGTTGAATGCACACATTGACAACCATTCAGTTAGATAGCTCCGTTTTGGTTTTAGAAGCAGATATTTCTCTGTACAGCCTATGGTCCCATTCACTCGGGAATATCCCAACGCAGCAACTAGAAGAAACGTGTTTCTGACTCGCTGAATTTCAACATAGATTCAACTATCTTAGGTGAACGAACGCTCAGCAGAGCAGTTTCAAGGAAACGTTCCTCCTGAGTTTTAGACGTTGTTTCCTGGATTTTAGTACGTATGCCGACACTGGGCTGGAAATTCCGGTTTTGGGATTCTGCACAGAAAGTGTTTTGCAAACCGCTGAATCCACACGTGAGTTTAACTCTGTCAGTTGAATGCACACATAGACAACCATTCAGTTAGATAGCTCCGTTTTGGTTTTAGAAGCAGATATTTCTCTGTACAGCCTATGGTCCCATTCACTCGGGAATATCCAACACAGCTCCTAGAAGAAACGTGTTTCTGACTCGCTGAATCTCAACATAGATTCAACTCTCTTAGGTGAACGAACGCACAGCAGAGCAGTTTCAAGGAAACGTTTCTCCTGAGTTTTAGACGAAGTTTCCTGCGGTTTACTACGTATGCAGGCATTGGGCTGGAAATACCGGTTTTGGGATTCTGCACAGAAAGGTTTTGCAAACCGCTGAAACCACACGTGAGTTTCACTCTCTCAGTTGAATGCACAGATTGACAACCATTCAGTTAGATTGGTCCGTTTTGGTTATAGAAGTAGATATTTCTCTGTACAGCCTATGGTCCCATTCACTCGGGAATATCCCAACGCAGCTCCTAGAAGAAGCTTGTTTCTGTCTCGCTGAATCTCAACATAGATTCAACTCTCTTAGGTGAACGAAAGCACAGCAGAGCAGTTTCAAGGAATCGATTCTCCTGAGTTTTAGACGATGTTTACGGCTGTTTAGTACGTATGCCGGCATTGGGATGGAAGTACCGGTTTTGGGATTCTGCACAGAAACGGTTTGCAAACCGCTGAATGCACACGTGAGTTTAACTCTGTCAGTTGAATGCACACATTGACAACCATTCAGTTAGATAGCTCCGTTTTGGTTTTAGAAGCAGATATTTCTCTGTACAGACTATGGTCCCATTCACTCGGGAATATCCCAACGCAGCGACTAGAAGAAACGTGTTTCTGACTCGCTGAATTTCAACATAGATTCAACTCTCTTAGGTGAACGAACGCTCAGCAGAGCAGTTTCAAGGAAACGTTCCTCCTGAGTTTTAGACGTTGTTTCCTGGATTTTAGTACGTATGCCGATACTGGGCTGGAAATTCCGGTTTTGGGATTCTGCACAGAAAGGGTTTGCAAACCGCTGAATCCACACGTGAGTTTAACTCTGTCAGTTGAATGCACACATAGACAACCATTCAGTTAGATAGCTCCGTGTTGGTTTTAGAAGCAGATATTTCTCTGTACAGCCTATGGTCCCATTCACTCGGGAATATCCCAACGCAGCTCCTAGAAGAAACGTGTTTCTGACTCGCTGAATCTCAACATAGATTCAACTCTCTTAGGTGAACGAACGCACAGCAGAGCAGTTTCAAGGAAACGTTTCTCCTGAGTTTAAGACGAAGTTTCCTGTGGTTTACTACGTATGCCGGCATTGGGCTGGAAATACCTGTTTTGGGATTCTGCACAGAAAGGGTTTGCAAACCGCTGAATCCACACGTGAGTTTACCTCTGTCAGTTGAATGCACATATTGACAACCATTCAGTTAGATAGCTCCGTTTTGGTTTTAGAAGCAGATAATTCTCTGTACAGACTATGGTCCCATTCTCTCGGGAATATCCCAACGCAGCTCTTGAAGAAACGTGTTTCTGACTCGCTGAATCTCAACATAGATTCAACTCTCTTAGGTGAACGAACGCACAGCAGAGCAGTTTCAAGGAAACGTTTCTCCTGAGTTTTAGACGAAGTTTCCTGCGGTTTAGTACGTATGCCGGCATTGGGCTGGAAATACCGGTTTGGGGATTGTGCACTGAAAGGGTTTGCAAACCGCTGAATCCACACGTGAATTTATCTCTGTCAGTTGAATGCACACATGGACAACCATTCAGTTAGATAGCTCCGTTTTGGTTTTAGAAGCAGATATTTCTCTGTACAGCCTATGGTCCCATTCACTCGGTAATATCCCAACGCAGCTCCTAGAAGAAACGTATTTCTGACTCGCTGAATCTCAACATAGATTCAACTCTCTTAGGTGAACGAACGCACAGCAGAGCAGTTTCAAGGATACGTTTCTCCTGAGTTTTAGACAAAGTTTCCTGCGGTTTAGTACGTATGCCGGGATTGGGCTGAAAATACCGGTTTTGGGATTCTGCAAAGAAAGGGTTTGCAAACTGCTGATTACACACGTGAGTTTAACTCTGTCTGTTGAATGCACACTTTGACAACCATTCAGTTAGATAGCTCCGTTTTGGTTTTTGAAGCAGATATTTCTCTGTACAGCCTATGGTCCCATTCACTCGGGAATATCCCATCGAAGCTCATAGAAGAAACGTGTCTCTGACTCGCTGAATCTCAACATAGATTCAACTCTCTTAGGTGAACGAACTCACAGCAGAGCAGTTTCAAGGAAACGTTCCTCCTGAGTTTTAGACGAAGTTTCCTGCGGTTTAGTACGTATGCCGGCATTGGGCTGGAAATACCGGTTTTGGGATTCTGCACAGAAAGGGTTTGCAAGCCGCTGAATCCACACGTGAGTTTAACTCTGTCAGTTGAATGCACACATTGACAACCGTTCAGTTAGATAGCTCCGTTTTTGTTTTAGAAGCAGATATTTCTCTGTACAGCCTATGGTCCCATTCACTCGGTAATATCCCAACGCAGCTCCTAGAAAAAACGTGTTTCTGACTCGCTGAATCTCAACATAGATTCAACTCTCTTAGGTGAACGAACGCACAGCAGAGCAGTTTCAAAGAAACGATTCTCATGAGTTTTAGACGAAGTTTCCTGCTGCTTAGTACGTATGCGGGCATTGGGCTGGAAATACCGGTTTTGGGATTCTGCACAGAAAGGGTTTCCATACCGCTGAATCCACACGTGAGTTTAACTCTGTCAGTTGAATGCACACATGGACAACCATTCAGTTAGATAGCTCCGTTTTGGTTTTAGAAGCAGATATTTCTCTGTACAGCCTATGGTCCCATTCACTCGGGAATATCCAACACAGCTCCTAGAAGAAACGTGTTTCTGACTCGCTGAATCTCAACATAGATTCAACTCTCTTAGGTGAACGAACGCACAGCAGAGCAGTTTCAAGGAAACGTTTCTCCTGAGTTTTAGACGAAGTTTCCTGCGGTTTACTACGTATGCAGGCATTGGGGTGGAAATACCGGTTTTGGGATCCTGCACAGAAAGGTTATGCAAACCGCTGAAACCACACGTGAGTTTAACTCTCTCAGTTGAATGCACACATTGACAACCATTCAGTTAGATTGTTCCTTTTTGGTTATAGAAGTAGATATTTCTCTGTACAGCCTATGGTCCCATTCACTCGGGAATATCCCAACGCAGCTCCTAGAAGAAGCTTGTTTCTGTCTCGCCGAATCTCAACATAGATTCAACTCTCTTAGGTGAACGAAAGCACAGCAGAGCAGTTTCAAGGAATCGATTCTCCTGAGTTTTAGACGATGTTTACGGCTGTTTAGTAGGTATGCCGGCATTGGGATGGAAATACCGGTTTTGGGATTCTGCACAGAAACGGTTTGCAAACCGCTGAATGCACACGTGAGTTTAGCTGTGTCAGTTGAATGCACACATTGACAACCATTCAGTTAGATAGCTCCGTTTTGGTTTTAGAAGCAGATATTTCTCTGTACAGCCTATGGTCCCATTCACTCGGGAATATCCCAACGCAGCTCCTAGAAGAAGCTTGTTTCTGTCTCGCTGAATCTCAACATAGATTCAACTATCTTAGGTGAACGAACGCACAGCAGAGCAGTTTCAAGGAAACGTTTCTCCTGAGTTTAAGACGAAGTTTCCTGCGGTTTACTACGTATGCAGGCATTGGGCTGCAAATACCTGTTTTGGGATTCTGCACAGAAAGGGTTTCCAAACCGCTGAATCCACACGTAAGTTTAATTCTGTCAGTTGAATGCACACATTGACAACCATTCAGTTAGATAGCTCCGTTTTGGTTTTAGAAGCAGATAATTCTCTGTACAGACTATGGTCCCATTCACTCGGGAATATCCCAACGCAGCTCTTGAAGAAACGTGTTTCTGACTCGCTGAATCTCAACATAGATTCAACTCTCTTAGTTGAACGAACGCACAGCAGAGCAGTTTCAAGGAAACGTTTCTCCTGAGTTTTAGACGAGGTTTCCTGCGGTTTAGTACGTATGCCGGCATTGGGCTGGAAATACCGGTTTGGGGATTGTGCACTGAAAGGGTTTGCAAACTGCTGAATCCACACGTGAATTTATCTCTGTCAGTTGAATGCACACATTTACAACCATTCAGTTAGATAGCTCCGTTTTGGTTTTAGAAGCAGATATTTCTCTGTACAGCCTATGGTCCCATTCACTCAGGAATATCCCAACGCAGCTCCTAGAAGAAACGAGTTTATGACTCGATGAATCCCAACATAGTTTCAACTCTCTTAGGTGAACGAACGCACAGCACAGCAGTTTCAAGGAAACGTTTCTCCTGAGTTTTAGACGAAGTTTCCTGCGGTTTAGTTAGTATGCCGGCATTGGGCTGGAAATGCCAGTTTTGGGATTCTGCAAAGAAAGGTTTTGCAAACCGCTGATTCCACACGTGAGTTTAACTCTGTCAGTTGAATGCACACATTGACAACCATTCAGTTAGATAGCTCCGTTTTGGTTTTAGAAGCAGATATTTCTCTGTACAGCCTATGGTCCCATTCACTCGGGAATATCCAACACAGCTCCTAGAAGAAACGTGTTTCTGACTCGCTGAATCTCAACATAGATTCAACTCTCTTAGGTGAACGAACGCACAGCAGAGCAGTTTCAAGGAAACGTTTCTCCTGAGTTTTAGACGAAGTTTCCTGCGGTTTACTACGTATGCAGGCATTGGGCTGGAAATACCGGTTTTGGGATTCTGCACAGAAAGGTTTTGCAAACCGCTGAAACCACACGTGAGTTTACCTCTCTCAGTTGAATGCACACATTGACAACCATTCAGTTAGATTGGTCCGTTTTGGTTATAGAAGTAGATATTTCTCTGTACAGCCTATGGTCCCATTCACTCGGGAATATCCCAACGCAGCTCCTAGAAGAAGCTTGTTTCTGTCTCGCTGAATCTCAACATAGATTCAACTCTCTTAGGTGAACGAAAGCACAGCAGAGCAGTTTCAAGGAATCGATTCTCCTGAGTTTTAGACGATGTTTACGGCTGTTTAGTACGTATGCCGGCATTGGGATGGAAATACCGGTTTTGGGATTCTGCACAGAAACGGTTTGCAAACCGCTGAATGCACACGTGAGTTTAACTCTGTCAGTTGAATGCACACATTGACAACCATTCAGTTAGATAGCTCCGTTTTGGTTTTAGAAGCAGATATTTCTCTGTACAGCCTATGGTCCCATTCACTCGGGAATATCCCAACGCAGCGACTAGAAGAAACGTGTTTCTGACTCGCTGAATTTCAACATAGATTCAACTCTCTTAGGTGAACGAACGCTCAGCAGAGCAGTTTCAAGGAAACGTTCCTCCTGAGTTTTAGACGTTGTTTCCTGGATTTTAGTACGTATGCCGACACTGGGCTGGAAATTCCGGTTTTGGGATTCTGCACAGAAAGGGTTTGCAAACCGCTGAATCCACACGTGAGTTTAACTCTGTCAGTTGAATGCACACATAGACAACCATTCAGTTAGATAGCTCCGTTTTGGTTTTAGAAGCAGATATTTCTCTGTACAGCCTATGGTCCCATTCACTCGGGAATATCCCAACGCAGCTCCTAGAAGAAACGTGTTTCTGACTCGCTGAATCTCAACATAGATTCAACTCTCTTAGGTGAACGAACGCACAGCAGAGCAGTTTCAAGGAAACGTTTCTCCTGAGTTTAAGACGAAGTTTCCTGTGGTTTACTACGTATGCCGGCATTGGGCTGGAAATACCTGTTTTGGGATTCTGCACAGAAAGGGTTTGCAAACCGCTGAATCCACACGTGAGTTTAACTCTGTCAGTTGAATGCACACATTGACAACCATTCAGTTAGATAGCTCCGTTTTGGTTTTAGAAGCAGATATTTCTCTGTACAGCCTATGGTCCCATTCACTCGGTAATATCCCAACGCAGCTCCTAGAAGAAACGTATTTCTGACTCGCTGAATCTCAACATAGATTCAACTCTCTTAGGTGAACGAACGCACAGCAGAGCAGTTTCAAGGATACGTTTCTCCTGAGTTTTAGACGAAGTTTCCTGCGGTTTAGTACGTATGCCGGGATTGGGCTGAAAATACCGGTTTTGGGATTCTGCAAAGAAAGGGTTTGCAAACTGCTGATTACACACGTGAGTTTAACTCTGTCTGTTGAATGCACACTTTGACAACCATTCAGTTAGATAGCTCCGTTTTGGTTTTTGAAGCAGATATTTCTCTGTACAGCCTATGGTCCCATTCACTCGGGAATATCCCATCGAAGCTCATAGAAGAAACGTGTTTCTGACTCGCTGAATCTCAACATAGATTCAACTCTCTTAGGTGAACGAACTCACAGCAGAGCAGTTTCAAGGAAACGTTCCTCCTGAGTTTTAGACGAAGTTTCCTGCGGTTTAGTACGTATGCCGGCATTGGGCTGGAAATACCGGTTTTGGGATTCTGCAAAGAAAGGGTTTGCAAGCCGCTGAATCCACACGTGAGTTTAACTCTGTCAGTTGAGTGCACACATTGACAACCGATCAGTTAGATAGCTCCGTTTTGGTTTTAGAAGCAGATATTTCTCTGTACAGCCTATGGTCCCATTCACTCGGTAATATCCCAACGCAGCTCCGAGAAAAAACGTGTTTCTGACTCGCTGAATCTCAACATAGACTCAGCTCTCTTAGGTGAACGAACGCACAGCAGAGCAGTTTCAAGGAATCGTTTCTCCTGAGTTTTAGACAATGTTTACGGCTGTGTAGTACGTATGCCGGCATTGTGTTGGAAATACCGGTTTTGGGATTCTGCACAGAAAGGTTATGCAAACCGCTGAAACCACACGTGAGTTTAACTCTCTCAGTTGAATGCACACATTGACAACCATTCAGTTAGATTGTTCCTTTTTGGTTATAGAAGTAGATATTTCTCTGTACAGCCTATGGTCCCATTCTCTCGGGAATATCCCAACGCAGCTCCTAGAAGAAGCTTGTTTCTGTCTCGCTGAATCTCAACATAGATTCAACTCTCTTAGGTGAACGAAAGCACAGCAGAGCAGTTTCAAGGAATCGATTCTCCTGAGTTTTAGACAATGTTTACGGCTGTGTAGTACGTATGCCGGCATTGGGTTGGAAATACCGGTTTTGGGATTCTGCACAGAAACGGTTTGCAAACCGCTGAATGCACACGTGAGTTTAACTCTGTCAGTTGAATGCACACATTGACAACCATTCAGTTAGATAGCTCCGTTTTGGTTTTAGAAGGAGATATTTCTCTGTACAGCCTATGGTCCCATTCACTCGGGAATATCGCAACGCAGCGACTAGAAGAAACGTGTTTCTGACTCGCTGAATTTCAACATAGATTCAACTCTCTTAGGTGAACGAACGCTCAGCAGAGCAGTTTCAAGGAAACGTTTCTCCTGAGTTTTAGACGTTGTTTCCTGGATTTTAGTACGTATGCCGACACTGGGCTGGAAATTCCGGTTTTGGGATTCTGCACAGAAAGGGTTTGCAAACCGCTGAATCCACACGTGAGTTTAACTCTGTCAGTTGAATGCACACATGGACAACCATTCAGTTAGATAGCTCCGTTTTGGTTTTAGAAGCAGATATTTCTCTGTACAGCCTATGGTCCCATTCACTCGGGAATATCCCAACGCAGCTCCTAGAAGAAACGTGTTTCTGACTCGCTGAATCTCAACATAGATTCAACTCTCTTAGGTGAACGAACGCACAGCAGAGCAGTTTCAAGGAAACGTTTCTCCTGAGTTTAAGACGAAGTATCCTGCGGTTTACTACGTATGCCGGCATTGGGCTGGAAATACCTGTTTTGGGATTCTGCACAGAAAGGGTTTGCAAACCGCTGAATCCACACGTAAGTTTAACTCTGTCAGTTGAATGCACACATTGACAACCATTCAGTTAGATAGCTCCGTTTTGGTTTTAGAAGCAGATAATTCTCTGTACAGACTATGGTCCCATTCACTCGGGAATATCCCAACGCAGCTCTTGAAGAAACGTGTTTCTGACTCGCTGAATCTCAACATAGATTCAACTCCCTTAGTTGAACGAACGCACATCAGAGCAGTTTCAAGGAAACGTTTCTCCTGAGTTTTAGACGAAGTTTCCTGCGGTTTAGTACGTATGCCGGCATTGGGCTGGAAATACCGGTTTGGGGATTGTGCACTGAAAGGTTTTGCAAACTGCTGAATCCACACGTGAATTTATCTCTGTCAGTTGAATGCACACATTGACAACCATTCAGTTAGATAGCTCCGTTTTGGTTTTAGAAGCAGATATTTCTCTGTACAGCCTAAGGCCCATTCACTCGGGAATATCCCAACGCAGCTCCTAGAAGAAACGTGTTTATGACTCGCTGAATCCCAACATAGATTCAACTCGCTTAGGTGAACGAACGCACAGCAGAGCAGTTTCAAGGAAACGATTCTCCTGAGTTTCAGACGAAGTTTCCTGCTGCTTAGTACGTATGCCTGCATTGGGATGGAAATACGGGTTTTGGGATTCTGCCCAGAAATGGTTTACAAACCGCTGAATTCACACGTGTGTTTAACTCTGTCAGTTGAATGCACACATTGACAACCATTCAGTTAGATAGCTCCGTTTTGGTTTTAGAAGCAGATATTTCTCTGTACAGCCTATGGTCCCATTCACTCGGGAATTTCCCAACGCAGCTCCTAGAAGAAACGTGTTTCTGACTCGCTGAATCTCAACATAGATTCAACTCTCTTAGATGAACGAACGCACAGCAGAGCAGTTTCAAGGAAACGTTTCTCCTGAGTTTTAGACGAAGTTTCCTGCGGTTTAGTACGTATGCCGGCATTGGGCTGGAAATACCGGTTTGGGGATTGTGCACTGAAAGGGTTTGCAAACTACTGAATCCACACGTGAATTTATCTCTGTCAGTTGAATGCACACATTGACAACCATTCAGTTAGATAGCTCCGTTTTGGTTTTAGAAGCAGATATTTCTCTGTACAGCCTATGGTCCCATTCACTCAGGAATATCCCAACGCAGCTCCTAGAAGAAACGTGTGTATGACTCGATGAATCCCAACATAGTTTCAACTCTCTTAGGGGAACGAACGCACAGCAGAGCAGTTTCAAGGAAACGTTTCTCCTCAGTTTTAGACGAAGTTTCCTGCGGTTTAGTTAGTATGCCGGCATTGGGCTGGAAATGCCGGTTTTGGGATTCTGCAAAGAAAGGTTTTGCAAACCGCTGATTCCACACGTCAGTTTAACTCTGTCAGTTGAATGCACACATTGACAACCATTCAGTTAGATAGCTCCGTTTTGGTTTTAGAAGCAGATATTTCTCTGTACAGCCTATGGTCCCATTCACTCGGGAATATCCAACACAGCTCCTAGAAGAAACGTCTTTCTGACTCGCTGAATCTCAACATAGATTCAAATCTCTTAGGTGAACGAACGCACAGCAGAGCAGTTTCAAGGAAACGTTTCTCCTGAGTTTTAGACGAAGTTTCCTGCGGTTTACTACGTATGCAGGCATTGCGCTGGAAATACCGGTTTTGGGATTCTGCACAGAAAGATTTTGCAAACCGCTGAAACCACACGTGAGTTTAACTCTCTCAGTTGAATGCACACATTGACAACCATTCAGTTAGATTGGTCCGTTTTGGTTATAGAAGAAGATATTTCTCTGTACAGCCTATGGTCCCATTCACTCGGGAATATCCCAACGCAGCTCCTAGAAGAAGCTTGTTTCTGTCTCGCTGAATCTCAACATAGATTCAACTCTCTTAGGTGAACGAAAGCACAGCAGAGCAGTTTCAAGGAATCGATTCTCCTGAGTTTTAGACGAAGTTTCCTGCTGCTTAGTACGTATGCCGGCATTGGGATGGAAATACCGGTTTTGGGATTCTGCCCAGAAACGGTTTACAAACCGCTGAATTCACACGTGAGTTTAACTCTGTCAGTTGAATGCAAACATTGACAACCATTCAGTTAGATAGCTCCGTTTTGGTTTTAGAAGCAGATATTTCTCTGTACAGCCTATGGTCCCATTCACTCGGGAATATCCCAAAGCAGCTCCTAGAAGAAACGTATTTCTGACTCGCTGAATCTCAACATAGATACAACTCTCTTAGTTGAACGAACGCACAGCAGAGCAGTTTCAAGGAAACGTTTCTCCTGAGTTTTAGACGATGTTTCCTGCTGTTTAGTACGTATGCCGGGATTAGGCTGGAAATACCTGTTTGGGATTCTGCAAAGAAAGGGTTTGTAAACCGCTGAATCCACACGTGAGTTTAACTCTGTCAGTTGAATGCACACATTGACAACCATTCAGTTAGATAGCTCCGTTTTGGTTTTAGAAGCAGATATTTCTCTGTACAGCCTATGGTCCCATTCACTCGGGAATATCCCAACGCAGTTCCTAGAAGAAACGTGTTTCTGACTCGCTGAATCTCAACATAGATTCAACTCTCTTAGGTGAATGAACGCACAGCAGAGCAGTTTTAAGGAAGCGTTTCTCCTGAGTTTTAGACGAAGTTTACTGCGGTTTTGTACGTATGCCGTCATTGGGCTGGAAACACCGGTTTTGGGATTCTGCACAGAAAGGGTTTGCAAACCGGTGAATCCACACGTGAGATTAACTCTGTCAGTTAAATGCACACATTGACAACCATTCAGTTAGAAAGCTCCGTTTTGGTTTTAGAAGCAGATAATTCTCTGTACAGCCTATGGTCCCATTCACTCGGGAATATCCCAACGCAGCTCTTGAAGAAACGTGTTTCTGACTCGCTGAATCTCAACATAGATTCAACTCTCTTAGGTGAACGAATGCACTGCAGAGCAGTTTCAAGGAAACGTTTCTCCTGAGTTTTAGACGAAGTTTCCTGGATTTTAGTACGTATGCCGACACTGGGTTGGAAATTGGGGTTTTGGGATTCTGCACAGAAAGGGTTTTCAAACCGCTGAATCCACACGTGAGATTAACTCCGTCAGTTGAATGCACAGATTGACAACCATTAAGTTAGATAAATCCGTTTTGGTTTTAGAAGCAGATATTTCTCTGTACAGCCTTTGGTCCCATTCACTCGGGAATATCCCAATGCAGCTCCTAGAAGAAACGTGTTTCTGACTCGCTGAATCTCAACATAGATTCAACTCTCTTAGGTGAACGAACGCACAGCAGAGCAGTTTCAACGAAACGATTTTCCTGAGTTTTAGACGAAGTTTACTGCTGTTTCGTACATATGCCGGCATTGGGATGGAAATACCGGTTTGGGGATTCTGCACAGAAACGGTTTGCAAACCGCGGAATCCACACGTGAGATTAACTCTGTCAGTTGAATGCACACATTGACAACCATTCAGTTAGATAGCTCCGTTTTGGTTTTAGAAGCAGATATTTCTCTGTACAGCCTATGGTCCCATTCACTCGGGAATATCCCAACGCAGCTCCTAGAAGAAACGTGTTTATGACTCGCTGAATCCCAACATAGATTCAACTCTCTTAGGTGAACGAACGCACAGCAGAGCAGTTTCAAGGAAACGATTCTCCTGAGTTTCAGACGAAGTTTCCTGCTGCTTAGTACGTATGCCTGCATTGGGATGGAAATACGGGTTTTGGGATTCTGCCCAGAAACGGTTTACAAACCGCTGAATTCACACGTGTGTTTAACTCTGTCAGTTGAATGCACACATTGACAACCATTCAGTTAGATAGCTCCGTTTTGGTTTTAGAAGCAGATATTTCTCTGTACAGCCTATGGTCCCATTCACTCGGGAATTTCCCAACGCAGCTCCTAGAAGAAACGTGTTTCTGACTCGCTGAATCTCAACATAGATTCAACTCTCTTAGGTGAACGAACGCACAGCAGAGCAGTTTCAAGGAAACGTTCCTCCTGAGTTTTAGACGAAGTTTCCTGCGGTTTAGTACGTATGCCGGCATTGGGCAGGAAATACCGGTTTTGGGATTCTGCACAGAAAGGGTTTGCAAGCTGCTGAATCCACACGTGAGTTTAACTCTGTCAGTTGAACGCACACATTGACAACCATTCAGTTAGATAGCTCCGTTTTGGTTTTGGAAGCAGTATTTCTCTGTACAGCCAATGGTCTCATTCACTCGGGAATATCCCAACGCAGCTTCTAGAAGAAACGTGTTTCTGACTCGCTGAATCTCAACATAGATTCAACTCTCTTAGGTGAACGAACGCACAGAAGAGCAGTTTCAAGGAAACGTTTCTCCTGTGTTTTAGACGAAGTTTCCTGGGGTTTAGTACGTATGCCGGCACTGGGCTGGAAATTCCAGTTTTGGGATTCTGCACAGAAAGGGATTTCAAACCGCTGAATCCACACTTGAGATTAACTCTGTCAGCTGAATGCACAGACTGACAACCATTAAGTTAGATAGCTCCGTTTTGGTTTTAGAAGCAGATATTTCTCTATACAGCCTATGGTAACGTTCACTCGGGAATATCCCAACGCAGCTCCTAGAACAAACGTGTTTCTGACTCGCTGAATCTCAACATAGATTCAACTCTCTTAGGTGAACGAAAGCACAGCAGAGCAGTTTCACGGAAACGATTCTCCTGAGTTTTAGACGAAGTTTACTGCTGTTTAGTACATATGCCGGCATTGGAATGGAAATACCGGTTTTGGGATTCTGCCCAGAAACGGTTTACAAACCGCTGAATTCACACGTGTGTTTAACTCTGTCAGTTGAATGCACACATAGACAACCATTCAGTTAGATAGCTCCGTTTTGGTTTTAGAAGCAGATATTTCTCTGTACAGCCTATGGTCCCATTCACTCGGGAATATCCCAACGCAGCTATTGAAGAAACGTGTTTCTGACTCGCTGAATCTCAACAGAGATTCAATTCTCTTAGGTGAACGAACGCACAGCAGAGCAGTTTCAAGGAAACGTTTCTCCTGAGTTTTAGACGAAGTTTCCTGCGGTTTTGTACGTATGCCGGCACTGGGTTGGAAATTGGGGTTTTGGGATTCTGCACAGAAAGGGTTTTCAAACCGCTGAATCCACACGTGAGATTAACTCTGTCAGTTGAATGCACACATTGACAACCATTCAGTTAGATAGCTCCGTTTTGGTTTTAGAAGCAGATATTTCTCTGTACATCCTATGTTCCCATTCACTCGGGAATATCCCAACGCAGCTCCTAGAAGAAACGTCTTTCTGACTCGCTGAATCTCAACATAGATACAACTCTCTTAGGTGAACGAACGCGCAGCAGAGCAGTTTCAAGGAAACGTTTCTCCTGAGTTTTAGACGATGTTTCCTGCGGTTTAGTACGTATGCCGGGATTAGGCTGGAAATACCCGTTTGGGATTCTGCAAAGAAAGGGTTTGCAAACCGCTGAATCCACACGTGAGTTTAACTCTGTCAGTTGAATGCACACATTGACAACCATTCAGTTAGATAGCTCTGTTTTGGTTTTAGAAGCAGATATTTCTCTGTACAGCCTATGGTCCCATTCACTCGGGAATATCCCAACGCAGCTCCTAGATGAAACGTGTTTCTGACTCGCTGAATCTCAACATAGATTCAACTCTCTTAGGTGAATGAACGCACAGCAGCGCAGTTTTAAGGAAGTGTTTCTCCTGAGTTTTAGACGAAGTTTACTGCGGTTTAGAACGTATGCCGGCATTGGGCTGGAAATACCGGTTTTGGGATTCTGCACAGAAAGGGTTTGCAAACCGCTGAATCCACACGTGAGATTAACTCTGTCAGTTAAATGCACACATTGACAACCATTCAGTTAGAAAGCTCCGTTTTGGTTTTAGAAGCAGATAATTCTCTGTACAGCCTATTGTCCCATTCACTCGGGAATATCCCAACGCAGCTCTTGAAGAAACGTGTTTCTGACTCGCTGAATCTCAACATAGATTCAACTCTCTTAGGTGAACGAACGCACTGCAGAGCAGTTTCAAGGAAACATTTCTCCTGAGTTTTAGACGAAGTTTCCTGCGGTTTAGTACGTATGCCGGCACTGGGTTGGAAATTGGGGTTTTGGGATTCTGCTCAGAAAGGGTTTTCAAACCGCTGAATCCACACGTGAGATTAACTCTGTCAGTTGAATGCACAGATTGACAACCATTAAGTTAGATAGCTCCGTTTTGGTTTTAGAAGCAGATATTTCTCTGAACAGCCTTTAGTCCCATTCACTCGGGAATATCCCAACGCAGCTCCTAGAAGAAACGTGTTTCTGACTCGCTGAATCTCAACATAGATTCAACTCTCTTAGGTGAACGAACGCACAGCAGAGCAGTTTCAAGGAAACGATTCTCCTGAGTTTTAGACGAAGTTTACTGCTGTTTAGTACATATGCCGGCATTGGGATGGAAATACCGGTTTGGGGATTCTGCACAGAAACGGTTTGCAAACCGTGGAATCCACACGTGAGATTAACTCTGTCAGTTGAATGCACACATTGACAACCATTCAGTTAGATAGCTCCGTTTTGGTTTTAGAAGCAGATATTGCTCTGTACAGCCTATGGCCCATTCATTCGGGAATATCCCAACGCAGCTCCTAGAAGAAACGTGTTTATGACTCGCTGAATCCCAACATAGATTCAACTCTCTTAGGTGAACGAACGCACAGCAGAGCAGTTTCAAGGAAACGATTCTCCTGAGTTTCATACGAAGTTTCCTGCTGCTTAGTACGTATGCCTGCATTGGGATGGAAATACGGGTTTTGGGATTCTGCCCAGAAACGGTTTACAAACCGCTGAATTCACACGTGTGTTTCACTCTGTCAGTTGAATGCACACATTGACAACCATTCAGTTAGATAGCTCCGTTTTGGTTTTAGAAGCAGATATTTCCCTGTACAGCCTATGGTCCCATTCACTCGGGAATTTCCCAACGCAGCTCCTAGAAGAAACGTGTTTCTGACTCGCTGAATCTCAACATAGATTCAACTCTCTTAGGTGAACGAACGCACAGCAGAGCAGTTTCAAGGAAACGTTCCTCCTGAGTTTTAGACGAAGTTTCCTGCGGTTTAGAACGTATGCCGGCATTGGGCTGGAAATACCGGTTTTGGGATTCTGCACAGAAAGGGTTTGCAAGCTGCTGAATCCACACGTGAGTTTAACTCTGTCAGTTGAATGCACACATTGACAACCATTCAGTTAGATAGCTCCGTTTTGGTTTTAGAAGCAGATATTTCTCTGTACAGCCTATGGTCCCATTCACTCGGGAATATCCCAAAGCAGCTCCTAGAAGAAACGTGTTTCTGACTCGCTGAATCTCAACATAGATTCAACTCTCTTAGGTGAACGAATGCACAGCACAGCAGTTTCAAGGAAACGTCTCTCCTGAGTTTTATACGAAGTTTCCTGGGGTTTAGTACGTATGCCGGCACTGGCCTGGAAATTCCAGTTTTGGGATTCTGCACAGAAAGGGATTTCAAACCGCTGAATCCACACGTGAGATTAACTCTGTCAGTTGAATGCACAGACTGACAACCATTAAGTTAGATAGCTCCGTTTTGGTTTTAGAAGCAGATATTTCTCTATACAGCCTATGGTCCCATTCACTCTGGAATATCCCAACGCAGCTCCTAGAAGAAACGTGTTTCTGACTCGCTGAATCTCAACATAGATTCAACTCTCTTAGGTGAACGAAAGCACAGCAGAGCAGTTTCAAGGAAACGTTTCTCCTGAGTTTTAGACGAAGTTTACTGCTGTTTAGTACATATGCCGGCATTGGGATGGAAGTACCGGTTTGGGGATTCTGCACAGAAAGGGCTTGCAAACCGCGGAATCCACACGTGAGTTTAAATCTGTCAGTTGAATGCACACATTGACAACCATTCAGTTAGATAGCTCCGTTTTGGTTTTAGAAGCAGATATTTCTCTGAACAGCCTATGGTCCCATTCACTCGGGAATATCCCAACGCAGCTCCTAGAAGAAACGTGTTTATGACTCGCTGAATCCCAACATAGATTCAACTCTCATAGGTGAACGAACGCACAGCAGAGCAGTTTCAAGGAAACGTTTCTCCTCAGTTTTAGACGAAGTTTCCTGCGGTTTAGTAAGTATGCCGACATTGGGCTGGAAATGCCGGTTTTGGGATTCTGCAAAGAAAGGGTTTGCAAACCGCTGATTCCACACGTAAGTTTAACTCTGTCAGTTGAATGCACATATTGACAACCATTCAGTTAGATAGCTCCGTTTTGGTTTTAGAAGCAGATATTTCTCTGTACAGCCTATGGTCCCATTCACTCGGGAATATCCAACACAGCTCCTAGAAGAAACGTGTTTCTGACTCGCTGAATCTCAACATAGATTCAACTCTCTTAGGTGAACAAACGCACAGCAGAGCAGTTTCAAGGAAACGTTTCTCCTGAGTTTTAGACGAGGTTTCCTGCTGTTTAGTACGTATGCCGGCATTCGGCTGGAATGCCGGTTTTGGGATTCTGCACAGAAAGGGTTTGCAAACCGCTGAATCCACACGTTAGTTTAACTCTGTCAGTTGAATGCACACTTTGAAAACCATTCATTTAGATAGCTCCGTTTTGGTTTTAAAAGCAGATATTTCTCTGTACAGCCTATGGTCCCATTCACTCGGGAATGTCCCAACGCAGCTCCTAGAAGAAACCTCTTTCTGACTCGCTGAATCTCAACATAGATTCAACTCTCTTAGGTGAACGAACGCACAGCAGAGCAGTTTCAAGTAAACGATTCTTCTGAGTTTTAGACGAAGTTTACTGCTGTTTAGTAGGTATGCTGGCATTGTGATGGAAATATCGGTTTTGGGATTCTGCACAGAAATGGTTTGCAAGCCGCTGAATTCACACGTGAGTTTAATTCTGTCAGTTGAATGCACACATTGACAAGCATTCAGTTAGATACCTCCGTTTTGGTTTTAGAAGCAGATATTTCTCTGTACAGCCTATGGTCCCATTCACTCGGGAGTATCCCAACGCAGCTCCTAGAAGAAACGTGTTTCTGACTCGCTGAATCTCAACATAGATTCAACTCTCTTAGTTGAAGGAATGCACAGCAGAGCAGTTTCAAGGAAAAGTTTCTCCTGAGTTTTAGACGAAGTTTCCTGCGGTTTAGTACGTATGCCGGCATTGGGTTGGAAATACCGGTTTTGGGATTCTGCACAGAAAGGGTTTGCGTACCGCTGAATCCACACGTGAGTTTAACTCTGTCAGTTGAATGCACACGTTGACAACCATTCAGTTAGATAGCTCCGTTTTGGTTTTAGAAGCAGATATTTCCCTGTACAGCCTATGGACCCTTTCACTCGGGAATATCCCAACGCAGCTCCTAGAAGAAACGTGTTCATGACCCGCTGAATCCCAACATAGATTCAACTCTCTTTTGTGAACGGAGGCACAGCAGAGCAGTTTCAAGGAAAACGATTCTCCTGAGTTTTAGACGAAGTTTACTGCTGTTTCGCACGTATGCCGGCATTGGGCTGGAAATGCCGGTTTTGGGATTCTGCAAAGAAAGGGTTTGCAAACCGCTGATTCCACACGTGAGTTTAACTCTGTCAGTTGAATGTACACTTTGAAAATCATTCAGTTAGATAGCTCCGTTTTGATTTTAGAAGCAGATATTTCTCTGTACAGCCTATGGCCCCATTCAATCGGGAATATCGCAACGTAGCTCCCAGAAGAAACGTGTTTCTGACTCGCTGAACCTCAACATAGATTCAAATCTCTTCGGTGAACGAACGCACAGCAGAGCAGTTTCAAGGAAACGTTCCTCCTGAGTTTTAGACGAAGCTTCCTGCTGTTTAGTACGTATGCCGACATTGGGCTGGAAATACCGGTTTTGGGATTCTGCACAGAAAGGGTTTGCGTACCGCTGATTCCACACGTGAGTTTACCTCTGTCGGTTAAATGCACACATTGACAACCATTCAGTTAGATATCTCCGTTTTGGTTTCAGAAGAAGATATTTCTCTGTACAGCCTATGATCCCATTCACTCGGAAATATCCCAACCCAGCTACTAGAAGAAACTTGTTTCTGACTCGCTGAATCTCAACATAGATTCAACACTCTTAGGTGAAGGAACGCACAGCAGAGCAGTTTTAAGGAAACGTTTCTCCTGAGTTTTAGACGAAGTTTCCTGCGGGTTAGTACGTATGCCGGCATTGAGCTGGAAATACCGGTTTTGGGATTCTGCACAGAAAGGGTTTGCAAACCGCTGAATCCACTCGTGAGATTAACTCTGTCAGTTGAATGCACACATTGACAACCATTCAGTTAGATAGCTCCATTATGGTTTTAGAAGCATATATTTCTCTGTACAGCCTATGGTCCCATTCACTCTGGAATATCCCAACGCAGCTCCTAGAAGAAACGTATTTCTGACTTGATGAATCGCAACATAGATTCAACTCTCTTAGGTGAACGAATGCACAGCAGAGCAGTCTCAAGGAAACGTTTCTCCTGAGTTTTAGACGAAGTTTACAGCGGTTTAGTACGTATGCCGACATTGGGCTGGAAATACCGGTTTTGGGATTCTGCACAGAAAGGGTTTGAAAACCGCTAAATCCACACGTGAGATTAACTCTGTCAGTTGGATGCACACATTGACAACCATTCAATTAGATAGCTCCGCTTTGGTTTTAGAAGCAGATATTTCTCTGTACAGCCTATGGTCCCATTCACTCGGGAATATCCCAACGCAGCTCCTAGAAGAAACGTGTTTCTGACTCGCTGAATCTCAACATAGATTCAACTCTCTTAGGTATACGAACGCACAGCAGAGCAGTTTCAAGGAAACGTTCCTACTGAGTTTTAGACGAAGTTACCTGCGGTTTACTACGTATGCCGGCATTGGGCTGGAAATACCGGTTTTGGGATTCTGCACAGAAAGGGTTTGCAAACCGCTGAACCCACAAGTGAGATTAACTCTGTCAGTTGAATGCACACATTGACAACCATTCAGTTAGATAGCTCCGTTTTGGTTTTAGAAGCAGATATTTCTCTGTACAGCCTATGGTCCCATTCACTCAGGAATATCCCAACGCAGCTCCTAGAAGAAACGTGTTTCTGACTCGCTGAATCTCAACATAGATTCAACTCTCTTAGGTGAACGAACGCACAGCTGAGCAGTTTCAAGGAAACGATTCTCCTGAGTTTTAGACGAAGTTTACTGCTGTTTACTACGTATGCCGGCATAGGGATGGAAATACCGGTTTTGGGATTCTGCACAGAAACGGTTTGCAAACCGCTAAATCCACACGTGAGATTAACTTTGTCAGTTGAATGCGCTCATTGACAACCATTCAGTTAGATAGCTCCGTTTTGGTTTTAGAAGCAGATATTTCTCTGTACAGTCTATGGTCCCATTCACTCGGGAATATCCCAACGCAGCTCCTAGAAGAAACGTGTTTCTGACTCGCTGAATCTCAACATAGATTCAACTCTCTTAGGTGAACGAACGCACAGCGGAGCAGTTTCAAGAAAACGTTTCTCCTGAGTTTTAGACGATGTTTACTGCTGTTTAGAAAGTATGCCGGCATTGGGCTGGAAATACCGGTTTTGGGAATCTGCACAGAAAGGGTTTGCAAACCGCTGAATCCACACGTGAGATTAACTCTGTCAGTTGAATGCACACATAGACAACCATTGAGTTAGATAGCTCCGTTTTGGTTTTAGAAGCAGATATTTCTCTGTACAGTCTATGGTCCCATTCACTCGATAATATCCCAACACAGCTCCTAGAAGAAACGTGTTTCTGACTCGCTGAATCTCAACATAGATTCAACTCTCTTAGGTGAATGAACCCACAGCAGAGCAGTTTCAAGGAAGCGTTTCTCCTGAGTTTTAGACGATGTTTACTGCGGTTTAGAACGTATGCCGGCATTGGCCTGGAAATACCGGTTTTGGGATTCTGCACAGAAAGGGTTTGCAAACCGCTGAATCCCCACGTGACATTTTCTCTGTCAGTTGAATGCACACATTGACCACCATTCAGTTAGATAGCTCCGTTTTGGTTTTAGAAGCAGATATATCTCTGTACAGCCTATGGTCCCATTCACTCGGGAATATCCCAACGCAGCTCCTAGAAGAAACGTGTTTCTGACTCGCTGAATCTCAACATAGATTCAACTCTCTTAGGTGAACGAACGCACAGCAGAGCAGTTTCAAGGAAACGATTCTCCTGAGCTTTAGACGAAGTTTACTGCTGTTTAGTACGTATGCTGGCATTGTGATGGAATTACCGGTTTTGGGATTCTGCACAGAAACGGTTTGCAAACCGCTGAATGCACACTTGAGTTTAACTCTGTCAGTTGAATGCACACATTGACAACCATTCAGTTAGATAGCTCCGTTTTGGTTTTAGAAGCAGATATTTCTCTGTACAGACTATGGTCCCATTCACTCGGGAATATCCCAACGCAGCTCCTAGAAGAAACATGTTTCTGACTCGCTGAATCTCAACATAGATTCAACTCTCTTAGGTGAACGGACGCTCAGCAGAGCAGTTTCAAGGAAACGTTTCTCCTGAGTTTTAGACGAAGTTTCCAGCTGTTTAGTACGTATGCCGGCATTGGGCTGAAAATACCGGTTTTGGGTTTCTGCACAGAAACGGTTTGCAAACCGCTGAATTCACACGTCAGTTTATCTCTGTCAGTTGAATGCAAACATTGACAACCATTCAGTTAGATAGCTCCGTTTTGGTTTTAGAAGCAGATATTTCTCTGTACAGCCTATGGTCCCATTCAGTCGGGAATATCCCAACGCAGCTCCTAGAAGAAACGTGTTTCTGACTCGCTGAATCTCAACATAGATTCAACTCTCTTACGTGAACGAAAGCACAGCCGAGCAGTTTCAAGGAAACGTTTCTCCTGAGTTTTAGACGAAGTTCCGGCGGTTTAGTTCGTATGCCGGCCTTGGGCTGGAAATACCGGTATTGGGATTCTGCACAGAAAGGGTTTGCAAACCACTGAATCCACACGTGAGATTAACTTTGTCAGTTGAATGCGCACATTGACAACCATTCAGTTAGATACCTCCGTTTTGGTTTTAGAAGCAGATATTTCTCTGTACAGCCTATGGTCCCATTCACTCGGGAATATCCCAACGCAGCTCCTAGAAGAAACGTGTTTCTGACTCGCTGAATCTCAACATAGATACAACTCTCTTAGGTGAACGAACACACAGCAGAGCAGTTTCAAGGAAACGTTTCTCCTGAGTTTTGGACGAAGTTTACTGCGGTTTAGTACGTATGCCGGCATTGGGCTGGAAATACCGGTTTTGGGATTCTGCACAGAAAGGGTTTGCAAACCGCTGAATCCACACGTGAGATTAACTCTGTCAGTTGAATGCACACATTGACAACCATTCAGTTAGATAGCTCCGTTTTGGTTTTAGAAGCAGATATTTCTCTGTACAGCCTATGGTCCCATTCACTCGGGAATATCCTAACGCAGCTCCTAGAAGAAACGTGTTTCTGACTCGCTGAATCTCAACATAGATTCAACTGTCTTAGGTATACGAACGCACAGCAGAGCAGTTTCAAGGAAACGTTCCTCCTGAGTTTTAGACGAAGTTTCCTGCTGTTTAGTACGTATGCCGGCATTGGGCTGGAAATACCGGTTTTGGGATTCTGCACAGAAAGGGTTTGCAAACCGCTGAATCCCCACGTGACATTTTCTCTCTCAGTTGAAAGCACACATTGACCACCATTCAGTTAGATAGCTCCGTTTTGGTTTCAGAAGCAGATATATCTCTGTACAGTCTATGGTCCCACTCACTCGGGAATATCCCAACGCAGCTCCTAGAAGAAACGTGTTTCTGACTCGCTGAATCTCAACATAGATTCAACTCTCTTAGGTGAACGAACGCACAGCAGAGCAGTTTCAAGGAAACGATTCTCCTGAGCTTTAGACGAAGTTTACTGCTGTTTAGTACGTATGCTGGCACTGGGATGCAATTACCGGTTTTGGGATTCTGCACAGAAACGGTTTGCAAACCGCTGAATGCACACTTGAGTTTAACTCTGTCAGTTGAATGCACACATTGACAACCATTCAGTTAGATAGCTCCGTTTTGGTTTTAGAAGCAGATATTTCTCTGTACAGCCTATGGTCCCATTCACTCGGGAATATCCCAACGCAGCTCCTAGAAGAAACGTGTTTCTGACTCGCTGAATCTCAACATAGATTCAACTTTCTTAGGTGAACGGACGCTCAGCAGAGCAGTTTCAAGGAAACGTTTCTCCTGAGTTTTAGACGAAGTTTTCTGCTGTTTAGTACATATGCCGGCATTGGGCTGAAAATACCGGTTTTGGGATTCTGCACAGAAACGGTTTACAAACCGCTGAATTCACACGTGAGTTTATCTCTGTCAGTTGAATGCAAACGTTGACAACCATTCAGTTAGATAGCTCCGTTTTGGTTTTAGAAGCAGATATTTCTCTGTACAGCCTATGGTCCCATTCAGTCGGGAATATCCCAACGCAGCTCCTAGAAGAAACGTGTTTCTGACTCGCTGAATCTCAACATAGATTCAACTCTCTTAGGTGAACGAACGCACAGCAGAGCAGTTTCAAGGAAACGTTTCTCCTGAGTTTTAGACGAGGTTTCCTGCTGTTTAGTACGTATGCCGGCATTCGGCTGGAATGCCGGTTTTGGGATTCTGCACAGAAAGGGTTTGCAAACCGCTGAATCCACACGTTAGTTTAACTCTGTCAGTTGAATGCACACTTTGAAAACCATTCATTTAGATAGCTCCGTTTTGGTTTTAAAAGCAGATATTTCTCTGTACAGCCTATGGTCCCATTCACTCGGGAATGTCCCAACGCAGCTCCTAGAAGAAACCTCTTTCTGACTCGCTGAATCTCAACATAGATTCAACTCTCTTAGGTGAACGAACGCACAGCAGAGCAGTTTCAAGTAAACGATTCTTCTGAGTTTTAGACGAAGTTTACTGCTGTTTAGTAGGTATGCTGGCATTGTGATGGAAATATCGGTTTTGGGATTCTGCACAGAAATGGTTTGCAAGCCGCTGAATTCACACGTGAGTTTAATTCTGTCAGTTGAATGCACACATTGACAAGCATTCAGTTAGATACCTCCGTTTTGGTTTTAGAAGCAGATATTTCTCTGTACAGCCTATGGTCCCATTCACTCGGGAGTATCCCAACGCAGCTCCTAGAAGAAACGTGTTTCTGACTCGCTGAATCTCAACATAGATTCAACTCTCTTAGTTGAAGGAATGCACAGCAGAGCAGTTTCAAGGAAAAGTTTCTCCTGAGTTTTAGACGAAGTTTCCTGCGGTTTAGTACGTATGCCGGCATTGGGTTGGAAATACCGGTTTTGGGATTCTGCACAGAAAGGGTTTGCGTACCGCTGAATCCACACGTGAGTTTAACTCTGTCAGTTGAATGCACACGTTGACAACCATTCAGTTAGATAGCTCCGTTTTGGTTTTAGAAGCAGATATTTCCCTGTACAGCCTATGGACCCTTTCACTCGGGAATATCCCAACACAGCTCCTAGAAGAAACGTGTTCATGACCCGCTGAATCCCAACATAGATTCAACTCTCTTTTGTGAACGGAGGCACAGCAGAGCAGTTTCAAGGAAAACGATTCTCCTGAGTTTTAGACGAAGTTTACTGCTGTTTCGCACGTATGCCGGCATTGGGCTGGAAATGCCGGTTTTGGGATTCTGCAAAGAAAGGGTTTGCAAACCGCTGATTCCACACGTGAGTTTAACTCTGTCAGTTGAATGTACACTTTGAAAATCATTCAGTTAGATAGCTCCGTTTTGATTTTAGAAGCAGATATTTCTCTGTACAGCCTATGGCCCCATTCAATCGGGAATATCGCAACGTAGCTCCCAGAAGAAACGTGTTTCTGACTCGCTGAACCTCAACATAGATTCAAATCTCTTCGGTGAACGAACGCACAGCAGAGCAGTTTCAAGGAAACGTTCCTCCTGAGTTTTAGACGAAGCTTCCTGCTGTTTAGTACGTATGCCGACATTGGGCTGGAAATACCGGTTTTGGGATTCTGCACAGAAAGGGTTTGCGTACCGCTGATTCCACACGTGAGTTTACCTCTGTCGGTTAAATGCACACATTGACAACCATTCAGTTAGATATCTCCGTTTTGGTTTCAGAAGAAGATATTTCTCTGTACAGCCTATGATCCCATTCACTCGGAAATATCCCAACCCAGCTACTAGAAGAAACTTGTTTCTGACTCGCTGAATCTCAACATAGATTCAACACTCTTAGGTGAAGGAACGCACAGCAGAGCAGTTTTAAGGAAACGTTTCTCCTGAGTTTTAGACGAAGTTTCCTGCGGGTTAGTACGTATGCCGGCATTGAGCTGGAAATACCGGTTTTGGGATTCTGCACAGAAAGGGTTTGCAAACCGCTGAATCCACTCGTGAGATTAACTCTGTCAGTTGAATGCACACATTGACAACCATTCAGTTAGATAGCTCCATTATGGTTTTAGAAGCATATATTTCTCTGTACAGCCTATGGTCCCATTCACTCTGGAATATCCCAACGCAGCTCCTAGAAGAAACGTATTTCTGACTTGATGAATCGCAACATAGATTCAACTCTCTTAGGTGAACGAATGCACAGCAGAGCAGTTTCAAGGAAACGTTTCTCCTGAGTTTTAGACGAAGTTTACAGCGGTTTAGTACGTATGCCGACATTGGGCTGGAAATACCGGTTTTGGGATTCTGCACAGAAAGGGTTTGAAAACCGCTAAATCCACACGTGAGATTAACTCTGTCAGTTGGATGCACACATTGACAACCATTCAATTAGATAGCTCCGCTTTGGTTTTAGAAGCAGATATTTCTCTGTACAGCCTATGGTCCCATTCACTCGGGAATATCCCAACGCAGCTCCTAGAAGAAACGTGTTTCTGACTCGCTGAATCTCAACATAGATTCAACTCTCTTAGGTATACGAACGCACAGCAGAGCAGTTTCAAGGAAACGTTCCTACTGAGTTTTAGACGAAGTTACCTGCGGTTTACTACGTATGCCGGCATTGGGCTGGAAATACCGGTTTTGGGATTCTGCACAGAAAGGGTTTGCAAACCGCTGAACCCACAAGTGAGATTAACTCTGTCAGTTGAATGCACACATTGACAACCATTCAGTTAGATAGCTCCGTTTTGGTTTTAGAAGCAGATATTTCTCTGTACAGCCTATGGTCCCATTCACTCAGGAATATCCCAACGCAGCTCCTAGAAGAAACGTGTTTCTGACTCGCTGAATCTCAACATAGATTCAACTCTCTTAGGTGAACGAACGCACAGCTGAGCAGTTTCAAGGAAACGATTCTCCTGAGTTTTAGACGAAGTTTACTGCTGTTTACTACGTATGCCGGCATAGGGATGGAAATACCGGTTTTGGGATTCTGCACAGAAACGGTTTGCAAACCGCTAAATCCACACGTGAGATTAACTTTGTCAGTTGAATGCGCTCATTGACAACCATTCAGTTAGATAGCTCCGTTTTGGTTTTAGAAGCAGATATTTCTCTGTACAGTCTATGGTCCCATTCACTCGGGAATATCCCAACGCAGCTCCTAGAAGAAACGTGTTTCTGACTCGCTGAATCTCAACATAGATTCAACTCTCTTAGGTGAACGAACGCACAGCGGAGCAGTTTCAAGAAAACGTTTCTCCTGAGTTTTAGACGATGTTTACTGCTGTTTAGAAAGTATGCCGGCATTGGGCTGGAAATACCGGTTTTGGGAATCTGCACAGAAAGGGTTTGCAAACCGCTGAATCCACACGTGAGATTAACTCTGTCAGTTGAATGCACACATAGACAACCATTGAGTTAGATAGCTCCGTTTTGGTTTTAGAAGCAGATATTTCTCTGTACAGTCTATGGTCCCATTCACTCGATAATATCCCAACACAGCTCCTAGAAGAAACGTGTTTCTGACTCGCTGAATCTCAACATAGATTCAACTCTCTTAGGTGAATGAACCCACAGCAGAGCAGTTTCAAGGAAGCGTTTCTCCTGAGTTTTAGACGAAGTTTACTGCGGTTTAGAACGTATGCCGGCATTGGCCTGGAAATACCGGTTTTGGGATTCTGCACAGAAAGGGTTTGCAAACCGCTGAATCCCCACGTGACATTTTCTCTGTCAGTTGAATGCACACATTGACCACCATTCAGTTAGATAGCTCCGTTTTGGTTTTAGAAGCAGATATATCTCTGTACAGCCTATGGTCCCATTCACTCGGGAATATCCCAACGCAGCTCCTAGAAGAAACGTGTTTCTGACTCGCTGAATCTCAACATAGATTCAACTCTCTTAGGTGAACGAACGCACAGCAGAGCAGTTTCAAGGAAACGATTCTCCTGAGCTTTAGACGAAGTTTACTGCTGTTTAGTACGTATGCTGGCATTGTGATGGAATTACCGGTTTTGGGATTCTGCACAGAAACGGTTTGCAAACCGCTGAATGCACACTTGAGTTTAACTCTGTCAGTTGAATGCACACATTGACAACCATTCAGTTAGATAGCTCCGTTTTGGTTTTAGAAGCAGATATTTCTCTGTACAGACTATGGTCCCATTCACTCGGGAATATCCCAACGCAGCTCCTAGAAGAAACATGTTTCTGACTCGCTGAATCTCAACATAGATTCAACTCTCTTAGGTGAACGGACGCTCAGCAGAGCAGTTTCAAGGAAACGTTTCTCCTGAGCTTTAGACGAAGTTTACTGCTGTTTAGTACGTATGCTGGCATTGTGATGGAATTACCGGTTTTGGGATTCTGCACAGAAACGGTTTGCAAACCGCTGAATGCACACTTGAGTTTAACTCTGTCAGTTGAATGCACACATTGACAACCATTCAGTTAGATAGCTCCGTTTTGGTTTTAGAAGCAGATATTTCTCTGTACAGACTATGGTCCCATTCACTCGGGAATATCCCAACGCAGCTCCTAGAAGAAACATGTTTCTGACTCGCTGAATCTCAACATAGATTCAACTCTCTTAGGTGAACGGACGCTCAGCAGAGCAGTTTCAAGGAAACGTTTCTCCTGAGTTTTAGACGAAGTTTCCAGCTGTTTAGTACGTATGCCGGCATTGGGCTGAAAATACCGGTTTTGGGTTTCTGCACAGAAACGGTTTGCAAACCGCTGAATTCACACGTCAGTTTATCTCTGTCAGTTGAATGCAAACATTGACAACCATTCAGTTAGATAGCTCCGTTTTGGTTTTAGAAGCAGATATTTCTCTGTACAGCCTATGGTCCCATTCAGTCGGGAATATCCCAACGCAGCTCCTAGAAGAAACGTGTTTCTGACTCGCTGAATCTCAACATAGATTCAACTCTCTTACGTGAACGAAAGCACAGTCGAGCAGTTTCAAGGAAACGTTTCTCCTGAGTTTTAGACGAAGTTCCGGCGGTTTAGTTCGTATGCCGGCCTTGGGCTGGAAATACCGGTATTGGGATTCTGCACAGAAAGGGTTTGCAAACCACTGAATCCACACGTGAGATTAACTTTGTCAGTTGAATGCGCACATTGACAACCATTCAGTTAGATACCTCCGTTTTGGTTTTAGAAGCAGATATTTCTCTGTACAGCCTATGGTCCCATTCACTCGGGAATATCCCAACGCAGCTCCTAGAAGAAACGTGTTTCTGACTCGCTGAATCTCAACATAGATACAACTCTCTTAGGTGAACGAACACACAGCAGAGCAGTTTCAAGGAAACGTTTCTCCTGAGTTTTGGACGAAGTTTACTGCGGTTTAGTACGTATGCCGGCATTGGGCTGGAAATACCGGTTTTGGGATTCTGCACAGAAAGGGTTTGCAAACCGCTGAATCCACACGTGAGATTAACTCTGTCAGTTGAATGCACACATTGACAACCATTCAGTTAGATAGCTCCGTTTTGGTTTTAGAAGCAGATATTTCTCTGTACAGCCTATGGTCCCATTCACTCGGGAATATCCTAACGCAGCTCCTAGAAGAAACGTGTTTCTGACTCGCTGAATCTCAACATAGATTCAACTGTCTTAGGTATACGAACGCACAGCAGAGCAGTTTCAAGGAAACGTTCCTCCTGAGTTTTAGACGAAGTTTCCTGCTGTTTAGTACGTATGCCGGCATTGGGCTGGAAATACCGGTTTTGGGATTCTGCACAGAAAGGGTTTGCAAACCGCTGAATCCCCACGTGACATTTTCTCTCTCAGTTGAAAGCACACATTGACCACCATTCAGTTAGATAGCTCCGTTTTGGTTTCAGAAGCAGATATATCTCTGTACAGTCTATGGTCCCACTCACTCGGGAATATCCCAACGCATCTCCTAGAAGAAACGTGTTTCTGACTCGCTGAATCTCAACATAGATTCAACTCTCTTAGGTGAACGAACGCACAGCAGAGCAGTTTCAAGGAAACGATTCTCCTGAGCTTTAGACGAAGTTTACTGCTGTTTAGTACGTATGCTGGCACTGGGATGGAATTACCGGTTTTGGGATTCTGCACAGAAACGGTTTGCAAACCGCTGAATGCACACTTGAGTTTAACTCTGTCAGTTGAATGCACACATTGACAACCATTCAGTTAGATAGCTCCGTTTTGGTTTTAGAAGCAGATATTTCTCTGTACAGCCTATGGTCCCATTCACTCGGGAATATCCCAACGCAGCTCCTAGAAGAAACGTGTTTCTGACTCGCTGAATCTCAACATAGATTCAACTTTCTTAGGTGAACGGACGCTCAGCAGAGCTGTTTCAAGGAAACGTTTCTCCTGAGTTTTAGACGAAGTTTTCTGCTGTTTAGTACATATGCCGGCATTGGGCTGAAAATACCGGTTTTGGGATTCTGCACAGAAACGGTTTACAAACCGCTGAATTCACACGTGAGTTTATCTCTGTCAGTTGAATGCAAACGTTGACAACCATTCAGTTAGATAGCTCCGTTTTGGTTTTAGAAGCAGATATTTCTCTGTACAGCCTATGGTCCCATTCAGTCGGGAATATCCCAACGCAGCTCCTAGAAGAAACGTGTTTCTGACTCGCTGAATCTCAACATAGATTCAAATCTCTTACGTGAACGAAAGTACAGCGGAGCAGTTTCAAGGAAACTTTTCTCCTGAGTTTTAGACGAAGTTCCGTCGGTTTAGTACGTATGCCAGCATTGGGCTGGAAATACCGGTATTGGGATTCTGCACAGAAAGGGTTTGCAAACCACTGAATCCACACGTGAGATTAACTCTGTCAGTTGAATGCACACATTGACAACCATTCAGTTAGATACCTCCGTTTTGGTTTTAGAAGCAGATATTTCTCTGTACAGCCTATGGTCCCATTCACTTGGGAATATAGCAACACAGCTCCTAGAGAAACGTGTTTCTGACTCGCTGAATCTCAACATAGATTCAACTCTCTTAGGTGAACGAAAGCACAGCAGAGCAGTTTCAAGGAAACGTTTCTCCTGAGTCTTAGACGAAGTTTCCTGCGGTTTAGTACGTATGCCGGCATTGGGCTGGAAATACCGGTTTTGGGAATCTGCAAAGAAAGGGTTTGCAAACCGCTGAATCCACACGTGAGTTTAACTCTGTCAGTTGAATGCACACACTGACAACCATTCCGTTAGATAGCTCCGTTTTGGTTTTAGAAGCAGATATTTCTCTGTATAACCTACGGTCCCATTCACTCGGGAATATCCCAACGCAGCTCCTAGAAGAAACGTGTTCATGACTCGCTGAATCCCAACATAGATTCAACTCTCTTATGTGAACGAAGGCACAGCAGAGCAGTTTCAAGGAAAACGATTCTCCTGAGTTTTAGACGAAGTTTACTGCTGTTTCGCACGTATGCCGGCATTGGGCTGGAAATGCCGGTTTTGGGATTCTGCAAAGAAAGGGTTTGCAAACCGCTGAATCCACACGTGAGTTTAACTCTGTCAGTTGAATGCACACATTGACAATCATTCAGCTAGATAGCTCCGTTTTGATTTTAGAAGCAGATATTTCTCTGTACAGCCTATGGTCCCATTCACTCGGGAATATCCCAACCCAGCTCCTAGAAGAAACTTGTTTCTGACTCGCTGAATCTCAACATATATTCAACTCTCTTAGGTGAACGAACGCACAGCAGAGCAGTTTTAAGGAAACGTTTCTAAAGAGTTTTAGACGAAGTTTCCTGCGGGTTAGTCCGTATGCCGGCATTGGGCTGGAAATACCGGTTTTGGGATTCTGCACAGAAAGGGTTTGCAAACCGCTGAATACACACGTGAGATTAACTCTGTCAGTTGAATGCACACATTGACAACCATTCAGTTAGATAGCTCCGTTATGGTTTTAGAAGCATGTATTTCTCTGTAGAGCCTATGGTCCCATTCACTCTGGAATATCCCAACGCAGCTCCTAGAAGAAACGTATTTCTGACTTGATGAATCTCAACATAGATTCACCTCTCTTAGGTGAACGAACGCACAGCCGAGCAGTTTCAAGGAAATGTTTCTCCTGAGTTTTAGATGAAGTTTCCGGCGGTTTAGTAAGTATGCCGGCATTGGGCTGGAAATACCGGTATTGGGATTCTGCACAGAAAGGGTTTGCAAACCGCTGAATCCACACGTGAGTTTAACTCTGTCAGTTGAATGCACACATTGACAACCATTCAGTTAGATACCTCCGTTTTGGTTTTGGAAGCAGATATTTCTCTGTACAGCCTATACTCCCATTCACTCGGGAATATCCCAACACAGCTCCTAGAAGAATCGTGTTTCTGACTCGCTGAATCTCAACATAGATTCAACTCTCCTAGGTGAACGAACGCACAGCAGAGCAGTTTCAAGGAAACGTTTCTCCTGAGTTTTAGACGAAGTTTCCTGCGGTTTTCTTGGTTTTAGAAGCAGATATTTCTCTGTAGAGCCTATGGTCCCATTCACTCGGGAATATCCCAACGCAGCGACTAGAAGAAACGTGTTTCTGACTCGCTGAATTTCAACATAGATTCAACTCTCTTAGGTGAACGAACGCTCAGCAGAGCAGTTTCAAGGAAACGTTCCTCCTGAGTTTTAGACGTTGTTTCCTGGATTTTAGTACGTATGCCGACACTGGGCTGGAAATTCCGGTTTTGGGATTCTGCACAGAAAGGGTTTGCAAACCGCTGAATCCACACGTGAGTTTAACTCTGTCAGTTGAATGCACACATTGACAACCATTCAGTTAGATAGCTCCGTTTTGGTTTTAGACGCAGATATTTCTCTGTTCAGCCTATGGTCCCATTCACTCGGGAATATCCCAACGCAGCTCCTAGAAGAAACGTGTTTCCGACCCGCTGAATCTCAACATAGATTCAACTCTCTTAGGTGAACGAACGCACAGCAGAGCAGTTTCAAGGAAACGATTCTCCTGTGTTTTAGACGAAGTTTACTGCTGTTTACTACGTATGCCGGCATTGGGATAGAAATACTGGTTTTGGGATTCTGCACAGAAACGGTTTGCAAACCACTGAATCCACACGTGAGATTAACTCTGTCAGTTGAATGCGCACATTGACAGCCATTCAGTTAGATAGCTCCGTTGTGGTTTTAGAAGCAGATATTTCTCTGTACAGCCTATGGTCCCATTCACTCGGGAATATCCCAACGCAGCTCCTAGAAGAAACGTGTTTCTGACTCGCTGAATCTCAACATAGATACAACTCTCTTAGGTGAACGAACACACAGCAGAGCAGTTTCAAGGAAACGTTTCTCCTGAGTTTTAGACGAAGTTCCGGCGGTTTAGTACGTATGATGGCATTGGGCTGGAAATACCGGTTTTCGGATTCTGCACAGAACGGTTTGCAAACCGCTGAATCCACACGTGAGATTAACTCTGTCAGTTGAATGCACACTTTGACAACCATTCAGTTAGATACCTCCGTTTTGGTTTTAGAAGCAGATATTTCTCTGTACAGCCTATGGTCCCATTCACTCGGGAATATAGCAACACAGCTCCTAGAGAAACGTGTTTCTGACTCGCTGAATCTCAACATAGATTCAACTCTCTTAGGTGAACGAAGGCCCAGCAGAGCAGTTTCAAGGAAAACGATTCTCCTGAGTTTTACACGAAGTTTACTGCTGTTTCGCACGTATGCCGGCGTTCGGCTGGAAATGCCAGTTTTGGGATTCTGAAAGAAAGGGTTTGCAAACCGCTGAATCTACACGTGAGTTTGACTCTGTCAGTTGAATGCACACTTTGACAATCATTCAGTTAGATAGCTCCGTTTTGATTTTAGAAGCAGATATTTCTCTGTACAGCCTATGGCCCCATTCAATCGGGAATATCCCAACGCAGCTCCCAGAAGAAACGTGTTTCTGACTCGCTGAACCTCAACATACGTTCAACTCTCTTAGGTGAACGAAAGCACAGCGGAGTAGTTTCATGGAAACGTTTCTCCTGAGTTTTAGGCGAAGTTTCCTGCGCGTTAGTACGTATGCCGGCATTGGGCTGGAAATACCGGTTTTGGGATTCTGCACAGAAAGGGTTGGCAAACCGCTGAATCCACACGTGAGATTAACTCTGTCACTTGAATGCACACATTGACAACCATTCAGTTAGATAGCTCCGCTTTGGTTTTAGAAGCATATATTTCTCTGTACAGCCTATGGTCCCATTCACTCTGGAATATCCCAACGCATCTCCTAGAAGAAAGGTATTTCTGACTCGCTGAATCTCAACATGGATTCAACTCTCTTAGGTGAACGAACGCACAGCCGAGCAGTTTCAAGGAAACCTTTCTCCTGAGATTAAGACGAAGTTTACTGCGGTTTAGTACGTATGCCGGCATTGGGCTGGAAATACCGGTTTTGGGATTCTGCACAGAAAGGGTTTGCAAACCGCTGAATCCACACGTGAGATTAACTCTGTCAGTTGAATGCACACATTGACAACCATTCAGTTAGATAGCTCCATTTTGGTTTTAGAAGCAAATATTTCTCTGTACAGCCTATGGTCCCATTCACTCGGGAATATCCCAGCGCAGCTCCTAGAAGAAACGTGTTTCTGACTCGCTGAATCTCAACATAGATTCAACTGTCTTACGTATACGAACGCACAGCAGAGCAGTTTCAAGGAAACGTTCCTCCTGAGTTTTAGACGAAGTTTCCTGCGGTTTAGCTCGTATGCCGGCATTGGGCTGGAAATACCGGTTTTGGGATTCTGCACAAAAAGGGTTTGCAAACCGCGGAACCCACAAGTGAGATTAACTCTGTCAGTTGAATGCACACATAGACAACCATTCAGTTAGATAGCTCCGTTTTCGTTTTAGGAGCAGGTAATTCTCTGTACAGCCTATGGTCCCATTCACTCGGTAATATCCCAACGCAGCTCGTAGAAGAAACGTGTTTCTGACTCGCTGAATCTCAACATAGATTCAACTCTCTTAGGTGAACGAACGAACAGCAGAGCAGTTTCAAGGAAACGATTCTCCTGAGTTTTAGACGAAGTTTCCTACGGGTTAGTACGTATGCCGGCTTTGGGCTGGAAATACCGGTATTGGGATTCTGCACAGAAAGGGTTTGCAAACCGCTGAATCCACACGTGAGATTAACTCTGTCAGTTGAATGCACACATTGACAACCATTCAGTTAGATAGCTCCGTTTTGGTTTTAGAAGCAGATATTTCTCTGTACAGCCTATGGTCCCATTCACTCGGGAATATCCTAACGCAGCTCCTAGAAGAAACGTGTTTCTGACTCGCTGAATCTCAACATAGATTCAACTGTCTTAGGTATACGAACGCACAGCAGAGCAGTTTCAAGGAAACGTTCCTCCTGAGTTTTAGACGAAGTTTCCTGCTGTTTAGTACGTATGCCGGCATTGGGCTGGAAATACCGGTTTTGGGATTCTGCACAGAAAGGGTTTGCAAACCGCTGAATCCCCACGTGACATTTTCTCTCTCAGTTGAAAGCACACATTGACCACCATTCAGTTAGATAGCTCCGTTTTGGTTTCAGAAGCAGATATATCTCTGTACAGTCTATGGTCCCACTCACTCGGGAATATCCCAACGCATCTCCTAGAAGAAACGTGTTTCTGACTCGCTGAATCTCAACATAGATTCAACTCTCTTAGGTGAACGAACGCACAGCAGAGCAGTTTCAAGGAAACGATTCTCCTGAGCTTTAGACGAAGTTTACTGCTGTTTAGTACGTATGCTGGCACTGGGATGGAATTACCGGTTTTGGGATTCTGCACAGAAACGGTTTGCAAACCGCTGAATGCACACTTGAGTTTAACTCTGTCAGTTGAATGCACACATTGACAACCATTCAGTTAGATAGCTCCGTTTTGGTTTTAGAAGCAGATATTTCTCTGTACAGCCTATGGTCCCATTCACTCGGGAATATCCCAACGCAGCTCCTAGAAGAAACGTGTTTCTGACTCGCTGAATCTCAACATAGATTCAACTTTCTTAGGTGAACGGACGCTCAGCAGAGCTGTTTCAAGGAAACGTTTCTCCTGAGTTTTAGACGAAGTTTTCTGCTGTTTAGTACATATGCCGGCATTGGGCTGAAAATACCGGTTTTGGGATTCTGCACAGAAACGGTTTACAAACCGCTGAATTCACACGTGAGTTTATCTCTGTCAGTTGAATGCAAACGTTGACAACCATTCAGTTAGATAGCTCCGTTTTGGTTTTAGAAGCAGATATTTCTCTGTACAGCCTATGGTCCCATTCAGTCGGGAATATCCCAACGCAGCTCCTAGAAGAAACGTGTTTCTGACTCGCTGAATCTCAACATAGATTCAAATCTCTTACGTGAACGAAAGTACAGCGGAGCAGTTTCAAGGAAACTTTTCTCCTGAGTTTTAGACGAAGTTCCGTCGGTTTAGTACGTATGCCAGCATTGGGCTGGAAATACCGGTATTGGGATTCTGCACAGAAAGGGTTTGCAAACCACTGAATCCACACGTGAGATTAACTCTGTCAGTTGAATGCACACATTGACAACCATTCAGTTAGATACCTCCGTTTTGGTTTTAGAAGCAGATATTTCTCTGTACAGCCTATGGTCCCATTCACTTGGGAATATAGCAACACAGCTCCTAGAGAAACGTGTTTCTGACTCGCTGAATCTCAACATAGATTCAACTCTCTTAGGTGAACGAAAGCACAGCAGAGCAGTTTCAAGGAAACGTTTCTCCTGAGTCTTAGACGAAGTTTCCTGCGGTTTAGTACGTATGCCGGCATTGGGCTGGAAATACCGGTTTTGGGAATCTGCAAAGAAAGGGTTTGCAAACCGCTGAATCCACACGTGAGTTTAACTCTGTCAGTTGAATGCACACACTGACAACCATTCCGTTAGATAGCTCCGTTTTGGTTTTAGAAGCAGATATTTCTCTGTATAACCTACGGTCCCATTCACTCGGGAATATCCCAACGCAGCTCCTAGAAGAAACGTGTTCATGACTCGCTGAATCCCAACATAGATTCAACTCTCTTATGTGAACGAAGGCACAGCAGAGCAGTTTCAAGGAAAACGATTCTCCTGAGTTTTAGACGAAGTTTACTGCTGTTTCGCACGTATGCCGGCATTGGGCTGGAAATGCCGGTTTTGGGATTCTGCAAAGAAAGGGTTTGCAAACCGCTGAATCCACACGTGAGTTTAACTCTGTCAGTTGAATGCACACATTGACAATCATTCAGCTAGATAGCTCCGTTTTGATTTTAGAAGCAGATATTTCTCTGTACAGCCTATGGTCCCATTCACTCGGGAATATCCCAACCCAGCTCCTAGAAGAAACTTGTTTCTGACTCGCTGAATCTCAACATATATTCAACTCTCTTAGGTGAACGAACGCACAGCAGAGCAGTTTTAAGGAAACGTTTCTAAAGAGTTTTAGACGAAGTTTCCTGCGGGTTAGTCCGTATGCCGGCATTGGGCTGGAAATACCGGTTTTGGGATTCTGCACAGAAAGGGTTTGCAAACCGCTGAATACACACGTGAGATTAACTCTGTCAGTTGAATGCACACATTGACAACCATTCAGTTAGATAGCTCCGTTATGGTTTTAGAAGCATGTATTTCTCTGTAGAGCCTATGGTCCCATTCACTCTGGAATATCCCAACGCAGCTCCTAGAAGAAACGTATTTCTGACTTGATGAATCTCAACATAGATTCACCTCTCTTAGGTGAACGAACGCACAGCCGAGCAGTTTCAAGGAAATGTTTCTCCTGAGTTTTAGATGAAGTTTCCGGCGGTTTAGTAAGTATGCCGGCATTGGGCTGGAAATACCGGTATTGGGATTCTGCACAGAAAGGGTTTGCAAACCGCTGAATCCACACGTGAGTTTAACTCTGTCAGTTGAATGCACACATTGACAACCATTCAGTTAGATACCTCCGTTTTGGTTTTGGAAGCAGATATTTCTCTGTACAGCCTATACTCCCATTCACTCGGGAATATCCCAACACAGCTCCTAGAAGAATCGTGTTTCTGACTCGCTGAATCTCAACATAGATTCAACTCTCCTAGGTGAACGAACGCACAGCAGAGCAGTTTCAAGGAAACGTTTCTCCTGAGTTTTAGACGAAGTTTCCTGCGGTTTTCTTGGTTTTAGAAGCAGATATTTCTCTGTAGAGCCTATGGTCCCATTCACTCGGGAATATCCCAACGCAGCGACTAGAAGAAACGTGTTTCTGACTCGCTGAATTTCAACATAGATTCAACTCTCTTAGGTGAACGAACGCTCAGCAGAGCAGTTTCAAGGAAACGTTCCTCCTGAGTTTTAGACGTTGTTTCCTGGATTTTAGTACGTATGCCGACACTGGGCTGGAAATTCCGGTTTTGGGATTCTGCACAGAAAGGGTTTGCAAACCGCTGAATCCACACGTGAGTTTAACTCTGTCAGTTGAATGCACACATTGACAACCATTCAGTTAGATAGCTCCGTTTTGGTTTTAGACGCAGATATTTCTCTGTTCAGCCTATGGTCCCATTCACTCGGGAATATCCCAACGCAGCTCCTAGAAGAAACGTGTTTCCGACCCGCTGAATCTCAACATAGATTCAACTCTCTTAGGTGAACGAACGCACAGCAGAGCAGTTTCAAGGAAACGATTCTCCTGTGTTTTAGACGAAGTTTACTGCTGTTTACTACGTATGCCGGCATTGGGATAGAAATACTGGTTTTGGGATTCTGCACAGAAACGGTTTGCAAACCACTGAATCCACACGTGAGATTAACTCTGTCAGTTGAATGCGCACATTGACAGCCATTCAGTTAGATAGCTCCGTTGTGGTTTTAGAAGCAGATATTTCTCTGTACAGCCTATGGTCCCATTCACTCGGGAATATCCCAACGCAGCTCCTAGAAGAAACGTGTTTCTGACTCGCTGAATCTCAACATAGATACAACTCTCTTAGGTGAACGAACACACAGCAGAGCAGTTTCAAGGAAACGTTTCTCCTGAGTTTTAGACGAAGTTCCGGCGGTTTAGTACGTATGATGGCATTGGGCTGGAAATACCGGTTTTCGGATTCTGCACAGAACGGTTTGCAAACCGCTGAATCCACACGTGAGATTAACTCTGTCAGTTGAATGCACACTTTGACAACCATTCAGTTAGATACCTCCGTTTTGGTTTTAGAAGCAGATATTTCTCTGTACAGCCTATGGTCCCATTCACTCGGGAATATAGCAACACAGCTCCTAGAGAAACGTGTTTCTGACTCGCTGAATCTCAACATAGATTCAACTCTCTTAGGTGAACGAAGGCCCAGCAGAGCAGTTTCAAGGAAAACGATTCTCCTGAGTTTTACACGAAGTTTACTGCTGTTTCGCACGTATGCCGGCGTTCGGCTGGAAATGCCAGTTTTGGGATTCTGAAAGAAAGGGTTTGCAAACCGCTGAATCTACACGTGAGTTTGACTCTGTCAGTTGAATGCACACTTTGACAATCATTCAGTTAGATAGCTCCGTTTTGATTTTAGAAGCAGATATTTCTCTGTACAGCCTATGGCCCCATTCAATCGGGAATATCCCAACGCAGCTCCCAGAAGAAACGTGTTTCTGACTCGCTGAACCTCAACATACGTTCAACTCTCTTAGGTGAACGAAAGCACAGCGGAGTAGTTTCATGGAAACGTTTCTCCTGAGTTTTAGGCGAAGTTTCCTGCGCGTTAGTACGTATGCCGGCATTGGGCTGGAAATACCGGTTTTGGGATTCTGCACAGAAAGGGTTGGCAAACCGCTGAATCCACACGTGAGATTAACTCTGTCACTTGAATGCACACATTGACAACCATTCAGTTAGATAGCTCCGCTTTGGTTTTAGAAGCATATATTTCTCTGTACAGCCTATGGTCCCATTCACTCTGGAATATCCCAACGCATCTCCTAGAAGAAAGGTATTTCTGACTCGCTGAATCTCAACATGGATTCAACTCTCTTAGGTGAACGAACGCACAGCCGAGCAGTTTCAAGGAAACCTTTCTCCTGAGATTAAGACGAAGTTTACTGCGGTTTAGTACGTATGCCGGCATTGGGCTGGAAATACCGGTTTTGGGATTCTGCACAGAAAGGGTTTGCAAACCGCTGAATCCACACGTGAGATTAACTCTGTCAGTTGAATGCACACATTGACAACCATTCAGTTAGATAGCTCCATTTTGGTTTTAGAAGCAAATATTTCTCTGTACAGCCTATGGTCCCATTCACTCGGGAATATCCCAGCGCAGCTCCTAGAAGAAACGTGTTTCTGACTCGCTGAATCTCAACATAGATTCAACTGTCTTACGTATACGAACGCACAGCAGAGCAGTTTCAAGGAAACGTTCCTCCTGAGTTTTAGACGAAGTTTCCTGCGGTTTAGCTCGTATGCCGGCATTGGGCTGGAAATACCGGTTTTGGGATTCTGCACAAAAAGGGTTTGCAAACCGCGGAACCCACAAGTGAGATTAACTCTGTCAGTTGAATGCACACATAGACAACCATTCAGTTAGATAGCTCCGTTTTCGTTTTAGGAGCAGGTAATTCTCTGTACAGCCTATGGTCCCATTCACTCGGTAATATCCCAACGCAGCTCGTAGAAGAAACGTGTTTCTGACTCGCTGAATCTCAACATAGATTCAACTCTCTTAGGTGAACGAACGAACAGCAGAGCAGTTTCAAGGAAACGATTCTCCTGAGTTTTAGACGAAGTTTCCTACGGGTTAGTACGTATGCCGGCTTTGGGCTGGAAATACCGGTATTGGGATTCTGCACAGAAAGGGTTTGCAAACCGCTGAATCCACACGTGAGATTAACTCTGTCAGTTGAATGCACACATTGACAACCATTCAGTTAGATAGCTCCGTTATGGATTTAGAAGCATGTATTTCTCTGTAGAGCCTATGGTCCCATTCACTCTGGAATATCCCAACGCAGCTCCTAGAAGAAACGTATTTCTGACTTGATGAATCTCAACATAGATTCAACTCTCTTAGGTGAACGAACGCACAGCCGAGCAGTTTCAAGGAAATGTTTCTCCTGAGTTTTGGATGAAGTTTCCGGCGGTTTAGTAAGTATGCCGGCATTGGGCTGGAAATACCGGTATTGGGATTCTGCACAGAAAGGGTTTGCAAACCGCTGAATCCACACGTGAGTTTAACTCTGTCAGTTTAATGCACACATTTACAACCATTCAGTTAGATACCTCCGTTTTGGTTTTGGAAGCAGATATTTCTCTGTACAGCCTATACTCCCATTCACTCGGGAATATCCCAACACAGCTCCTAGAAGAATCGTGTTTCTGACTCGCTGAATCTCAACATAGACTCAACTTTCCTAGGTGAACGAACGCACAGCAGAGCAGTTTCAAGGAAACGTTTCTCCTGAGTTTTAGACGAAGTTTCCTGCGGTTTAGTACGTATGCCGGCCTTGGGATGGAAATACCGGTTTTGGGATTCTGCAAAGAAAGGGTTTGCAAACCGCTGAATCCACACGTGAGTTTAACTCTGTCAGTTGAATGCACACATTGACAACCATTCAGTTAGATAGCTCCGTTTTGGTTTTAGACGCAAATATTTCTCTGTACAGCCTATGGTCCCATTCACTCGGGAATATCCCAACGCAGCTCCTAGAAGAAACGTGTTTCTGACCCGCTGAATCTCAACATAGATTCAACTCTCTTAGGTGAACGAACGCACAGCAGAGCAGTTTCAAGGAAACGATTCTCCTGTGTTTTAGACGAAGTTTACTGCTGTTTACTACGTATGCCGGCATTGGGATAGAAATACTGGTTTTGGGATTCTGCACAGAAACGGTTTGCAAACCACTGAATCCACACGTGAGATTAACTTTGTCAATTGAATGCGCACATTGACAGCCATTCAGTTAGATAGCTCCGTTGTGGTTTTAGAAGCAGATATTTCTCTGTACAGCCTATGGTCCCATTCACTCGGGAATATCCCAATGCAGCTCCTAGAAGAAACGTGTTTCTGACTCGCTGAATCTCAACATAGATACAACTCTCTTAGGTGAACGAACACACAGCAGAGCAGTTTCAAGGAAACGTTTCTCCTGAGTTTTAGACGAAGTTCCGGCGGTTTAGTACGTATGCCGGCATTGGGCTGGAAATACCGGTTTTCGGATTCTGCACAGAACGGTTTGCAAACCGCTGAATCCACACGTGAGATTAACTCTGTCAGTTGAATGCACACTTTGACAACCATTCAGTTAGATACCTCCGTTTTGGTTTTAGAAGCAGATATTTCTCTGTACAGCCTATGGTCCCATTCACTCGGGAATATAGCAACACAGCTCCTAGAGAAACGTGTTTCTGACTCGCTGAATCTCAACATAGATTCAACTCTCTTAGGTGAACGAACGCACAGCAGAGCAGTTTCAAGGAAACATTTCTCCTGAGTTTTAGACGAAGTTTCCTGCGGTTTAGTACGTATGGCGGCATTGGGATGGAAATACCGGTTTTGGGATTCTGCACAGAAAGGGTTTGCAAACCGCTGAATCCACACGTGAGTTTATCTCTGTCAGTTGAGTGCACACATTGACAACCATTCAGTTAGATAGCTCCGTTTTGGTTTTAGAAGCAGATATTTCTCTGTACAGCCTATGGTTCCTTTCACTCGGGAATATCCCAACGGAGCTCCTAGAAGAAAGGTGTTCATGACTCGCTGAATCCCAACATACATTCAACTCTCTTATGTGAACGAAGGCACAGCAGAGCAGTTTCAAGGAAAACGATTCTCCTGAGTTTTACACGAAGTTTACTGCTGTTTCGCACGTATGCCGGCATTGGGCTGGAAATGCCAGTTTTGGGATTCAGCAAAGAAAGGGTTTGCAAACCGCTGAATCCACACGTGAGTTTAACTCTGTCAGTTGAATGCACACATTGACAACCATTCAGTTAGATAGCTCCGTTATGGTTTTAGAAGCATATATTTCTCTGTACAGCCTATGGTCCCATTCACTCTGGAATATCCCAACGCATCTCCTAGAAGAAACGTATTTCTGACTCGCTGAATCTCAACATAGATTCAACTCTCTTAGGTGAACGAACGCACAGCCGAGCAGTTTCAAGGAAACCTTTCTCCTGAGTTTAAGACGAAGTTTACTGCGGTTTAGTACGTATGCCGGCATTGGGCTGGAAATACCGGTTTTGGGATTCTGCACAGAAAGGGTTTGCAAACCGCTGAATCCACACGTGAGATTAACTCTGTCAGTTGAATGCACACATTGACAACCATTCAGTTAGATAGCTCCGTTTTGGTTTTAGAAGCAAATATTTCTCTGTACAGCCTAAGGTCCCATTCACTCGGGAATATCCCAACGCAGCTCCTAGAAGAAACGTGTTTCTGACTCGCTGAATATCAACATAGATTCAACTGTCTTAGGTATACGAACGCACAGCAGAGCAGTTTCAAGGAAACGTTTCTCCTGAGTTTTACACGAAGTTTCCTGCGGTTTAGTACGTATGCCGGCATTGGGATGGAAATACCCGTTTTGGGATTCTGCACAAAAAGGGGTTGCAAACCGCGGAACCCACAAGTGAGATTAACTCTGTCAGTTGAATGCACACATAGACAACCATTCAGTTAGATAGCTCCGTTTTCGTTTTAGGAGCAGGTAATTCTCTGTACAGCCTATGGTCCCATTCACTCGGTAATATCCCAACGCAGCTCGTAGAAGAAACGTGTTTCTGACTCGCTGAATCTCAACATAGATTCAACTCTCTTAGGTGAACGAACGCACAGCAGAGCAGTTTCAAGGAAACGATTCTCCTGAGTTTTAGACGAAGTTTCCTGCGGGTTAGTACGTATGCTGGCATTGGGCTGGAAATACCGGTATTGGGATTCTGCACAAAAAGGGTGTGCATACCGATGAATCCACACGTGAGATTAACTCTGTCAGTTGAATGCACACATTGACAACCATTCAGCTAGATAGCTCCGTTTTGGTTTTAGAAGCTTATATTTCTCTGTACAGCCTATGGTCCCATTCAATCTGGAATATCCCAACGCAGCTCCTAGAAGAAACGTGTTCATGACTCGCTGAATCCCAACATAGATTCAACTCTCTTATGTGAACGAAGGCACAACAGAGCAGTTTCAAGGAAAACGATTCTCCTAAGTTTTAGACGAAGTTTACTGCTGTTTCGCACGTATGCCGGCATTGGGCTGGAAATGCCGGCTTTGGGATTCTACAAAGAAAGGGTTTGCAAACCGCTGAATCCACACGTGAGTTTAACTCTGTCAGTTGAATGCACACATTGACAATCATTCAGCTAGATAGCTCCGTTTTGATTTTAGAAGCAGATATTTCTCTGTACAGCCTATGGCCCCATTCAATCGGGAATATCCCAACGCAGCTCCCAGAAGAAACGTGTTTCTGACTCGCTGAACCTCAATATAGATTCAACTCTCTTAGGTTAACGAAAGCACTGCGGAGCAGTTTCAAGGAAACATTTCTCCTGAGTTTTAGACGAAGTTTCCTGCGGGTTAGTACGTATGCCGGCATTGGGCTGGAAATACCGGCTTTGGGATTCTGCACAGAAAGGGTTTGCAAACCGCTGAATACACACGTGAGTTTACCTCTGTCGGTTTAATGCACACATTGACAACCATTCAGTTAGATAGCTCCGTTTTGGTTTTAGAAGCAGATATTTCTCTGTACAGCCTACGGTCCCATTCACTCGGGAATATCCCAACCCAGCTCCTAGAAGAAACTTGTTTCTGACTCGCTGAATCTCAACATAGATTCAACTCTCTTAGGTGAACGAACGCACAGCAGAGGAGTTTTAAGGAAACGTTTCTCCTGAGTTTTAGACGAAGTTTCCTGCGGGTTAGTCCGTATGCCAGCATTGGGCTGGAAATACCGGTTTTGGGATTCTGCACAGAAAGGGTTTGCAAACCGCTGAATCCACACGTGAGATTAACTCTGTCAGTTGAATGCACACATTGACAACCATTCAGTTAGATAGCTCCGTTATGGTTTTAGAAGCCTGTATTTCTCTGCACAGCCTATGGTCCCATTCACTCTGGAATGTCCCAACGCAGCTCCTAGAAGAAACGTATTTCTGACTTGATGAATCTCAACATAGATTCAACTCTCTTAGGTGAATGAACGCACAGCCGAGCAGTTTCAAGGAAACGTTTCTCCTGAGTTTTAGATGAAGTTTCCGGCGGTTTAGTAAGTATGCCGGCATTGGGCTGGAAATACCGGTATTGGGATTCTGCACAGAAAGGGTTTACAAACCGCTGAATCCACACGTGAGTTTAACTCTGTCAGTTGAATGCACACATTGACAACCTTTCAGTTAGATAGCTCCGTTTTGGTTTTAGAAGCAGATATTTCTCTGTACAGCCTATGGTCGATTCACTCGGGGATATCCCAACGCAGCTACTAGAAGAAACGTGTTTCTGACCCGCTGAATCTCAACATAGATTCAACTGTCTTAGGTGAACGAACGCACAGCAGAGCAGTTTCAAGGAAACGATTCTCCTGTGTTTTAGACGAAGTTTACTGCTGTTTACTACGTATGCCGGCATTGGGATAGAAATACTGGTTTTGGGATTCTGCACAGAAACGGTTTGCAAACCGCTGAATCCACACGTGAGTTTAAATCTGTCAGCTTAATGTACACATTGACAACCATTCAGTTAGATACCTCCGTTTTGGTTTTGGAAGCAGATATTTCTCTGTACAGCCTATACTCCCATTCACTCGGGAATATCCCAACACAGCTCCTAGAAGAATCGTGTTTCTGACTCGCTGAATCTCAACATAGATTCAACTCTCCTAGGTGAACGAACGCACAGCAGAGCAGTTTCAAGGAAACGTTTCTCCTGAGTTTTAGACGAAGTTTCCTGCGGTTTTCTTGGTTTTAGAAGCAGATATTTCTCTGTGCAGCCTATGGTCCCATTCACTCGGGAATATCCCAACGCAGCGACTAGAAGAAACGTGTTTCTGACTCGCTGAATTTCAACATAGATTCAACTCTCTTAGGTGAACGAACGCTCAGCAGAGCAGTTTCAAGGAAACGTTCCTCCTGAGTTTTAGACGTTGTTTCCTGGATTTTAGTACGTATGCCGACACTGGGCTGGAAATTCCGGTTTTGGGATTCTGCACAGAAAGGGTTTGCAAACCGCTGAATCCACACGTGAGTTTAACTCTGTCAGTTGAATGCACACATTGACAACCATTCAGTTAGATAGCTCCGTTTTGGTTTTAGACGCAGATATTTCTCTGTACAGCCTATGGTCCCATTCACTCGGGAATATCCCAACGCAGCTCCTAGAAGAAACGTGTTTCCGACCCGCTGAATCTCAACATAGATTCAACTCTCTTAGGTGAACGAACGCACAGCAGAGCAGTTTCAAGGAAACGATTCTCCTGTGTTTTAGACGAAGTTTACTGCTGTTTACTACGTATGCCGGCATTGGGATAGAAATACTGGTTTTGGGATTCTGCACAGAAACGGTTTGCAAACCACTGAATCCACACGTGAGTTTAACTCTGTCAGTTGAATGCACACATTGACAATCATTCAGCTAGATAGCTCCGTTTTGATTTTAGAAGCAGATATTTCTCTGTACAGCCTATGTCCCCATTCAATCGGGAATATCCCAACGCAGCTCCCAGAAGAAACGTGTTTCTGACTCGCTGAACCTCAATATAGATTCAACTGTCTTAGGTTAACGAAAGCACTGCGGAGCAGTTTCAAGGAAACATTTCTCCTGAGTTTTAGACGAAGTTTCCTGCGGGTTAGTACGTATGCCGGCATTGGGCTGGAAATACCGGCTTTGGGATTCTGCACAGAAAGGGTTTGTAAACCGCTGAATACACACGTGAGTTTACCTCTGTCGGTTTAATGCACACATTGACAACCATTCAGTTAGATTGCTCCGTTTTGGTTTTAGAAGCAGATATTTCTCTGTACAGCCTATGGTCCCATTCACTCGGGAATATCCCAACCCAGCTCCTAGAAGAAACTTGTTTCTGACTCGCTGAATCTCAACATAGATTCAACTCTCTTAGGTGAACGAACGCACAGCAGAGGAGTTTTAAGGAAACGTTTCTCCTGAGTTTTAGACGAAGTTCCTGCGGGTTAGTCCGTATGCCAGCATTGGGCTGGAAATACCGATTTTGGGATTCTGCACAGAAAGGGTTTGCAAACCGCTGAATCCACACGTGAGATTAACTCTATCAGTTGAATGCACACATTGACAACCATTCAGTTAGATAGCTCCGTTATGGTTTTAGAAGCCTGTATTTCTCTGTACAGCCTATGGTCCCATTCACTCTGGAATGTCCCAACGCAGCTCCTAGAAGAAACGTATTTCTGACTTGATGAATCTCAACATAGATTCAACTCTCTTAGGTGAATGAACGCACAGCCGAGCAGTTTCAAGGAAACGTTTCTCCTGAGTTTTAGATGAAGTTTCCGGCGGTTTAGTAAGTATGCCGGCATTGGGCTGGAAATACCGGTATTGGGATTCTGCACAGAAAGGATTTGCAAACCGCTGAATCCACACGTGAGTTTAACTCTGTCAGTTGAATGCACACATTGACAACCTTTCAGTTAGATAGCTCCGTTTTGGTTTTAGACGCAGATATTTCTCTGTACAGCCTATGGTCCCATTCACTCGGGAATATCCCAACGCAGCTCCTAGAAGAAACGTGTTTCTGACTCGCTGAATATCAACATAGATTCAACTGTCTTAGGTATACGAACGCACAGCAGAGCAGTTTCAAGGAAACGTTTCTCCTGAGTTTTACACGAAGTTTCCTGCGGTTTAGTACGTATGCCGGCATTGGGATGGAAATACCCGTTTTGGGATTCTGCACAAAAAGGGTTTGCAAACCGCGGAACCCACAAGTGAGATTAACTCTGTCAGTTGAATGCACACATAGACAACCATTCAGTTAGATAGCTCCGTTTTCGTTTTAGGAGCAGGTAATTCTCTGTACAGCCTATGGTCCCATTCACTCGGTAATATCCCAACGCAGCTCGTAGAAGAAACGTGTTTCTGACTCGCTGAACCTCAACATAGGTTCAACTCTCTTAGGTGAACGAAAGCGCAGCGGAGTAGTTTCAAGGAAACGTTTCTCCTGAGTTTTAGGCGAAGTTTCCTGCGGGTTAGTACGTATGCCGGCATTGGGCTGGAAATACCGGTTTTGGGATTCTGCACAGAAAGGGTTTGCAAACCGCTGAATCCACACGTGAGATTAACTCTGTCAGTTGAATGCACACATTGACAACCATTCAGTTAGATAGCTCCGCTATGGTTTTAGAAGCATATATTTCTCTGAACAGCCTATGGTCCCATTCACTCTGGAATACCCCAACGCATCTCCTAGAAGAAACGTATTTCTGACTCGCTGAATCTCAACATAGATTCAACTCTCTTAGGTGAATGAACGCACAGCCGAGCAGTTTAAAGGAAACCTTTCTCCTGAGTTTTAGACGAAGTTTACTGCGGTTTAGTACGTATGCCGGCATTGGGCTGGAAATACTGGTTTTGGGATTCTGCACAGAAAGGGTTTGCAAACCGCTGAATCCACACGTGAGATTAACTCTGTCAGTTGAATGCAAACATTGACAACCATTCAGTTAGATAGCTCCGTTTTGGTTTTAGAAGCAGATATTTCTCTGTACAGCCTATGGTCCCATTCACTCGGGAATATCCCAACGCAGCTCCTAGAAGAAACGTGTTTCTGACTCGCTGAATCTCAACATAGATTCAACTGTCTTAGGTGAACGAAGGCACAGCAGAGCAGTTTCAAGGAAACGATTCTCCTGAGTTTTAGACGAAGTTTCCTGCGGGTTAGTACGTATGCCGGCATTGGGCTGGAAATACCGGTTTTCGGATTCTGCACAGAAAGGGTTTGCAAACCGCTGAATCCACACGTGAGTTTAACTCTGTCAGTTGAATGCACACATTGACAAGCATTCAGTTAGATAGCTCCGTTTTGGTTTTAGAAGAAGATAATTCTCTGTACTGCCTATGGTCCCATTCACTCGGGAATATCCCAATGCAGCTATTGAAGAAACGTGTTTCTGACTCGCTGAATCTCAACAGAGATTCAACTCTCTTAGGTGAACGAACGCACAGCAGAGCAGTTTCAAGTAAACGTTTCTCCTGAGTTTTAGACGAAGTTTCCTGCGATTTAGTACGTATGCCGGCCTTGGGCTGGAAATACCGGTTTGGGGATTCTGCACAGAAAGGGTTTGCAAACCGCTGAATTCACACGTGAATTTATCTTTGTCACTTGAATGCACACATTGACAACCATTGAGTTAGATAGCTCCGTTTTGGTTTTAGAAGCAGATATTTCTCTGTATATCCTATGTTCCCATTCACTCGGGAATATCCCAACGCAGCTCCTAGAAGAAACGTATTTCTGACTCGCTGAATCTCAACATAGATACAACTCTCTTAGGTGAACGAACGCACAGCAGAGCAGTTTCAAGGAAACGTTTCTCCTGAGTTTTAGACGAAATTTCCTGCGGTTTAGTACGTATGCCGGGATTAGGCTGGAAATACCGGTTTTGGGATTCTGCACAGATAGGGTTTGCAAACCGCTGAATACACACGTGAGTTTAACTCTGTCAGTTGAATGCACACATTGACAACCATTCAGTTAGATCGCTCCGTTTTGGTTTTGAAAGCAGTATTTCTCTGTACAGACTATGGTCCCATTCACTCGGGAATATCCCAACGCAGCTCCTAGAAGAAACGTGTTTCTGACTCGCTGAATCTCAACATAGATTCAACTCTCTTAGGTGAACGAACGCACAGCAGAGCAGTTTCAAGGAAACGTTTCTCCTGCGTTTTAGACGAAGTTTCCTGCGGGTTAGTACGTATGCCGGCATTGGGCTGGAAATACCGGTTTTGGTATTCTGCACAGAAAGGGTTTGCAAACCGCTGAATCCACACGTGAGTTTAACTCTGTCGGTTTAATGCACACATTGACAGCCATTCAGTTAGATAGGTCCGTTTTGGTTTTAGAAGCAGAAATTTCTCTGTACAGCCTATGGTCCCATTCACTCGGGAATATCCCAACACAGCTCCTAGACGAAACTTGTTTCTGACTCGCTGAATCTCAACATAGATTCAACACTTTTAGGTGAACGAACGCACAGCAGAGCAGTTTTAAGGAAACGTTTCTCCTGAGTTTTAGACGAAGTTTCCTGCGGGTTAGTACGTATGCCGGCATTGGGCTGGAAATACCGGTTTTGGGATTCTGCACAGAAAGCGTTTGTAAACCGCTGAATCCACACGTGAGTTTAACTCTTTCGGTTGAATGCACACATTGACAACCATTCAGTTAGATACGTCCGTTTTGGTTTTAGAAGCAGATATTTCTCTGTACAGCCTATTGTCCCATTCAATCAGGAATATCCCAACGCAGCTCCTAGAAGAAACGTGTTTCTGACTCGCTGAATCTCAACATAGATTCAGCTCTCTTAGGTGAATGTACGCACAGCAGAGCAGTTTCAAGGAAACGTTTCTCCTGAGTTCGAGACGATGTTTCCTGCGGTTTAGTACGTATGCCGGCATTGGGCTGGAAATACCGGTTTTCGGATTCTGCACAGAAAGGGTTTGCAAATCGCTGAATCCACACGTGAGTTAAACTCTGTCAGTTGAAAGCACACATTGACAACCATTCAGTTAGATAGCTCCGTTTTGGTTTTAGAAGTAGATATTTCTCTGTACAGCTTACAGTCCCATTCACTCGGGAATATCCCAACGCAGCTCCTAGAAGAAACTTGTTTCTGACTCGCTGAATCTCAACATAGATTCACCTCTCTTCGTTGAACGAACGCACAACAGAGCAGTTTCAAGGAAACATTTCTCGTGAGTTTTAGACGAAGTTTACTACGGTTTAGTACGTATGCCGGCATTGGGCTGGAAATACCGGTTTTGGGATTCTGCACAGAGAGGTTTTGCAAACCGCTGAATCCACACTTGAGTTTAACTCTGTCAGTTGAAGGCACACATTGACAACCATTCAGTTAGATAGCTTCGTTTTGGTTTTAGAAGCAGATATTTTTCTGTTCAGCCAATGGTCCCATTGACTCGGGAATATCCCAACGCAGCTCCTAGAAGAAACCTGTTTCTGACTAGCTGAATCTCAACAGAGATTCAACTCTCTTAGGTGAACGAACGCACAGCAGAGCAGTTTCAAAGAAACGTTTCTCCTGAGTTTTAGACTATGTTTCCTGCGGTTTAGTACGTTTGCCGGCATTGGGCTGGAAATACCGGTTTTGGGATTCTGCACAGAAACGGTTTGCAAACCGCTGAAGGCACACGTGACTTTAACTCTATCAGTTGAATGTGCACATTGACAACCATTCAGTTAGATAGCTCTGTTTTGGTTTTGGAAGCAGATATTTCTCTGTACAGCCTCTGGTCCCATTCACTCGGGAATATCCCAACACAGCTCCTAGAAGAAACGTGTTTCTGACTCGCTGAATCTCAACATAGATTCAACTCTCTTAGGTGAACGAACGCACAGCAGAGCAGTTTCAAGGAAACGATTCTCCTGAGTTTTAGACGAAGTTTCCTGTGGTTTAGGACGTATGCCGGCATTGGGCTGGAAATACCAGTTTTGGGATTCTGCAAAGAAAGGGTTTGAAAACCGCTGAATCCACACGTGAGTTTACCTCTGTCAGTTGAATGCACACATTGACAACCATTCAGTTAGATAGCTCCGTTTTCGTTTTGAAAGCAGTATTTCTCTGTACAGCCAATGGTCCCATTCACTCGGGAATATCCCAACGCAGCTCCTAGAAGAAACGTGTTTCTTAATCGCTGAATCTCAACATAGATTTAACTCTCTTATGGTGAACGAACGCATTTCAGAGCAGTTTCAAGGAAACGTTTCTCCTGAGTTTTAGACGAAGTTTCCTGGGGTTTAGTACGTATGCCGGCACTGGGCTGGAAATTCCGGTTTTGGGATTCTGCACAGAAAGGATTTTCAAACCGCTGAATCCACACGTGAGATTAACTCTGTCAGTTGAATGCACAGATTGACAACCATTAAGTTAGATAGCTCCGTTTAGGTTTTAGAAGCAGATATTTCTCTGTACAGCCTATGGTCCCATTCACTCGGGAATATCCCAACGCAGCTCCTAGAACAAACGTGTTTCTGACTCGCTGAATCTCAACATAGATTCAACTCTCTTAGGTGAACGAAAGCACAGCGGAGCAGTTTCAAGGAAATGTTTCTCCTGAGTTTTAGACGAAGTTTCCTCTGGGTTAGTACGTATGCCGGCATTGGGCTGGAAATACCGGTTTTGGGATTCTGCACAGAAAGGGTTTGCAAACCGCTGAATCCACACGTTAGTTTAACTCTGTCGGTTTAATGCACACATTGACAACCACTCAGTTAGATAGGTCCGTTTTGGTTTTAGAAGCAGATATTTCTCTGTACAGCCTATGGTCCCATTCACTCGGGAATATCCCAACGCAGCTCCTAGAAGAAACTTGTTTCTGACTCGCTGAATCTCAACATAGATTCAACTCTCTTAGGTGAACGAATGCACAGCAGAGCAGTTTTAAGGAAACGTTTCTCCTGAGTTTTAGACGAAGTTTCCTGCCGGTTAGTACGTATGCCGGCATTGGGCTGAAAATACCGGTTTTGGGATTCTGCACAGAAAGGGTTTGCAAACCGCTGAATCCACACGTGAGTTTAACTCTGTCGGTTGAATGCACACATTGACAACCATTCAGTTAGATAGCTCCGTTTTGGTTTTAGAAGCAGATATTTCTCTGTACAGCCTATGGTCCCATTCACTCGGGAATATCCCAACGCAGCTCCTAGAAGAAACTTCTTTCTGACTCGCTGAATCACAACATAGATTCAACTCTCTTAGTTGAACGAACGCACAGCAGAGCAGTTTCAAGGAAACGTTTCTCCTGAGTTCTAGACGATGTTTCCTGCGGTTTAGTACGTATGCCCGCATTGGGCTGGAAATACCGGTTTTCGGATTCTGCACAGAAAGGGTTTGCAAACCGGTGAATCCACACGTGAGTTTAACTCTGTCAGTTGAAAGCACACATTGACAACCATTCAGTTAGATAGCTCCGTTTTGGTTTTAGAAGCAGATATTTCTCTGTACAGCCTATGGCCCCATTCACTCGGGAATATCCGAACGCAGCTCCTAGAAGAAACGTGTTTCTGACTCGCTCAATCTCAACATAAATTCAACTCCCTTAGGTGAACGAACGCTCAGCAGAGGAGTTTCAAGGAAACGTTCCTCCTGAGTTTTAGTCATAGTTTCCTGGAGTTTAGTACGTATGCCGGCACCGGGCTGGAAATTCCGGTTTTGGGATTCTGCACAGAAAGGTTTTGCAAACCGCTGAATCCACACGTGAGTTTAACACTGTCGGTTTAATGCACACATTGACAACCATTCAGTTAGATAGGTCCGTTTTGGATTTAGAAGCAGAAATTTCTCTGTACAGCCTATGGTCCCATTCACTCGGGAATATCCCAACACAGCTCCTAGAAGAAACGTGTTTCTGACTCGCTGAATCTCAACATAGATTCAACTCTCTTAGGTGAACAAACGCACAGAAGAGCAGTTTCAAGGAAACGTTTCTCCTGTGTTTTAGACGAAGTTTCCTGGGATTTAGTACGTATGCCGGCACTGGGCTGGAAATTCCAGTTTTGGGATTCTGCACAGAAAGGGATTTCAAACCGCTGAATCCACACGTGAGATTAACTCTGTCAGCTGAATGCACAGACTGACAACCATTAAGTTAGATAGCTCGGTTTTGGTTTTAGAAGCAGATATTTCTCTATACAGCCTATGGTAACGTTCACTCGGGAATATCCCAACGCAGCTCCTAGAACAAACGTGTTTCTGACTCGCTGAATCTCAACATAGATTCAACTCTCTTAGGTGAACGAAAGCACAGCAGAGCAGTTTCACGGAAACGATTCTCCTGAGTTTTAGACGAAGTTTACTGCTGTTTAGTACATATGCCGGCATTGGGATGGAAATACCGGTTTTGGGATTCTGCCCAGAAACGGTTTACAAACCGCTGAATTCACACGTGTGTTTAACTCTGTCAGTTGAATGCACACATAGACAACCATTCAGTTAGATAGCTCCGTTTTGGTTTTAGAAGCAGATATTTCTCTGTACAGCCTATGGTCCCAGTCACTCGGGAATATCCCAGCGCAGCTATTGAAGAAACGTGTTTCTGACTCGATGAATCTCAACAGAGATTCAATTCTCTTAGGTGAACGAACGCACAGCAGAGCAGTTTCAAGGAAACGTTTCTCCTGAGTTTTAGACGAAGTTTCCTGCGGTTTAGTACGTATGCCGGCATTGGGATGGAAATACCGGTTTGGGGATTCTGCACAGAAAGGGTTTGCAAACCGCTGAATTCACACGTGAATTTATCTCTGTCAGTTGAATGCACACATTGACAACCATTCAGTTAGATAGCTCCGTTTTGGTTTTAGAAGCAGATATTTCTCTGTACATCCTATGTTCCCATTCACTCGGGAATATCCCAACGCAGCTCCTAGAAGAAACGTCTTTCTGACTCGCTGAATCTCAACATAGATACAACTCTCTTAGGTGAACGAACGCACAGCAGAGCAGTTTCAAGGAAACGTTTCTCCTGAGTTTTAGACGATGTTTCCTGCGGTTTAGTACGTATGCCGGGATTAGGCTGGAAATACCCGTTTGGGATTCTGCAAAGAAAGGGTTTGCAAACCGCTGAATCCACACGTGAGTTTAACTCTGTCAGTTGAATGCACACATTGACAACCATTCAGTTAGATAGCTCTGTTTTGGTTTTAGAAGCAGATATTTCTCTGTACAGCCTATGGTCCCATTCACTCGGGAATATCCCAACGCAGCTCCTAGAAGAAACGTGTTTCTGACTCGCTGAATCTCAACATAGATTCAACTCTCTTAGGTGAATGAACGCACAGCAGCGCAGTTTTAAGGAAGTGTTTCTCCTGAGTTTTAGACGAAGTTTACTGCGGTTTAGAACGTATGCCGGCATTGGGCTGGAAATACCGGTTTTGGGATTCTGCACAGAAAGGGTTTGCAAACCGCTGAATCCACACGTGAGATTAACTCTGTCAGTTAAATGCACACATTGACAACCATTCAGTTAGAAAGCTCCGTTTTGGTTTTAGAAGCAGATAATTCTCTGTACAGCCTATTGTCCCATTCACTCGGGAATATCCCAACGCAGCTCTTGAAGAAACGTGTTTCTGACTCGCTGAATCTCAACATAGATTCAACTCTCTTAGGTGAACGAACGCACTGCAGAGCAGTTTCAAGGAAACGTTTCTCCAGAGTTTTAGACGAAGTTTCCTGCGGTTTAGTACGTATGCCGGCACTGGGTTGGAAATTGGGGTTTTGGGATTCTGCTCAGAAAGGGTTTTCAAACCGCTGAATCCACACGTGAGATTAACTCTGTCAGTTGAATGCACAGATTGACAACCATTAAGTTAGATAGCTCCGTTTTGGTTTTAGAAGCAGATATTTCTCTGAACAGCCTTTAGTCCCATTCACTCGGGAATATCCCAACGCAGCTCCTAGAAGAAACGTGTTTCTGACTCGCTGAATCTCAACATAGATTCAACTCTCTTAGGTGAACGAACGCACAGCAGAGCAGTTTCAAGGAAACGATTCTCCTGAGTTTCATACGAAGTTTCCTGCTGCTTAGTACGTATGCCTGCATTGGGCTGGAAATACGGGTTTTGGGATTCTGCCCAGAAACGGTTTACAAACCGATGAATTCACACGTGTGTTTAACTCTGTCAGTTGAATGCACACATTGACAACCATTCAGTTAGATAGCTCCGTTTTGGTTTTAGAAGCAGATATTTCTCTGTACAGCCTATGGTCCCATTCACTCGGGAATTTCCCAACGCAGCTCCTAGAAGAAACGTGTTTCTGACTCGCTGAATCTCAACATAGATTCAACTCTCTTAGGTGAACGAACGCACAGCAGAGCAGTTTCAAGGAAACGTTCCTCCTGAGTTTTAGACGAAGTTTCCTGCGGTTTAGAACGTATGCCGGCATTGGGCTGGAAATACCGGTTTTGGGATTCTGCACAGAAAGGGTTTGCAAGCTGCTGAATCCACACGTGAGTTTAACTCTGTCAGTTGAATGCACAAATTGACAACCATTCAGTTAGATAGCTCCGTTTTGGTTTTAGAAGCAGATATTTCTCTGTACAGCCTATGGTCCCATTCACTCGGGAATATCCCAAAGCAGCTCCTAGAAGAAACGTGTTTCTGACTCGCTGAATCTCAACATAGATTCAACTCTCTTAGGTGAACGAATGCACAGCAGAGCAGTTTCAAGGAAACGTCTCTCCTGAGTTTTATACGAAGTTTCCTGGGGTTTAGTACGTATGCCGGCACTGGGCTGGAAATACCGGTTTTGGGATTCTGCACAGAAAGGGGTTGCAAACCGCTGAATCCACACGTGAGTTTAACTCTTTAAGTTGAATGCACACATTGACAACCATTCAGTAAGATAGCTCCGTTTTGGTTTTGGAAGCAGTATTTCTCTGTACAGCCAATGGTCTCATTCACTCGGGAATATCCCAACGCAGCTTCTAGAAGAAACGTGTTTCTGACTCGCTGAATCTCAACATAGATTCAACTCTCTTAGGTGAACGGACGCACAGAAGAGCAGTTTCAAGGAAACGTTTCTCCTGTGTTTTAGACGAAGTTTCCTGGGGTTTAGTACGTATGCCGGCACTGGGCTGGAAATTCCAGTTTTGGGATTCTGCACAGAAAGGGATTTCAAACCGCTGAATCCACACGTGAGATTAACTCTGTCAGTTGAATGCACAGACTGACAACCATTAAGTTAGATAGCTCCGTTTTGGTTTTAGAAGCAGATATTTCTCTATACAGCCTATGGTCCCATTCACTCTGGAATATCCCAACGCAGCTCCTAGAAGAAACGTGTTTCTGACTCGCTGAATCTCAACATAGATTCAACTCTCTTAGGTGAACGAAAGCACAGCAGAGCAGTTTCAAGGAAACGTTTCTCCTGAGTTTTAGACGAAGTTTACTGCTGTTTAGTACATATGCCGGCATTGGGATGGAAGTACCGGTTTGGGGATTCTGCACAGAAAGGGCTTGCAAACCGCGGAATCCACACGTTAGTTTAACTCTGTCAGTTGAATGCACACATTGAAAACCATTCAGTTAGATAGCTCCGTTTTGGTTTTAGAAGCAGATATTCCTCTGAACAGCCTATGGTCCCATTCACTCGGGAATATCCCAACGCAGCTCCTAGAAGAAACGTGTTTCTGACTCGCTGAATCCCAACATAGATTCAACTCTCGTAGGTGAACGAACGCACAGCAGAGCAGTTTCAAGGAAACGTTTCTCCTCAGTTTTAGACGAAGTTTCCTGCGGTTTAGTAAGTATGCCGACATTGGGCTGGAAATGCCGGTTTTGGGATTCTGCAAAGAAAGGGTTTGCAAACCGCTGATTCCACAAGTAAGTTTAACTCTGTCAGTTGAATGCACATATTGACAACCATTCAGTTAGATAGCTCCGTTTTGGTTTTAGAAGCAGATATTTCTCTGTACAGCCTATGGTCCCATTCACTCGGGAATATCCAACACAGCTCCTAGAAGAAACGTGTTTCTGACTCGCTGAATCTCAACATAGATTCAACTCTCTTAGGTGAACAAACGCACAGCAGAGCAGTTTCAAGGAAACGTTTCTCCTGAGTTTTAGACGAGTTTTCCTGCTGTTTAGTACGTATGCCGGCATTCGGCTGGAATGCCGGTTTTGGGATTCTGCACAGAAAGGGTTTGCAAACCGCTGAATCCACACGTTAGTTTAACTCTGTCAGTTGAATGCACACTTTGACAACCATTCATTTAGATAGCTCCGTTTTGGTTTTAAAAGCAGATATTTCTCTGTACAGCCTATGGTCCCATTCACTCGGGAATGTCCCAACGCAGCTCCTAGAAGAAACCTCTTTCTGACTCGCTGAATCTCAACATAGATTCAACTCTCTTAGGTGAACGAACGCACAGCAGAGCAGTTTCAAGTAAACGATTCTTCTGAGTTTTAGACGAAGTTTACTGCTGTTTAGTAGGTATGATGGCATTGTGATGGAAATATCGGTTTTGGGATTCTGCACAGAAATGGTTTGCAAGCCGCTGAATTCACACGTGAGTTTACCTCTGTCAGTTGAATGCACACATTGACACCCATTCAGTTAGATAGTTCCGTTTTGGTTTTAGAAGCAGATATTTCTCTGTACAGCCTATGGTCCCACTCACTCGGGAATATCCCAACGCAGCTCTTTGAAGAAACGTGTTTCTGACTCGCTGAATCTCAACATAGATTCAACTCTCTTAGGTGAACGAACGCACAGCAGAGGAGTTTCAAGGAAACATTCCTCCTGAGTTTTAGACGTAGTTTCCTGGAGTTTTGTACGTATGCCGGGATTGGGCTGGAAATTCCGGTTTTCGGATTCTGCACAGAAAGGGTTAGCAAACCGCTGAATCCAAACGTGAGTTTAACTCTGTCAGTTGAATGCACACATAGACAACCATTCAGTTAGATAGCTCCGTTGTGGTTTTAGAAGCAGATATTTCTCTGTACAGCCTATGGTCCCATTCACTCGGGAATATCCCAACGCAGCTCCTAGAAGAAACGTGTTTCTGACTCGCTGAATCTCAACATAGATTCAACTCTCTTAGGTGAACGAATGCACAGCAGAGCAGTTTCAAGGAAACGTTTCTCCTGAGTTTTATACGAAGTTTCCTGGGGTATAGTACGTATGCCGGCACTGGGCTGGAAATACCGGTTTTGGGATTCTGCACAGAAAGGGGTTGCAAACCGCTGAATCCACACGTGAGTTTAACTCTTTCAGTTTAATGCACACATTGACAACCTTTCAGTTAGAGAGCTCCGTTTTGGTTTTAGAAGCAGATATTTCTCTGTACAGCCTATGGTCCCATTCACTCGGGAATATCCCAACGCAGCTATTGAAGAAACGTGTTTCTGACTCGATGAATCTCAACAGAGATTCAACTCTCTTAGGTGAACGAACGCACAGCAGAGCAGTTTCAAGGAAACGTTTCTCCTGAGTTTTAGACGAAGTTTCCTGCGGTTTAGTACGTATGCCGGCATTGGGCTGGAAATACCGGTTTGGGGATTCTGCACAGAAAGGGTTTGCAAACCGCTGAATTCACACGTGAATTTATCTCTGTCAGTTGAATGCACACATTGACAACCACTCAGTTAGATAGCTCCGTTTTGGTTTTAGAAGCAGATATTTCTCTGTACATCCTATGTTCCCATTCACTCGGGAATATCCCAACGCAGCTCCTAGAAGAAACGTATTTCTGACTCGCTGAATCTCAACATAGATACAACTCTCTTAGGTGAACGAACGCACAGCAGAGCAGTTTCAAGGAAACGTTTCTCCTGAGTTTTAGACGAAGTTTCCTGCGGTTTAGTACGTATGCCGGGATTAGGCTGGAAATACCGGTTTGGGATTCTGCAAAGAAAGGGTTTGCAAACCGCTGAATCCACACGTGAGTTTAACTCTGTCAGTTGAATGCACACATTGACAACCATTCAGTTAGATAGCTCTGTTTTGGTTTTAGAAGCAGATATTTCTCTGTACAGCCTATGGGCCCATTCACTCGGTAATATCCCAACGCAGCTCCTAGAAGAAACGTGTTTCTGACTCTCTGAATCTCAACATAGATTCAACTCTCTTAGGTGAATGAACGCACAGCAGAGCAGTTTTAAGGATGCGTTTCTCCTGAGTTTTAGACGAAGTTTACTGCGGTTCAGAACGTATGCCGGCACTGGGTTGGAAATTGGGGTTTTGGGATTCTGCACAGAAAGGGTTTTCAAACCGCTGAATCCACACGTGAGATTAACTCTGTCAGTTGAATGCCCAGATTGACAACCATTAAGTTAGATAGATCCGTTTTGGTTTTAGAAGCAGATATTTCTCTGTACAGCCTTTGGTCCCATTCACTCGGGAATATCCCAATGCAGCTCCTAGAAGAAACGTGTTTCTGACTCGCTGAATCTCAACATAGATTCAACTCTCTTAGGTGAACGAACGCACAGCAGAGCAGTTTCAAGGAAACGATTCTCCTGAGTTTTAGACGAAGTTTACTGCTGTTTCGTACATATGCCGGCATTGGGATGGAAATACCGGTTTGGGGATTCTGCACAGAAACGGTTTGCAAACCGCGGAATCCACACGTGAGATTAACTCTGTCAGTTGAATGTACACATTGACAACAATTCAGTTAGATATCTCCGTTTTGGTTTTAGAAGCAGATATTTCTCTGTACAGCCTATGGCCCATTCACTCGGGAATATCCCAACGCAGCTCCTAGAAGAAACGTGTTTATGACTCGCTGAATCCCAACATAGATTCAACTCTCTTAGGTGAACGAACGCACAGCAGAGCAGTTTCAAGGAAACGATTCTCCTGAGTTTCAGACGAAGTTTCCTGCTGCTTAGTACGTATGCCTGCATTGGGTTGGAAATACGGGTTTTGGGATTCTGCCCAGAAACGGTTTACAAACCGCTGAATTCACACGTGTGTTTAACTCTGTCAGTTGAATGCACACATTGACAACCATTCTGTTAGATAGCTCCGTTTTGGTTTTAGAAGCAGATATTTCTCTGTACAGCCTATGGTCCCATTCACTCGGGAATTTCCCAACGCAGCTCCTAGAAGAAACGTGTTTCTGACTCGCTGAATCTCAACATAGATTCAACTCTCTTAGGTGAACGAACGCACAGCAGAGCAGTTTCAAGGAAACGTTCCTCCTGACTTTTAGACGAAGTTTCCTGCGGTTTAGTACGTATGCCGGCATTGGGCTGGAAATACCGGTTTTGGGATTCTGCACAGAAAGGGATTGCAAGCTGCTGAATCCACACGTGAGTTTAACTCTGTCAGTTGAATGCACACATTGACAACCATTCAGTTAGATAGCTCCGTTTTGGTTTTAGAAGCAGATATTTCTCTGTACAGCCTATGGTCCCATTCACTCGGGAATATCCCAAAGCAGCTCCTAGAAGAAACGTGTTTCTGACTCGCTGAATCTCAACATAGATTCAACTCTCTTAGGTGAACGAATGCACAGCAGAGCAGTTTCAAGGAAACGTCTCTCCTGAGTTTTATACGAAGTTTCCTGGGGTTTAGTACGTATGCCGGCACTGGGCTGGAAATACCGGTTTTGGGATTCTGCACAGAAAGGGTTTGCAAACCGCTGAATCCACACGTGAGTTTAACTCTGTCAGTTGAATGCACACATGGACAACCATTCAGTTAGATAGCTCCGTTTTGGTTTTAGAAGCAGATATTTCTCTGTACAGCCTATGGTCCCATTCACTCGGGAATATCCAACACAACTCCTAGAAGAAACGTGTTTCTGACTCGCCGAATCTCAACATAGATTCAACTCTCTTAGGTGAACGAACGCACAGCAGAGCAGTTTCAAGGAAACATTTCTCCTGAGTTTTAGACGAAGTTTCCTGCGGTTTACTACGTATGCAGGCATTGGGCTGGAAATACCGGTTTTGGGATTCTGCACAGAAAGGTTTTGCAAACCGCTGAAACCACACGTGAGTTTAACTCTCTCAGTTGAATGCACAGATTGACAACCATTCAGTTAGATTGGTCTGTTTTGGTTATAGAAGTAGATATTTCTCTGTACAGCCTATGGTCCCATTCACTCGGGAATATCCCAACGCAGCTCCTAGAAGAAGCTTGTTTCTGTCTCGCTGAATCTCAACATAGATTCAACTCTCTTAGGTGAACGAAAGCACAGCAGAGCAGTTTCAAGGAATCGATTCTCCTGAGTTTTAGACGATGTTTACGGCTGTTTAATACGTATGCCGGCATTGGGATGGAAGTACCGGTTTTGGGATTCTGCACAGAAACGGTTTGCAAACCGCTGAATGCACACGTGAGTTTAACTCTGTCAGTTGAATGCACACATTGACAACCATTCAGTTAGATAGCTCCGTTTTGGTTTTAGAAGCAGATATTTCTCTGTACAGACTATGGTCCCATTCACTCGGGAATATCCCAACGCAGCGACTAGAAGAAACGTGTTTCTGACTCGCTGAATTTCAACATAGATTCAACTCTCTTAGGTGAACGAACGCTCAGCAGAGCAGTTTCAAGGAAACGTTCCTCCTGAGTTTTAGACGTTGTTTCCTGGATTTTAGTACGTATGCCGACACTGGGCTGGAAATTCCGGTTTTGGGATTCTGCACAGAAAGGGTTTGCAAACCGCTGAATCCACAGGTGAGTTTAACTCTGTCAGTTGAATGCACACATAGACAACCATTCAGTTAGATAGCTCCGTTTTGGTTTTAGAAGCAGATATTTCTCTGTACAGCCTATGGTCCCATTCACTCGGGAATATCCCAACGCAGCTCCTAGAAGAAACGTGTTTCTGACTCGCTGAATCTCAACATAGATTCAACTCTCTTAGGTGAACGAACGCACAGCAGAGCAGTTTCAAGGAAACGTTTCTCCTGAGTTTAAGACGAAGTTTCCTGTTTTTTACTACGTATGCCGGCATTGGGCTGGAAATACCTGTTTTGGGATTCTGCACAGAAAGGGTTTGCAAACCGCTGAATCCACACGTGAGTTTAACTCTGTCAGTTGAATGCACACATTGACAACCATTCAGTTAGATAGCTCCGTTTTGGTTTTAGAAGCAGATAATTCTCTGTACAGACTATGGTCCCATTCTCTCGGGAATATCCCAACGCAGCTCTTGAAGAAACGTGTTTCTGACTCGCTGAATCTCAACATAGATTCAACTCTCTTAGTTGAACGAACGCAGAGCAGAGCAGTTTCAAGGAAACGTTTCTCCTGAGTTTTAGACGAAGTTTCCTGGGGTTTAGTACGTATGCCGGCACTGGGCTGGAAATACCGGTTTTGGGATTCTGCACAGAAAGGGTTTGCAAACCGCTGAATCCACACGTGAGTTTAACTCTGTCAGTTGAATGCACACATGGACAACCATTCAGTTAGATAGCTCCGTTTTGGTTTTAGAAGCAGATATTTCTCTGTACAGCCTATGGTCCCATTCACTCGGGAATATCCAACACAGCTCCTAGAAGAAACGTGTTTCTGACTCGCTGAATCTCAACATGGATTCAACTCTCTTAGGTGAACGAACGCACAGCAGAGCAGTTTCAAGGAAACGTTTCTCCTGAGTTTTAGACAAAGTTTCCTGCGGTTTACTACGTATGCAGGCATTGGGCTGGAAATACCGGTTTTGGGATTCTGCACAGAAAGGTTTTGCAAACCGCTGAAACCACACGTGAGTTTAACTCTCTCAGTTGAATGCACAGATTGACAACCATTCAGTTAGATTGGTCCGTTTTGGTTATAGAAGTAGATATTTCTCTGTACAGCCTATGGTCCCATTCACTCGGGAATATCCCAACGCAGCTCCTAGAAGAAGCTTGTTTCTGTCTCGCTGAATCTCAACATAGATTCAACTCTCTTAGGTGAACGAAAGCACAGCAGAGCAGTTTCAAGGAATCGATTCTCCTGAGTTTTAGACGATGTTTACGGCTGTTTAGTACGTATGCCGGCATTGGGATGGAAGTACCGGTTTTGGGATTCTGCACAGAAACGGTTTGCAAACCGCTGAATGCACACGTGAGTTTAACTCTGTCAGTTGAATGCACACATTGACAACCATTCAGTTAGATAGCTCCGTTTTGGTTTTAGAAGCAGATATTTCTCTGTACAGACTATGGTCCCATTCACTCGGGAATATCCCAACGCAGCGACTAGAAGAAACGTGTTTCTGACTCGCTGAATTTCAACATAGATTCAACTCTCTTAGGTGAACGAACGCTCAGCAGAGCAGTTTCAAGGAAACGTTCCTCCTGAGTTTTAGACGTTGTTTCCTGGATTTTAGTATGTATGCCGACACTGGGCTGGAAATTCCGGTTTTGGGATTCTGCACAGAAAGGGTTTGCAAACCGCTGAATCCACACGTGAGTTTATCTCTGTCAGTTGAATGCACACATAGACAACCATTCAGTTAGATAGCTCCGTTTTGGTTTTAGAAGCAGATATTTCTCTGTACAGCCTATGGTCCCATTCACTCGGTAATATCCCAACGCAGCTCCTAGAAGAAACGTGTTTCTGACTCGCTGAATCTCAACATAGATTCAACTCTCTTAGGTGAACGAACGCACAGCAGAGCAGTTTCAAGGAAACGTTTCTCCTGAGTTTAAGACGAAGTTTCCTGTGGTTTACAACGTATGCCGGCATTGGGCTGGAAATACCTGTTTTGGGATTCTGCACAGAAAGGGTTTGCAAACCGCTGAATCCACACGTGAGTTTAACTCTGTCAGTTGAATGCACACATTGACAACCATTCAGTTAGATAGCTCCGTTTTGGTTTTAGAAGCAGATAATTCTCTGTACAGACTATGGTCCCATTCTCTCGGGAATATCCCAACGCAGCTCTTGAAGAAACGTGTTTCTGACTCGCTGAATCTCAACATAGATTCAACTCTCTTAGTTGAACGAACGCACAGCAGAGCAGTTTCAAGGAAACGTTTCTCCTGAGTTTTAGACGAAGTTTCCTGCGGTTTAGTACGTATGCCGGCATTGGGCTGGAAATACCGGTTTGGGGATTGTGCACTGAAAGGGTTTGCAAACCGCTGAATCCACACGTGAATTTATCTCTGTCAGTTGAATGCACACATTGACAACCATTCAGTTAGATAGCTCCGTTTTGGTTTTAGAAGCAGATATTTCTCTGTACAGCCTATGGTCCCATTCACTCGGTAATATCCCAACGCAGCTCCTAGAAGAAACGTATTTCTGACTCGCTGAATCTCAACATAGATTCAACTCTCTTAGGTGAACGAACGCACAGCAGAGCAGTTTCAAGGATACGTTTCTCCTGAGTTTTAGACGAAGTTTCCTGCGGTTTAGTACGTATGCCGGGATTGGGCTGAAAATACCGGTTTTGGGATTCTGCGAAAAAAGGGTTTGCAAACTGCTGATTACACACGTGAGTTTAACTCTGTCTGTTGAATGCACACTTTGACAACCATTCAGTTAGATAGCTCCGTTTTGGTTTTTGAAGCAGATATTTCTCTGTACAGCCTATGGTCCCATTCACTCGGGAATATCCCATCGAAGCTCATAGAAGAAATGTGTTTCTGACTCGCTGAATCTCAACATAGATTCAACTCTCTTAGGTGAACGAACTCACAGCAGAGCAGTTTCAAGGAAACGTTCCTCCTGAGTTTTAGACGAAGTTTCCTGCGGTTTAGTACGTATGCCGGCATTGGGCTGGAAATACCGGTTTTGGGATTCTGCACAGAAAGGGTTTGCAAGCCGCTGAATCCACACGTGAGTTTAACTCTGTCAGTTGAATGCACACATTGACAACCGTTCAGTTAGATAGCTCCGTTTTTGTTTTAGAAGCAGATATTTCTCTGTACAGCCTATGGTCCCATTCACTCGGTAATATCCCAACGCAGCTCCTAGAGAAAACGTGTTTCTGACTCGCTGAATCTCAACATAGATTCAACTCTCTTAGGTGAACGAACGCACAGCAGAGCAGTTTCAAAGAAACGATTCTCATGAGTTTTAGACGAAGTTTCCTGCTGCTTAGTACGTATGCGGGCATTGGGCTGGAAATACCGGTTTTGGGATTCTGCACATAAAGGGTTTCCATACCGCTGAATCCACACGTGAGTTTAACTCTGTCAGTTGAATGCACACATGGACAACCATTCAGTTAGATAGCTCCGCTTTGGTTTTAGAAGCAGATATTTCTCTGTACAGCCTATGGTCCCATTCACTCGGGAATATCCAACACAGCTCCTAGAAGAAACGTGTTTCTGACTCGCTGAATCTCAACATAGATTCAACTCTCTTAGGTGAACGAACGCACAGCAGAGCAGTTTCAAGGAAACGTTTCTCCTGAGTTTTAGACGAAGTTTCCTGCGGTTTACTACGTATGCAGGCATTGGGCTGGAAATACCGGTTTTGGGATCCTGCACAGAAAGGTTATGCAAACCGCTGAAACCACACGTGAGTTTAACTCTCTCAGTTGAATGCACACATTGACAACCATTCAGTTAGATTGTTCCTTTTTGGTTATAGAAGTAGATATTTCTCTGTACAGCCTATGGTCCCATTCACTCGGGAATATCCCAACGCAGCTCCTAGAAGAAGCTTGTTTCTGTCTCGCCGAATCTCAACATAGATTCAACTCTCTTAGGTGAACGAAAGCACAGCAGAGCAGTTTCAAGGAATCGATTCTCCTGAGTTTTAGACGATGTTTACGGCTGTTTAGTAGGTATGCCGGCATTGGGATGGAAATACCGGTTTTGGGATTCTGCACAGAAACGGTTTGCAAACCGCTGAATGCACACGTGAGTTTAGCTGTGTCAGTTGAATGCACACATTGACAACCATTCAGTTAGATAGCTCCGTTTTGGTTTTAGAAGCAGATATTTCTCTGTACAGCCTATGGTCTCATTCACTCGGGAATATCCCAACGCAGCAACTAGAAGAAACGTGTTTCTGACTCGCTGAATTTCAACATAGATTCAACTATCTTAGGTGAACGAACGCTCAGCAGAGCAGTTTCAAGGAAACGTTCCTCCTGAGTTTTAGACGTTGTTTCCTGGATTTTAGTACGTATGCCGACACTGGGCTGGAAATTCCGGTTTTGGGATTCTGCACAGAAAGTGTTTTGCAAACCGCTGAATCCACACGTGAGTTTAACTCTGTCAGTTGAATGCACACATAGACAACCATTCAGTTAGATAGCTCCGTTTTGGTTTTAGAAGCAGATATTTCTCTGTACAGCCTATGGTCCCATTCACTCGGGAATATCCAACACAGCTCCTAGAAGAAACGTGTTTCTGACTCGCTGAATCTCAACATAGATTCAACTCTCTTAGGTGAACGAACGCACAGCAGAGCAGTTTCAAGGAAACGTTTCTCCTGAGTTTTAGACGAAGTTTCCTGCGGTTTACTACGTATGCAGGCATTGGGCTGGAAATACCGGTTTTGGGATTCTGCACAGAAAGGTTTTGCAAACCGCTGAAACCACACGTGAGTTTAACTCTCTCAGTTGAATGCACAGATTGACAACCATTCAGTTAGATTGGTCCGTTTTGGTTATAGAAGTAGATATTTCTCTGTACAGCCTATGGTCCCATTCACTCGGGAATATCCCAACGCAGCTCCTAGAAGAAGCTTGTTTCTGTCTCGCTGAATCTCAACATAGATTCAACTCTCTTAGGTGAACGAAAGCACAGCAGAGCAGTTTCAAGGAATCGATTCTCCTGAGTTTTAGACGATGTTTACGGCTGTTTAGTACGTATGCCGGCATTGGGATGGAAGTACCGGTTTTGGGATTCTGCACAGAAACGGTTTGCAAACCGCTGAATGCACACGTGAGTTTAACTCTGTCAGTTGAATGCACACATTGACAACCATTCAGTTAGATAGCTCCGTTTTGGTTTTAGAAGCAGATATTTCTCTGTACAGCCTATGGTCCCATTCACTCGGGAATATACCAACGCAGCGACTAGAAGAAACGTGTTTCTGACTCGCTGAATTTCAACATAGATTCAACTCTCTTAGGTGAACGAACGCTCAGCAGAGCAGTTTCAAGGAAACGTTCCTCCTGAGTTTTAGACGTTGTTTCCTGGATTTTAGTACGTATGCCGACACTGGGCTGGAAATTCCGGTTTTGGGATTCTGCACAGAAAGGGTTTGCAAACCGCTGAATCCACACGTGAGTTTAACTCTGTCAGTTGAATGCACACATAGACAACCATTCAGTTAGATAGCTCCGTTTTGGTTTTAGAAGCAGATATTTCTCTGTACAGCCTATGGTCCCATTCACTCGGGAATATCCCAACGCAGCTCCTAGAAGAAACGTGTTTCTGACTCGCTGAATCTCAACATAGATTCAACTCTCTTAGGTGAACGAACGCACAGCAGAGCAGTTTCAAGGAAACGTTTCTCCTGATTTTAAGACGAAGTTTCCTGTGGTTTACTACGTATGCCGGCATTGGGCTGGAAATACCTGTTTTGGGATTCTGCACAGAAAGGGTTTGCAAACCGCTGAATCCACACGTGAGTTTAACTCTGTCAGTTGAATGCACACATTGACAACCATTCAGTTAGATAGCTCCGTTTTGGTTTTAGAAGCAGATAATTCTCTGTACAGACTATGGTCCCATTCTCTCGGGAATATCCCAACGCAGCTCTTGAAGAAACGTGTTTCTGACTCGCTGAATCTCAACATAGATTCAACTCTCTTAGGTGAACGAACGCACAGCAGAGCAGTTTCAAGGAAACGTTTCTCCTGAGTTTTAGACGAAGTTTCCTGCGGTTTAGTACGTATGCCGGCATTGGGCTGGAAATACCGGTTTGGGGATTGTGCACTGAAAGGGTTTGCAAACCGCTGAATCCACACGTGAATTTATCTCTGTCAGTTGAATGCACACATTGACAACCATTCAGTTAGATAGCTCCGTTTTGGTTTTAGAAGCAGATATTTCTCTGTACAGCCTATGGTCCCATTCACTCGGTAATATCCCAACGCAGCTCCTAGAAGAAACGTATTTCTGACTCGCTGAATCTCAACATAGATTCAACTCTCTTAGGTGAACGAACGCACAGCAGAGCAGTTTCAAGGATACGTTTCTCCTGAGTTTTAGACGAAGTTTCCTGCGGTTTAGTACGTATGCCGGGATTGGGCTGAAAATACCGGTTTTGGGATTCTGCAAAGAAAGGGTTTGCAAACTGCTGATTACACACGTGAGTTTAACTCTGTCTGTTGAATGCACACTTTGACAACCATTCAGTTAGATAGCTCCGTTTTGGTTTTTGAAGCAGATATTTCTCTGTACAGCCTATGGTCCCATTCACTCGGGAATATCCCATCGAAGCTCATAGAAGAAACGTGTTTCTGACTCGCTGAATCTCAACATAGATTCAACTCTCTTAGGTGAACGAACTCACAGCAGAGCAGTTTCAAGGAAACGTTCCTCCTGAGTTTTAGACGAAGTTTCCTGCGGTTTAGTACGTATGCCGGCATTGGGCTGGAAATACCGGTTTTGGGATTCTGCACAGAAAGGGTTTGCAAGCCGCTGAATCCACACGTGAGTTTAACTCTGTCAGTTGAATGCACACATTGACAACCGTTCAGTTAGATAGCTCCGTTTTTGTTTTAGAAGCAGATATTTCTCTGTACAGCCTATGGTCCCATTCACTCGGTAATATCCCAACGCAGCTCCTAGAAAAAACGTGTTTCTGACTCGCTGAATCTCAACATAGATTCAACTCTCTTAGGTGAACGAACGCACAGCAGAGCAGTTTCAAAGAAACGATTCTCATGAGTTTTAGACGAAGTTTCCTGCTGCTTAGTACGTATGCGGGCATTGGGCTGGAAATACGGGTTTTGGGATTCTGCACAGAAAGGGTTTCCATACCGCTGAATCCACACGTGAGTTTAACTCTGTCAGTTGAATGCACACATGGACAACCATTCAGTTAGATAGCTCCGTTTTGGTTTTAGAAGCAGATATTTCTCTGTACAGCCTATGGTCCCATTCACTCGGGAATATCCAACACAGCTCCTAGAAGAAACGTGTTTCTGACTCGCTGAATCTCAACATAGATTCAACTCTCTTAGGTGAACGAACGCACAGCAGAGCAGTTTCAAGGAAACGTTTCTCCTGAGTTTTAGACGAAGTTTCCTGCGGTTTACTACGTATGCAGGCATTGGGGTGGAAATACCGGTTTTGGGATCCTGCACAGAAAGGTTATGCAAACCGCTGAAACCACACGTGAGTTTAACTCTCTCAGTTGAATGCACACATTGACAACCATTCAGTTAGATTGTTCCTTTTTGGTTATAGAAGTAGATATTTCTCTGTACAGCCTATGGTCCCATTCACTCGGGAATATCCCAACGCAGCTCCTAGAAGAAGCTTGTTTCTGTCTCGCCGAATCTCAACATAGATTCAACTCTCTTAGGTGAACGAAAGCACAGCAGAGCAGTTTCAAGGAATCGATTCTCCTGAGTTTTAGACGATGTTTACGGCTGTTTAGTAGGTATGCCGGCATTGGGATGGAAATACCGGTTTTGGGATTCTGCACAGAAACGGTTTGCAAACCGCTGAATGCACACGTGAGTTTAGCTGTGTCAGTTGAATGCACACATTGACAACCATTCAGTTAGATAGCTCCGTTTTGGTTTTAGAAGCAGATATTTCTCTGTACAGCCTATGGTCCCATTCACTCGGGAATATCCCAACGCAGCAACTAGAAGAAACGTGTTTCTGACTCGCTGAATTTCAACATAGATTCAACTATCTTAGGTGAACGAACGCTCAGCAGAGCAGTTTCAAGGAAACGTTCCTCCTGAGTTTTAGACGTTGTTTCCTGGATTTTAGTACGTATGCCGACACTGGGCTGGAAATTCCGGTTTTGGGATTCTGCACAGAAAGTGTTTTGCAAACCGCTGAATCCACACGTGAGTTTAACTCTGTCAGTTGAATGCACACATAGACAACCATTCAGTTAGATAGCTCCGTTTTGGTTTTAGAAGCAGATATTTCTCTGTACAGCCTATGGTCCCATTCACTCGGGAATATCCAACACAGCTCCTAGAAGAAACGTGTTTCTGACTCGCTGAATCTCAACATAGATTCAACTCTCTTAGGTGAACGAACGCACAGCAGAGCAGTTTCAAGGAAACGTTTCTCCTGAGTTTTAGACGAAGTTTCCTGCGGTTTACTACGTATGCAGGCATTGGGCTGGAAATACCGGTTTTGGGATTCTGCACAGAAAGGTTTTGCAAACCGCTGAAACCACACGTGAGTTTAACTCTCTCAGTTGAATGCACAGATTGACAACCATTCAGTTAGATTGGTCCGTTTTGGTTATAGAAGTAGATATTTCTCTGTACAGCCTATGGTCCCATTCACTCGGGAATATCCCAACGCAGCTCCTAGAAGAAGCTTGTTTCTGTCTCGCTGAATCTCAACATAGATTCAACTCTCTTAGGTGAACGAAAGCACAGCAGAGCAGTTTCAAGGAATCGATTCTCCTGAGTTTTAGACGATGTTTACGGCTGTTTAGTACGTATGCCGGCATTGGGATGGAAGTACCGGTTTTGGGATTCTGCACAGAAACGGTTTGCAAACCGCTGAATGCACACGTGAGTTTAACTCTGTCAGTTGAATGCACACATTGACAACCATTCAGTTAGATAGCTCCGTTTTGGTTTTAGAAGCAGATATTTCTCTGTACAGACTATGGTCCCATTCACTCGGGAATATCCCAACGCAGCGACTAGAAGAAACGTGTTTCTGACTCGCTGAATTTCAACATAGATTCAACTCTCTTAGGTGAACGAACGCTCAGCAGAGCAGTTTCAAGGAAACGTTCCTCCTGAGTTTTAGACGTTGTTTCCTGGATTTTAGTACGTATGCCGACACTGGGCTGGAAATTCCGGTTTTGGGATTCTGCACAGAAAGGGTTTGCAAACCGCTGAATCCACACGTGAGTTTAACTCTGTCAGTTGAATGCACACATAGACAACCATTCAGTTAGATAGCTCCGTTTTGGTTTTAGAAGCAGATATTTCTCTGTACAGCCTATGGTCCCATTCACTCGGGAATATCCCAACGCAGCTCCTAGAAGAAACGTGTTTCTGACTCGCTGAATCTCAACATAGATTCAACTCTCTTAGGTGAACGAACGCACAGCAGAGCAGTTTCAAGGAAACGATTCTCCTGAGTTTAAGACGAAGTTTCCTGTGGTTTACTACGTATGCCGGCATTGGGCTGGAAATACCTGTTTTGGGATTCTGCACAGAAAGGGTTTGCAAACCGCTGAATCCACACGTGAGTTTAACTCTGTCAGTTGAATGCACATATTGACAACCATTCAGTTAGATAGCTCCGTTTTGGTTTTAGAAGCAGATAATTCTCTGTACAGACTATGGTCCCATTCTCTCGGGAATATCCCAACGCAGCTCTTGAAGAAACGTGTTTCTGACTCGCTGAATCTCAACATAGATTCAACTCTCTTAGGTGAACGAACGCACAGCAGAGCAGTTTCAAGGAAACGTTTCTCCTGAGTTTTAGACGAAGTTTCCTGCGGTTTAGTACGTATGCCGGCATTGGGCTGGAAATACCGGTTTGGGGATTGTGCACTGAAAGGGTTTGCAAACCGCTGAATCCACACGTGAATTTATCTCTGTCAGTTGAATGCACACATTGACAACCATTCAGTTAGATAGCTCCGTTTTGGTTTTAGAAGCAGATATTTCTCTGTACAGCCTATGGTCCCATTCACTCGGTAATATCCCAACGCAGCTCCTAGAAGAAACGTATTTCTGACTCGCTGAATCTCAACATAGATTCAACTCTCTTAGGTGAACGAACGCACAGCAGAGCAGTTTCAAGGATACGTTTCTCCTGAGTTTTAGACAAAGTTTCCTGCGGTTTAGTACGTATGCCGGGATTGGACTGAAAATACCGGTTTTGGGATTCTGCAAAGAAAGGGTTTGCAAACTGTTGATTACACACGTGAGTTTAACTCTGTCTGTTGAATGCACACTTTGACAACCATTCAGTTAGATAGCTCCGTTTTGGTTTTTGAAGCAGATATTTCTCTGTACAGCCTATGGTCCCATTCACTCGGGAATATCCCATCGAAGCTCATAGAAGAAACGTGTTTCTGACTCGCTGAATCTCAACATAGATTCAACTCTCTTATGTGAACGAACTCACAGCAGAGCAGTTTCAAGGAAACGTTCCTCCTGAGTTTTAGACGAAGTTTCCTGCGGTTTAGTACGTATGCCGGCATTGGGCTGGAAATACCGGTTTTGGGATTCTGCACAGAAAGGGTTTGCAAGCCGCTGAATCCACAGGTGAGTTTAACTCTGTCAGTTGAATGCACACATTGACAACCGTTCAGTTAGATAGCTCCGTTTTGGTTTTAGAAGCAGATATTTCTCTGTACAGCCTATGGTCCCATTCACTCGGTAATATCCCAACGCAGCTCCTAGAAAAAACGTGTTTCTGACTCGCTGAATCTCAACATAGATTCAACTCTCTTAGGTAAACGAACGCACAGCAGAGCAGTTTCAAAGAAACGATTCTCATGAGTTTTAGACGAAGTTTCCTGCTGCTTAGTACGTATGCGGGCATTGGGCTGGAAATACCGGTTTTGGGATTCTGCACAGAAAGGGTTTCCATACCGCTGAATCCACACGTGAGTTTAACTCTGTCAGTTGAATGCACACATGGACAACCATTCAGTTAGATAGCTCCGTTTTGGTTTTAGAAGCAGATATTTCTCTGTACAGCCTATGGTCCCATTCACTCGGGAATATCCAACACAGCTCCTAGAAGAAACGTGTTTCTGACTCGCTGAATCTCAACATAGATTCAACTCTCTTAGGTGAACGAACGCACAGCAGAGCAGTTTCAAGGAAACGTTTCTCCTGAGTTTTAGACGAAGTTTCCTGCGGTTTACTACGTATGCAGGCATTGGGCTGGAAATACCGGTTTTGGGATCCTGCACAGAAAGGTTATGCAAACCGCTGAAACCACACGTGAGTTTAACTCTCTCAGTTGAATGCACACATTGACAACCATTCAGTTAGATTGTTCCTTTTTGGTTATAGAAGTAGATATTTCTCAGTACAGCCTATGGTCCCATTCACTCGGGAATATCCCAACGCAGCTCCTAGAAGAAGCTTGTTTCTGTCTCGCCGAATCTCAACATAGATTCAACTCTCTTAGGTGAACGAAAGCACAGCAGAGCAGTTTCAAGGAATCGATTCTCCTGAGTTTTAGACGATGTTTACGGCTGTTTAGTAGGTATGCCGGCATTGGGATGGAAATACCGGTTTTGGGATTCTGCACAGAAACGGTTTGCAAACCGCTGAATGCACACGTGAGTTTAGCTGTGTCAGTTGAATGCACACATTGACAACCATTCAGTTAGATAGCTCCGTTTTGGTTTTAGAAGCAGATATTTCTCTGTACAGCCTATGGTCCCATTCACTCGGGAATATCCCAACGCAGCAACTAGAAGAAACGTGTTTCTGACTCGCTGAATTTCAACATAGATTCAACTATCTTAGGTGAACGAACGCTCAGCAGAGCAGTTTCAAGGAAACGTTCCTCCTGAGTTTTAGACGTTGTTTCCTGGATTTTAGTACGTATGCCGACACTGGGCTGGAAATTCCGGTTTTGGGATTCTGCACAGAAAGTGTTTTCCAAACCGCTGAATCCACACGTGAGTTTAACTCTGTCAGTTGAATGCACACATAGACAACCATTCAGTTAGATAGCTCCGTTTTGGATTTAGAAGCAGATATTTCTCTGTACAGCCTATGGTCCCATTCACTCGGGAATATCCCAACGCAGCTCCTAGAAGAAACATGTTTCTGACTCGCTGAATCTCAACATAGATTCAACTCTCTTAGGTGAACGAACGCACAGCAGAGCAGTTTCAAGGAAACGTTTCTCCTGAGTTTAAGACGAAGTTTCCTGCGGTTTACTACGTATGCAGGCATTGGGCTGCAAATACCTGTTTTGGGATTCTGCACAGAAAGGGTTTCCAAACCGCTGAATCCACACGTAAGTTTAATTCTGTCAGTTGAATGCACACATTGACAACCATTCAGTTAGATAGCTCCGTTTTGGTTTTAGAAGCAGATAATTCTCTGTACAGACTATGGTCCCATTCACTCGGGAATATCCCAACGCAGCTCTTGAAGAAACGTGTTTCTGACTCGCTGAATCTCAACATAGATTCAACTCTCTTAGTTGAACGAACGCACAGCAGAGCAGTTTCAAGGAAACGTTTCTCCTGAGTTTTAGACGAAGTTTCCTGCGGTTTAGTACGTATGCCGGCATTGGGCTGGAAATACCGGTTTGGGGATTGTGCACTGAAAGGGTTTGCAAACTGCTGAATCCACACGTGAATTTATCTCTGTCAGTTGAATGCACACATTTACAACCATTCAGTTAGATAGCTCCGTTTTGGTTTTAGAAGCAGATATTTCTCTGTACAGCCTATGGTCCCATTCACTCAGGAATATCCCAACGCAGCTCCTAGAAGAAACGAGTTTATGACTCGATGAATCCCAACATAGTTTCAACTCTCTTAGGTGAACGAACGCACAGCAGAGCAGTTTCAAGGAAACGTTTCTCCTCAGTTTTAGACGAAGTTTCCTGCGGTTTAGTTAGTATGCCGGCATTGGGCTGGAAATGCCGGTTTTGGGATTCTGCAAAGAAAGGTTTTGCAAACCGCTGATTCCACACGTGAGTTTAACTCTGTCAGTTGAATGCACACATTGACAACCATTCAGTTAGATAGCTCCGTTTTGGTTTTAGAAGCAGATATTTCTCTGTACAGCCTATGGTCCCATTCACTCGGGAATTTCCCAACGCAGCTCCTAGAAGAAACGTGTTTCTGACTCGCTGAATCTCAACATAGATTCAACTCTCTTAGGTGAACGAACGCACAGCAGAGCAGTTTCAAGGAAACGTTCCTCCTGAGTTTTAGACGAAGTTTCCTGCGGTTTAGTACGTATGCCGGCATTGGGCAGGAAATACCGGTTTTGGGATTCTGCACAGAAAGGGTTTGCAAGCTGCTGAATCCACACGTGAGTTTAACTCTGTCAGTTGAATGCACACATTGACAACCATTCAGTTAGATAGCTCCGTTTTGGTTTTGGAAGCAGTATTTCTCTGTACAGCCAATGGTCTCATTCACTCGGGAATATCCCAACGCAGCTTCTAGAAGAAACGTGTTTCTGACTCGCTGAATCTCAACATAGATTCAACTCTCTTAGGTGAACGAACGCACAGAAGAGCAGTTTCAAGGAAACGTTTCTCCTGTGTTTTAGACGAAGTTTCCTGGGGTTTAGTACGTATGCCGGCACTGGGCTGGAAATTCCAGTTTTGGGATTCTGCACAGAAAGGGATTTCAAACCGCTGAATCCACACTTGAGATTAACTCTGTCAGCTGAATGCACAGACTGACAACCATTAAGTTAGATAGCTCCGTTTTGGTTTTAGAAGCAGATATTTCTCTATACAGCCTATGGTAACGTTCACTCGGGAATATCCCAACGCAGCTCCTAGAACAAACGTGTTTCTGACTCGCTGAATCTCAACATAGATTCAACTCTCTTAGGTGAACGAAAGCACAGCAGAGCAGTTTCACGGAAACGATTCTCCTGAGTTTTAGACGAAGTTTACTGCTGTTTAGTACATATGCCGGCATTGGAATGGAAATACCGGTTTTGGGATTCTGCCCAGAAACGGTTTACAAACCGCTGAATTCACACGTGTGTTTAACTCTGTCAGTTGAATGCACACATAGACAACCATTCAGTTAGATAGCTCCGTTTTGGTTTTAGAAGCAGATATTTCTCTGTACAGCCTATGGTCCCATTCACTCGGGAATATCCCAACGCAGCTATTGAAGAAACGTGTTTCTGACTCGCTGAATCTCAACAGAGATTCAATTCTCTTAGGTGAACGAACGCACAGCAGAGCAGTTTCAAGGAAACGTTTCTCCTGAGTTTTAGACGAAGTTTCCTGCGGTTTTGTACGTATGCCGGCACTGGGTTGGAAATTGTGGTTTTGGGATTCTGCACAGAAAGGGTTTTCAAACCGCTGAATCCACACGTGAGATTAACTCTGTCAGTTGAATGCACACATTGACAACCATTCAGTTAGATAGCTCCGTTTTGGTTTTAGAAGCAGATATTTCTCTGTACATCCTATGTTCCCATTCACTCGGGAATATCCCAACGCAGCTCCTAGAAGAAACGTCTTTCTGACTCGCTGAATCTCAACATAGATACAACTCTCTTAGGTGAACGAACGCGCAGCAGAGCAGTTTCAAGGAAACGTTTCTCCTGAGTTTTAGACGATGTTTCCTGCGGTTTAGTACGTATGCCGGGATTAGGCTGGAAATACCCGTTTGGGATTCTGCAAAGAAAGGGTTTGCAAACCGCTGAATACACACGTGACTTTAACTCTATCAGTTGAATGCACACATTGACAACCATTCAGTTAGATAGCTCTGTTTTGGTTTTAGAAGCAGATATTTCTCTGTACAGCCTATGGTCCCATTCACTCGGGAATATCCCAACGCAGCTCCTAGATGAAACGTGTTTCTGACTCGCTGAATCTCAACATAGATTCAACTCTCTTAGGTGAATGAACGCACAGCAGCGCAGTTTTAAGGAAGTGTTTCTCCTGAGTTTTAGACGAAGTTTACTGCGGTTTAGAACGCATGCCGGCATTGGGCTGGAAATACCGGTTTTGGGATTCTGCACAGAAAGGGTTTGCAAACCGCTGAATCCACACGTGAGATTAACTCTGTCAGTTAAATGCACACATTGACAACCATTCAGTTAGAAAGCTCCGTTTTGGTTTTAGAAGCAGATAATTCTCTGTACAGCCTATTGTCCCATTCACTCGGGAATATCCCAACGCAGCTCTTGAAGAAACGTGTTTCTGACTCGCTGAATCTCAACATAGATTCAACTCTCTTAGGTGAACGAACGCACTGCAGAGCAGTTTCAAGGAAACATTTCTCCTGAGTTTTAGACGAAGTTTCCTGCGGTTTAGTACGTATGCCGGCACTGGGTTGGAAATTGGGGTTTTGGGATTCTGCTCAGAAAGGGTTTTCAAACCGCTGAATCCACACGTGAGATTAACTCTGTCAGTTGAATGCACAGATTGACAACCATTAAGTTAGATAGCTCCGTTTTGGTTTTAGAAGCAGATATTTCTCTGAACAGCCTTTAGTCCCATTCACTCGGGAATATCCCAACGCAGCTCCTAGAAGAAACGTGTTTCTGACTCGCTGAATCTCAACATAGATTCAACTCTCTTAGGTGAACGAACGCACAGCAGAGCAGTTTCAAGGAAACGATTCTCCTGAGTTTTAGACGAAGTTTACTGCTGTTTAGTACATATGCCGGCATTGGGATGGAAATACCGGTTTGGGGATTCTGCACAGAAACGGTTTGCAAACCGTGGAATCCACACGTGAGATTAACTCTGTCAGTTGAATGCACACATTGACAACCATTCAGTTAGATAGCTCCGTTTTGGTTTTAGAAGCAGATATTGCTCTGTACAGCCTATGGCCCATTCATTCGGGAATATCCCAACGCAGCTCCTAGAAGAAACGTGTTTATGACTCGCTGAATCCCAACATAGATTCAACTCTCTTAGGTGAACGAACGCACAGCAGAGCAGTTTCAAGGAAACGATTCTCCTGAGTTTCATACGAAGTTTCCTGCTGCTTAGTACGTATGCCTGCATTGGGATGGAAATACGGGTTTTGGGATTCTGCCCAGAAACGGTTTACAAACCGCTGAATTCACACGTGTGTTTCACTCTGTCAGTTGAATGCACACATTGACAACCATTCAGTTAGATAGCTCCGTTTTGGTTTTAGAAGCAGATATTTCCCTGTACAGCCTATGGTCCCATTCACTCGGGAATTTCCCAACGCAGCTCCTAGAAGAAACGTGTTTCTGACTCGCTGAATCTCAACATAGATTCAACTCTCTTAGGTGAACGAACGCACAGCAGAGCAGTTTCAAGGAAACGTTCCTCCTGAGTTTTAGACGAAGTTTCCTGCGGTTTAGAACGTATGCCGGCATTGGGCTGGAAATACCGGTTTTGGGATTCTGCACAGGAAGGGTTTGCAAGCTAATGAATCCACACGTGAGTTTAACTCTGTCAGTTGAATGCACACATTGACAACCATTCAGTTAGATAGCTCCGTTTTGGTTTTAGAAGCAGATATTTCTCTGTACAGCCTATGGTCCCATTCACTCGGGAATATCCCAAAGCAGCTCCTAGAAGAAACGTGTTTCTGACTCGCTGAATCTCAACATAGATTCAACTCTCTTAGGTGAACGAATGCACAGCACAGCAGTTTCAAGGAAACGTCTCTCCTGAGTTTTATACGAAGTTTCCTGGGGTTTAGTACGTATGCCGGCACTGGGCTGGAAATTCCAGTTTTGGGATTCTGCACAGAAAGGGATTTCAAACCGCTGAATCCACACGTGAGATTAACTCTGTCAGTTGAATGCACAGACTGACAACCATTAAGTTAGATAGCTCCGTTTTGGTTTTAGAAGCAGATATTTCTCTATACAGCCTATGGTCCCATTCACTCTGGAATATCCCAACGCAGCTCCTAGAAGAAACGTGTTTCTGACTCGCTGAATCTCAACATAGATTCAACTCTCTTAGGTGAACGAAAGCACAGCAGAGTAGTTTCAAGGAAACGTTTCTCCTGAGTTTTAGACGAGGTTTACTGCTGTTTAGTACATATGCCGGCATTGGGATGGAAGTACCGGTTTGGGGATTCTGCACAGAAAGGGCTTGCAAACCGCGGAATCCACACGTGAGTTTAAATCTGTCAGTTGAATGCACACTTTGAAAACCATTCATTTAGATAGCTCCGTTTTGGTTTTAAAAGCAGATATTTCTCTGTACAGCCTATGGTCCCATTCACTCGGGAATGTCCCAACGCAGCTCCTAGAAGAAACCTCTTTCTGACTCGCTGAATCTCAACATAGATTCAACTCTCTTAGGTGAACGAACGCACAGCAGAGCAGTTTCAAGTAAACGATTCTTCTGAGTTTTAGACGAAGTTTACTGCTGTTTAGTAGGTATGCTGGCATTGTGATGGAAATATCGGTTTTGGGATTCTGCACAGAAATGGTTTGGAAGCCGCTGAATTCACACGTGAGTTTAACTCTGTCAGTTGAATGCACACATTGACACCCATTCAGTTAGATAGTTCCGTTTTGGTTTTAGAAGCAGATATTTCTCTGTACAGCCTATGGTCCCACTCACTCGGGAATATCCCAACGCAGCTCTTTGAAGAAACGTGTTTCTGACTCGCTGAATCTCAACATAGATTCAACTCTCTTAGGTGAACGAACGCACAGCAGAGGAGTTTCAAGGAAACATTCCTCCTGAGTTTTAGACGTAGTTTCCTGGAGTTTTGTACGTATGCCGGGACTGGGCTGGAAATTCCGGTTTTCGGATTCTGCACAGAAAGGGTTAGCAAACCGCTGAATCCACACCTGAGTTTACCTCTGTCAGTTGAATGCACACATAGACAACCATTCGGTTAGATAGCTCCGTTTTGGTTTTAGAAGCAGATATTTCTCTGTACAGCCTATGGTCCCATTCACTCGGTAATATCCCAACGCAGCTCGTAGAAGAAACGTGTTTCTGACTCACTGAATCTCAACATAGATTCAACTCTCTTAGGTGAACGAACGCACAGCAGAGCAGTTTCAAGGAAACGATTCTCCTGAGTTTTAGACGAAGTTTCCTGCTGCTTAGTACGTATGCCGGCATTGGGATGGAAATACCGGTTTTTGGATTCTGCCCAGAAACGGTTTACAAACCGCTGAATTCACACGTGAGTTTAACTCTGTCAGTTGAATGCACACATTGACAACAATTCAGTTAGTTAGCTCCGTTTTGGTTTTAGAAGCAGATATTTCTCTGTGCAGCCTATGGTCCCATTCACTCGGGAATTTCCCAACGCAGCTCCTAGAAGAAACGTGTTTCTGACTCGCTGAATCTCAACATAGATTCAACTCTCTTATGTGAACGAACGCACAGCAGAGCAGTTTCAAGGAAACGTTCCTCCTGAGTTTTAGACGAAGTTTCCTGCGGTTTAGTACGTATGCCGGCATTGGGCTGGAAATACCGGTTTTGGGATTCTGCACAGAAAGGGTTTGCAAACTGCTGAATCCACACGTGAGTTTAACTCTGTCAGTTGAATGCACACATTGACAACCATTCAGTTAGATAGCTCCGTTGTGGTTTTAGAAGCAGATATTTCTCTGTACAGCCTATGGTCCCATTCACTCGGGAATATCCCAAAGCAGCTCCTAGAAGAAACGTGTTTCTGACTCGCTGAATCTCAACATAGATTCAACTCTCTTAGGTGAACGATTGCACAGCAGAGCAGTTTCAAGGAAACGTTTCTCCTGAGTTTTATACGAAGTTTCCTGGGGTATAGTACGTATGCCGGCACTGGGCTGGAAATACCGGTTTTGGGATTCTGCACAGAAAGGGGTTGCAAACCGCTGAATCCACACGTGAGTTTAACTCTTTCAGTTTAATGCACACATTAACAACCATTCAGTTAGATAGCTCCGTTTTGGTTTTAGAAGCAGATATTTCTCTGTACAGCCTATGGTCCCATTCACTCGGGAATATCCCAACGCAGCTCCTAGAAAAAACGTGTTTCTGACTCTCTGAATCTCAACAGAGATTCAACTATCTTAGGAGAACGAAGACACAGAAGAGCAGTTTCAAGGAAACGTTTCTCCTGAGTTTTAGACGAAGTTTCCTGGGGTTTAGTACGTATGCAGGCACTGGGCTGGAAATTCCGGTTTTGGGATTCTGCACAGAAAGGATTTTCAAACCGCAGAATCCACACGTGAGATTAACTCTGTCAGTTGAATGCACAGATTGACAACCATTAATTTAGATAGCTCCGTTTTGGTTTTAGAAGCAGATATTTCTCTGTACAGCCTATGGTCCCATTCACTCGGGAATATCCCAACGCAGCTCCTAGAAGAAACGTGTTTCTGACTCGCTGAATCTCAACATAGATTCAACTCTCTTAGGTGAACGAACGCACAGCAGAGCAGTTTCAAGGAAACGTTTCTCCTGAGTTTTAGACGAAGTTTCCTGCGGTTTAGTACATATGCCGGCATTGGGCTGGAATTACCGGTTTTGGGATTCTGCACAGAAAGGGTTTGCAAACCGCTGAATCCACACGTGAGTTTAACTCTGTCAGTTGAATGCACACATTGACAACCATTCAGTTAGATAGCTCCGTTTTGGTTTTAGAAGCAGATAATTCTCTGTACAGCCTATGGTCCCATTCACTCGGGAATACCCCAACGCAGCTATTGAAGAAACGTGTTTCTGACTCGATGAATCTCAACAGAGATTCAACTCTCTTAGGTGAACGAACGCACAGCAGAGCAGTTTCAAGGAAACGTTTCTCCTGAGTTTTAGACGAAGTTTCCTGCGGTTTAGTACATATGCCGGCATTGGGCTGGAAATACCGGTTTGGGGATTCTGCACAGAAAGGGTTTGCAAACCGCTGAATTCACACGTGAATTTATCTCTGTCAGTTGAATGCACACATTGACAACCATTCAGTTAGATAGCTCTGTTTTGGTTTTAGAAGCAGATATTTCTCTGTACAGCCTATGGGCCCATTCACTCGGTAATATCCCAACGCAGCTCCTAGAAGAAACGTGTTTCTGACTCTCTGAATATCAACATAGATTCAACTCTCTTAGGTGAATGAACGCACAGCAGAGCAGTTTTAAGGATGCGTTTCTCCTGAGTTTTAGACGAAGTTTACTGCGGTTCAGAACGTATGCCGGCACTGGGTTGGAAATTGGGGTTTTGGGATTCTGCACATAAAGGGTTTTCAAACCGCTGAATCCACACGTGAGATTAACTCTGTCAGTTGAATGCACAGATTGACAACCATTAAGTTAGATAGATCCGTTTTGGTTTTAGAAGCAGATATTTCTCTGTACAGCCTTTGGTCCCATTCACTCGGGAATATCCCAATGCAGCTCCTAGAAGAAACGTGTTTCTGACTCGCTGAATCTCAACATAGATTCAACTCTCTTAGGTGAATGAACGCACAGCAGCGCAGTTTTAAGGAAGTGTTTCTCCTGAGTTTTAGACGAAGTTTACTGCGGTTTAGAACGTATGCCGGCATTGGGCTGGAAATACCGGTTTTGGGATTCTGCACAGAAAGGGTTTGCAAACCGCTGAATCCACACGTGAGATTAACTCTGTCAGTTAAATGCACACATTGACAACCATTCAGTTAGAAAGCTCCGTTTTGGTTTTAGAAGCAGATAATTCTCTGTACAGCCTATTGTCCCATTCACTCGGGAATATCCCAACGCAGCTCTTGAAGAAACGTGTTTCTGACTCGCTGAATCTCAACATAGATTCAACTCTCTTAGGTGAACGAACGCACTGCAGAGCAGTTTCAAGGAAACATTTCTCCTGAGTTTTAGACGAAGTTTCCTGCGGTTTAGTACGTATGCCGGCACTGGGTTGGAAATTGGGGTTTTGGGATTCTGCTCAGAAAGGGTTTTCAAACCGCTGAATCCACACGTGAGATTAACTCTGTCAGTTGAATGCACAGATTGACAACCATTAAGTTAGATAGCTCCGTTTTGGTTTTAGAAGCAGATATTTCTCTGAACAGCCTTTAGTCCCATTCACTCGGGAATATCCCAACGCAGCTCCTAGAAGAAACGTGTTTCTGACTCGCTGAATCTCAACATAGATTCAACTCTCTTAGGTGAACGAACGCACAGCAGAGCAGTTTCAAGGAAACGATTCTCCTGAGTTTTAGACGAAGTTTACTGCTGTTTAGTACATATGCCGGCATTGGGATGGAAATACCGGTTTGGGGATTCTGCACAGAAACGGTTTGCAAACCGTGGAATCCACACGTGAGATTAACTCTGTCAGTTGAATGCACACATTGACAACCATTCAGTTAGATAGCTCCGTTTTGGTTTTAGAAGCAGATATTGCTCTGTACAGCCTATGGCCCATTCATTCGGGAATATCCCAACGCAGCTCCTAGAAGAAACGTGTTTATGACTCGCTGAATCCCAACATAGATTCAACTCTCTTAGGTGAACGAACGCACAGCAGAGCAGTTTCAAGGAAACGATTCTCCTGAGTTTCATACGAAGTTTCCTGCTGCTTAGTACGTATGCCTGCATTGGGATGGAAATACGGGTTTTGGGATTCTGCCCAGAAACGGTTTACAAACCGCTGAATTCACACGTGTGTTTCACTCTGTCAGTTGAATGCACACATTGACAACCATTCAGTTAGATAGCTCCGTTTTGGTTTTAGAAGCAGATATTTCCCTGTACAGCCTATGGTCCCATTCACTCGGGAATTTCCCAACGCAGCTCCTAGAAGAAACGTGTTTCTGACTCGCTGAATCTCAACATAGATTCAACTCTCTTAGGTGAACGAACGCACAGCAGAGCAGTTTCAAGGAAACGTTCCTCCTGAGTTTTAGACGAAGTTTCCTGCGGTTTAGAACGTATGCCGGCATTGGGCTGGAAATACCGGTTTTGGGATTCTGCACAGAAAGGGTTTGCAAGCTGCTGAATCCACACGTGAGTTTAACTCTGTCAGTTGAATGCACACATTGACAACCATTCAGTTAGATAGCTCCGTTTTGGTTTTAGAAGCAGATATTTCTCTGTACAGCCTATGGTCCCATTCACTCGGGAATATCCCAAAGCAGCTCCTAGAAGAAACGTGTTTCTGACTCGCTGAATCTCAACATAGATTCAACTCTCTTAGGTGAACGAATGCACAGCACAGCAGTTTCAAGGAAACGTCTCTCCTGAGTTTTATACGAAGTTTCCTGGGGTTTAGTACGTATGCCGGCACTGGGCTGGAAATTCCAGTTTTGGGATTCTGCACAGAAAGGGATTTCAAACCGCTGAATCCACACGTGAGATTAACTCTGTCAGTTGAATGCACAGACTGACAACCATTAAGTTAGATAGCTCCGTTTTGGTTTTAGAAGCAGATATTTCTCTATACAGCCTATGGTCCCATTCACTCTGGAATATCCCAACGCAGCTCCTAGAAGAAACGTGTTTCTGACTCGCTGAATCTCAACATAGATTCAACTCTCTTAGGTGAACGAAAGCACAGCAGAGCAGTTTCAAGGAAACGTTTCTCCTGAGTTTTAGACGAAGTTTACTGCTGTTTAGTACATATGCCGGCATTGGGATGGAAGTACCGGTTTGGGGATTCTGCACAGAAAGGGCTTGCAAACCGCGGAATCCACACGTGAGTTTAAATCTGTCAGTTGAATGCACACATTGACAACCATTCAGTTAGATAGCTCCGTTTTGGTTTTAGAAGCAGATATTTCTCTGAACAGCCTATGGTCCCATTCACTCGGGAATATCCCAACGCAGCTCCTAGAAGAAACGTGTTTATGACTCGCTGAATCCCAACATAGATTCAACTCTCATAGGTGAACGAACGCACAGCAGAGCAGTTTCAAGGAAACGTTTCTCCTCAGTTTTAGACGAAGTTTCCTGCGGTTTAGTAAGTATGCCGACATTGGGCTGGAAATGCCGGTTTTGGGATTCTGCAAAGAAAGGGTTTGCAAACCGCTGATTCCACACGTAAGTTTAACTCTGTCAGTTGAATGCACATATTGACAACCATTCAGTTAGATAGCTCCGTTTTGGTTTTAGAAGCAGATATTTCTCTGTACAGCCTATGGTCCCATTCACTCGGGAATATCCAACACAGCTCCTAGAAGAAACGTGTTTCTGACTCGCTGAATCTCAACATAGATTCAACTCTCTTAGGTGAACAAACGCACAGCAGAGCAGTTTCAAGGAAACGTTTCTCCTGAGTTTTAGACGAGGTTTCCTGCTGTTTAGTACGTATGCCGGCATTCGGCTGGAATGCCGGTTTTGGGATTCTGCACAGAAAGGGTTTGCAAACCGCTGAATCCACACGTTAGTTTAACTCTGTCAGTTGAATGCACACTTTGAAAACCATTCATTTAGATAGCTCCGTTTTGGTTTTAAAAGCAGATATTTCTCTGTACAGCCTATGGTCCCATTCACTCGGGAATGTCCCAACGCAGCTCCTAGAAGAAACCTCTTTCTGACTCGCTGAATCTCAACATAGATTCAACTCTCTTAGGTGAACGAACGCACAGCAGAGCAGTTTCAAGTAAACGATTCTTCTGAGTTTTAGACGAAGTTTACTGCTGTTTAGTAGGTATGCTGGCATTGTGATGGAAATATCGGTTTTGGGATTCTGCACAGAAATGGTTTGCAAGCCGCTGAATTCACACGTGAGTTTAACTCTGTCAGTTGAATGCACACATTGACACCCATTCAGTTAGATAGTTCCGTTTTGGTTTTAGAAGCAGATATTTCTCTGTACAGCCTATGGTCCCACTCACTCGGGAATATCCCAACGCAGCTCTTTGAAGAAACGTGTTTCTGACTCGCTGAATCTCAACATAGATTCAACTCTCTTAGGTGAACGAACGCACAGCAGAGGAGTTTCAAGGAAACATTCCTCCTGAGTTTTAGACGTAGTTTCCTGGAGTTTTGTACGTATGCCGGGACTGGGCTGGAAATTCCGGTTTTCGGATTCTGCACAGAAAGGGTTAGCAAACCGCTGAATCCACACCTGAGTTTACCTCTGTCAGTTGAATGCACACATAGACAACCATTCGGTTAGATAGCTCCGTTTTGGTTTTAGAAGCAGATATTTCTCTGTACAGCCTATGGTCCCATTCACTCGGTAATATCCCAACGCAGCTCGTAGAAGAAACGTGTTTCTGACTCACTGAATCTCAACATAGATTCAACTCTCTTAGGTGAACGAACGCACAGCAGAGCAGTTTCAAGGAAACGATTCTCCTGAGTTTTAGACGAAGTTTCCTGCTGCTTAGTACGTATGCCGGCATTGGGATGGAAATACCGGTTTTTGGATTCTGCCCAGAAACGGTTTACAAACCGCTGAATTCACACGTGAGTTTAACTCTGTCAGTTGAATGCACACATTGACAACCATTCAGTTAGTTAGCTCCGTTTTGGTTTTAGAAGCAGATATTTCTCTGTGCAGCCTATGGTCCCATTCACTCGGGAATTTCCCAACGCAGCTCCTAGAAGAAACGTGTTTCTGACTCGCTGAATCTCAACATAGATTCAACTCTCTTATGTGAACGAACGCACAGCAGAGCAGTTTCAAGGAAACGTTCCTCCTGAGTTTTAGACGAAGTTTCCTGCGGTTTAGTACGTATGCCGGCATTGGGCTGGAAATACCGGTTTTGGGATTCTGCACAGAAAGGGTTTGCAAACTGCTGAATCCACACGTGAGTTTAACTCTGTCAGTTGAATGCACACATTGACAACCATTCAGTTAGATAGCTCCGTTGTGGTTTTAGAAGCAGATATTTCTCTGTACAGCCTATGGTCCCATTCACTCGGGAATATCCCAAAGCAGCTCCTAGAAGAAACGTGTTTCTGACTCGCTGAATCTCAACATAGATTCAACTCTCTTAGGTGAACGATTGCACAGCAGAGCAGTTTCAAGGAAACGTTTCTCCTGAGTTTTATACGAAGTTTCCTGGGGTATAGTACGTATGCCGACACTGGGCTGGAAATACCGGTTTTGGGATTCTGCACAGAAAGGGGTTGCAAACCGCTGAATCCACACGTGAGTTTAACTCTTTCAGTTTAATGCACACATTAACAACCATTCAGTTAGATAGCTCCGTTTTGGTTTTAGAAGCAGATATTTCTCTGTACAGCCTATGGTCCCATTCACTCGGGAATATCCCAACGCAGCTCCTAGAAAAAACGTGTTTCTGACTCTCTGAATCTCAACAGAGATTCAACTATCTTAGGTGAACGAAGACACAGAAGAGCAGTTTCAAGGAAACGTTTCTCCTGAGTTTTAGACGAAGTTTCCTGGGGTTTAGTACGTATGCAGGCACTGGGCTGGAAATTCCGGTTTTGGGATTCTGCACAGAAAGGATTTTCAAACCGCAGAATCCACACGTGAGATTAACTCTGTCAGTTGAATGCACAGATTGACAACCATTAATTTAGATAGCTCCGTTTTGGTTTTAGAAGCAGATATTTCTCTGTACAGCCTATGGTCCCATTCACTCGGGAATATCCCAACGCAGCTCCTAGAAGAAACGTGTTTCTGACTCGCTGAATCTCAACATAGATTCAACTCTCTTAGGTGAACGAACGCACAGCAGAGCAGTTTCAAGGAAACGTTTCTCCTGAGTTTTAGACGAAGTTTCCTGCGGTTTAGTACATATGCCGGCATTGGGCTGGAATTACCGGTTTTGGGATTCTGCACAGAAAGGGTTTGCAAACCGCTGAATCCACACGTGAGTTTAACTCTGTCAGTTGAATGCACACATTGACAACCATTCAGTTAGATAGCTCCGTTTTGATTTTAGAAGCAGATAATTCTCTGTACAGCCTATGGTCCCATTCACTCGGGAATACCCCAACGCAGCTATTGAAGAAACGTGTTTCTGACTCAATGAATCTCAACAGAGATTCAACTCTCTTAGGTGAACGAACGCACAGCAGAGCAGTTTCAAGGAAACGTTTCTCCTGAGTTTTAGACGAAGTTTCCTGCGGTTTAGTACGTATGCCGGCATTGGGCTGGAAATACCGGTTTGGGGATTCTGCACAGAAAGGGTTTGCAAACCGCTGAATCCACACGTGAGATTAACTCTGTCAGTTGAATGCACAGATTGACAACCATTAAGTTAGATAGATCCGTTTTGGTTTTAGAAGCAGATATTTCTCTGTACAGCCTTTGGTCCCATTCACTCGGGAATATCCCAATGCAGCTCCTAGAAGAAACGTGTTTCTGACTCGCTGAATCTCAACATAGATTCAACTCTCTTAGGTGAACGAACGCACAGCAGAGCAGTTTCAAGGAAACGATTCTCCTGAGTTTTAGACGAAGTTTACTGCTGTTTCGTACATATGCCGGCATTGGGATGGAAATACCGGTTTGGGGATTCTGCACAGAAACGGTTTGCAAACCGCGGAATCCACACGTGAGATTAACTCTGTCAGTTGAACGCACACATTGACAACCATTCAGTTAGATATCTCCGTTTTGGTTTTAGAAGCAGATATTTCTCTGTACAGCCTATGGCCCATTCACTCGGGAATATCCCAACGCAGCTCCTAGAAGAAACGTGTTTATGACTCGCTGAATCCCAACATAGATTCAACTCTCTTAGGTGAACGAACGCACAGCAGAGCAGTTTCAAGGAAACGATTCTCCTGAGTTTCAGACGAAGTTTCCTGCTGCTTACTACGTATGCCTGCATTGGGATGGAAATACGGGTTTTGGGATTCTGCCCAGAAACGGTTTACAAACCGCTGAATTCACACGTGTGTTTAACTCTGTCAGTTGAATGCACACATTGACAACCATTCAGTTAGATAGCTCCGTTTTGGTTTTAGAAGCAGATATTTCTCTGTACAGCCTATGGTCCCATTCACTGGGGAATTTCCCAACGCAGCTCCTAGAAGAAACGTGTTTCTGACTCGCTGAATCTCAACATAGATTCAACTCTCTTAGGTGAACGAACGCACAGCAGAGCAGTTTCAAGGAAACGTTCCTCCTGAGTTTTAGACGAAGTTTCCTGCGGTTTAGTACGTATGCCGGCATTGGGCTGGAAATACCGGTTTTGGGATTCTGCACAGAAAGGTTTTGCAAACCGCTGAAACCACACGTGAGTTTAACTCTCTCAGTTGAATGCACAGATTGACAACCATTCAGTTAGATTGGTCCGTTTTGGTTACAGAAGTAGATATTTCTCTGTACAGCCTATGGTCCCATTCACTCGGGAATATCCCAACGCAGCTCCTAGAAGAAGCTTGTTTCTGTCTCGCTGAATCTCAACATAGATTCAACTCTCTTAGGTGAACGAAAGCACAGCAGAGCAGTTTCAAGGAATCGATTCTCCTGAGTTTTAGACGATGTTTACGGCTGTTTAGTACGTATGCCGGCATTGGGATGGAAGTACCGGTTTTGGGATTCTGCACAGAAACGGTTTGCAAACCGCTGAATGCACACGTGAGTTTAACTCTGTCAGTTGAATGCACACATCGACAACCATTCAGTTAGATAGCTCCGTTTTGGTTTTAGAAGCAGATATTTCTCTGTACAGCCTATGGTCCCATTCACTCGGGAATATCCCAACGCAGCGACTAGAAGAAACGTGTTTCTGACTCCCTGAATTTCAACATAGATTCAACTCTCTTAGGTGAACGAACGCTCAGCAGAGCAGTTTCAAGGAAACGTTCCTCCTGAGTTTTAGACGTTGTTTCCTGGATTTTAGTACGTATGCCGACACTGGGCTGGAAATTCCGGTTTTGGGATTCTGCACAGAAAGGGTTTGCAAACCGCTGAATCCACACGTGAGTTTAACTCTGTCAGTTGAATGCACACATAGAAAACCATTCAGTTAGATAGCTCCGTTTTGGTTTTAGAAGCAGATATTTCTCTGTACAGCCTATGGTCCCATTCACTCGGGAATATCCCAACGCAGCTCCTAGAAGAAACGTGTTTCTGACTCGCTGAATCTCAACATAGATTCAACTCTCTTAGGTGAACGAACGCACAGCAGAGCAGTTTCAAGGAAACGTTTCTCCTGAGTTTTAGACGAAGTTTCCTGCGGTTTAGTACGTATGCCGGCATTGGACTGGAAATACCGGATTGGGGATTGTGCACTGAAAGGGTTTGCAAACCGCTGAATCCACACGTGAATTTATCTCTGTCAGTTGAATGCACACATTGACAACCATTCAGTTAGATAGCTCCGTTTTGGTTTTAGAAGCAGATATTTCTCTGTACAGCCTATGGTCCCATTCACTCGGTAATATCCCAACGCAGCTCCTAGAAGAAACGTATTTCTGATTCGCTGAATCTCAACATAGATTCAACTCTCTTAGGTGAACGAACGCACAGCAGAGCAGTTTCAAGGATACGTTTCTCCTGAGTTTTAGACGAAGTTTCCTGCGGTTTAGTACGTATGCCGGGATTGGGCTGAAAATACCGGTTTTGGGATTCTGCAAAGAAAGGGTTTGCAAACTGCTGATTACACACGTGAGTTTAACTCTGTCTGTTGAATGCACACTTTGACAACCATTCAGTTAGATAGCTCCGTTTTGGTTTTTGAAGCAGATATTTCTCTGTACAGCCTATGGTCCCATTCACTCGGGAATATCCCATCGAAACTCATAGAAGAAACGTGTTTCTGACTCGCTGAATCTCAACATAGATTCAACTCTCTTAGGTGAACGAACTCACAGCAGAGCAGTTTCAAGGAAACGTTCCTCCTGAGTTTTAGACGAAGTTTCCTGCGGTTTAGTACGTATGCCGGCATTGGGCTGGAAATACCGGTTTTGGGATTCTGCACAGAAAGGGTTTGCAAGCCGCTGAATCTACACGTGAGTTTAACTCTGTCAGTTGAATGCACACATTGACAACCGTTCAGTTAGATAGCTCCGTTTTTGTTTTAGAAGCAGATATTTCTCTGTACAGCCTATGGTCCCATTCACTCGGTAATATCCCAACGCAGCTCCTAGAAAAAACGTGTTTCTGACTCGCTGAATCTCAACATAGATTCAACTCTCTTAGGTGAACGAACGCACAGCAGAGCAGTTTCAAAGAAACGATTCTCATGAGTTTTAGACGAAGTTTCCTGCTGCTTAGTACGTATGCGGGCATTGGGCTGGAAATACCGGTTTTGGGATTCTGCACAGAAAGGGTTTGCAAACCGCTGAATCCACACGTGAGTTTAACTCTGTCAGTTGAATGCACACATTGACAACCATTCAGTTAGATAGCTCCGTTTTGGTTTTAGAAGCAGATAATTCTCTGTACAGCCTATGGTCCCATTCACTCGGGAATACCCCAACGCAGCTATTGAAGAAACGTGTTTCTGACTCGATGAATCTCAACAGAGATTCAACTCTCTTAGGTGAACGAACGCACAGCAGAGCAGTTTCAAGGAAACGTTTCTCCTGAGTTTTAGACGAAGTTTCCTGCGGTTTAGTACGTATGCCGGCATTGGGCTGGAAATACCGGTTTGGGGATTCTGCACAGAAAGGGTTTGCAAACCGCTGAATTCACACGTGAATTTATCTCTGTCAGTTGAATGCACACATTGACAACCATTCAGTTAGATAGCTCTGTTTTGGTTTTAGAAGCAGATATTTCTCTGTACAGCCTATGGGCCCATTCACTCGGTAATATCCCAACGCAGCTCCTAGAAGAAACGTGTTTCTGACTCTCTGAATATCAACATAGATTCAACTCTCTTAGGTGAATGAACGCACAGCAGAGCAGTTTTAAGGATGCGTTTCTCCTGAGTTTTAGACGAAGTTTACTGCGGTTCAGAACGTATGCCGGCACTGGGTTGGAAATTGGGGTTTTGGGATTCTGCACATAAAGGGTTTTCAAACCGCTGAATCCACACGTGAGATTAACTCTGTCAGTTGAATGCACAGATTGACAACCATTAAGTTAGATAGATCCGTTTTGGTTTTAGAAGCAGATATTTCTCTGTACAGCCTTTGGTCCCATTCACTCGGGAATATCCCAATGCAGCTCCTAGAAGAAACGTGTTTCTGACTCGCTGAATCTCAACATAGATTCAACTCTCTTAGGTGAACGAACGCACAGCAGAGCAGTTTCAAGGAAACGATTCTCCTGAGTTTTAGACGAAGTTTACTGCTGTTTCGTACATATGCCGGCATTGGGATGGAAATACCGGTTTGGGGATTCTGCACAGAAACGGTCTGCAAACCGCGGAATCCACACGTGAGATTAACTCTGTCAGTTGAACGCACACATTGACAACCATTCAGTTAGATATCTCCGTTTTGGTTTTAGAAGCAGATATTTCTCTGTACAGCCTATGGCCCATTCACTCGGGAATATCCCAACGCAGCTCCTAGAAGAAACGTGTTTATGACTCGCTGAATCCCAACATAGATTCAACTCTCTTAGGTGAACGAACGCACAGCAGAGCAGTTTCAAGGAAACGATTCTCCTGAGTTTCAGACGAAGTTTCCTGCTGCTTACTACGTATGCCTGCATTGGGATGGAAATACGGGTTTTGGGATTCTGCCCAGAAACGGTTTACAAACCGCTGAATTCACACGTGTGTTTAACTCTGTCAGTTGAATGCACACATTGACAACCATTCAGTTAGATAGCTCCGTTTTGGTTTTAGAAGCAGATATTTCTCTGTACAGCCTATGGTCCCATTCACTGGGGAATTTCCCAACGCAGCTCCTAGAAGAAACGTGTTTCTGACTCGCTGAATCTCAACATAGATTCAACTCTCTTAGGTGAACGAACGCACAGCAGAGCAGTTTCAAGGAAACGTTCCTCCTGAGTTTTAGACGAAGTTTCCTGCGGTTTAGTACGTATGCCGGCATTGGGCTGGAAATACCGGTTTTGGGATTCTGCACAGAAAGGTTTTGCAAACCGCTGAAACCACACGTGAGTTTAACTCTCTCAGTTGAATGCACAGATTGACAACCATTCAGTTAGATTGGTCCGTTTTGGTTACAGAAGTAGATATTTCTCTGTACAGCCTATGGTCCCATTCACTCGGGAATATCCCAACGCAGCTCCTAGAAGAAGCTTGTTTCTGTCTCGCTGAATCTCAACATAGATTCAACTCTCTTAGGTGAACGAAAGCACAGCAGAGCAGTTTCAAGGAATCGATTCTCCTGAGTTTTAGACGATGTTTACGGCTGTTTAGTACGTATGCCGGCATTGGGATGGAAGTACCGGTTTTGGGATTCTGCACAGAAACGGTTTGCAAACCGCTGAATGCACACGTGAGTTTAACTCTGTCAGTTGAATGCACACATCGACAACCATTCAGTTAGATAGCTCCGTTTTGGTTTTAGAAGCAGATATTTCTCTGTACAGCCTATGGTCCCATTCACTCGGGAATATCCCAACGCAGCGACTAGAAGAAACGTGTTTCTGACTCCCTGAATTTCAACATAGATTCAACTCTCTTAGGTGAACGAACGCTCAGCAGAGCAGTTTCAAGGAAACGTTCCTGCTGAGTTTTAGACGTTGTTTCCTGGATTTTAGTACGTATGCCGACACTGGGCTGGAAATTCCGGTTTTGGGATTCTGCACAGAAAGGGTTTGCAAACCGCTGAATCCACACGTGAGTTTAACTCTGTCAGTTGAATGCACACATAGACAACCATTCAGTTAGATAGCTCCGTTTTGGTTTTAGAAGCAGATATTTCTCTGTACAGCCTATGGTCCCATTCACTCGGGAATATCCCAACGCAGCTCCTAGAAGAAACGTGTTTCTGACTCGCTGAATCTCAACATAGATTCAACTCTCTTAGGTGAACGAACGCACAGCAGAGCAGTTTCAAGGAAACGTTTCTCCTGAGTTTTAGACGAAGTTTCCTGCGGTTTAGTACGTATGCCGGCATTGGACTGGAAATACCGGATTGGGGATTGTGCACTGAAAGGGTTTGCAAACCGCTGAATCCACACGTGAATTTATCTCTGTCAGTTGAATGCACACATTGACAACCATTCAGTTAGATAGCTCCGTTTTGGTTTTAGAAGCAGATATTTCTCTGTACAGCCTATGGTCCCATTCACTCGGTAATATCCCAACGCAGCTCCTAGAAGAAACGTATTTCTGATTCGCTGAATCTCAACATAGATTCAACTCTCTTAGGTGAACGAACGCACAGCAGAGCAGTTTCAAGGATACGTTTCTCCTGAGTTTTAGACGAAGTTTCCTGCGGTTTAGTACGTATGCCGGGATTGGGCTGAAAATACCGGTTTTGGGATTCTGCAAAGAAAGGGTTTGCAAACTGCTGATTACACACGTGAGTTTAACTCTGTCTGTTGAATGCACACTTTGACAACCATTCAGTTAGATAGCTCCGTTTTGGTTTTTGAAGCAGATATTTCTCTGTACAGCCTATGGTCCCATTCACTCGGGAATATCCCATCGAAGCTCATAGAAGAAACGTGTTTCTGACTCGCTGAATCTCAACATAGATTCAACTCTCTTAGGTGAACGAACTCACAGCAGAGCAGTTTCAAGGAAACGTTCCTCCTGAGTTTTAGACGAAGTTTCCTGCGGTTTAGTACGTATGCCGGCATTGGGCTGGAAATACCGGTTTTGGGATTCTGCACAGAAAGGGTTTGCAAGCCGCTGAATCTACACGTGAGTTTAACTCTGTCAGTTGAATGCACACATTGACAACCGTTCAGTTAGATAGCTCCGTTTTTGTTTTAGAAGCAGATATTTCTCTGTACAGCCTATGGTCCCATTCACTCGGTAATATCCCAACGCAGCTCCTAGAAAAAACGTGTTTCTGACTCGCTGAATCTCAACATAGATTCAACTCTCTTAGGTGAACGAACGCACAGCAGAGCAGTTTCAAAGAAACGATTCTCATGAGTTTTAGACGAAGTTTCCTGCTGCTTAGTACGTATGCGGGCATTGGGCTGGAAATACCGGTTTTGGGATTCTGCACAGAAAGGGTTTGCAAACCGCTGAATCCACACGTGAGTTTAACTCTGTCAGTTGAATGCACACATTGACAACCATTCAGTTAGATAGCTCCGTTTTGGTTTTAGAAGCAGATAATTCTCTGTACAGCCTATGGTCCCATTCACTCGGGAATACCCCAACGCAGCTATTGAAGAAACGTGTTTCTGACTCGATGAATCTCAACAGAGATTCAACTTTCTTAGGTGAACGAACGCACAGCAGAGCAGTTTCAAGGAAACGTTTCTCCTGAGTTTTAGACGAAGTTTCCTGCGGTTTAGTACGTATGCCGGCATTGGGCTGGAAATACCGGTTTGGGGATTCTGCACAGAAAGGGTTTGCAAACCGCTGAATTCACACGTGAATTTATCTCTGTCAGTTGAATGCACACATTGACAACCATTCAGTTAGATAGCTCTGTTTTGGTTTTAGAAGCAGATATTTCTCTGTACAGCCTATGGGCCCATTCACTCGGTAATATCCCAACGCAGCTCCTAGAAGAAACGTGTTTCTGACTCTCTGAATATCAACATAGATTCAACTCTCTTAGGTGAATGAACGCACAGCAGAGCAGTTTTAAGGATGCGTTTCTCCTGAGTTTTAGACGAAGTTTACTGCGGTTCAGAACGTATGCCGGCACTGGGTTGGAAATTGGGGTTTTGGGATTCTGCACATAAAGGGTTTTCAAACCGCTGAATCCACACGTGAGATTAACTCTGTCAGTTGAATGCACAGATTGACAACCATTAAGTTAGATAGATCCGTTTTGGTTTTAGAAGCAGATATTTCTCTGTACAGCCTTTGGTCCCATTCACTCGGGAATATCCCAATGCAGCTCCTAGAAGAAACGTGTTTCTGACTCGCTGAATCTCAACATAGATTCAACTCTCTTAGGTGAACGAACGCACAGCAGAGCAGTTTCAAGGAAACGATTCTCCTGAGTTTTAGACGAAGTTTACTGCTGTTTCGTACATATGCCGGCATTGGGATGGAAATACCGGTTTGGGGATTCTGCACAGAAACGGTTTGCAAACCGCGGAATCCACACGTGAGATTAACTCTGTCAGTTGAACGCACACATTGACAACCATTCAGTTAGATATCTCCGTTTTGGTTTTAGAAGCAGATATTTCTCTGTACAGCCTATGGCCCATTCACTCGGGAATATCCCAACGCAGCTCCTAGAAGAAACGTGTTTATGACTCGCTGAATCCCAACATAGATTCAACTCTCTTAGGTGAACGAACGCACAGCAGAGCAGTTTCAAGGAAACGATTCTCCTGAGTTTCAGACGAAGTTTCCTGCTGCTTACTACGTATGCCTGCATTGGGATGGAAATACGGGTTTTGGGATTCTGCCCAGAAACGGTTTACAAACCGCTGAATTCACACGTGTGTTTAACTCTGTCAGTTGAATGCACACATTGACAACCATTCAGTTAGATAGCTCCGTTTTGGTTTTAGAAGCAGATATTTCTCTGTACAGCCTATGGTCCCATTCACTGGGGAATTTCCCAACGCAGCTCCTAGAAGAAACGTGTTTCTGACTCGCTGAATCTCAACATAGATTCAACTCTCTTAGGTGAACGAACGCACAGCAGAGCAGTTTCAAGGAAACGTTCCTCCTGAGTTTTAGACGAAGTTTCCTGCGGTTTAGTACGTATGCCGGCATTGGGCTGGAAATACCGGTTTTGGGATTCTGCACAGAAAGGTTTTGCAAACCGCTGAAACCACACGTGAGTTTAACTCTCTCAGTTGAATGCACAGATTGACAACCATTCAGTTAGATTGGTCCGTTTTGGTTACAGAAGTAGATATTTCTCTGTACAGCCTATGGTCCCATTCACTCGGGAATATCCCAACGCAGCTCCTAGAAGAAGCTTGTTTCTGTCTCGCTGAATCTCAACATAGATTCAACTCTCTTAGGTGAACGAAAGCACAGCAGAGCAGTTTCAAGGAATCGATTCTCCTGAGTTTTAGACGATGTTTACGGCTGTTTAGTACGTATGCCGGCATTGGGATGGAAGTACCGGTTTTGGGATTCTGCACAGAAACGGTTTGCAAACCGCTGAATGCACACGTGAGTTTAACTCTGTCAGTTGAATGCACACATCGACAACCATTCAGTTAGATAGCTCCGTTTTGGTTTTAGAAGCAGATATTTCTCTGTACAGCCTATGGTCCCATTCACTCGGGAATATCCCAACGCAGCGACTAGAAGAAACGTGTTTCTGACTCCCTGAATTTCAACATAGATTCAACTCTCTTAGGTGAACGAACGCTCAGCAGAGCAGTTTCAAGGAAACGTTCCTGCTGAGTTTTAGACGTTGTTTCCTGGATTTTAGTACGTATGCCGACACTGGGCTGGAAATTCCGGTTTTGGGATTCTGCACAGAAAGGGTTTGCAAACCGCTGAATCCACACGTGAGTTTAACTCTGTCAGTTGAATGCACACATAGACAACCATTCAGTTAGATAGCTCCGTTTTGGTTTTAGAAGCAGATATTTCTCTGTACAGCCTATGGTCCCATTCACTCGGGAATATCCCAACGCAGCTCCTAGAAGAAACGTGTTTCTGACTCGCTGAATCTCAACATAGATTCAACTCTCTTAGGTGAACGAACGCACAGCAGAGCAGTTTCAAGGAAACGTTTCTCCTGAGTTTTAGACGAAGTTTCCTGCGGTTTAGTACGTATGCCGGCATTGGACTGGAAATACCGGATTGGGGATTGTGCACTGAAAGGGTTTGCAAACCGCTGAATCCACACGTGAATTTATCTCTGTCAGTTGAATGCACACATTGACAACCATTCAGTTAGATAGCTCCGTTTTGGTTTTAGAAGCAGATATTTCTCTGTACAGCCTATGGTCCCATTCACTCGGTAATATCCCAACGCAGCTCCTAGAAGAAACGTATTTCTGATTCGCTGAATCTCAACATAGATTCAACTCTCTTAGGTGAACGAACGCACAGCAGAGCAGTTTCAAGGATACGTTTCTCCTGAGTTTTAGACGAAGTTTCCTGCGGTTTAGTACGTATGCCGGGATTGGGCTGGAAATACCGGTTTTGGGATTCTGCACAGAAAGGGTTTGCAAGCCGCTGAATCCACACGTGAGTTTAACTCTGTCAGTTGAATGCACACATTGACAACCGTTCAGTTAGATAGCTCCGTTTTTGTTTTAGAAGCAGATATTTCTCTGTACAGCCTATGGTCCCATTCACTCGGTAATATCCCAACGCAGCTCCTAGAAAAAACGTGTTTCTGACTCGCTGAATCTCAACATAGATTCAACTCTCTTAGGTGAACGAACGCACAGCAGAGCAGTTTCAAAGAAACGATTCTCATGAGTTTTAGACGAAGTTTCCTGCTGCTTAGTACGTATGCGGGCATTGGGCTGGAAATACCGGTTTTGGGATTCTGCACAGAAAGGGTTTCCATACCGCTGAATCCACACGTGAGTTTAACTCTGTCAGTTGAATGCACACATGGACAACCATTCAGTTAGATAGCTCCGTTTTGGTTTTAGAAGCAGATATTTCTCTGTACAGCCTATGGTCCCATTCACTCGGGAATATCCAACACAGCTCCTAGAAGAAACGTGTTTCTGACTCGCTGAATCTCAACATAGATTCAACTCTCTTAGGTGAACGAACGCACAGCAGAGCAGTTTCAAGGAAACGTTTCTCCTGAGTTTTAGACGAAGTTTCCTGCGGTTTACTACGTAGGCAGGCATTGGGCTGGAAATACCGGTTTTGGGATCCTGCACAGAAAGGTTATGCAAACCGCTGAAACCACACGTGAGTTTAATTCGCTCAGTTGAATGCACACATTGACAACCATTCAGTTAGATTGTTCCTTTTTGGTTATAGAAGTAGATATTTCTCTGTACAGCCTATGGTCCCATTCTCTCGGGAATATCCCAACGCAGCTCCTAGAAGAAGCTTGTTTCTGTCTCGCCGAATCTCAACATAGATTCAACTCTCTTAGGTGAACGAAAGCACAGCAGAGCAGTTTCAAGGAATCGATTCTCCTGTGTTTTAGACGATGTTTACGGCTGTTTAGTAGGTATGCCGGCATTGGGATGGAAATACTGGTTTTGGGATTCTGCACAGAAACGGTTTGCAAACCGCTGAATGCACACGTGAGTTTAGCTGTGTCAGTTGAATGCACACATTGACAACCATTCAGTTAGATAGCTCCGTTTTGGTTTTAGAAGCAGATATTTCTCTGTACAGCCTATGGTCCCATTCACTCGGGAATATCCCAACGCAGCAACTAGAAGAAACGTGTTTCTGACTCGCTGAATTTCAACATAGATTCAACTATCTTAGGTGAACGAACGCTCAGCAGAGCAGTTTCAAGGAAACGTTCCTCCTGAGTTTTAGACGTTGTTTCCGGGATTTTAGTACGTATGCCGACACTGGGCTGGAAATTCCAGTTTTGGGATTCTGCACAGAAAGTGTTTTGCAAACCGCTGAATCCACACGTGAGTTTAACTCTGTCAGTTGAATGCACACATAGACAACCATTCAGTTAGATAGCTCCGTTTTGGTTTTAGAAGCAAATATTTCTCTGTACAGCCTATGGTCCCATTCACTCGGGAATATCCCAACGCAGCTCCTAGAAGAAACGTGTTTCTGACTCGCTGAATCTCAACATAGATTCAACTCTCTTAGGTGAACGAACGCACAGCAGAGCAGTTTCAAGGAAACGTTTCTCCTGAGTTTAAGACGAAGTTTCCTGCGGTTTACTACGTATGCAGGCATTGGGCTGGAAATACCTGTTTTGGGATTCTGCACAGAAAGGGTTTCCAAACCGCTGAATCCACACGTAAGTTTAATTCTGTCAGTTGAATGCACACATTGACAACCATTCAGTTAGATAGCTCCGTTTTGGTTTTAGAAGCAGATAATTCTCTGTACAGACTATGGTCCCATTCACTCGGGAATATCCCAACGCAGCTCTTGAAGAAACGTGTTTCTGACTCGCTGAATCTCAACATAGATTCAACTCTCTTAGTTGAACGAACGCACAGCAGAGCAGTTTCAAGGAAACGTTTCTCCTGAGTTTTAGACGAAGTTTCCTGCGGTTTAGTACGTTTGCCGGCATTGGGCTGGAAATACCGGTTTGGGGATTGTGCACTGAAAGGGTTTGCAAACTGCTGAATCCACACGTGAATTTATCTCTGTCAGTTGAATGCACACATTGACAACCATTCAGTTAGATAGCTCCGTTTTGGTTTTAGAAGCAGATATTTCTCTGTACAGCCTATGGTCCCATTCACTCAGGAATATCCCAACGCAGCTCCTAGAAGAAACGTGTTTATGACTCGATGAATCCCAACATAGTTTCAACTCTCTTAGGTGAACGAACGCACAGCAGAGCAGTTTCAAGGAAACGTTTCTCCTCAGTTTTAGACGACGTTTCCTGCGGTTTAGTTAGTATGCCGGCATTGGGCTGGAAATGCCGGTTTTGGGATTCTGCAAAGAAAGGTTTTGCAAACCGCTGATTCCACACGTGAGTTTAACTCTGTCAGTTGAATGCACACATTGACAACCATTCAGTTAGATAGCTCCGTTTTGGTTTTAGAAGCAGATATTTCTCTGTACAGCCTATGGTCCCATTCACTCGGGAATATCCAACACAGCTCCTAGAAGAAACGTGTTTCTGACTCTCTGAATCTCAACATAGATTCAACTCTCTTAGGTGAACGAACGCACAGCAGAGCAGTTTCAAGGAAACGTTTCTCCTGAGTTTTAGACGAAGTTTCCTGCGGTTTACTACGTATGCAGGCATTGGGCTGGAAATACCGGTTTTGGGATTCTGCACAGAAAGGTTTTGCAAACCGCTGAAACCACACGTGAGTTTAACTCTCTCAGTTGAATGCACACATTGACAACCATTCAGTTAGATTGGTTCGTTTTGGTTATAGAAGTAGATATTTCTCTGTACATCCTATGGTCCCATTCACTCGGGAATATCCCAACGCAGCTCCTAGAAGAAGCTTGTTTCTGTCTCGCTGAATCTCAACATAGATTCAACTCTCTTAGGTGAACGAAAGCACAGCAGAGCAGTTTCAAGGAATCGATTCTCCTGAGTTTTAGACGATGTTTACGGCTGTTTAGTACGTATGCCGGCATTGGGATGGAAGTACCGGTTTTGGGATTCTGCACAGAAACGGTTTGCAAACCGCTGAATGCACACGTGAGTTTAACTCTGTCAGTTGAATGCACACATTGACAACCATTCAGTTAGATAGCTCCGTTTTGGTTTTAGAAGCAGATATTTCTCTGTACAGCCTATGGTCCCATTCACTCGGGAATATCCCAACGCAGCGACTAGAAGAAACGTGTTTCTGACTCGCTGAATTTCAACATAGATTCAACTCTCTTAGGTGAACGAACGCTCAGCAGAGCAGTTTCAAGGAAACGTTCCTCCTGAGTTTTAGACGTTGTTTCCTGGATTTTAGTACGTATGCCGACACTGGGCTGGAAATTCCGGTTTTGGGATTCTGCACAGAAAGGGTTTGCAAACCGCTGAATCCACACGTGAGTTTAACTCTGTCAGTTGAATGCACACATAGACAACCATTCAGTTAGATAGCTCCGTTTTGGTTTTAGAAGCAGATATTTCTCTGTACAGCCTATGGTCCCATTCACTCGGGAATATCCCAACGCAGCTCCTAGAAGAAACGTGTTTCTGACTCGCTGAATCTCAACATAGATTCAACTCTCTTAGTTGAACGAACGCACAGCAGAGCAGTTTCAAGGAAACGTTTCTCCTGAGTTTTAGACGAAGTTTCCTGCGGTTTAGTACGTATGCCGGCATTGGGCTGGAAATACCGGTTTGGGGATTGTGCACTGAAAGGGTTTGCAAACCGCTGAATCCACACGTGAATTTATCTCTGTCAGTTGAATGCACACATTGACAACCATTCAGTTAGATAGCTCCGTTTTGGTTTTAGAAGCAGATATTTCTCTGTACAGCCTATGGTCCCATTCACTCGGTAATATCCCAACGCAGCTCCTAGAAGAAACGTATTTCTGACTCGCTGAATCTCAACATAGATTCAACTCTCTTAGGTGAACGAACGCACAGCAGAGCAGTTTCAAGGATACGTTTCTCCTGAGTTTTAGACAAAGTTTCCTGCGGTTTAGTACGTATGCCGGGATTGGGCTGAAAATACCGGTTTTGGGATTCTGCAAAGAAAGGGTTTGCAAACTGCTGATTACACACGTGAGTTTAACTCTGTCTGTTGAATGCACACTTTGACAACCATTCAGTTAGATAGCTCCGTTTTGGTTTTTGAAGCAGATATTTCTCTGTACAGCCTATGGTCCCATTCACTCGGGAATATCCCATCGAAGCTCATAGAAGAAACGTGTTTCTGACTCGCTGAATCTCAACATAGATTCAACTCTCTTAGGTGAACGAACTCACAGCAGAGCAGTTTCAAGGAAACGTTCCTCCTGAGTTTTAGACGAAGTTTCCTGCGGTTTAGTACGTATGCCGGCATTGGGCTGGAAATACCGGTTTTGGGATTCTGCACAGAAAGGGTTTGCAAGCCGCTGAATCCACACGTGAGTTTAACTCTGTCAGTTGAATGCACACATTGACAACCGTTCAGTTAGATAGCTCCGTTTTTGTTTTAGAAGCAGATATTTCTCTGTACAGCCTATGGTCCCATTCACTCGGTAATATCCCAACGCAGCTCCTAGAAAAAACGTGTTTCTGACTCGCTGAATCTCAACATAGATTCAACTCTCTTAGGTGAACGAACGCACAGCAGAGCAGTTTCAAAGAAACGATTCTCATGAGTTTCAGACGAAGTTTCCTGCTGCTTAGTACGTATGCGGGCATTGGGCTGGAAATACCGGTTTTGGGATTCTGCACAGAAAGGGTTTCCATACCGCTGAATCCACACGTGAGTTTAACTCTGTCAGTTGAATGCACACATGGACAACCATTCAGTTAGATAGCTCCGTTTTGGTTTTAGAAGCAGATATTTCTCTGTACAGCCTATGGTCCCATTCACTCGGGAATATCCAACACAGCTCCTAGAAGAAACGTGTTTCTGACTCGCTGAATCTCAACATAGATTCAACTCTCTTAGGTGAACGAACGCACAGCAGAGCAGTTTCAAGGAAACGTTTCTCCTGAGTTTTAGACGAAGTTTCCTGCGGTTTACTACGTATGCAGGCATTGGGCTGGAAATACCGGTTTTGGGATCCTGCACAGAAAGGTTATGCAAACCGCTGAAACCACACGTGAGTTTAACTCTCTCAGTTGAATGCACACATTGACAACCATTCAGTTAGATTGTTCCTTTTTGGTTATAGAAGTAGATATTTCTCTGTACAGCCTATGGTCCCATTCACTCGGGAATATCCCAACGCAGCTCCTAGAAGAAGCTTGTTTCTGTCTCGCCGAATCTCAACATAGATTCAACTCTCTTAGGTGAACGAAAGCACAGCAGAGCAGTTTCAAGGAATCGATTCTCCTGAGTTTTAGACGATGTTTACGGCTGTTTAGTAGGTATGCCGGCATTGGGATGGAAATACCGGTTTTGGGATTCTGCACAGAAACGGTTTGCAAACCGCTGAATGCACACGTGAGTTTAGCTGTGTCAGTTGAATGCACACATTGACAACCATTCAGTTAGATAGCTCCGTTTTGGTTTTAGAAGCAGATATTTCTCTGTACAGCCTATGGTCCCATTCACTCGGGAATATACCAACGCAGCAACTAGAAGAAACGTGTTTCTGACTCGCTGAATTTCAACATAGATTCAACTATCTTAGGTGAACGAACGCTCAGCAGAGCAGTTTCAAGGAAACGTTCCTCCTGAGTTTTAGACGTTGTTTCCTGGATTTTAGTACGTATGCCGACACTGGGCTGGAAATTCCGGTTTTGGGATTCTGCACAGAAAGTGTTTTACAAACCGCTGAATCCACACGTGAGTTTAACTCTGTCAGTTGAATGCACACATAGACAACCATTCAGTTAGATAGCTCCGTTTTGGTTTTAGAAGCAGATATTTCTCTGTACAGCCTATGGTCCCATTCACTCGGGAATATCCCAACGCAGCTCCTAGAAGAAACGTGTTTCTGACTCGCTGAATCTCAACTTAGATTCAACTCTCTTAGGTGAACGAACGCACAGCAGAGCAGTTTCAAGGAAACGTTTCTCCTGAGTTTAAGACGAAGTTTCCTGCGGTTTACTACGTATGCAGGCATTGGGCTGGAAATACCGGTTTTGGGATTCTGCACAGAAAGTGTTTCCAAACCGCTGAATCCACACGTAAGTTTAATTCTGTCAGTTGAATGCACACATTGACAACCATTCAGTTAGATAGCTCCGTTTTGGTTTTAGAAGCAGATAATTCTCTGTACAGACTATGGTCCCATTCACTCGGGAATATCCCAACGCAGCTCTTGAAGAAACGTGTTTCTGACTCGCTGAATCTCAACATAGATTCAACTCTCTTAGTTGAACGAACGCACAGCAGAGCAGTTTCAAGGAAACGTTTCTCCGGAGTTTTAGATGAAGTTTCCTGCGGTTTAGTACGTATGCCGGCATTGGGCTGAAAATACCGGTTTGGGGATTGTGCACTGAAAGGGTTTGCAAACTGCTGAATCCACACGTGAATTTATCTCTGTCAGTTGAATGCACACATTTACAACCATTCAGTTAGATAGCTCCGTTTTGGTTTTAGAAGCAGATATTTCTCTGTACAGCCTATGGTCCCATTCACTCAGGAATATCCCAACGCAGCTCCTAGAAGAAACGAGTTTATGACTCGATGAATCCCAACATAGTTTCAACTCTCTTAGGTGAACGAACGCACAGCAGAGCAGTTTCAAGGAAACGTTTCTCCTGAGTTTTAGACGAAGTTTCCTGCGGTTTACTACGTATGCAGGCATTGGGCTGGAAATACCGGTTTTGGGATTCTGCACAGAAAGGTTTTGCAAACCGCTGAAACCACACGTGAGTTTAACTCTCTCAGTTGAATGCACACATTGACAACCATTCAGTTAGATTGGTTCGTTTTGGTTATAGAAGTAGATATTTCTCTGTACAGCCTATGGTCCCATTCACTCGGGAATATCCCAACGCAGCTCCTAGAAGAAGCTTGTTTCTGTCTCGCTGAATCTCAACATAGATTCAACTCTCTTAGGTGAACGAAAGCACAGCAGAGCAGTTTCAAGGAATCGATTCTCCTGAGTTTTAGACGATGTTTACGGCTGTTTAGTACGTATGCCGGCATTGGGATGGAAGTACCGGTTTTGGGATTCTGCACAGAAACGGTTTGCAAACCGCTGAATGCACACGTGAGTTTAACTCTGTCAGTTGAATGCACACATTGACAACCATTCAGTTAGATAGCTCCGTTTTGGTTTTAGAAGCAGATATTTCTCTGTACAGCCTATGGTCCCACTCACTCGGGAATATCCCAACGCAGCGACTAGAAGAAACGTGTTTCTGACTCGCTGAATTTCAACATAGATTCAACTCTCTTAGGTGAACGAACGCTCAGCAGAGCGGTTTCAAGGAAACGTTCCTCCTGAGTTTTAGACGTTGTTTCCTGGATTTTAGTACGTATGCCGACACTGGGCTGGAAATTCCGGTTTTGGGATTCTGCACAGAAAGGGTTTGCAAACCGCTGAATCCACACGTGAGTTTAACTCTGTCAGTTGAATGCACACATAGACAACCATTCAGTTAGATAGCTCCGTTTTGGTTTTAGAAGCAGATATTTCTCTGTACAGCCTATGGTCCCATTCACTCGGGAATATCCCAATGCAGCTCCTAGAAGAAACGTGTTTCTGACTCGCTGAATCTCAACATAGATTCAACTCTCTTAGTTGAACGAACGCACAGCAGAGCAGTTTCAAGGAAACGTTTCTCCTGAGTTTTAGACGAAGTTTCCTGCGGTTTAGTACGTATGCCGGCATTGGGCTGGAAATACCGGTTTGGGGATTGTGCACTGAAAGGGTTTGCAAACCGCTGAATCCACACGTGAATTTATCTCTGTCAGTTGAATGCACTCATTGACAACCATTCAGTTAGATAGCTCCGTTTTGGTTTTAGAAGCAGATATTTCTCTGTACAGCCTATGGTCCCATTCACTCGGTAATATCCCAACGCAGCTCCTAGAAGAAACGTATTTCTGACTCGCTGAATCTCAACATAGATTCAACGCTCTTAGGTGAACGAACGCACAGCAGAGCAGTTTCAAGGATACGTTTCTCCTGAGTTTTAGACGAAGTTTCCTGCGGTTTAGTACGTATGCCGGGATTGGGCTGAAAATACCGGTTTTGGGATTCTGCAAAGAAAGGGTTTGCAAACTGCTGATTACACACGTGAGTTTAACTCTGTCTGTTGAATGCACACTTTGACAAACATTCAGTTAGATACCTCCGTTTTGGTTTTTGAAGCAGATATTTCTCTGTACAGCCTATGGTCCCATTCACTCGGGAATATCCCATCGAAGCTCATAGAAGAAACGTGTTTCTGACTCGCTGAATCTCAACATAGATTCAACTCTCTTAGGTGAACGAACTCACAGCAGAGCAGTTTCAAGGAAACGTTCCTCCTGAGTTTTAGACGAAGTTTCCTGCGGTTTAGTACGTATGCCGGCATTGGGCTGGAAATACCGGTTTTGGGATTCTGCACAGAAAGGGTTTGCAAGCCGCTGAATCCACACGTGAGTTTAACTCTGTCAGTTGAATGCACACATTGACAACCGTTCAGTTAGATAGCTCCGTTTTTGTTTTAGAAGCAGATATTTCTCTGTACAGCCTATGGTCCCATTCACTCGGTAATATCCCAACGCAGCTCCTAGAAAAAACGTGTTTCTGACTCGCTGAATCTCAACATAGATTCAACTCTCTTAGGTGAACGAACGCACAGCAGAGCAGTTTCAAGGAAACGTTTCTCCTGAGTTTTAGGCGAAGTGTACTGCGGCTTAGTATGTATGCCGGCATTGGGCTGGAAATACCGGTTTTGGGATTCTGCACAGAAAGGGTTTCCATACCGCTGAATCCACACTTGAGTTTAATTCTGTCAGTTGAATGCACACATTGACAACCGTTCAGTTAGATAGCTCCGTTTTTGTTTTAGAAGCAGATATTTCTCTGTACAGCCTATGGTCCCATTCACTCGGTAATATCCCAACGCAGCTCCTAGAAAAAACGTGTTTCTGACTCGCTGAATCTCAACATAGATTCAACTCTCTTAGGTGAACGAACGCACAGCAGAGCAGTTTCAAAGAAACGATTCTCATGAGTTTTAGACGAAGTTTCCTGCTGCTTAGTACGTATGCGGGCATTGGGCTGGAAATACCGGTTTTGGGATTCTGCACAGAAAGGGTTTCCATACCGCTGAATCCACACGTGAGTTTAACTCTGTCAGTTGAATGCACACATGGACAACCATTCAGTTAGATAGCTCCGTTTTGGTTTTAAAAGCAGATATTTCTCTGTACAGCCTATGGTCCCATTCACTCGGGAATATCCAACACAGCTCCTAGAAGAAACGTGTTTCTGACTCGCTGAATCTCAACATAGATTCAACTCTCTTAGGTGAACGAACGCACAGCAGAGCAGTTTCAAGGAAACGTTTCTCCTGAGTTTTAGACGAAGTTTCCTGCGGTTTACTACGTATGCAGGCATTGGGCTGGAAATACCGGTTTTGGGATCCTGCACAGAAAGGTTATGCAAACCGCTGAAACCACACGTGAGTTTAACTCTCTCAGTTGAATGCACACATTGACAACCATTCAGTTAGATTGTTCCTTTTTGGTTATAGAAGTAGATATTTCTCTGTACAGCCTATGGTCCCATTCACTCGGGAATATCCCAACGCAGCTCCTAGAAGAAGCTTGTTTCTGTCTCGCCGAATCTCAACATAGATTCAACTCTCTTAGGTGAACGAAAGCACAGCAGAGCAGTTTCAAGGAATCGATTCTCCTGAGTTTTAGACGATGTTTACGGCTGTTTAGTAGGTATGCCGGCATTGGGATGGAAATACCGGTTTTGGGATTCTGCACAGAAACGGTTTGCAAACCGCTGAATGCACACGTGAGTTTAGCTGTGTCAGTTGAATGCACACATTGACAACCATTCAGTTAGATACCTCCGTTTTGGTTTTAGAAGCAGATATTTCTCTGTACAGCCTATGGTCCCATTCACTCGGGAATATCCCAACGCAGCAACTAGAAGAAACGTGTTTCTGACTCGCTGAATTTCAACATAGATTCAACTATCTTAGGTGAACGAACGCTCAGCAGAGCAGTTTCAAGGAAAAGTTCCTCCTGAGTTTTAGACGTTGTTTCCTGGATTTTAGTACGTATGCCGACACTGGGCTGGAAATTCCGGTTTTGGGATTCTGCACAGAAAGTGTTTTGCAAACCGCTGAATCCACACGTGAGTTTAACTCTGTCAGTTGAATGCACACATAGACAACCATTCAGTTAGATAGCTCCGTTTTGGTTTTAGAAGCAGATATTTCTCTGTACAGCCTATGGTCCCATTCACTCGGGAATATCCCAACGCAGCTCCTAGAAGAAACGTGTTTCTGACTCGCTGAATCTCAACATAGATTCAACTCTCTTAGGTGAACGAACGCACAGCAGAGCAGTTTCAAGGAAACGTTTCTCCTGAGTTTAAGACGAAGTTTCCTGCGGTTTACTACGTATGCAGGCATTGGGCTGGATATACCGGTTTTGGAATTCTGCACAGAAAGGGTTTCCAAACCGCTGAATCCACACGTAAGTTTAATTCTGTCAGTTGAATGCACACATTGACAACCATTCAGTTAGATAGCTCCGTTTTGGTTTTAGAAGCAGATAATTCTCTGTACAGACTATGGTCCCATTCACTCGGGAATATCCCAACGCAGCTCTTGAAGAAACGTGTTTCTGACTCGCTGAATCTCAACATAGATTCAACTCTCTTAGTTGAACGAACGCACAGCAGAGCAGTTCAAGGAAACGTTTCTCCGGAGTTTTAGACGAAGTTTCCTGCGGTTTAGTACGTATGCCGGCATTGGGCTGGAAATACCGGTTTGGGGATTGTGCACTGAAAGGGTTTGCAAACTGCTGAATCCACACGTGAATTTATCTCTGTCAGTTGAATGCACACATTTACAACCATTCAGTTAGATAGCTCCGTTTTGGTTTTAGAAGCAGATATTTCTCTGTACAGCCTATGGTCCCATTCACTCAGGAATATCCCAATGCAGCTCCTAGAAGAAACGAGTTTATGACTCGATGAATCCCAACATAGTTTCAACTCTCTTAGGTGAACGAACGCACAGCAGAGCAGTTTCAAGGAAACGTTTCTCCTGAGTTTTAGACGAAGTTTCCTGCGGTTTACTACGTATGCAGGCATTGGGCTGGAAATACCGGTTTTGGGATTCTGCACAGAAAGGTTTTGCAAACCGCTGAAACCACACGTGAGTTTAACTCTCTCAGTTGAATGCACACATTGACAACCATTCAGTTAGATTGGTTCGTTTTGGTTATAGAAGTAGATATTTCTCTGTACAGCCTATGGTCCCATTCACTCGGGAATATCCCAACGCAGCTCCTAGAAGAAGCTTGTTTCTGTCTCGCTGAATCTCAACATAGATTCAACTCTCTTAGGTGAACGAAAGCACAGCAGAGCAGTTTCAAGGAATCGATTCTCCTGAGTTTTAGACGATGTTTACGGCTGTTTAGTACGTATGCCGGCATTGGGATGGAAGTACCGGTTTTGGGATTCTGCACAGAAACGGTTTGCAAACCGCTGAATGCACACGTGAGTTTAACTCTGTCAGTTGAATGCACACATTGACAACCATTCAGTTAGATAGCTCCGTTTTGGTTTTAGAAGCAGATATTTCTCTGTACAGCCTATGGTCCCACTCACTCGGGAATATCCCAACGCAGCGACTAGAAGAAACGTGTTTCTGACTCGCTGAATTTCAACATAGATTCAACTCTCTTAGGTGAACGAACGCTCAGCAGAGCAGTTTCAAGGAAACGTTCCTCCTGAGTTTTAGACGTTGTTTCCTGGATTTTAGTACGTATGCCGACACTGGGCTGGAAATTCCGGTTTTGGGATTATGCACAGAAAGGGTTTGCAAACCGCTGAATCCACACGTGAGTTTAACTCTGTCAGTTGAATGCACACATAGACAACCATTCAGTTAGATAGCTCCGTTTTGGTTTTAGAAGCAGATATTTCTCTGTACAGCCTATGGTCCCATTCACTCGGGAATATCCCAACGCAGCTCCTAGAAGAAACGTGTTTCTGACTCGCTGAATCTCAACATAGATTCAACTCTCTTAGTTGAACGAACGCACAGCAGAGCAGTTTCAAGGAAACGTTTCTCCTGAGTTTTAGACGAAGTTTCCTGCGGTTTAGTACGTATGCCGGCATTGGGCTGGAAATACCGGTTTGGGGATTGTGCACTGAAAGGGTTTGCAAACCGCTGAATCCACACGTGAATTTATCTCTGTCAGTTGAATGCACTCATTGACAACCATTCAGTTAGATAGCTCCGTTTTGGTTTTAGAAGCAGATATTTCTCTGTACAGCCTATGGTCCCATTCACTCGGTAATATCCCAACGCAGCTCCTAGAAGAAACGTATTTCTGACTCGCTGAATCTCAACATAGATTCAACGCTCTTAGGTGAACGAACGCACAGCAGAGCAGTTTCAAGGATACGTTTCTCCTGAGTTTTAGACGAAGTTTCCTGCGGTTTAGTACGTATGCCGGGATTGGGCTGAAAATACCGGTTTTGGGATTCTGCAAAGAAAGGGTTTGCAAACTGCTGATTACACACGTGAGTTTAACTCTGTCTGTTGAATGCACACTTTGACAACCATTCAGATAGATACCTCCGTTTTGGTTTTTGAAGCAGATATTTCTCTGTACAGCCTATGGTCCCATTCACTCGGGAATATCCCATCGAAGCTCATAGAAGAAACGTGTTTCTGACTCGCTGAATCTCAACATAGATTCAACTCTCTTAGGTGAACGAACTCACAGCAGAGCAGTTTCAAGGAAACGTTCCTCCTGAGTTTTAGACGAAGTTTCCTGCGGTTTAGTACGTATGCCGGCATTGGGCTGGAAATACCGGTTTTGGGATTCTGCACAGAAAGGGTTTGCAAGCCGCTGAATCCACACGTGAGTTTAACTCTGTCAGTTGAATGCACACATTGACAACCGTTCAGTTAGATAGCTCCGTTTTTGTTTTAGAAGCAGATATTTCTCTGTACAGCCTATGGTCCCATTCACTCGGTAATATCCCAACGCAGCTCCTAGAAAAAACGTGTTTCTGACTCGCTGAATCTCAACATAGATTCAACTCTCTTAGGTGAACGAACGCACAGCAGAGCAGTTTCAAGGAAACGTTTCTCCTGAGTTTTAGGCGAAGTGTACTGCGGCTTAGTATGTATGCCGGCATTGGGCTGGAAATACCGGTTTTGGGATTCTGCACAGAAAGGGTTTCCATACCGCTGAATCCACACGTGAGTTTAACTCTGTCAGTTGAATGCACACATGGACAACCATTCAGTTAGATAGCTCCGTTTTGGTTTTAGAAGCAGATATTTCTCTGTACAGCCTATGGTCCCATTCACTCGGGAATATCCAACACAGCTCCTAGAAGAAACGTGTTTCTGACTCGCTGAATCTCAACATAGATTCAACTCTCTTAGGTGAACGAACGCACAGCAGAGCAGTTTCAAGGAAACGTTTCTCCTGAGTTTTAGACGAAGTTTCCTGCGGTTTACTACGTATGCAGGCATTGGGCTGGAAATACCGGTTTTGGGATCCTGCACAGAAAGGTTATGCAAACCGCTGAAACCACACGTGAGTTTAACTCTCTCAGTTGAATGCACACATTGACAACCATTCAGTTAGATTGTTCCTTTTTGGTTATAGAAGTAGATATTTCTCTGTACAGCCTATGGTCCCATTCACTCGGGAATATCCCAACGCAGCTCCTAGAAGAAGCTTGTTTCTGTCTCGCCGAATCTCAACATAGATTCAACTCTCTTAGGTGAACGAAAGCACAGCAGAGCAGTTTCAAGGAATCGATTCTCCTGAGTTTTAGACGATGTTTACGGCTGTTTAGTAGGTATGCCGGCATTGGGATGGAAATACCGGTTTTGGGATTCTGCACAGAAACGGTTTGCAAACCGCTGAATGCACACGTGAGTTTAGCTGTGTCAGTTGAATGCACACATTGACAACCATTCAGTTAGATAGCTCCGTTTTGGTTTTAGAAGCAGATATTTCTCTGTACAGCCTATGGTCCCATTCACTCAGGAATATCCCAACGCAGCTCCTAGAAGAAACGAGTTTATGACTCGATGAATCCCAACATAGTTTCAACTCTCTTAGGTGAACGAACGCACAGCAGAGCAGTTTCAAGGAAACGTTTCTCCTGAGTTTTAGACGAAGTTTCCTGCGGTTTACTACGTATGCACGCATTCGGCTGGAAATACCGGTTTTGGGATTCTGCACAGAAAGGTTTTGCAAACCGCTGAAACCACACGTGAGTTTAACTCTCTCAGTTGAATGCACACATTGACAACCATTCAGTTAGATTGGTTCGTTTTGGTTATAGAAGTAGATATTTCTCTGTACAGCCTATGGTCCCATTCACTCGGGAATATCCCAACGCAGCTCCTAGAAGAAGCTTGTTTCTGTCTCGCTGAATCTCAACATAGATTCAACTCTCTTAGGTGAACGAAAGCACAGCAGAGCAGTTTCAAGGAATCGATTCTCCTGAGTTTTAGACGTTGTTTACGGCTGTTTAGTACGTATGCCGGCATTGGGATGGAAGTACCGGTTTTGGGTTTCTGCACAGAAACGGTTTGCAAACCGCTGAATGCACACGTGAGTTTAACTCTGTCAGTTGAATGCACACATTGACAACCATTCAGTTAGATAGCTCCGTTTTGGTTTTAGAAGCAGATATTTCTCTGTACAGCCTATGGTCCCATTCACTCGGGAATATCCCAACGCAGCGACTAGAAGAAACGTGTTTCTGACTCGCTGAATTTCAACATAGATTCAACTCTCTTAGGTGAACGAACGCTCAGCAGAGCAGTTTCAAGGAAACGTTCCTCCTGAGTTTTAGACGTTGTTTCCTGGATTTTAGTACGTATGCCGACACTGGGCTGGAAATTCCGGTTTTGGGATTCTGCACAGAAAGGGTTTGCAAACCGCTGAATCCACACGTGAGTTTAACTCTGTCAGTTGAATGCACACATAGACAACCATTCAGTTAGATAGCTCCGTTTTGGTTTTAGAAGCAGATATTTCTCTGTACAGCCTATGGTCCCATTCACTCGGGAATATCCCAACGCAGCTCCTAGAAGAAACGTGTTTCTGACTCGCTGAATCTCAACATAGATTCAACTCTCTTAGTTGAACGAACGCACAGCAGAGCAGTTTCAAGGAAACGTTTCTCCTGAGTTTTAGACGAAGTTTCCTGCGGTTTAGTACGTATGCCGGCATTGGTCTGGAAATACCGGTTTGGGGATTGTGCACTGAAAGGGTTTGCAAACCGCTGAATCCACACGTGAATTTATCTCTGTCAGTTGAATGCACACATTGACAACCATTCAGTTAGATAGCTCCGTTTTGGTTTTAGAAGCAGATATTTCTCTGTACAGCCTATGGTCCCATTCACTCGGTAATATCCCAACGCAGCTCCTAGAAGAAACGTATTTCTGACTCGCTGAATCTCAACATATATTCAACGCTCTTAGGTGAACGAATGCACAGCAGAGCAGTTTCAAGGATACGTTTCTCCTGAGGTTTAGACGAAGTTTCCTGCGGTTTAGTACGTATGCCGGGATTGGGCTGAAAATACCGGTTTTGGGATTCTGCAAAGAAAGGGTTTGCAAACTGCTGATTACACACGTGAGTTTAACTCTGTCTGTTGAATGCACACTTTGACAACCATTCAGTTAGATAGCTCCGTTTTGGTTTTTGAAGCAGATATTTCTCTGTACAGCCTATGGTCCCATTCACTCGGGAATATCCCATCGAAGCTCATAGAAGAAACGTGTTTCTGACTCGCTGAATCTCAACATAGATTCAACTCTCTTAGGTGAACGAACTCACAGCAGAGCAGTTTCAAGGAAACGTTCCTCCTGAGTTTTAGACGAAGTTTCCTGTGGTTTAGTACGTATGCCGGCATTGGGCTGGAAATACCGGTTTTGGGATTCTGCACAGAAAGGGTTTGCAAGCCGCTGAATCCACACGTGAGTTTAACTCTGTCAGTTGAATGCACACATTGACAACCGTTCAGTTAGATAGCTCCGTTTTTGTTTTAGAAGCAGATATTTCTCTGTACAGCCTATGGTCCCATTCACTCGGTAATATCCCAACGCAGCTCCTAGAAAAAACGTGTTTCTGACTCGCTGAATCTCAACATAGATTCAACTCTCTTAGGTGAACGAACGCACAGCAGAGCAGTTTCAAAGAAACGATTCTCATGAGTTTTAGACGAAGTTTCCTGCTGCTTAGTACGTATGCGGGCATTGGGCTGGAAATACCGGTTTTGGGATTCTGCACAGAAAGGGATTCCATACCGCTGAATCCACACGTGAGTTTAACTCTGTCAGTTGAATGCACACATGGACAACCATTCAGTTAGATAGCTCCGTTTTGGTTTTAGAAGCAGATATTTCTCTGTACAGCCTATGGTCCCATTCACTCGGGAATATCCAACACAGCTCCTAGAAGAAACGTGTTTCTGACTCGCTGAATCTCAACATAGATTCAACTCTCTTAGGTGAACGAACGCACAGCAGAGCAGTTTCAAGGAAACGTTTCTCCTGAGTTTTAGACGAAGTTTCCTGCGGTTTACTACGTATGCAGGCATTGGGCTGGAAATACCGGTTTTGGGATCCTGCACAGAAAGGTTATGCAAACCGCTGAAACCACACGTGAGTTTAACTCTCTCAGTTGAATGCACACATTGACAACCATTCAGTTAGATTGTTCCTTTTTGGTTATAGAAGTAGATATTTCTCTGTACAGCCTATGGTCCCATTCACTCGGGAATATCTCAACGCAGCTCCTAGAAGAAGCTTGTTTCTGTCTCGCCGAATCTCAACATAGATTCAACTCTCTTAGGTGAACGAAAGCACAGCAGAGCAGTTTCAAGGAATCGATTCTCCTGAGTTTTAGACGATGTTTACGGCTGTTTAGTAGGTATGCCGGCATTGGGATGGAAATACCGGTTTTGGGATTCTGCACAGAAACGGTTTGCAAACCGCTGAATGCACACGTGAGTTTAGCTGTGTCAGTTGAATGCACACATTGACAACCATTCAGTTAGATAGCTCCGTTTTGGTTTTAGAAGCAGATATTTCTCTGTACAGCCTATGGTACCATTCACTCGGGAATATCCCAACGCAGCAACTAGAAGAAACGTGTTTCTGACTCGCTGAATTTCAACATAGATTCAACTATCTTAGGTGAACGAACGCTCAGCAGAGCAGTTTCAAGGAAACGTTCCTCCTGAGTTTTAGACGTTGTTTCCTGGATTTTAGTACGTATGCCGACACTGGGCTGGAAATTCCGGTTTTGGGATTCTGCACAGAAAGTGTTTTGCAAACCGCTGAATCCACACGTGAGTTTAACTCTGTCAGTTGAATGCACACATAGACAACCATTCAGTTAGATAGCTCCGTTTTTGTTTTAGAAGCAGATATTTCTCTGTACAGCCTATGGTCCCATTCACTCGGGAATATCCCAACGCAGCTCCTAGAAGAAACGTGTTTCTGACTCGCTGAATCTCAACATAGATTCAACTCTCTTAGGTGAACGAACGCACAGCAGAGCAGTTTCAAGGAAACGTTTCTCCTGAGTTTAAGACGAAGTTTCCTGCGGTTTACTACGTATGCAGGCATTGGGCTGGATATACCGGTTTTGGGATTCTGCACAGAAAGGGTTTCCAAACCGCTGAATCCACACGTAAGTTTAATTCTGTCAGTTGAATGCACACATTGACAACCATTCAGTTAGATAGCTCCGTTTTGGTTTTAGAAGCAGATAATTCTCTGTACAGACTATGGTCCCATTCACTCGGGAATATCCCAACGCAGCTCTTGAAGAAACGTGTTTCTGACTCGCTGAATCTCAACATAGATACAACTCTCTTAGTTGAACGAACGCACAGCAGAGCAGTTCAAGGAAACGTTTCTCCGGAGTTTTAGACGAAGTTTCCTGCGGTTTAGTACGTATGCCGGCATTGGGCTGGAAATACCGGTTTGGGGATTGTGCACTGAAAGGGTTTGCAAACTGCTGAATCCACACGTGAATTTATCTCTGTCAGTTGAATGCACACATTTACAACCTTTCAGTTAGATAGATCCGTTTTGGTTTTAGAAGCAGATATTTCTCTGTACAGCCTATGGTCCCATTCACTCAGGAATATCCCAACGCAGATCCTAGAAGAAACGAGTTTATGACTCGATGAATCCCAACATAGTTTCAACTCTCTTAGGTGAACGAACGCACAGCAGAGCAGTTTCAAGGAAACGTTTCTCCTGAGTTTTAGACGAAGTTTCCTGCGGTTTACTACGTATGCAGGCATTGGGCTGGAAATACCGGTTTTGGGATTCTGCACAGAAAGGTTTTGCAAACCGCTGAAACCACACGTGAGTTTAAATCTCTCAGTTGAATGCACACATTGACAATCTTTCAGTTAGATTGGTTCGTTTTGGTTATAGAAGTAGATATTTCTCTGTACAGCCTATGGTCCCATTCACTCGGGAATATCCCAACGCAGCTCCTAGAAGAAGCTTGTTTCTGTCTCGCTGAATCTCAACATAGATTCAACTCTCTTAGGTGAACGAAAGCACAGCAGAGCAGTTTCAAGGAATCCATTCTCCTGAGTTTTAGACGATGTTTACGGCTGTTTAGTACGTATGCCGGCATTGGGATGGAAGTACCGGTTTTGGGATTCTGCACAGAAACGGTTTGCAAACCGCTGAATGCACACGTGAGTTTAAATCTGTCAGTTGAATGCACACATTGACAACCATTCAGTTAGATAGCTCCGTTTTGGTTTTAGAAGCAGATATTTCTCTGTACAGCCTATGGTCCCACTCACTCGGGAATATCCCAACGCAGCGACTAGAAGAAACGTGTTTCTGACTCGCTGAATTTCAACATAGATTCAACTCTCTTAGGTGAACGAACGCTCAGCAGAGCAGTTTCAAGGAAACGTTCCTCCTGAGTTTTAGACGTTGTTTCCTGGATTTTAGTACGTATGCCGACACTGGGCTGGAAATTCCGGTTTTGGGATTCTGCACAGAAAGGGTTTGCAAACCGCTGAATCCACACGTGAGTTTAACTCTGTCAGTTGAATGCAAACATAGACAACCATTCAGTTAGGTAGCTCCGTTTTGGTTTTAGAAGCAGATATTTCTCTGTACAGCCTATGGTCCCATTCACTCGGGAATATCCCAACGCAGCTCCTAGAAGAAACGTGTTTCTGACTCGCTGAATCTCAACATAGATTCAACTCTCTTAGGTGAACGAACGCACAGCAGAGCAGTTTCAAGGAAACGTTTCTCCTGAGTTTTAGATGAAGTTTCCTGCGGTTTAGTACGTATGCCGGCATTGGTCTGGAAATACCGGTTTGGGGATTGTGCACTGAAAGGGTTTGCAAACCGCTGAATCCACACGTGAATTTATCTCTGTCAGTTGAATGCACACATTGACAACCATTCAGTTAGATAGCTCCGTTTTGGTTTTAGAAGCAGATATTTCTCTGTACAGCCTATGGTCCCATTCACTCGGTAATATCCCAACGCAGCTCCTAGAAGAAACGTATTTCTGACTCGCTGAATCTCAACATAGATTCAACGCTCTTAGGTGAACGAACGCACAGCAGAGCAGTTTCAAGGATACGTTTCTCCTGAGTTTTAGACGAAGTTTCCTGCGGTTTAGTACGTATGCCGGGATTGGGCTGAAAATACCGGTTTTGGGATTCTGCAAAGAAAGGGTTTGCAAACTGCTGATTACACACGTGAGTTTAACTCTGTCTGTTGAATGCACACTTTGACAACCATTCAGTTAGATAGCTCCGTTTTGGTTTTTGAAGCAGATATTTCTCTGTACAGCCTATGGTCCCATTCACTCGGGAATATCCCATCGAAGCTCATAGAAGAAACGTGTTTCTGACTCGCTGAATCTCAACATAGATTCAACTCTCTTAGGTGAACGAACTCACAGCAGAGCAGTTTCAAGGAAACGTTCCTCCTGAGTTTTAGACGAAGTTTCCTGCGGTTTAGTACGTATGCCGGCATTGGGCTGGAAATACCGGTTTTGGGATTCTGCACAGAAAGGGTTTGCAAGCCGCTGAATCCACACGTGAGTTTAACTCTGTCAGTTGAATGCACACATTGACAACCGTTCAGTTAGATAGCTCCGTTTTTGTTTTAGAAGCAGATATTTCTCTGTACAGCCTATGGTCCCATTCACTCGGTAATATCCCAACGCAGCTCCTAGAAAAAACGTGTTTCTGACTCGCTGAATCTCAACATAGATTCAACTCTCTTAGGTGAACGAACGCACAGCAGAGCAGTTTCAAAGAAACGATTCTCATGAGTTTTAGACGAAGTTTCCTGCTGTTTAGTACGTATGCGGGCATTGGGCTGGAAATACCGGTTTTGGGATTCTGCACAGAAAGGGTTTCCATACCGCTGAATCCACACGTGAGTTTAACTCTGTCAGTTGAATGCACACATGGACAACCATTCAGTTAGATAGCTCCGTTTTGGTTTTAGAAGCAGATATTTCTCTGTACAGCCTATGGTCCCATTCACTCGGGAATATCCAACACAGCTCCTAGAAGAAACGTGTTTCTGACTCGCTGAATCTCAACATAGATTCAACTCTCTTAGGTGAACGAACGCACAGCAGAGCAGTTTCAAGGAAACGTTTCTCCTGAGTTTTAGACGAAGTTTCCTGCGGTTTACTACGTATGCAGGCATTGGGCTGGAAATACCGGTTTTGGGATCCTGCACAGAAAGGTTATGCAAACCGCTGAAACCACACGTGAGTTTAACTCTCTCAGTTGAATGCACACATTGACAACCATTCAGTTAGATTGTTCCTTTTTGGTTATAGAAGTAGATATTTCTCTGTACAGCCTATGGTCCCATTCACTCGGGAATATCCCAACGCAGCTCCTAGAAGAAGCTTGTTTCTGTCTCGCCGAATCTCAACATAGATTCAACTCTCTTAGGTGAACGAAAGCACAGCAGAGCAGTTTCAAGGAATCGATTCTCCTGAGTTTTAGACGATGTTTACGGCTGTTTAGTAGGTATGCCGGCATTGGGATGGAAATACCGGTTTTGGGATTCTGCAAAGAAACGGTTTGCAAACCGCTGAATGCACACGTGAGTTTAGCTGTGTCAGTTGAATGCACACATTGACAACCATTCAGTTAGATAGCTCCGTTTTGGTTTTAGAAGCAGATATTTCTCTGTACAGCCTATGGTCCCATTCACTCGGGAATATCCCAACGCAGCAACTAGAAGAAACGTGTTTCTGACTCGCTGAATTTCAACATAGATTCAACTATCTTAGGTGAACGAACGCTCAGCAGAGCAGTTTCAAGGAAACGTTCCTCCTGAGTTTTAGACGTTGTTTCCTGGATTTTAGTACGTATGCCGACACTGGGCTGGAAATTCCGGTTTTGGGATTCTGCACAGAAAGTGTTTTGCAAACCGCTGAATCCACACGTGAGTTTAACTCTGTCAGTTGAATGCACACATAGACAACCATTCAGTTAGATAGCTCCGTTTTGGTTTTAGAAGCAGATATTTCTCTGTACAGCCTATGGTCCCATTCACTCGGGAATATCCCAACGCAGCTCCTAGAAGAAACGTGTTTCTGACTCGCTGAATCTCAACATAGATTCAACTCTCTTAGGTGAACGAACGCACAGCAGAGCAGTTTCAAGAAAACGTTTCTCCTGAGTTTAAGACGAAGTTTCCTGCGGTTTACTACGTATGCAGGCATTGGGCTGGAAATACCTGATTTGGGATTCTGCACAGAAAGGGTTTCCAAACCGCTGAATCCACACGTAAGTTTAATTCTGTCAGTTGAATGCACACATTGACAACCATTCAGTTAGATAGCTCCGTTTTGGTTTTAGAAGCAGATAATTCTCTGTACAGACTATGGTCCCATTCACTCGGGAATATCCCAACGCAGCTCTTGAAGAAACGTGTTTCTGACTCGCTGAATCTCAACATAGATTCAACTCTCTTAGTTGAACGAACGCACAGCAGAGCAGTTTCAAGGAAACGTTTCTCCTGAGTTTTAGACGAAGTTTCCTGCGGTTTAGTACGTATGCCGGCATTGGGCTGGAAATACCGGTTTGGGGATTGTGCACTGAAAGGGTTTGCAAACTGCTGAATCCACACGTGAATTTATCTCTGTCAGTTGAATGCACACATTTACAACCATTCAGTTAGATAGCTCCGTTTTGGTTTTAGAAGCAGATATTTCTCTGTACAGCCTATGGTCCCATTCACTCAGGAATATCCCAACGCAGCTCCTAGAAGAAACGAGTTTATGACTCGATGAATCCCAACATAGTTTCAACTCTCTTAGGTGAACGAACGCACAGCAGAGCAGTTTCAAGGAAACGTTTCTCCTCAGTTTTAGACGAAGTTTCCTGCGGTTTAGTTAGTATGCCGGCATTGGGCTGGAAATGCCGGTTTTGGGATTCTGCAAAGAAAGGTTTTGCAAACTGCTGATTCCACACGTGAGTTTAACTCTTTCAGTTGAATGCACACATTGACAACCATTCAGTTAGATAGCTCCGTTTTGGTTTTAGAAGCAGATATTTCTCTGTACAGCCTATGGTCCCATTCACTAGGGAATATCCAACACAGCTCCTAGAAGAAACGTGTTTCTGACTCGCTGAATCTCAACATAGATTCAACTCTCTTAGGTGAACGAACGCACAGCAGAGCAGTTTCAAGGAAACGTTTCTCCTGAGTTTTAGACGAAGTTTCCTGCGGTTTACTACGTATGCAGGCATTGGGCTGGAAATACCGGTTTTGGGATTCTGCACAGAATGGTTTTGCAAACCGCTGAAACCACACGTGAGTTTAACTCTCTCAGTTGAATGCACACATTGACAACCATTCAGTTAGATTGGTCCGTTTTGGTTATAGAAGTAGATATTTCTCTGTACAGCCTATGGTCCCATTCACTCGGGAATATCCCAACGCAGCTCCTAGAAGAAGCTTGTTTCTGTCTCGCTGAATCTCAACATAGATTCAACTCTCTTAGGTGAACGAAAGCACAGCAGAGCAGTTTCAAGGAATCGATTCTCCTGAGTTTTAGACGATGTTTACGGCTGTTTAGTACGTATGCCGGCATTGGGATGGAAATACCGGTTTTGGGACTCTGCACAGAAACGGTTTGCAAACCGCTGAATGCACACGTGAGTTTAACTCTGTCAGTTGAATGCACACATTGACAACCATTCAGTTAGATAGCTCCGTTTTGGTTTTAGAAGCAGATATTTCTCTGTACAGCCTATGGTCCCATTCACTCGGGAATATCCCAACGCAGCGACTAGAAGAAACGTGTTTCTGACTCGCTGAATTTCAACATAGATTCAACTCTCTTAGGTGAACGAACGCTCAGCAGAGCAGTTTCAAGGAAACGTTCCTCCTGAGTTTTAGACGTTGTTTCCTGGATTTTAGTACGTATGCCGACACTGGGCTGGAAATTCCGGTTTTGGGATTCTGCACAGAAAGGGTTTGCAAACCGCTGAATCCACACGTGAGTTTAACTCTGTCAGTTGAATGCACACATAGACAACCATTCAGTTAGATAGCTCCGTTTTGGTTTTAGAAGCAGATATTTCTCTGTACAGCCTATGGTCCCATTCACTCGGGAATATCCCAACGCAGCTCCTAGAAGAAACGTGTTTCTGACTCGCTGAATCTCAACATAGATTCAACTCTCTTAGGTGAACGAATGCACAGCAGAGCAGTTTCAAGGAAACGTTTCTCCTGAGTTTAAGACGAAGTTTCCTGTGGTTTACTACGTATGCCGGCATTGGGCTGGAAATACCTGTTTTGGGATTCTGCACAGAAAGGGTTTGCAAACCGCTGAATCCACACGTGAGTTTAACTCTGTCAGTTGAATGCACACATTGACAACCATTCAGTTAGATAGCTCCGTTTTGGTTTTAGAAGCAGATAATTCTCTGTACAGACTATGGTCCCATTCTCTCGGGAATATCCCAACGCAGCTCTTGAAGAAACGTGTTTCTGACTCGCTGAATCTCAACATAGATTCAACTCTCTTAGTTGAACGAACGTACAGCAGAGCAGTTTCAAGGAAACGTTCCTCCTGAGTTTTAGACGAAGTTTCCTGCGGTTTAGTACGTATGCCGGCATTGGGCTGGAAATACCGGTTTGGGGATTGTGCACTGAAAGGGTTTGCAAACCGCTGAATCCACACGTGAATTTATCTGTCAGTTGAATGCACACATTGACAACCATTCAGTTAGATAGCTCCGTTTTGGTTTTAGAAGCAGATATTTCTCTGTACAGCCTATGGTCCCATTCACTCGGTAATATCCCAACGCAGCTCCTAGAAGAAACGTATTTCTGACTCGCTGAATCTCAACATAGATTCAACTCTCTTAGGTGAACGAACGCACAGCAGAGCAGTTTCAAGGATACGTTTCTCCTGAGTTTTAGACGAAGTTTCCTGCGGTTTAGTACGTATGCCGGGATTGGGCTGAAAATACCGGTTTTGGGATTCTGCAAAGAAAGGGTTTGCAAACTGCTGATTACACACGTGAGTTTAACTCTGTCTGTTGAATGCACACTTTGACAACCATTCAGTTAGATAGCTCCGTTTTGGTTTTTGAAGCAGATATTTCTCTGTACAGCCTATGGTCCCATTCACTCGGGAATATCCCATCGAAGCTCATAGAAGAAACGTGTTTCTGACTCGCTGAATCTCAACATAGATTCAACTCTCTTAGGTGAACGAACTCACAGCAGAGCAGTTTCAAGGAAACGTTCCTCCTGAGTTTTAGACGAAGTTTCCTGCGGTTTAGTACGTATGCCGGCATTGGGCTGGAAATACCGGTTTTGGGATTCTGCACAGAAAGGGTTTGCAAGCCGCTGAATCCACACGTGAGTTTAACTCTGTCAGTTGAGTGCACACATTGACAACCGTTCAGTTAGATAGCTCCGTTTTGGTTTTAGAAGCAGATATTTCTCTATTCAGCCTATGGTCCGATTCACTCGTTCACTCAGGAATATCCCAACGCAGCTCCTAGAGAAACGTGTTTCTGATTCGCTGAATCTCAACATAGATTCGACTCTCTTAGGTGAACGAACGCACAGCAGAGCAGTTTCAAGGAAACGTTTCTCCTGAGTTTTAGACGAAGTTTACTGCGGTTTAGTACGTAAGCCGGCATTGGGCTGGAAATACCGGTTTTGGGATTCTGCACAGAAAGGGTTTGCAAACCGATGAATCCACACGTTAGTTCAACTCTGTCAGTTGAATGCACACATTGACAACCATTCAGTTAGATAGCTCCAATTTGGTTTTAGAAGCAGATGTTTCTCTGTACAGCCTATGGTCCCATTCACTCGGGAATATCCCAACGCAGCTCCTAGAAGAAACGAGTTTATGACTCGCTGAATCTCAACATAGATTCAACTCTCTTAGGTGAACGAACGCACAGCAGAGCAGTTTCAAGGAAACGATTCTCCTGAGTTTTAGACGAAGTTTCCTGCTGCTTAGTACGTATGCCGGCATTGGGATGGAAATACCAGTTTTGGGATTCTGCACAGAAACGGTTTACAAACCGCTGAATTCACACGTGAGTTTAACTCTGTCAGTTGAGTGCACACATTGACAACTATTGAGTTAGATAGCTCCGTTTTGGTTTTAGAAGCAGATATTTCTCTGTACATCCTATGGTCCCATTCTCTCGGGAATATCCCAACGCAGCTCCTAGAGAAACGTGTTTCTGACTCGCTGAATCTCAACATAGATTCAACTCTCTTAGGTGAACGAACGCACAGTAGAGCAGTTTCAAGGAAACGTTCCTCCTGAGTTTTAGACGAAGTTTCCTGCGGTTTAGTACGTATGCCGGCATTGGGCTGGAAATACCGGTTTTGGGATTCTGCACAGAAAGGGTTTGCAAACCGCTGAATACACACGAGAGTTTACCTCTGTCACTTGAATGCACACATTGACAAGCATTGAGTTAGATAGCTCCGTTTTGGTTTTAGAAGCAGATAATTCTATGTACAGCCTATGGTCCCATTCACTCGGGAATATCCCAACGCAGCTCCTAGAAGAAACGTGTTTATGACTCGATGAATCCCAACATAGATTCAACTCTCTTAGGTGAACGAACGCACAGCAGAGCAGTTTCAAGGAAACGTTTCTCCTCAGTTTTAGACGAAGTTTCCTGAGGTTTAGTAAGTATGCCGGCATTGGGCTGGAAATGCCGGTTTTGGGATTCTGCAAAGAAAGATTTTGCAAACCGCTGATTCCACACGTGAGTTTAACTCTGTCAGTTGAATGCACACATTGACAACCATTCAGTTAGATAGCTCCGTTTTGGTTTTAGAAGCAGATATTTCTCTGTACAGCCTATGGTCCCATTCACTCGGGAATACGCAGCACAGCTCCATGAAGAAACGTGTTTCTGACTCGCTGAATCTCAACATAGATTCAACTCTCTTAGTTGAACGAACGCACAGCAGAGCAGTTTCAAGGAAACGTCCCTCCTGAGTTTTAGACGAAGTTTCCTGCTGTTTAGTACGTATGACGGCATTGGGCTGGAAATACCGGTTTTGGGATTCTTCACAGAAAGGGTTTGCAAACCGCTGAATCCACACGTGACTTTAACTCTGTCAGTTGAATGCACACATTGACAACCATTCAGTTAGATAGCTGCGTTTTGGTTTTAGAAGCAGATATTTCTCTGTACAGCCTATGGTCCCATTCACTCGGTAATATCCCAACGCAGCTCCTAGAAGAAACGTGTCTCTGACTCGCTGAATCTCAACATAGATTCAACTCTCTTAGGTGAACGAACGCACAGCAGAGCAGTTTCAAGTTAGCGATTCTCCTGAGTTTTAGACGAAGTTTCCTGCTGCTTAGTACGTATGCCGGCATTGGGATGGAAATTCCGGTTTTCGGATTCTGCACAGAAACGGTTTACAAACCGCTGAATTCACACGTGAGTTTAACTCTGTCAGTTGAATGCAAACATTGACAACCATTCTGTTAGATAGCTCCGTTGTGGTTTTAGAAGCACATATTTCTCTGTACAGCCTATGGTCCAATTCACTCGGGAATATCCCAACGCAGCTCCTAGAAGAAACGTGTTTCTGACTCGCTGAATCTCAACATAGATTCAACTCTCTTAGGTGAACGAACGCACAGCAGAGCAGTTTCAAGGAATCGATTCTCCTGAGTTTTAGACGAAGTTTACTGCTGTTTAGTACATATGCCGGCATTGGGATGGAAATACCGGTTTGGGGATTCTGCACAGAAACGGTTTGCAAACCGCGGAATCCCCACGTGAGATTAACTCTGTCAGTTGAATGCACACATTGACAACCATTCAGTTAGATAGCTCCGTTTTGGTTTTAGAAGCAGATATTTCTCTGTACAGCCTATGGTCCCATTCACTCGGGAATATCCCAACGCAGCTCCTAGAAGAAACGTGTTTATGACTCGATGAATCCCAACATAGATTCAACTCTCTTAGGTGAATGAACGCACAGCAGAGCAGTTTCAAGGAAACGTTTCTCCTCAGTTTTAGATGACCTTTTCTGCGGTTTAGTAAGTATGCTGGCATTGGACTGGAAATGCCTGTTTTGGGATTCTGCAAAGAAAGGTTTTGCAAACAGCTGATTCCACACGTGAGTTTAACTCTGTCAGTTGAATGCCCACATTGACAACCATTCAGTTAGATAGCTCCGTTTTGGTTTTAGAAGCAGATATTTCTCTGTACAGCCTATGGTCCCATTCACTCGGGAATACACAACACAGCTCCTAGAAGAAACGTGTTTCTGACTTGCTGAATCTCAACATAGATTCAACTCTCTTAGGTGAACGAACGCACAGCAGAGCAGTTTCAAGGAAACGTTTCTCCTGAGTTTTAGACGAAGTTTCCTGCGGTTTAGTACGTATGCCGGCATTGGGCTGGAAATACCGGTTTTGGGATTCTGCACAGAAAGGTTTTGCAAACCGCTGAAACCACACGTGAGTTTAACTCTGTCAGTTGAATGCACACATTGGCAACCATTCAGTTAGATAGGTCCGTTTTGGTTTTAGAAGCAGATATTTCTCTATTCAGCCTATGGTCCCATTCACTCGGGAATATCCCATCGCAGCTCCTAGAAGAAACGAGTTTATGACTCGCTGAATCTCAACATAGATTCAACTCTCTTAGGTGAACGAACGCACAGCAGAGCAGTTTCAAGGAAACGATTCTCCTGAGTTTTAGACGAAGTTTCCTGCTGCTTAGTACGTATGCCGGCATTGGGATGGAAATACCGGTTTTGGGATTCTGCACAGAAACGGTTTACAAACCGCTGAATTCACACGTGAGTTTAACTCTGTCAGTTGAGTGCACACATTGACAACCATTGAGTTAGATAGCTCCGTTTTGGTTTTAGAAGCAGATATATCTCTGTATATCCTATGGTCCCATTCTCTCGGGAAATTCCCAACGCAGCTCCTAGAAGAAACGTGTTTATGACTCGCTGAATCTCAACATAGATTCAACTCATAGGTGAACGAAAGCACAGCATAGGAGTTTCAAGGAAACGTTCCTCCTGAGTTCTAGACGAAGTTTCCTGCGGTTTAGTATGTATGCCGGCATTGGGCGGGAAACACCGGTTTTGGGATTCTGCACAGAAAGGGTTTGCAAACCGCTGAATCCACACGTGAGTTTAACTCTGTCAGTTAAGCACACATTGACAACCAATCAGTTAGATAGCTCCGTTTTGGTTTTGGAAGCAGTATTTCTCTGTACAGCCAATGGTCTCATTCACTCGGGAATATCCCAACGCAGCTCCTAGAAGAAACGTGTTTCTGACTCGCTGAATCTCAACATAGATTCAACTCTCTTAGGTGAACGATAGCACTGCAGAGCAGTTTCAAGGAAACGTTTCTCCTGAGTTTTATACGAAGTTTCCTTGGGTTTAGTACGTATGCCGGCACTGGGCTGGAAATTCCGGTTTTGGGATTCTGCACAGAAAGGGTTTGCAAACCGCTGAATCCACACGTGAGTTTAACTCTGTCAGTTGAATGCACACATTGACAACCATTCAGTTAAATAGCTGCATTTTGGTTTTAGAAGCAGATATTTCTCTGTACAGCCTATGGTCCCATTCACTCGGTAATATCCCAACGCAGCTCCTAGAAGAAACGTGTTTCTGACTCGCTGAATCTCAACATAGATTCAACTCTCTTACGTGAACGAACGCACAGCAGAGCAGTTTCAAGGAAACGATTCTCCTGAGTTTTAGACGAAGTTTCCTGCTGCTTAGTACGTATGCCGGCATTGGGATGGAAATTCCGGTTTTCGGATTCTGCACAGAAACGGTTTACAAACCGCTGAATTCACACGTGAGTTTAACTCTGTCAGTTGAATGCAAACATTGACAAACATTCTGTTAGATAGCACCGTTGTGGTTTTAGAAGCAGATATTTCTCTATACAGCCTATGGTCCAATTCACTCGGGAATATCCCAACGCAGCTCCTAGAAGAAACGTGTTTATGACTCGATGAATCCCAACATAGATTCAACTCTCTTAGGTGAACGAACGCACAGCAGAGCTGTTTCAAGGAAACGTTTCTCCTCAGTTTTAGACGAAGTTTCCTGCGGTTTAGTATGTATGCCGGCATTGGACTGGAAATGCCGGTTTTGCGATTCTGCAAAGAAAGGTTTTGCAAGCCGCTGATTCCACACGTGAGTTTAACTCTGTCAGTTGAATGCACACATTGACAACCATTCAGTTAGATAGCTCCGTTTTGGTTTTAGAAGCAGATATTTCTCTGTGCAGCCTATGGTCCCATTCACTCGGGAATACGCAGCACAGCTCCTTGAAGAAACGTGTTTCTGACTCGCTGAATCTCAACATAGATTCAACTCTCTTAGGTGAACGAACGCACAGCAGAGCAGTTTCAAGGAAACGTCCCTCCTGAGTTTTAGACGAAGTTTCCTGCTGTTTAGTACGTATGCCGGCATTGGGCTGGAAATACCGGTTTTGGGATTCTGCACAGAAAGGGTTTGCAAACCGCTGAATCCACACGTGACTTTAACTCTGTCAGTTGAATGCACACATTGACAACCATTCAGTTAGATAGCTGCGTTTTGGTTTTAGAAGCAGATATTTCTCTGTACAGCCTATGGTCCCATTCACTCGGTAATATCCCAACGCAGCTCCTAGAAGAAACGTGTCTCTGACTCGCTGAATCTCAACATAGATTCAACTCTCTTAGGTGAACGAACGCACAGCAGAGCAGTTTCAAGTTAGCGATTCTCCTGAGTTTTAGACGAAGTTTCCTGCTGCTTAGTACGTATGCCGGCATTGGGAGGGAAATTCCGGTTTTCGGATTCTGCACAGAAACGGTTTACAAACCGCTGAATTCACACGTGAGTTTAACTCTGTCAGTTGAATGCAAACATTGACAACCATTCTGTTAGATAGCTCCGTTGTGGTTTTAGAAGCACATATTTCTCTGTACAGCCTATGGTCCAATTCACTCGGGAATATCCCAACGCAGCTCCTAGAAGAAACGTGTTTCTGACTCGCTGAATCTCAACATAGATTCAACTCTCTTAGGTGAACGAACGCACAGCAGAGCAGTTTCAAGGAATCGATTCTCCTGAGTTTTAGACGAAGTTTACTGCTGTTTAGTACATATGCCGGCATTGGGATGGAAATACCGGTTTGGGGATTCTGCACAGAAACGGTTTGCAAACCGCGGAATCCCCACGTGAGATTAACTCTGTCAGTTGAATGCACACATTGACAACCATTCAGTTAGATAGCTCCGTTTTGGTTTTAGAAGCAGATATTTCTCTGTACAGCCTATGGTCCCATTCACTCGGGAATATCCCAACGCAGCTCCTAGAAGAAAGGTGTTTATGACTCGATGAATCCCAACATAGATTCAACTCTCTTAGGTGAATGAACGCACAGCAGAGCAGTTTCAAGGAAACGTTTCTCCTCAGTTTTAGATGACCTTTTCTGCGGTTTAGTAAGTATGCTGGCATTGGACTGGAAATGCCTGTTTTGGGATTCTGCAAAGAAAGGTTTTGCAAACAGCTGATTCCACACGTGAGTTTAACTCTGTCAGTTGAATGCCCACATTGACAACCATTCAGTTAGATAGCTCCGTTTTGGTTTTAGAAGCAGATATTTCTCTGTACAGCCTATGGTCCCATTCACTCGGGAATACACAACACAGCTCCTAGAAGAAACGTGTTTCTGACTTGCTGAATCTCAACATAGATTCAACTCTCTTAGGTGAACGAACGCACAGCAGAGCAGTTTCAAGGAAACGTTTCTCCTGAGTTTTAGACGAAGTTTCCTGCGGTTTAGTACGTATGCCGGCATTGGGCTGGAAATACCGGTTTTGGGATTCTGCACAGAAAGGTTTTGCAAACCGCTGAAACCACACGTGAGTTTAACTCTGTCAGTTGAATGCACACATTGGCAACCATTCAGTTAGATAGGTCCGTTTTGGTTTTAGAAGCAGATATTTCTCTATTCAGCCTATGGTCCCATTCACTCGGGAATATCCCATCGCAGCTCCTAGAAGAAACGAGTTTATGACTCGCTGAATCTCAACATAGATTCAACTCTCTTAGGTGAACGAACGCACAGCAGAGCAGTTTCAAGGAAACGATTCTCCTGAGTTTTAGACGAAGTTTCCTGCTGCTTAGTACGTATGCCGGCATTGGGATGGAAATACCGGTTTTGGGATTCTGCACAGAAACGGTTTACAAACCGCTGAATTCACACGTGAGTTTAACTCTGTCAGTTGAGTGCACACATTGACAACCATTGAGTTAGATAGCTCCGTTTTGGTTTTAGAAGCAGATATATCTCTGTATATCCTATGGTCCCATTCTCTCGGGAAATTCCCAACGCAGCTCCTAGAAGAAACGTGTTTATGACTCGCTGAATCTCAACATAGATTCAACTCATAGGTGAACGAAAGCACAGCATAGGAGTTTCAAGGAAACGTTCCTCCTGAGTTCTAGACGAAGTTTCCTGCGGTTTAGTATGTATGCCGGCATTGGGCGGGAAACACCGGTTTTGGGATTCTGCACAGAAAGGGTTTGCAAACCGCTGAATCCACACGTGAGTTTAACTCTGTCAGTTAAGCACACATTGACAACCAATCAGTTAGATAGCTCCGTTTTGGTTTTGGAAGCAGTATTTCTCTGTACAGCCAATGGTCTCATTCACTCGGGAATATCCCAACGCAGCTCCTAGAAGAAACGTGTTTCTGACTCGCTGAATCTCAACATAGATTCAACTCTCTTAGGTGAACGATAGCACTGCAGAGCAGTTTCAAGGAAACGTTTCTCCTGAGTTTTATACGAAGTTTCCTTGGGTTTAGTACGTATGCCGGCACTGGGCTGGAAATTCCGGTTTTGGGATTCTGCACAGAAAGGGTTTGCAAACCGCTGAATCCACACGTGAGTTTAACTCTGTCAGTTGAATGCACACATTGACAACCATTCAGTTAAATAGCTGCATTTTGGTTTTAGAAGCAGATATTTCTCTGTACAGCCTATGGTCCCATTCACTCGGTAATATCCCAACGCAGCTCCTAGAAGAAACGTGTTTCTGACTCGCTGAATCTCAACATAGATTCAACTCTCTTACGTGAACGAACGCACAGCAGAGCAGTTTCAAGGAAACGATTCTCCTGAGTTTTAGACGAAGTTTCCTGCTGCTTAGTACGTATGCCGGCATTGGGATGGAAATTCCGGTTTTCGGATTCTGCACAGAAACGGTTTACAAACCGCTGAATTCACACGTGAGTTTAACTCTGTCAGTTGAATGCAAACATTGACAAACATTCTGTTAGATAGCACCGTTGTGGTTTTAGAAGCAGATATTTCTCTATACAGCCTATGGTCCAATTCACTCGGGAATATCCCAACGCAGCTCCTAGAAGAAACGTGTTTATGACTCGATGAATCCCAACATAGATTCAACTCTCTTAGGTGAACGAACGCACAGCAGAGCTGTTTCAAGGAAACGTTTCTCCTCAGTTTTAGACGAAGTTTCCTGCGGTTTAGTATGTATGCCGGCATTGGACTGGAAATGCCGGTTTTGCGATTCTGCAAAGAAAGGTTTTGCAAGCCGCTGATTCCACACGTGAGTTTAACTCTGTCAGTTGAATGCACACATTGACAACCATTCAGTTAGATAGCTCCGTTTTGGTTTTAGAAGCAGATATTTCTCTGTGCAGCCTATGGTCCCATTCACTCGGGAATACGCAGCACAGCTCCTTGAAGAAACGTGTTTCTGACTCGCTGAATCTCAACATAGATTCAACTCTCTTAGGTGAACGAACGCACAGCAGAGCAGTTTCAAGGAAACGTCCCTCCTGAGTTTTAGACGAAGTTTCCTGCTGTTTAGTACGTATGCCGGCATTGGGCTGGAAATACCGGTTTTGGGATTCTGCACAGAAAGGGTTTGCAAACCGCTGAATCCACACGTGACTTTAACTCTGTCAGTTGAATGCACACATTGACAACCATTCAGTTAGATAGCTGCGTTTTGGTTTTAGAAGCAGATATTTCTCTGTACAGCCTATGGTCCCATTCACTCGGTAATATCCCAACGCAGCTCCTAGAAGAAACGTGTCTCTGACTCGCTGAATCTCAACATAGATTCAACTCTCTTAGGTGAACGAACGCACAGCAGAGCAGTTTCAAGTTAGCGATTCTCCTGAGTTTTAGACGAAGTTTCCTGCTGCTTAGTACGTATGCCGGCATTGGGAGGGAAATTCCGGTTTTCGGATTCTGCACAGAAACGGTTTACAAACCGCTGAATTCACACGTGAGTTTAACTCTGTCAGTTGAATGCACACATTGGCAACCATTCAGTTAGATAGGTCCGTTTTGGTTTTAGAAGCAGATATTTCTCTATTCAGCCTATGGTCCCATTCACTCGGGAATATCCCATCGCAGCTCCTAGAAGAAACGAGTTTATGACTCGCTGAATCTCAACATAGATTCAACTCTCTTAGGTGAACGAACGCACAGCAGAGCAGTTTCAAGGAAACGATTCTCCTGAGTTTTAGACGAAGTTTCCTGCTGCTTAGTACGTATGCCGGCATTGGGATGGAAATACCGGTTTTGGGATTCTGCACAGAAACGGTTTACAAACCGCTGAATTCACACGTGAGTTTAACTCTGTCAGTTGAGTGCACACATTGACAACCATTGAGTTAGATAGCTCCGTTTTGGTTTTAGAAGCAGATATATCTCTGTATATCCTATGGTCCCATTCTCTCGGGAAATTCCCAACGCAGCTCCTAGAAGAAACGTGTTTATGACTCGCTGAATCTCAACATAGATTCAACTCATAGGTGAACGAAAGCACAGCATAGGAGTTTCAAGGAAACGTTCCTCCTGAGTTCTAGACGAAGTTTCCTGCGGTTTAGTATGTATGCCGGCATTGGGCGGGAAACACCGGTTTTGGGATTCTGCACAGAAAGGGTTTGCAAACCGCTGAATCCACACGTGAGTTTAACTCTGTCAGTTAAGCACACATTGACAACCAATCAGTTAGATAGCTCCGTTTTGGTTTTGGAAGCAGTATTTCTCTGTACAGCCAATGGTCTCATTCACTCGGGAATATCCCAACGCAGCTCCTAGAAGAAACGTGTTTCTGACTCGCTGAATCTCAACATAGATTCAACTCTCTTAGGTGAACGATAGCACTGCAGAGCAGTTTCAAGGAAACGTTTCTCCTGAGTTTTATACGAAGTTTCCTTGGGTTTAGTACGTATGCCGGCACTGGGCTGGAAATTCCGGTTTTGGGATTCTGCACAGAAAGGGTTTGCAAACCGCTGAATCCACACGTGAGTTTAACTCTGTCAGTTGAATGCACACATTGACAACCATTCAGTTAAATAGCTGCATTTTGGTTTTAGAAGCAGATATTTCTCTGTACAGCCTATGGTCCCATTCACTCGGTAATATCCCAACGCAGCTCCTAGAAGAAACGTGTTTCTGACTCGCTGAATCTCAACATAGATTCAACTCTCTTACGTGAACGAACGCACAGCAGAGCAGTTTCAAGGAAACGATTCTCCTGAGTTTTAGACGAAGTTTCCTGCTGCTTAGTACGTATGCCGGCATTGGGATGGAAATTCCGGTTTTCGGATTCTGCACAGAAACGGTTTACAAACCGCTGAATTCACACGTGAGTTTAACTCTGTCAGTTGAATGCAAACATTGACAAACATTCTGTTAGATAGCACCGTTGTGGTTTTAGAAGCAGATATTTCTCTATACAGCCTATGGTCCAATTCACTCGGGAATATCCCAACGCAGCTCCTAGAAGAAACGTGTTTATGACTCGATGAATCCCAACATAGATTCAACTCTCTTAGGTGAACGAACGCACAGCAGAGCTGTTTCAAGGAAACGTTTCTCCTCAGTTTTAGACGAAGTTTCCTGCGGTTTAGTATGTATGCCGGCATTGGACTGGAAATGCCGGTTTTGCGATTCTGCAAAGAAAGGTTTTGCAAGCCGCTGATTCCACACGTGAGTTTAACTCTGTCAGTTGAATGCACACATTGACAACCATTCAGTTAGATAGCTCCGTTTTGGTTTTAGAAGCAGATATTTCTCTGTGCAGCCTATGGTCCCATTCACTCGGGAATACGCAGCACAGCTCCTTGAAGAAACGTGTTTCTGACTCGCTGAATCTCAACATAGATTCAACTCTCTTAGGTGAACGAACGCACAGCAGAGCAGTTTCAAGGAAACGTCCCTCCTGAGTTTTAGACGAAGTTTCCTGCTGTTTAGTACGTATGCCGGCATTGGGCTGGAAATACCGGTTTTGGGATTCTGCACAGAAAGGGTTTGCAAACCGCTGAATCCACACGTGACTTTAACTCTGTCAGTTGAATGCACACATTGACAACCATTCAGTTAGATAGCTGCGTTTTGGTTTTAGAAGCAGATATTTCTCTGTACAGCCTATGGTCCCATTCACTCGGTAATATCCCAACGCAGCTCCTAGAAGAAACGTGTCTCTGACTCGCTGAATCTCAACATAGATTCAACTCTCTTAGGTGAACGAACGCACAGCAGAGCAGTTTCAAGTTAGCGATTCTCCTGAGTTTTAGACGAAGTTTCCTGCTGCTTAGTACGTATGCCGGCATTGGGAGGGAAATTCCGGTTTTCGGATTCTGCACAGAAACGGTTTACAAACCGCTGAATTCACACGTGAGTTTAACTCTGTCAGTTGAATGCAAACATTGACAACCATTCTGTTAGATAGCTCCGTTGTGGTTTTAGAAGCACATATTTCTCTGTACAGCCTATGGTCCAATTCACTCGGGAATATCCCAACGCAGCTCCTAGAAGAAACGTGTTTCTGACTCGCTGAATCTCAACATAGATTCAACTCTCTTAGGTGAACGAACGCACAGCAGAGCAGTTTCAAGGAATCGATTCTCCTGAGTTTTAGACGAAGTTTACTGCTGTTTAGTACATATGCCGGCATTGGGATGGAAATACCGGTTTGGGGATTCTGCACAGAAACGGTTTGCAAACCGCGGAATCCCCACGTGAGATTAACTCTGTCAGTTGAATGCACACATTGACAACCATTCAGTTAGATAGCTCCGTTTTGGTTTTAGAAGCAGATATTTCTCTGTACAGCCTATGGTCCCATTCACTCGGGAATATCCCAACGCAGCTCCTAGAAGAAAGGTGTTTATGACTCGATGAATCCCAACATAGATTCAACTCTCTTAGGTGAATGAACGCACAGCAGAGCAGTTTCAAGGAAACGTTTCTCCTCAGTTTTAGATGACCTTTTCTGCGGTTTAGTAAGTATGCTGGCATTGGACTGGAAATGCCTGTTTTGGGATTCTGCAAAGAAAGGTTTTGCAAACAGCTGATTCCACACGTGAGTTTAACTCTGTCAGTTGAATGCCCACATTGACAACCATTCAGTTAGATAGCTCCGTTTTGGTTTTAGAAGCAGATATTTCTCTGTACAGCCTATGGTCCCATTCACTCGGGAATACACAACACAGCTCCTAGAAGAAACGTGTTTCTGACTTGCTGAATCTCAACATAGATTCAACTCTCTTAGGTGAACGAACGCACAGCAGAGCAGTTTCAAGGAAACGTTTCTCCTGAGTTTTAGACGAAGTTTCCTGCGGTTTAGTACGTATGCCGGCATTGGGCTGGAAATACCGGTTTTGGGATTCTGCACAGAAAGGTTTTGCAAACCGCTGAAACCACACGTGAGTTTAACTCTGTCAGTTGAATGCACACATTGGCAACCATTCAGTTAGATAGGTCCGTTTTGGTTTTAGAAGCAGATATTTCTCTATTCAGCCTATGGTCCCATTCACTCGGGAATATCCCATCGCAGCTCCTAGAAGAAACGAGTTTATGACTCGCTGAATCTCAACATAGATTCAACTCTCTTAGGTGAACGAACGCACAGCAGAGCAGTTTCAAGGAAACGATTCTCCTGAGTTTTAGACGAAGTTTCCTGCTGCTTAGTACGTATGCCGGCATTGGGATGGAAATACCGGTTTTGGGATTCTGCACAGAAACGGTTTACAAACCGCTGAATTCACACGTGAGTTTAACTCTGTCAGTTGAGTGCACACATTGACAACCATTGAGTTAGATAGCTCCGTTTTGGTTTTAGAAGCAGATATATCTCTGTATATCCTATGGTCCCATTCTCTCGGGAAATTCCCAACGCAGCTCCTAGAAGAAACGTGTTTATGACTCGCTGAATCTCAACATAGATTCAACTCATAGGTGAACGAAAGCACAGCATAGGAGTTTCAAGGAAACGTTCCTCCTGAGTTCTAGACGAAGTTTCCTGCGGTTTAGTATGTATGCCGGCATTGGGCGGGAAACACCGGTTTTGGGATTCTGCACAGAAAGGGTTTGCAAACCGCTGAATCCACACGTGAGTTTAACTCTGTCAGTTAAGCACACATTGACAACCAATCAGTTAGATAGCTCCGTTTTGGTTTTGGAAGCAGTATTTCTCTGTACAGCCAATGGTCTCATTCACTCGGGAATATCCCAACGCAGCTCCTAGAAGAAACGTGTTTCTGACTCGCTGAATCTCAACATAGATTCAACTCTCTTAGGTGAACGATAGCACTGCAGAGCAGTTTCAAGGAAACGTTTCTCCTGAGTTTTATACGAAGTTTCCTTGGGTTTAGTACGTATGCCGGCACTGGGCTGGAAATTCCGGTTTTGGGATTCTGCACAGAAAGGGTTTGCAAACCGCTGAATCCACACGTGAGTTTAACTCTGTCAGTTGAATGCACACATTGACAACCATTCAGTTAAATAGCTGCATTTTGGTTTTAGAAGCAGATATTTCTCTGTACAGCCTATGGTCCCATTCACTCGGTAATATCCCAACGCAGCTCCTAGAAGAAACGTGTTTCTGACTCGCTGAATCTCAACATAGATTCAACTCTCTTACGTGAACGAACGCACAGCAGAGCAGTTTCAAGGAAACGATTCTCCTGAGTTTTAGACGAAGTTTCCTGCTGCTTAGTACGTATGCCGGCATTGGGATGGAAATTCCGGTTTTCGGATTCTGCACAGAAACGGTTTACAAACCGCTGAATTCACACGTGAGTTTAACTCTGTCAGTTGAATGCAAACATTGACAAACATTCTGTTAGATAGCACCGTTGTGGTTTTAGAAGCAGATATTTCTCTATACAGCCTATGGTCCAATTCACTCGGGAATATCCCAACGCAGCTCCTAGAAGAAACGTGTTTATGACTCGATGAATCCCAACATAGATTCAACTCTCTTAGGTGAACGAACGCACAGCAGAGCTGTTTCAAGGAAACGTTTCTCCTCAGTTTTAGACGAAGTTTCCTGCGGTTTAGTATGTATGCCGGCATTGGACTGGAAATGCCGGTTTTGCGATTCTGCAAAGAAAGGTTTTGCAAGCCGCTGATTCCACACGTGAGTTTAACTCTGTCAGTTGAATGCACACATTGACAACCATTCAGTTAGATAGCTCCGTTTTGGTTTTAGAAGCAGATATTTCTCTGTGCAGCCTATGGTCCCATTCACTCGGGAATACGCAGCACAGCTCCTTGAAGAAACGTGTTTCTGACTCGCTGAATCTCAACATAGATTCAACTCTCTTAGGTGAACGAACGCACAGCAGAGCAGTTTCAAGGAAACGTCCCTCCTGAGTTTTAGACGAAGTTTCCTGCTGTTTAGTACGTATGCCGGCATTGGGCTGGAAATACCGGTTTTGGGATTCTGCACAGAAAGGGTTTGCAAACCGCTGAATCCACACGTGACTTTAACTCTGTCAGTTGAATGCACACATTGACAACCATTCAGTTAGATAGCTGCGTTTTGGTTTTAGAAGCAGATATTTCTCTGTACAGCCTATGGTCCCATTCACTCGGTAATATCCCAACGCAGCTCCTAGAAGAAACGTGTCTCTGACTCGCTGAATCTCAACATAGATTCAACTCTCTTAGGTGAACGAACGCACAGCAGAGCAGTTTCAAGTTAGCGATTCTCCTGAGTTTTAGACGAAGTTTCCTGCTGCTTAGTACGTATGCCGGCATTGGGAGGGAAATTCCGGTTTTCGGATTCTGCACAGAAACGGTTTACAAACCGCTGAATTCACACGTGAGTTTAACTCTGTCAGTTGAATGCACACATTGGCAACCATTCAGTTAGATAGGTCCGTTTTGGTTTTAGAAGCAGATATTTCTCTATTCAGCCTATGGTCCCATTCACTCGGGAATATCCCATCGCAGCTCCTAGAAGAAACGAGTTTATGACTCGCTGAATCTCAACATAGATTCAACTCTCTTAGGTGAACGAACGCACAGCAGAGCAGTTTCAAGGAAACGATTCTCCTGAGTTTTAGACGAAGTTTCCTGCTGCTTAGTACGTATGCCGGCATTGGGATGGAAATACCGGTTTTGGGATTCTGCACAGAAACGGTTTACAAACCGCTGAATTCACACGTGAGTTTAACTCTGTCAGTTGAGTGCACACATTGACAACCATTGAGTTAGATAGCTCCGTTTTGGTTTTAGAAGCAGATATATCTCTGTATATCCTATGGTCCCATTCTCTCGGGAAATTCCCAACGCAGCTCCTAGAAGAAACGTGTTTATGACTCGCTGAATCTCAACATAGATTCAACTCATAGGTGAACGAAAGCACAGCATAGGAGTTTCAAGGAAACGTTCCTCCTGAGTTCTAGACGAAGTTTCCTGCGGTTTAGTATGTATGCCGGCATTGGGCGGGAAACACCGGTTTTGGGATTCTGCACAGAAAGGGTTTGCAAACCGCTGAATCCACACGTGAGTTTAACTCTGTCAGTTAAGCACACATTGACAACCAATCAGTTAGATAGCTCCGTTTTGGTTTTGGAAGCAGTATTTCTCTGTACAGCCAATGGTCTCATTCACTCGGGAATATCCCAACGCAGCTCCTAGAAGAAACGTGTTTCTGACTCGCTGAATCTCAACATAGATTCAACTCTCTTAGGTGAACGATAGCACTGCAGAGCAGTTTCAAGGAAACGTTTCTCCTGAGTTTTATACGAAGTTTCCTTGGGTTTAGTACGTATGCCGGCACTGGGCTGGAAATTCCGGTTTTGGGATTCTGCACAGAAAGGGTTTGCAAACCGCTGAATCCACACGTGAGTTTAACTCTGTCAGTTGAATGCACACATTGACAACCATTCAGTTAAATAGCTGCATTTTGGTTTTAGAAGCAGATATTTCTCTGTACAGCCTATGGTCCCATTCACTCGGTAATATCCCAACGCAGCTCCTAGAAGAAACGTGTTTCTGACTCGCTGAATCTCAACATAGATTCAACTCTCTTACGTGAACGAACGCACAGCAGAGCAGTTTCAAGGAAACGATTCTCCTGAGTTTTAGACGAAGTTTCCTGCTGCTTAGTACGTATGCCGGCATTGGGATGGAAATTCCGGTTTTCGGATTCTGCACAGAAACGGTTTACAAACCGCTGAATTCACACGTGAGTTTAACTCTGTCAGTTGAATGCAAACATTGACAAACATTCTGTTAGATAGCACCGTTGTGGTTTTAGAAGCAGATATTTCTCTATACAGCCTATGGTCCAATTCACTCGGGAAAATCCCAACGCAGCTCCTAGAAGAAACGTGTTTATGACTCGATGAATCCCAACATAGATTCAACTCTCTTAGGTGAACGAACGCACAGCAGAGCTGTTTCAAGGAAACGTTTCTCCTCAGTTTTAGACGAAGTTTCCTGCGGTTTAGTATGTATGCCGGCATTGGACTGGAAATGCCGGTTTTGCGATTCTGCAAAGAAAGGTTTTGCAAGCCGCTGATTCCACACGTGAGTTTAACTCTGTCAGTTGAATGCACACATTGACAACCATTCAGTTAGATAGCTCCGTTTTGGTTTTAGAAGCAGATATTTCTCTGTGCAGCCTATGGTCCCATTCACTCGGGAATACGCAGCACAGCTCCTTGAAGAAACGTGTTTCTGACTCGCTGAATCTCAACATAGATTCAACTCTCTTAGGTGAACGAACGCACAGCAGAGCACTTTCATGGAAACGTTTCTCCTGGGTTTTAGACGAAGTTTCCTGCGGTTTAGTACGTATGCCGGCATTGGGATGGAAATACCGGTTTTGGGATTCTGCACAGAAAGGGTTTGCAAACCGCTGAATCCACACGTGAGTTTAACTCTGTCAGTTGAATGCACACATTGAAAACCATTCAGTTAGATAGCTCCGTTTTGGTTTTGGAAGCAGTATTTCTCTGTACAGCCATTGGTCTCATTAACTCGGAAATATCCCAACGCAGCTCCTAGAAGAAACGTGTTTCTGACTTGCTGAATCTCAATATAGATTCAACTCTCTTAGGTGAACGAACGCACATCAGAGCAGTTTCAAGGAAACGTTCCTCCTGAGTTTTAGACGTAGTTTCCTGGAGTTTAGTACGTATGCCGGCACTGGGCTGGAAATTCCGGTTTTGGGATTCTGCACAGAACGGGTTTGCAAACCGCTGAATCCACACGTGAGTTTAACTCTGTCAGTTCAATGCACACATTGACAACCATTCAGTTAGATAGCTCCGTTTTGGTTTTAGAAGCAGATATTTCTCTGTACAGCCTATGGTCCCATTCATTCGGGAATACGCAGCACAGCTCCTTGAAGAAACGTGTTTCTGACTCGCTGAATCTCAACATAGATTCAACTCTCTTAGGTGAACGAACGCACAGCAGAGCAGTTTCAAGGAAACGTTTCTCCTGAGTTTTACACGAAGTTTCCAGCGGTTTAGTACGTATGCCGGCATTGGGCTGGAAATACCGGTTTTGGGATTCTGCACAGAAAGGGTTGGCAAACCGCTGAATCCACACGTGAGTTTAACTCTGTCAGTTGAATGCACACATTGACAACCATTCTGTTAGATAGCTCCAATTTGGTTTTAGAAGCAGATGTTTCTCTGTACAGCCTATGGTCCCATTCACTCGGGAATATCCCAACGCAGCTCCTAGAAGAAACGTGTGTCTAACTCGCTGAATCTCAACATAGATTCAACTCTCTTAGGTGAACGAACGCACAGCAGAGCAGTTTCAAGGAAACGATTCTCCTGAGTTTTAGACGAAGTTTCCTGCTGCTTAGTACGTATGCCGGCATTGGGATGGAAATACCGGTTCTGGGATTCTGCACAGAAACGGTTTACAAACCGCTGAATTCACACGTGAGTTTAACTCTGTCAGTTGAATGCACACATTGACAACCATTGAGTTAGATAGCTCCGTTTTGGTTTTAGAAGCAGATATTTCTCTGTATATCCTATGGTCCCATTCTCTCGGGAATATCCCAACGCAGCTCCTAGAAAAAACGTGTTTCTGACTCGCTGAATCTCAACATAGATTCAACTCTTTTAGGTGAACGAAAGCACAGCATAGGAGTTTCAAGGAAACGTTCCTCCTGAGTTTTAGACGAAGTTTCCTGCGGTTTAGTGTGTATGCCGGCACTGGGCGGGAAACACTGGTTTTGGGATTCTGCACAGAAAGGGTTTGCAAACCGCTGAATCCACACGTGAGTTTAACTCTGTCAGTTAAGCACACATTGACAACCATTCAGTTAGATAGCTCCGTTTTGGTTTTGGAAGCAGTATTTCTCTGTACAGCCAATGGTCTCATTCACTCGGGAATATCACAACGCAGCTCCTAGAAGAAACGTGTTTCTGACTCACTGAATCTCAACATAGATTCAACTCTCTTAGGTGAACGATCGCACTGCAGAGCAGTTTCAAGGAAACGTTTCTCCTGAGTTTTTGACGAAGTTTCCTTGGGTTTAGTACGTATGCCGGCAATGGGCTGGAAATTCCGGTTTTGGGATTCTGCACAGAAAGGGTTTGCAAACCGCTGAATCCACACGTGAGTTTAACTCTGTCACTTGAATGCACACATTGACAACCATTCAGTTAGATAGCTGCGTTTTGGTTTTAGAAGCAGATATTTCTCTGTACAGCCTATGGTCCCATTCACTCGGTAATATCCCAACGAAGCTCCTAGAAGAAACGTGTTTCTGACTCGCTGAATCTCAACACAGATTCAACTCTCTTAGGTGAACGAACGCACAGCAGAGCAGTTTCAAGTAAACGATTCTCCTGAGTTTTAAACGAAGTTTCCTGCTGCTTAGTACGTATGCCGGCATTGGGATGGAAATACCGGTTTTCGGATTCTGCACAGAAACGGTTTACAAACCGCTGAATTCACACGTGAGTTTAACTCTGTCAGTTGAATGCAAACATTGACAACCATTCTGTTAGATAGATCCGTTGTGGTTTTAGAAGCAGATATTTCTCTGTACAGCCTATGGTCCCATTCACTCGGGAATATCCCAACGCAGCTCCTAGAAGAAACGTGTTTCTGACTCGCTGAATCTCAACATAGATTCAACTCTCTTAGGTGAACGAACGCACAGCAGAGCAGTTTCAAGGAAACGTTCCTCCTGAGTTTTAGACGAAGTTTCCTGCGGTTTAGTACGTATGCCGGCATTGGGCTGGAAATACCGGTTTTGGGATTCTGCACAGAAAGGGTTTCCAAACCGCTGAATCCACACGTGAGTTTAACTCTGTCAGTTGAATGCACACATTGACAACCATTGAGTTAGATAGCTCCGTTTTGGTTTTAGAAGCAGATAATTCTCTGTACAGCCTATGGTCCCATTCACTCGGGAATATCCCAACGCAGCTCCTAGAAGAAACGTGTTTATGACTCGATGAATCCCAACATAGATTCAACTCTCTTAGGTGAACGAACGCACAGCAGAGCAGTTTCAAGGAAACGTTTCTCCTCAGTTTTAGACGAAGTTTCCTGCGGTTTAGTAAGTATGCCGGCATTGGGCTGGAAATGCCGGTTTTGGGATTCTGCAAAGAAAGGTTTTGCAAACCGCTGATTCCACACGTGAGTTTAACTGTGTCAGTTGAATGCACACATTGACAACCATTCAGTTAGATAGCTCCGTTTTGGTTTTAGAAGCAGATATTTCTCTGTACAGCCTATGGTCCCATTCACTCGGGAATACGCAGCACAGCTCCTAGAAGAAACGTGTTTCTGACTCGCTGAATCTCAACATAGATTCAACTCTCTTACGTGAACGAACGCACAACAGAGCAGTTTCAAGGAAACGTTTCTCCTGAGTTTTAGACGAAGTTTCCTGCGGTTTAGTACGTATGCCGGCATTGGGCAGGAAATCCCGGTTTTGGGTTTCTGCACAGAAAGGGTTTGCAAACCGCTGAATCCACACGTGAGTTTAACTCTGTCAGTTGAATGCACACATTGACAACCATTCAGTTAGATAGCTCAGTTTTGGTTTTGGAAGCAGTATATCTCTGTACAGCCAATGGTCACATTCACTCGGGAATATCCGAACGCAGCTCCTAGAAGAAACGTGTTTATGACTCGCTGAATCTCAACATAGATTCAACTCTCTTAGGTGAACGAACGCACTGCAGAGCAGTTTCAAGGAAACGTTTCTCCTGAGATTTAGACGAAGTTTCCTGGGGTTTAGTACGTATGCCGGCACTGGGCTGGAAATTGGGGTTTTGGGATTCTGCACAGAAAGGGTTTGCAAACCGCTGAATCCACACGTGAGATTAACTCTGTCAGTTGAATGCACACATTGACAACCATTCTGTTAGATAGCTCCGTTTTGGTTTTAGAAGCAGATATTTCTCTGTACAGCCTATGGCCCATTCACTCGAGAATATCCCAACGCAGCTCCTACAAGAAACGTGTTTATGACTCGCTGAATCCCAACACAGATTCAACTCTCTTAGGTGAACGAACGCACAGGAGAGCAGTTTCAAGGAAACGATTCTCCTGAGTTTCAGACGAAGTTTCCTGCTGTTTAGTACATATGCTGGCATTGTGATGGAAATACCGGTTTTGGGATTCTGCACAGAAATGATTTGCAAGCCGCTGAATTCACACGTGAGTTTAACTCTGTCAGTTGAATGCACACATTGACAACCATTCAGTTAGATAGTTCCGTTTTGGTTTTAGAAGCAGATATTTCTCTGTACAGCCTATGATCAAATTCACTCGGGAATATCCCAACGAACCTCCTACAAGAAAGGTGTTTCTGATTCGCTGAATCTCAACATAGATTCAACTCTCTTAGGTGAACGAACGCACAGCAGAGCAGTTTCAAGGAAACGATTCTCCTGAGTTTTAGACGAAGTTTCCTGCTGCTTAGTACGTATGCCGGCATTGGGATGGAAATACCGGTTTTCGGATTCTGCACAGAAACGGTTTACAAACCGCTGAATTCACACGTGAGTTTAACTCTGTCAGTTGAATGCAAACATTAACAACCATTCTGTTAGATAGCTCCATTGTGGTTTTAGAAGCAGATATTTCTCTGTACAGCCTATGGTCCCATTCACTCGGGAATATCCCAACGCAGCTCCTAGAAGAAACGTGTTCCTGACTCGCTGAATCTCAACATAGATTCAACTCTCTTAGGTGAACGAACGCACAGCAGAGAAGTTTCAAGGAAACGTTTCTCCTGAGATTTAGACGAAATTTCCTGCTGTTTAGTACGTATGCAGGCATTGGGCTGGAAATACCGGTTTTGGGATTCTGCACAGAAAGGGTTTGCAAACCGCTGAATCCACACGTGAGATTAACTTTGTCAGTTGAATGCGCACATTGACAACCATTCAGTTAGATAGCTCCGTTTTGGTTTTAGAAGCAGATATTTCTCTGTACAGACTATGGTCCCATTCACTCGGGAATATCCCAACGCAGCTCCTAGAAGAAACGTGTTTCTGACTCTCTGAATCTCAACATAGATTCAACTCTCTTAGGTGAACGAAGGCACAGCAGAGCAGTTTCAAGGAAACGATTCTCCTGAGTTTTAGACGAAGTTTCCTGCTTCTTAGTACGTATGCCGGCATTGGGATGGAAATACCGGTATTGGGATTCTGCACAGAAAGGGTTTGCAAACCGCTGAATCCACACGTGAGATTAACTTTGTCAGTTGAATGCGCACATTGACAACCATTCAGTTAGATAGCTCCGTTTTGGTTTTAGAAGCAGATATTTCTCTGTACAGACTATGGTCCCATTCACTCGGGAATATCCCAATGCAGCTCCTAGACGAAACGTGTTCCTGGCTCGCTGAATCTCAACATAGATTCAACTCTCTTAGGTGAACGAACGCACAGCAGAGCAGTTTCAAGGAAACGATTCTCCTGCGTTTTAGACGAAGTTTCCTGCTGCTTAGTATGTATGCCGGCATTGGGATGGAAATACCGGTATTGGGATTCTGCACAGAAAGGGTTTGAAAACCGCTGAATCCACACGTGATTTTAACTCTGTCAGTTGAATGCACACATTGACAACCATTCAGTTAGACTGCTCCGTTTTGGTTTTAGAAGCAGATAGTTCTCTGTACAGCCTATGGTCCCATTCAGTCGGGAATATCCCAACGCAGCTCTTGAAGAAACGTGTTTCTGACTTGCTAAATCTCAACATAGATTCAACTCTCTTAGGTGAACGAACGCACAGCAGAGCAGTTTCAAGGAAACGTTTCTCCTGAGATTTAGACGAAGTTTCCTGCTGTTTAGTACGTATGCAGGCATTGGGCAGGAAATACCGGTTTTGGGATTCTGCACAGAAAGGGTTTGCAAACCGCTGAATCCACACGTGAGATTAACTCTGTCAGTTGAATGCGCACATTGACAACCATTCAGTTAGATAGCTCCCTTTTGGTTTTAGAAGCAGATATTTCTCTGTACAGCCTATGGTCCCATTCACTCGGGAATATCCCAACGCAGCTCCTAGAAGAAACGTGTTCCTGACTCGCTGAATCTCAACATAGATTCAACTCTCTTAGGTGAACGAACGCACAGCAGAGCAGTTTCAAGGAAACGATTCTCCTGCGTTTTAGAGGAAGTTTCCAGCTGCTTAGTATGTATGCCGGCATTGGGATGGAAATACCGGTATTGGGATTCTGCACAGAAAGGGTTTGAAAACCGCTGAATCCACACGGGATTTTAACTCTGTCAGTTGAATGCACACATTGACAACCATTCAGTTAGATAGCTCCGTTTTGGTTTTAGAAGCAGATAGTTCTCTGTACAGCCTATGGTCCCATTCACTCGGGAATATCCCAACGCAGCTCTTGAAGAAACGTGTTTCTGACTTGCTGAATCTCAACATAGATTCAACTCTCTTAGGTGAATGAAAGCACAGCAGAGCAGTTTCAAGGAAACGTTTCTCCTGAGTTTTAGACGAAGTGTACTGAGGTTTAGTATGTTTGCCGGCATTGGGATGGAAATACCGGTTTTGGGATTCTGCACAGAAAGGGTTTGCAAACCGATGAATGCACACGTGAGTTTAAATCTGTCAGTTGAATGCACACATTGACAACCATTCAGTTAGATACCTCCGTTTTGGTTTTAGAAGGAGATAGTTCTCTGTACAGCCTATGGTCCCATTCACTCGGGAATATCCCAACGTAGCACTTGAAAAAACGTGTTTCTGACTTGCTGAATCTAAACATAGATTCAACTCTCTTAGGTGAACGAACGCACAGCAGAGCAGTTTCAAGGAAACAATTCTTCTGAGTTTTAGACCAAGCTTCCTGCTGTTTAGTACGTATGCCGGCATTGGGCAGGAAATACCGGTTTTCGGATTCTGCACTGAAAGGGTTTGCAAACCGCTGAATCCACACGTGAGATTAAACTTGTCAGTTGAATGCACACATTGACAACGATTCTGTTAGATACCTCCGTTTTGGTTTTAGAAGCAGATGTTTCTCTGTACAGCCTATGGTCCCATTCACTCGGGAATATCCCAACGCAGCTCCTAGAAGAAACGTGTTTCTGACTCTCTGAATCTCAACATAGATTCAACTCTCTTAGGTGAACGAAGGCACAGCAGAGCAGTTTCAAGGAAACGATTCTCCTGAGTTTTAGACGAAGTTTCCTGCTGCTTAGTACGTATGCCGGCATTGGGATGGAAATACCGGTATTGGGATTCTGCACAGAAAGGGTTTGCAAACCGCTGAATCCACACGTGAGTTTAACTGTGTCAGTTGAATGCACACATTGACAACCATTCAGTTAGATTGCTCCGTTTTGGTTTCAGAAGCAGATAGTTCTCTGTACAGACTATGGTCCCATTCACTCGGGAATACCCCAACGCAGCTCTTGAAGAAACGTGTTTCTGACTTGCTGAATCTCAACATAGATTCAACTCTCTTAGGTGAACGAACGCACAGCAGAGCAGTTTCAAGGAAACGTTTCTCCTGAGTTTTAGGCGAAGTGTACTGCGGCTTAGTATGTATGCCGGCATTGGGATGGAAATACCGGTTTTGGGATTCTGCACAGAAAGGGTTTGCAAACCAATGAATGCACACGTGAGTTTAAATCTGTCAGTTGAATGCACACATTGACAACCATTCAGTTAGATAGCTCCGTTTTGGTTTTAGAAGCAGATAGTTCTCTGTACAGCCTATGGTCCCATTCACTCGGGAATATCCCAACGCAGCTCTTGAAGAAACGTGTTTCTGACTTGCTGAATCTAAACATAGATTCAACTCTCTTAAGTGAACGAACGAACAGCAGAGCAGTTTCAAGGAAACGTTTCTCCTGAGTTTTAGGGGAAGTTTCCTGCGGTTTAGTACGTATGCCGGCATTGGGCTGGAAATACCGGTTTTGGGATTCTGCACAGAAAGGGTTTGCAAACCGCTGAAACCACACGTGAGTTTAACTCTGTCAGTTGAATGCACACATTGACAACCATTCAGTAAGATAGGTCCGTTTTGGTTTTAGAAGCAGATATTTCTCTGTACAGCCGATGGTCCCATTCACTCGGGATTATCCCAACGCAGCTCCTAGAAGAAACTTGTTTCTGACTCGCTGAATCTCAACATAGATTCAACTCTCTTAGGTGAACGAACGCACAGCAGAACAGTTTCAAGGAAACGTTTCTCCTGAGTTTTAGACGAAGTGTACTGCGGTTTAGTATGTTTGCCGGCATTGGGCTGGAAATACCGGTTTTGGGATTCTGCACAGAAAGGGTTTGCAAACCGAGGAATGCACACGTGAGTTTAAATCTATCAGTTGAATGCACACATTGACAACCATTCAGTTAGATACCTCCGTTTTGGTTTTAGAAGCAGATAGTTCTCTGTACAGCCTGTGGTCCCATTCACTCGGGAATATCCCAACGTAGCACATGAAGAAACGTGTTTCTGACTTGCTGAATCTAAACATAGATTCAACTCTCTTAGGTGAACGAACGCACAGCAGAGCAGTTTCAAGGAAACGATTCTTCTGAGTTTTAGACGAAGTTTCCTGCTGCTTAGTACGTATGCCGGCATTGGGATGGAAATACCGGTATTGGGATTCTGCACAGAAAGGGTTTGCAAACCGCTGAATCCACACGTGTGATTAACTTTGTCAGTTGAATGCGCACATTGACAACCATTCAGTTAGACAGCTCCGTTTTGGTTTTAGAAGCAGATATTTCTCTGTACAGACTATGGTCCCATTCACTCGGGAATATCCCAACGCAGCTCCTAGAAGAAACGTGTTCCTGACTCGCTGAATCTCAACATAGATTCAACTCTCTTAGGTGAACGAACGCACAGCAGAGCAGTTTCAAGGAAACGATTCTCCTGCGTTTTAGACGAAGTTTCCTGCTGCTTAGTATGTATGCCGGCATTGGGATGGAAATACCGGTATTGGGATTCTGCACAGAAACGGTTTGCAAACCGATGAATGCACACGTGAGTTTAAATCTGTCAGTTGAATGCACACATTGACAACCATTCAGTTAGATACTTCCGTTTTGGTTTTAGAAGCAGATAGTTCTCTGTACAGCCTATGGTCCCATTCACTCGGGAATATCCCAACGTAGCACTTGAAAAAACGTGTTTCTGACTTGCTGAATCTAAACATAGATTCAACTCTCTTAGGTGAACGAACGCACAGCAGAGCAGTTTCAAGGAAACGTTTCTCCTGAGTTTTAGACGAAGTGTACTGCGGTTTAGTATTTATGCCGGCATTGGAATGGAAATACCGGTTTTGGGATTCTGCACAGAAAGGTTTTGCAAATCGATTAATCCACACGTGAGTTTAACTCTGTCAGTTGAATGCACACATTGACAACCATTCAGTTAGATAGCTCCGTTTTGGTTTTAAAAGCAGATATTTCTCTGTACAGCCTACGGTCCCATTAATTCGGGAATGTCCCAACGCAGCTCCTAGAAGAAACCTGTTTCTGACTCGCTGAATCTCAACATAGATTCAACTCTCTTAGGTGAACGAACGCACAGCAGAGCAGTTTCAAGGAAACGATTCTTCTGAGTTTTACACGAAGTTTACTGCTGTTCAGTATGTATGCCGGCATTGTGATGGAAATACCGGTTTTGGGATTCCGCACAGAAACGGTTTGCAAGCCGCTGAATTCACACGTGAGTTTAACTCTGTCAGTTGAATGGACACATTGACAACCATTCAGTTAGATAGTTTCGTTTTGGTTTTAGAAGCAGATATTTCTCTGTACAGCCTATGGTCCCACTATCTCAGGAATATCCCAACGCAGCTCCTAGAAGAAACGTGTTTCTGACTCGCTGAATCTCAATATAGATTCAACTCTCTTAGGTGAACGAACGCACAGCAGAGCAGTTTCAAGGACACGATTCTACTGAGTTTTAGACGAAGTTTACTGCTGTTTAGTACATATGCCGGCATTGGGATGGAAATACCGGTTTGGGGATTCTGCACAGAAATGGTTTGCAAACCGCGGAATCCGCACGTGAGATTAACTCGGTCAGTTGAATGCACACATTGACAACCATTCAGTTAGACAGCTCCGTTTTGGTTTTAGAAGCAGATATTTCTCTGTACAGCCTGTGGTCCCATTCACTCAGGAATATCCCAACGCAGCTCCTAGAAGAAACGTGTTTCTGACTCGCTGAATCTCAACATAGATTCAACTCTCTTAGGTGAACGAACGCACAGCAGAGAAGTTTCAAGGAAACGTTTCTCCTGTGTTTTAGACGAAGTTTACTGCTGTTTAATACGTATGCCGGCATTGGGATGGAAATGCCGGTTTTGGGATTCTGCACAGAAAGGGTTTACAAACCGCTGAAACCACACGTGAGTTTAACTCTGTCAGTTGAATGCACACATTGTAACCATTCATTTAGATAGGTCCGTTTTGGTTTTAGAAGCAGATATTTCTCTGTACAGCCTATGGTCCCATTCACTCGGGAATATCCCAACGCAGCTCCTACAAGAAACTTGTTTCTGACACGCTGAATCTCAACATAGATTCAACTCTCTTAGGTGAACGAACGCACAGCAGAGCAGTTTCAAGGAAACGTTCCTCCTGAGTTTTAGACGAAGTTTCCTGCTGTTTAGTACGTATGCCGGCATTGGGCTGGAAATACCGGTTTTGGGATTCTGCACAGAAAGGGTTTGCAAACCGCTGAAACCACTCGTGAGTTTAACTCTGTCAGTTGAATGCACACATTGATAACCATTCAGTTAGATAGGTCCGTTTTGGTTTTAGAAGCAGATATTTCTCTGTACAGCCTGTGATCCCATTCCCTCGGGAATATCCCAACGCAGCTCCTAGAAGAAACTTGTTTCTGACACGCTGAATCTCAACATAGATTCAACTCTCTTAGGTGAACGAACGCACAGCAGAGCAGTTTCAAGGAAACGTTTCTCCAGAGTTTTAGAGGAAGTGTACTGCGGTTTAGTATGTATGCCGGCATTGGGATAGAAATTCCGGTTTTGGGATTCTGCACAGAAAGGTTTTACAAACCGATGAATCCACACGTGAGTTTAAATCTGTCAGTTGAATGCACACATTGACAACCATTCAGTTAGATAGCTCCGTTTTGGTTTTAGAAGCAGATATTTCTCTGTACAGCCCATGGTCCCATTCACTCGGGAATATCCCAACGCAGCTCCTAGAAGAAACGTGTTTCTGACTCGCTGAATCTCAACATAGATTCAAGTCTCTTAGGTGAACGAACGCACAGCAGAGCAGTTTCAAGGAAACGTTCCTCCTGAATTTTAGACGAAGTTTCCTGCTGTTTAGTACGTATGCCGGCATTGGGCAGGAAATACCGGTTTTGGGATTCTGCACTGAAAGGGTTTGCAAACCGCTGAATCCACACGTGAGATTAACTTTGTCAGTTGAATGCGCACATTGACAACAATTCAGTTAGATAGCTCCGTTTTGGTTTTAGAAGCAGATATTTCTCTGTACAGCCTATGGTCCCATTCACTCGGGAATATCCCAACGCAGCTCCTAGAAGAAACGTGTTTCTGACTCGCTGAATCTCAACATAGATTCAACTCTCTTAGGTGAACGAACGCACAGCAGAGCAGTTTCAAGGAAACGATTCTTCTGAGTTTTAGACGAAGTTTCCTGCTGCTTATTACATATGCCGGCATTGGGATGGAAATACTGGTATTGGGATTCTGCACAGAAAGGGTTTGCAAACCGCTGAATCCACACGTGAGTTTAACTCTGTCAGTTGAATGCACATTGACAACCATTCAGTTAGATTGCTCCGTTTTGGTTTTAGAAGCAGATAGTTCTCTGTACAGCCTATGGTCCCATTCACTCGGGAATATCCCAACGCAGCTCTTGAAGAAACGTGTTTCTGACTTGCTGAATCTCAACATAGATTCAACTCTCTTAGGTGAATGAAAGCACAGCAGAGCAGTTTCAAGGAAACGTTTCTCCTGAGTTTTAGACGAAGTGTACTGCGGTTTAGTATGTTTGCCGGCATTGGGATGGAAATACCGGTTTTGGGATTCTGCACAGAAAGGGTTTGCAAACCGATGAATGCACACGTGAGTTTAAATCTGTCATTTGAATGCACACATTGACAACCATTCAGTTAGATACCTCCGTTTTGGTTTTAGAAGCAGATAGCTCTCTGTACAGCCTATGGTCCCATTCACTCGGGAATATCCCAACGTAGCACTTGAAAAAACGTGTTTCTGACTTGCTGAATCTAAACATAGATTCAACTCTCTTAGGTGAACGAACGCACAGCAGAGCAGTTTCAAGGAAACAATTCTTCTGAGTTTTAGACCAAGCTTCCTGCTGTTTAGTACGTATGCCGGCATTGGGCAGGAAATACCGGTTTTGGGATTCTGCACTGAAAGGGTTTGCAAACCGCTGAATCCACACGTGAGATTAAACTTGTCAGTTGAATGCACACATTGACAACGATTCTGTTAGATACCTCCGTTTTGGTTTTAGAAGCAGATGTTTCTCTGTACAGCCTATGGTCCCATTCACTCGGGAATATCCCAACGCAGCTCCTAGAAGAAACGTGTTTCTGACTCTCTGAATCTCAACATAGATTCAACTCTCTTAGGTGAACGAAGGCACAGCAGAGCAGTTTCAAGGAAACGATTCTCCTGAGTTTTAGACGAAGTTTCCTGCTGCTTAGTACGTATGCCGGCATTGGGATGGAAATACCGGTATTGGGATTCTGCACAGAAAGGGTTTGCAAACCGCTGAATCCACACGTGAGATTAACTTTGTCAGTTGAATGCGCACATTGACAACCATTCAGTTAGATAGCTCCGTTTTGGTTTTAGAAGCAGATAGTTCTCTGTACAGACTATGGTCCCATTCACTAGGGAATATCCCAATGCAGCTCCTAGAAGAAACGTGTTCCTGGCTCGCTGAATCTCAACATAGATTCAACTCTCTTAGGTGAACGAACGCACAGCAGAGCAGTTTCAAGGAAACGATTCTCCTGCGTTTTAGACGAAGTTTCCTGCTGCTTAGTATGTATGCCGGCATTGGGATGGAAATACCGGTATTGGGATTCTGCACAGAAAGGGTTTGAAAACCGCTGAATCCACACGTGATTTTAACTCTGTCAGTTGAATGCACACATTGACAACCATTCAGTTAGACTGCTCCGTTTTGGTTTTAGAAGCAGATAGTTCTCTGTACAGCCTATGGTCCCATTCAGTCGGGAATATCCCAACGCAGCTCTTGAAGAAACGTGTTTCTGACTTGCTAAATCTCAACATAGATTCAACTCTCTTAGGTGAACGAACGCACAGCAGAGCAGTTTCAAGGAAACGTTTCTCCTGAGATTTAGACGAAGTTTCCTGCTGTTTAGTACGTATGCAGGCATTGGGCAGGAAATACCGGTTTTGGGATTCTGCACAGAAAGGGTTTGCAAACCGCTGAATCCACACGTGAGATTAACTTTGTCAGTTGAATGCGCACATTGACAACCATTCAGTTAGATAGCTCCCTTTTGGTTTTAGAAGCAGATATTTCTCTGTACAGCCTATGGTCCCATTCACTCGGGAATATCCCAACGCAGCTCCTAGAAGAAACGTGTTCCTGACTCGCTGAATCTCAACATAGATTCAACTCTCTTAGGTGAACGAACGCACAGCAGAGCAGTTTCAAGGAAACGATTCTCCTGCGTTTTAGAGGAAGTTTCCTGCTGCTTAGTATGTATGCCGGCATTGGGATGGAAATACCGGTATTGGGATTCTGCACAGAAAGGGTTTGAAAACCGCTGAATCCACACGGGATTTTAACTCTGTCAGTTGAATGCACACATTGACAACCATTCAGTTAGATAGCTCCGTTTTGGTTTTAGAAGCAGATAGTTCTCTGTACAGCCTATGGTCCCATTCACTCGGGAATATCCCAACGCAGCTCTTGAAGAAACGTGTTTCTGACTTGCTGAATCTCAACATAGATTCAACTCTCTTAGGTGAATGAAAGCACAGCAGAGCAGTTTCAAGGAAACGTTTCTCCTGAGTTTTAGACGAAGTGTACTGCGGTTTAGTATGTTTGCCGGCATTGGGATGGAAATACCGGTTTTGGGATTCTGCACAGAAAGGGTTTGCAAACCGATGAATGCACACGTGAGTTTAAATCTGTCAGTTGAATGCACACATTGACAACCATTCAGTTAGATACCTCCGTTTTGGTTTTAGAAGCAGATAGTTCTCTGTACAGCCTATGGTCCCATTCACTCGGGAATATCCCAACGTAGCACTTGAAAAAACGTGTTTCTGACTTGCTGAATCTAAACATAGATTCAACTCTCTTAGGTGAACGAACGCACAGCAGAGCAGTTTCAAGGAAACAATTCTTCTGAGTTTTAGACCAAGCTTCCTGCTGTTTAGTACGTATGCCGTCATTGGGCAGGAAATACCGGTTTTGGGATTCTGCACTGAAAGGGTTTGCAAACCGCTGAATCCACACGTGAGATTAAACTTGTCAGTTGAATGCACACATTGACAACGATTCTGTTAGATACCTCCGTTTTGGTTTTAGAAGCAGATGTTTCTCTGTACAGCCTATGGTCCCATTCACTCGGGAATATCCCAACGCAGCTCCTAGAAGAAACGTGTTTCTGACTCTCTGAATCTCAACATAGATTCAACTCTCTTAGGTGAACGAAGGCACAGCAGAGCAGTTTCAAGGAAACGATTCTCCTGAGTTTTAGACGAAGTTTCCTGCTGCTTAGTACGTATGCCGGCATTGGGATGGAAATACCGGTATTGGGATTCTGCACAGAAAGGGTTTGCAAACCGCTGAATCCACACGTGAGTTTAACTGTGTCAGTTGAATGCACACATTGACAACCATTCAGTTAGATTGCTCCGTTTTGGTTTCAGAAGCAGATAGTTCTCTGTACAGACTATGGTCCCATTCACTCGGGAATACCCCAACGCAGCTCTTGAAGAAACGTGTTTCTGACTTGCTGAATCTCAACATAGATTCAACTCTCTTAGGTGAACGAACGCACAGCAGAGCAGTTTCAAGGAAACGTTTCTCCTGAGTTTTAGGCGAAGTGTACTGCGGCTTAGTATGTATGCCGGCATTGGGATGGAAATACCGGTTTTGGGATTCTGCACAGAAAGGGTTTGCAAACCAATGAATGCACACGTGAGTTTAAATCTGTCAGTTGAATGCACACATTGACAACCATTCAGTTAGATAGCTCCGTTTTGGTTTTAGAAGCAGATAGTTCTCTGTACAGCCTATGGTCCCATTCACTCGGGAATATCCCAACGCAGCTCTTGAAGAAACGTGTTTCTGACTTGCTGAATCTAAACATAGATTCAACTCTCTTAAGTGAACGAACGAACAGCAGAGCAGTTTCAAGGAAACGTTTCTCCTGAGTTTTAGGGGAAGTTTCCTGCGGTTTAGTACGTATGCCGGCATTGGGCTGGAAATACCGGTTTTGGGATTCTGCACAGAAAGGGTTTGCAAACCGCTGAAACCACACGTGAGTTTAACTCTGTCAGTTGAATGCACACATTGACAACCATTCAGTAAGATAGGTCCGTTTTGGTTTTAGAAGCAGATATTTCTCTGTACAGCCGATGGTCCCATTCACTCGGGATTATCCCAACGCAGCTCCTAGAAGAAACTTGTTTCTGACTCGCTGAATCTCAACATAGATTCAACTCTCTTAGGTGAACGAACGCACAGCAGAACAGTTTCAAGGAAACGTTTCTCCTGAGTTTTAGACGAAGTGTACTGCGGTTTAGTATGTTTGCCGGCATTGGGCTGGAAATACCGGTTTTGGGATTCTGCACAGAAAGGGTTTGCAAACCGAGGAATGCACACGTGAGTTTAAATCTATCAGTTGAATGCACACATTGACAACCATTCAGTTAGATACCTCCGTTTTGGTTTTAGAAGCAGATAGTTCTCTGTACAGCCTGTGGTCCCATTCACTCGGGAATATCCCAACGTAGCACATGAAGAAACGTGTTTCTGACTTGCTGAATCTAAACATAGATTCAACTCTCTTAGGTGAACGAACGCACAGCAGAGCAGTTTCAAGGAAACGATTCTCCTGAGTTTTAGACGAAGTTTCCTGCTGCTTAGTACGTATGCCGGCATTGGGATGGAAATACCGGTATTGGGATTCTGCACAGAAAGGGTTTGCAAACCGCTGAATCCACACGTGTGATTAACTTTGTCAGTTGAATGCGCACATTGACAACCATTCAGTTAGACAGCTCCGTTTTGGTTTTAGAAGCAGATATTTCTCTGTACAGACTATGGTCCCATTCACTCGGGAATATCCCAACGCAGCTCCTAGAAGAAACGTGTTCCTGACTCGCTGAATCTCAACATAGATTCAACTCTCTTAGGTGAACGAACGCACAGCAGAGCAGTTTCAAGGAAACGATTCTCCTGCGTTTTAGACGAAGTTTCCTGCTGCTTAGTATGTATGCCGGCATTGGGATGGAAATACCGGTATTGGGATTCTGCACAGAAAGGGTTTGAAAACCGCTGAATCCACACGTGATTTTAACTCTGTCAGTTGAATGCACACATTGACAACCATTCAGTTAGACTGCTCCGTTTTGGTTTTAGAAGCAGATAGTTCTCTGTACAGCCTATGGTCCCATTCAGTCGGGAATATCCCAACGCAGCTCTTGAAGAAACGTGTTTCTGACTTGCTAAATCTCAACATAGATTCAACTCTCTTAGGTGAACGAACGCACAGCAGAGCAGTTTCAAGGAAACGTTTCTCCTGAGATTTAGACGAAGTTTCCTGCTGTTTAGTACGTATGCAGGCATTGGGCAGGAAATACCGGTTTTGGGATTCTGCACAGAAAGGGTTTGCAAACCGCTGAATCCACACGTGAGATTAACTTTGTCAGTTGAATGCGCACATTGACAACCATTCAGTTAGATAGCTCCTTTTTGGTTTTAGAAGCAGATATTTCTCTGTACAGCCTATGGTCCCATTCACTCGGGAATATCCCAACGCAGCTCCTAGAAGAAACGTGTTCCTGACTCGCTGAATCTCAACATAGATTCAACTCTCTTAGGTGAACGAACGCACAGCAGAGCAGTTTCAAGGAAACGATTCTCCTGCGTTTTAGAGTAAGTTTCCAGCTGCTTAGTATGTATGCCGGCATTGGGATGGAAATACCGGTATTGGGATTCTGCACAGAAAGGGTTTGAAAACCGCTGAATCCACACGGGATTTTAACTCTGTCAGTTGAATGCACACATTGACAACCATTCAGTTAGATAGCTCCGTTTTGGTTTTAGAAGCAGATAGTTCTCTGTACAGCCTATGGTCCCATTCACTCGGGAATATCCCAACGCAGCTCTTGAAGAAACGTGTTTCTGACTTGCTGAATCTCAACATAGATTCAACTCTCTTAGGTGAATGAAAGCACAGCAGAGCAGTTTCAAGGAAACGTTTCTCCTGAGTTTTAGACGAAGTGTACTGCGGTTTAGTATGTTTGCCGGCATTGGGATGGAAATACCGGTTTTGGGATTCTGCACAGAAACGGTTTGCAAACCGATGAATGCACACGTGAGTTTAAATCTGTCAGTTGAATGCACACATTGACAACCATTCAGTTAGATACTTCCGTTTTGGTTTTAGAAGCAGATAGTTCTCTGTACAGCCTATGGTCCCATTCACTCGGGAATATCCCAACGTAGCACTTGAAAAAACGTGTTTCTGACTTGCTGAATCTAAACATAGATTCAACTCTCTTAGGTGAACGAACGCACAGCAGAGCAGTTTCAAGGAAACAATTCTTCTGAGTTTTAGACCAAGCTTCCTGCTGTTTAGTACGTATGCCGGCATTGGGCAGGAAATACCGGTTTTGGGATTCTGCACTGAAAGGGTTTGCAAACCGCTGAATCCACACGTGAGATTAAACTTGTCAGTTGAATGCACACATTGACAACGATTCTGTTAGATACCTCCGTTTTGGTTTTAGAAGCAGATGTTTCTCTGTACAGCCTATGGTCCCATTCACTCGGGAATATCCCAACGCAGCTCCTAGAAGAAACGTGTTTCTGACTCTCTGAATCTCAACATAGATTCAACTCTCTTAGGTGAACGAAGGCACAGCAGAGCAGTTTCAAGGAAACGATTCTCCTGAGTTTTAGACGAAGTTTCCTGCTGCTTAGTACGTATGCTGGCATTGGGATGGAAATACCGGTATTGGGATTCTGCACAGAAAGGGTTTGCAAACCGCTGAATCCACACGTGAGTTTAACTGTGTCAGTTGAATGCACACATTGACAACCATTCAGTTAGATTGCTCCGTTTTGGTTTTAGAAGCAGATAGTTCTCTGTACAGACTATGGTCCCATTCACTCGGGAATACCCCAACGCAGCTCTTGAAGAAACGTGTTTCTGACTTGCTGAATCTCAACATAGATTCAACTCTCTTAGGTGAACGAACGCACAGCAGAGCAGTTTCAAGGAAACGTTTCTCCTGAGTTTTAGGCGAAGTGTACTGCGGCTTAGTATGTATGCCGGCATTGGGATGGAAATACCGGTTTTGGGATTCTGCACAGAAAGGGTTTGCAAACCAATGAATGCACACGTGAGTTTAAATCTGTCAGTTGAATGCACACATTGACAACCATTCAGTTAGATAGCTCCGTTTTGGTTTTAGAAGCAGATAGTTCTCTGTACAGCCTATGGTCCCATTCACTCGGGAATATCCCAACGCAGCTCTTGAAGAAACGTGTTTCTGACTTGCTGAATCTAAACATAGATTCAACTCTCTTAAGTGAACGAATGAACAGCAGAGCAGTTTCAAGGAAACGTTTCTCCTGAGTTTTAGGGGAAGTTTCCTGCGGTTTAGTACGTATGCCGGCATTGGGCTGGAAATACCGGTTTTGGGATTCTGCACAGAAAGGGTTTGCAAACCGCTGAAACCACACGTGAGTTTAACTCTGTCAGTTGAATGCACACATTGACAACCATTCAGTAAGATAGGTCCGTTTTGGTTTTAGAAGCAGATATTTCTCTGTACAGCCGATGGTCCCATTCACTCGGGAATATCCCAACGCAGCTCCTAGAAGAAACTTGTTTCTGACTCGCTGAATCTCAACATAGATTCAACTCTCTTAGGTGAACGAACGCACAGCAGAGCAGTTTCAAGGAAACGTTTCTCCTGAGTTTTAGACGAAGTGTACTGCGGTTTAGTATTTATGCCGGCATTGGAATGGAAATACCGGTTTTGGGATTCTGCACAGAAAGGTTTTGCAAATCGATTAATCCACACGTGAGTTTAACTCTGTCAGTTGAATGCACACATTGACAACCATTCAGTTAGATAGCTCCGTTTTGGTTTTAAAAGCAGATATTTCTCTGTACAGCCTACGGTCCCATTAATTCGGGAATGTCCCAACGCAGCTCCTAGAAGAAACCTGTTTCTGACTCGCTGAATCTCAACATAGATTCAACTCTCTTAGGTGAACGAACGCACAGCAGAGCAGTTTCAAGGAAACGATTCTTCTGAGTTTTACACGAAGTTTACTGCTGTTCAGTATGTATGCCGGCATTGTGATGGAAATACCGGTTTTGGGATTCCGCACAGAAACGGTTTGCAAGCCGCTGAATTCACACGTGAGTTTAACTCTGTCAGTTGAATGGACACATTGACAACCATTCAGTTAGATAGTTTCGTTTTGGTTTTAGAAGCAGATATTTCTCTGTACAGCCTATGGTCCCACTATCTCAGGAATATCCCAACGCAGCTCCTAGAAGAAACGTGTTTCTGACTCGCTGAATCTCAATATAGATTCAACTCTCTTAGGTGAACGAACGCACAGCAGAGCAGTTTCAAGGACACGATTCTACTGAGTTTTAGACGAAGTTTACTGCTGTTTAGTACATATGCCGGCATTGGGATGGAAATACCGGTTTGGGGATTCTGCACAGAAATGGTTTGCAAACCGCGGAATCCGCACGTGAGATTAACTCGGTCAGTTGAATGCACACATTGACAACCATTCAGTTAGACAGCTCCGTTTTGGTTTTAGAAGCAGATATTTCTCTGTACAGCCTGTGGTCCCATTCACTCAGGAATATCCCAACGCAGCTCCTAGAAGAAACGTGTTTCTGACTCGCTGAATCTCAACATAGATTCAACTCTCTTAGGTGAACGAACGCACAGCAGAGAAGTTTCAAGGAAACGTTTCTCCTGTGTTTTAGACGAAGTTTACTGCTGTTTAATACGTATGCCGGCATTGGGATGGAAATGCCGGTTTTGGGATTCTGCACAGAAAGGGTTTGCAAACCGCTGAAACCACACGTGAGTTTAACTCTGTCAGTTGAATGCACACATTGTAACCATTCATTTAGATAGGTCCGTTTTGGTTTTAGAAGCAGATATTTCTCTGTACAGCCTATGGTCCCATTCACTCGGGAATATCCCAACGCAGCTCCTACAAGAAACTTGTTTCTGACACGCTGAATCTCAACATAGATTCAACTCTCTTAGGTGAACGAACGCACAGCAGAGCAGTTTCAAGGAAACGTTCCTCCTGAGTTTTAGACGAAGTTTCCTGCTGTTTAGTACGTATGCCGGCATTGGGCTGGAAATACCGGTTTTGGGATTCTGCACAGAAAGGGTTTGCAAACCGCTGAAACCACTCGTGAGTTTAACTCTGTCAGTTGAATGCACACATTGATAACCATTCAGTTAGATAGGTCCGTTTTGGTTTTAGAAGCAGATATTTCTCTGTACAGCCTGTGATCCCATTCCCTCGGGAATATCCCAACGCAGCTCCTAGAAGAAACTTGTTTCTGACACGCTGAATCTCAACATAGATTCAACTCTCTTAGGTGAACGAACGCACAGCAGAGCAGTTTCAAGGAAACGTTTCTCCAGAGTTTTAGAGGAAGTGTACTGCGGTTTAGTATGTATGCCGGCATTGGGATAGAAATTCCGGTTTTGGGATTCTGCACAGAAAGGTTTTACAAACCGATGAATCCACACGTGAGTTTAAATCTGTCAGTTGAATGCACACATTGACAACCATTCAGTTAGATAGCTCCGTTTTGGTTTTAGAAGCAGATATTTCTCTGTACAGCCCATGGTCCCATTCACTCGGGAATATCCCAACGCAGCTCCTAGAAGAAACGTGTTTCTGACTCGCTGAATCTCAACATAGATTCAAGTCTCTTAGGTGAACGAACGCACAGCAGAGCAGTTTCAAGGAAACGTTCCTCCTGAATTTTAGACGAAGTTTCCTGCTGTTTAGTACGTATGCCGGCATTGGGCAGGAAATACCGGTTTTGGGATTCTGCACTGAAAGGGTTTGCAAACCGCTGAATCCACACGTGAGATTAACTTTGTCAGTTGAATGCGCACATTGACAACAATTCAGTTAGATAGCTCCGTTTTGGTTTTAGAAGCAGATATTTCTCTGTACAGCCTATGGTCCCATTCACTCGGGAATATCCCAACGCAGCTCCTAGAAGAAACGTGTTTCTGACTCGCTGAATCTCAACATAGATTCAACTCTCTTAGGTGAACGAACGCACAGCAGAGCAGTTTCAAGGAAACGATTCTTCTGAGTTTTAGACGAAGTTTCCTGCTGCTTATTACATATGCCGGCATTGGGATGGAAATACTGGTATTGGGATTCTGCACAGAAAGGGTTTGCAAACCGCTGAATCCACACGTGAGTTTAACTCTGTCAGTTGAATGCACATTGACAACCATTCAGTTAGATTGCTCCGTTTTGGTTTTAGAAGCAGATAGTTCTCTGTACAGCCTATGGTCCCATTCACTCGGGAATATCCCAACGCAGCTCTTGAAGAAACGTGTTTCTGACTTGCTGAATCTCAACATAGATTCAACTCTCTTAGGTGAATGAAAGCACAGCAGAGCAGTTTCAAGGAAACGTTTCTCCTGAGTTTTAGACGAAGTGTACTGCGGTTTAGTATGTTTGCCGGCATTGGGATGGAAATACCGGTTTTGGGATTCTGCACAGAAAGGGTTTGCAAACCGATGAATGCACACGTGAGTTTAAATCTGTCATTTGAATGCACACATTGACAACCATTCAGTTAGATACCTCCGTTTTGGTTTTAGAAGCAGATAGCTCTCTGTACAGCCTATGGTCCCATTCACTCGGGAATATCCCAACGTAGCACTTGAAAAAACGTGTTTCTGACTTGCTGAATCTAAACATAGATTCAACTCTCTTAGGTGAACGAACGCACAGCAGAGCAGTTTCAAGGAAACAATTCTTCTGAGTTTTAGACCAAGCTTCCTGCTGTTTAGTACGTATGCCGGCATTGGGCAGGAAATACCGGTTTTGGGATTCTGCACTGAAAGGGTTTGCAAACCGCTGAATCCACACGTGAGATTAAACTTGTCAGTTGAATGCACACATTGACAACGATTCTGTTAGATACCTCCGTTTTGGTTTTAGAAGCAGATGTTTCTCTGTACAGCCTATGGTCCCATTCACTCGGGAATATCCCAACGCAGCTCCTAGAAGAAACGTGTTTCTGACTCTCTGAATCTCAACATAGATTCAACTCTCTTAGGTGAACGAAGGCACAGCAGAGCAGTTTCAAGGAAACGATTCTCCTGAGTTTTAGACGAAGTTTCCTGCTGCTTAGTACGTATGCCGGCATTGGGATGGAAATACCGGTATTGGGATTCTGCACAGAAAGGGTTTGCAAACCGCTGAATCCACACGTGAGATTAACTTTGTCAGTTGAATGCGCACATTGACAACCATTCAGTTAGATAGCTCCGTTTTGGTTTTAGAAGCAGATAGTTCTCTGTACAGACTATGGTCCCATTCACTAGGGAATATCCCAATGCAGCTCCTAGAAGAAACGTGTTCCTGGCTCGCTGAATCTCAACATAGATTCAACTCTCTTAGGTGAACGAACGCACAGCAGAGCAGTTTCAAGGAAACGATTCTCCTGCGTTTTAGACGAAGTTTCCTGCTGCTTAGTATGTATGCCGGCATTGGGATGGAAATACCGGTATTGGGATTCTGCACAGAAAGGGTTTGAAAACCGCTGAATCCACACGTGATTTTAACTCTGTCAGTTGAATGCACACATTGACAACCATTCAGTTAGACTGCTCCGTTTTGGTTTTAGAAGCAGATAGTTCTCTGTACAGCCTATGGTCCCATTCAGTCGGGAATATCCCAACGCAGCTCTTGAAGAAACGTGTTTCTGACTTGCTAAATCTCAACATAGATTCAACTCTCTTAGGTGAACGAACGCACAGCAGAGCAGTTTCAAGGAAACGTTTCTCCTGAGATTTAGACGAAGTTTCCTGCTGTTTAGTACGTATGCAGGCATTGGGCAGGAAATACCGGTTTTGGGATTCTGCACAGAAAGGGTTTGCAAACCGCTGAATCCACACGTGAGATTAACTTTGTCAGTTGAATGCGCACATTGACAACCATTCAGTTAGATAGCTCCCTTTTGGTTTTAGAAGCAGATATTTCTCTGTACAGCCTATGGTCCCATTCACTCGGGAATATCCCAACGCAGCTCCTAGAAGAAACGTGTTCCTGACTCGCTGAATCTCAACATAGATTCAACTCTCTTAGGTGAACGAACGCACAGCAGAGCAGTTTCAAGGAAACGATTCTCCTGCGTTTTAGAGGAAGTTTCCTGCTGCTTAGTATGTATGCCGGCATTGGGATGGAAATACCGGTATTGGGATTCTGCACAGAAAGGGTTTGAAAACCGCTGAATCCACACGGGATTTTAACTCTGTCAGTTGAATGCACACATTGACAACCATTCAGTTAGATAGCTCCGTTTTGGTTTTAGAAGCAGATAGTTCTCTGTACAGCCTATGGTCCCATTCACTCGGGAATATCCCAACGCAGCTCTTGAAGAAACGTGTTTCTGACTTGCTGAATCTCAACATAGATTCAACTCTCTTAGGTGAATGAAAGCACAGCAGAGCAGTTTCAAGGAAACGTTTCTCCTGAGTTTTAGACGAAGTGTACTGCGGTTTAGTATGTTTGCCGGCATTGGGATGGAAATACCGGTTTTGGGATTCTGCACAGAAAGGGTTTGCAAACCGATGAATGCACACGTGAGTTTAAATCTGTCAGTTGAATGCACACATTGACAACCATTCAGTTAGATACCTCCGTTTTGGTTTTAGAAGCAGATAGTTCTCTGTACAGCCTATGGTCCCATTCACTCGGGAATATCCCAACGTAGCACTTGAAAAAACGTGTTTCTGACTTGCTGAATCTAAACATAGATTCAACTCTCTTAGGTGAACGAACGCACAGCAGAGCAGTTTCAAGGAAACAATTCTTCTGAGTTTTAGACCAAGCTTCCTGCTGTTTAGTACGTATGCCGTCATTGGGCAGGAAATACCGGTTTTGGGATTCTGCACTGAAAGGGTTTGCAAACCGCTGAATCCACACGTGAGATTAAACTTGTCAGTTGAATGCACACATTGACAACGATTCTGTTAGATACCTCCGTTTTGGTTTTAGAAGCAGATGTTTCTCTGTACAGCCTATGGTCCCATTCACTCGGGAATATCCCAACGCAGCTCCTAGAAGAAACGTGTTTCTGACTCTCTGAATCTCAACATAGATTCAACTCTCTTAGGTGAACGAAGGCACAGCAGAGCAGTTTCAAGGAAACGATTCTCCTGAGTTTTAGACGAAGTTTCCTGCTGCTTAGTACGTATGCCGGCATTGGGATGGAAATACCGGTATTGGGATTCTGCACAGAAAGGGTTTGCAAACCGCTGAATCCACACGTGAGATTAACTTTATCAGTTGAATGCGCACATTGACAACCATTCAGTTAGACAGCTCCGTTTTGGTTTTAGAAGCAGATATTTCTCTGTACAGACTATGGTCCCATTCACTCGGGAATATCCCAACGCAGCTCCTAGAAGAAACGTGTTCCTGACTCGCTGAATCTCAACATAGATTCAACTCTCTTAGGTGAACGAACGCACAGCAGAGCAGTTTCAAGGAAACGATTCTCCTGCGTTTTAGACGAAGTTTCCTGCTGCTTAGTATGTATGCCGGCATTGGGATGGAAATACCGGTATTGGGATTCTGCACAGAAAGGGTTTGAAAACCGCTGAATCCACACGTGATTTTAACTCTGTCAGTTGAATGCACACATTGACAACCATTCAGTTAGACTGCTCCGTTTTGGTTTTAGAAGCAGATAGTTCTCTGTACAGCCTATGGTCCCATTCAGTCGGGAATATCCCAACGCAGCTCTTGAAGAAACGTGTTTCTGACTTGCTAAATCTCAACATAGATTCAACTCTCTTAGGTGAACGAACGCACAGCAGAGCAGTTTCAAGGAAACGTTTCTCCTGAGATTTAGACGAAGTTTCCTGCTGTTTAGTACGTATGCAGGCATTGGGCAGGAAATACCGGTTTTGGGATTCTGCACAGAAAGGGTTTGCAAACCGCTGAATCCACACGTGAGATTAACTTTGTCAGTTGAATGCGCACATTGACAACCATTCAGTTAGATAGCTCCCTTTTGGTTTTAGAAGCAGATATTTCTCTGTACAGCCTATGGTCCCATTCACTGGGAATATCCCAACGCAGCTCCTAGAAGAAACGTGTTCCTGACTCGCTGAATCTCAACATAGATTCAACTCTCTTAGGTGAACGAACGCACAGCAGAGCAGTTTCAAGGAAACGATTCTCCTGCGTTTTAGAGGAAGTTTCCTGCTGCTTAGTATGTATGCCGGCATTGGGATGGAAATACCGGTATTGGGATTCTGCACAGAAAGGGTTTGAAAACCGCTGAATCCACACGGGATTTTAACTCTGTCAGTTGAATGCACACATTGACAACCATTCAGTTAGATAGCTCCGTTTTGGTTTTAGAAGCAGATAGTTCTCTGTACAGCCTATGGTCCCATTCACTCGGGAATATCCCAACGCAGCTCTTGAAGAAACGTGTTTCTGACTTGCTGAATCTCAACATAGATTCAACTCTCTTAGGTGAATGAAAGCACAGCAGAGCAGTTTCAAGGAAACGTTTCTCCTGAGTTTTAGACGAAGTGTACTGCGGTTTAGTATGTTTGCCGGCATTGGGATGGAAATACCGGTTTTGGGATTCTGCACAGAAACGGTTTGCAAACCGATGAATGCACACGTGAGTTTAAATCTGTCAGTTGAATGCACACATTGACAACCATTCAGTTAGATACCTCCGTTTTGGTTTTAGAAGCAGATAGTTCTCTGTACAGCCTATGGTCCCATTCACTCGGGAATATCCCAACGTAGCACTTGAAAAAACGTGTTTCTGACTTGCTGAATCTAAACATAGATTCAACTCTCTTAGGTGAACGAACGCACAGCAGAGCAGTTTCAAGGAAACAATTCTTCTGAGTTTTAGACCAAGCTTCCTGCTGTTTAGTACGTATGCCGGCATTGGGCAGGAAATACCGGTTTTGGGATTCTGCACTGAAAGGGTTTGCAAACCGCTGAATCCACACGTGAGATTAAACTTGTCAGTTGAATGCACACATTGACAACGATTCTGTTAGATACCTCCGTTTTGGTTTTAGAAGCAGATGTTTCTCTGTACAGCCTATGGTCCCATTCACTCGGGAATATCCCAACGCAGCTCCTAGAAGAAACGTGTTTCTGACTCTCTGAATCTCAACATAGATTCAACTCTCTTAGGTGAACGAAGGCACAGCAGAGCAGTTTCAAGGAAACGATTCTCCTGAGTTTTAGACGAAGTTTCCTGCTGCTTAGTACGTATGCCGGCATTGGGATGGAAATACCGGTATTGGGATTCTGCACAGAAAGGGTTTGCAAACCGCTGAATCCACACGTGAGTTTAACTGTGTCAGTTGAATGCACACATTGACAACCATTCAGTTAGATTGCTCCGTTTTGGTTTTAGAAGCAGATAGTTCTCTGTACAGACTATGGTCCCATTCACTCGGGAATACCCCAACGCAGCTCTTGAAGAAACGTGTTTCTGACTTGCTGAATCTCAACATAGATTCAACTCTCTTAGGTGAACGAACGCACAGCAGAGCAGTTTCAAGGAAACGTTTCTCCTGAGTTTTAGGCGAAGTGTACTGCGGCTTAGTATGTATGCCGGCATTGGGATGGAAATACCGGTTTTGGGATTCTGCACAGAAAGGGTTTGCAAACCAATGAATGCACACGTGAGTTTAAATCTGTCAGTTGAATGCACACATTGACAACCATTCAGTTAGATAGCTCCGTTTTGGTTTTAGAAGCAGATAGTTCTCTGTACAGCCTATGGTCCCATTCACTCGGGAATATCCCAACGCAGCTCTTGAAGAAACGTGTTTCTGACTTGCTGAATCTAAACATAGATTCAACTCTCTTAAGTGAACGAACGAACAGCAGAGCAGTTTCAAGGAAACGTTTCTCCTGAGTTTTAGGGGAAGTTTCCTGCGGTTTAGTACGTATGCCGGCATTGGGCTGGAAATACCGGTTTTGGGATTCTGCACAGAAAGGGTTTGCAAACCGCTGAAACCACACGTGAGTTTAGCTCTGTCAGTTGAATGCACACATTGACAACCATTCAGTAAGATAGGTCCGTTTTGGTTTTAGAAGCAGATATTTCTCTGTACAGCCGATGGTCCCATTCACTCGGGAATATCCCAACGCAGCTCCTAGAAGAAACTTGTTTCTGACTCGCTGAATCTCAACATAGATTCAACTCTCTTAGGTGAACGAACGCACAGCAGAGCAGTTTCAAGGAAACGTTTCTCCTGAGTTTTAGACGAAGTGTACTGCGGTTTAGTATTTATGCCGGCATTGGGATGGAAATACCGGTTTTGGGATTCTGCACAGAAAGGTTTTGCAAATCGATTAATCCACACGTGAGTTTAACTCTGTCAGTTGAATGCACACATTGACAACCATTCAGTTAGATAGCTCCGTTTTGGTTTTAAAAGCAGATATTTCTCTGTACAGCCTACGGTCCCATTAATTCGGGAATGTCCCAACGCAGCTCCTAGAAGAAACCTGTTTCTGACTCGCTGAATCTCAACATAGATTCAACTCTCTTAGGTGAACGAACGCACAGCAGAGCAGTTTCAAGGAAACGATTCTTCTGAGTTTTACACGAAGTTTACTGCTGTTCAGTACGTATGCCGGCATTGTGATGGAAATACCGGTTTTGGGATTCCGCACAGAAACGGTTTGCAAGCCGCTGAATTCACACGTGAGTTTAACTCTGTCAGTTGAATGGACACATTGACAACCATTCAGTTAGATAGTTTCGTTTTGGTTTTAGAAGCAGATATTTCTCTGTACAGCCTATGGTCCCACTATCTCAGGAATATCCCAACGCAGCTCCTAGAAGAAACGTGTTTCTGACTCGCTGAATCTCAATATAGATTCAACTCTCTTAGGTGAACGAACGCACAGCAGAGCAGTTTCAAGGACACGATTCTACTGAGTTTTAGACGAAGTTTACTGCTGTTTAGTACATATGCCGGCATTGGGATGGAAATACCGGTTTGGGGATTCTGCACAGAAATGGTTTGCAAACCGCGGAATCCGCACGTGAGATTAACTCGGTCAGTTGAATGCACACATTGACAACCATTCAGTTAGACAGCTCCGTTTTGGTTTTAGAAGCAGATATTTCTCTGTACAGCCTGTGGTCCCATTCACTCAGGAATATCCCAACGCAGCTCCTAGAAGAAACGTCTTTCTGACTCGCTGAATCTCAACATAGATTCAACTCTCTTAGGTGAACGAACGCACAGCAGAGAAGTTTCAAGGAAACGTTTCTCCTGTGTTTTAGACGAAGTTTACTGCTGTTTAATACGTATGCCGGCATTGGGATGGAAATACCGGTTTTGGGATTCTGCACAGAAAGGGTTTACAAACCGCTGAAACCACACGTGAGTTTAACTCTGTCAGTTGAATGCACACATTGTAACCATTCATTTAGATAGGTCCGTTTTGGTTTTAGAAGCAGATATTTCTCTATACAGCCTATGGTCCCATTCACTCGGGAATATCCCAACGCAGCTCCTACAAGAAACTTGTTTCTGACACGCTGAATCTCAACATAGATTCAACTCTCTTAGGTGAACGAACGCACAGCAGAGTAGTTTCAAGGAAACGTTCCTCCTGAGTTTTAGACGAAGTTTCCTGCTGTTTAGTACGTATGCCGGCATTGGGCTGGAAATACCGGTTTTGGGATTCTGCACAGAAAGGGTTTGCAAACCGCTGAAACCACTCGTGAGTTTAACTCTGTCAGTTGAATGCACACATTGATAACCATTCAGTTAGATAGGTCCGTTTTGGTTTTAGAAGCAGATATTTCTCTGTACAGCCTGTGATCCCATTCCCTCGGGAATATCCCACCGCAGCTCCTAGAAGAAACTTGTTTCTGACACGCTGAATCTCAACATAGATTCAACTCTCTTAGGTGAACGAACGCACAGCAGAGCAGTTTCAAGGAAACGTTTCTCCAGAGTTTTAGAGGAAGTGTACTGCGGTTTAGTATGTATGCCGGCATTGGGATAGAAATTCCGGTTTTGGGATTCTGCACAGAAAGGTTTTACAAACCGATGAATCCACACGTGAGTTTAAATCTGTCAGTTGAATGCACACATTGACAACCATTCAGTTAGATAGCTCCGTTTTGGTTTTAGAAGCAGATATTTCTCTGTACAGCCTATGGTCCCATTCACTCGGGAATATCCCAACGCAGCTCCTAGAAGAAACGTGTTTCTGACTCGCTGAATCTCAACATAGATTCAAGTCTCTTAGGTGAACGAACGCACAGCAGAGCAGTTTCAAGGAAACGTTCCTCCTGAATTTTAGACGAAGTTTCCTGCTGTTTAGTACGTATGCCGGCATTGGGCAGGAAATACCGGTTTTGGGATTCTGCACTGAAAGGGTTTGCAAACCGCTGAATCCACACGTGAGATTAACTTTGTCAGTTGAATGCGCACATTGACAACAATTCAGTTAGATAGCTCCGTTTTGGTTTTAGAAGCAGATATTTCTCTGTACAGCCTATGGTCCCATTCACTCGGGAATATCCCAACGCAGCTCCTAGAAGAAACGTGTTTCTGACTCGCTGAATCTCAACATAGATTCAACTCTCTTAGGTGAACGAACGCACAGCAGAGCAGTTTCAAGGAAACGATTCTTCTGAGTTTTAGACGAAGTTTCCTGCTGCTTATTACATATGCCGGCATTGGGATGGAAATACTGGTATTGGGATTCTGCACAGAAAGGGTTTGCAAACCGCTGAATCCACACGTGAGTTTAACTCTGTCAGTTGAATGCACATTGACAACCATTCAGCTAGATTGCTCCGTTTTGGTTTTAGAAGCAGATAGTTCTCTGTACAGCCTATGGTCCCATTCACTCGGGAATATCCCAATGCAGCTCTTGAAGAAACGTGTTTCTGACTTGCTGAATCTCAACATAGATTCAACTCTCTTAGGTGAATGAAAGCACAGCAGAGCAGTTTCAAGGAAACGTTTCTCCTGAGTTTTAGACGAAGTGTACTGCGGTTTAGTATGTTTGCCGGCATTGGGATGGAAATACCGGTTTTCGGATTCTGCACAGAAAGGGTTTGCAAACCGATGAATGCACACGTGAGTTTAAATCTGTCAGTTGAATGCACACATTGACAACCATTCAGTTAGATACCTCCGTTTTGGTTTTAGAAGCAGATAGCTCTCTGTACAGCCTATGGTCCCATTCACTCGGGAATATCCCAACGTAGCACATGAAAAAACGTGTTTCTGACTTGCTGAATCTAAACATAGATTCAACTCTCTTAGGTGAACGAACGCACAGCAGAGCAGTTTCAAGGAAACAATTCTTCTGAGTTTTAGACCAAGCTTCCTGCTGTTTAGTACGTATGCCGGCATTGGGCAGGAAATACCGGTTTTGGGATTCTGCACTGAAAGGGTTTGCAAACCGCTGAATCCACACGTGAGATTAAACTTGTCAGTTGAATGCACACATTGACAACGATTCTGTTAGATACCTCCGTTTTGGTTTTAGAAGCAGATGTTTCTCTGTACAGCCTATGGTCCCATTCACTCGGGAATATCCCAACGCAGCTCCTAGAAGAAACGTGTTTCTGACTCTCTGAATCTCAACATAGATTCAACTCTCTTAGGTGAACGAAGGCACAGCAGAGCAGTTTCAAGGAAACGATTCTCCTGAGTTTTAGACGAAGTTTCCTGCTGCTTAGTACGTATGCCGGCATTGGGATGGAAATACCGGTATTGGGATTCTGCACAGAAAGGGTTTGCAAACCGCTGAATCCACACGTGAGATTAACTTTGTCAGTTGAATGCGCACATTGACAACCATTCAGTTAGATAGCTCCGTTTTGGTTTTAGAAGCAGATATTTCTCTGTACAGACTATGGTCCCATTCACTCGGGAATATCCCAATGCAGCTCCTAGAAGAAACGTGTTCCTGGCTCGCTGAATCTCAACATAGATTCAACTCTCTTAGGTGAACGAACGCACAGCAGAGCAGTTTCAAGGAAACGATTCTCCTGAGTTTTAGACGAAGTTTCCTGCTGCTTAGTACGTATGCCGGCATTGGGATGGAAATACCGGTATTGGGATTCTGCACAGAAAGGGTTTGCAAACCGCTGAATCCACACGTGAGTTTAACTGTGTCAGTTGAATGCACACATTGACAACCATTCAGTTAGATTGCTCCGTTTTGGTTTTAGAAGCAGATAGTTCTCTGTACAGACTATGGTCCCATTCACTCGGGAATACCCCAACGCAGCTCTTGAAGAAACGTGTTTCTGACTTGCTGAATCTCAACATAGATTCAACTCTCTTAGGTGAACGAACGCACAGCAGAGCAGTTTCAAGGAAACGTTTCTCCTGAGTTTTAGGCGAAGTGTACTGCGGCTTAGTATGTATGCCGGCATTGGGATGGAAATACCGGTTTTGGGATTCTGCACAGAAAGGGTTTGCAAACCAATGAATGCACACGTGAGTTTAAATCTGTCAGTTGAATGCACACATTGACAACCATTCAGTTAGATAGCTCCGTTTTGGTTTTAGAAGCAGATAGTTCTCTGTACAGCCTATGGTCCCATTCACTCGGGAATATCCCAACGCAGCTCTTGAAGAAACGTGTTTCTGACTTGCTGAATCTAAACATAGATTCAACTCTCTTAAGTGAACGAACGAACAGCAGAGCAGTTTCAAGGAAACGTTTCTCCTGAGTTTTAGGGGAAGTTTCCTGCGGTTTAGTACGTATGCCGGCATTGGGCTGGAAATACCGGTTTTGGGATTCTGCACAGAAAGGGTTTGCAAACCGCTGAAACCACACGTGAGTTTAACTCTGTCAGTTGAATGCACACATTGACAACCATTCAGTAAGATAGGTCCGTTTTGGTTTTAGAAGCAGATATTTCTCTGTACAGCCGATGGTCCCATTCACTCGGGAATATCCCAACGCAGCTCCTAGAAGAAACTTGTTTCTGACTCGCTGAATCTCAACATAGATTCAACTCTCTTAGGTGAACGAACGCACAGCAGAGCAGTTTCAAGGAAACGTTTCTCCTGAGTTTTAGACGAAGTGTACTGCGGTTTAGTATTTATGCCGGCATTGGGATGGAAATACCGGTTTTGGGATTCTGCACAGAAAGGTTTTGCAAATCGATTAATCCACACGTGAGTTTAACTCTGTCAGTTGAATGCACACATTGACAACCATTCAGTTAGATAGCTCCGTTTTGGTTTTAAAAGCAGATATTTCTCTGTACAGCCTACGGTCCCATTAATTCGGGAATGTCCCAACGCAGCTCCTAGAAGAAACCTGTTTCTGACTCGCTGAATCTCAACATAGATTCAACTCTCTTAGGTGAACGAACGCACAGCAGAGCAGTTTCAAGGAAACGATTCTTCTGAGTTTTACACGAAGTTTACTGCTGTTCAGTACGTATGCCGGCATTGTGATGGAAATACCGGTTTTGGGATTCCGCACAGAAACGGTTTGCAAGCCGCTGAATTCACACGTGAGTTTAACTCTGTCAGTTGAATGGACACATTGACAACCATTCAGTTAGATAGTTTCGTTTTGGTTTTAGAAGCAGATATTTCTCTGTACAGCCTATGGTCCCACTATCTCAGGAATATCCCAACGCAGCTCCTAGAAGAAACGTGTTTCTGACTCGCTGAATCTCAATATAGATTCAACTCTCTTAGGTGAACGAACGCACAGCAGAGCAGTTTCAAGGACACGATTCTACTGAGTTTTAGACGAAGTTTACTGCTGTTTAGTACATATGCCGGCATTGGGATGGAAATACCGGTTTGGGGATTCTGCACAGAAATGGTTTGCAAACCGCGGAATCCGCACGTGAGATTAACTCGGTCAGTTGAATGCACACATTGACAACCATTCAGTTAGACAGCTCCGTTTTGGTTTTAGAAGCAGATATTTCTCTGTACAGCCTGTGGTCCCATTCACTCAGGAATATCCCAACGCAGCTCCTAGAAGAAACGTCTTTCTGACTCGCTGAATCTCAACATAGATTCAACTCTCTTAGGTGAACGAACGCACAGCAGAGAAGTTTCAAGGAAACGTTTCTCCTGTGTTTTAGACGAAGTTTACTGCTGTTTAATACGTATGCCGGCATTGGGATGGAAATACCGGTTTTGGGATTCTGCACAGAAAGGGTTTACAAACCGCTGAAACCACACGTGAATTTAACTCTGTCAGTTGAATGCACACATTGTAACCATTCATTTAGATAGGTCCGTTTTGGTTTTAGAAGCAGATATTTCTCTATACAGCCTATGGTCCCATTCACTCGGGAATATCCCAACGCAGCTCCTACAAGAAACTTGTTTCTGACACGCTGAATCTCAACATAGATTCAACTCTCTTAGGTGAACGAACGCACAGCAGAGTAGTTTCAAGGAAACGTTCCTCCTGAGTTTTAGACGAAGTTTCCTGCTGTTTAGTACGTATGCCGGCATTGGGCTGGAAATACCGGTTTTGGGATTCTGCACAGAAAGGGTTTGCAAACCGCTGAAACCACTCGTGAGTTTAACTCTGTCAGTTGAATGCACACATTGATAACCATTCAGTTAGATAGGTCCGTTTTGGTTTTAGAAGCAGATATTTCTCTGTACAGCCTGTGATCCCATTCCCTCGGGAATATCCCACCGCAGCTCCTAGAAGAAACTTGTTTCTGACACGCTGAATCTCAACATAGATTCAACTCTCTTAGGTGAACGAACGCACAGCAGAGCAGTTTCAAGGAAACGTTTCTCCAGAGTTTTAGAGGAAGTGTACTGCGGTTTAGTATGTATGCCGGCATTGGGATAGAAATTCCGGTTTTGGGATTCTGCACAGAAAGGTTTTACAAACCGATGAATCCACACGTGAGTTTAAATCTGTCAGTTGAATGCACACATTGACAACCATTCAGTTAGATAGCTCCGTTTTGGTTTTAGAAGCAGATATTTCTCTGTACAGCCTATGGTCCCATTCACTCGGGAATATCCCAACGCAGCTCCTAGAAGAAACGTGTTTCTGACTCGCTGAATCTCAACATAGATTCAAGTCTCTTAGGTGAACGAACGCACAGCAGAGCAGTTTCAAGGAAACGTTCCTCCTGAATTTTAGACGAAGTTTCCTGCTGTTTAGTACGTATGCCGGCATTGGGCAGGAAATACCGGTTTTGGGATTCTGCACTGAAAGGGTTTGCAAACCGCTGAATCCACACGTGAGATTAACTTTGTCAGTTGAATGCGCACATTGACAACAATTCAGTTAGATAGCTCCGTTTTGGTTTTAGAAGCAGATATTTCTCTGTACAGCCTATGGTCCCATTCACTCGGGAATATCCCAACGCAGCTCCTAGAAGAAACGTGTTTCTGACTCGCTGAATCTCAACATAGATTCAACTCTCTTAGGTGAACGAACGCACAGCAGAGCAGTTTCAAGGAAACGATTCTTCTGAGTTTTAGACGAAGTTTCCTGCTGCTTATTACATATGCCGGCATTGGGATGGAAATACTGGTATTGGGATTCTGCACAGAAAGGGTTTGCAAACCGCTGAATCCACACGTGAGTTTAACTCTGTCAGTTGAATGCACATTGACAACCATTCAGCTAGATTGCTCCGTTTTGGTTTTAGAAGCAGATAGTTCTCTGTACAGCCTATGGTCCCATTCACTCGGGAATATCCCAACGCAGCTCTTGAAGAAACGTGTTTCTGACTTGCTGAATCTCAACATAGATTCAACTCTCTTAGGTGAATGAAAGCACAGCAGAGCAGTTTCAAGGAAACGTTTCTCCTGAGTTTTAGACGAAGTGTACTGCGGTTTAGTATGTTTGCCGGCATTGGGATGGAAATACCGGTTTTCGGATTCTGCACAGAAAGGGTTTGCAAACCGATGAATGCACACGTGAGTTTAAATCTGTCAGTTGAATGCACACATTGACAACCATTCAGTTTGATAGCACACTTTTGGTTTTAGAAGCAGATAGCTCTCTGTACAGCCTATGGTCCCATTCACTCGGGAATATCCCAACGTAGCACATGAAAAAACGTGTTTCTGACTTGCTGAATCTAAACATAGATTCAACTCTCTTAGGTGAACGAACGCACAGCAGAGCAGTTTCAAGGAAACAATTCTTCTGAGTTTTAGACCAAGCTTCCTGCTGTTTAGTACGTATGCCGGCATTGGGCAGGAAATACCGGTTTTGGGATTCTGCACTGAAAGGGTTTGCAAACCGCTGAATCCACACGTGAGATTAAACTTGTCAGTTGAATGCACACATTGACAACGATTCTGTTAGATACCTCCGTTTTGGTTTTAGAAGCAGATGTTTCTCTGTACAGCCTATGGTCCCATTCACTCGGGAATATCCCAACGCAGCTCCTAGAAGAAACGTGTTTCTGACTCTCTGAATCTCAACATAGATTCAACTCTCTTAGGTGAACGAAGGCACAGCAGAGCAGTTTCAAGGAAACGATTCTCCTGAGTTTTAGACGAAGTTTCCTGCTGCTTAGTACGTATGCCGGCATTGGGATGGAAATACCGGTATTGGGATTCTGCACAGAAAGGGTTTGCAAACCGCTGAATCCACACGTGAGATTAACTTTGTCAGTTGAATGCGCACATTGACAACCATTCAGTTAGATAGCTCCGTTTTGGTTTTAGAAGCAGATATTTCTCTGTACAGACTATGGTCCCATTCACTCGGGAATATCCCAATGCAGCTCCTAGAAGAAACGTGCTCCTGGCTCGCTGAATCTCAACATAGATTCAACTCTCTTAGGTGAACGAACGCACAGCAGAGCAGTTTCAAGGAAACGATTCTCCTGCATTTTAGACGAAGTTTCCTGCTGCTTAGTATGTATGCCGGCATTGGGATGGAAATACCGGTATTGGGATTCTGCACAGAAAGGGTTTGAAAACCGCTGAATCCACACGTGATTTTAACTCTGTCAGTTGAATGCACACATTGACAACCATTCAGTTAGACTGCTCCGTTTTGGTTTTAGAAGCAGATAGTTCTCTGTACAGCCTATGGTCCCATTCAGTCGGGAATATCCCAACGCAGCTCTTGAAGAAACGTGTTTCTGACTTGCTAAATCTCAACATAGATTCAACTCTCTTAGGTGAACGAACGCACAGCAGAGCAGTTTCAAGGAAACGTTTCTCCTGAGATTTAGACGAAGTTTCCTGCTGTTAAGTACGTATGCAGGCATTGGGCAGGAAATACCGGTTTTGGGATTCTGCACAGAAAGGGTTTGCAAACCGCTGAATCCACACGTGAGATTAACTTTGTCAGTTGAATGCGCACATTGACAACCATTCAGTTAGATAGCTCCCTTTTGGTTTTAGAAGCAGATATTTCTCTGTACAGCCTATGGTCCCATTCACTCGGGAATATCCCAACGCAGCTCCTAGAAGAAACGTGTTCCTTACTCGCTGAATCTCAACATAGATTCAACTCTCTTAGGTGAACGAACGCACAGCAGAGCAGTTTCAAGGAAACGATTCTCCTGCGTTTTAGAGGAAGTTTCCTGCTGCTTAGTATGTATGCCGGCATTGGGATGGAAATACCGGTATTGGGATTCTGCACAGAAAGGGTTTGAAAACCGCTGAATCCACACGGGATTTTAACTCTGTCAGTTGAATGCACACATTGACAACCATTCAGTTAGATAGCTCCGTTTTGGTTTTAGAAGCAGATAGTTCTCTGTACAGCCTATGGTCCCATTCACTCGGGAATATCCCAACGCAGCTCTTGAAGAAACGTGTTTCTGACTTGCTGAATCTCAACATAGATTCAACTCTCTTAGGTGAATGAAAGCACAGCAGAGCAGTTTCAAGGAAACGTTTCTCCTGAGTTTTAGACGAAGTGTACTGCGGTTTAGTATGTTTGCCGGCATTGGGATGGAAATACCGGTTTTGGGATTCTGCACAGAAAGGGTTTGCAAACCGATGAATGCACACGTGAGTTTAAATCTGTCAGTTGAATGCAAACATTGACAACCATTCAGTTAGATACCTCCGTTTTGGTTTTAGAAGCAGATAGTTCTCTGTACAGCCTATGGTCCCATTCACTCGGGAATATCCCAACGTAGCACTTGAAAAAACGTGTTTCTGACTTGCTGAATCTCAACATAGATTCAACTCTCTTAGGTGAACGAGCGCACAGCAGAGCAGTTTCAAGGAAACAATTCTTCTGAGTTTTAGACCAAGCTTCCTGCTGTTTAGTACGTATGCCGGCATTGGGCAGGAAATACCGGTTTTGGGATTCTGCACTGAAAGGGTTTGCAAACCGCTGAATCCACACGTGAGATTAAACTTGTCAGTTGAATGCACACATTGACAACGATTCTTTTAGATACCTCCGTTTTGGTTTTAGAAGCAGATGTTTCTCTGTACAGCCTATGGTCCCATTCACTCGGGAATATCCCAACGCAGCTCCTAGAAGAAACGTGTTTCTGACTCTCTGAATCTCAACATAGATTCAACTCTCTTAGGTGAACGAACGCACAGCAGAGCAGTTTCAAGGAAACGATTCTCCTGAGTTTTAGACGAAGTTTCCTGCTGCTTAGTACGTATGCCGGCATTGGGATGGAAATACCGGTATTGGGATTCTGCACAGAAAGGGTTTGCAAACCGCTGAATCCACACGTGAGTTTAACTGTGTCAGTTGAATGCACACATTGACAACCATTCAGTTAGATTGCTCCGTTTTGGTTTTAGAAGCAGATAGTTCTCTGTACAGACTATGGTCCCATTCACTCGGGAATACCCCAACGCAGCTCTTGAAGAAACGTGTTTCTGACTTGCTGAATCTCAACATAGATTCAACTCTCTTAGGTGAACGAACGCACAGCAGAGCAGTTTCAAGGAAACGTTTCTCCTGAGTTTTAGGCGAAGTGTACTGCGGCTTAGTATGTATGCCGGCATTGGGATGGAAATACCGGTTTTGGGATTCTGCACAGAAAGGGTTTGCAAACCAATGAATGCACACGTGAGTTTAAATCTGTCAGTTGAATGCACACATTGACAACCATTCAGTTAGATAGCTCCGTTTTGGTTTTAGAAGCAGATAGTTCTCTGTACAGCCTATGGTCCCATTCACTCGGGAATATCCCAACGCAGCTCTTGAAGAAACGTGTTTCTGACTTGCTGAATCTAAACATAGATTCAACTCTCTTAAGTGAACGAACGAACAGCAGAGCAGTTTCAAGGAAACGTTTCTCCTGAGTTTTAGGGGAAGTTTCCTGCGGTTTAGTACGTATGCCGGCATTGGGCTGGAAATACCGGTTTTGGGATTCTGCACAGAAAGGGTTTGCAAACCGCTGAAACCACACGTGAGTTTAACTCTGTCAGTTGAATGCACACATTGACAACCATTCAGTAAGATAGGTCCGTTTTGGTTTTAGAAGCAGATATTTCTCTGTACAGCCGATGGTCCCATTCACTCGGGATTATCCCAACGCAGCTCCTAGAAGAAACTTGTTTCTGACTCGCTGAATCTCAACATAGATTCAACTCTCTTAGGTGAACGAACGCACAGCAGAGCAGTTTCAAGGAAACGTTTCTCCTGAGTTTTAGACGAAGTGTACTGCGGTTTAGTATGTTTGCCGGCATTGGGCTGGAAATACCGGTTTTGGGATTCTGCACAGAAAGGTTTTGCAAATCGATTAATCCACACGTGAGTTTAACTCTGTCAGCTGAATGCACACATTGACAACCATTCAGTTAGATAGCTCCGTTTTGGTTTTAAAAGCAGATATTTCTCTGTACAGCCTACGGTCCCATTAATTCGGGAATGTCCCAACGCAGCTCCTAGAAGAAACCTGTTTCTGACTCGCTGAATCTCAACATAGATTCAACTCTCTTAGGTGAACGAACGCACAGCAGAGCAGTTTCAAGGAAACGATTCTTCTGAGTTTTACACGAAGTTTACTGCTGTTCAGTACGTATGCCGGCATTGTGATGGAAATACCGGTTTTGGGATTCCGCACAGAAACGGTTTGCAAGCCGCTGAATTCACACGTGAGTTTAACTCTGTCAGTTGAATGGACACATTGACAACCATTCAGTTAGATAGTTTCGTTTTGGTTTTAGAAGCAGATATTTCTCTGTACAGCCTATGGTCCCACTATCTCAGGAATATCCCAACGCAGCTCCTAGAAGAAACGTGTTTCTGACTCGCTGAATCTCAATATAGATTCAACTCTCTTAGGTGAACGAACGCACAGCAGAGCTGTTTCAAGGACACGATTCTACTGAGTTTTAGACGAAGTTTACTGCTGTTTAGTACGTATGCCGGCATTGGGATGGAAATACCGGTTTGGGGATTCTGCACAGAAATGGTTTGCAAACCGCGGAATCCGCACGTGAGATTAACTCGGTCAGTTGAATGCACACATTGACAACCATTCAGTTAGACAGCTCCGTTTTGGTTTTAGAAGCAGATATTTCTCTGTACAGCCTGTGGTCCCATTCACTCAGGAATATCCCAACGCAGCTCCTAGAAGAAACGTGTTTCTGACTCGCTGAATCTCAACATAGATTCAACTCTCTTAGGTGAACGAACGCACAGCAGAGCAGTTTCAAGGAAACGTTTCTCCTGTGTTTTAGACGAAGTTTACTGCGGTTTAATACGTATGCCGGCATTGGGATGGAAATACCGGTTTTGGGATTCTGCACAGAAAGGGTTTACAAACCGCTGATACCACACGTGAGTTTAACTCTGTCAGTTGAATGCACACATTGTAACCATTCATTTAGATAGGTCCGTTTTGGTTTTAGAAGCAGATATTTCTCTGTACAGCCTATGGTCCCATTCACTCGGGAATATCCCAACGCAGCTCCTACAAGAAACTTGTTTCTGACACGCTGAATCTCAACATAGATTCAACTCTCTTAGGTGAACGAACGCACAGCAGAGTAGTTTCAAGGAAACGTTCCTCCTGAGTTTTAGACGAAGTTTCCTGCTGTTTAGTACGTATGCCGGCATTGGGCTGGAAATACCGGTTTTGGGATTCTGCACAGAAAGGGTTTGCAAACCGCTGAAACCACTCGTGAGTTTAACTCTGTCAGTTGAATGCACACATTGATAACCATTCAGTTAGATAGGTCCGTTTTGGTTTTAGAAGCAGATATTTCTCTGTACAGCCTGTGATCCCATTCCCTCGGGAATATCCCACCGCAGCTCCTAGAAGAAACTTGTTTCTGACACGCTGAATCTCAACATAGATTCAACTCTCTTAGGTGAACGAACGCACAGCAGAGCAGTTTCAAGGAAACGTTTCTCCAGAGTTTTAGAGGAAGTGTACTGCGGTTTAGTATGTATGCCGGCATTGGGATAGAAATTCCGGTTTTGGGATTCTGCACAGAAAGGTTTTACAAACCGATGAATCCACACGTGAGTTTAAATCTGTCAGTTGAATGCACACATTGACAACCATTCAGTTAGATAGCTCCGTTTTGGTTTTAGAAGCAGATATTTCTCTGTACAGCCTATGGTCCCATTCACTCGGGAATATCCCAACGCAGCTCCTAGAAGAAACGTGTTTCTGACTCGCTGAATCTCAACATAGATTCAAGTCTCTTAGGTGAACGAACGCACAGCAGAGCAGTTTCAAGGAAACGTTCCTCCTGAATTTTAGACGAAGTTTCCTGCTGTTTAGTACGTATGCCGGCATTGGGCAGGAAATACCGGTTTTGGGATTCTGCACTGAAAGGGTTTGCAAACCGCTGAATCCACACGTGAGATTAACTTTGTCAGTTGAATGCGCACATTGACAACAATTCAGTTAGATAGCTCCGTTTTGGTTTTAGAAGCAGATATTTCTCTGTACAGCCTATGGTCCCATTCACTCGGAAATATCCCAACGCAGCTCCTAGAAGAAACGTGTTTCTGACTCGCTGAATCTCAACATAGATTCAACTCTCTTAGGTGAACGAACGCACAGCAGAGCAGTTTCAAGGAAACGATTCTTCTGAGTTTTAGACGAAGTTTCCTGCTGCTTATTACATATGCCGGCATTGGGATGGAAATACTGGTATTGGGATTCTGCACAGAAAGGGTTTGCAAACCGCTGAATCCACACGTGAGTTTAACTCTGTCAGTTGAATGCACATTGACAACCATTCAGTTAGATTGCTCCGTTTTGGTTTTAGAAGAAGATAGTTCTCTGTACAGCCTATGGTCCCACTCTCTCAGGAATATCCCAACGCAGCTCCTAGAAAGAACGTGTTTCTGACTCGCTGAATCTCAACATAGATTCAACTCTCTTAGGTGAACGAACGCACAGCAGAGCAGTTTCAAGGACACGATTCTCCTGAGTTTTAGACGAAGTTTACTGCTGTTTAGTACGTATGCCGGCATTGGGATGGAAATACCGGTTTGGGGATTCTGCACACAAATGGTTTGCAAACCGCGGAATCCATACGTGAGATTAACTCTGTCAGTTCAAAGCACACATTGACAACCATTCAGTTAGAGAGCTCCGTTTTGGTTTTAGAAGCAGATATTTCTCTGTACAGCCTGTGGTCCCATTCACTCAGGAATATCCCAACGCAGCTCCTAGAAGAAACGTGTTTCTGACTCGCTGAATCACAACATTGATTCAACTCTCTTAGGTGAACGAACGCACAGCAGAGCAGTTTCAAGGAAGCGTTTCTCCTGAGTTTTAGGCGAAGTTTACTGCGGTTTAGTACGTATGCCAGCATAGGGCTGGAAATACCGGTTTTGGGCTTCTGCACAGAAAGGGTTTGCAAACCGCTTAATTCACACGTGAGTTTAACTCTGTCAGTTGAATGCACACATAGACAACCATTCAGTTAGATAGCTCCGTTTTGGTTTTAGAAGCAGATATTTCTCTGTACAGCCTATGGTCCCATTCACTCGGGAATATCCGAACGCAGCTCCTAGAAGAAACGTGTTTCTGACTCGCTGAATCTCAACATAGATTCAACTCTCTTAGGTGAACGAACGCACAGCAGAGCAGTTTCAAGGAAACGTTCCTCCTGTGTTTTAGACGAAGTTTCCTGCGGTTTAGTACGTATGCCGGCATTGGGATGGAAAGACCGGTTTTAGGATTCTCCACAGAAAGGCTGAGAAAACCGCTGAATTCACACGTGAGATTATCTCTGTAAGTTGAATGCACACATTGACAACCATTCAGTTAGATAGTTCCGTTTTGGTTTTAGAAGCAGATATTTCTCTGTACAGCCTATGGTCCCATTCACTCGGGAATATCACAGCGCAGCTCCTAGAAGAAACTTGTTTCTGACTCGCTGAATCTAAACATAGATTCAACTCTCTTAGATGAACGAACGCACAGCAGAGCAGTTTCAAGGAAACGTTTCTCCTTAGTTTTAAACGAAGTTTCCTGCGGTTTAGTACGTATGCTGGCATTGGGCTGGAAATACCGGTTTTGGGATTCTGCACAGAAAGGGTTTGCAAACCGCTGAATCCACACATGAGATTAACTCTTTCAGTTGAATGCACACATTGACAACCATTCGGTTTGATAGCTCCGTTTTGGTTTTAGAAGCAGATATTTCTCTGTACAGCCTATGGTCCCATTCACTCGGGAATATCACAACGCAGCTCCTAGAAGAAACGTGTTTATGACTCGCTGAATCCCAGCATAGATTCAACTCTCTTAGGTGAACGAACGCACAGCAGAGCAGTTTCAAGGAAACGTTTCTCCTGAGTTTTAGACGATGTTTCCTGCTGTTTCGTACGTATGCCGGCATTGGGATGGAAATGCCGGTTTTGGGATTCTGCAAAGAAAGGGTTTGCAAACCGCTGATTCCACACGTGAGTTTAACACTGTCAGTTGAATGCACACATTGACAACCATTCAGTTAGGTAGCTCCCTTTGGGTTTTAGAAGCAGATATTTCTCTCTACAGCCTATGGTCCCATTCACTCGGGAATATCCCATCGAAGCTCCTAGAAGAAACGTGTTTCTGACTCGCTGAATCTCAACATAGATTCAACTCTCTTAGGTGAACGAAAGCACAACAGAGCAGTTTCAAGGAAACGTTTCTCCTGAGTTTTAGACGAAGTTTACTGCGGTTTAGTACGCATGCCGGCATTGTGATGGAAATACCGGTTTTGGGATTATGCACAGAAACGGTTTGCAAGCCGCTGAATTCACACGTGAGTTTAACTCTGTCAGTTGAATGCACACATTGACAACAATTCAGTTAGATAGTTCCGTTTTGGTTTTAGAAGCAGATATTTCCCTGTACAGCCTATGGTCCCACTCACTCAGGAATATCCCCACGCAGCTCCTAGAAGAAACGTGTTTCTGACTCGCTGAATCTCAACATAGATTCAACTCTCTTAGGTGAACGAACGCACAGCAGAGCAGTTTCAAGGAAACGTTTCTCCTGAGTTTTAGGGGAAGTTTCCTGCGGTTTAGTACGTATGCCGGCATTGGGCTGGAAATACCGGTTTTGGGATTCTGCACAGAAAGGGTTTGCAAACCGCTGAATCCACACGTGAGATTAACTCTTTCAGTTGAATGCACACATTGACAACCATTCGCTTAGATAGCTCCGTTTTGGTTTTAGAAGCAGATATTTCTCTGTACAGCCTATGGTCCCATTCACTCGGGAATATCCCAACGCAGCTCCTAGAAGAAACGTGTTTATGACTCGCTGAATCCCAGCATAGATTGAACTCTCTTAGGTGAACGAACGCACAGCAGAGCAGTTTCAAGGAAACGTTTCTCCGTAGTTTTAGACGAAGTTTACTGCTGTTTGGTACGTATGCCGGCATTGGGCTGGAAATGCCGGTTTTGGGATTCTGCAAAGAAAGGGTTTGCAAACCGCTGATTCCACACGTGAGTTTACCTCTGTCAGTTGAATGCACACATTGACAACCATTCAGTTAGATAGCTCCGTTTTGGATTTAGTAGCAGATATTTCTCTGTACAGCCTATGGTCCCATTCACTCAGGATTATCCCAACGCAGCTCCAACAAGAAACGTGTTTCGGACTCGCTGAATCTCAACATAGATTCAACTCTCTTAGGTGAACGAACGCACAGCAGAGCAGTTTCAAGGAAACGTTTCTCCTGAGTTTTAGACGAAGTTTCCTGCGGTTTAGTACGTATGCCGGCATTGGGCTGGAAATACCGGTTTTGGGATTCTGCACAGAAAGGGTTTGCAAACCGCTGAATCCACAGGTGAGTTTAACTCTGTCAGTTGAATTCACACATTGACAACCTTTCAGTTAGATAGCTCCGTTTTGGTTTTAGAAGCAGATATTTCTCTGTATAGACTATGGTCCCATTCACTCAGGAATATCCCAAAGCTGCTCCTAGAAGAAACGTGTTTGTGACTCGCTGAATCTCAACATAGATTCAACTCTCTTAGGTGAACGAACGCACAGCAGAGCACTTTCAAGGAAACGTTTCTCCTGAGTTTTAGACGAAGTTTACTGCTGTTTCGTACGTTTGCCGGCATTGGGCTGGAAATGCCGGTTTTGCGATTCTGCACACAAAGGGTTTGCAAACCGCTGAATCCACACGTGAGTTTAACTCTGTCAGTTGAATGCACACATTGAAAACCATTCAGTTAGATAGCTCCGTTTTGGTTTTCGAAGCAGTATTTCTCTGTACAGCCAATGGTCTCATTCACTCGGGAATATCCCAACGCAGCTCCTAGAAGAAACGTGTTTCTGACTCGCTGAATCTCAACATAGATTCAACTCTCTTAGGTGAACGAACGCACAGCAGAGCAGTTTCAAGGAAACGTTCCTCCTGAGTTTTAGACGAAGTTTCCTGAGGTTTAATACGTATGCCGGCATTGGGATGGAAATACCGGTTTTGCGATTCTGCACAGAAAGGGTTTGCAAACCGCTGAATCCACACGTGAGTTTAACTCTGTCAGTTGAATGCACACATTGACAGCCATTCAGTTAGATAGCTTCGTTTTGGTTTTAGAAGCAGATATTTCTCTGTACAACCTATGTTCCCATTCACTCGGTAATATCCCAATGCAGCTCCTAGAAGAAACGTGTTTCTGACTCGCTGAATCTCAACATAGATTCAACTCTCTTAGGTGAACGAACGCAGAGCAGAGCAGTTTCAAGGAAACGATTCTCCTGAGTTTTAGACGAAGTTTCCTGCTGCTTAGTACGTATGCCGGCATTGGGATGGAATTATCGGTTATCGGATTCTGCACAGAAACGGTTTACAAACCGCTGAATTCACACGTGAGTTTAACTCTGTCCGTTGAATGCACACATTGACAACCATTCTGTTAGATAGCTCCGTTGTGGTTTTAGAAGCAGATATTTCTCTGTACAGCCTATGGTCCCATTCACTCGGGAATATCCCAACGCAGCTCCTAGAAGAAACGTGTTTCTGACTGGCTGAATCTCAACATAGATTCAACTCTCTTAGGTGAACGAACGCACAGCAGAGCAGTTTCAGGGAAACGTTCCTCCTGAGTTGTAGACGAAGTTTCCTGCGGTTTAGTACTTATGCCGGCATTGGGCTGGAAATACCGGTTTGGGGATTCTGCACAGAAAGGGTTTGCAAACAGCTGAATCTACACATGACTTGAACTCTGTCAGTTGAATGCAAACATTGACAACCATTGAGTTAGATAGCTCCGTTTTGGTTTTAGAAGCAGATAATTCTCTGTACAGCCTATGGTCCCATTCCCTCGGGAATATCCCAACGCAGCTCTTGAAGAAACGTGTTTCTGACTCGCTGAATCTCAACATAGATTCAACTCTCTTAGGTGAACGAACGCACAGCAGAGCAGTTTAAAGGAATCGATTCTCCTGAGTTTTAGAAGAAGTTTACTGCTGTTTAGTACATATGCCGGCATTGGGATGGAAATACCGGTTTGGGGATTCTGCACAGAAACGGTTTGCAAACCGCGGAATCCACACGTGAGTTTAACTCTGTCAGTTGAATGCACAAATTGACAACCATTCAGTTAGATAGCTCCGTTTTCGTTTTAGAAGCAGATATTTCTCTGTACAGCCTATGGTCCCATTCACACGGGAATATCCCAATGCAGCTCCTAGAAGAACCGTGTTTATGGCTCGATGAATCCCAACATAGATTCAACTCTCTTATGTGAACGAACGCACAGCAGAGCAGTTTCAAGGTAACGTTTCTCCTCAGTTTTAGACTAAGTTTCCTGCGGTTTAGTAAGTATGCCGGCATTAGGATGGAAATGCCGGTTTTGGGATTCTGGAAAAAAAGGTATTGCAAACCGCTGAATCCACACGTGAGTTTAACTCTGTCAGTTGAATGCACACATTGACAACAATTCAGTTAGATAGCTCCGTTTTGATTTTAGAAGGAGATATTTTCTGTACAGCCTATGGTCCCATTCCCTCGGGAATACGCAACACAGCTCCTAGAAGAAACGTGATTCTGACTCGCTGAATCTCAACATAGATTCAACTCTCTTAGGTGAACGAACGCACAGCAGAGCAGTTTCAAGGAAACGTTTCTCCTGAGTTTTAGACGAAGTTTCCTGCGGTTTTGTACGTATGCCGGCATTGGGCTGGAAATACTGGTTTTGGGATGCTGCACAGAAAGGTTTTGCAAACCACTGAAATCACACGTGAGTTTAACTCTGTCAGTTGAATGCACACATTGACAACCATTCCGTTAGATAGCTCCGTTTTGGTTTTAGAAGCAGATATTTCTCTATTCAGCCTATGGTCCCATTCACTCGGGAATATGCCAACGCAGCTCCTAGAAGAAACTTGTTTCTGACTCGCTGAATCTCAACATAGATTCAACTCTCTTAGGTGAACGAAAGCACAGCAGAGCAGTTTCAAGGAAACGTTTCTCCTGAGTTTTAGACGAAGTTTACTGCGGTTTAGAACGTATGCCGGCATTGGGCTGGAAATACCGGTTTTGGGATTCTGCACAGAAAGGGTTTGCAAACCGCTGAATCCACACCTGAGTTCAACTCTGTCAGTTGAATGCACACATTGAAAACCATTCAGTTAGATATCTCCGTTTTGGTTTTGGAAGTAGTATTTCTCTGTACAGCCAATGGTCTCATTCATTCGGGAATATCCCAACGCAGCTCCTAGAAGAAACGTGTTTCTGACTCGCTGAATCTCAACATAGATTCAACTCTCTTAGGTGAACCAACGCACTGCAGAGCAGTTTCAAGGAAACGTTTCTCCTGAGTTTTAGACGAAGTTTCCTAGGGTTTAGTACGTATGCCGGCACTGGGCTGGAAATTCCGGTTTTGGGATTCTGCACAGAAAGGGTTTGCAATCCGCTGAATCCACACGTGAGTTTAACTCTGTCAGTTGAATGCACACATTGACAACCATTCAGTTAGATAGTTCGGTTTTGGTTTTAGAAGCAGATATTTCTCTGTACAGCCTACGGTACCATTCACTCGGGAATATCCCAACGCAGCGCCTAGAAGAAACGTGTTTCTGACTCACTGAATCTCAACATAGATTCAACTCTCTTAGGTGAACGAACGCACAGCAGCGCAGTTTCAAGGAAACGTTCCTCCTGAGTTTTAGACGAAATTTCCTGCGGGTTAGTACGTATGCCGGCATTGGGCTGGAAATACCGGTTTTGGGATTCTGCACAGAAAGGGTTTGCAAACCTTTGAATTCACACGTGAGTTTAAGTCTGTAAGTTGAATGCACATATTGAAAACCAATCAGTTAGATATGTCCGTTTTGGTTTTAGAAGCAGATATTTCTCTATTCAGCCTATGGTCATATTCACTCGGGAATAACCCAACGCAGCTCCTAGAAGAAACGTGTTTCTGACTCGCTGAATCTCAACATAGATTCAACTCTCTTAGGTGAACGAACGCACTGCAGAGCAGTTTCAAGGAAACGTTTCTCCTGAGTTTTAGACGAAGTTTCCTTGGGTTTAGTACGTATGCCGGCACTGGGCTGGAAATTCCGGTTTTGGGATTCTGCACTGAAAGGGTTTGCAAACCGCTGAATCCACACGTGAATTTATCTCTGTCAGTTGAATGCACACATTGACAACCATTCTGTTAGATAGCTCCGTTTTGGTTTTAGAAGCAGATATTTCTCTGTACAGCCTATGGTCCCATTCACTCTGGAATATCCCAATGCAGCTCCTAGAAGAAACGTATTTCTGACTTGCTGAATCTCAACATAGATTCAACTCTCTTAGGTGAACGAACGCACAGCAGAGCAGTTTCAAGGAAACGTTTCTCCTGAGTTTTAGACGAAGTTTCCTGCGGTTTAGTACGTATGCCGGGATTGGGTAGAAAATACCGGTTTTGAGATTGTGCAAAGAAAGGGTTTCCAAACTGCTGATTCCACACGTGAGTTTAACTCTGTCTGTTGAATGCACACATTGACAACCATTCAGTTAGATAGCTCCGTTTTGTTTTTAGAAGCAGATATTTCTCAGTACAGCTATTGGTCCCATTCACTCGGGAATATCCCATCGAAGCTCATAGAAGAAACGTGTTTCTGACTAGCTGAATCTCAACATAGATTCAACTCTCTTAGGTGAACGAACGCACAGCAGAGCAGTTTCAAGGAAACGTTCCACCTGAGTTTTAGACGAAGTTTCCTGCTGTTTAGTACGTATGCCGGCATTGGGGTGGAAATGCCGGTTTTGGGATTCTGCACAGAAAGGGTTTGCAAACCGCTGAATTCACACGTGAGTTTAACTCTGTCAGTTGAATGCACACATTGACAACCATTCTGTTAGATAGCTCCGTTGTGGTTTTAGAAGCAGATATTTCTGTGTACAGCCTATGGTCCCACACACTCAGGAATATCCCAACGCAGCTCCTAGAAGAAACGTGTTTCTGACTCGCTGAATCTCAACATAGATTCAACTCTCTTAGGTGAACGAACGCACAGCAGAGCAGTTTCAAGGAAGCGTTTCTCCTGAGTTTTAGACAAAGTTTCCTGCGGTTTAGTACGTATGCCGGCATTGGGCTCGAAGTACCGGTTTTGGGATCCTGCACAGAAAGGGTTTGCAAACCGCTGAATCCACACGTTAGTTCAACTCGGTCAGTTGAATGCACACATTGAAAACCATTCAGTTAGATAGCTCCGATTTGGTTTTAGAAGCAGATGTTTCTCTCTACAACCTATGGTCCCATTCACTCGGGAATATCCCAACGCAGCTCCTAGAAGAAACGTGTTTCTAACTCGCTGAATCTCAACATAGATTCAACTCTCTTAGGTGAACGAACGCACAGCAGAGCAGTTTCAAGGAATCGATCCTCCTGATTTTTAGACGAAGTTTCCTGTTCCTTAGTACGTATGCCGGCATTGGGATGGAAATACTGGTTTTGGGATTCTGCACAGAAACGGTTTACAAACCGCTGAATTCACACGTGCGTTTATCTCTGTCAGTTGAATGCACACATTGACAACCATTGAGTTAGATAGCTCCGTTTTGGTTTTAGAAGCAGATATTTCTCTGTATAGCCTATGGTCCCATTCACTCGGGAATATCCCAACGCAGCTCCTAGAAGAAACGTGTTTCTGACTCGCTGAATCTCAACATAGATTCAACTCTCTTAGGTGAACGAAAGCACCGCATAGCAGTTTCAAGGAAACGTTCCTCCTGAGTTTTAGACGAAGTTTCCTGCGGTTTAGTATGTATGCCGGCATTGGGCGGGAAACACCGGTTTTGGGATTCTGCACAGAAAAGGTTTGCAAACCGCTGAATCCACACGTGAGTTTAACTCTATCAGTTGAATGCACACATTGAAAACCATTCAGTTAGATAGCTCCGTTTTGGTTTTGGAAGCAGTATTTCTCTGTACAGCCAATGGTCTCATTCACTCAGGAATATCCCAACGCAGCTCCTAGAAGAAACGTGTTTCTGACTCGCTGAATCTCAACATAGATTCAACTCTCTTAGGTGAACCAACGCCCTGCAGAGCAGTTTCAAGGAAACGTTTCTCCTGAGTTTTAGACGAAGTTTCCTTGGATTTAGTACGTAGGCCGGCACTGGGCTGGAAATTCCGGTTTTGGGATTCTGCACAGAAAGGGTTTGCAAACCGCTGAATTCACACGTGAGTTTAACTCCGTCAGTTGAATGCACACATTGACAACCATTCAGTTAGATAGCTCCGTTTTGGTTTTAGAAGCAGATATTTCTCTGCACAGCCTATGGTCCCATTCACTCGGAAACATCCCAAAGCAGTTCCTAGAAGAAACGTGTTTCTGACTCGCTGAATCTCAACATAGATTCAACTCTCTTAGGTGAACGAACGCACAGCAGAGCAGTTTCAAGGAAACGATTCTCCTGAGTTTTAGACGAAGTTTCCTGCTGCTTAGTACACATATCCGCATTGGGATGGAAATACCGGTTTTCGGATTCTGCACAGACACGGTTTACAAACCGCTGAATTCACACGTGAGTTTAACTCTGTCAGTTGAATGCACACATTGACAACCATTCTGTTAGATAGTTCTGATGTGGTTTTAGAAGCAGATATTTCTCTGTACAGCCTATGGTCCCATTCACTCGGGAATATCCCAATGCAGCTCCTAGAAGAAACGTGTTTCTGACTCGCTGAATCTCAACATAGATTCAACTCTCTTAGGTGAACCAACGCACTGCAGAGCAGTTTCAAGGAAACGTTCCTCCTGAGTTTTAGACGAAGTTTCCTGCGGTTTAGTACGTACACCGGCATTGGGCTGGAAATACCGGTTTTGGGATTCTGCACAGAAACGGTTTGCACACCACTGAATCCACACGTGTGTTTAACTCTGTCAGTTGAATGCACACATTGACAACCATTGAGTTAGATAGCTCCGTTTTGGTTTTAGAAGCAGATAATTCTCTGTACAGCCTATGGTCCCATTCACTCGGGAATATCCCAACGCAGCTCTTGAAAAAACGTTTTTCTGACTCGCTGAATCTCAACATAGATTCAACTCTCTTAGGTGAACGAACGCACAGCAGAGCAGTTTCAAGGAAACGTTTCTCCAGAGTTTTAGACGAAGTTTCCTGCGGGTTAGTACGTATGCCGGCATTGGGCTGGAAATACCGGTTTGGGGATTGTGCACTGAAAGGGTTTGCAAACCGCTGAATCCACACGTGAATTTATCTCTGTCAGTTGAATGCACACATTGACAACCATTCAGTTAGATAGCTCCGTTGTGGTTTTAGAAGCAGATATTTCTCTGTACAGCCTATGGTCCCATTCACTCGGGAATATCCCATCGAAGTTCATAGAAAAAACGTGTTTCTGACTAGCTGAATCTCAACATAGATTCAACTCTCTTAGGTGAACGAACGCACAGAAGAGCTGTTTCAAGGAAACGTTCCACCTGAGTTTTAGACGAAGTTTCCTGCTGTTTAGTACGTATGCCGGCATTGGGGTGGAAATGCCGGTTTTGGGATTCTGCACAGAAAGGGTTTGCAAACCGCTGAAACCACTCGTGAGTTTAACTCTGTCAGTTGAATGCACACATTGACAACCATTCAGTTAGTTAGTTCCGTTTTGGTTTTAGAATCAGATATTTCTCTGTACAGCCTATGGTCCCATTCACTCGGGAATATCCCAACGCAGCTCCTAGAAGAAACGTGATCATGACTCGATGAATCCCAACATAGATTCAACTCTCTTAGGTGAACGAACGCACAGCAGAGCAGTTTCAAGGAATCGATTCTCCTGAGTTTTAGGCGAAGTTTACTGCTGTTTAGTACATATGCCGGCATTGGGATGCAAACACCGGTTTGGGGATTCTGCACAGAAATGGTTTGGAAACCGCGGAATCCACACGTGAGATTAACTCTGTCACTTGAATGCACACATTGACAACCGTTCAGTTAGATAGCTCCGTTTTGGTTTTAGAAGCAGATATTTCTCTGTATAGCCTATGGTCCCATTCACTCGGGAATATCCCAACGCAGCTCCTAGAAGAAACGTGTTTCTGACTCGCTGAATCTCAACATACATTCAACTCTCTTAGGTGAACGAACGCACAGCATAGCAGTTTCAAGGAAACGTTCCTCCTGAGTTTTAGACGAAGTTTCCTGCGGTTTAGTATTTATGCCGGCATTGGGCGGATAACACCGGTTTTGGGATTCTGCACAGAAAGGGTTTCCAAACCGCTGAATCCACACGTGAGTTTAACTCTGTCAGTTGAATGCACACATTGACAACCATTCAGTTAGATAGCTCCGTTTTGGTTTTGGAAGCAGTATTTCTCTGTACAGCCTATGGTCCCATTCACTCGGGAATATCCCAACGCAGCTCCTAGAAGAAACGTGTTTATGACTCGATGAATCCCAACATAGATTCAACTCTCTTAGGTGAACGAACGCACAGCAGAGCAGTTTCAAGGAAACGTTTCTCCTGAGTTTCAGACGAAGTTTCCTTGGGTTTAGTACGTATGCCAGCACTGGCCTGGAAATTCCGGTTTTGGGATTCTGCACAGAAAGGGTTTGCAAACCGCTGAATCCACACGTGAGTTTAACTCTGTCTGTTGAATGCACACATTGACAAATATTCAATTAGATAGCTCCGTTTTGGTTTTAGAAGCAGATATTTCTCTGTACAGCCTATGGTCCCATTCACTCGGGAATATCCCAACGCAGCTCCTAGAGGAAACGTGTTTCTGACTCGCTGAATCTCAACATAGATTCAACTCTCTTAGGTGAACGAAATCACAGCATAGCAGTTTCAAGGAAACGTTCCTCCTGAGTTTTCGACGAAATTTCCTGCGGTTTAGTATGTATGCCTGCAATGGGCGGGAAACACCGGTTTTGGGATTCTGCACAGAAAGGGTTTGCAAACCGCTGAATCCACACGTGAGTTTAACTCTGTCAGTTGAATGCACACATTGACAACCATTCAGTTAGATAGCTCCGTTTTGGTTTTGGAAGCAGTATTTCTCTGTAGAGCCAATGGTCTCATTCACTCGGGAATATCCCAACGCAGCTCCTAGAAGAAACGTGCTTCTGACTCGCTGAATCTCAACATAGATTGAACTCTCTTAGGTGAACGAACGCGCTGCAGAGCAGTTTCCAGGAAACGTTTCTCCTGAGTTTTAGACGAAGTTTCCTTGGGTTTAGTACGTATGCCGGCACTGGGCCGGAAATTCCGGTTTTGGGATTCTGCATTGAAAGGTTTTGCAAACCGCTGTATCCACACGTGAGATTAACTCTGTCAGTTGAATGCACAGATTGACAACCATTAAGTTATATTGCTCCGTTTTGGTTTTAGAAGCAGATATTTCTCTGTACAGCCTATGGTCCCATTCACTCGGGAATATCCCAACGCAGCTCCTAGAAGAAACGTGTTTCTGACTCGCTGAATCTCAACATAGATTCAACTCTCTTAGGTGAACGAACGCACACAGAGCAGTTTCAAGGTAACGTTCCTCGTGAGTTTTAGACGTAGTTTCCTAGAGTTTAGTACGTATGCCGGCATTGGGCTGGAAATACCGGTTTGGGGATTGTGCACTGAAAGGGTTTGCAAACTGCTGAATCCACACGTGAATTTATCTCTCTCAGTTGAATGCACACATTGACAACCATTCAGTTAGATAGCTCCGTTTTGGTTTTAGAAGCAGATATTTCTCTGTACAGCCTATGGTCCCATTCACTCGGGAATATCCCAACGCAGCTCCTAGAAGAAACGTATTTCTGACTCGCTGAATCTCAACATAGATTCAACTCTCTTAGGGGAACGAACGCACAGCAGAGCAGTTTCAAGGAAACGATTTTCCTGAGTTTTAGACTAAGTTTACTGCTGTTTACTACATATGCCGGCATTGGGATGGAAATACCGGTTTGGGGATTATGCACAGAAACGGTTTGCAAACCGTGGAATCCACACGTGAGATTACCTCCGTCAGTTGAATGCACACATTGACAACCATTCAGTTAGATATCTCCGTTTTGGATTTAGAAGCAGATATTTCTCTGTACAGCCTATGGTCCCATTCACTCGGGAATACCCAACACAGCTCCTAGAATAAACGTGTTTCTGACTCGCTGAATCTCAACATAGATTCAAATCTCTTAGGTGAACGAACGCACAGCAGAGCAGTTTCAAGGAAACGTTCCTCCTGAGTTTTAGTCGAAGTTTCCTGCGATTTAGTACGTATGCCGGCATTGGGCTGGAAATACCGGTTTTGTGATTCTGCACAGAAAGGGTTTGCAAACCGCTGAATCCACACGTGAATTTATCTCTGTCAGTTGAATGCACACATTGACAACCATTCAGTTAGATAGCTCCGTTTTGGTTTTAGAAGCAGATATTTCTCTGTACAGCCTATGGTCCCATTCACTCGGGAATATCCCAACGCAGCTCCTAGAAGAAACGTGTTTCTGACTTGCTGAATCTCAACATAGATTCAACTCTCTTAGGTGAACGAACGCACAGCAGAGCAGTTTCAAGGAAACGATTTTCCTGAGTTTTAGACGAAGTTTACTGCTGTTTAGTACATATGCCGGCATTGGGATGGAAATACCGGTTTGGGGATTCTGCACAGAAACGGTTTGCAAACCGCGGAATCCACACGTGAGATTACCTCTGTCAGTTGAATGGACACATTGACAACCATTCAGTTAGATAGCTCCGTTTTGGTTTTAGAAGCAGATATTTCTCTGTACAGCCTATGGTCCCATTCACTCGGGAATATCCCAACGCAGCTACTAGAAGAAACGTGTTTCTGACTCGCTGAATCTCAACATAGATTCAACTCTCTTAGGTGAACGAACTCACAGAAGAGCAGTTTCAAGGAAACGTTTCTCCTGAGTTTTAGACGAAGTTTCCTGGGGTTTAGTACGTATGCCGGCACTGGGCTGGAAATTCTGGTTTTGGGATTCTGCACAGAGAGGGTTTGCAAACCGCTGAATCCACACGTGACGTTAACTCTGTCAGTTGAATGCACACATTGACAACCATTCAGTTAGATAGCTCCGTTTTGGTTTTAGAAGCAGATATTTCTCTGTACAGCCTATGGTCAAATTCACTTGGGAATATCCGAACGAACCTCCTAGAAGAAACGTGTTTCTGACTCGCTGAATCTCAACATAGATTCAACTCTCTTAGGTGAACGAACGCACAGAAGAGCAGTTTCAAGGAAACGTTTCTCCTGAGTTTTAGACGAAGTTTACCGCGGTTTAGAACGTATGCCGGCATTGGGCTGGAAATACCGGTTTTGGGATGCTGCACAGAAAGTGTTTGCAAACCGCTGAATCCACACGTTAGATCAATTCTGTCAGTTGAATGCACACATTGACAACCATTCAGTTAGATAGATCCGATTTCGTTTTAGAAGAAGATATTTCTCTATACAACCTATGGTCCCATTCACTAGGGAATATCCCAACGCAGCTCCTAGAAGAAACGTGTTTCTGACTCGCTGAATCTCAACATGGATACAACTCTCTTAGGTGAACGAACGCACAGCAGAGCAGTTTCAAGGAAACGTTCCTCCTGAGTTTTAGACGAAGTTTCCTGCTGTTTAGTACGTATGCCGGCATTGGGCAGGAAATACCGGTTTTGGGATTCTGCACTGAAAGGGTTTGCAAACCGCTGAATCCACACGTGAGATTAACTTTGTCAGTTGAATGCGCAAATTTACAACCATTCAGTTAGTTAGCTCCGTTTTGGTTTTAGAAGCAGATATTTCTCTGTACAGCCTATGGTCCCATTCACTCGGGAATATCCCAACACAGCTCCTAGAAGAAACGTGTTTCTGACTCGCTGAATCTCAACATAGATTCAACTCTTTTAGGTGAACGAACGCACAGCAGAGCAGTTTCAAGGAATCGATTCTCCTGAGTTTTAGACGAAGTTTACTGCTGTTTAGTACATATGCCGGCATTGGGATGCAAATACCGGTTTGGGGATTCTGCACAGAAACGGTTTGCAAACCGCGGAATCCACACGTGAGATTAACTCTGTCAGTTGAATGCACACATTGACAACAATTCAGTTAGATAGCTCCGTTTTGGTTTTAGAAGCAGATATTTCTCTGTATAACCTATGGTCCCATTCACTCGGGAATATCCCAACGCAGCTCCTAGAAGAAACGTGTTTCTGACTCGCTGAATCTCAACATAGATTCAACTCTCTTAGGTGAACGAAAGCACAGCATAGCAGTTTCAAGGAAACGTTCCTCCTGAGTTTTAGACGAAGTTTCCTGCGGTTTAGTATGTATGCCGGCATTGGGCGGGAAACACCGGTTTTGGGATTCTGCACAGAAAGGGTTTGCAAACCGCTGAATCCACACGTGAGTTTAACTCTCTCAGTTGAATGCACACATTGAAAACCATTCAGTTAGATAGCTCCGTTTTGGTTTTGGAAGCAGTATTTCTCTGTACAGCCAATGGTCTCATTCACTCGGGAATATCCCAACGCAACTCCTAGAAGAAACGAGTTTCTGACTCGCTGAATCTCAACATAGATTCAACTCTCTTAGGTGAACCAACGCACTGCAGAGGAGTTTCAAGGAAACGTTTCTCCTGAGTTTTAGACGAAGTTTCCTTGGGTTTAGTACGTATGCCGGCACTGTGCTGGAAATTCCGGTTTTGTGATTCTGCACAGAAAGGGTTTGCAAACCGCTGAATCCACACGTTAGTTCAACTCGGTCAGTTGAATGCACACATTGACAACCATTCAGTTAGATAGCTCCGTTTTGGTTTTAGAAGCAGATATTTCTCTGTACAGCCTATGGTCCCATTCACTCGGGAATATCCCAACGCAACTCCTAGAAGAAACGTGTTTCTGACTCGCTGAATCTCAACATAGATTCAACTCTCTTAGGTGAACCAACGCACAGCAGAGCAGTTTCAAGGAAACGTTCCTCCTGAGTTTTACACGAAGTTTCCTGCGGTTTAGTACGTATGCCGGCATTGGTCTGGAAATACCGGTTTTGGGATTCTGCACAGAAAGGGTTTGCAAACCGCTGAATCCACACGTGTGTTTAACTCTGTCAGTTGAATGCACACATTGACAACCATTGAGTTAGATAGCTCCGTTTTGGTTTTAGAAGCAGATAATTCTCTGTACAGCCTATGGTCCCATTCACTCGGGAATATCCCAACGCAGCTCTTGAAAAAACGTGTTTCTGACTCGCTGAATCTCAACATAGATTCAACTCTCTTAGTTGAACGAACGCACAGCAGAGCAGTTTCAAGGAAACGTTTCTCCTGAGTTTTAGACGAAGTTTCCTGCGGTTTAGTACATATGCCGGCATTGGGCGGGAAATACCGGTTTGGGGATTGTGCACTGAAAGGGTTTGTAAACCGCTGAATCCACATGTGAATTTATCTCTGTCAGTTGAATGCACACATTGACAACCATTCAGTTAGATAGCTCCGTTTTGGTTTTAGAAGCAGATATTTCTCTGTACAGCCTATGGTCCCATTCACTCGGGAATATCCCAACGCAGCTCCAAGAAGAAACGTATTTCTGACTCGCTGAATCTCAACATAGATTCAACTCTCTTAGGTGAACCAACGCACAGCAGAGCAGTTTCAAGGAAACGTTTCTCCTGAGTTTTAGACGAAGTTTCCTGCGGTTTAGTACGTATGCCGGCATTGGGCTGGAAATGCCGGTATTGGGATTCTGCACAGAAAGGGTTTGCAAACCGCTGAATCCACAAGTGAGTTTAACTCTGTCAGTTGAATGCACACATTGACAACCATTCAGTTAGATAGCTCCGTTTTGGTTTTAGAAGCAGATATTTCTCTGTACAGCCTATGGTCCCATTCACTCGGGAATATCCCAACACAGCTCCTAGAAGAAACGTGTTTCTGACTCGCTGAATCTCAACATAGATTCAACTCTCTTAGGTGAACGAACGCACAGCAGAGCAGTTTCAAGGAAACGTTTCTCCTGAGTTTTAGACGAAGTTTCCTGCGGTTTAGTACGTATGCCGGCATTGGGATGGAAATACCGGTTTTGGGATTCTGCACAGAAACGGTTTGCACACCGCTGAATCCACACGTGTGTTTAACTCTGTCAGTTGAATGCACACATTGACAACCATTCAGTTAGATAGCTCCGTTTTGGTTTTAGAAGCAGATAATTCTCTGTACAGCCTATGGTCCCATTCACTCGGGAATATCCCAACACAGCGCTTGAAAAAACGTGTTTCTGACTCGCTGAATCTCAACATAGATTCAACTCTCTTAGTTGAACGAACGCACAGCAGAGCAGTTTCAAGGAAACGTTTCTCCTGTGTTTTAGACGAAGTTTCCTGCGGTTTAGTACGTATGCCGGCATTGGGCTGGAAATGCCGGTTTGGGGATTGTGCACTGAAAGGGTTTGCAAACCCCTGAATCCACACGTGAATTTATCTCTGTCAGTTGAATGCACACATTGACAACCATTCAGTTAGATAGCTCCGTTTTGGTTTTAGAAGCAGATATTTCTCTGTACAGCCTATGGTCCCATTCACTCAGAATATCCCTACGCAGCTCCAAGAAGAAACGTATTTCTGACTCGCTGAATCTCAACATAGATTCAACTCTCTTAGGTGAACGAATGCGCAGCAGAGCAGTTTCAAGGAAACGTTTCTCCTGAGTTTTAGACGAAGTTCCCTGCGGTTTAGTACGTATGCCGGGATTGGGCTGAAAATACCGGTTTTGGGATTCTGCAAAGAAAGGATTTGCAAACTGCTGATTCCACACGTGAGTTTAACTCTGTTTGTTGAATGCACACATTGACAACCACTCAGTTAGATAGCTCCGTTTTAGTTTTAGAAGCAGATATTTCTCTGTACAGCCTATGGTCCCATTCACTCGGGAATATCCCATCGAAGCTCATAGAAGAAACGTGTTTCTGACTAGCTGAATCTCAACATAGATTCAACTCTCTTAGGTGAACGAATGCACAGCAGAGCAGTTTCAAGGAAACGTTCCACCTGAGTTTTAGACGAAGTTTCCTGCTGTTTAGTACGTATGCCGGCATTGGGGTGGAAATGCCGGTTTTGGGATTCTGCACAGAAAGGGTTTGCAAACCGCTGAAACCACACGTTAGTTTAACTCTGTCAGTTGAATGCACACATTGACAACCATTCAGTTACTTAGTTCCGTTTTGGTTTTAGAAGCAGATATTTCTCTGTACAGCCTATGGTAACACTCACTCAGGAATATCCCAACGCAGTTCCTAGAAGAAACGTGTTTCTGACTCGCTGAATCTCAACATAGATTCAACTCTCTTAGTTGAACGAACGCACAGCAGAGCAGTTTCAAGGAATCGATTCTCCTGAGTTTTAGACGAAGTTTACTGCTGTTTAGTACATATGCCGGCATTAGGATGGAAATACCGGTTTGGGGATTCTGAACAGAAACGGTTTGCAAACCGCGGAATCCACACGTGAGATTGACTCTGTCAGTTGAATGCACACATTGACAACCATTCAGTTAGATAGCTCCGTTTTGGTTTTAGAAGCAGATATTTCTCTGTACAGCCTATGGTCCCATTCACTCGGGAATACGCAACACAGCTCCTAGAAGAAACGTGTTTCTGACTCGCTGAATCTCAACATAGATTCAACTCTCTTAGGTGAACGAACGTACAGCAGAGCAGTTTCAAGGAAACGTTTCTCCTGAGTTTTAGACGAAGTTTCCTGAGGTTTAGTACGTATGCCGCCATTGGGCTGGAAATACCGGTTTTGGGATTCTGCACAGAAAGGGTTTGCAAACCGCTGAATCCACACGTTAGTTCAACTCGGTCAGTTGAATGCACACATTGACAACCATTCAGTTAGATATCTCCGTTTTGGTTTTAGAAGCAGATATTTCTCTGTACAGCCTATGGTCCCATTCACTCGGGAATATCCCAACACAGCTCCTAGAAGAAACGTGTTTCTGACTCGCTGAATCTCAACATAGATTCAACTCTCTTAGTTGAACGAACGCACAGCAGAGCAGTTTCAAGGAAACGTTCCTCCTGCGTTTTAGACGTAGTTTCCTGGAGTTTAGTACGTATGCCGGCATTGGGCTGGAAATACCGGTTTGGGGATTGTGCCCTGAAAGGGTTTGCAAACCGCTGAATCCACACGTGAATTTATCTCTGTCAGTTGAATGCACACATTGACAACCATTCAGTTAGATAGCTCCGTTTTGGTTTTAGAAGCAGATATTTCTCTGTACAGCCTATGGTCCCATTCACTCGGGAATATCCCAACGCAGCTCCAAGAAGAAACGTATTTCTGACTCGCTGAATCTCAACATAGATTCAACTCTCTTAGGTGAACGAATGCACAGCAGAGCAGTTTCAAGGAAACATTCCACCTGAGATTTAGACGAAGTTTCCTGCTGTTTAGTACGTATGCCGGCATTGGGGTGGAAATGCCGGTTTTGGGATTCTGCAAAGAAAGGGTTTGCAAACCGCTGAAACCACACGTGAATTTAACTCTGTCAGTTGAATGCACACATTGACAACCATTCAGTTAGATAGCTCCGATTTGGTTTTAGAAGCAGATGTTTCTCTGTACAGCCTATGGTCCCATTCTCTCGGGAATTTCCCAACGCAGCTCCTAGAAGAAACGTGTTTCTGACTCGCTGAATCTCAACATAGATTCAACTCTCTTAGGTGAACGAATGCACAGCAGAGCAGTTTCAAGGAAACGATTCTCCTGAGTTTTAGACGAAGTTTCCTGCTGCTTAGTACGTATGCCGGCATTGGGATGGAAATACCGGTTTTGGGATTCTGCACAGAAACGGTTTACAAACCGCTGAATTCACACGTGAGTTTAACTCTGTCAGTTGAATGCACACATTGACAACCACTGAGTTAGATAGCTCCGTTTTGGTTTTAGAAGCAGATATTTCTCTGTACAGCCTATGGTCCCATTCACTCGGGAATATCCCAACGCAGCTCCTAGAGGAAACGTGTTTCTGACTCGCTGAATCTCAACATAGATTCAACTCTCTTAGGTGAACGAAAGCACAGCATAGCAGTTTCAAGGAAACGTTCCTCCTGAGTTTTAGACGAAATTTCCTGCGGTTTAGAATGTATGCCTGCATTGGGCGGGAAACACCGGTTTTGGGATTCTGCACAGAAAGGGTTTGCAAACCGCTGAATCCACACGTGAGTTTAACTCTGTCAGTTGAATGCACACATTGACAACCATTCAGTTAGATAGCTCCGTTTTGGTTTTGGAAACAGTATTTCTCTGTAGAGCCAATGGTCTCATTCACTCGGGAATATCCCAATGCAGCTCCTAGAAGAAACGTGTTTCTGACTCGCTGAATCTCAACATAGATTCAACTCTCTTAGGTGAACGAAAGCACTGCAGAGCAGTTTCAAGGAAACGTTTCTCCTGAGTTTTAGACGAAGTTTCCTTGGGTTTAGTACGTATGCCGGCACTGGGCCGGAAATTCCGGTTTTGGGATTCTGCACTGAAAGGTTTTGCAAACCGCTGAATCCACACGTGAGATTAACTCTGTCAGTTGAATGCACAGATTGACAACCATTAAGTTATATAGCTCCGTTTTGGTTTTAGAAGCAGATATTTCTCTGTACAGCCTATGGTCCCATTCACTCGGGAATATCCCAACGCAGCTCCTAGAAGAAACGTGTTTCTGACTCGCTGAATCTCAACATAGATTCAACTCTCTTAGGTGAACGAACGCACACAGAGCAGTTTCAAGGAAACGTTCCTCGTGAGTTTTAGACGTAGTTTCCTAGAGTTTAGTACGTATGCCGGCATTGGGCTGGAAATACCGGTTTGGGGATTGTGCACTGAAAGGGTTTGCAAACTGCTGAATCCACACGTGAATTTATCTCTCTCAGTTGAATGCACACATTGACAACCATTAAGTTAGATAGCTCCGTTTTGGTTTTAGAAGCAGATATTTCTCTGTACAGCCTATGGTCCCATTCACTCGGGAATATCCCAACGCAGCCCCTAGAAGAAACGTATTTCTGACTCGCTGAAGCTCAACATAGATTCAACTCTCTTAGGTGAACGAACGCACAGCAGAGCAGTTTCAAGGAAACGATTTTCCTGAGTTTTAGACTAAGTTTACTGCTGTTTAGTACATATGCCGGCATTGGGATGGAAATACCGGTTTGGGGATTTTGCACAGAAACCGTTTGCAAACCGTAGAATCCACACGTGAGATTACCTCTGTCAGTTGAATGCACACATTGACAACCATTCAGTTAGATAGCTCCGTTTTGGTTTTAGAAGCAGATATTTCTCTGTACAGCCAATTGTCCCATTCACTCGGGAATATCCCAACGCAGCTCCTAGAAGAAACGTGTTTCTGACTCGCTGAATCTCAACATAGATTCAACTCTCTTAGGTGAACGATCTCACAGAAGAGCAGTTTCAAGGAAACGTTTCTCCTGAGTTTTAGACGAAGTTTCCTGGGGTTTAGTACGTATGCCGGCACTGGGCTGGAAATTCTGGTTTTGGGATTCTGCACAGAGAGGGTTTGCAAACCGCTGAATCCACACGTGACGTTAACTCTGTCAGTTGAATGCACACATTGACAACCATTCAGTTAGATAGCTCCGTTTTGGTTTTAGAAGCAGATATTTCCCTGTACACCCTATGGTCAAATTCACTTGGGAATATCCGAACGAACCTCCTAGAAGAAACGTGTTTCTGACTCGCTGAATCTCAACATAGATTCAACTCTCTTAGGTGAACGAACGCACAGAAGAGCAGTTTCAAGGAAACGTTTCTCCTGAGTTTTAGACGAAGTTTACCGCGGTTTAGAACGTATGCCGGCATTGGGCTGGAAATACCGGTTTTGGGATGCTGCACAGAAAGTGTTTGCAAACCGCTGAATCCACACGTTAGATCAATTCTGTCAGTTGAATGCACACATTGACAACCATTCAGTTAGATAGATCCGATTTGGTTTTAGAAGAAGATATTTCTCTGTACAACCTATGGTCCCATTCACTAGGGAATATCCCAACGGAGCTCCTAGAAGAAACGTGTTTCTGACTCGCTGAATCTCAACATGGATACAACTCTCTTAGGTGAACGAACGCACAGCAGAGCAGTTTCAAGGAAACGTTCCTCCTGAGTTTTAGACGAAGTTTCCTGCTGTTTAGTACGTATGCCGGCATTGGGCAGGAAATACCGGTTTTGGGATTCTGCACTGAAAGGGTTTGCAAACCGCTGAATCCACACGTGAGATTAACTTTGTCAGTTGAATGCGCAAATTTACAACCATTCAGTTAGATAGCTCCGTTTTGGTTTTAGAAGCAGATATTTCTCTGTACAGCCTATGGTCCCATTCACTCGGGAATATCCCAACGCAGCTCCTAGAAGAAACGTGTTTCAGACTCGCTGAATCTCAACATAGATTCAACTCTCTTAGGTGAACAAACGCACAGCAGAGCAGTTTCAAGGAAACGATTCTCCTGAGTTTTAGACGAAGTTTCCTGCTGCTTAGTATGTATGCCGACATTGGGATGGAAATACCGGTTTTGGGATTCTGCACAGAAACGGTTTACAAACCGCTGAATTCACACGTGAGTTTATCTCTGTCAGTTGAATGCACACATTGACAACCATTCAGTTAGATAGACCGTTTTGGTTTTAGAAGCAGATATTTCTCTGTACAGCCTATGGTCCCATTCACTCGGGAATATCCCAACGCAGCTCCTAGAAGAAACTTGTTTCTGACTCGCTGAATCTCAACATAGATTCAACTCTCTTAGGTGAACGAAAGCACAGCATAGCAGTTTCAAGGAAACGTTCCTCCTGAGTTTTAGACGAAGTTTCCTGCGGTTTAGTACGTATGCCGGCATTGGGCTGGAAATACCGGTTTTGGGATTCTGCACAGAAAGGGTTTGCAAACCGCTGAATCCACACGTGAGTTTAGCTCTGTCAGTTGAATGCACACATTGAGAACCATTCAGTTAGATAGCTCCGTTTTGGTTTTGGAAGCAGTATTTCTCTATATAGCCAATGGTCTCATTCACTCGGGAATATCCCAACGCAGCGACTAGAAGAAACGTGTTTCTGACTCACGGAATGTGAACCTAGATTCAACTCTCTTTGGTGAACGAACGCACTGCAGAGCAGTTTCAAGGAAACGTTTCTCCTGAGTTTTAGACGAAGTTTCCTTGGGTTTAGTACAAATGCCGGCACTGGGCTGGAAATTCCGGTTTTGGGATTCTGCACTGAAAGGTTTTGCAAACCGCTGAATCCACACGTGAGATTAACTCTGTCAGTTGAATGCACAGATTGACAACCATTAAGTTAGATAGCTCCGCTTTGGTTTTAGAAGTAGATATTTCTCTGTACAGCCTATGGTCCCATTCACTCGGGAATATCCCAACGCAGCTCCTAGAAGAAACGTATTTCTGACTCACTGAATCTCAGCATAGATTCAACTCTCTTAGGTGAACGAACGCACAGCAGAGCAGTTTCAAGGAAACGATTTTCCTGGGTTTTAGACGAAGTTTCCTGCTGCTTAGTACATATATAGGCATTGCGATGGAAATACCGGTTTGGGGATTCTGCACAGAAACGGTTTGCAAACCGCGGAATCCACACGTGAGATTACCTCTGTCAGTTGAATGCACACATTGACAACCATTCAGTTAGATATCTCCGTTTTGGTTTTAGAAGCAGATATTTCTCTGTACAGCCTATGGTCCCATTCACTCGGGAATACCCAACACAGCTCCTAGAAGAAACGTGTTTCTGACTCGCTGAATCTCAACATAGATTCAACTCTCTTAGGTGAACGAACGCACAACAGAGCAGTTTCAAGGAATCGTTTCCCCTGAGTTTTAGACGAAGTTTCCTGCGGTTTAGTACGTATGCCGACATTGGGCTGGAAATACCGGTATTGGGATTCTGCACAGAAAGGGTTTGCAAACCGCAGAAACCAAACGTGAGTTTAACTCTGTCAGTTGAATGCACACATTGACAACCATTCAGTTAGATAGCTCTGCTTTGGTTTTAGAAGCAGATATTTCTCTGTACAGCCTATGGTCCCATTCACTCGGGAATATCCAAACGCAGCTCCTAGAAGAAACTTGTTTCTGACTCGCTGAATCTCAACATAGATTCATCTCTCTTAGGTGAACGAACGCACAGCAGAGCAGTTTCAAGGAAACGTTTCTCCTGAGTTTTAGACGAAGTTTCCTGCGGTTTAATCCGTATGCCGGAATTGGGCTGGAATAACCGGTTTTGGGATTCTGCACAGAAATTGTTTGCAACCCGCTGAATCCACACGTGAGTTTAACTCTGTCAGTTGAATGCACACATTTTATATTGAATATAATCACTCTGGAAGTACTGGTTAATATTGAATATAATCACACAGGAAGTACTCTTTTATAAAAAATATACTCCCTCTCCAATTACTCTTTTATATTGAATATAATCACACTGGAAATACTCTTTTATATTGAATATAATCAGTCGGGAAATACTTTTTATATTGAACATAACCACACAGGAAGTACTCCTTTATAAAAAATATACTCCCTCTCATGGTACTCTTTTATATTGAATATAATCACACAGGAGGTACTCTTTTAGAAAAAATATACTCCCTCTCAAATTACTCTTTTGTATTGAATATAATTACACAGCACGTACTGTTTTATAAAAATATACTGCCTCTCATAATTCTCTTTTATACTGAATATAATCACACAGGAAGTACTTTTTTATAAAAAAATACTCCCTCTCAAAGTACTCTTTTATATTGCATATAATCACACAGGATGTACTCTTTTATAAAAAATATACTCCCTCTCAAAGTACTCCTTTATATTGTATATAATCACACAGGAAGTACACTTTTATAAAAAATATACTCCCTCTCAAAGTACTCTTTTATATTGAATATAATCACAAAGGAAGTACTCTTTTATAAGAAATATACTGCCTCTCAATGTACTCTTTTATATTGTATATAATCACACAGGAAGTACTCCTTTATAAAAAATATACTCCCTCTCCAAGTACTCTTTTATATTGAATATAATCACTTTGGAAGTACTGGTTAATATTGAATATAATCACACAGGAAGTACTCATTTGTATTGAATATAATCACACAGGAAGTACTCTTTTATAAAAAATATACTCCCTCTCCATGTACTCTTTTATATTGAATATAATCACACTGGAATTACCCTTTTACATTGAATATAATCGCACAGGAAGTACTCTTTTATAAAAAATGTACTCCATCTCATAGTATTCTTTTATATTGAATATAATCACAAAGGAAGTACTCTTTTATAAAAAATATGCTCCCTCTCAAAGTACTCGTTTATACTGAATATAATCCCACTGGAAGTACTCTTTCATAAAAAATATACTCCCTCTCAAAGTACTCTTTTATATAGAATGTGATCACAGTAGAAATACTCTTTTATACTGAATATAATCACTCAGGAAGTACTCTTATCTAAAAAATATACTCCCTCTCCAAGTACTCTTTTATATTGAATATAATCACTCTGGAAGTACTGGTTTATATTGAATATAATCACACAGGATTTACGCTTTTATAAAAAATATACTCCCTCGCAAACTACTCTTTTAGATTGAACATAATCACACAGGAAGTACTCTTTTATAAAAAATATACTACCTCTCAAAGTACTCTTTTATATTGAATATAATCACACAGGAAGCACTCTTTTGTAAAAAATATACTCCCTCTCAAAGACCTCTTTTATATTGAATATAATCACTCTGGAAGTACCGGTTTATATTGAATATAAACACACAGGAAGTCCTCTTTTATAAAAAATATACTACCTCTCCAAGTACTCTTTCATATTGAATATAATCACACTGGAAATACTCTTTTATATTGAATATAATCACACAGGAAGTATTTTTTATAAAAAATATACTCCCTCTCAAAGTACTCCTTTATATTGAATATAATCTCACAGAAAATACTCTTTTATAAAAAGTATACTCCCTGTCAACGTACTCTTTTATATTGAATATAATCACACAGGAAGCACTCATTTATATTGAATATAATCACACAGGAAGTACTCTTTCATAAAAAATATACTCCCTCTCCAAGTACTCTTTTTTATTGAATATAATCACACTGGAAATACACTTTTATATTGAATATAATCACACTGGAAATACCCTTTTATATTGAATATAATCACACAGGATGTACTCTGTTATAAAAAAAATACTCCCTCTCATAGTACTCTTTTATATTGAATATAATAACACAGGAAGTACTCTTTTATAAAAAATATACTCCCTCTCAAGGTACTCTTTTATATTGAATATATTCACACATCACGTACTCTTTTATAAAAAATATACTCCCTCTCATAGTTCTCTTTTATACTGAATATAATCACACAGGAAGAACTCTGTTACAAAAAATATACTCCCTGTCAAGGTACTCTTTTATATTGAATATATTCACACATCACATACTCTTTTATAAAAAATATACTCCCTCTTATAGTTCTCTTTTATACTGAATATAATCACACAGGAAGTACTCTTTTATAAAAAATATACTCCCTATCAAAGCACTGTTTTATAATGAATATAATCACACTGGAAGTACTATTTTATACAAAATATACTCCCTCTCAAAGTACTCCTTTATATTGAATATAATCACACAGGAAGTACTATTGTATAAAAAATATACTCCCTCTCAAAGTATTCTTTTATATTGAATATAATCAAACAGGAAGTACTCTTTTATATTGAATATAATCACACAGGAAGTACTCTTTTATAAAAAATATACTCCCTCTCATAGTACTCTTTAATATAGAATATAATCATACAGGACTTACTCTTTTATTTAAAATATACTCCCTCTCAATATACTCTTTTATATTTAATATAATCACACAGCATGTCCTCTTTTATAAAAAATATACTCCCTCTCATAGTTCTCTTTTATACTGAATATAATCACACAGGATGTACCCTTTTATAAAAAATATACTCCCTCTCAAAGTACTCTTTTATATTGAATACAATCACTCTGGAAGTACTGGTTTATATTGAATATAATCACACAGGATTTACGCTTTTCTAAAAAAAATACTCCCTCTCAAAGTACACTTTTATATTGAACATAATCACACAAGAAGTACTCTTTATAAAAAATATACTCCGTCTCAAAGTACTCTTTTATATTGAATATAATCACACAGGAAGAACCTTTTAATAAAAAATATACTCCCTCTCAAAGTACTTTTTATATTGAATATAATCACTCTGGAAGTACTGGTTTGTATTGAATACAATCACACAGGAAGTACTCTTTTATAAAAAATATACTCCCTCGCAAACTACTCTTTTAGATTGAATATAATCACACAGGAAATACTCTTTTATAAAAAATATACTCCCTCTCATAATTCTCTTTTATACTGAATATAATCACACAGGAAGTACTCGTTTATAAAAAATATACTCCCTCTCAAATCACTCTTTTATATTGTATATAATCACCCTGGAAGTACTATGTTATAAAAAATATACTCCCTCTCAAAGTACTCTTTTATATTGAGTATAATCACACAGGAAGTACTCTTTCATAAAAAATATACTCCCTCTCCAAGTACTCTTTATATTGAATATAATCACTCTGGAAGTACTGGTTAATATTGAATATAATCACACAGGAAGTACTCATTTTCATTGAATATAATAACACAGGAAGTACTCTTTTGTAAAAAATATACTCCCTCTCCAAGTACTTTTTTATATTGAATATAATCACACTGCAAATACCCTTTTATATTGAACATAATCACACAGGAACTACTATTTTATAAAAAATGTACTCCCTCTCAAAGTACTCTTTTATATTGAATATAATCCCACTGAAAGCAGTCTTTCATAAATAATATACTCCCTCTCAAAGTACTCTTTTATATAGAATATGATCACAGTGGAAGTACTCTTTTATAGTGAATATAATCACACGGGAAGTACTCTTTTATAAAAAATATACTCCCTCTCCAAGTACTCCTTTATATTGAATATAATCACTCTGGAAATACTCGTTTATACTGAATATAATCAAACAGGAAGTACTCTTTTATAAAAAAAAAACTCCCTCTCAATGTACTCCTTTACATAGAATATAATCACACAGGAAGTACTCTTTTATAAAAAATTTGCTCCCTCACAAAGTACTCTTTTATATTGAATATGATCACAGTGGAAGTACTCTTTTATACTGAATATAATCACACAGGAAGTACTGTTTTATACAAAATATACTCCCTCTCAAAGGACTCTTTTATATAGAATATGATCACACTGGAAGTACTCTTTTATACTGAATATAATCACACAGGAAGCACTCTTTATAAAAAATATACTCCCTCTCCAAGTACTCTTTTATATTGAATATAATCACTCTGGAAGTCGTGGTTTATATTGAATATAATCACACAGGAAGTAGCCTTTTATAAAAGATATACTCCTTCTCAAAGTACTCTTCTATATTAAATATAATCACTCTGGAAGTACTTCTTAATATTGAATATAATCACACAGGAAGCACTCTTTTATCACAAATATACTACCTCACCAAGTACTCTTCTATATTGAATATAATCACACAGGAAGTAATCTTTTATAGAAAATATACTCCCTCTCAAAGTACTCTTTTATATTGAATATAATCACACAGGAAGTACTCCTTTCTAAAAAATATGCTCCCTCTCCAAGTTCTCTTTTATATTGAATATAATCACTTCGGAAGTACTGGTTAATATTGAATATAATCACACAGGAAGCACTCATTTATACTGAATATAATCACACAGGAAGTACTATTTTATAAAAAATATACTCCCTCTCCAAGTACTCTTTTATATTGAATATCATCACAGTGGAAGTACTCTTTTATACGGAATATAATCACACAGGAAGGACTGTTTTATAAAAAATATACTCCCTCTCAAAGTACTCTTTTATATAGAATATGATCACACTGGAAGTACTCTTTTATACTGAATATAATCACACAGGAAGTACTCTTTTATAAAAAATATACTCCCTCTCCAAGTACACTTTTATATTGAATATAATCACAGTGGAAATACCCTTTTATATTGAATATAATCACACAGGAAGTACTCTTTTATAAAAAATATACTCCCTCTCATAGTACTTTTTTATATCGAATATAATCACACAGGAACTACTCTTTTATAAAAAATATACTCCCTCTCAAAGTACTCTTTTATATTGAATATAATCACACAGGAAGTACTTTTTATAAAAAATTTACTCCCTCTCCAAGTACTCTTTTATATTGAATATAATCCCACTGGAAGTACTCTTTCATAAAAAATCTACTCCCTCTCAAAGTACTCTTTTATATAGAATATGATCACAGTGGAAATACTCTTTTATACTGAATATAATCACACAGGAAGTACTCTTTTATAAAAAATATACTCCCTCTCCAAGTACTCTTCTATATTGAATATAATCCCTCTGGAAGTACTGGTTTATATTGAATATAATCACACAGGATTTACGCTTTTATAAAAAATATACTCCCTCTGAAAGTACTCTTTTATATTGAACATAATCACACAGGAAGTACTGTTTTATAAAAAATATACTCCCTCTCAAAGTACTCTTTTATATTGAATATGATCACAGTGTAAGTACTCTTTTATACTGAATATAATCACACAGGAAGTGCTGTTTTATAAAAAATATACTCCTTCTCAAAGTACTCTTTTATATAGAATATGATCACACTGGAACTACTCTTTTATACTGAATATAATCACACAGGAAGTACTCTTTTATAAAAAATATACTCCCTCTTCAAGTACTCTTTTATATTGAATATAATCACTCTGGAAGTCGTGGTTTATATTGAATATAATCACACAGGAAGTAGCCTTTTATAAAAGATATACTCCCTCTCAAAGTACTATTTTATATTAAATATAATCACTCTGGAAGTACAGCTTAATATTGAATATAATCACACAGCAAGTACTCTTTTATAAAAAATATACTACCTCACCTAGTACTCTTTTATATTGAATATAATCACACAGGAAGTACTCTTTTATAAAAAATATACTCCCCCTCAAAGTACTCTTTCATATTCAATATAATCACACAGGAAGTACTCCTTTATAAAAAATATACTCCCTCTCCAAGGACTCTTTTCTATTGAATATAATCACTTTGGAAGTACTGGTTAATATTGAATATAATCACACAGGAAGTACTCATTTATATTGAATATAATCACACAGGAAGTACTATTTTATTAAAAATATACTCCCTCTCCAAGTACTCTTTTATATTGAATATAATCACACTGGAAATACCTTTTTATATTTAATATAATCACACAGGAAGTCCTCTTTTATAAAAAATATACTCCCTCTCATAGTACTTTTTTATATCGAATATAATAACACAGGAACTACTCTTTTATAAAAAATATACTCCCTCTCAAAGTACTCTTTTATATTGAATATAATCACACAGGAAGTACTCATTTATAAAAAATATACTCCCTCTCCAAGTACTCTTTTATATTGAATATAATCCCACTGGAAGTACTCTTTCATAAAAAATATACTCCCTCTCAAAGTACTCTTTTATATAGAATATGATCACAGTGGATATACTCTTTTATACTGAATATAATCACACAGGAAATACTCTTTTATAAAAAATATACTCCCCCTCCAAGTACTCTTTTTTATTGAATATAATCACTCTGGAATTACTGGTTTATATTGAATATAATCACACAGGATTTACGCTTTTATAAAAAATATACTCCCTCTCAAAGTACTCTTTTATATTGAACATAATCACACAGGAAGTACTGTTTTATAAAAAATATACTCCCTCTCAAACTACTCTTTTATATTGAATATAATCACACAGGAAGTACTCTTTTATAAAAAATATACTCCCTCTCCAAGTACTCTTTTTTACAGAATATAATCACTCTGGAAGTACTGGTTTATATTGAATATAATCACACAGGATTTACGCTTTTATAAAAAATACACTCCCTCTCAAAGTACTCTTTTATATTGAACATAATCACACAGGAAGTACTCTTTTATAAAAAATATACTCCCTCTCAATGTACTCTTTTATATTGAATATAATCACACAGAAAGTACTCTTTTATAAAAAATATACTCCCTCTCAAAGTACTCTTTTATATTGAATATAATCACTCTGGAAGTACTGCTTTATATTGAATATAATCACACAGGAAGTACTCTTTTATAAAAAATATACTCCCTTTCCAAGTACTCTTTTATATTGAATATAATCACACTGGAAATACTCTCTTATATTGAATATAATCACACAGGAAGTATTCTTTATTAAAAAATATACTCCCTCTCAAAGTACTCCTTTATATTGAATATAATCACAAAGAAAATACTCTTTTATAAAAAGTATACTCCCTGTCAAAGTACTCTTTTATATTGAATATAATCACACAGGAAGTACTCTTTTTTAAAAACTATACTCCCTCTCAAAGTACTTTTTATATTGAATATAATCACACAGGATGTACTCCTTTATAAAAAATGTACTACCTCTCCAAGTACTCTTTTATATTGAATATAATCACTCTGGAAGTACTGGTTAATATTGAATATAATCACACAGGAAGTACTCATTTATATTGAATATAATCACACAGGAAGTACTCTTTCATAAAAAATAAACTCCCTCTCGAAGTACTCTTTTATATTGAATATAATCACATTGGAAATACCCTTTTATATTGAATAGAATCACACAGGATGTACTCTGTTATAAAAAATTTACTCCCTCTCATAGTACTCTTTTATATTGAATAAGATCACAGTGGAAGTGCTCTTTTATACTGAATGTAATCACACAGGAAGTACTGTTTTATAAAAAATATACTCCCTCTCAAACTACTGTTTTATATAGTATATGATCACAGTGGAAGTACTCTTTTGTACTAAATATAATCACACAGGAAGTACTCTTTTATAAAAAATATACTGCCTCTCCACGTACTCTTTTATATTGAATACAATCACTCTGGAATACTGGTTTATATTGAACATAATCACACAGGAAGTACTCTTTTATAAAAAATATACTCCCTCTCAAAGTACTCTTTTATATTGAATATAATCACACAGGAAGTACTCTTTTATAAAAAATATACTCCCTCTCAAAGTACTCTTTTATATTTAATATAATCACTGTTGAAGTCGTGGTTTATATTGAATATAATCACACAGGAAGTAGCCTTTTTTAAACAATATACTCCCTCTCAAATTACTCTTTTATATTGAATATAATCACTCTGGAAGTACTGGTTAATATTGAATATAATTACACAGGAAGTACTCTTTTATAAAAAATATACTCTCTCTCCAAGTACTCTTTTATATTGAATATAATCACACTGGAAATACTCTTTTATATTGAATATAATCATACGGGAAATACCTTTTATATTGAACATAACCACACAGGAATTACTCTTTTATAAAAAATATACTCCCTCTCATGGTACTCTTTTATATTGAATATAATCACACAGGAAGTACTCTTTTAGAAGAAATATACTCTCTCTCAATGTACGCTTTTATATTGAATATTATCACACAGCACGTACTGTTTTATAAAAAATATACTCCCTCTCATAATTCTCTTTTACACTGAATATAATCACTCAGGAAGTACTTTTTTATAAAAAAATTCTCCCTCTCAATGTACTCTTTTATATTGAATATAATCACACAGGATGTACTCTTTTATAAAAAATATACTCCCTCTCAAAGTACTCCTTTATATTGAATATAATCACACAGGAAGTACAATTTTATAAAAAATATACTCCCTCTCAAAGTACTCTTTTATATTGAATATAATCACAAAGGAAGTACTGGTTAATATTGAATATAATCACACAGGAAGTACTCATTTGTATTGAATATAATCACACAGGAAGTACTCTTTTATAAAAAATATACTCCCTCTCAAAGTACTCTTTTATATTGAATATAATCACACAGGAAGTACTCTTTTATAATAAATATACTCCCTCTCCAAGTACTCTTTTTTACAGAATATAATCACTTTGGAAGTACTGGTTTATATTGAACATAATCACACAGGATTTACGCTTTTATAAAAAATATACTCCCTCTCAAGGTACTCTTTTATATTGAACATAATCACACAGGAAGTACTCTTTTATAAAAAATATACTCCCTCTCAAAGTACTCTTTTATATTGAATATAATCACAAAGGAAGCACTCTTTTGTAAAAAATATACTCCCTCTCAAAGAACTCTTTTATATTGAATATAATCACTCTGTAAGTACTGGTTTATATTGAATATAAACACACAGGAAGTACTCTTTTATAAAAAATATACTACCTCTCCAAGTACTCTTTCATATTGAATATAATCACACTGGAAATACTCTTTTATATTGAATATAATCACACAGGAAGTATTCTTTTATAAAAAATATACTCCCTCTCAAAGTGCTCCTTTATATTGAATATAATCTCACAGAAAATACTCTTTTATAAAAAGTATACTCCCTGTCAACGTACTCTTTTATATTGAGTATAATCACACAGGAAGTACTCATTTATATTGAATATAATCACACAGGAAGTACTCTTTCATAAAAAATATACTCCCTCTCCAAGTACTCTTTTATATTGAATATAATCACACTGGAAATACACTTTTATATTGAATATAATCACACTGGAAATACCCTTTTATATTCAATATAGTCACACAGGATGTACTCTGTTATAAAAAAATACTCCCTCTCATAGTACTCTTTTATATTGAATATAATAACACAGGAAGTACTCTTTTATAAAAAATATACTCCCTCTCAAGGTACTCTTTTATATTGAATATATTCACACATCACGTACTCTTTTATAAAAAATATACTCCCTCTCATAGTTCTCTTTTATACTGAATATAATCACACAGGAAGAACTCTGTTACAAAAAATATACTCCCTGTCAAGGTACTCTTTTATATTGAACATATTCACACATCACATACTCTTTTATAAAAAATATACTCCCTCTTATAGTTCTCTTTTATACTGAATATAATCACACAGGAAGTACTCTTTTATAAAAAATATACTCCCTCTCAAAGAATTCTTTTATAATGAATATAATCTCACTGGAAGTACTATTTTATAAAAAATATACTCCCTCTCAAAGTACTCCTTTATATTGAATATAATCACACAGGAAGTACTCTTGTATAAAAAATATACTCCCTCTCAAAGTACTCTTTTATATTGAATATAATCACTTCGGAAGTACTGGTTAATATTGAATATAATCACACAGGAAGTACTCATTTATATTGAATATAATCACACAGGAAGTACTATTTTATAAAAAATATACTCCCTCTCCAAGTACTCTTTTATATTGAATATCATCACAGTGGAAGTACTCTTTTATACTGAATATAATCACACAGGAAGTACTGTTTTATAAAAAATATACTCCCTCTCAAAATACTCTTTTATATAGAAAATGATCACACTGGAAGTACTCTTTTATACTGAATATAATCACACAGGAAGTACTCTTTTATAAAAAATATACTCCCTCTCATAGTACTTTTTTATATCGAATATAATCACACAGGAACTACTCTTTTATAAAAAATATACTCCCTCTCATAGTACTCTTTTATATTGAATATAATCACACAGGAAGTACTTTTTATAAAAAATATACTCCCTCTCCAAGTACTCTTTTATATTTAATATAATCCCACTGGAAGTACTCTTTTATAAAAAATATACTCCCTCTCCAAGTACACTTTTATATTGAATATAATCACAGTGGAAATACCCTTTTATATTGAATATAATCACACAGGAAGTACTCTTGTATAAAAAATATACTCCCTCTCAAAGTATTCTTTTATATTGAATATAATCAAACAGGAAGTACTCTTTTATATTGAATATAATCACACAGGAAGTACTCTTTTATAAAAAATATACTCCCTCTCATAGTACTCTTTAATATAGAATATAATCATACAGGACTTACTCTTTTATTTAAAATATACTCCCTCTCAATATACTCTTTTATATTTAATATAATCACACAGCATGTCCTCTTTTATAAAAAATATACTCCCTCTCATAATTCTCTTTTATACTGAATATAATCACACAAGAAGTACTCGTTTATAAAAAATATACTCCCTCTCAAATCACTCTTTTATATTGTATATAATCACCCTGGAAGTACTATGTTATAAAAAATATACTCCCTCTCAAAGTACTCTTTTATATTGAGTATAATCACACAGGAAGTACTCTTTTATAAAAAATATACTCCCTCTCCAAGTACTCTTTATATTGAATATAATCACTCTGGAAGTACTGGTTAATATTGAATATAATCACACAGGAATTACTCATTTTCATTGAATATAATAACACAGGAAGTACTCTTTTGTAAAAAATATACTCCCTCTCCAAGTACTCTTTCATATTGAATATAATCACACTGCAAATACCCTTTTATATTGAACATAATCACACAGGAAGTACTATTTTATAAAAAATGTACTCCCTCTCAAAGTACTCTTTTATATTGAATATAATCCCACTGAAAGCAGTCTTTCATAAATAATATACTCCCTCTCAAAGTACTCTTCTATATTAAATATAATCATTCTGGAACTACTGCTTAATATTGAATATAATCACACAGGAAGAACTCTTTTATAACAAATATACTACCTCACCAAGTACTCTTCTATATTGAATATAATCACACAGGAAGTAATCTTTTATAAAAAATATACTCCCTCTCAAAGTACTCTTTTATATTGAATATAATCACACAGGAAGTACTCCTTTATAAAAAATATGCTCCCTCTCCAAGTACTATTTTATATTGAATATAATCACTTCGGAAGTACTGGTTAATATTGAATATAATCACACAGGAAGTACTCATTTATATTGAATATAATCACACAGGAAGTACTATTTTATAAAAAATATACTCCCTCTCCAAGTACTCTTTTATATTGAATATCATCACAGTGGAAGTACTCTTTTATACTGAATATAATCACACGGGAAGTACTGTTTTATAAAAAATATACTCCCTCTCAAAGTACTCTTTTATATAGAATATGATCACACTGGAAGTACTCTTTTATACGGAATATAATCACACAGGAAGTACTCTTTCATAAAAAATATACTCCCTCTCCAAGTACACTTTTATATTGAATATAATCACAGGGGAAACACCCTTTTATATTGAATATAATCACACAGGAAGTACTCTTTTATAAAAAATATACTCCCTCTCAAAGTACTTTTTTATATCGAATATAATCACACAGGATCTACTCTTTTATAAAAAATATACTCCCTCTCAAAGTACTCTTTTATATTGAATATAATCACACAGGAAGTACTTTTTATAAAAAATATACTCCCTCTCCAAGTACTCTTTTATATTGAATATAATCCCACTGGAAGTACTCTTTCATAAAAAATCTACTCCCTCTCAAACTACTCTTTTATATAGAATATGATCACAGTGGAAATACTCTTTTATACTGAATATAATCACACAGGAAGTACTCTTTTATAAAAAATATACTCCCTCTCCAATTACTCTTTTATATTGAATATAATCACTCAGGAACTACTGGTTTATATTGAATATAATCACACAGGACTTACGCTTTTATAAAAAATATACTCCCTCTCAAAGTACTCTTTTATATTGAACATAATCACACAGGAAGTACTGTTTTATAAAAAATATACTCCCTCTCAAAGTACTCTTTTATATTGAATATGATCACAGTGTAAGTACTCTTTTATACTGAATATAATCACACAGGAAGTACTGTTTTATAAAAAATATACTCCCTCTCAAAGTACTCTTTTATATAGAATATGATCACACTGGAACTACTCTTTTATACTGAATATATTCACACAGGAAGTACTCTTTTATAAAAAATATACTCCCTCTTCAAGTACTCTTTTATATTGAATATAATCACTGTGGAAGTCGTGGTTTATATTGAATATAATCACACAGGAAGTAGCCTTTTTTAAACAATATACTCCCTCTCAAAGTACTCTTTTATATTGAATATAATCACTCTGGAAGTACTGGTTAATATTGAATATAATTACACAGGAAGTACTCTTTTATAAAAAATATACTCCCTCTCCAAGTACTCTTTTATATTGAATATAATCACACTGGAAATACTCTTTTATATTGAATATAATCATACGGGAAATACCTTTTATATTGAACATAACCACACAGGAATTACTCTTTTATAAAAAATATACTCCCTCTCATGGTACTCTTTTATATTGAATATAATCACACAGGAAGTACTCTTTTAGAAAAAATATACTCTCTCTCAATGTACTCTTTTATATTGAATATTATCACACAGCACGTACTGTTTTATAAAAAATATACTCCCTCTCAGAATTCTCTTTTATACTGAATATAATCACACAGGAAGTACTCTTTTATAAAAAAATACTCTCTCTCAAAGTACTCTTTTATATTGAATATAATCACACAGGAAGTACTCTTTTATCAAAAATATACTCCCTCTCAAAGTACTCTTTTATATTGAATATAATCACTGTGGAAATACTCTTTCATATTGAATATAATCACACAGGCAGCACTCTTTTATAAAAAATATACTCCCTCTCAATGTACTCCTTTATATTGAATATAATCACACAGGAAGTACACTTTTATAAAAAATATATTCCCTCTCAAAGTACTATTTTATATTGAATATAATCACAAAGGAAGTACTCTTTTATAAGAATTATACTCCCTCTCAAAGTACTCTTTTATATTGAATATAATCACACAGGAAGTAAGCCTTTATAAAAAATATACTCCCTCTCCAAGTACTCCTTTATATTGAATATAATCACTTTGGATGTACTGGTTAATATTGAATATAATCACACAGGAAGTACTCATTTGTATTGAATATAATCACACAGGAAGTACTTTTTTATAAAAAATATACTCCCTCTACAAGTACTCTTTTATATTGAATATAATCACACTGGAAATATCCTTTTGTATTGAATATAATCACACAGGAAGTACTCTTTTATAAAAAATATACTCCCTCTAATAGTACTTTTTTATATTGAATATAATCACACAGGAACTACTCTTTTATAAAAAATATACTCCCTCTCAAAGTACTCTTTTATATTGAATATAATCACACAGGAAGTACTCTTTTTTAAAAAAAATATACGCCCTCTCCATGTACTCTTTTATATTGAATATAATCCCACTGGAAGTACTCTTTCATAAAAAATATACTCCCTCTCAAAGTACTCTTTTATATAGAATATGATCACAGTGGAAATACTCTTTTATACTGAATATAATCACACAGGAAGTTCTCCTTTATAAAAAATATACTCCCTCTCCAAGTACTTTTTTTTAAGAATATAATCACTCTGGAAGTAGTGGTTGATATTGAATATAATCCCACAGTAAGTACTCTTTTATAAAAAATATACTCCCTCTCCAAGTACTCTTTTATATTGAATATAATCAGACTGGAAATACTCTTTTATATTGAATATAATCACAAAGGAAGTATTCTTTTATAAAAAATATACTCCCTCTCAAAGTACTCCTTTATATTGAATATAATCACACAGAAAATACTCTTTTATAAAAAGTATACTCCCTGTCAAAGTACTCTTTTATATTGAATATAATCACACTGGAATTACTCTTTTATAAAAACTATACTCCCTCTCAAAGTACTCTTTTATATTGAATATAATCACACAGGAAGTACTAATTTATATTGAATATAATCACACAGGAAGTACTCTTTCTTAAAAAGTATACTCCCACTCCAAGTACTCTTTTATATTGAATATAATCACACTGGAAATACCCTTTTATATTGAATATAATCACACAGGATATACTCTGTTATAAGAAATATACTCCCTCTCATAGTACTCTTTTATATTGTATATAATCACACAGGAAGTACTCTTTTATAAAAAATATACTCCCTCTCAAACTACTCTTTTATTTTGAATGTAATCTCACATCACATACTCTTTTATACAAAATATACTCCCTCTCATAGTTCTCTTTTATACTGAATATAATCACACAGGAAGAACTCTGTTATAAAAAATATGCTCCCTCTCAAGGTACTATTTTATATTGAATATATTCACACATCGCGTACTCTTTTATGAAAAATATACTCCCTCTCATAGTTCTCTTTTATACTGAATATAATCACACAGGAAGTACTCTTTTATAAAAAATATACTCCCTCTCAAAGTACTCTTTTATACTGAATATAATCACACTGGAAGTACTATTTTATAAAAAATATACTCCCTCTCAAAGTACTCTTTTATATTGAACATAATCACACAGGAGGTACTCTTTTATAAAAAATATACTCCCTCTCAAAATACTCCTTTATATTGAATATAATCACACAGGAAGTACTCTTGTATAAAAAATATACTCCCCCTCAAAGTATTCTTTTATGTTGAATATAATCTCACAGGAAATACTCTTTTATATTGAATATAATCACACAGGAAGTACACTTTTAAAAAAAAATACTCCCTCTCATAGTACTCTTTTATATAGAATATAATCACACAGGAATTACTCATTTTTTTAAAATATACTCCCTCTCAATATACTCTTTTATATTTAATATAATCACACAGCACGTACTCTTTTGTAAAAAATATACTCCCTCTCATAGTTCTCTTTTATACTGAATATAATCACAGAGGAAGTACACTTTTATAAAAAATATACTCCCTCTCAAAGTACTCTTTTATATTGAATATAATCCACTGGAAATACTATTGGATAAAAAATATGCTCTCTCTCCAAGTACTCTTTTATATTTAATATAATCACACAGGAAGTACTCTCTTATTAAAAAATATACTCCCTCTCCAAATACTCTTTTATATTGAATATAATCACTCTGGAAGTACTGGTTAATATTGAATATAATCACACAGGAAGTACTCATTTATATTGAATATAATCACACAGGAAGTACTCTTTTGTAAAAAATATACTCCCTCTCCAAGTACTCTTTATATTGAATATAACCACACTGGAGATACCATTTTATATTGAATATAATCACACAGGAAGTACTCTTTTATAGAAAATATACTCCCTCTCATAGTACTCTTTTATATTGAATATAATCAAACAGGAAGTACTCTTTTATAAAAAATATACTGCCTCTCAAAGTACTCTTTTATATAGAATATGATCACAGTGGAAATACTCTTTTATACTGAATATAATCACACAGGAAGTACTCTTTTATAAAAAATATACTCCCTCTCCAAGTACTCTTTTATATTGAATATAATCACACAGAAATTACTCTTTTATAAAAAATATACTCCCTCTAAAAGTACTCTTTTATATTGAATATAATCACACAGGAAGTACTCTTTTATAAAAAATATACTCCCTCTAATAGTACACTTTTTTATTGAATATAATCAGACAGGAAGTACTCTTTTATAAAAAATATACTCCCTCTCAAAATACTCTTTTATTTTGAATATAATGATACAGGAAGTACTCTTTTATAAAAAATACACTCCCTCTCAAAGTACTCTTTTATATTGAATATAATCACACAGGAAGTACTCTTTATAAACAATATACTCCCTCTCCAAGTACTCTTTTATATTGAATATAATCACTCTTGAAGTACTGGTTTGTAATGAATATAATCACACAGGATTTACGCTTTTATAAAAAATATTCTCCCTCTCAAATACTCTTTTATATTGAATATAATCCCACAGGAATAACTCTTTTATAATAAATATACGCCCTCTAAAAGTACTCTTTTATATTGAATATAATCACACAGGAAGTATTCTTTTATAAAAAATATACTCCCTCTCAAAGTACTCCTTTATATTGAATATAATCACACAGGAAGTACTCTTTTATAAAAAATGTTCTCCCTCTCAATGTACTCTTTTATATTGAATATAATCACACAGGAACTACTCTTTTATAAAAAATATACTCCCTCTCCAAGTACTCTTTTATATTGAATATAATCACTATGGAAGTACTGGTTTATATTGAATATAATCACACAGGATTTACGCTTTTATAAAAAATATAGAACCTCTCAAAGTACTCTTTTATATTGAACATAATCACACATGAAGTACTCTATTATAAAAAATATACGCCCTCTCAAAGTACTCTTTTGTATTGAATATAATCACACAGGCAGTATTCTTTTATAAAATATATTCTCCCTCTCAAATTACTCCTTTATATTGAATATAATCACACAGGAAGTAGTCTTTTATAAAAAATATACTCCCTCTCAAAGTACTCTTTTATATTGAATATAATCACACAGCACGTACTCTTTTATAAAAAATATACTCCCTCTCATAGTTCTCTTCTATACTGAATGTAATCACACAGGAAGTACTCTTTTATAAAAAATATACTCCCTCTCCAAGGACTCTTTTATATTGAATATAATCACACAGGAAGTACTCTTTTATATTGAATATAAACACACAGGAAGTACTGTTTTATAAAAATATACTCCATCTCAATGTACTCTTTTATATTGAATATAATCACACTGGAAATACCCTTTTATATTGAATATAATCACACAGGAAGTACTCTTTTATAAAAAATATACTCCCTCTCATAGTACTCTTTATATTGAATATAATCACACAGTAAGTACTCTTTTATAAAAAATATACTCCCTCTCCAAGTACTCTTTTATATTGAATATAATCACACAGGAAGTACTCATTTATATAAAATATACTCCCTCACAAAGTACTCCTTTATATTGAATATAATCACACAGGAACTACTCTTTTGTAAAAAATATACTCCCTCTCATAGTACTCCTTTATATTGAATATAATCACACAGGAAGTACTCTTTTATAAAAAATATACTCCCTCTCAAAATACTCTTTTATATTGAATATAATGACAGAGGAAGTACTCTTTTATAAAAAATATGCTCCCTCTCAACGTACTCTTTTATATTGAATATAATCACACAGGAAGTACGCTTTTATAAGAAATACACTCCCTCTCAAAGTACTCTTTTATATTGAATATAATCACACAGGAAGTTCTCTTTTATAAAAAATATATTCCCTCTCAAAGTACTATTTTATATTGAATATAATCACACAGGGAGTACTCTTTTATATTGAATATAATCACACAGGAAGTACTCTTTCATAAAAAATATACTCCCTCTCAAAGTACTCTTCCATATTGATTATGATCACAGTGGAAGTACTCTTTTATACTGAATATAATCACACAGGAAGTACTCTTTTATAAAAAATATACGCCCTCTCAAAGTACTCTTTTATATTGAATATAATCACACTGGATATACTGGTTTATATTGAATATAATCACACTGGAAGTACTCTTTTATAAAAAATATACTCCCTCTCAAAGTACTCCTTTCTATTGAATATAATCACACAGGAAGTACTCTTTTATTAAAAAAATACTCTTTCGCATTGTACTCTTTTATATTGAATATAAACACACAGGAAGTACTCTTTCATAAAAAAATATACTCCCTCTCAAAGTACTCTTTTATAGTGAATGTAATCACACAGGATGTACTCTTTTATAAAAAATATACTCCCTCTGAAAGTACTATTTTTTATTGAACATAATCACACAGGAAATACTCTTTTATAAGAAATACACTCCCTCTCAAAGTACTCTTTTATATTGAATATAATCACACAGGAAGTATTCTTTTATAAAAAACACACTCCCTCTCCAAGTACTCTTTTATATTGAATATAATCACACAGCAAGTACTCTTTTATATTGAATATATTCAAACAGGAAGTACTCTTTTATAAAAAATATACTCCCTCTCATAGTACTCTTTTATATTAAATATAATCACACAGGAATTACTCTTTTATAAAAAATATACTCCCTCTCATAGTACTCTTTTATATTGAATATAATCACACAGGAAGTACTCTTTTATAAAAAATAAACTCCCTCTCCAAGGACTCTTTTATATTGAATATAATCACACTGGAAATACCCTTTTATATTGAATATAATCACACAGGATGTACTATTTTATAAAAAATATACTCCCTCTCAAAGTACTGTTTTATATTGAATATAATCACACAGGAAGTACTCATTTATAAAAAAAATACTCCCTCACAAAGTACTCCTTTATATTGAATATAATCACACAGGAAGATCTCTTTCATAAAAAAATACTCCCTCTCAAAGTACTACTTTATATTGAATATAATCGCACAGGAAGTACTCTTTTATAAAAAATATACTCCCTCTCAAAATACTCTTTTATATTGAATATAATAACACAGGAAGTACTCTTTTATAAAAAATATGCTCCCTCTCAACGTACTCTTTTATATTGAATATAATCACACAGGAAGTACTCTTTTATAAGAAATACACTCCCTCTCAAAGTACTCTTTTCTATTGAATATAATCACACAGGAAGTTCTCTTTTATAAAAAATATATTCCCTGTCAAAGTACTCTTTTATATTGAATAAAAACACACAGGGAGTACTCTTTTATATTGAATATAATCACACAGGAAGTACTCTTTTATAAAAAATATACTCCCTCTAATAGTACACTTTTATATTGAATATAATCAGACAGGAAGTACTCGTTTATAAAAAATATACTCCCTCTCAAAATACTCTTTTATATTGAATATAATGACACAGGAAGTACTCTTTTATAAAAAATATGCTCCCTCTCAAAGTACTCTTTTATATTGAATATAATCACACAGGAAGTACTCTTTTATAAAAAATGTACTCCCTCTCCAAGTACTCTTTTATATTGAATATAATCACAAAGGAAGTACTCTTTTATATTGAATATAATCACACAGGAAGTACTCTTTTATAAAAAATACACTCCCTCTCAAAGTACTCTTTTATATTGAATATAATCACACAGGAAATACTCTTTTATAAAAAATATATTCCCTCTCAAAGTACTCTTTAATATTGAATATAATTTCACTGGAAGTACTCTTTCATAAAAAATATACTCCCTCTCAAAGTACTCTTCCATATTGATTATGATCACAGTGGAAGTACTCTTTTATACTGAATATAATCACACAGGAAGTACTCTTTTATAAAAAATATACGCCCTCTCAAAGTACTCTTTTATATTGAATATAATCACACTGGATATACTGGTTTATATTGAATACAATCACACTGGAAGTACTCTTTTATAAAAAATATACTCCCTCTCAAAGTACTCCTTTCTATTGAATATAATCACACAGGAAGTACTCTTTTATAAAAAAATACTCTTTCGCATACTACTCTTTTATATTGAATATAATCACACTGGAAGTACTCTTTTATAAAAAATATACTCCCTCTCAAAGTACTCTTTTATAGTGAATATAATCACACAGGATGTACTCTTTTATAAAAAATATACTCTCTCTGAAAGTACTATTTTTTATTGAACATAATCACACAGGAAATACTCTATTACAAGAAATACACTCCCTCTCAAAGTACTCTTTTATATTGAATATAATCACACAGGAAGTATTCTTTTATAAAAAACACACTCCCTCTCCAGGTACTCTTTTATATTGAATATAATCACACAGGAAGTACTCTTTTATATTGAATATAATCAAACAGGAAGTACTCTTTTATAAAAAATATACTCCCTCTCATAGTACTCTTTTATATTGAATATAATCACACAGGAAGTACTCTTTTAGGAAAAATACACTCCCACTCAAAGTACTCTTTTATATTGAATATAATCAAACAGGAAGTACTCTTTTTTAAAAAATATACCCCCTCTCAAATTACTCTTTTATATTCAATATAATCACACTGGATATACTGGTTTATATTGAATATAATCACACAGGAAATTCTCTTTTATAAAAAATATACTCCCTCTCAAAGTACTCCTTTATATTGAATATAATCACACAGGAAGTACTCTTTTATAAAAAATATACTCCCTCTCTAAGTACTCTATTATATTGAATATAATCACACAGGAAGTACTCTTTTATAAAAAATATACTCCCCCTCCAAGTACTCTTTTATATTGAATATAATCACACAGGAATTACTCTTTTATAATGAATATAATCAAACAGGAAGTACTTTTTTATAAAAACTCTACTCCCTCTCATAGTACTCTTTATATTGAATATAATCACACAGGAAGTACTCTTTTATAAAAAATATACTCCCTCTCAAAGTACTCTTTTATATTGAATATAATCACACTGGAAATACCCTTTTATATTGAATATAATCACACAGGATGTACTATTTTATAAAAAATATACTCCCTCTCAGAGTACTGTTTTATATTGAAAATAATCACACAGGAAGTACTCCTTTAAAAAAAAAAAACTCCCTCTCAAAGTACTCTTTTATATAGATTATGATCACAGTGGAAGTACTGTTTTATATTGAATATGATCTCACAGGAAGTACTCTTTTATAAAAAATATACTCCCTCACAAAGTACTCTTTTATATTGAATATAATCACTCTGGAAGTATTGGTTTATATTGAATATAATCACACAGGATGTACTGTTTTATAAAATATATATTCCCTCTAAAAGTACTCTTTTATATTGAATATAATCACACAGTAAGTACTCTTTTATAAAAAATATACTCCGTCTCATAGTTCTCTTTTATACTGAATATAATCACACAGGAAGTACTCTTTCATAAAAAATATACTCCCTCTCAAAGTACTCTTTTATATAGAATATGATCACAGTGGAAATACTCTTTTATACTGAATATAATCACACAGGAAGTACTCTTTTATAAAAAATATACTCCCTCTCCAAGTACTCTTTTATATTGAATATAATCACACAGGAATTACTCTTTTATAAAAAATATACTCCCTCTAAAAGTACTCTTTTATATTGAATATAATCACACAGGAAGTACTCTTTTATAAAAAATATACTCCCTCTAATAGTACACTTTTTTATTGAATATAATCAGACAGGAAGTACTCTTTTATAAAAAATATACTCCCTCTCAAAATACTCTTTTATTTTGAATATAATGATACAGGAAGTACTCTTTTATAAAAAATACACTCCCTCTCAAAGTACTCTTTTATATTGAATATAATCACACAGGAAGTACTCTTTATAAACAATATACTCCCTCTCCAAGTACTCTTTTATATTGAATATAATCACTCTTGAAGTACTGGTTTGTAATGAATATAATCACACAGGATTTACGCTTTTATAAAAAATATTCTCCCTCTCAAATACTCTTTTATATTGAATATAATCCCACAGGAATAACTCTTTTATAATAAATATACGCCCTCTAAAAGTACTCTTTTATATTGAATATAATCACACAGGAAGTATTCTTTTATAAAAAATATACTCCCTCTCAAAGTACTCCTTTATATTGAATATAATCACACAGGAAGTACTCTTTTATAAAAAATGTTCTCCCTCTCAATGTACTCTTTTATATTGAATATAATCACACAGGAACTACTCTTTTATAAAAAATATACTCCCTCTCCAAGTACTCTTTTATATTGAAGATAATCACTATGGAAGTACTGGTTTATATTGAATATAATCACACAGGATTTACGCCTTTATAAAAAAAATAGAACCTCTCAAAGTACTCTTTTATATTGAACATAATCACACATGAAGTACTCTATTATAAAAAATATACGCCCTCTCAAAGTACTCTTTTGTATTGAATATAATCACACAGGCAGTATTCTTTTATAAAATATATTCTCCCTCTCAAATTACTCCTTTATATTGAATATAATCACACAGGAAGTAGTCTTTTATAAAAAATATACTCCCTCTCAAAGTACTCTTTTATATTGAATATAATCACACAGCACGTACTCTTTTATAAAAAATATACTCCCTCTCATAGTTCTCTTCTATACTGAATGTAATCACACAGGAAGTACTCTTTTATAAAAAATATACTCCCTCTCCAAGGACTCTTTTATATTGAATATAATCACACAGGAAGTACTCTTTTATATTGAATATAATCACACAGGAAGTACTGTTTTATAAAAATATACTCCCTCTCAATGTACTCTTTTATATTGAATATAATCACACTGGAAATACCCTTTTATATTGAATATAATCACACAGGAAGTACTCTTTTATAAAAAATATACTCCCTCTCATAGTACTCTTTATATTGAATATAATCACACAGAAAGTACTCTTTTATAAAAAACATACTCCCTCTCCAAGTACTCTTTTATATTGAATATAATCACACAGGAAGTACTCATTTATAAAAAATATACTCCCTCACAAAGTACTCCTTTATATTGAATATAATCACACAGGAACTACTCTTTTATAAAAAATATACTCCCTCTCATAGTACTCCTTTATATTGAATATAATCACACAGGAAGTACTCTTTTATAAAAAATATACTCCCTCTCAAAATACTCTTTTATATTGAATATAATGACAGAGGAAGTACTCTTTTATAAAAAATATGCTCCCTCTCAACGTACTCTTTTATATTGAATATAATCACACAGGAAGTACTCTTTTATAAGAAATACACTCCCTCTCAAAGTACTCTTTTATATTGAATATAATCACACAGGAAGTTCTCTTTTATAAAAAATATATTCCCTCTCAAAGTACTATTTTATATTGAATATAATCACACAGGGAGTACTCTTTTATATTGAATATAATCACACAGGAAGTACTCTTTCATAAAAAATATACTCCCTCTCAAAGTACTCTTCCATATTGATTATGATCACAGTGGAAGTACTCTTTTATACTGAATATAATCACACAGGAAGTACTCTTTTATAAAAAATATACGCCCTCTCAAAGTACTCTTTTATATTGAATATAATCACACTGGATATACTGGTTTATATTGAATATAATCACACTGGAAGTACTCTTTTATAAAAAATATACTCCCACTCAAAGTACTCCTTTCTATTGAATATAATCACACAGGAAGTACTCTTTTATTAAAAAAATACTCTTTCGCATTGTACTCTTTTATATTGAATATAAACACACAGGAAGTACTCTTTCATAAAAAAATATACTCCCTCTCAAAGTACTCTTTTATAGTGAATATAATCACACAGGATGTACTCTTTTATAAAAAATATACTCCCTCTGAAAGTACTATTTTTTATTGAACATAATCACACAGGAAATACTCTTTTATAAGAAATACACTCCCTCTCAAAGTACTCTTTTATATTGAATATAATCACACAGGAAGTATTCTTTTATAAAAAACACACTCCCTCTCCAAGTACTCTTTTATATTGAATATAATCACACAGCAAGTACTCTTTTATATTGAATATAATCAAACAGGAAGTACTCTTTTATAAAAAATATACTCCCTCTCATAGTACTCTTTTATATTGAATATAATCACACAGGAAGTACTCTTTTATAAAAAATAAACTCCCTCTCCAAGGACTCTTTTATATTGAATATAATCACACTGGAAATACCCTTTTATATTGAATATAATCACACAGGAAGTACTCTTTTATAAAAAATATACTCCCTCTCAAAGTACTGTTTTATATTGAATATAATCACACAGGAAGTACTCATTTATAAAAAAAATACTCCCTCACAAAGTACTCCTTTATATTGAATATAATCACACAGGAAGATCTCTTTCATAAAAAAATACTCCCTCTCAAAGTACTACTTTATATTGAATATAATCGCACAGGAAGTACTCTTTTATAAAAAATATACTCCCTCTCAAAATACTCTTTTATATTGAATATAATAACACAGGAAGTACTCTTTTATAAAAAATATGCTCCCTCTCAACGTACTCTTTTATATTGAATATAATCACACAGGAAGTACTCTTTTATAAGAAATACACTCCCTCTCAAAGTACTCTTTTCTATTGAATATAATCACACAGGAAGTTCTCTTTTATAAAAAATATATTCCCTGTCAAAGTACTCTTTTATATTGAATATAAACACACAGGGAGTACTCTTTTATATTGAATATAATCACACAGGAAGTACTCTTTTATAAAAAATATACTCCCTCTAATAGTACACTTTTATATTGAATATAATCAGACAGGAAGTACTCGTTTATAAAAAATATACTCCCTCTCAAAATACTCTTTTATATTGAATATAATGACACAGGAAGTACTCTTTTATAAAAAATATGCTCCCTCTCAAAGTACTCTTTTATATTGAATATAATCACACAGGAAGTACTCTTTTATAAAAAATGTACTCCCTCTCCAAGTACTCTTTTATATTGAATATAATCACAAAGGAAGTACTCTTTTATATTGAATATAATCACACAGGAAGTACTCTTTTATAAAAAATACACTCCCTCTCAAAGTACTCTTTTATATTGAATATAATCACACAGGAAATACTCTTTTATAAAAAATATATTCCCTCTCAAAGTACTCTTTAATATTGAATATAATTTCACTGGAAGTACTCTTTCATAAAAAATATACTCCCTCTCAAAGTACTCTTCCATATTGATTATGATCACAGTGGAAGTACTCTTTTATACTGAATATAATCACACAGGAAGTACTCTTTTATAAAAAATATACGCCCTCTCAAAGTACTCTTTTATATTGAATATAATCACACTGGATATACTGGTTTATATTGAATATAATCACACTGGAAGTACTCTTTTATAAAAAATATACTCCCTCTCAAAGTACTCCTTTCTATTGAATATAATCACACAGGAAGTACTCTTTTATAAAAAAATACTCTTTCGCATACTACTCTTTTATATTGAATATAATCACACAGGAAGTACTCTTTTATAAAAAATATACTCCCTCTCAAAGTACTCTTTTATAGTGAATATAATCACACAGGATGTACTCTTTTATAAAAAATATACTCTCTCTGAAAGTACTATTTTTTATTGAACATAATCACACAGGAAATACTCTATTATAAGAAATACACTCCCTCTCAAAGTACTCTTTTATATTGAATATAATCACACAGGAAGTATTCTTTTATAAAAAACACACTCCCTCTCCAGGTACTCTTTTATATTGAATATAATCACACAGGAAGTACTCTTTTATATTGAATATAATCAAACAGGAAGTACTCTTTTATAAAAAATATACTCCCTCTCATAGTACTCTTTTATATTGAGTATAATCACACAGGAAGTACTCTTTTAGGAAAAATACACTCCCACTCGAAGTACTCTTTTATATTGAATATAATCAAACAGGAAGTTCTCTTTTTTAAAAAATATACCCCCTCTCAAATTACTCTTTTATATTCAATATAATCACACTGGATATACTGGTTTATATTGAATATAATCACACAGGAAATTCTCTTTTATAAAAAATATACTCCCTCTCTAAGTACTCCTTTATATTGAATATAATCACACAGGAAGTACTCTTTTATAAAAAATATACTCCCTCTCTAAGTACTCTATTATATTGAATATAATCACACAGGAAGTACTCCTTTTTAAAAAATATACTCCCCCTCCAAGTACTCTTTTATATTGAATATAATCACACAGGAATTACTCTTTTATATTGAATATAATCAAACAGGAAGTACTTTTTTATAAAAACTATACTCCCTCTCATAGTACTCTTTATATTGAATATAATCACACAGGAAGTACTCTTTTATAAAAAATATACTCCCTCTCAAAGTACTCTTTTATATTGAATATAATCACACTGGAAATACCCTTTTATATTGAATATAATCACACAGGATGTACTATTTTATAAAAAATATACTCCCTCTCAGAGTACTGTTTTATATTGAATATAATCACACAGGAAGTACTCCTTTAAAAAAAAAAAACTCCCTCTCAAAGTACTCTTTTATATAGAATATGATCACAGTGGAAGTACTGTTTTATATTGAATATGATCTCACAGGAAGTACTCTTTTATAAAAAATATACTCCCTCACAAAGTACTCTTTTATATTGAATATAATCACTCTGGAAGTACTGGTTTATATTGAATATAATCACACAGGATGTACTGTTTTATAAAATATATATTCCCTCTAAAAGTACTCTTTTATATTAAATATAATCACACAGTAAGTACTCTTTTATTAAAAATATACTCCGTCTCATAGTTCTCTTTTATACTGAATATAATCACACAGGAAGTACTCTTTCATAAAAAATATACTCCCTCTCAAAGTACTCTTTTATATAGAATATGATCACAGTCGAAATACTCTTTTATACTGAATATAATCACACAGGAAGTACTCTTTTATAAAAAATATACTCCCTCTCCAAGTACTCTTTTATATTGAATATAATCACACAGGAAGTACTCTAATATAAAAAATATACTCCCTCTCATAGTACTCTTTTATATTGAATATAATCACAGAGGAAGTACTCTTTTATAAAAAATACACTGCCTCTCAAAGTCCTCTTTTATATTGATTATAATCACACAGCACGTCCTCTATTATAAAAAAATACTGCCTGTCATTGTTCTCTTTTATACTGAATATAATCACAAAGGATATACACATTTATAAAAAATATACTCCCTCTCAAAGTACTCTTTTATATTGAATATAATCACACAGGAAGTACTATTTTATAAAAAATATACTGCCTCTCAAATTACTCTTTTATATTGAATATAATCACACAGGAAGTACTCTTTTTTAACAAATATACTCCCTCTCCAAGTACTCTTTTATATTGAATATAATCCCACCGGAAGTACTCTTTCATAAAAAATATACTCCCCCTTAAAGTACTCTTTTATATAGAATATGATCACAGTGAAATTCTTTTTTATACTGAATATAATCACACAGGAAGTACTCTTTTATAAAAAATATACTCCCTCTGCAAGTACTCTTTTATATTGAATATAATCACGCTGGAAGTACTGGTTAATATTGAATATAATCAAACAGGAGGTAATCTTTTATAAAAAATATTCTCCCTCTCCACATACCCTTTTATATTGAATATAATCACACTGGAAATACCCTTTTATATTGTATATAATCACACAGGAAGTACTCTTTTACAAAAAAATATACTCCCTCTCATAATACTCTATTATATTGAATATAATCACACAGGAAGTACTCTTTTATAAAAAGTATACTCCCTCTCAAAGTACTCTTTTATATTGAATATAATCACACAGCACGTACTCTTTTATAAAAAATATACTCCCTCTCATAGTTCTCTTTTATACTAAATATAATCACACAGGAAGTACTCTTTTATAAAAAATATACTCCCTCTCAAAGCACAATTTTATATTGAATATAATCACACAGGACGTACTATTTTTAAAAAATATACCCCCTCTCAAAGTCCTCTTTTCTATTGAATATAATCACACAGGAAGTACTCTTTTATAAAAAATATACTCCCTCTCCAAGTACTCTTTTTTATACAATATAATCACTCTGGAAGTACTGGTTTATATTGAATATAAGCACACAGGATTTACGCTTTTATGAAAAATATACTCCCTCTCAAAGTACTCTTTTATATTGAACATAATCACACAGGAAGTACTCTTTTATAAAAAATATACTCCCTCTCAAAGTACTCTTTTATATTGAATATAATCAAACAGGAAGTACTCTTTTATAAAACATATACTCCCTCTCAAAGTTCTCTTTTATATTGAACATAGTCACACAGGAAGTACTCTTTTATAAAAAATATACTCCCTCTCAAGGTACTCTTTTATATTAAATATAAAAACACAGGAAGTACTCTTTTAAAAAAATATACTCCCTCTGAAAGTACACTTTTACATTGAATATAATTACTCTGGAAGTACTGGTTTATATTGAATATAATCACACAGGAAGTACTCTTTTATAAAAAATATACTCCCTCTCCAAGTAGTCTTTATATTGAATACAATCACACTGGAAATACTCTTTTATATTGAATATAATCACACAGGAAGTATTCTTTTATAAAAAATATACTCCCTCTCAAAGTACTCCTTTATATTGAATATAATCACACAGAAAATACTCTTTTATAAAAAGTATACCCCCTCTCAAAGTACTCTTTTACATTGAATATAATGAAACAGGAAGTACTCTTTTATAAAAACTATACTCCCTCTCAAAGTGCTCTTTTATATTGAATATAATCACACTGGAAGTACTCCTTTATAACAAATATACTCCCTCTCCAAGTACTCTTTTATATTGAATATAATCACTCTGGAAATACTGGTTAATATTGAATATAATCACACAGGAAGTACTCATTTATATTGAATATAATCACACAGGATGTACTCCTTTAAAAAAAACATACTTCCTCTCCAAGTACTCTTTTATATTGAATATAATCACACTGGAAATACCCATTTAATATTGAATATAATTACACAGGAAGTACTCTTTTATAAAATATATACTCTCTCTCAAAGTACTCCTTTATATTGAATATAATCACACAGCACGTGCTCTTTCATAAAAAATATACTCCCTCTTATAATTCTCTTTTATACTGAATATAATCACACAGGCAGTACTCTTTTATAAAAATTTTCTCCCTCTCAAAGTACTCTTTTATATTAAATATAATCACACAGGAAGTACTATTTTAAATAAAATATACTCCCTCTCAAAGTACTCTTTTATATTGAATATAAGCACACTGGAAGTACTCTTTTATAAAAAATATACTCCCTCTCCAAGTACTCTTTTATATTGAATATAATCCCACTGGAAATACTCTTTTATAAAAAACATACTCCCTCTCAAATTACTCTTTTATATAGAATATGATCACAGAGGAAGTACTATTTTATACTGAATATAACTACACAGGAAGTACTGTTTTATGAAAAATATACTCCCTCTCCAAGTACTCTTTTGTATTGAATATAATCATTCTGAAATTACTGGTTTATATTGACTATAATCACACAGGATTTACGCTTTTATAAAAAATATACTCCCTCTCAAAGTACTCTTTTATATTGAACATAATCACACAGGAAGTACTCTTTTATAAAAAATATACTACCTCTCAAAATACTCTTTTATACTGAATATAATCTCTCTGGAAGTACTGGTTTATATTGAATATAATCACAGAGGAAGTACTCTTTTATAAAAAATATACTCCCTCTCAAAGTGTTCTCTTATATTGAATATAATCACACAGGAAGTACTCTTTTATAAAAAATATACTCCCTCTCAAAATACTCCTTTATAATGAATATAATCAACAGGAAGTACTCTTTTTAAAAAATATACTCCCTCTCAAAGTACTCTTTTATATTGAATGTAATCACACAGGAAGTACTATTTATAAAAAACATACTCCCTCTCATAGTACTCTTTTATATTGAATATAATCACACAGGAAGTACTCTTTTATAAAATATATACTCCCTCTCAATGTACTCTTTTGTAATGAATATAATCTCACATCACATACTCTTTTATAAAAAATATACTCCCTTTCATAGTTGTCTTTTATACTGAATATAATCACACAGGAAGAACTCTGTTATAAAAAATATACTCCCTCTCAAGGTACTCTTTTATATTGAGTATATTCACACATCACTTACTCTTTTATAAAAAATATACTCCCTCTCATAGTTCTCTTTTATACTGAATATAATCACACAGGAAGTACTCTTTTATAAAAAATATACTCCTTCTCAAAGTACTCTTTTATATTGAATATAATCACACTGGAACTACTATTTTATAAAGAATATAATCCCTCTCAAAGTACTCTTTTATATTGAATATAATCACACAGGATTTACGCTTTTATAAAAAATATACTCCCTCTCAAAGTACTCTTTTAAATTTATTATAATCACACAGGAATACTCTTTTATAAAAAATATACTCCCTCTCAAAGTACTCTTTTATATTGAATATAATCACACAGCACGTACTCTTTTATAAAAAATATACTCCCTCTCATTGTTCTCTTTTATACTGAATATAATCACACAGGAAGTACTCTTTTATAAAAAATATACACCCTCTCAAAGCACACTTTTATATTGAATATAATCACACTGGAAGTACTATTTTATAAAAAATATACTCCCTCTCAAATTACTCTTTTACATTGAACATAATCTCACAGGATGTACTCTTTTATAAAATATAATCTCCCTCTCCAAGTACTCTTTTATATTGAATATAATCGCTCTGGAAGTACTTGTTAATATTAAATACAATCACACAGGAAGTACTCATTTACACTGAATATAATCACACAGGAAGTACTCTTTTGTAAAAAATATACTCCCTCTACAAGTACTCTTTTATACTGAATATAATCACACTGGAAATACCCTTTTATATTGAACATAATCAAAGAGGAAGTACTCTTTTATAAAAAATATACTCCCTCTCATGGTACTATTTTATATTGAATATAATCACACAGGAAGTACTCTTTTAGAAAAAATATACTCCCTCTCAAAGTACTCTTTTATATTGAATATAATCACACAGCACGTACTCTTTTATAAAAACTATACTCCCTCTCATAATTCTCTTTTATACTGAATATAATCACCCAGGCAGTACTCTTTTATAAAAAATATACTCCCTCTCCAAGTACTCTTTTATATTGAATATAATCCCACTCGAAGTACTCTTTCAAAAAAAACATACTCCCTCTCAAAGTACTCTTTTTATAGAATATGATCACGGAAAAAGTACACTTTTATACTGCATATAAAAACACAGGAAGTTCTGTTTTATAAAAAATATACTCCCTCTCCAAGCACTCTTTTGTATTGTATATAATCACTCTGGAAGTACTGGTTTATATTGAATATAATCACACAGGATATACGCTTTTATAAAAAATATACTCCCTCTCAAAGTACTCTTTTATATTGAACATAATCACAGAGGAAGGACTCTTTTATAAAAAATATACTCCCTCTACAAGTACTCTTTTTTATAGAATATAATCACTCTGGAAGTACTGGTTTATATTGAATATAATCACACAGGATTTACGCTTTTATAAAAAATATACTCCCTCTCAAAGTACTCTTTTATATTGAATATAATCACACAGGAAGTACTCTTTTACAAAAAATGTACTCGCTCTCAAAGTACTCTTTTATATTGAATATAATCACTCTGGGAGTACTGGTTTATATTGAATATAATCACACAGGAAGGACTCTTTTATAAAAAATATACTCCCTCTCCAAGTACTCTTTTATATTGAATATAATCACACTGGAAATACTCTTCTATATTGAATACAATCACACAGGAAGTATTCTTTTATAAAAAATATACTCCCTCTCAAAGTACTCCTTTATATTGAATATAATCACACAGAAAATTCCCTTTTATAAAAAGTATACTCCCTCTCAAAGTATTCTTTTATATTGAATATAATCACACAGGAAGTACTCTTTCATAAAAACTATACTCCCTCTCAAAATACTGTTTTATATTGAATATAATCACACAGGAAGTACTCCTTTATAAAAAATATACTCCTTCTCCAAGTACTCTTTTATATTGAATATAATCACTATGGAAGTACTGGTTAATATTGAATATAATCACACAGGAAGTACTCATTTATATTGAATATAATCACACAGGAAGTACTCTTTTATAAAAAATATATTATCTATCTAAGTACTCTTTTATATTGAATATAATCACACTGGAAATGCCCTTTTATATTGAATATAATCTCACAGTAAGTACTCTGTTATAAAAAATATACTCCCTACCATAGTACTCTTTTATATTGAATATAAATACACAGGAAGTACTCTTTTATAAAAAATATACTCCCTCTCAATGTACTCTTTTTTATTGAATATAATCACACATCACATACTCTTTTATAAAAAAAAATACTCCCTCTCATAGTTCTCTTTTATACTGAATATAATCACACAGGAAGAACTCTGTTATAAAATATATACTCCCTCTCAAAGTACTCTTTAATATTGAATATTTTCACACATCACGTACTCTTTTATAAAAAATATACTCCCTCTCATCGTTCTCTTTTATACTGAATGTAATCACACAGGAAGTACTCTTTTATAAAAAATGTACTCCCTCTCAAAGTACTCTTATATATTGAATATAATCACACAGGAAGTACTATTTTTTAAAAAATATACTCCCTCTAAAGTACTCTTTTATATTGAATATAATCACAGAGGAAGTACTCTTTTATAAAAAATATACTCCCTCTCCAAGTACTCTTTTATATTGAATATAATCCCACTGGAACTACTCTTTCACAAAAAACATACTCCCTCTTAAAATAGTCTTTTATATAGAATATGATCACAGAGGAAGTACTCTTTTATACTGAATATAATCACACAGGAAGTACTGTTTTATAAAAAATATACTCCCTCTCCATGTACTCTTTTGTATTGAATATAATCACTCTGGAAGTGCTGGTTTATATTGAATATAATCACAAAGGATATATGATTTTATAAAAAATATACTCCCTCTCAAAGTACTCTTTTATATTGAACATAATCACACAGGAAGTACTCTTTTATAAAAAATATAGTCCCTCTCAAAGTACTCTTTTATATTGAATATAATCTCTCTGGAAGTACTGGTTTATATTGAATATAATCACACAGGAAGTATTATTTTATAAAAAATATACTCCCTCTCAAAGTGTTCTTTTATATTGAATATAATCACACAGGAAGTACTCTTTTATAAAAAATATACTCCCTCTCACAGTTCTCTTTTATTCTGAATATAATCACACAGGAAGTACTCTTTTATAAAAAATATACACCCTCTCAAAGCACACTTTTATATTGAATATAATCACACTGAAAGTACTATTTTATAAAAAATATACTCTCTCTCAAAGTACTCTTTTACATTGAACATAATCAGACAGGAAGTACTGTTTTATAAAAAATATTCTCCCTCTCCAAGTACTCTTTTATATTGAATATAATCACTCTGGAAGTACTTGTTAATATTGAATACAATCACACAGGAAGTACTCATTTACACTGAATATAATCACACAGGAAGTACTCTTTTGTAAAAAATATACTCCCTCTACTTGTACTCTTTTATATTGAATATAATCACACCGGAAATCCCCTTCTATATTGAACATAATCACACAGGAAGTACTCTTTTATAAAAAATATACTCCCTCTCATGGTACTATTTTATATTGAATATAATCACACAGGAAGTACTCTTTTAGGAAAAATATACTCCCTCTCAAAGTACTCTTTCATATTGAATATAATCACACAGCACGTACTCTTTTATAAAAAATATACTCCCTCTCCAAGTACTCTTTTATATTGAATATAATCACTCTGGAAGTCCTGGTTAATATTGAATATAATCACACAGGAGTTAATCTTTTATAAAAAATATACTCCCTCTCCAATTACTAATTTATTTTGAATATAATCACACTGCAAATACCCTTTTATATTGAATATAATCACACAGAAAGTACTCTTTTATAAAAAATATACTCCTTCTCATAGTACTCTTTAATATTGAATATAATCACACAGGAATTACTCTTTTATAAAAAATATACTCCCTCTCAAAGTACTCTTTTATTTTGAATATAATCACTCTAGAAGTACTGGTTAATATTGATTATAATCACACAGGAGGTAACCTTTTATAAAAAATATACTCCCTCTCAAAGTACTCTTTTATTTTGAATATAATCACACTGGAAATACCCTTTTATATTGAATATAATCACACAGTAAGTACTCTTTTTTAAAAAATATACTCCTTCTCATAGTACCCTTTTATATTGAATATAATCACACAGGAAGTACTCTTTCATAAAAAATATACTGCCTCTCAAAGTACTCTTTTATATAGAATATGATCACAGTGGAAGTACTGCTTTATATTGAATAGAATCACACAGGAGGTACTCTTTTATAAAAAATATACTCCCTCTCAAAGTACTCTTTTATATTGAATATAATCACCCAGGAAGTTCTCTTTTATAAAAAATATACTCCCTCTCCCAGTACTCTTTTATATTGAATATAATCACTCTGGAAGTACTGGTTTATGTTGAATATAATCATACAGGATTTAGGCTTTTATAAAAAATATACTCCCTCTCAACGTACTCTTTTATATTGAACATAATCACACAGGAAGTACTCTTTTATAAAAAATATAAACCCTCTCAAAGTACTCTTTTATATTGAATATAATCACAGAGGAACTATTCTTTTATAAAAAATATATTCCTCTCAAAATACTCCTTTATATTGAATATAATCACACTGGAAGTACTCTTTTATAAAAAATTTACTCCCTCTCAAAGTACTCTTTAAATTGAATAAAATCACACAGGAAGTACTATTTTATAAAAAATATACTCCCTCTCAAAGTACTCTTTTATATTGAATATAATCACGCTGTAAGTACTGGTTAATATTGAATATAATCAAACAGGAGGTAATATTTTATAAAAAATATTCTCCCTCTCCACGTACCCTTTTATATTGAATATAATCACACTGGAAATACCCTTTAATATTGAATATAATCACACAGGAAGTACTCTTTTATAAAAAAATATATTCCCTCTCATAATACTCTATTATATTGAATATAATCACACAGGAAGTACTCTTTTATAAAAAATATACTTCCTCTCATAGTACTCTTTTATATTGAATATAATCACACAGCACGTACTCTGTTATAAAAAATATACTCCCTCTCATAGTTCTCTTTTATACTAAATATAATCACACAGGAAGTTCTCTTTTATAAAAAATATACTCCCTCTCAAAGCACAATGTTATATTGAATATAATCACACTGGAAGTACTATTTTTAAAAAATATACCCCCTCTCAAAGTACTCTTTTATATTGAATATAATCAAACAGGAAGTACTCTTTTATAAAACATATACTCCCTCTCAAAGTACTCTTTTATATTGAATATAATCACTCTGGAAATACTGGTTTATATTGAACATAATCACATAGGAAGTACTCTTTTATAAAAAATATACTCCCTCTCAAGGTACTCTTTTATATTGAATATAAAAACACAGGAAGTACCCTTTTAAAAAAATATACTCCCTCTGAAAGTACACTTTTATATTGAATATAATCTCTCTGGAAGTACTGGTTTATATTGAATATAATCACACAGGATTTACGCTTTTATAAAAAATATACTCCCTCTCAAAGTACTCTTTTATATTGAACATAATCACACAGGAAGTACTCTTTCATAAAAAATATACTCCCTCTCCAAGGACTCTTTTATATTGAATATAATCACACAGGAAGTACTCTTTTATATTGAATATAATCACACAGGAAGTACTGTTTTATAAAAAATACACTCCCTCTCAAGGTACTCTTTTATATTGAATATAATCACACAGGAAATACTCTTTTATAAAAAATATACTCCCTCTCAAAGTACTCTTTAATATTGAATATAATCCCACTGGAAGTACTCTTTCATAAAAAATATACTCCCTCTCAAAGTACTCTTCCATATTGATTATGATCACAGTGGAAGTACTCTTTTATACTGAATATAATCACACAGGAACTACTCTTTTATAAAAAATATACGCCCTCTCAAAGTACTCTTTTATATTGAATATAATCACACTGGATATCCTGGTTTATATTGAATATAATCACACAGGAAGTAGTCTTTTATAAAAAATATACTCCCTCTCAAAGTACTCTTTTATATTGAATATAATCACACAGCACGTACTCTTTTATAAAAAATATACTCCGTCTCATAGTTCTCTTCTATACTGAATGTAATCACACAGGAAGTACTCTTTTATAAAAAATATACTCCCTCTCCAAGGACTCTTTTATATTGAATATAATCACACAGGAAGTACTCTTTATATTGAATATAATCACACAGGAAGTACTGTTTTATAAAAATATACTCCCTCTCAATGTACTCTTTTATATTGCATATAATCACACTGGAAATACCATTTTATATTGAATATAATCACACAGGAAGTACTCTTTTATAAAAAATATACTCCCTCTCATAGTACTCTTTATATTGAATATAATCACACAGTAAGTACTCTTTTATAAAAAATATACTCCCTCTCATTGTACTCTTTTATATTGAATATAATCACACAGGAAGTACTCATGTATAAAAAATATACTCCCTCACAAAGTACTCCTTTATATTGAATATAATCACACAGGAAGATCTCCTTCATAAAAAAATACTCCCTCTCAAAGTACTCCTTTATATTGAATATAATCACACAGGAAGTACTCTTTTATAAAAAATATTCTCCCTCTCAAAATACTCTTTTATATTGAATATAATGACACAGGAAGTACTCTTTTATAAAAAATATGCTCCCTCTCAACGTACTCTTTTATATTGAATATAATCACACAGGAAGTACTCTTTTATAAGAAATACACTCCCTCTCAAAGTACTCTTTTATATTGAATATAAACACACAGGAAGTTCTCTTTTATAAAAAATATATTCCCTCTCAAAGTACTCTTTTATATTGAATATAATCACACAGGGAGTACTCTTTTATATTGAATATATTCACACAGGAAGTACTCTTTTATAAAAAATATACTCCCTCTAATAGTACACTTTTATATTGAATATAATCAGACAGGAAGTACTCGTTTATAAAAAATATACTCCCTCTCAAAATACTCTTTTATATTGAATATAATGACACAGGAAGTACTCTTTTATAAAAAATATGCTCCCTCTCAAAGTACTCTTTTTTATTGAATATAATCACACAGGAAGTACTCTTTTATAAAAAATGTACTCCCTCTCCAAGTACTCTTTTATATTGAACATAATCACAAAGGAAGTACTCTTTTATATTGAATATAATCACACAGGAAGTACTCTTTTATAAAAAATACACTGCCTCTCAAAGTACTCTTTTATATTGAATATAATCACACAGGAAGTACTCTTTTATAAAAAATATACTCCCTCTAATAGTACACTTTTTTATTGAATATAATCAGACTGGAAGTACTCTTTTATAAAAAATATACTCCCTCTCAAAATACTCTTTTATTTTGAATATAATGATACAGGAAGTACTCTTTTATAAAAAATACACTCCCTCTCAAAGTACTCTTTTATATTGAATATAATCACACAGGAAGTACTCTTTATAAACAATATACTCCCTCTCCAAGTACTCTTTTATATTGAATATAATCACTCTTGAAGTACTGGTTTGTAATGAATATAATCACACAGGAATTACGCTTTTATAAAAAATATTCTCCCTCTCAAATACTCTTTTATATTGAATATAATCCCACAGGAATAACTCTTTTATAATAAATATACGCCCTCTAAAAGTACTCTTTTATATTGAATATAATCACACAGGAAGTATTCTTTTATAAAAAATATACTCCCTCTCAAAGTACTCCTTTATATTGAATATAATCACACAGGAAGTACTCTTTTATAAAAAATGTTCTCCCTCTCAATGTACTCTTTTATATTGAATATAATCACACAGGAACTACTCTTTTATAAAAAATATACTCCCTCTCCAAGTACTCTTTTATATTGAATATAATCACTATGGAAGTACTGGTTTATATTGAATATAATCACACAGGATTTACGCTTTTATAAAAAATATAGAACCTCTCAAAGTACTCTTTTATATTGAACATAATCACACATGAAGTACTCTATTATAAAAAATATACGCCCTCTCAAAGTACTCTTTTGTATTGAATATAATCACACAGGCAGTATTCCTTTATAAAATATATTCTCCCTCTCAAATTACTCCTTTATATTGAATATAATCACACAGGAAGTAGTCTTTTATAAAAAATATACTCCCTCTCAAAGTACTCTTTTATATTGAATATAATCACACAGCACGTACTCTTTTATAAAAAATATACTCCCTCTCATAGTTCTCTTCTATACTGAATGTAATCACACAGGAAGTACGCTTTTATAAAAAATATACTCCCTCTCCAAGGACTCTTTTATATTGAATATAATCACACAGGAAGTACTCTTTTATATTGAATATAATCACACAGGAAGTACTGTTTTATAAAAATATACTCCCTCTCAATGTACTCTTTTATATTGAATATAATCACACTGGAAATACCCTTTTATATTGAATATAATCACACAGGAAGTACTCTTTTATAAAAAATATACTCCCTCTCATAGTACTCTTTATATTGAATATAATCACACAGTAAGTACTCTTTTATAAAAAATATACTCCCTCTCCAAGTACTCTTTTATATTGAATATAATCACACAGGAAGTACTCATTTATAAAAAATATACTCCCTCACAAAGTACTCCTTTATATTGAATATAATCACACAGGAACTACTCTTTTATAAAAAATATACTCCCTCTCATAGTACTCCTTTATATTGAATATAATCACACAGGAAGTACTCTTTTATAAAAAATATACTCCCTCTCAAAATACTCTTTTATATTGAATATAATGACAGAGGAAGTACTCTTTTATAAAAAATATGCTCCCTCTCAACGTACTCTTTTATATTGAATATAATCACACAGGAAGTACTCTTTTATAAGAAATACACTCCCTCTCAAAGTACTCTTTTATATTGAATATAATCACACAGGAAGTTCTCTTTTATAAAAAATATATTCCCTCTCAAAGTACTATTTTATATTGAATATAATCACACAGGGAGTACTCTTTTATATTGAATATAATCACACAGGAAGTACTCTTTCATAAAAAATATACTCCCTCTCAAAGTACTCTTCCATATTGATTATGATCACAGTGGAAGTACTCTTTTATACTGAATATAATCACACAGGAAGTACTCTTTTATAAAAAATATACGCCCTCTCAAAGTACTCTTTTATATTGAATATAATCACACTGGATATACTGGTTTATATTGAATATAATCACACTGGAAGTACTCTTTTATAAAAAATATACTCCCACTCAAAGTACTCCTTTCTATTGAATATAATCACACTGGAAGTACTCTTTTATTAAAAAAATACTCTTTCGCATTGTACTCTTTTATATTGAATATAAACACACAGGAAGTACTCTTTCATAAAAAAATATACTCCCTCTCAAAGTACTCTTTTATAGTGAATATAATCACACAGGATGTACTCTTTTATAAAAAATATACTCCCTCTGAAAGTACTATTTTTTAATGAACATAATCACACAGGAAATACTCTTTTATAAGAAATACACTCCCTCTCAAAGTACTCTTTTATATTGAATATAATCACACAGGAAGTATTCTTTTATAAAAAACACACTCCCTCTCCAAGTACTCTTTTATATTGAATATAATCACACAGCAAGTACTCTTTTATATTGAATATAATCAAACAGGAAGTACTCTTTTATAAAAAATATACTCCCTCTCATAGTACTCTTTTATATTAAATATAATCACACAGGAATTACTCTTTTATAAAAAATATACTCCCTCTCATAGTACTCTTTTATATTGAATATAATCACACAGGAAGTACTCTTTTATAAAAAATAAACTCCCTCTCCAAGGACTCTTTTATATTGAATATAATCACACTGGAAATACCCTTTTATATTGAATATAATCACACAGGATGTACTATTTTATAAAAAATATACTCCCTCTCAAAGTACTGTTTTATATTGAATATAATCACACAGGAAGTACTCATTTATAAAAAAAATACTCCCTCACAAAGTACTCCTTTATATTGAATATAATCACACAGGAAGATCTCTTTCATAAAAAAATACTCCCTCTCAAAGTACTACTTTATATTGAATATAATCGCACAGGAAGTACTCTTTTATAAAAAATATACTCCCTCTCAAAATACTCTTTTATATTGAATATAATAACACAGGAAGTACTCTTTTATAAAAAATATGCTCCCTCTCAACGTACTCTTTTATATTGAATATAATCACACAGGAAGTACTCTTTTATAAGAAATACACTCCCTCTCAAAGTACTCTTTTTCTATTGAATATAATCACACAGGAAGTTCTCTTTTATAAAAAATATATTCCCTGTCAAAGTACTCTTTTATATTGAATATAAACACACAGGGGAGTACTCTTTTATATTGAATATAATCACACAGGAAGTACTCTTTTATAAAAAATATACTCCCTCTAATAGTACACTTTTATATTGAATATAATCAGACAGGAAGTACTCGTTTATAAAAAATATACTCCCTCTCAAAATACTCTTTTATATTGAATATAATGACACAGGAAGTACTCTTTTATAAAAAATATGCTCCCTCTCAAAGTACTCTTTTATATTGAATATAATCACACAGGAAGTACTCTTTTATAAAAAATGTACTCCCTCTCCAAGTACTCTTTTATATTGAATATAATCACAAAGGAAGTACTCTTTTATATTGAATATAATCACACAGGAAGTACTCTTTTATAAAAAATACACTCCCTCTCAAAGTACTCTTTTATATTGAATATAATCACACAGGAAATACTCTTTTATAAAAAATATATTCCCTCTCAAAGTACTCTTTAATATTGAATATAATTTCACTGGAAGTACTCTTTCATAAAAAATATACTCCCTCTCAAAGTACTCTTCCATATTGATTATGATCACAGTGGAAGTACTCTTTTATACTGAATATAATCACACAGGAAGTACTCTTTTATAAAAAATATACGCCCTCTCAAAGTACTCTTTTATATTGAATATAAATCACACTGGATATACTGGTTTGTAATGAATATAATCACACTGGAAGTACTCTTTTATAAAATATATACTCCCTCTCAAAGTACTCCTTTCTATTGAATATAATCACACAGGAAGTACTCTTTTATAAAAAAATACTCTTTCGCATACTACTCTTTTATATTGAATATAATCACACAGGAAGTACTCTTTTATAAAAAATATACTCCCTCTCAAAGTACTCTTTTATAGTGAATATAATCACACAGGATGTACTCTTTTATAAAAAATATACTCTCTCTGAAAGTACTATTTTTTATTGAACATAATCACACAGGAAATACTCTATTATAAGAAATACACTCCCTCTCAAAGTACTCTTTTATATTGAATATAATCACACAGGAAGTATTCTTTTATAAAAAACACACTCCCTCTCCAGGTACTCTTTTATATTGAATATAATCACACAGGAAGTACTCTTTTATATTGAATATAATCAAACAGGAAGTACTCTTTTATAAAAAATATACTCCCTCTCATAGTACTCTTTTATATTGAATATA